>NC_140303.1:30582444-33527918 GCF_964211825.1 Aythya ferina | reverse complement strand
CAGCACATGGTAAAAAGAGGCTTTCCAAAGATCTATTGTAAATTGTGCAGATTTGGTTCAGTTGGGAAAAGATTATGAAGTGCTGAACATCAGTCTTTGCTAATTAAATGTTTTTGGTGAGCTGTGAAAATATTGTGAATGGATCACAGTGAACAGGAAAGTGGAAAAAGGCAGCCTGCTTAAAATGTCTCTCTTGCAGCTGGAACAGCAATGAAAAAGCTTTTGAAGTATAAGAAACCCAAAAAAGAGGAAGGCAAATGAGTAAAAGTAGGCCCCATTACCCCTCGCAAGACTTATGGATCATATCAAGTAGACCTATGATATTTTTTATCTGCCTTGTGTTTACATAGTGTAAAGTGGGATATTACCCACTTAATCTGACTTCCTCTAGTCCTTTAGAAAATTGTCCTTAAGCAGTGCAGGTAACTCCATTTTATTTTTGCAACCGATATTATTCATCCTAACTAAAAATGTTGCTGTTAAGTTCTATGTATGGACCATTGATAAAAAATTAAAATAACGTTTAATGTGTGGATAATTTTTTTTTCCCAGCTGAACACTTACTGCTCTGCACATGAAATAGATATACTGGCCATTTTCAACCCTTTTTTTTTTTTTTTTTTAATTTTACTTTTTCCTATTAAAAAATAAATGAAATTATTGGTATCCTTACCAATCACTGACTTTAATATTTGTTGGCCAATTACAAATGTGATATATTCTATAGCTTTTTTCCTAAGCCACAAACTGAATAATAGCATCATGCTCCACTGCAACTGAAGTGATCTCAGCCTTTACATTAGGAGAAAATCAGAATGGTATGACTGCAGTTCATTACTGAAATAGGTAACTGATGAACTGAAAAGACAAAGGGCATTGTTAAATGAAATGTCATTATTAGAGCTGCTCATGTTTAACAAATGTACTGTAAGTTAATTCAGTGGTGTTTTCTCCAAAGTTCTCTGGAGGAGGTTCACCATTCATGCTTATGTTCTTTACATGTTCAACATATTTTTATTTTCCTCAAGGAAACAATGCTAACTAAGCCTTAAATAAACACCAGTTAAACTGTTAGAAAAAAAAAAAATGTTTCATCAACTTTTATCTCCACCAAGGTTTACCTCCAGAGTTCACCAAGTGATATCTGAAAGACAAGACTTTTAAAATGTTTTTAAATGTTTATTGATATCTTGTTTGAATAAATGCCCTGTTTTCCTTGAAATGAACTGTAAGGTAAATTCTGAGTTTCATGAGAAAAAGGTTTAGCCTTTAGGCTCCAATACAGCCAATATGACTATGCAACAAAGCACTTTGGCACGTGTTTAATGTCAGGACCTGAAGTATCTGTTTTAATATGTTGCTGAATTGGGGCTTTAAAACAAAAGCAGAATCTTGGACCTCATATTTTAAGAGCTGTGTAAAACTGGTGTTCTGATATTAAAGAAAAAACATATCATACTTTCAGCATCTGTGGGAAACTGTTTGCATTGCCCCAGAGGTGATAAAAATAATTTATGGACCTCAGTATTTTTCACAACAAGGAAATGACCTCAGCTTTGGCAATCTGAGGTAGTTAGTGAAGCTTTTCTGCTACATTTATGGATATACTTGAGCTACATATTCTTTGACCTGTATTTTAGATTTATTGGCAGATACATAAGTCACAGTAAATAACCTAAAAAGCAATTGATGCTCCGTGCGTTTTGTGCATGGACTGATTGACAGATTAAGAATGCTGCTGCTTCGCAAGTGATTGAAACATGTGCCCTTGCTTGCTATAAATTTGTCTACTGGGGTGTTATGCACATTTTTTTAACAAAAATTCTAACATAACTGGAAGATTAAAAGCATATTCAGACTATGGTATGTGTAAATATGAGCTTGAAAAGAAAATATGTAGTTATGCATGCTACTATGATAAGGGCAATCAAACTGAGCAGCCCTGAAGCGCTCTCTTCTCCAAGCAGTCCCACTGGCTTGATTCCTTTCCTAGGAACAGGGCTACGGAGTCTAGCTCTGTGTTACAGAGCATTCATGGCCCAAAAGAGGGGCACAAGAAGGGATCCTCTCCTGCTACCATGGTGTTTATGTTCAGCTCAGCAATGTCAATAGCTGAGGACTTCAGACAAAACTTGTTAATGTCTCAAACAGGTTTTGAAATGAAGATCTAGGCCTTGACTGACCTGTCTTCCTTGAGCATCTTGCGTAACTGTAGAGGGCTGTGTAATCCCCGTGGTGTGTGATGGAGGCAGAGTCGTGTTGGGTTTCCCTAGATGGATCAAGCACTGAGCAGTAAGGGAGATAAATATCACATAGGATGGTTTAGCATCTTCTTGACAAGCACAAACCCTGCAAGCATGGTCTTTCATGATACCACTATGGAACTAACACATTAAAGGCATTAAGTAGACATCCCTAGTATCTGTTCATCCTTTTTTCACTTTAGGCAAGGAATTTAAAAGTTGCAGTCAAACATCTCTCCTGACATCTCCATCGTTTGCCTGCTGGAAGCTGGAAAACAAACATCCCCTTCCACCATCCTTCTGCCAGAAGTGAGATTAATTGAAAGTGTGAAGCTGGGCTGAAAAAGTTTTTATCTTAATCATTTTGTTGTTGGGGTTTTAAACCAAGTTATTATTAAACCTTTCATGCAGCTTTTGTGTGATGAAAAAAAAAAATAAATTATAAAAGTTGTAAAGCAGCCCATGGTGATATATCCTCATTCTCTCAAATGTAGCACAAGATACTAAATAAATGATAATAAAGAATAAAAGTTTACTCACTTGCAATTGAGCTTCATCCTCATCTGTGCAGATATACAGAGATTTTAATTACAGATTTAAGAAAGGGAAGATAGCAGAGACTGTATGTTCTACTGTTTCTCTGACAAAAAACATCACAAACATAATAAATATGACTTGGATTACGAACAGTAATGAATGAATGAACATTTTCTGCTACCTCGATGTACCTAAGGCATCCCACGGGTGATCTGTGCACTGGAAATGAACCTTGCAGGCTGTGAATATGCACGGAGCTCTCAGCTCTCTGCAGCAACACAAGCCTGCAGGAAAAGCACAGGGGGCTCGGTCACTGCCACCCATTTGTTGAACTTCGCTGCCATCTGCTGGTGCACTGGGGAACCTGTCCCAGGGCCGGGAAATGGCCGAGGTGGTGCCACATCACCTCCAAGGCTCCAGTGCCCTGCAAAGACAAGAGGAAAGTATTTTCCCATAAGGTTTATGACCCATGGGACACCAGGCTACTGCTACCGCTCTCGGGAGGTCTTCTGACAGACCAGGAGATGCTGTGTGTGCCCACCGAAGTCTTAAAATGGGCAGTGAATATTAAATCAAAACCAATCCTGGTACAGACTGCTGTGTGATGCTATCCTCTGCACGCTTGTACCCCACCCAGGGCAGCTTTTCACCCCAGCCACGTCTTGTCAAGGCTCCAGCAACACCAGGCTAAATAAAGGCATCGCTCCCTCTGCTCACTTCCTCTTCTGCATCTTCCTCTCACGAGGGGAAACCTTCCTCAGGGTCCTTTTCCAGCACTATTGCCCTGTCTGCCCTCAAACAGATCCTGAAAATCCCATCTTTTCCAACTAAAAAGAACCTAAGAAGACCTTGAAAAGCAACCAGTAACTCCAATATCTCTCACTGTGTGCAATGGAAACATGGCCAATTTTTTAGGCAGAGAGGACCAGCCCAGATGGATCATCAACTCATGTCATTCAGTGTGTCAAGTAGTTCCTTCCAGTCCAATTATCACCTGATGCTGGCATTTGGGCTGTATTTAAAAAAACAGAAGTATCCTCAGGGCTAATTGGGTGCATTCAGAAAAATAAATAAATAAATACATAAATAAATAAACAGGACTGTATACAAAGACTGTGAATTCATACAGTAGAGTTGTATTATGGAAAACGTGAAGAGTACCAAATATTTTATCACTGCTGAGTGCAGTTGGAGATAGGAGGTCTGTAAAAGCAAATGACAATTCTTTGGTTTGATTCAGTACAAAGCAACAGAAATCTTTACTTTGACCTCAGCAGGCTTTGCATGAGACTGTCAGTAAAACTGCTGTGCAAGCTAAAGAGATTCTTGAAGATTAACCTAAATATAGGTTTAGATAGTTAATCTGATGGTCTTGAAAGTTAAATGATGATATTACATTTACTACAAATAGCTTAGTTTTCTTCTGCAGTGTCAGGGATATGCTCTTGTCAGAAGCAGGTTACTACTCTAGTATTAACTCTTTCCCCATGGCAACACCTCCAACTCCTTGCTTTTCTGATTTTTTTTTTTAATTACTATAAAGCTTGATAATCAATACAGCTGCAGAAACAGCAAAATACAGTCTATCTCCCCTTATGCCTTAGCAATAAAATTGCAGTTCCATCCCGATCCCAGAATATCAGCTGCTATCAGAGTTAAGTTATGAACTACAAGGCATTAAAAAATGTAGCTCGATTTTCAGATACTCTGTTAAGTGCAGAGCTGGCAGTTAGAAAAATCATATTTTGCCTTATAAATTTGGTGAATTTGATAGGGAATTCAGTGGAAAAGCATCAGAACAGAACACCAGCACACCAGACTTGCATGAGAGTTCTCCAGTGCTGGGTTGCCTGCTAGCACCAGTGAGTATTCTGGTGGACAGACTCAGGTCCCCATCCCTTCTTAAACAGCTCTGGATGAGGCATGGAACAAAATAGTCATCTTCCACCTCTTAAATAAAAGTTAATTGAAAAATTTTATAAAGAATGTGGTCTAGAGCTGAACATGGTCAAAGGCTACAGAGATTCTTTCTTTCTTATTTCTCCATAAAGTGTTTGAAATAATAGTTCTGACTCCAACCCTTTCACAACTCATTTATTCTTCTTTTTGGTTTCTCCTACGTGAACAGTCAGGCTTTGGCACAGCCACCCAGCATATATACAGGCAGCCCTTCCCTCTTCCAGAAGCTCTTCAGAACTGTCCTAATGTTGGAAATTCTGCCTCTGCTGGCAAATCCATGGCTTATCACTGGCATTTCTGACATTGCACAGCATGGACAGCCCATTTGCCGTTTTATTTTGGAACCCCATTTCACTTCTTACTAAAAGCAGACTTGTTTTTTCTCTCTTACAGCTCAGCACAGACCTGTTTTCTGTGAGCATCTCAACACCTTGACCCTCACTAAGAACAGCTGCAACTTTTCTCCTGCTTGTGCTGACTTCTCCACCTCTCGCTGCTCTACAGCACGCTGCCTCACGTCATATACACCTCCAGAAATAGAGGCAGGCGAGTCTTGATGTGACATTCCGATACAGCATATGCAGCTCATTTCAGCCTACTTTCTAAATCAAAAAAAATACAGGTTATTTTCTGCTATACAAATAGAGACTTTGTATAGACAGCTATGGAAGAGAATGACAAAAAAGAAAATGCATTGCCAGATTTCTCGTTAAATCTGCAGTAGAAAGGGAGCTGGGAGAGAACCTAGGCAGAAGAGATGAAGACAGAAGTGTCCTTAAGCTCAGTAGAACAATATAACAAATTTAAAATTTTAACAAATTTTACAAAATTTTTAACAAAAGAACAAATTAAGCTGGTCACTTCTGCTCCATGCTGACTGTGCTGAACTGCTGGCTTGCAGCAAGGCTCAGTGCTGCCTGCTCAGCTTCCCACCAGGCCCAGGCTTCCCACAGTGAAAGGAAATAATTCCTGCTGGATCCATCTGCAGGAATGTGTGGCTTCTTAGGATGGGATTCTACTTTGTAAAAGGTCTGAAAAACAGCAGCATCGTGTCTCTGCAGTTACAGTAGTACTAGCCAGGGGTACGGTGCAAAAGGAGCATGACTAAGCTCTGCGAGCAGTTCCAAGAGACAGAAAGCTGGAAGAGGTGATTATATTCCTACACAGAGGCTGATTTAGGAGATAAGCGCTAGTTGCACATCTACTTCTTATACTAAGCAAAAGTAGCACAGATCCCAAGTAAGAGGGCAGCAGTAATGGGAAGCAGAGCTTGCTGGAGGCAGCTTTTAATGCTTGCTTTGTGAATGAGCCATGTTTTGAATTGCCATTTGGACCAGACTAGACTGGACAGCCTCCAACATAGCCCAACTGTTAGTGTGTCTGTAGGAATGTTTTTCCGAGTTGCAAAGTCACGGAAGTTACAAGGCATCCCCTTCCATCTGTTTCTAGGAGTAGTCACTGATAAGAGGGCATGCTTTGGAGATGCACAGTATAACTCCAAACATATTACCTCCAGCTTTTCAAACTCTCAAGAAAATGAACTGATGGAGACAGCAGAGAAATTGCTAGGAGAATTCTACAACAAAAAGACCTCATTAGTTCTGAAGTACAAAAAATAAAAATATATTTTTTAAAAAATCTAACACATTCACTGGAGTCAATCAAACTGCTGCTTATGAGTTGACTGGTAAGAAAAATGCTAACAATCTTAGAGGTAAATCTTTGTCCTAAGTGGCCCTGCTTAAAAGATGTGAGGCTGTGTAATAAGGCATTGCCAGTTCTCCCTATTTTTGTTATGGGCTCTGCAATATTCAGTGTTTGTCTAAAGCCCAGCTCCTGGAATCAAGAGATTAAGTGAAAAGTCTCTGTTTTAATTTAGAAACAAACAAGAAAGGTTTTCTTCATTTTGTCATTGATAGAAAAAGAAAAAAAAAAAAAAAAAAAGCTGTCCAAGGGCTCAAAAGCCAAAAAGCAGACAGAAAAGCCTTCATATTGATATATAATTTAGATATATTAAATCACCTGATTAAAGTCAATTACGTTATTTATGAGATTGAATTTAAGTCAATTACATTATTTATGGAGATTGAATTTTTAATGTTCATTGTTTAGTAACACTGACTATGCCATATCCACGAGGCATCAGGCTTCTTTATTAAACCACCCATCCTTTAATCAGCAGCAAAACAGCTTCAGAGAGATCCACCCTCAAGCCAGCTGATTCCTTTCTGATATCACTGGTGAAGGAAAAATAGCAGGTAGCACCGATAGCAGCTGCTACCTGTATGCCTGTGACTAGGCAGGAGAGAATATGCAGCATGCATCCACAGCTGTTTCCAAATCGACTTGCCACATGACTTGTGCATTAGATGCACAGCACGATGGCAATGCAGCCCTGTGGCATGTAGAAAAGGAAATAACCTCATGTGGGAGTTTGCAGAGCTGTTGAAGAGGGATCTTCCCCTTCTGGCATGTGACCGTTGGTGTGACTGAATCACAAATGTCTGAGCTAAAAGGAAGAGCTTCTGCTGAAGCTGACCCTCAGCTGCAAGCAGTGCGTGCCTTTCTGGCTGCAGTACGCACGTGGTCTTGCCATTAGGTGGGACTGTGAATGAGCATAGGCTGCTTACTCTCTCTGCATGAGACAGCTTCTTCCAGGCTTCAGAGGCAGCTGAATGTAAGAACTGTCAATGGAACCCTACTAGGTGGGTTTTTAACGACTGAGCTAGAACCTGGGTCTTCTGGGCTCGGCACTCTCTTGCTTTTTATATTTGAATTTTGTCCTCTATGAATTGGCAGCTAAGGCTTTTGGAGCTGTAATGTTTTTCTTCCCCACCCTTTTGGAAACGGACCTGATCTCTAACTTATTTTTTAATAAAATGACTTTTCCCCAACTCATCAACTGCTTCAACCTTCTTCAGTATTCCTCCCTGCACAAAACAGTAGGTTTACCAATTGGGTGTCTCTGCCGCAGCCTGATCGACACCGAAACAAGGTTGATATTTTTAGGAGTCATCACAGGCTGGAGATTCATCATCCCACTGATGTGAGTGGTGGGAGGAAGCAAGGCGTATCACTTCTCTTTCAGGATAACCGCCATATGCTATACACAGACTTCCTCAGACATGCGGCACAGTTTTATGCCAGGTGACATTCTGATGATAATCCTTACGCTTTGGAGAGGATAATGCTTTACTATCTTATTAAGCGAGCGATTAGATTAATATTATGTGGATCAGGATTATGTGATATATTAAAAAATAACTTGGTAATTATGTGAGCATGACTTTTTCATGAATTATATGCTTAGCACTCCTGCGTAACAGTTAAGAATTTCCATGGTTTCCACATTCTTGACCTTTATCTAATTTTTGGCAAGACTCCCTGATCTTTAGGGGTTTTGTAAAGCTTTTGAAGTATGAGAGTTAGGCTGCACAAACCAAAGCCTTATAAAACCAGTTCTTTGCAGACTAGAATTCCAGAAAATGTTTTCTAAACTTAGCATAATTACTAATTGCTTTTATTGATTTCTAACTAAATTCACTTTAATTTCACCTTGGACTTAAAGGAAATGGGGGTGGTCATCATTGTGAAAAAGAATCTATTTAGGAAAAAAAAAATAATAATAATTTCTTAACTTCCAGGTTCAGTTTGTGCTGAAATTAGCTATCACTTGCAAATAACAGTCAGGTTACGATCCATGCTTTTCCCCTACCTCTGAATATTTAGAATGCCAAAAGTTAATTCATTTTTCATAATAATCACTTCTGTGGAAACAGAAAATCTTTGTAAAGACAGTTAAGCCAAGCTTCTTGAATACTGAAGGAAAAAAAAAAATGCTTGGATCACACAGAAAATCCTTGAAATGTCTGGTGCAATAAAACTTGGTACCACATTTCATGGGGCCTGTAAAATCTGCTCCAAAGCCACCTAAAAAATGGCTCAGAACAACTCAGAGAACACTTGATTTAAATGATGAGAACTTCTTGTGATTTAATGGACAGAAGAGATACGGTCACCATCAGCTTAGATTTTTTTTAGCATGCTCCATCTTGTACTCCTTATGCATAATTGAATAATGTATTAAAGCATATTAAACTAGTGAGACAGGCTTTCCAAAGTACAAGCTTTAACCGAACACTACAAATATTTCCTAATAGCAGAAGAACATGGTGTTGTGCCTGGTGTCACCAGATGGTGCTCTTCCACCATTTGTCAAATTGTTTGCCTTCGCGTAAGGGAGTTTTGACTCTTAAAAATGTGTTGTTCTAAAGTCAGTTTTGGATTGTGCCAGAATCTGCTTGGAAGTAGTTTGAAGACGGGGGCAATGGAGTGAAGGCAGCCAAGTTTTCATTTAGGGCTCAGTTGCTGTCTCCAAAAAGACATTGCTCTGTGGGACTGCTTCATTTCAGAATGCATACATGTACAAGTTAATCAACTTACATCTACCCAGATGCTAAATAGCTCATTTCTTTTGCAGGGAAGCTGTGTTGTAATGTAGCTTACATATGGCGCTGGATATCTTAAAGGTGTGCTATTAGTGTCACAATGAGCTAATAGTATCAGAAGAAGATGGAGGATTTGTTAACGTTTTTGATCTGTTTTTCTCACCAGAAAAGGCTGTTTTAGACGTCAATAAATTGAAATAATTCTCAAATTGTAGTTCACATCAACGGAAAAGTTCTATTTATTTGAATAAAGCAGGAATCAGGTAAGAAGTGGGACTGTCTTGTTTGGCACCTCAGAAGCCTTTTCGCTCAGCCTTCAGCCTGTTTTCATTTTTGCTTAACTCTGTTCAAGGCTGCACTTCAAGTGTTTGCCTTGCATCTCTACTTTCCTGTCTTTTCTACTGCTACACCACTGATAATTTCTCTTGTTTGTCTTACTACTTCTCTCTTTTCAATTGTCTTTCACAAAAACTGACATGGAAAAAGAAAAGCTGGAGAAACTCCTCCACCTTACGCAGTCTTTCTCTTGGCACATATGTTCACCTGTGAGGTCTGCTACTGTTCCAGATCATCTGGCTGCACAGGAGAACTTAATTGCTCATTTTTATAACTATTTTAAGGGTAGGATGTGCCATACTATCATGACACATAGAAGGTGAAGTCTAGATCCATATATTTTGCCTTAAAAAAAAAAAAAAAAAAAAAAAAAAGGGTGAAAATACACAACTCTGCCCCTTTGTAAAGATTTGTTGAAGATAGTCAGTGATCCAACAAACTGTATTCTTTTGTTCTTTGAACACCAAAAACATCTTAAAGCTTGGTTCTGTTTGGAAAAGTTTCACCTTTTAAAAGCATAATATAAGTTCTGCTTTTTGTTTTTCAACAATTACAAATCAGATTTGCTCAGTCTAAATATAAAAATGAAAGAAAACATTTCTCCCCAGTGCTAGCTTCACAGACACAGCTGTGATCTGACTGAAATTTAATATCCTGGCCCAAATCGAGGGCTGCGTGACGCGCTTACAGTGCAGTTGTTCTCATTTGCTTTGTACCTTCTCAGGTAAGGACTCCATGACTCAGACTTAATGAGCTGTTCGGTGGATAATACATGAGTCAGAAAAAACCCACTGCATTCTCCCCTAGATGCATTTCTCCCAACAGTAACAGCTACAGACGTCCTGAGACTTTCAAAAGAGATGCGTAACAGCATTATCCTGAACAAGCTTCACTACAGATAATTGCTCCGTGTTGGTCCACGCTGTGCCTCTCCTTGCCTGGACTTTGCAATGCGTACCCGTGTAGAACCAGAGCTGTCCCTGTGGTACCCGTCCTCCCCATGAGACAGAAAAGCCCCTGTGCCATCACAACTCTGGAGAGCAAGGCAGAAGGGAAGATGAAAGATGTAAACCGAGTGATTTGTTGCTTTTCAGTGCAGCTTTTCTGCCTGCCTGCATGTGTTCTGGGCTTCTAGCAGGAATGTCCACGAATCTCCCTCATTAACTCCAATTTCTTCTTGGCAGCTCCTACTCCACTGTCAAAAATGTCCTGGATGAGAACTGCAATGATTGTTTGAAGGATGTTGTATTGACAGTTTTTAGATCCTTAATATAAATAATGCCAGACTAATTAACATTAGAGGAAAGAGATTATTAGGGCCAGAAGAGGCTTCTGAATACATTTCTCTCCCTTGCACCACTATGAAAACTACGCCCCTATGTACCAGTTATGAAAACTACTTTTGGTTTCCACGAGGATGTGGTCCATGGAAGGGGACTCCTTGGTAGCCTGATATTCAAGGTGGGCCCAGTAGGCACTCTGAAAAGGGAGTTTCTTATCAAGTTTCTCTAAAATCAAAGAACCCAAAATGACTAGTTGTTCAAATATTCTGACCGTAGTCTTTGAGTGATGTGACTGAAATCATGATACTGCAAAAGAGGATTCTGGTAAAACCTTTCCTATTAATCAGATCTTCATACTATCATCTCACTCTCTAGCCAGACCACTATGAGAGAGGTTTCACAGATGAAACTGTAGAGAGCATCAGCCACATGTTTTGCCAACTGTAGCCTACATAGTACTTGAATGAGTGCTTTTTTTTATTATTATTATTACCAATAATAATAATTCTTACATTTTTATTATTATTTTTTTCTTACCAAGAACATCAAGATTTTCACCATTGGACTGTCTTGACCTCTACAAATTTCACAGGACATAAAATTTTTCCTGCTCCACCTACTTAGAAACCAAACTGTTGCATGGCCCTTTCCTAACTATTATCAACAAAAAGGTGACTGCGAACAGGAGCTTCTTCCATTTTCTCATCCATTACTTTCATCTCTCTTTTTTTTTTTTTTTGCATATATTTTCCTTGGATTTGCTTGGGATAAACGAAGAGCTTAGTAACTGAGCTAAAATATTCATGCTAATATTGCCAATCTTAATGAAAGAGTATTAAAAATGACACACATCATTTTCAAGAAAATTTTCTTGCTGTCTCTCTGTATGTTTTAAACTATTAAATGCTGGGAATAGGAATTATTCAGAGGAGAGACTGAATAGGATCTTGGTTAAACTGCGCCTTCTAAATGTCACCAATGGATGCAAGGGTAGGCATGTTTAAAACATCACTATTTAATGTCAGCTGTGATTGCTGAAAGGGCACTATACTTTACAAAACATATCAGCCTGTCTGATGGGATGCAATGGTCTGCTGCAGCTTCTAACGCAATGGCTACTGTAACAGGTCTGTGATTTTTTCATTTCACAGTGCACAGCATCTCACTGCCACAGATGATAATTGGGAATTTGCAATTGCCTACTGAATGGCCCCTCATGCCTATTACACTCAAGCAATAGATGAAGGGGGACTGAACAACTACAAGGAGTTGGGCTACAACCAAGACAACAAAGAAGACAGTAAATGCATATAGGGGAAGATACTGCTGCTGTGCCTGGCAGTCTTGCTAATTCCAGAAATCTAGATTAAAGCTTTCATCGCAGGAATCATTTCACTGAGGATCAGGATGAAGGTCATTGGTGTGCTGGAGCTGCCAGGCACCAACATGGGCTGCAAACAGAGCTCATCCAAGAACTGAGCCACAGAAAACAGGGCAAAAAATTGATACTGGTGTCAGAAGGCTTGGGTTCAGTCCCCCACAGTTGCCTTCAGCTTCTCCTGAAATTAGGTACACAACTGAGCAGATGCAATCATGACATTATTGAGGTCCATAGTCCAGGGAGATGACTTGGATTTTACTCCAAGATATGTCCATGACAGTTTATTTATGTCATATATAAAAGAACATTGTAGCCCATCCAAAGGACCCTATACCAAAGGACCATTATGCAGGGAGTTATACTTATTTTATTGTATTTTATCTATCATGCAGAACTTACAAAAAAAAAAAAAAAAAAGTCTTATCATAGAGACCATTGGAAAATTACCTAAGCCTATCTGATTATTTATCTAACTTCACCTGCCTAAAGATGAGTGGAGCCCTTGCTATTGCTGTCATTACTCTACCTCATCTTTTAATTCTTGCTATGACAAAAAGAAAGTATGTGCTGAAAGATACAGTGAAACCTGACTGCTACATTCAGACTTGGTGACCAAGTCTGTTGCTGCCAGAAATCCAGGCTGAACAGCAAAATAAAGTTTGTGGTTATAAAAAGTGAGGAAACTCTTTAGTTCAGCTTTATGGGGTCAAGATGAATGAAACTGAAAAATCAAGACAGTATTGTTCAAAGCAGCTGCACCAAGAGCCAGAATGTGGCTGACCTTCACAGATCAAAAAAGAGCAGGGAAGGGGAAAACTACGACTAGAACTGAACCTCCTACATATTTGCAAGTACAAAATCTAGATATCTGAGGGAAGGGAGGTTTTCCTTTTTACACTGTATCCCTCTTGGGACTTTTTTAAAACCTAATTGGTATTTAGAAGATTGATTATCTGAATGTCATAGGGGACAATGACTCTGAATAATCAGGTGGATTTGCATCACAATTAGGTATCAGAAAGCAAAGCTTCTGTAGACTATTTTATTGAGTTTCAAGTAATCAAAGTTGAGTTGTAATGACAATAGAGATGCATTTTGTATTTTCATGCCTAGCCATGTATCAGGCGTAGGAAAATTTCAGCCTCCACTGCAAAGAGGAAAAATATTTCCAGTCCTCATGATCACATAAACAAAGAGCAAATTAAAAGAAGTATATCACTTTAATCAGCTTTGTGATGTTGGGTATCAATGCATGAGTTTTAAAGTCTATAGGACTTTGTCAGCCATCTGCCTCCTTCTCTTTACTGTGCTTCAAAAAGCCAGCAAAACAGTAAGTTTTCCAGAGTAGGTTTTATCCCTCCCTTCTCTGATATGCAGTTAGTACTTAAGCCTCTAGTTCATGCTGTCTTCTGCTTTTTATTTATCCTTTCCCTTTAACACTCTTCTTTGGAAAGGAATTTTGTGACAGTATCATGGCTCAAAAATCTTGTTTCTAAGTTGATGCTTCTTTTCAGTAGTTGTACTACAATCTCTGTAGGCCAATGCCTTGAAAGGTCCCATCCATCCCAAACACTGCTTCCATTCAACTCTTCTTCTTGTCCCTCTGCTTTGTCTCAATCTTTCTCTCCATGACAAACAAATTAGAGCCTTCCAGTTCTCTCTGAGTAGAAAGCAGACAAAAAGCAGAAAGCATGTATTGCTCTGGTGAGCATGTTAGCCTCTGGGGCTGCAAAACAGTTTTCTGCAACTCTAATTAAGACATGGCCTGTGGTTATACCAGGATGCAGGCTGAGCCAGTCTGGCATATTTTTGCTTTTATTATTATTGTTTTGATCACTCTGTCACAGAAGCAGTCAGTACGGACTTGCTTGTGTATGCTCTGCTGCCCTCCAACGGATGGAAAAGATGCTCTCGCATGGCTTTTCTTGTTCCTTCACCTCCCTGAGATGTCTCTAGTTGCAGCCTAATACAGAATTTATTTCTGATAATGGTCTGTGTATGGCAAAGAGCCTAGAAACTCAACTCCAGGGTAAATTTGAAGAGAGATCGCCATCAGGTATTTCTGAGGCCATATTCAACAAGAGAAGCTACCCTGCCTCCAAGCTGTGGACTAGTTTACTTCTGGGCTGTTATCACCCTGCAAATCCTTGTGTATGCACCTAACTTTACTCATGAGTCCAAAGTGCAGGCTGGGTGTTAGGAATTGGTGTCTGACAGCAGCTTTCCAGCTCCTGGCCCTGCCAATACTCTCGGTGCCACTGCTGGGCGACGGGACGCCTGGTTTGGGCAGATCTAGTGCTTGTAGATCCACTTGTGAGCTTCTTATTTCATCCACTGGACCTGCAAAGGGAATATACCAGAGGAATATGTATTCCACAGGAATATCCAGCAGCCAAGGTGGTCCGAACCCACGCATGGGCCCCAGATGAGCCCCATGCTCTGTGGACAGTCGCTGCAGGGGCAGCACCAACCTAAGAAGAGTTCCTGAGGAGGAAGACCCATCCGCAGGCCAGAAAATATTTATTTATAACAGCCCGCCGCGGCTGACCACCACCAGGCTACAAATGAGGGGTGGAACCGCCTAGCAGGGCACGAGGCGTCTCTCAGATCACACCTCTCAGCAAGCTGCCAGACCGCCTCCTTTCAAAAATAAGAATTAAGGGGGAAATACAAACTAAATAATTAAATAAAAAAAAAAAGAATAAACTCGATTCAAACAGCGGTGCCAGGGACGTGAGGCGATTACCTCAGCCCGCCGCGGGCACGGGGGCACCCGGGGGCGCCCCCAGGGGCGCTGCGGGCGGGGGGGGGTTCGGGGGCGGGGCGGCGCCGCGGCGGTTGCGCTCCGAGCGGTCACATGAGGCGCCGGGGAGCCGCGTAGCCCCCGCCCTCTTTCCCCCACATTCCCCCCCCCTCTCCTCCCCTCGGCCGCGAATGGCACGGCCCGGATGCGCTTGCACGCAAGGAGGGTGCGGGCGAACCATTGAGCGGGGGCGGGGGGACCCGGCAGCTGCCGGCTGGGAACACCCCGTGCTCTCGGGCGTTTGAGGGGAGGGGTGGGGGGGGAGGAGGAGGAGAGTGGACGTGACAGGCGGAGCGGTCGGACACCGGAGGGCCATGGTCGGCCCCCGGGGACAGGAGAGCCAGGGCCCCCAGCAGGTACCGTAGCAGCTCCCTTCCAGCCCTTGCCCCGCCGCTGTGAGGCCGGCACCGGCCGCGGGTGGGCCCGGCCCCGCGCCCTCCCTGCCCCTGACCCCATGAGGGGGTCCCGGGGGGGGTGTGGGGGTGCCGGGCTGCGCCCTGTGGGGGGCTTGGCAGGCGTTAACGGGCTCCGGGGAAGGGCGAAGCGGCCCCCCTTGGGGTTATTTTTCCCCTTTTCGTTTCCCTCAGAGGGTAAATGGGGGGGCTGTGAGGTGGGAGCCCCCTCAGGACTGTTGGCCAGCGCTGGCCTTGGGCTGAGAGCTTGGGTGCGCTGCGCCTGTGGTAAGGCACGAATATTCTGGTAGCTGGGGGGATTCATCCTATGCCACGGCAAAAAGGCACTTCACGAGAGTGTGCTGGTAAAGCTGCAGGGCATTGGAACTATCCAGGCTACTCATCTAGGAAAAAAAAAAATAAACCCCCGAAATCTAATTTAGTTTTTGTTACCGCCTTCCTTTGAGTTTGCTTAAAAATGCATTAATTGAAAGGTGGAAATCCACAAAAAAAAATATCTACCTGTTTTTGTAAAAATATTACAGAAGTGCTGATGTGACTGTACTGTTTTGTGAACCCCGAAATTGAAAGAGATGTGCAAAACAGAGAATAAATGAACGGTCGTATGGCCACAGGAGCAAAAACTATCAAGTCTGAGGCAAGCTGTGGACCTGGAGTTTGAACAGCAAAAGCAGATTAAAGTATTTAAATGTGTGGAGAAAAAAAGAAAAGTGATATTTAATCCATGTAGAAATGCGTTACGTATTTAATGTTTTTCAGTTTAATGATGGAATTGTTAATGGAAGTCTACTTTTTCCCTGATACATCTCCCATGTTAGGATAAAGCCTGGGAAACATTCACTGGAAAAAGGGAAGAGAAATACTGAATAAGTGTTGCATTGTTCATTTGTCAGGTTGAAACAAGAGAAGATGAGGAACAAAACATCAAGTTGACTGAAATTTTGGAACTGTTGGTGGCTGCTGGGTATTTCCGAGCAAGAATCAAAGGGTTATCACCCTTTGACAAGGTAAGACCAATGCAGTAGTTTTTAAAAATCTTTTTTTTTTTTTTTTTTTTTTAAGTATACATGGGTTATTTTTTTCCAAGTCAGTTTAACAATTCTAGTTGATTTTTTTTATTTTTATTTTTTTTTAAAGACACTTGCAATGCAAGAGGCTTTTCTATGTAAATGATCCTGCAAATGAGCCCCTTTGAGACAGGTCTCCTCTGTCTTGTAAAACATTTTTATGCAGCAAGGCCTGTTTTAAGAGAGACAATTGCAAGAGCAAACAAATTGCTGATGTGCTTTTTGATGTATATTATGGCTTAAGTTGGAGTCGTATACAGGGAACTTTGCTCCTCTCTGAATTGCATTTAAAATTGCGAAAAAATATTTGGAGATAGCATAATGCTTTTTAAAAAGAAGTATTTGTTAATTAGAAATGAAGAAGGATTTGGCTTGAGAGGCTTTGTGAAAGAATGGAATAGCTCACTTAGTGAGGTTATTCTGGGGCTGTTTTATGTGTCTTTAGAATGTCACGTATGCCAACCTTTCATTGTCCTAGACAGGAAGTATGTGATACCAACAGGGAGCAGAGTTCAGGCTGAAAAGAGACTTCTGAATTGTTCTAGTGCTGACTCTGTGAGAAATTCCTGAACCAAGGTTTGACCACGTAGAACTATGGCACAGTCTTTAAATGGACACTTCTGTTTTCTGCTCTTCCTTCCAAAGTAGCACAGCCCTGCTTTGCAATACAATTTTAGTTTCCACATCCTGCGTGGGGTTACTGACCTTGGCTGTTAAGGAGACTGTGCACACAGACATAAAGTAGTTTCAAGGAGACTGCCTTAGGATGGGATGTTGTTGCACTTATGTCTAGAAGTGGATGCATCAGGTTTATACTTGCCTAAATATAATTGCAAAGTTACCATTTCATGACAATGCTCAACCTTTACAAAAATGTGTGTTGCTATTGAAAAGGAGCTGGCTGCTAATATAAAAAGGATACTGGTTAACTGTTTTAGACTGGAATGTGAGAGGCCTATAGGGTATTGCGAGGTTTTCTAATACCCAAATTTGGTGTGTGACATGAAGTTATTCCACATTTAATCCCTTCTTTATGATCGTTGTCTTTGCATACATTTAGGTTATCTTGCATATGTTTTTGTAAGGTTGTCATTAAATGTTCAAGTAGTTTAGATAATTGATGACATGGCTCAGGAGCTTAAATATGCTTAAGGATCTCTATAGGAACAGGGTCTGAGACAGATTTCTGTAGAGTTAGAGATCTCCATTACCATGTTTACACCATGCCTAGCAGTTGGTGTTTCAAATGTCAGCAAGCAAAGAATAACAGTAACAATAGTACTGTTAAATATATGAATGCAGAAATTATGATCCTTTATAAAATTTTGATGTGGTCAGTTTTTAAAAGATTACCATGTACTGCTACCTTGTATTACATGTGTACATAAATATTTGTCCCATAACTATTTTAAAACTAATATCTAAGGCTAATAGAGTAACTTAGAGCATCACTGATTGTTCTGGCTTTTTTCCACTCCTCTTGTACATGGATATCAGAAGTAGAATGCATATATCAACTTCTATCTACATGAATTTCAGGCTCTGCATAAGGGTACTGAGGATGGAGAACTTCAGAAGCTGTAGTTCTAAAATGAATAAAGTCTTTAAGATATGTTTGTTTTTACCTCTTCAGATTACGGTGGAACTAACCATGCCGTTGTTCCTTTGGTAGGTTGTAGGTGGCATGACGTGGTGTATCACTACTTGCAACTTTGATATCGACGTTGATTTATTGTTTCAGGAAAACTCTACTATTGGTCAAAAAATGTAAGTTGTTGAAATGACAAAAGTGGTATTTCTGTCTTCCTTAGATAAGGAGAATGGAAGGGGGAGAATTACCTGATATTTACCTGTTTATAACAAAGTCAGTGTTTCCTGCTTTTCGAGATCATCCATTTTTGAAAGTCTGTGGGTTTCTGGATTGCTTAGACTGTAGTTCTGTGAGCTGCAAAACCCAGAAGGAAGCTTATTCCAAAAAAGACAGTTACTCCCTCTGCAATGCCATGTCTGTGCATCCCTACTAAGCAGTGAAAGCATTTATGTGGCTGCACGACAAACTGGATTGGGAACTGATCCAGCTTAAAACCTACCAAAAAAAAGGAAAATAGTTGTAACGTGAATCAGTTCCTGGCTCCGGTTCTCTGTGCAGCTGCACAGATGCTTGTGCTGGCACAAGAGGATGATGCAGAGGCCAAAACAAAGGGCAGAGAGAGACCACGCTGCTGGAAACTGGGGAATGCAACATTAGAAGACCTTCCTTGAGTTCTCTGTGTCTGCTGTGTTGCTGTGTAAATAACCTTTGGTTCTTCTTTCTGGTTTTGGGTTGGAATCAGAGGCATCAGCAAATGGAATCTAAATTGCTACCAAAACAGTTACCTGCTGTGATGTTGACCTGATGAGACCATTTTGGTTTTATGTCATTTCTTGTGCATGGAACTTAACTGTAAGCCAACCAATTCCTGTATTAGGGAAGGCTGTAAAAATCACTTATGCTGAGAATGGGGATAATTCTAAACTACATTATTTTTTTGTTTCTGTGATGAGCCATAATTAAAGCTTGCAGGAAGTAAGAATAGACTGTCAAATTACAGTTGCATGAAGAGACTTATTTCCTCAACATATTTGGAAAGAACATCTTCCTGTGCTGTTTTCTCAAAAGTCATTTAGCATTGGCAAGGCTTTAACACATTTAAAAATAACGATTTGTTGCTTTTCCATTAAATTTAGAAATACTCAAATCATCATAGCTAACTACATAAAGCATTGGTAAATATACAAAATTAAATTTAGATTGAATGAAGATGGGGGTAGTGTGGTTTTGGTTTTAACTGCCAAGAAAATGTTTCTTATCTTTAAGAACAGCTGAATAGGAAATAATTAAGTTGTTCTGAAAATGTTTTTTTATCTTTCCAGCTGACTGTATGTAAAACTGGTGAAACAAAAAACAGTCTCATCCCCCAGAACAGCAAAAATGATTTATTTATATTCAAAGTCACACAAGCATAGTCAATTCCTATAGTCTGTAATGTTTAACTGAATGATGTGTCAGTGCTTCTGTGATCTCAAGATAAGGAAAACTTAAGTTGTGTTTTTTCAGTATTGTTCTGAAAATATTTTGATAGTGTGTTACTACTTAATTGCTGTGTCAACTATTAGATATGTTGAAATAAGCATGGAAATAAATTAGGAGATTTTGCATCTGTTGGATTAAGTAACTTTTAACTACGTTTGCTGAGCATTTAATTACACTGCTGAGAGACAGTGCTGTTTCTGTGTAGTAGAATATTAGTGTGGCGCTGTAGTGGAAACTGTCTTAGAAGCGTTCTGTCAGATTTTCACGTCTCTTAGCAAGTATAAATTTTCAGGCTCCATTCCCAGGCTCTGGTCTGTCTTATCCCTCTCACTCCTCATTTATTTTTTCAGAGTACCAGTTATTTCTTGGGGCAGCACATAATATCACTGAGGACCACTTAATTATTTTCCTTCTTGGAAAAATAATTCTAATTTTTGCAAGTACAGTGTTCATCTCCAGTGCTGATACCTGGTTTTAAAAGGTGCTTAACAGTAGACAGCAAAAAAACGCCTTGCCCTAAAATGAGGGATTCTGTAGAAGCAGAATGGCGTTCTTGTAGATGAAGGCCTTTTGTTAGGGTAACCCTTTCATTTTACCAGCTCTTACCTGAACTGTAGAATGGGATGGTTGCCGGCAAATTTGGTTTTATTCACTTCAAACCAGAACCATATGAAGTAGACCATGTGCTTAACTGTTAGATGCAACACACATTTATACTCATAAAATTTCAGTAGTGACATTGAGATATTTTGGCAGTTTTATTAAGCAGGCTTTTAAGTCCTTAAAAGTGCATATCTTAGTCTTTCTTAACGTATCTTAAAGCTAGTGTTTTCATCATGCATGCATATATTATATCTACAAACACCTTTTCATTTCATCTGAGATGATGAGGGTTTTAATTAGCTCTTTATGGACTAATAATAAATAGCACAATGTAAAAGCTATTCTGTAAATGCGTTTGATTGCTTTTCACAGCTGTGTACAATGTACAATGGAAGCCACTAGAGGGAACCTTGTAACTGCTAATTGTGTTTGCAAAAATTGTTTGAAATTTACAAAAGAAAAATGAAGCATAAATACATTTGTGGTTTTCTTTTTTGTAATAGTGCCTTAACGGAAAAAATTGTGTCAGTATTGCCAAAAATGAAGTGTCCTCATCGTTTGGAACCACATCAGATCCAGGGACTGGATTTCATTCACATATTTCCTGTTGTACAGGTAATAGTCAATATTTTTCTGAGAAAGGCCATAGCATTTGCATAAAGATATTAACAAAGATTTATGTTATTGTTTGGCTCTTTACTTAATTTTGGAATAAATAATGACAGAGTAGTTCAAATAAATGCTTTTGGAGAATTGAGCGGTGTAAAAGATGATCCATTTTTAAGAAAAACACAAACTAAATTTTTTGAAGTGGACTCATATTGTGCCTCTTGCAGAAGTTAAAGAAACTGAAATTTAAGCTTGTTTCAGAACCTGGTAATCTATTTTGTGAAACTGGGAAATAGAACAAGTATCTTACAGCCTATCTTTAAGCTTACAGAGTAAGGTATGCAGGTAGTGGCACAAACAGCAGGATGTCAATAAAATGAAAGCCAGCTGGGGTTGTTTCTTTAAACATAATTAAGCATTTCTTTTCTTCCCCTGTTGGTATCAGTTGAAGACTGGGTAGAAAAATAAATTCCTCTGACATGTGATCCCGTTACTGCGTATTTGTTGAGCAATACTGACTGCATGCATGCTCACAGTTCTTCAGTTTATTAAGGTTGAAGCTAACATGTGATATGTTGCGCTTGTGTGGTATCTAAAGAATCCTTGGTATGCTGTTACCGTTCTTCAGATTTTACTTTCATCTGCACACAAGAATGTAGCCCTGATAAATAGGGAAAGTGAAGACAGGTCAGCAAGCTTTCTCATTAAGTATCTCTTTTCCTCTTTCCTGTGGAAGAGTGTAGCAAGGAAGAATTTAATCAAATTCTACTTTGTAAGAAGTGGGGAAAACTTCCTGTTGTCTTTTTCTTGTTATCTTGTAGTGGGAGGCTCTGGAGGAAAACCACACTTAGCTGTCTTTCCCACAAAAAAAAAAAAAATGTGGTGTATGATACTGTAATAAAGCTTTCAAGCTGTGCTCATGCTGCCTAAAGTGGGAAGTTTGTGTATTGTCAATGTGAGTTTTTGCTTCTAAACTTGTAACTTTCTACCAAAAGAATCCTACCCTAGATTAATTGCTCTGGTCAATTTAAAATGATAATATACAGCTACATTTATAACATGTAAGACTTATCTCATAGGAAAAATAATTCCTGTCCTAAAGTAAAGACGTAAACTATTTCTCCTGTTGTAAAAATGTAGCATCAGGAATTCTTTTCTCTGACCTGACTTGTCAAAAATTCTGGTTAGAGATACTACCTTTAAAAGGAAAAATACATGTTTTTGATTCTCAGTCTTCATAGCTGGCCAATAAGCAGTATATCTAATCCATTCTTGGTGAAGAAGAGTTTCTTAATGGCTTTTTTTTTTTTTTTATGTGTAGATCTTTTTCAGGGAATGTGGCTTTCCCTGTATTCTAGAAGACCATATAAGATGTATGATAGGCCTGCTATGCCATGGTGTGTAGGAATTCTGTATTTGGTAATGGCACTTGACTTGATGCCATGTTAAATTCAAGATTCTGCTTACTGTCTAAATTGCAAGTCAGTCCCCAGATGATACAGAAGCTTTTTCCTTAGCTCAGCTCTGTGTCCCAAAAGCTCTTCCACTGCGCAAGTTAGTCCAGTGAACTTGATGGCAGGAATTTAGCTGAATCCTCCTCTACAAGAGGAATTGAGATTGAGCTGGCTCACTGCCACAGACTGTAGCTAAATGAACAAAAAATAGACTTTAAAAATGGGAACCCAGTGAGCAGATCCATTTCTGTTCTTCCTAGTAACTTTTCTCTGCAGACATAAGCAAAGTTATGTACAAAATCTTGTGTTGGAATGTGTGCTGTAATTAATAGCTTCTGTTTTCAGCTCCCTCGTTGTCATTGTAGTCCCATGGCTTTCCAGGGATTCACAGTTGTAGTACAGAAAACTGTTGCTGGCTCAAACTTGGATCCCAAGTATGATCCGATCTCTGATATGACCTGCTGCACAGGCTGTCAACAGCCCCCAAGATTTATCTTCTCCAACATTATTTAAAGTGTACTTGAGTCTCCTGTGGCTTTTTGTGTGGTCTTATAAATGTCTGAAGAAATGTATTTTTTTTCTTACACAGGCATGTGGTTCTTCTTAAATGCTTCATAGTCTTAAAGATGCATCTTTTCATGGTGTTGCTGTAGTTTGTGGAAAAATATTAATATCTATAACAGGGAAATTTGATAGAAATAAGCATATCCTAGCTTTAATGGATTCCACCTGGGGTACAACCAATATTACTGGGATGAGGTCATGTCCTAAATGGTGTCCTGTGCCATGGACTGATGATACAAGACAGGTTCTGTATTGGTTTCCGGCACAGGGAGCTGATAACACTTTCTGTTCAGCTTGCAATTGTGTCAAAATCCAGCCCATCTGCCACCATTTAGACTGTTAAAGATGGGTGCTGTGAACAGTCGAAGCTTGCTTTGTAGAAGGATGCCCAAGAACTGTAAAAATACCATGTGGACTATTTAGTTGTTTGTTTGAAATTATGTACCCAAGGATGGCATCTTTGGAGTAAAGAGGGGTTTTCCTGCTTGCGTGCAGAGTTTAATCATGCTTGTTTACATGCTGCAAATCTAATACTTCCTGGAATTGAGGGATATATTACATTCTCAGTATGGCCTGTGCAGGAGAAAGACAGCATAGATGGCTTGTGTAGCACAGCAGGGTTTAGAGTTTTTGAAGTATAGAATTCTGAGCAGCAAAACTTAGAGACTATAGCTGAGCTCTTGGTCTGGTGAGTTTTGAGGTGTGCTGGCTTTTCTGTGGTGTACATAAAAGTGAAAAGCCAGAAAATTAAAGTTTTAACATTTAAAGATGCAAGCTAAAAGAACAATTTTTAAAGTGGTCCACATCCATTTGTATTTCACAGTTGCTCATTGCTTTATTTTTTTTTATAATAAATCTAGTTGAACTACAAATATTTGGATTACAGAAATCCAAATAGGCAAAATTCTAATGATCTTTGCTTGTAGTTGTAAAGATTTCATATGTTTTGTTTATGAATTGAGTGCTATGAATTCCTACTAGCTGAGGTTTGCAATATTTTTTTCCATACTTACAAAAAAAAAAATATATATATATATATATATATATATATATATATATATATATATATATATATACTGAATTGCTTTTATATACTAATATATGGGAAGTTGTAGTGCAAGCTAAATATAGAGGAAATCATGCAAGAGCATAACTAATTCTGTAAAATACTACTTCTGAATAACTATTCAGAAAAGTTGCTTTTGGAGTGCCAAGCCCTGTTCCAAGAAGTGTTTAAGGAAAGGTAGTTCTGTTCTTTAGACTGATGAATCCCACGGTAGTATGAACTCTGTTGATATTTGAGGTTTGCGTAGTTCAATATATTTCAGCAGGATGAAGAATGTTTATTTTATGTATAAAATTCTGAATATAAGGATAGCCTTGTGAATTCTTAAAATTTCTTACTAAGTATGTGATTTCTTCTTTTGTTATCTTTTTAGCCCATAGAAGAATAGCAAGCATGAAGCTTATATAAAAGCTAGTTCTGGATCATTTTGTTAGGAGTAGGTCCCTCAGTTATGTGCTTAAACATAAATGTTTGTTTGTGTGCTTAAAATGTGCTTTTAGCTTTTATCATGTATTAAAAGCAATTATGAAACAATTTGCTGTTCGCTGCTGTTATTATTCTTCCTCTTTCCACTGACTAAAAACTTCTTTTTCAGTGGCTGGTGAAACGTGCAATAGAAACAAGGGAGGAAATGGGAGACTATATCCGGTCTTACTCTATATCACAGTTTCAAAAAACACACAGACTTCCAGAGGTAAGATCAAAGCCAGTTCTTTTTTCTATTACAGTGTGTCAAATGCATAGGTACAGTGTTAGCTTCACAGCTCTGAAAGCCAGCATGGATGCACAAGAGTTGTTTAGACTATGTTGATATCCATCAGGCTATGGGGTTTTGCCTTCACTATCCCTTTGTTAATAGGGCCTAGAGGAATCCATGTACAGATTCAGCTGGGGTTAAAATAAATAAATAAATAAATAAACTAAAACTTCATTGTGACAGAAATTTATAGATGTTAGTTAACTTCTTGCTTGGTATTTGCCCTAGTTTTTCAGCAATATTTGTTAATTCTCTGTTGATGTTGCTTGCCAGGTAGCTTGTTCCTGGAGTGCATGTAGAGCTATGCAGTGTATCCTAATATGATAGGGGAAACTTCTCTTTCACACTAAGCTTGTCCCAGCTTTTTTTTTTTTTTTTTTTTTTTCTGTAGTGTAGTAATGGTTGGAGATTCCACTAGTGGGCTGGGATGGCATTTTTGTCAGGTACTATACAAACAAAGAACAGAAAGACTGCTGATCTGGATATGGTTTTAAAGACCTACCTACCTATCTGATGAGAGAAGCAAGTACTTCTCTGTTGCTGGAAATCACTAGCATTTCACCAAACAGTCAGCTCAGTTAGAAAGCATGGGCAAAAAGCATTTGAAAAATTTGCTAAACTCATTAAAAAAGTTGAGAATTAGTCTCCATTCTTTGTGTTTTTGATCACTTCTTATATTTTGCAGGATGATGAATTTATGCAAAGAAAAGAGAAGGCCGTCAAAACAGTTACTGATATCTTTGTAAGTACATTGGTTTTTTTATGATCGAGAAGCAAGCAATTTTTGTAATGAAGTCACTTTGCTGAAGAACGGAAGTAGTTTTAGGACATAAGAACTGAGTCCTAATAGGTTGTTTTTTAAAGTGTACTCTATTCTATTAATGTCTTTATTCAGGTGAACCCTTCTGAAAAGAAGGAATGCAATCTGCTAGCAGCACGCATTTACCTAGTAAATAGTAGCTCTATTTGGTTGTCTTGTCTGAAGTCCCATGGTTCTTGGTAGGGTTTTCCTTACATGTCTATCAGCATGTTTTGTAAAATTGCTTTTCAGAGCTCAGAGAATTACACAGAAAAGGTGAAATAGGTACAGGTATGCCAAATTGGGTGTTTATTTGTTAATTGAAGAGAGTGAGTTCCTTTATCTGGTATGCTGGGGCTGTTACGTTGACATTCATAGTTTGTGGCCCTGGAATCAGCTGTGCATGTCACCACTTCTGCAGCCTGGGGAATAATTCCATATTCAGGGTCCAAGAAAGGAACAGATAACGGAAGTCAAGGAAGACAAGGTATAGTCTGGTTTGATACTGTTTTATACTGCTCAGCTGGCTTGTGTGAATATCTCTGAATAGCTCTCCTGGCTTTGAGCATGCTGGCTGCTCTCCCCAGTTTGTATCTATCTGCAGAGTTGATTTGCTTTTGATGTGCTTTTCCTCTGGATTACAGATCTCTAGTATTTAGGTACATCTTCACGGTAGAAAAAGTTTTGATGTTTGTTCATCATTGCTCAAGGTATCAGACAAGCACCTTTTCACTATATATATGAGCTCTGTCAGGATTATAGCCTCTCCTGCTGGCACCTGATCTTCTTATCAGAAGATTAATTCATGAGATCTTTTAAGGTGTCAGCACGTGAGTGCAGTCTATAGGAAAATGCACAGGGAATTTTAAAGGGAGAAAGCACACAAGCTTTTCTGTCTGTCCATAGGAACTGGAAGAAAGGGCATAAGCTCAAGACTCTTCTGCAGGTCACCTTTAAATCACTGTGCATTGGAATTGGAAGAAAAATCAACTTTCCTAAAGGAGAGAACCATCAAGAATGAAAAATTAGTCTGTTGTATGAATTCATTATTAGACCTGGGGTCTAAGGACCTACCTCTTCTCAAGGGGACAATACAATGAGATTTATGGTCATAACCAGGTCTAAAGGTTAGAAAAGGGAATATTAAATATCAGTAATGCTTACTGGGATAAGAATACTGCTACTGAATTGTGAATATCTAGTAAACAGATTCTGTTGCAGTGGTTTTTTTCAAGTACTCGATTATCTCATACCAAGACTAAGGTTTATGGTATGATGTCTATTCTTTCTATAGAAGGTATAGCACACAATATCACCATAAAAGCTGTAATTATTTTTATGATTTCTATTACTTTTCTGTGAATGTTGAAGTACATGTTATGAGAGATTTTTGATCATAAAAAGCATATTCACTGTGATGGGCAAAAATGTAACAAGATTTAATAATTAGAAACAAAGATAATAGAAATTCAGATTGGAAATGACGTAAAAGTTGCAGAGCATAACTGGCAAATTCCAGAGAAACTTGCCAAGAAATACTATTTTCACTTGTTCAGAATCTCTACCTTGGGATTACATGTCTTGCTCAAACAGCTTTCAATCTTTTTTAAAGTTTATGGTTCAAGAATTGCTTGTTGAAAATCATAGTTCATGTTGTGTAAGAAATCATATCAAGCAAAAAATGATCTTTCATTTTCCTTTACAGTCTTTGCAACTTCTTGCCTTTATTGTTTTGTCATGTGTGAATATAGTTAATAGCTTGAAGTTAAGCATATGTAGGAAAAGCACAAGCTTTTCATTGATTTCAGCATTTGTTTTAGTAATGTATTTTTTTTAACCATTTTAAGCCTGACCATCAGAGGATTTTAAGTTATTTGAATGTAAAACAAACCAAAAGGGTGCGGACCGTTCCTTTTTACTGTTGGCTCTGTGATGATGACTTTCTTTGCTGTGATGAGGGCTGTAATTTCCTCTCAGGAAAAAAGGATGAGATAATGTCAATGTAATTGATTTGGTTATAGTTGAACTGGTTATAGTTGTTTTTTAAACATGGAAAGACGGATCCTGTAACAAAATATGTAGAAATAATTTTAGTAAGATTTTATTGTGTATTTCCAAAAAAGATGAAGTCAAAGATGTTTATTTAGTAAATACATCGAGTTGGAAAGCAACCAGTGGTATAGATCACTCTAGATAGCAATGCTATGCTTATTTAAAAATAAATTATTTCTTCAAGCTCTGAATTCATTTACTGTCTTGCAGGAGGTTTACAAACCCCAGAGAAAGTATAAGCGTCAGAAGGGAGCTGAAGAACTGCTAGATGAAGAATCTAAGGTTCATGCTACGCTTTTGGAATATGGCAGGTGAAAGATTTCATTTGATTGACTGTTTTATATTATGTCTACTTAGAAGTATTCCATATAAAAATTGGTGTGGTGGTTTCTTTAATACTACTTGAGAATCATACTGTTTCATGTTTACTCGAGTTTGGTTTCAGACTTTGTTTACTCATCCTGTAAATTCCCTGGGAACTGGAGAGTCATATGTGTAAAATGCCTGATACAGTGGGAACCCACTTTCTGACTTTGTCCCTTTTAGCAGGTTAGGTTTATTGAACGTACTTGTTCTTTGCTCCATAAAAGTAGTTTATGCAATGATGGCGATATTACTGTTTTTGCAACACAAAACAATACAACTCGCGTCAAAATTTTAACCTCCAAAAAAAAGAAGATAGAAAAGTTTGAGTATATCTTTTAAGATCTGAATACTGTGCTTCAGAAAGAAGTTGCAGATTCATTTTTTTAAAAAAAGAGTGGTTTTCTGGGCCAGAGATTGCACTAAGGATATCATAAGACCTTTCCTGAGTTCAGGAGCTAACAGCTCAGGATTAATTTCCAAATGGAAAGAGAGCATCACTTCTTCCTTCCAGTAACTTTACATGACAGTATTTTAGGCACAGTCTAAATTTGCAGATCATAATGGAAGAGTAGATTGATTTTGAAATTATTCTGTAAATATGCTGCACTACCTGATTATTTAGTGTATTTGAAACATTCCAAAACTAACCTGAACCTGACTTCATATATATATTTTTTAAATAATCCAGTTTTTAGTGCATTTTTATGTTTAAAACTGATGGAATTTTAATTTATTTGTGGAAGCTGGAAACAGTAATTCTTTCCTGTTGTTGTTTTAGGAGATACGGACTTAGCAGGCAAGCAGGAAAAACAGAACAGGTAAAAAAAAAAAAAAAAAAAGTCCACCTACCCACCCACTCACTCCCAACTGGATGTCTGTGTTAATGACATATCCTGCCTGCTACATGAGTAATGAGTATCTTTTAGCTAAGTGTTCCATGATGTGGTCATTGAAGGAGGGGAATGGTGGTGTTGTGTTGTACTTTTGTTTTGAAAGAATTGCACTTCTCAGTAAGAAATTTTGCAGCCATTTATTGCATAACAGGTCGTTTAATGTAAAAGAGAAACATGATACCATGCCATGAATAAGTCACGGTGCCTTTTGAAAAGCAGGATTCTTTCCTATGCTTTTGATGACAATGGAATCATAAGCTATCTTAGAATATTTGCAGTGTTACTATTTCAGTGCAGATACTACTTTGGGTACAAATTTTATTATAGACAGAGATGATGAAGAAATACATCAATTATGTCATGGACTCAGCAGTAAATTGAGTATGTTAAGGTTGCCCTTTACTCATTATCTCAATATTCCACATACAAATTTAGCATTTACAATTTATACATGGAGATGTCTCCAAATCTCAGCATACCTCTTTTTCCCTCAAGGTAACTGCCAGGCTGCAGTAATGTTTTATCGAGTTCATGTTGCTTGTTCATCAGCTTGACTGTCTTTGAAATATATATTGCAGCCATCATGTTTGTTGTGTGAATTGAGTCACCAGTAAGGCAGAACTAGAATGTGAATTAGATTAGTGATGCAATGGAAAGACCTAGAAATTGAGTTTGTCTGTCCCCAGTTCTTGTTACTTTAGTGGTATAAATTCCTGTGATTAAACTAGGCAATGCTACGCTTTTTTAATGTTGTGTTTTTATCATGCCAATGCTGTTATTAAAAAAGAAAAAACTTTGGTCAAAAATTACAACTTTCCCGTCTATAGCAGACATTTTGTTTAGACAACTGCATTGTGTAATTGGTAGTTTCCAGAAGAGTATGGAGTAAGGGATCTTAGCCCCAGATGTGTCTGTAGCAAGCCAGAGATGCTGAATCAAAGACCTTCTGAATGCATTTGAAATCAGTGAGGGATGGCATGAAATAGAGTGTGGGGATGTCCTGGTAGCTGAAATGTAATTATAAAAGCAGATCGTGTTCCATTTTATCCTTCCCGTCTGTATTAGTACTTTAGATTACATGAACTAGATATAATACTTTTAATTTCTCTTTAAAAGGCAGAAGATAAAAAAACTGTGCTACCTTCAGGGCTTGCAGCATCAGGAAAAGCTGAGCCTTGTGATGAAGATGACCTTCAAGCTGCTGAAGAGGTGTGTCAAGTACTGAAGTAGGCATGGATGTAACTAACTTGGATGGAGGGCAACAGTTACCTCTGCTGCTCCTTTCTCTGTTGGAAGGACAAATTAGGTGCTTAGCTGAAGGGAGAGTTGCTTTCCAGAAGAGTATGGAACTTGAGATCAATGTACAGGAGTTAAATGTTTATTGATATTCAATGCAAGAAAAAAATATTAACTTTGGTTTTGGAATTTAAACATTTTTAGGAGGTCAATTTTTGTCTTGATACTGGGATCTGAATACTCTGAGTTAGACTGTACTTCTATAAAGAATTTTCCTTTATTCGGTAACTCCATCCATCTCTGAATTAACTTTCATAGATTTACTGTCCCATTACATTCATTAAAATGCATGTTACACAATGTTAGTTGTATATGTATGCCACTGTCAGTAGGCAGAAGTAAGTTAAATAAGATAATCTTACGTGTAATACTTCATATTCTGTCCTAGCTTCGCATTAAAACTCTGATGACTGGAATGGCTGCAATGGCAACAGAAGAGGTAAGCAGCATCTAAAACTGATATAGCTTTGTTTAAATTGTTGTTAGTTACGTTTTAGTGATCGCTGTTCAAATTCATCATCACAGGTGTTTCCTACTTCATTGGGCTCTATAGCACATTAATATGTGGTTATAGGGGCGATTTTTGTCAAATGTAAAAGTTTTCTATGTTTCTGTTAACATTAGAGTTTGGGGAAATTGCCATATAAAAAAACACAGGCAGTTCAAAAACTCCAAATGTTTTTTTTTCTTTTACCTTGATACCCTTGCAGGGCAAATTGACAGCAAGCACGGTAGGACAGATAGTTGGACTCCAATCAGATGAGATCAAGCAAATAGTGTCAGAATACGCTGAAAAGGTAAGTGTTACCTGGTTGTGATTTACCAAATAATGTTTGATTACTAATTAATTTAAGCTTCTAAATTAATCGCTCTGATTCTCCTAAAACAACACTGTTCCCTATATTCTGTGCATGACAGCACAGTCAGGAATCTGGGAAGTGTTTTAATTAGATTTAAATATGTACAAGCTTTTGGCATGAGAGCACATATTCCTTTATTGCATATACGAATAGTTTGGCTGTTAAGCACCTGCTTAAACTTCCTCATGAATAAGGAAAGGCCTGAGCTGATACCTATTGAAACCAGAGGTCTGAATGCATTTTAAAATGTTAAATGTTAAGCGCAGGAATAGGATTTTGCAGGAACTGCTGAGGCAAAAACCTAGGCCTCCTCCACTTGGACTGTTAGACACTGTGATCTTACTTGCGCTGGGCACCATTTATCAGTCATGTGCTAGATCCCTCATTCTGAATCTGGTATTACCAAAAAACAAATCTTTGCTTTTTTAAGTCAAGGCAATTAGCTGTGTATATTTGCTCCATTCATTGTGTTCAGCAGTGATTATTTTCTTTACAGTAATGTGAGGAAGAAATCTGGCCCTTGGAGCAATTAATACATATAATACATCACTGCCAGTTATGAGTTATAGGTCGCTCTTATTTGTCCAATAGTCTTCTCATATTTCTTCCTTTTTGTTGACACTTATGAGGTATGGAGCTTTCCCATTTGGGAGATAAACCCTATAACTCAACAGAGTCTATAGCAAATTCTTGGCCTTTCTTTATTATAAAGGATTGGAAGAACAGAAGCCCAGGGGTCATATTTCAATGTTACATTTCTTCTGTTCTGAGAGAAGGCAGCAAGACCTTGACTATTACAGTAGAACAATGATTAATACTCTGGGAAGTAAGAACTGATTCAAGTCAAACCAAAAATATATCGCTTTTCAGATCTACTGGATATGATGGAAAAGAAATGCTCTGTGTGTGTGTGTGCGCGCGCGTACACCAGGAAAAGGGAATTAAAGATGTTATCAAACAGCTTAATAAAGCATCAACAATGTTTGGATATGGTTCTAATAGTTTTAACCCCTTCGACGTATTCCTACTCTGAAGAAAAAATCGGTTCTTACTTGTCAATCAAAATCTTAATAGGTTTCACAGGCCCATTTTCAGTGCAGAAAGCTGGCAAACAAAATTCTAGATCTGATTTTGCCATATGCCAGGACTGTGCTTACAAGATGGTGTTTTTGCTGGAGATCAGTGTGTAGTTTTCTGCGTTTCCCGTCCTTTCTGCTGCTATGTTAACTTGCTTGGTGAATTGGAAGGAAAGTTTCTAGTGTTGTTCCTCATTTCCTAAAAAAAGGTCTTGGCAGAAAAGCGTTAACATGGCTTTTATTTGCCTATCCATCGCCAGCTTTTTAAGGACAGTTATTCAAAGTAGTTTTTAGTGTGCTACTTGCAAATTCTCAGAGGAAGAATCCCCACACAACAGAAAGTTTTGCTAGGAGTAGAACTGGATGGAGAGCTAGCTTGTTCCTTGTTAAAATGAGATGGCTATAATTGGAGAAATGCAGCCTCAAAACTACACCTTTCAAAAATGCTTGAAGAAACATTTTCAGAAGTGTTAAATGGTGTTCGCAAGTTGTTTTCATATCATGAGGAGTTGACTTGGAATATTTTTGGACTTTAGATTTGTATATCAGACACTATTACCCACCCTACACATTGGATCAGAGTAGCATAAAATAAGCATCTCAACCATTTAGTGTGGTTAAAGTTCGTTGTTTAAGGAAGATACTAAATGTGTTATTTATTAATTTGTTGGCTTGCAGAAACCCTGAAAGGTAGGGTGAGATTTGGTTATTTTTAATGTGGGTTCCTGAGACTCAGGAAAGTGTCAGGGAAAAATGATGGCAAATTACATTGAAATGATTGCTAAGGATTTAAGTGGAACTTGACTGAAAATGGATTTGAACTGTTAAAGAGTTGGAGATTGCTTTTGTTTTCCCAATGGGCTTCAGATATTTTCAAATTGAGGCAACTGTGGTGGAGTTAAGTCACCTCTGAAGCATATTTAATGATAGGAGGTGGCTGAAAGCAAAGAGATAAAGTTTACTGCTACAACATTTGTATCTTCATGCAGAGACTCAATATTTCTTCCTTTAAGAAGCAGGCTGTTAAAGTCGTTATTACTAGTCATTTATTTTGGCTGGCAGTCTAAGAGCTGCAAATAGATTAGCAATACTGATGAATATGAAACGTCATTAATTTTGAGTTTTAACTTACAAAATTTTGTCTTGCAAAGTGAGGTTTCTGAATAATATTTAACTTGTTTATTTTAATTCACTAATTCTTTTGGGGGCAGTTGGAAGGAACATGGGAGGAGTACAGAAGTGAGCCTATACCTACCTGCCAATTAGTGGGGATATCACAAGTTGACTGAAAAATTGGAGGATGTATCTGTTCAGTCCTTTTTGTCAAATGTAATTGCAATTCTTCTGAGCAACAGCAGCAAATTGATAATCTTGAACAGGCAGAGACACTAATGCTTTCTAATGTCAGCTACTGGGACAGTCTAGTAAGAGACAAGGTAACAACAATGTCAAAAGCAAAGTAGTTTCTGTAATGTGTGCTTTCTTCCCTCTATGCTGAAAGTTTCATTTTCTCCACTAGTTGCAAATCAGTTCAGCAGCAACTGTAATGCTGTAGTGTTGCTGCAGAGCAAATTCTTTTTAATTTTCACACCAGAAAGATTTTTCTGCAGAAACCTCTGTATGTGATGGTTATTTCCCAGTTTCAAAATCAAGCTTTAGCAGCCCACTTCTTGAGGCATAGCCTTTTCTTAATAAATCATCAAGAATAGTAGTGTGGAAACACATTTTTCTTTTAGGTTCCCAAGAGGTTATATGTGAGGCAGAAAATACTTTTAACAATGTACTTAAAGCAGGCATGTTTTAATGATGTCCTTTTAAAAGCATGCCTTCGTAAAGGAAGGAGAATCTTGACACTATTGTAGGAACATCATGGGTGCATTGTGAACGTAGCTTCCATAGTAACCGATTAAATTGCATCAGTAACACATGTTCTTTTGAGTTTTAAAGATCAAACCAGGGTTGATTGCCTTTTTTTTTCCAAGAGCATGGAGCACAGGACAAGAACACAGAATTTGAGGAACTGAGTGTTCTTTGTTTCTCACATATTCAAGAGGAAAAAAAAAATATATTAGGACTATAACAATGTGAATTGCCTGAAAAAGTAGAAGTTTGTTTGTAGAGACAGCAAAAACTGTTTTGACAGTGCTTGCTAAAAATAAAAAAAAAAGGGGGAGCGTTAGGCTTTGGCTGTTCTTTGGGATTTATTAACAAGAAATACAAAAATGTTTTGTCTCTTTATATTCTTAGATATTAGTTTTATTGTACAAGGCTGACACCAAAATGCAAGTTAAAACTACTTGAATAGACTAAATGTCATCAGCCTGCAACAAAAGATTATGACTAAAATAATTATAATATGCTCTACAGACTTAAAATAAATAAATAAATGAGAGAGAAATAAAAAAATTTTTTTTTGAACATCCCATCAGATCCAGTACTTTTACACACATTTCCAAAATAAATGGACATGTTAAAACTGTGTCATGGAAGCAAGTCTAGCATTTGTCAGTTTTTGTACTGAAAAGGATTTTTTTTTTTTTTTTTTTTTTTTTTTTTACAGAAAAGCAATTTAGCATAAGCTGGTGTTATAATAGGCTTCCTGCTTCCTTCATTGTGTGCATATTTCAAAAGGAGAAATAGTAAATTCAGTGCAGGTTTAGAGTGTTACTTGTCACTGCAGAGCACCAGTTTTTAGCTTGTGATCTGTGAAGCCCCTGATACTTCATAGACTACTAGAGGTCTGTATCAGGAAATTAAGCAAGCCAGTTTACCTTTTTCAGTAAAAGTAAATTTGTAATATAGAACTTTGCACTGTCACTGAAAAAATAGTGGTGTCTACAATCAGAAAAGTAAAAATAAATAAATAAATAAATAAAATTATCTTAATAGTGAAGTAGAATGTTTTTTTTCATTTGTCTGAAGTCGCTATAAGACTAACACAGAAACCAACAGGAAAAGCAATACTAACTGTATTCGCAAAACAACATGGTTGTGTGTTAAGATACATGTTGTGGTTCACTTTTAGTGTTGTAACTGCGGAGTGTGGAGGAGTATTATCGAAAGTAAAACAGATCACTTCTTTCAGCAGTAGGTGTTTTTAATGTCAGTATTTAATCTTGTAGTTTTTTACGTCATTCCTGCCTAGTAGGCACTAGGTGAGAAGGGTGCAGTGTTGGTGTCTCTGCTCATGTCTGTTCTGCCAAGTTAATTTACCCTTCTTTCGTCATTGGTCTGCTCCAAGATGGGCATCAAAGGAGATTTTAGTCTGTCATCTACCAGCCATAACACATAAGTAAATTCTTCACTTATTTGAGAAGAAGATAACATTTACACCAAGTGTATTGTATTGCTTTTTGTGGATGAGATATTCTGTTTTCCTCTTCTGTCTTCAGAAGACCCCTCTGCCTTTCCTGTGCTTTTAATAGAAGCTTTGATGCTATGTCTTAAAGCTTCCACACGAGGCACCAGTATTTAGTCTCACTGCTGCAATTTGTGTTTGATGTATTGACTTTTACTGTGCACAGTTGTCAGCAAGCTGTCATGAAAGCTTTGATATCTTCAGCACAAGTTCATATGGATTAATATATAATTAATACAGTAAAATATTTATTATTAATAATATATTAATTGCTCTTTAATCTACTGCAAATATACAATTTCTATGATAGATGTTAGTCATGGTAAAGAATGTTTCTGGCAGATTTCCCTTCCAAATTCAGAGAGAGCAGCAGAGTGGAACCAGATTTTTGTCTTAATTATGTATTTGTGAGACACTTTCTTGGCAATGCAAGTAGTTTTAAACACTAGTGTCCATAGCACAGAAATACATAAAAATAAACGCTTAGAGTGGTAAATGTAATTACCATATTGTAATTACGTCAATCAGCATACTGCATGTAAACCAGTATTTCAGAGTCTACAGACACAAACGTTTAAGGCTTTTAAGAATTATGGATTTATGTGTTGAGGTATGACATTGATATCTCCAATTGAAGAAGTTCAGTAAATACCACTTAAACACTTGACTACCTTGCTTTACCTGATACCTCTGGGATATAATTTATTTGTTTGGCTCGTTTCTAGTCTTTGTACAAGACAGATAGGTGAGTTGTTCTTCCTGTTGGTTAGTGGAACACGGCCCTTGATAAGGAAATATCATAAGTGTGTCCCAGTTTGGCATTTCCTTAGCTACTGTAGAAGTAAAAAGTAATGGTTTGACTTTCAACAGGCTTTACTACTCTTTATTTTAGCAGTCTGAGCTTTCTGCTGAGGAGCGACCAGAAAGGTTTGGAGCTGCCCAACAGCACAGAAGGAAGGTGGCATCTCTGAATAAGCAGATTTTGCAGAAAACCAAACTCCTGGAAGAGGTAAGTATTATGTGTGTAATAAAGAAAACATTGATAAATGTGGTTGATCACCAAGTTTATACCATCCAGAAAAGATTTGCAAGCTATCTTCTCTACCAGCAATTTGTCATGTTCAACATCCATTTCAGCATCTCTGAATGTCTTGCTTGCACATTTATTACTAAGACAATGTGCCTGGTTTCATATTAAAAAAAAAAAAAAAAAAAAAAAAAGATAACCCTGTGAGGGAGGGGGCTAGTTGATCAAAAGATGTTTTTAGCTTTGTACACCTCTTTGGAAGATGCTCTGTGTGCTTTTTCTGCATTTGACTTGATAGCTACGACGCTGAAACTGAAAACAGTCTACTCAAGAAACAAATTAGGAAACTGCTCTAAAATACGTTTCATTCTTCTTTAGGCTGATGGATTTTTACTCTGTATGCCCCATCTGTCAAAACCAGCATTTTTTAAAATAGTAAATAACACTAAAATTATTATTTGCATTATTAGTTGAATGTGTTTTGTCACAATTTGTCTTCATTCTAGAGTGAAATGTTAGAAAGTATTACGCTATATTTATTGCGATATACTGAAATTAATTATAGAGGTTTTTTTTTTTTCTTGAATTTGTATTATTTCAATACTTCAGTAATATGAATTTTCCATGTCTATTTCAAATGCAACTTCGGTACCTGGTCAAAATGATGACTTAATGCTAGGTATTGTCAATGTCTTATTACTTAAATGCAGGCTGAAGTATCAGCCTTTCAAAACTATAACATGGCCTTATGAACAGCTAAATTCTACATGAATTCCCTTGTAGTCTATATAGGCTTATTTTTCTGTTTTGTTTCTTTTTTTTTTCCCTCACTGAAGTAGGAACATAAATTACAGAGTGTGATCTTAAGGCATTTCAGAAGTGGGGAAAGTAGGATGTTCACTGTATCCTAAGTTGTCATTGTAGAGTGGAGGCAGATGCGAGCACGTTGAGCTTGCTGGTTGCAGACCTGTTCCAAATTAAAAGCTGTGCTGTCATGACTGGCAACAGTTCGGTACTGCTCTGTGATAAAAGGGCATGTTCACTTGGGTTTAAGGATGTTCTAATACGGTTCTAGAGATTTGGAGTAGATTTTGGCTTGTGTCCATCAGCCCACATCCATCTGCAGTTTTTCTGCAGACAGCAGATGTTCTTGAGGAATGCTCAGTTTGAACGTACAGATACTGGAACAGCGCACCACAGCTCTTGTCCTTTGCCCTCTTGTGAGAGCTCTTTGTGTTCTTGGAGACAATTAGCTCAAGATGAATCTGGGGAAGGATCACCTAGGTATGTTTTATATTGTAGCATTGGAGAACTGCAACAGCTAGCTCAGGTTTAAAAAACAAAAATTTCGATTTTGCAGTAGCACACTGATCTCCAGCCATGCTGTTTGCTTGATTATTTTTTTATTCTAGTTGAACAGTAGGAGAGGCTGGTATACGAACTTAGCAGTTGTAATTAGCTTTTGCAATTATTCTGTGTTGTGCCTTTTATAGCTTGGAAAGCAGAAAGGATCCCCTGGTGTCTGTGTAAATACTGAGATGTTCAAAAGATTTTTTTTTCTGGAGCAGATGGTTCTGATATTCTACAGAACTGCAGTATAGTGTAGTTGCTGGATTAGTAGCACAAAATATTCCTTTAACTTGATGCATGATGAGTGGATTACATTTTCATTTCTGGTGCAAGTCATTTCCTTTACCAGTTTTCCTGGCATGAATGTATTTGCTTGCTTTCCACATACTACTGAGAAGGTGGCAGTTTGGGGTGGGGTGAAGTTGAGGTTGTAAACAACAAAATGATTTAATTCTTGCTTAATTAAAAACTACTTCTACTGGCCAAATGAACTTTGTATTCACAGGAAAACTTAAATATTTTGGGGGTCTTATAATGTTCTTATTTTTAAGAATTGAGGGCCGTTTAATTCTATGTTGCTTATTTATAGTACATAAGTCTGTTATTTTTTAAGGTAAGAAAAGTACTAATAGCTGTGCAAGCCAAATACAATCCTTTTAATCACTTTAGTAAAGTAAAAATGTCATAGTACTGTGTGTGTGTATATATATGTATGTATTTTTTTCACTTGCCAAAGACAGATTTTGTGGAGTAAGATAGAAGTTAAAAATCAGTGACAGTCAAGACCTCCTTTTAAAAGGTGTCTGTGAAATTCTGCCTTCAGTACTGCCATTATTGATTAAATTCTGGCAAGAGTTCTCATATCGAGTGGTTCTTTAATCTATGTCAAATTTCATGAGATGTGAACTTCAGGTTTAAATTATTTTCTTTTTCAACTAGTTAGAATGCAGTCTGTTGGTGATTTATTTGTGAAAAATACAGAAATACTAACGCAAAAAGTCTTACAAATTTGTCTGTGGAGAGGGATGATCAGGGTGACTCACAGCTCCATGTGTTGAATGGCAAACTCAGCCATCAGGAAAAGAAGAGGACCAGAAAGCCAAATATGCATTTCTTTACTTGCAGTGCTTCTGCTTCTCTTCTCTAACCCACGTCCTGTTTTTGTTGTTAATATTTGCAGTGTTACCTTAAAATACATGGACTTTAGGGAAGGATATTTATGTAAAATTAACCTCTAAACTATTTGACAAGTGAAATAACCAGTGGTAATAATATATCAGGAAGGTCAGGTGGAAAGTATTTGCTGCTATTAATTAAATGTTCAGAATTCTTGCAATAAGATATACTCACCTGACGAGAAAAGCCCCTGTTTGTGATAGCTTGCCTGTCATTTCATAGACAACCATTATTAACATCACAAATATTGCTATTCTCCATTACAGGTATAATTAGCATGAACATAGAATTTTAACTTTCTTCTTTCTCTTTGTAATAGTTGCAAGCTAAATGTGCTGATCTGCAGGCAAAATGTACCGAAGCAAAAAAGACATTAACTGAGGTAATGTCTTTGTTTGTCTGTACGCTGATTCTAGCTGAATCATTTTTGAGATAATCTATTTGAGAAGTTACGTGTAAAGGGATGTATTAAATGGTGAAGATGACTGACAACTTTTCTGTGTTAAGAAGGTTTTGAGGTTGTGAATAGAGTTACGATTTTTTTCTTATTGCCCAGTAGCTTTTCTGGTCCAAAAGAAAAACTCATACTTCCTCCCCTTCTGGAGCATGTCAGGAAGTGGCTTTACCATGAAAAGAAAATAATGTTTGTAATGGCAACAGAGAATGTATGAGTCAGTAAAAATGACTGCATGAAGTGAAATGTTAATATATTGGATTTCTTCGTGGAGTTTATTTTTGGATTTAATTATTTCTGTATGTGAAGACTGCTTTTTGACATTTTATTGTTTTTAATTCTTAGGTTGTTACTGTGAGTTAACTGTTGGTCTCTGCTTGTTTTTATGATGCTTCTACATAAGTCTAGATCCCAAATATTGTCAATAATAGGATTTTTTTTTTTGTTTGGTTTGTTGCCTTTTTCTTTCAGTGGGAAGGATTACGGACATAGTAAAGGATTGAAATAAACATTATGGTCTGAAAGAGAAAGTTTTACTGTCTAATCTTATATGTCATCTGTGGAATGCTCTTCCAGTTGTGAAATCTCATTATGACTGGATATTGTTCTTTCTAAGTCCCTGCAGTCCTGCTTAAACTCAGCACTTAGATCTTTGTTCTGTGCCTTGCATTACCAGCATTTTGGTTGCACTCATGGGTTGCTGGATGGCATGGTTACTGCCTTACCCCATGCTCCAACAGAATACAGAATAGTTAAGATGAGCATATTGAAGTCACTTGGCACAATGTAGGGGACAATTGTGTTCTTTATTTAAAAAGTGTATCTTAGAGAATTATTATTTATAACCCTTAGGTCAAGAGTTACAGTGAAAAACTGGACAAGGAATTGGCGGCTTTAGAAACAATAGAATCCCAAGCAGATTCTAGGTAAGTGTTTTTCCTTCGTTTGTGACATTCGAAGTTCTGAAAAATGATGGTTTTAAAACCAAGTAATTGAATATTTCTTGCTTTTTTCAGCCTAAACAAATAATTAGAATTTAAACAAGTACATTTCCCAGCTTCCTTCCAAAGACGGCAAAAGATTGTCATACTATGAAGTCTGAGTGAGAAGTATCAATATGTAGCTGAAAATAATTGTAGATGCTTAAATATAATACAAGCAGAAGGATACTAAACACATTTGAAATGTGTGTGAGGCCTTCCTGTTCTTATTTTCTTTATATTTGACGTCTTCATCTTGCATAAATTAGTGTACTCTTTCAAAACTTCCACAATAATGAGGTGAGAAATCACAAAATCATCAAAATACTCAGGGTAATACGACACTTTATTTTGACCATAGTAATATTTGGATTTGTAATTTAAATGGATTTTATTGGAAAATTGTATAGAACTAAGCTGGTTCTAGTATCTTTTAGTTCTCCATCTCTTTAATGTAAAAACTAAAAAACTAATGCAGTTTGCTGGATCTTCAAATTTAGCGTATTACAGAATCTGCGAGCACTGGTGGCCATGAATGAAAACCTCAAAAGTCAGGAGCAAGAATTCAAAGCACATTGTAGGGTAAGTTTTAATTTCTTAAACAGTGCTTCTTTACCAAGCTTTAAATGTATCCATATACTTCTTCCTGCTTTGTCCTTTCTTCCCCTCCCTGCCATTTACTCTTTTTTTTACAGATTCATATTGAATACTGCCGCTAGTTTGATTTTGTGCAGAATTATGGACAGTTGCCCAGTTCTGCAGTGTATCAGACCTACAACAAGGCTGTCAACCAAGAAGGTTGGAACTGATAACCAGGAGGACTTGCTCCCTGCTATGAGGCAGGGAGCTACAAGGAAGGCAGGCAGGGCATCTGAAGTAGTGTGGCCTTCAATGTTTTGTTTTGCCCAGGGTCTTTGCTAAAAGGCAGTTTTTAGATACGACTCCAGATCAGTCCTGTATTGTGGCTGCTCTTGTTCCCCTCTCTATTCTGCTAAGAGTATCTGGTGATGTGGCAAGAGGGATTACAAACAGATGATAATATTAAAATAAATCAAAGTTTGAGATCAGGCTGTACTAGATAACATCTGTACTATTCACAGCCTGAAACACGTTCTGTCATCTTGGACGAGGTAGCAGTGACCTGAGGAGCACAGTGCATAAGAGGAAGGTTCCTTGAAAGTCCCTAGCTTTGGAGCAAACCACCAGAAGAGACAGAGATAGAGATAAATCTATTACAGTTTTCAGAGTAGAGTTTGTTTTACTGCTTAATTACAGTGTTTTGCTGCCATGTTTACTGCTGTGTTTATAGGCTGCTTAGAAATATGATCAGAGAGAATTGTTTTCATTCTCTTCTGTTTAAACAGTGTTAGATCAAATTTAATGGAATGAAAAAAAGTAAAAAGACATACTGCCCTGTGGCAGATATTGAGCACAGAAACTTCATTTTCCCCAAACATACCGTTTTGGAAAGCTCTGAAGGATCTTGATGGAAACAACCTTACAATTAACTTTGTTCATCCATTAGTGTGAATACCACATGTTGTGGTTCTGTGTCATGCTATTGCTATCGTAATATTTATTTGCTTCACCAGTTTCCCATTTTCTATGTCACTCGTTAGTTCAGTTGGCTCTAGTATATTTGTAAGTAAGAAATAAATCTGTTCCTTTGTTTGATAAAAGCAGGCATTCAATTTTATGTAACGAGTAATAATGGATGCCTTACCCCTGGGCAGGGAATGCTGTTTAATCTTACAAATTCTAAAATAAAGTATGTTGTCAGTGTCACAGTTCTGTTACAGGTCTATGGCATCAAACCTTCTGCTGTCTCCATTAAGGAGAGGTCTCAATTAAAAGCAAATATGTTTTTGTTTGTTTGTTTGTTTTTCCAGGAAGAAATGGAGCGTCTTCAACAAAGTATTGAGAATCTGAAAGCAGAGGCAGCAGAAAGTGGGGAGGAAGAGGTAAATATCAAATGTGTTAATTGTTTATTTTCAATTTGTGTTTTAAAATGCTGGTTTAGGTCTTTCTGACTTTTGCATGTTCTGGTAAGTATTAAAATATCTGTTGCAATCTCTGAAAAACTATTTTCTATCACTGGTAAAGCCACAATTCCGGCTAACAAACAGAGAAGTGCAATAGACTGAAAATCACTTCTTTATTCTTTTTGCTAGAACCCATGGGGCTAACTCATAGATGCTTTCATCCCCTTTTTACTTTCATCTTTGTAGCAGCAGGGAAGAATCTCGAAATGTTAAGAGTCGTGCATATATTTGACAAAACCAAGTCTTCCTCAGAAAGCATGTTTGTTTTGGTTGTCTTTTTTTCCTTAAAAGTTGATTTATTTGAAGGATAGAGGCACAACTTTTTAGTGGCTCAGTGCATTGTATGCAGTGAGCAGCTGTCTGAAGCACAAGTGCATCCAGACTGAAGGCAATGAATAACACATAAACAGAAAATGAAGAGCTTGACTTGCTTGTCTTTTCAATGAGTAAACATTTTGTATATTTGTGTGTCTAAAATGAGGTAGATTACAAGTTCCATGATGCTGCCGTCCTTCTGAACACAGTGTGTAAAAATGAAACCGTAAACCTCAGTTGTAAGTTTTTAAAGAGGAAAAAAAAAAATCTTTAAATCTGAAATCCAGAAAATGTAGGACACATCTCAGAGTGTTTGTGATCTGCCCTGGGCATTGTTTATCCTTAACCCTGCCGATGAATCAAAGTATAAACATTTGGACAAGTACAAAGAATCTTTTGATAGGTTTCTTTGTTTTGTGTCACTGTAGTGAAGCAGTGGGGGAAAAACTATTTACAAACCTTAAAAACTAAAATATCAGTATTAAAATTATCAAAACACTTATTTACAGTAAAATATGAAAGTTGTCATTTTTTTTAAAATGCAGATTATGAATCATCTCTTAAAAAAAAAAGCAAATGGTTGTGTTTTAGTGGGAGCCATTAAATGGAAGATACAAATACAGAAAACAAACCCATCTGCACGTTTTTGTAGTTGCGTTCTCATTTGTTGGTGTAATACATAATTGTTTTGGGTTCTCAAATTCTAGGAGCCGAATAAGCTTATAGACCAGCAGTACAAAACTGAAAAAGATAAACTTCAAAAGATCCGGCTATTATTGGTAAGTCTTCATAAATTGGACAAAATTATTCATGTTTTTCTTACCTTGTCACTTTTAATACCTCTCTTCGTGTTGTTTAATTAAAAAAAATAAATCACAAATCACTTATAAAATAATACTGAGCCTCAGCCAACACTTTTTTTAAAAAATAATTGATTATTTAGTAACAAAATATTGCTGGGGGGGCTTCATCCATTTTAAGAAAAGAACGAGAAGAGGCTTTGTTTTCTCCCCTCCTAACTTTCTATTCAGGCACGAAGAAACAGAGAAATAGCGATTTTACAGCGCAAGATTGATGAAGTACCCAGCCGAGCTGAGCTAACACAATATCAGAAGAGATTTATTGAACTTTACAGTCAGGGTATGTATATCAAGCAGGAACATTCTGCTGAAAGCTAAAGCCCTGGAAGGAGGGTAATTGCATTTTAAGCTTATGGAGTGTAAAACAGCGCTTGCTAATTCTGAGGAGTTTAAGGGTCGTTTGATATTCACATTATACAACCTATTTTCAAGGTTTTATAAGCTGGCTATAAGAATTCTCCTGTGGGTGAAACTTGATACATGAGGTCTTTGGAGTAAATTCTGGCTGCAACAGGTTCAGTCGTATAGTTAAATGACCAATGTGTTTAGAAATTCCTTAATCTATTTACAAATGAGGTTGTTATAAATTTAAGTCATGCTTCATTAATTGCTCTTTACATTAGATAGTTTGGTTCAGAATCAGAGATGTCAACAAAAATAATGCCAAGTAAAGACAAGAACTATGGAAAAAAAAAAGGCATTATTTATTTCATTTTTGGTTTATAAATACCTTACAATATCTTGTTAGGATCAGAGTACGAGTTATTTTCAATTTATTTTAATATAAGTTATAAAAAGGGGGAGTTTGCTTGGTTGACTGTTTGGGTAGTGATGTGTTTGCTACACGTGGTATGGAGCATGCAAACTGAATAAAATTTTAAAGTTGTTCCATCAAATTGACAATGGACCGGCATGCTTACTGGTGTGTATTTAATGCTGCCTGTGTAATGGCATAAGTTAAAATATATTTTTCTGTAGAAGAACTAGCTAGTATTTTAAAGATACTTTGCATTCATTATATACAGGTTCTAACCAAGCTCTTGAAGGTTGAGCAGTTCTAAAATTGTTATCTAACTTTGATTCATATCCATTGTCTTTGAGTCATCTCTAGTTGTATAGTCACATGCTGTCTTCCTATGTGCATTATCTAGCTCAGTGCATGGAATAGGTATGCTTCTTTAGTGAGTGCAAGTCCAGTTCTTTTCTCTCCTTGATCCCCATTTGCTTTTTATGTGCTATGCAATTTATTTAATCAAGTCCAGCATGTACCTGCTCAGAAGATGGAAACTTCCTTTATATATGAAGGACGGGAAGATTAAGGAGACTTGTGGAACATTGGGTGCAGATGTAAGGGGCTTTGAATCTTACAGGACTGATTTCTGTAGTGCAAAATATGTGCAGTAACTTCAGATAACACTGTGCTTGGTCTCCTGGCCAGGAACCTGCACTGCTCAGGCTAAGCTTCTAGAAAATTGAGCTGAAAATCTCTTGCAAGTCTTTCTGTGAACTGTGGCATTGTTTTCATAGAGTTCTTGCATTTGATCGGATTCAGGAGATCTTCAGAGTAGACAAAAATTGTTTTTTTGTTTTTTTTTTTTACTTTTGGACAAGACGATCTTTGGAGATGTTTTCCAAACTCAGTGGTCCTGTACTGAAATGCTTTTAAGTTCCAATATTCCCTTTCTTAAAATGTATAAACCGGAGTGAAATCATCCTCATGTATATCTGACTTACTCATGAGCTCTGGAATAATTTTCATTAAATCATTTGATTATCATAAACATGGACTTCTTTCAGTTCAGGATTCTAGGCTGCTTAATGTAATCATGGTAACTTTTGCCAGCTGTCCTTCTCAATTGAACTTTTTTCCCTTGAAAATCAAAAGTGTCTTAGATTTCCTTAGTCATTGAAGAACTAAAGAATAGATAAACACTTCAGAGACTTGAGTATCAAGTCATCATCTTGTGGACCCAAAGGGGAAGAAGTGTCTGAGCCTTACCTTCTGCACTGAGCTGTGACCAGCATCTGCTATAATCACCTAAAATAGATACTGTTTGAAAAGAAATGTTTTTTTTTTAATTCTATCAAAATTCTATCTTTTTTTTTTAATTCTATATGTTGTAAGGAGAGAAAAGAGGCTTTCAAACAGTAAAACCTTTTCTTGCACATTCGTACCTTGAAAGATACAGTTTAATGCACTCCTTTTTTCCATGCAGTGCTGTCAGATCATCCATTCCCTTTCTGCACCCCTGCACTCCCTCTGCCCACCAATGTGCCAGATAGGCCAGGGCAACTCTTAGCAGCACAGAAGCCTCCATGGTGTGAGGTTGAAGTTCATGAAGGAAGGATGAACAGGCAGTGGTAAGGAAGCACAGCTGACAGTGCCAGTGTGTTTGTGAAATGAACTGTCAGCAGCTGGGCTGTATTTTAGACACTGAGCTGTGTTGTTCTGGAGTCCAGTTCTCATAAAATCTGATAGCTGTTAACACTGCTGGAGATTTACATGCAGAGGGAATATTCTTCCAGAATGCATTATAGACTGTGTTCCGTTATTGATAATTGTATATTATAAGAAGCCTACAAAGTATTTTTACAGGTGCCATTTCACCCCATTTATTATTCTACCTTTTTTTTTTTTTCCTTTGCAGTCTCAGCAACTCACAAAGAAACAAAACAGTTCTTTACTCTTTATAATACACTGGATGATAAGAAAGTATATTTGGAAAAGGAGGTAAGAGAATGTTACTGTTGTTTTCTAAATGTTCAGTCTATGGAGAAGATAGTGAAAGCTAAGTAAAAACTACTTACTCAGCCATATCAGAGCAGGGTCAGCAGTCTTTGAGAGTAAAATTGAGACAATAGGTTCATAAGAACATTTCTAATGTTGAGGTGGAAGTGGTCTGTGTTGTAAAAAGTGCTGTTAGTACAGCATGTTTAATCTGTTCACAAAACACAAGTAACATTTGATTAGCAAATATCTTTGTCACAGGACCAAATTACCCTGTTTCTTCTTGGTTAACCCAACCAACCCATCTCCAATAACTCTGGGAAGGAACTTCTAGCTGCTGGCTTGCAGCATCATTTGTCTCTAAGTGTCTCAGTGAAAGGTTTCTGCTCATATGGTTGATGGTTTCAATCATGGTTTTTAAAATACTTATTTTTAAAATATTTTTAAATTCTTTTTTTGTGTCGTCAATTTTTGGGTTTTATCCACTAGCTTTACTGTTCTGCAGTGTAACACAGCAACAGTCTTACAGTGCAATAGTTGTGCAGTGCTACTCCTTGTTACTTGAATGTTTTGTAGTATAAACTGCATAATTGCACTATTAAACACAAACTTTCAAGGCAGGGATTTGGGATTGGCAAGTGTTGATGAATCATGCAGTAATTTCTTTGAGTAACAGGCATTTTTAAGCGTCATAGCTTCTTTGGAATCTGCTCAGAATTTGTTTGAATTTTTCATAGTGAGGTGGTGAACAACTGCGGCTGCTGCTATGCAGCACCTATTGCTCTCTCATTTATATCAAAGATCTTGGATGTAAAGGTAGTCAGTTTACCTTTGTGGCAGCGGGGCAAATGCTTCTGTTTGCAATGCTCAGATTTGTTTAGTAAAGATTGCTTTCAAGTACTCATCAAAAGGAGAAACTGTTTGGAAGGTTTAACCACAGGAGACTTGTGAGACATACTGAAAGCTGAAGGGATTGCATTAATTGCTGCTGCTCAGTGAATTTTAGTGCCCTCAGCGATGTTTAGAAAGCAAGAAAAAAAATGCATGGGTTAATCTGCATAGTGAGTTTATACCAAGAGCAACAAAACACTTCACTGAAGTTACAAATACCTATGTCTGTATTGTTTAAGTGCAATGTTGGTATCTTCATAACAGTAGCTATGCAAAGGAAACGCCGTTCTCTACTTCTTAGAAGTTCATCTTTAAACAGACTGTGAAATATGTAGAGGTGAAGTGTGTAACGATGCATGGCTTTATGGAAGCCAGTAAAACTGACCAGCACAAAGAATACAGTGCAGAAATTCACCTGGTCTGCACTGCTTGGCGGGGCTTATACCGGCTCCAGTTTCTAAAGCAAAAGGTTTTCTATTAATTTTTATTTTTTAAGACATCTAAGTGAAACTGTTCTACTTTGACACTGTAACTAGGACTAATTATGCCACTCTAATATAGCTATAACATATGCTTGTCCAGTGTTCAACTGTGATAGTGCACACAACTACCTGTAAGCTTCAGAACATTTAAACAACTCTTTTACTTCATTGCTTTAGTTTGCAAAGCTGTCTTGCAAGAAAATTCTCAGTGCTATAACTGGGCATCCGTAAAAGTAAAAATATTAATTTTGATCCAAGACTAGCTGCTGCCTTCTGTGGTTCTTCCACTAGGACAGATGTCACTAACAAAGAGGGATTGTGGTTCCTTTTTCAAAAAGAAGCTCAGGATTTCATACAACTGACTGCTCGTCAGGGAAAGATTGATACCAGTTCATTTTTAGATCTGAATTTCATGTTATTGTCTGTGAAAACGCAGAGTAACATCAGAAAGGACAAATGTATATTTTCTTTCTTTTTTTTTTTTTAATTCACAGGTTAATTTACTAAATTCTATTCATGACAACTTTCATCAGTAAGTAGTGGTTATTTTTCTCTTGATAGTTGCAGTGGGTGGTGTAGTTGTTTGGGGAAAAATGGGAGGGGGCATGAGTTAATGTAAAAATTTGTTAGAATATTTTATTAACTTAAACAGTTTAATAAAGTAGCTTATTAATTCTGTTTAAGCCAATATTTGGGTAATCACAGACTTGGAATTACTTAACTTTTATAGTCAACATATGTTTTTAATATCTGGCTGTTCGGTTGCAGTTGTGGAAAGAAATCAGTCATAATTTTCCTGACATTAATTGAAGTATTTTTCTTTGGTTTGTGAGTTTGTGGTTATTACTTTATGTACAAAACATTAGACTCAAACGTTTTTCAGACATGTTTATTATACACTAACTCTGTATTTAAAGGTTTTGATGAAGTGTGAAGTCTTCAGGTAAAATCATGGTTCCCTTGGAAGTTTAAGGTCAAATATCAGTCTGTGATACAGCCAGCATTTGTTCCTCTCTGTGTTTTGTTTTTTGACTTTGGGGGCGGGTGAGGGAACTCCATTGTGAATTTTTGTCAGAACAGTGCAGTGCAATAGGGTCATGGAAGAGGATATGGCCTCTTAACAGGAAAAAATTGTTTGTCTTTTTATAGTTCTGTTGTGAAATTGTGTTTTTTCTTATAATTATCTCTAATCCTGTACACCTGTGCCTTTTTGTGTTTTGTCAGGAATTTTGAGTTTTGTTGTGTTTTTTCCTATTATCCAAAATTCTAATTACAACCTAAACGAAGCAACAAAAAATCCACACTAGCACCACCAAGAAAAAAAAAATAATAAATAGGTATTTCAAATGTTATCCTTTGCAGCAGGGATCTTAGATCTGTTTTGCTTAGTGATAAGATCTTTTTGATATTCTGTCCAGTCATTAGAAACCAATTCAGTAATTGACAGCTGGGTTTTGGATTGTTTTTATTGATGGTTGTGTGTGTGGGGTGGCATTTTCTTTATTCTGTTTTACTTAATCTGTTCAGAAGTAATTCGGGGCCTGTAACGTATCTTGGTCTTTTCCTTTTAGGGCATAAATTATTATTATTATTATTTATTTATTTATTATTATTATTAGATTATTTACTGTTCTAGTCCTCTACTCACTTTTCTTTATATTCTAATCAGCTGCCTTTATTACAAGTTTGTGCTCTTGGTTAGTTAATAGTAGTTTATTATTTATTACAACACAGAGAAGGGAACAGATGCAAACTGTTAAGGAAAATGCTTGTGATGAGCTCTGTAGTCTGTTTCCATCTCTCTGATCTGCACTGTACTTGAAATCATTGATTAAAAAGATGAGTTTTTACATAGGATATTAAGCAATGTGAGTACTTGGACATGGGTAAATACGCAAGGTAATTGTAGATGAGACACATTGTCCCACATCCCTATCAGTTATTATTTTTTCTTTCCAGAGCAATGGCATCTTCTGGTTCTCGTGAGCAGTTCTTACGGCAGATGGAACAGATTGTGGAAGGCATCAAACAGAATCGAATGAAGGTCAGACTCGCTTTCTCTTCTAGAACCTGGGAATTATTTCAGAAAAGCCTCTTGGATAATAACTATAAATACAGAAATTCATTATATGAGGTGCGAGCAAGCAACTAGCAAATACTGTCTCTTTCACATCCATAAGGAACTGTTCACCACTAAAATGTTAAGGGACAGAGTAAAAGAGAGATAGGAATCTTGTACCCATGAATTTTGTTACTGGCAGCGTAGTGACTTAGCTCTTTGAAACAGCTGGTTCAACCATCTCGCTGATGTCCCTGAAGTTATTAAGAATTTTTTCCATATGGGCTGCATAAGTACAGCCAGGCCTATGTCAGACCCACTTTCTGGATTTAACCTGATGTAGAAAAGACTAGGTGTTGCTGCTGAATATGTTGTGTTCACATAGCAAGTGAAAAGGCACTTGTGGGTGTTTAGAGCCCCAGAGTTCATGCAGAGATCAGAATCACTTCTGGTAACTCTTAGTGGCTATTATGTGAAAGCACAGCCTCAGCGGATTTGTGTTACATGAGTTTGGGGCAATGCATGCACACAAAGCAAGCATGAGGTTCAACAGCTACTCCAGCTGAAGCTGTCCATGGATTTATTTGCATACAGTGGGGTTGTTTTAAGTACCTGGTAATAACGGTTACTAACTTGTAATTATTGTGTTGTATTACTTTATATTCATATAGAAATATATTTATATACCATTAAGGGGCTTTGAGATGGTTTACTCTGTAGAGCTAGAAGATTCTTGGTAGTGGGTTATAGTTGTTCATTTGAGTTGAAATAGAAGTATGGTGTGCTTCAAATCAACATATACTAGAGTGTGTACTGAAAAAAGCCATCTTTCCAGGTGAAAGACTGTTTTATCTTAATAGCTAAGCAGAAATTTCAGATATAAAATGTGACAATTATGCCTATATAGAAAAAACAGGATGGAATGCAACTCAAGCTATCATAAAGCCCCTTGCACTAACAAACTCATAAAAACATATTGACTATAGACTATTGTGTTGGAGAACATTGTTTTCAAAGAGGACAAAGGACAGCAGAATAGTGATGCCAGTGTTGTATGTATGGGTCATCTTTCTGTTACCAAGGCTGACGTAACGAGTAAGTCAAGGTCAAGCTGAGATTATGAAAATACTTCAGAACAGTGCAGTTCCAACGAGCGTAGATGAGGTTGAAGATAATTACACTTCTTTTTGGAAGAATTACATTCTTTTAATTGCTGTAGCAAGGAACAGCAGGAAATTAAAACTGCCTAGGAGTTCATTGTTTTGTTTTCTGTCTTGACCTCTATTACACAGACAGAAATGAATAACAGCACAATAAGTCAAAGGAGTGAAAGCAGAGCAAAAGCTCTGTTGTGATGTTCTTCGGGTTCTTAAAAATGAACTCTTAAATCTTTGAAGTCCATTAAAATCATCAATTGTTCCTTACACTTTATGTGCATGTGTGTATTCCTTATACAGTAGGTGACCTTTTATCCTTCCTGTATACTTACAGATGGAAAAGAAGAAGCAAGAAAACAAAATGCGAAGAGATCAGTTGAATGATGAATACTTGGAGCTTCTAGAGAAACAGAGGCTTTACTTTAAAACAGTGAAAGAATTTAAAGAGGTAAGAATGTGTTGTTTTTTTTTTTTCTGCTAACGTAAATTGATGAGTATTTGAACTGATAAATTGTTGCTTAAGAAGTTCTGCTCAGGTACACTGATTGTTTTGAAGTGTGTTATAAACCTTGCTTATGTTTAGGAGCAAAGGAGCAAATTTCTAAATATATGGATTTGTCTAGAACTTTAAAAAAAAAAAACAAAAACAAACAAAAAAACCTCTGCATTTCTCTACTGTACTTCAGGAGTTAAATCACAAAAAGTTAGCTGTCTGAGGAAGCTGCCAATCTCATTTTGAGAATGAGTTTTGTAGTACTACCTAGAAATGAGCAGCATTTGTGTTGTGGGAATGGATGAATAGCTCTCTGCTCATTAACAGAACTGTGAACTTTTTTTTGCAAAGCTCATGATGTTGTTCACTGCTGCACTTCTACTCAATGAGAACTTAGAAGGCAACAAATGAATCTGCAGCAGCAAATGCTTTCATTAGGTATTGGGGCCAGGCAGCACCTGACTTGCTGGTACGTTAGTTCTAGCAACTACCTGGAGTTAAGGTGGGATTTCTGGAGGAACATCTGCGTGACTGACTGCTCTCACTGACGTCAGTGGCAGCAGAGGCAGGTCCAAGTTGTTTTATTTCTCAAGAGTGAATTTGCATAGTTATTTTAATTAATCCGCTAATAGTATTCCTAAAAGTAAGAATGGGTTTAAGTTTATTAATGCCAAGACAACTAATGAGAGCTATTTTCCTTTCTTAAACTTACTGTATATAACATACATCTTTTGGATGAGGTTTTTAGACCTTTGAGGCACCACAACAATGGGAAGGAAGGAAAATTTGTGGAATTGAATTCATATTCCTCCTAGTTAGGAGTAGACAGTGGAAGCAATTTAAATAGGTTATGCCATCTTGAAACAGACATGTTCTTTGACACTTGTTGCTTAAAAATCCCATAAAACTGGGGTAAGACACAGAAGCCCAGTAATCAGGTAAGAAAACTGACTACATAATAACTTCAGAGCTTTGCTAAAGCCTATCAGTGGATAAAGGAGTGGGTTTACATGTTTTTGTGTTGCTTCTGTTCTTCTGAACTTCATTTTAAAAAAAAAAAAGTCAATTCAAGATTTTAAGGCTTCTAAACATGTGTAGGCTTTAATGTTCAGTAACCCATTTTGGCTTGACTTAAGGATTTACTTGTGCACAAGTGTTCCTTACACTGCTTTTTGCACCGTGTTAACAATGTCTCTTGGTGTGATTCTTTTATTCTGAAAATTCCTTTGTCACTGATAAGCAAGCACCACTCCATGTTACATGGGAAGTACTAGTTTGTTACTGAGTAAGCTGTATATTCAGGTCTCCAAGCAGAACAGCAGTTATGTGGTATGTGTAAGTAAGGGAGGGTATGGGTAAGTAAGGGAGGGAATCCAGAATCTTTGTAGTCCTAAATACTTTTAGGAACTAGCCTTGTTTTCTAACCCCTGTGAAAGGACTGATTAATACTTCATTGATTTAGCCTTGTCTGAGTTAATCATAATGTGCTTCTATTAATTACTGTCTCCATGATAATAAATGAAAGTAGTGCTGCCAGGCAAAATTGTTATTGGTTTCAGGTGTTTGAGGGGGGGAAAAAAGACTTCCTGGTTTATTTTGAGACAGCTCCTTCCTGTTCTGGATGATACGTGGATTTTATTTAAACAAAAAATAAGCCATTTGTCTTCCTCTGTCTTTTGAGGCACCTTCAATCTTGCTATACTTAAAAATAAATAAAATTGTGGTTGTGGTGTTGAAAACTGATGGTATGTACCTGTGTAAATACATTTCTTGACTTGGAGTTTTTCCGTAAACACTGACTTTTGTTTTTTTGCAAACTGTCTTGTAACTTTCTTTCAGAATTAGAGGATTTGGTTTGCTGATGTGAAGATCTAAGTAAAAGAGTTGAGAGTTTTTACTTAATTTCCTTTCTATTAACAGGAATGTCGTAAGAATGAAATGCTGCTCTCCAAGCTGAAAGCTAGCTCCTCCTGAACATCTCCAGCTGGTGAAGTTTATACATGATTGTTCAGTCCGTACATCAAATCTTTTTTGTGAAGTGATGGTTAAAAATGCAATTGTAGATATATATATATATACATAAAAAAAAATTATATATACAAAAAAATATATATATACAGACACAGATAAAAAGTCTGGGTTTCTTTTCAGCATGTACTCTTTTACATTCCTTCATCAAAAGGCCATGTTATTCATTATTGCCTCCACTACACAGTAAAGAGTTAATGCAGTACAGCAAAATAGAAATTATTTATTTGTTTGTTTTTCACAGAAAGAACAATTAAGATGGTTTTTATTTGGGCTTTAACACTGAAGTACATTAAAACTCTGGAATAAGTAGATATGGACTGTTTAATATGTCCGGTACCATAAGATGAGCACTGCAGGATGCAATAGCTTGTTAATTTTGGCCAAAAAATAAACACAAAAAATGGTTCTTGAGACTCTTCACCAGCTAGTAACTCCATATTATTTTAATTTACACTCCTAGCTATAGATAAGATTCCAAAGGATAAAAATCAATTTCTAATGGCCAAGACAAAAGGAAATGGAAACTTACCTTGGATAATTCCTCATGTAAAACTATAGATCTATATTTTTATAAAGTCTAGCTGTTGTATAAATTTCTTTGAAATTTCATTTTTATATATAGAGTATGTGCTTGTTAAATTAATAGCTCCAGGAAAAAACCACCCTAATCCCTAGGACCATCGCATTATCCCTAGCTGGGATGAAAATCAAAGTCTGTGTCAGCTGTAACATAGGAAGATAAAGATTCAGACTTTCTACTCAAATGAACTGATGCTCACCTTTGAAGACAACCTATCTACCCTGCTGAAGATCTGTCCTTGAAAGTTTAGAAACTTTGTGGAACACTTTCTGAAACACTTTTATATCTGTATATACAGTATTTTATAATTCAAGCAGTTGTTTTTTGTACTTAACATCAGGATTTTGGACTGACTTAATGTACATCACATATTTTGTTCAGGAAAAGGAAAACCACATTCTTCTTCCCCAGTAACATTGACACTGCTGTTAGATTACTTTCTATGGCAGCACATATAAAATAAAAAGATGTTTAGAATCCAGTGACCTTCTGCTATTGTTTTTGAGGTGGCACTTTAGGCCACGTTAAAGGGCAGCTTTAGAAGCCTTAATATGCTTTTGAATTATAAGTGCATTAAAGATGAATTGTGTAAATGTAGTATTTTGATATTCAGTCATAGAAATGTTTTCATGTGTCACATAGCATTCAATAACAGTTTCTCTCTTGCTGCTCTTGTTAAGCTTGATGTTTCAGTATTTGGGACAAACTATCAGACCTGCTGTATGCCAAGGGGATCCGCGGAAGGGTTAGATGTGTCTTGCACAGGCATCTGCTCACCACACAGAATTCTTGGTGGAGATGGTACACGTTTATCACACTGCGCTACCTGATTCCACTTCATTTGAGGACAGGAAGGTTCGATAGTTGTATGTGATCTCATGCAGAGTCTGTAGTGTTAAATGGAGAAATTTATGGATTTGTTAAGATTGGTGTAAGGAGATACTTGACATTCTGTCTGGGTAAGATGTGGTGAGCTACCCCAACCGTGGTTGGCTAGATTCAATGTGTTGTGCCTTCTCATAAACAAGACTCTGTTTTTGTGACAACCAGAAACACTTTTCCTGTTCCTTCAGTACAAATAAAAAGAACCTTTGCACTGAGCCAGTTTGTACCTTACTCCCCCCAACTAGTTAGTGACTGAATATGAGCAGGCTGCTTCTCTTCATATGTATTTTAAAAATCTAGGCAAAATTAAATACTGGAGTACCTGAGGAAGGAGATCTCTACTGAGTGCTACTTGCAGACATTCTCTAGTCAGCTTTGATAGCAGTAGACATAAATGATGTCTACAAACTTTGCCCTCTGTAAAATCTGTAATTATTCTTCTAATGTGTACATTGGAGGTAGCATTTCTTCTGATACTTGTGGAGAAATCACGAAGTAGTATAAGAAAATGGGCACTTCTTCTAACAGTCAACTTTGTTCCTCCTCCTGTTCAACATGATGCCTGTCAGGCTAACTACTTGATCATTCTGTCCCCAGACACTTTTACTGTGGAGGAGCAAGTGTACATCATGCTATGAATACTCGTGGGAAGGTGATTTTTGGGAACATTATCCACGATGCTCTAGCACTATAAATATGACAATCCTGCTAAACAGAACCAAACAAATTAATTTTGGATTCCACTAAAATGATGACAGCTATTTTTTCAAAGTAAAAGGCAGTATCAGGAGGTAACTCTTAAGTGGAATTCTCAAAGACAGGAGGATAGTTCTTAAGTGGTTATGTTTTCATTTAAAAATGCTCATTTTCTCATTTGCTGCACTTTATCATCTTCTGAAGCTCTTCTGAAGCTTTTAGCTTTCTGCACAATCTGTGGATTGATTTCAAGAGCACAAAAAACCTGAGACCTTAATTTATGTAGCACTGCAGGGTTCAGAGCCTTGCTGCAGGGTGCAGCAATGAACTTTCTGCTGACCAATAGTCCCACTGAGTTTAAGGAACAGATTCAGTATGGGCAGAGAAAACTGGTGTATTCCAAATGGGCAACTAGTATTTGGGGAAATAAATGACCCAATGTTGGAACACTGTCAAATGATTACTTTTCAGAATAGCTTTTTCTTTTTTTCTTCTATTTGTATATTCACAATCCTGTATCATTTACTGTAATGCACATGAGAGTTGCATTTTCCATATATTCTTTGGTCTGTCTTGAAGCTAAGGGTAACAGCACAGCAGTAATGTCAGATCTGAACTCTAATATGTGAACTGCCAGAAGGAGGAATGCCTCCATGCTTCGTTCTACTTTCCTCTTTTTTTCAATTAGAATAAAGTTCCAAGTTTTAGTAGTGAGAGTAATTAATCACGGAAATAAAGTACCAAGGGAGGTAGAAAATTACGCACTGTTCTAGCTTTTTTAATCAAGGTTGATGACTATCCAAGAGATGCTCCTGCTGCACCAGGTTACTGGGTTTGGTACGTAAATCCGTGGGTGAAACATGGAGCTTACTGTGTGGGTGGTCAGGGGCCGGCAGCACCTGCTCTGCCATCAAACAGGAGGCAGCAGGCTCAGCCTTGACCCTGAGCAGCACAGTTCTCCTACTACCACCCCCCCAACCCAGCTTCTATGTGATTGAAATCCAGGATTTCACATCCTGAATATGTGTTGCTTCTCTTCTAAATATAGACGTGTACAGAGCCAGTGTGGGAAGCTGATTTTAAGAGCTTTCTAAAAGTGCGCTGTAGTGAAATGTTTCTCGTCTCTGGATATGGAGCCAGGTTGCTCTCAGTGGCAGCACGTCACTGTGTAGCAAGTCACTGCTGTCACAGATGCTTGGGTGGGCAGAGCTATCCTGAGAACTCACAGTGAAACTATAAAGCCTAAAATTCACCTCTTAAGGAAGCTAAATGAATTTTTGACAAGGTGGGGAGTTCCAGTGCATGCTCCATCAGTAGCCCTGCTACTATCAGTTCTCAAGCTAGCTGAGACAGCCCTGCTGCATCACCAGCCTTTGCAACAGCATCGGTGCGAGCAGACAAGAATTGCACAGTAATCTTCTGGCCTCATAGTGCTGCCTCAAGTTCCAGATGTCAAGCCATGGTAAAGCCTCCAAACCTTAGTTTGAACACCAGCTATTCCTTTTGCGGACAAAATGAGATTCACAAGGGAAAGGCTTATTTAAGTTGGCAGTTATGAAGATGAGCAGCTATCTAACTTGCTGCTGGGACTCTTGCAGCATAGAGCTGCCATGCTAGAAATATTCAGAAACACTGTCGGCATCCTCCCTCAGGAAAGGGGAGGAAGTAAAACCCATTAGAGCGACAACTATGAAGAGACAGATTGAGCAGTATGCATGGGTATCTGTTTCTCATCCTTTTGTTATTCTTGGGATGGGGAAATTAAATGTTGGGCAAACAACTTAAGGCTTGATTCTAAGTCAGTTAGGATTTTTTTTTGGAGTCACTTGGATCTGATGGCATCAATACCTATCTCACAGGAGGAGAAAGTTGATTAAAAAATGACAAATAGGGGAATTGACGTGGTTAGGGTGATGAGTACAACACTTACAGTGCAAGGACTCCAGACAGGGCAGTGCAGACATTTCTAGTTTGTCACCTACCCCTGAACAGCATTACACTTGGCCCTAAACCTTCATGTAACCCCAGGGGACATAACTGACCTTTACTTCGTCAGGACTTCCAGCTGAGAGCTGCTGCTTGCAAGAGAACACAGCCCTTCAGTTATGCTAGGGTGTGGTTTGGGGCTGCTTAGTCACCCCTCTTAATTTCATATAGACTAAGCTTTGGGTTGAACGCAGCGTATTTATTCCCTCCTTTCCAAACAAATCTCAAGAACGAAGCCAGCATCCTGCCCGCATCTCCAACGTTTCAGTGTTGCTCCCTTCACAGTCCCCTCAGTGCCTTTGCTAAGATGAGCAGGCTGCAGGACGGCTCCTGTGTTTGCCTGGCTGGGATCACTCTGGTTGGCTTTGACAGTCACGGTATTAGACACAACCAGCGCTCTGCTTGCAGACTTGAGCCCACATTGCTTCAAAGAAAAGAAGGGAGATGTTCACTGCTTCTTTCTTTGCCAAGCCCTGGGGCAGCATATATGTATTTCCAAATGGGAACTGCAAACTGTCGGTAGGTTTCTATCCAACAATCTTCCAGCTTCTTCACTGTTGCTAAATCCCCTTAAGTAGCTCTTGTGCTTGAAAACTGCATCTATCACAGGCACATCTCCTTCGAGAAATCTCTGCATTATGCAATAAAGGAATCATTTTCTCCTCCGTGTCCCCTTTTATCTCTGCTTTACAAAAAGGTTCTTGAAGGCATTGTTGTAATTTTTGTTAAATGCTGTATAAATGAGAGGATTAAAGAAAGAATTGGAGTAGCCAAGCCAAAGAAAGATGCTTTTCCAGACGGGTGGGATGTTGCAGGAACAGAGGGGACTTATTAATTCTGTGGTGAAGAAAGGGATCCAGCACAGCACAAAAACTCCAATTAAGATGCCAACCATCAAAGCTGCCTTTTTCTCTTTCTGTTCCCTCCATGTTTCTCCATCTGTCTGGAAAGTGATAGCTGCATGACGAGCTGTAAACACCATCTGTGGTTCTTGCGAAGCTTCCTTCACCTCAAAACAAAAGCAAACACGGATTCTTACCAAGACGATTTGTTTGAGCGAAGTATTATTTTTAAATGACAGTACGACATCTGTGCACCTACCACAAAAGGCCGCAACTCATTCCTTCCACGTTAAAAGAAAGAAAATATCCCCGAGTGCCAAAAGTACCAGACTTCTCATTATGTTGGAAAAGCTGCTGAGAGTGACTGACAAACCAAGGTCAGCAAGGAGTCACCGATGCTGCGTGTGTTGCAGACGTTATTTTGCAGTTTATCTTACTGGATGCCTCGATACCTACTGGGAAATCAAGTTGTTAAGGTCGCCTAACAAAGGGAAGTACCTTCTGCAGAGCCCTAAACCAGGCTGTCCTGTGGTGTTACGTGATCTTTAGGGTTTCTCAGGCCTGAACTGTAAATGAATTTCATTCCATGGTTTGTATCAACTACAAGATAAACTCATTTTCTTCAACTTAATTGCCTGGAGGCAGAGCTCAAAACCCCATCCCTGGGGGGTGCTGGAGCATGGCAACACCACTTACTTGTTCTTCAGAAGGAACAGAGCACACACAAAAAAAATCTGTCCATGCTCCAGCTCCCCCTGAAGTACAGAAGAGAGGGGAAACGTCAGCTCTGCCGGCTGCCTCCTGCCTCCTCCTCTCTCATTAAGGTCCAGACACCGTCTGTGCAGTGAGCCCGGCACAGAGCTCCAAGGGGTGGTGGGACTGGCCATCAGCTTCTGAGCACAGGTGACCAGCATGCAGGAGCCTGCCCAGAAAATGGAACTGACGGTACACAGACCATCTGTGCGCCTGTGAGCTCAAAGCTCTTCTGGGCACTACAGTTGTAAGGACAGAGCAATACCATGAACAGTTCAAGGATGCAACGTGAGGCCCCAGAAGTTACCTACATGCCCATAACTCATGGGAATGGCAAGAACTTCACCCAGCTCCAAAGGTGGCCCCGTGTTCAATCAGCACAGGCTGCCTCTGTGCAAGCTCCGTAAGGGCTGGAGGGCTGCTATTAGCATGGGCAGAGTGACTCGGAGGGGGAAGCGCTGGCGAGGGCTGGGCAATCACTCTTCAAGATGGATATCCCTGTCGTCGCCCTCCGACACGAGACGTGGCTACAGAATGCAAGAGCGGCAGATTATGGGCACAGGCAAATAATGGAAGGAAATGAAAATCACATCTGTCCTGACAATTAAAATGGGACACCCCTCACATAGCAACGATCACATCGTTTGTCTGCAGAAGGACTTGCTCCGCACATCTTTAATCACGCTCTGTAAAAAGGGATGGATGGATGACAGCAGGGCAGATTTGTGACAAGCAGCCCTGAAAGGATCACCTCTTAGCCCTGAGAAACAGCTGCAGAGCTACGCTGCTTGGGGAGAGCCACACAAAGGACCATGTTGCTAGCACAGGGCATGGTTTGGTACCATATTTAACCTTCAACCCTTACTCAGAAGACAGAGTTCACAGCATCCCATCATCAAACCAAAGCCTTTTCTTCTTGGTACTTCAGATTTTAGAAGGTTTGTGGCTGAACTGCGGAGTTTACTAGCAGAGGTTTGTCTATCCCTTAATTTAATTTGGGAGAAATTTGATTTAACTTATTTTATTATACTCTGATCCAGCTCCTACTGAAACAGATGAATTTCTGCAAGCTCCTCTGCTTGTTAGATCAGATATCTGGATACTAAACAGCAAGTGAAAACAGATCATGGTATTTTTTGTAAATTACAGGACAGCAGTTTCCTTATATTTACATAATTTCAACTTTTTCTGTTTTCATAGGTACATTTTCAGTTTTTATTTATTTATTTTTTAACTAGTTCTGCTTGGGACTTTGGAATAATGTTGCAATCGAGCAGTCTGTTGCCTTAGGAAAAAGAATGGGCTCTCTCATAGAGCCTTCTGTTAAATAAGTAAATCGGGTAAATATCCCTGGCAGGCTGGAGATATATTGCCTCAATCTTCCGTAAGAAATCTTTTGAAAGGATTTAATAACACAAAATGTTACTGAAAATGTAACGAGCATCCCTGCTCAGTGAGGCCCTTCAGCCAGTGCCTGCAACAGGAATTACATGTTTGAATCCTGGAGGCTACAGAAAGCTCACCTCTGTGTGCCTGTTGCAAAGTGGGAAAATCCCAGCCTTTCACAATCATTTCAAGTCTTTTGGTTTTTATTGCTATCTGTCTGATGTGCTGCAGACCTGACTCATCTTCCTGTCCCGGTTGGTGCAAGCTTCTCCTCGCTGCAAGTCCCAGTCCCCAGGAGCGTGTTGTCTAGGCTGTTTGCTATAAGCCAACCCACGCAGAGTACGTGGAAGGTAAAGCAGTCTGCTGTAGGCAAACGCTGTTGCGGTACACAGAGCTGGCAGGGGAACCACACTAAAGGATCCCCTTCATGCAGGCATAGGATAATCCATTGCAATTTGGCATTGCCTGAACAAGGGCACAGGCTACAGAAATTATGTAGCTGCTTTTCAGCCTTGCCAGTTGTTTCCTGAACAAAACACAGCTCTGACTACAGCAAATCTGCGGTTTCCAGTGCCAATCCTGGAGGCTTTGCATGACTCCAATTCCTCCAATTTTAAGTCGCAGTACTTGACCATTATCTCTGTGCCATATGGAACAGAGGGAAAGCCCAATATAAAATCTTTCACCCCATTTTGGGCCTATTGATGATCAGTAGCTAACATGCTGTGGCAGGGGAACAGGTTGCCACAGCGTACATCTTAGTTCATAGCAAGGATGTCTCTCGGATGTGAGCACCTCTGCAGGGTGCTGAGCACCCCTCTCACTCAGCAGCTGGCAGCCAGCTATGCCTTGGGCACAGGCTTCCTCCCCTCCACCCAGACTCCGCTCCCACAGCTGCGAGTCAGGAAAAATAGCTGGCATGAAAGCACTGCTGCTCTGAGGCCAGAATTAGCTTCTGAGTTTGTGAAATCAGCTATTTCCAGGACAACAGGCTCTAAGAAGCGAAGAGAGGGCCACTTTCCAGTGAGTGCCATAAAGAGATTTCAAGGAAGGAAATGAGCTCTTGAGTACACGTTCTCCTTCTACACTAAAGACACAAAGGAATCGTGGCCAAAAGGATGTTGGTTTGGGTTTCAGAATTCATTCTGCACATTCATCAGCAGCTCCAGCTCGGTGCCACTGCTGGTGTTTGTCCCTCACTGCAGCTCAATGGGCACATGCAGCTCTCTGCGAAAACACACAGTCAGTTCCTGTGTTCCCAGCAGTGTTGTAAAGAACACGCCACCAAGGAGCTTCTGGGGAAATCTCTTGATTTAAGATGTTCCTTATAGCTTTAATGACTGTTATTACTGGTCCTTCGTGGCAGGTACCATGTGTGTTTGTACTGCACTTTGAGGGTCTGCAAGAACCTCTGATTTAAACAACAGTAAAGAATCCTTTTGGAACTTCAGAACCACCGTGATGGTCCCGATATACACCAATTAAGTCTAGTTTATTACCACAAATTCAGAGTTTTGCCTGTTTTGGGGTGGTTCAGCACAGAACAAGATATTACTGCCTCAGCGCAGCTTTGGTGTACTTCTTGCTCTTTGAACAAGAGCACGAGAAACTACAATGCACAACAAAAGATCAAAACACAAGAATGTGTACACTTTTTTGGATGCTCCACCAATATTATAAATAGCACATTTGATAGGGAGAAGAATGCCTGCTTTCTCTCATGGGATTTTTTTTCTGCCATCAGGCAGGAATAGCTGTGTGTCTCCCAGGAAAATCCCACCTACTCCACTTTGCTTCCTGCCTCATCTTTTTCCTACCAGACATCTGCCACACCTCTTCTGCAAAGCTCCTCTTGTTTTCTGTCCCCTCTCTCCTGCTTGTACAGACAGAGGCAGAAATAAGAAACTGATGTCCTGTGACACCCTCAGGACATCACCTTCTCTCACTCCTGCATTGTCCTGACCGTCTCCGTGGGCTGCAGTGGCTGGACTGGCCAGGGTGCAGAACAATGCTGCAGCTCCTCGAGCACCAGGACCTCACTCACATCCCAACAAAGCAGTGGGAATGACTCCTGCAAAATTGATAAGCTTTGGGAAGACAACAACAACAACACATCGCCAGAACTTAATTTCTAACTCCTTACACTGAAATTTAATCCTGACCCTGTAATTTTTACATTTAAGCAATGCTGCCTGACTTGCAGATTCTGCTGTCCTTTTTTTTTTTTTGCAAAACTGATGCTACAGGTGACTCAATTGATTTGAAAGGGCATTATCCAGCAGCTTCTGCTGTCTTTCAAGTTGTCTCATTTATTTCAATTGGACTGTTTACAGGGAGAATTATTACCAACTGTCAACCAGGTAGGACAGAGTGTAGCTGTCAGTGACAGCGTGTCACTGCTTTTTTCACACAAGGTTCATTCATATCAGTATTGACTGCAGAATTCACTTTAATTCATTTTAAGGAATTTCATAAGTAAACAAATAGTTATGAAAGCACCAGCCCACTTTAGCTCCCAATTTGATTGTTTCAAGAAAAATTAGAGAAAAAAGTTCTCGTTTTCAAAGGGGGAAGAGCATAGCACTATACTATATTGTATTAAAACTAGAAGCACCTCAGCTGCCTCATGTCCATCTCCCTCATTTTTTTCCAAATACTTTCTAAAGTGTTTTTTTGAAAACTCAGGTAAAATTTTAACCACAAAATGACTCAAAATAGCTATTTTGTAAGAGCACAGAAACATACCCTTGGTATGCCCCCCTCAGCTTGGAGAGGATCGTCCCCTCTCTGCGTGCTTATATCCATGTACAAACCACTTCAGCACCTGGCTCTGTTGGCAGAAAAGCAGTGTCTAAAAACGTCCCTGTATTTTCGTAATATTTTATTCAGAAAAAGAATGGTGACAGACAGGAGAGAGCATAGAGACATTAGGGGAGAAATAAATGGAAAAATAAAGTAAGCTGTTGGGCAATACAGGGGAAATGGAACAGAATTAGTCCCATCGGAGAGAGGGCAAGGGCTGATGCTGACAGCCAAATCACTCCCAGATATGGAGAGGCAAAGCCAGATCCCCTCACTAGGTTTGCACTTCCCCTGGAAGTGTTATCTTTTTTACCACATTAAAAAATATACATATTTTATTTTATTTTATTTTTATTTTTCAAAGGAACAGTAGTGAAGTATCTTAAGATTCTTTTCCAGAATTCCCTGGGGAACTACTATTGTTCAGTGGGCATGACAGACCCTACTCCTATGTGCTTAAATGGGATTGGGATAAAAATCAGTAAGTCTCAGCCTCTTACCTTAGAAAGGAAACCGAGAAGAAATGCATCCTGAATGCCAGCTCCCTCAATCCAAGGTTAATTTAATGAACGTGTGCAGCAGGGTGTCAGAGTAAAGATTTGCATGTGCATCACAAGTCTTTTTATTTAAGTCAGCAAACGAAGCTGATGGGACGATGGGGAAGGTCGGCAGTATACACCAACTGCACATTCAAGAAGCACTCTTAGAAAAGAACTAAATGTCAATCACTGCAAATATAAGATGAAGAATTGCTGGCTTGAGCACTTGCTGAGATTGTAATAATAGCTATACTGGCAAACGCCTCAAAAATGGGTATTCAGCTCCCACTGACAGGAGCACTTTTGTCAGCACAGCTTCAACCAGCTCTCAGACACTTGCTGAAAACAGCACTTACCTGCCAGCCAAGCTGGGCCACGCACAGGCCTTTGCTGACAGCGCTGTGACAATTAGGAGCCAGACTTTTCCGTGGTAAAACTGCCTTGCCAACAAAGTGCCTACATTGAGACTAAAACTTGAGCAATAATGTCTCAGTCCAATTAACTTTCCGTACTTTTAGATTACCATTAGTCCCATATGAGCATGTGTGTGTGTAAAACAGAGCATGTAAAAACCCTACAAATACTTAGTTAGCTTTTGTGTTTGGAAAGATTGTAGATTAACTCCAAGCAATACATTCATCACACTTTGAACAACCTGGAAAAAAATGTGGTGCAAACAAGAGGATGGGGGCTGTAGGAAAAGAAAGGATGCCACTAGAAGAGATGTTCCATCTTTTCTAACAATTTTTCTGTGTTTGTATAGAAGACAGCTTCAAAAATCAATTCATATTATAAACATCTTCAAGACATCAGGACACAAATATGCAAGTATGACCACATATAACTGCCAGGGCTGTCATCTCTTGCTAGAAACCCCAGACTTTTATTTATGACCATAATAACATGTTGCCTACCATGACTCAAAATCAAATTTAGAGGGATTTAGTGGATGAGTGAGGATTGGCCCCACCTGAATAGAAAATGCTCCATGTCTCATTATATAGATCTAACAGCCACATACTCATCTTTTGTTATTGGGAGAGGACTGGACTTTGTAAGTACAACATGCAAACACAAAAACATACCACAACAAATCAGTTCCACAGTTCAGAATGAGAGTATGGGTATGTGACAAAGTGAAGAGCTCACAGTGAGCATTGCTGAGCACACTTGGCATGGGTGACAACATCACCACACAAAAACCCTGACTTAATGGGACACAAGGGGCCTTCCTCCATCCTTCCTCAGGGATGCAGCTTTCCCTTCAGTTAGTCATATCCCTGAAACAAACGAGACCTCCCACAGGTCTAGGGCTTTGCAGGATTACCAGGAACACCCTGCTCTGGTACTATGCAGCGAGCACTACGTTCCCACTATACAAGGTAAAATAACCCAAGTATATTTGTGTTGAATATAATCTGCTTACTAAAATCCCTTCAGATACTGACAGATCCTGCAGAGATCCTACATAAAGTCTGTACTGGCAGAAAAATGTGCATGCATTTATTCTGTATGTGACCTAAGGATTTGTTTATGTCTTTGTTTACCCTGACTACACTGTAAAGAGATAAAGAGAAAAACAAAACAATAAGGAATGGAAAATTCATACTAAAGGGACAATTTTTAAACGGGTCTCAAGACTTGCAGTGAATGCACCTGTCACATATTCTCACAACACATGTAAAAAAAAAAAAAAAAGAATAAAACTCTTGGAGCAGAGTAGCACTTTTTGACTGGCTAATTACAGCTCAGGTCCAGACCATAACTGAGCTAAATTCATGACAGCCCTGGGGGACATCTCAGTCCTCTCGCTGTGCTGAAACCGTGGATGGGTGCAGAGGTGAAGCAGGGGCACAGGCAGCAGGAGGAGGCAGTGCAGGGTCTCCTCCCCATCCCTCACCCTTACCTGGGCAGCCTCAGGGAGGGGCACCACGGCGTTCCTCTTGCGGCCCCCGATGCGGAACTTGGCCGCCTTGTAGATCTTCCAGTAGACGAAGAGGACCACGCAGAGGGGCAGGTAGAAAGCCCCGCCGGTGGAGACGATGGTGTAGGAGGGCTCCTGGCTGACCTGGCAGCGCTCCTGCTCGGGGCTGTAGCTCTCCCCCCAGCCAAAGAGGGGGGCGAGGGAGATGGCAGCTGAGAGCGCCCAGGTGAGCACGATCATGACGTTGGAGATGCGGCGGCGAGTGAGCAGCGTGTACTCCAGGTGTCGGGTGATGGACCAGTAGCGGTCCAGGGCGATGGCGGTCACGTTCCAGATGCTGGCCGTGCAGCACAGCACGTCGAAGCAGACCCACACAAGGCACAGCTCCCGGCCCAGCCGCCACCGCCGCCCGGCCGACAGCTCCTTCACCAAGCTCAGCGGCATCACCAGGGCCGCGACCAGCACGTCCGACACCGCCGTGGAGGCCACGAGGTTGTGGGGCACCCGGTGGAAAGCCTTCACCCGCAGGATGGTCGCCAGCACCAGCAGGTTCCAGAGGAAGGTGGCGATGGTCAGGAGCACCAGCAAGGTCAGGATGAGGACGGTGAAGATGGAGAAGGGCTCCCGGCCCCTCCACGAGCTGCCACCCACCAGCGCGGAGGCAGCTGAGGAGGCGTTAGCGTCCATGTTGGACGACGAGGCGTTGGCGCCCATGTTGGCTTGACACTGGCCCCGGGGGGCGCAGGGACTCAGGGACTCCGCCATACCCAGGCTTTCAGCCCTTCCCTGCCCTCCTCTTCCCTCCCAGCACCTCTCTCCCCCTTCCCAGCGCCGGCTCTCCCCTCAGCGGTCCCCCTCCGGGTGCTGTCGCCCCCCCGCAACCCGCCGCCGACAGCAGCACCGGGCACCCGCGGCCGCCCGCTCCCTCGGCTCCCCGCTCCCATAGCGGGCAGCTCCGCTACGGCCGGCGGGGCTCAGCGGGGCCGCGGCGAGGGGCAGGCACGGGGAGGCGGCACCGCAGCTCCCGTCCCGCCCCAGAGGCCGCCCCAGAGGCCGCCCCGGGGCCCGGAGGCGCCGCCTTCGCCGGTTTTTAAGCGGAGCCGCCCGCCCGCTTCTCCCCGCAGCCCCCTCAGGCGGTCGGGGTCTCTCCACAGCCCCGCCCGCCATGTTCTCCTCGGCGCCCCCACCGGGCAGGCTGGTGCCGGTTTCGGTGCTGAACCCGAGTTATTTCTAGGCTGCGGCACCTAAACAAGATTTTTTTTCAAAGGGACTGGGGAACATCTCCCGTTTTCCTGCCTCGCAGCAAGTTCAGGGCACGATTTCTTCACGAAGGGCGCGCACCCAGCCTCCAAAAGCGTGCCCTTCTCCCGGCAGTTTTGAGGAACTACCCTCAAAATTGCTGTGTTTCAAGAATAACTTTAAGCCTGTTCTGCAGCATCTTTTAAAGTCCGTAATGGACGTTAAGAGGGTGATATGCATCAAGGAGTGATGGCAATGAGCTTCGCTACTTCCCGAGTGAAAAATAGTGACAACTGGTGTGACAGGATCACGTGCCAACTTGGGTATATTAAATTTAACGCTGTGATTGAGGCATTGTATTTCAGGTTTTTGTGAGGGATGCTATATTCCAGCTTGCTTTCTCTCTTAGGGTCCTTTACAACCCATAACTGGCCTTGCCACCCTGTATCCACATAGTCTGTGGCCAGGATGATTTCAGTGGAAGTTACTGGGTGAAACATAGCCTCTTTTCCAGTCACCAAGTTACTCAGTGCTGTCAAGAGCTCTCCAAAGGTATCTGAAGTTTTTCCCAGCCGAAACAAGCAAACAGGATGAGAGAAGGTCAGTGAAGTTTGTTTCCTTGCACATAGGAGACACAGACACTATAATCATGGGCTGCAGCAGGACGCTGGGACTGGGAGAGTTGTTAGCTCCTATCTGGGGTAGAGAAGGAATATTTTCTGGGTCAGCGCTATGAATAGTCCTGTCTAAATGAACGCTGCTGAAATCAGTGTTCTCCCCTTGCAGTCACTCTCACTGACAAAACAAGACTGTCTGACAGAAGAGAAACCTCTCCCAGCACCACAGTTATCCACAGCAAGCAGGGTCTAGCTTGGCTTGCTCAGGATGCCCAGCCTTGAAAGTTGGTGCAACAATGAAAAATTACAGAAATGAAAGACAATGACTGTAATCAGAAAAAACAGGCTGATTTGTTTTGTTAATTTCTGGGTCCATTTCATTTTGCCAGATGAACAACAAAAAAGCAAGCAAATTCTTTCCCAGGTTCTTCATGTAGACATGGATTTAGTTGGTCTTTCCTTTAGTAATTCTAGCAAATGTTCTAATGTAAGCCAGCAGCAAAGAGAAAACTATCTGCACTATTTAACAGCTTTTATAATTAGGAGAAAAGGACTTCTGTGTGCTAAATATCTAATTTTGCTACCTGAATTTGCCCCTCTATCCAATAAGCAGAATCTGACAGAGCTTCTCAAAGAAAGCTGTTTACACTACTGCTGCAAGTAAAGCCTAGAGCAGCACCTGGAACAATTAAATACTGGTGAAAATTTGTCAGGGTTGGCAGACAGCTTCACAGCTACCTTCCCATGCTTTGTCTTTATATTGTTCCTTTGTAATTTGTGTCTCTTTTTGTTAATTAATGCTGCTTTTAAAATGCCAGCTGAATAATTATCAGACAACATGTTATTCCTTTTTAAAAGACACTCAGACCTAAAAGCAATAAGGTAAACAAGCAGATAAAAAGGTCTTTTAAATTCTGAATTTTTCAACAATTGCCAGACCAACTCTATGAACTTAATAAAGGAATTTATGAGTCTTATCACAGCTTGAATGACTCAGCTATTAAAGAAAGAGTGAAAACAAGCAAACTCAGGCTAGCTGTGGTAAGTTTAATGTTTGGGGGCCCAAATAGACAAAGATATGATTTTATGTCAGTTCCTGTGCCTGCAGGAAATGAAGTTGTCTTTTTCTTATGTTACTTAATGTGTGGTCTGTGGCCACCGTTAAAGCAGATCAGGTGATTTCAAAATCTTTCATAGAAGCCATTTCTCACCCTCCTCTACTGCTATTATACATGTAGGTCATCTGCCACAAATGAATAGTCACTTTCCAGTCCACACATCAAATTCATTGAAATCTCCCACTTTTTCTTTCAACTTGGCTGAAATAATCTAGTCCTATAATATGGAGGCTTGAAGAAAGTCTCAAAAGGATTTATTTTTTCTTGATAATTACCCCACTGCTGTCTTGTCCTGTGAATGCAAAGGCTTAGCATTCCTCAAAGATTGCTATGGCAACACATTGCAGTGTCTCAGGAACAGGGTATACTTTGAGAAAGAGAAGGGGGAATTTTAAAAAATGAAGAGGCTACAGGTATTCAGGTATTGTAAATAACAGAAAAGAAAGTAAATGTTATATAAAAGAGGAAGAATAAAAAAAAGAAGGAAAAAAATCAAGCTCTAAAACTGATAGCCTTCTACTGAAAGTATAGGACCATCTACTTTAGTTTTCTGTACAGTTGCAGCATTACAAGTTGCTATCATGTCAAAGTGCAATGTGCAATGAAAACAATGAATATTCTTTGTTTCATTCACTGAAACTTTTCAGCGACTGGTACTTTTCAGAAGCCACAGCCTGCGCTTTCATAGTTTTTTCTCTCAGCCAAGAGTGGTAGTGTGTAGGCTCAGAAGATATCTTATATTACCAACTGTTTCATTGTTCTTAAATAAGCGAATAAATATGCAGCTAAAGAGTTGGAGCTAGATAATGAAGCTAAGAGTAAATACAAAATATCTTTCCATCTGAATGTTTGGAGCTTTGTGGGCTGAGAAGTTTAAGGGATACAAAACACAAAAAGGTGGAAAATAGTGATCTGTTTATAGTAGAAATACTTTACGTCTTCCTTTGCAACTTTTCTCATCTTTCCCTGGTTTCCTGAGAATCGCTTAGAGAGGAAAGGACTTGTGGCTGAGGTGAGCAAAATAACAAGTTACAAAATTTTTCCCAGTCCTTATCACTTTACCAAATACCATCTGCAAAATTGACACTTATGATTGCTGATATTGAAATGAATCTTGTCTGATAAATTTTTTTCATAATTATTTTTTTTCTGTCTGTTTGAGTGTTCTTCACATAGCTTAATCCTCTCTGCACCCTCATAATTCCTGTCTAAGATCCCTTTGGTACAGTTGTACTAAAGAAAACTGACTTCATTATAGAAAATTCTCTGTTTTCTAGCACTTTTAAGGACACTGTACTGCTTAAGAACAGATTTGGAGGATGATGATTCATCCAGATAACAGAATTTCAATTTATATGAGCTGATGAGCCAGTTTTCATATTCCTGTTTGCTGTATTTTTGTAGCAAATATATAAGTTCTAAATATAGTTTACATTTTTTCAAAAGTTTGCATTTATCTGTTAGAAATAGAAGCAGATTATTTTTAGACTGTTTTAAAGGGATTACACTGAACTTTACTGTTTTGACTCATTTTCTTATTTAGATACAACGGTCCTGTAAGAGCTTCTAGCAGATGCAGTTTTATTCTGGCCTGCGTTTTCTCTTGGTTCTTTAATAGAAAACCAGCCTCCTTCATAAAGCACTCTTCAGAAAACTCAACTATAAAAATCCTACAATAATTGATAAAGATCAAAAAAAATTGGAAAAACAACTCCCTAATAGTCCTTTGATAGCCGGTTCCAAATTTGTATGATAGAAAACATGATAAAGGGAATCCAAATGTCACATAAATGCTAGATAGTATTGATTTTCTCAGTAATAATGTCTAAATCTTAGAATAATTTCCATTTAAATATCACTTTTATGAAACCTAAAAGGATGCAAGCCACTAAGTACAAGGTTTTTAAACATGAAGACTATTCTGCAGAAATCTGTATACCTGCATGAAGTAAGTTTGCCATAGGGGAGTGTGCATGTATATTCTTGTGACAGACCATGAATCCTATCACAGATAAAGCCAACACGTGAATGTGAAGGAGATTATATAGTAGCAGATTAGCTGACATTACGCTTTCCACCTGTTATAACAACCACACTAAAAACAAACAAACAAAACACCCCACCCCACCAAGCCAAAAAAACCTCTCAACTAATGATCTATGATTAAATCTAATTTGCTTGCCCTTGACTGTTGGCTCCAGCAAGAATATTTTGCTGTTATTTTGGTCAAGTAGAAGACATGGACTTTCCATTTGTGGATGTTTTTAAGTGTCAGGTTTAAAGTTATTTCAGACCCATCCATTGATTTCTATTTTAATTGGTGTCTGAGAAAGTCAAGGTGCCCCAATGCCTTTTTGATTCTTATTCTGACAAACTCCAAACCTGTGTTGAAAATCTTTCCATATTTGCTTTGCCTTAAGTTTTTAATTATCCCTCATAGCAAAACAAAAGGGCCTCCGAATGGTGATGTAAGAAGTCCTGGGCTCCCTCCTCTTCAGCTTCTGAGTGCACTGAGAGCAGAAGGAGCAGCCGTCACTGGTGGTGGGGATGCAGAGCAGGCAGACATTTGCCAGCAGGGACCAGTTAAGCTAGTCAGCCTGTTTTCCCGTACAGAAAGGCTTTTATTAATTAGAAATGACAATGTATCAAGAACACTTATCAATAAGGAAGACTCACTAGCTCCTACAAATGCAGATGGTCTGTTAACCCCTATGAGTGAACATATAGTTTTAGTTGTGCAGAGTAACGCATTTAATATATTCCTGTGACTCAACATTCAATGGCAATTGCAACCACTCTCAAAAGAGCCCAGAAAGTGCTGCACAGCTAAACTTCTTCAGATGACAGCAAAAATAAAGAGCTGTTCCAAAAAAGTTATACACGATTGTGCAGGGGCTACAATTTTCTTCTTTTTTAATTCTGACCAAGGGGGAAAAATAGCAGACAATTACATTTTTCAGTGTTGTAGCTTACAAAAGTGTTTGGGAAGATAAACTGCTATTGTAGAGCAGGCTCAGATATTTTTTGAAGGGTGAATGCAGTTCTTAAGCTGGATGACACTGATATAACAAAGTGGGTGCGTGTCTAGACAGCACCCTGAATTTCCATTTGTCTTCCCTTCTTTTAATGGCATCCATCCTCTAACTCTTCTCACAACTCCATATCAAAAGTTTATTATGGTGGCTAAGAGAAAAAAAAGTAATCTCTTCTCCACGTGGCTGTGCAATAAAGAGATATGACACAAGCAACATTATAGTATTTATGACTTTGATGCAAGCCAGCAAATTTTTTAGAAGCAAAGAGCATTTCAGTTCAAGAGGTTGGATTGCTATTGTCACAACTCAACATTTTCTATAAATCTAGAGCAAACAAAAGCATTGGGAACAGTTGCATGAATTCTCCTGTCAAGCTAAGAACCTAAAATACTGGAGAAGCAAGCTAGTAGAGAGAAGTCAAGAGTAGAGACAAATTTTATTCCGCATACCTAGCCAGCTGATTCTAGGCTTCTTTCAGCATTGTTATTTTAGTTTTGGGGAAAAAAAAAAGGCAAACAAAAAATTTTTCAAGAACTAATAATATGCTATTTATAACATTCAAAAATGTTATTTTTGAAACAGGTATGGTCTTAACTTTTTATCTGTCTCATGAGAGCTTGCTTAACTTTAGCCTTACATTACTTGCTTGAAAGCCAATCATTAGGATATCTAAACCATGGGTAGCTCTTACACTTGAAACAGTAAGGCCAATTACTGCCAAGATGTAAACACATTTCTTATTTACAGCAAGTAGGTACCCAGTTCATGTATTCTTGCTCTATGCTATCAATAAACATGCCCTCTGCATACAACATTCACCCTGAAAAATTTGATGGCAACATTTTCAGTCTGGTTTTGTGCTTGTCTGTAGCTTGGCAGCATTACGGCATAGAAAACTTGTATTGTGACAAGATTTTTCATGATTATGAGCAGTAGCTTGGCAATGGAATTCTCCTTTATGGGCTTGTTCTGGGAACTGTCAAAAAAAATCTTCCACTTCAAGCAGGACAGTTTTGATCACCCCTTTAAGTGGTTTAAAGAGTCCAATTTCTTTGTCAAGGTTCTCAGAGAAAGAAGGCAATTTCTCAAGGCATACAATATTAGTCCCCAACCTATCAGTCATTGTTATGAGACAAGCCTTGAGAGTCTGATGGCTAAGGTCTATTAACTGCTCACAAGATTGATAACAGGCTAAGTTGCAAAGGAAACGGTAGATTTCCAATCAGTTTGACAATCTTTTAAACTTCTTGCAATACCATAGCAGAACAGATGTTGCCTGATACACAGATATTTCATCAGAAACTCTTTTTCATTTATGATTCCTTAAACAAAGTGAAAGGCAACTGCGCATTTGCACAAGCCAGGAAGCTGAAGCTCTTCTCTTTCCATACTAACTAGGTCTCAGCTGAGGAATTTTTCACCTGCTTAATTGGGAAATAACTGTGTGCAACAGCCGACTACATAGTTGCTTCAGTCTGTGCAGCTATTACACATTCGAAATGCATAAATAAAGAAAATTAATGTTGTTTCTTTAGGGTAAGCTAGAGCAATACCATTTAGTATTTTCATCTCCCAGTTGAGGTTATTTCAAAGATTCCTACAAAGCAAAAATACCTGGGAGGAGTTGGACAATGTTGTGTAAAACCTCTACTTTTAATGTCAGACTTCAGAAACTGACAGTACCTCAACTCTTCCAAAGAAAAAGGTAGGTGGAGCTAGAAGTTGTCTAGCTGCCTGGAAAGCAGACAGCCTTCTGCCCCCGGAACGAGTAGGAATGTCAGAAAAAAGCAGTTCTCTGCACAGCAGATTTTTGCGTACATCGAGAAGCGGCAGGAATGCTGACGTGCTTTAAGCCCAGTCAGCCCTCTGTGCAAGCACTCAGGCAGTCAATGCTCTGACACCCAACTTGCTGTGCCCATTATCCCAGCTTTTTTCAGTTCCAAACTTATACTCCATACTTCTTCGTTAACATTGAGTGCTTGTGCACTTATCTTTACCGTGGTTTAGTGCAGCTTTCCTTACAACTCTTCCCAAGTAATTAATGTGGCAGTTCATCTAATGAGTTATTTCACTGTAATGCAAGTTAATTCCCATACTTGCAGCTGCACAGACTGCAGGTGCAGACAGAACCCTTTAACTGTATGATGCTGTACACCTCAGATAATTCTTTAAATGTGCCATTAAAAAACAGACATGAGAGCTATTTTGACATCTATTAGTTATAACTGTATAAGCAAACCCAGAATCAACGATTAGATCTCAATGAGTCAGGCATCACACAACCAATTAGTATCACTTATCCTACACAGCAGATTCTGTTTTTTCATTATAACCCTGGAAGCATGAGACACTCAAACTGTGGTAACAGGAATCTACTTCAATATTTTGACACATTCGAAGTCCTTAGTATCCAACCAATATTAATTAAGAGCCTTGAAAAGCTGTCCATTAGTGCTAAAAGTGAGCTGTTTCATAAAAAAGAGGAAGAAAGGCAACACTACGTTCTGGATGCTGTAAGCACCCACAGTAGAAGGGTCACACTGTTTTTCTCCCCCAAATTATTGGTTTTCTCTATGGGTAAAAAGACCACCAGTTTTTCCTCAATACTTCAATGCACGCAGCATCTTACTTCAAATCTGACATACTACTTCAAAAGACCTAAGGGTAACAGTTCAGTTTACATTGGAATAACTACAGTTGCTTTTATATTCTTAAGTAGTCATGGTTTACATTCTGGATGATACAGAATAAAGAAAATAAAAACAGAATAAATAAAATAAAATAAATCACATGGGGCCCCGATTTCTGGATTCTATGACGCTTTATTCCTTTCCTGCATTAATGGATGTACATTCCTGAAATATTATCCTCCCCCCCCCCGCCCTTAATTATCTACTTCTACAGTGGTAGAGACCTGAAAATAATATATGTAATATAATTACTCTACTTTCCTGCACCTTGTGCTTTCTTTTCACTTACTGTCCGTACTTGTTCTGTTTGCAACATGCATTTGGTCCTCTTCCATTTCTCCCTCAAAACATCCTTTTAGGATATTTATACACCCCTTCAATTTTTTACTTGTGCACAAGCAATTTTACTGCTCACCACCTAAATCCTGTGGAAGTATCTTTGCTTCATTGCATCAACTTTATGGAGCATTAAAAAAAAAAAAAAAAAAAGAATGAAATTCCCACACCTTTATCTGGGCTGAGTCCTTCCAATCTAGCAACCTGCTTCTTATTTTTCTTTGCCTATTCTTAAGAGAATACACTAGACATTACCAGACAGGTGAATTCAGATTTCAACAGACCATGAAGGAAAACCAAACATTTCACTAGAATGTTACCATTTAATTATAACATTAAGAGAAACAGTTCTAAGCACGTCTCTGATGTATATATATATTTTTTTAAATCCTGGATATCCCGTATGTTATACAGATACCATGACTTACAACAGTTACAAGCTCAGTCTTAATTTGATTCAAAGGACATGTTCTGTTCTGAAGGAATGTTCTTATAGTCTCCAGGATAGCTGATGGACAAAGAGTTCTGTACCACTAAAACTGCAGTAATTCTTGTGAATAAAAATCCTTTTTTTTTTTTTACATTGTATAAGTTTTATCCAGAGACCTATAAACTCTTCCGCATTTCTCAGCATACTGAAGTCTCTTGTAACACAAGTCACCTCACGATGCAATCTGTCCCGCATTCTATCTACTCCAACAATTTCCAGGTCTGCATGTAAAAAGCGTAAATAAGCATTTTTTTCTATAAAAAGCTGAAAATATGTTTTCTTTAATAAATCTGTAGTATTAACTTGAAATAATTACAAGCATGGCAAAATTATCAGGCCACCTGTCTTTATTTTCCTTTCCAAAGAGTCCTCCTGCAATGAAAGATGTTCTTATAAACAAAAACAAATTTCCCTAAAAATGCCAACAAAGCAGTTTAAAATTGAAGTAATTTTTTACTTCAGAGAGTTTTGGTGAAGGCAGTCTATTCCAACAGAACAAGCCATTTTAATGAATGCAGGATTAACGAGAAAACTGCCGATTGTCTGATTTCTTGTTAATATGCTTGAAGATTTTAGCTTTGTGGACGTTCTTCGATTTCTGGTAACCAAATCCTCCACCTCCGCCTCTTTTCTGTAGCCTTCTGCCTTGGTTGCTGTTCACATCTGGAATTTTGTGGGTTAAAGAACTTAAAAAAACTAATTTGAAATGTTACTTACTAGGGAGAAAAAAAAAGTAACAGCATTAATATAAAAAGTTCAGTTGCAGAACTACAGATCAAATTGAAGCTGTGTCTGTCATTCTAATGAACACTTCTGTTCCTCCAGCTGTAGGAGTACAAATTTGACCAGAGTATCACTGCTTCAACTTCTACCCACTGGCAGCTTTGACAAGAGGGACCCTTGCCCCTCTATTTCAGTATTCCATGATTAAACTTAATTACACACCTTTCAATGAAAATTATGGTGCGTGAAGAACAGCACCCTGGAAGATGTACGCAACATTTCAGCACCTGCTAACCTGCAGCAACTGAAGCACGTTCATGCACTGAAACAGATGTTTGTAAACACTAGAACTGGAAAAACTGCCATTTAGGATTTTCTTTTAAAAACCATTTTTGAGCATGATGCATGCATGTGATTAACAGCAAAGCCAAAACAAAACAAAAAACAGAATTTGAAGTAGCATAGGTACTATAGCATAGCAGGAATTCAGCTTTGAAACACTGCAGTAAAGGATACTGAGGTCAACAAATGGAGGGACTTTAAAACCAAATGAAAGGCTGACTTTGTTAAGATCCAGGTTATTGACATTATATATCTGCTTCAGAGAATGGGAGTCATAAGCTCTAATGTAGGCTTTGTATGCTTCCTGGGCTGACTTGTGAAGAAAGTAGTTCTTCTCAATCAGTTTCTCCAGCTGGTGAGGAGGAAAGAAAAACAGAAGGCATGAAATTATGGCTGTAACAACTGTATAAATTATGTGCAAGCAAATTATTTACTGTGCAAGCTGCAGTGACATTCACTACTCACTTCAGTAAGACTGCACTGTGGTATGTATGCGTGCACTCTGCTGTTACAGTGCTTTTATAAACAGAAAAACGAAAGAGCCTGAAGTGGAATTATACGATGATGCCTGTCTCATTTGACTTGTAGTACACACTAATTTGGCACACTAATATTAACTCACATTGGGTGTCATTATTTCCTAATTGTTCTTAACAACAATTCTCTTTCTGTAAAGCCTGTCTTCAATACTTCTTGTATTGCTATTTCAAGTTTAATTTATTACAAAGAAATTTTACAGAGTTCTCATGAAAAGAATGACTCACAGAACTAAACAACAATAAAAATTCTTATCTACAAAACTATCTATGTTATTCTCTTTAACTTTGTGTTCCATTGCTATTTTTGTAGCACTGCAGTACAAAATAGATTTGGCTGATGCTGGGCTTTATTACCATCAAGGAGGTTAAAAATATATTTGGAATATATACACTAGCATTTCTAGGTGTTAGTACTGGATTTCTTACATGTTGAAGGCTGAGCAAATCATCTTAGAAGACAAAGATATTCAGAATTAGTCTGAACATGCACAACCATTCAATGAAAGCTACTGGAACATCATGTTTAGTATGCTGGACAAGAACATTCTATTCAAGAGCTGAAGGCATATTTACATCATTATGATTTTGCAATATAACATGAAAAAACAATCCTTACAAGCAAATTCAGATGATGTAACGATGACAATTTAGTACTGGATATTAAAATCCATATTTGGTTTCACAACATTTTTTGTCTGTAATATCATATAGGGACAATATGACAGGAGGATTTACTACAGAATACTCACCTACAGGAACTTTTCTGAACATGCACATGTATTTTTAAATTTTAGTTGCAATAGACTATATCATCTGCATAAATTATTGTTATACAAATGTTCAGAGCACCTTTAGTAAGCCATTTCATACCTGAGACTGGATATCTGAAATCTTTGACCAAGAAAATTCGAATTCACTGAGTGGTACCTTTAACAAACAAGGAAAATATCTACATTATGTATGTATTACTGTACAAACAGTTAATGTGTTTAAGACCTAAAACAAATAGGATAAGACCTGTCAGATAACAGAACACTTACTTTTTAATATTTTAGCTATATCTCTTAATAGATAATTAAACTGTGAAGTTCAAGGACATTTTCATGAGTGAAAAGATTACCTACAATTATTTTCGGTTTTTGACATTTTTTTCAAAGCAATAATCACACTATTACTACCTGTTATCATAGATACATTCATAAAGTGCCTTTGCACCAATATATCAGTATTATCACATCCTTTCAACTAGCATGAAGACCCGCATTATGACACTTTTACCATTTTAGCTTTTCCTTTAGAAGCTACATCACATTAATTACAAGTGGCAAAATTCTGGACTGTACACAACTCTCTATAGAAAGGGACTAACTAGGAGCAGTTCTACCATATTAAAAGGGCTACACTTGAAAGAAGGCTACCTTTATTTTGAAATTTATCAATTTTCTTTCTAAAGAAAAATAACAACTGCACTGGCCAAGCTCACAGTATCTTTCCATGATGGGTCATAGGAAATTTATTTCTTAATAACACAAGCTACACAGTTGCAAAGCAACTATAAATATACTCAATAGTTACTTTCGAGTCTAAGGTCAGCAGCACAAAGTCAGATGTTCAGTTAAATATTTTCTAAACAACAGAATAGTTCTTGTTTAAAAGTTAAAGTGTTTCATTAATCATTACAGTTTTTCCTTTTGAAATCTTGGTTGCACTATGAAATCATAAAAAAAAAAAAAAAAAAAAAAAGGTCTACAGAAATTTACCCTGGCTTGTTTCAGGTAACGAAGAAAGCCCAGTTCTTCCGGTCGTAAAATGAGCAGAGCATGTCCTCTACCATTTATACCTCTGGCTGTTCTACCAACACGATGAATATACTCCTTTTTTGCAGAGAAGAAAAAACAGTAAGTCCAATCAGTCTTTCAAGCATTTAATAACACAGATTCACAGAAGACCTGTAGTTCTACTTTTCTTTTGTAGTGCCCTGTAGCAGAAAATTTTACTTTGCTTTTGATATATTTGCTCTACATATTTGTCAGGACCTTCCAGATTTGAGTTGTTCTTGTTTGCACTGGACATTTACTCTAATGAGAATTCTAATTTTTAAATAAAAATCAATTTTCCATTGAAAAAGCTGTCAGGAGACTCAAGGACGCATATATAAACCTCATATTCCTTCTAATAGATGTTTTGTTTTTTAGCTGATTAGATTTTAAGTTACTTGAGTAGCATAAAGAGTAATGTTTTACAAAACTACTCTTAAAAATGTAACAGAAGTCTCAGCTAGGTGCAGCATATCCTGCTAGAGTAAGTGGAAGAAATCAGCTTCCAGATGCTAACTTGGCTGAATCCTGACCTCTGTTGAGCAGAAGATTCAGGTTTCTTTACTACATATGTAGCTAGGAATTGAAAGTTTTTTATTTCCTTAACTTACTTTTGGATCATCTGGAGGGTCATACTGGACAATCCAGTCCACTTCAGGAATATCCAGTCCTCTGGCAGCTACATCAGTGCACAGCAGAATTCCAGATTCTGCATTACAGAACTGGAAAAATGTCGTGGTACGTTTTGTCTGTTTCTGCTTGCCCTAAAAAACAACAACCAAATATAATAATAAACCCACACACATTAAGGATGAAATGTCAACTATAAAAAGTTTATCTGCTTGAAAGCAGAAATGTCATTTCCCATACCAAAAAAAATATTTAGGGCATCTTTCTATCTTACAAACTTACACGGAGCAGGCAGGTTAAAAGGCAATGCTACCACAGCAAACAGCAGAGGTCTGCACAACAGATTCTCTCAGAGCTAATGTTTCTAAGGCATTAAAACCCCACTTGCATAAGCATTACTTTCACAAGCACTGCATAAATGCCTTAAAATGTTCAGAAAAAGGATATTTTCAAACCCAGGAGTATATTAGATTACCAATTAAAACAAAACCAAACCCATACTCTCTTGAAGTACAGCAAAAAACAAAACAAAATAAAACCAAAACAAGCAGCACAGTTGCAGTCAGTTACAATTATTTCATAAACTTTCACTCAATACTCTCACAACTTTGTCTTTTTGATAAAAACTGAAGATACTCCTTTAAACTGCCAGAATTGGTATGCTAAAACTAAACATCACCCTGGCCTTATGGAAAAAACAAAGCAAAACAAAACGAAGAAACAACAACAAAAAACACCCAACACCAGACATTCCAAAGACCCGAGTGTTTGGCTTCCTCTGATAATAACTTTGCTCTAAAAATTGAGTTTTGGTTCTCGTGAAAGGCAGCCTCTTGCAGAGAAACAGAAAAACGGGCTACACACAAGAGGATAAATTAGTATCAGTATTCAAACCTCATTTAGAAAACAGTGAGATTAACAGCATTGCAGTGCTCTTACATTGTTTTTATTTTATTTCATTCCTCTGCAAACTAATCGAGACCAGCACATCTTGTTAGCAGAGTATCTGTTTATTATAAACTGAAATTAAATAAATAAGGTAAATGAAAGATCCATAACAACTTACAGGTGTTATCAGATTAATTAAAAATGAAATCTATGTATAAAATACTTACATGAATGGCCATAACAGGCAGATCAATGTAGTTGAGTAATTCATAATGGTACTTCACTGACATACACGAAGAAAAAAATACCATTAGTTTCTTCTTCCGGTTCTTCTTAAGGAATGTGAAGAGCAAAAGGAATCTTTTTTCAGATGGACATACCACATAACCCTGTAAATTATTTAAATGGTGTCAAACAAAGTTGTATGGAACACATTTTAGCTTTACCAATACAATTAAATCAGGGAGCTGTTATCTTACAAAACAGATGTGCCAAATAGTTAATTTTCCAGCTATACAGTTAGAAACCGTTTGATATATTTCCTGTCCCTCACCATGTTATATGAAACTCCTGAAGTAGAGTTACAGCCAAAAATTTACTCTGCTGATTTGAAGTAATTCTCCAATGGAGAAGTATTTTTTCACTAGTTCTCAAAAAATGGTATTTCAATGAAGAATGGTTTATACAATAAAAATCCATTTCAAGAACTTCTGAATTCTGATATTAAGTATGAAAATTACTGTATAGGCTTCTTAAAATTCTTTATAATTTCAGGAATTTTATCCAGTTTTTGCTACAAGTTTACTCTTTAAATATAATTTGTAACTACCAGTCATTTTAAAACACCACTCAAAAAATACTGTACAACTGTATATAGCTGGCATTTGAAGTAGCAACAGTGAAATCTATAGCATTTTCTAGTCTGCAACATGGTAACAGAATTACAAAGAGAACTGGAGCTTAAGTAGATAACATAAATAGGAATGGCAAAGTGTAACTAACTATTATTATCCAATGAACTTTTTTTTATCATCTTTCCTGCAAACATTGACTAGATGCACAAAACTTACAGCTAGTAGAGTGAATAAAGCCCTTTAGGCAACTGATAGCTTTTGCCCAGTAGGATGTTAAACACTAAGATAGTATTTATACAACCTATTTAAAAACATATAGGGCAGTGTAAGTTCACAGATGATACCCTTTTTAGTAAGGTGTGTTTTACCTGTTCAAGACCATCAACTGTTGCTGTCTCCTTGTTATCATCAACCCCAACATACAGTGGCTCTTTCTTCAGAGAGATCTTTGCCAGATCTTCAACCTTTCTGGTTTGTGTAGCGGAAAAAAGCATTGTCTGTCTGCGCTCTGAAAGTATTTTAAAAGAAAGCCTTATTTTTAAAAGGAGAACACAAATATCAAGGCCTTAACGTCATTAGCTACAAACTTCCCTGAGCAAGTCTTCTCTTTTTTTTTTCCCCCCGCTTATCTTCTAAAGCAGGTTTTGTTGCTTTATGCATTGTATATTTTATTTACTTAGTGTGTTACCATCTGCAAAATCTTTATCTGCAAAAAGAAGATATTCTTTCTCTGGGAGAAATGTTAATTAGCATTTGCTCTTCAATTTACAGACAACAGTTTAGGTACAGACTTACCCTGTAATTCTAACTATAGATTGATTTCATTTTCATGGGTATTAAAATACTTTTGTTTTCCAAAACATGCTGCATACTTTTTATTTACTACTTCCATGCTTTTTACTGAATTTTGATAATTAAAGGAAGAGCCTTGGTGACTCTGAGATCGTGTTTTATATATCAATTGCAAGAAATACCTAAATCAAAGTAAGATAAAGCAAATTTTAAGGTAAACACTGAAATAAGCTTCTATTGTTCTTGGAAACACGAATAAAAGATCCAACTGCAAGCCAGAAAACTTTTTTCCTTATATTTAAGTTTTATAAGGAAATAATAAATTGTAGGTAATAAAACAGGTATAGAAAGATGAATGAGATCCTGTAGGTGTTGAACTAAAAGGATCTTATATGAACAGAATTATATTCCTAAAGTATGTTAAGAAAACTCTGTCTTTTAGATGAATGATGCTAAATAAAATAATGCATACTAGCTATCAGGAAAAAAGACAGAGTAAGACAATAACTCTGAGGTACACCTACAGAACTATAAAAATTAATGACTTCTTTTACAATAATTGAGTCATAAAGAAGACAAAATGTTAGCCAAGTAATTTCCAAGAAAGACTTTTTTCTTACTTGGTAGAAGTTTTATGATCTGTTTCATTTCTTCTTCAAATCCAACCTCTAAGATACGATCCGCCTCATCAATTACCAAACACTGCAAATTCTTGTACATGAAACCTGGAGTGTTCTAGAAGATTAACAAATTGAGAGTCAGACAGGGACAAGTATTTTATTATGTTTTATTAAGTATTAGGCATCAGTATTTTACCTACCTGCATATGATCCAGAAGTCTTCCTGGTGTTGCTACAATGATGTTGATTCCATTCCCAAGTTTCTGTGCTTCTGCTGATCTGTTACTGCCCCCCATTATCAGACCATAGGTGTGCACGTGATGATTCATAAGTTCTTTAAGAACTCCATAGGTTTGCATTGCAAGCTCTCGAGTAGGTGAAAGAATAATAACACCTGTTCCTAAAGCAGACATCAACCAAACAAGATTAAGTTACAGAAACTCACCCAATCCCCTTTACAGTCAAATCGACAAATGGGATTCAACCATGAAAAGAAGAAAAAGCTTACCATTTCTAGGCATGAATTTTAACTTGTAGATGAGCTCTACTGCAGGAATGAGAAATGCAAGTGTTTTGCCGCTGCCTGTTTTTGCAGCTGCTAAAATATCCCTACATAAAACAAAGTTACAAAAAGAAGCGTTTAGTTAAACCTACAGCGAAAACAGCAATCCCGTTCTGGATGATGTTGACAATGTAAAAATGTAACAAAGCTTAAAGGAAGCCAGTATAGCTAATACTAAGAAATCTGTGGCAGATCTGGTCCACAACAATTGGTCTCTGCCTCAATGGACTGTGCAACACACTGTTCCAAGAGGCCAATGAAAACAGACTTCCCTGCTTTCAAAGCCAAATGCAAAGCAAGTTCCATGAACTTACCTCAGTATCTGTTCACAGGTAACAGATACAATTTCTTAACTTGTATTAACGTTTACAAACAAAATATTTTTAAAAATATGAGAATTATATATAAAAAAAAAGCTGTAAGTCACATCTCATGTATTTATCTTGCTAGCAAAATTTCCACATTTGTTGTCAATATAGTTATTAAAAACACATTTTTTACCTGCCTTCCAGAAGAGGTTTAATACTTTTATGCTGAATTTCTGTCATGTGCGTAAAGCCCATGTCATTTATGCCTTTCAATGTATTCTCACTGACAAGACCATCAAGGGATGTAAAAGAATTGTCTTCAAAACCACCTGAAGAGAAGGGAAAACAAATTTCAAACTTATTTCTTCAACTCTATCCATCCCAAGACGACCCAGTTAGAATTGATGTTAAAAGGATTTTTTCTCATTCCTTCCTACCACAAAATCCTTAGATGTTGACAAAATACTCTGTATTAATGGGTCCCTAGGAATACTGCAGACAACTGTTAACAGTGTATACGAGTGTACTGCCTCTCATTCTGATTTATTAGCCATACACCTCCATTTCACTGACATTTTCTTCCATAATGAAATGTGTGTGTGTGTATATGTTATAAAACTGATTTTCACTAGTAATTTTAAGACCAACAGAAGTGTAGATATAATGCAAATTTCAAAGAACGGTAACTGAAAAATAGATCTACAGTGGTCAGCATCATGCTACCTGTATTCAAACATGTAACTTTTATTGCAAATCTGAAAACTGCAACTTGCTCTAGAAGAAAGCTTAAGAACTCGGGATTTTTGTACATCTATGAAAAATGAGGACACAAGATACCTGTTAAACCTAGCGGTAAACTAGGTACTTCATCATCTTCCTCCTCCTCTTCCACTTCTTTCTCTCCAGAATCCTTCCCATCTTCATCTTCTGCCTCCACAGACTTGTCCTCCTCAGTTTTTGCTTTTTTAGTTTCTGTACCTAGGGTGTTATTTTTACAGAAAACTTGTTAATCGCAGTAAGGAATATGAAAAACATGTTCATCATTAAAAGCTGAGCCAGACTTATTTTCTTTAGACCGTAAATCACTGCTATGAATGTCATGAGGTAAGAGGGGTCATGAGAAGGGGTGGCAAGGTTTCCATGAAGCCTTCTGATGCAGATAGCAAGGCATTCATTCAAGTTCCTTGCACACAATCCACTTTGCATTGTAAACCAAAGCAACTTAGAGTATACCATGTTTTTTTTTTTTTTTTTTTTTTTTCTGGGGAAATGACAAAAGCATGATCCTATGGAAAAAATAAGTTGGTTGCTACTGATTTAGTATATATTAGAGTTCAAATACTATAGTTAGAATAAATGATTAGAGAACGTAAGCTTCAAAAGTGTATTTATATATAAATGCAGTATATAGGCAAAATGTAATAAGGACCTATTCTCTACTTGTTGTGTAACAGCTAGCTTTCCATTAGAAGTATTTTGATGCACATTCAGAATTCTGTCTTTGCAAAAAGAAAAATCGCAAGGTACCAGCTATTGCACTCTTTTGCTTGATGTTTACAGAATAAAAATTGGGAAGGAAGAGATAAATTTCACATAGGTTGTTAAAACCCTAAGATGCGTTTTCCAGTTATCCATCCAATTTCTTTACGATCATTTCTTGCAAAGCATATAAGGAGCGGTCCTTCTACTCATTAGTGTACTTGTATCCCTAAAATATCGTAATAATGCAAATCTGTTTTCCAGAAATCACTAGAAACATTGAGTAATAATCACTTATTTCACCAGTGTAATCTAGAGAAACACGACAAAAAAAGGCAGTGCTTTTAGGTTTGTGCATAAGGGAAATCGCCACCAGAAACACCAGACCCAGCAGCATGTGCTCTCCTCTGCTGGCAGCCACCAGGGCAGGGCCCAGAGCTGCAGCAGCTGGGCACAGACAGTAACAGCTCCCAGGTATATGCAGACACCCCTCAGATCTTCAGCTACTTTCTTCTACTTGAAAAAAATACACCACGGAAGATCTCCAGGCTTCTAAACCGTGCATCAGCCCAACCAGGTCACTTCTCACAGCCAACACACCCTCTCTGAAGGGGCACAAAGCCGAAAGAGGGCTTTTTTTGTTGTTGGGGAATGTCTCAGCGGTACTTAGGCTGGGCAAATGAATCCCGGCATACCGAGGAAGACAACGCACCGTTCTCGAGAGCAGCCGCCGCCTTCCTCTTCTTCTTCTTCTTCTTCCTCTTCGCCCCGGCACCCTCCGGGCACGGCGCCGCCGCCTCGGGGGCTTCTGCCTCGGGGGCTTCCTCCGCTGCCTCCTCCTCCTCCTGTTCCTCCTCCGGGGGGCTCAGCGAGGCCGCCGGAGGCGCTGCGAGGGCAAAGCAAACAAGCTGTAAGCGGCGGAGCAAGGCCGGCGGCCGGGGAGAGGCTCCGCGGTCCCGTCCCCGTCCCCGTCCCCATCCCGGTCCCGGCCGTACCCGCCCGCTCGGCCTCCCGCAGCTTGAGGTTGCGCTGCCGCAGCTTGAGGTTGCGCTTGTGGATCTTCTTGCGGAGCAGCCGCATGGGCAGGTTGCCCGCGGCCACCGACACCGACATGGCGGCCACACGTGGGGACGTTAGCCCGGCACGGCACGGCACGACCCGGCCTCACCTAACCTGGCCCGGCCCCGCGCCGCCTGATGGGCGGCCCGCAGCGGCACCCAGCGCCTCGGCGGAGGCAGCGCCGCGCTCCCTGAGCCCTCCTCTTCCTCCTCCTCTTCCTCGCCGGCCGTTACCCCTGAGAGGCTCCACACCTCCCTGCCAGCCCCTCCAGTCCTAGTGCTGGGCACTTCGGCCTTCATCCCTTGTAGCGTTCTCCTCCTCCTGCCTCCCCATCCTCTCCCAAAGGGGATGAGCCCCTGCCATCTGTGCTGTTGGCAACGCCCTTCACATCTTTCGTGACCAGCAGATGGCACAAATAGCACAGGAATTTACAGCGGGTTGCTGTGGTTTCTCAAGCCAATGACTGCTATGGTCTTAGAAATTTGAACGGCTGCAAGCTGTGTAATGCTCAGCCTGCAATAACTCGCTGTAAAGCAGATTTGAGCTGCAGAATTATTACTCTACTAATTTCGAAGTGTTTATTGCATATAACATCTTATCTTAAAGTTACTGCTGTCAGAGATGAAACAAAACTCGCTCTTCATCACCTGTAATCATTATCTTGATGTGTTCATATGGGTCACCAGGATGACTATTACCATTATTGTGTCAGAACTTCACCAGACGATACATAACATTTTAAAATTATTTTATTTATTAACAATATATCTACATTCAAATTACTAATAGTTACTAGACTTTCACAAGAGAAACATGACAGATGGCTACTTTTCTTCAGTATGAATGCCTTGCAATGACAATATGTGTCATTATCTGCGAAATTTTAGAAAGGAAGGTGTTATAAAGGCATGAGAAAGACAGAGAAATTATAAGGCATTTGCAATTCTAAAAAAATATTGTTTATGAAAAGCTTGTGAAAGGAGGAGGAAGTATGACCAGGGAAGAAAAATTATTCTAAGCAGGCATTGCTGGAGCAAGAAAAGATGTCCCTGATTCTATATGATGTCTAGCAACACTGAATGAAGACCAAGCCAAATAGAAATTGTAACACTTTTACATTTTATACGTGAAACAGGAACCTTGCAGGTGAATAAAAACAAAATAACAAAACCATGTTTTTATTATTGTTTATTTATTTATTTATTTATTTAGAGCAGAAACTGAAAGCAATATGTCTGCTTGGCTAATTCTTTCACTAGGTCACTTTCCTTCCCAGGTACAAAGATAAACAGCTTCAACAAGAGGAACTGAAGAGTAAACCGGACTTCAGTATACCCCATGTTAAAACATTTTTACTGTTTTAATCCATATCTCGCTTCCTTTCCTTCTGAACTGTTAATATTTCATAACTGGAAGTAGTTGCCATGTTTGTGGGGCATTGCACCTCAGTTGCAGAAAAGTTCACAGGTGTTCACTGTTGGGACATTCCGGACAGTTTGAAAAGTATGGTCTGTAGCTTGGTTTTTGAGATGCTGTAGTTAAAGTTGTGTCACTGAAACTCTGAAGCAGGAAAGGTGACCATGTCCAAACTTTGACAGACTGGATAAAGGGTCTGGCTGCTGGTTTATAAAACTGACAGAATAACTCATCTCCCTCAGTTGTGTTTTGGAAATAATGGAACCATCCTCAGCAAGAAAGGCTTTTGGTTTAAAACTCCAGGGGAAGTCAGTTCAAGGCTGAATTTTAAGCAAGTAAAAATTCCTTGCTGAAAGTCATGTAATTTAAGTTCTGGATATATATTTCCATCTTTTCTCCCTGTCTACCTTATATTGTATCTACAAAATACATTGTTAATTAACTACAGGCTTGTTCTTCCTAGTCTGTACTGATTTATAGTTTTGTGGTTAGATTTACTATTTGGATGCACTTTTAACCCAGGCAGTGTTCATTGCTGGAATATGCTTGTTGTGCAGATAGAGTGAATTAAAAATCTGGGGAGGAGAGAGCTGACACTAATATTTACACTGAGGGCAGAGAACACGATGTCCTTCAGGCATTGCATGGTCCACATGTTCATATATCAACCAGTACTGCCAGGATCACCACCATTTAGCTTTCACCTGAACCATCACACCTCCAGATCTGCCAAGAATTGGGACCTGAAAACCCTGGTATAGTAAAACCCTGCATAAAGAACTCTCCTTAGTGAGTCTCCACTTTGGGTCCCAGCTGGCTTGGCAAGTCTTTGTGAAATTGCATTAGTGTGGCACGAGGCCCAAAACTGCTCCTGAGAAGGTATGTTAGAGCCTGCCGAGCAGGATATATTGGCTTTGCACCAGTCATGTGATAACACGATTTTACTGCTTTTCAATAAAAGCATGGAGCACAAGGAAAACTTCAATGCATTTGAAGAGAAACGATGATCTTTCATCTGTGTAAACAGATGTCAGTGCATTATGTATGGAAATTTGGAAATTAGGTCCCATTAGGTTGCTAACTATCATGTGCTCCAACATAGCTTTGTCTCAGCATCTTGTAAAAGTTGTTGCTTAGAGTTTGCAAAGTGTACTTAGCTGGAGATTTCAAAACATATTTTATGAGCTCCTTCTTTTTGTTTTTGTTCTTTTTCTTCAAGAAGGAACTGCAGAAAGTCACAAAAAAGAGAGTCAGAAGGCAATAATGATAATTTATTCATGACAGGTCTAGACAATATTTTAAACCACTAACTCATCTCAATATTTTTTCTCTGAAGTTTGGCATTTCTTAGATTTTATATGAATTCCCAGTGGCACATAAGTCTCATTTCTGTCCAATAGGTCCATTTGTAGTTGCTTGACTTGTTGGGCAATCGTTACCAACAATAGGATTTTCTCAAGTCATTATTGAGTTGCTGTCAAAATATCTCAAATTTTCTACACGTGATCTTGCAGGCAGATTTGTAGGGAATCACGTTTGGGTTAGCTAAGCTTTATGGAGCTTAAGAAGTTCATATTAGAACCTCTGGATTTTTCTCTGAAGATAAATGTTTTAATACCTTCATGTGCTGTCGATGGCACTATTTTATCTCCCAGAGTAAATTCATCATGAAAGCCAAATTTGAAATCTTTTGTCCCACTTACCATTAACTTATTTACTTTGATTAACAATGCAACATGAAAGTGATCATTGATTTCAGTTGCATAAATTCAGATACACAGTGCTAATTTATCAAAATCTCATACAGAAAAGACAATGAAACAAAAGTGCATAGTCATTTTTGGATACTTCAAGTTGTGATACATTGCTGAGTTAAGGCTGACGGGCTTGATTTTCAAAATGTAGAATTGATGAAAAAATATTTTTTTGTGTGTCTTAGGTTGGCTATGTTAAAAAAAAAAAACAACAAACAAACCATCAACAATGTCACTGGTGAACATCTGCACCATTGAGTTATAAATGTTGAACTAAAAAACTAGTATTTTTATTGCTTGCAGCCACACACCTTTCAGAAGCATATTTTCATTTTTACTGATTACAGTTTTCCCTGTTTGATTAAATTTATTTGTCATGTCTAATACATTCTGGACAGGCACTGGGTTGAAAATCAAGTATCGTATAGACAGATAGCTCTTTTTATTTTTTTAAGCAAGTGTGTCTAAGTTATGCAAAAAAGATCTGTACATGTATGCAAGTGTGTTTCTAGAAATAATCAAATTTCCCACTTACTTGAGACATATAATTCTAAAACCTGGACTTTGGAAGAGAAGGATTACCTACCTGAACTGATGTAAGTGGTGTGGATATAGATATATAAGGACATAGATATATGAAGACATATCACATAGAGAATAGATGGCTTAGTTTACAGAACATTGATGTCAACTTGAAAATTGCTGGTTAGAAATTTCTGGTGCACACCATATTTCCATAGGGTATCGTTGAGTAGCATTGAATCTGTGAGGGAATTTAAAGTGCGCCTTTGAGTTTAAGATAGAAAATTAGACTATGTGTTTGTAAAATGCAGACTGGGCTATTGTAATCACCATTTTTTTCTCTAATGTTTTTAGTTTAATACTGCTTCCAAATAATGTCTCCCCCGTGGGTCATATGGAAGTATTGTTTCAGTTTTAACTATCATCATCACACTTTGTCCAGCATATAGAAAGCAGCTAGATTCAAACCATATCTGTGAATTTTTCAGGAAATTTCTCATTTTCCCCGTATTTTACAACTTGAGCTATTCTGTGTGCCAGTTGTAATGCAGACTGACACATCTCTGAATGCATTTCAAATCAAAACCAGTGCAGATCTGCAGCCAGAATGAAAAGTGGAGAGGGGCTGAACTGTATTTTATAGAACACCTTGTACATTTTGCATAGTTCCTGTGGATTTTCTGGAACATAAAACTGCTCAAGTGTTTCTGAGAAGCAGTTTAATACTTCAAAGTGTTAGGCCATCACGATTGCTGTTATTAGTTCATTAAAAGGAAGACAATATTATAGAGTTGGAGTAACATGGATCATGCAAGGATAAGGAACTGAAATCATTTTAATTGTTCTAATGAATGACCCCTTCTTTTATTCACACAGAGGACCAATGTGTAATCTCACCCTTGCAGACTTCAGCATGGCAGGCCATGAAATCCTGCTGTCTCACATGATCTCAATAGCAGGAGGCCAGGTTACTGAACTTGTCTGGGCTCTTCCTGAAGCGATGCACTCAACAGATAGCAATGAACAGCTTCACATCCACCCACTTGACCCTTCAGTGCTGGAAACCCACAAAACTGATTGTGAGTTGCAAAGAAAAACAATCAGAAAAAAGGGATTCTCTGAGAAACTTGCTGCTCCAACTTCCATTGGGTAGTCCTCTGTCCCACATCTGTCCCAGATCTGTCCCAGATCTTTGGTTTGACAATTAATGGTTAAAAAGAATTTCTAGTCAATAACAGTGGCTGAAAAAGTTCAGGATTAAGGCAGTGTGATTTAACACATAACACTAGGAATATTTTGAAGGAACTTCAAAAGTCAGCTGTGTCTGTTTGTTCCCATCTACAACTACATCGTTGACTCTGCTGCTATCAAGGTGATTAGCTAATTGTGTGAGATCACCTTAATTAAACTGAAGTGAGCTAGACTATATGGTGTTTCTGGGTAACAAATTTTCAGTGTTTAGCAAATGCTACCATGCATTAAATGTAATTCTTCCTTGTACTAACAGGGATTATACATTGGCTTCTCACAGAAATTTAAGCTAATGTCAGCATTTGGACCTCATCTCTGAAATACATCATCACTAGGGCCCAAATTCTCTAAAATATTGCTTACATCTCTCCAAAATGAAGAAAACAGTTGGAATCATAGAATTCCAGAATGGCAGAATATTGGAAGGCACCTCTGCTAATTGTCTATTCCAATTCACCCGACCAAGCAGGGTCAGCTAGAGCAGATTGCTTCAGACTCCATCAAGGTTTCTTGTACCTCCACTCAGGTTTCTGGTACCTCCTCAGGTTTCTAGTATCTTCAAAGATGGAGACTCTACAACCTGTCTGGACAACCTGTACCGTACCAGGTCTTGACCACTCTCTCGGTGAAGAAGCTTTTCTTCTTTGTTTACATGGAACTTGCTGTTTTTCAATTTGCGCCCTCTGTCTCTTGTTCTGTCACTGGGTACCACTGAGAAGAATATGACTTCATCATCTTTACTCCCTCCCATCAGGTATTTGCACACTCTGAACATTTCCTTTTCCAGACTGAACAGCCCCAGCTTTCTCACTTTCTCAGATTCTCCTTGTATGCCAGATGCCCAAATCTCTTAATGCTCTTTGTGGCTCTTTGTTGAACTCGTACTGGGAAACACCAATCTATGCATGTTTCATATGTAACTCACCAGTGCTGAGTGGAGGGAAAGATCACCTGCCTTTTTATTGTCACAGTTGTCACAGTGGGACTTTCTGTTATAACTGTATAATTCACTTTTCCTGAGAAAATTTTGCCATTTCCAAAATAAATATATAGTCATTTTATATTTAACACCTACACACTGTGAACCAAAAACCCAAACCAAAGCACAACACTCTCTGCAAACAAGGTGATAAACACATTTTTACTCTCACAAAGGCAAAGAGAGAGCAAATAATACATAATAATGCAAGTGCAGTGCACAATTTGTGCTATGCTAATGACAGCCAGGAGGGTACCATGAGGATAACTGCAGTGTAAAAGCATGTGTGGTGTGCAGGTTTTAGATTCTGTTTTATTCTATCAATGTACAACAAGGTGTTTCTGACATTTATAATCCAAAATTACGCAGTGTATTTGGGGTACTCAGAACATACCTGCTTTTTTGCAGGTATGGATGGTTTTGCAGGTATTGGAGGTAATCGATGAAATAATCATAATAGAATCATAGAATAGTTTGGGTTGGAAGGGGCCTTACATTTCATCCAGTTCCACTCGCCTGCCATGGACCCCTTTTAGTCCCATTTAAAGCACCCTTTACATACTGGAAGGCTGCTCTAAGGACTTTCTGGAGCCTTCTCTTCTCTAGGCTAAGTAACCCCAACTTTCTCAGCCTTTTTTACACAGGAGAGGTGCTGCAGCCCTTTGATCATCCTTGTGACCCTCTTCTGGATCCACTCCAACAAGTTCATGTCTTTCCTATGCTGGGGGCCCCAGAGCTGAACACAGTACTCCAAGTGGGGTCTCCATCCCACCACGTTTCTGTGATGGCAATCAAATTAAAGTTTTTGAGCTGGGCAGTAGCTACAAGCTGTTCCTGTTTGTTACCCATGCTGTGTGCATTTATACAGAGGCACTTAATTTGGGACTTGAACTGTCTAATCTTTTTTGACAGAACATTTTTGGAGGATTGGGAGGCATTCCTCACTGCTTGGGTAGGTGCAGTCTTCCAGCCTGTTGCTCAGAAGTGTGTGGGTGCTGTGATTTAGGACTCTATAAGCTGGGCAAGTCTATAGATATCTGTTTCAACCATTCCTCCATCTATGTTAAGTGTTATGATAAGTAGCCTGTATTGTACATGACAGTGCAAAATAATCTTTTCATTTTTGTTGGTAACCACTTTTATTGAGGCAGCATTTAGATTCTTGATACTTCTTATGTGTGAAGATCCATTTTTTAATATTTTCTGTTGTAGAAAAAACTAATTGAAGGATTTTCAAAATACTCCAAAGGCTAGAAGCAAGGTCAAGTGATTTATTAACAAATTAATCAAACTACAGTTGTAGCAGCTAGCTTATAACTTACAGTACGACAGGTTCATAATCTTTAAAATGATTATTTTCTCAGGTATAAAACACTTCCCTTTTACATTGTCCTTATTAATGTAAAGAATCCTAGCAAAAATGTTACTGTCTCCTTTTTAGAAGGATTGTGCCTTTTATATTGCCATTTCATTTACAAGTCTTCATTTAAAATAATTCTATTCAAATAATACTAACTCACAATTAAATTCAGAAAGAATAAGAGATGTGAGAAAATAAGTGAGATACTTATGGTCAGCTAAGATTTTTAGCAGCTACTTTGAAGATAAAATTTCAATGAGAGGGATGGAGCGTTGAACATTCTGGGTGCACGGCAGCTGAATGGAGACAGGTCTGTGGCATTTTGTGGATGCAGTGAACACAAGATGTCACCCTAGCTGTGAGATAGCTCCAGCACAAAAATGACATTAGATGAAGAGGAAAGGGAATGAAGCAGTGAAGTTATTATTTATTATTATTATTATTTTACAAGTTGACCATTGTGTTTCTTCATTTAAAAGAGATAGTAAGTTGGTAAAATCATTCAACTAATACAAACCACTGTTTCAAAACAAAAAAGAAAACAATTCTACAGATTGCTGAATATTTCTAATTCAATGCTATTATGCTACTTATTATTTTTTTTAAATTATTGTCTTAAAGTAGGTTCTAGAATTTTGAAGACAGAAATGGCTTCATTGAATAGTAGCCTTGTGTTTGTGGTACCTGTTAGTGAAAAAGATAATGGAGAACAGAGTGCAATATTTCTCTGAGATATCTTTAGACAGATTCATGCTCATACACGTACCTAGAAGTCTAAGAGCTTATAGAAGAATGCAATGGCATGTCTTTAAAACCAATGTTAGTTACTTTTACTTATAAGACCCTTTCAGAAAGCTATTTAAAGGAGTTTTAATATTCCTGAGAATGAGAATAGTTAATTAATAGTCTATTATGTAGTATTGCACTTTTGGATTGAACCTCAGTGGTAGCTAGAACAGCCAGCACTCCATAAGAGAATGCTTGTTATGGGACTCAGAGCTTTTATGGTTCAAGCCTTTATAAACTGTGTCAAGCTGTGATAGTTATAATTATTGCACACGTTGGCTTAACCTATGTGGTGTAGTCATAATGCATTAGCCTTTCCAGCTTTCTCTTACCTGCTCTTTATTACCTGTGACATTTTCCCTTGAAGGTTCAGAGCAAGTGTGACTTTATGATCAGCTGTAAGCTTTAACTAAACCAATTCATTCTTCTGGAGAAGACAGTTGTGGAAGAAACCAGGAGATGGCAGTCTTTCTTAACGGATCAGAGTGAAATGATACTAGTGATTACAATTTCTGTCCTTGTGTCCCAGAGTAAGCAAAAATGTGAATTGAAATGAAGAGCCACACTTCTTGCCTTTCCAGCACAGCAAGTCATTGACCCCTCTGGTATCTTCCAGAGCCTTTCTTTTCAGGTGTCAGGTTTTCAACAATCAAATATATCTGGGCACATTTATGGTCTTTCCAGTCTTCAGACTGGCCTTAGTGCAGTCAGAGGATCAAAATAGTTTTAACTGGGTTCAGTGCTTTTAGACTTTGTGCATGTAACCTGACAAGAACCAGCACCACATCAGCTGGGACATCCTACACAGGGGGATGTCAACATACGAAGGTAGATGATTATATAGTCTTATTAGAGGAGTAATCAGATTCTTTTGAGCTGCTGCCAGCAAATATAAACCAGTACTTCTTACCCTTCTATATGTTTTTCTGTAGAGTAAGCACCAGGGACTCTATGGCAGGGTGGCACAACAGTGGCATAAATCAACACTTCATTGTCTCAGTCCTTCTCAAACAAAGCTTAGGAAAACGTCATCTGCCTTCTGGTATTTACTAGATCAAAGCAGCAGTCCTGAATTTAATTCTAGCAAACTATTAACTTTATATCTCCGTAGTCATCATTGTTATTCAGCTCTGAGAGCTGCCTCTCACTGTTGTCCCTTTTTCCCTTAAATTGCAGTAAGGTGCATGGAAATGACGAATGTATGGAGAGAAAGAGCACATTTTTCATGACAATATCAGGCTTAAAAATTGTTTGGACTGATATTGTCTGTTCTCTTGGAGCAAATTCTTGCTTTGTACCTTACAACCATTTCAAACTGTCTTCACCACTCACCGATTAATAGCAATAATAACAAGAATAAAAACTTTTATGCAATGCTGGATAAAATACAGAGATGTCGAAGACAATGTTTTTAAGTAATCCAGTTGCTATCTGAGTTTATCACAGGTCCAAGCAGAGGAGGAAAAGGATATATTGCACCAAATGTCCAACCATATTCTTACTCTTCACATTTGTCAGTATTCTTACTTATTTATGATTTAGTGGTAACAGACCTCATTTTCATGCTTGTGTGCAGAGGTCTTCAACCTTTTTTACTGCAGCTCACCATGTTCAGTTTGATGCATGTTACTCTGCCAGAAATGTTCAAAGGCATAATGTCTAAGGCATAATAATTAATAATTATTAGTCATGGAGTCGTGCAAAGAGAGGTGCTCTATCTTTACTTATTAATGGTACAGGTCATTTACTAAGTCAGATACATCAGATACTGGAATTATGTAGAAGGGAATTAACAGGGCTTTATTAGAAGATATGTCTTAGTAAGGGAAGCAAGCACATGGTGATTGAAACAGTGCTCAGCCGTGGCCAACAGTCAAGTTTCTATGTTCCCCCATACTCTGACAGTTTCTTGGGTAAATTGGCAGGTATAAAGTAAGAATATTAATAATATAATGAACATTTTTGCAGAGGTTCAGTTATGGGACTGGAACTCAGAAAATACATGTAGAATTTATGCATGCTTATCTGTAGTAAAAACCAATCTTTGCCCCAGCTCTCTCAAAGAGCCTGTTCTACCTCATCCCTCTCTACAGACACCAGGAAGGAATCCTGGTATTCATCTTGCTTTGCGGCATTTTGGGGGTATGTGTCTTCATTTGTTTCCTAGGGGATACAGAGTGGAGGAAAAAAAAGTTTTTAAGGTAAGATTGGGTGAAATTGAAAGGCTTTTTATTTTGTTTTATTTTCAGAATGACATTGTTTCTATGTGATCCTCATCCTTTGGATTAATGGTGTGTTTCACTCTTTCCCATCCATGTCCATCATGAATGAATATTAGCAAAGGAGGAAAAAAGGAGGCAGCAGATCTGTACAGGAAAGCTCCAAGCAGAGAGCAAATGTACTCACTCTATAGTGTTTAAAAGGGCAATTTAAGGCTTTAAATGAAGCCTGAAGTACTTCTTTCCTGAATGACAGGAAACATAAAACATTAATGTGTAATTATGTAATTTCACACAAGAAAGCAAGAAAAATAAGAGAGACCTAGCTGATTGAGGTGGCAAAGTGCCAAAAAAAAAAAAAAAGGAAAAGAAAAGAAAGGAAAAGGAAAATAATCTTGAGCTGGGATTCAAGAAAATTAAAAAACAAACAAACAAACAAACAAACAAAAAAGACAGTGGAGACATATATGGCATAAAGCCAACTGTATTCCTTGTGCATTGAGGCTGCCTCGTCCAAGCCCATATCTCACATGGGTTTGGGCAATGTAGTCTCTGAGATAAGCTGGATGCCAGTTCCCTCAGTCCTTCTCAATGAATTTCATGGGCTTGTTACAGGATTCTGGCACAATAAAGTCAGGACAAACCATCTGGCAGACTGCTTTGTTGGACTTCGTGTTGAGCCATGGGGTTGTGCCTAGTGCAGGTGAGGTGATGAGTCTGTAAATACTGGAAGGGATATTTCAGAAGCCCAGTAAGGATGCTTTAGGTGGAGCTGGGTGTCTGGCCATCGAGCAAAGCACACTGCATGGCCAGGGCTGTCCAGAGCTGGGGCAGTGGGGCTGGGCAAACCCACACCAGAATGACTATAGGGTAGGTCCTCTCAGACTAGCATGGGCATTGTCTCTGAATTCTTGATTATGGAGTCTTAAACAGTGCTTGACACAGAAAATCATTTTTTATGGATGAGTTTCACCCTGAGATTCATATTTTTATATTTCTTTTTCAGCTGAGCTACAGCAGTTTACTAAATCTGGAAATCTCTCCCTGAATATTTATATGTTTCCTCTGTAATTATGTTCTTAGGAACACAAGGAAACAACTGGAAAGAAAATGTGTCTCTTTAAAAAGGCTTTTAGCAACATGTAAATAAATATGGAAACTAAATTTAACCTGATTTTTGAAGACCACATACAAGACATATAAATTTCAGTAGGTTCTCTGAGCTCTCTTAACTGTTAATATATTTTCTTCTCCCGCTATTTTAAGGATGGATTTTTCCTTACCTGCCACTGAGTTTCCTAGAAAAAAGACCCAATCACAGCTGTTCCTCTTTAAGGAGGAAAACTCAATCTTTTGCAGCTGAATATGTCTCTCAGTCCACTTATTTAAACTAAAACTTGCTATGCTGGCAGCTCAGATTTAGGACATGCAGATTTTGGCCTCCTCAGGATACATATGCCCAGTGAAAGTAACGTTTTTAGTTGTATTCTGCACTGGTGATCTAGTCATACTCTCACACTGGCTGAAGTTGTAGAGCTTTGGTTGCTGTGAGACTTTCTCTGGAGTATGAGTGCTCTGAATAAGCAAAAGTAAATTCTGTGCCATAGAATTAGTGTTAGTTTTTTTTTTTTTTTTTTTTTTTTTTTTCTGACAGAAGAAGATAAAGCATTGAATAAGTCTGTCCCTATAGGTGATGCTGGGAGACAATGAGAGATATAAAAAATCAAATTCCCCAGCCAGCCTGATATCAGTGTAGAATAGTTACTTCCTCTAGGTAAGCTAAACCTCAGCTCAACCATGCATTTCTACACATTTATATTTTTCACACCTTTATAACTTCTAGGTAGTTGAATACCTTCCAAAAGGATAAAGAAATTAATTAAAAATATTTTAATTACATTTAATGATATATTTGGAATTACAGTTTCTAACATCATGTTATCTTTCCATTAAACAGAGCAGCATTAACAGAGACACAGACCTGTGATGCAGCATCTGTGGATTTGTTAAGCTCTCTTTCAGTATTAATTTCTTGTTTGCATTGGTTTCAAGACAGATTATTTGATTCTTACGTTTTCAAAGCCATTTTGTACACATGATTTTAAGTGCGGATGATTTGAAAGCTCAGTGTCCCTACCTGACTTCTGTGATTTTGCCTTTTTGTATTGCAGTGATGGTTCTGAAGGAAGACCTGATCCTACTTAAAAAAAAATATCTCTATCCTGTTATACTGCTCTTCATGGGAAAATGTTTATAATTGCAGCATATAATTTGCTACTATTCTCAGACAGCTTTAGTGGTATAAGCAGTATGTTTGAGAGAAACACTGTTATTAATAAAGAACAGTCTAGTGAGCTGCGATGAACTGTGGAAAGATTAAGATTTTCTTATACTGGTTGAGTGGAAATAGACTTCTCAGTAAAATACTTCAGGATACAAATCCAGTAATGGTACAATTAAAAAAAAAAAAAAAAAAAGTCCAATTACATGCGTAAGTGCAGATATCTGACTTTTCCTCTCAAAGATTTGCCCCCAAAGTTATAAAATAAGAATTATTACTCCTAGCAAAATTTTCTGTTCATTTATGCTACCTGGATTTTCTGGAGTACATTTTCAGCTCATGGATTATATGTGCGTATCTCATTATCACTAATGAGAATTTCAAAGCAGCATATAATTTTACTGTGCTATTTAGTCTGACTTGTATTACACCTGTCAGTCTGACTTCCACCTGCTATTTCATTAATATTTAAATGTTAATATTTAAAGGTCAAACTTAGCCTGCAGTGATATTAAAATATATTATTCAGTTTCATCTGACTTGAGGAGAACTTCTTTGGGATAGTGTTCGCTAGACAGGGAAAAAGGCAATCACTAATACTTCGTTGCCTTTTTTATGCATTTTTTTTTCTCCTCCCACCAGTAGAAATTAGGCAGTTTCCATTTGAAAGACAGAAGAGAGAAACTTGTGAAGGAATGAAGTATAATTCATACTGCAGTCAGTGGGAGTGAGCTGTCACTCTTCTCTGTACCTGAGGAATCTTCCACTGAAGCAGTTACAGAACTGAAAGTGTTCACTGGAAAATAAAGCAAAACTGTCTTTCCACTAGAATTTCTCAGTGCTAGGTGTATCTATCAAGCTCAATCCAGACCTAATACAGGTCAGTGAAAGGTGTAGTGATCCAGACTAAAACCCAATCCTACAGTGCTGGGTTCTTAAAATAAACATGGAGCACTTTTCAAGACTATGGCACTCTTGAATAAAAAGTGATGTAATATGTGAAGTACAGTGGTGTGGAGAGTGCCACAATTTAAATAGCTTTTATAAAGATTTATATTTAGTACCCACAAATATTTAGGTATGTTAGTAGTTGAACTGGGTATTATATATGGGATATTGTACTTCAAGCAAAAATGGATTATCCCAGAAACTGCTTATTTGTATAAATATTTGTGACACCAGAACTTAAGGTTAGAAGGTCAGGTTTGCAAATAATTATGAATACAGAATGTAAATTCCATCAACCAATGTTATTTCACTTGAGACCATGCTAATGCTAACATTCTTCCATGACTAAATCACCCTGAAAATACCACGGAAATTATAAAGCTTTAGTTTACTTGCTATGTTGCAGAAGGTAGCCTGGTCCTGCGGAGAAAATGAAAGATGTCCTACAAAGAGTGAAGTGGATCTACATAGATAAATTTCAGTAAGTCAAAGTTGTTTCTCTTGTGGATTTAAGAGAGTCAGCCATGCAAACACCCAAGAAGAAGATAAAATTAGAGCTGTGTATACACAGTGTGTGTAAATGTTACCCACAGCACACATTTGCTTGGAGTTCTTTCAATATTTTCCTATGTGCAAGCAAAAGGATCCTAGGAAAGACCTAGTAGATGCTATGACTTATTGACATCAGTTTATTGACACTGTGTGTTTGGATGTATTTGAAGAATGCAGGGGATCCAGCCTTTCTTGTCTCAATAAGATTCTTGTCTCACAAGATTGTCTTGTCTTAGTATACATAAAGGGTTTATGCAGTCCTAAGCCCAAATGTGTCCAAATAGTGTGGACACAGTTGTAGCTTGGACTGAGCAAAAGTGTGATCAAATGTAGATTATATATACATACCTCTGGTGCTGGTAAGCAATGCAAATTGTCATGTTTTATCCTAAAAGACTATTAAGCAACAGGGAAACTAGGCAAAGTGTCTAATCTCTACAATGGATGTGAAAAGAAGTATGTTTGTTGACGTCAGTGGGAATAAGATCAGTCTGCAGGTGCCTAACAGTTTAAACAATCCAGAGCTGATATTCCTAAATCTGTATTTGTAGTTGCTCACCACTGTTTAATGCCAGGTTGTGTGCTTTTTTTTTTTTTTTTTTTTTTTTTTTTTTTTTTTTTTAACACAGATCTACATATTGTACCATTTGAAAGTATATTGGTCTTTCATAGGCAACCTAAAGAGACCACAGTCTTCGAGTCTTTGAGGTTGACTGCTTCATGTATGACTTTCAGGTGGTAAACTAATATAAATTTTCTTTTTTTATCTAGGCTTTTACCTAGCTCAAATGCCTTAGAACAGAATTTTCCATGTCTGTACCATGAGTCAGTGATTCTAGCTTCTGCTATCAGATACAAAAATAGAAAAATGTAAATGCATATACTTTTAATAGGAGAGATTGTCATCTGCTATATAGCTGTTTATCTGAAACATAATGTCATTCTTATGAACCTAGAGCTACCTTCCTGTAAAGGTCTGATGTGAAGTTATTACTAATTTTGTGACTCTCCTCAGTTTAATGTCATTAATCAATGTGATTTTCCCATCTCAGCTGGTGCTGTATAATCAAATGCCCTTGTTGTATCTCTAAATGCCTCTTAAAACACAGAACAATAAGAAAACAGTTGCAGATCCATTGAAAGAAATGTTTAAAGTGGGATGTGATATAAGTAGCTGATCTTTTATCACTTTTGGCATATTATAAAAGAAGAAAAAATATTTTTATTAAGCTAAGTGAATCTCTCTAAATTCAATAGTTGAACAGTTCCTCTGTGTTGTGTGTATGGAAAACAACAAAAAAAAGATTTTCTGCTGTCTTTTTAAATATGAAAAATGATGTTTAGTTTCTCAAACAGGTAGTTTGTTGATCCTATTTTGGATTTGGCTGTATTTTTCTGAACAAGTTTAGGAAGTAATTTTTGACTAAGAATTATAAAATGTGCAGAACCTAAAGAGACTGCATAGGCAGCCATAGACTTTTACCTCAACACGGAGTGTGTTGGATAGAACATGCCTCTAGGCATGGTGGAGCCAGGAAATGCTCACCTCTTCCCTTGCTGTTCTGTCACCCTCCGTATCAGGTCTAGAGGGAAGAAACTGATACAGATATTTTCCTGTAGCTCAGATCTGACCAATAAAAAACCCACCCATGACTCATGCTTTCCAAAGCTTTGGTGCTTTGATTGATAAGTGTCCATCTGACAGCACCATTTGCCTAGAAAAGAAGTAAGTTTTATTAAAGTGCTACAGGATGAACACTCCAAGATTAAGGCATGTGCTATTGCTATCAGTACAGAAATTTTGCCACATATCAACTGACTGGTTTGGAAAAGATAGTATACTGGTATGTTTTAGCAAATATCAAGTTCAAAATCACAGAAAATGTATTTCTGTTCATTTTACTGTTTAATCTCAGCATGATCCTGCTATAACTTTATTTCTAGAGGCAACTTTAAAAAATGCTAGTTTTAGGAGAGGAAGCTGTATGCTAACTAGTCATATTTCTGTGAACTGGAATAACAGCTAGCGGTGCTTTTGCACATCACGTGTGCCATTAATATATCTGCTTTTGGTGCAATATAAAATTGCACATTGCAGATTGGAACTACATTGACCTTTTTATCCTTGACACTGGTGATTCTTCTAGCAAGATAAGACTGGTCTGGATTGTTTTTCTACCACTGCTCTGCAGTGATGTCTATCTAGTTGCTGTGACTCTCTAGAATAAGAAGCCAAAATGTTTATTTTACTATCTGTGAAAAGGAAACTAAAAGACAAGACTGGGTCAATGCATTCTAGAGACCAGCAGGGATATTCCTATTGGTGTTTTCTTGTGACCCACAGGAGTCCAGCTGCACCACTGTAACAGAGATACAAGAGCAAAAGAACTCTTATGAAGGATCCTACCTTGTCTTTTTTCTGATGTCAGTTGTACAGCACTGCCACAAGGACAAACAAGTACGTGAAAGCAGCCACATTGCAGCTTAGTTAGGGCTATGTGTTTAACATCCATAATGGAAAAGCAGTCAGTCGCCCACAGACAGGGTAATGCTGGTGGCTGATTATCAGTAGGTACAAATACTGTGTCTTTTGCAAGAAATGTATTAGTATTTGCAGTGAAGTCAGGGAATGACTAGAAATACTCTGTGTGGAAGGCTGCTGTTCATTTCAGTAGGGTCTGGGTCAGCCCTCAAGGCTATACAAAGGGCATGCTGAAGCTGGGTATACATGCTGTAAAAGTAAGTATTTCATCATAGTCCTGTCTTTCTTGCCATTGCTAGTTTCATTCTAGTACATGCTGTATTTTCTTTCTTCTCCTACTGGTCCCTGTGTTCTTCCTTAAAAATATGTACCTCTACCTTAAATTGCATTTGTAGATCAAAAGGTATCCCTGTAAGAGTAGTCTCTTCCTTCTCAACAAGGCTGCTCTCAGAAAATAATACTCACTGACTGGTGTGACAAGAGACAGCTTTGAATTATTTTTTTTTTTTACTGTATTAGCAGAGTGCCTGTGAGGTTTGCTCAGCCAGCACCACAAAGAAAAACACTTCTTTCCTCTTCTCTCTTCAGCATTAGACCCATTTGCTAAGTCACAGCTGTGCAAATACACTGACAGTGAAGGTGTTACATGGGTGAAACTGGGCACCTCTTCTGACCTACACAGCCTTCCCCCTTGATGATAATATTGAACAGGAAATAAAGAACCAATGTAAGGCTTAGATCTCACTGTCTTTCTAGATAGAAAGAATATTCTTTCACAGAAATAAATGGTTTAGTTCAAATATGAATTAAATGAAGTGCCTGGAAATTTTTCAGTTGCTAATGGCTGTGGTGTGCTGTAGGTTGTAGAAGCCAGGATAGACAGGTGTTCCAGGGAGCCTTTCAGGCAAGACACAATGCTAGTGATGATGGAAAGACATCATATGTGGGTTTTGGGGTGAGAGAAAGAAGAGGGGGTGGACAGGGACAGCATGGACAACATACCTTCTTGGTAGATGCTTGTTTGACCAAGGGGCTGAGAGTCCTTCAGGGCTCAGTACCTTCCTAATCCAGAAGTGGCTTAGGGCAAATGCAGCCAGACCTGCATGGAAAGAGGCTGTATGATTAGCACGTGTGTTTGCAGAACAACTGAAAAATTAACCCTGGAAATGTAAACTGTAGTACCAGGTAAATCTTACATAAAGCTGTCACTTATATTTCTTCCCACTTCAAAGTAATGCTTGTCTAGATTAACAATCTTATTCAGAGCAATGCAGTTCATTAAGAAATTAGTGAGATTGCTAAATTAGATATTTTTTGGCTGAAATATGCCAGATTTGTGGTTGGCCATACAGTGTTAACTACATGCCCAGTGTCTTAAATATAATATCCTACATTAGTTCTCAACAGGGTTCTTGCCTTACTCAGTGCACAGAAGGGACTTACAAAGGGAAGGGAATCATGGCAACTGATCTGGCTTTGACTAATTGCTGCATGCTTGCCTTTGTTCCTAATAGCTTCCATTTATCTTAGTTTCTATTGCATATAATGGATACTTAACATCAATCCAGTGATAACAGTCTGCCCTTCCACCTGCAGATTTCAGGTCCTTTATAAATGGGACCTTACATTTGCAAGCCTTCAGGAAATTAAATACTTCATTTTACAGAGACATACACAAATATGATATGATTTTTGCAGATCCATAGGCATCGTTGGTTCAAGGCAGAGATATAACCTAGATATATGGGCTCCTGACCTTCAATTTTAATAACAAATCTCTTTCTCTTGTCTTACGCCTATTTTTTATTTTTAATTTCCAGTACAAATGGGAATCAGAAATTTATGATCACTTTCAATAGATCTCCTGCAAACTGCTGGGATTCTATTTTATGACATCTTTAAAATTTCAGACTTGGTGTCTGGGAGAAAAAAAAAAAAGAAAAAAAAAAAAAAAGAAACAGTCATTTGGAGACAGCTGTAGATCTGTCTATGTATTGTTAAGTGATGAGGTTTGAAAGTGAAGTCTGTTGATACATCCAGCAATGTTACGAGAGAGGAGTTTTAAGCGGAAGGAACATTTCTTTTCATGGTAACACTATGTGAAACTGTGAGTGAAACTTTATCTAAACCTGTATCTTAACCTGTAAATTCATTACAGTTTCCTCAGTTCCACTTCCTACTTCATTGCATGCACTTACCATAAATCCTAATGAAGAAATTGTTTCGTTACTTCCCCCTACCTTGCACAATTATTGTGTGAGTCTGTGGAGGTGAAAACAGAATTGTGAACACATTTTTCCCCAGGAGCCAATGTAGGTAGTCAGTGTGAAACTCTAGGTGATGGGAATTGCAGAAGGGAATGGGAAGATGGGCTGATTGTCCCTCCTGGGGACCATGCATGGAGACAGTCCAAGCCCTATGCTTAGCAAGGTGCTAACATTAAAGGCCTGACTAAGAATTTGTTTGGCCCAAGTTGAAATAGCAAAAGTAGTGATTTTAGGGTGAAAAAACCTCAGTCCTCTAACAAACATGGCTTTATTGCCATGCATAACTATAGATTTGTGGAATTCAAAACAATTTTAATAACAAGCATATAGTGTTTATATTAAACACTTTTTAGTTTTTTTTTTTTTTTTTTTAATGTGTTGTGTACACCATTGTTGGAAGGTGTGATTGCAGCATGTGAAATCAAGTCTGTTTGCTGTAGCTGGAATGAATACCGATAGCAGCAGTGTTGTGGCAGCACAGGCTTCAGTGTGAGCTGCAAGTGTCTGCCACAAACTCTGGGTGGATCTTTGCAGATGAAGAATGTCAGCTGATATGTGCTGGAGTTAGTCCGATGTTCCCCATGGTAATTAACACCCAAAAAAATCTGAGCCTGAAGTGCTGTTAAGACCTCAGATACTCTATTAATTTTTTATTTGGGTAAAATTGGTATTGTCTCAGGAACATAGAGAAAGAAGAAGAGAATAATAGAAGATGTTGTCCTGGCTGTAACGGAGGCCCGTTTACAGAGTGAATGATTTGTCTACTTGTCTGTCTGGAATAAGGCTGCCAAAATGCCTGCCAAAATAAAACCACCAAAAATAAAAATAATCATACTAGTGTCTTTGCTATATACTACGCCAATTTCTTCACATGAAGTCTGGCAGAGGGCATCCATTAGCATTGAAATGTACTGCATAATTTAAGAAATAATATTTATCTTAATTCTTATTTCTTTTTATCCTATCTCCCTCCCCCAATTCTGTCTCCTCCCTGCTGCGGTGTGATGTAGTGCTAGTGAACACTGATGAGACCAAATAAAGTCTAATTGCAGACACTCATTACTGGCCAATTAAGTTGACACCATAGCAGCATTTAACACTTCTGACTGGGAGAAAGTCTGTGGAGAAGGCTGGTCATGATATTGAATTCTCAAGGGAGAATATAGTTTTGTTTTTTAAAGTGTTTATTCAAGTCTGACTTGATTTCACTCTTCACCACGTTCCTCTCACAAAAGCAGTCTTTCTGTGCTTAATAATCTCAATCTGTTTTCTTAAGGTGAACATACACAGAGAAGCCAAGACCTTTATTCAGTATGTAGGGAGAGAGATTTATTGTTCCTATTTCCTAATGTTTCTGTTACAGCAGTGTCTGTGAGCCTCAGATGAAATGCTCCTTACTCCAAAGAAGTATATAGCTGAGAAAACAAGATTCAGAAGGGAAATAAAGGCAGTGAAGTACCACAATGGGAAGTGGTGTTTTGAAATTCAGTGTTCATGCTATTTGAATAAACATACTCTAGACTTTGGTAAGATTATTCATTACAGAATTACTACTGAGATCCATACTAAAGCTAAGGGTAAATAACAGAGGGTCAGTCATTGCTATGAAGCAGCAATTGACAGGCTATAAGCAAGTGCCTGTGGGTGAAACATCTCTTCTTCAGTAAAAAATATAGAAGTAGTAGAGGGGAAAAGAGGTGATCCTTGTCTCTGAGAAACAAGTCTTTGGACTTACAAGTTGTGACTATAATCAATAATGTCCAAGTACTGATATCTTTGAATTATGAAAGGTTTAAAATATATAAAATATGAATTACAATTTCTTTGTGCATTACTAAAGAGGCTGGGCTCTTTCATAAATACATTACTTTGGAAATAGCAATGACAACCATTTTTCCAGTTACTTCCATCTAATAATGGCACCTTGACAGCAGGAGCAGCCACAGTAATGCACTGCAATATAAAGTATACTTTAAAACTGTTTCCCTCACTGCAGCTGCCAAACAGCATCAGATATGTCCTGCCTAGTAGTATACATACATTATTTTAGATGACATAATAGACATCTCACAATTTTGCTGAATTGATGCACTGACATATTTTAGACAATTAACTAAAATGCTAAATTCACAGAATCCCTGAATAGTTGAGGTTGGAAGGCACTTCTAGAAATTACCTCTTTCACCCTCTCTTCTGAAGGCAGGGTCATCTAGAGGAGGATGCTCAGGAATCTGTCCAGTCTGCTTCTGAATAGCTCCAAAAGTGGAGATTCTACAACCTCTCTGTGAACCTTGTTCCAGAGTATGACGCCCTTCTCAGTGAAAAATCTTTTTCTTATGTTTACATGGAATTTGCTGTTTTTCAGTTTGTGCCCGTTGTTTCTCCAGGCTTTCCCAATGATCTCAAGGGTATGGGACTGCCAATGAAGATCAAGGTGGAGAAGTCATTGAGTACCTCAGCCATTTCCATGTCCTTTGTTACAAGGGACATGTTTTTGCACTACAAGGTCAAACTTGTAATGCAAAAATATTTTAACATGAGAAGTCATCACAGCACCACTATGGGAGACTGCACAGAGATGCTTCTGAGTGTTTAATCTCTGCTTTCACACCTGTCTCTCACTGATAAATGTCTTTCAGTTTTTGATACAACAATTATTTGACACAAGTATACTCTGTCCAAAATCTCAAGTATTGCAATCCAGCCTGTCAAGATAATCCAAAATGTAATCTCCTGTTCTGGAAGTGCAAGAATGCGTGTTGTAGTACTCCATATTTTTTCTTCCTAGTAATTGTAGTGAGTTCCTCTGCAGTTGTAAGCAATTCTGAGTTAAGTAGCACATTTCATTATCAGAAATTCAGTCTTAGAATCAAAACCAAATAATTTATCATGGATAGTTAGTGTTAAAGAAGATATACGCATACTGCCTTGTGGTGGTGTGCTGTGTACATTCTAGTGACAAGAATTTTGTTGAATCACATCTTATCAGAATAAGATGAACATAAGCACTAAGTTTTATGATAACTTCTGTAAAGCTCCCCCAGATTAGGTGAATGGGCAAAATTTAAACAAATTTTCTACCTGTGTGCTCTGCTGGGAGGCAAACATTATCAACCAGATGATCTGTATCTATGTTCTTATTTTTCTGTTTTTATATTTTCCTTTTTCTTTACTTTTAAAAGGATATTTAAAATACTTTTAAAACCTGAAGTGGTATATATGATACTGTGGAGCAAAATGCTTCTGTTGCTCCTGAATCAAAGCTGCATATAGCTCTGGCTGAGGCTTGTGAAAAACAGTCTTTAACTTGATCTGTATGCTCTACTCACTCACCAGTTCTGTGACAGACGGCTGTTTTGCTTCACATCAGGTTTCTGACTAGTCCTGTAAGAAATCTATGGCAAATGATTTGCAGGGCTTTCTTTCTAGGTCAGCAGTTTGCAAACAGTCTTTCAAAACTCAATTAAAATGTCCCATTTTCTCATTGGCATGAGGATAATAAATGGAAGAATTTCAAGGCTTAATATGTCTCTCCTTCAGAAATACTTCAGATTACACAGCTGTGAACAGAGGTGCTTTATCAGAGATTAGTTTGCTCAGATTTCCTCCACAACTGAAAATTGTTAACAAGAATTCGATTACTGTTGTGGGGAAGTAGCCTAGGAAATAAAGGCTATTGCTGGCTCTTTGCTGAAGGAATCACTTAAAGTAATAGTATCAGTTAAAGGCAGTTGGTGTTGTTTTAGGAGTTTCTACTAGTGTAACAGCAATCTCTTCTGATGAAGCATCAGGTGAAAGTAGATCTGCAATATGTACTGCTCTTGAAGTTGTTTCTATGTCTTTTGCTATATCTTCTGTGCCCTGTCCACAGCTGAGATCCAAAATGGGAGAGTGATGGTGTTTGTCTGCCTCTCACCAAAGCTTCTTAATGGTGCGGTGCTGTCTGCATGCATACAAGTGAGATAATGCTATCTCTTCTGCCCATCTTATTTTGCCCCGCTGAACAACTTACTCCTTTGGACATGATGTGAGGTAAGGTGCTCCCCCTTTCCTCCTTATCCCATAGCAGTTATGGGCTATATTTCAGCTCACAGGAAGTGTGAGTTCCTGGTAGTCTTTACAGCTGAATTACGTGTTCTTACCTGCTCACAGCATTTCTGCCAGTAGCCATGGCTTTATCCAGGTAGAATTATATCCAGGTAGAATTATATCACTATGTAGAGCTAATTCTTGCCCAAGCACTAAACATTTGGGCATAATGGTTTAGTCCAGAGCTTGATCTCAATTAGGCACCATGTCTTTTGGCACACAAACTGTGTTTTTGTTGAAGAAAAGTTAAGTTTGTATCAAGCACAAAAACAGTCTTGTGTAATGGATTCCTCCCTGCAAAATATGGGAATGTTTCCTGCTTACCCCAGCTCTTCTCACCCATATATCACTAGTTTTCACTTGGCGTTCCCTTGATTTGACCCATCTCACCTCAGGGTAGTTATGCTCAGTCTCCCACCAGTTTCCCCTCGATTATTTCCTCCATCAGAGGAATTGTCATGCTCATCACTTCTTCCTGCTCCTTCTGAACTTTAATTAGCTCTGCCCTAGGGGCATGTGAGCTCTACTTTGACAAAAGTGGGTTTGCTTGCCAGGCTAAGTGCAAATTTTGTGAGGCTTTCACAGGACCTATCTTGAGTAGCTTATCTTTGCATTGAGCTCCCTCATCTATAATGAATACATTTCAGAGATGAATCTGTGCTATAAAATTTTTGTATGAGGTTGAGTTCCTCCATAAAAATATTTATCAAGTTCTGCTCACCTTGACCATAGCAGTGAATTCCTTTGTTAATAATTCACAGTCCTGCAAAGGACTGTGCTCTGATCTCTCTGGGCTAACAGAACTCAGGACTAATACCTCTTAAGTTGGGATCCAAATTTCAAATAGCACCTTACTCACAAACTGGGTGGAATATGCCAGTAACTTTGTATTTGGAGTCTCTGTTCAGAGTAATTTGAAAATTTTATTTATTTATTTTTTTATAGATAGACTTGGAGACTTTATTTTGTTTACTTGAAGAAGAAAAAGAAGACTCAATACTGTCTCAGAATTACATTTAAATATATGAAACTTTGGTGCAGGGATATTAACGACTTGACTTTTTACAGTGTTCTCAGTCTCTGCAGCTTTTTTTAGCTTTAGAGAGACTTGGCAATCACCTGGACTTCAAACCACAATTTGTTCAACTTACTTGACTCACCCGTGACAGAGCTGGGAGAATGAGTCCTAGTTTTCATTAATGCCTAGTGATTTTGAATACATCAAGGTTTTAATTGCTAGAAAACTCATAAGAACCATTTTCTTTGACTCCCTTTCCTCTACACCCCTTGCTTTAAAAACATTGCCAAAGATCTTCATTTGAAAAGCCAGGTTCCTTTATTTCCAGGTTTCAGGTTAAAGCTGAAAATGCAAAGTTCTGAAAAGCACTTGCCACTCACAAAGGTCCTGGCAATAACTCCTTTAATCTGATTTCATCTCTAACGTCCATCACAATTCACTCCACCACTTCTGTGAATCTGATTCTAGTGTTTTCATCCCATCCTGTTAAACTGAGAAGAATTTTTCTATTGATTCTGAAAAAGCAAGGATTAAGCTCTAGCATGTGCTTTGCTCCATTGTGCCAGGGAGAGCCTTATAACCAATTTATAGCATGTGCAGCTTCAGCTTACTGAGAACAGTTCCAATATCTAACTGTCTGTTTACATCAAGGTTGACATCCTGAGGCAGGTAGTTATTTTAGATTGTTATAAGTGATGTGATCTTTCTGGGAATTAAAATTTTTGTTTGTTTATTTGTTTCTGTTGAGTCTGAATTAGTAAAAACCAATCAATTCAAAAGCATCTCTCTGGCTTAACTAGGTTGGGTTCAGCTGACAAAGATGCCTCCTTTTGCCACAGAGGTAGAAAAGAGACAACAGGTCATCTGGCTGACCCTCTTGGGCACTCTTTGTGCTTAGAGACCTTCTGCTTCCATTATTTGATGTTCCGTCCATTGAAACAGAGTGATGTTTAAAGAGATGCTGTCAAGCTGAAAGGATTAAAAGCAGTGCCTGCCATTGTGTGTTTGTTTATTAGACTGAGACTGCTGTGTTGTCTTTCAAGCCTGAGTTTCTACAGGCCTGGTAATTAAATGGGCAAGGCATTGGTTTTGTTCATGACAACTATTTTTGTAAGGCTGTGCTAAATGACTTTGCCTCAGATTGGTTATACTTAACAATATGTATTTAATCCAAGCAAAAATTGAACTAAGATAATTCCTTGAAGTAAAGGTAAAAGCGGGCTTTGGTGCCCATAGGCACCAAATCGTATTGTTCTGTTTGCAAAAATCTTGAAAAAAGAGATCTGAAATTGTGAACCACCAGCTGTCATTCTCTGCCTTGGCCACAGGTTGCCAGTTTTCCTTGGCTTGGTGTTGGGCTGTTGCACCAGAGATTTCCTCAGATATGTGCCTCTGAAGGCTGCCTCGTCCCAGGAGGCCTCCTGTGCATGTAGCCTGCAGAAATAGAGCAGATCATGGGACTCCTCCTTGTTCATGAGTGTGACTTAGGCTGCCAGCTCTGTTGTCAAACTTATGTCAGTCTAAATGAGAAGGCAATGTGTATCTAGATGGCATAACACCTGTAAAGATGTGCTGAGGCTGAAGTTGTGAAGACCTCATTTTGTGGACTATGCTTGTGGTCTCATGATATGTTTTGGTATATTTATGCCTACAGATATTGAACACACGGTCTCTATATATCCAATGTATCATGAAAAGATGTTACGCTTTATTGAAGGCTGTGCTCAAACAGCAGCTAATTAACATGGAAAGCATATAGAATATGGTGGCAAAGATTGTTTCTTTTCTTTGCTGTAAATTCAGTTTGGAAAAAAGACACTAATCTCAGTTTTGAAATCTCTTTAGTTCTTTGCTTCTTCTATACATTACACGAGGAGAAGAAAATGGGAAAATGATCAGAAAAGTCGCCTGCATATGTTTTAATAATAACTTTAACATAAAAAAAGAAAAATTCATAATTTTGTTCTAGCATTTCATCTCCATTCAGACAATACAGAGGTTACTGCAGAGCTCATGCCTTTGATTTCTTTACTTTGGCTTGTGTACCAACCAATTCTTGTTAAATATTTATGGACAAGATTAAAGACTTTATAAAACTTAGCAGCTGGCAGCTGTCCTCGCCTAAAGGATAATACAGAGTTTTCATTTTAATTGGATAACTATGTGACCGAAATATACAAACCCCAAGGGAAATACAAGAATTGAAATATGTAAAGTATTTTTTTAAAGAAAATATTCTTTTACATCCCATACTCTCTTTTTCCTTTAGTAGCTTTTATCTGAAGGTGAAATTGTCATTTCTTTTTCATTTCCCTCTTCTAAACTTTTACTTAAAGATTTTTTTTTCCTTTTCTTTTGCTGGAGTTAAACTTGTCAGATGGGGTTTCTTCATGAATTCACATGCCTGCATTCTTTCTTCCTCCTCTCCCTACATTATTTCAGATTTTTGTGTTCTTAATTACTACTATTTCTATGTGAGTGGGAATCTTCTTATTTTGTTCTTTAAAGATTAGACTGTGAACACAGTCTCATAGGTTAAGGTCTTCCTTATTAGCTGCCTATACACACATTCTTCTCCTACTGTATATCAATACTTTATATACATGTTATCATCCAGCTAAAAGAGAGAACAGCTGAAGCTGAGCAAAAGCTCGGGATCATAGTTCAATCCTTTTTCTCTCTGAAACATTTGCTTCTGACTTTCTAGCGCTGTTTTCCCCACCTTCTCAAACTATGTTGTAGCTACTGAAAACAACAAAGCTGTGGCTATCTTTGCAAGAATGTCTGCATGAAGTGGGGTAATAAAGCAACAACTGTTGCTTCCTTCACCCATTCAGCACCTCATACATATTATAGGCACCAATATAGTGAAATAATACCATTGCTGACCGCTTATTTTCTCCCTGCATGTGCTCATGTTTTCATTCTTAAACTTGTTAAGACTGAAGCCATTTTCTTTACTACTATTCCTTCAGACATTTTCATGTGTGTAATAGCTGGGCTCTATAATCTAATTGTCACATGAATTGTCAAGGTAATCAAAACACTTCTAAGAATACTTTTAGTGACACCTCAACTCTCTGAAAAGGCACGGTCTCCGAGCCTGTAAAATACTGGCAGAGTTGGGATTGGAAAAGGAAATCACCATCAGCAGCAGATGTAAGTTTACACTGAGTGGCAAAATTAAAGATTCAGAGAACCAGAAAGAAAAAGTGATGCTGATCACTCAGCATCAGTGTTGGTGCTTTTGAAGAAAGATAGGAAGCTAGATTCTAGTGGTTGTTCCTATATAAAAAGTTTAGGAGTCTGTGAACTGGTAGTGACTGGTAATTCTGAGGACTGTAATTTGGATTTACATTGCTCAAATGGAAATTAGGCAGAACTTTGGAATCAAAGTCTTTCTTCAGATATGTTTTAAAATTACTTGCCAAAGATCCCAGGTGAAGTAGCTATCAGAGAAGAAAACCCCAAACTGGCTTCATAAATTATAATTTGACATGTCCATATAGGCCCTGTTTGTTTTATTTTTTTTAGTTCCAGCGTTACTGATCCTTATATTAACCTCCATTTAATTTCTCTTTCCTGTTGGCACTTCAAAGTAGTGACATTTTAGATTTGACACATAAATGCATTGTTAAGATGACCTGCAAAAAGCAGGAGGCTATGGAGTTACACAGGAACAGCTGGACCTATGTGCATTTTTGTGTGCTTGTCACCTTCCAGTGACAAGCAAAGGGTAAGCTGGTTTTCTTTTTTTGTTAAAGGATGTAATTATTTCCTAGGCCTACTTCATAAAGCTACGTGGTTGTCTAGCCTTTGTTAAGAATTGAGTACTTATTGCAATATTATAATGAAGAAACATCTAATGAAAATGACCTTTAAAATTTTTTTAATCTCATTGTAGCAGATAAAGAAAATCAACAGGTGATAACATACTAATTATAATACATTTATTATATAATTTATTATAATGAATATCTCTTATAGGTTGATTTGCTTTAAATAGGCCCTTATCAGAAGACACAAAAGAAATCAACTGATCTTTTTGAAGTTATATAAAAATGTTTAAAATGTTTAAAATACTCTTACCCAGTCTTTTGTTATTAATTTTCCGTTTTGTTATTATTTTCTCTAATTTTCTCTATTTCCCCTGGATTGTTATTTATTTTCTCTAATTTTGTTATTTCAAATAGCAGAATATCTCTTTTATTTTTAATAGCAGAAATTTTAAATATTCAGATAAGTACTTACATTCCTTTTCTGTCATTGCAGGTAAAGATACAGGACAATAAATTCCACTTCAACATGTTTGTTTTAACCCTCTGTGATTAACTTTCACTCTGGTAGAAAATACTTGGAGAGCTAGGCATAGAAATCTTTGTTTTAGCTCCTTCTCCAAGGATTTCACATCAGCCATTTTGAGTAGAGACAACTGGCACGTACATAAAATGGACATTGTCCAAAAAGATTAGATACATGAATTAGCTGCACTAATTCTTTTGCACTTCATATAGTTTCTGTGACAGAAACTCTAATATCTCAAATTACTTTAAAAGCATTTCATCTTACTGTTTCCTTACTTTGTGACTCAAATACTACTGAGGACCACACTTGTTTTTATTTTTATTTTTATTTTATTTTTTTCTGATGCAATTTCTGAGATTAAACAAACACACTGTGAGAAAAAGAAGAGATATTATCCCCACACCATCTTAATCTCATAATCATGCTAGTGCTACAAGTAATGTCATCCAGCATGAGTAAGTACCATCTGTCTGGTACCATATTTACTCCTCTGATCTGCTTTCTGTGACAGACCCATAGAAAGGATAAGGGAATTCTTCCCTTAGAAGTGAGTTTTCCATTAGCTCTTCTGGTCGGTGTTCAGGATGTATGATCATTTACAGTTTGAGTCCCATCTCTTTTCATGTGATGGAAAGTGTTTATTGTAAATAGCAGCTGAAACCTCTTAGAGGCTGGACATCTAATCTAGATGTGACAAAGTGATGAGAAAAGTCTGTTTATTAGAAATGAATCCAAACACCATCTTGCAGCAGTTATGACATCCCATTCCATTTTTGTTCTGACTTTCAGAGCTTACTTCATGAGCTATGTGTCTATGTGCGAGATTGCAGGAGTCCAAGACATTTAATAAGGCAAAACTCCTTCCTATCTCATTTTGGCAGAATCTTTCACTGGACTGCATGGGTTAGAGGAGTGGGCTTGTCAAAGATATCTGAGGCATTAGTTGTGAAGATAAAAACTGGCTCATGCTTGTAACTCTGTTTTGTTTTCCTCTTTGTGTCAAGTAATGCTTTTAGAAGAGTTTTCAACAGAAGAGGGAAAATGCTGACAAATATTATTTAAACTAAAGAGATTAAAGTATTAATTTTTTTGTAGTTGTTGTTCCACAAGCAAGCAGAATCTTTGTATTAGACTTTTGTATTGCACGGTGAGCTGTAAGACATCAGTGGGTTGAAAATAACGTTGTAGTTGAGAACTCAGTATAAGAATATATAAATATATTTGCCAGAGTATGCTTGAGAAAAGTGTACTTTTAAAGATTTCTGATGAACACAGCTGGTAATTCACAGAAGCTAAACAATCCAAAGGGATTCACATTTGTGGGTGGTTTAGGAAGGAAAAGCTGTTAAGTGATGCTGATTACTTGCAGTTCCTCTTGACTCAGCCTCTCTGAGAATAGGTTCTTCATATCTCTGGTTCAGAAGGGCATCAGTTTTATCCTGAGGGATGTCTTAGTTCCCATTCTGTACTCATTACTAACTCAGCAGCTTGTAGGACTCAGTGCCAGTGCTGGCCTGTCAAAATCCAATAATAGGTAGTGCTCACCTTCTGCACTGCCATTGCCTTTAAGCTGGCATCTGTATCTGCACATCTAGGTCTTGGTTGAACCCCACCTTTAGCAAATTGGACCATTAGTCTCCAAGATCTTTGACAATATTCAGAACTGAAAGAATTCACTGATGAATAGCTTTTTCACAGGTTCTTGGGCCAGACTGAGTACAAACAGCTTTTCAGAGAGCGGTTGTCTACACATGAATTGTCATCTCTGAGGACACCTCTTCACAGTTAAGCTGTACTTGAAAGTACACTAGGAAACCAGATTGAGGACTGTTGCAAACAACTCTGGGTTTAAGCTGAATGGTAGAATGAACTTGAGGAGAAAAATTACAACATTGACTGGGGATGGGATAAATGCAACAATGAATGGCAACTCCTCATCACAGGGAATTGAGAAAGATGTCCTTTGATGCGGCCAAAGGAAGAAGTAATGAAGTATAAGGTGCAGGAAGAGAGAGAGAAACTCTCCGAAAAAAAAAAAAATAGTTTCAGGGATGAGGCTGTCAGAGAAGGCAGAAACATAAGAAAGCATCATAATGACAAAAAGGCATCAATGAGATTGCAAAACACCCACATCCTGGGGAACCATCTTTTATCTTCCATAAAGTTCTCTGCTTGCAAGAAAGATCCTCAGTGCTTACAGGAGTGACATAGAAGTTTGATGACCCATGGTAAGAATGAAATTGATAATAAAGTGGTCAGAAGGGAAGAACAGAAGGAGCTTAGCAGATTATTCTTTAGTCATCAAAATCCTTACAGATGTACTTTATTTTCCCATAACTTTCAGCCTTAGCCTTTTTATTTATTTTATTTTATTTTATTTTATTTTATTTTATTTTATTTTATTTTATTTTATTTTATTTTATTTTTGCACCTATTTATATTAGGGATTTAAGTATTTGGCAAGCTTAGTATATTTATCTTTTCCTGGTGACTCTTTCAGATGAAAAAGCAGGACTTTCACTCCTTTCCAAGACTTTGCCACTGAACCTCCTTTACTACTTAAGCAAACTTGGAAAAGGCCCACAGAAAGTAATTACTTTTCTATTCTCACTCTTCTTCCTTCCCCTACCCTGACATTTCAATTGTTTTTTATCACTGAATATTCAGATTGAAAATGAAAAAAAAGCAATTAGAAGAAATATAGCACATTTACTTTGGTCACCGCAACCTTACTTATCTGCAGGCTTTGGCCCAAGCGTTAGAAGCCCAATATCTGCTTTCTGACAGTTTCCAAATTTCCTTTATACACAATAGCACAGCATGGGGAAATTTCTGAAATAAGCAAGGAGCTATGACTAAAGACCCTCCTAAGGCATTAGTAGTGCCTTGAAAAGCAAGCTCAAGGTGAACTATCCAGTTGCTCACAGTTGGAATAACAACACTTAAAGTGTATAGTAGGAATTTAATCAACACTTTTTTTTTGGCAGAATACATGTCTGTAGGACAGCTCTGTTTTTGTTGCTCACTGCTTCCTAAGCAATGTTTTATGATATTTCTTTCTTTTTTTTTTTTTTTTTTAATGTGCAGTAGAAAATGTTCTAGGTACTTTTCAGTTTGAAAGGAAGATGCAGTGTCAGTATCAAGGGCAATACCAGTAAAAATAAACCTGGGCAGACAGAACGCCGTATCCATTTTAGGCTTTGATCTTCTGGACAGGAGTTTTACCTCAGGAAGTTTTTATCCTGCAAGATAAAATTGGACAAAGAAGTAACATGCAGGCTATTCATACCATGAGTGGTGAAAGGCAGAAGCAGAAAACCTTTTCATGGACAAGAATTAGGAGTTGCACGTGCCTTTAGCATCCCCAAAAGATCTGTGAGGAAGAATGTGGGATTTAAGGGACAATTTTATTTTCTATTATCTCTCATTTAGTGGTGGGGAATGTGCTGGGAGTCACATGCCCAGTTCATGAATATTACCATCTCTATTTCTCAGTTGTGCGATCCAGCTGGATTGCAGAGATTGAAAATGCATTTCACCTTCTCCTCACTGTCTTCCTCTGTTAGGATTAAGCAGAAGGCAGTGGGACTTGCTTTTGCCTCCTCATGTCTCCTGGGAAGGCAGGATCTGATTTAGGCCACAGCGTAACATGGTTGTGGGGGCCTTATCCTCCATTTTATAATTTTGTATCCACCTAGGATTAGACCATTATCTGCCATAAACCGAAGATGACTTTAGCAGACCAGATGCAAGTTAGCTTCTTGAATTTAAACACACTGAATAACCCATTGGCTAGTAAGCAAGAAAGATAGCTTTTGCAAAGAAAATAGCTTTTTTAAACAGTATCTTTGCCTTATACTGGTTTCATAGGAGGATACATCCCTCTTTTTTCTACTTGTTTGTGGTAAACTGAAATTGTTGGCTAGGTATTGAACAATTCATTGAGAGCTTTGAAGTTCACAGGTGATATTCATATTTCTCCAGCATCCTTTCATCCTTTCCAGGAAATCTATTTATTTATTTATTTATTTTTCCCTCGGTAGTTTCTTAATGATGCTTTGCTTCCTCCTTGCTCTCTCCAGCAGTCCAGACTCAGAGTCAATGGAAAGACCAATGGTCTTGTGTGAATGGGTTCTCTGAGAAACAAGAACAAAATTTATTGCCAGGTGGGGGAAATGGAACAGGAGAAAGCCAAGGCAAAGCATGAAACAATTTGTTGTGCTCTAAAATAATCCTAATCTGTGAATTGGACAGATAAAGAAGATAAATAAAGTTCTGAAAGGATTGAAAAGTTCTTGAAAATTTGTAAGAGACCAGTTGAATTCATATTTTTTGTTAGGTTGTCTATTTACTCTCAACATACGCTTTTTCTTGCACACAGATCTGACCACCTTCCTAATTAGTGATTACTAACTAGGTGGTCTTGTACGGCCTTGCTGAAGATCTTACTGCTAGACAAAATTGCTCTTGGCACCTGCATTGGCTATTAGTTTGGATACGTCTGTGCATGACATGTTCTAAGGTGTTGAGGCACTTTATATTTTACAAATACCCAGTGGGATATTAATACCAGTCTGGACAAAGCACTGTTTGTGGGATTTGATGGGATTAACAGACCATCTCCCTCTGTATAAAGCTAGCAGCACTGTGGCTTGCATACCATGCCATCACAGCTCCTCTTCCCTCCCACCTGGATTGTCTGCCTGCAGGGCTTGGTCCCAGCCTGAAAGAGTTAGCAAGGTTGTTAAACTACTGTCAGTTATCACGTCCCCAGGTAGTTAGGGAACAGGCAGGGATGTGGTTATAGATTTTATTTGCTGGCTAGAGAGCTGGCAGCTTGGCAGGAGAGGAATTCAGCATCAGGATCAGATAGCTGTAAACTGCCTATCAGGAGGACAAAGTAGAGAAGGATTATGACTCTGATGAGGTGTGGATTATAACACTCCCTCTTATTTGGGGTTGTGCGAAATAACAAGATGCAGCTGCATGAAGGCAAATGAGTAAATGTATTGCTGAAATTGTGTGTTAGATTATGTATCCTCACACAGTCTCTTTAAAATCATTGGCATAGGGGTGTCAGAAGACTTTGATTTAGCCCAGCAGCAAGGCAAGGTTGCAGCTGAATGATATCTTTCCTTCCTGAGTATTTTTCTGTTCTTTTTGCAGCAAATAAACCAGCAAAGTTAAGCAGGCTGGAGCTAATGAGAGGCCACTGGAAAGCAGTATGTGAATAATGTAAATGTCTTATTATGATAAGATGCTGTATTTTCATTAGGTTGGAACAGCATTGACAGGGCAGCTGAAGAGCCCTTTGGCAATATGAAGGCTAATTACTTGCCATGAAGAAACGAAAACTTGTCAAGCGGGAGCTCTGTCATTGCTCAGTTCAATAAATCAAGGCAATAAATCATATCCAACAGAGTCCCTCTGCCATTTTAGGGTATCTGTAATGCATGGGGGAGTGGAGAAGCCAAACACTGGAAACAGTATCATCTTAAAGAAGGGCTGATTATGGGTAGCTTATGAAAAATTATTTCCACACTTTTTTTTTTTTTTAATAATGCAGGTGCACTGAGTAAGGTGGAGAATGGTAAAGACGGTGCATCTGTAGATGAATACAGAGGGAGAATGAACAGGCAATGGAACATGTTTATTGTTTACTTAGGTGCTTGGGATAAGAATTTAAAATATCCTGTTTTGGATTCCTTGCTGCACAGCATCCAGATTAGCTGATTAAGGGTGTTTTCAGTTGGTATGAATAGCTCCTCAGGGCAAACCGGTTCTCAAGGGGCAGTGGTGTCTCCTGATTGCCTTCTAGATTAGGGGACCATAGAATATTACACTTCACTGGGCATTATTCCAGCTCTGCTGCCAACCTTCCTGACCTTGGGTAACATTGCATCTCTGTGCTGTAGCCTTCCGTAAGAGGAAGCAAATAACACTTAGCTTATTTCTAAAATTCTTTGAAAATTACATATTAAGACACACCTAGTAAAAATTAATAGTTACTCATCTTTTTTGTTGATTTTGGTGTAAGAGGACTTACTAATTCAAAATACCTAAAATAGCTTCAATACTGCCAATACAACTGGGTTTTATTCTGACTGGAGGAGGCTACTGCTACTCTTTTTTTTTTTTTTTTTTTTTTTCTTTGATTTGATTTGCAAATGTAGATACTCTCTGAAGAGACCTGAAGAAAATTTTTCTGAACCATTTGAGGTAGTCAGCTTCTGCTGAGTCTGTTTGCCTATTTGTTTCTAATTAAAACCAGCAGCCTATGAGCTCAAAGATAAATGTTAATCTTGTTTGTTCTTGGCTTTTACTTTTATATTTGTTCTGAACAAATACCGTGTCATATTGTTTTTCCCTGTCAGTGATCATAGCAATTCAATTTCCTCCCAAATTATGTGTGTAATTAGTATGTCATAGTTTTTATTTTATTCTACTTATTTATTTATTTTACTTTTGTGGTAACATTATTTATTTATTATTAAAAATTGCTAGGGCAGGAGACAAGAGGATCTTGAACTAAAAGTATGTAGAAGCTGTAGATGTCTAAAAATAGCTTTGATTAAAGAAGAATTGCTTTCTTCTTCTCCCCTGATTTTTAAGTATAAAAGAAGATTGCTTCTTCTTATTGCCACTGAGGTGAGTGTTGAGATTCTCATTGATTTTAAGCATAATTTTTCAGGTACCAAATAAGAATCACTTCTTATTGTGTCTCCTACAGTTAGCAGAGTTACTCCCGTAGCAGTCCATTCCCCTGTGCACCAGCTGTCTTTCTGAGTCTTTTCTGGGAGAGGGTGTGGAGAGAAGGAACTGGAGTCTTCTAGTAACAGCATTCAGGAGTGCCAGTAACAGCAACTGGCATTCTGTGGGAAAGTCTGTGGGTGACATGGTAAGGAGACCTGCATGGTACAGAATAAATCCCTGAATAAAGTGTCCAAAGAGGTTTGTACATGAGTAAATAGGTGACATATTGATAACGAGTTGAAGTCAACATCAGAAAATCTAGATCTAACGGGTATTTCTGAGATCAGAGTACCCTCAGGCCTTAGAATCTGTTTTGAACTATAGAGATAGGAAGTAGCATGGAGGGTGACAAGTGGCATTGGTTGATGATCTATCTATCTATCTATCTATCTATCTATCTATCTATCTATCTATTTTTGAGATGCATAGAAGACGATATAACACATTGACTGTGTTGACATATTTCCTATGTTTCGCTTCACTATAAGCTTGCTGGGGGGCAGCAGGAACTGGTAAATTACCATTAAATTGGCTTAAGCTATTCATTTCATATGGGTGGCCCTTCCTCTACTCCTAGACCTTGTTGTGTTCCTCATCTCTATTCAGCAAAGTTCAAGCACGTGTTTAAATCTCACTAACATTAATACATTTTAAACATTTCCTGGAAGTGAAGCCTGATGTACTTTTCTGAGAAGTTTTAAAAAGCTGAGTTTTTCATCTCCTACAGACATCAATATCAGTGGCACATGAAGGCCTGCTTAGCTTCCAATCACATTCTTTGCAGGTAGAGCGACTTTTTTTTTAGGTATTGTCACTACAGGACAAACTTGAATGAGAAATAGTGCTAGGTCAAGATAAGCTCCATGTGGAACAGCTGGGCTAATAGTAGAGGGAAGGAGATATGTTGAAACTTTTTTTGTTCTGTTTTGTTTCGCTTTTTCCCGGAATGGTATTTTTGTAGAATATATTTCCTGTCTTACTCCTGTTATTTCTGCATTTGCCAGATGCCTTCAGAGAGACGCCTGGGGGGTAGGAGGTGGAAGAGAGTGGATGGGGGGAAGGCTTTTTTGGTTTCTTTCCTTTGTTTCTCACTTCTCTAGCTTGTAATAAATCTTACTATAAATCAGCAATAAATCTTACTATCTCCCTATGCTGAGTCTGTTTTGCCCATCATGATAATTACTGTGTGATCTCCCTGTCCTTATCTCAACCCTTGAGCCCTTTGTATTGTATTTTAATCCCCCTTCCCCTTTGAGGAGGGGGAGTGAGAGAGCAGTTGTGGTGGAGCTTGGCTCTCCACCCGAGTAAAATCACCACAGGAGAGAATTTTCTTTCTGTTTTTCTTGTTTCTCCCCTCATAATCGTGAGACCCTTGTCAGTCCATGTTAAGGAAAATTCCTTTCTGCACCCAAATTTGTATGATCATAATCCTGATAACAAGACATGTTGGCCAACCCATGGAAGAATGAGAGTTCTTCATGCCCTCTCTGTTCCTTGCATGCTGAATCTGCCCAAGTTCACCCTCAGAGGAGAGCAAACTGACAAAATGAGCTGAGAATTTGGGATAGGAAGGTGAGAGGCAGGAAGAAGCTGATCCCTTTTGATGTCTGGGAAGAAAGGCTGAAGTATTGTAATTAATGCATAGTTAAGATGAAATTGTTGCTTTGTGTTGAAATTTTTCATGATGAAAAACAAACTGAAATGAGGTAGCTCACTACTAGCTAAATATTAAAGCTGGAAAATGCATCCGCTTGGTTGACTTAGTGTTCAGAGTAACAGGTATTGCTCTTGTGAAGAAAGAACAAAGGTGTTTTTGTAATTACTATTTAGAATTTCAACAAAGAGCACAAAGTCTAATTAAGCTCTACAGTAAGACCATGAAGAAAACTAGATACATTCGTAGAGATATATTTGGTCCATCATGATACACCAGTAGGTGTAAAAGAGAAAAGTAATAATCCTACTGTAATTCTCTCATCTTCACTGGGTAGCTCATTAAAATCTCATTAATAGAAGAGTTCAACTTTTGTCAAGTTCCTTGAGGCAATTTTATTTTACCAAGATAACACATTTTTTTTATTATTATTATTTTTTGCTGGCAACTGAAAAGGGAATTACCCTCAGGTAATGCATTTAAGTGGAAATACCCTATGATCTTTTCACAGTGAAAAGACTGTCTTAGTGGCCCTGTTTCATTCTCCTCTGTGTGTGTGTTTTAATTAGATTGCAAGCAAGGACTTTTAAAAATATTAGCATATAACATATTACAAAGCGTCTATCAGCAGTTCTATTCTAAAATTCCATTTTTAGGTTGGGTAGTATAAAATCTCATTTTAGGATGATAGTCAGCAGTAAAAGAAGTTGGAAACCATGCTGCATAGGAACCGTGGCATATTTATCTCATATTTCAAAATCACTTCTTAGAAATTGAAATCTTTCATTTATGCCATCAGTAAAGTCTGAATGTAAGCCTTTTGTAACTAAAAATGATAGTCCCTGGCCTAGGAACTAAAACCTTGAGGGCTGAGCTACAGAAAGAGGACTTACAGGATGAAATTTTCAGAGGCATTTAAGCTCTTGACTTCTTAATTGAAAACAGTGGGAGGCATCCACTTAAATGCCCTTAGAGATCTGAGTCTCAGGTAAAGCTGTTTTTAAAATGTGTAACCTGGTGCCTGCAGGAGATGCGAGAATGCTGAGTTAAGCATGTGAAGGGGGAAGTATAAAGAATAATTGTGCTGTTCAGAGAGCTTCTTAACTCTAGATTGACACTGACAAGTGGGGTGTCTCAACTTGGACTCAGACTTAAAAAAGTATCTGGGGGAAGGTTTCATGAGGCTGCTAAGCTAAGGTGCTAAGGAGACTGCTAAGGTGTCCAGAGATGTCCCACTCGTTACTTAGTCCAAAATGTATCCTCCCCTGATTCCCTTCTGCCATTTGTGCTGATCTTTTGGTCCCATTAGTGAGAACATTTTGCTTACTAAGCCCACAGAAATCCAATTCAGAAAAAAAAATAGACAATTTTCTCTCCCACTGCATAACATTCATGGTCAGTCAGATGCACTGACTTTCTGAGGGATAAGTCAAGTATTAGAGCCAGAGCATGTGAAGCACGTAGCCAAAATATGGGAGAAGATGAGGCTGGATTTCAGCCATTTGAGGCAAGAAGCCTTAGTTCAGGTTGATTCACAACACCTAGCACAGCTGTAGCACTGCACTGTGTTTAACAACCCCACTGCCTTAGGCCTTCTCTTAGTACATTACCTCACTCTCCAGGAAGAAGAGGAGAGGGTATGAGTCCTCTGACCTCATGCAGAGGTTCCATACATCAGGAAGCTGGCTTAGCAAATTGCCCTTTGCACACAAAGAAAAGTTTTAAGTCTGTATCTCTGTTTTCCAGGAGAGCACTGTAACCACTGGAGGTACCCTTCCTCTTAGCCTCTCCTACTGAAGCCATGTCAGTGTGCAGTGGAGAATTTGGCAGTGCTGGTGTGGCAAGGAAAAATCATCCTGGGTAAGTCAGTAAGAGCCCTCCAGCCTTAATGTGGGTGGGGAGAAGCAAAGGGCTTTCTGAGTCTAAGCCAATGCCATGAGCCGGCCTTTGGAAATCTCACCCTGAACTGCTTTTGCACACTCAGCCTTTCAGTGCTCAGCTGGGACCACAAATGCTGTTTGAGATGAGAGGTCTTGCAATGTGGGCAAAGCTGCTCACTAGGAAACTTTGCAACCTCCCATTTGTTTCAGATGGCCCACCAAACAGCTATAAAATAGTAATAAGGTAAAACCTGGATAGACTATCTAAAGAAAAAAGATCTATTATCTCTGAGACATTATTAATCCCATCTCATTCAGTCTAAATATATTTCAAGCTGATTAATATTCTGAGCTGTAGTTCTAGGGACATTCTGTACTCCTCTCAAGCTTTCCATTTATGAGCATGCTAAATTTGCATCTGCAGTATGCAGCTTAACGGCAGGTGATTTTCTAGTGCTAACAACAATTTTGTACCTAGTTTGCATGCACAGTGCTACATTAAGCCTGGCCAATCAATACTGAGTATTAAGAAATGGGAAAAAAGAAAACCACAGTTAACATTTTAAACCACTTTTAGAAATGTATCCCAAGGTCTTAAATTTATGTAAAAAGCACTCTCCTACTGTGGCTATGTGTTAGCTGATTTTTTTTTATGTCACGCTTTTGGAGATCTCTGATGTACAGGTATCCATCCATACACATGCTATTCCATCTAGCATGTGTCTTGGGAACCTTACGAGATTGACAGTGTCTCTGTTTTTCTGATCACTCTCAGTGGATGTAAATGAGTGATGAGCTACGTTGAGGGAAGGTTTTAGAAGTCAATAACTTTTGAATCTTTGGAGCAAATAGTTTTGATCAGGTAGTTGAGGAAGTGTTGGCAGAAGTAAAGCAGAGTGAGCTTTGGAAAACATTTGGAGGGGAAGTTAGGAGATGGGCCTTTCATTCTTTTAGGCAAAGTAGATTGGGATGGAGGTAGTTGTCCTATGGACATAGAAGTTCCTGCTCAGGATTCAAAGGTTTGGCTAAAACACATTTTATGATTTCCTCTTATTTTTCCTCATTTCCTCATTTTATGATTACCTCAGTTTAGAGTTAACCCCATTAAAATTCTGGATGTAAATTCTCCCCAGATCATTAGTGCAACTGAGAACTCTAGTCTTGTGACTAGACAATTGTAGATATGAGTAGGTAGACCTGATATTTTTATTTATTTATTTATTTTAATATCGTTATCTTGAAGTAGAAAGCTTGTAGTTTTCAAGATCACGGTTTTGTGACAGAGGACCTGGATATATTAGATCCCAAGTATTGCTTTGACCCTAAAATCTTTAATACGTAATGGCATTCTTGAGTCTTCTGGTTCCTTGGGTGAACCATTATAAATGATTGCAAGTTGGGTATATTCCAAAGTTGAAAAGCTTGACCCAGGTTCTGAGAAGAAAAACCAAGAAATTTACAAAAACTGTGCCTTCACCATAAAACATGTATTTTTTTTTTGTTAAACTAATCATCATTTTCTAACAGAAATCTGCTTCATTATAAGGTTTTGATGGCTTGTAGTCATAACACTGTGAGAGGTGACAGACAGTAGTGTGGGAAATTATTTCTTGTACAAGGAAAGAAATAGCAGATAAACTGAGCAGAAACCACTCTAGCTGCGTGAATGAATGCCCCAAATCAGTGAAAATGAGGCCATTTGGTTTTAGGTTCTTCAATATCTTTCTAGCTGCAGTATTAGAAAAATGAACAGTAATTTCTAAAACACCATGATTTTTATTCTAGCATGGTCAATTTCTTTCATGTTTCTTTCTTTTTTGGTCAACTGTATTTCTTTCTTCTTCTTTAATATTCAGGATAATTTATTTCTGTCTCATGTCCAAACCCCTCATTATTTTATTTCCTGATTAATACTTCCAGATCACCATGGACTCATGAAACTCTGCTGCATGATGATACAAGGTACCTATCACATTCCTGTGCCTGCTGAAATACCAGATCGGTGACAAAACTGTAGGGTAGTAATTTGGTCTTTTGTTCATGTTTGGAATACATTAGAAATAATTTTCAGTATAAATAACTTTTAAAAATGTATTGTGATCTAACATTCCTTACTCCAAATAAAGGTAAATGTCTCTAGCATCCTCTCATTTAGCAGTGGAAAAGTTCTTTCATCTCAGGTACAATCAGGTGTTGCCTTCTGAAAGCTCCTTGGCAAAGTGGCACACTGTGCAGCAGCAGCTGAACTGCAAATGGTTATTAGAGAGGGCTGGAGCTCTTCTGAAATTCTAGGCAATGCTATAAAGCAAAGCAGGAAGGGGAAATAACTGTACCTTAGAAAGCCTTGGGTCCTTATCCTAATTATGCTGTGTTCCCTCCAGAACCGAGTACCAAGGTGTTTAATGACCCCTTAATCCTCCTGTACTGAGCAGTCTGGGCTGTGCTGCCACACAGACTCTTACTCAAGATAACTATCACAAGAGCTAAAGGGAATTACAGAAAGGGAAGATAATGTGATAGAGACACCAGAAATTAGAGTTGTTCCATTTCAGATTGTCTTTCAAATAAATGTGAAACCTTGGGTTTGTTACCTTGTGGTAATGGAAGCAATATTATAAATCTCCCTTCCTCACATTCTACCAACAGCAACTGGTGAAGCACAGAGATAAGTAATTATACTAATTAAAAGTGGAGAAAGGCAGTCGCCAACTCTGGACCTCAGAGACCAAAGTTTAATGCACCTGGCAGAAGGGTGACATTTGGAGTACGCTTCAAGATATGCTAAACAAAGATAACATTTAAAGTTGCAGTCTTGGAAGACCAAAATGCAATAACTTGTAGTTAAATGAAAAGACAGGAATTTTAGAAATTAGTCAGCAATGGGAGAGGATGGAAGATATACTATAGAAGCAGATTGAAAGAATTTATTTCCTGATATACACATTCACACTAAGAAATCTACTGGCATTAAAATTAGTAATACTGAAGATGTGTCTTACTTCACTAATGTTTTTCTTTTCATAGTTGACAGATCAAGGGCTATACTGATGCCCATTGATGATATAACATTGTCTTGTTCTTGAAAGAAATTGAGAATGACACTGTTAATGATGTCTGAACTGTTACAGCATCTCTGTAAATTGTAAGAATGCTGCAGTGGAATTGGAAGAATATGTAGCTGGAATGAGGTAGATATTTTAGTGGCTCTATATATTAAGATATCAAAGGTATCTGATATTTGCCTTTTTTAGTGATTGCCAAGTGCTAAAACCTTGAAGTTGGAAGAAAAATTGCCCCTTTGAGAGGGCCATAAAAAGTACGCATAACTGAATCTTGTCGTGCCCTGTGTTGGCCCTGTAAACAAAGGGTAATTTCACTGACTTTGCACAAAGACTGTATAAGCCAATAAAAATAGTCAGTGCTAAAGAGAGCAGGACTCTGCTTATTGATGTAGAAGAATTAGAAAATATTGGTTTATGGACACTGCAATCAGTAAATTTAATAAGTCTCTCCTGTAGTTAGTCAAAGTAATTAACACAAGGGCATATAGGGCAGCTTGATCCAGCAAACTCTGGCACTGGTATATAGCTGACTGTAAGAGAGCCATTAGCTAATGATTAAGTAGTTTATCATCAGAAGTCAGCATCTGTAGTCATAAGTACTTATTTATAACTATTTCTGACTGGTATTAAGGTTATGTTGGGGCATAACATCGTCAACTTCTTGAAGGGAAAAGGAATATACTCTATTTTACATAGGAGATTTTTCTGCTTTGCTTGTTTCAAGACATCATGCAGTTTTTCTGTTCCTGAAATGAAGAAACGGACACCGAAGAGAAGCATATCCATGAATTCTTAGCTGTAGGAGTCTCTCTGGGATGTATCAGTGTGATGTAGCTGGAGAGGAGGATGGAGAGCAAAATCTTTCTGCAAAGATACAAAGTGGAATCAGTAAAGGTGGAATCCCTCCAGCAAAGAGGTCCATGGACCTGGGACTACAAAGGTATCAGGAAAAAAGTAGTGTGTTGCTAGCAAAAAGGAAAGAATGACCTCTGTTTGTTGATCACAGTAGGAGATCAGGCAACTTCACAGGCAGCATTTATCTCTAGGTTTTTAGGTGTAGAGCTGGTGTCAAAAGGACAGAACAGAAGGCAGGAATGTGGTTGGCAGATAAGTGTCTGCAAAAAGCTACTGCATTTTCTGAGAATAAATTATTTTTGAGAAACACATTTTTGTGCTTTTAAAAAATATTTTGGTATTATTTAGAAGTATACTTGTTATTTGACTAGGGTATATGGTGTCTCCAGCAATGATGTGGGGCATCAGAAACCTTTAAAATAGGTTAGAGAAGCCTGAATTCAGTCTCTCTGAGTGTAGGGACACTGTTCTGTACCTCAGGAGCTGCAATGAACTGTAATTCAGTAAGGAGGATCATACAATATTTTGCCAGATGAGCCTGTTAAGAAAAGAACATGAGCAGGGTATATCATCAGAAGCCACCTTTGTTAAATTTCAGTCTCTAACTCATTGTCTTTTTTTTTTTTTTCTTGATAATACAAAAAAAAATCTGAAAAAAAAAAGAATTTCACAGGTTCAATTCACTTGCTGCTGAAAAGTAGGAATTTTGGGGGCAACATAAGACATTGTAAACTATGAGTAATGCTTCCTACATCTTAAATCTTAGAGCCACCAGATTTTTAGCTGACAAATCTGGTGAAAAAGAAAATTTAGACTGTCAAAATGTAGTTTGTTTTCTAGTTTCCTGCCATTTAATGAACACACAAAAAAGCATGTTGTATTAATACATTTTTTTAAGCACATTGCCTTCTGTTTCTAGACACAAAACCATATTCTCAGATTCTCTTAATTCTGCCAAGCTTGAACCATTTGATCTGAAGTTTCTTCCTGTTCGTACCCACCCAGGGCACAATTTTAAGAAGCTCATGCAGCTTCAGTCCTGGCAGTCCCCAGCCTTCAAAGAGTTGCATCTGCAGTTTTGAGGTTCCTCTCACATAGTTATTTCTGAATGCAGAAATACCATGAACAAGTTTATTTATTTATTTATTTATTTATTTTTAAGTGCAGTATTCTACTGTACAAAGGGTTAATCTAATAAAGTGTAGATTAACTTTCAGCTTTCATGACATACAATCTCTCCAGACATATACAGGGAGTGCTGTCTTGTACCACTTGCCTTTCATGTCTTCTGGAGGTGTCCACCTGTAACTTTAAAGTTCTAAGTCAGGGTCTACTGCAAAAACAACCACTGCATAGTCTGACCTGAAATTTCAGTTTCCAATATAAATATATACATATCTCATACATTTCAGTAACTGCTCCATTTCACTATAAAATAAGGTGATTTTCATTGGTAGACATGTGTGTATTCTGGAATGTAAGACAGGCAAATGGAGTTTAACTTGCACTATTTCTGAACTATGTGTAACTTCCTTACTCTCCTCTATTGTGATCCCTTGGACATGTGTAACTCCCTGTTCAGTGCTGGTATAGACAGACTTTAAGCCTTCCTCTCTTCATTTCTCCATGGAGTCTTAATAGAAAAGCAAGAAACTGGGGAATATGCATCTGGCACACTCCTTGAGTGAAAGGAGAGAGAGTGCCTTGGTGCAAAGAATGTGCCCGTCTGTTTCATGCTATGACTTCAGACACCATTTGGTGAAAATCTGCAGATCAGGGCAGCTATTAATCACAATTTTCCAAGCTTGGGTTACTGTAGCTTCTACTTTATTTTTTTATTTTATTTTTTTTTTTTTTTTACACATGGAAGAAGAGAGAGAATGCTGAGAGCTGAGCTCAACTACAGAAACAGACCTGGAATTTGTCCCATTTCTAGTGCCAATGTAGTGCTAAAACAGTGATGCATTTCTGCTGAATTGTAGTGCTATCTAACATTTCACTGCCAATCCAAACCTGATTACCAAAATGCAGCAACTCAGTCATACCTCATAGACAAAAGACAGGAATATTTGCACACTTCTAACTAGAAATTGCCAGAATGAAACAGAATGAAAAATGGGAAGCAGGGGAGGTGGTTGGTAGACCAAGCTGAACCGATAGAAAAAGGGGTTGGGGAAAACTGAAAATAGGAATAGAAGGTGAGTGAGGCAGTTACTTTTATTAAAAGCAAACTTTGTAAGAGACCACATGGGGGCAGGGCTAAATCAAAGATCAATATCTCTGTGAAAATTTCTGGTATTTATATTGAAATGCTCATTTCATGTGAATAGACCTCACTTGTACTGTCTCTACTCATACAAATAATGGGTAAGTAAATTCTGATGGAAACACAGAAAGATCACTAATGAAGGCTAAAATAAATATCTGTGAGCTTCTTTTGACTGGAGAACCTCTCTGAAAATCCTCCAGATTTTTTCAGCGCAGCATCTGCTGTAGTCATCAGTCTCTGTCTAGTGTAGCAGACAGTTAGTACATCTTTGCCTGGTTTTGGCTGGCCATAAATATGGCTGCCTGACATCATCAAATTGCCTTTCCATAGCCCAGAAGAAGTTGATGACATACATGTCACCAAAAAGACTGCTTTGATACAGTATGAGAGCAGTAAGAAACTTATATAAATTGATGGTGCATACATTAGGGATTGTGGATTTGTGAAGTCCAAGAAATTGAGCCCTCAGTATTGAAACAAGAGATTCACTCCTGGGAGTTTTACTGTCTGTGATGTTTGAAGCGAAGTTGCCGTCATTCAGGCTTGTAGGAAGTAAGGATTAAATCCGCAGGTTTATTATTGGAGGCACAGTGTATGTTATCCCTTAACGAACTAACAAAGAATACATAACAAGAAACAGATGATACCGTGGGCTTTCTGTAACACAACAGACAGATGAGATCCAGCCCCCTGAGGCTGTTTGGATTTGGGATTTAAAATTGTGGCCAAGCAGAGATACTCAATGTATGCGCATTTTCTTTTAATTGCAGGCAGTGTTTGTAGGGGTTTTTGTGTGCTTCATGTACAACAACCTGTAATAACTAGGAATCAATTTATTTTATGTCTGCAGCAGTTTTAAAAAGTCCTCACTAAGAAGTCTAGTACATGGTTTCAATCACCAGCAGGAGGCAAGGGGGTAGAGGCCAATTCCTTAACCAGTAACTCCTCCATCAGTGTCGCAGGTGATTATACAGCTTGTAGATACAGCATGTGCACAATGGAGAGTGCTGCTGTCTTAATCAGCTTCACGAATTGTATTCCTTAATTGAAAATGCTAATCACATAGCTGTTAAATTGTTAATAACCAGGAATCTGTATGCCATTAATCTGAAATTGCTATAATCACGGGATGCACAAGTGTAGAATTTCACTAGTGAGGCTGAAAAATTTATTTAATTTTGTAATGACAAGTGTATCACAATTGAGTATTGTACAAATAGTAATTAAGTGCAAAAGTATGTGTTTTTTTTTTTTTTTCTTTTTCTTTTTGCTTTCAATCATATGTATTTACTTTTCAAAAATGCAAAATGTTTGAGACCTTTTTTTTTTTTTTTTAATCATCTTTCTGAATTTAGGAGGAAAAAAGTTTCTGTGGTTATTTCATCCCAACATGGGTCTTTCTTGTAGTTGTCCTATCTGCAGAGAGAAAAAAAAAAGGAAACAAAAAACCCAACACTTCCCTACAAATGGAGCAAGACTGTCTGCTGAACCCAGTCAGCCACTTTTGTATTACCAAATGCATCTATGTTATAGAAATTTGCACCTATTTCTTTCCTATATGAAGATTCAGTGTTCTTTTTAGGTACAAAAATTCTGACCATCGATTAAGACCAAATCCAAGTCTCTGTGGGTGTTTAATGCTTGTCCTTCCTGCACTTCCTTCAGAAGTGCTAGTTATGGCGTTTCTGTATGGGAGAGTTAGCGCAGTCAGCTACACAAAGTATGGTTCTCTGTGCTGCGTTCCCTGGGAGTGCAAGCAGGGTGTTGGAGGTAGTTTTCTTCAATTCTGAAACCTTTGTAGAATCAATAAACCTTGTTGACATGTGCAACAGTTCCTGTTTTGGAGGGGGTAAGCAAGGCTTGGACTTGTCATGCACTGATTCATCCATGAAACAGTAGTGAAACATAACATTTTTTTACTAGCTGACTTTACAGTGTGTCCATATTAACTTTCAGAATGACCACCACCGATTCACACCACAGTGTCCCACCTCCTCCTTCTACTTATGCCCAATTTGTCCAAACTGTATTTGTGCTCTTTGCTTTGACAGCCAAGGTAGGAGATATTACAAGAATTTCATGTGGAAGTGTGGAGAGGCCTCAGCAATTTGAGAGCTCTTCTTTAGGTATAAAACATTTTCTCTCTGTTTACCAAGGAAGAGACCATTGCAGCATTGAGGCAGTGCAATGCTCAGCAGGTCCTGAAGACCAAGGAGGCCATGTTATATCCATTTTCTTGAAGCAGAACTGAGGCATACAAAATAACATGAATTAAGCACATCTGCAACAGATTTTTGATTCTTGTGGAAAATCTATTTTTATTTTTCCTCAAAAAAAAAAAAAAATAATACTGTGTTCTGTAAGCTAATTGAATGTATACATGGATGTGTCCTTTAATACTGAATTGCACTGTAACTCCTAGTTCAAATTTCCTCAGAGAAACAGAACAAAATACACATGTGTAGATTCACTCTTGTTCGTTGTTCGATCTCAAGCTGCAGTGGAGTAAACTTTCCATGCTGCATGTGAGAAATTAAGTATACTTAATTTCTGTGAACATCTAATTCGCCCTACTGGGTGCTGACAATGTATTCCAAAGTAATGTTTTTCACTAATTATATCCTGCACTGACCATGGAAGCCTTCCACTATCCCATGGAAGAATTGTTAGATTCATATGGCTTTTTCATTTAATTGAACATGAATATGAGGGACTGTTACTATTCACCTTCTGGGATCCAGTGAGACTTGTACAAATTGCAGAACTTTAGACTGCAGGTAATGCTACATAAGATGCTTGCTTATCCTTTGTTTTCATTTGGAAAACAAACAAACAAAAAACCACCAACAAAACCAAAAGATTCTTAAAATAAAATAAAAGAGGCTGTTCAGTAGCCAGCCTTCTCCAGAGAGGTGTCATGCTGTCAGCTGCAAATTAGATGAAAAGGAGATGCCTTGCTATTACTCAAACTTAAAATTTAGGAACAAGGAAAGAAAAAGGAGAAACAAATCACAAAACAAAAATGAGTTACTTCCTGGGAATTATGCATTTGTTTTTTTTTTCTTTTCATCTCTGTGATACAGATTGTTGAAAAATTCTTTTGCATTCATCCAAGAGCGATTGCTTTACTGGGGATAGTACATTATTCAGTGAAAAAAATAATCTGCTTTCAACTTTACTATATTATTTCTACTACCGAATTAGCCTTGAGAAAAATAGTACAAACTCTAATCTTGTAGTCCTCTTTATACAAGAAAGGAGAAATCAAACATTCTGCTTAAAACTATAGTACATAACTTTGTTTTATATTTTTCAATGCAAGCTATGTTAAGAGAGAAGAGATTGGAACACATAGAGGGGTGGCAAGGTGCTTGACCTGTTCCTTCCAGTTTGTACTCCTATGAAATGGAGCCTGAAACTTGTACTGCTCTGCATCTCCTTGTGCAGGTGCCAATTTTTGAATATACAGAAAAAAAAAAAAAAAAGTTACATGGAGGTTACCTTAAATTGTAAACTTGTGGAGCTGAAGATGATGTTCATTTTTTGTCTGTACTGAACCAAAAAGATATCTGCTAGGGAAGCCACTCAGTGATAGCAGCAAGGAGGCAAAGGTGAATTCTACTGACAATAATCTGAATAAGAAGGATGAGGGGGGCTCCATCAAAAGACAAGATGGGCAAGAAATGGATCACTTAAGGAGAGAGCAGGATATTTTGTCAGCAGAGACTAGATGATACTTGTTTGCAGTGTTTTTTTGAATATTTGAAATTTTTTTAGGTGAGAAGGAGCGAGTTTTACTTTTATTTCACAGCCACAGCTTTAGCTTGGCTATCTATTTATATTCAAAGATGTGGGAGTTGCATTCAGTGCTGGTTTATGACCATGACTGGGGTTTTCTGGAAGACTTTCAGACTTCTGCTTGTTTCATATTTGTCCCTGAAAACTGAAGAGGTGAACTACTTTGAGCGTGTGATCCATGTGAGTTTGTTGTCAGCTGAAACAAATTCTGGCATTTACAAAGAATAGCTTAAATGAAAGAATATTTTTAAAATCTTGAAATAAATTCCTCCTGCATAGGAGGGGTTTTTTAGAAGCACTAAGAATAGATAATTCTGACAAGAATGCAAAGGTTTTAATATACTAGTTTATATGCTTGAAGCATTCAGTAATCAAATGCCCAAGTACCGTTTGTACTGACATTTACAAATCACAAACAGATTTATATATTATGCTTCCAGAACTTTATCACAGCAAAATCATACTCTAGTGTTTAAAACTGATTACAGAAGAAGAATTAAAGATTAACAGTTATGAGAATGCAAGCAGCTGTCTACTGTTTATTATATGGGACAGAAAGTAAGAGGAACACATTTTAAAAAGCTTAGAATAGCCTTCTGAGTATGGTACTAGATGGTTACTCAGAAGATTTATACTGGGCAAGACACCTTACCTCTCTGTTTCCTACCTGCCAAGGAACAATTATTTCTTTCTACTATTTTACAGCATTACCCATTTAGATTGTGAATTACATCGCATAGGATTTAGAGCTGCTTCAGATTTTTTTCTTTTCAGTTATTAGATTTCTTGAAAAGCCTGCTTCCCCTCAAAATTTGTCTCACATGTTAAAAGGGAAAAAATCTAGAAAATCCTACTCTAAATTCCTAAAAAAACATTCTTAAGTCAGAAGGTTTCTAAGGTTGCCTCCTGGAGCAGTTATGATGTTCTGAGCTAAGGCATTTAGTTGTGATAAATGGAAAAATGGTACAGGAGAAAAATCATCCTGGATTTCCTACAGCATAGGCAAACATTCTCAAGAAGTCTGGGATTTCTCTTTTTCACAGCATGTCTGTGATGGATACGAATATTCAAGTGTGTGGTTCATGCCAATGCATGCAAGAACCACAGTCAGAGCTGTCAAAGAATGTGCTGACTCTCCTTTTCAATTAATTAAAATGCTATTTAGTTAAGAATTCAATCTACTTTGAAATAATAAACATAATATAAACTAATATAAAGCTAATGATAATGGATAAGATGTTTTTAAGTGGCTTAGTGTTGAGCAGTTTGTGGAATATGAATACACAGCCTGAGGAGACCATTTAGCGTAGTCTTGGCTTTCCGGCTTGACCTCAGACTTGCTTTCTCCCTGCAGACATTGCCTGGTGATCATGGGACTAAGACTGACTCTCACCCTGCCTCTGGGCCTGATCCTGACCTACACTGTCTGCTCAGCATCCTGCCCTTGTCTTGGTGAGGTCCCTGAGCCCTCCTGCCCTGCTGTCACTTGGCTCCTGCTCACCTTCCCTTATTGCAGCAGCCAGCCATTGATGCTCCCTGGCACAAACACAAGTGTAAGAAAAAAAGTTTCCATTCTAACTAGTAAAAGCATTAGTTGTAATGTTTAAATTTACTTCTTACATGCCAGTATGATTTTGGGGAATTCAATGGAGGTAATGAAGTGAACATGTTAGCGAACAGCTTCCCTTTATAGAGTAAGACCATTCATCCGAATATTTTGGTTTTGACTCTATTCATCTCATTCTTTCTCAAAACATTTTCAGTATCTTGTCAATGCCTCAATTCAGATTGTTATGTTAAATTAACATTCTTGTGTTTATGGACACAATTACGAAATGCACAGCATTTAAAATAGTGCTAACATTTTCCCAGCAATGAAAGTATTTTGTATGAGCAGTGCTTTTTTCATTTTCTCTTTTAATTCAGCACATTTTTTCTACTAGTCCTCTCCCACAGTAATACAAATTTTTCTTTTTTTTTTTTTTTTTTTAAATGTTAGTGTATTCTGAAAGATTCTACTCTCCTGAGAGTTGCAAAACATTTATTTAAAATGAAAATAAAAATTGATCTGTACTCCTGACAGATTTTCCATCTTATACACCAATCAGCAGTCATCAAAAAAGAAATAACCCTAGTAATCATTGTAATAATATAAACACACACAAAAAATCATAAAGAAGTTATAAAATATTATAATAGAATTCCTATCTAAAAAAATGTTCAAGAGTTCCACGTGAGACTAGATGTGCAATACACTTGATATTATTTAAACCAATAGAGAACAGATTTACAGGGTAGACAGAAAACTAAAATCATTTTCTCAGTCTACGAGTGAGCTTTACATGAAGCTCACCTGAAGTTTTCTTCCCTTAGATTTCTCCATAAAGAGACAGAGAAAAATAAGAAATATGCAGTTTTGAGACAAAGCATCATGTAGATTCATTTTTTTTCTGTCTTCAGTCTTCCTTCTGAAACATTACAGGTTTGTGGATTGCAAACTAGTCCTGCTGCTTATTGTCAGAGAACAGTCCACTGACACGGCGGAATACATGGTAAAATGGCACTTGAATAAGTCTCTGCATCCGCTGCACTTTTTATCAGTAGCTAGAAAATCATTCCTGTAACAGAGCCGTGGGAGTCTGTCATAATACTATGCTTTTTCCCACACAGAACAGACTATTTTATTTCTATAATTTGTCATAAATTGTGAAAAGCTTCCACATTTTCTACCTCATCCACATTTTTTATTTTGGGATTAGAAATATGCTGAACTACTGTCCAATTAGAAATCAACTTCAGATCTGGTATATCCTTTTGGCACTATAATGTATCCAACATTTGCAGATCTGAATAGTTAAGATTGCTTTCCCATTACTCAACTAAATCTGCAATTTTACCATCTTGTTTACTTACTTTTCTCTCCAAAATGAAATTAAAGGAGGGACTGTAAATGTTCTGTGGCTTATATTTTCAAAGGTATCTTATAAAATAGTGTTAACTTCTTTTTTGGACACATAGATAGCATTTAGTCCATCTAAGCTTAAGGGTTAGCAGGAAATGTTCTGGTTCAACTGACATACTTGATTTTCAGCGATATATAGTGTCTGGTCCTGATATTCTCACACTGTTTGGGCTAAATTCTTATACCCAACTAGAGCTGAAGTCCTTGTCTTCTGTAGATGTTTCTGAAGAAAGGTGGTTCTTTTTTCAAGGCACCTGACTGATGTCCCAGGTCCCAGCTGTCCAGCACATTTGCTTTTGCAAATCTGATCAGTTCTGCTGTTCTCTGACAAGGAACGCTCCAGACCTTTCACACCATATTTCTTAATTGTTTTCATAAAGGGACCACTCGCTTCATTTAAAAAAATGACTGGGGGTTCCTCAAAATGTTTCTTGTTTATAAGCAAGTAAAAAATAGGCTAAAAGGGCACTTAAAATATTTTGTTTTCTAAAAGTTCTTTGTTTGCCTTTTGAAAAAATGTACCCAGTCTCCTGTTATCTTGCAGACCACAGCTTGAGGAGCACTTCCATAGCATACCTCAGCACTTCAGCACAGTGGCTTGGATTCCCTCTTTGAGGTGGGCATTTAGGCTGCTCTCCACCATTGCTTCTTTGATGGCAGCACCTTCTTCTAATAGAAATATAAAAACAGCTTTCCAAAATAATTTCCCAGTAATTTCTAGGTAGTCAAAGAGATAAAAGACAGACACTGAATTTCATACACTGTCAGTAAAAGCCACTCCTCCCTAGTGCAAAGGCCAAGCAGAAGACAGCCGTAAACATATGGCTGTGTCACGAGCTGGCTCTTGCCAGCAGATTGCCAAGTGAACTTTCTGAGCAGACAGATTCAAACAGTGGGAGAAAATATGCAGCATGCAAGTGAAGACTAGACGTTGAAGGACAGAGGGCAAATAATGTCTTCTATAATTTTGTTAGTTGCTGCAGCCCTTAACTGCATTTTTTTTAATGTCAGATGTAATTCCAGTGTTGGGATTGTCACATCTGTTGGTATGGGGGAATCAATAAGCTACTGAAATAGAGGTTTCAGCTGACATTTCCTCTTTATTCATATACAGAAACATCTCTCGTGCTTATTTCACTTCTCTGAATGTGTTGTTTGTGACAGCCAGCCAGCAAGTGGCTGGAAGGTGAGAACTGACATTTTGTTGCTAAGAGAGGCTATTTAAACTTTAACAGAAAATACTGGCATTGTTAAAATGTAATTCAAGCCAAAGCAATGCAGAAGCTTAGAATATCAATAAAAGTTGATTTATTTAGGAATATCAGAACAAATGTCAAAAGTGTCAGTGATGTCAGTTCTATCAGTGATTTTTATTTATTTAATTTAATTTTATTTATTTAATTTTGATACCTTCACGTGAAAAAAGCATGAACTTCATTTAGCATGCTGGGCATTGCAGCCGGCTACAGTGGTTGGAGTAAAACATCATGAATATAAATTTCATTGTCAGACTCTGTCAGACTTGCACATAACCAAGAAGGGTAAGCATTAAGAGACTGACAATACAGTCCTGCCCAGTGGCAGAGCAAAAGAAGAACTAGTGTCTTCCTGGGGAGCAGCTGTGGTCATGTTTTACTATGGGATAGTTTCACTTCCAGTGGAATCAGTTTAGTTTAATTATCTTGCTAATCGACTCTTCAGTTCATCTTTTTCCCTCATGGGGTCACGTCTGTCAAGGATGATTCCTTTTTCTTTTAACGTTTTACATGTGGTTAAGTACCCTACCTCTATCCACTTCAAATGGAGGACTGGGTGTACATTGCAATAATGTGGAAAATGAGGTGCAGCTTTTGTTTCAGAAACTTTGGTAGGAGCCTGAAATTGCTGCCCAAAGTCTCTATGTGAATTATAGCATCTCTGAAGCTCTCCTAGACTTCTCTGTCTGATTAAAAATGCTAGCACATTTCTAGCTATTTTAATCACATGTTGTTTAAACTGCACAGTGTCAAAAGCTGCAGAGAAAGAGGAGACAGACAGGGCTGGCTCACAAACGCATGTGTGAGAAGGAGCTCATCACTGTCTGGAAATAGAGGTGTCTAGAGTATAAGAAGTAATAAAAAACAATATGGGGAAAGGTGGCTTACAGTGAAAGAAAACCAAGAAGATAAGGCTGAATAAAAGAAATGCAAGGGTGCAGATCAGAAAGCAATTCTTTAAGGGAAAGCCTGTTAGTGTTTGGTACAATGCCCACTGGGAATTAGTCCCCTGGTGAGACTCAGTCTGTAGGTACAGCACTGCACACAGAATCATGAACTGTGACAGTGATGCTCAGGCCATTTTGTGCCCATTTCCCTTTGTTTACAGCATTCTTTGGTGACATTGGGCATGCCAGCTCATGCTTTGCTACAGACAAATGTCTCAGACTAAATCCTGATTCAACAGTCACTGACATTATTTAGAAGCAAGCAAAATGTTAGCTTAAGTTTCTAATGTTAAAAAAGAGCTTGAGTGCTGCTGGTGCTCAGAGGCCAACCCAGGCATTAGCCCATGTAACCTGGATGGCCCAGCTTGGAGCACAGAATCGGTCAAACCACTGCAGCATGCATTTGTTCATCAACTACTAAATTAGTTACTAAATCCATTAAAAATGAATGCACTGTGAGCTGTAATCTACCAATGCCAATGTGGGTTGTACTTAGATATCTGTTTTTCAGCTCTCATCTTCCATTTTCTTTCATCCTTCCCTAAACTGGAGGGGGATACACGCAACTCCTGGGGAAAGGCAAGCTGTCCAGATGAGGACTGCATGTGCCTGAACAACAGTTGGTTTTGTTTCCCTGCACTGCCATCAATATAAATTACCGAATTGTTAATGAGATGGCCCTGAAGGATGGTTCTCCTGATCAGGCAGCAGCTGTTCTAGCATACCCTGGTACTTAAATGTGCTTGTTGGCCTGTGCATGACAGCCTTTGACATTTACAGCTGTATAAGCAAGGAAGGCAAACAACATAAAAGATCACTGTAATTCCACAGTTGTGCAATCAGCTTGAGTACCTATTACATGAGCTCTACAAGACCCAGAGTTTGCTGTTGTCTCCTTTTGTTGGCAGAAGCCAGATTACGTGTGGGCCAGGCTTGGGCTACGAGGCCATTGCTGGCTGTGACCAGTGTAGTTCTGATAACTGCTCTTTGCAGGGTGAGGGCTTTCTAGCTGTCTGCAGTTCCTTCTACGTGTGCAGAACAGCTGCTAACTACCTGAGAGTGAAGAGGGCTGTGAATTAGCTTGCTAGGCAGAAAATGGGGTCTCAGGAACCCCAGCCACCCTCCTGGGCAAGGCCAGCACTGGTGTACCTGTAGTGTAATAGTGCTCAGGCTTAAACATGAGCACTGGTTTTCTGTGAAGATACGAGCTTTCCATTTGTAACTTTCCCCTATTTTATACTGTGAACATAATTTCTTTGTGTGCTGTTTATACTATGTTCAGCACACCAGTTTTCTCCAAGCCCCCAGTTCAATACAGCCTAATGAGAGGTTGTGCACATGTTCTAGATATAATGCTGACAAAAAAATCACATACATGCCTAGGACATGCAGTTGGCATGGGCAGCAGGAGAGGAAAATCCCATGACCAATGCCAAACCATGTGCACCCCACTTATTTTCTTTCTGGCAGTGTAGGAGGGGCAGTATTCATAAGGACACAAGTAGGTCCCACAAAAACAGCAAAAGATCTTTCAAAGGAATTTATGAAGGTAACTTTTATAGTAAACATTTTTTTTTTCTTTAGCTCCAACTACAAAAAAAAAAAAATGAAAGAATAAAATCAAACATGACACCCTACCTGCAGGACTTGACTCTGCCAGATGGAGCTGCGTTTAAATAGCACCCTGTTGCCAGTTCCAATAAAGCAAAATATACAAAAGCTAAAATCTAATGGGAGAACTAAAAATGTTCAGTTCTTGGAAGTAGACCAGAAAAAGGTGAGAGCAGAGAGCATGCCAGAGAAAATTCCTACACTGAGATCAAAGGAAAAAGCTTGTCACCAAAGCAGGAACCAAAAAGACTACATATTTCAGAAGTGCTGAAACTGGATATTGTGAAATGAAGCACAAGTATTTCAAGACAAGTGGGGTCAAGGTGTACATGGTATACATGTATTTAGATCCTGCTTAATGGGCATTTCCAAGATTCTTATTAGCTCTGAACAGAAGCTTTACTGAAGATATTATTAATTATTATTATTATTATTATTATTATTGTTATTATTATTATTATTATTATTTTATTTTTATTTTGTGTGGGTATGTGTGTGTTTGTGAACTTTGACATCGGCTTCTGGAGTCAATCAACACACCTCCATTGTACCTACTGTATGAATTCCCATTTAAATTAAGCATAGGTATCAAGGTCTGCAGGGAGAACAACAAGCCTATGTGTAGCTTCAAGACACCTGTGTTAGCTGTGAATTTTGAATCATTAAGAACTTCTGAAAGTTCATAAACTTGTTTTGGGAGCTTGACTTGCTCAGACTTCGCAGTTTCTTCTGTCTTTGTTACAGCATTTAATGTTCTCCTTAAGGTCTCAGTTTCCAGTTCTTGGCAATTATATGGGAATTGAAGTTTCTGCTAAGCTCTTGAGATTGTGGAGAAGAAACTTGCAAATAGGCATTGACTGAACTATGAAGACAAAAATAAGAATCAGAAGGCAAAGAGTAAAAAATGATATTTTTTAATTGAAATCTCATGGTTGTGAAGCTTCCAGCTTAGAGTAGCTGAACACTTTGGGCTGACACTACTGGCACACTGTTCAGGAGAGCTGAGTAAGCAATACTTGTTCAACAAGAATAGCCACAGCAGTATCTTTACGCATATTACAAGCTCCAAAACACACAGCATCTACAGATTATTAATTCCTTCCCCCCCCCCTAAGTGCATGAAATTAAATGATATCAATTCCAAGCACACAGAGGAAAACAGAGGGACTTCTGCCCTTCACCTGTTCTAAAAGTTGATTTTAAACTCCTCTTCTAAGTCCATCATTATGGACTTTTATCCTCCTGTGCAGCAGGCACAGAAACACTTTGTTGCATAGCAGTACTACCAAGTGCAAAACCATGAGACAGAAAAACAGTGAAGTTGCTGGCTCATTGTGGTTCACACTGATCAGCAGCTCTGAGATGTTCAATTAACCAGTGTGAAATGCAGCCCCACAGGCTCGCTGTGCCCAACATATTGAATACATATGTAGTTTGCTCTCACTCATGGGAAATGTCTGTGGCATCTTGTAATGAGTGACTGGTGCTTATACAAAGTTATTTTACATTTTATAAAGGATTTAGGCAGTCATTGTTATTATTATTATTATTATTTTCTGCATGAAAAACTTCAGACCTGGGCTGTGTGTACCATTTTATCTAGTGTCTTCCTATTCATCATAAAACAGAAGTTCTGATTATTTAGTATTTATAGGCTGAGAGTGTTTCTTTTAGAATTGACCAAGACCAACAAAATAGTTCCAAAATACTACAGAATTTTATGGAATCTGTGGTATTTACTGAGTTCAACTAAAAGTATTAAGTAACACAGCTTATTCAAGTTGTTTATGACTACGGCATTTTCTGGGGAGATGCGTAATCTGTCAGATAACATATGTGATGCTGTAGGAACACACAGCACTACATGTAATTTATTACATGTATAATATAGCATAGGCATGTAATAAGACTCTCAGGACCTAGAGACATCTGGGACCTGTTTAGGTTAATTGCTGAGTGCTTTGGAAGAACTGCTGTCACCTGCACCTCGTGGAGGGTGGGCTGGAGCAGGTGGCCACCTGTTGAAGAAGGAGGGGTTTGGAGGAGTAGTGGTTTTATGGGGAGAAGGAAAGAGCTGACCCAAACTGCTTTTTAAGATGTGTGCTTCTCCAACAGTTCCCTCTGATAATGGGAGAGAAAATTTGTTGGACTGCCTGCTAGAAGGTGAAGGATACATCCTTGGCTGGACATTGCAAGTTTATGCTGAGGTACCTTGTCCCTTTGTAAAATGTCCTTCTTGGCACTTGTTTGTGTTTTTGCACTTTAAAAGGGGATTAAAATAGGTTGTATATTTTTTTAGTGATTTAATTGTAAGAGCATGCAGAGCCTATCTAAGGGGAGCCAAAAGCTGTCGTGTAGGGACAAATGAGAGACAAAGCTTAGCATACTGGAACTAAGTGCTTTATCAAGACTGCCAGAACAGCCCATGATTATATATTAAGCAAATAATGTGTGAACAAAAGTATTGAGCCAAGAGGCTTAGTAATGGGGAGCTCCTAGGCTGTGCGATGGGGGTCCAGATTCTATTAAGACAAGAAGGATAGAAAAATCCCATGGTCTTTGGACTTGATCTAAGCAAATGAAATTTGGGAATATCTTTGTGGATTTCTGAGCTCTTTGTTTTTAGCTTAGAGATATAGCTGCAGTATGTGCTATGCTCTGTCTTTTTCCATTTGTCTCTTCATCTGGGCCCTGTTGTACAGACAAGATGTCCAAGGTGTAGTTTCTGCATCAAAGGATCAAGAGCAAGGAAATGGGTGGAATAAGGGAGTTAAATTTGTGTAGGAGACCTAGGGGACCTAACACTTAAACTCTTCTCTGGATTTGTGTGTGTTAGTAGCTTACTGACGTAGTAAGTCCTATGTGCAAAATGGCTTTTTTTGTGCATGTGGCTCTTGCTTCTTGCATTATCTTAATGCATTTCTCTTTTTGGGTGTTGTAAGGAAAAGTAGTTGAGAAACTGGTATTTCTGCTGTTATATTGCTACTTTTTAGCACACTTTGGTAAGTAAAAATAGCCACTTCCATCTAAAGGTGGCATGCTAAAAAGATGAGGGGGAACAATGCAATTTCATTGTAACTACTTTACAGAAGCTGAAGAAGATGCAATGTATAATCTTGCCACCACGTTTTGTCAAAAATGGACCTTGAACTATCATCTTCAAGGCTTTTCTTGTATCTGTTCATACATTACATCTGCTTGTTATTAAACTTGACTTTTTTTTTTTTCAGAAATATTACATACAGGCAAGAGGAAAGAAACAGAAATAAATCAAAAAATCGCTCAATAACAAAACTAATAAAAAGCTCTTCTTGGACCAAATAAGAGAGATTACACATTTTAAATCACCTACTGTTTTCTGTCCTCCCCCAGGATTTCTTCTTTTGATAGAAACTATAAATAATTGAGGCAAGAATTCTGTATTTTTAAACCGTTATTTTAGCTTTGCTGTAACTTAAAGACTTCTGTTGAGTTTTACTAGATCTTCCAAGACTTTATTGCAGTAGAAATTACTAATGATGAAAGCTTTCCCCTGCCCCTAAAATTGCATCTAACCTTTCCTTGCCAGAAAGAAAGGCTTGCTGTTGCCAAAAATGTACTCTTCACCTTGCAGCACACTAAAACAACCACTGACTTTTATAAAAGTCACTATGCTTTTTTATATTAAAATTCCTTCTAAGGTGTTTTCACTTGATCCAATCCTGAATAAATAAGAAGTAACAAGGGATTTAATATCTGCAATATCATTGCTAAGGAGTGAGGGAACAACTATGCCCCAGGCTGTCTGAGAGAACAGGCTCTAGCTAAAGCAATGGTAAAGGACTTAAGGTTAAGCTCTCTACACAGCTGCTGTGTTCATCCTGGGCACCTGTGTGCTGAGGACCTTGTAAGACTTTTTTGGGACTCTTAGAAACTCTCTTGTTATAAGTGCTTTGTTGCATCTCTCCAAAGAGATGCAAACAAAAAGGAGAAAGGTTGTGGAGTGCTGTCATGGCGGAGGTAGGCTGGCATTTATAACCCTGCAGACCTGAGCTGCTGTGCCTGTGCAGCTGGTGGTGTAAGCATTAGCTGTTGGTGAGTAAATGCCATAAACTAAATTGATTTGTTAGTGCAAATGTATTTAAATCATATCTGTGTTATTACTGTATGCTGTTGGCACAGGAACTAATTTGTGCTAAATATTAAGGTGTCAATGAAGAACTAACAATTCAAATTTGGACTTCTATGAATCTCCCTTGCAATTCCCCCACTGACTTGACTAAGTACCAATTACAGCAATTCAGCAGAACACTTGTTAGATGTGATAAACTGCATTGCTCACACCTGTCTTCCAGAGCACTACTTATGGACCTTGGCTTACTAACCTCATTTTGAGGTTTGTGAGCCCTGGAAATTGTTTTTCCTTCTAGAACTAAGGTGTTTTCTGGCTGTGGGGTTTTGGAGAAAAGGGCAGAAGCAGGGAGGGCTGTAATATGTAAACAATCAACCTGAAGTACTGCAGGGAATGTATGTAGCTAGACATCCCAGGGCTTGTTATTTGGATCCTTGTGTGTGTGTTTAAGAGTTGTAGAGCACTATAGGGTACAAAATGAATAAAATATTTTACATAGATTTTATTACTTACTGCAGTTGCTTATGGGAGGGACAAGCCTGGCACTGCCCAGAGCCTACGGCATACAGCTGTTCCCTTGATACTGCTTCCCCTTTTAAGCAGGGAATGCTTCTATGTTCCCTTTTTTTTTTTTTTTTTTAAAGTGTCAGGAGATTAATTGAGCACAGGAGCAACTGTTGTCAGGTGTGGTTTATGGGAGATGCTCAGTTCTTGCAACTGAAGTTGAACAAAGTTTTAATAGTGTGCAGGATCCAAAGTATTTACTGCCCTTGGAAGCTTAGATAAAAAGGACAGATCAATTTAATACAAAATACTATCATTAAGGATTATCTTTACTTCTGTAGACACACTTAAGAACTCTGAACTTAGTCATACTGAGCAAATTAATTTGGGCAGAAAAAGGGTCTAATATTTCAGTCTGGGAATGCTGTTACTGTACTTGGATATCTAGTGAATTTTTATTTTCTTTACATTAAATTTTTCTGTAACTTACTCCTGTCATCTCCTCTCAGTGCGCTTTGTTAAAGGCTGTGCTTAGGTGTGTATAGCTGTCATGTAGAGTCTAGGTACCTTCAGTTTGTTACTATTAGTAAACAAAAAGATGTTGTTAGATGTGTTTCTCTATTTCTTTTTCTCTACGATGTAGAGAAACCCCTTATTAATGCTGCTTTTCCTGAGGGTTTGTCAACACTACAGTTACAAGCCCTGCCCTCAGGCTTCTTCCTTCAGCTCAAGCTGTGATTTGCTGTTCTTTGCGGCTTAAATGCAGTGGATTTCTGTTGAAATCTGACTTACTCATTTTTATATTTCAGGGAGCCTGCAGGTAGATCACTACATGTTTAGGTACCCAAATTGAACATCTAGCTGAGGGGAGCAGGCTGTGCTCAGTCAGATGCCACCCCCTGGATTTAGAGGTTCAATCCTTCAGACTGTTTTTAAAGATAAATGCAGTTTTTAAATCTCACATTTAACATTTCAAACAATATGGTTGAAGTGCTTCAGCTTTGCAAGGAGCTTATTTAATATTGAAAACCTGCAGGCTCCATCTTTCTCCTCAGTCCTGGCTGAAAACCTAATTGTGAACAACTGCATTTAAAGTCATGTGTGGAGCTATTTGATTTTTTTTTGAGTGGTTAATCACAATCTCCCCCAAACTGATGCTTGAATCTCCCACAAACTGATGCTTGATCTCCCTGGCATGACAACTTGGGAATGGCACCTTGAGCAGGATATTGATCTCCAGGACCCACTGATTGCTCAGGTGTGCTTTGGCTTCAGATTGCTACAATTCATATTTTTTACCATTCAGTGATGTTTAAAAAAAATAAAGGAAAGAAAATACATCTTGCAGAGGATTTTTATTAACAAATCAGTCTTTAGTCCTTGACAAATTGCAGATCTGGCCAGAGATCTGCTAGTGGGATTTCTGCTGTGTGCATGTAGTAACCTTTCCAGCTTGTACCACTGCTTCTTCTCAGCTTGCTGATATCTACTGGTCAAAGGGTTGCTGTTGCTCAGGGAATGCTTTCTTTCAGCCTTATTTGAATTTAAATTTTCTGCTTTATTAAAAACTAATTCCAGCACGTTGGTTGCTGTGCACCTTTCTCTACTTTTTAAGTCTATGTAGTCACAGGGAAGTCGAGCAGATGTGACTCCTTCCAGCTGATTTCCCCTTGCTCTGGTTTGTGCACCCAGAAAGCAGGATTGCTTGGACCTACCACCAGCTATTTCTGGCCTGGAGGATATAATGCATCTTACTTGATGCAGCTGATTGACTGTGCATGGAAGTATTCAGTGGTGTAGGAAATAGCAAACTATTCAACTCATTATAAGCTTTAAATGGACAGATTTCCCAAACTGTTGAGACTTGTGTTTGTAAATTGCTTCTATGGATTGAAGTAAAACCCAAAAAGGAAAATCTGGTATGACTATTTTTTTTGCCCTTCAGTTCTGTAGGTTAAGTTAATACACTGTACAGTTCTTTTAGACCCAATAAAGATGAATCTTGAGCTACTGTAGAGGATTACCTGAGCCATCCGATCTGAGCAAAGGAAATTATGCAATTGAGGTATTATGTGATAAAAGTCTAGTGTATAGAATTTATTTTTAACCTGCATTAGTAAAATTGGAATGGTTTTGGATAAGTCATCATTACTTTCTTCACAAGAGGATAGAGAACACCTTCCTGACAAAATCCATTAGCTGTGGGTTGACCTTCTCCAGACTACATACTTATGATGGTGCCTATGGGCACTGTCTGGCAAGGAGAACCTTGGAGACTGGTAAAACTTTCCCTTGGGAAAATGAAAGCTCAGCTCCAAACAAACAATGACATCCATGAAAATTTCTACTAGAAGAAGAAAATAAATTCTTTATCAGTTAAGGGAAGGGTAGGTAAGCCAGAGTTGCTGTGGTCTCCTATTTTTTAATGAATTCTACAGCGGTTCTTTAACAGACAAGTTGTGTTGGAGAACCTAAGTCTGTACCCTGTTAGTGAAATGAAACAAATCTCCAGGAGTCTAAAGTCATAGACTTGGGAACTTCAGTCATGATGAATGCCTTTATCCATTGCATCTTGACTCAGCACCAGTGAAAATGTTCATGGCTTGAACAGTTATTCAGTATAAGGAACCAAAACCTGTATGAGTGCTGAAATTAATATACAAGAGAGGTTAAACCTTGAATGAATAGCTGCTTCTATTGCAGCTCTTTTATGATGAATTCTTCACCCAAGGACTAGAAATATATTTAAAAGCTGAAAAATCAGTTTTTCCTCTTCTGTGTTGTGCCCAAGCTTGGTGCAGTATGAAGAACCCATTTGTGCCTAGGCTTGAGGCAGGAATCTTGCATCACTCCTGTGTTTGGCAGGTGGTGCTACATGCCTTTGTATCAATCCAGCTTTTCAGGGACTTCACAGTTTAGAGCAGATGTACATTATTGTTGCTCCTGGTAGAAACTTTTATTTTCTGGAGGTGTTTTGAAAGTCTGCAATACTCTGCTTAATAGAAGGTCTGTCTGATGTGCAAGCAGACAGATTATACAGTGTGCCAATAAAAAAAATTGGTCGATTTTGCAAAAATGTCTTTGCTTTATCTGCCATATCCAGTATTGAGAAACATGCAATGTCTCTTGCAGGGAAATTATGAATCCAATTTGAAAGCAGTCAGAAGGCATAATTCTTATGCTGCCCAGAGGCTGATAGCTAGCTATGAGACTGCTCTGTGCTGAAGCAGGTGTGTTTGGGTGTTCATGAGCTGGCAGCTTTTTTTTCCCTCATCAAAAAGAAAAGATTAAAACCAAGTTTCTTTGGGTGGACTTCCTGATGGAAAAGACTTTAAGTGGAAATTCACTGGCATGGAAGTTGCCCTAGTTCCCACTAAATTGGGCAGATTTTGGGAAAATTTGGGTCAGCCCCTGAATCAACCTTGTACTTGAACTGCATGGCCTTGGTCCAGGTAAACTCTGGAATGAGCTGAATTGGCTGAAAGTGATGTTTTTGTCAGTAGGAATTCTACAGAACTGCTTTAATAGAAGTTTTTCATATAATACTGGGCAATACAGAGTGCAGTTGTTCATGTTTTATGCCATTTGAGGCAGTGAACGTGTGAGGGCAGTTGATGGGCAGCCCAGGGCTGAGGTGCTAGCCTGGGGAGTCTTTTTTTTTTTTTTTTTTTTTCCTGCTCCTGGTTATGCTGGGAAACGCTGGTGTAATCAAAGTTATGTTTCTGGACAAACTGATAGTTCAGAATAGCATAGTACAGTTACTGTTCTTGGGCAAAGGGAGTCTTGGTGTTTAATTTTGTATTTGAGATAGTGTTTAAATAGCCTCTTCCCTACCGTGTTCCAGAAGTGTAAGATCTTTCATTGGTAGGATAGGCAATTTCATATTTCCTCTGTGACATCTTTCCCAGGCTCTAGGTGCTGCCTCCTTTCCAAGGCAATCACAGTTCTTAAGTGATAAAAGGCAAATGTTATGTAACTTATTTTGAATATTTATGACTTGCTTTCTAAGCTTATAAATCATCTGTTCCCCTGAGTTTCTCCCAGAACAGGATGTAAGAGTGTGGGGTATTAATTTTTTTCTCTACATGTCTTCTGTGATATTTTTTACTGACCAAATTAGTGTTTGGGTTAATTTACTGCCCACATGTTGTATCTCTTGCATTACAGACTTGTGAGTTTTCTACCTTGAATCTGATCCCACCTTGTGTTGATCTGATTTTAGATGGGAAAACAGAAGAAATTATCTTTTGGAGATGTTTTATTCTGGGGTTTAGTTGTCTTCACTGGCTGTGGTTGATCTTTAAATTTGTGACATTGCTGTTTGTGGCTTGAAGCTTGAGCTCTTGAATTGCTTTGGTGGCTTTTATTTAAATGTTTTCCCCCTTCAATGTGTAGAAAGAGAAATGTTGGGGGTTTAGCAGTTAAATGACTAAATTCAAGCACTTCAGCCTCCTTATATTTGTTTACTTCTGTGTGCCTCATTGCTGGAGATTTTCATGCATGTTGTTTCTAACAAAAAAAAAAAAACTTAACCCACTAGACGTGGGCATGACTTTCAGCATTTACTTACAGCAGCAATTCTAGAAATTAATCTAGAATACCACTCTTGAATAAGGGCATAACTTTTGGCCTTCTCCCCATGATTTCTGTGAAGTATAACCAAAGTATAAATATGAAGTATAACCATGAAGAACCTTTTGGTTCTTCACATTGTGTATAGAGTTTATTTTCTTCTGTTGTGAATCCTGAGACTTATCCATGTTTTTTTCTTAGCTGTGCCTCCACTTCAAATTCTCCTGACAATCCTGGTAAGACACCGAGTTGTGCACCAGCTTAAAGTGACAAATGTCATACTTGCTTTTAGCTTGGCAGTTTGTTCATATCAATCTGAAGTGGCGTGATGGGTGCCATGGAGGTTTTACTGGGGTCCAGAGATCCTGTCACTATTTACCTCTTCTTTTTGGACAAGTTTTGTCCATCACTGGAGCAATTTAAAGCTTTTCCAGGTGGCGTAACAGATTGACCCAGGCAAACCCAACAAGCCAGCAGAAAGAAGAACATTGCAGAACCAATATTGTTCCTTGACCCAGCTCTGTTGCATTTCAGACCTCTGGTACATTTCTGTTCAGTTTCTGTTGTGCACAGTGTCAAGACAGCACACAATCTCCATCAGTTATAACCTGGCCTGTCTGGCTTCATTGTTGAGCGTTTTTTGTCAGTTTTCAGTGAATTTTTATTTTTTTCTCTTGAGGTTCAAATGCAATCTGAATTCAATACCTTAATTTACAAATAGTTATATTTAGTCTTCATTGTTGCAGTTAATCTCCTGCTTTTCTATATGTAATATTTCTTCAGAATTGAGTATCACAACCTTTAAATATGGCAGTGCACAAAGACGAAGTGTTTCAGGAAGCTTTATCTGGCTGAAGTAACTGAGGTCTGTTAAACCAGCACATCAGAAACAATTGCAATGTTCTGATTTTTTCCTTTTTTATTCAATGTGACATATTCTATAAGTGTCCATTGAACTGAAGTTTCAATTTCTGAAGCCTTCTCTGAGGATCTTCCAGCTGCTCCACTTTTTTCCCCACATTTCTTGTTTATTCTTTGGAATCAAGCCTGACTGCTGTATACAAAGGATTCTGACTTTTTTTTTTTTAAGTGTTCATAGCTGCCTATTATCTGTTACTTAGGCTAAGCCTGAGATAGACTAGATGAGCATCTCCTCTGATTGCTGTGTAACAGATAAGACTTCTCACTCAACCTTCCTCTGTGCTGAAGGCCTGAGCAGGCTTGTAAGATGGGGCTCCCCTTCCTAACAAAGGGGTGCTCTTTTCAGGTCACTCTCAGGACACCAGAGAGGTACTGAAAAATAGGATTTTTACAACAAAATTTGGAAATTGAAGCTTGCTTTACAATTTTCTTCTCAGACTTCTGTATAAGATCTTTGTTTTTTTTTTTTGTAGCCAGTTAAAGCAGTGGCTTTAGTGATGGCATTTCCAGGCAGGGCTGTGTTTCCATTTCAATATTTAAAGTAAAATTAATGTAAGGGTTGTAAAGATATTCTGTTTTGTATTTCTTTCACCACATAACGTTTCCATTTCCCAGGACTCCTGCAAAGGCTCAGTTACTCTGACCCTGATTACTTATTCCCTCTTCCTGGTCCCTCATTGGCCTCATTAAGACTGCATATATTTACTACGTATTTTTATACTTTTTTCATTATGTATCTGTAGAGGTACCATCCTTTGTAATGCAGCAAGCATGGAAAAGTAAGCATGGAAATCTATCATGCTTTTTTTTTTACATAGTACCTTACTAGTTTTCCCCACAGCTTTATAAGCAAACTGAACCAACCAGGGTCAAATCAGTCTCTTTAAGAGCTGCAACTTTCCCAGGATCCTATCACAGCTACACCAGTGTTGACTTTTGACATGTGTTTTTCTTTTTCTTATCAAGACTATTGCACAAATGGCATGAGGTTTTTCTCAATGCAGATGTATAAACCTGCCCTCCTTTTTGAGCATCAGTCTTCAGTTCCAACTGATACATTCAGTTCTATCTGTCCTCTCCTCCCTAAGCAAACCCACAAGCATACTTTAAATCATCTGTTTGCCCTTCCTCTAGAAACAATCTTCTGCTACTGATAGTGGGGACTGATCCTGCAAACTGCTGACACTTTCTTTTTTGTGGTGATCATTTGTGTGAAGACTTGTTCATGGCACTGAGAACTTCAAGTGTCTCTATCGCATTTTATGTGCAATATTCATCAACATGAGAATTGAAACCCTCAGATGGTGGGTAACCTGAAGGTATACTTTAAAAAAAAGTTCAGAGTGCAGTTATGATGGAGTACATTTATAATAAATCTATTTTACTGTAGGTGATCTGCTGTTATGTAGGTAGTTGCATTTCCTAATATCAAAATAATGCATTAATTGTATACTACCTCTTTTTCCTCCCCAATGATAAAAGCTCATCCATGTCATCAGATCCCTGCTGATTTTTCTCATGATCTCAGATTAGTACCAAAGTGATTACTTATAGACAGCTATTTCTGGCTAGCTTTCTTAATGCATAGTTTTATGTCTTGCATGAATATCTGCAAAAATATTTTCTTCCTCAAATTAAGTTATTGATCGAATTCTGGGTTCTTGGAGATGATTTCTATGACTTTCTGATTGCTTCTGTACCCAATGTCTTCTCTGGCGCTAACCCAATCCCAGTGTAATATTTGGAATGCAACAATTCCAGCTTGCATTACCTCAGAAACTAGCCCATATCAGGGTCTTATCTTCATGTTTCTGGGGGTGTTTCCAGTTTGTCAGTCTCTATAGAATTCATCTGAGAACTTGCCCTTGAAAGTATTGAAAAATTAGAAGTGTTCTGTTTAGCATTGTTTGTAGTGAACTGATATTTTAAATGAATGATGATACATTGTAGAGATTAGTGATGGCACAGGAGTGTTCTGGGGAAATAATGAGCTGTCTACATGGTCAGGGAGAAATTTAGCTTCATCCTGTCATCTCAGATGTACAGGAGAGAAAAGGGAAATAATTTACAACAGGGCTGTGTACCTCTTAACACTGTAATATATTAAACTTGTGATGCTGTGACACTAATCACCAAAATTTCTAGGGCTGTGTCATAAATTAGATTGTACTGCATCTGATTGGGCTCTTTGTGCATTATTCACATCAAAAGGCAATTACATTTTGTGTGGACTTAATCCTACCAGTTTAATGGGGCATGTAAAATATGCCTTGTAATTTGTCCTTTATTAATACTGTATATGAGTTTTCTGCAAATGGGAGGCCACTAGTTATTTTGATTCTTAGATATTGGGGTTGCCTTTCCTGATATAACCTTTGCTTAAATTATCTAGATGTACATGCAGATGCATATATTTTCAAGGGCTGCATCACACAGTGTGTGACTTGCTGGAGTTACCCTAACAGTCAGTGTAACTGTCTAAATAAACTTGGCAAGCCAGGGCTCAGAGTTTCTTGTACAAAGCACTAGTAAACATTGAAGTAACTGCACTTTCATAGTACATCTTTTTTTTTTTTTCCCACTATTTTTCTATATGGCACCTTGGCACCAAAAAAAGTAAGTTTGGCCTAGTGAAAATTCCTGGCAGATCAAAAGTTTAAAAAAAACAAACTATTAAAGATGATCTCATACAGAAGAAACAAATGACCTGGAGAACAGAGCAGTAGGAATGGGAGCAAATTCAGCAATATCAAATGGAAAGCAAAGTGTACTGGAGACTGGAGAAAGGCTTACTGGTTTAAGTTAGGATCTCTAATGCAAACAACTCTTGACATCAATGGATGGTGATAAATTCAACTGGATGATTAATTAGGGCAGGCGTTTCTGTGCAAGTTGCAGAGGTGCTGGTGCCTGAGGACTGGTGATGCTGCCACAAAAACTTACACAGCACATGGTTTTGAGCACCCAGTGTTTCCCATGTATCCAAGTCAGGTTTTCAGGTGGTACATTTACACTTGGAACAGAGTAATTTTTTTATGCCCAACTGCACACTTTCACTGCTGCCTGTAGAATAGAAAACCAGTAAGGAAAAACTGAGGACAAAAATGGCATGTTGAAGATGAGGTCTCAGGATTGGCAATGATTTCAGGGATGGACATGAGAACTCTTATATTTGTACTTCTGTTCATCCATTTTTCTCATATACTGATTGAAAAGTGTTAAGCCTTCTACTACAAAACTTTTGTCTACACTGTAACAAAATGCACTTAAATATCACGTAGAATACTTATTTCCCAATGAATAAATGAACAACTTTTTCCTTTGGAAAGTGGATAAAACAAATTATTTCTCAACTTTAAAGTTCTTATATCTAGTAAAAGTTTTCTTAAAAGGAAAGCCTAAAATCTTCATTTCCTGGTAATTTTTAACTTTTTTTTTACTTTTTATTTTTACTTAATTTTAAAGCATTTTAATGGCTATTTTAAAAATAAACAAAAACAAATGACTCCGTTTTACTGATTTCAGTTTACCAGTACTATGAGTTTAACCTGAATTTTTTTGTATCTGTATGTCACATCCTCTAATAAAATTGACCTTGATGCTAACTGAATGTCACTCATAATTTTTGTTCTGGTCCAGCCAGAAGCCCCCCATATTGTACTAATTCTGTGCAGAGATAGTGGGTAGTCACGTTATATGTCAGATATAATTGGTGAAAAGGAAACAAAGATTTGAATGCATGCTGAAAATGAATATAGCGTTGCTTTGCTCATTACTGTCTGCAGGACTGATGCATGAAAACAGTTATTTCTTCAGTAGTTTCTTACATGCTTCATTGCAAACATTCACAAGAACCTTATTTTTAGCATGTATTTATATCACCTATATATCCTATAGTATAATCCACTTGTATAATCCATCCATAATGGGAGACCATAGTTATATGTGACACTATATCTTGAGAAACACATCCAACCAATGTATTTCTCATTTCTATGCAGTTCCACATCCAGAGTATGAGTTGATTTTTTTTTTTTTTAATTTTTAAAATACTGGGCAGGATTTTGATCAAGAGCCTGAGGGTTGATGGGGAGGGAGGGATGGTTTGGGGCAGTTTAAGAATGGATATTGTAAACAACAGAAGTGAACTGGGAATTCCAGACCTTGTCTTAGTCTAGCCACCTTAATTTCAACTAAAAAAACTGCATGTGCCTAGACCATGAGTGATGTTTTTGGCTACTAGCTTCTACAGACAAGATAGTGACCATAACAACATCAGATGGCAAGCTTAACCAAGAGGAATTACATGGGTAGAAATGAGAAGACCTCGTGGTTTTTAGCAGTGATAAAAGCATCATCCCTCCACTTGACAACTTCAATTGTGCTCCACAGGAGTCAAAACTAAGAGAATGCTGGAATAATTATTTTTATTTAATCTATAATCTATGGAGTTGCTAAGGGGGGAAGGGGGTATCAGCTAGGATGTCAACAAATAAGTTTTTAAATAAAAATTGGCAAATTGAAAGTCTAATGGTAACATCATGAGGTATGAGTGGACAACAGGTGAACACAGGTTATAACTACAAATTTGCTATTAACAACAGACTCGTGGAATAGATGAAGCTTAATAGTATCTTCTGATGTTCTGCTTCTTGCTGTATAACTATTTATGGCTTAGAGCAGTGTAAATGTGATCTATATACACAATGAGAAAAGACACAATGATTGCCTTTGTTAAAGGCCTCTTAGCACAATTCTTGCTCAAGTTACCCCCCAACCCTGGGAAGGAAGGGGGATGGGAAAGGGCAAAAAGTTTCAGAAGTGTAGAAAATTACAATCTTGAGATATCGAGTAATATGCTTAGCTAACTAATGTTAAGGTGGTAGTTGTACGTTAAAAAAAAAAAAAAAAAAAACAAAGGAATTTGGGTCAGGAACAACTGGATACCTTTGACTCATCTGCTTCTGGTGTCCATATTAAGAGTTAACAGAAGGACTTGAGCTACAATGTGTTCAGTGCCTACCCTCTGAATTCTATATTTTCTCTAATGGGCCTTATTGGGACTCATTGGTTAATGAAGTGGCTGGAGACATTTGGTTATCTTACATCCATAGCTGAGCTGACCAGGCAGTTTCACTGATGCCAGCATAGCTGAGCTGGGCTTCAAGCTCAGTTCAATAAATGCTAAAATCAGGTTGAATTCTACTTTGACAAAATCAATGGCAGAAATCGTTTGGCTATGGTCTTCGCTACACTTAGACCACTTTATGCTCCTCTGGCATAGTAAAGGAGGAATGAATTAAGCTGACTCATTTTAAAGCCTATTTATTCTGCCAGGATGATAGTGTGGGTTTAGGGTAAATGAAATTTCAGACTAATTGGCTTTAGTGTAAATGAGCATCAGTGCCATCGGCTTGTTTGGAGTGAGTCAATAATGAGAGATGTATGCGAGTGAATCCCCTAGCCTGTTTTAGCCACTTTTTAGCTGGAGTGGGATCCTCTATGGAGATGAGTGGTCATTTTGCAGTGCTTTGTGTGGGCAAGGGAGCAACAGGGATGAGCCTTCCTGAAGAATGTAATCCAGTAGGTACATGGTCAAGTAGCGATAGGGTGAATGTCTTCTTAGCTCCAGTTGTGCTTTGTTGTAGTGCCTGAGGTGCAAAGAAATACCATCCCATGGCAAAGAGTGGAAGGGAAAGAAATTATAATAAAAACCCACATATTTCAGTGTTTACCAGTTTGCACACTAATGTCTTGCTAAAGTGGTTCTGATTGTACTTTGGACTAATGGGAAATGAAGTTCTTTGCAGGCTTGTGGAGTGTGGTGTTTTTTTTTTTCTTTTTGCAAAATAACATCACCAAAGCCCCACAGAAGTTTCTAATTACAAGACTTTTTTTTTTTCCTTCTGTAGTCTGGACCACTCTCATGGTAGCTCCATGTACAGTTTGTGAGGTATTTCAGAAGTAAGGCACTAAACCAAATCAACCATTTTATAGCTGTATTGCAGAGTTAAATTGCATTGGATTGATGCTACATAACACATATTTTGTAAAAATAGCCAGAAATCTATTTCTGTTTAATGGTTACAATTAAGGGCTTTTCATGAGACAGGTGGAAGAAAAGCTCTTCAATTACCTGGAGGGCTGCAGAAATGCCATTGAATGAATCACTTAATCCTTTTAAGTACAGTCATTTTCTGATTTTTTTTAAACTTATTTCAGACATTTCCCACCTTGCATGACACATCCAAGAATAAAAGCAAAAGGTTGGCTGTAGCCTGCTTTGTGGTCCCTGTCAACCTGTTCCTGAGTAAATCTGTTACAGATTTATGTAGTATGCATGTAGCTGTTTATTAAATATGTGCAATGTAATCTTAGGCTCTGTGAGGTGCATGTTCTTGTCATGTGATTATACTATTTGATTGTGCCCCATTTCATTTTTATTGTTGAATAAGGTATAGCCTGAATTATGGTGTGTACCTAAATGGTGAGAAAGTAATAAGCAAGTAACCTGCAGGAAATCTTGAGGAAATCTCAATTTCCTTGCTTTTCTTCCATGGGTGTTCACAGTTCAATTCTTAAGTCAGCAGGCAGCTACAATGCTAGAAACGAGGAGCTGGAGGAAAGGGGATACCTTAACTTTTGAGCACTTCTGTAGGTTTTGCCAAGACAAGAGTTTGCATCAAATGTAATATCTCTTTCCTTCTCCCTCTTCATGTCTGACTGTTTAACTGCTGCTGTCGGGAATTAGAATTGTCTGAAGTTGGTATGATCTTGGGAACTGATACCAGATATGGTTAATTAATAAGGCTGGTTGAAAATTAGGATCATTTTATTGAAATGTTTGCTTTAGTTTTGCAGTGTTAACTTGCTCTAGTATATCTTGCTATGTTTTAGATACTAGTGCTTATTAAAACTAGTTTTTAACTCAGATTCAACCCTGACAATGAATATTTCAACATAAGTCACTCCTTGAAGAGGTTCTGTAAATTTTCTTTCATCTGACTTAAAGATATGACTTAATGGGAATAAATAATCTGAAGGAGTTGTTCTTTGGCAAATGTAATACAGACTTTTTCCCCTTATTTATAGAGCTGCTGCTACAAACCAGAGAAACAAAGAGAAAAAACAAAATAGCACGTCTTTATTAACAGGAACTTCAAGTGGTGTTTTCTGTGCTTTCTAAGCTATGGGGTAGTCAGCAATTCTAGAGAAGATATTAAAAATTAACTTCACTCTAACTACAAAAGCATAAGTGATAATTCTAGAGAGGTATATAGGATCCATTCCTAACAAGAGAAGAACTGTGTTTTAGTCACTTGAGTAAAATTCAGTAATGAGAATTTCCCTGATTAGTCTTCAGTTTCTGTGAGTAGGTAGTGTCTACTAGAAATTAAACCAGGTGAGAAAAATCTTCTTCAAGCTTTCTGAGTTGAAAGCTACAGGGAGGTGCTACTTGACTGCCTTTGTAAAGGAAGCAATAAATTCATTTTACTCATAGACTGGTGAAACAGAGCACACAAGTGGCCATGCCTGAAAATTGTGTACATCTAGAAATGAGATTTATATCTAAAGCTGTTTTGCCACTTTTACTGAAGCAATAGTTCCTGCTGTAGCTATGGATTATTTTTGAATGGTAAGAAGTACATAAAAATAAACATCCTAACATGAACTGCTTGCAGAAAGAAAATAGGTTATCTCTTTTCCCTTACAAAATAGTAATCCATTTTTGTTCAACTATAGATTGTTACTGGAATGGCAAAGTTACAAAATGCTTTTCATTGGACTTGTCTGAAACATCAAAACAGAAGAAAACAAGCTGCCTGTTGAGGTACAGTAAATGCTGAGCACTTAACTGTTTTTCATATGTTAAGACAGTTTTGCTAAACACATGAACTGCATATTAACAGATGTTCTGGGACTTTGACTTATCTGCCTATATTTCTTAAGTCAGATACTTTTGGGTTCAAGAAAATGTCTAAGCTTAACTAAAAAAATAAAGTTTAACTAAAATGGACTTTGAAAATAAAATTTTAAAATGTGTTTATTTTGTGCTTTGTTTCATGTCCTTATATGCCAAATTTTAGATCTACATGCATGCATTTCTGGAAGGAATGCTGTTTTATTTACTGCCTGAAATGAAGATAAATGAATTTATATTTTGTGAAAACATTGTGAAAGCAGGAAGGGTATGTATAAGCAATGTTTTTAAACAAAATGTGTCTGGAGTTCTGCTCCTTTGTGCCTCTTGTTGGCCAATACTTGCTGAATGACCCACTAATACTTGTATCGTGTTTGGAGCATGAACAGAATACCTGTTTTCTGTAGTTTAAATATCTGATTATTCTTTAGAAAATATTGGTATTAGACAAAAAGGATAACTTCACTTGTGAGTCCCAAGGAAAATTTTTTTCTATATGTAAGAGCAGCTGAGAACTCAATAGGAAGATGTCCAGCACCCTGCACACATCTACTGTGTTGTTTTGGTCACTGGGGCAGTGTCTACATATTCCCTTGGTAACCTTTTAAAAATATAGTCAGTTCAGAAAGCTCAATAAGGGTTTAGCTGTCAACATCCATAACATGTAGAATCTACCAGCCCAGATATCTCCATTGTTGTTAAAGGAAAGAAAAAATAAACTTATCACCTTTCTGTGTTCTGCTTGCCACTAAACACTTTAGCTTTTGTGCAGTTGTTCATCTGCTCAAAGGTTTTGCTCTAACTGATATTAAGAGATGTATCTTTTCTCCTCAGTGCCCTACAGTCTTGCAGGGTTACATGGCATAATACTTTTTCATACATCTTCACTGCAGTTCTAGGGAATTTGGCTTTTCAGGAAATTTGGTTAGTATTGACTTAACTTCATCTACATGCACCATCACCTACTTGTGGCACCTATCACAGAATCACAGAATCGTCTAGGTTGGAAGAGACCTCAAGATCATCGAGTCCAACCTCTGACATAACACTAACAAGTCCTCCACTAAACCATATTTCTAAGTTCAACATCTAAACATCTTTTAAAGACCTCCAGGGATGGTGATTCCACCACTATCCTGGGCAGCCCATTCCAATGCCTCACAACCCTCTCAGTGAAGAACATAAAGAACATATTTTCTTCATAATATCCAACCTAAAACACCCCTGGCGCAACTTTAGCCTGTTCCCCCTCATCCTGTCACTAGGCACATGGGAGAATAGACCACCCCGTACTTGCTACAGCCTCCTTTAATGCACTTAAGAAGAGTGATAATGTTGCCCCTGAGCCTCCTATTCTCTAGGCTGAACAAACCCAGCTCCCTCAGCTGCTCCTTGTAGAGCTTGTTCTCCAGACCCCTCACCAGCTTCGTCGCCCTTCTCTGGACTCGCTCAAGCACCTCGATGTCCTTCTTGTAGCGAGGGGCCCAAAACTGAACACAGTACTCGAGGTGCGGCCTCACCAGAGCCAAGTACAGGGGGACATTCACTTCCCTAGACCTGCTGGCCACACTGCTGCTTATGCAAGCCAGGATGCCATTGGCCTTCTCTGTCACCTGAGCACACTGCTGGCTCATATTCAGCTGACTATCCACCAATACTTCCAGGTCCTTCTCTGGCTGGCAGTTTTCCAACCTGTCCTGTACATTATCCTCCAAAGTAAGCTTAGAAGTTCTCTGGGTGAATGACAAAGTGCATTGTTGTTTTTTGAAAGTTGGCCTCCTTGACGAAGTAAGGATGAAAGGGCTTTTTTGGGACTTGGTGTCCTGATGATACTCAGGAGACGAGAGCTATGTGGGACAGGTATGTTGTATTTCCTTCATGAGTGCTTTATGTATGTGCAGTGACGGAGGAGGAAAGCCAGAGCACATGATAGTCAGAATATAAACAAGCTGTTTTTCCTTTTCTCTTTATATTTTAAAATCTGGTTTGTGTCATACCAATGTGACAGTTAGTGTTCCTTTTGTGCTTTCAAGTAGATCAATAGGTTTGTTGTTGGGTCAAGACAAAGGACTTGGCAGCCTAGAAAACAAATTACTTATATTTTTTCTCCTATTCAGGCTTCCTCTGTCATGGAAGTTGTTAGCTGTAGAAGAATTTTTTTTCTTTGTCATCAAGCTGTTTTGGTGTCAAAATATCTAGAAAAGATAAAATGCTTATTTATCTGTATCCCATTCTGTAGCATCTTTGGATTCAGCTTGTCTTCACAGTAATATTTTGTATGTTACAAGGATGATGATATCTTCTTGTCTAACTGACTACTTCAGAAGGGATGACTGTTCATTTGGGAACAGCTATCATAATAACAGCAGTAATACTAATAAGCCCTTACTTCAACATCATAGCAGCCAGATGTGCTTTTATTGAAGCAGAGTTCTTAATCTCTATAGTGGGAAAGATATTTTCCATGTCTCCTTTATATGGAAGGCACAAGTGGAAAGAAATTACATCAGAAATCATCTGTTTTGTCATGATACTGACTTTCATTTTCCATGGGGTCTTTATAAGATGTGTATTTTACAGTTTGTGTCAAAGACCAGTTTAGGTCAAGACTTACTACACACAGATGAACTATTAAAAGAAAAGGGGCATTTGAGGCTTCTGCAAACATACATTGTGTGAAGAACACTTCTGGAAAGTCCATGCCCTATGAGTTTCTTGGTCTCTAGTTTCATTATTTTACCTTCTGCTCTCCTTTCAAGCAGCTCTTTCAATGGATGCTTTGGAGCTTTGAGGTGCCACAGTATGCAACTGCCATCACCACCCCAGTCTTCTTCCCAAGCCACAAGGGTGTTGAAGTTGCAGAGTATCAAATTGGAGCATCTCTCTTCAGTGTAGCACAGTGGTCCAGTTCATTTTGTACCAGCACTAACTTTGTATTCAGCTGTTCTGCATTTGCCTTGCTTGCTCTGTTTCATACAGATAAAAGCCAAAAATTTTATTTGGATTTGATTGGATTTACTTTTAGGTAAAAAGAAAAAAATAATAAGAAAATGAGCTACTGTCTCAGTCATATCATTTGATTTCACAGTCCCCTCTGGATTTAACTGTAGACTTTTTTTCTTTTTTCTGATATTTAATGCTGTTTTGTAGAGAATGTTTTCTGTAGTGTGGTGGAAGAAAGCAAAACTCACTCCAGTGCCTTGGTCAAAACCACTAAATGGAGAAGGTTGATGTTTGAAGAAAGCCTTAGGGGGGAGGAGGAGGGTATTTGCTTCCCAGAACTGCAGTTTCCCTGAGATGAGGGGTGTGTGTGTATGACAAAAATTGACTCCCAAATATGCATTTGGTCCCTCAGTTTGACCTGCCAGATACTGTCTTTAATTTGAGGACAGTTTTGAGGATGAGCCCACATTATGAGACAAAACTTTGAACTTGTTTGGGCTGTGAAGTCTAATTTTTTCCCTCAATTTGATCACTGCTGAATTGAGAAGTAGACTTCCTTTCCATTCAGCAAAGTGGTAGGGGAAGTGGTAGGCTGGGAGTACTTCTGCCTGTGAGTAATAGTATTTGTGAAACTGAATTTTGATTGGGGTATGTGTAGATTTTGGTATCTACTATTAGTAGACACCATAGTATCTACTATTGGTAGATACCATACCATACTAATAGTATGGTATCTACTATCTACCCATACTATTGGGGTATGGGTAGATTTTAACCAGACTATTCTTGGGATTCTGTGAGGAGAAGATGGGGAACACAGGCCTTGTAATATTGCATTAATTTTTAGGACTAATAGCAGGTACTGCCATTGCATATGATCACTCATTATCCCAATGCTCTACACACTTTCATGTGATATGTATTGTCCCTTTCCTTCTCTAAAAGTTTGCTCCCTGTATCTAGGGTTTTTAAATTCCTAGGTTTCTAGGAATGTGCTGAAGGGAACTACTCCTATTTATATGGACTATAAATCACCATGCCATTTATGACTTTCCTATAACTGTGCAAGTGTGTATATATATATAAATATTAAATCTTCTAAAAGGAGAGCTGTATTCCTTTAATTTCAGTGCTGCATTTTTTTGTCCTGGTATATCACACTTACTTCCCCTTACTCATCCTTTTATTTTATGGACTGTGAAAACTCTGAGGACCTCAGTAACTGTTTGGTAGCTGTCAAGCAACACTCTGTGGTATTTCTTATATGGTGAGGTGCATCAGTATTATGCTTGGAAGATCAGCTTGATAAAGGGGACACCAAGTAGAAATGTTGCACAGATGTTCTGAGACTTCAATTTTTGAAATTCGTGGACCAGGAGTTTGATTATATTCTGAAATCAGTGAAGCAAAGAGTAAATATAAAGCTCTGTGACCAGAAGTCCCTGCAGCAGAGAGATGCTGTGTTAAATCTTATATTTAGAGCCACAGTGGTACAGAAATTTGCTTCCAAAGCATGATCTGTAGAAGCTGCTGCTTGCTTCTGGAGGGACCATCTGTAACATCCCAATGCCTTGAGCAGGGTAGAAGTTTTGCTGTTTAGTGTCTCTGCTGTGGCTGGAGCAGGAGAGTCTTCCTTTCTTCTTCCACACATTGCGTGCACAGGATTTCTATTACTTAAGTGTATCTTCTCTTTATTTGAAACTGTTGTTCATTTAACCATGACTAATAAATAGCTTAAATCTCTGAAGAGACTAGTCAAATTCAGACCACATACAAACCTTATCTAAGCAACCTACAGATATAGACACATCAACACCACCTGCAGTTCTATTATCCTACAATGAACAAGTTAAAAATAACTGATCTGATATGAACTAGCAGAACCACAATGTCTGATCGAGGGCTGGATATCAAGTATCTACTGCATCAGGCAATGTTAAAAATGAGTTTTAATTTGGCCTTTTTATGCTAATAATCTTCATACCAAGTGCTGAAGTATCAAGGAAAAAATGTTGCTGAGAAACATTAAGTGGAGTGAGATACGTGATGCTTGAAATAATCTGTTTTAGGCTGGCAGAGTAAGTGCTACTACTTCCATGTGCTGTATTTGTCCAGTCTGCAGATCTGGTTGGTAATCCTGTTTTACTGAATGAAACTATGTCAGACTAAATTCATGCTGAAGTCTGTAAGGTTTAAAAGCATTTCTGTTGTAAGGAAAATGACACAGCTTCTTGCAGCTAGTGTTTAATCAATTTATTGGTGTTTCTCCTTCAAGCACTATCAAATTTAGTGTAGCTAGCCACAAATGTTCTGGTTTGTGTTATTTCCTTAAGTAATGTTATTTCACTTTGTAAGGGGCTTGAAAGTAAAATTCCCTTTTTAAAAATAACTAGGTAAAGTAGGTTTTGTATACCTAGATGTATCACTGTACATAGTGGTGGCATCAGGAGTAATGCATTTGATTTTTGTTGGTGTAGTAGTGGAGAGTTCTCTTAAGCTGCAACTTTTTACAGTGTTCCCACAAACCACAGGGGAAAGCAAGTGGTCAAGTGGTCCTTTGATCTTCTTGTGCATGTTCCTGTACTCACCCATCATTGCTGGTCTGTATGGATACGTTGTGTCTGGGAGGTCTTGAAGCTACTTGGAAGAATAGGGTAGGCTTTTCCCTTTGTTAAGTAACAATTATTCTTTTGCAAATATAGAATAATGCCTTCTTTCCCTCTTTCTACTCTAGCTATATTAAATTATTGCATTGCATGAAATTGCTGTGGTTTAGCAGATATTTGCAGTAGGTTGGTTCATAAAAATGCACAGCACTCACATCACTCTCATCCTTCTGGCTGCTTGGTGTTGCTTTTAATGCTTTTTCACTTTCTAAGGAAAAAGTGGTTGTGAAGCTGTGGTGGGAATCATGAAATTAGAGCTGTGTAATGCCTTTAGTCTGTCAATTAGTCTCTCTGATACAGAACCATGATGAATCCCATGGTGCCTTTTCCCTGTTGAGCAAAATAAGATTCATTTTCAGTTTGCAGGCCTGCAGATGCCCCTTCTGGTCTAAGGGAATAACAAAAGGTGTCAACCCATGTGTCAAACTAAAATAGAAAGCAGAAAAAAGCTGTATAGGAAAAAAAATCCCCGAGAAAGATATATTTCTGGTGAACGTAACTGAGTTAAGAGGTAGGAAATATTTAATAAGACTGAAGTGTTTAGTACAAACCCATCATACCAGACTCGTTGTAATTCATTTATCTCACACTGAGGGGTTGCCTCTTATCGAGGAGAAAAAGGAAACAACTTGACAAAGCTCAGAAAATACTGCTGGGCATAGAAAAAAAATGCCTTTTTAAAGGTAGAAAAACCCACGTGAATTCCAGAGTGAGTTAAGCATGGGTGGTGTGAAGAAGCCTTTGAAGAGTCAGAAGGAGGGGTGGTTGGGTGGGAACTGAACTTGGGAATGATGTAGGGTTGGGGAGGCATCCCAATGGAGGCATTAACCTTGTTAGTTTGAGAGGCCAATTGCTACTTGGTCATGGGGAATCCTTTCATACATGCAGCAGTTTTAAGCAAGGAGGTAAACAAAATGGAATAAAGAGCAGTCAGCCCCGATAACTGTAAAAAGCTAGTGGTGTTTTGACAGCCTGGTATGACTGTTCTGATTATTGAATTATTAATGCTTTCAGAAATGTAATTCTTTTAATGAGATGATTTCTTTGGGGAGCCTTTTCTTTCACCTACGACAACATGAAAGATGTGCTGGGAAGTACTTGTCCGCTGTCCTATTCTAGTTATTTAGGCTGAGGGAATGTGTGTGTTCTTGTGATCACAATTCATTTGAGGAAGTTAGGTGTTTCAGATATTCCCATATACTAATAAATCTTATTTAAAACTGCAGAAATATATATTTCTCTAAAGAATTCAATATTTTTGGGTTAATTTCTAAGCAGGCTGGATTAAATGCAAAAAGGAGATATAATATATTCATGATAGAGCAAATACTGGGGAAGGTGATCATATCCTCAATTATATAATATAAGAGTTTGGAGGTATATAGCTGTCTATGTATTAGAGAGAAAGGCTGTGATTGTTAGCAAGGGCTTAATTGATGCTGCTAGTACCTTTGACTCTGTGACAGGGGTTGGTTGACAGGCAATAACCTAACCTCAGCTATCTGCTGTTTGAGAAGCTCAGGTGATATTGAAAGTCAGAAATGGGATGTGGCCATAGCTCATCTCCAAAATGAAGCATGGATTCTGTTTTGAAGAAAGCCTGTTTAATACTGTCTTGAATACTCCTTTATCTGGCCAGAAATCCTGTGTTTATTGAGGGTGAAATTCATCCATGTGCTGCAAACTATGAGCTCCAAATAAAGCTTCAGTGAGCTTTTAATGTGGGTTATATCATATTCTGGCTTTCAGGTGTAAGGATGAGTTTCTCCTTGAAAAAAATGAAGGCTGAGAGCAGAGTAAAATAACGATGGATGAAATGAAACTGGGCTCTCAGAAGAAATGGCACACAAATCCAATTTGGGTCAGTAAAATGCAGATATATTTTTTATTACATGCTGTTTCACATAAAGTACAGTTACAACAGGAAATCAATGGAAAATAAAAATTGCATATAGGACAAACTGCTTAAAAAAAAAAGGCTATACTCTTCTGTTCAAATTGTAAGGTGAGTGCAACAGAGGGATAATCTGTGGGTTTTATATCTTCAGATAGAGGAAGGGAGGAAGCAAACCTATTAGCTGTTTAGGCACTATCTGTGACTCTATCCTTGATATTCTTTGGTAGTGTGTGCCTGTCCTGATTATACAGTGAATGCAGATGCAAGTTGTGCATGAGTGGATCTTTGATATTTCTTTCTTAATATTTTTATTTTCAAATTAGACTTGTTGTTTATCAATCTCTCACCAATATGTGGATGTATCTGATGCTTGCACCATACCTGCATGTAATCCTATTCTGCTGCCAGTGTTTGTTGTCTTTGTATTGGTCTCCTACATATGTGGGGCCAATTACAGGGTGTTAACCCTAAAACAATTCATGTGTCTCCTCTGATTGGATGTTAAACTCATCAGCTATAGGTCTCAATTACAACCAACATGAAATAGCAGGGGGAAACAAGAAAGGTGCTTAGCATATGAGATGTTAGATTCTTCTGCTCCTTTCTTTTATATAAAAATGATAAAGGTACTTCATTCTTCTTAATGCAAAGATTTTTTTAATATATTAGAATGTTGAGTTTTTTTTACTTCATTGGTAGTTCCTGTGAGGAAACAATAGTATTCAAATGCCAGTGTTAAATGTCTAACTTTGTAGATAAAAAGGATTTATGTTTGGTTACTTTTCTGCACCAAAGCAAAAGAAACCTAGAAAAGGCAGCAGCCTTCTGAGAAGGTACTGAAGAAGGACTGCAGTTTGACTTTCTTTCCCTTATGTCTTTCCTCTTTGCTCTGAGTGCTCTTGCCAATAACCTTCATAGTTTTTCTCCACACTTTTTAGATATGCTACTTTATATTTCTGTTGCATTTACAGTATTAAAAAAATAAAATCATCCTCCTGCTCATTTTTTTTCTTTGCATTGCTCTTTGAATCCCCAGTGGCCTATTACCTGTGGTAGAGTAGCTCTCACTTGAGCTGCTGGTCCTATATGAAGAACTTCTGAAGTTACCTTTGATCTCTCCCTGGTTCCCAGTATTTTAGTTCAATGTCTCAGTCTGAGAGACTGTGACTCTGGAGAAGAACATTCAAGCCAACTGGACAGGAAGTTCTACTGAATGTTGAATCAGTTCATGAATACTTTCCTACTTTCTCTTTTTCTACCTTTCTATGTAAGGGGCTTTTTTAAAAAATCAAAACCCAGCCAGTAGAACTGCACTGCCTTTATTAAACAATTGAATTTTCAAATTATGACTCTGGTGCTTAAGACGGCTCTGTGGTTTTGAGATAGTAATTATTCAGTAGAAATCTTCGTAGCTTTCAAGTGCATGAAATTCTCCAAGCTATAAAATTGCAAGTTTTACATGAAATATAAAGTGGAGACTTTGTGGATAGTGACCCTTACTGTTTTCCCTCTTGATTTATTTTGCTTGTGTTGGGGAATGCTTAGACTTCAATATGCATATAAGAGTATTCATTAGTCAGAAAATTGTCTGAATACTGGAAAAGCTTATTGATTAAGGAGTTCTTATTGAATCCGTTTCTGTACTAGTATTTTTCAATTGACTAGAAGTCTCTACCTATTCATAGTCAGTGGCATTTCTTTGGTTAACTGACATTGATTCAATTACATCGTCGGTTCTGCTCTAGTATTTCCAAGAGCTTTGGGCCTCTCCTGGGATGCTGTGTTATCAGCTCTGCTTGCTCAGCAAGTTGGACTTGAGTTTAAATGTTGCTGATTTTTTTTTTTTTTTCTTGTACTTATGTGAATATATGAGTAGTAACAAATATAAAACCTGAATCTAATCTGTGGGACCCATAAGTGCTTCTCAGTTCCTGGTTGCCAGTAAGTGCCTTGGTGAAGTTTCAGCCTGAAGGTGAGGTAAGACCTAGGTACAGATCATACTGGTGTTTTCAGAGAAATTGCAAGCAGATGGACAGAAGAGAACTGAGTGTGACTGGGGTATCGTGAAGTAAACAAGCTGAGGTGTAACTAGAGAGAAGGCTGGAAACAGGCCTTGAAACAAAAAACATTTTAACAGTTGCAACAATTTTGATAGTAAAAATAACATTAAAGAAAACCCTGTCTTAGCATCCTTTTCAGGTGTAGAAGTTGATGTTTGCTGTTCTGCCTGCCTGGTTCTTCAGTTTCTGTGCTTCTGTTGTATATGTATATAACTGAATGTTAACGATCTGCTCCAAGAAGACTTCTGTTGATGTATATTTTCTGTTGTACCCACTGCTGTGGAAGCTGGCTGTTGGGCCTGTGCGTGACCAGACCATACCTTACTATACTTTTTTTCTTCTGTTACTTTATTTTAAAAGGCTTAAGTACGGCTGCACTTCAAGCATTTCACAGCCACTTTGATCAATAGTGGTTCAGTATCAATTCACTGAATTTGGTGCAGAGAGGTGTTTTCCTCTGAGCACCCAGTGATATGATGCTCTTTTATCTGTCTTCCAAAGTGGTATTGGACTTTTGCTTCTTACTTTATGAGGATGAAGTGGACACAGGCACCATTATCAGTTTTCTTTTTCTTTTCTCTCCAATTCAGATGCTGTTTCATGTTACTTCAGCTATATCAGGCAGGATTTTCCTTATGACATGTTTTGTTTTATTCCTTTTGGAGGAGCTATTAGCCCTTTCCAGTGCTGGATGACTTACGTATCAGTAACTTTTCTGTTCTTATCTTCCCTATGGAATTAATGACATTACAAAATGTAAGCGGACATTACATTAATATCTTTGGGTTAGGATTGCTGTCTTGGTCTGTGACTCACTCCTATGTTGAGTCTGGAGGAGCATGGGGCTATACAGAGTTGCTTTTTCCAGCACAGGCTGAAGTGGGGGGGGGGAGGGGGCAAGTTCATCAACAGGTCCTGACCTAGAAACACCTCAGATTTTGTCTGGTTTGATTTATTTTTTTTTTTTTCCCTCTGAATGGTGACCTATTTTCATTCCATTTGCTAAAAGAAAGAACATACTTTCATGTTGAACATACCAGTACTTTTTATTGCTGGGAAAGGGAGGAGAAATAAAAATAACTGGTTTTAAGTACTTGCTTCTGGTTTTATTTACACTTTAACTTTTAATTCAATTTACTTTAACAACAGTATATCTTCAGGCTGGGTTCTATTTTGCTCACAGTGGCAGAGATTCTTGTGGGCAATTACTCGGGACAGCAGTTAATTATGAATACTTACAGGCCTGAGTTATGGAAATGAAATAATTCAGGTCTCTTGTGTTTGCAGTTCTATGGAAATGTTACTAAGCATAATACTTGATTCAGCAATTTTTTCCATGTACATTTGGGAGCTGAAGCACAGTTTGTGTACTGTTAGAAGGGGAGAAAGGTATGTTCCATGTCTCTAGCTAACAGCAGCACCTGCAGCCTAAAGTAGAAAATGTGTTTGCATGGAAAATATGAAAAATCATCGAAGTCTATTAAAGTCTATTAAGTTCTCTTTCTGTAGATGTCCTTCAGTGGTTCCAGTCTTTGAGAGGCTCTCACTCCTCACTTTGAGAGATGAGTACTCCTGTCTATCATGCCCTTGCTATGACAAGCTTTCATGCACAGGTTGCTTTTCCTAGCTATTTGCTCTGCACAGACTAAATTCTTCTTTATGCTAAGAAAGACATGACTAAGTGCCATAAATCCTCATGAAAACTCTGCCTACTGAGCTAGATAAATAATGGCACACTTGTGGCACATGCTTCTGAGACCACAACAGCTGTAGGATCATGATAAACCTGTTCCTATTTACATTCTCTATAAGAGTCTTATTGGAACAGGTTCATTTCATGTTGATCTCATGGGTCACCAAGGCTATTATTAATGTAGGCATTGACTGTATCAGAGTGCCTGTATCAACTGCACTTGGTGTCTCCAAGGCAGGTACTTTCACTTCAATATCCTTTACTATAAAGGGATTACAATTTTATTCAGGTCTTCTCCCTGTGGAAGGACATATGGATTTTACTTAAATCCTCTCATTTTCCTGTCTATAACTCGTTGTCTATGGTGTACATTTTTTCATTTTCTTTGCTCATAACACCCATCACCTTCTACTTCCAATTCATTTTGTAAAAGTATCTGTTTTGTCACCATTGTGTGACATTTTTGGGATTTTGGGGACACCATTCAAAGTCTTGGCCTTCATCCAGACTGGTGAGGAAGAGTGTGAGAACAGTCCTGCCAGCTTGGAGCACAGGTCGCTCCATCCCACTGTGTGGCCTCAGCAGCAGATGCCTATGGAAAGAGTGAGGGAATAAGTCAAACTGGCAGCTCTGATGGGCTCTTCTAGCTTCTGGCAATCAGCAGTTTAGGGGCCCTCTGAGCTGGAGACTATATTGCATTTCTGTAGTTGATAGTCCTTGATGGTCTCTTTTGCTGTGATACAACTCCCTACTATTATTTTTGAGGAAACTAGAGTGGGGAGATGAATATTGTGAATAGCTATCTACAATGCATTTACAGTTGTGGATGGAAATCTGGAGGTTCAATCCCACCTCTGTATTTTGCTGCATTTTATTGTGTAGTTATTAGGATAACTTTGCAAATATATGGGGTTTGGCAGTGTTCCCCTGCATTACCAGCAATAATCAGGAATGGTTTTACTTGCTACTTCTACCACTTTCTTTCTCTCTTCTCCTCTAAACCTTTGGGAGTTTAGATCAGTTAAAATGTTGTGGGTTACAGTAACTTTTTTATATCCTCTAGGTATATGAAAACCTTTTGCCATGTATTGCAGTCATCTGACTTTTTTAAAGCATGAATCCTTTCATAACTCAGAAGGGAGCTGACATGGTTCAGTCTGACACATAGCTGTGGGCAAATATGGGTATTTTCTTCATCGTTTGTATCTCGTCACTGCTAGAAAGCAGGAAAAAAACACCCTGTTACTTAAGAATTAAAAAAAAAGCTCTGCAAAAAGGCTCCTTACCCTTTTTAATGTAGCTTTCTATGCTTGAAAATGCTTTATTCCCAATACCTGTGGGATAGTGGTTAGTTTTATTCCCCCCCCCTCCCCTTGCCCCTGTGACATTTCTATGCCTAAGGCAGTTACTTTTCACCGGCTGCCAGGACTGTCACTCTATGGTGTGGGGGGCAGCAGCATCTCCTATGGCATAACAGCAAGACATGTGGCCCTCCAGATTCTCAGCTCCTTGTCACTGGTCTTGTGCTTTTTAGAGCAGGGAGTATTCACCCAGCTTGGATTGCAAGTCAGACTGCAGCTCATCTACAGCAAACTGCAGCAGCAAATAGCTTCACATCTGTGGCTTGAAACATACTTTTTTGAAGAGATTGTTAGATGTACAATATTGCTCTTAATATCCTTCCTGATTATTTTATCTTCCTGCAGGTCTTTACAGTTGTGTATCTCTGAAGTCACAGCATTTTCATTGTCCTCCGTATCTCTGATAATAGTGCCCTAAGGAACATCCTTGAAACATTAGAGATATGCATCTTATCAAAGGACAAGTGCAGGATGGCATTTACCAGAAACCATAAGGTCTTTCTGAGCTCTGATAGCACTGTGCAAATGCAGTGCCCATTCCAGGCACACAGAGCATTCACTTTATTTTGCCTCTGCAGGGTGGTGATAACTTCTGCATCATGTAAGGAGAAACATAAATAACCTTTGTCATCTTTAGAAAAGGTACTTGCTGAGAAGCATTGTGTTCAGAGCCTTCCTGGGCAAATTGTGAATAATTTAGCTGCTATGCCCCAGGGCTCTGTCTTGCTGGACTCTGTGCCACTGAGATGAGCAGCTTGGCACAGGGGAGTGATTGTGGTGCTGAGAGAATGGAGATGGATGCAGCTCAGAGCAGTGAGCTTCAATCTGTTCCCATTTTGTTTCTAATAAATGTAAATGAAAATCTCAGTACTCCTCCCCTCCTCCCTTCTCTGCCCCCATATTGTCCATGGTGCCCATCACAACTTGCGGGATGTGGTGACAGAAGTTTGGGGATAGGACTGGCTACTTTAGTGGAGAAACTGCAGCTCTAATAGCCTTTTATTTGATTTCCTTGAACTTCTATGCTGTCCAGCTGCTAACAGCTTGCTGTTAAGCAGCAGTGTATGCTGTTTGCTCCTGTCAGAGTTCAGACAAATGCTTCCAGTTTAAAGCCAGATTTGCAGCTGACATTTATTGGTTTAATTCGTGGGCAAGACAGCTGCTGTGAATTTGTTGTGTTGCAGAATCAGGAAGGTGCATGGAGTCAGCTGTCCCCCTCACAGACTATCCTTTTGAGAGAAAAGTCTGTGACCCTCAAGGACATTCAAGTTAAAATATTTTGTGTGGGGCTGTTTTCAGTCCTGTTCTTGACAAGAAGAAAGGGCCACATGTGACTTGCTATGCTGGATATTGCGGGGGGGTGGGAGGGCTGGAGGGTGGTGTTAAAATGGCTAATGAGCAAATTGTAAGTAACCTAGCTCCAGTAAATAGGTTGAGCCCTGGATTTTGGTATTAGCTTTGATCTAGGCTAGAAGGTAGAATTTCATTAAGCTGAGGTCAATAGACTAGAGATCTTGCATGGACTGGTCTTATCAAATATTGTTGATTTGTGGTTGCGCAGAAGGGAGATGCCTGGGAGGTAGAATGTCATTGCTATCCTTGGATGCAACTCAGCACTTTGTCGTCTATTGGTGGGGTTGTTCTGGATTCTGGTTGAACATCTGAATGACTTGGTTGGATATGTCAAAGGGACCTTGTATTCAAACTAGGAAAGATGAGAATGTTTTTGTTGTAGGGCTGGAAACCATTTATGAAAAGTCTACCTCTGGTTTCTTTCATTTGGGCCACTTTCTTAGTCTGAATCAAATCAAAAGGTGTTCTCTTTTTTTTCTCACTGTCCTAATCTATCAATGGGAAAGTAATGTGTTCAAGGGAGATCGGCTTTACTTTCTGAGGCAAACTGTTGTCCTGGCATCTGTTGCTGTTGCTTCTCTGTGTTAGACCCTCAGTGAGGCACCCACCAAGTGCCAGTTGCTTGGAAGAACTGCAACCTCTGTGGGTTATAAAGCATAAAGTAGATGTCATGGTAGCTTGCTTATATTGGCTGTTTGATGTCTTCTGGGTTTGCTTTAAATGAACTTAATTAGTGTATAAACTGTTTTAAATAGCTTTCCTGACACTCCAAAGCGTGGTAAAATTATGATCCAGAAAGAGGAAAATTTACCCCCTTGATTCTGTTATTACCTGGGGTACTGAAACTTCCAGAAAGGAGGAAGTAGGAGAGCAGGATGGATCTGAATTCATGAACTCTGACATTTCTGAAGATGCACCTACAAATTTTTCAGTTCTTTCCTGTTAACTTAATGGGAAACTGAACACTTCTGTTTAATTCAGACAATTTCACTTATTCGTCCTGTTATCTTATTTTTTTCTGGTGCTCAGAACTTTAATTCTCCCAGGCTGTCACTGGGAATAAGTGCAGGATCTGGCTACTTGGAATCTATCTACTTGCTGTGTCTGCTTCAGACCCTGGTCACAGTGAGACCCACAAAGTGGTATGAGGTCTGCAAAGACTACTATTAGCTGTTTGGCCTATGATGGGGTAAGAGGACTAGGTCCACCACTGCATAGGAAATGTGTTTAAAAAGTGTATCAAATTACCTCTCAGCATATATATGAAAATACAGTTGAATCTTTGGACAAATTCTTACTTTCTCAGTCTGCTGAAATGAGGCACAAATAAATCAATCTGAAGGAACATCAGAAAGCTTGGGTTTAAGAAATGGCAAAACAGAATGTTTCTTCTGAAATTTAATTAAAGTTTAATTGCACTTTTAACTTTGTGTTCTAACATTAAAAGAAAACTTGTGGTGTAGTATCAGAACTGTAAAATGCACTGATTCCTCCCACTTAATGAACTCCAGTTTGAGGCTGCTGGTATGTGTCTTCAGTCTTTTACCTCCACATCTATGGAACACTGATTAAAGCATCACCAGTGGATCTATTTCTGTTCCTCTTGATGTTCCTTCTTAAAACTTGTCTGTTACCTCAAATGCCTTTCTACATACCTAAAGGAGTACATCTTTAGCTGAGACTCCTCAGCATGTAAGAATATATTACAGTGAAACTACTTGTTTCTAGATGTTTATAATAGTGAAAGTATAATAGTGTGGCAGCTAAGATTTGGGAGGTAAGATGGGCCCACACAGCATGTGAAGTTAATGGGATGGAAATGGAAAGCCAACAAGCCCTAACCAAAGATGATTATTTCCTGACATATTTTTCCCTGGGGTAACATGGTACAGTGGGCAGTTAGATTTGTATGACCACTATGATTATCCTGCCTCAACACTGGGTTGTTTTGTGCTTCCTGGATAGCTGGCTGTATATTCTAGGGAGCTGGGAGTGTTAACAGTTAAAGAATGTGTGTACATGTCTGCACTCCAGCTGTCTCAGAGCAGAATGCTTGCCCAAGAGAAGAGCGAAGTACAGGGGGCTTTGTTTGGGTTGGAGCAGCTGAAGCAGCAGCTGCTGAATTGCTGCTAGGTTGAATTGCTTGGGAGAATCTGACAGACTTCAGCTGTCTGCCATCTTCCTAAATAAAGTATTTCAAAACCACTGACTTGAACTTGACATAGCTATGTTTGATGGAGCTTCAAGTGAGTGTTTTGCTTCTGAACCTCCTAAAACTCCTATGAAATGCAATAGACCTCAGCAATGAGCTTTGTATTGACATGAAAGATAGATTTATTGCACTTAGTCTTGCTTCCTTCCATTGTATGAAGTCTTCAGGAGCTGAGATCCAATAACTCCTTGTAAAAGGCTGTCTTTGCTTCTGAACAAAACTTCTTAAATATGATATATTAGTAGTGCTTCACTGAAACAACTCATAGGATATACTTGCACTTAGTGCTATGTGGACTATTTGTGGCAAGAAACTAAAGAACTGTAAGGAATTTCAAATCTAGTGAGATTGTAGTTGGATGCAAGTGTTGCAAATTCTCTTTTCCCTAGCAGGGTCAAACTGGGGTTGGATATATAGATCAGTAATGGTACTGGTGGAACACATTTTTCTTTAAAAACAGCTTTTTTCCATTAATAATAAGCAGAAAATGTTTTTCACATCAAACTGACTTGTATGTTCATACTTTGTTATAGCAGAGCTCTCAGGGGCAAACCCTATCTGTTTGCTCAGACATCCATCATATTGATATATGCCTGTGTGTGTGGGGGGGAGAGGTTGTCCTGTAGCCTGCCCAGACAGCAGCCACCACTTCCCCTGGATGTTGAGGTCTGTTGTTGATACTAGTGTATGCTGGTGGTTTTGTTTAGGCTTGGCTGAGTTTTGGTGTCCTAAGTTTCAGTTCCCATGGATGTGACACTGCTCCTAAGCTCGTCAATCCATGCAAGAATTTGACGTGCTGTCTCAATCCAGAGTTTGTTCCTCTTTGGTGTGCTGTTTTCCCATGAGTATTTATCCTCCCATACCCACAGACATGTACTCTCACTCAAAGAGGTGTCTGTTATAGAGTGAACATGAGCAATTTTGCATCTATATTTAAGAAAAAAATCCTGGATTTTTCCCTTGATGTAAAAGTGACTTCGTATAAAACTTTGAGAATGTTTTTGGAAGCTAATTTGGTTTTATGCCAATATCTTCAGCTCAAGACTTGAAGAGAACACCACAAACTTGGTTTAAATGTGGGCCTATTTGTCCTTCCACACACACCTTACTAGCTTTTTGTCAGTCTGTCACACAGAAATGAGCTTATAATGGTAACACTTATTAGGCCATACAGAGGTAGCTCATACATTTTAACTGCGTGTTCCTGTACTTTGTTTGCCATACTTCATTTTTTTCCACATTCCCGTAAATTTGGTGAATTTCTATTGTCTTTCAGGTCGTTCTATGAAGTACAGTAATAATGTCCAACAGTAGGATGTACTTATTTTTCCGTCTTTCTCTTTCCTTTTTCCTTGCATCTACCTCCTTTTATTAATCTCACATTTTCTTCTAGACTGAATTTTCAGCTGGACCAAGAACTGCATGCATTTTTCCTTCTACTGCAAGTGCCATTTCCAATATCATCATTGTTTATATATTTGGAAGAATGATGTATTCCTGAAGCTGGGTTGAGAATATGAAGCAGACTCTTCTGAGGACCCACTTAAACCATCTTCACAGAATGGTTGAGGGTGGAAAAGACTTAAGTCCTTTTTTGCAGAGCTGCTTTCCAGCTGGGTGGACCCCAGCATGTCCTGGTTGCCTGGCTTTGTTCCTCTCCATGTACAGGCCTCAGCCCCACTAGTTGCTGGCAGCCAAGAGCACCTCCTGTAGCACCCCGGATTACAGTCAACCTGATGCATACCACAAACTGAAGTTGTGTAATGGATGCTGAAGGCATAGCTTTGTCACAGTACAGGGTGAGTAAAAGTCATCAGCACTGTCAGCAATGCATGAATTTGCTGCCATGAGGAATGAATAAGCTGAACAGTACAGGAGAAGGCAGCAGCCCCTGATAAGGCTTAGCAGCCAGGCATTTGCTGTCCTGACCTGGTCTTTAGACTCCTGAGCCTGTTAGCAAAACATGCCAACCTGCCCTCTAATAAATGTTCATGTGCATGGCCACCAGTGTACCTTGCCCTAGTCTGACTCCTTTTGCTCTTGATCATGTAATCTCAAAGCTGCTTTTATGAATTCAGAGGTTTCAATTCCAGGTTCCTTTTCTCCTCTTCAAATAACTTTTACTACTTTGTATCAAAAATAAAAAGAATCACCATTTTCTGTGTTCTCCTTTTATAAAGCAGGAAAAATGAGAAAATAAAACCGTGGCTAGTTGCAAGGCAAGTTTAAAGGGAAAGTAAAATGCCCTTTTATTTTTCTTTAAATTAATTTTGCTTTCACGGGAAAGCCAAACCTATTCTGTGTAGACAATGAAACTAGATACATTTTCCACAGCAGAGAAAAATCTCTTATTTGCCTCTAGCCCTATCCATTTTTCATTACAATCGCTGTGTTTTCTTAAAACGCAAACAAGTCAATGTAAGCATGGCTGGCAGGCTAAAATGATTATGGAATAATTTGTGGTTGCCAGACCAAACAAAATCAATCACTATTGTTTGGGAACCAAAAGCATTAAATAGCTGAGACATTTCTGGAATTTCACATGCACAAAAAAAAATAATCCAGGGAAGATAAGGGAGTAGGCTAGCAGCCTGAGAAGTGTTTTGTAATTTTTAAATGCATGTGATGGTATGAACAATAATTATGGGGGGAGTCACTTGTGTAGTTCTTTGATTTAAAAGTGAAAATCAAACCTGACAAAATTAAAAAATTATTCCAGTTGTAGAACATGTCCTTGTCAGGGAAGAATATGTAACACTTTCATATAAAATAGTGACAATATCTTACAGAAAGGAAATGTCCAATTTCATTTAAATGTTCTTACTATATTTAATAGAGTACAGTGTGATAATTGTGCTTCTGACATCTTGGTCATTGCTCCTTGCCTCTCCTAAACCTTCTGTCTTGTTGCTCAGGACAGAGCTATGGAAACACCTGAGACTTTTTTCACAGAAATTTTAGTCAAATACCTGGCATGTATACTAGGAAAACTCTGTAAATACAAAAGGAAGATCTACTGTTGAATTTGTCTTCCCTTTCAGTTGTAATGAGGTGTGCAGTCCTTAGAGCTGCTAGTTTGAGGGGTGTAGTTGTTTTACCCTGCTGGGCAGTCAAACTCCAGCCAAATTCCACCACAAATGTGCTCTCATTCCCCCTCCTCAGAGGAAGAGGAGGAGAAAAAATGTGTTGGGAAAGAGGAAAAAAAAGTCTCATGGGTTGAGATAAGGGTAATTTAATTGAAGGGAATAGGAAAAGGGAAGAAACAAGCAAATGCGGTGTAGAACCACAAGTAAAAAAATAATAAATCAACTTCCAATCAATGATCAATACTCTTCCATGTCCCAGAAAGCATTCCCCCTCCATTTAATTGAAGATAGGACTTTTCTCCTTACCATAGTAATCTGCTAACTACAATACTGTGCTTTCCCAAAAACCCTAGTGGTCTTTTCTACATGAGTAATCTGGTTATTTCTGTAGATTAAAGTCTGATTATATTATATATACAAATTGCTTAGGTCAATTTAAGTGGACTTTTTCCAATTCCAAAGAATAATGAACCAAGGTGAAAATTTAAAAATAAGAAAAGGAAATATATGCTTCTGAAAATGGTAGTACCAACATATGTAAATCTGTTTTTAATTAAAACTAACACTTTATTCGCTAAAAAGCATATCCACCTCTGACCAGGTGGACAGCTGGGTAGGCAATGAATGCAGTCCTTTGAGAAATGTTGCACGTAGGCCTTAAAGTCAAAGACAAATTCTTACCAGTAGAGCACAACAGTACAATGAGATTTCATATTTAGAAAAAAGGTTTTAGAAAGGTATTTGATCTTGTTTCATCAACTCCTAGAGTTCCTCAGGGTTCTTAAAATTTGAAGGGTGGTTGTGATTCAGAGAGAATCTTCATTGCCTTGCTCACCAATGCTTTAGCCAAAACCAGGACTTCTAATGTCTATGCTTCCTCTGCTCTTCTTTCACTCTCTAGTCCTATTCCAGCTTTAACCTTTCAACTATTTTCTGTTCTGCCATTGGAAATTTGGTCTTATAAGGTAGTAACTACTAAAAACAGTTTTAATCTTCTGTTGCTGTCTTCAGGTCTCTTCCAACCTAGAAATTCTGTGATTCTGTGAAAGTGAATGTGTTAATGAAGGATTGCTTTCTTCTTTCTTTTTCCATCTTCTGTGTTGCCATTTTCTGTTCCATCAAAGTATTTTCCTTTCTTCCTTTATCCTTGCCATGGTTTTACAGCACATACCTTCTAGCTGTCTGTTCTACCTTCTGCTGTAACATGCTATAATGCAGGGCTCAATAACAGCAATGACAGACAATGCTTTTTTTTTTTTTTTGGGGGGGAGGGGGAGGTTGGTGAAATAACACTAATATGTTCTTGGTGTCTTTAGGCTGAGCATAGCCCAAAGGCAAAATTCATATCTTTGCCTGCTACTGCCTCAGAGGTGTGCACATTTGAGGAAAGTTATAGAAGAACAACCAGAAAGATTAAGTAACTAAGGGATCTGATTTGTAAGGTGATATTAGGAGTGCAATATATTTTGACTGTATATGCAAATAGAGCAGAGGACATGATAACTATCTTGAAATACTTGCTCAGTAAAGACCAGTTATGATGAAGAATTCCTATGGAGTGGAACAAAGGGGTATAACTGAGAACAATGGGTTGAAAGTTAGAAAAATAAAATGAGGGATGAATGCCATGACAAAGCTTCATGACACCTAAATTCAGAGTGCAGAATAGAAAGAGAAGTGTTGAAAGACCTACCTCTTAAAACAGCTTAAAATTAGATGAGAAAAAAGTAGAAAGTGTACTGTGGAGGACAATCCTTCACTGGCATATGGATAGAGCGGATGTTCCTTTCTGTCTGTAATTTCTGTAATTCAGTAGTGCTGTGATTAGGTGATAAGTTTTTCCTTTTGCAGACCCAAGATGCTAGTTAATATTTTAAGGGAGCTTTTAAAATTATCTGTAGTAGCACTGAGAGTTAGCTTTATCAAATAAATTGAAATAAAACATTATGGAACCCTAGGTCCATCAGGGATCATTGAATGATTAAAAAAAAAAAAGTGGCAAAGTACTTAGTGTGGCTTCTGACATCAATCTTCAGAACACCTGTGAAGGTCTAAAGATATAGTCTAAGCTCTGTTGACATATCTTCCTTTGTGAGCACCAGTGAAGTTAACTGTCTGCCCTTCCTTCCATCACCAGAGGAGCAAAATGTCAAAAATGTTAAATGGAAGCTTAAGCCCATTTGGTTGCTCTCTTGTGCACCATTCAAAAAGAGCAAAGAAGAAAGTTGACCAGATTTTAGAAATGGTTCTTTTTGGCCTTTACAAAAGTACTGAATATAATCCTTTTGGCCCAAGAGAATCCTGCTGGTGAAAAGGCTTAGGACAAGAAAAACATTTCTTGTATGTCAGAACTGGTCAAGTTCTTGTGACCTAGCAGTCTCAGTGTATTTGTTCAGTCTCCTTCAGAGGGTTTCCTTTTGTGATTCCCTTAGACTGATATTTGAAAATTGAAGGTCGCTATTTTGTGTAAGCAAAGGGCTGGTGACAAAAAAAAAAAAAAAAAAATCCCCCTCCATTATCTGTTCCTATTTTATTTGATTCTCAACATGATTTGTGAGAATGTCCAGTAATGGATTTAGCAACATTTTCCCTGGTTTCTGAACAAATTGTGGGTAAAAAGGCTAATGAGCTGTAGGTAATGGTCATGGGAATGCTTCTCTGAATGCTTCTCAACTGAGACTTAAGTGTTTTCACAAAGGAGCAGATGTCAGATGAAAACAAACTGGCTTTGATGGCAAGGATATATTGGTGCTACCAAACAGCAACATCATGCAGGGTGACTTATATATTTGAGCAAAGCATTGAACTACATCTCACTTTTGGTGAGGTTAATTAGTAGCTCTGAGGGGGAATGCTGCTATATTGCTTCTGGTTTCTAAATTCGCTTATCAAAGCAGTCTGTCCACCTGTCATGTGGACATACCCAAGGAGGACCTGTCACAGTACTTAAGAATAGTTGATAGTCTTTAGCTCTTAGCTCTTTTTAATATATATATATATATATATATATATACACACACACACACACGTATGTATACATTTTTTTTCCCAGTAGGGGTCAAAAGTCTGGCACTGCTCTAAGCGAAACTCTGAGGATAGGGATAAAAGGGTTAGGATGCAAACATATTTGAGAATACATCAAATGTTGGACCCAATGATCCTTGTGGGTCCTTTCCTACTCAGGATATTCTATGGTTCTCCAAGGTGTTTGGGGACATTAGAAAGTCTAGGGATGCAATGCTCACTGAGTGTCTGTGGGACAATGGAATTGTCTTGGCACCTCTGAAGCCTTCGAGGGTTTTGCCATTAATTTTACTTAGAGTCAAGTAGCTTGTGACAAATAACATGTTCTTCTCAAGTTATTTATTTCATTGCTTATCTATGTTGGGCAACAGAGAAAAGTGAGGGAAAAAAAAAATAGGGAGATATGAGGGTAAATGAGAAAATGGGGAAAACAAGTTATGTTTGTTTGCATGTCTATAGCAGCTGTGGAGATAGGGCTGTGATTTAACAACCCTACAATGCACCATGTGTTGCTTTGCTATTACCCGCTGCTGTAATAATGCAATGGGAGGTTGAATTATTTGTAATGTCATACATTGTAAGAATGAGCTACTTGGAAGTAAACAGCCAAAAAATGCCTTTATAACAAATTGTGAGATTAATAAACAAGAAAAAAAGGCAAAAATAAATTGCAACTGTCATATAGTCTTTGGTAAGCTGATACACGTTACTTTGAGCAACTACACTGCAAAATGTGACATCTCCACTAATGACAATGTACAGTGCAATTGCGTCCTGTTATCTATAATGGCTTGCTCTGAACCATAACAATATCCTGTATTTTATGAAAATGAACAATAGTTTAATGTTACGTTCTGAGGGTTGTTTAAAACAGGTTTGAAATGATTCTATTTAAATCTAAATGATTCTATTTTTGTTCTGCATATGGCTTTAACCTATTTTATATGCAATTCCAGTTATTAAAAAGCCCACACTCTCCTTTATAAACCTTGTTTTCAATTGGACCATCATTAAATCTAGCCTGATTATATCTACTTCATAGTGACAACGGCAACTGTACAGACACCTTTCTGCTTGTTTAGACTTATGTTTTCAGGGAGATAGCTCACAAATACATCTCTTTCATAGCCATTTATGAGGGAATTGTAGCTTTCTAGAATCAAAATTTTACAAGTGGCACTTCCAGTTCTAGTCACTAGACAAGACAGTTTCTCACTTTTTTGTCTTAAGTGGATCGTATTGCCCTATGTTTAAAACAGGAGTGAGAGGAAGAAACAACTCCACCAGCAAAACAAACAACCCCAGACCATCAACACATCAGTTTGAATTCACAGCAGTGTGAATTTACACTGTCTAGAGGAAAGAACATAAACTCTGTAATGGGTGAGTTTGCAGGCAGGAGTTCCTGAATGCAGTCTGTAGCTTGGGTTTTTATTGCCTTTGAGGTTCAAAGTGGTTTAAGATGACAACTTATCAGGAAGTTAATAATCAATTCCAAAGAGTGTAGGGGCTTAACTGCCTAATGTTTTGTTTTAACAAAAATTAAAATTTCTGAGGATCAAGGAGGGCCTAATTCAGACAGATGAAGCAGCTGCCTTTTGGTACTTCAATAAGCAGTAGTGGTGAGTCTTCCAAGCTGCTCTGGGATGTATGTGAGTATGTGCAGAACCTCATACACAATATCCCTAGGGTGAAACCTGAGTGAGGTAATACCAGGCTATGTATAAGCTCATGTCCAGCAGTAATGGAACTTAAGCTAATGTGCAGTAGAAATGGGGCAATCTCTGTCTGGGAGGTGATGGATGTTTGAAGAAGGGTGTAGAAATCAGTTTCTGCAGGGTGCAGGCATGTTATATGAAGAGATGCTTCTAGGTTTGTATGCTACTGCTGTTGTAGTTCTGTAGGTTCAAATCACTTGTATAGCATGGTTATGTAACTTCTAATTTATGCTGTTGCTTTGGCTATTTGTTAGGAAGCAGACCAGCTCTTGAAGGAATGTTACCTGAAATCTGATCACATCCCATGCAACCAAACTCAGAAATGTTAAAAACCAAACTTATTTTGGTGCACCAGGCAGTGAATTAGGGCTGCTTCTAGTGTTGCTTCTAGCATTCTTTCTTAACTTTCACGCTCATTTCCCATGCTACTTTATGCCCTTTATGTATTTCTGGTCATAATGCTCGTATTCGATGTAAGTGCAGAAGGTACCTCTTAGCTACTGACTGTGTATGGGTATATGCAGGCTGGCTAATAGCTTTGCTAGCATAGTTGGCTGGCCAACAAATGTTTTGCACATTTTTCAGATACATGGTAGCTATGCTCTCATATCTGTGACCAAGTTCATTTAAGCGAGGATGATGAATTTGCAATTTCTTGTTTTTAAGAACAGCATTATTGAAACTTTATTATAATTACAGCCACAATATATCAATACATTATTTAAAAAATAAAACCATTAATTCTGTTTAGATGCATTATTCTCTGGTTCTATTTGGCATGTGGAAAAAAGTATTCTGCCTATACACTTGTACTTGCGATTTGCCTGCTTCTTGCCTGGATTCTGGCCAATTTTTCGTTTTTTTTTTTTTTTTTTTTTTTTAGTTTTAACTTTAACCTTCTAACCTAGTGAGTTTTCTTCACTGCTTTGTTTTTAAAGATAACCAAAATCAGACACAATTTCAGGTGTACTCTATTTTGAACTATAAGTAAAAATCATATTTTCAAAGCTTTTTTCATTCTTTTAAATAGAACTTCACATACCTTGCCTTTTGTCTGTCACTGAATGTCAAATGCATTTTTATGGGGTTGTGTGAAATAACCCCATTTTAATTGGGTTCTCTACGAAGGTGTATGGACAATTTGCTTTACTATGCTTCTGTATATTGAAAAACCTTTGTACTCTTTTTAGGGTCATTTAGAGAAATATTTAACAAAGACTGTACTTCTCTGGATCATGATTCTATTATATATTGATGAAATTGACTGATGTGCATCACTATACCTGTGAGATTACACCAGTCTCCAGAATCTGTTGTCAGAGAGGTTTGCAATCACTGTATCTCCTCAGTTCTATTGTCATATTTACTTAAATTACTTAACTCACTTCTTTAATTTCTTCAGATCCTCTATGGATCAGTCTGTTTATCCTATGTGAAACCCAGGCTGTGATTTACAGTTTTCTCTGCAACCTATGAACCATTGATAGATTTTTGCCTTTTACTATTAATGTCTTATTTTCTTGAATTATTCCACGTAAAAGTCACTTGCTTTGCACACTTTATTAAGACAAAACAAATTATAGAGTTCTGTCAGTAATCAACACTATAAGCTTATGCACATAGATGTTATAATGGATGCTGGAGCTTCTATGAATCCTGCAATAAAGCAGGATGCAGATTAGGAATTCGCTAGACAGTACTGCTTGACTTTGTACAGAGACACTACTGAAATGGATTAGAAATAATTCAGCACAGGTCAGCCTGTTCCTGGTGGTGTTGTCTGTCTCTCAGTGGGAGAGGATCACAGTTCCAAAATATCTTAGAGCTTTATATTATTTATTTTATTTTGTAACAGCTGAGAAATCAGTGACTGAAGACAATCTCACAAATCAACTATGTGGCTGTTGAAACATATCTGATCTTGGAGAGGAATGCATTATGAAATAGGATGGTTTTCACATGCTTTTTACAGTTTAGGTTATAACATGTATGTTTAGGTGTGGAACCCTTTTCAGGGTCATAAGTAGGGAGAAAGTGCAGTAAAGAGAGGATCTCTGAGAGTGAGGAGACACAACTATAATTTCATAAAAACTGACAAACAAGAAGACAGACTCTGGATAACAGGTTAGAAAAGAGTGATTCAGACTTCTAAAGGAACAAATGTATCTGGCATAAAAAAGGAATTCAGCTTGCTGCTTTAATAGAAATTTAATAATTTAATAATTTAATCAAAACTAGAACTGGCTAAAATGTTGTAGAAGTGTTGGTGAATGGGGAAGAACATGAATTTTCAAACATTGGTGCTGACAAATGAGGAAAATGAACAGACTAGATACAAGATTTCTAGAAAAGACTGTAGGACCAGACTTTTGAGTTCTTACTGCTGTTATTTTCATGTATTTTCAGTATGTACACTTAAAACTTTAGGGCTGAGATCTGCCATGAGAGCAGCAGCAGAAGGGGTCTTCTGTGCTTGACCTCTGGGACTTCCACAAAGCTCAGTAAGACACAGGAGGGACATAGTAACCAGTGAAGAATACGTTAGTTAAATGCATTATTTTTTGCATTTTTAACAAAACTCAAACATGCTCACATGTTCTCATAAAAACAAACATAAAATAATTAAGTGTCATGGTAAAAACAGATTATGTTCTTGGAACATGAGATAAGGATGCAATAATTCTCTGGTACTAGACAAAACATGTTGAAAACCTTTGAAGGCTGTACAATGCTGAGAGCAAGAGGTGATAGCACTGAGTGCTGTGACAAAAGTGCAACTCCTTGGCATTTCACTAGCATTTCTTGCTATTACTGGAAAACTTGGCAGTGGCCAAGAAATATGAGATGTAAGGTTTGAAACTATATTTTTATACATAATTAGCATGAGGTACTTTTGCATATATAGACTACAGCAGTCACAGGATATTGACATAGTATCAAAGACTTAGTTTTTTTTTTATTTTCTGCAAAGTTAATTCTTTAATTCTTCCTATCCTTTCACGTATGTGTATGTCTACGTATGTGAAAGCTTGATTTTTTTTTTTAAAGTGCTTATTGCTATGTCTTTCAGCATGAGGATATCTTTATGTAATCTGTATTTGGAAGTACAACATTGCTTCAATTTGCTCCAATTTTATTCATGGAATGGCTATAATTAAAGTTTTTATAAGGCTTTAAAAAGGTAACACAAGTTTAGATCTGCTTAGGGCTTAAGAATAAGTTACCTCTGTGGTTGCATGACCCGCTTGCTAGTACAGAAAAAGTTTAATCTGTTCTTTAAGACTGCATGGAAACATCTCCTTTCCATGTATGGTAGAGTGTTTGTATTGAGAGTATCGTGTCTTTTCTTTCTTGTCCTTGCTTTTAAGTTGTCTGGTTCAAGAGCAATTTGAAGAAAAAACAAAAAAACAAAACAAAATTCAATATAATAACTAATGAATCACAAATTAGAATGGAAATTCTACTAACATTGTTACTAGATGAAGCTAAAAGCCCGAGTTTCAATAACACAGTGATGAAGAGCAATAGGATGCTAATAAAAACGTGTTGAGGAAGCAAATGTTCTCTGTAAAGACAAAGGGAGTGGAGGAGGTGAAACAACCCAATTGAATTAAAAATAGTATGAAGGAAGAGTATGTACATGCCTTCCTAACTTTTTATGATTTTTGTTAATAAGAATAATCTGCATAGATCTTCTTGTTGACCTTTAAATTGTAGTTTGAAGGTTTTCGGAATGTGAATTTTGTGGCTTTGACAAAATTTTCAAGGTCCATAAAAATACTTTCCCAACAGCAAACAGGCAAACTTGCAAGAAGAAAAGCTTTGTGAGGAAAGACCATGTTAAAAAAAAAAGGTGCCTCTGAGTATATTCCTAGCGTATTCCCTTTCCTCATTCAGAAACCATCTATAACAGAAATGTCAATAGGAGAACAAGAATCTTTGTTACAGGTCTGAACTGAACATTATCCATATAAATCCAAGCCCTTCAAAACTCTTTAAATGACTTTTACTTGGACAAAAACAGTCTTTAGAAGAAATAATGTTATGAGCTTTTTGATAAATATGTTAGCCTTGTAAGTAAGATAAAGTGGTAAAAATGAATTAGGGAAAGCATTTTTTTTTTCCTATGTTAAAAGCAATTTACCTGAAATGACAAAATTATAGAAGGAAGAAAGCTAAATGATCTTAGCTGATGCAACTACAATATTGAGAGATCTGGAGAAGAAATTCAATAAAATTAGAAACTTTTTTGAGCAATACCTTGAGTCAGGAATTAGGCCCTACAATTTTTTTTAATATTCTCTAAGGAAAAATTATTAAAAGTTGAAATTAAGAGGGTAATTATGTTGACTTCTCAAATTAAAATGTAAGAACAGAATTTTTCAAAGTAGAAGACTAGAATAAAACTCATAAAATATTTTAAGTTACATTAATGTGAAGGAGAGACAAACTTCACTGGGCATTCTTTGTCTCTCTTCTCTTAATTGTACATTCATTCAACAGAATCATGCCACCCACCTCTCCATGGGTCCTTACTGTACTACATTTCCTGTCTATACATACAGATTTGATGCTTCAAATGAGATGCAACCCTTTCACATCAATTGATTAAATACTATGAGCATGAATAACAATTAATTGATGTCTGCCATAAATCAGTGGAACTTATGTGCATATAGTTCAGCCTTTCCAAGTAAATTATATGTGCTGTAGAACAATAATTTCAATGGTAATAAATAATGGACTATGCTGAGAACTTGTACCAAGGTTTAACTATGATATTACTGATGAAAAAGAAAATGAAAAATATTAGTTTTCAGGGCATCAAAGGGCATATAGACTTAACTCTGGTTAAGTCCATATGCGTTTTCCTATTTGGTTCAGAGATCCAAGTGCTATGTAACTTGAAAATTTACTGTAAAGATAAATATGTATCTATTTCCACTATTTTTATGTTAAATATGGTACTTTTGTGAAAAAGGTTAAGGAATTTAGCACTGCTGAAAGTTGGGTAATAGGCTTAATGAACAAATGAGATTGTGCGTTCAGGTCGTGAGGGCCAGATGGTCTCTCAAGTACCCGGATTTCCTCTGTGAATCTCTTTTTACAGGTGTTATACAATACCTGTTTTACATATGGAGGTGTGTGCTCTTATGGGACTCTTGGTAGCTCTCACTTTGGGCAGGCACTGAAGTGGCCCCAGACTATGCAGGTACATCCCCATATATGGGGATATGACAAAGTAATATGTCAAATGTCACACTGTGCCAAAATTCCCATCCAGGGAGGATTTGCTTGGTAGTCTACCAGAGCCTATTCCAGTCCAAGATCAGATGTCAGGAACAGGGCCAGAGGGAAGAACTATGTATTGTTATAAAGAGCTCCTTGAATATCCTTTGGTTATAAGCCACCAGTCTGGCACTGTCCTCGCGAAGAAAATTAAAGAGCTTTTATTGCTTTTCTTAGTAGATGACCAGTTCTCTGTCTCTGGAGCATGCTTGAATGTTATTGAACTTGGTGTTACAGAGCTAAAAGCTGACTTGAAAGAATAGTCACTGTGAGGAAATGGAAGAGCAATGCTAGATGTATTGTGGTTCTGACAGAAAGCCCTGTCTTGGCTCACAGAATGCATTCTTTCTGGATTTGTTTTGGTGATGTTAATCTAATTCAATGTAATCTCCAAGCCTTATTTATTTTTCCCAGATGCTTCAGAGCTGTATTTATGAAGAGGCACTTTGGTTTATAGTACAAGATACCTTAATGTCCTTCTAACTTAAATGCCTTTTTATGTGAATCTGTGAATGAAGTCTATTACTTTCTCACTGCCACTTGTTACTGAGATTGCTTTTTCTTTTTATTTGAAACTTTTTTTTTTTTTGGGGGGGAGGCTATTTACCTTTCACTCCAGTCCTTTCAATTGGATTGCTTTTCCTTCTTGTTGCTGAACTTTCTATTCACCTTTTTATTACCATTAGGTATTCCATTCTCTGGATGCTTTTCTCATTTGTAACCTACCACTTCATTTTATTATTTTTTTTCCAGCCTCTTGTTCATGTTGAATAATGTGTTTTGTTTTGTTTTTTTTTTCTCTACCTCTTTACAAAACAGAAATAAAAGGACAGGATGCATGAGTTTTTCCTTTTTTTTTTTTTTTTTTTTTTTTTCCATATACATGGAAATGAAATCCTCAGTTCAACTGGCTCCATCTATCTCAGATTTCTTTTTCGTTATCCAAGTGCACCGGCAAGTAATACCTCAACTATGATAGTCAGCCTCTGGAGACCAAGAGCATGGTGCAAGCCATGTTTCTTTTATTAGTACCAGTCCCCTTAATCCCTTGCTTATATCAACCTTTTAAAGAAAATTAATTTCACATGATTATGCTAATATTTTCTTAATGAATTAGAAAAGAAACCCATGCAGAACATTAATGAATCATTTTAACCATCCCCGCTGTGAGATTTCAAGATCATTCTTTCTGTAAAAGTATATGAATATTAATATGCACCCTGGTAATTGGTACAAAGTTAATTACTGTAATCGTCCTATAGTTTAAAAAAAAATCTGTGTAATATGTAGTAATAGCTAGTTATTAAGAAGGGAAAAAGGTAAAACATCATATAAGGTGAAGAAAGACACATGCAGGAAGTAATTTTGATGTAATAACTAAGTATTTTAAGGAAATATAGTTTGGCTGTTACGTTCATTCAATACATATAAAGGAATATTTTAAATAATTTTAGTTTTTGTTTATTGCAGTGGGTTTTGCCTCAGATTTGCAATCAATAAGAGTAGGATTTATCCCTTCCCATGTCTAAGTGAATAACATGCATGTGACAAACTGATGTAGAAATTAGAACAAGCAAATTAATTAAGGTTATAAACATTATAAAAGTATAATACCAGTTAGTGATATTTGACACTTGGTATGTTAAGTTAATTTGCCTAGCTGCTTTTCTTGAAGCACTGAGTAGTTGGTGTTCTAATGTCTCTTAAAGTAGTTCCCGCGAGTAGTTCAACACCCACAATAAAAGCATATAAAAGCGATTTTTGTGATTTCTAGAATGATGATGGCTTTGACTCTTGGGAACATAACAGTGCAAATAGTCATATCTGCCTACCATGTTGCAGAAATTCATTGGCTGGAATGTGATGCCCAAACTCTGTAGGAAGCTGCATGGCAGAGCTCTGAAACCTCTCCCAGATGGCTGGATTCTGTACCTGCTTTTCATTCTTGTTTGGTACATGTCTTCACTTCCCATGTCCTTTTTTTTTTCCCCATGTCATTTACTGTATTAAAAGTAGTATTTCAAGGAATGTTTTTATCTGAGATGGGAAGAAACATGAAAATCTTGTATAACTGGTGTTAGAAGTTGCACAGTTGCCCAGATGTATATTTTTAAGAAATATTATTAATTGACAAACTTTGTGTTTATCTCACCAAAAAAAAAACTTTATCTTCACAGTAATATAACTAAACAGTCATTTCATTTTATTTGTAACTAAATTAGTAACATGCTTCTGGTGAAACAGGAGTAAAATGCAGCAGTACATATGGTCTGAAATTTGTATCTATAAAATTGTTATCTAGGGTTGCAAGTTGTTTATTATTTCTATTATATTGCTGTCAAACCTAATATTAGCACAGATCTTTAGTGGAAATTTGTCTTGAGAATCTATTAAGAGGTAATTATTAACCAGTCCAAAATGAGTAAGATGTTTCCTTTTATCTAAAGACTAAATGTTGCAATAGTGGGAGTAGATAATACATAGCTTTCTTCCACTGCAGGCTTTTCAGTTGTGCCAAGCCTACAATTTTCACATTACCACATAGACAATAATTGAAAAGAAATAAGCCTTTATTAATTTTCTATTAGAGAAAAATCAACACATAAGAATGTCAACACATGAGAATATGAATAGGAAAACAAAAGGTTTTTAAAATTATATTCAGCATACTGAGCATAAATTGGAATTACACTCCCTAAGCAATCTAATTTAAATTGTCATATATTAATAAAAAGGTGGGTGAAGTGGTTTAAAAATGGCAGTAAGTGGAGATTTTTCTTTCTATATAGCTGCCACAGAAATTAAACATACAAATGCTACATTCTCTCATATGAAGAAAATAACTACTCAAGTGCTTGGAATCCTAACTCATGGAAATGGTGTTTTCCTGCTTTTTGTATGCTATGTTCTTATAGTGCATGAATGTTTTCCTTGATTACTTTATAGAGGGGTTTTAGATGTGATTAATATACATGTATCATGAGAAAACATGGTTTATTTAGCAAAGTGGGTTACTCTTTAAGCAGCTGTCAAATCAAAGGTCTGTCCTGGCTCTGAGCAGCCCGTCAGGATAATGTCAAGAACTTACCACTGCCAGAATTCAGAAAGTGGCAGCATAGTGAGGTGGATAGCACACAACCTAGCTGGTTTTGATTTCCTAGCTTAAATAGTCAGGTATCATTTTCATGTGTGTCATCTTGAAAGAGCAGATATTTGTTCAAACCTGGAGCTGACATTCAAATTCACCCTCCTATTTTCACAGAAATTACTTGACTGTACCCTGTTTTTCTGCTTGGGAAGGAAGCAGCAGTGTCCAAGGCCCCTGTTAGAGGTGAATGGTTGGTGCGTGCCAGGGCCCAAAGCAATCTGCTATATTCAGTCATAATCCACTTCCATACTACGCTGTGGTGGGGAATACATAGCCCCTGTTTAATAACTCGATTATGTTGTATCTGACAGGTCTGTGGTCTGGATGTCCCAAGCACTTTCCTCTTTGTGATCTTGAGCTCTGAAGAGAACTGGTCTCATAGCTCCATAGTCTCATCACAGAAGAGTTGTCACAGTCCTGTGAACTTGCTCCTATTTTTGCTTTCAGGGAGAATGTAATGCCTTCAGCATTTAATATTTACTTGAATTGATTTTTTTTTTTTTGGGGGGGGGGGAAATAATGCCTTTAAAAAATGTTTTGTTTTCTTCACCCACTCCCCTTCAGCATATGAATCCTTCCTGTGTGTTATCTCCTCTACTCTTCTCTCCCCTTTCTCCCCTGCCCATCTTGCTCAAACTTAGCAGTGATTTTCCAGGCAAGCTGTGAATCCTGCTGAGCTTCTGTTAAGGTGACTGTCAATTAGAACCAAGCCTCAAATAAGATCAACTTTCTATGCTGTTTTCTTTTTTCTGCCTTGTTTTAGGGCTTCTGACTCTCCAAAATAAGCCAAGACCATCTCACAATGCATACTACTTTGTTGCTAGAAGGGATTAAAATTATTCTTCATGTGTCTATATCAACAGATTTATAAATGAATAAAGTGTACTTCAAAGACTGAAGGCCAGCCCATGGTCATATCATATTCATATAGCACATGATACCAAGTAATGATTATTGAATTAGTTCTTGCAACCTTGTTCCTGGATAAGAGATTACCTGCTTGAAAAGTAATCCATGGACTATTTAAATATTTCAGACTAGAGAACCTTCTGTATCTCCTAGAAATGTTTTTCTATTCTAACTATTCCCACAGTTCAAAATCCACATCTCATTTCAATCTGAATTTCAGCTTCCATTCATCTTTCTTCATTATTATTTTTTAATGCTTTTTCCTATGTTGAGAAATAAGCTGGAAGCTTCTCTTCCTTCTATATCAGTTAATGGGGTCTAATGTGTTCACCCTTTGAACTTCCTCTTTGGAATATTCTTGTGCTCCTTTTCTGAGTAAAACATTAAATTTCTTTTCAGATCCTTAGGGGACTTGAACATGTAAACCTATTCCTTATTTATATATTTTTCCATTTCCACATCCCTGTAAGCAGCAAGCTATGAAGTTCTTGGACAAGTTTTGCCACAGCAAAATGATTCAGATTTTGGCAGATTTCATCATCTTGTTGTCATCTTGCTCTGTAACTTCTGTCATTTTCCCGTACTTCTGACCTTTATGTTGTTCAGTAGTGATGTATGGAGTTTGGTACAATATACTATGATATCAAGGTGCTTTTTGTATGTTAATATCTAGTTTTTCTTTATATTTGATAGGATTTTTTAAAAGTCAGACACCACCAGCTGTCGTCCTTTTTCTGACTGTACCGTTGAACTCCAGGACATCTTTGATACAGTGTGAAGAGTCTCAAAGACAGGTAAATTCAAACAAATTTTTAAAGCTCTTGTTCAAAATCAGTATTCCTTGGGCTTTTATGGTCAGTGTCCAGTTGTGCCCCTACACAGTGATGGCTCTTCTGCGTGCCCCAGCTGTCTGTGCTTGCTCTGTTGGCAAATGGGGCATGTCAGCGGGATGAAGGGTGTTGTGTGGATAGGAGGTTTGTTGGGGGGTATGTGGGCTGGAGAGGGGAAACTGTAGAATACATGCTGCAGGGGGGGGTATGTGCTTCAGTGGGGGAGAATGTGGTTTGATGGTATTGGTTTGTGTAGTAGTAAGGAATATAATTGCATGAGAAGCTGTATTTTATTAGTTCTGCTGGTATTAGATGTTATCAATCATAATGTTGTGAGGGTATTGTTCTATGAAGGAACCTCATGGTATTGCTTATTAAGTCTAATTCTCTATCTTCATTGTCCTTGTACAACTTGTGAAAATTATTCATGACTAGCTTCTATTTTTATGGGCTCCCCAGACTGCCTGCAATCATGTGCAAGAAATGCTTCCAGACATATCCATGGCTTTAAAAGTATTCATGTGGATGGAAAAATGATTTCTCTCATCTGTTATATTGCCTCTGAACTGCAAAAAATTATCAGTGGGACTAATTCTTAGTTAGGCCTAATTTTTTCCCTATTGCATTTCCTATTCCATCTCCTTTAGATTAAAAAAAAGAAGTCTGGCACACAGATGCTCTAACAGGTCAGGATCCTGCTAGTTCAGGCTCTCATAACTAAGGTGTTCAAGGGGAAAGCTCTATAGCTGTCCTTTGACTATTCTCAAAATACAGACTTTCAATGATATTTGAAATTCAGAAGAGGTATTGGAGGGGTGTTGATAAGGGTATTTGTACTCTGGATGCTGAGGTGTGAGCTGGCTCTGGTAGCAAAAGTGAAGAAGGCTTTTGCAAAGCAAGTTGTAACTTTAGTATAATTTAAAAGTATTTAGCTAACTTAAATTAGTTCAAGAATTGTTGGTCTAATTAAACTATCAGAAGTTGAGCACAGCTATGTTACTTTCTGCCTGAGATAACATGTACTTGCATGAAACTTAAAGTGGTGATTTTGATGTCGTGGGTCTCTGAAGAAACTTCACTAATGCTGGAAGAGAACAAAGGGTAGCTTGATGCTACTGCAGCTTGTGCCTCTTCATGACTGAGAGAAGCATTTTCTGTTGGGCAAGGGAGGAGGATTTAACCTATAGTCACAGGATATGACAGCTATATCCTATTCTCAGGTGCCTAATCTCTTCATTTTGGTTAGAATAGCTGTTTGGGTTCTCTTTTACTTGAGTGTGATGAACATGCTTCCTGAAAAGCAAAGCTTTTATGAAGAGCTAATCACTGAAAACAACATTATGATTTTTACAATTATGAGGTTTTATTGAATTAAGGTGTGACAGATAGAAAATGTCCTGATTTCAGGAAATGTTTGGTTTTGGGATAGCTGAGAAAAATCAGATTGACTTGGCTGTCAGAACTGAAACATGGATTACAATTATGCTGAAGATTTTAAGAAGAAATGTGGTGTCTTTTTAGTCCGTTAATCATCCAGGAGGAAGGAAAACAGTTGAATAATAAGAATTACATATTGATAACCTATTTGGTTAGGCCTTAAGAACAACAGTGAATTAGCACAACACTGAAATAGTAAATAGTTATTTCAATTTTAAGATGGCTTTGCAATGGCTACTGTCCTGTAACTTTGGGAGCTAGTTTCTGTGATAGCTGGTGTGGAAGCTTTACAATAAGTAGATTAGAAGAAATAACAGTGTTAAGTGCAAATATGACAATATTCTTTGAAATGGTAAAATAATTCCAGTTCTGATCTATGGATTTTAATTTTTACACTTCAGTACATAATTTAAAATTTACTTATGTAACTGTGAACATCAGTAGTTTAAGTCAAATGATGTCAACTCATAACAGACCCAATAAAACAGTAAAAGCAGTATGATAACTTTGAAAACTAACCAGTCGAGCAGAGAATGCACAACTTCAGTGACTTCAAAAACCATCCCAAATATTTCCTACCTTTTTAAAAATTAAAGCCATGCTCTAAATACAACAAATGTTAACAAACACTATCTCTGCATATACCTCTTTCCAAAGAAAATCAAAAACAGAAATCACAAAAGTATGTGTGGAATTGTTTTGTGTGAACTTCGGTTTATCTTGAAAATGGATAGGTGAGTTTTGGCTGTTGGAATAATTCACAGAATTAAGGTTCTGTTTAAAGCTATCTGTTATAGCCAACATATCAAAGCCACGTCTTGTTGCTTCTTCTATGAACCACATAGCGACTTTGAATTGCCACTATGCATGGTTTGGATGCGTCTGCTCTCAGGCTTTGACAGTCTTATTAAAAAAAAAAAAATATCTCAGTGGTGAGTGTAAATCTTGGAGGAAAAAATTAAATTTTAACTCTCAACAGTAATTAACTGAGACAAATATTGTTGCAGTCTGTCAGCTCATACAGAGTTAGTTATGATTACTGTTTTGGATACACCTGAGTACAGAGAGTAAAATCAGACATAAGAATATTTTTTGTCACAGACAGATGCTGTTCTTATGCTGAATTGACCCTGTGGTTCAATAAGTACAAAATATTCCTATTTAATTTCAGGTACACAAGACTCTCAGGAGTTCTGGTTTGGGTAGAACTAAATGTTTCTCAGTAGAACTTACTCTGAAAGACAGTAATATCTTCACCTTAGATGGAAATTTAACAAAAAGGATTACAAACCTCTTGTATGGTTTGTGAAGTCCTATGGATGGAAGCCTAATATAATTGTTAATATATGTTGGTGGACAGCATCTTGGAATCCCTAGAGTTCTCTTAATGCAAAAAGACTTCCTGAGGGAGAGAGGCTTTTTTTTTTTTTTTTTTTTTTTTTTTTTTTTTTTGGCAAGAATTCATTAGAAAAATAAGGAAAACAGAACTAGAGGGAAGAAAGGTCAGTCTGTCCCAGAGATACAATCTACCTTGGTTAGTTGTTACGGAATTAAAGAATCTTCTCAAATTTACTAACCACTTCTATGGCCTTGGGAGTCCTAATAACCATGGAGAGATCTATCCTGACTTTCACCAGCATGCTGTATTGGAGACTTAGGATTCAACAAGCAGTAAAGAGGAAATGGGAAAAATTAGTATCATACAGCATAAAGCCGGGAGTGAAGAAATTTGAGTCAATGCTTGGCCCTGTACTGCTCATGCAAATAATTTCTGGGATCTATTACTTAGTTTCTTTTATCTGTGAAATACTGGTAATAATACCAGTCTGTCTTACTGTCTTATGTCTCTGAGTGAAAGTACAAGTAGAGAAGATAAGAACCTGGTAATAACAGTTTTCCTGACTGTAATTCATGTTCAATAAGTTGGTTTCTGTCTCAAGAAAAAAGTTAAATTTCCTTTCAATAGGTTTGCATTTTGCTTTTGGTGGGACTTAAATAACAGCAAGGAAATGTCTCTTTCATATGATCTCATGGTATCAAAATGTTTATATTTCTACAATGTAGAAAACAAGCTTTAAAAAATGTGAGGGTAATAAGTACATGATTATTCTGTGGTATTTTTATTTGTACTGGAAATAAAGCATAAGAAAACGATCACAAAGGTAGACTAAAACACATCTTATGGTATCAGTGTGTGTGTGTTTAAGGTTTACTGATATGCATGGTACTCTAAAGCAAAGATGGAGCTCTACAATCTCTGTTTATTAGGTATAATTCTGGAAATGTCCTCTTTGATGGGCTGGCAACCAAATATATTTATTCTTCTAAAGCCTATTCTCTGGTTTTTGGATTATCTCAGAAGAGCTACAGTGGCAAATAAATGCAGTCTGTTGATATTTGTAATAAACACAAACTGAAAGATCTTGGCCTGCTGTAAGTACTTCCCAGAAGAAAAGAGAATAGATATCATAAAAAAAGGATGGCAAACATTAAACGAGGAATGCCCTTAGGAAACAGATTTGTCTGCTGAGGGAATACCTTAAAGATGTGCTTGGCTGAAGCTCTTCTTACTGGAGCCCCTAGAAATTTTAGCATGAAAACTAGAAAATAAGGAATATAAGACTTGATACTGTGGATATTTAGATGGGGGGAAAAAAAGGAAATATTCAGGGAGGAATCTGAGTCATGCTGACTCAAATCTAAACATATCAAATAATTTTAGTGTGTATTACTTTTGGAAACCTTTGTAGGACTTTTGGATTGTTATTGTAAATTTTCATGGTGTTTTTGTGTCTTCTCAGGCACTATTTAATGATCTGACTTTGTCTTTTCACTCTTATTAGTTATATTACTAAACATCTTTTAGGCCAGCTCATTTTTTCCTTCCAAAATGAAAACATACAGCTTCTTTAAATACTTCTCACACTGATCTCCAAAGGCTGTAAAATTTTGATGTCATATGGTGCTAAGCCAGCAGTAGTGGTGTGGCCAGGATGCCACAGATCTGACAGCTGTGCTACTCTTCTGCTATTAAAATCACAACAACATAATCAACAAAACTACAACAGTGTTTGACTACCAGTCATAACTATTTTCTCACAAGACCTTTCAAACTCTTTTTGATTAGTGCATAGGGTGATTGGTTGTTTGTTGCTGAATTAATTTGCACTGAACTGCATTCTCCTTCTGTCGAACCAATTACAGAGATGCTTGAAATCTGTTCAGGTCTTAGTATTTCATCTATTGTTCAGTTGTTGATGCAGATTTGGGAGGAGCTCTCCAGTAGTGAGGCTTCTGCTTTCTTACCCCTCCTCATTGTGACAACTTATTTGTTCCCTTACTAACATCTTACTAACATCAGTCCAGTTTGTTTAGAAGTATATTAAGGCAGCCATGGAGGTTTCAGTTAACTGCTGTGCCACATACACAAGCTTTTTCAAACCACATGGAGCCATGGTATTCTATTCATAAAGCTTTTAAATGTAGGCATTTCATTAATAGCTTGAATCAGAAAACTCATTTCTAGGCTTCTTGCAGTCATGAGAGACAGACTGTGGAAAGTGCTTCGGAGTAAAAGCCTGCTTTTTTTCACTTGCCATACAAAGGGAGTGGGGAGAGCAGCCTTCTAATGCAAGTGATGGAGGCCACTCTAAATCAGAGAAAATGAGGTTGGATGAAGGTCTTTCCTGTGACTTGCTATTCCTTTTTAAGTATTGAATGAAGAATTAGCAATTCTTAAGAAATGCCTGTGTAATGAGTTCTTAAGTTTCCACTCATGAGACTTATCTTAAACTCTTGATTCTCATGTCCATTTGGACATTATATTGTCAATTTTCCTGATGTTCTCCCTAAATCTTTCCTTTCTGTGGCTTAAGCCTGTTGTTTCCACTTGATCAATAGTGAAGGTGGAGAGTAGAAAGGCTGAATCCTCCTATGGTGTGTATATGTTTTCCTTTATAATGTGGTGCTAGTTACTCCTGCTCACTTGTCATCAATGATTAATTCTTTCTAAACACTCTGACCAAGAAGCCTGTTCCCATTACCTCTATGTGGATTAGCATTTCTGATGTACTTTTACATTTTTTTTGAATTCTGTACTTTCAACTATTTCTGCAGTATGTCAATTTTCTCTTTGCTTGTCTTCAGCCTTTTATCTTTACAGCCCTTATGTGTTCATGTCACCTGGAAATTTAATAAATGTGTTCTCTACTCAGCCATCAAGGTCATTAATGAAAGTAGCAGACAGATCCCAGAGGAAGCATCACAGAAACCCACTCAACATGTCTTTCCAGGCTCATGGTGAGTCAGTGATCCTCACACTTAAGGATTTGTTAGCAATCCCACTTAAGTATTTCTTTCAGATGACAACACTGGGTGAGATGAGAGGTTTGTGGCTGCCTCAGGGTTCATTGTTATTCTCCCTTCTGTTTGGGTGGGATGTAGTTGGGGCAACTCACTCCTGTTTGCTGCAGGAGAGGCAGCCAGCTCTGCTATGCTTGTGATAAAATTATGCCACTTCTCTAGCTGTGGGGTCTCATACTCTGTAGCAGAAAAAAAATATATTTTTCTCTTGACAATTGATGTGGCCTGTTATGTATTTCTTTCTTCTAAACATTTTCAGATGACTGTTGTGACTTCCAGTGTCTTCTGAACTGTGAACATGTTATCTCCTGTTCTTGAGCCAGTGCTTATCTAGTTTCAAGTCCTGATTAATCCCTTTATTCATAATTTTCTAATCAATCTTGAATGCGAAATCTCATGAAATACCTTCTGAAAATCTGAATATGCTTAAGTATATTTCAGCTTAATTTCCCTTATGTAAAATAGCAGTATTAGAAAACTGACAGATTAGTCAGTTAAGTCTAACCTCCAGTGTATTAAACTGCTCTCAAACTTTGCATTTATCAAAAACTTCCAACAGATGAAATATAGTTATAGCATCAGCTTAGGACCTGGGAAATCTTAAATGACAGTCTTACTAAAATGCACTTTTCTCTCCTGAGTCATTTAATGTCCTTATTGCTTAAATTGTCTTTCTACAATTTAAGAACACTTGTTTCTCGTTCTTTTGTTTGCTCTCCTCTATTCTGACTTCAAGAACAAAGATTTTTGTTTTCTAAAATGTTTAAAAATGTGGAACAAACAATCTGTTTCAAGGAGATTGAGTGGTTTATTCTCACTATAGATGTTGTTTTCTTGAGTTATTTTTCTTATTTACTTCCTAAAATCACTTGTGGCATATAGCCTTTTCAAGAAATCATTCTTTTATCTAGAACATCCTCAGGCAAAAGGTTACTGTCTTCCCAAGACAGCATTCCTGACCAGCTTAGGTCCTGTACGGATATAGCGACTTCACCAGATGTTTGGCCAAAATACTAGTGTTTTTATTGAATAACGAAAACTTCAGCAATAGGATCACATTCTTCATAAGAATAAGAAAAGGTTCTTTATTACATCCAGGTTTCAATCCAGTGCTTGGATCTTAACTTAACGTGCTGATGCTCTGCTTTGGATTGCGGTGGTAATAATTGTTATAGTGTTATTAGGGAGGACCCTAATCAAGCAGATGAAAGCATGAGAGTGGTAGAGAGACAGAATAAAGAGTGTCCCTCAAGATTGTCTGTGGTGGTTGTAAGGCCACAAAGACACAGATCAAGCCTAGTTCTATGCTTGTGTAATTCACTATGGTTTAATATTCCCAAATATGACTTCCAGCTTAGGCTGGAATTACACTTATCACTATGTAGGAAACAAGTAGACTGACAAAGGATCAAAACATGTAGAACTGAATGCTTGTGCATAAGTCAAATTCTAACAAAATTGATTTTTGCCTTCAGAGTACCTAATCATAGTTGCTGACATTGAAATGTTGTTCTCAGCTTCCTTTTAAATGAATTTCAAAATAACCTTGGAGATAAACATTTTGGTTTGTGCTCAAGAGTTGTGCAGGTTTTTTCTGTAATATCTACTAAACAAAACCCTGTGTTTTCAAGCAATGACCTTAAGACTGTGGTTTCCAGTTAAGAGTCATTCCTGTAACTCTTTTGCTCCTATTGAACAGAAGAGATCAATAATGTTTTAGGGCATCTGCTGTATAGGCACAAAAATTTTATGCAGTGCTGTATTTGAGTTTTTGCTATGGGGGGTTATATTGAAGTAGACTGAAAATGTATTTTGTTTTTAGCAAGAAGTTTTTATAGAAGCAAGTAGTTTTTATAGAAGTTTGAATTGAATACATTTTCCTGGTGAAGCTAGGACTTCCAGTGAGGATGACAATGTAATCTAAAATGCAAAGAGCAGTGCTGTGTTGGGTGGTTAATGCATAGTGCATAGTAATGTTTAAATGATAAGTTCTCTTGAGTTGTTTAACATTGCAGGACAATATGAAAAAAACTTAGAGCTTTTCTCATCAGCCGCTGTTTCTGCTGATAAATTCTATATAGGCTATGCAACCACAGGAGAATACCTTTATTAAAACAAATTACTAGATAAATAAGGTTTCCAGTGAATGATACATGTATTTTTTAATTTTAAAAACATCTGAAAGGTTAAAGGATACAGACTTTGCATCTGTGTGTGAAAGCATTCTGTGTAATTTTGATTTTCATTAACATCAGAAATTTTCTAACATAAACATATGAAATTAAACTATGCCATATTATGGTAATTAACAGTGTTTTTTTTCTTAACTCAGGCCCCAAATCAGGCCCCCAAATCAGTTCTGCTTTTGCAATTAATCCCTGAGATAATCTGTTGGGCTATATGACTAAAATTTGGAGTTTGGCCATTTTGTATCCACATAGTGCAGTGATATGAGCAGCTGTAGGGAAAGGATGAATCTAGGGAGAGCACATTTGCTTTCTACAGGGACTATTTAGGTGGGAAAGCATGGTGTCATCTTTCTTGATCCAATATATCTGCTATATGGGTCTCAGATATGATGGCTGGTTTGCACCTTGCCTGTGGATCAAGTAGTAGGGAGGTTCCATATCCTTCCCCATTTGCTTAATTGTAACTTTAGGATTTCAAAATACTTTTTCTTCAGCTTAGTTTTTCTTTTTATTTTTCTTTACCAGCATGAAACGTCTCCTCTCTATGGATAAACACATATCACTGTACAATGTTAGAAATACTTTCTCCCTGTAACTGGGGATCTGAAGACACTTTTTATTCTTAAAGGTACAAACTTTAGAGTCCTGTTACTATGCATGATTTTCACCTTTTAAATTCAAATGATTAAACTTTTTTTTAACCCCAAAGGCAAATGATATCTTACATCTATGTTGTAAAAATTCATGTTTAAAGCAATTTGAACTTTGATATTTTTCATAGATGTAAGCCATGGTCAGAAAGGAAGAACTGTGTAGTATCATCCACTCCATTCCACTCTATCTCACCTCAAGTTCATGATTTATGCTTAGAGACAGTAAGTCTTGGACTATTCTAGTTTCCTGAAATGGATATCCTCCAATCTTGATGATAATGTGGACAGAAATGAATCCACCACTTTTCAGGATTGTGACTTTGAATTTCAGGTTGTTCTGAACTATTTCAGTATTTCAGGCTGTTCTGAACTATTAACATTTCACCATCTTTCTCTCTTTGCTTATGGCAAGTATCGTATTCTGTTATCATCTGTCTCCCAGTGTATTCAGGCTTTGTTGTCAAGATTAGGCATACAACATTTTCTTTTTATCAAGAAGAAGTGATACACAGAATTAACTAATATTAGTTTATTTTAATATCAGTCCTCAAGCATGACTTGTATAAACTTTAAACTTCAGGGCATGTGAAACATTTGCCAGGCATCTAAAATTGAAGCCCCCTGATAGAATAATTTTTTTTCCTGGACATTGTAGGTAGATGTTGAAGGAGAATCTCATCCCATTCTCCAGCTCCATTTATGGTGTCAGTGCCTCTTCCGGGAGGTAGCTGCTGAAAATGCTATGTATTAATTCCAGACACTCTGTGCCATGGTAATCAATAACCGTAAAACAAGTAATGATGTCTTTAATATATGCTTCTATCTCTATTGCCCATTCTGCCCTTAAGCAGGCTATAAAACAGGATTTTTAACATTTCGGTGATGTTGTGAACCATCCCATCTGGCTTCACTAATACTAATTATATGAATTTTCTTCTCACCAGTGAGTTTCCAATTCTTTCTTTGTTTTACAGATTCCTGACATTGATACAGTGGTAACTGAAGTGTTTCTTGTCTTTCTACTTTAGCTGAGCTTGTTCATGACATCTTGGACTTCACAGTGCTTCGTCTCATCAGCTTTATTTTATACAGTTAGCTTAAAATCTCCCTTGTTATAGCTTGGCCACAGCAAAGATTAACCTCTTTTCTGGTTGATAAAAGTCCTCAAGGCCCCTCTTCATTTTAACATTGGGCTGATGTTTCCATAACATATAGCACTTTGTCCTTTGCTGGATTCTGTGTCCTGTTTTCACAGTATCAATGGTAGCACTTTATGATAGTTGTAAGAGGTCTCTGGGCCATTGTGTGCTCCTGCTTGAGTCTGTTGAGTTTGTCCCCAGAAGCTTTGTGCTCACTTCCCCTAGTGAGAAGTGCTGCAACACATTGGCTCCCTGTTCAGCAATTTTCCTTTGAATGCTAGTCTGATTCCTCTTCCTTCTCAGTCCTAAGCTGCACATGACTTTCCAGTTTCTGCTCTTGCCAGGTCTGCTTCTGGTTTGGTGCACTAAGCAGCTAGCACTTCATGAATCCCCATATCAATTCTGTTCTTTGGCAGCCAGAGAAAGAGAACAGTGCATTTTACATTGTCCACTGTGGTTCTGGTTGTACCCCTCACAGACACTCCCTTACAGGTCCTCTGTCAATGCTTTATCCCCCAGGCAATTAAAAACTGCCATTAAGTGCTGCTCAAGCTCATTCAAACAAATAATATACAAGGCTATGTATGAATGTTGGACTCTATTGCATATACATATTGTAATATTGTAGTAATATGGACTGTATTGTATATACACAATTTAAAAATCATATTTTTTTTTCCTATGAGTATACTTTGTCACAGGTCAGCAAGCCTGATTCTCCTTTATAATTGTAATTTTAGTTGCTTACTCTTTTTATTAATACTCTTTTTATTAAAGATGAACAGAATTCTTGATGGCACAAGTTAGTTACATAAATAACCAATAATGGAGAGAACATCAGACATGCAGGATAAAGAACAGTGCCTTGAAAACAGAGGAAGTTATGGGCAACAATAAATAAATAGCATGGCATTATAAATGTTGAATTTATAATATACATATACTCTGAAGGCATAAATATGCAAGTCCTACTGAATGTAGCTGGAGATGTATAGGTATATGCCAGAAAACAAGGGCTTGTGTCGGACGTTCTGGAAGGATTTTGGAAAAGCTATGGTGAACAATTTATGGACTGGCTACATGTAGGTTTTGAGTGACTCGATTAAAGAGAAGATGCAAATTGAAAATGTGCTTCATAAGCCACATCCTTAGATATTTTTAGAGTTTTGAGTCAGCTGTCCTTATACAGAAGCAGTCTTGTTCAAATGCTGGGACAAACCTGATGTGGCTCTGCTGAACTAGGTAACCAGTGCCTACAACTACCTGGTGTAACCCTGTAGCATCTGTTTAATCATGTTGGGAGGATAAAGAGGAGCTGGAATACCCCAGCTGTGTCCTGATAAATCTTCACTTGCTCAGGGATGATGTCTAGCCATTTCCAGTGTAACCTCAAGTTTTTTTTTTTTTTTTTTTTTGCTGTATGCTGAGATAACAGTGGGATTTTTTTTTTTTTTTTTTTTTTAGCCTTTGCTGTATGCTTGTTGTACTGCAGTAAATAGGTAAAAGGAAAAAAACAGTATTTCTTGCTGTTCCAGATCTTGGTTATCTGCTGGATGTCAAACCAACAGGGAAAGCAAGACAAGCTTGTCCTGAATAGTTAAAACAGAACAAAAAGCCATATTCTGAAAACATGCTTCTGAAAACCATATTTTTTAATAAAAGCTGTAAAGAAATAGAAGTTTATCACTGTTTTTTAGTAATAAGAAAAAATATAAAGGAATGTTTTTATTATGAAAATTAAATTTTAATCTCTTTTTATAGACTTGCGGCTTATATTTTTCAAAGTAAAATGTATTTTTATTTGGTTTGTTATGAAGTAGGATATTGTTTTCAAATACAAAGGCAATGAAAAAAATAGTGTCTGTCTGAAACAGACATGTTGTCCATACAAATTTACTGAAAATAGACAAAGCTTAAAGGAAAAGAAAAAAGGGGGAAAACCAAAGTTACTACCACTAATGGGTAGTGGGGTAGTAATGAATGACCAACAACTCAAAGGTTAAATAGTAAGGAGTGAAAACTTCTAATATATGTAAGAGGAATCTTGCTCACATGACCTGTCTTATTAAAGCTATTGAAGTGGAACTTTGAAGAGGAAGATTATTCAAGTGTGTAATTGTTTGGAGGGCAAACTCCTAGTCTATAGCACACTGCATTTTGCTAGTGTACTGTAAAAATACAGAGTGTTATAAACACAATAATCCGGTAATTAGAATTACATCAGGCATAATGTTTTTTCATTAGAAAGAACATCAGCTGGTTATAGCAATGATTTCAAAGTGTATGTTTGTGTTCTCTCAGGCTAGCTAATGAATGTCTCAAGTCTTGTATGCAAAAGGAATCAAATTTTCAGTCTTATACATGACTTAGAAAGCTGTGGTGTCAGTTTGTTCTGCTAATTACATTTAATATCATTCTCACCTATGAGTGTGCTCCTAGTTTAAATCACAACCTAATTCTCACTGATCAAAAAACAGATTACAGGTGATGCAATTCACACTAGAAACTTGGTAAATATTCACTCTGAATCACTAGTAAATGAACTTTGTCAATTTATAGCTATGAACCTTATTTAATTAAGAAAGCATACATCTTCATAAGAAGGTGGTACAGGTACAAGGAAGATCAGTAGTATACCTCTACATGCACGTAAAGATATACATGCTCTTTACTCATACATAGATATCTCCTAAATAAAACAATGTTGAGGATGACTCTTGGCCACAAGTAGGACAGGCAAGAGGTCATGGCTTGCTTGCTGCTACTGGTGCTGCTCTAGAGACAGTCTGTTTTGTGCTGAATTCAACTAGATGATTTGGTGGTTTACAAATTCATCTTCCATTTTACTTCTCCCAAGGGAATCACAGTGAAAGTCTGCAGTGTAAAGTTTGCTGTCTATAAGCTCTAGGTCTGTAAATTTTTGTTAATGTTGTAGCTGTAAGGCTCCCAAAAAGCACTGTGATTTCACATAGGACTAATAGCTGAAGTATGCAGGAAATATAATTTAGAAGTAGTTTCCAATAGAGATTTGCCAAGAACACATAGGACTGAAATGTTATAAAAGTGTCACTAAAAGAGTCAAAAAGGATGAATAATGGAGGAGCTGGACAGATATTAGCAACAGAGTAGAGAACAGGAAGACCCCTTGTTTCGCTTATTACTTACACCTATAGAATTAGAAATATTCCACAAGCTGTCAAATTTTGCTGTTTAATCATCTTAGCAATACTGATTAATGAGTTGCAGATGAAATGGATGTAACTGATGCAAATTTAAACTGTCCATATTTTTGTCTTAGTCCCAATTGGAAAATTAGATTCCTGCTTTAGAAAACTGATTTATTCTACCCATCAAAACAATAAAATAGAAGAACACGATTGACTTATGACCAGAGTCATTTTTTCAGTGTTTAGCATTACCCTTCATGTTAGTTTGAAATAAAGCAAATGACTATCTGGAAGTGAGAGGGTCCACAGAAAGTGCATAGGTCCACAGGAACAGAGCTACTGCTTTAGACTTAGCAGAGGAACTTTGATAGGGAGATGGTTATAAAAAGAGCAAGAAAAAGTTATTCATTTGACAACAGTAATCTGTCCCTTCATTGCCTACAGAATGGAATACTTAAACACTGCCTGCAAATACCTACTATTGTGTGTTGAATGTCTGACACATTTTACAATGTATCTAGGTGTAAAGTCTTATTCCTGCTTCAAAGTGTTTGTAAAATATATACTATCAATGCAATATTAATTACAGTGAATTGTGACCTTCTGTATCTTTCCCTGATACTTTGCAAAGTTGCTATAAAGTTGTAATTGCTTAATGATGCTGGTAAATATTTAGGTAATCAGTCTCATGGGTAATCAGACATTAAGAAGATGCTAATATTAACTAAAGAGTTTAAGGTCAGTGTACAGTTCATTCATTTGTCCAAGCAAACTTATTGTATATGTTGACATGGCTGTTGTAAAATCCTGACTGTTTCTCATAGTGCTTCCACTATTCCAAATCTTAAATGTAAGAAATCTTAAATGTAAGCATAGACTGAATAGGAAGCAGCTAACATTATAACGTGTGCTTGACTTAAGAAATTTAGGAAAAAAAGTTACCCATGCTATGATTCATGAAGTTAGAAAGATGCAAAATGTAGATTCAGCTGAGAAATCCATAAATCTCAGCTTTATTAACTTTAAAATATTGCCCCTCCTCCTCAGCTTCTCAAGAAAGTCATTTTTCCATTGATTGCACTGAAAACACAGGAAAGGATGTATAAATATCAGTGGGGACGCTGTAGTTGCCTTCTATTTTAAAATTTCTGGATTTTTTTTGTACTTACCAAGAAACAAAGTTTTGTCATTTCTGCTAGAAAGAACGTGGCAATTACATAAATCATGCTCAGTTTCCTCATTTCCTCTGCTGCTTGAATAACAACAATTAGAATTTCTATTGGTTGGATATCATAGTCTGTTTCTTTTTTTTTTTTCCAAATTGCACTTGACAGAAACAAGATTGGTTGGTTATACCTAAAGCTTTAAATATCTATTTTCACTCTTGTTGCAAGTTCATTGACTGAAGAGTCCTGAAATCAGATGAATTTTGTCTCAATTCTGTTGGCTGAAATGAATTTTCATCACTCAGAAGACATGGTCTGGGTTTTTCCATGAGGTTGCATAGTTCTTATTAATACTTGTGTAAATATTTTGTTCTATGTTCTCCTGGAGAGGTGCTAAATGGTATGGAATCAATGTGAGCAATCATAAACAAGCACATCACAGCATTCTGGCTACCGGAGAACGTTGCCTGTTTTACAAAGTCAATAAAGAAAGCCTGAAAGAGGCTTTGAAAGTGAGTTGTGACAGCTGTTTGCTTCAAGTGTTACATTGCTGATTTGTCTGTTGCTGAAATCTGAGTTCCAGTTCTATTTTGCCAGTAACACTGCTGTGACTTGCTAATGGCATAGTGGATTCACAATCTTGAACGTGACTTCATGGCCAAATTCAGAATAAAAGAGGTATTTTGTCTGCCTTTTTTCAGGTCATTTCAAAGCACTTGACTTTATTAGTCTGACTCTTCAAAGTACTTCTGTAGTTTAACGGGTGCATTTGCTTAGCACTTGCATTTCTCAGATGAAAAAATCAGTAATTTTGTCTTAAATGACAGCTTAATTAGAAGCTGTATAATGCCCTGTTGGGTCTGACTTTGCCCTTCCTTATAACATCCGTGTATACAAAGTACACTGAAATGTACTTAGACTGTTTTATACCTCATCTTTGGTTGCTTTGTATTATTTTTATTTAAACACTGGACAGAAATAGTAGATGTTAAAAGCTTTTATGTAGGGATTATATTGGGAATGCTGTCTTTAAATCCATAATTTTCAGTATCCTTAAATTAGGGATGAAAGTGGCCACAGACTTGGTCTACCTGGGCAGGGGCATCCTCTGGGAATGAAGTCAAAGGTATGACCTTGCTGGGTCTCACTTGCCTGATTCAGTCCCTTCAGGGTCTTATGGGTGCTTCATGAAGAAATACCACTTAATGACTCAAGGAAGTATAAGTTTTCATAGAGCTACTACTACTTTAAACAAATTACTTACACAGCAGAGAAGCATAGACTGTGTGTACACATGTACATAGACACGGGCAATGATTATTTATGGAAATAGGCAGCAGGCAGAAGTGATGTCTGAGTAAGTAATTGAATTATTTGCTTAAACTGTGTTCATGAGTAACACTTTTATTGGTGAGCAGCTCTGTGAAAAAGTATTACAGAATAAGATACTTTGATTCCTATTGCAACTGTAGGGATTCTAGTGTTCTCCTTGTGCATGATAGAAAAACAGGAAAATATGTATCAGTGGTGACTGGCAAACTGTTTCTCAGTCAGTATTATGCAGTGGTAGTTTTAAAAGAGGAAATCATAATTAAACCCTTATGAGTATCCACCTTTATAGACTATATCTCAATGCATGAATTGCGTGGAGTCCAGATTTGTCTCTTAAGGCAGTAATTACAGTTCAAAAATATCTGTTAAAAATCCACACTTCTAATGGTATGATGCCTCAGACTGTGGACTAAAGAAATAAGATTACTCCATTTTAATTTCAGTAGCTAACATAAATTTTTAATCAATCTTCACTCAACATTAAAAACATTTTGTTTTTAATAAACTTGGTCAACGAGAAATCATTTTGTTCCTGTGACTAATACCAAAAATGGGTTTCTGTCCTTTGAAATGTATAGTCTATATACAAATGAAAATGAATGTTCAACTTGGAAACAGCTTTATTGATGCTTTAAAATGCCAAGAGAATGGCCTTAAATGGAACCTGGAGAAACAGATGCAGTATTAGTTTTAATAAGTCATTTCATTGTCAGTGACCTCATAATTACTGTAAATAATTACATAATTACTGTAAATTGTGTATGTAACAATAATCCCTGAGTGTTACTCATTATAGGCAGTGAGTTGATGATGTGATAAGCTAAAAGCCTAAGGTGGTGAGGAAGGTGGCTAATTTATGTAGTGACTGATTTCCTATGAAGTATGGCATCATAATTTATGTTCTGTGCAGCAGTTAGAATGGCAATGATTTTGTAAGAGCTGCCTGCATCTAATGACTTTCACTAGTGGAAAACTACAGGTATGGACAGTAGCAAGTCCTTTTCAAAACATTGTTTTGCATTATTGGAAATGTATTAACATATACTGTTGGCTTCAAAATTAAAGAAAAAACACCCATGGTCAAGAGTACAGTGCAATGAAAGGGTATAACAGTATTGACTTGATATGATCAGAGCGACGTAACTTCTCTGTCCATACAATGTATAGTTAAATTTCCTAATACAGTTAATGCACACCAGCTAGACTAAGACTTGAATAATGTGCAAATGCAAACTTGAAACCAATGTTTTCATTTGAATGGTTACAAGTCCGTATGTGTCTGTTCCCTTTCAAATATTTTTCCTTGACTTCCACCAGTTATTTAGATGCTCCAGATATTCATATCTACTGTACTTCTGAGAGTGTGTAACAAGTTCCATGTATAATAAACTTTACAATCTTTGTTGATCATACTTCATAGTAAATCAGTCATTGCTATTAACTGTCAGGGTTTGTCTCACTTGATCTCACAACTGTATAGGCAGGAAAAGATCCTGCACAGTTCTCCACTGTGGTGGGTCAGGTGTGTCACTGCATATGCCAGATGATTGCAAAGCAAGAGCAGGACACCACTGAATCAGTTCACCAAGGCCTTTTAAATTAAATGTGTAAACATCTGAGACTAATATATTGATTCTCTTGGGCTTCCTTTAAGGAGTATGCTAGCATAGACAGCAATGTGTGTGAGAAAAACATGGAGACCAGTGCTGCAAGGTCTGTAGCCCAAGTCCTGTGACTAGGTGATCACTTTGCATCTGTTTTGGCAGTACAGACCTTTGAGCTGTATCTTTTTGGCTTTGTAATACAAGAAATTTTAGGAGGAAAAAGTGTCAAAGACCTCAGCAGCACTGCAGAATGGTGTTCATCATTGATTCAGGATTATTTTAGGTCTACATTAAGCCTTTGCTTAGCAACCATAGTGTGGTGTGGGCTTCAGGACAGAACTGGCTCAGGAGCAGCTTTGGGTAAGTGGAGTTGCACCTGCGAGTGGACTGTGGGTCTCACTGTGACCTGTAACAGCAGGTTGCTCCCTCCTGGGGAAAAGGTTTAGGTCCATATCCCAGGCATGCTAAGTATGACACACACGGAAGTAGTAATTACAGTATCCCTTTCAAAATCGATCTTTCCTTGTTTTCCAAACCTTTGCATGAAGACTAGGCAGATAGGATTAATACCTGTTAACTCTCTTGGGCATTTGCTTAAAGATATCCAGAAGCTCCCAGCCTAGCCCAAGCTTTCTCATTTAACAGTTTAACTAGTTGTAATTAAACTTAGTTTCATGTATAGAAATGTTACTGGCTCTTGTCTGAACTTTGTCTAAAGATTTATCATGATAATAAGATTATACTGATAATTGCATTTAGTTTGTCCTTAATTCAAAATGTTTTTGCTAATCAGAAAACTATGTGCCAACTTGGTAAATTACCTTCTACTTGTATTAAATTGTAAAAATTATGTAAACTGTGAAAGCACAGGGTAATAACTGTAAAGAACATTCATTTCAATGTCTTTAACAGAGCCAATTCTTTAATAACCTCTTCATATGGAGAAGGACCCTTCTGCTAGGGATCTGTTAATGCCCTCTGATTTAAACTGTTTAAATTCTCAGTCTTTAAATTAGACATGGAAGATAATTGAATTATGACTAAATAGAAATAATATGTATAGGTAAGATGGTGTATAATAGCCATCTAAAATGGGAAGAATGGGAAGCTTTGTGACATTATGTTTAACTAAACTTGCCTTTGTCTTGGTGTTAATCCATAAATTTTGTTTAATCAAGCAGGTGAAAACTCATTTGAAATATTTTTTTTTTTTTCAGAGAAAAATAGTTTTTTCTTCAAAATGGAGAACTTGTCAGAATTTTGATTTCAACAGGGTTGTTTCATGAAAACACCAATCTTTCTATCAGGAGTAACATCAAGGATAATATTTTCAAATGTGTTCAAGTGACTTAACTCAAATTCAATTCAATTCTTTAACATAGGCATTTTAGATGTTTCCAAAGAAGTAGACTTCTAAGGCACATAAGTAATTTTTCTTTTCAAAAAACACTGACAGGCTTATTTTTATATTAAAAAGAAAAACGTTGGGGAAAAAAAATTATTGGCAGATCAAGTATTTAACCCAATCTTATATTCATTGTAAGTCATAGAATTTAAATTTTTAAAGAATAAGCATTGAGATGAATGGCTTTTTTGCATGTTTCTAAAATCAGGTTGAAATGCTAAATTAGAATAAGGATATGATGAATCTGACAAGACTAGATATATGAGTAAGAGTCTGGTATCATAAATAGTATTAATTCCTACAAGACCCTGGGAGATGAGGTGCTCTCTTCTCCCTTGTTCAGTCCTTCTGATTTATCATCTGGCTATTCTTAGGTTATTAACACTACAGTGGACCCATAGTGTGTTTTTTTTTTTTTTTTTTTTTTTCCCCATTTACATCATGATAAACCTACTGTATGATCCTTCAGAGCACCAATAATGCTTTTATTCCTGACCAGGGTGTGCCCTGCCCACAGCTGCTGCTGTTGGCTCAGACCCTCACCAGTGGGTTGAGTGCTCCTTGTACCAGCATTGGTACCCCCTGTACCCAACCAGCGTGTGTCATTGGTACCCAGTACCCTCTCCTCTATGGGATACCATCCTCCCTACGGAAGGATGTGTGGGTTTCTGTATTATTTTTTTTCAAAAGTAAAAAGAATCAAATGGTATGGGCTAGTTTCAAGAATTCCCTGATATAAATTTATACAGGGATTTCTCAAGGCAGCCAGGATTTAAATAACCATGGGGTTGGAGTTGGAGTGGGGAGATAATTACTCAAAACCTGCTCTCTGAATGAAAATAGGAGTAACAACACTCTTATCACCACTTTTTTTTTTTTTTTTTTCTGGGGGGGGGATATATGACATTTATGCAAAGAACAGTACTGACAATAGAAAAAATACCAAATGTGTGTGCACACAAACATGCCTCCAAACACTTTACCTTCAGAAGAACTGCACAAACATTTCTTCAAGAACCTCCTCAAAAAACTATTTTAGATATATTGGGTAGCTTCAGCTGCTTTTATTAACTGGAAAAAAAGAAGTATGTGCTGCATCTGGTAGTGATACTGTACTTCCAAACTTGAACCAAGCTTGAATAACCTTGTGCCTTCTGAGACACTGCATATGGCATTTTACTTTCAGAGATGGAACATGATGGATTAGGATCTGGTATGGAGTGAGTCTCCAGATAATGTTATCAGAGGAAAATCCTGTGAGAGGAAGAGCAGAGGCAAAAAATAGTGATGGTAGATCAGCCAAACACTTAAATATGCTTTTAGTAGCATGTTATAGTTTCAAGCTAGACAGAGGAAGGCTGGAGACTGCAACAATAAACCAGAAACAAGAGATAAGATATCTAGACATCAATAACATTTGCTGCATGAAAGATCTATCAAAGAAATATGGTAGACTAATAACAAAGGACAAAGATATTTTAATGTTTTCCTCTTAGCTTGTACAGTTGGTACTTGGTGACCTTCTCTATCTTTTCTCTGTGTGGTATGAATCTCATCAAAAAATAAATTTAACTTAAAATTGCAGCTCGCATTTATGAATCAGAGGGTCTCTATAGAATAGGCAGCAGATGTGTTTAAAGTACAAAAATTAGATCAATTATTGAAGAGGAGTTGCTGAACTTCAGATCATAAATCTCATCACTAAAAAAATGTAAATATATTAAACTGTAGTGCTACCCACATGCACTGTCATGATGATTATTCCAATAAAATGTATTACTGTTAATGCATAATGTGATAGTGTTAGAATAATGATTATTATACCTTCTACTCCAATATGTAACTAGAAGTTCATCAGCTCTGCCTATGAAAGCAGTGTAGTAGTCATTGCTAGAGAACCACACTGCTCATTAATGCTATAATATTAGATTTACCTAGCAAGCAATAGCATTCCATAAGGAATAGTTCAGGAAAACATAATGGACCAGATCATATCTTCAGCGTGTTGTCCTCTCCCCTGCTCCAAGGATGGTGTAACCTCTCTAAGCCCAGGGATGCTCTGCCCAAGGTCTTTCAGGGCATGATGAAATAATGGAGTAAGCTTGGGGGAGTCATTCAGTTCACTCTGGAAGCTGATGGTCCAGCAGACCTGCCTAATTTGCATGTGTTCCTCTGGTAATTGGTGTAATGATATTTATGATTGTGGATTTTTTTTTTTTTTTTAAAGGAAGTCATTGAGAGTTTTTAGTGAGCTGCTTCACCAAATATGTTGCTATGTTCAGTACTAATTGATTATTGTTCAAATTAAGTGGTTTCATACTTGCGTGTGCTATAGGTAACTAAAAGGCAAGTAGGCATATGCAAACTTACTGTGTTGAAAGGCAGAAAAGACTTAGCATATCGTCAGATTTAGATTTGGTTACAAAACCACTTTTTGCAGGATGAGTGTGCTGTGCTTATAGCTCGAGGAGTAACAAATAGTGGTTAGGTTTATTTGGCAGTAAAACGCAAATTGAAACACAAGGTATAAAATTCATTAGAGCAGAAAGCTTGGAGGTGAACGTCAGTCAGAGCAGGCATGAATTTGGGCTATGCAGAGGAAAAGATCTAGAAGGTGGAAAAAAAATGGTAATTCATGGTGTTGATTATAGGTACTTCAAAAAATAACTTCAAATCTTGTTCCAGAAAGTGATGGGCTATCTTTGGTGGTGGGGGAAAAAAAAAAAAAAAAAAAAAAAAGAAAAAAAGGTGGGGTTAGGCCCAGAAAATCTGCAGGTCCCTGGCTTTAATTCCATGTGTTCCACCACACTTTATCACCTGAATCAATTTTTTCCAGATCCATTAAAATATTTAAGACTCTCAGTTCCCCTTAAAGCAGAGCTTGTTTGACTTGAAGACATCTTAAAAATTAAATTTGCTTTAACTTTTCATCTATGAAATATGAATAATAGTACTACATTATTCTACTTGAGCTGCTAGAAAGTGAATAGTACGCAAGAGGTGCTTCAAATCGTGGAATTTCCAGAAACTGAAAGACAGATATGAGAAAAGAATATAGCTTAAGTATGAATCATTCCTTTGAAGATGTTTCTGCTTGTCTATTTTGCATAGAAATGTGTACTTTAGAGTACTTTCATCTTGATTATATATCTATTGAACAGTTGAATGGTTCTTAAGCTTTTATTGTTACACCAAAGCAAAAGTTATGGAAAGCAATTTCTCTATACTGGAAGAAAAATGTGGAAGAAAAACAAACCTTTCACCTTTCCTAATCGCAGCAGTCTGACAACTCATAGTTCTAGATTCTTTGATTGCATTGCAAAAATCCCTTCCTGCCTCTGCATGTTTTCATAGCGTCTTCTGCTTGTGCCCTTTCAGCTTTGATTAGGTCTCTTGGGAAATCACAACAAATAAAAAAAATGATATGAGGGTTGTTATACATTTGAGTCTGTCCCAAAGTAAACATGTGATGGACCTTGTACAGCCTTTGCTGGCCTGAGTTGGGTCGTCTGGTCTGCATGAGAGAAAATTGCCTCAAGAAAGGCATATACCTGGATTCCCAGGGTATGGCAGCATTTCAGAGAAAAGCATTTTGATTTCTGACACACTTACCACTGGCTGCCTGGCACTGGGGATGAGGTTACCTTGAGAATTTAGTCAGTATGGTAAGTTCTGGTAATGACTATTTCTAGGATCCTGAAAACAGTCACTAGATTTGGAACACATAGGTGAAAGAAACTCTTATTTTATTGTGTTACCTTATGCCTTACTTCCAAATTGTTTTATTATAATAGTTACAGTTCAGGGATAAGCACAACAATGAGACTCAAAACCAAGCCAAACCAAAACAAAAAACACCAAAAACCTTAATTTTATTATTCTTTAGTCTAAAGTTGTCCTTAGTTTGAAGCTTGGATGTTCCTTTTGCATCAAGTAAAAAGGAATCTTAAGTAAGATTTAGACCTCTATGTATGTACATGTAGTAATAATAATAATGTTTAAATATTTGCATTGCTATCACTTTACGTCACTGCATCATTTTCATATTCACTCTAATTTCAGGAAAAAATAAAGAACCATATGTGTAATTCCTTTGAAGTACCTAACAGGGTCTGTTCAGTGTAAAGAAGAAAGAAAAAAATCTAACTGGAATGGAAACCTAGGGAGTGTGTGTGTAGCTGAAGAGGGGACACAGCAGTATTTCTAAGTGAACACAGGTCATAGTAGTTAACTCTGAGATAAAGTTTTGGGCTACTTTTCTAAGCAGTATGTTGTTGATAACCACTCCTGGATGATTTTCCATAAATTCATACATTAAGTTAGGTATGACACATGGGCATCCTTGGTGCCCCATGCTCATTTTTTCCTTTTCTTGTAGTAGTCATCTCAAAAGATGATTTTGAAATTGCGATTTTTAAAACTGATTGTAATAAGTTTAATATTCATAGAAGGTGATAGATTGACAGCACTAGTGAATAAAATAATTCATGAAGCAGGTGGTTATCATATATATAGGGAACAATCTCAGAATTACTATACTCTTTACTTCAGGGATTTCTATTAATAGGAATTGTGACTCTCTGTGGCACAACCAGAAATTGTCTGGAAGTCTGATTCCTCCTATTTTTCTAAAACTGAAAAAAAAAAGAGTGTAAGAGACTTGGCGATGTATGAGTGGCAAAATGGCAGTTTCTCAACTGCAAGCAGAGCGCACAGCACAGCAGCTGCTGAAGTGGGAGGCCAGTAGTGAGCTAATGTCCTCAACATGTTATAGAGCAGCACTAGAGACATTCTGCCTCAAAAAGGAGGAAAAAGCCTACAGAGAGCTGAAATTGTGGCACGTAATATTGGTGATACCAGGGAATCCTGGATGTGCTAAAACGTTCCCAAGGCTGCACTTACTTTCTTATTCTGCTGACAGAAAGGTGAAGGAGTGCTCTAAGATTACCCAACCTCTCTTCACCTTTGCAAGGGCTTTTTTTTTTTTTTTTTTTTTTTTTAACAATTATTCTTTCCTTGGCTGGTTAAGCTGTTGGAAGGAACAGATTAAAAACAGATTACAGCACAGCAGGTCATTGCTCTGGCTGTACCTCACTAGGAAAAATGACCCTGGGTGATCCAACCCTATGTCAACGCCAGACACCTTGACCGTGAGGGAGATGAGAGAAGGGCTTGTGTTCTACCTTCCTTGTTTTTGTTCTCAGTGGAGCTGCTAATAAAAATTTATAATATTGTAAACTAAAATAATTTCTGGAAGTGCCAGTTTCTGGTGCGTCTGTCTGTAGCATTTATTTAATTATTTATTTATTTATTTTATTATTTATTTAAAGCTATTGGGACTTTTCTGACTTCAGTAATGTTAGGCATAAGGGTAAACTAACTTTCCAGTAAATCAGTGTATTGAATTGTAATGTGCCTTTGCATAACATGATGTGGTGTGGCTCATGCCTTTGTTTTGTTTTTGTATTAATCTGAAGAGAGAGTAGAATAAAAAATAAATTGTAACCTGAGTTGGCTTCCATCACACAGCCTGTGCTTGTCCTTCAGTGTATAATTTTGCAGAAGTGTTTGTGCAGTGGTACATCAAGTGGCGTATCTCTGTGTTACCCACTCATGGTATGCAGCTTGAAACAGCCATCTGCTCAAATCTCCTTTCCTTGTCAGAGAAAAGAGAAACAATTTCTGTTGCTAAATTAAGCCTAAAAGAGTAAATAGGGCAATGGATGTAGGCAATACATTTCCCAGATATTCATACAGTGTGTGTTCATGTTAATATCAGAGATGGGAAAAATCCAACACATGTAATCATTGTTTTCAAGTGATGTAAAAAGATAAAAAGGTTTTAGGTAGGCTAGCATAGAGATACTGAGAATATACTCCCAAACAACTCATCTATATCCATGGACAGCTTAGTCACTATGTGTGTTGTAGTCACTTGTGTAGCTGTAAGTAAAATGTCCTGCACTGTGTGTAACTTGTAAGTGTGCTGTTGAAGATTATATTTCCATAGGTAAAGCGGAAGTTGTTTTGCTTATCTTTGTATTTAGAAGTGGTCGTTCTTTGACTATCTTCTATCCAACGCTCTCATGTTAAGAAGCCACCCTACCTGACAATAGTGGAGAATGGTAAAGAAAGCCTTAGTTTTCTTTCTGCTCTTCATTAGTGTCTCTCTAGTCTACCTTTTGAACTGTAATGACTTACAGAAGAGGTACTTTCCTGACAGTTGGCTCCTGAACTGATGTCAGGACCAAGTCAGTTGTCTCTACAGAAACTGGAAGAGCACAGCGAACCCTTTTTCTTCTGCTAAGAGACTGTCTGTTGGGTGAGGGGCAGAAAGGGCCTATCCACAACACAGCAGACATGCGACATATAAAAGCAGGGTTTACAACTGCAGATCAGGTACAGCAGGCGCTGGGCACTGCATTTGGGTGCTGGGGGAAGTTGCCTCAATGCAACATGTCCCAAAGAGCTCTGAATATATTGTTAGCAGTACCAAAGCTGGGCATTTTAAAGCTACTTGAAGGAGTTGCAGTTGTATCTTTTGTGTCTGTGGTAGATGCATGCAGAGGCAACAGTTCCAACGTTGTCTATCTCACGGTTTTAAAGTAAACGTATGGTAGAAACAAAAAAAAGAGAAGCAGTTCTTAGAGCTGGAACAATTTATCCAGCAAGTTAACATCATTTGGTGGTTTCACATGCAGTTCTCCAGGGTACATGCACTGGGTCGGCTTTAGACACAAGCAGTTCAAGTGAGTGTTGGCTGCCATATGTTGAGGGGGAAAGGATGCTGGTGTCAACAAATAGTCCAAAGGCTGTGTTGTGTGCCTCAAATCCTTACATCTGTTGGTTTGTGAAAAGAAGAAGCTATCACCTTGTCTGCTGAACTTCCTTATCTGTTGCTGGCTGTGAGCAAAGCTAGTGCCTGTTCCCTTGAGAACTCGTCAGTGCTTGAGACACCTCAAAGGTCTTCTGGAGTTAAAATATAAGAGAGGGATGTGAGGTGTGAGGAAAAACAAGGCTTGGACAGGGCAACAGCATTAATCTAAATTTTAGAGTCCCTTCTGCTTCCTTTTATCTCCAAATAATTTTTGAGAATCTGTACTTACAATATAATAGACATTCCACTCCACAACACCTCTCTGACTCAACAAAATGATTTGGGAATTTTGCCACCTTACCTGTCCAGTCTAAATTCACTGTCCTGTAAACATTTCCCCTTAAAATCCAGCAGCTGGCAGGATCTGTGGCCTCCAGAAACACCACTTAGTGTGAAAGAGATCCATGATAAGGCATGTTGGAAACAGAGAGATGACTTTTTTTTTTTTTTTTTTACAGTTATTTTCTTGTGTATAGATGGGAGCGCTGAAGGAATGTTAGAGGTACTCAAAATAAATGGAGAGATGAAGTGTTGGAGAGAGGACTGCTGAGCAGAGCACCTGCCATCACAGCCACAGTAATAAAAAGATTTGTGAGGCTGTTTTATCTTGTGCTTCTAAAAATTTCAGCTGCCTGGCACTCTTGTGCTGTGAATTTCAGGGCTCCCTAAGGCTGCTCACTGACCTTCTGATGCCTGCACAGGCAGACTGCTGTCCCCCCAGTATAACAGGCATCAGCAATGGCTGTCCCTGGATCATCTGCTCTGTGGCATTAAAGCAGTGGAAAATTTCTTTCCAGTGTCCGATTGTCTAAGCCAGCAGCCATACAGTGTTGTGACCTTCAGTTACATCTTTTCTAGCTCTCTCCAGTTGCATCATTGCACTGTTTCTCTTCCCTCACCTTCTCTACTCCTTGCATGTTCAGCTACCAATGTCTGATTTCCAGTGTACTGAGAGCAGTGACTTTCAGGAAAGTTAACTAAACTCCCAACATTAATACTTCAATACTTGCTGTTTTAATTTGATTTTTGTGTGTATAGCTGTTTCCATTAACATTCTAGCATTTTCTGTAATTTAAACACAGTGGTGTCTGAAGCTTAGATTACCAAATGACTGCAACATTTTAGAGACTACAACTTCACACAGTGACAGAAATGCTTTGGTCCTTGATGCACGTAAATCATATTTCATGTAACTATGAAGGCAAGCAATTACAGTCTTTTTCCATAAGTGAAGATGCGTAGAAAATCTAAGAATAAATAAAATATATTTTTTGGCTGATCATAAGCAGTACCCTTGTTTTGGACATATCAAAACACTGTTGTAAGATAGATGTTATACAGTAAATGCTAATCTGAAATATTTGTATGTTGTATAATGTTATGGAGACAGAAATCTGTTATTTGATATCTTATTTTCAATGCAGTAGTGAACTGGGAACTCCGTAAAATTTGTCCATAACATTTTTGCTTACTGTCTGGCTGTGGGTTTTGTCTTTTTAAATGCTGTTTCAGCATTTTCCTGGCTAACAAGGATGTGTTTTACATCATTTTAGCAAAGTGGAACATTGAAATTATATGACTGAAAATCTATATTACCATTTTTCATTTTCATTATTGCTCTTTCATAATTAAACAATAAATATAAGCTATGCTGATCTGCATGATTACGACAAGATTTTCTGCATACCACGAAGAATGAGAAAGTAGACAGAAACAGGTTCTAGCTACCCTTGGAAAAATATAAGATTAAACTTTCACGAGCAAATTTCATTATGCTGCCAGAATACCTTGAACTTGTTCTGAGCTTTTCCACATACTTTGGTTGAGCCATTGTCGCACCACTGCTGGGGCTTTATTTAAGAGTTGATGTAGGCTGCACATTTTTCCAGTAAATGTTACATTGGCTTGAAGGTGTTCTTGTGACTAAACAATACCAAAAATAAGGAGCTTTGAGCTACTGTTTCTCATAAAGCTGAAAACTATATTTTTGCCAAACTTCTGCAAAAATATCAAGTTCTTCCACACTTGAAGCAAATGAGTGGTTGCACAGATGAGTGAGATCAAATAAAGACACAAGAGCAAGTTGGGAAGGTACCAATTGCTATTAATTTTGAAATGAGGCAGCTTGTGAGGTTGTCAGCAGCTTTAAACCAGTGTGTCCTTTCTTCTGCTTGAACAAGCTGGTGTGGGAGGCATTAGAAGACACTGAAACTGTCTTCCTGCTGGAGAAAGGGGAAACAGCTGAGTATGCTAAAAGTAGGAGCTAAGGTGAGGGGAGCATGCTTGTGTGTTTGTGTGCGTGCAGATTCAGGGTGAAATTCTAGGGAAGAAAGCCAAAAAGGTAGAAGGGATGGGGAAAGCAGGACACAGATTTCACTGGGATTAGAGAGGAGAGGTTCCCAGAGTAATGAAAACAGGCATGTGACACAAATCTATGACAAAGTGAGTCTGGTTCATTCTGCTCCTTGTGAATTAATTTGCTGGTTCAGTGAAAACTGGTCCACCTATACTGTGCCTTCACCTTCTGACCTTTCACATGTTCACTAAGTATGAGAAGCAGCTCCTATGTGTCTGCACCATGTAGCAAGGGTAGTTTGTCCATCATCTTAGAACAGCTGGTCTATTATTGTATTGATAATTTGTGCATGCCAAATGTGATCTTGGTGTTGAAGTCCTGTTCTCATGCTTTGTGTCTCCTTTCCCTTTTTTTGGATGCTGTCTATATATATGTATAAACTATATATTTCTATATATATACAGAATGCAACATATATATATATATATGTCACTGTCTTCTCCGATGTCATGGACTCATTTTGTTTTCTGCTGTCACCACAGTTCAGTTACATCAATCTTTCCAGTACTGATGGACTCAAGTATACAATTATTGTAAGTCAAGGATGTCTTTGGGGCATGAAACAGAAAAAAAATAAAATCATCCTCAAGCTACGTGTCTGTAAACTTCTCTGGTAAATTAGAGTCAAACATAATTCTTTGTCATTTTCGAAAGCAAACTGCCTCTGCTCACATTTCCAGCATGACTGTAATAAAGAGAAGTGATATGATTGAGTTCTGTTGACTGCATAAATCTTGTGAATATCTGAACATGTTTTCTTTTTATTTTTCATTTTTCCTGAGAAAGAGAGAACAATATACATGCTTTTCCTTCTGCCTGTAGTTTCTTGAAAATTGGTAATGTACAAAGGACAAAAAGCATGTGAGCAAGGAAATATCATGTCCTTGCTTGTTGTTTTTTCCAGCAAAGTAGAAAGTAAAGGAGGTTACAAAAATAGTAATCTGAACTATGAAATATCTCACCTTGTTGTTTAAAGGAGATTTTGTGAATCAGAGGGAGCCATAATTTTGTAAACAGGTGCAGCGATTTCTGTTATGTAGAGAACTAATGAGGAACAGTGAGTCTGGCTTGGTTAGAACAACATAACTGCCTTGCAACCCGCTGTGCTGCATGCTCTAAAGATATAAAGCTGTGGTCTGCAATTGCAGGAGATTTGAATCTCCTAGGTGATCTTTGGCAAATCATTTCACTTCTTGGTGCTTCTGTTTTGCCATCTGTAATGCAGGCAGTATATATATATATATATAGCAGGATATATATATATAGCATATATATACGTATATAAATATATGTAATATACATAAAAACACATTAAAAGCTACATATAAAAGTAGGTGGGATCATCACTTACCATGTTACACATATATTTTATACAATGCCACAGCAAAGGTTAAGCCTTTATTCATTATTAAGGATAAAAATTGTTGTCAAAGCTGTGGAAGGATTTGCTTCTCCTGCATAAATCCTCTGTGCCAGCCTTTTTTCTCATCATTGTTAGAACTGAGACAAATCTTCCCATCAACATTTATATAAGCGTCTGCTATCACATTACAGTTTTCCAATTTACTTCTATGCTTATTCTTACCTGTGTGTTAGAGTTGTTTATTTTTATTAGTGACATTATTTCTATGTTTCATAATTATGCTGCCATAACAGCGTATATCTGTAGATATATAATCTATAAGACAACTAAGGTTTGCTTTTAGCTGTGCTCAGAAGATGGAAGAATGTGGGGAAAACAAACGTTGTTTGGTGAAGTGTCGGTAAAGCAGTCTCCTTTTAAAGCTTTTTATGCCTTTCTTATCCAAAGTTCTAGCTGTAAGTTTTCTGTGTGGTTTTTCTTGTGAGTAGGATTCAGAGTTGTAATTGAGAAAAAGCATTTCAAAAGATATCTTCCTTCAACTTAGTAGGTGACTCTTTTACTTCCAGGCCCACCTACGTTTAGCTTTAAAGTTCGCTTCCTACAGTATAATGGTCTGTGATCTTTCAAACTATCAAATTATTTTATTGAAGCTTCCAAACTACACCAGCTGTTCTTCTGATAATCATGACATTTCTAATAAGTCTGATAGTAACTGAATTAACTGTTTTCCTGCCAATAACAAAGTTGGATTAAGTGTGAATTTTCGAGTCCCGTTGTGGGACCTTTCCCACAGTTCTTTCCAAATGTAAGGAATTAATAATAATTATAAAAATGGAGTATCTTTTTTTTTTTCTCTCAGTAACTTTTTTTTTTTTTTTTGGTGGAAGTTACATAGTGTTCCTAAGGGGTGTGTGTGGAAGGTTCTGTAGCTATTAGATCTTATTTTTATCTTAGTAACGAGATTCACTCTCTCTCAAAGAACAAAGTGCTATCCATTTTAATTTCTTCTTTTGTTGGTTGATTGGCATTCCCTGGGGAAAAGAAGGAATTTCAGGCCTGCAGAGAATGTTATAAAGGCTGGTTTTCCCTAGAGAAGCTATTTGCTATAAAAAGTAGTGTGCTTATTAAGCAGTGTGTTGTGCAGAACATGATGTCTGCATCATAAAATCTCTGATTAATGGGATTTGAGGTCCTCGGTCTGTATTTTTAAAGGTGTTTTTGTGTTGCTCCACTAAACATTGCTGTACATGGAAAATTTAAATAGTATCAGGGTAGCAGTTGTCCCAGGATGTTATGACCTTCCCATAATTTCCATCCTCAACTCAATTTACTGTTAGGAATATTGGAATCAATATGTTCCCACAGAATACTTAGGTAACAGGAAACACAATTTTCTGATGAAAAACATTTTAAATCAAAGTGTTTGTGAGATACTACAAACACCACAACTTTTTTTGAGACTCTGCTGTTGCTACTAAGATGATGGTATTTGTCAAAATGCATGATTCATTTGTAGACAATTACAATTTGAGAACCGATTGACCCCTGTGGTCATTTTTCTTTCTCCAAGATTTTCCCATTGCTCTTAAAAATCTTCCTAGATGTGAATCTCCATCTCTTCCTCTTTGGATATGATCATTTCTGAATTCCCTTTCTGATATGGGACTAAGTTACAGACAGCGGTGCCTTGTCTCTCAACACTGTGCTAGTAATTAATATATTATGCATATAATGAATCAGATATTACATTTTCAGACAATGTTTATTTTGAAATTTATATGCATTGTTATTTATTCATTACTTTGTAACCTTTGAAAAAGTAACAGACAAATATTCTTAGTGCTTAATGTGGAAAACAGAAACCACTACAAAACAGCAGACCTTTAACTGCAATGACTAAATGTCAGGCAGCAATTGGAAATCCTCAGTCCCAGCCTTTCATATGGCATGACTTTTTTTGCCTTGTTCAGATTGATGAGATAACAGCTTGAGATGATAGTTTCATCATTACAGTCCCTTTTTGGTATTTTGCTTTCTCCCTCTTATCTATTTAAAAGGTGGTCAAAACCTCACACACCATGTTGTCTCGTATGTGCAGAAATTAATACTTTAAATTTTCATTTCAAGCATCTCATTGTTCCATTGCATAGTGGTTTTGTTTTGATTTTTTTTTTTTTTTAATATATTTATACTGAGTTGCAGATTTATGGTTGAACATAGCTCACGTCAGGCATAAGTTATTACTCTAGTTCACCCATATGGATTATCTGCATTGTAAACATCCAGACTTGACAAAAAGTTGTATCTGTGGAAATTCAGTTGAGTTTGCAGTTTGGGTATGGCTCCACTGCCCTGCTGGCTCTAGCTTCCCAGATCAACTGACACAACTTTTCCATGTCACAGGTAGAATTTGTGGCTTTAGCATTCAGTCAAAGAAAATCCAGATATCTTGCAAACTCATTGTGGAAATGGGTAGTTATGCAAAGTTATTTGAAAAGTACACTTGGCATGCTGCTGAACAACATCAATGTTTTCAAATAGATAAGTTACATGTTTGCAGAAAATTTGAATAGTTTCTCTAGAGAGCTTTTTTGGTGCTTTTATAATTTATGAATATCAGATGAGAATGGGTGAAGCTGTGGATGAGGCAGGGCACCCACATAAATGCACGTGATGAGGAAGCAGGTGGAATGCAGGTAAATGCATCTTTAAGGACCCAAAAGAAGGTAGGCAAAAGGGAGCTACCTTTAAATTATCCCTGTATATTTGCAGAAATTTCCAAACAGAGCTTGTTCCATTGGTCTGATACCACTTATCAAGGAGGGAAGAGTATTGTTACTCAGCTCCGAATAACAAACAACTTCAGCATTTAAAACACATTTCATGCTAGACCTGAATCTTAAGTCTGATTCAGACAGCATAAGATGTGACCATACTCTCTGATGTTGACTTCATAAGTGATCTCCAAGCTTTTCTGCTTCTGAGCCATTCTAGGAACTTAGACTTGCTCAGTTGGCTTTGAACAGAGGAAACCCACAAACAGCTCTCACTTTCTTCTTTCTGACTCCTGGCCCTTCTGCTCTTTACTCTGTTACTCTGAAGCCTGTGAAAAGACAGTGATCTACACACTGTTTTCTTCAAGGGTTTCATGTCAGTAGACACAAAGAAATGTGCCTTATGACAGGGTCATCTCCACGTCATGCTGAGGAGCTGAGCATGTGCAGGTTGCTGAAGAGTAGGTTGTATGTTATAGCATAGAAAAGAAAGAGAAGCTTGTGTGGTTTAGACTAGTTAAGAGCCAACCATCAGGTTGCCTTAAATATGAATGGACATTAATGATTTCATGTCACTGAAGTCTATGCTGTTTATTTTCCTACTCTTTTCTAGCCTCGCTTCTTAATTCATTTATTCAATATTCTATGATGTAGTTCCTATACATTTTTTTTTCTTTTTTTTAAATAAATGCTTCCTCAATTTTTGGGTCTGTAGTCTTTGCAAATACTGAACTATTATAATGATCCTGTTTATGCAGCTTCTATTTTGAAAAACAAAAACAAACAAACAATGCAGAGCAGCTCTTCCATGTCTACTAAGGTCAGAATTGTAATCAGTGTTCCTCCCATGCTTTGAATATAACAAGCATAAAATGGCTTCCTCGTCGATGTTTTCTCCTACTCCTGTGGCATGAAATATTTGTGAAGTACCATGGGGTATTTGTTGTTTCTCCATCTAACTCAGTTCTGAATTCACTTGATCACAGAAACTCTACAGATCTTGCTGCTGTTTCAGCATGAAGTCAGGCTTGTTTAGAGAAAAATAAGGTCAGAAAAATTTCAATGAAATGTTTTATTCCTGTGAGAATTTGTCTATTTGTCAACACGCATGTAGACCTGACTGAAGTGTTGCCACTGCAGTGCAGGTCCTGCCCTTAGGTAACTTTTCTTTGGAAACATGATGAATTTCATCCTTTCTTCCTACCTCATAAATATTCCTTCAGTGTACCCTCTTGAGGGTGCCAATGCCTCATTTCAGGTTCTCAGTAGCATGCATACACCAGAGAGTGTGACTTAACCCACCGAACTTTGAAGATTATCTAGGCTATGGACAATGGAGAAAAAAAAAAAAAAAGGTAATGAAGAAAAATTGACAGTACTGCTGACTTCACAGGGGAAAGATAAATCACAATGTAGAAGAATCTATTTCTGTCTGTTAAGTAAGAAGGAAGTGCTTAATACAGCCATCTGCACTGCAATACCTGAATTGGATGAGGTGACTCTCACCTCCTCAAGGAACAGGTAAGCACGGCACCTCAGTCCTCTCATCAGCTCTGATCCAACATGCAATAGCTCCCAGATGTATAAGTAGGTAATGCCTCACTACAGTTTCTAAGTTTCCTCTGCGCTATCACATTTTGTTCATTTTTTCAAGTTTTCAAGTGTTTTCAGTTAGAAGGTGCAGCATTGTCATGTGGATATTCCCCACGCAACAGGGAAGGAAGTAATGCATAAAGTAGGTTGAATAATCTATTATTTGGGAAGAACTGGTGCCTTTCTATTCTCTCAGTTAGCATCTCCAGATCACAGGTTTTTCATGTGAATTTCTTATTTAATGGTCAGATCAGGATAGTTCAATACATAAAATGTTACTGGGAGCTTTGTCAGGAAGCTCAAGTCCCATCAAAAAAGCTCATGCATGTTCCTAAAGATCTGCATTTTTTCCAGTAGCTCTAAAGAGTTTATTATAATTGCAGGCCTGCAGAGGTTTATTTAGACCCTTGGAAAATATAGGGAAGGTGTGTTAAGGGTCTGAAGCTGTACAAAAAGAAAACAGGTCTAAGATTCTTCCCTTTCAGTTTGTTGGTTAAGTCTTGCAACCACCATCTTTTGGGACTGCAGCATTGCATAGTGACGTGTAGGAGGTGATTCATCTGGCAAAATTACATTACTTTGAAATTAGTGTGTTACTTAGCATTTAATATTCTTCTCTTTTGCTCTGCAATTAGCTTTTACTAATGTAACTTAATCTATTTGTAACATTTCTTGAAAATCATAGTAGACATGATTTGAAATGAAGCTAAATCTCTTGAACTTTTCCTTACGTTAATTTGAAATGCCAACAGGGCACCAACTGCTGTGAAAATTAATGAATGAGCTACACCAGACTGTCTTTCATTTCATTTGAATGACTTCACACTCAGAGAGCATATGTGACAAACAAACTATTTTCTAACAACTCAGATGATGCTGAAGCAAGAAGAATTTTGCTGTTCATGGGGCTGCGTGGGCAGATTGTGGGTCCTGGCTTCTCTGCAAGGATGTTACGGGATACAGCTCACAGGGTATGCAACTCACTTCAGAGTGGTGGTGTTTCTTTTGCAGAAACACCGAACAGATTTTTTATTATTGTTTTAAGTGTGTGAAATATTATATTAAAAATGTATATGACTGCTATAGGGTTTTTCTATACAGGCACTTAGCTACTCATTTTGAAAATCTCCAACGCGACGCTATCAGCTTTCCTGAAAGAGAGGGCAGTTTGTCTGTTTTCATCTTAGACATTAAGCTGCAAAAGCACTGTCTAATGCTACTGTGAATCTGAGCTAAGTGAACTTACACCAATTCTTTCAGAAATGCAGATCATACTTTACTCGTGTTGTTGAAGAGCTGGGAGGATGGTCAGTCTTAATGGCAAAAGCAGACCTTGTGTAACAAAACACATTTCAAGAGAGAATAAGATAAAAGTTCTTGACTTCTTAGAAATGCTCACCAGCCAAAAGAAACCAAACAAATGCAAATATTTTTCTTAGGCGGTGCCAATCACTTCATGTCTACTGAAGCCCAATTGCAGAATCTGGACTATTTGTGCACTGCACTCAAAAATGTTGTGCTGCTTGCTCTAGTATGACTCTGCCATCTTTCTGTGATAAAATTCACTTGAGAATTCAGGAATTTGGCTTCTCTTTTCTCTCAAATACCGTGGTACCATGTCTTTCTATTTGAGCTATGTAATTTGGGTGATTACATGCCTCCATGGTCCTGAGAACAACAAGCACACTAAGCTTGCTGCTTGCTGGGGATGCTTTCTTGACTCAGTCAAGAAGCCTATTTCTTCATTTTTAACTGAGAGGAGTAATCGTATTTTATTTTTTTTGTTCCACTGTTAGTAGTCTCTAATAACAGATGAAAATGAAATCAAATTTTGTTATCAGAAAAACTGACACAACATTAATTCCTAGAAAAATGATCAAATATGTAATTTTACTTACACTTAGATTAAATTACTGGCACTAAAACTAATAAGTTATTATATTTTATATTCTGAATTGAATTCATATAATGAAAGACTAATTTGGTTTGTACTTGGAAAAATGCCACTGCTGTGCTCTAAAAATTGCATGTGGAATTGAAACATTGACTAAACTGTGAAATAAAACAGAAGTGTAAGGCAGATGTATAATGCAAAGGATTCACAATTTTTTCTCTGTCTTAGGCTTGATGTTTAATGGGCATAATGGCGATGTTGTGTGAATAGATACAAGCTGTGAACTCTGTTTAATGGAAACAAGATAATAGAATGCTCAGATGTATCTTTTAAAAAGGGAACATGAAGTGGCTTGTAAACAGAGCCTGCAACAGTGCGGGAATTGGTGATGGACTCAGCTGGACATGGAGCTCAGCTGCCTTGGTCAAGCCAGGGCAGATATTTTCACTTTGCTTCATGCAGGGCAGTCATCTCTCTGAGTGTGCCTGTGTTTCATTCAAGGACAGGCAAGGTCTTCTTTCGTGTCATTTTTCATCACTTTTCCAGATAAGTGGCATCCTTACTCTCTGCTTGTTGTCAGACACCAAAGCAGTTTCAGATATAATTTATGGGCATGATTTATACATCAAAACACCTGTCAAACCGAATCCTTAAAAAGTAAATTTTAGAAGTCTGGAGAGGGACATATAAATGGCACACGTTACAGTTTGATTTGGGGACTGTTTTTGTTCACAGAGGTTTTAAACTGGCATCTGACTTGTGCCTCCTAGAAGCAACAACTGGGTAGGTTGTTGCATAATCCAACCTTGGTATGCCAGAGTGCAGCTAGAGGGAAAGATATACATGCTTTTACACATCAAAAGTACACTGAGAATCCCTTTGACTGCTTAAAACAGTTACTCTGTAGGGTATGTGGATTGCCAATTCCCACGTTATGTATAGTTAATATTGCTGGATAAATTAATGGATAATTAAATATCTTGCAAAATCTTTATGAATATCTTACAAAATCTCATTCACAATGGAAATTGTGAGGCCAGAACTGAGAAGAGATTTAAAAATGGGTTAGACAATTCACAGTTTGGCGGTTTCTACTAAGCATCACAGTTTATTTTTATATCTTCTGGGTCAGGAAAGTGCTCAGTCTGTGATCACCAGACCCCACATGTAAATGTTGTGGTCAGGTTCACTGACCTTCATGTTTGTTTTCTCAGGGTTTTTCTTAAATGTCTGCAACTTGTCACTAATCCTATGAGATGCTACAGAAATTCTAGTGTTTGGCCCTGACAACAAAAACCCTTCCTAGAGAGGAAGAGAAAAGAAGGGGGATATTACTGAGAAACCAGTAACTGAGGAAGCATGAAGAAAAATAAGGTCATTTTTTCCCCCTGTTATTAAAAAGCATCCAAGGTATATATTCAAGTGTATAGAACAGAAGCTCATAGCTGCTGGCAGGTTCATAGGTTGGAAGGATACCTGGTCCTGCAGGGCACAAGAAGGGCTGTCATCCCATTCAGAAGACAGTGGATCTGGACTTGAGAGTGTTTCTGTACTTGAATATTAACAAATGGTTACCTGGTCTAATAACTGGGATGTATTTTATTGCTATGATTTTTTGAAGGAATTGGTTTGGGTTAATACAAATATTATATATATATATTTCCCCACCAAAATGAAATAAACATAAGCTCTGTTTTTACTACTTTATTCTGAACAAAAAAATATTTTTTGGATAAAAACTCAAGTATTTTATCTGACAGTGTCAGAATGAAATATTGAATACCTTGTTTCTGAAGATTTTTTTTTCAGCTTCATGCTTTAGACAGTTTTTCTATGAATTCCTGAATAGTTTGCTTGATCCAAATCTGAATTTACAAACAATAAATCAGCAAATATCTGTCAAAAATATGTACTGTTCTATAACATTTAAAAAGAATACAAACCATTTAATACTTCTAGTACACAAACAATATTTCCAAAGAGACGTTACTAAAATCTACATTTCAGTACCCTGTATGAAAAAAAAAAAAAAAAAAAGAAAAGAAAAAAGAGAATTGTCATCCTTTCAGCTGGTCAAGAAATGAGAGCTGCTGAGGCAAACAAGACATTTTGATTGATATCTTAATACTGCCATAGGTAGGGATCTGTCAACACTTCCTTTATTAACCTCAGTGTGCAGGCAGTCACAATGACTACGTTGAAATTTCATCCTTAGCTGTGCTTGTTGTTTAAGTTCTTTCAGCTTTCAAAAATAGTTTAAGCTACTGTGTTTCCAAATTCAGAGTTGCAGGAGACAAAAGAACAACAATAGGAAATAATAGGTTGCTGGCTCCTACACACATTGCTTTGTGCTCCTACTCTGAATTTATCAACCAGCTAGCTTATATAATGCCATTTTCCATCTGTTATGTCTAACACATGATATTTTGCATGAGAAAAGGGACCATCATATTGCTTTTTATTCTGAGTTTATCAGGGTGCTCAGAAATGCTGTTAACTGTTTCTCATATTGATTGATTTGTTAGGTCACATTCTCTGCCTTGTGTCCCACAAGACTCATGTGAACCTAAATATAAGCAGAATAAACATCTCTTGTAAGAGAGGGACTGTCTCTTCATCTTAAATTATGAATCCATAAGACTGGAGCGAGGAATTATTTTAGTCTTGCATAGTATGAATAATGCATGTAGCACCATTATAAACTTCCTGCACGTTGTGGAATGAGAATGTACCGTTATTTTAATAAACATTCATAACACTCACCATAACTGTTCTGAATGCTTTATTGCCAAAAGAAATTATGATCCCAAGGACATTCAGAGATGTTGGTCTCATTAATACATCCAATTATTAAAACTTAAACTTATAGCTGTATTATGCCCCTTCTCCATTTGACATGGGCAATTAGTCAAAATCTCTGAGTCTTGTAGGTTGCTTCTGTTAAGATATGTCTGTAAGGGAACTGGTTATTTTTTATATACAATACTATTTAATTAAAAAAGGTAAAACCTCCTTTTTTTTTTTTTTTTTTTTTTTTTTTCTTCTGAACATAAGAATTGAACAGAAGATGCATTAACTCCTTGCAGTCCTCAGCTTCTTTCAAACGATATGTAACCCCAAATCATTCCCTGTCACATCATCAATATTTCTGTGGCTCTGGGAGCAGCTTCCAAACTGCTTTCTTAATTTTCTTTCTTTCACTTTCTGCAGTTCCTGTTATCCACACCAAAAAATGTCTGCTTTCAATCTAGTAGTTTCAGGCTGTGTTAATATTCAGGAAAAGGCTATGAAGCTTTATAGGCTGACTTGGACCCCATTCTCAGCTGAGAACATTGTTCTCAGTGGTGCTCCACTGGTTTTAGCCTTAGAGCACCTCTGAGGGCTGAAAAATGCTGATGGAAGTTGGCAGAGGAGCTCTGGAAGTACCATATGGAAATGACACAGGTAGCTTTGAGAAATAGGTAGAGGTTGAATTGCTGTTTTGCCTAAGGGGGATTAGGTTCAATGAACAGCTAATGTTCTATTTTGAGGGTCTGTGTGGATTTAAATGACTTAGAAAGCTCTGTCTCACCCCTCACATGGATTTGAGAGTGAAGAAAATTTGGATGAGTTTGAAATTAAAACTTAATGAAGATTAGAGACCATGGGGGACTTTGCAGCCAACAGTCTCTTTGATAACAACAGTGACTGTGAAAATTTTCTCCTTTAAATTGCTTAGATAATAATTAAAGTAAAAAGAATATACTACACTAGATTGCAGGCTTTCTACTTAAAATAATAAAGTTTTATATTTTTAAATAAACTGGTCAAATCATATGTAATCATTTATTCCAGAAAGGTCCACCTCTTTGTCAGTCTTTTTGTTTCCATTTCAAAGCTGTCTGCAAACTCAGCAAGGCAGTCTAAAATTTTTGGAAACGCACCTATTTGCTGTATTCACAGAGAGATAGAACTGGGCTTTTCAAAGTGGAAATAAGTATTTTTCCTGGTGGGAATTATAAAACTAAGTAACAACCCTGTTGTAATTACAACAACAACAAGTCAATTGTGTTTTAAATCATTAGTTTTGGGACATTTATTCATAAGAGTATAATTGCTATTTTATGAGGAAAGGAGTAGACGTTAAAGGGTCCACTTTTGTTGATTCAAAGCTTAAGAATATAAATCTTTTTGCTTTGATGTCTATAAAAAAAGCAAAGGAGACTAATGTTAATCAGTGTAGAAAATTTGTTTCCTTGTTCCCATTGCTTCAAAAATGATTCTTATTATGGGCCCATAGATTTTAAAACTGGGACATTCAATCATTTACTCTGACATTGTGTCATAGAGACCATGGAATTTTGTCTTACATTGAATCTCTTTATGCTAAACCTATATCTTCTAAATAGGTCTCTACTCTTGATCTGAAGCCAGCAAGACAAGATAAATTCATAGTTTTTCTATGGTAGTATGCTCCAATAATTATTCGTTTATCCGTATAAATATCCATATAAATACAAATATATCTTCTTAAACATATAAATCCCCAGATTTTCACAGAATCATATAATTATTTAGGTTGGAAAAGACTTCTAAGATTATCAAGTCCAACTATTAACCAGTCACTGCCAAGTTTACCACTAAACCATGTTCCTAAGCACCTTTACACTTTTAGATAACTCCAGGAATGGTGACTCAAACACTTCCTAGGGCAGCCTGTTCCAATGCTCCGTAATCCTTTCAGTGAAGAATTTTTTTCCTAATATCCAACGTAAACCTCCCCTAGTGCAACTTGAGGCCATTTCCTCTTGTCCCTTTGATTATTTCTTGGAAGAACTGACTGACTCCCACCCAGCTTCAGCCTCCTTTGATCTAGTTGCAGAGAGCAATGAGGTCTCCTTTGAACCTCCTTTTCTCTAGGATAAATAAACCCAAACCCTCAACTGCTCCTCATCAGACTTGTTCTAGACTCTTCACCAGCTTTGTTTCTCTTCTTTGGATGTGTTTCAGCACCTCAATGTCTTTCTTGTAGTGAGGGGCCTAAAACTGAACACAGTATTTGAGGTGTGTATAGCCTGACCACGGTTTTGATCCACAACTTTATTACAAAACTAGGGAGCTCTTAGCATTCTTCTTCTTCTTCTATCCATTTTTGATGTCTTTGTTTTCTACCAGAACTAGAAAGTATTTGTGTGGGGATCTGCTGAGGTTGCATTATGTCACCACAACAGTGAGGGATAGCTGAAGGTTTAGCACTAATTTGTTTTATGGTTATGTGTAATTGTTTACTGAATTGCTTGTCACCCTTGGAGGGCAAAGTCATTAACTTCAGCATGGGTACAAACCCTGGCCGAGTTTTTGGCCAGAAAGCTTATCTTCATGTGACTTTATGAACAGTGCTCTTAGGTAAAATAGCAAGGGAGTATCACATGAAAAAAATCAACAGCCAGTGGTTTATTTTTCTTTATTTTGTTAGGCACAGTGTCCTGTGCTCTGTCCAGAGCTCTACGCTCTACCACAGATGTCCAAGTTATAGGACAAACCTAAGGGCGTAACATTGATTTCCCCTTTATGTGCTGGCTTGTTTCTTTCATTCTTTAGATTACTTTTCTGCTTCTCTTTGTGATCGATACATGGTTCACAAAAGTGTGTCTGCACTAAGGATTTGTCACTTACTTACTTTACATACTTACTTTACTGCACTACTTAACTGTAGTGCATGGCTGTTAATTATTTTTGCTTCTATCAGTGGTTACAGAAGCCTTTATCATCTTCCTTAAAGTATGTTTTCCAAAATAATAATAGTGTTTTTTTTTTTTTTTTTTTTTTTTTTTTTTTCTCCCCTATACATACTTTTTAAATTTCTTTTCCTAGTACCCTACTAAATTCTCTCTCTCTCTCTCTCTCCCTTCAATGAGATTTTACTCTGGTTTTGGGTCTTGTCAGACTACTTAATTGAAGAGCTTTTGGGCTGTCATGTTTTGCTGTTTTGACTTTTGCTGGGGTTTCAATAAGGAAAGCCACAGTAAAAGTCATATTTATATTCAGATCAGTTACTGTTCATTCAGTCTGTAAGAGTATTCCTGGCACAGGACTTGTTAAAACTTTCACCTCTGGTGAGGCCTGTTTATTTGTTTGTTTTTAAGTGAAATAGTCTTTGGCAAAGGAGAGGTGTCTTTCTAATATCTAAAGATTTTTCTACTTTCAGTCATTAAAGCCAAGAAACTGAAACTCATACAACTCTGCCAAGAAGTAGAACCATGTATAATTACAGCTTTTGTCACAGCCTGTTGTGGCTGCTGGTGAGTGTTAAAGTAGACTTATACACCATCTCCACCATTATTTAATTTTTACATAACTACATAAAACTCAAGAACAATTAAGTTCTAAATAGAAAGAAAATTAAATTTAATCCTCTATTATTATTTTTTTTCCTAATCGAGAAATTAATTTGGCTCCTTCTCTCTTCAGCTTTTTTTTCTGGTTCTTTCTTCTTCTTTATTTCTGCTTTTTGTGATTTTTTTAAATATATATTTATTTCTATTTTACTAGCAATTCAGAACCATTAACAATGAGCATGTGATAGTGGTTAGCCCTATTCCAGCTGGTGGAATAACCACTTTTAGTGCAGAAACAGAGACCTTTTGTCTTCTCGTCTCTACACTCTTTCCTGGTTTAGTCATAAAACTTTTTTAAAAAAACAAAAACAACAAACAAACAAACAAAAAAACAGATGACAGATCACTGGTTTGCGTTTTTCATTGTTTCCATCATGGAGCAGCTTTTCTTGATGACTTGAAATGTTTCTATGTTTTCGGTAACTTTACCTTCCAACAAGCTTCCTAATGATACGTCATTTAAGAAAACAAAAGGAATGGGTGATCATATAAGTAGAGTATTTAGATCTGCATTTACTATAGTCAGATGCAGTGCTAGCTCATGATGAAATTTAAGGTTTGCTTTTGTGTAAGAAACTACTTCAGTAGGCTGTTTTTAAAGATTCTTGTCATTTTATGAAGGGGAAGTAGTCTTTGCTGCTTGTTCAAGTTATGCTGCTGCACAACTTTGAACAGAGACTGAAATGAAAAAGAGCTGCAAAAAGCTGGAAAAAAAAAAAGCATTAGAGTAGAACTTAAAAGGTATGAAGTTTTTGGACTTGTCTTCTGTGTAATGTTACCATCCTTAGCACATAAGACAGCTGAGCTTTTTTAGTCAATAAGCCAGTAGGGCAACATCTTCATCTTAAAAGGTGCTGAAGACATGTTAAATAATAAGGAAAACCTGCTAGCAGACTTCTTTATAGGAGTCAAGGTATGATGTGTTCACTAATTATAAAGGTCTCTGGTTTGTACTTCTTGGGTTTGGCCTTAGAGGTAGTTGAATTACAGTACAGCCAGAGATTTAAAAATTCTATTGGCACCTACACAAGACAGGGAGACACCACTTTTCTTGCTTATTCACTGAACTGAATATCAACCTCCGGCCATTCTTCTGGTCCTCACTTTGAAAGAATGCTAATTACTTCCTAATTGCAGCAAGCTGGCATCAAATCAATCTCTACTTAGAGGAAATTTTCATGCTTGTCAGACAATAAAAGACTTGTGTGTTGATGAGCTCCTTTGATTCTGCTTAAAATTTACGCATTGAGATCTTTAAATTACGATTTTCATTAGAGGGAAAAAAAATATATAGGAGTATATTTTGTAGACCTATCTAATTATATTTAGGTAGCAGTTACTTGAAGAAGCCTAATTCATTGTCTCATGAAATGAACAACTCTAGAAAATGTCTCCCTTCTTAATTTGATGGTTACCTAATGACTATTTGGTCATTAGGATACACACAGGAGGAGTTCTTAAAGGAGAATATAAGCAAGAAATCAAAACAGTACCCAAAGTAAGAGCAGGGTACTGTTGTGCATACCCTGTATAATCACGGAATGGAAAGTTTATTTAAAAAAATAATATCCAAAGCACTGGCACCTTGGACAAGATGATCATTGCATGTTGGTGGAAGGAAAATGGAAATCAGACAGCTTTTACCTAAGCTTTCTAAAACAAAAACAAACAAGCTGTGAGATGAGGTGATATCTTGATGCAAAATACAGATCTGGACTTATAATATGTCTTTGGTATTCTAGGCCTGATATTTTAACAGGCCTAGTGTGGAGAAATTTACAAACCTGGATTTAGAATTCAAATACGCAAACTCCACTGTGGATCTTTGAATCCACAGATTTCCATTTTCCCGCCACTTTATGCTCCTGAATTAGTTCTTGAGCGGTCAGAGGTCTGTAGAGGGCCCCTGCCTCACCAGTGAGGCAATGGTGCTGATTGTAAAGCTTTCTCTGCTCTTTGTGTATTCTAGGCTTTTTCAGTTGTTTCTAGTCCTTATATATCTTCCCTCCCAAATCTTCTTTACTTGTATTTTGCTTAATTTCTCTTTCTGTTAGCATAATATGTAAAATTTGGGGAAACTCACTGAAAACGTCTTAATTCCTTGTGTCTTTTACATAAGCTCTTAACTTTGTTTTCCTTGCACATTTCCAAAAATAATTTTAAGGTGCAGAAGTCTGTCTGAAAAGTCTGCCCTATATCTTTGAGTAATTGGAATATTTAAAATCATGTACAATGCAGAGTCATGCAGTGTGGTCTAGTGCACAACTAACATCTGCTGGGTACTTTATTCCTCTGGCACATCTCCAATGCGTGCTGAGGATGTGAGCACAGCATAAGTCAAACAGTTTGTCCAAGTTCTTCGACCAGGGAACAATGGCTTATGAAACACTTGAACAATTATATACATTTATGTAGTGGGTGTTGATGATGACTAGTAACATAAGCATTTTGTGACTACTGTGGAATATCTCTGTAAATACTTTTTAGTACGCTCATTTATTGAAATTACTGGATACTGGCATGTTTACATTTGTCAAAGTGCCTAGTTCATTAGCAGAAAAGAAAAATCAATACATTGAGGGCAAAGGAAGAAGGAGAACCGCATAATAATAACATAGATCTAACTGCTAATTTTAAAATGAGGGAGAATTTGCTGGGTTTAGATTTCATTACGTCAATAAAACTGTATCTCATTCATTTTGCTCATTTTTATGCTCATTCACCTTCACATAAAGCTCTTACATGAATTTTATGTTCCACCTATGCTTGAAAAAATGCATGTTTTATTAGCTAATATGTGCAACAACTATTAAGCATTCTGTAAAGAAGTGGGAATTGTCCCAGTCACTACAGTAATCTTATTGTGAGCAATAATATTTTTGACAGTGGTCATGGACTGAGCTTCTGCAGCAGTTTCTTTTTCAGGTTACTTCAAAGAGTTTGAAACTGAATGTTTCCAGATAGTGAAGAGAAACAATAATTGTGCTCCTGAGCATCAATTCAATTGTTAGAATAGATGCATTATTTCAGTCCTTAAAAATATTTACTGCACTAGGTGCAGTAATATCATGGAGATTAAGTGGAATGTTATGGAGGATTCCTGTGAAATATGGTAGATATTTTATATTTTTGCTTTTATTCTTTTATGTTTAAGAATAAAGAGACATTCCTAACTATGATAAGGTAAAAGGATATTAACATAGCTGTGTACTGCCACAATAACGTAACAAAAATATCTTGTAAAATGGTGTCCCAATGGTTAGAGGATTGGATTTTCAAAAACTAATTCTTAATTGCTTCAATTTCCATTCTCTTTTTATGAGAATATTTATGTTTATTTTATTTTATTTTATTTTATTTTATTTTATTTTATTTTATTTTATTTTAATTTTATTTTATTTTATATTTTATTTTATTTTATTTTTACACTGCTTTTGCTTTGTAAATCTATCACCAGCAATCTTGAAATAGCTATGTGACTGCTCCCATCTACCAGAGGCATCTGACTGCTGTGTACGTGGTGCTTCAGCACCACAGCAATTCAAAGGCACATGAAAATTCATGCCACTCCAGCAACATAGTGTTACTTTCTGAGGCAGTGAGGCCATCAGAAAATTTGTTGGTTTTGTTTTCTCTATTTAATATGACCAGAAGCACCACTTTGGGGTTTTCTGAGCAAGTGCAGGGGGAGGAGGGAAGGCTTTATTTACTGCCCACAGGTCCAGCAGCCAGGGGACTGCTTGGGACAAGTCATGATCTGGTTCAATTTCCAGCTCTGGGCCCTGGGCACACATGAGAGTGGGACACCACACGCTGGTTTTGCTTTCCCTCTAAAAAGGGCAATGCAATGAGGGTAATTATAGACATCCCCAGGATGACCATAAAGGCGTAATCCAAAATTTACAGCTCTCAGTGACTTTGACTGGCTTTGAACTTGGTCCTTGGAGAGAGATTTTACATTTAGGCAGAAATAGAGACTTAGAAATTCACACTGGTAACTTTAAAGGATTTTAAATAGATAATTTTCCTGGCCTAATCCTTTGATCATGATTCCCTGTTTGCAGATCTTCACTCAGTTTTTATCAAATTACACATCTTTTACTCATCTCTCTCTGTTTTTTGTTTTTTTTTTTTTTTTTTTTTTTGAGTCTTTTCTAGGCTACCTTCAGACTGCCAATGATTTCTGAGTGTTTTTTTTTTTTTTTTCTTTTTTTTTTCTTTTTTTAATCTTTAAGCAATTTATCAGTAGTGCTGCCAGCTGTCATAGTTGTTTTCATCTGATGAATACACTGATTGGTTTGGGTTTTAATTGTTGATAATAATTTTTTATTTAAACTGTTAATTATACTCCCAATACCATCAGTTGTCTTCCTTTTGTTATTGTATGTCTGCATGCAGTATTGAGACTGCATCTCGAGGTTGTAGCTTCCAATTTCTCTCTGTAATCTCTGAACCAATTTGAAATCAAAATATGTTGGTACATATGTGCTTCATTACATAATGGACTTCCAGAGTTTCATTAGCATCTGGTGTGTTGCTTAATGTTGTCTTGAAAAGTTAATTAAATATTATGCTATTAAGAATAGTTGTATTTTATTATATATATATATATATATATATATATATATATATATTTACCTGTAGAATAGGGTGCTACAGGAAAGAAATAAGTGAATGATCAAGAGCATCACTGTGCTTTTTATTTATCTCTTCTGTACTCGCTTTTAATAGTAACAATCACCACAGTGGCCAGACATGTAAAAGCCCAATTTTGAGATGCAGTGAGCTTATAACAACTCCAGGAGTTATTTATATTTAGTTGTATCTGCAGCTGCTAAACATTCTGTGTTGGACTATATCTGAAAGGACTATTATTTCCTAATGTTAAAATAAGCTAATGCATCAGCTGTTTATTTTATTTATTTTTATAAATATATACTGTTAGCCTGATTACATTGTCTGTGTACATTGCCTACCAACAGCAGTGGTGTAAACCTTTGAGTTTGTTGAATGATAGAAGAGCCTGGATTTACTCATCCCAGTGACTACCATAGCAGGCTGTACTGACTTTAAAAGGATGACACTGGGATGTGTTCAGTTTCCACTGAGATCATAGAATCATAGAATCATAGAATCATAGAATATCCTGAGTTGGAAGGGACCCTTAAGGATCATCAAGTCCAACTCTTGACACCGCACAGGTCTACCCAAAAGTTCAGACCATGTGCCTAAGTTCACAGTCCAAGATCATCCTTAATGAGTTATGTCACCTAGATCTGGACTTAAATCACTCTGAAGGCACAGAAGGACTTTCAGCTTATGTCAGTGAGCACCTCCAGAGGCCAGTCAGACCATCCTGTTTCTGCAAAAGTAAAAACAACTTCATCTAAGTCTTCCTAGGCCAAATGGTTCTTTAATCTCTCCTTGAAAGCCTCTAGGATTTAGGAATTCTCTTCTAGTACTTCACCCTTCCTTAAATTCATGGAACTGGTATATATAATCAATATGCTCTTTCTAAACTTAAGCAAATGTAATTTTGTTGACCTTTCCTCAACAAGTTATTGTGGACTGAGAAATATGGACTTCTGTTTTTTCTTTTTATTATGGGATAATGCCATGTGAAGATCCCGAGTTCATCTATTTATGCTTAATATAGACCTTCTTGTGTTTCATTTCCACAAATTTGAAAAAGGAAGCAATAACATTACCCTTACTATCAAGGTCTTCTGAGGATACATTCATAAAAGAATATGCATCACTCTAATAATAAGAGGCTTGTAAGCACCTAAAATACTCAGAAAGATGTGTATGTAATAACCATCATACCAAATAGCAGGCTTATATTTACACACCCCTTATAAAGGAAGTTATGTACTTATTATTATGATATTTGTTTACTTCTTTGATATAAAATTGTTTTGCTGCTTTCTTGTGAGAGGTAAGAGTGAAGATCCCACAGCATTTGTGTAATTATCACCCAGGACTGCAGTTGTCAGCCAGGACTGGAAGGGAAAAGGCAGGTTTTACTCCTGGCATGCTGCTGAAACTCCTTTCTGCAACCAGAGACAAGGACTCCTGTCTCATGTCAGTTGTTTTCTCCCAAAATGAAGAGAGGTTCTCTTAGCGGTGGATTCAAGACACCTGAGTGAGATATGCTGCTGAATTGCTTGAGTCCCAGGTTCCCCAGTGCGTGGGTGCTTGCAGGCGTGAAATCTGAGCGTAACAAAATGAAAATTCTACTTCAGTCCCTTGACACCTGTTGAAAAAATCTTTTCTGCAAAGGTATAGATCTAGTTTTAAGTCAAGGATAAATGCAGTGTTTATGAAAGGCAAGAAATATGTACAAATGGAGAATGAGCCTGACCTGCATGAGGTTTTCCAAACAGTCCCATCTTCTTTATTAATTGGATTTTATCAGCTGCTATAATGCAGTGAAATACCACATTTTATGGATTCACTTAGGAGAGGGGGGTACCTAGGTATTTTAGTAAATATTGCCTTTCTGGTGGGAGACCTTTCTTCTGAAACTTGTCAAAAACCTACAGTTGCTCACAGAAACCCTGGTGTGCTGGACCATGTTGTGCCCTAATGAAATGTCAAACCCAGACATCTACCACGCTATTGAGTGGTTGCTCTGAGGCAAGGATATGTTGCAAGGTCACTGGGCAAAAAGCTTTTAGATCAGCCTGCTGTGTTATGGGAGACCCTCTTCTGTGATTTCTAATTTGCACTTCTATTTTGCAATCCATGCTGCATAATCTGGCCATTCTTCAATGATATCAAAGAACCAAAGAAGCAACAGATGAACTGGGACAAAGAACAATAATTTAAAAACTGCAGAAGTTGCTTGTTGACTGATTGAATGTCCTTTATGAAATGCCAACCTTGCTGGCATCTGAAGTCCAGTACCCTTTTGGCATTACAATAATAGAGCAAGAACTAAACAAAAGGAAGAATAAGACAATACAATTCTCTTTGTTCCTTAGCAATACCATGAGGTTATACCTTGGCTGAAAGACACAGAATTATCAATTGCAATGCAACAGCGGCTCTGGCTGAAAAATCCTGTGTTCCTTGGGTGTCAGAGGGCACACTGCAGTACTTTGTAATACATCTCTCAGTAAACAAAACTGATAATACACAATCCTTCCAGGCTCCCTGAGCAGCTTTGATGTCACTCTAATAGGACTGAGAAGTTGTGCCAGGCAGTGGTTGTGGTGAGAAAATGGACACACTTCTGTTTTAGGAATCTCTTCTGAATATCTGAAGTGTCAGTATAAACTGTTGATCTGTAGCTGAGGTTTAACAGGTATTGCTAATCAGCCATATTAAATGTAACTTATCAACTATATGTAGGTTGTTTTATTTGTGTTCAGGAATATAGATGCTTTCAGACCACTGTTTTAGGTGGAGTCAGAGGGATTATTATGGAAGCTAAATATGGAGGTACTTGATATTTTTTTTGAAATGAAATTAAAAACTCTTTTAAGTTTGCTCCCAAATAACAAGAACCCATCTGACAGCTGGTAATTCATCACTGGAAGGCATATAGAACAGATGGGATTATATCCATTTGTTGTCAGCAAATGATACAAAACCAAATACATTACTGCAATGAAAACATGGAAGAATATTGTTTCTAGACTTTTAGACAAATTTGTCTCAGCAGCATTTCCATGTCATCAGTTATCTTTCTAGTTAAGGATGCATTCTGTTCTCTCAGATACTGGATAATTTCATGAATAATTCTGAAAATTCAGAAAAAAAAAAAGTGTTAAGGAATGGATTTTTTTCACTTTTCCAATTCCAGTGATTTATTGCAGTTGAAGATACAGTTTTACTTAGTATAGATTGTTTTTCAAAAATTGTTTCTGATGTATTTCCTCTGATGTCAGTTTTCCTGCTTAGTCTTCCTGAATACCCCAGTTGATCAACAGTTGCTACAAAGATCAGTTTTAAACTAACAATGCTAAGTCTATTGAAGCTATTGGAGTACCACTGGTGTCTAGAGTTATTTGACAATAACAGGAAATTACTGGCCATCCCACAGAGCAATGTTTCTACCACATTTGCACTACTCCTGCAATTCCCCAGGCTTATACTTTGCTAGCACTCTTGGGCTATGAAGTGACTCCAGGGCTAGATCTGGCAGGCAGGGCCATTGCCAATGGTTTTTCAGTATTTCTCTCAACACAGCTCCTTTTCTTTGCTGTGCTCAGAGGCTAATGTCTGATTTCAGAAACAAGTGCCTTAAGAATACATAGTTTTCACATACTTCGGATAGTTCAAATCCAGCTTTGTGGGTCATATCTTCATACTTGCTATACAAACTATAATCAATAATTTAGGCAAACAGAATTGAACTTACACATGGCAGTCAGCTGTTTTGTTTGCTTACTGGCATTTACCAATAGGTATATCCCTAAAGGAACAAGAGTGATTTTTTTTTTTTTTTTTTTTTGGTTGGGTCTCTAGATGCCAGACTGTCTGCAGTTGTGTGCGGATGGCATTATGATGTAGAAGTCACCTTGCTGGTTTTAGGAACTTACTGCTTATGCATCTATTCTGCCAACTGGTCTCTGAGCCTTTCCCCTGACACTGGAAGGATATCGGCAATGCAGCAGATTGTTAAAGGAGTAGCACAGCAGATTTCTGCAGTGCCCCCAACAGCCCTGAGTTTAAAATGTCTTAATCTAGTGCCATAATTTGCCTAATGAGAACTTTGGGTTATCTGGAGATGCTGGAGCTTTCTGATGCCCTAGAAATAAAGGAAAATCAAGCTCTTAATTAGTCTCAATACATGTCTTAGTCGATTAGCTGCTGTTGAGTGTAACTCTACTAAAACTAATGTTTTTAGACGCATTCTGTATTAAGTGGGGAGAGATAGGAGACAAAACAACTACATTAGACTCCTGATCTGAATTGCTCTCTAGAGAAACTCGTCTCTTTCCAATAAGCAAAGAGGAAGTGTGGCGTTACTAGACTCATTGGATGAAGTCAGCTTTTCTACATGCTGCCTGGTTTCCTCCCCATCTCCTTTCTGCACAAGTTGGTGCTTCCCTCCCCGAGCAGAAATTGGGCATGGCCTGTTCCATGAATGAAGCCATGGGAATATGCTATGTTTTGCTCTGTAAAAGTGACACAGTAAATTTATCTTAATTTCATGAGTGTATATTTATTTCACTAATAACAAATGGAAGCATTCTGTACTGTGCCAAGCAGATATACTTCTGCAGATATTGATAGCCCAAAAACTGTCTTTTCAAGATATGTAGTGATGCATGTTTGAAATGTTATGATTATAAATGAAAATCCAAAGTAAAAATTAGCAAGCTAGTCTAATTTATTAAATATGTATTTAGATTTTACACATACACCTGCTGTTGGATCAATTATTGCTGAGCTGTGTTCACTGTAGTATCGTAAATTCAGTGTACTGATTAATTCCACTCTGCTCATTTGATGTAATATGAAGCTTCATTTTAACATCTTGAATGTAGGCAAACTAATTGTGATTTCTTGTTGGTTACTTTTTATCTAATATTACAATTTTACACATAGTTTAAGAACAAAATGTAGTTAGATAGGAAGTCACCTTCATTTACAAGTAATTCTGAAAAAATAAACAAGTCTTTCAATTACTTTGCACTGTCTGCAGAAGTTTATTATTTCCATTTTAGAATAACTGATATGTAATTATTTTGTTTTGCATCTTCCTTTGCTTTCACTTTGTCACTGGACTAGATCAGACTTCTAAGAGAAATGTGTTCTGTAATTATATTTTGTCCCTTTTTCCAAAACACAGTCATTGATGTTACAGTTTCTGTGTAGTAATTTTACTTGTCAATTTTTGTGGTGCTTGCCAGTTGGGGATAGGATTCCAGACACGTTTCTCAACCTACATTTTTCTCAGAAAAAAATAAATAAACCAACAAACAAAAATTACACTTATTCTTTGATTTCTTAAGTATATGTTTGATCTAAATCCAAATCTAACTGTTCCAAGCCTAACTGTTTAAAATCATAGAATATCCTGAGTTGGAAGGGACCCTTAAGGATCATCAAGTCCAACTCTTGACACTGCACAGGTCTACCCAAAAGTTCAGACCATGTGCCTAAGTGCACAGTCCAATCTCTTCTTAAATTCAGACAGGCTCGGTGCAGTGACCACTTCCCTGGGGAGCCTGTTCCAGTGTGCAACCACCCTCTCTGTGAAGAACCCCCTCCTGATGTCAAGCCTAAATTTCCCCTGCCTCAGCTTAACTCCGTTCCCGTGGGTCCTGTCACTGGTGTTAATGGAGAAAAGGTCTCCTGCCTCTCGACACCCCCTTACGAGGAAGTTGTAGACTGTGATGAGGTCTCCCCTCAGCCTTCTCTTCTCCAGGTTGAACAGTCCCAGTGACCTCAGCCGTTCTTAGTACGTCTTCCCCTCCAGGCCTTTCACCATCTTCATAGCCCTCCTCTGGACACTCTCCAACAGTTTCGTGTCCTTTTTATACTGTGGTGCCCAGAACTGCACACAGTACTTGAGGTGAGGCCGCACCAGCGCAGAGTAGAGCGGGACAATCACCTCCCTTGACCTACTAGCGATGCCGTGCTTGATGCACCCCAGGACACGGTTGGCCCTCCTGGCTGCCAGGGCACACTGCTGGCTCATATTCAACTTGCTGTCTACCACGAACCCCAGATCCCTCTCTTCTAGGCTGCTCTCCAGCGTCTCATCGCCCAGTCTGTACGTGCAGCCAGGGTTTCCCAGTCCCAGAAAAAATACATCCTAATGTGATAATCTAGACAGATTTTTTTTTCTTCAAACTTAAAAAACAGGTCTTCTTAGAGGAGGTTTTGGGTATTATTTTTCTAGAGTATTACAATAAAAATCAATTCCAGATAGGTTGGATAGATCGTGTCCAGTACACAGATTTCATCTTAAAACTGAAGGTACGCTTTCTTCAAAAAGTTATTGCATGTTCTTGATGTGTCAGACTTTTCTAGGCTGTTGCAACTGATGTGCTTTGCTTGATGGGTTGAACCTTGATTGCTTGATGGGAAAGCAGTGTCGTATGCTTAGTTAATATTCTTTTATAAGACTCTCTTAAACAGAAAATAACAATGTAGAAATTCATGATGATATGGACTAACCTTCTTCTGAAGGCTCATAGAGTGGCCAGGCGTCTTCTTATCAGATTTGGTAGGCTCTAGAAAAATTATTTTGTCACCGTAACACTGGGCAGAAACTAAGATCTGGCTTTTCTTGCCAGATCTCTTGAAGATGTCACAAGTGATCTTGTGCAAATCTTTTATCTGTATTGTACTAAATGGTATGGTTCTTTGTTTAATTACACTGTCGACAACGGGAATGAAACATATGCATTTTACAGACATGTGAAGATAACATCTCTTTGTAGCAGCAGTTCTTTTCACTATTCATGTAGGCCTACCATATTCTTTTGATGTGGGCAGCTTGCACATTAGTATCCAAAACAAACAAACAAAACAAATAACAGTACTAGTAACGAGCAAATCTTAAGTTTGGTATAGCCATTCTTAAGTTTAGTCTGGACTCAGTGCTACTCTAAACAATTCTCTAAGTTCTCTAAACAATAAATCAATTAGTGTGGCATAAGATTCAGTGCTATTTCTGTAAGGGAATATCTGCAATGCAGTGTCTGTATGTGATAGTATCCTGGAGCCTCCGAAGAAAACCATAATTTCAAAAGCAAAACAAATATGAGTTCTTTACTCATGGAAAATTCTAGCAAGGAGTTGAGGTGGTGTCAGCTTAGAAAATCATAAAATAGGCATTAAGTTGGCTTTAATCAGTTATAGTAAAAGAAAAGTAACTTCTTCCTACAACTAATTTCAGCTACTCTGTTGACTCTATATGCATACATTTCATCATAACTTTTACCTTCTCTATTTTTTGTGAGCATCTTCCAGCATTTTAAGATATGAAAACCAACGAAGGTAAATGAGAGGACTCCTGTGATGTTTGTGATGCTTCACAGTTGTGATGCCTTTCAATGATGTAGTAATTACAGGATTTTTTTTTCCTAGGATACTGAGAGACTTTCAAGATACTGGGAGAACTGACAAGCCTGAAAATTGGAAAGATTTTCCTAAAGTGAGTAAACGATTTCAGAGTGAAATAACCATAATTGAAAATGTTCTGATTTCTAATTTTCCGTATGTTTGACTAAGCTTATTGCTTTCACTGCAGATATAGTCATAGTACCAGGAAGGCAGCAGACATTTAAGAATTGTGCCTAGCCTTGAGAGACTCTGTTATAAGGGATACACAGTTCCCACACTTTTTTTTTTTTTTTTTTTTTTTTCGTTTAACTACAGTAGTGGATGAGAGCTTCTGGTTGATTCTCTGCAAATACATTTGATATATTTTATGCATAAACACAATAGAAACTTTTGTCCCTTGGAATAAAAACTGTGCATGTGTTCTGTCTTGGCAAATATGGGATTTTCTGTAAATTTTTTCTTCTTGCGTTGTATTTCAAATATATATATATATATATTTTAACATGGTAATTTTTAAGGTACATTTTTTTTTCTCGTTATTCTTATCCTTTCACAATTCTGCAATGGTATTTACAGCATCTGTACCCATGTACAAATGAGTACTATGAGTACTTTTAGGACAAGACTTTCAGGATTTGAGGAAGAGCATGTAAAAAAGGTTGCTTTCATAGTGAAGTTCTTAAATGAGTTTTGTGGAGGTGAGACAGAGTAAGAAAGGCTAGGGAAACATGGCTCCTACTGGTTGTTTTTCCCTATTCTGGCCTAGTGAATCATTTTATTATTTAATTTTATTTATTTTTGATTGACAGGACAGAAGAAAAACAACTTAACCTATATAGTCTGCTAGTTTAAGAGGATCAGAGTTTAAGGGCTCCAGGGCAGAAGAGGGAATCAAATCCTGGTCTAGGATTCGACTCCTGCCCAGGGAGTACACCAGTACCCCATGCTGCATTAAATCAGGCTACAGCAGCTTTTGACTGTTGTCTGTTCAGTTCCTGCTTGGAACAGTTCCTCATCCTCTATGGGGCCCTCAATGACTCCATCTGGGTTCTGGATTGCAGCGCTTAAATTTTAAGTACCTAATTAGATCTGTCTGTAAGTGAGATGTTCAGGTTCACACAGGGACTCTGTGGCAGGGTACCAGAGTGCTGATCTCACTACGCTCACACCAGTGAGAGGTGGTGGCATTTGATAGATCTGGAAGCAGATAAACTTGCTAAACTGTGTTTGTTCATTTAGAATTAATATAGCATTCAAAAAATTTATTTAAATTCTATTATTTTGGCTGAAATGATCTTAACTGAATAGTAGTGTTTAACACCGGTGATCTCTGCAGATCTGTTCAAATGTGGGCAGTCACATTCACAGAGACGTATGTATCACAAAGCCGCATACATTTCCATCCATCAATAACTTCACAGAAACCTAATAATTATTTTATTGTAAAATCTAATTTAATGGTAGAAGAGGGATGAAAGTATTAACCCCATGCAATAAAAAGGTACATTTTGCATAAAATGTTATTCCTTAACCAACTGAATATTAGCTTATAAACCCAATGCAAAATTCAAATTGGTGATGTTGGAAATTGATGATTCTGCAAGATTTGTGATAAGGTCCTATATTTGTGCAGAAAAGGAATCTCAATCTCTGCTGTTGTTACTATCACACTTCTTGTGGTATTAACAAGAAATTTTTCTCTAATAGAGTAGTGAATTCAAGAGGCCTTCCTGGTGTTGTCTGCCATTTTTTTCTTACCACTACTTAGTTTCATTTCTCTCTTAAATCTCCTCCATCATTAATCTTATGTCTCCCACATTGGTATTAAGTATCTTTTATGATATACCTACAAAGGACAGTGCAACACTGCTTGCTTACAGCACAAGCTACTCATAGCTCGAATGAGCTAGGTAAGCTCAAATGATGGGACGCAGTATGACACTTACCAGGTGTCACCTATTGTATTCTGCTTCTCATTAGGACTTTTGTAGAACCACTTCTGCTAGTTTTCATTGATGCAGCACTGAGACAGATAGAAATTCTCTTGATAATATTGTGTAAGAAAGATGCTGCTATTTATAAATGCATAGAAAGACATGTTATAGAAAAAGAAAAACACACACTTTTTCACATTTTAAAAGAATGTTATTTAAGTAGAAAACATCAGAAGAAGTGAAAAGGACAAGGGTGCAAGAAATATAATGGAGTTTACAAAGTAGACAAAGTTGTATTTAAGATCCTATTAAAATGCTGTCATGGACTTAGTATATCCAAATCAGACTAAAGCTAGAAAAGATATTTAATGAGGATGAGAACATAGCTTAAAATAAATGTGAAAAGGATATAAATGTGAGGTAGCACGACATAAATTGAAGCAAGTTGAACAGAGTAATGGAGCAGGGCTTCTAACAGTGAATGAATGTTGCTTGCTTTGGTAGCATGCTTGGGGGTGTCAGGATGAGGGCAGAAGTGGGGAGAGGAAGAGGTGAAGAGATTCCATCAGTCTTTGGAAAACATGAATCGATCGTGAAGATTTAAATTGGGATACATTTTGGTAGAACAAGAGACCTTCTACATGTAGATTTCAGATAGATACTGCAATGTTGTGGTATTACCTAGTATGGTGTAATCCATGAGTCTGTCATGGATTTAGCTTTAGTCTGGCAGTCTGTCTAACCAGCACATGACTTTTCTCACTCAACCTGGAGTAAAGGAAGGAATAAAGGAGATGTTTGCTATTTATCTTTACTATGTAAACCTTGATTGACTCTTGCAGTTTCTAGATGTGGGAAAATTTAGTTACACATCGCTAGAGGAGTAAAGCACTCGATTAACTCCCAGTTTGTCCTTCATGGTTCCTGCTGGTGGGGACCAGTATGGGAGTGTGGATCCTCTCTCTCAGCCCATACAGGGTGCACTCCCTGTTTCAGCCCTTACTAAGTTGACAGTCAGGTGAGTTGTTCACTGCCTGATCTACATCTGAGGGTTGTTGCTCACTGTTTGCTTCTCATCTGCAGAAAACTCTGAGTGTTGGCTACAGCCCTATCACAGGCACAAACTCCACTCTCAGTCCTCAAACATCTCATAAATACCAGCATATTTTTGATGGCAAATATTTGTGCATTCCCTCCCTTGTCACAAAGTTGGTATGCTTTGTTCCACGCAGCCACTTGGGTATGGATGAAGGAAAAAATTAGGGCAATTCTTAACATCTGTTGTGCTGTTTGCAGAAGGTTACCTCCCACAACATTTCCTCACTCCTCTCCATTCTGATCACCCTACCTGATTTACATGGTGAGACTGGTGTAGCTAACAGTGACACAGGAGAGCATTTCTCCTATGAGCAGTGAATGATCCTGACTTCTACTCAGATGCTCCCAGTAGCATTCATCTAAGTACACAGGGCCAGCTTTGGCCAGCCACACTCACCAACTGATGCAGGAAAGCACTCTGCTTGTGATGAGATTGCTGTATCACTTGTCCTCCTTATTTCATCTAAGCATCAAGGCACAAAGTTATCACCATCATTTAAATTGGATTACTACAGTCAGTGCATTTTATCATATCACTTCTAAAGCCCAGTGATGTAGAACACATTAATTGGCATTTGTTGGGATGCACAGAAGTTTTCAAGAGTACAAAAGATTTAAACATCTTTCAAAAAGTAATGCCATGACCTAAAACCTCTTTCAAACTGCCAGAGAGCTTTAAAAGAGGCCATTCTATGAATAAAGTAATACTAGGAGATGAGGAAAGAAAGATGTTTTAAAAAAAAAAGTGAAAATTGTTCTTCACTTTTGTTCACTGCAGTTACCAAAATCAATGTGTCTGCAAATGTAACTTGTCTCATAAATCATTAGGTCACAAACCTGAACAATGTCAATGTGTTGTCACTATCCTATTAAATTAAATTACTAACCAAGGTAATACTTAACAGCACATTTCACAGGGAACAATGTTTTAATGTATTGAGGATGCCTAATAAATATAGCAGCTGGCTAATACGATTTGAAGGCTTTAGACAGAAGAAATACTAGAGAGAGATAAAGATAAAGGAGGGTGAAAAAAAAAAGACATCTAGTCACTAGGGATATAGTGTACTGAAACACTAGATTGGCATAATGAGAAATGTCCTACTAAATCCCTACCCAGTAATTATCAAAGATGGGTTGATTGGATTAGATTTGGATCTGGCACCTTCAAACACAAGGGCGTAGGCAGACTTGCAGATAGCTGAGACTCTCACTTGAGCTATGGGAAGTACTAAATGGTGAACTCTGAGTCTTATTCTTACTGAATATTCTCTGCAACAATATTTATAAAGGGTATGGACAGGCTGACAGCTTCAGAAGAAAACAGGGCAATATGCTGATTTACACCAGCCAATAATGTAGTACATCCACAGATGTTTTAAGATTAAACCATACTTCAGTTTTAAAGCTTGATGAAGTGCTCCACCTGAACAGTAATGTCCTTTTTGGTTTTATATTTGCCTGTTTTTCTTTTTTTTTTTTTTTTTTTTTTTTTTTGGCAAAAGACAAAATTTAAACACATCCTCCTGCCCAGTGTTTTAAAGGGGTGAGATTTGAAGAACTCCTACTATTATGTGAAGTAAATAAATAAGCAGAAAAGTCAGGTTTCTACATCTACAGGCTGGTGTGTACCCAGTCCAGGTAGCGATCTAGGCCAGAGTAGTAGCATATAGCAGAAAATGTAAATTAATATATAATTTAGGATAAATTCTAAAAGTGTCTCACTATGAGATTCCCATTTCACCAATTAAACATACCTTTAGCCTTATTTTGGCTTTTTATTTTAATAAAGAGTACATATTAGGGCCCCTTCCTGCACTTTTCCCTGTCTACAGCATTTCAGGTAGCATCTGTAAAAGCAGAATGATAGCTCTGATTAAATGCTCAGATCTTAGGGCACTTGGGTTTTCATCCAGCATGTTAAAATGCCTAAAGATGGCACATGCACTCCAACATTACATTTGGCACAATAAAATGAAAACCTAGCACTGCTGGCCAAAATTCAGCCAAATGATGTTGTAAAAGGTTTGTGCTAGGTACAACAGACATAATCATTGTTACATTTTTTTGCCATTCTGCACAGAGGAACTTCTGTGGCTGTGTCTAACATTAACTATGCTACATTCAGTTCTTGGCTTCTGTGCTCTTCCCAAAGGAGAACATGCAAGTCAAATGGCAAAATTTGATCCCTCTCAAGCTGTACGAAAAACAGGTAGGCAGGAAACAAAGGCAATGAAGGAAAAGGTTATTTTTAAGTAATAGGAGCTCATGTGCCCTTGCTTTCTGTTGTTTCACAAGAGGAAAGGGACAGTGAGAAAAAGGAGCTGGTGTGTGGTCATGGTCTGAGATCCTAGACAGAATCAGCTGAAACACAGAAGTGCAATCAGATTTAATGTACTTTGCATATATGGATTTTACTTTTTTAATATATATTATTATTATTATTATTTGATACAATTTATAATGCAAAATGTTGTCTAGTAATGGGATAGAAGTCCAGCTGAAGATAGTTTGCATAGTGCAGTGTATTGTATGCACATTTTTGAAATATGTGGATATCTTCTGGTTTTAGACGAAACTATAATCTTATTCTCTCACACTGTTATACTGTTATATAATGCTAATGACCATGATTAATTTCTGAATCTTATGGCTTGAGATAATCTTTATTTTTATTAGATGTTTTATGTTAATTTTAAATTATGGCATAAAACATTTGTTTTGCAAAGAAAAAAGAAGTGTTTATCTGCAATGTATGACAATTTATACTGAAGTTTAAAGCTATGTTAGGCTACATTTTATGATTTGTTTTCCTAGGGGCAATGGTGGTGGAGCATTTTCTTCTAGCATTTTCTTCTAGGTGATAACAAGGCAAAACTATGTTCGTAGCCTACCTGTTCTTCAGGTAGGGATGGGATAAAAATCATTAATAAGATTTACAAATAAGTTTTGATAAGTGTGTCTGTGTGGTCAGGTATCCTACCCTAGCAGGGTATATAAGAGTTTTATGGCTAACTTGAAATCCTGTTTCTTATTGACACACCCTAGACTGCTTTCAAACATGAGAGCTGTCTCTATGTCTCCATACATAGTGCAGTACTTCTTACCTGTGATTTAATATGGAGCTGTTTGCAGAAGTTTTTGTGGGCAGCACAGCACTGGGCTCAACTTCCTCTGCTGTCATGCCAGTGACAATCACAGAGACAAACATACCCTGTCTATATTCAGTCCTAAAAAGGTCTACAGTTGCCTTTTAACAGTGACAAGTCTAAAATAGTTGCTTAGTTGACAGAAAATGGTTTAACCTGGCTATCAAACAAATACTGTCATAAGATAAATTTATCGTTGAGCCCTGTAGCAATCAAGCAGTTGCTGCTTTCCTTTTCATTTTTCATTCATTCGAGGCAAAGATGCCTTGTTAGGTCCTGTTTGGGAGCCCTATTTCATGTTTCTCTTAATTTCCACTTTAAAGGTGATTGCATTTTTCTATATTTTTGTCCCTCTATTTGCCAACTGCATTGATTTTCAGAGTTGTGCCCTATTTCTTGCTTTCTAATAGATTCTTGTCCACTGCTTCCATTTCTAAATCAATGTCTTTAATACTTCGAGAACTCATCAGTAAGAATGGCTATAAAATTTAGTCACTTCACTTACAGCTGTCTTTAGCTCATTGCTGAAAGCTACTTGTACTGACAATTTCCTTCAGATACTGTAAAGATATCTTTTTTTGGTGTTGTCAGTATAAGGCAAATATTTTTTCACTTCTATAGTTTTGTTGGAAATAAAATTCACAAATTTCACTTGTGAAACTTCTAACTAACCTTAAGGGCAATCAAATACCCATTTGAAAGATATGTATAGACAGTTCATTGCTGTAATATGCACTGCAAATTTCACTTATCACAAGGTAAGAGCCTTGTGTGACAGGAGACTGCTCAGCAGTCCTGTACATTACAGATGTCAATCAGATATCGACACTGAAAATAACAACAACAACAACAGCATAACTCTCTCTATTCTTTTCACTCTCGTGGAACTAGATGTTTGAATACACTTTAGCAGTTTCAAGCACAAAGTACTGCCCAGAAAAAATGGGGGCAAATTGTACCATGGATGAGATCTGGTCTATTGGCTGCCAAATGAGTAACACTGAATTACAAGAAAAAATACTTTGTACCTACTATATTCCAGTGGGATGACTCTCATCTCTTTCACTAAGGATCATCTTTAGCTGAGATACTTTCTGAGCAATATGGGTAGAGACGTAGCCACACTGAGGTCATTAGAAAAGTTAAATTGAATTTTCATGTTATTTTACTGTATATTGTTCCATGTAGTACTTGTATTATTGATAGTTATATATCAATTCAGTCTGTGTTGTTTATTTTTTTTTTTACTTTTAATGGGAGGAGAACATAAATAATTTTAGCATTAATCAGCTGAATATTATATCAGTTTTCATTCACATGGAAAGTAAATATTCATTACCATCTCTGGCATGTGTAGCTCACTGTATAATTTTGTAATATACTTATAATTACTCTATTTTATAATTTAGTATACTTACATTAAAGTGTAATTGCATATTCCAGTATGCAATTCATTTATCCTTGTTAAAATTATATTGGAATTGTGTGTCCTAATCTATATATATTAGGGAAACTCTGAGACTGAAAAACTTGTCCTGATCATCATCAGCAGTAGGAAAAGTAGCTGTCAGTCTTTTCGTCTCACCAGGGAACAGGCTAATGAAGGAGTCTAGTCTGTTGACCTGTACAGTTGACTTCTGAGATGGCAGAAAATCCCTCCTTTCTCTTCACTGGGGGCAGAGCTGAGTAATTATATGCCTGCTTTTGACATGCAGTGTGTGGAGACTCTGAACTTTGGGCTGGTGGTTGTTTCCAGAAGAGAGCCTCACAGTATAGGGAGAGCTGTGCTGGTTTGCATGGATGAGCTGTGCCTGTTAATGGAGCTGATTTGACCATCATTTGGAAGTTAACATCCCTTTGTTTAGGACTTTGGAAGTGACCTTCAAAGCACTTTTTTTTTTTTTTTTTTTTTTTTTTTTTTAAATCTAAGTAAAATACATCCGTTTTAATTGGAAGCCAAAAGGTCACCCCTGGCAATCATGTTTTTTTCACTGATACGAATGACTGTCATAGATGGTTTTGATAGACTGTTATTAATAAAGGGTGTTGGAGTGATTTCTAGGATATTATCACACTCTAAAGTAGAGGATACATGGCAAGTCTAAAGGAGGAAGCAGTTTCTGCCTTACTGGTGCAAATGGACAAGACAAAGTGGCCACAGAAATCTCACTTTTTACAAATGGAGATGACTGAGGCAACAAATCTTTCCACCTAGCCATAAAGTAAATCTGTGTCAGAGATGCAGAAAGTAGGTTGATAACGGTTTTAAAAATAAACAGAAGCATAACGTTTTATGGTAAGATCATTTCAAGGGCTATTTATTCACCTAAACAAAAGCAGATTGCTTATGGTGCAACAGAATGGTGGTCCTCTTGCTCAGATATGAATGAAGTTTTCTTTCAGTATGAAGTATAATCTTTTCCAGGAACCATTCTCTCATTGGCACGCTTCAATTATAGATAGTGTTATACTGGGTGTATGAACTAATCTTTGTTCTAGAATTTGTTTGCAGGTCATGACTTTTATTCTATTTAAGTACTTCCCTTTGAAGCTCTAAATCAAAGGCAACTTCAAAAATGGGCAGCTTCTATTAAATGTAATTACTTCAACCTGAAAGATATGCTAAAGGTGAGGATGCTAAACAAGAGTAGCCACTACATTAGAGTAGCAGATGTTAAGAGCACAAATCATAAAAGTACTTCTGTTGAATAAAGGGTAGTAACTAATCAAGGGAGGATTATAAATGAAGTGTGCAGGATTTGTTTTAGATTGTGTATTATGCCTTTCCTGAAAACAAACCTTCATGTTTTTCCTCTTCTAATGACTAGTCAGATACCTAGCATGTGATTCTTTTTGCACCTACAGGTTCCTAATGCGCCTACAGTATCCTAATGAAGTTTAATGTGACACAATTAAGTGTTCATATGCTCTCACTTATTTTTTTTTATGCAGTATAAAATGCTTTTAAAAGAGAATGCTTAAAATTTTCAATGGCAGCTCTTGGATGCTGGAACACAAAGTTATTAATTAACATTAGCACTAATGAATACTAGAGCCAGGTATTTCTCTAATCATATTTTTGACACTTTTCATTTGTGATCAGTCTCATATGTACAACTTCACAATATTCATAGAGCAGCTTATCATCCAAACCTTCCCAGTGATCTTTTCTTCTTTGATCTTATCTATTATGTTACATGTCCTACCCCAGTCTATGCTGTCACAATTTACCAGCACTCAGATGATTTATTGGCTCTCAGTCCTTCCAAATGCTTCCAGAGGTTTATTTTACCTATTAATTTTCAATCCTTCTGTTCCTGATTGGGAAGAGGAATGGATGAAGTGCTGACTGGCTGCCTGCTATGGGATGACTGCAATTTCACCCAGTCTTGTTGTCAATATTCAGACAAAGCTCCCACCAGATTCCAGAAGTCAACTGGGCATGTGGGAACTGAAGGCTTTGTTGACATATCTAGTGTATCACTGAATGAACATTTATCTTACAGGAATGATAACTAAACTATTTGTTTTAGTGGAATGCTCACATGTTTCTTAGTAGGCATAACAGGAGGATAAAATGTCTTACTGGGATAAAATGCCAGAAGCATATGGAGAATCCAATCCTTTTTTCTATGTTGACAGTTAAAACTATCTTCTGCTAAAAAAAAAAAAAAAAAAAAAAAGGTTGAAAAAGGCTGAGTTTTCTTTGTGTGGTTAAAGGAAGCAGATAAGAACAGTTTCATGCAGGGAACAGATCAGGTAAATAACATCTTTACAGCATTTACGCTTTTTGAGTAACTGGAGCAATTTTCCTTTCATTTTTTAGGGAATCATTCTCAGATCTAATAATGACTGAAAAATATTTCATTTTTCGTGAAATAACCTGTGTGAAATATTTTTCAGCATTCAGAAGTCATCTAAAATTGCTTATTTTCTTCACTGTTTTTTCCCTCATCTCACACATCAGTTCCTCTCTGTCACAGCTTTCAAAGACAGTCTGTTGGCATGCAGACTGCAGTATCAGAGCTTTATTTCTACATTTCTTTATTTCTACAACCATTATGTGGGAGAGACTGAGCAAGAGAAAGAGAGCTCTTTGGACTCTTCTTATTAATAGAGTCCGTGTTGAGAATTTTGCACAGCTTGTCATAGACAATTTTTTGAGTGATTCTTTACTCTCTCATTTTGTTTATATGTAAAATACCCTGTGCAATGCAAGTACAGTAAAAGCAAACAAAACCACTCCTAATAGGTACTTTTAAATTTAGATTAAAATACACTGACATAACCCATAGTGATGCTCACCTACAATATTAATGTCTACCACCTTGGAAGATGTAAGGGCTATAATCTCTATGTGTCGAGTTAACACCAAAGACAAGTATTAAAAACAGAATTAATGGTTTTAACTTCAATATAAAATTAACACTTTCAACTTTCCATGTAGCAGGGAACCTACCTTTTAAATATATATATATAATATATATATATATTTCTGTTTCATCTTTTTCTTAAGGAAGGAGCAAAACGTGTAAGCTAACCAATTAATTAGTTTTGTCTCTTATTCAGCAATTTTATGTTTTATTAACCCATTATTTGGGTTTGCAGATAAAACTAAACACCTCTACATGGTGTCATATTTTTGTACAATACTCAGTTTTTCAAAGACTATTCAGAGGATGCTGTAAAGGCTAAAATCAGAAAATCATTCTTGCATGTCACTTCAGGGAAGCAAAATTTGCATAGTGTGCTAGAGCACACTTATTTGTTGACTAGTTCTTTTTATTTCTTTGGCAGGAAGCTAATATCTAGTATTCCAGCAGTTCTTCTTTCCAAGATTTATGAATCTTCCCTGCTTTTCCAATGGTTTTGATTTGCATTAAGTAACAAAATAACCACTAAGCCATAAAAACAATGACACAGAAATAACAGTAAGAATATGAAAGACACTGCCAAAAGCTAGAGGATGTAGACTTAAAGTTGAACTTGACTTAGCAAATTTGGAGGACAGGGAAACATCAAGAAAGTCACAATTTAGATGAAATTAGGAACCTTAATCTGTGAAAGTGGTCCAAAAAATCTTTGTTTCTGCAGCAGCAAAAACCTATTAGGAACTTGTAGTTTGAATGACTGAATTGATTTATTTTAGAAAGAATGGATTTATTTCAGATATTTCAACCAATTAAGTTTTGATGTCTTCAGGTTTAGTGAAAACTTCTGAAGCAACACTTATAATAACTCTACAGAAACACTGTAGATAGTAACTCTTTGAAACACTGATCACAAAAATTAGTACTTCTGTTGCATATTTTTTGTCTGTCACTTTGCCATCTATTACAGAGACTATTTGATCATATAAGCACAATAATACACATTATATGGACAGGTTTATGTAGCCATTACACTTCCAAAGTGCATGTGTGGATCTGGAGCCTGTGCTGCACACCTGCAGTTGCTCCACACAGGCATATTGCGGGTCTTGGTTGAAAGAAGCGTTTGGTTGGAATATTGCTAGCCTCATATATCTAACACGTGATCTGCTTGAACAGGCCTAAGAACTAGAACAACTGTCCTGTAAGGTCTAAGTATTGTTTTTAGCTTGTCTTGATATTGGTTTCTACGTGTTCTTGACCATGAGAAGAGAAGTAGACAGCAAGAAAGTTCTCTTTATAATCTAGTGGTTTACCAGACAGTTTAAAGCTCACATTTCCAGTGAGGAAAAAATAGGTTATCAAGCAGTCAGCAGGATAGGGTTAAGAATACTGTTAAATCACAAACCCTTAACAAGGACATTGTTCCACCAGAAGAGGAGACGGAGCTCCCATGGCTGCCCGTGAAGCCTTATCTCCACTTTTTAATGACTGATGGCCTTCTGCGTGACATGTCCACACCTGTGTTTGCACTCATTATTAAAACTTTATTTTGTTATGAACAGTACTCCACAAAAAATGAACGGGAGGGGAGGGCTTCTTTGTCTTTCAGCAGTTTTTCTAGTTTGTAGCAATAAAGAAGGTACTTCAGACTAAACCTTCTGCAACCTCCTCTAAACACTTTTGGCATCATTTTAATTCAAATATTGCTAGCAGTTACGTGACCCACATTAGAGGTGAACTGTGAAATGCACTTAAGACGTGTCTCAGGGGTAAAAATTTAAATCCAAGGAAAGAGGCTCGGGGCTGCATGCAAGCTTACTTTCATAGCTCTTCGGCTATTTTAACCATAATCAAAATAATTCTGACCTTCAGAGATCTGAAGACCAGAGCCATTGATGTAATTTATTTGAAGCAATATTTTAATTTGAAACTACATGTCTTGGTCTTGTTCCTTTATGGGATTACTCTACTGATGTCTCTTTGCCTTAGGTGCAGGGCTCCTTCTGAGCCTAGTTGCTCTACTGGGACAGCCCGCACATGTGGTTGTGTCACTTAAATCCCAGTGAGAAGGTTGTTTTTTTTTTTTTTTTCTGTAAATGTGTAATGTTGGAGGATAGTTTCAGTACTGGAATGTGATGGAACATCAAGTCCAAAAACAGTACCAGGCTGTAGCACTTTTTGTGGAAGAAAATAAAATCATCCTGAACTGTGTAACAGGTTTTGTCCATTTACTCTTGTAATTCCTTACCCAACAAAAGATAAAAAGGCACTCTGGATATTTTCCTGTGCTCTGTTTGATATTTATTAAGGACAAAAATAATTAGTATTAAAAAAAAAAAAAAAAAAAAAAAAGAATTTCCCAAGCTGCCCTCACCCACTTAATTTCATTCAAGTTCATTAGCTTAGCATCAACTAAGAAATCTTCTGTAGGAGGTTTTGACTCCATTTAGTAAGATAAGAGAAATGATAGTAAAACAACTAATGCTAAGAAGTCAAGGAGAAGGATGCATCTAATAACTCTCTAAAATAAATTAAATAAATTGAAATATTCTTCTGGTTTGAATATAGGTCATTGTAAAGGAGTGAGACTGGGAGATTTCCCTCTAAAGTCCTAATGGAAGGCCAGGTGATACCAGTGATGAAATTCCTGTTTAAAATGAGAATTGCTTCTAACCTGAGATTCTGCTTCATGATGTAAAGGATGGATCCAGAAAGGCACTTTGACTCTGCAACACTCCGCATTGCAACACCCCAGCATTTGAAGGTGGCTGAGCAAAGTGAGCCAGAGGCAATCATTTTATGCATCTCTAACAAAGTCTCTGTGGGTCTATTAGGCTGAAAGTGGCATATCTGAAGACATTAGGATGCCTTGGGGGTTGTCTGGGACCTCTGTATTCTCCTGCTAACGCTTAGGTAATTGAAAAATATGCAGGTACATTTGCAGAGTTTAAGCCTCCAGCCTTAACCTGCCAAATTTAATAGAACTAATATTTTACCAGCCACTAGAACAAGACACAGACTTACTGAGCAGCATGGGTTGCTCACTCCTGCTTGGGTTGCTCTCCTGCTTGCTCACTGGGATGGAACAATATTCACCAGTTTCAGTGATGTTAACTGCCATTGGAGCTTGCAATGACAAAACAACATATAGGTGGGACATTTCCATGGATATGGCTATAAAGGATATAACCTACCAATTGTCACTACATATTTTAATAGCTATTTACTTCAAATTATGTTATTCCATCTCCTCCTCCAAATCTGGAAATGTGTAGAAATGTGTAGAACTTCCCTATCTGAGTTTCATTGTCTGTACTTATGAGAGGCTGGGAATACCTGGAATGACCCACATATCAATATTTTACATTGCTAATATTTTAAGGTAGGGATTTAGTGTGTTTTTATTTCATGTATCTTGGGAGCACTGAATTTTTGGAGGTGGTGGAGTCACCATCCCTGGGGATGTTTAAGGAAAGGTTGGACATAGTGTTTAGGGACATTGTTTAGTGGGTGACATTGGTGGTAGGCTGATGGTTGGACCAGATGATCTTGGAGGTCTTTTCCAACCTTAATGATTCTCTGAGTCTATAGCACATCAGTGTCATCTAATAAGAGTTCTTTATTGTGAACCTCGTATAATCACCGAAACCTGCAAAACCATGTCAAATGAAAGCTTCCAGTGCAAAGCAATGTAATAAAGTGATAGATTCTGAAGAATGCATCGTAGGTCTTCATATCCTGATAAAAATTCTCAGCTGAGGAGCACACAGGTGGAGGTTATGGCCAGTGTCCTGGTTTCCATGTTGTGTCTGACTTGGAACTACCATGTCAGCAGAAATGTTCTTGTATTGAGTGTTCTGAAAGCTGGAGCAAGAGACCATTTTCTCATGTAGCTTGCAAAACTGGTTAGTAGTGGAAGAGAAAAATTAACTTCTTTTTGCAGCTATACCTTTTTTACTTCTCAACAAAACAGCAGTTGAGTGTGAACGTTAAGAAGAGTTAAACAAAAATCTTTTTCTTACTTCCTTTTTTAAAGACCTTGGCTTCAAAAGCAATAGCTTAGTTGCAGAAGGTATGATTGTTTTAAATATCTTAGCTCAGAACTTTGCTTTAATGAGATTTTTCCTGAAGAAAACAACTGTTATGAGAAGAAGTGCTGAAATCTGGATTCCAAGGAAAATTTCTCAAGCAGGAACCATCTCATTTCAGCATAATAGCATAGAAAACATGGTTTTGAAAAGCATTGAGGTTATTTGGGGTCGTTTTGCTCCAGTGGGAAGGGCATTCTTAATTCAGTAGATGCTTCTAAAAAGAAAAACAGTGACACTTTTAATTTTTCAACCCGCCTTTTGCTGAAAGAAAAAAAAATCATAACTTAGAAACATAAAATATTATGTTGCTTTAAGTAAGTGAAAAATTTCACTGATATGTTTTTGTTACAGATGTTTTGTTTGCATCATTTCAGAATGTCTTTCTTATTGCCAAGTCTCTGCTGTTTTAATATCAAAATTATAGAGATTAACTTTCTGTGTCTCTAATGATCAATTTAAGTAATTCAACATATCCAAGGTAAAGCTGTGTGGGAAAGGTGGTATTTTTCTCTACTTTTTATTTTCTACTCTTAGAAGTGATAGTCTCTTAATTCAGAATCATAAATAGAAGTAGCATGAATACCTAGGAACACCATTTTCATTTTTTTTTAAAATGTGTATTATTAAATATTTATTGTAATTATTTATTAAAAATTCAGTTTCGTGATGCAATAGAGGATCTGTAGTGCAGTTCTCCACATGGTGTTTATGTGGTCAAAACACCCACTAAATTTCTCTTGTAATAAAAAGATCAGACATGTATGGATGTGTGGTGCAGTCTCATTGTTTGGCTGGCCAGATAGTCCTGTCCCTCCACTCCTCTTTCCTTTTATTATTTATTTATTTTTTCAGTATCTCTTTAGTTTTGTCATCTCTCAGCCCTTGTGGGACTTGTGCACTCCTGACACAAATCACACCTGTACTTTGTGGGACTCATTGCATTGAAAGTTTTTTAATGTTTTGCTGGTCAAATTAAAATGGTTGTGTGAGGTTTCATGTTGGCTTCTTGTTTCTCTTCTGGGCACAGTTATATATTCCTCAATAAATAGGAAGCAATGTATCGTTAAAAAACTGTATGCATCTAATTTCTCTAGTGTTGTTTTGCTAAATCCCACTTGCTGAAAGAAACAGAACAGTCTCCTCTTGGCAGGCTAAGCTTTATAAATGAGGGTATGTTTCTTATTCTCATTATTTCTTATTGTAGCAAAACAAAGGCATAAATTGGGGTATTTGGGGAATAGTGAATTGATTTCTGATGATTTATCTTGTGCTTTTGTGAATCTTGTTTTTTGGCTGGTGGACAGAAATGGATTGAGCAGTTGACTCATTAAGAAAACAGGCTTTATTGAGGGAAAGGGCTGGGGTTCAGCTTTTTTTTTATGCTAGTTTTCTCTTACAGCAGAATTCCCAATGCCCACCCATGGATGCTTTGTGATTATTCAGCGCAGAGCTGCATTTTCTTGACTCATTCCTTAATCTAATAGTTATTGGGAAGTGGAAAACACCGGTCAGAGGCATCACTACTCCTATTGCCTAATCTGCAGAGTGTGGTGAGCTTTGGGTCATTGCACACAGAGCCCCATGGGAAGCGTTATGGATTCTACCCGGCTCTGTGCTGTTCTTTCTGGCAGCCTTGGCCACCCCAATCCCATGAAGTGACCTAAATCTGTGTGCTGTACCCTTTCACCAAACACTCAACACTATGTGTGCCCTGTCTTGTGGCCCACCTGCTTTCTGGTTTCCTGAGTCAGCTCCTAAGCTCCCAGAGGTATTGCTGCTCAGGCAGAGCTGTCTGCTCAGGTGGAGCTGTCAGAGCAGCAGGACACGGGTGTCTAAGAAATCTCCATCTGCAAAGCAGCCTCCACAGGGACTCTTAAGACACTGTGTCCATCACCACCTATAGAAATTAGTCTAGATGGTACCTGTTAGTGAGCAAGCTTCTGCCTGCCTACTGATCCATGCTTCTTGCTGCTGCTGAGAAGAAATGCCAAGGTTTAAAATATTAGCCTTCCATCTAAGCAAAAAATACTCAATATGGTAAAAGCTGCTTTTGGAATATGGCTACTGATATTCACCATTGAGTATGAACTCCAGATTGCTGCGAGACTAATGGATATGAGAACATGTGCATACAAGGGAGGAAGCTTGCCTGTGTGTATTTGCATGTGCAGAAGCAAACTGCTGCTCCCCAGCTGTGCATGCTGGCATGCACAAGCATGCTGCCCTGGTGCAGCACTGGGGTTTGCTGCAAGCACAGGAGGATTGCTTGTTCCTGCAAGCTCCTGATACTTCTCTTTCCATATAAATGTATATATTTATGCCATAGTATAAATATATATTTATACCATAGTATTATCCCTGGGTATTTAGCACAGCACTAAACTAACTAGAAGGGGGAACTGAGAGGGAGAGTGTGATGGACTCCTGTCCATGACTCACAGATCTCTGTTTCCCTTCACGCTCTTCAAATTTTTTTCTGAAATGTGAGACATTACCGTGTTTTTGCATGAAACATTATGAACAGCCAGAAATCAGGCCCAAAAGACCTGTTTAACTCTTGTCATTCTGGTCTGCTGTTTCTTTAAAAGCAGGATGTATAGAAGAATGAAATAGAAGGTTAACATTTGATCTCTTCTCTGGTTGTGCTACAAAGACTGAATTTTCTGGGAAAAAAGACTCCTTCCACCTACCTCCAGCTACATAAAACAAAACAAAACAAACAAAAATCCTCTTTTTGAGCTACAGTAGTTTGTTAAAATAACTACTTTTCCAAATGGCTTTAAAATAATTTGAATGCTGTATAAAATCTTTAGGCTAATGCTCCCATTTCGCTATGTTAGTTGAATTTTGCAGCTTAGACACTAAAGCTGTTCTTGCTTTGATTTTATGCTATCCCTCAGTGGCTGCTTATGTTGCCTGCAGTCTTGTGCTGGCTTTGCATAGTGCCAAGGGAACAAGCTATTTCAAGAAAAATCTTTCTCTCTGTTGCCCAAATCCTGTTTGTTTTCTCTGTGCACCTAAAGGCCAAAAGGCAAAGCAGTTGGTGCCATTCTGGCATGCAGGGGGAAAAGCTCTGGCTATGAAATCTGAATCCCTTATGCAGCAGGCTGAAATGGAGTCCTCAACACATGGAATTAGGAAACATAATGTTTCTAAAAAAAACCCACAAACCCAGCACCTCTACATTCTAAGATTGTTTTCATGCTTCCAGGATTTTCCTGGAATACAGAAAGAAAATCTTTAGCTGTTTAAGAACTACTTTAGCCCTAGCAGCTTTCTAGCTTCAGGCATTTGTGGGTATGAATGCTGCTACCCATGGCAACTACCTGCACAGATGGGGCACAGATGAACATTTGGTCCCAGACTCTGCAGTGCCATGGTATACGTAATGCTGAGGGAAGAGATGATGTTGTAGGAGATTACCTATTTTAAGCATTGTGCTGTCCACCCTATTAACATGTCTAATGCCAAATTTTACTTAACTAGGGTATAAAGAAATCTTGTAGATTAACTGGATAGAGAAGCTGGCAGAAATAAAGAAAGAAAGAAAGAGAGAGAGAAAGAGAGAAAGGGAAAAAAAAGAGAGAAATAGAGAAAGAAAGAGAGAGAGAGAAAGAAAGGAAGAAAGGAAGGAAGAAAAGAAGGAAGAAAGAAAGTATTATAATTAGCAGAACTGTGGTGGTCACCTGAACACCCTTAGAGAGATGAGTATCCTTTACAAGAGATTTTACCATGAAATTCATTTTTAACCTAGTGCAAGTTGCCCAAGCATGAGTACTCAGATGAGGATTATATGTATCCATGTGTGCTGCAAGGAAAGAAATGGATTTACTTTCACAGATGTCAGCAGTCTTTCAGCAGGATCATAATTTTGTCCTACTTTACTAAGATCACCTACATCATTCTCAAAAGTGATATGCCCTATATAACTTCCATCTCTCTTTAGAAGTCCTTTTCCCCTTTGCATAATCAGAAACAAGCTGCCTTCTGAATCCATTTCTTCTTTTTGGACAGTCCTGTCTTCATCAGCACATCATCAAGGACTCTCACTTGGATGATACATTGTGCTAATCTGTACCAAGATATAATTACTTCAGTGACATATTGCTAAGGAGCTACTGCCAACTGGCAGGGATGACTTTAGTGATTCTCACTAACCATTACACCATTATTTAAGGGCAATGAATTATTTTTTTTAAAGCCTGAGCACTGATTCAGAAAGGGAAAGTGTACCACCACATGCACATGAAAGCTGCAGAAAATGTACCCAGCCTATTATGTTTATAGTTCTAAATGAATGATGGGAACTTTCCGTCTTTATTTTTGCAAGGGAATGAACATCTGCTGTTACAACTGACTACTGGTTAACAGGCTCTTTTCTCCATATGAAGTGGATCCAATTATATGCTCTAGACCATCCCAAGAGGAGCACAGAAGTATGTAGCTCAAAGCAAGGCTCTTTAATAAAGGAGGGGACACAGAACTGATGTGTGAGTGCAATCCTTGCTGTACTTAAATAGACTGTAGTGAAAGGGAGTTTGCTGTTCCCTTCTCTTCTGAAAATAACAGTTATAATGGTAGAGAGGAAATATGTGGTGACTCTAATTTTAGAGCTGTTTGTTCCTTACTTTCCCATCTCTCTCTCTTTTTTTTTTTTTTTTTTTTTTTTCTATCATTCTTGTTGAATTTTGTTTATTCAATACTAAAATGTGTACAGGGCATATTTTTGTTTTAACCAAAGCCCCATAAAAAAGTGGTATTCTTCTTGTTGACTTCAGTGACCTTTGGATTAAACTGCTAGTGCAGTTTCTGTGACAGTTTTGGCAACAAATTCAAAGATCCCGCAGATAAAACTAAGTTTTCTTGACATTTATAAAAAGTGACAAATTATCTCTAAAATTTTCTGGAGGAAAAGCTGTACACTATGAAGGCATTTCTTGGTGTTCCAATTATCTTTATTACATTCTGGGGCATTCTTTTGTCATCCTAGAGATCTGTGTTCCATGCCCAAATTCAATTTACGGTATTAGATAAAACCATGTTCTTCAATAATTATTTCTCCCCCGATCCTTCTCTCCTCCGTCACTGTCAGCCATTCCATGCTCTTCTAGCCACTGCATTTTTTCCAGCTCTGGGACAGGATGTCTGCTGATGATAACCAGAAAAAAATAATGAAATAGTTGTTCATAAGAGATTATAATTTGATCTCCTGCAATTTTTTAAATTCCTTTCCCATTCATGGCTGGACTGAATTCTTCTTCCTGATCTTCCATGGCATGTGCAAAGCTTGCCTTTTCCTTATTAGCCTTATAATGATTATTTTTTGAATTAGTCATCTTTTGGTCATATTCTGTAGCATTGTTCTTTCTAGCTTTATTGATGGCATCTTGTCTAACTTAAAACTTGTGAAGTAAATATTTTCTTATTCTTTACTATATCAGCCACAACACCTCTTAATTGGCCTCTTCCTTTTGATTTTGTTTTTTCCTCTTCAGCGATCCACACGAAATCTTTTGCTCAGCACAGGCCAATGAACATTTCAGCAGGATAAACAGCATGAGTGACTTCTGTGGGTCAAAGAATTAACATTGAACTCTTTTGTAGGCAGAGATCATACATGGCTGCCTACTAATTAGTAAAAAGAGAACGTACTGGGAATACTTAAGTCAATAAACACTTGCAGGAGTATTCCTGCTGGAAGTATCAAAAACATTCTCTGTAATATAGCTAATGGTGGGTACCCACCTTTTCATCAAAACCTGGCATGTTTTGCTTCTGTTTCTGGCTTTGGCATGTCAGTTTGCTTTTTAATGTGATCTTCCAAATCTCATTTGTAAAATCCTGGTCACCCTCCACAACTGGTTGCATTAGTCAGATAGAACTGTTTCTTATGCCTAATTAGGGAGCTGTAGCTTCACATGGACATGAACATGAGTTGTATATATATATTTTTCCCTACTATGTAGACTCTGAATAAGTGTATTCACATTAATATTTGTGGAAATTTACAGCTTTGATATTTATAAGAATACATTTTCACATAGTATTCCAGCATTTCTTGAGAATCTGTAATGTATGTTTGGTCCCATTTTTTCTTCATGGTTTCCTTTTCTGTCCCAAGTCTTACAGATAAGAAAGTTATCTGATGAGCCTCTTCATTTTTTTCCCTCATTTTTTTCTTCTTTTCTTTTCTCTTCACTGAGGGAGCTTTTTACTTTTTATTCATGAAAATGATTCACTGTTCATTTATTCCAGTATGCTCTTGCTGAGACTCTGCAGGTCACTTTATAGCCTACTGTGCCAGCAGTTAACTGAGATTCTTTGGTCTCTTTTTCTGTCACTAAAGCAACTATTTCCTCCAAACTGATAGCTTAATCCAGTGTCCTTTAAAGCTGAGTTATTTCTTCCGATAGCACTTCATAGTTTACTGGGGTACTCCATGTGCTTGATAGCATTGCCATGTGCTTTATGTTCATGAACCATCTTTTCCTTTCCTCTTATGTGCTCTCCCTATATGGGGTAATGTTGCTTAGATTTTATAAAACAAGCAAGCCTTAACATTCATCTTAGTTTGCAGTGTGAAAGTAACTGAAACTGTGAGCACAAGCTCTTCACAGCACTCTTCACGGGGGTTATATTTTAAAGTTCCTCCCCGTCCCATTAGAAAGTGATTAAATATCAATGTGGAAGCAAGGATACATTGATCAACAGGTGAAGAAGCTCCAGGGTACCTTTCTGGCAGATTATCAAAAGGTCTTTCTAGGAGTTAAAATCTGTTGTCTCAGTTTTTTTTTTGTTTTTTTTTTTTTTTTCCTTCTTAATTCTGTAGACTGCTATGCAGCCACTTCACCTCCACTTTTCCTCACCATGGGCAACAAATGAAAAATTTGAAAGGCTGAAGAATAGTGTGCATTTTCACAGTAGGTTAGGTGGTTAGCACAGGTGTTTCTGAAATAGCATAATGTTGGTAAAGGGCATGGTGCTTGATGGCTTTGCAAATTCGACTTCCATCTGTGTGAAGCAGGAGCCTTCCATATATAACATAGGCTGAAATTTAAGTTTACAAAAATGATGGTTAACACATGAGGAAGAATGGGTGGGTTTTGGATCTTATTCACAAAGCAGAGTTTCAGCTGGTGAAGCTGTCAGAGATCTGGCAGACCCAATAAATCTGTGGTTGATATCATCTGCTTAAAATTTACCCTGGTGAATTTAGCTCTTTTACACTCTCGAAATCAATCACACTGAATTGTTCATTTCCCTTAATTCTATTAGTCAGTCGTAAAGGTTTGTCAAATGATTTCAGCTGAGGATATGTTGACAAACTATTCTGCTCTATTTACTAAGCATGTCATCGTATCTATATTGAATTTTCTTGTACTTCTTTGTATTAAAATTATTAAAAAAAAAAAACTTTTTAGAAGGGGGGAAAAAACTATGTTGTATAACAGATACAGCAGTTTAGGTACAAAAGATTACTTGTGCTAAAACTCATGAAAGCTGCAAGAGAAATGAACATTTTTACATAGCTGTCAGGGAATTCACACAAGACTGCAATATAATTCAGTACAACATAGCAAACAATGAATAATACAGCTCCAGAAATAACAGTAATCAGAACTCAATGCTTTAATTTATGAATGTATTTGCACATTAATTTTGTATTTGTGTAGTCAGGGATAGATGCTTTGTTTTTCTTCCACGTCTCCTTTTCTATTGGCAATATTTTATTGTTATTATTATTAGTTTTTGGTATTTTTTTTTTGTTTTGTTTTGTTTTACATTATAGTAGAATTGGAGAGCCAAATAATAAAAAAGTCTTTATTGTGTGAATTACTTTCCTAATACATACAAAAGAGAGTGTAGATATCCTGAATGTGTTACAGGATAGCAGTGATGGAAGAAAGGACAATGGAGTATGGCTGGCAAAACACAGGGCTAAAATGCATATGTTTTGCATAATGGTTAGTATGCCAGATAATACTCTGCTTAGATTTTAAAAGAAAACTGGCATAACTACAACCTCATTTTTGCTTGCCATTGATATGATAGATTAGGATTTTTGATTCTTCACCAGTAGTTCTAGTGGTAAAGAGATTCAGATACAGTGGGCCAGTCCCACGTATGTCCTTGAATATATTCCTAAATGTAAACTTAGTGATCTTTACTTGAGGAGGGAGAGATTGAAGATCTTGTGACTCTATAGTGCTGCCAGGGTACTTGGTAAATCCTTGATCAAGTGATTCAAAGGTAACTACAAGGGCAGAAGAAGATGAAACAGGATAGAACAGGATGAAACATACATACAAGACTTACCTAGTAAGTAAGTAATCATCTCTTAGGTAAAACTTAGGTGTCTTTTCTCCCGCATCATCCTTTGTTGTCGTCCTAGAAAGCCTTGGAGCCAGAATATCCATAAAATGGTTTGACTGTATCTGTAGTAATCTGTTCAAGTAGGTGATGTATTTATTTGGGGCACAGATCCTGCATGCATTTACACCACAGACATGGATTTCAAGTCCATTTGCTTGCTTTTGAGAGACAATCTAACACTGAAGCAGCTGCTTTTTTTTTTTTTTTTTTTCTTTCTCTTTTCCTTTCCCATTCTACTTGCACAAGACTGAATATAAAAACAGTCCTTTTGCTTTCAAACTCCATAATCCCTGATACCACCTGTAGCCCTCTTTGAATGATTTTATACTTTCCTATACTCATTATATCCACTCCTAACATTTGAGCCAAGACCTACTTTCTCATTGTGACACTGATGCTCCATTGACCTTGTGCCCATCTATCTTTTTTACGAAAAATAAGCAATAATGAAAGTCATATTCAGAAAGAGATCCTGATGCAGGGATATTTTGTTGAATGTTATCTCATATTTCAGCAGCTTTGTTGGCTCCAGGACTTGGAAACATTTACATTCTCCACTAGCTGGGATGCATGCTTTATGTGTTTGTGTGTTTTTCTCTGCTTGTCCTTCAATATGTGTTTAACCAGTTTATTCATACTGACTTTCTCAGAATGAGCTTGGCAGATGAGGTACGGGAATCAGAGCAATGTTGTTATGAGTGTGGATACATACTGCTCAATTCTGGTTTGACTAGCTATCTTGGCTTTCCCAAATGTAGTAAAGATACTGAAAGCTTAGTGGAACTTTTTGAGGAGAGCTCTGTGACTTTTGTAGGAGAAAGTATTGTCATAAAACTAAAAAAAAAAAAAATAAAAAAAATAATCCTTTCCTTTCTATCTACATTTTTGCTGACAGTGCTCTAAATAACGAACTTATCTATCCTTATACAGTTACAGTGAAAAAATGCGATGTAGAAAGAAATACCTTATGGTATAAACAATACCAAAAAAATAACAAATTCAGACAGTCTGATGTGCTTATAGATAAAATATCTGCAATATATGTCAGTCCCTGCTTTGACTGTGGAATTATCAAAAATAGTTCAAATCATCTTTGGGTAGGTGAAGGTCATTAGTGCCCCTAGGAGGATTTCCCATGGTGGAACATGCCCAAGGAAGAAATGAGACTTTGGTGAGTTGTGAATACAAATACAAAATCCACTGAAATCATTTTTAATGATACAAACAATGACAAAATCTTTCAGTCCTTCTCTTCTCCTCAGGTGTCTCCCTCAATGAAATCAAAATCATTCAGGGAAACAATGAGTAGGCTGACCAACAGATGCACATTACTACACAAATGGTCAATACCTGATGAATAGAGAGTTGGGCCAGGACACTTATTGACCTCTGACTATGCCAGGACACTGCCAATTACTGCAAAGGCACTGAAGAAGCCCATGCGATTATTGGTGCAGTTCTGAAAATCTTTACCTTATTTGACTGTTTTATTTCCTTTTTATTTTTAATAAACTTTTTGTAGAGATGTTTTAGCAGTCATGAAAATATGAAGAAGGATAAGGTGTTTACTTACATATATGGTTAGAGTTCATTTTCCAATTTCCACACAAGCTCAATCCTCTTTCCTCCTGTTTTGGTATCAGTCCCAGAAGCAGTGTACGTGCAAATGTGCCTGTTTTGTAACTTTCTGTTGGCAGGGCTCCAGGCAGGTCTGTGTCACACGGTGGAGGTGCAGAGCTAGCTGCTCATTTTGCTGGTAGTGCAAAGGTCCTTGAGATGAAATATGGATGACTTCTTTTTTCATGGAACACACATTTACCTTTGTAAATCCAGTGCGTCCTGACTTATATTTATGCAGCGTTAATAAGCTGAGTATAGGGGTAGGAAATCCTGATTCCCTTGAGAAATTAAAACTTTCTGGGAAAGCGAGGTTTTCAAAACACTGCCTTTACATGCATAAACTGTCTCAGGTCTTCCACTTCTGCAGAAAATTTTCATGACATTTGTAAAATATTATTTCATTAAGTCATATCAAATAAAACCAAATCATGTGCAATGAGGAAATCAAAGTGCTACACAATAGTTTTATATTGATCTTTTTTAATGATTATGCTCAGTCCTACTTGGAGAAGGAAATTTGGGTTGACAGATGCATTGACTCCGACTGTCTGGGTTGTGCCTATCAGGTTGTTCCATATCAAGGACATGTCTGGAAGACGCTGATCTGCAGTCTGGGTTTCCTTTCAGTGAAAATCAGAGCATCATGGCTGTTGCACATAAAAATTCCTCTCCGTAGGTAAGGATGTTCAAGGACATGGACTTGTATGTAATATATTGGAAGTGCTTTTAGGTCCACTGATTTAAACACAGTCACAATACCCTTTTTACTTCAAATGAATCTTGATTTTTTTTTTTTTTTTTTTTTTTTTTTTTTTAACTGTGCCTCACAATGTCCTTAATAAAGTTTGATTGCTCACCAGTGTTGCCTGAACCTCATCCAAAACTGGAGAGCTTTTGGCATTCTGGGGTATGATCAAGAGTTATTGTCCTTTGAATTTCCATTGCTTCATAGCAAAGTTAAAATGAAGGGTATCACGGTACTAATGACAGCTTCATTTCTAATTCTTTCTCAGAATACTTTGGGTGAACTCTTTCAAGTGCAAAGTATCACATGCTTATAACTCCTACAGTTCTTTTCTTAGTTTTAGATGAGATTTTTACTTCAACATCTCATTTGTATTTTAACATGCCTCACTGACTTTCCCTTTGGAATTTTACTGCATGTGAATATCATGACCAAAGACAACATTTAAAACAAGAATATGATATAATTTGATAGAAGGAACATTACAAAGTAGGGAAGAAGCTTCTTAGGCTTGTTTCCATTTGTCTTTGAGTTTCTTCATGAATATTTTGTAACAGGTGTTTCCCCAGTCCTATTCTTAAAACACAACTTCATCTGTCTCCATGGCTCCTCTTTTGTTTGGTCATGTGCATACATAGTACAGCCAATATCCATATGTCACTACGAATATAGCAGTTTTTACAGTGACCAGAATCTGTTTCAATCAAGATATCAATATGGACTGAGCTATAAGGATGCAAACAGGATGATGAAGAAATCCTCGGAGTTTTCTGGGAATGGAAATACAAATGCTCTACAAAGTTTTAGAGCAGCTATAGCATGATATAGTCATATGCTGCTAAGCTGCCTGAAATAACCCTATTATAGCTACTTTCAAATGGTCTGTTGGAATGTGATAGGAATTTTAGAGGCTTTGACTTTACCTCTGGACAACATATCCTAAAACTAATTCAGGAGAAAGTTATTTCCAAGCCAGAGACAAAGCCAACATCAAAATAGTTCAGGCTGTATTACCTCAGGCAGCCCTTGAACTGTCAACAACCCTAGTAGCTTCAATAATTCTAATAGTACATCAATAAAATTATAATAACTTTTTTTTTTTTTTTTTTTTTGAAAACAACAACAACAACAGAGAGTTCATTACCTTTGATGTGTTAGCTATATGTAGGATTGATCACTCAGGCTTTTTCAGCATTTGAAGAGAGAAGCAAGTGCATACTTGCTGTCTTGACAACAAACACAAATATGGTGCTGCTTGTTTTGGTTTCATTTTCATTTCTTAGTGTGCTCTGTCATAATATAAAATGCTCAGGAACTAAATTCTGTCCTCAATTACATTGGAACACATCCTGCACTAAATCATTTAAGTCAGAGACAATTTTTGGAGGCGAATTACAGCATGCACAGCCAAGAGTATAGTGAGTTCCACCTCAGACAAAAGAAGCCCTGAAAAACAAAAACAACAAAAGAAACCACCTTATTTGTTGTTCTCTTGATGATAATTAAAACAAATAGAGATTTCATGTTTTCCAGTCTAACAGTTAAAATTAGTGCAGCAGCTAGATGTCAGCTAACATTTTTAATTAGTTGGGAGCTGCATTTGCAGCTGCTATGTACTCATACATCATTTTGGGCACTTGTTTCTGGGCAGCTCAGGTATCAGAAAGCAAAATATGTTCTCAGCTACCTCCATTATGATAGTTTAGACTGGTGCTAGTCCAGAGCCCTGTTTATGAGTCTAGATTCATAGTTAAATGCCTTCAATTAAACATCCAGGTTCCACCATTCAGCCTTTAGACCACCAATGTAATGTAATTTGCTCTATGATTTTACCAGAAGGGCTACTGCCATTCTGTCCTATATATTGCAGTTCTTTAAAAAGCAGTCATGCAGCACAAACCACCCAAAGGCAACATTTCTGAGGCTGTTTGGTTGTGAAGGGCTTAGAAATAAAAGCATGACTTCACTAGGCATTTGTTCAGCCTCTGACTTTGGCTTCAGAAGCCAGTGGATTACTCTTTGACTGGCAGGCCAAAGACCTGTAAAGCAACATGCAAAAAAGGAGAGAGGTGACCTATTATTTTGTACTGGTGCTTTTGACTTTTTTCTCTCTTCTGGATACTTTTTTAAGGTTTCACCTGTTCTGACTAAACCAGTCAGCACCTGACATTTGGATAATGGCTCAGCTGAAGCACACACATGCAGCAGGATGAATATACCTTTTGATGTTCAGCTTCCCATTCTGGAATGATGTGTGACATTTGGATTCCCTTACAGTGCAGCTTCTGAGGCTGAAAGCTGTACTTACATGTGCTGCTGAGAAGCACAGAGGTGATCACAGGTCAGATGCATCCTTTTTTGCTGAACGCTTGGCACTCTGGTTAATTACAGAGATGGAAAAACACTTTAAAAACTTCCTTTGATTCTGCCTCTCCCTCCTCTCTATCTTGCCCCATGTATTTTCTCAATTGCCTAAGCGTGGGAACATCCTTTAGCTTTCATCATCTGTGGACTGTCTTTAAAAGGCACAAAATATTTTGAAATATTTTTTATTCTCTGTTCTCTAAAGAGACAGTCAGATCACATGCTTTGTTTACACTTTTGACATCTCTCCAACTCAATTATTATCACCTACCACGATAATGCCTTGATTACCTTGACAAGACAACACTACATTATAGCAGCTGTCCTGGCTGTTTTGCAGAACAAATATGACATTAGCAGGGCATAGATTATACAGAGAGCTCATTCATGAGTCAAGTGGTTTAAGCTGAGAAAGTCTTCAGTAAAGAAACTCAGAGTAGTCTGTAATGTAGTGATTAAAAACCAGGTTGGATTTGTGTTCAAACTTCTCTGTTCTCTAATACATTTATGGCCTCTTTATAGCACTCTGAATGGAAAGTATCTCTTGGATTATGTCTGACCAGTTCTTGGTTACCCCTAATGCCTCATCATAATAAATGTAGTGCTAATTTGCTGAGATGTTTCAAGTATTAATTCCTTCCTGCACATGCTTAGACATGAAATGTTCTCTTTTTAGTGTAAAAGCTTGGCAAGTTCTACCTACAAGTAATTAAAGCAAAAAGGCTCAAACAGCTTTTGCTGAAAGTGTCATGGAATTATAATTGTATCTAACATTTATTCTGATGTTTCAAAATTAGATGGATATAATTTTTTATCTAGCATTTTTGTATTCTGTTTTTCCTGAAGGGGTCTGTAAATGGTTATGTTGTCTATATTTAAACCTGTACTGCTTAATTACTTCATTGTTTACAGTTACTACCCACTGAAACTTAGACAAACATTTTTCAAATTATGATGCTGTTAATTCAGTTAGGTTTTCTTGCTAATATACCTACAGAGATATATTAGGAACATTAAATATTAAAGGGAATGTAGGAGCTGTCAAATACATGCAAAATAAATATGTAAAATGGAGAGTGAATTTTAAATTAATGAATTATTCAATGAAGACTATGAAAAATACATCATCTCAGGTATTTTGATCAGTGACCCTGCCACCCTCTCTAAATAATTACCTTTAAATAGAAATCATCAAGGCTATTCTGCCATTCTACAGTGTGGCAAATGGCAAAACACTGACAAAGTATTCTTACTCTGTATTGTTCCATGCCATGTACAGATAATACAGTATTGTTGTATTTTCTTTGATCTTCTGTACTAACATAAATTTAAGATATGATTATTAAATATCCAAATCATTTTGTGTCATTATATAATTGAGTGAACTCACATCATTAGGAAAAAATGGGTTGAGATTGCAAAATAATCTTGGGATTTAGATGAACAATTCAGATACATATCTTGTATTAAAATTGAAAATGTTGAGTTTGAATCTTCTACCTCATTTTGAATATCTCAGCAAAAATGCAACTTGAGGCCTTTTAGAAGCAAAAATGTTCATATATATATTATCTACTCATTTAGAATATGATTATTGATGTACCTTGTTTTTCATATTGAAATTAATTTAAAAGCTAAATATGGTAACAAAATTTAAGTTATATGAAGTATCATTTTGCTTTACACTTCACAAGCAGGCAACACTGGTACAGTGGGAGAAATAGACTTAAAATAATCCACAAACTATGGGACCACTGATCTTGTTTCCTGTCTCTTCAGTAACACAGCCTGATTTGATTTTGAGAAGAGGAAATGTAGGTTCCCTAGACTAAATCTTCAGTCTCATATAGTCTTGGGTAGATTATTTGTAGGCTATTAAACACGTGTATCATAATTAAAAACAAGTTTGTTAATTTTAAGTGACTTCGGACACTGATGCAACTAATCTTTCTTCAAAGTAAGACACAGATTCTGTGGTTTATGTTTGTTTTTGCATCCTTAAATTTCATATTAAAGATCAGTTTTGCTTGTTGTTAGTACCAGTACTTGCGTGACTACTCTAAAGGGCTTGGCAGGAAGAACAGATAATACAGTGGCTGTCCTAGTCAATATGCTAAGGTTAATCGTGGACATATTAATACTTTCTGCTCAGTTGGTTTGATAAAGTTCCCTTTGAAGCCTGTGCCTCTATTTGTTCTGTAACTTCTTGTTCCTGCTAGAGAAAGGTGTCATTCCTGTGTGCCCTTTCCAGCCCAAATGGCCGTATCGTGCTTTCAAAAAGGAGTGTCTAGTAGGCAATAATAGATTACAGTTCCATTATAACCTCCCATATTGTGAGCTCAAATTGAGGACAATGGTACGATCTATTCTGTGTAGTCGCATACCAAGCCCTGAACTCTTTTGGCTTTAAGCAAAGCTGACATTGCTGCTTCTTTTTTTTCCCTGTGAATAGTGACTAATTGAACCCTTTGAAGCAAGATCAAAGATCCAATCTGATGCTGAAGTAACCGGTCCAGATATTATGGTCAAGATATGTCAGGTTCTGTGCCATGCAAGGAAACAGTCGAACATGTATCACATTCTTCAGACTCAGTAACTAGATACAATTTACTGCTAAGATTACTTGAAGCAGTTTGTGCCAGGGACTTAGAAATTTGCTCTGAATCTCTAAAAAGAAACTTTGATATGCACATTATGTTTCTTCACCTCTTTGTAGATAAGGAGGAAAAGCTTGATTCCTACACTTGTGTGATGCCAGTAGAAAGCTATTGATTTCAGTACAGCTATACCAGAGACACTCGGTTATGAAGCAAAAATGAACTAATCTTTGATTTTGGATAGAGGAGATTTTTGTTTGCATCAGTTTCAGCTGGATGGAAACTAATGTTGTAGTATTTTTAAAATGTCTTTTTATTAATTATATGTAAAGAAATGAGGTAACTTCTTGGGTGCAAGTGCCACAATTGAACTGAGGTTAACATTTAACATACTGTATTATAGAAGACTTTTTCCTAACAATCTGTGAATGATTAAAAACACAACCAAACCAAAACAAACAAACAAAAAAACAACAAACAAATGCCAAATAACATGGGGAATATGTGTTTTACAGTTGTTAAAATAAATCCATTCTAATATATACCTATGCCATGATATCATTGGGATACACTGTGCTATTTGTTTTAGACATTTTGGAAGTTGTAAAACATAAACATAAACCCACAAAATATTCTTATATAACTCAACACATCTACAAAAATGTGCTTCTACAAAAGTATAGAGAGTTCACTGTGAGTCATATGTGGAGAAACTCCTGGACTCACACAGGACCACCCAAAAAACAGACCCTATGTCTTAGAGCATTGTCCAAATACTTCTTGAACTTTAGTAGGCTCGATGCCTTCACCACCGCCCTGTCCCAGTGCCCAACCACCCTCTGGGTGCAGAACTTTTCCCTAACACCCAGCCTGACCCTCCCCTGTCCCAGCTCTATGCCATTCCCTCAGGTCCTGTCACTGTTCCCTGAAAGCAGAGCTCAGCACTTGCCCTTCTGCTCCACTCCTGAGGGAGCTACAGGTTGCTATGAGGCCTCCCCTCAGCCTGATCTGCTCTGGGCTGAACAACCCAAGGGACCTCAGCTGCTCCTCAGATGTCTTGACCACCATGGTGGACTAGTCACTGGAGCCTATAAAAAGCAACCTGTAGTAACTATCAAACTTCTGTGATTATTTTGTGCCTCTGGATGGACAAAATATTGAATCCTTCCTCTCAAAAGATTAGCACAATACTGTCACAGATTACTTTCTCTTTAGCATGTGACATAAAGGAGCTAGACAGTGCACATTTCCCTTTTAGTGGAGAGTCAGATTTGTGGCTTTGTAGTCTTACAGTGCAAACCATAAATTGTTGAGACAGGCAGAAAAGGCAATTAGGATTTTTATTTGAAATAATGAGGTTTTCCTCTCTTTTTTTCACCTTACTGTCAGAAAAAAAAATGAAAAAGTCTTAATCACAGCAAGACTTTCAAACTCACTTTTCAAACTCAAAAATATCTGGTTTTGTTCTTCTGCTCTTTTCAGTTTCTTTCAGATGGCATAGAATTTCAAAATAATTCTTATTTTGATTACAGACAGAAGCATGCAGTCTTCTGGCCAGTTTTGGTTCGATGGATATTGATTCTGATTCAATTCCTACAAGATATTTGTTCAATAATAAGCACAGGAGAAACCACTTCACTAAAAACAAAAACAAAAACAAAAACAAACAAACAAAAAAAACAAACCAAAAACCAAAAACAAACAACAACAACAACAACAAAAAAAAAACACAACCAACAACAACAAGCAAGAAAAAAAAAAAACACAACAGTGGATAAATTGTCCTATGGAAATAGCATTTAAATGAGGAAAAAGGTGCATTAGTTTGAAAAAATGAGATTATTATTGGCAATTGTTATCATTGTTATTACTATTTTTGCTATACCTCTATTATGACAGTTTTGAAATACTTGTGCAGTTTATAATAATGTAAATGTGCAAGTGTCTTAAGTTATTTGTAAATCATTTCAGTAGCTATATTGGATGATAAAAAAAGAATATTTTAAATGAATTTATTACTTTTGAGATTAAACACTTTGGGAAGAGCATAAAAATGAAATTCTAATCAGAGTTCAAACTACTTCATGTGTTATAGTCTCATACGGTTGTCATTTCTGCATTTATTGCTCAGTTAGTGCTGAGGCACTGTGTGACTAAACAAGTTTTGTTTTACTGGAAGATTTATTAAGATAGTCATTTTAGGCAGTTTTATGAAATGACAGTTATTTTCCAGTTAAATAAAGTTTCTGGTGAGTTTTCTTAAGAATCCTTTATCAACCTCCTTTTATTCACTCAAAACTTCAAAGATAGCTTCAAATCTTACTTTGAATGCTCACTTAGTTCTTCTTTACCTTTGCTTTGCCCTGTTTATAGAAAAACAAAAGCTGTTAGAAGGACATGAAGGCTGAGGTATGAAGCACCACGAAAGGAGACGCACAGTGGTGCAGAGTTCTGCCATACTCCCTATGATGAGAATCAGGGCACTTTAAGAATTTAAGTAGATATCCTGTTGTGCCAAAACATAAGAAGAAGACATTGTATAATATGAGTTTTTTTTTTTTTTTTTTTTTTTTTTAACCTATTCCTTTTATCACTTTTCCCAGTCCCTGTCACAACATTAATGTCTTCTTAATGCTGTTTCTGAGCATGAGTTATAGCATATTTTTTTTCTGATAGTTAATACCTTGACGGAAGTCTTTAAGCTGTGGGTAGAGCAAGCTTTTCTGAGTAACCTATATCTGCAGACATTGGCTAATTTTGAATTGTTCAGAAAAATCCACGTCTGTGTTTTGTTTTCTGAGAGTTACATCAGAGTTCTGTACATTGACTGTTAAATCCAAATGTGCTAGAGTACAATAGAGCATCAGATGTTAAGCAGAATAGAGTACGAGATGTTAACATTATTCTACAAGAAAACAGAAAAACAAAAAAATCCCTCAATGATTGTTTTCCTCTTTAGCATTATTAGTTTTGGAGCAAACAATCTCTTGGCTTAGAGCATATCATTGATGCACAGAGTAACACCTGCATTGTCATTATGTGAGTTTTTTTGTTGTTGTTTGTTTGTTTGTTTGTTTGTTTGTTTTGGCTATTATCAGGATTATTGTGAAAGTTTTAGGAGTTTTCAGTGATAAAAATCCTGTTATTTTCCAATTTATTTTCACATCTACAAGAAGAGTTGGATAAAGTGAAGCCTAATTAAGGTGCTTATATTGCAAAAATGAGTTGGGGATAAAACATGGGATTTATTTTGTCCATGTCCCATGGGATGCTGTGGGGAGCATCTCCCCGGGATTTCAAGAACAAACCATATTTTAGGATGAATTTCACAGCCCTGGTACAAATGATCTCCCTGATGGTCAGTTGTTTTCAGGAGCCTTGAAAGATTAAAAACAAAAATGTAATGAAATTTCTGATCTGAAAGACAGAAAATCACTTACTATGAGAGGGAGTAAGAGAAACAAGTGCCAACAATAACAGGTAACAGGGAGAGAAAACATTTTCAAATGAAATTTCATATCGTAGGAGGACTTAGGCTGTATGCAGATAATACACAGCAAGAATTCAAGTGGCCTTTGAATCAGGCTGGGTTTGTAAGGGATTGTGGAATATATTAGGCTGGAAGTCATTATGTGACTGTTTTCTGTTCACATAAATTGTGTCACCCCACAGCCTACTGAAATATGCAGATGTCACTGAGAATAATCAAGCATAGCATTTTCTGCTCATATTTTAATATAAACTAGCTTATCACCTGATAAGAAAAAAGAGGTATGCCATGTAATCAAGGAAAATGGGATAAATATTAGCATATTAAATCACCTCTACCCATAAACATTATTCTGAGCACTCAGCATTTCAAGGTGAGAATGTCCTTTTTGAAGAGAAGCAAACTTCTATGTGTATAAAAGAAAATTAACCTAGTGAATAATTTTCTATATTCCCTTTGCAATTATCATTGGCAGTTTATTTGAGTAAGAATTCTCTATTTCTGAAACTAGCACTTTTATGCCACTCTGTCCTTGAATTAAAACACTTTATGCCATCCCATTTGTTGCCATGGAAATGAACACTGTGACAAATTCAACACTGGATTCTCTGAAGGAAACAGTATGGAGAGAAGAACTGGGGAGGAGGTAAATTTTGAATTTGAATAGATTTCTTTTTGAATTAGTAATTGTGAGGAAAAATAGATATTGGATGAAGAAAAAATGACCCCAAATCTAACGTACTAAGAAGGTTTTAATTCTATGAGAAATGTTATTTTATTCTTCAAACAAACAAACAAAAAAAAAACAGCTGCTTTTTGCAACTTTGTTTTGACCACCTGGAGCAGTGGTGTTTCCAGACATAGCTTGGAAGGAGACCTCTGATTACTTTTGAAGAGTCATGTCCTAGAGAAGGGCTGGGTCATTTCTCTGCTTATTCATCAATCAGACTTGGGACTGTTATCCAGCTTTTTTTTTTTTTTTTTTTCCTCCTGCCTAGCTGCTGCTGCAGAGATTCAGAGTGATTTCAGAGTGATGATGAACTTGTCTTTTGTTATATTTTGGGCATTTGGCTAGAGGCACGCATGTTGTTACTGAATTATGCCAGTTTGCTGCATCTCTGCACATCTAGGGAAGAGGCCATAAACTTACAGCTACATCAGAGGCAATGGTTGTATAGGTCTCAGCAGCTTCTTTGTTAATGATTAGCTTTCACTGATTTGATGTTACTGAGCTGAGCAGGAAGGAGAAAGTTTATGCTTTGTTCTCTTTTTGTGGTGAGCAACTGTTTATGCCACGGAGTCTGTCTGAAACCTGTCCCTCATGCATGTGCAAAAAAAGTACTACAGAAATGTTAGCCTGTTGATCTGGAGCTTAGAGCTTCCAAGTCTTAGGAAAATTTCAGATTTTCCTACTCAGATGAACAAAATATGAGGTTTGTGTATTTTTCCCCTTTCATCAAGGGAATACAGAATAGAGATGTAATTGTTGCCTTAGGATGTTTTAGGATCATATCACTTAACCTGACATTAGGAAGGTAGATGAGATTTCTTGCAGCTGTAAAGGCTCTCACTTTTCCGAAACACATAGAGACATTGCCCTTCATTAGTGAAAAAGTAACTGGAAACTAGCAAAAAAAGGGATATGACAATTATCTTCTCTCTGACTAGCTGTGCTCTTTAGGAATGCCAATCACTTTGGAGGAGATGGACTTGGCTCACTCTTCAGGAATGAAGTGACATCCATTCTCAAAGGATCAGTGTTATGATCACAAACTCTGACTGTCTTTTTGGAGCTGCAAAGAAGGGACTTATTTACCTTACTGCCTCACCTGGCTGCATAGCTTTACCCTTTCTACAAGCTCCAAAGCATGCAAAATACTGGATGGGTTTAGAGACCCAGAGCTGTAGCTTCTTGTGGCACAATGAAGTTTCCCATAACAGAGAAATATTCTAAAATATTGATTCTCCACATGACCTTTAATCCATTTTAGTGCTAATTCCTTGGAGGAACTCTAATCTCCTGGAATTGGCAGGGATCCTTTGAGACTCCAAGGACACAAGTTGTCAGTGATATGCCAGCCCTGACAATAAATGCAGTCATATTTTGATGGCCATAGATAAGCCTATAACTTGCTTCTTTTATACTTCAGTATCTGCTACTAACGTGAAAAACCTTGCTTGCTTATTCAAATTCAATTTTAATATATTTTTATCAAGGACTCTTTGAAAGGTAAATCTTTCAGCTAGTTTTTTGTTGTTATTATAGTCAAACAACATAATCTTCTGTCATTCAGTTTCAGTTGTCATCATGTCATTGTGATGATCTTTGATAGATGTAGCTGAAGCATATCTTAGCCAAGGCAAAACATATTTAGCATATTTAGTTATCAGCTGCACAAATTTATTTCACTTCATTTCAGTGCTACCAGATGGAAATGCCACAGAGGGTAATCTTGTGAAGCCAAGGGTCAATCCTCTATCTTTGTTTTCTCGATTTAATCAAAGGGACCTTCAAGTGTTTTTCCCTGCATGTTCAATTACAGTTGCAATATCTTTCACAGGTATTTGTCTAACTTCTATGAACCTCTACGGTAGAGGCTTGACACCCCCTTTATATATCCTAGTGCTCGACTCCTCTTACTGCTTCACTCATATCTTCCAAGCTGTGCTTGTAGTACAGACTATTCACTTCATCTTTATAGCAGCCTTTTTGTATTTAAGACATTTGGCACAGCCTGCATTTAGCTGTCTCTTCTTTGGACTAACCAGCATCAGCTCTTTCAGTCTTCCCTCACACATAATATTTTCAAGTCATAGAATCATTTTTATTGTTCACCTCTGGATTCTGTCTGATTTGTGCATGTGTCTTGTATGTTGCAGTGCCCCATGTCAGTTGAAATCCTTTAGCTAAAGTCTTATGAAGCTGAGATGACTGAAGGATTCTTTTACCTGTGTTACAAGCTATATTTCTAGTAAAAATTATCTACATTACAGCAAGATGTTTATTTATTTATTTTTTTACAGTATTATGTTAGCATTCTTTCATTTTCAGCTTGTGACAGACTATCTTGTCCCAGAGCCTTCCAAAAAGTGGCAGTTCCTGTCATTTTTTGATTATCCTTGACTAAATGTATGACCTTGTTACGTACTGGGCAATATAGTCATCTAGTGCAGTCCAGTGCAGCATAACTATTCTGCAAGTATTCCCAGTTATTCTGCATGTGTAACACAACCTATTCACTGTGATAAAAACTTTTTTTTTTTTTTTCCAAATAGAAATGACAGAGTGAAGGATGTAGCCTTCCTCATTACCATAATGGGAAAATCTGGGGGTTAAAATGAAGCTGGATATGGACGGTTGTTCTACCTTATGGCAGCACCACCTAAGCCAAAGCTTGCTGTGCAGAGTCCTTAGGAATATGAGAAAAATGGCTGCTGAGAACAGGTGATTTGATATCCATAATTACAGCTTGAAACATTATAGTCCCTGAAATTTTGGTTCCATGGTGATCAAGCCCATGAAGGATTTCAGTCCCACTCTCTCAAAGTAACAGTTAAATATATCCAAATTACATGTTTCCTCTTTGTAAAAGTAAATTTCATCCATGAGAGGTATACTCTATAAGACGTTTAGAGTCTACAATTTTATATCTACAAAAATGTGCTTCGATCAAGTTCCTGATCTGCATTTTGATGGATCAGGCAACAGAAACTTATTATTGATGTTTTGTATTGAAAGTTTTATAATAAATCAACAAGGCAATATATTTGTATGTGGATGTTAAACATATTTTAATAGTTTGTTGTTGTTGTTTTTCTTTCCTGGCCAGAGAGTTGAATTGAATGGACTAAATTATCCTGAAGAAAAAGTATTTTAATAAACTAGAGATGTCAATTATATTTGAAAATGCTAATGATCATTAAGCTTTAAAGAAAATATATTTAAAGATATATGGTTAGCCCCTGAAGTTACATTTTTCAAATGGGTATCTACTGAAATTTTAGTGAGATGGAGCATGCCCAACTGGACTGGTATTTTGTCATGAATGTATACATTTCCATTTATGATTCAGTATTCTGCATCAAAACTAAGCATTCAGTCAGGGAAAATCAAAGGAAAGACACAACTTCATAATTGAATAGAAAGTTCTGAGTTAGATTCAGCTTTGTTGGAAAAAAAAATCTTCCCATAGATCTTAAAGTAAAACCTCATAAAAAAAATGGAAATGGCAGTTGAAGGTGGTCACTTCTAACATGATTTTTATAGTCATATGTAATGAGGTATAGAAAATACAAGGTAAGAAAAATGGATTTTTTTTTCCTTAAATGTCCTGCACTGATAACCTTAGATTCGTTAAAATCAGATTTAATCCCAAACGATGCTATGTCATGATATAATCTCAGAATCTTATATTTTGCTCACATTTACCCCTATAAATAAAAGCAAACTAACTTTATTTTACATAGGCTAACGGCCTATTTTTAATCATTAGAGGAATTACCACATTACTACCAAGAAAGCTTGTCAAGCTGTTTTCACTTTGGGTGTTTAATCAAGTTACAGTGTTTGACCTCTTATTACGGAATTAAAAACCAGTTATTCCAAGATAGACCAAAATAAAACACTGAGCAGTTAACAGATTAGGACATAGAAAGAGTTAGTAGATGCTCAAATATCACCTGGTAGAGAGGATATGTCCTACTGCAAGAGCAGAAGAAGGCAGAAAAGAGTTGTAGAGAGGGGAGAAAGGAAAATTTTGCTCTCCTTATCTACCCAAGCTCATAAAACGTGCATAATTAGCTTTGGGTAAAGACTGCATTGGCTTTGGTTGGAATTTGTTTCTAGAGGCTGAAATTGGGATCTGAAAGCAGTGTCCTGTGGAAGCATTGGCTAAAATAATGTATATGATTTTCTGTTTCATTGTTTATTGTCACTAAATAAAGCCATGAAAATGTTATTTGTATGTGAATTTGAACCAACATATTTCTTTCACTTTTAAATGTCTTAGCAAAGCATAAACAGAGTTCTTCATCTGACTTTTAGAAAGCAAAGGCAGACACCCTCTAATTGCTGTAGTCTTTTCACTAATTACTTTTTATAACTATAGCTAAGCTGCAATTGATTCTATAATAATTGGGTGGTACCAGGGATGATGCATATCAGGAAGCAAATCTTTGGTAGGAAAGGATTGCTGAGTTAGGTACACTGTAATTATGCAAGGACAGACAGTTTTCAAAAACAAGCATATGAAAAGGTCAGGCTGAGCAATTATTTTGGTTGAGAATAACCCTTCTCTGCAATGTTATTACTCGATGTACAGTGTACACAGCTCTGATCAGTGTCAGGGAACAGCCAACAAGCCTGTGCTTATGACTCCTGTGGTCAACAAAAAACACGCGTGAAGTTGTTAGAATGAGACAGCTCTCTGACAGTAAATGGGAAGCTCTGAAGTAATGAGTAAGTACTGAGTAATAATTTTCAAATAGGAATTAATAAGCCTGTCTTACAAAGAGGTCAGCGTGTTGGATTTTCAGTATTTTTGAAAGCCTGGCCATGAGTCTTGCAGTGGGTACTCAGTTCCTTGAATAGCTGACCTCTGAAACAGGCTAGGTGATGCTGGAGCAAGAAATTGTAGATATCACAAAGATTTGTTGAAGAATTGGAGATAGGTGGAGATAGGGTGCATAGGTGACCATAAGATACAGAGATAAAGATGTACAACTGAGTACATTTCATCTTCTTTATACTGTAAAATAAATTACACTAAACAATTCCATATATATATATATATATAATTTTCTTAAGATTTAAAGTTAGAATTTATGACTGAATTGTGGGAATGTCTCCTTTTACAAATTTCAGTTTTATTTCTTTCTAAAAAGAAATATATCTGCTTATGCATATGTATGTATAAATCTTGACTTACAGTAAGATGTCAAGAATGACAAGGCACAGACAATTCTACAAACACAGATTTTATTTTATTTTTATCTCCTCCAGTACCAGAGTGGCACCTAGGGGTGTTTCAGAAGTCACATCCTGTTTTTTCTTCTCCCTCTGATTGGTAGTATCAAAATTACTTTAATAAAGTAGGTAAATATTATACCTCAAACAAGTGGAAATGCTTTGAATTAAAGCTTCTTATGAAACTTGCTTTTGGAGGCACCCAACTTAGCAATTGAACTGCACAGAAGTATTTCTGGAGAGTGGTTCTGGTCCTCCAGGTATATAAAAGATGTAAAGATGAGCTGGAGGAAGAAGACCTGTTGAAGAAAACCTGTTGCAGTTGTAGTTGGTAGTTTTGGTAGCTTCATTAGTTTCTTTCTGTCTGGCAATTGGAGTGCAACATCAGCTATCTACTTACGTAGAGGCAGAACATTGCAAAATGTACCTGGGCTTTACTGAATATATCTGAATAAAATCCTCAGTTCATGTCCTATCGTGCTTTCTGCTCAGATTAAAATGTGGGAAAACCTGGATTAGATTCTCCAGGGATGCAGGTTCTCATCTTTGTGAAAACATTCATCTAGCCAGGGGTCTGGAGGGAAAATCTCCAGAACAGTGTAGTGCCTGTTTCAAAATATGACTGACACATCTAATTGGTTATTGATATAAATTCTTATTTCTCCTAAATACACTGAACTAATTATAGGGACTGAGGATGATAAAGCAGGTAGTGAAAATAAACAGAGGATAATTTATTTATTTTCCTTATTATATCTGGAGAATTAAATATGGGCAGTCTGTTGTAGTAGCCAGAAAGAAATGTCAACGGTCAAGCTGCAAAGATTAACAAATCAGTTGAATATCTATATGCTAACCTGCAACTATTAATACAGAATTGGATGTACAGAATGATAGTATTTGTATCTAAATATAGGAATAAAGGAGATGAAAGCTGTAAGTGCTAGAACTCACTTATAGCGGAAGTGTAAATATATGAGTGAATGCAGTTTGAGTGCAAACTTCTTGGTTATTTTTTATTTTTGGATACAGAAATGAATAATGTAGAATGATTCTTAATCAAGTAGATCACTGTGTAGCAACAGTGCTGTGCTACACAAATTGCTTCTGCTGACAACAAACTTATTGTAATCTGAAGTTCTTTACTCCAGGTAACAAATCTGAAAAAGTTTATTTTTTATTTTTTTATTTATTTTATTTTATTTTATTTTATTTTATTTTATTTATTTTTATTTTATTTTATTTTATTTTATTTTATTTTATTTTATTTTATTTTATTTTATTTATGAATACAAAGATGTCAGGAGAAGGGGTTGCAGGCTCTAAGGACATCGCAGAAAGTAGATGTGTGACTGGGTGCTGTGTAAAGCTAGGGACAGAGGAGGTAGAAGAGACAAGATGCATATGCTTGCAAAGGTATTGCCTCCCAAGCAGAAAAGGGTCACATTTGGTGGCCCTAATAAAACTAAAGCAATCTCAGGGCAACAGAAGAGTGATCTGATGGAATACAATATGCTGAAAAGGAATAAAAATTTTGGTGGTTTGAGGGCGAGGATGCTAGGCATAGTGAAGACTTAAGCTGACAAATGAAGGGCAGACTACAGCCAAACAAGGGGACAAGCCTGCAAGTGATTAAATAGACAATTCAGAGGATATCGAGTTCCATAGAAGACAAATAGAGTTGACATTAGGAGAAGAAATCTGCAGACAGAAAGAGGTGGAGCAAGTGAACCTTAGTTTTCTATCAAGGGAAGAATTTTATGTAGCCATTTCTTTGTCATTTATTGAATGAAATGGCAAAGAACTGGCAAAGCAGGTGACAAACACATGAAGGATTTTTTTTTTCTTTTACTAATTTCCAGTAGATCTTATCAGTGTTCAGATCTGATCTCCAGCTTTCAGTGAATCATAAATGGTATGCCAGACACTTAGATTGATTAATTGGTGTTAACACTGCTATATACATGTATGTGACAGATTATGCTGACTATTACTACTAACTGTTTGTTGCAGGATAACTGGGTTTGTTGTGAAAAAAAAAAAAAAAAAGAAAGCCTAGTATGATATTTATAGATAATTGTGGATTATGGTTGTGTGTACATGATAAGCATTAGAAAGAGCTCTGCTATGCAACTCAGATGTGAGTCCAGAGTTTGATACTCCCCTCTAATTTGGATGTATTCAATTTTGACTTGGCTCATTATGAATGAGAGACCAGCTGCAAAATTCAGATGCTGATCTAAATTTGGAATCTGAAACTTGCCAGAGGTCAGGGACTTTCAGAGAAAAAGTGAGGTTTAGAACCATCTCTAATAGGAAGATAATATATATTTTAGAAGGAGTAACTCCACACTTACTCTTAGCTGTGATTCAGCAGGTACATCCCACAGTGGGGATTTTTATGAAAGCTATGTTTCATAACCCTCATTGACAGTTCTGTATGTTGTCTGGATCAGATTCTGATCTTTTACTGTCCTATACCAATTTTAAATCTGTAAATCTGTAATCAGACATGAGAATGGAGTAGCATGAGGAATAATATATATGACATATATGGTTATATTTGTGAATCAAGATTACTTTTTCCAAGTTCTTAGGGCTAGATCAGGAAAGGACTTCAGTGCCTAAGAAAGGATTGGGGCAAAATTTAGATATCAGAGTCCAAAACTTTAAGCCAGAATGCCTGGTTCAGCTCCTGGTACTGGGTACCTATGAATTTGACCTGATTTTTTGGTAAGCACCTGAGAAATTGATGTTGTGTCTAATTCTTCTAGCTGGGATCCTAACTAGTTGGTTTGTCCCAAGCCACCTGATAGCTAGGCAGAATTATATTTGTCAGGAAATGCAGACCGTTTTATTCACCGTTTTATTGCTGTAGATCTTGGGCTCTCACCCAGGAAGATGGGAGATCTTATATCAGGTCTGTGTCAAACCGAAATGTCAAGCAGTACTGTTGGGATCCAGGGCGGATAGGAGTGGGAAACAAAAAGACCTGTACAGCACCATAAGGATCAACAAACACAGCTAGCTGCTCTGAGCTGATAGACTGCTTCAAAACTCTGAAATTTTGTATTATGCTAGTGAGCATTTCATGGGAAATATGGGGAACAGTCCCCTAAAGAGGCTTTGGCAGGAGGAGATGGAGAGGAGCACTATGCTATGCAGAGGCTGCTGTCAAGCACTGCAGATCTGTTAAAACCCACATGGGGAAGGGAGCAGACCTCTGTCAGTGTCCTTGGCTCTGAGTGATGACTGAAAAACACACATGAATTGCACACCAGACTTGCCACATGACACTGCTAAATTTCTGACACAAAGCCAAAACCTGAATCATCCAGGTGTCACCTCTCCATAAATTTTTTACGTGTTTCCAATGAGCATACAGTAGATTTTTGTTTCCTACATTTTCTCCCTGATCTATGACCTATATCAAGGTTTCATGCATTTAAAATACCTTGCTGAATGCTTCTTTTTTGCTTTATTATAACCTTCTGAGTTTTGAATACAGACCATATGGCTGTACTTTAACAATAATACTTTGTTCTTAAAGTAGTTTTGTGGGAAAACTGACTGTTCTCAATGTTTTCTTCCTATTTGAGAGGTGCTACTCTCACTGCTACCCAAAAGCAGTCTCCACCATCTCTAATTTTCATTACATTTCAGAAATTTTAAAATCTGCGTGCTTATCCTGGGGTCTCAAACAATGCAATTTCATGAAGATTAAATGACTTCCATGGTAGAATACGTAGTTGTTTAAGACCTTTCACAAGTTCAGCATCCTGTGGAGGATAGGCTTGTTGCTTTGATGTGGAGGAGCTGGACCTTTGATGTGAAAGCTGGACCTTTCTGTGTATGTATATATCTATTTCCCTGTTTAACTTTTACTTTACTTTACTTTACTTTACTTTACTTTACTTTACTTTACTTTACTTTACTTTACTTTACTTTACTTTACTTTACTTTATTTTACTTTATTTTACTTTATTTTACTTTATTTTATTTTACTTTATTTTATTTTACTTTATTTTATTTTACTTTATTTTACTTTATTTTATTTTACTTTATTTTATTTTATTTTACTTTATTTTATTTTATTTTTTATTCTATTCTATTCTATTCTGTTCTGTTCTGTTCTATTCTATTCTTCTATTATTTTTTGCTTCTGCTTTCTCTGTTGTGTGAATGCATTTGTGTTTCTTTAAGTGTTTACTGATTCTGTCAGATCTCTTAGAGAGTGGTCACTCCAGGCAGGATGAGCATACTACAAGGTTTCTTAGACCTTTACCCCATTCATGAAACAAGCTGTGAGGCGAAGACTTGCCATCTTTAAGTCTCACTTTAGGGGCTATGAGATAGTAAAGGTTATCCTTGTTTAATGTGTGCAAATCTCCAGGTGAGGCATGACTGGTGTGCATGTTTTGTCAAGGAGCCTTGGTCAGATAGCAGTATTTACCTTTGCATAGACAAGGCATGCCACTAACGATATTAATTTCTGCCCCATAATATTTGCAGCAAGTATGGCATTGCTTTAATGTATTGTTAGCTAGAACACCTGATATTAGAAGCCCTAATATCAAAAATGAAGTTGATGAGTTGGTATTCTTCAGCTGTACCCCAAGTATACAGCCTCTCCTGTCACCTAATCATTCTTGGCTTGATGCCTTCATGCTGTTGGAGATCTCCTGTATGCTGTGGTCCATAGAGAACTGAGGTATATTTAAGTCTGGATTAATCTGGTTCTGTAGTGAAAAGGGGCCTTGCTGCACTGAAGAACTTAACTCAGAATTTCTGTGATATCTATGTATAAGGTACTTTATCTGTTTATTAAGCTAGATGTAAGACACAATGGACTGAACAGGTTTTGTATGTAGGAGAAGGTGACAGTAATATGCCAATTAGAGCAGCATTAAATTGCTCAATAAATTCAAACTCAAAAAAAGACATAAATCTCAGAGCAGCTGTCATGCCCAGTCATTGAGAAGTTCAGCACCTGAAATGCTTTTAGAGACATGGCTGAGGAGATTAAGCCTTGTAGGCATTATGTATGATCTGAAAAGAAGCTTTAGATGAAGTTGCAGGGAAAGGTTTATCCATGTACTGTATCGATTAAATCAGGTGAGGTGATATGCAATTAGCCAGTATCTGTCAGGTGAAACACTGCACAAAAAATCTTGATGATGAGTGTCCTAACACAAAACCCCAGAGAGTAAAAAAAAGAAAAAAAGAAAAGTTGCTGTTAAGCTTGACAGATACTTAAGTAACAAATTTTACCTACTCATACAGCAGATTTTATTGTGTCCTTCTCAGAAGGAACCAGCTCATCTGGAGATGTAATATTGAAATAGCTGGACCACTGACTTGTTTGTTACGTCAGTAATGCGAGCAGAGTACACAGAACTTTGTCATTTTAGTTCTATAAATACAGTCTTGAGCCCTTTCTAAATCTTGAGAAAGGATGGACAAGAAAAGGTACTTTGGATTATTGAATCTTGTTGAAATGAATGCTGCACTAGGAATGCCTGATATCTCAATTTCCTTTAAAAAGAAAGTGGATGAGCAGCTTGTGTAGAGGTGTATTGCAGAATCACCTAGATTTGAATCCTATGCAGTAGAAAACAGGTTGAATAAAAAGGTCATACCTATTGTTATGGATATCAGTAATGACTATACAGTAGTGATTATGCAGTTTTCAGAAAGGATTAATCAGGGAATAGGTTCTATTCAGTGCTTATCTGTCACTAATTACTTGCTCTGACAGTTTTCACCTATTTGTATAATGCATAATTGTCTCCAACCAGTATGGGTCAATGTCACATCAGTTAAAACTTAAGATGAAGCAACAAATATTGACATAAGTACTGTTTTCTGCTCCAGATAAGAAACTAACTAACTAGTGTGCACTGTTACCAATTGTGCTTCATTTTAGTTTCCTGAATCATAACAAAGACAATTAAGGCCCCGCAGTCTTCACAGAAAGTAATAACTTGCATGGTAGGTAGGAAAGAAGTCAAGATTTGAAAATTTCAAAGATAAATTCAAATTGTATCTTGTGTCACCATCCCTTACCCTGAGATTAAAGTAGGCTAATAATGGAATATATTTATTTTTTATGTGAGACTTTTACCTACCACAGTCTTCTTGCAGACAGTGAACAACAGTGACAGTGAGCCATCTGTGGTTCACATAAAGGTCTAATTTAAATCCATAAATGTGTGAGGAAAAGAGGGAATTCAGAGCAAATACAGGTTTTCTGTTTCATCCCCCTTCTTATACTTAATAAATAAATAAATAAATGTTTCCATGTTACGAGTTGGAGGGTTGTATTTGTAAAAGGGAGGCAGACACACACAGCTGGGAATAGGTTGTTTTTCTTTGAAGTTTGCTTCTAATATTTGAATCCTTTTGCTCATTGTGAAAGGCTCACATGAGATGACTTCTATAATTGTAATTGCAAATAGAATCTCACAAAGCAGTGCCTTATTTTTATGGTTGGGGTAAGTGACTGCCCTGCTCTCAGATTGAAAAAAGCCAGGCTAAAGGAAAAGGCAAAGGGTAGCTTATTTAATCTTCCAGCTCCAAAATAGGTCTAGAGGTATCTGCCTCATTTGTTATGAAACTTCTTAAATTTCCAGCCATGAAGACTGCCTACATGCCCAGGCTTAACTGTGGAGAAAGCTACAGGTTAGACATTCAGAACAATTTCCTGAGCATTGACTTAGTCCAACTTAATACCGTAGCTATCACAAAAAAATTTGTCCCATTTTGCCGAAAACATTAAGGTACTCGACTATGGTTATCATGTGCCTCTTCAGTCTCCTCCAGCCCAAATAGACTAGACTTTGTTTTCATATTTTCATATGTTTCCTGACCTAATGACTATTCTCATTGACCTCCTCTGTGCTCTGTCCTTCAAGTTTCCCTTGAACATCTGTGTAGCGCCTTACACTGGATGAGGTATTTTCTCAAGGATTTCCTGCTGGGTAACAGAATATTGCTGTACTTCATGAGTCTCTCGAGATCTTTTGTTCATACATCTCAGTATATTTTTTGTGTTTCCCTCAGTAGCTTCTGTGATATGCTATTATCTAGATATTTCTCTGCTGATCTACCCCATTGTATCTAGTCCCTCACCCAGAATTTACACAGACGATTATTTCTGTCTCTGTGTAAAGCATGGTACTTGGCTTTATGAAACTGCATCTTATTTCATTTTCCCGCCACTTTGTCTGTCCAATTTACCAGGTTTCTGTCCTTCCAGGTTTGAGTTTTTCTGTGAATTTAAAAGCTTGCTTGCTACTCCATCATCAAGATCACTAATGGAACATACTGAATAGTACTGTATTTTGGACATAACCCAAGGAATCCTGCTCACACCTTCCGTTTTGTTACTGAAAAAATGATTCCCTGAATATAGTTTTCCAGACAGTTAGGTACGTGCTCTATAGGCATAGTTCCCTTTTTGTTTGTGAAATCTTGGCACTAGAAAAACAACTGCCCCACTGTTAAATTTGGTTGCCATGTTTCTGTCTCTGATAAATATCTAAGAGAGCAGGCATCCATTGATGGTAAAATTTGGAATGAAAATTTGTGCTCCCACTACGCAAAGAACAACAAAGAATTGTTCTTGCTAAAATGGAAATTAAAGTCTCAGACTGCCTGTGAAATGAAATTATCACAATCTCTCTGCCACATCCATTAGCAAGTCTGTAGATCTTCCTTCCAGAGAGGTTGGGTTAGATCTTGGCTGATGACACCATCTCTGTTGTGCTGTAGACCTTTGAAGACTGTTTAGAATTTTGTGCCCATGGTGTTAGCAAATGTATAATCTCAGTGTTCCCTGTTCAGACCACCAAATGTAAAAACAATCTGGACATCACCTGTAGTTTGCAAAGAGTTTGTGGTTTGTGGAGATGTATAGGTTTTCTGTAATTTTCTGATTCTTCTTTTCTTCCTTCTGGGGAAAACCAACCAACCAACTGAAGTCTCTCTCTTCATCTATCTGGGTCTTCTTAAAGTTCACTGACACCTACTAAGTGCTATACTTTCTTTTTTCTTCTTGAGCAGCAGCTACTCCTAATGTTATTTCTAAGACCTGTTTAAAAGGGGATGATATTTATTAAATCCCATGTAGTTTCAGGGTGAAGTTGTTCATAGCAACTTCTTTTATTATTTTTATTTTTCTTCTACAACATCTTAATGAATAGAATGATAGAATGATAAAAATGATAAAGTCACAGAGCAAAATCTTTCAATCCATTATGAAAACACATATCTGGGAAAATCCATTTTACAGGGCCAGGGTGATTTTCATTTGGAAAAAGGACAATGAATATAAGTTGCAAGTAGAATTAATGGGACTCTGGCTTAAACACTAAAATGTCTTAGACTGTCTGCAGACAATAACCTAATCCTTGCATGGTTTTGAGCTTGAAATATGTGTGCTGGTTGAACGAGATAAAGTAACAGGCAAATCTATTTCTTTAATTCTTTTACTTATAGAAGGTTTAAATGAATGGATTGTCAATGTTATACTAGCTCCTTCTTTGTTGTGTCATATAAAAATCTAGTTGCATATATTTAAGTCTTCATATTGATCAAGCAGCTGACAGTTGGATCTGTTTTCTACACTCTTCCTTTCATTAGCTAAATAGGTTTGAAAGCTAAGATTTCAGTTATCAGTTACAATTGTTTTCCTGCATATATTTATTTGAAATCAGTGTTCATGAGCTGGAAGTCTATCTAAAGTAGTGGCAGATCTGAAAGTATGGGAATGAGAACTAACTTTTAGCACAGAAGTATTTGTTGGTAAATTTCTTGAAAGCATCAGAAATGACTACAGAATTTTGGATGGTCTAACACCAAGAGCAACATATTCTTTAAAATAACTGAAGTTGTGAGTAAATGGTATAATGAATATGTTAAAATAGGGAATATGTCCATAACTCTATTGGGAATTACATTTTATTTATTATGCGGAACAATTTTTCATATGTAATATAGACATTGCTCAGCAGTAATATGTTGCTTCTAGATTTTCTTTTATATAGATCTCAGTGGTAATTAAAATTAAACCAGATGTCCATATGTTGCTGGCAAATATACAATCCTACTAATTGCTAATCATGGAAAGGATGAGAATTTAGAGAAGTACCTAGTTTAAATGGTATTTCAAAGAACTATGGAATGCAATCAATGCTTGAGGGCAATATGTAGATTTTCAAGAAGAGAGAATTTTACCTAGAGTAAAGTAACAAGTACAATTAGCAGTTTAAAGAGACCTGGTAAGAAAATTTAACAATTAAAACAAACTTACAGATTTTAAAATGCTAATTTTTGAACATGTTTGTTAAAGCCTTTGAATGTGCAGTTGAGTAAAAACTTTCAAGTTCAACTCAAGATAATAGTTTAAATTACCTTAAAATGAAAAGAGAATTTAGCAACTTCTGTGTAAACTTACCTACACAAGAAAATGTAAATATTTGTTTTAGTGAGAAAGCCAGAACAACTATCACAGTCATAGCACCAGGTTGAGGAAATTGCTTTAGGAGTCATAGGAAAAGATCCTTGTCCTAGAAGTGATTTAAGCCCAAGAAAAACAGGCTTCCAGACTCAGATTCCTTCCCTGGTGTTCAGCCCAAGTTTCCTCTGGAAACCCTTGCTGGCATCAGTCCCAATGTGCAGGGTGACATGTGGCTAGTTCAGCTTGACAAACACGTTTTGTTTCTGTTTACATGGAAATTCTTGGAGGAGTTACTTGCAGGGGAATGTTGTCTTCATATTCTATATAAAATAATTCCTTATGTGTTTCTATTATACCTGCTCTAGAAATGTCAACATTCCAAGGTAACCTGTAAACTCAAAGTAGCTCCTAGGTCTGTGGCTAGTAATTTTTTTGTCCTAGGGTTAACTGAAAAAGCAAACAAAAAAATATAGCTGTAAAGCTCCCACTAATTTCCATAGGAATAGAACCATCATTTTATCCCACTGACAAAATGGAATTTGCAATAGCAGTCTGTAGTAATTGGTGGCAGGATTATTCTTTTCAACAAATTAAGACTGCAGATGAAATAAATTTATGGTCCCATTTCAAAGTCAATAGCAGTATGAAGATTTGCGCTTTATATCTCTTGATAGTTTTCTAGAAAATAACCACACTAGTTCTGCAGATTTAAAGAAACCTGCAGTGATAGACCTAAAATAAAATGCTACCTAATCTGAATAGTTTGGGAAAAAATGCTTTCCTTGCACTCAGAAACTGGTGAGAAGTACACTAACTAATTTTCTGAAACTAAGAACTCTACTACAATTTTATTTTCTCCAAATGGTTTAGATGACAAATGACAAAATTTATAGTCTATAGAAAGAAATAGCTTCATTGTAATGGCAAATGTAAAAGCAGAATTGAACTCAGTAATCATTTTCCTTTTAGAGCTGGCCACAACTGTAAAGAAACTTAATTCACTGCTATTTCTGTTGCTAATGTCTGAATGCATATTAACATGGTACTGTGATGATAAGGACCACAAACAAAAAGGCAGTTACTGAGGGCATGCTCAGAATTTGGTTTTTCATTCCTAATTTTAGTGACAGACTGATTTATAAACTCTAGTTCCCTTTTCCCTCTCACATTTATATTAGTGAAAGTCCTGTGGAGCTTGTTGCAGTGGGCTGTTGTGACCTCCAGTCAAACACTGGTTTTTGTCAGGTTTTTATGCCTTGCTGAGAAACAAGGACCCATGGGATTCCTCAGCATCAGCTCCTTTGATTAATGGTTTATATTATGTGAAAATGCAGAGTTACAGTATTGTACCATGAAAGGAGAACTGTGCATGGGGAAAGGAGAGACCTTGTATTTCAGGGCATAACACTCTCTTCAACCTGTGGGAACCAGAAAGAACTTTTAATTATAGCTCCTTCCACTGCTGCAATGACGCCTGTGAAAGGGAAATTTCTGTGAATCCATTGGTATTGATGAGAACTTATTACAGCAGAGAGAGAAATTGAGAGTCTGCTTTTTAGGTAGGTGCTTACAAATTTCTTCAAACTCTTCTAAGCTACTTTTGAATCAAAAAATAGGCAAATTCAAATTATGCAGTGGAACAGAAAATGATGATTTCCAAAGTGCAAAAATGAATATATCAAGGTAGTTGAGCATTTTGGAACATGTCACCTAGAAATATATTTAATTAACTTTAATTAACACAAAAAAGTAGGTAGTAGTTGAAGTTCCCAGTGCATTTGTATGGAAGACATTAATGGAATTATAATAAACGAGAGTTCCAAAATAGTCCCAAGAGAGTGGAGAGGACAGCATGACTGCCATCAATAATAGCATCAGACAGTGACACGACATGACCTCTGTTTCTGTCAGCTCTGTTGAATAATAAAAACTTTTCAGTAGTAGAAGTGAAATCCTTTACTTCTTTAACTACATTAGCATATTTTTGTATAGTTTAGTGAAATGAAGAGAATCTTCTGATTTTTAAACTATGCTATTAGCAGATGCAAGTAAAATGTATGGAGCTGTAATCTTTACATGATATCCCACCACCATTTCTTACCTACAGAAGCATGTATATAATGTTGCAGTGTATCATCTCCAGGTTTTATTTCACACATTTTACTAAAAATAATCAATAAAAAGATATGGCAGTTTATTCTTCTATTTACACAGACACAGAATCACACAGAATTTCTAGGTTAGAAGAGACCTCAAGATCATCGAGTCCAACCTCTGACCTGACACTAACAGTCCCCACAAAACCATATCCCTAAGCTCTACATCTAAATGTCTTTAAAAGACTTCCAGGGATGGTGACTCCACCACTTCCCTGGGCAGCCTGTTCCAATGTCTAACAACCCTTTTGGTAAAGAAGTTCTTCCTAACATCCAACCTAAAATTTCCCTGGCACAACTTAAGCCCATTCCCCCTCGTCCTGTCACCAGGCACACGGGAGAACAGACCAACTCCCACCTCACTACAGCCTCCTTTAAGGTACCTGTGGAGAGTGATAAGGTTGCCCCTGAGCCTCCTTTTCTCCAGGCTGAACAATCCCAGCTCCCTCAGCTGCTCCTCGTAGGACTTGTTCTCCAGGCCCCTCACCAGCTTCATCGCCCTTCTCTGGACTCGCTCAAGCACCTCGATGTCCTTCTTGTAGCGAGGGGCCCAAAACTGAACACAGTACTCGAGGTGCGGCCTCACCAGAGCCAAGTACAGGGGGATGATCACCTCCCTAGCCCTGCTGGCCACACTGTTTCTTATGCAATCCAGGATGCTGTTGGCCTTCTTGGCCACCTGAGCACACTGCTGACTCATATTCAGCCGACAAAGAGTTTAGAGTCTCTCTGAGAGACATGACACAGATTAGTAGTGTACAAAGCTGGCGATGTCCTGGTATGTTGCTGCACGGAGCTACAGGGTGGGCTGAGATGTGAAGTCTTGTACAATTTGCAATCCACCTTTTCTGAAGTGCTAACTCCAATCCTCCAAATGCAGAGAGAGCCTAAGGGACTTGCCTTAGCCTGGATGTATGGAGTGGTGATTGTGGAGAGGGTGGTTGAGCTTCCTATATTGACAATATTCACTTGAAATCTAGGTGTAATGGTCTTTTGGATTGTTATTGCAGCAGGTTTCATTTTAAATGTGACCTTAAATATGGAGTTATATTTACAACCAGCTACATGTTCATATCTATAACTCTAAAAAGGCACCAGAGAAATAATATCAAAACAGAATAACATTGACTGTTGTCAAATTTGAATGAAGGCTCTGTTAGGTCATCATTTTTCCCAGAAGAATCAGAGAATTATTAAGGTTGGAAAAGACTTCCAAGATCATCTGGTCCAACCGTCCCCCTATGATGAATATTACTCACTAAACCATGTCCCTAAGCATCACATCCAACCTTTCCTTAAACATCCCAGGGACAATGACTCCACCACCTCCCTAGGCAACCCATTCCAATGCCTAACCAAGAAAGAGATACATACTGGAAAAAGTAAAAATAAAAAAATTTACTGCACTGATGTTTGAGCAAACAGTTTTTCTATCCCTTATAGTCAAATTAAGGGCATTTTTAATACACGCAGCAGCTATTTAATTAAAAGTTTCCCACAATGGTAAACTACCAGACCTCTTTTTTTTTTTTTTTTTTTTTTTTTTTTTTTAGTAATCCAATCACAGATGAAAAATACACAGTATTGTTCAGTTTAAGATTTTAAATTTTTTTTAGATGTGCAATGTGAATTTGTTTTGAAGTGGATTGTGGCAGTATGCTGTGTGCTGATCTGATTCAACATCCTTTGAAGCTAGAGAAGCAAACCAGACCTTGCTGAAATGAACCAATTTTACCCTTGATGCTTCAAAGGGATTCAGTTTCTCTGACTACTTCTACCAGACCAACCTTTATATGAACAAAGTTATTCTGTAAAAAAGTAAGCTTTCACTGAAATAGCAAAAAAAAAAAAAAAAAAAAAAAAAAAAGGAATAACTTGAAATAATTGTTAAACCTTCTGTGCCAGACTTTAATAGGTCTCTCAGAAAGACATTATCCTACTTAGTAATCATCAACATTTCCAGTAATATGACCTCACCCCAATTAACGCTTAGTTAACTAACAGTTATGGTGTTTAGGAGAACAGCGTAGTGGTAGAGATGGTCTTGGAAATCAAGCTTTCTACTTTCATAAGTATTTGAAACTGACAGTATTTAAGATGCCATCAGATGCAAGTCTGAATCATCATGGGTCTTAGAACAATTTACTTTTCTGAACTTCCTTTTGTTATTCAGTATAACAAAGTCTCAGAGTATGAGCACTGCAGTGGTCAGTTGGTCAGTGTTTGGAGAGGAAGAGTGGGAGTTAAAAGATATTGTTTCATTTCTTTGCACCTATAATAACTCAGAGCTTCTCTGTGTATCCCTTTGGTGAAAGATAAACAGATAAACTCATAGCTCTTAAAAAGCACTTGGGGGCTTGTGAGTATTAAGCAGAAAAAAAAAAAAGTACATAAAAATGGTTACTTGTTGACATAAAGAGTACTGTAACCAAAGAACATCTTCCAAAAGTGCGTGTGCATAACAATTTGGCTCTAATAACTTATAAAGTTATATTGGTATGCTAGTTTGTTTTATATTGGCACAAGTAAGCCCTAACTAATTTTATTTATAGCACTTTTTGGTAACAGATCCCTAAAATGTAGTGCTTTGAATTATGCACAGCTCATGTCTACATCTGTTTCTGCTGTATCTTTGTCCAAAAAGCTCTTGGAAACTCTACAGATATATGAGAAAGACCTGAAGGGATATTATTTATGATTTGTCTTTCCACTTTAGTTTTTCCAAATACAGAGAAAACATGAAAGACCTTCTGGATGATGTGATTCTGTGATACTGTTGTTTCTGCAACTGTAGAGGAAATATTGGCTATCTCTTCCAAAGACCTGTAGTGTGTGTTCTCATTAATGTTCACCTCTAAATGAATGAGCCACACTTTCAGACAAATTCTTTAGGGAGATGGCAACCCCCATGGCAGGGGCTTGGAATTAGATGATCTTTAAGGTCCACTCCAACCAAACCATTCTATGATACTATAATTTTAGATCCTATAATAAACAGTACTGTTACATGAGTGTAAATAATGTAATTAGCTGCCAAAAGTGATTAAAAAGTGTTTTTATAAATCAAATTTAAAAACAAAACAAAACAGACTCACTCTGTTGTGACTCAGCTAAATTGATAATAAAGAATAAGTGATTTCTGTATTGAACTGGGTTCTAGTATTTCACTGGTATAAAATCTGATTTTGAGTTAAGTGAGTGTGTGCAGAGAAGCAACATTCCTGGAAATGAGATGTGCAGTTCTTCTGCAGTTGTCCATGGCAGTGCATCCCAAAGCACTGTACAAAGGACATCCTGCTGCCTCTATTTCTTGTACTGGGCCAAGATTGTTATCCATCTGCTGAAGGAGCAGGAGAGCATTTCTCTTTCTGGATGTCCACTGCACTGTCATACTGTTGGTTTGTCTGATTACATGGTACAAATGCCTTAAAGTTGCTTCTGTTGTTTGGATGGAGTTTAAGAGGAGGAGAGAAAAAACACTGTTGTTTTGTGCTTTGGTCAAGAAAGGTATTTTATTTTTTCTCTGCCCCACTCTCCAACTCCAGAGAGTAGTACTATTTGTGGAAATGGAGTATGAATACGCCAGTTAGGTACATTATGTGCAAGGCAGACTGCAAACAGGACTACCTTTTATCTTTCTTATACATATGGTAGTTTGTCCAGCTTCCATTCAGCAGGATTGCTCAACTTTTTTGCTCCATTACTGCATTACTTGTTTATTTAGTCTCTGTGACTTAAGTAAAAGCATTTTGTAAGCTTACATCATTTAATCTTGTTTGCATCTTATGATCAACATAATGACATCCCATCATCATTATGACCTCTTACAATTGACCTTTTATTTAAATGGTTTGAAGTATTGATACCATGTAAATATATGAAAAAATAAAAGCATCATTAATGTGACCTTATTATTGGGGTACTGGGACAGAATAATTCCAACTCCTTCTGCAAACAGACATGTGAAAAGGGATGAAGTTTATCAGCAAAACCTTGGACTGCTGTTGTGCTCAAGAGCATTTGGTGTGTCTGAGAATTTATGTGGTCTGTCAGCCTTCAAAATAGGCAGTACAAATATGTTGCTATCTTGATTTTGTTTCTCCTGCATGAAGTGGCAGCACCTTAATCTACTTAATCAATTATTCTCAGGGAGAAAGAAGGCAAGTACTGGAATTTTCTTATCTGTATTGGTTTAAAGGAAGGAACCGTCACTTGGATAATTAATGGACTATTTGATTAACTAAATTTGAGAAACTATTATTACTATTTTTTTTTTCAGGTTTAGGGACTGAATAAGTCTGCAGACATTTACCTAATTTCAAAGCACAGAACACTGGCCCAATAAATACACCTTTTACCTGTAGCATGTTTTTCTGTTATACTTTTAGGGAAAAAAAAATAAATTGAAAGTTAGGAATAGCTTCTTCAAGAAAACGACATTTTCTAAATACTCTACAAGATAAAATGTGTTTCTTGGTATAGATTTGCATGACATCCCTTGCTTTCACATATGATTTAGACTGAAAGATAGTGCCATTAATGACTGAGCTTCAGATGATCATTCCAAGTGTTGGCCTCTGAGCTTCTGATCTTGGATTGCATTCCGGGCTTTGGATCTTGCTGGTATTTCTAGAACTATTTTTGAAATAATAAGGATCAGATTTGAATAAAAGGTGGAGTGGAAGCCACAGACAAATTTATACATTAGAGAGGAATGTGTTTTTTTTTTGTTTGTTTGTTTGTTTGTTTTTCTTCCTTTTCATCATTTTCTATTTAATTATGTTCTCATTTTTAACCCCAAGGCTATCAGTACTTGTTGAGTCCTACAAGATGGCTAACAAATACTGCTAACCATATCAGGGATAGCAGCATGGGAAAGAGACACATTAACTCAATTCTTGCAATATTAGGGGGCAACTTGGCATTCAGAATTTGGGGTGCATCTCTGGAGATATAGAGGTTGTGGTGCTTTATTTTTATTTTCTTAAGTCTGACTCTCTTTTTTGGCCAAAGTGTTTCTGTTCTTCAGCTCATTTTAGATATTCAGCAGCATTGTTTAATAATTCAGTTTACCTGAACCTGGGACTAACATAAATCAATGCAAGTGATGAAGATATATATAAATATGATGATTATTATTATATATTATATATATTATATATCATATATATATATATATATTATAGTTATAATATATTTATATATATTATATATATTATTTGTTATATATTATGTATATTATATATATTATTATATGTATCAGGTGTATTTCTTCTTATGTATAGATATACACATACATATATATATATACAGGGGTTTATTGTAAGGATAGTTGAAAGCGTACAAGTTTCAGTTGGGAATCATGCGTGCTTTGGTGCTTTCTGCCTTCTTCTATGACTCAATTGGTGTTGCAGGAAGAACGGCTGAAAACACGACAGACACTAGTATGGTTAGATCATGCTCTCTCTTTATTACCCGAATAGCCTGACTTTTATAGTAAACTTAACAGGGGCAGATAGTGTCTCACACAAGATTATTGGTCAAAAGCACTCAGACAAACAACTGCACGAAAACAACCCCACCTGCAAGAAAACAACCCCCTTGTGATTAGCAGTCACGTAGATCCCGTCCATGAAGTCAGCTGCTGGCAACAATATTTTTCTAAATTCCTCAATTGGGTGATGTGGGAACACTGTCATGGGGACTTCTCATAGTCGTCCTGGTAGCTTGGTTTGTTCAGCTGCAGCAAGCCAAGATCTTTGCTGTTTCAAAAATCCCTCAACAAATTGGGATCATTTTTATATTTGCTTCCACACTTTTACACTTTTTTCTTTCTACACTGATCTGCAGCTCCATGATATATCTGAATATATTTACTGTAGGTGGTGCTTTTTACTTCTCAGATACTTTTTCTTTGTTTTCTTTATACAATCTGTTTTGTGCAGCTCTCAGGTGTGCACATCTTTAACCATGGATGAGCTGTTTATAGCCATGGGGTGTCCAGGCCCATTCCGTGTCCTATCCTGTATCACCCCATGCCCAATGTCCTCTGTGCCACATCTCCACTTCTCTGGGCCCCACTGTTGTACCAGTCTGTGTTTCTGTATTCTGCATTGTGATGTTAGTTGTAAATATGTCGTTATGCATGGAACAACTGCTCATCACTGCTATCTATATCAACCTAGGGTTGTAGCTCACAAAGATAAACAAAAGTAAAGCAAATTAGCCACAAACACCTGTTCAATTAGCAAAACCGCTGTCATGGCGAAACTGAGTGTAACAAAGCTACAGGCTGGCTGAGAGAAGCTCAGACAAAGCAATTGTGTTGAGCCTCCATCCTGTGGCTTTGCAAACAGTACATAGCTTATGGCCTGTTACTAGCAATAACAATACTGTATTATAGTTAAGGAGAATGCTGTCAAAATGATCAACAACAACAAGACCATGACATCTTCAAAGTGTATTGCTTATCATGCTTACTTAAATATAGCCACACAGAAGATAAAAACATGAAAACTTCAATATTTTTCTTCCCCATATAGAAATCTTTGATTTCTTTAGAGGGACATTCCCAGATATGACGTATATTATAATGCAAGTAAAGCTGGCAACATGACAAATGACAAAGAATTCAAACCAAGCAGTCATTGTAGCAGCACAAATCCTGAACTGAACCTAGCTATAGTTAAATTCGAATGACTACAAAATTTTTACTTAAAAGCATGGAAATCAAAGCTTAAGGTACCTAAATGCTACAAACCCATTTCTACAAAACATATTCTTTCTCATGTATTTTTGTGTTTGCAGTCCAGGATTAGAGAAAAGTGATATTTCCATTCAGGTTCCAATACATTTTTATCTTTGGTCTGAACCTGACACCCGTGAATCAGGCAGCGGGGGTTCAGCATGTACAGAGTAATGGACTGACAAGGCAAATTCAGAATCCATTTCAGCTAGAGCTTTACACCAGAGTAACAGAGATGTGTTGTTGCTGTAGATTATATGCACATATTAGGAGGGCACAGCTCATTCGCACAATATTGGGTTGACCTACAGCTTTTGGTAAGCAGAAACTTCATAAAAGATTAAGGGTATAGAAATGTCAGGGTTTATGGAAACAAGCAAAGGGGAATGCATGGAAAAGAGCAGAGAGTATTCATTCCCTTGCTGGGGCTGATAAATTCACTGTGCAGTCACTGCACAGGGGGGAGAAACTAGGGCTTAATGCTTCTAAGACAAGCTTTTAAGAGAAATGAATGAGTACAGATTCAATGACAACTTCATGACCAGCCATGACAGGGGATAAAGTTTGGTAATGTTCTCTCCATCTGTACTGAGCATTTATTAGGTATACTTTAATTAAGGTTACCTAGAGAAAAAGAGTTTAAATGTTCTGCATTTTGGTAAAATAGAAAACAAAGAAACACAACCTGTACAAGGTCTTCCATACTTTAGTCTTCCTGATTCTATAGCCATGTTCTATAGTAATGATTCTATAGTAACAAGAATGCTTATCGTGTATGCGCAGGTAGTTTATTTATTTTCTTCCGTGTTAAAAAGAGTAAATATTTTCTCAAGACTTACTTCCTCTTTCTGATCTTTTTTGAAAATATTTGTCTTGATGATTTGTCCAAGTAATGATTTATCTTTCAGGAAACTTAATTGAGAATTGTTCTAAATTAGTCAGCAAGGATAGACTGCCCAGTTTGAATACTAGTATTGATCTTCTGAAAAGTTACATCAATTCCTTCCATTGTCCAAGTTTTCTTTTTGGTTTGGACCAAAAAGTTTCTTAATAGCAGTACCCACCTATGAAGACTAAATGACAATGGAAAACAGTGCATGACAAGAATGCACTGAGGTACTGATACAGTAACATGCTTTTTCTTTACTCCTACAGTTATAGTAGGTGCATGTGCATATTTAGGAGTTATGAAAATAACTCAAAGTGCATCCTCTGTTTTATATTACTTTAAAACACTGTCAAATCCAATCCTTTACTCTGCAAAATATTCCAAGGAAGTGGCTGTTGCAGTCTTAGGTCACAAAATCAAGCAGATTGATTAGCAAAATTATATTTCATCTAAGCTGCTTCCTTCTTTAAACTCCATAAAAGCCAAGGTAGTAGGTATGCAGGATTGCTAACCTGAGAGGTTTTATGTGTAAGGAAGCAGTTAGCCCAAAAAAGGATATTATTTCATATACTGGTAAATGTAATTACACGAATAGGACAGGAGCTGAGGTAAAAATCAACAGCTATTTCAAGTAAGGCATAACCTACAGAAGAAATGCAATGGTTTATTGCAAACAATAGTGATCGAGTAAGAAACAATGTCTACTGTTTTCCAGCCCTGTTTCTTTTGATTGAGAGCAGAGGCCCCTGACATGTATCCTGGAGGTGCTCATCGGCTCTCCAGCAGGCTGCATTTTGAAATCCTTGAGAAAGTCTTCTGCTCTTCATCCAACATTGTGCAAGCTACTATAAAAAGATAAAGTTCAACTGAAACTTGTCAGGTTAGAAACACAGTGTAAGCCTTCTGTTTAGCTGACCCATCTAATGTCACTCAGAAATGGCTTAGGGTGAATTCTGGTGCTATCAGTCCCTTCTCTTTGACAGGAAAAGAAGGAATTGAGCTCATTTTGTGAAAAGACACACTATACAATTGACGACTGTCAAAGGTAGATTTTGATAACTAATAATAGAAAGGTCAGCGTTGAAAATGCTATAGCTAATAGTTCTTGTCCTCAGAAACTAAGTAGCTGCTTTAGGTTATCATGGACATCTATAATAGTTTCAGTATAGAATTTGTGGGTAGTTTAAGGGCAAACTCTTGTCACTTAGGTCTTTCTATGATCTATTTACTCATTCCTCTGGTAAAGCAATAAAAAAATTATTCTTCTTTAGAAGTCGTATAGCAAATAATACAAGAACAATGATGTGACATTCTAGCGTAGCTTGTGATTTGTTAGATAGCCTTTTTGTGGACTGCTTCTGGAAGATTACATTAAATAAGCATATTTGCAAAAGTAAGATTTATTCTCCTTAAGCAGTTTTCCAATAAATCACATATGTCTACAGAATGATTTTCTGTAACAGTAATGTTCCATATAATTTTTGCAACCATCTTGAAAACCTATTATGGAAATATAAGTTACATGATAACTCAAGACTGGATAGTAGCAAAAAATATGATACATAAGCTATGTATTTTGGTCATCAAAAATGCATTATGAAAGGTTAATAGTTAACAGTACATCATATCTAGTGAGGACCTGAAGTTTTGTGACAAAAACTTTACAGATGCTGAGAATCAGGCTTAAATAGGGTTTGACCAGGAAGGATATGGAAGAAGTTTAAGGCTAACCTCTCAAGAGGGGATTTCTGACAGGGCTTTGATGACAAAATGAATTTCTTTTGTAGAGAAATCTTCAGCATGACTGAAATAGCACTGCTGCTTGGACTCCAGGAGGACAGATTTTCTCTGTTTCTTGGGATGAACCAACCCATTTCTTTCATCTGCATTTGAAGAAATCAAGATGTGAAAATGTCCTTGGAGTGTCTGTAGCTTCTTCCTGTTCTGGACAAAGAACAGGAAGACTAATCTATAGTTACTACAAAATATCTTCATATTACAGCTTCTTCATACATTCATCTGCTACACAATGTAGATATTTACTAGGTATTTCATATGCATTTAAATTATTTTTTTCCCATAAATAAATTTACAAACAGTGGATTTTAATCTAAAGATGTAGAGACAGAATGTTGGTTGTTGTCTTCTTTGCTGCACTAAGAAGATGCAATCCAGAAATGCTGAAGCCCTCCATGGCACAATGCCTCCTTAATCATCACTTTAGACTTATGTTAAAAGTGTTTTATTGTGATGTGTTACAACATGTAATTGTAATAATGTCATTAAATCATTAAAGTATGATGATATAATAATTTTGTTTCTGCTCCTCCCAAAACATGTCCTGTTACAAAAGAGGAGTTTGGAAAAGCAGAGGCTGACACCTTAAAATTAGCTTAATTCCAGAAATTGTAAGTAGTTTCCAAAGGAAGGTATCAAGTTCAGTATGAGAAACACAGGTGTGTGAAATCAACCCTGATTTTGTCACAAATCTAGTTTTGTGCACTTTAGTTAATGTTTAATCTTTCTTTATAGTGGTACCAAATACTCTTGTATTTAATTTCCAGATGCCCGAATTCTTTCTGCATGCTGTAGGCTCAATTGTTTTCTTTGTCTGAAATGTGTAATTGTGGCTTTAAGTTGATTATGGGTGACAGTAGGCAGGGAATTAAGGTTAGATTTGATGGCAACAGTATTTGAAAGGAACCCCAAAATTATTGATGCCAGAGAAATCTCCTCATGTACGTTTTACAATATAAAACATTGCAAGAGATTTTTTATTTTCATTTTTTTTTCAAATGTGGGGCTGATTAAAAATAATTTCTATCCCATGGGAACCTTCTTAGAAAAGGTGTAGAAATATTGTGAAATGCAATAATTTATTCCATGTTCCCCTTCCTCAGTAACAGTGCATTTGGTTAGGGCAAAGAGGGATAATAGAAGCCTGAGGATTTTTCAAGGGTGAAGCTTTCCCTTGATGAGGCCTGTGCAGGAAATTTCACATTAGTGTGCATTGGCAAATTCATCTTTGCCCCCAGGAGTCTAGATCTGTCACTTTGGAAGATGGAAGAGTCGAACTCTTCTGACTGAAGAAATAACAAACTACAGAAAGGTTGGTGGCCAGCTGCCAGCAGCTGTCCAGGAACTCAAACTTTGTGGGAAAAACTCTAAGAGGTTAGATCTACTGGCTGGGCATCTTGGAAAGCTAAATGTACATCCAGGGTATTCAATTATATATATATTTTTTAAATGTTTTGGTGTTGAATGAGTGTTCTTTGCTTTTTAAAGCTACCTAGTCATTAGTCACCATTGCCATTCGTCCTGGGGAGGAGAATCATGAACACAGAATTCTAAGTCAGAACCGCTGAGATAACATGGCCGTTCACAGCACAGGGTAGCTCAGAGCCCTGCTGATGGGGTGAAAATTGTGTCATTTAGCCACAGAAAAGTCAAGTGCAAGGTTTAAGCCTATAAGAGATCTCAAGGAGATCAGAAAGGAAGAGAAGTGTCATTAACCTAGAGATGGTGGCATGGGTATTCTGGCACACAGACACACACAGACACAAAAATGGGCATGGTTACTTTATAGATCTTCTCTTAATCATCTGCAAAGTCTGAAACACTTCAGACTGCCTAAACCATCTGTTCCATCTGCCCACACAGCTGCTGTTCTTTGTGATCCCTTCACCCCTGAGTCAGGCTCCCCTGCCAAAACAGATGACAGAATGCATGCTGGTGTGGAATGCTGGTACACAGTTCTGTGTCTGGGGAAGTGAACTTGTGAGCCTAGGCAAAGAAAATGCTGTGATGTATCTGGACTGGCAAACAAAATTACCTAGCAAAACTAAATAACACTTATCTTACATATACTGTCTTTATCATGCTTGAATAGCTTTTTATTTTATGTAAGTCTTCCTTGTTACTGCAAAAAAGTTTGCTCTGTAAATACCCATTTTATATTCACAGATACATTATATATGTATATACAATATACATATATATATCTCAGCATATATATATACATGCATATTTCTCAGCAGGATTTCTTCAAAGAAACCCTAGAAAACCAAACTATCTTTTAACAGTGTTTATTTCTCACATCTTCCAGTGAACAATGATGAAGACAAGAGTCTGTAATTTGCTTTCTTATTATGCACATTTTCAGATTTTATGTCTCTGGGGTAATATAGTTGTTAGAAATGCCAATGTTTTACCCTTCATTTTTAATTTCTTTCATATATGTCTGATGTGTTGGTAAGAGAGTAAGAAACTGAATAATAATGATACTTGATATATTCCCATATGTGGGATCAAACTTCAAATTTGCTTTTGGCTTAAAATATTTTTATAATATTCTGATGTTCCACATCATTTTAATATTTTATGTTAATGTCTTAAAGCCATTTTTTTTTGTTTTATAAAAAATACTTTTAGTTCACTTTTTTAACATCATAAACTGTGCTTATATCTTTCAAACACTAACAATTCCCCACTGTACTAAGATTGTTGAGGGATTGTTGATTTTGAATTGACATTTAAAGAATGCTCATTTATTTGTATTCCTTCTCAGTAGCAACTTAGTTGCTGAACTTCAATATTATGTGAATTGCTCAGAGTTATAAAGAATGCTCTGCTACTTTCTACCCCAACTTTTTGCAAGATTACAAACCAATACTTGGATAGGTCTGACCAAACCTAACCCTGAAGCATAAAAGTATTTGCATAACTAGTGACTTCAGGGGATGGTTGTGCAGTGACTGGCAATTTGGAAAAACAAAACTTGGTATTGTCTACTCTTGCATTCTCTAAGGACAGCAAGATGTTCCATTAGCAGAATGTTGACCTTGGATGCTCCCAAATCCCTATACAACTGCTGATAGCTGCCTGTGTCTTAAGCACAATAATCCCATGATATAAACAAAGTGGTAACAAGTATAATTTTACACTTCAGTAGATGCTGAGATTTTTCTCTGACATAACCAAGATACATCATGCCTTAAGGAAAGTTGTCAAAGATATATTTGGTATTGTACCTGACCCATATTTTAGGTACAACAACCAAGAATGAACCTCTCTTCTAGATGTATTCTCCATGGGCAAAAATTCCAGAAGTTTTACTGGAATCTTATAAATCCAGGCGTTGGGATGCATTTTATGTTTACTCTGGTTCATGTTTTCCCTTAAGAATTGATGACTGAAGTTCTAGTCCAGAACTCATAAACAGATGGTAAGCTGCTGCAACTGTAAAGAGCTTTGAATTAGACTTATATTTAGAAAATAGAAAAACAAAGTGATGTAAACAGGTAACAGGTTTAGATGAATTAATACAGCTATAAGGAGATTGCATTGGAAAACCCGCATTGAAGAGCCAGAGGAGGAAGAGACAGATTTTTGAAATTTGGAGAACTTTCAAAGAGAGGTAAAAAGAAAGACTTGCAAAGAGTTTCTTTTTCGACAATGGCTAGAACAAGGGGCTTGACCTAGGGCTCAGGCAATTAATGGGTATTATTTTCAACATCTTTAGTGAGGTGTCTTGTGGAAGGAGAATTAGCAAGTGCTTGCTCTGTCTGTCTCCACTAAGGTGCTCTATAGGAATTGTGCAATTATTATTAGAAGATGCACCAGTAGATGGTGCTCAAGAATATGCAGACTTTGGTTCTGTAGGAGCAGTTAAACTGTGCACACAGTTGTGTGTGAGCAGCTTCCTGCATAACCTGCAGAGTGTCTTGAAAAAGGGACCAGATCTCAAGAGAAATCTTATATATTCTGTGCATTCTTTACATAATAAATAATGTCTGGAATCTTCTGGGTCATGATCTCAAAAGAGGGTTCAGTGCAGTTCTTTCTTCTTTTCGTCGGGTCTAAGATGAATCAGTAGCATGTCATGATTGGTGTTGTCAAGTGATGCTGACAAATTTGACAGTGAGGGCACTGCTGATTGCCCTTGAACCATATTTTTATCTAAAAAAAATATATTGTTTGGCTTATCCATAGCATTCCTTACTCAGTGAATTGTCAGTGTCAGAAAAGGTCTCTAGGTGTTGTAGGAGACATTGCTTGTGCTAAAATGCCTTTGTTCTCTCACTTCATTTTGACTGTGGATGTGATGGCAGCAATCTGTAACAATCTCCTCAATATTCAAAAATATACAGGAAAAAATAGTTAAATCTTATGCATTTTTAAAGTATTAGCTGCATTCTGCTATAGTTTGGAAACAGATTTGGAAACAGATTTGCTCTCCACCAAACTAATGTTCCTGCTAAGGGACTGTAGGAACACTATCACAAGCAAATAAAAAAAATAATAATAAATATTTATTTTTCTTTTATTTAGAATTTATTTTTTTCTCCATTGTATGCATTTATTATTTCCATAAAACATATTAAAACATATGGCATGCTGCTCTTTGCACAGAATTATCTTTTGGGATTTTTCATTTAATGCACTGTTTAGGTCATACCGAAGTGCATATATGTATCTTTAACATAAAGTCAACTTCTACTGATGTGGGTTCTTTTTACAGTTGTTTTGTTTATGACCTCATAAAACTGTTGGACATTTCTTCTAGTACCAAATCATTAAAAAATAACTATACGAGTGCAACATTAACATTTCAGTGTGCATGCTCATATCTAAGAGTCTTCTCTGTTCTGTGACTTTCAATGTTTGACTTAAACTTTGTTATGCACATTAAGAAAGAGAACTTGTGAGATTCCAAACAGAGACAAATCCTGAGCTTTTTCTTCATTCATATTTGAGCTGTATTAATATTATATGAGTCAGTGGCAAAGGTGGTGGAATGTAGACCTTGCTAAAGCACCTGTCCAGCCACAGTGAATTTGCACCACTAAATGCAGCCAATGTCTGACCACCTTCTCCTTTCCAGATGGACAAACTGGTAGAGAATCAAGGGCAAATAAAAAGGTGATTGAAAGGTCAGTCAGGGCAATGTTGGTTTGCGGTTGCATTTGAGCAGTGCAGTTGGTTTCTGTGTTCCCAAGGATGCTGCAGACTCCCCTGTTAGAACATGCCTGTGCAATTCTTATCCTTCTTTGGCAGCTGAAAGCTCTCAGTCTGTTGCAGCTCTTAGAGTAACAACTGTTTTTTTCAGATTGACATTTTCAAGCTGGAGATTTAAATTCAGATCTCAGACAACAGGCCAGGATCACCTATACACAGGTGACTGGTAGTTGTACCTTTCATTTAAAAAATAAATCCAGTAATCAGAACTGCCCAGACAATGAAAGGTAACTGTAGAAATTGATGGTTTGTTGACAGAAGATATTCTCACAAAGTGACAATATCCAGTAAAACAGCCAGCTGCCTGCAACTACTCAGTTCATCAGGGAAGGCAATGATTGGTTTGGAAAAGATACAAAATTGATGGGAAACATTGTTTTGGTACCCTAGTGATAGGAACAACTGGCAAGCCCAAGGGAGAAGTATCTGATTCTAGAATTTTCTGTGATCAACTTTTCACCAAAATTGCATTTCTGGTGCTGGGCTTGATATCAATTATAACAAAATAGGTTCCATGAAGTCCAATATATTTCCAGAGAAATGTACAAAATAATCTCAGAATCTATCGGAGAGACTTATTTTAATGCTAAGCATTTTATCAAAGAGTAACAGGAACATCTGTGGGTTTTCAGAAACCTTAATGGCCTGCTATTTGAAATTATGTATTTTGAGGCATTCTCTGTCCAAACATCTAATCTGAAAATGACTGCCTGTAATTTTGCATAAATTGTTGTTACAAGAAAATTTCTCACATCTCTTGCTGCTACAGCATGTGCAATAGGTTTTCTGAGACACATTCCTAGCCTTGTCATTAAGACTCTTTTTACTTGTTTTACCTTCAAGTTTTTTATTTTGTTTTGTTTTTGTTTTTGTTTTTGATGGATGATGCAAAGGTCATGTAATCTTTTCATGTCTCCTAAATGATAAAGGTAAAAAATATAGTTAGAAATGAAAAGTGTCTGTAGAAATAAATATTGAGTGCAGGATAGATACAACCTCTCCTAGTTTAGTGTTCCATATTCTCAGTACTCTTGTAAAAGTTGTATGTTGGGGCTGGATCCACATGTACTTTCCTTATACCTTAAAGCAGAGATGTTTAGACACATCTTACATTTCTTCATTTTCCTGTAACAAATGATAACCTGTGGTCAGAATCTCATCATGATAACTACTATAACTAAAATAATTTGTAATTTTTGTCTTTTGATGCAGATTTAGAGTGAAAACTCATACTCAGTAAAATACGTTTTTGTGCAAACTGAACAACTAGAAGACACAGTTCTATGTATCAGTTTAATTTCACTGTCTTATTAAATTTTGAAAAGTTGGTACGTCTCCTCTGTGAAAGATAATCCATATTGGAAGTTGCATATTTAATATACTCAGAGGCATAGACCAGATCTTATTTTTTAGATACACATCATATGTAATAATGAGTCTTTGACACTGGAGTTTAAGAATAGGGCTGGACAGAGTGAATTCAGATGGATTTAAAGGCTGATCCTACTGACTATCAAGTGAGTACTCACTTCAAATGTTTATTTACATAAATGTTAAAAAATCAAACCACTGCAGGGCAAGTCCTAACAGAGGCTAAGCATGTAGGTGCATAAGGTTTTAAGCTGCTGGCCTGTCAGTTTGATAGGTCTGTTTTCTGACTGTTGTGTTCTCATTTCCTGTTACAGAGAGACTTTTCTGTCTGAATCCTCTCACAGTTTGAGTACCCGATTGCGCCCAACATATTTGACATTCATGTAATCCATGTGAAATTTAAAGACCATGAGTAGTATGTAATTTACTGCTGGTCTTAAGTCTTTTAGGTGTTTGAGATCAGAGTTTAAATTACTTCTCTTAAGTCCTAACTCCACAAGCCATCATGTAATGCAGTGCATCTTAGATCTTTTTAGTTTATGCTCCTTCCCATACTTCATTTCACAACTCTAATAATTTTCTGATTTTATTTCTTAACTAGTAAGATATGTCTCTCAGATAGAACAGTTCAGCACTATACCATCATCTTTGCTCAATGAGCTTGCCCTTTCAAAAACAGGGCAGAAGAATTTTTCAAGTACCCATAAAATATATATTTTTTTTCTGTTTCATTCACATTTTCATTATACCAATCAAGCATATACAATCAGGTCCAGAATGTTCTTGAATGTATCTTGCCATTGACAAGTTATATCCTAAGTTCTCCCCTCAAGTTTTAGACCTCTGCTTCAGATGGATGTTTAATTGACACCCCTGTACAGTTTTTTTTTTTTTTTTTCCCACCTGTCAATTGGAAATATAGCAGGACTTTATTAGGCTCAGGATTTGTGCTTGCACTTGTGTAAATCAAATTATAGCTTCACCTGTAATGCTTTTATGTTGGATAGGGACATAGCTATTCAACAAATTAACTATTCAAGCTAACCCGCTAGTCACACACACAGAAAGTGGAATGAAAAAAAAAAAAAAAGATGAAAAAAAAGAATAAACTGGGAAAAAAAAATCTTTCAAAGAGAACATGAAATTTAAGATGAAAGTTTTATCTGACTTCTTTTGATTATAACATGTTCTGCTATGCTAAGGAGCTTTATTCTTGTTTAAAATGAAGACTTGAGTCAGACCTTGCACTCTAATAATAACCACTCAGAACTAGGTTGGATGTGAGAAGATCTTGTAAGAATGGGTAGGCTTCAGAGGGTCCTTCCAGAATAAGAACAAGTAATCACCTGTCCTTGTTGTAAAAGTAATAGCAGAGCTCAAATATTGGAGGCAAAGGCAGTGGTTGTTCTTTGCTGCCTAGAAAACATCTCTCTCCTACTTCCAGTGGGGTGGAAGGAAGACAGATCATAAAGGTAAAACTCCTTCCCTAAACAGAAACTGGGTGCAACTCAAAGTAGTTGGAATAAAATATGCTGAATTTGAACTACTGAAAGTGTGACCTAAGGCACATGGAAGTCAGTAGGAACCTTTTGGTTAATGTTATTAGATTTAGCACTGGAAACTTGTAGCTACCTGATTGATAGTGAAGGCAGCAGAGGCAACCATATGAGAGTAACCAGGGACAAATTCTTCTTTTTTTTTTTTCTTTTCCGAAGTAGGAAAATTGCCTAATTCTAGCTGTTGGAACCAAAGTTTATTGAAATCAATAGTAGTCTTTCTAAGTGGTGAACAGCATAACAGCAACAAATATCAGCTGCGTTATGTACCTTGCTTCAGGTCCTTCTGGAATGAAAGCCACTAAAAATAGAAACAGAGATGTGGTAGAAGTTAGCCCAATGAGTATAGCCCAGTTTTATCATTGTAAAATTGCTTTCTCACCACTGGCAGAATTTGATTTCTTGTCTGTGCCAGAGGGACAAAACCAAACAAACAAAATCCTTTATAACTTCCGGACTCTTTTGTATTTCTGAACTGAAGCCAAGGAACAGTTAGAAAGTGAATAGTTTTCTTGTTTCCTCTCAAAAATCTGATGCAGCAAAAAATTTACCATATCCAGGAAAAAAAAAAAAAAAAAAAAAAAAAAAAAAAAAAAAGCTAAAAAAATGTAAATATCAAGGTAGCCAACCTACTTTAAATCCCAAATACCAGCTGACACCAGCAGGTATCTGGAAGACACCGCAAAGCTTCAGCAGCTTGAACAAAACCTAGATGAAAAGGGTAGTGATACATCATTTTACTCCATTAAGTTGACTACTAACTTTGGCTCTGCTAAACAAAATTGACAGAAATAAACAAAAGGAAACCCTTAAATATTGCAAAATATATAGCACAGATTTATCAAGTACATCATCTTGCATGTATACAGCCATTTTGCACCAATACAGTCACACACTTTACAGCCAATACAGCCACTTTACAAATACTACTCTTGATTCTTATGCAGATGAGGCAATTTTATCAAAAAAGTGTTTCAGCAATTTATGGTTCTCGAGGTTAATAAAGTTATATTATTAATGGAAAAAATTTCACCATGCTGGACTTCACCTATTGATTTTATTTGGTTCTGCAGTGATATATTGCTAAAGGTTCAGGAGAGCTGATGCAGCAAAAAGAGACAGTCTCTCTTACAAAAATGTAATTATCTTACACTAAAGCTGCATCTTATTTTAAAAATTAGTCTACATTTAAAAAATAAGCCATAACTAAAACTGAAATGCCTATCATGTTATTGGAAAATATGAAATGAAACTGCAGGAAAGAATGATGGATTATATCTAAAGCAAAGAGCTGTGATACAATGATAAAAGTGCTTTGAGAGAAAAATATGTGAACGAAAAAGAAAGTTAAGCTGAGACTCTGAAAGTGAATGTTTTCATCAACATACAAATATAAGTGTGAAGCTCACATGAAACATTAAGGTATTTGGTGCTCAGCTCCTCTTGGTCCTGGGAAGATCCTTCCTCAAGGGGGCTTTCTGGTTGAGCTGTCCTGGAATATATTTTCTCTTCTTTAGTACTCTTTGACGCTTGTGTGTATAAAAGTTTAGTTGTCTGGTGTTTAGAAGGTATTACTGACAGATAGCATAGTATACTATAACATAGAATGTATGTGTACTCATAGCATATATAGATGCATGCATTTTGTTTTGTCAATTAATATATCATATACAAACACAGAGACATATTATGATATATACATATAAATATACTTTGGGTGCAGAAAACTGTATTAATAGTATAACATACATAGTGTATTTGATATTCTTCTTTCCCATTGGTAGTTCAGATCCCTGCTTCTGCAGAAGCAACAGACATGATGCTTTGGCATGATATCCCTGTGTTGTCAGTGTGTACGAATTAACATTTCTTCCTGGGCTTGGCTGTAATTTCAAGATCTGACATCTACAGGTGCCCTTCACGCAGTTTATACCTCTGCGTAAAATAGGTCTTGACTTAGAAATTTTAGAGGTAGGGACTTGGTAGGTACTGTAGTAAATTGTGCAACTTATTTTTGTGCAGTTGGGATGAAAAGGTAAACCAGAGATATGTTACTATCTTAAAATAATGGTCTCTTAATTAGACCACTGTTAGCAACCACCTGTTTTTTCTAACACCATAGTAACATAAACTCTGCTTAGTTCCAGGACTGTGTTACCACAGCTTCTTAATCCTACCAAATAAAGTCAGATCCCTTTTAATCTTCTGTCTTGGAGGTGTTTAATCCTTCAGCTTTATTTCCAGTTGATGTATGACTTTGAAAAGCTTCAACAAAATCAAAGGATAGCTAAATCAATTAGTTTTAGTCATTGATTAGTTTCACTCATTAATAAAGAGGAGTAAAAGTTTTAGCAAGAAGTCTGGTTTTCTTTTCTATTCATCAGTTAAAGTACCAGAGCTCTTGCTAATGTAGATATTCACATATATAAATATAGGTCTATGTGACTACAAGGATGGCAATAGACCAGTGGCAAAAAGAAAGACCTGAGAGTCCTATGGATAAAAGAAAAGCAATGCATTTATGTTATGGCTATGTAGGGCATGAAGGAGCAAGGCAACCTTTGAACCGTGATGTTGAAAATCTGTTTCTTATCAGTTTCAAGCTCACTGATATGCTTCTTTTCTCAAGTAGCAATGAAAACAAGAATTCTTTTTGTATACTGTGTGCATCCTTTTTCAACATTAAAAGTGCTTTGCTTCTGTACGAGGATTGGTACTATGGGCTGGGTTTACTCATAGCTGCCTCCTGCAGTACAGCTCATGCCAGTGCTCTGCTGTTTAACCTCATTGAGGTACTTCCTGGTCCATTCAGTGTTTGGACTGGAGCGCCTCTGGCAAAGGCTAGGAAAAGGGCAAAGCACATTAGCTTCACCTTGGTAGTAGGTGTTCCTTGGCTAAAGGAAGAAGGTTCAGCCTATTTGTAAGGTGTTTACTTTTTGTCTGCATGTCCAAAAAGCCCATTTTTGGAAGCCTTTGTAAGAGTGAACAGTTCTGGAGAGGTATGTCCCCATGACCCTAGAGAGAGACTTACATTTTTCTTCAAGTAAAGATCTTATCCTTGGAGCTTAAAGAAGTGAGGACATTCCCCTTGGGCTGACTAGGATGAGTATGGGAACATTTAATTTAGGGATGCATAGGAATGAACTAGGTTGTAAACATCTTTTTGGTGTTTCAGGTTTCTTCTCCTCCTTGAGAACACAGAGTAAATGGACCTGAATAAAATGCAACTGCTTACACTGTGCTATATTAATAAGATATTGAAGAGGCACACTGCTATTTTTTTCAGGAATGCGTTAACTATAAATTAAATTGTTCTCTACATTTTTTCCTCTGTGCATCTCAGTAACGAGATACACTGGCTGAACTGTCTAGCATTTGTTGTTAGGCATTTTATAGACTGAGAAGGTAAAGGAAAATAGAGAAAATGTATCTTGTTTAACAGGAAAGGAAACCTTTTCTAGTATTTGTCAGATGCCCATGTATGGAGTACAGTAAAAAGCACAACAGGAATTAAATCTTAGATGTAAAAGGTCTAGATTCAGATAAAATCTGTGAATCATGTTTCTACTGAAGTTCATCTTCATATACAGTTAATATATGAAAGCAGAATTTTCTGGGCTATACTATTACAATTAAAATTGATTTATGGACAGAGCCTTCAGAGAATATCCTGGTACAGTTTTAGAGCCAAAGGTCTTGCCACCAACAAACAGCAGGATGCTTCTAGTATATTAATGATAAAGAAATGTAAATCAGATACCAAAAATACAATTGCTCATTTCACTCTTAAGTTTGAATGTAACACAGAGATGTCCACACACCCCCACAAAAGAAGCCCTGAAGAAGAACAGAAAATATAATATCCTCAGGGTAGAGGCATTTATTAAGGTATCTCTAGTTTAAATTTATCATAAAGTCTACAGTCCAAAAGGCTGAAAGAACCTTGTTTTTCTCTATGGGGGTCATTCAGCAGAGAAACTTCTGTGCATCTTTTGTGCTCAATCTAGTAAGCCTCATCTCACACACAAATACACATCCTCACAATACAAATTATCAATTTTTAAAGCACTGAGAATTTCTACAGACCAGATCAAATTAAAATATTCATATTTAAAAGTGAGACAGTACAGGTAAATAACTAAACCCAATTTTTAAAACTTTATCAAAATTTATCCCTTTAACTCTATATTTCAGAGCTGAAAAAGTCTGCTGTGTTCTTATTTGGTTTTTATTTTAAATGAATGCTTAATACCTAAAGTTTTCACTGAGAATTGTACGCACTCAAGATGTTTTAAAATTGAGTGGGAATTATCTCAATGCCTTTTAAATTTAAAGACTGTGGTACATAAATGTTTCTTATAATCCAAGCCCAGGGATTCAACCCTCTGAAGAACATTGATTCCTGAGGACGGTAGGACTGAGGACCAAGGGGAATTTCAGCCCCCTAGATGTATGGGGATAGATGGAGACCCATCTAAGCTGTGCAGTATGCAATAGCTGGAGGAGAACAGAATATCTAGCACAGACTGAAGAGGTGCTTTCCACCTGTCATTTAGAACCAAATAATACACAGAAATTCTGTTAATTTCAGAGAATACATCTGTCAGTGGTCCTACCTTATTCTTTTACCCCCAGGTCACAGAAACATAACCAAAAGAGGCAAATTGAGGTCACATCTCCTGCTTTTCACACACACACAAAAAAAAGTATGAATTATTGGTCTGCCAAAAGTAGTGATGTCTCAAACTCTAATTTGAAGACATTGCAGTTAGGAGAAGATTAATTAATATTCCTGGAGATCTATGGTAAAATGTTGTACTGGTCAAAGCATCCTCCAGAAATAGAAAGGAAGGGAAAAAAAAGGAACCTTTCAGTTCTTTTGTTGTTGTTTGTTTGTCTGAATGTTCATGTTTTTTTACAAGGTAAAATAACTCACTGTCTTATAACATAAGAGATGGAAAAAGCCTAAGGCATTTGATGTGCCTGAATAATTTTGTTGAATTTTTGTATTCACCTGACATTTAGAAGAAGACCTATCTATGTATATTATGTACTTTGGCTACTTAATTGCTTAGCATCTGTTCAGTAATCTCTTGGATGTTATTTCCATCATTTGTTTTTGCTTATTTTTCTGCAGAAGATCTGTATTGGGTCCACACAAGGTTCCTGTTCATGTGTATACAATACGTATTTCATTGTAATTCCCTGACAAGGTATTGATAGTTGACAGACAAGTGTACATTCTTCATCACTGCATCTGTCATCTTTTCCCTTCTTGATTTATTTTTTCTTGTCTCCCCTCTCTGGTTGAGTAAACTGATGGCTAGAAACAAGGAACAGGTAGAAGAGTTCCTATTTTTTCATTATCTGTATTTATTCTGTGATACAAAGTATTTCCTGAAATGTATAAAATAACATATGAAGAAGATGTTTTTAAAGTAACAATTTAAAATTTCTATCATTACCAACTAAGGAAATGTGCTAGACATTTTCCTGGCTGTAGTTTTGAAGGAAATGTTCTCCACTGAGTGAAGAGAGAGCAGAAATGACAAAAAATTGGTGCTTGCCTCAAGTAATTGCCTGTTGACAGCAGGCAGTAATTAACAAAATTAACTACGTGTTTTATGCATTTTTTAGTTACACAGAAAATTGTTCTCACGTTTGTATGTCTGGGAGAAGGACCACAGGGGTTTCACCAAAGACCCGTTTCACCAAGGTCACAGCTTTTTCACTTGGCAGCAAATATGTGCTGAAGGAAAATCAGAAACAGAGGCTGCACAGAGAGATCTTTCCTCCCACCGTGCTGCCCTGGCTTGCAGAACAGTGTGTAAGCTCGGGGAAAAGAAAAAGAAATTGATACTGAACACTGACTCATCCTTAACATTTCCAGCTATTACATTCAGGATCCCTAGACTTAGGATCAGCTTCAAGATCCCTATTTTGCTTTTACTTCACCCTTTTGTATTTCATTTCTGCTAAAATTTTGTGTTGGAGTCCTATGCATCTGGGCTCATGTATTTTCACAGCTGTAAAAATAACAGTTTAGAAGTTTTGGGCCTTGATGACACAACCAGAATCACCTCCAATACATGATTAAATTATGCAAGTTGATTTTCTCATCCTGTTTCATTCCACCAGGCTTAGAGCAGAATAAACAGACACTGTCCCCAAAATGCAACTGTGAAAAGGGTGGAGGGGAGATATATCTCCTTCCATCATCTCTTATCACAATCTACGTCCATTGTCAGGACGTAGGAGAAAAACCTTTCAAGGTAACTGTGAGTGCAGAACATCAGGAGATCATTGTGCATTTAGAAGTCTTAATCTCAAATATTGCCCTTAGGTGTTAGCTGTTCCTTTATTAGTGGCTTGTGTTTTAGAAAGCTATAGATAAAAATATTGTATGAGGTGGATGCTGGTCGGTGGTGAATGAATAATTTATTTTTTTTTTCTTGTTTCTCTATGGCACTTGATGACATCTAGATGTCATCATCACAGACAAACTGTCATCTTTCCACCTTTCCACCTTGTAGTCACCTTCTTCCCTCTCTTGGTCTGCAGGTATCACAACCCCTCTCAGGTGCTTGCATTGATTTTGTTGTCTGCACCCATGAAATTGAAGATTCTCATTAACTCCAACAGTGCTGTATTTTGGGGCATGGGACTCTTTTTTTTTTTTTTTTTTTTTTTTTTTTTTTTTTTTTTTTTCCCAGTGGGCTTACTGAAAGTCTAATAGTATTGACTGATTTTTCAGAGGATTTAAGAAAAAAACATGCTCCATTCATAGTGGTATAATGAATTTATGTAATTGATTTGATGTGGTCAATATATGTTTGAAAGGTCAGGAGGATAACACCAGGAACATGTGTGAAATAGTTGCTTTTAATGGCAATATGGTGTTGCTTTGGTGACAGTCTATTGAATTCAGGACAAGCCGTTTGAATTCTACAACTTCAGCATAGATTACTAATACGATTTAGCAGGTCTGGGCAATAGCAAAGGAAAAAGAAAATTTTACACAAAGGCAGTGTTGTTTTTTTCATAAAGTTAGCATGAATTAGGAATGTTTTTAACTATTATAGACCATCATCATTTGGATTGATTGCTATCATTTTCAGCAAATCCTCAAAACAAAAGGTTTAGATGCAGATTTCAGTTTTCCCCGATGGTAGTTTGTTAGGGTTTGAAAAGGAAAAGAAGAGAAAACTCCAAACTGCCAGTGATGATCTTCAGAGATTCAAGCTCCTGCTGATGGAGCAGAATAGTGCCTGCTGCCTCTTTCCTGTTCAGTGAGAACTCCCTGCTGGTGCATTGCTGCTGATGTGTTGTTGCCTGACCCAGCCTAGGCAGCAGGGAGACAGCAGACACCTTCTTCACAATAGTCCAGTTTTCCTTTTATAGAAAGCAACCCACTTCAGCAGAAAAACTAAAAGGGAGATAGGTTTTTGAACACAAGTTTAAATGTTGAGTTAATTATACTGGTTGAGAGTTTTATGTCATCCCTCCCCCCCCCCCCCCCCCCCCCCAATGGAAAAGACACTTGTTTGAAGTCTATACTGCTTGAGAAGCATGAGACACTCTTCTTCCATCTACAGCTCCCATGGTGTGAAGCACAGGACCCCCACACCAGCTCTCAGGTCTCATGGTAATCAGCAGCTGTATTTGTACCATCATGTTATGTGAAAATAGAACTATTCAGCAGGGGAAAGGCATTTTCCTGGGACTATGTCTGAAGTCACTGCACAGAGCACAAACTGACTGCTGGCTGAGAAAAGGCTTAATGATAACTGCCACAGCTGAGCAGACTTGGCTGTTCAAATAAGAGAACAGCTATTTTGTCCTGATTATTCTCATCACCTTTCTTTTCAGAGGGTTCACCACAGAAAGACCATGGTGACAGTGTGAGGCTAGGAGTTCAGATCCTCTTCTTCCTTTTCAGATGCCAGAGCTTTGCAAAGGTCACAGGTTCAGAGGTTTAGAGATCTGAGATTTTCTACATTTATATGTATATATATATATATACACACACTTCAGATTGAATGAGGAACTGCAGCTGAAAGTGATGACATTAAAAAAACAGAAAGAGAAATCAGGCAGGGACAGGATCATGGCAATAAATGGAGTCCTGGAGCTCTCTGCAGGGTCCTTCCTGACTGGTACCTCCTTGCTTCAGACAGTATTTCCTCCTCCACACTCAGTGTGCTGGGAAGCAAAGTCTGAAAATCATAAGACAGAGAAGAGGGAACCAGTTGGGGCTGTGTTTTGAGCAAAACTGGGCCAAATTTGAGTGTCCTGTCCCCTGCAACCCCATGAAAGTGGCCTGTACAACACAATGTGCAAAGGGTGAAGATCCAGTCTCGAAAGATTTTGTTATTTTGTCGAAGTCTTTTTCTTTAAGCAGAGAAATAAAAATTCTAAACTGCTTTGCAGAAGGTTATATTCATTTGGCTTACTCTAAGGGAAAACAGAAAGGCTCAGATTTTATTTGAATGTGTAATTTTAGCAGTCAGAATCGAGACAACTCAACATGAAATCCTTATGTGACGTTGCTACCTGAAAAATAAATTAATACATTTACACAAATTAAAGATATAGGTTATACTTGGGGATATAAGAAGTGGTACAGTGCATGCATTTTAGGGACTGTTTTTACCTGGTTATCCAGCATTGCAGAGACAGATGAAGCAATACCATGTACATTCATAGTATCAACATATTTTATAAGCTGCTGAAACACATTGGTATAGAAAAAAACACAGATGTGATTTTAGGAGCTGAAAAGATATATTGCTGTGGAAGACTTAAAGAATTCAAATCTGTTTAGCATCTCAGGAAGATAGAATATGATTTGATTGCAGTTTGTAAGTATTTTCATGTGGAGAAAATAGTGGATATAAAAAGAACCTTTAATCTCACCAAGAAAAGTAGGACGAGAGTCGTGCCTGGAAGCTGAACTAGAGAAATTCAAATGACAACTTGTGCAAATGGTTTTAACTGCGAACATGATTAACCTGTGGAATATAGAAAACAGCAACGAAAATAGTAGATTGTCAATCTCTTGATACCTGAAATGAAGACTGGTGCTTTAGGAGAGAGATGGTTATGCTTTATTGAGCTTAATAGAGGAGTAACTGGATGTAATAGCCTGTGGTATACTGGAGATTGAATTTGATGATCTAATGGTTCTCCTGGCCTTAAAGTTTATGAATCCCCTGAAAATCCATGCAGACCAAATCAGGAAAGTGAAAGGTTTACTTCAGCTCCTGAATGCTGCTATTGATAGAATGTGTTCAGTGCTGTTCTCTGCGCAAGTGGAGTGGCTAACACCAAGCCAGCCTGGCTGGATAGCAGAAATATTCACATCCTCACATTTGATCATCTTTTCTTGGGAAACTCATCCTGAATAATAGAAAATCCGTATTAAGAGCATGGCCAGAGGAGTGTTTACTGGGCTTATTTGTTTATGAAAATGCTTATATGACATTGCTTTCTGAAGAGAAATACACTGGTAAATAGTTGTGTGAAGTAAAATGTACTGATTGTCCTATTCGCTGATCAGTGTGGCTTGGACAGTAGACTTCCTTTTAAGCCTAACATGTTTATTGTCATACCTGTGGGTTTTTATCCAGTTCTGGATCAGCATCACTTCACTGTTAGGGCTGGCATCGAGTGTGGAGATGAACCCAAGTCTATATTTACCGCTTTTGAATCCTTCTGTAACAGGGATTTTCTGAGGGATTTCAGAAGGGGCTGAAAATTATTATCTTCTGGTATACTATAAAGCATGTTCTATTTTTTGTTGTTGCTTTGTTAATTAGGCAAGTTTTTAAAATTTGTGCCCTTCTGAAGCATGAAAAGTCCTATTTGTTTTGCCTGTCACAGTTCAATCCAGGTTTATTTAACATTATTTTGTGGGAGAGAATAACAAGACTGAGCAACAGAGAAGTATTTCAGACCCCATAGTGATGCCACAGATGGGCTAGAAGTCAGATGAATTTAACTAGCCAAATCTTTAGGTATTCCACTCAATGAATTCCACAAATGAACAGTTATAGGTAGTCCATTTAGTCTTGCTTTCAGTTTCTTGTACATTTTTGTGACGCCTCTAGCATTTTAAGGCTCAGTTGAATTTCTCAAACTCCGATGCCAGCTCTTGAACTCCACATTGATTCTCCTTAAGAGTTTCCTCAAATAAAACATATAAAATAGTCCCATGTCTGAAATTCATGTTCCTGCCAGACACGGTTCTTATGATATATTGCAACAATACATCAGAGAAAAGCAGCCCTAGTGATCTATTACAGTGATGCTATACATCCTTGTAGAAGAAATGAACAGGAACTCTAAACTGAGAACTTGAACAGCTTTTTGAAGTTATCTTCTGGCAAAGATACTAACATCTATTGTGTTTGTCAAATGTAAAATTTAACTCTTTGTGTGTTGTTGGCACATTTATTAGCGCTTGTTAAATGTGACTGCTTCCTACCTGAAGGAATAAATTAAGTATCTTCAAGATTTTTAAAGGGAGAAGAGATTGCCTGAGATATCTTTTTTAATTAAGGGATAAATACATCTTGTTTTGAATGGGCTTTGCATTCAGAAATACAAGAGTAAATTTAAAAAATATATCATTTTCTCTGATGGCATCGTAATCAGAAAAGAACAAATACAGTGTATCCCATCAAAGCTCTGGTAAAAAGTTTACCATTAATATCTGAAAACTGTAGGATAATGAAGAAAAGGTTTTGCATTTTAGTTCATTTTTTTTTTTTTTTTTCAATAGAGGAATGAGACCTATAATTTGTTGTTGCTCTTTTGTGCTCAGCAGTACCAGAAAGATTTCTTCTTAGTGATGTTTTATTCAGACCTCTACCAGTGAGAGTCTGGAGTGTGTTGTTCCCTTGAAGCCACCTTTCTTCAATGATTTTAGCTTTTTTATTTTGTGTTCCATTAACTTGAAAAGTCTTGAGCTTTGCCTTAGTGACCTGAAAATCCATATTGTCTCCCAGCTAGCTTCCTTGACTCACTTCATCTGGGTTTGGGAGGTAGTTACTTCTGTGATTGCTTGTGTTGTTGCCATTGCTTGTCCAGCCTTTTCAGTTTGCGTTCTTGGATGCTAGTAAACAACCAAGGATATCCCTAAATTTCACTAATTCACATAGCCTGAAATTTCCACACTGCACTCATTATTGAAGGTTATTTTGCCTGAACCACTCTGTCAAAATGGTATCAGTTATGCCTGTGAACAAGAAAGGTGCTATAACAATTAAGTTCTTGCCTTCAGGCCTCTGCCTCCACTTATTTTATAAGTGATTTTCCTGAATCATCTATGAAACCACATTTCCTTTTGAGACATCTTTTATATGGACAGATTTTGTACAGGTTGTTTTCCATATGGAGCGTAGCTGTGCTTCTTTCAGGCCAAAGATGTGACTGTTGGTGCTCCATATCCCCGATAGTTGCTCTGGCTTATGGCTGAGCAAAAGTTATCTCTTTCCAATTTTGACCAGACGTCGTAAAACAGAGCCAAGAAAACATTTGTGAATATAAGCTTCACTGGAAGTTGTATGCTTTGGTATTATTCTGAATTACTCAATCAACCCTTTTGTAAAGAAAATATTCTGCCAGTGCTGTTTGAAGACATTTTGGCCACAGTGCTCTGGATTATTTGACCTGCCAGCACAGCCATATTGCACATGAAATGTATGAAGCTGGGAATGAGATCAAGGCAAAACTCTAGGTCTGGTCTTCTCTGTGTCTTAGGGCTGTTTTTCATCTATAATGATTTTTAAGACCATTTCCCAAATTCAGTAATAACTAGGCAAAGACAAGCATTAAAGTAGCAATGATAAAGAGCTTTACAATAAGCTTTACTTAAATTTCCAATTGTCATTCATCTGCTTTCATGATGCCTAGAACTGAAATGCCGGAATAGTTTGTCCTTTGAGCAATGCTTATTCATAGTAAACATTTCCACGTCCCTGTGATATTATTAGTTTCCTGCCCCTCAGATTTCTTCATACTTTTGCCTCTTTCAAAAAACAAAACAAAAACAAAAACAAAAAAAAAGGTGAGAACTAAGGATAATATGCTTCTGTTTTATTTTATTTAATTATTTTATTTTATTTTATTTTATTTTATTTTATTTTATTTTATTTTATTTTATTTTATTTTATTTTATTTTATTTATTTTATTTTATTTTATTTTATTTTTCTTTCAAAGCCCCATTGCCTGGTTGTCTTCTAACCTCTCTGTCCATTCTGGTACAAAGTATTGAACAGTTTGGTAAGGTTTCAGTAAACTGTTTCAATTTGGCTTTTTCAAACAATCTCTTATTCTGTCATGACTTAACAGCTTTGATAGAACAAACTTTGAGTGATATCATTTTAACATTCCCCACTTTTTTTTTTTTTTTTTTTTAAACAAAGTTCTTAACCATTTTTCAACACCTTCAGAAAGATTTCTTTTATCTTTTTGATAATGTTGGATGTTGATTTTTTTACTTATTCGGAGACACAATCATTTTATATCTTCAAAAATGATGAGAAATAAGAAGTCTTATTTACTGTGTTGTGGGTGGAAAAAGGAATGAAGAATAATATACATTCACTTATGACAAAGAAGCAATGACATGATTTATTAATAACAAAGTTTATGCAACTTAACAAAGGTTAAATGATGGCAAGGTACACCTAATTATACTTAAAAGATACACTTAATTACACACTATATGAAAGACACTATATACTACTCAAAGACACTAAATGAAAAACATTATACACTACACAAATACTGCATAAGACATTGGGTTAGGAAATATTACATCAGTTCACTCCTGTCCCAGACTTGGTCAACACTTTATGTCTAAAGTATTGTTTGCATTTCACAGATCCTTTATGCTAATTAGCTAGGATTATAAAGTGTGATCACAAAGCACCATTATGGTGTGTTAGTATGCTGTTACCTGTGTTAGCGTGCTGTTACCTTCCCAGTCTGCTTTCTGACTATCTGTAGTGAGAAGAGTTCTCTGAATCTGCAGAAGTAACCCTGGGAGGTTTTCTTGCCGAAGGGAAGGTCCCGGTGTGCATCCCACTGCTGTGTCAGGAGAGCTCAGTGGGCCTTTGAGCTCACTATTATGGGGTAAAGTGTGACTCATGGTCACATTGAATACAGATGTTAGTTTTCTTCCAAATGTGACTTGAACTGTGCTTTCTTTCAAATCTAGCCAGCAGGGTGGGGGGGTGGGGTGTGTGTGTGTGTGTGTGTGTGCGGGTGGAGTGCGTTGCATACATCATGACTGCCAGTTATGGTTATCTTCTTAGGCCAGATGCCCTGCTTAATCTTGGGAATGGGGGTAGGAGTACACTACCACTTTATATCTGGAAGATATGTACTCAGTCAAATTTGAAAGTCCCTCCAAATTGGTGAAGTCATAGTGCTCACAGTTCTCAGAGGTTAGAAATCATGTTCTCATATTCACATTCTCCTATTTCATAAAATTTCTAATGATATTTTTTTTTTTATTGAAAGGAGGGAGAATAAGTGCATCTTCACTTAATATGAGACACAGTATATAAGCTTAGTACATGAAGCAGCTGAAAAATAATTGAATGTATCTGCTGCAATAATACAGATTATTAAAGATGAGGATCTAAGATGCTCATTTCAATTTACTTGCTTAGATACATATATAATGTGAAAAAAAAAAGTTGCAATTACTGAGTGAAAGGTATTTCTTAATACCTTTCTTAATACCTTAAGTATTTAACTATTTATTTTTTATAAGAAATAAAGTTTCAGTGTCATAACTTGTCCATATAAAATTGCTGATAATTAGATCTGGGTCTGAGTTGTTGAGTTTGTTTGTTTTAGTTATAGTTAATAATTTATGTCTGTTTTTGTGGTAAAGCCAGCACTTTTTTTCAGAACTTTAAATAAGGAAAAAAATAACTATTTTCATTCATCCTAATGTGAAACATTTAATTTTCATGTCAAGTGTCTTTGTCCTACTTAATTTTTTTTGTAATTGTAAGACATTTTCAAAACAACTGTTACTCCAAGTCACATGACATTATTTCTTTTGTATTTACAGACTCAACATTTTTTCAGGGGCTCCAGACCTCTGCTATGTACTGTCCTAGAAAAAGCAACAAGAAATTTCTTTGTCACTATGTAATTTTGGCAAAAAAAAAACACATCCATGTTTGTTTTTAATGGATTTTAATGTATTTTGTATCCAACCAATTTCTGATTATTTATTTGTTTGTTTTCTGGTGCCTTTTTTTCTTTATACAGAGATGAAGCAAATAAATTTGGACTCGCAAAACTGAAAGTAGAATGAGAGGTTAAACTGTCCATTAAGATATCACTATTTCAATGTACTCAGTCTAAATTGTAGGTGGTTTATACCTTATAGTGGCATTATTTTTGTTGGAATTTATATGTGAACAATTTCAAACATTTCTCGAAATTGAAATATATCAATTTCTAGAAGGCTGAGATTTTTTCTTTCCTAAACTACAGCAATTTTGAATTGGAAGGAGTGAGTTCATTGCTTTGGGAGGGCAGAATGGCTGGCATCAATACTGGCTTGCTTCTGCTGGAGGCAAATGTAACTTCTTCCAGTTGTAATCCAACTGGAAAGTTCATCACGGGAAAAATTGCCCAGGTATAGACTATGTTGTCTTGGATTCTTTTAGCTGATATTGAAATAAACTGACACATCTTTTCCTGAGATCAGCCAACAGTTGTCTGATTTGCAGTGTGCTTGTTTTTGATAATAAGTTGCAACCCCATGCTCGTTTTTGTGTTACAAGAAATTCCAGGTCTATGGTTGGCAGTGATGACCACTGTAGCTAGAGTAACTCTTGGAAACCTGGTCATATAGCTGCCTGCAAGAAAAGGAAAAGCACAGCAAGAAATCCTGAAAGGAACCTCTCTGCTTCTGATCTTGGCCTATCCCTTTGGTGTCTTATTTTCTAGATGTGACCCTGAGACTGCTCGGCTAGGTCTGATCCATGAAAGTGGGTTAATCTTGTTTACCCACATGATTGGTAGAGGAGGTATAGCTTGGTATAATTCAAGCTATCAAGCTTTACTGCTTCTTCTCTCTGCTGAAGGTCTTACTTTATATGACTCTCTAGGTATAAAGGACAGAGATAAGCAAACACAAATGCAAAAATTCTACCAACATGAAATACTAGATACTTTCTTATGCTCACCTGCCTGTGTGTGTTATGAACTTGCCTGAACTGCAGATTGAATGGAGCATGCTGAACACAGGTCTCTGGAATGAAGCAATTGGTAATCAAGCTCTTGCCCTGCAGGAGAAGTATTTGGTAGGAGGCGGACATGCCATGGATGTAAATACACAGCCCTAAAGGAGTCATAACTAAACTCATTTCTTAGGGTCTTCAAAAGACACTGGGATCATGTGGCTCCATGACAGGTTGGTAATTGAGTAAATCACAACCTTAACATAAAATGTTCTCTAGTTTTCCTAACAATACAAATGAAATGGGATTTATATTTCCTTATCAAGTCTTGGAATGTATACCCACTTTCTTTTTGTATAATAACTTTCACTGATTTGTGATTTTACCTTTTTATTCATCTTTTATTCGTTGGTTGGAAGTACATCAAAATTAGTATATTTAGAAGGATATCTTAGATCAGAAATATTTTCTGTGAAACCTTACAGGCAAAATCTTTGTTCATTTTTGCTCCAGGCCCTAGGTAAAAATGGAGCAACACCATAATAGCAATTATGGGTGGTTATTACTCTTGATTAAAATTAAATTAAATTGCAGTTGTCAACTAAAGAGATTTAATTATCACACAAAAACTGTCAGCTTTTCATTTTAAACATCTGCTTGATAACCATGCCAGTAGCAGTGATGTGGAGTATTTGCCAGATACCTCATCAACAACCCCTTTGTATCATCAGATAATTGAGACAATATGTTCTAAAATGCTTCATTTTCCAAATTTGGCTGTACCTCACACCCTACATAGATCTTAAAAGTTTTTCTTTGGGTCAGATGGAAACAAATGCAATATTTCAGGATTATTTAATTTTTCAGAAAAAAAGTTTTCAGATATAGTAAAAATCTTGTTGGATTGTATCAGTATCCTATGTATTGGTGCTTGGGATCTAAAGAATTTATCTGGTCACTCTTTTTATCTGGCTCAAGTTTTCAATGGCTATAAAATTCTATTGTCCTCCTGACATCAGTTCAGCTGACTGATTCCTCAGGATGACATTTTCAAGAGTATTTAGGTATTTGCAGATCTCTATGGACCTCAGACTAATGCAAGGCACTATCTGAACTTCTGAATATCTCTGGAGATATTCAAAACCTGCTTGGATGTGTGACATGCTAGCATATCCAGATGCCTGCCTGGAGGAATCTCTAGTTACAAGGTCCTCCTCAATCTGACGTGCTGTAAGAAAACAGTGTTCTGAAACCATAAGTGTGCTCAGGCAGACTCAGTGCTATGAAAAGAAAAATTCTACTTATAAGGGTAAGAAATAATTCTGAGTTCATTTTGATCTGTGAATGCTACTTGTGATGAAGGTCACACGTTTTCATGAGTTGCAAAAATAAGACATGAAATGCTTTCATGTACCAAAACTGAAATATGTCCATAGTGGTAACTGACATAAACTATTAATTTAAGAATTCGTCCACAGTATTACTGCAGAAAACCCAAATGTGTTATGAAGATTGGACATTTCTAATTTTGAATGCAATGCTAAAAGGCTGTTTCTGTTTAAATTGTATTTAAATCCACACACTTCCTTCAACAGACATGTGAGTGATCTTTGCTCAATGTGATGGCACTGCAGCACCATACTTACATCATGTCCACCAGATGCTTCTTAAAATTATTCCTTTATTCAGAAATATCTTACCTACTACCACTGGACTTATACACTAAATTCAGAACTCTTCTGGGGTTTCTGGATAATAAATATATGAATATCAGGATAGCCTCTATAGGCTAGTACATTTAACAGGGAAACTACTGGTACCATAACATTGGGAAGGGAAAAAAAAAAAAAAAAAAAAAAAAAAAAAACGAAAAACAACTTTATTAGCCTTTTCTAGTCTTTCCACAATACAGTTTTTATAGGTCAAAACAGCAGTGGCTTCTTTGCTTATAAACAGCATACAAAGAAAGCACAAAGGAAAATGTTTAAGGGATAAAAGTCATCAGAAGTTACTTCACTTAAGCACTGAGCTTTTCTGTCAGTGTTCAGCAAGAACTGACTGTTCTCCTCAGTCACAGGATGGTGCTCAAGAGGAAATAGTACTAATGTTTTCCTAAAATAATGTGCTTTTTCTACAACTTCTGATGTTGTGGTTCACATTCTGTCTGCTACATTTCTCTTAAGAGATCATATCTGTATCAGATCTTTAACATAAAGTATGTCCATATTTTTAAAAAAGTCCAGGGTGGCAGAAGGAAATATTTATAATTGTATTTAATATATATATATATCCTATGAGAATCTTTGTAATGCATTGCAATTCTGTAATAGGATATTTTTTTTTAAATATGGAAAGTTACCAATATGATATGGGACTCTGCCACAAGAATATTTTCTCATGGTGAAGGAATCTGCCATGGAAGATCCTTCCTATTCAAGTGCTTGACAGTCAAGTTAATGTCTTGATTAAGTCGGAAATGTTCAGACAGAATGTGTAATGTGATACATAATATGATTATTTATTGATGCACAGAGTGCCTTTTCAATCTTCACAGTGTATTATTATCATTTTTCTTTTATTTATTGGCTGTTTACAGTACACCTGACATTTAAAGACTTACAAATATCTTCGTTAAATGGTTTAACCTAGAAATAGCCCACGTGGGAGCAGAACTCTTCCCTGCCAGTGTTCTTCCATCTCTCGGGGTAGTAAAAGCCTCTGCAATTCTATCAGCAAAGTGACTCAAACATCCAGTTCAGCTAGGAAAGTAATCTCTGTCTATGGCTTGTCTTTTTTCAATCAACAGAAAGTTCTTAGAATGCTGTGCATTTAGGATTTTCTCCGGTAATCTTGAAAAAGGTACAGGTAAATCAGAATTCTTCTCTTGAACTAGCAAATAAGAGCAAAAAGTGAGGATTAGGGATAGTGAGAATTATTATTTTTTCTCTGAAACTACTCTTTCAGATGATGAGTTAGGTCTGATCCTTTCATCTTCTATTAGACTTCTTTTATATGATTATCATGTTCTCTCTTGAGCTTCATCTGAGTTTCAAGGATTTTCCCTTGACAAGTTTCCATCTGCCATGTTCTAGGATTCAACTGTAGTTCTTATATCATCCTTTCCATAATGAACATAATAAAAAGACAAGATTTCCATTGACCCCTTCTTATCTTTTCCTCATTAACATCTGCTCTTTGGACTATGTTATGTGTCCTGTATCTCTTGACAACATGAAGATTTCAGTATGTTTTTTGTAGAGCCAGTAATGTTCACCACTTCTGGTTTCATGCACAGATCCATCATAAAACCTAAGACTTCATCTAAAGAATTAAGAATCAGGCTTTTTATGTTATTTTGCAGCTGAAACTTTCTTCTTTTGATTTTCAATCCAGGCAGACATTGCTTTATATTATTTATGCTTTATAGTACCTTTCAAAAGAGAAAATTAAAATCATTATTCTTTTATCTTTAAAAGAAAATATAGAGTGAAGCTCTACCTTTTGAAGTAACCTGAAGTTCACATGAATCCATCTATAACATCAGTTCTTTTATTTCTGTTCAGTTTAAAAGTGGATATTTTCCTTAATTTCTCTTCCAGTGGGTTTTGCTAATTTACTTGTTACAGCTCCTTACAGGAAGGGAAAAAAATCCAGAATAAAGAGCATGAAGATTGTTCCCACATCTCCAAATCATTCTACAGAAACATTTACTTCTTGCACTGGTTTACCTAGAGAGATGTTGTGGTTTATATGTTTAAGCTCAAATGTGAATTCTTCTTGCCAGGCGTGTAAAAATTTTGTTGCTGCTCTCCGAGGAAAGAGATGATAATCTTGCTGAGAATATTTTGAAATAATCAGGGTGTCTCCTATATATTCTCATTAATGCCATTAAGTTTGCTACCAAAATAAAAATAATAAATAAATAAATAAATAAAACCCCCTTACTAAACTGTTCTTCGCAATTGTTCTTTGCAATACGTGAGATAAAGAAATGAAGCCAGTTCAGATATAAAAATTATGATTAAGGTGAGGTGGAAGTGAAGTGCACTTTCAAAGCAGGGAGAAAATAAATGCAATTTCTTAAACTATTTAAAAATTACTAGGTGTACTAAACCAAAGTTAGTCATAATTGTAGCACTTAATATAACCTGTCAGAGGTGTTTTTAATGATCTGACTTCATATATTTCACGCCAAAGGATGGGACAGCTTTTCTTCTAATTCAGAATGTAATCCAAGCCTTGAAATATTATTTTTAACTCCTAATGCTATGAAGTTGGAAGTTGTTTGTAAGGACAACATTCCAGCTATTTTGGTATCATGCGATTTATCTGGTTTTAACCATAGAAAATAACACCATTTCTAGGCCTGAAAAAGTGTTTTCATTTTTTAATTCTTTTATTGTATGTATATATGTGTGTTTGTGTGTGTGAGGTAATAAAGAGAATAAATTGGAAGACTAATCGGTTAATAGCTTTAATTTTAACAAGGTAGTAAGTACATAGAAGTCTTAAAATCTAGGTGAAAATGATTGCAGAAGTCTTGATTTATTTTTATTATAAAAATTTGATTATTGTAAAAGATAAGGAAGTATCATGAATGACTTAAACAGTCATTTATGACTTTTTCTCAGATTGTAATGACTTATTACTACAGTTAACAAAGATTGTTATTTTCTTATCCTGCTACTCTGTCCAATATATTTTTTTCTTCTGGTAAGCAACTCTCATATCTACTGTTCCCTGCTGAATCTGTACATACCTGTGAATAACTTGATGCTGTACTTTTCTGTTTATGAGACTCCAAACAGTTCTTTTTAATTATGTAGTTTGAATGTAGTTTGAAAGCTAGTGTGTGTTGGGCTGTTACATGATCTTGTACAGTTGGAATTAGCAATCTGTGTTTTAATCATGAGGAGTTTTCAATGAAATATTATTTTCTGTATTCTCGGGAAAAATAAAAATAAAAAGAACCATAGTGAGGTCTTTGTGAGAGACTAAATGACACATCTGTCTTTTCTATAGTAAATTGTGCCTCTCTACAAGTAAATCTGCAATATGGTGGAAAGAAACCACATGCTATTGTGCAAATACCATTTTTCCTTAAAAAGGCATTTTATCAGAATAAAACAATATGAGATTCCAACTGAATGGACAAGTGGTGAACTCCCTTGTGTAAACTATGTCTATAAAACTGGGTAAGGTCAAATAGAAGAATCTACTTAGGAAGTTATTTAATTAAAGTTTCATCACTGAGGTCCACAAGTTTCGGTAAATAATAAGTAAAGTTATGCACTCTCAGGAGTGCAGCACACACCTTCAGCAGTCATCTTTACAGTAAAAATTATCTCCACACAAATTACTTTCTGGATATCATTAGCAGAATATTGGATGGTACATTTATTATTCTACGCAAGTCTGCATATCTCCAAGGACAAGAGTTCTTGCTAAACAATGGATATTTATGTGGAAACAATCCAATACATCTAATAGTCAGGAGGTTTTGTGACAGATACAGAAACCTTATCTTTCTTAAAAAAACAATCTAATGCATAAACACTTCAGTAGGTTTGTTTCTCAAATAAGGGTATTCCTATCATCAACATTAACAATATAAAAAATAGAAAGCATGCATTTCTGGGCTGTAATTTTTATATATTTACGATGAAGTTAAGAAATAATTATTTGGTTTTATTTGAACTTTTATTTCAGTTAGAAAGCCTTTAGCTATGTCATCTACCCTGTACTCTACAATAGGTGTATCAAAAGCTTTTTCAACATCAAAAAATACAGCTGCATTTTTTTTAACCCTATGTCCTTTGATGTCTTTGCTAGATTTTGTTTTGTCAATAGCTGACACTTTTCATCAAAAACAATCCTGATGGATTTCCAGAGACCCTACATTCTCATTATAATTTTGCAGCTGAATACTCTTGAAAAAGTTTACCCAAAGTACATTATGACCACAATCAGTAGCTTAATGTATCTGTAATTAAGAATTCTGTGACGTTCAGCTGTTTTGATCATTATGGTTACTATTTACAGATACAGGAAGAAAAGGAGAAATGTTTCTGTTATTTGTTCTAAGTACTAACATTAAAAATAATAATAATAATAATAAATGATAGTCTATACCATCATAAGATGAGGTATTTTTCCCAGTCAGGGTTCCACAATGTGGGATAGTGGATAGTACATGTGAATGCCATACTATAAGATATGTCTCAGAAAAATTCCTGTCTTAAATGATTCTGTATTTTGGGTAGACAATTAATTTTTAGACTTAAAAACATGGGGATATGGTAAAAGAAAATCACTGGGGTTAGTCTGCTGACATAGGTTAAGGCAATTGAAATTAACCATACTGAAATACAGCAAATGGTGAAATGTCATGTTTTACTCTTCATTTATCTTGTTTGCCTGCTAATATCACAGTTTTACTTAATAAAATTACTTTTAAGTGAAAAATAATCCTTGTAATTATAGCTAAAGGTAATAGTGGTTATAGCTTCCTAAACAATTCTGAAGATTTTATCACAGCTAATGATATATTATACTAAAATTATTCCCACGTTAAATGTGTTTATTTATTCAAAATAACATTGAATTATTGTGATTTCTTTCTGTGTTTGGTACTGTTCATTATGCATTTTGTACTGAGCGCTTCCTGACAAATAATTAATATTATTTAATTATTTATTTTAATATTACATAATAAGCAATAATTAAATGTCTATCCAGCTGTTTCAATCGAGTATACACAAGCCTTACTACAGCATGGATGGAAAGTATTTCGAAGGGACTGTTATTTACATCTGCTTTTCATTGTTCTCACTTACAAACATAGTAGTATCACTTTTTTTTTTCCTCCAAAAATATTTTATCTGAGCTTTCTTCTGAATTTTCCAAGACTCCTTGCTTTCAGAGATTCAAATTGTTGTTAGATTTGCATTAGACTTTTACTTTTCAGAATGATGTAAATATAATTAAGATAATTGTATTGTAATGAGTTTTTTTTTTTAAGTAGAACTTTATGTAAATGCTATTTCCAACATTTCTCCTATTCCTATATGTCAGAAATTAGAAAAGCTCTGTGACTGCTCTGAGTTTTTGCTTATCTTGAGGACTGTGGATTTTTGTTTTTATTGTGTTTAATTTCTACTCAAGGACAAAATGCAGGGAGAATTTTGCTGAAAACCTAAAGTCTACTGTGTACTTCGTGCAAGTAATATTTATATGGCATTTGGCCCCAGCTGGAGGACAATTTTGTTTATCCTTCCAAACAAATGTAGGTTCTGGTATTCAGAGCCTGTGTAGCCTATTGGCTCATAACACCATGCTCCAGAAATAGACTCAGAAAAATACACCACAAAAAGCATTTTATTGTTAGCACAGAAACTGGCACTGAGTAGGCCAGGGGGCTGGGCTATTCTTTATCTGTTGCGACAAGAATAGAATGATGGAATTTGAAGGAAGATCCAAATTTGACCTCTCTTCCAGAACTGTGCAGCAGAAATCTTTGCCAAGAAACATATCTAAATGCACAGGGGAAATTATATCTAAGTTCTTTTCATCTCTGTGCCAGGGAATCAGGTACTCATGAGCTGGAGAAGCATGATCTCATGTCAAAAGATCCCAGGTCAGTATTATACTGACTACATTGGAACAATGTGAGCTTATAAATGCATGGTAATTTGTCTAATTTTATACAGAATAGTTTGAATTCTGCCCTGTCCTTTACAGTGATGAAGAAGGTTGATAATAATGGGAAAGAAGATGGTTGGAGCATGTGGGTGTGTGCCAGTGTTAATAAGACAATATAATATGCCATCATTTTTCATTGTTCATCTCAGCTGAGAAAAGACCTTAAAGTGAAAATACTTTTAAATTGATTGAAATGTATCTTTTGACAAATAACAATCCAAAGGGTGTTGTAGTGGATATTTATCAAACCTTATTAATGATGTCACAGGCAAAGCATATTTGTCAGCTCAACTGTTTCATCTTCTGAAGATAACACTTGCATGGAGTACTAGGCAGCAGAAGAAAATGCAAATAAAAATTAAATTTGAACACAAATTTAAAACAATAACTTTTTTTTTTTTTTTTTTCCAAGGTTGTCAGATAGATCCAGTTGGAAATATGGAGATCTGTGATTTAATAGTTATGAACATTTTGGCTTCCACCTGTAAACTGATAAATATTTATATGAGGCCTCTCAGTCATTCTCAGTAACACCATCTATCATTCTTTGTTACAGCTGTTCAAAGAGAGAGAGGTTCTAGTGCTAAAAAAATGATTTTAATATGGCTTCTTCATATTCAAATTTGTAGTGAGTACGAATAGTCAAAATATGTGTACTCAGAAAGATCAAAAGGATGCAGATAAAGTTGTTATTCTGATTGGCCTCATATGCTCTTGTGTACAGTTTTTTTTTCCAGTACTGAAGTCACAATACTTAGTTTCTTATAGAAGCAAATTATCTTTAAAAGTGCTAATCCTAGTAGAATTAGAATCAATAAGGAAAATTTCTTTTGAATTTTGTTTTTACAAAATTTGAGTTTTCTTTTTTCTTTAAAATAAGTAAATTTAGGAAAAGATTTCACACAAACATTATTAGACTTCTTTTTACTTTTTCCTTTTTAATTTTTTCCAGTTTTCTTTCTTTTTTTTTCTTTTTTTTCCACCCAAAGTAGTGCAGGCTTGAGTTATTAGGTTAATTAGTTTCATGTTTCAAATATTTATTAACATTAATGACTAGAAACTACAATAGATTTACTTATTTGTTGTTGGGGTTGTATTGGGATTCCAGAAATTTTTCTTCTGTCTGGTCAATAATTTTAGGAACCAACTTTTTGCGCAATGTCATTATTAAATATATTTATTTAAGAATATAGTAGATTTTAGCTTATGGCTTGCAAAGTCTTTTCCTTCAAGAGTACAACACGTCCATATTTGTTTGTTTTTTGTCCTCATAAATTAAAAATTAATTCACAGCATTGTTTGAAAATACGTACCTTCCTAAACATAGTCCCAGTCATAATACAGTAAATAAGTCAATGAAATAATAAACCAACACTGAAGCAATACAGCAGAGAATTCTATTTGGTTTTACTTCGGCTACATATTTCATGGAAGACTTTGAGGTTTTCTCACAATAGTTTTGTCTTGTCTTTGCCTATTCTAAACATACATTTTATTCACTTGGAAAATAATCATAAAATTTCTGTTTTCCTTAGAAATTAGTTCTGTGCATTTTCAATAACATCCACTGCCTGCTGTGTCTCATTCTCAAATTTAGGATGTCCTTTGGTGTTTTTATTAGTCCTTAATGTTTACCATTTTATCCTAAATTACTGTCATTTTCCAAACTGCAAGTTTTCTTCTAATTATCCTAATTAATACATCCTACAGCCCCCTAAATACTGACCAAGTTTGTTTGTTTGTTCGTTTAATCTGGAATAGCTTTCTGTTTATTTCTCAATAATTTTTTCTAATTCCATCTATCAACCTGAAGACCTTACCAAGAGCTATTTTTCAGCTATATACATAAAACAGGATTTTAATAGCAAATGTTCAAAGGAAGTAATGAATATAAACACTTCTTAAACTTTGTAACTTCTTCTGATGCAATATCTATCCGATGCTTTCTATTTCCTGGTTGATTAAGTGAATAAGATTGCATTTCTTAGTGCTTTTTTTGTACTTCATAGTGCAAAACAAAACCCCTGAAAGTACTATCTGAAATTCTGGGCTAAGTACAGAAACAAAATAACTTGCTTTCCTCTGAATCATCTTATAAAAAAGCTTGAAATATCTTTTTATTTTTTTTTTCTTACAACTATCGTTGATACTTCACAGCACTGTTTGCAACCTCCCTAAAGTTCATTAATTATTATTGACATTGGTGGGAGAGGAAAGCTATTGTTATTGTAGATTTAGAGGTGGTCCTGCTCTAAAGAGCTTATAGCAGGAGGAAAAAAGCACAGGGAGAAGGGCATAGTATGCAAACAGTTGTCTGAAGTATCCTGTTCTGTGACTTTTTGGTGTCCTATTTATCTGAAACCAATCTCTCTCTTTTTTTTTTTTTTTTTTTTTTTTTGTTTTTTTGTTTTTTTTTTTTTTAGTTAGCTCAGTTTGGTTTGTAAGGACAAAAGGAGGAAAAAGATAAAGGTGAAAACTGGAAAAGAAAACAAATGGGGAAGGGGATCACAGGCAATAAGCGGATTCAAGGATTCACAGAAACAAAGCAAGTAAGTTGCTATTCTTCATATATATAGAGAGAAAGTTATGGTTGTCTTTAAGTGTGATCTGGTTACACAGGTTTAAATATAAAATAGAAAAAAAAGAATTTAACTTAAATTCAGAATTTCATGCATGCCTTCTGTAGTATTGTTACTGTGAAGACTCTTGACCATCTTTTTATTGGGCAATGTTCTTTTAAATGAACAGCTGTCTTCCCTTTTCTATTTCAGGTGAGCTGCTCTATCTTCAGTGTTAAAATACTGAAGTGGGTCAAAGTAAATAAAGATTTTTAGGAAATCAGAAACATGTATTTGATTTTGAAAGCCAAATGTTGTTGACCATGACTGCTTCATCTTGCCTCTGTACTTAGCATCTACCTCAGATGAAGCTCAGATCTGCACAGGCCTCTAGGGAAACGTGTTCTTCAGTCAGAGTGCCCCTCCTACTTCCTTTAAATATCAAGATAGCAAAATTTGATCTTTCTTCTGGGTTTCTTTCTCTTCTTTTTGCAGATTTTTTTTTCTTTTGATGTTGTTGTTGTTTTCATACCAAGGAAGATAATGAGAAAGAGAAATGATATCAAGACAAATGTTCAGACTGCATCTTGTTTACTAAGCTGGGGGGAAAACATGAAAAAGTGTTTATTTCTGAAGTAAAATGAATTTAAATTGATAATGTTGTTAAAATAGTCTAGTTAGCTATATGGAAAGAATCTTTCTATTTTTTTTTAAACTGCTGATCCCAACATAATGTTACCTTTTTGGTAACTTTTGTGATCTGAGCAAGTTTTGGTTTTTGGTTTGTTTGTTTGTTTTTGTTTCTGTTTATTTGTTTAACTAATGTAATGCTACACCAAATTTTGACCTCATTGAATTAAACACTTCAGTAAGCCTGCAGTCCTAGCTCAGAAACGCCTTCAGAGGATAATATGAATTACTGTCACCATTGTCCAGATGCAGGGAAGACAGGATACAAATTCTGCTTCATACTTTGAAGACTCAGAATCTAAACTTTGGTTTAGATTCAGACTTGAATACTTGTCTTGATGCAATGCTTGAGAAGTGCCAATAATGCAGTATCATGGAGTGCAGGGTGCTGTTCTACTTTTTCTAGATTTATTTGAAGATGGCTGATAGAAGATAAAAATGGCTCATGTCTAAGTTTTCCTTTGGTCTGATCATGACTGGCCTTTCATGGGGCTCTGTACAGGTAGTACAACCCATCAAGGGTGTCTGACCCAGTGTTAGTCACCCTCAGATGTAGTCTCCAGGTGACCCAGTGTGGGTCACTTAACCCAGGAATAGGTTAATCCACCCAAGGGGTAGAGGTGGTAGAGCTGCCATTGTCAGCTTTCTGCTCCCTAAAAATGCCATTATTAGTTGAAAGCAGCTACTAGATGTGTTCTTCTGCTGCTTTATGTTCATTTCATAGTAAAACTGCTGAGAAAGATTAGATAGCAGGTGTATGTCAGTCAGATTCAGAAGGTTCTTAATCTGAAAAACAGATCTCCATGGGACGTTCCTGCCAACCCTTCCAGCTATGCATCTGCAATATTTTGTAGCTCTTAAGCTAAACCTTATAAAAATAACATTGCCGATACAGAAATTCTTTTCTCCCTCCTCATACCCCTGAGATATATTTGAGTTTTCTTTACAACTTCTGCATTTTCAAAGCTTTGAAGAAGGAATGCAAGAGGGGGAACTTGGCAGGAAAAACAAACAAACAGAATGGACAAATAACCATTCAATACTTTTCAACACAAGGAGCATCTTTGCATCAGATTTTACAAGATATTTTGCATTGCTCTTTGTTAAATCAATGATAGCATCTCCAGTTAACTGAATGGAATCAGAGTTCATTCTGCACTGAGTGCTTTTGAAACTCCTTTCCCATTGGTACTTAGTAGTAACCTTCTTTTTCCTTTCCCTCAATTAGTAAATAGCTTTAGAAAATCTAATTAAAAAATGGAATACACACTTAGTAGGGTATTTGCCCCCTTCCTGTTGAAAACTGTAAAAAGTGGTAGCCAGACCACCTACTATCACTTAAATTGCTGTGACTGCATTCAGTTAATTTTAATTCACTTAAATTCATTCCATGTCTCTGTCTTTTTCCATCCACATAAGCAGAAGAAGCAGATGGTGGTTATTTCCTATAATTAGACGAATTTTAAGAATGCACAAGGCAGAGCACACTGTGGAGGAGGGAGGGCACAGCATGTTGGGGTACGTGGGTGCAAGTTCACTGCCCTTGGGTAATGTGGTGATTTTAATGATGTTAATGCTGATCAAAACCTGGTATGGGGAGAAGTGGGATAGTTTTATTGTGAGTGACAAACCTCAGACTTTATAATATCAAGTCCTCACGTTGGCTTATGGTAGGCAACTTTTTCTCCAGAGGCATTTGAAAAGCTTCAAGCCAAGACTGAAATTGTGGTTTCTTTGAAGTCCAGAAGCATTTTGCCACTGTCTTCAGTGTCAACAGTTTCCCCAGTGGGCTTCCTGTGCAAAGATGCCAGGAAACACCACTCTTTTCATTCACCTCCTGAATCTCACTGAAGCAGCACAAAAAGTCTGTGTCTATGTTCATAGAGCATTGAGTGAAGTCAGAGAAAGGTGTGCAATACATTTTTAAAGGCATTCACTTTGCTTGTCTTCTCTGTGATTTCTGCATCTGCGCTTTTCTGGAGGAGGACAGTTTGTACTGTATTTTATGTGTTCTACTGCATTTGTCAATACTTGACAAATTATGCAGAATATTATCAGACTTGTAGGAACTGTAAATAGAATGAGACCATTGTAACAGGAATTTTAAGACTATGATGTAGTCCTTTAGTAATTTCATTACCAAAGTTAGATCCATTGTATTTATTATTATTTTTTGTCATAGAAAAACATAGTGCTTTATAAATTCTTTGAGCTTATGGCTGTATGAAACAGTCATAGACATTAATTTAGTGGTATTAACCATTATGTTTTATTAAAAAATATATTTAGACACAGTGAAGCTTATGCCACTTTACACTTATGAAACCTGTGTGCACTTTATAAGATACTGGTAGTACATGTATTATCGAGTAAGACAATAGAAATAGTATATGCATTGAAATTAAAGAACTCAGTGTTAACTTATTGACTAGGGAGTTGATTTAAACATTCATTTTCCTCTTATATTTAAGTACCTTTAATGCTCTGAAATTCTCAGACAAAATGACAGTTGTACCTTTAGTAATCACAAAGTAAAATAGAAAAAAATTAGTCTGACACAAGCCCATTAATAATAACTAACAAAAACCTCTCCTTTATCATTAACTATAGAAAATGAACGTTTTTTTCCAATATAAGGAAAATGTGTCTAGATTAAAATGAAGAGAATAGTTACTAAAGAATAGTATTAGCCATACATGGATACTCTGAGAAGATTATTTCTTTTCCCAAGTGTTCATAATTCATGTTCTTTTGTTTGGAACACCATTCCTCACACCCAGAAACATTTCTAAGTCCAGAATGACTTGTATTAAATGTAAACCAGACAGGTATATTTGGGATAGATCTGCCGAGGGAAAAGTTCAGCATAACTCTCTGTTCATAGAAACTACACCTTAGGGTCACTGAGGGTTTGGACCATTACTTATTGTTGCAACAACAGAGCCAAAAATTTATACTGGACTGAATTTGATCCCATAAGACATGCCTAACACAGATCTTTATTCTCTCTTGCCATATAACAAACTTTTGCAATTGATTTGTATCCCCGCTGGACACTGTGAAAAGTGCAGGTGGCAAAAACGTTATTTTGCAGGCACTGTAACAAACAAACATATAGGCCATACTACATTATACATTTTTCCCAGCTGAAAATCCTACTTCTTTGGGTATTTTACAAACTATAACAAAGAGTGAGGTAGTTTTATTCTGATAACCACTGTAAGATTAACGTTTAGAAAATATTTTTGAAATTTCATATTTTCTATCCTTGTTCATTGATAGTATTTCTCATGTTAAATTAGAGGAAAATAATACAGTACTTGTGTGTAGTTCTACCAAAAATAAGTAATTTCATTGATTTTAAAAAATATTGGAAACTTTAGAAACCCGGTAAATTAAAAATAGATTCATATGCCTTACAGATATTTTGTACTTGAGCTGAAGAATTTAGGTATGTCAATTCACTTAACATGAAAGGTGTTAAACACTTTAACCTTAGTGAGGACCATATTCTTCCCTCTCTCTAACTCTCTAACTGTCTCTCTCAGCCAAGTAAAACTACTTTCTTAATTTCAATTTAAATAAGCAAACCCATTACTTCTGTGCACATTAATACATGCAGTTTATTTTAAAAACTCTAGTGAGGCCTTTGGTTTATGAGGAAAGATAGAGTAGAAAAATAATGTAAGTTTCTTAAAGAAAACTCTATTTAAACTTTGTCTCTAGGTTCTTTTGTCAGTGGGTCAATGCATTCACCAGTGCCAACCCTTCCCACTCCCATCTAAGACCTGATCTTAAATCCCAGTTTTGATAACTGGTAAAAAGTATGATAGTTCCAGCTGAGGTCCCACATTTGTACACCTCATAAAACTGCCAATCAATTAGGAATAGCCAAATCTATGTGTTCCAGTAAAGCCCTTGTCAGAACTGAGCTGTGCTGGAAAATGTAAAATCTTTCTGGTCTTCCCCAGGTGTCTTGCCTTGTCCAAAATGCTTCTTTTCCAGGAGTCTTTCATGGAGTATAACACTTCAGTGGGCAAACTCATGAAGCAGTCCCTTCATTTATGTGAATACTAAATGAACTTGCACAGAGCTGAAGCAAACATATCAAGAATTTTAAAAAGGGCATTGGGAGAGAGCTTCTGAAAAGTGTTATGTCTGCTTTAGAAAAGCTTTTCTTTTCTCTGTTGTATTTTTGTATCATGCTTGGGTCATCTAACAGACAGGATGACACAGCAGCAGCATAACAGAAGCCTTTGCAGGACACATCAGTACGGCCTGAGAGAGAGCTTGTACCAGAATGTGCCTTATCTTTCCTATCATATGGATATATCTTTGCTGTTTATGATCACAGTGATAAATTACCTATTTTTATAGCCATGTTGTTATATGAATATTTCATTTTATGCAAAATACTTGTCCTGCTGAAAGCAAAAATACCTGTTCAATATTTTTAGTGTTTCAGATACTTGGCACAAGAATGCTAATTTACACCAGTATTTTAGCCATGAGATTGATCTGTAATCTTATTTCTTTATATAACTTTACCTTGTCTTTAGATGTCAGAAATGTTTTTCATGCTTCTCTTCACTGTCATTCTGAATTTTAATGAGTAACCTCAGCAATTATTGTAGGGTTTCTACATCATTTGCATACAATAGAGAAGTTGGAAATTAGAAGGATAAACAGGACTAGAAATATCTGTGTGTTCCTTTTGGGAATGTAATTACTAAATTATATTTGTCATTCTTTGTTTGTTTCTTTCTTTATTATTTTTGTTAGTTTGTCTCTCTGATATAGTCACACGTATAATTAATTAACAGATTAATATAGTGAATTACAAGAAATGTGATTTGGTTTTAAAACTAAGAGGTACCATAAAGGGTCATTACAATCTGTTGAGTCATCATGGTGAATAATCAATTTTATTTATTTATTTATTTTTATGGCTGAAATGAATATGAATTACTTTTCAGTACAGGCATGTAAGAGAGACTTGTGCTTTAGCGGATCCTGCAAGTGCCATCTGTGGAAGAAATTGTTTGGCACTAGATCTTAATGTCAAATCTGACCTCACTTGGCCTAGTAGTTTTTCATAATGTGGGATGTACTTTTAAAGGATGGAAACTTGGCTGTAATTTCCCAGTTAACATAGCACTTGGATTGTGGTATTCATATGAGGAAATAATTTTGGAACGGAAGATTCAAACCTTTGAGTCTCTGTAATGCTACTAGCTGGTTAACAACTACTACTTCTGGAAGCAGCAGCTGATGTTAGCTTGCTATCCCATTCTTCCCGATACTTTCAGTGCTCCACAGCACAAATGGAATTGAAGGCAGTTGTTGCTACCAGGCTTGTGCACACAATATTTTGATGGTTCTGGGAGTATGGACCAATGGGAGGACTCACATGTTAGTCTTCTAAAAGCCTCATCCCTATTAGCACCTTGACAGATTAAATGAGATGTTCCATAAAAAGTGGAACACAACCTGTTTTCCAATGTTATGTGTCAAGACATTCTTTCAGCTTTTCTCCTTCATTTATCAGATACCAGGTCTTGACTATGTAGCCTGTGATCACAACAGCCTGACAGTGTCCAAGCCAGCTATTTTTATGGGTCATTTGGAGTGGAAACCCACTTCAGATTATATGTGCAGTGCAATTTTCTGAGGGGCGTGTACAGATAAAGACAAGATTGGAAACATAAATGCAGGACATGTACTGATATGGCCCTTAAAGGCACTGGGGCCTTTTGTCTAGATATGTGCTATACAAAAAATAAAGTTCATAACCTTTTATCCACCCTTTAAGAACAAAGTCTGAGATCTGGGTTGTCCACATACATACTCCTTAGAAGTGCCCACCCAAATCTCTAATACAGTGTAAAGAGGGCTGCAATGGGCTGTTTGCTGTTGGAAATTGCTGTTTCACCTCTCAGAATAACATTTTTGCAGTGTAGTACATCCTGGTTAGGTCATGCTGTGTTTGCTCTATCACCAACAGTCATTTCAGAGTACATATGCTCCAAAGTCATATCAGACCTTGATGATAAAAATAGTTTTCTGAACTCTTCCAACCTGGAAAGGTAAATATTGATCAGAGTGCTTGTGGAAGGCATAGATTTCAGTGCAGATTCCTTGTCTGGTAGTGAATAAATTCTTGCATCTTTTTTTTTTTTTTTTTTTAATTGTACCAAAATCAGAGCTGTTCACTCTTGTCCAAAATGAGTTGTTTCTTCCCAGTAAAAGTTACAACTTGAAGCCCAGAACACAAAGAGAAAAAGAGATAATAAAAATGGGGCAGATGTGATGTGCTGAAGGATTTTACCCATGTTTTCAAGTACTTCTTTTATTTTGAGGGAAAAGAGTGGGGCTTTCCAGAGTCCATATTAGCACACACAAAACCAGTTTCTGTTTCTTTGGAGTCTGAAAATTTGTCAAAGGTTGTACTGCCAGTGGTGATTTCTGACTCATATTCACTCAGAGAAGGAAAAGAAAGATAAAAAGAGCAGACTGAGAGAAAAGATGATGATTTCCATTTCTGTCAAGTGCAGACAGTGGGGGTCTTTTTAATTTATTTGTTTAACACTTCCATCTGCATAAATTAGCTAGGATGCCTGCTATGTTCATCTTAAGTGACACACATTTTTTCTTCTCATCTTGCCCTTTAAATTCCTTCCTTATACTGTCAATGCTTAAATTGTAATGTAGGCTAAATATTTAATAGAAAAGAGGGCTCCAAACATTTTTCTTAAGTGTGTTTCTTGATTTCTGCTACATTTACCAAAGACTGTCCTATATACTTACCCGTTTTGGCAACAGACAAGTCCTTTTAAGTTTTCTTTTGTTGTAAGTCATCTTCCGTTGAATTCTGAGCAGGATCAATAAATGTATTTTTAATGCACAGGAGAATTCCTTTTATTTAAGCAGCAGATTCTTAAAATATTTAACATCCTTTCCATTCTCTGGTGAAACACTCTCCTGCTTCTTTGCAGTACATGTTGACCTTGGTGTTATTGCAGACCATATTTCTGTTTACTTTCATAGCAAGAACACTCTGAAAAGAGATGGCTGCTTATTAAACCTATTTGTTGTGGAAGCATAAAAAGATAGTGTAATATTAATACACAGCTGGTTCTACAGTCCATGTCTTTACAGGAAAGACCTTAGAGAACCACTAAAAAGAACATATTTATTAGTAATTGCATCAACTGAGCATCTGACCCAACCTCTTAAATAAAGTTACACAACACTTGTAAAAATCCCCCCTTCTCTGAAGATTTCATCCACATAGGTTGGCATCTTAAGATTTTGTTCTGAAGTCCCTCATTTGTACAAATAACCCCATTGAAACAATTTTTAGTGTTAGGTTTAGGCATGGGTATCTGGTCACATGAATGAAGTAGCCAGGATTGTACTACTCGATCTGAAGAGAGCAAAAGTATCACAGTGTAAAAAGTTCACAAATGAAGCTCCTCTAATCTTTCCTCCACCCTTCTAGTGAAGATTTTATTTAGCAGGATGTGATGGGTTTTACTACTGTTCCGCAGTTAGGTCTTCTTTGTTAATGGGCAGAAAATACCTGATCTCATTCACTGTTAAAGCTGTATCTAAGCAACACCATTTTTATCTCTATTATTTTCCTGCTGTCTTCATAGTAGCTGTTGGGGTTTATTTTTTTTTTTCAGTTGGGATAACCGCAAAGAAGAAGTAGAGGAAGAAATAGTGTATTTATGGTTCTTAAGTGAAGTGAAACTGTTGCTAATAGCCAAAGTTTTCGGAGATCAGTGAAGCTTTGTAGCCAGATGGTCTGCTGAGTCTCAGAAACTGCCTCTTCCTCATGAAAACTTCTGTGGAAGTATGAAAAAATAAATGCTTCAGAAATCTGAACGTCTACTGTAGATGTACAGCCTGACAGTCCAAAATTCATGTTATACCAAAAAAAATTATACTTCCAAAATTGTTTTTGGTGTTTCTCTGCAAAGAGCCACAGTTCACTTCTTCCAAAGACACTACAATCTTCCTGGGAATTGACCCAAGACCTACCTAACTGAATGGACATTTTCAGAGACTCTAAAGATAGAGGGAAACATTGTGTTGCCTAAACTTCCTGTATCAACAGGCCAAAGTACTTCAGTCTCTTACTTCTCTCCTGTAACTAGTCAGGTGCATTTTACTAAAACACATCTTTTGTAGAGAAGCTGCAGATATTCCCCGTTGTTTCTTTATCCCCTTCACTGTAGTTTTTGGTTTTGTCATTCATGGCAGCTGTGGTGAGATGCTACTGTCTTACCTCTTCTGACTTTTATGAAGCTGTACTTACTATCTACAGCAGCCAATGTGTGCTTTAATGAATTCTGTATTTATGCCTACAGTAGTGGGCAATATCAGCTACAATGGAACGTCCTGCAGATGGTGTCACTCTGCAGAGCTCTTTTGACCTCAGAACTACTGTGGTTTTATACATCACTACCTGGTCTGTCTTATATAACAGCAGCATCCTAATATCACAGGAACCACTTGAGAAAACACTGTGAGAGGACTTTTTCCCTTTCCATTGTTATTGTTGTCTGCCATTCATAAAGCTTAGGCAAAAGAACCTTAAATCTCTTTCATGATCTGATATTTACTGTACAGTAATCTGTATTTATTTTTTTTTTAAATAGCAAAATAAGATGTATGTCACTTTTACTTATAATAAAGACGACTATGTATGTTGTAGTTAAAAAAATAAAAGAGTAACATATGGCATGGCTAGGTTTACAGTGAAATGGATATTGTACTTCAGTCTGTTTGGGTGGAGAGAAGTTATGAGTCTGAAGGTCAACTGATCCCAGAAAAGGACTGTGGAGTCTGAATGTCAGAATGATCTATTCAGTCTCAGATTCCAGCTTTAACACATTTGGGGTTAGGGGGAAACAGTGTTCAGAAATAGCAATTTATTTTCCATTAAAAGTCATTTCCAGCGGGTTTCTCACTGTGTCAAGTGCCCACCAGCCCAGCACTGCTCCTTCCAATAGTGTTTTGAGTCCAGAATCTGTGGATAAGTTCCCCTCAATTTCCCACATAATGAATATTGAACATACGCTATTTCTCTCAGCCTGCAACACATCCAGACTGAGGAATTGTGTTGGGTAAGGTGAATTGCTGTTAATCGGAACACTACCATGTTTGACATTGTATCAGAAAATCTCTGTTTCTGTGCTGGTAACCTGTTTTAAAAATATATGTGTTCTTAGAACAGAGAGTGCTGAGCTCCTTTTCAGTTGTCTTAATGTTAATGTTAGGCATCCTTGCATCTTCCACAAGGGAAATGGCTCCCTTGGGCCCTTTGTTTCCAGGTATGATATTTGACGGGATTTGCCAATTATGAGTACTTTAGTACACGAAAAGATAAACTGTCTTGTGCTTGTCAAAGTGGTGGGCAGAGCAAGAGTTCCAGTCCCAGATAAGTCTGTTGCATGCTGTGATGATCAAGTTCTTTTTATTTGGAAAAGTTTGTGTAAAGGTAATTGCAGGTGGATAAGCTAGAGAACAAAATCCCTTTTTATTTTCAGGTATGTATAGCTGCTCTAAAGAAACAACTGGTGTTGCAAAGATGGGGTCCTTATTTTTTGCCTGATGTTTGTGGCATTCTTCAAAGATGATGTCAGGTATATGAGAAAACACTTTGTGGTATATGGTTTCTCATATTTCTAAACTCCTCACAAAGACAACCAAATTTTATTCAAACAATAATGTGATAACACTAAACTTTTTGTATGTGCTTTTATGCATGTACATATGTTCTGTCATAAATTCTTACTGGCAACATGAATTTTGGCCCTAAATAAGCTGAAGTGGCAACATAGACTACTTTAACAGCTCCCTACTTTCTCATATAAATATTTTTATGGGTATTTTATAAAGTATTTATTACAGGCAGCACTTAAGGTGATGTAGAGTTTCTATATCAGCTCTTTAAAAACCAGACTGGCAGTGTCCTCTTTAGGAAATATTTCTTTTATGAGCAGTCTGCCCAATGCTTACATATATGGATGGATCATAAAAATAGGTGAAACTACTGGTCCAAGGGATATTTCCTGTTCTCTAAGGAAAGGTACAGTTCCTGTATTCCTTAGTTAAATTTCTCATCTATGAACACACTGAAAACTTTCTTGGTTACACTTTCTCATTAGCTTTCTCTTGTTTTCATTTTTACTTTATCTGTGTAATTCTTATTTGTGAAAAGCAGTATGTTCTTTAATCACAAATGAAGGAGGAAAGCAAAGATTCTGTCTGACCTCTTGGGTTTATTTCCAGACTTACACTTTGTGTTGTCATTCAACATTATCTGATTTAGCACTATCATTCTACGGGAACCTGATCTGCCAAGAAGACAGAGACCTTTTCCAGGCTGTGCCCAAGATACAGGGGCAATTTTTCTGCTGTACTATTTATTCATTTATTGATAGCCATTACTTTCAAATGTTTTCTTTCTTAGCTAATTCAAATACCCCCTGAATTTAGGAAATTATTCAATATAATTGTGTTAATTTATGAATTTACTTACGTGTTTTCCTGAATTACACTCAAATTTTCCAAAGGTGGGAGAGAAAGCATAAGAAAATAATAAAAGATACATAATCTCGAATTGACAGGAGTTGTTCAGTCTCTTCACCAAAGAAACTCCTTACTGAGATTATGCCTACTTGTCTTTGTAGAATGCCTAAGTTTGCCCCAAAGTTCTCTGGTAATCAGTAGATTAATAGCAATGCTCCTGGTATTCAAGGTATTTTCATATATAAATGCAGGTAGGATAAAAGTTTTGGGAGCATCCTCAAGCAAGAAAATAAACCCATTTAAAAAACTTCAACACCTCACTTTTTGATCCTTCAGCAATACACACACTTTACTAGAGGAAAAGGGGAAGCAATTCTATTGTCTGTTGCTTTTTTTCCCTGCCACATCATTAAATCTATCTCTTAAAAACATCTTCCTGTTCCATGTTAAAAAAAAAAAAATCTCTCTGCAATTGGAATACCTAGATTAATTTTAGCTGAACAGAACTATTTAGTCTGAAAGAGACAAGACATTTCTCCTAAGGAAATTTTAAAGGTTGTTATTACAATTAACTTTAAACAAATTAAAAAATGAAATTGTCTCTTTCAAGCCATACATTGAAACAGTTTTTGGAAACACAGAATGCCCTCTTTGTTTAGGCTTCTGCCAAATTCAAGCTCCAACTGATCTGACTTCAATTCATTTAAAAATTTAGTGATGCAAAAACTATTTTCAAGGGAGTAAATGATTTTGTTGGAAAGGTTCTAACGGGTCTCATGACCTACTTAAATTGCCTTTTTTTTTATGGGGCAAGAAGTGCTTGCCCTGTGAAGACAGTAGACATGGCTGGTGCATGAAGGAGCTTTTGTAATGTAAATAATAAAAGGCTATGTCCACTTTGATTTTATTATACAATACACCTACAAAGACCATTGCATTTCAAGGAATAACATTTCTCCCGCAGCTGGCATGGAGAGTTTGTATCTTGTTCTACTGTAATTTCAGAAAGATTGAAGTATGCTAACAAGGCTGGAAAACCAGCTTATAGTGGGAGTGATAAATGTTGTAGATGTACGAGCTCCTGGATGGTCAGTGTGTGCATTTCATGTGCTTGGGAGCATGGGGCTGGATCCCAGCTGCTATAAATAACAAGGCTGTTCCAGTGCAACAAGTGAAAATCTGAGCCCCAGGTCCAGGTGGGTCCAAAAGGCTTTGCTCCTGTCCACTGCCTGTTCCACATCTGCATCTTCTTCTGGAGCCCTCAGCAATTGTTCTAATTACCCTCTCCTTAAAAGTTAAATGAACTCAGTGATATAATGAGTCTTGCTGAGGATTCACTTCTGAGATATAGGCATACCTCCTTGCTTCTGATTTACTGTTCATTACTGTGAACCGCTTAAAGGACAGATGTGCTACTTAATTACTGGAAATGGCACAAGTAGGTCAGTCAAGCTCTACTGTTTATAGTTCAAGGCTGAGTCAGGCTTCATCTTTGGGCTTGTCTTTGTCATGTCTGCTACCATAAAAAATGAACCCCCCCCTCCCCCATTTAAACTACACAAGATACTTAAAAATAATCTAATTCAGTTTTTGGTATTGCTGAGTGAATGCTCCATAATTCAGTCTAAACATATTTGCCTTTAGGTACAATTAAATTTCCCTTTAAAGTCCAATTATCTAACTTAAAAACAATTTGATAAAGCCTCAGACCTTCAAAATGTCTTTCCTTGCTTTTTAGGTAGTCTTCATATTCTAAAGATATTTACTGCATGTGTTTTCAGCAGACAGGTGGTACAGGGCCAGAAAATGTACACGCACCACCTCTGTTCTGAGGGAACAGTTTTTAAAGGTTTTCATGTATGTATGAACAGGGCTTCTGAGGCAACAACAAATTATTCCTGTAATCCTACAAAAGTTCTTAGCCTACTCTCTCAGCATTTATCTGTGTTGTTTTTGTTGTTTAATATTTATGCCAAAGCTTGGTGTACATCAATTGTTTCTGGGTTCAGCTCCCAAGTTGAACAGATTTAGTTCTGCTATACAGCAATGCCAACACTATTGGAACCAATACAAATGGATTCACACATTTCCTGTTAAATTTGAAGTTAATTGTGCACACAGAGGCTGTGCCCATGAGGCATGCACACCTGCTTTCAGGCATCCCTGTGTACATACACAATTTCACACTGGGTACACCTATGTGGGTATACAACACTCACATGCATTTGCAGTGTAAAATCTTGAACATGACTGGTTTGCTAAATTAAAAAAATAATTTCATACAACATATGAAAAACAGTGTTCAGCTCTGGGGCCCCCAGCCCAAGAAGGACATGGGTGTATTAGAATGAATCCAGAGGAGGGCCACAAAGGTGATCAAGGGTCTTGAGCACCTCTCTGATGAAGACTGGCTGAGCGAGTTGGGGTTGTTCAGCCTAAAGAAGAAAAGGCTTCAGAGAGACCTTACAGCATCCTTTCATTACCTAAAGTGGGCCTTCAAGGAAGCTAGGGAAAGACTCTTTGTCAGGAAGCATAGTGATAGGACAAGGAGTAATGGTTTTAAACTAAAAAAGAGTAGATTTCTGTTGGATATTAGGAAGCAGTTCTTCACTATGAGAGTGGTGAGGCACTGGAACAGGCTGCCCAGAGAATCTGTGGATGCCCCATCCCTGGAAGTGTCCAAGGGGAGGCTGGATGGGGCTTTGGGCACCCTGCTCCGGTGGGAGGTGTCCCTGCCCCTGGCAGGAGGATTGGAACTAGATGGTCTTTAAGGTCTCTTCTAACCCAAACCATTCTGTGATTCTATGAAACTCTTAGCAACAAGGCCATTAAACAATTCTGTCTTGTGTTTTGGATTCAAAATATCATTTTCTAGGACATATGCATGTATATTTGTCCTATAGATCAGTAAATATAAATCTCTAGCTACAAGGAGAAGGCCTACACTAAAAGGAAGGAGAACTAAGAATTTGTAGTATGGCATTTAAAAGTTTATTTGTATGTTAAATTATTGATTTTGCAGTTGTATTCTTATTGGGCAGTGCCAGCAGATGTTAGTGCCAGACCCACTGGTGTTCATTGTGCTCAAGCTGCACAGGGGAAATTGCTTTCCCTTACAAAAGAAAGTCACTGTCAAGTTGCTGTTATGTTAAACAATGGATGTAGGTGAAGCTTTTGAGCCACCGCTTTAAATTCTGACTTGATGCCAAGAACACTGTGAAATGTTTGAAAGAAACACTCCGAAAATGAGAATAATCACCTTAAACACACATACTGTAGCTTTGCTTTCAGACAGAGTTCCCTAGGAATCAGGGCTGAAGCCTGCTTTTTCCTCACTTGATTATAAAAGCATCTTCCAGAAATGTGAATGTGCTCCTCCCATGTGTGATGGGGAAGGTGCCCTTCACCATACACTGCAAGTGAAAATGTTTCCAATTCAAAATCCTGTGTCAGTGTACAACTTTCAGGTCTCGACTCCAAGCCTGACTTTTGTGACTTCTTAAAATGGGGACAAAGATTCAAGCCTGAACAGTCGTATATTGTGAACCCAGAATATATATTACTTGCTCGTCTGAACACAGGCTTCAGTGTTTGGACATAGTCCTAATCATGGAGGGTTTAAGATGTAAATATTCTGTTTAAAACCGTGCCAGGAATAGTTCATTTTCTATGCTCTTCTGATGTCTACTAAAGCTGCAATTTATTAATATGACTTCAGCTGCCTGCTCACTGCTGCAGAGTAAAGAATAAACATTTTAGCGGAAACAAAATCTCTATCCCTACAATACCATTGACTACTTCTTATTTATGTTTCTGTCTGCTGCTTTCTGTTAGTCTGAGGCTTATCTGATCAAGGCTGCAAAAATGTGAATTTATTGCTCTTCTTATCCTGGTCTGTCCTTTTTTTCAAATCCTTTCCTATCAGAGATATCTGATTTGCTGGAGGTTACTCCTGTTGCTGAGATTTCTTTCTATGCCAGATACAGCTGTTTTTCTACAGTTTCTTCTCTCTGCTCATGTTTTCAAAGCTTCATGCTAGTTAAAATTAATAAATTCTTCAATTATTAAAGAATTTTTAATATTTTTTTAGTTAGCATTTCACCCTTGCTTTTATTGTATGTTCTCATAAGTTGCACAGTTAATTTCATTATTGAAATCTTGTAATCTCTCTTATTTCCTTTTATTGAAGGAAATGGAGTAGTTTCTGGTAACTATAGGATGTCAACAAGTACTTTCAAGCATGGAGTTTCACCTGCGTTCAGATCCCAAATGGTCAGTGTTCCTCTCAGATGTTCTTTGCTTACCAGGGCTTTATGGAGATGTCATCCAAAAGATGTATCACCTCCCATGTCCCAGCTAATGGACCAACATAAGACAAAGACACCCTTAGTTGTGTTTGTGTGTCAAAAAAGTTCTCTCTCCTTATTTATTCTAGCAAATCCAACTATGACATAACTTCCAAGCAGAAAAATAAGGCCAGCTCTCCATAAACCTTTATCAATGTTGTCCATTATTGTTTATCCCAGATATATCAGATAATAATTGGTGGTCTGTCATCCAATTTCTCTGAAGCCCTTGTAGATACTTCAATATATTCTCATTACTGTTAGCACATTTTCTGTGATGACCAAGTTATGATTCTTTTCTTTTTCATATGCATGCAGTCTCAACTTTTGTAATACTAAGTGCTTAATATATATATATCTTTAAACAATAATAGTAATGCTTAAAATAAGTTACAGAAATCAGCTCATGCAAAATGTTTTGGAATTCCTGGAAAGACTGTGATTAAAGTTGTGGAAATCAAATTAGCAAAGGGTAAAGATGTAAGGAGTTTCTTATGAGCAGAGGCTCACAATTCGCCTCTTTTGCCTCTGTGCTTTGATTTCCACACAAATTTCTTACTTTGGCCAGTCTGATTTTCCTTTATCCCATACTCTGAAGCTCCTGCCTTTCAGCATAGCCCCCTGAAATGCTCACCTCCTAACTGCTAAACCACTGCAGTTAACTGTGTTGCATGGTCTCAATCAGGTTCAGCTTCAGAATTTAGATTCACTAGATATTGGGATATTGAAAGCTTCTTCCCCCCCAAAAATTGGGTCTAATGTCCAAGGGAGGGGGGGAGGTTTACATGTTCATGCATGCATTTTCACAATCAGTAGACTGTCGCACAGTGTAGCAATAAACCCTACAGAGCAGGGAAGTTGCCCCAGTCGAAGTAACTCCATTGGTACTTTAGCACTGTGCTGTGTCATACATTTAACACTCCATGTTATTCGAACTGTCGTCTTGGAACAGGGAACCTGTATTAATAGCTGTCAGTGCATCAAAATGAATTCTCTGAATATCAGTGTTTCATTTCTGTCTCTAGAATTCAGAAACGTGGGAGTTCATACTGACAAATTTCCAATTGCACAATATCTACTTGGTTTGTAATAGTTTGAGGACAGAACAATAGCAAATATTTAATATGAACATATTACAGTGCTTCAATAATAACGTATTGATAGCTTTAGTTTCTTTCATTATTCAGGATCGCTCGTCTGTTTAAAAGAACCAAATCTAACCTTAACATTAGGTAATTTCAGGTTGGCAGCACTTGTAGATGAAAAGTTCTCTGTAAAATGATTAAAAGAATAATGAAACTTCAACTATCATGCTGATATGTTCTTTAGAAATGCTCAGGTTACCACTAACATTTTAGGAAAGTGAAGGCAGGAAAAGATACTTCCCTTCTTGTGCTGTCTCTAATAGTTTCCCGTACTAGAGGGTTACTTTCTGGGCTGTGGCAGGTTTATTTGCATGAAAAGCAATGAAGCACTGTAGGCTGAGAGAATGACGTTACACTACAAAAAGGGTCAATTTTAAAGACCCTCTCTGGCCTTTACCATGTTTTCCTGAAAATTCTGCTATCAGAAGCAGAATAAAACTCTTTAAAATATACAATTTAGGTCCTTAAGGTACATCGTGATGCATCACTTTGTTAAATTACTCCTGCAAAGTAGCAAATATTAATTTGTCAGTGTATCTGAATCTCTTGAGGTGAAGTGAAGGCTTTCTGTCAACACCCATCAAGTTTAGTCACAAAATAATACAGCAGGGGATGGGATAGTCCTTCACTGCATTAACCCCTTGGGGGTTAGCTCAGCTCTCCCAAGGCAAGGCTAACTCTGTTCTGACTGCTAGTTTAGCCACTGCAATTCCTGAGTGCAACAGGACATGTGCTTTGCTCAGAAAGCATTTAATGTTGTGGGTGGGATTTGGTTTATTTATTTGTTCTGGGAATTAAGTGTAAATTGAGATTCTAAGAGCATACATTTGTACCAGCATCCAAGTTCATTTTCATTGAAGGTGTGGGTATTGAATTGTGCTTCTCCCAAAGCTTTAATGTGAAGCTTCTGATTTAGTATAAGCAAAAATAACCTCTCTTTTTCTTTTATTTTTCCATTTTTTTCCCATACCTCAAAGTCAATCTGTCAACATGATAAGGTCAGAATATTTTTAGGCAAAAAACTAGTATTTGCTATTTAATTGTTGCAGATTCATTTTACCAAAGATGACTTGTTATCAATGTTCATAGCACAGCCAGCACATCTCTCATTTTGCCAGAATCTGTACAATTGTATGCTGATGATAAGTCAACATGATGGCTTACATGAGGTAGGGCACTGATTACTGTAGAAAACATCCAGCAAAGGGACAGAACAAGTCTGTAGGACTTGAGTAGAATATGAGTTATTGAAATGGGCAGCTGAAAGTGTCTCAGCCGAAGTCTTCTACTTTGATTTACAAAAGCCATTGCAAGACCTATTTCCAAACATAATACTATTAGTAATACAGCTGGAAGATATTGGAATGACAGGGGCTGGGCGGGGGTGAGCAGGGGAAAGGAATTCATCTCACAAGAGGTTTCTAGCTTTCAAAATATATTTTCTTTGTAGAAAAAAAAATAAAAAGAAAAAAAAAAGAAGAAAAAAAAAGAGAAGTTCTAGAGATCTAGAGAGTTCTGCATCAAAACAGAGACAGCTGAGTACTGAAGATTAATTCTGAGGTGGGGTAAGTGATTCAAGCACAAACTGCTGACATGGGAGTTGGACCTAGCTGTCTTATATAGCAGAGACTGTAGAGTTCTCAACATAGTGATTATGCGGCTCTTTGAGTTTGACTTCAGAAATTCCCCTCTGAAAGCTTCATTCAGACAGAAAATTTAGATGAAGAGAGCTCTGACTTCAAGGAACATTCCACCTCAGTTGCACAAAAATTCTTAAAAAAAAAAAGCTAACAAACCTGGCTAAATAGCCTGAGGAACCAGATCCACAAATACTGCTCCTTGCATACAGATGAAAACATTCCTCACATATTGAAAGTGGATAAGGAAATCTGGGCATCTACAGGCTCTTCCTAATTTTATTATCAGTTTGCAAAGGAGAGATATTTCTGACACAGCCAATATATGCTGACCAAACTCCAATCTGTTTTGGTGTAGTAACCATATTCCCAATCAGCACTTAGAGCACTAGATTTTAGAAAGTATATGGCTGGTGACATTAGGCCAGTGGAAACAGCTTTACTTTGTTATCATTGAGATCTTCTTCTATCACTGACATTAGATGAAGAGATCTGTGAACCACAATCTGATGGAGAATGGAAATACTCTGGAGTATCGACACAGCAGTCAATATGGTTCTGTACTTTTCCCTAAGCAACTACTATTTACCACTGTCAGAAACTGAGGCTGGTCTGTATGAACCTTAGGTAAGTCTTGGTGTAAATTGTGTTATATACCAACTGCCCAACATCTGTGGACAGGTTTTTCTTGCAAAGAGCAGCACACAGCAAAATATCCTTTCCACAACTGGAGATAGGTGAACACTGTGGATCTCTTCACCTTTTTGGAGAGTACTGCACATACCCAACCGCAGTATAACCAGAGAAACAGAAACACATGCAAAGGGAACATCTCCATGGTACACCATAGAAGAAAGGGAGTGCTGAGACGAACATCAAAACACTTCTGGACAGCCTGCAGCTGTCCCAAGCCCAGCCTCAGTAGAGCTGATGTCAAGCACATCTCATGGTCTTTTCAAAGAAAAAACAAAAAAAGTCGGAGAGGACTTGCTGGAAGTAAGAACCTAAAATATGGTAAAAAAATATGGTAAAATGGAACTGAAGGTTGGTATGACTTGCTGGCATTTTGAAAGGTTTTTACAGGACTGAGAAGACATGTAAAGGAGCAAGGTACCAGGGCTTAGTCTTGTAGTAACACAGGTTCCTCAAGGACAGCGGTGCTCTTGTCACTTGGCTTCATGAACAAAAGTGAGAAGATTAAAGAAAACCTTGGGCACATGTGTTGGGGGATGCACTAAATATTTTTGTCAGGACCTTTTTTTCTTCTCATTACTCTCTGTTGATGCATCAACCCTTTAATTATATAAAAACCATAGTTGTCATTTGGTGAAATCATCTGCTGTCAAATCCATTTACTCAGAAAGCTCTTAGTAATTGCCAATTGATTCTGCAACCATTTGTAAATTGTCTGCCTGCAAGACAAGATTAGGCCAGAGCTATATTTTCTGCCTTTTTGAAGAGGAGATCTTGCTTTTTATTGTCATATGACCTACTTGTCCTGGTTTCATTGTGCAATAATGTTCTCAGTTGGGTGGACAACTGGCAAAAGTAAAATCCAGTATTAAATTCTGCCTTAGTCTGTCTATAGTGAGTTGTTTCCATTTCTAACACATTTGTAAGTGGAACTGACTGGTCAGAAAGTGTGCTTGGGTGCTTGATAGAAAGACTTTGTAGGATGGTGTTGTTTTCCAGAAAAAGAAAATATACTAATTTTAACCATCATAGTTTTACCCAATGTTAAAATCATGATAAATCCAATTAATATTTATAACTTTTAAATAGCAGTTTTCAAATAAAGTACATCAAAATTCACACCCCTCAGATTATCAGATATCAGAGAAGTTGGGACTTTCTTTCATCATTCTTGAGCTAATTCTGAGTAAAAAGGCATAAAAAGGCCCTGTGCATTGTTGATATCGTCCTGACATTTTCTGCTTTAGACAATTTTAGTAATTATCTCTAGAAAAGAGCCTTCTGGAAACTCACTCACAACTTTGTATAATGTAGAATTTGAGTAACCTGGTGTTTCTGGGTTCTTACATTTAGGCCAAAATAATGTGGTCTTAATTTTTAAAAGTTGATCTCAATTTTAAAAAATTCCCCGAATACTGGTTTTGTCCTCTCTGATGGCAAGATCTTTCTAAGCCCATCAAAATTCTGCTGGAAACCACTGAAAAGTGTTTCTGTTCATGTAGGTGAGTATTGGACAACCACTGGGCTCTGTCAGTAGTGTTTGAAAAGGATGTGTGCATTGAATTTAACCTCACTTTTGTAATTTTAGCATAAGAATTTTTACCTCTATCATCAAACTGCTACAGTAACTTCCTATACCATTATAGCTTCGTGGTTGGTTATACACCTGCTGGCTGGAAGGAGTGCTCTTGGTTACCTCAGATTTAGTACATGAAGCATCAGCTCACTTCATTGTAACATAATCCTTTAAATCATTGGTGTTAATTCACGTGTTAAAATAGCATGTTCTGGAAAATTTCACTTAGAAATTGTGCTATAGAAGCACAAATATGCTATAGAAGTATGTTCTATAAACTATTTATGAAATAAATCTGCATTGATTTAAACATGCTAATATTGTGAGACTGTTCTAAGCATAAGGTAGATGAACTCTGGCTCCTCGTCAGGATAATTTTTGACCTGTGACTCTAGACATTATCAAGTTTTAACACAAATTTGCAACCAGAAGCTAATACTTTCTGTTTTACCACAGATTTTTACAATTTGCCCTTCCCACCTCCATGTTTCTAATGACCTGATAATGAACTGACAGCTTTTGTGTTTATGTAAATAAGGCTGTTGAATCTAGAGTTAGCCTTTCTCAAAAAAAAAAAAAAAATGAAATCAGCCTTCCAGTTTCATAACTCATTGATTTCCTTGTCTGGTTATAGATAGAAAATATGTACTTTTGCCCTTGACTTTCTGTGTGGACAAAGATAAGTCTATGTACACTGGGAAAAAGTATTGCACTAGAGGTGACTCTGAAACAGGTTCAGATATAGAACATCTGAAGCGTAATGGCAAATCACAGTGTTGGTGTATATAATGATTATGACCTTTTCAGTGCCTCATTTTTCTTGCACATATAAAGAACACAGTCTAAACAGGAGTAAAGCCTGCAAGGTGTATATTAATCTTTACAGATCTTGCAGGCCATATTCTTGTTTAGAATATACATCTTATTTTATATATATATATAAATGCACATGTGTGTGTACATTTGGATTTCTGTATGAAAAGAAATCATAAAGGTCAAAATTAAGTTTTGGTAAGGTCTGTTGTAACTGTTGTGTTCAGTTTTTAGCACCTAATTTCAAGTTAAATGAGGACTAGCTGTAGCCTGGGGAATGGAAACAAGTATGACTGACGCATATGACCTAAAAAAATCATCATAGAAAAATAAATACGAATTGGGGTTGGTTAGCTTAAAGATGAGAAAATGTCAGGGAATGTGATAATAGCTTCCAAGGACAGACAAAGTTGTTGGGAAATTGTAGGAAATTACTCATCTGCAGCAGCAACAGGCTTGAATTCTAGCCTGAAAGTTTAGTTTAACACTGTTTAACTTCGTTCTGCTGGATGAAACTTCAGTAATAAGAATGCTGAAGCACTGTAGTAGAGGGAAGTTGGTGCCCAGTGTTAGAGGTCTTTAATTGCTATTTAGACACTGTATATAAAACATGACATAGTTTTACCTTATCTCACTCTGTAATCCACTAAATAGACTCAAGCTTTCTCTCTAAATATATATTAAGAAATAATGATATTCATTATTACTTAATGAAGATTTCTGTCTTATTATGTAACAGTTTCTAAGTTGTGTTAAGGCTAGTGGATGACAAATGCAGGAAAATATCACTGCAGTTTGATAATAGTGCTTGGACTCCTCAGGCTTTTATCTTCCTTTTTATCTTTTTCCTACTTGTATAGCTGATGCACCTATTTTTTATGTCTTTTACTTATTTGTTCTTATAGATTTCTGTTTTATCAGTCTCCCTTCAGCCTAAAGGTAAGCTGTTTCACAGTGAAACAGGACAGCCCACTGTTTTAGAGATAAAAACATATTGTTCCTATTATCCCTAGTGTTAGTTAACCTTTATGCCACAGAGGGGATTATTGATAGAAATGTCAGAAAAAAAAAAAAAAATAAATTAGTCTACTCAACTCCTCAGAGGTAGGATTCCTTTACTGTGCATGTCTTTATTCACCTCATTTGTGTGTTAGCGATGGTGACATCCCCTTTCTGGCTGCATTTGACCATACATGTATATAGATAGGTGATGGAGGAGCTCTGGAAGGTTTTGTACAAGTCCCTAGAGGGCCATCCACTCTGTCCATTGCCTTACTTCTAGCAGATGCAGAACAATGGAGAACCTATTTATGGGATCAAGTGGTATCAAAAAGTTGAAGACGACTTTTTTTCTTTCTTTTTTATAGTGCAGAGAGTGGTGAAGTGGGATGGGATTTTGAGCAACCCAATATAGAGGGAGGTGTCCCTGCCCATGGCAAGGAATTGGAATTAGATGGGTTTTAAGGTCCTTACCAAGCCAAACCATTCTGATTTTATGATAACTCACGCTCAAACTCTCTTTAAGACTCATCTATATTTTATTTCCTCTAATAAAGAATACTGAGGAATAAGGATAATGACAGTGAATTAACGATAAGATGTTTTGTGTTACTGTGAGCAGAGGTCTTGTCTCTGGTTTATCTTCACCACAAGGTCACACATTTGTATATTTGTAACATCTCATCCCCAGGCAATTTGACCTACTCATAGTCAAAGTATCTGTGAGTTGAATTTGAGTTAATAATCATTTCACTCAACTTGAATCTGCTGTGATTTGTCCTTTTTGATATATAATGAGATCGGCATTTATTATTCATCACTCAGTTCTCTTTTATCTTGAATTATCTTATCTTAAATTTAGTTTAATGTTTTGCCATGCTGTTTTTTTTTTTTGTTTTGTTTTGTTTTGTTTTGTTTTTGTTTTTTCCTTTCTTTTCTTTATTTTTCCTGGCCCTATTTTCATTTTCTTTCTTTCCCAATAAGGATATAATAGATAATCCTTTTTCATTTCTGTGTTCATGGAATATAAGATATATCAAATATAGAAAAATATATGTTATTTTGATAACAAATTCTATTATACATTTTTTCTTCAATGAACAATGGAATGGAATGGAACAAAGTCACTTTTTTTTTATATATATAATAATGTAATTTTATATATTAAATATGCATTTAATCTTTTTTTTTTTTTTTTTTGGTATTTTTGTATTTATTCCCCATGTCACCTAGTGATATAAAACTTAGCAGATTTTGAATCAAAGTTCTCTTCAACCTTTCTTATTAATGTTTTTAGATTCAGTATATGCTTTCTCCCAGAAAATAGGTCCAAATTTTTTTTATTTTCTTTTTTTCCCCAAATCTGCATATAGTGTTATTTTGCAAGCAAGGCTTTTTACACATCTGAGGCAAGATCTAGAACTCATTAATGTCTTACCCGACTTCAGGGACTTTAAATTAAACAACTAGCAGAAAGAATTATTTCAAGATCTTGTCATGATATCCCTTGTCAGCTACACCACTAAAAGCTGATCCATATTCTACAAAGAACACAGAAATTGTATTTAAATCATCTCTGTTCATAGCAAAGAATTATAGTTAAGTTTAGCAGTGCTTATGAAACTTGTTTCAGAACCAACAGACTTTTCAATTATAAAATTTATAATGGACACAGCAAAACATCAACTACTGGAGTTACACCTGGTGAATGACAGAAAAATTACTTCATGTCATATGTTGAGATGAGGTCTATTTGTCAAGATCCTGAAGGTTTCTGGTTTCTTTTGTTTATTTGTTTGTTTGCTTGCTTTATTATTATTATTATTATTTATTTATTTTTAGGTTTTAAGATTATTTTTTCTCTTTGTTTTCAGTTGGAGTTACAGAGCTTGAGGATGATTAAGGTGTTTTTTGGCTTACTGCATGTGCTTTTTATTGTGTATATTTTATCCTGGAAAAGTTTAATCAGTTGCCATCTAAATGCATAATAGTTATAGTGTACAGAGGAAATTATGGAGAGGGAGGCATGGGAAGGACTGGGTGCAATAAGATATCTAGGAACATATTCCTTTAGGCATGACTTAGGTATAAACTTAGGTAAATCTATGGTCAAGTTTAATGAGTTACAAGGTATATGCATAAACAGAAATATGATGTCTGCATAAAAGTTTTAAATCAGAAATTAAATTCAAAATAATATCAGCATTATAATTAAGTTCTTAATTTTACCTAATTATTTTTTACTGGCAAACTATATACTTTTTTCTATATGGCATGGTATAAGATGACAGCTTATGAATTTGCAAAAACAGCTCAAACTGCTGAACTATGCAGACTTTTTTTTTTTTTATGTAATTTGTCCTTTCAGATATTCACCACCCTCACATTATCTGTCAAAAATAATACTAAACTTGAATCCTGAAATTCAGTAGAGGAATAGAAAGTCTGAATAAATTAGTGGTTTTTTTTTTGTTTTTTTTTTTCTTCCAGAGACCTTGATCCAAAGTCATTGGGTAAAGGGAGGTAAACATCTACAAATTTTCCTGTCTCCTATTTTATTTCCTTTGTCCAAATTATTAAGTCTGTATGAAAGAGTAATGGGTATATTACCAAGCCTTGGTCAGCCAACTATTAACTTTTCCTGTGCTAAGACTGAATATTTATTTCTAATACCTGGTTCCTATCTCTCATCTACTTTTCATCTCCACCACAAATTAAACTTTTTTTTTTTTTTTTTTTTTTTTTTTTTCCCATGAAATCTTTTGTTATATGCTTTCCATGAGTGTCTTTACGGCTATTAGATCATCTTTGCTTCATCTCTTCCATACCTTTCCAAGGTTCTCCACAAAATCCCACTAAGCATAGTCCTATCTATGCCCCTTGTTCACTGCTTGCAGAAACACAGTTGCAGTCCTTGCTGACTGGTGAGGATGTACAAGTTCTCTGAGCCTGCACTCACCTATCCCATGTGAGGGTTTAATCTCAGCAAGGTTGCTAATTCAAACCTTCCCCTCTACCTCAGCTTCACTTTACAGAAATTTTGCCAGGATATGACAGTCATATACAATTGAACGCTATTCAAAACTGGAACACTTAACACAATTGCATGTTTCATTTAAGTAGGAACTTTCTATATTTGATTTGAAAAAAAAAATCACAGCTTTAAAAATGAGTTAATGGAAGATGGATTTAGGTTAGTCTGACTACTTCTGTTACTTGCAAACATTACTTCTATTTGTATGCACAGCACATTGCCAAGTGAACAGTTTCTAAAGTGCATACTATTCCATTGTACAAAGTATTACAAAACACTTTTCAGTGGGAAGCTATTGTAAGTCTAAGAGAGAAACAGCCCTCCAAGATGAAACTAGAAGATGAGAATCAACTTAAGTAGCTCAGCCATTGTAAGCAAGCCCAGGCAGCAAGTATGAAAAACTATCTTATGTCTGGGGAGAAGAGTAGGGAAGGGTTACAAAAAGGCTACGAATACAAAAGGAGAAAAAAAAAAAGTGAATGGAAGTGTTGTAGATAACATGCAGTAAAATAACTGGTGAACACTGATGGGTTAAAATGTTATGTGACAGTGAAATCTACTCCTCAGACTTTGCATTCTAGTTATCCAACCCATAGAGTGTAGTCATGATCTGAGGATTCTTGCATGGCTTGGTAGTCATTAATGTTATTCTCTTAGCCTTTTAGACCATCATACTTTGTCTAAGTGCAGGACCCTTGTCCAAGCTACATAGGCCAAAGACAAGTAATGTTATCTTTCATATTGGTATGCCTAATCATCCTCACAGGTCTCAGTTTCCTCCTCCAGGTGCCCTTCAGCACCTGGTGAGGATGACGCTGTGGGCAGTCCATCTGATTCTTTCAGGTTTTGAATGAATCCATGAAGAAGTGAGATAACAGTGAGGGACACAGAAAGCGTAGTAAGAGACAAAAAAAAATAATAAAATTGTAACTTATTATTTACTTTTGAATTCTTGCTTGCTTATCACAAAATATATTTCCATAATTTATACTGAAAAGCAGAATGAATAAAAACCATGTTCTGTCTACCATTACTTTGGGTGAAATTTATTCGTTTCACTAATTTAGAGTCTTACTCTAACCTGTCTCCTAACCAGTCTCAACCTTAGTTTTCATTAAATATGCAAAAAATTGTTATCTTCAACAGCTTTATTTTTCCTTATACACCCTATAATTCACAAATAGATTTAGAATTCATCAGAATGAGAAGGATTGGCAAACATAGAGGTAGACAAACAGTCATCAAAATCACATAAATTGTGTTCCTTTAGAAAAGTTAAGTAAGAACTTGTTGGAAAAGTTGGTAGCTCATTTTTGTGATCAAAAGTGTCTCTTCGTATGTGAGTGAATGGTTTAATGTACATTTTCACAGTTTTAATTTGAAGCCTTTAATTTCTTTTTACCAAGTCTATAGGTGATTATCTGCATCACCTAATCACATTTCCACAGTGCTTGGAAAGCTATAGCTAAGGTACATGAATGCTAGATCATTAAGAGAAAAATAAATTGTTCATGGGTAATGTATACCAATGACTATGTAAAAAGAACCCAAACAAAAATTGCTGTGTTAAGAATGTTAAGGTTACAAAGTCAAATGCAGAAAAGTTAGGAAATGTTACATTGATAGCTCTGTGCAAGTTTAATTTGGCTCCCTTGTGTGCATGCATTATGATACAGTCTTTAATTACCTGATCGCATACTGCTTTCTCCATGGGGCTCCTACCTCATTCAGTGCACTGGATGAATGTGTCTCACTAAATAAGTAGCAATTCAGTGTTTCCTTTTATTCTCATTATTCAATGTGTAGCACCATGACTTATTTGCTGATCTTCTAATCCCCTTTGTAAATTTGGGCTTTTTTATTTCTTCATGGCCTTTTCAGTCATGCGCTTCATTAAAGTACCTATGCTTTTCTCATATATCAACACCTATATCTTCTCATGGCAGCTGTAAGATGACATGAAGTTGATAGAGTATTTGAGGGAAAATGGAGGGTGCTAATTCTAGAAGCATTAGTTAATTTTTTTTTTTTATTTTTATTTTTTTGCTTTAAGGCTTAAATCTCTATATCCCTGTAAACATTTAAATCAATGGAATCTAATATTTATCTTTAGAGTAGTCCTCTCTCTTTCCCTCTCTCTCTATAAATATGTATTGTATGAGACCTCATAGAAAGGAATAAATTTGGGTCCTAGCTGGCCAGAAAGAAGACCTAAGGTTTTAATCACCTGAAGTTATTTAAGTACAAAAATCAGTGAAGTTATACACCACGGTGGGTGTTGGTCTGAGAGTATTTCCCATCTTCTTATCCTCTTAACATATAAATCAATGGGCCCCATATTTATACACAGCAGTACTTCGGTGCGGTTTTGTTGGTGCAGCAACCATGCCAGTGGCATAGCTAGTGCCATTAATAGGTCCTAAAGAGGTATTGAAGGGCAGAATTTGCCCAATGATCAATGTTTGCATCCTTATAGGTCCCTGTCCCGTACAGGGAGCTCTGTTTGATATAGCAAACAGCACCACTTTGCATGATCTTAATATATCTCTTCCCCTTTAAAGCATATCTATATAGTCTTGCCTTAGTCTTCCTGAGATCCCAGTGCTCTAGCTGAACATTATCACCTTTACAGCAGCATTAGTTTGATTATTTTTATATTATGAATAATATCCTGTGTATGGATAGTGTCATAACTATTATTCATCTCAATTTGAGCTGGTGTGTGTTCCTTTTATTTTATAAATGCCTAGTGGAAAAATGACTCGAGTGGGTAGTTATAGGAAAAGATTTACAACACAGTTAAACCAAAACATATAAACTCTTTTCCACTTAAAGAGAGAGTTTAGTGAGCAACCGTTTAGCACAATATATACTTTATTTTTTATATTTAGTATTTATAATATGCTGTGTAACTCAATTCTGTAGTGAGTTGCACATAATTTAAAATGGCAGCGAATAAATACAGAGACCTTAGTCATTCCAGGTATATGTAAAAATGGAGATATGCAAGTTTTATCTCTGGCAAAATCTCAGCTTTGAGACTATTCAGTGCAGTTTTCTCACTAAGCAAGTTGATCTAACACACCACTTTATTTAAACTACATTTATCACTGTCTCCATTTTTGTATAACTGTGAAATTGACTTATTTTGGTACATCTTACAATACCTGATTAACCTTCCTAATGCAATTGTGAATGGAGATATTCAGGAGAAGTTTTCTGTGCGATTTCCCAAGCTGCTGTATGTTTGCTGTTCTGCAGTAATGGTTTCAGTGCTCTGTGCATTTTAAGTACAGCAGCCTGCCATACAGGCACTGCTATTTTCTTTCCTTTCTCTCTCTTTGCTCAAATCTCTCTCTTTGCTCAAATACCTCAGAATACAGGAGAGTCCAAGGCACAGTTTCTTTCATTGAAAGCAAGAATGTAACAACCATCTAATTTTAGACCTTTATGTGGGGAAGCAAATGGTAGTCCTCACATTCACAAGTAGTTCTGACTGAGTCCTGTCAAATCCCAGGCTCTGCGGTTGAGATATAACAATCTAAACCTAAACATCGAAGAGTCCCTAACCTTGAGCTTTGCTAGAGGATATGCCACCAAATGTGTGACACTGTAAAATCATTCTGCTTGTGTTTGCTACTTCCCTAGTGATATAATATGTAAGTGTTGAATGGAAACGTTTCCCTTATGACTAGCATTTTTCATGTTTGCTAATTATTGCAATGCTAATCAAAGTAAAAAAAACCTGAACATTTCCATGCTTTCAATCTTTAGAGAAAAATCAGACCTGGAAAATCAATATACATATATATATATTTAATGGTTGTAAATTAGCTTACTTTTTACTTTTCATTAATTGTTTTAAGAACAGAGCTTTTTAAAATGTATTTAAAAATAATAAAAAATATTTCAATCAAAAAGAAAAATGTTATTTTAATAGTTCTTATTTTAAAAAATCATTTTCAAAACAAAAATGGGAAAAATTAGATTTTTCTTAGAAAATTAATAACAGTTTTAATTTTCAATACATCAGAAATTTCCTGTGAAAATGGTAAATGAAAATTTCTGGCTATCTCTCAAATGCACCCATCTTGCAAATTTTGTAGCATGAGTTATTTAACAGTTCTGCACCTTTGCGGAGATGTAGAGCATTGTCAAAATATTAAGTAGTCATAAGGAGGGAAGTGACTGTGATGCTCTAGCAACAGAGGGAGAGGACAGAAGTGAAACATTTCTCTGTTGCCTTCAACTCAGTGTTTATACAGTAGCCCATCAATAAGTGAATTTCCATTGTGGGGAACAGAGGTGAGAAAAGCTTCTGTTGGGACATTCTAGCCCATTCTAAATTATCAGCTGCATTAACAAGACTAGGCTCTTTGTCAGGCAATAAACAGGGTATTTTATAAAGAATAAATTTCTTGCCCTAAGGGAAATCCAGGGACATTAGGCCAGAAGGATTGACTTTGAAATTAGCTCCTATGCATTTGTGAAAACATCAGAATGTAATATCACTGCTGAAGCCATTGTGAGGGAAGGAAGGAAAAAGAGAATTTTGCCTTAACCTGTGCTGGAGCTATGACCTGCATTATAACTTATATTATAACAAGAAAATGATAGAAAAAAAAAGCAAAGAACCTGTGATCTGCTCTGGTTCCTTTACTTCACATAGCTTCTGCAAGACTTGGACAGTAAAAGCAAAGAACGACACATTGATTTTTGAGCGTGGCAGTATAGGAGTTTATAAAGCAGAGGCACTGTGGCATAATACTGCAACATGTTCAGAGCATGGTAGAGCATCTGGGTTCACCTGCAGACTATATAATACAGTACATTAGGTATAAATAACTAGTTCCCTGTAATTTCCTTGCAGTGACTGAGAAAAACTTTTTTTTTTTTTTTTTTTTTTCCAAATTTTGAAAAGACTTATTCTTTTAGATGCTTTAGAAGACTTTTCAAGTTAAACCGTGTTGTGTAGTAAGCTTATGCAGCTGAAGTAAATGCAGTAGAATGATAGCAGCAGCACAAGATTAGTGAACAGTTAGGACTGATACCCAGTTTCAATGACCTACTGATAAGTGGTAAGTAGGTACATTGCACCCTCTGGATGTCTGATATTACAGTAAGTCTGATCTCACAACCACTGTCCCATCTAATCCTCATTATTAAAAAGGAGTCTCATGATGTTTCTGAACATCTCCAGGGAGGAATTCAGATTATCTTCAATGCCTTCTGAAAGCCCCAGGAGATGGTTACTTCTTAGCAAAATCAGACACCAAAGATGTTAAAAATTGGCAGATAACTGCCAAGAATTGTTCACTGAATTCATCTTGATTTACTTGCTTAAAGAAAAGATTTCAATATAAACTCCTTACTAAGAATCATGATTAGGCACATGTTTAATATTTAGCATACATGTGAGTTCAAGGTCTGACATTCTGTTGTCCCACAGCAGGGAATATTGCAGTGGTTCGTTGAGTTGTAGCAAGTCCAGTCATGAAGATAATGACATCTTGGAGCATCTAATATACAGGTAGAGTCTGAAAAAGCTCTTACTCTTCATACTGGAGAAGACTCAGATGAGTCTTAACAATGTGTATCAATACTTCAAAGAGGGAGCAAAGAAGACAGAGTTAAACTCCTTAGTGGTACGAAGCATCAGAACAAGGGGCAATGGGCACAATTTGAAATACATCAAATTACAAGTAAAATAAAGAAAAACTCCTTTAGTGTAAAGGGGATTAAACACTGGTGCAGGTTGCCCAGAGAAGTTGCAGGGTCTCCGTCTCTGCAGATACTCAAAACCTGACTGGGCATGATCCTGAGTAACCTGTTCCACATGACTCTGCTCTGAACAGATGGGTGCTTTCCAACCTCAGCAAGTTGTCATTTGATGTTCTGCCCTTTATGGAAAAGCTATAGCATTCCCCATATTTTTATATATAAATGTTTCTCCTAACTCTAAATTCCAAGAGTTCTTAATCCCATTTTTTTCTCACACCACTCACTAAATCTTTTCTAACACCCTCAAAAAATGACGTGTCTTTCATGTTCTTTGATAATTAGTCACTAGCACAACATAACATCTGGTGGTTGTTGCATTTTTTCTTGGTTAAATGATCTGGATCTAATGCTGAAACAGAAAAATGCATCTCAATAAATAAAGCTGTACAAGCACCTTGCAGGCACTATTAACTGCTCGATGCTGCTGAACTTCATGTGCAGACCCAGGTAGAATGAAGCTGTGATAATGTATTGGAGCACCACAGCAGTGAAAGAGAAAGACCAGGGGCAATCCAGATTCTGAAACGAGACTGAAATTTGTTCCCATCCTTGTGATTTTGTGCAAAACATAGAAGCCACTGCAAAACTGATGTAAACTGTAGCCTCCTCTACATTATGCTTATGAGCATAAAACCTGACTTTTTGCACTCTATTGACATCCTTCCCATAGTCCACAGTTTGTACATACTGAGGTTTGCTTGTGTTAGGCTTCTCCCACTCAAAGAGTGCAGCTCCTCCATAAACAGATCTAATTTCAGAGCTGAGTCCTTTCAACCCACTGTGGAAGAGGAATTTCTGGAAAAAAAAATATTGTTTTCTGAACCAAGTTCAAAGATGATACTTGCTATGACACTATAGCAAGTTGACATAAATGACCATAAAATGCTGTTACTTGTAAGTCCAGGAGATTGTGTTGTAAGGCTGTTTTGCTCAGAACGAATAACTTGAAAACACAGAGTAGTTGAAACTACCTAAAAGATGATTTCTTTGTCATCTCCTACCTTCCAGAAAATTTATGGTTAGAATAGATTTCATTATGAATGTATTGTTGCTGTTGCTTTGTAAAGCAGCAGCATTTCTTTCTAAAGCCTGCCTTATCTCTTGCTGACCTCTGAAGCTATAAAGATGAGTGTTGTGTCATTTGGTACAGGAGTTGTCTTATCTTTATAACAAGCACATTTTCAAAGCAAAGTCAGCTTTCTTATTGCTTGTATTCTGCTATGGAAAAGTTTACTTAAAACAGAAAGAAATCTGATCACTGCAATATCTGACATCGTTACATTACTGTTTGCTCCATGTATTTAATGCAGTTGCTTTAAACACAACACATTTGATCAAGAAAACATTTGCATAGGACTAAATCCACAGATTGTATTCCATCTTTACAGTCTCAAGTTCTTGGTGGTTAGAAAAGGATCTTTGATTTTTGCTTAAATGTGTTTTATACTTAAAATTGCCAATAAAAACTGAGAAATATATGCTCTTGAGATGACCTTGTTTACATGCAAATATCTGTGAGGTATATACATCTTTGTGTTTATTAACTAAATTACTCATAAATTAAACAGAATCTCCCCTCTCAGTTTGGGTATACTCCTCTTTTCACATGGTCCATTAAGCATCAGTCCCTGAAGGTTTGCTGTTGAGTGCCTGTTTTATTGGTTACAATTTCCTCATGAACGACTTCTATGCTGAAGGAAACATCATGTATATAAACTAGATGTTTATATACTACAGCAAGCCTTGAGCAAGGTAATGCAGTTTACATAATTACATATGTGAGAAAATAGATCAATTAAAACTAAAGGTGTGGTTATTTTCTTAGGTTTGCATTGCGTACAAGACTGGCTGCCAGGCATGGTTCAAAGGTACTCCATCTAGCTACTCAAGGAATTCAAGTCTGGTCTTACAACTCTCTCTAGTAAGGAAGATCAGGGATGCCACAAACTAAATGCTGACTATTTTTTAATGAAGCCAAAATTTACCCTGGTCTGCAAACTGCATGTTATTAGAATGTCGTGTAAGTGAGACCCATTATTTTCAAGTAACAGTTATGTTTCCACAACTAGTATTCATTTGCCTTTTAATCACATGGAACTGAAACAAGTGCAATTTCTTGTCCAGTGTTCCTCTTTACTCTGTATTGTGCACTAGTGGTTACACCCAAGAATTTAAAGAGTTGTCAACAGCAAATTCATGGTACTTGGCTCCAAATTTTGTTTTAAGGAGTTCAAAGGCCCTGAGGGTAACCCGTCTTATGAAAATCAACCCCCCTCTGACCTACTCTTTACAAAGATTTAAAATTCTAGGGCCAAACTTGTTTTAGTGAGCATTCATAAAATGAGGATTACAATGGTCTTTCACTTCAAAACAGGTGAGGGGTTACGAAGCAAATATTTGCCAGCATAAGGAAGTTCAAGGTTCTGGAATATAAATAAATATCTTTAAATATCAGGAGGGACTAAGAGAAAGAATGTATACACATGAATCACATATTGTGCAGTCACATCTCATCACTCTGCAGGAGCACGGATACCCAGTTGTAATATTTATAATTAGATATTAACTGCAAACTGAAGAACTAACAGAAAATATTCCTGAAGGATGGCTTATACTTCTAAGAGGAAAACTTTGCACTTAAATTTACTTCTTTTTCCATAATTTAATGTTGGGTTTCCTATTGCTACATTATTTTTTTTCAGCACTCATATTCTGTAGTAGAGAAAAGTAGAGGAATGGTAAAACAGAATTAAGATCATTTGTCATAATTTTCCCATTGGGTGTCTTTGTGGTTTGAATTTCTTTTTCTAATGCTACCAAGATTTTTTAATAAGTCTAATAGAGCTATATTATTTAGTGCCTTGGGGGAATTTGGAAGAGAAAATATTTTTTATGTGAGAAAATAAGTATGAAATATTTCCAAAAGGAAAAAATGACAAATTTTTATTTTCACTTCCTAGGCTTCATTCCCTTTCCCATGATTGCTACTTAACACTTTTTAAGATGAATCAAAATTATCTCCTTTTCTTTTATTCTGTTTTGTTTAATTCTTTAAAATGAACATGTTTTGTGGAAAGGAGAACCAAAAAACATCATGCAGAAAAATCTACTTTGGAAGCTCAATGAGTTTCAATTGATTTTTCCTTCTCTCTGAACTGCGTTTGCATGCTTTAAATGATTTATTGTTCATTAGTTCAGGTTGGAAAAAAACTTTTAGTCTGTTATTGTGAACAGCAGAATTCAATAAAAGAAAGGAAAATGCTTTACTTGCAGAGATCCTGAAAGAAAAAAATGTGGTGCTTCAACATTTAAATTGAGATATAGTAGCAAGCTGCTTTCTGTTTTAATCCTTACTAATTTAAGAGCATAACTTTCATAGAAGCATAATGGACTTACAGTCTGAAGTCTTTCTAAATGGGAATTTCAAATGCACCACTGACTGTTTGTATTAGGCAAAATTGTCCCAGTCCTTGTTTGACTAGACAGGGCTATAATAAGAAATAAGCCTGGCTGTTGCATCTCTGCTTGGCTTCTGTATCCTTTCAGTGAAGATAGAGAGAGGATCTGAGTTTCTTTTGGCTAATCCTGGAGTGATCCTTAGCATTTTAGACAAAGAGTTGACTCCAGCAGCTCAGTCCTGTCCCAGAATAAAAGGAACTTCTATAGATCCGCTGTTGGACTCCATATAGCAAAGTAGGTATTACTGCTTGTGGTTGCTTTGTGGTGACACTGGCTTTTTTCTGCTGGGACAGCAAAAGGGGCATTGAAATAATGGGAAATATAAGTTTCTTTCCTGCCTTTAAGAGCAGAGGAGATGCACCTGTTAAGATCTGTAAGCAAACTGTTGAGTGCCACTGTGTGTTCTGTTAAACACGTGGCAAGTAAACCTGTTGCATATTTTTAATCACAAGAGGAAGCTTTACTTTTCCGTTTTCAGCAAACTCCTCAGTAAGTAGAATAATTCTCAGTTCATCATACCTTTTAATTAAGGCTTTTGCTTTTGTTGCATTTTGTTATGATAAAAGCACCTTATTTCTCAAACCAGCACTGCTTCTAGGCCAGATCTCCTGCAGATAGACATAGTCTCAGGTTTCATTCAATGTTGCTGGAACTGTTGCTTGGCTCCTGATCTTCTCCTGAGTATTTTTGCTAATATATATATATAAAAAATATTTTTTTTTTCCTGTAAGATGCAATATTTAAGGCAAGCAATCACCATCCCAGGACAGTAGCTGCTGGTTTCACTAAGTAATTGGACTGCAGGAGTCACGCTTACAGTTCAGACCTTGTTGACAGGAATTCAGTAGGGAGAGCAGAATGTTATTCTGACATACAGCACAGGGATTCTCTGGAGAGGCCAATGAATGCAAGAGAAATATATGGGCAGGCAAGTTCCCCTGCAACAATCGTTATTTAGTAAGTAATGTATGAAAGATAAGAGCAATGCATTATGAGTCTGTCTCTAGTTTCCTAAAATAGATCAGTGACTGCATTGCTTATGTCAGGTACAGTTTCATGTTCGGCTTTACAATTTTGTGGCTAATGTGAAAAAGAGGGTGGAGGGAATTCCTTTCATGTCAATCACAATTCTTTACTGCCACTGTTTTTTTCTTCTTCTTTTTTATTTTTTTTCTTTTTTTTTCTTCTGTTTTGTATTGCTTTTAAAATGCTACTAATTTAAAGTGATACTTTACAGCAAAAAGTTAAAACATTTGTTTGGGAAAAAAAAAATATATATATATATAGAGAGAGAGAATATATATATATATAAATATATATATAGAGAGAGAGAGAATATGTATAAAACATGTAGGAAGAGGAGGGGAATAAACAGAAATATATATATATATATATATATAAACAGAAATAATATTATGTTTATATATATATATATATTTCTGTTTATTCCCCTCCTCTTCTTACATGTTTTATACATATTCTCTCTCTTCCCAAAATCTTGTTCACTAAATTTTGTACAGATTTATTGACAACATTATTGTCTAGAAACATTGTTATTTGTTCTAAAACTGACTTTAGTTGAAAAACAACTTTTGCTGACCCGTCTCCATAAAAATATAATTGTTAATCTGATCACGGGTGGGTGGGAGTGTTAGAAAGTGTACTTTTTAAACATTTTCTATGTCATTTTGTCTCCAAATATGAAAAAAAATCCGTTATTCCTGAGTCATATTTCACTATTATAGTTCGCTATATTGTGATAGATTCTTGACAGATGTACATATACCTCACACAATTTGTAGACATGAAAAAAATATAGAGGAAAGAGAAAAGTAGTTCTGTGTTTAAAACACAAGCTAAAATCTATGATTGCTAGTGTCCACAGTGCAGGACACATGCTATTAACACGTCATTGTCATACGTTCATCCTAGCTGTCTGTCAAAACAAGATACAGATGTATCTATTCCCTATATATTACAATGCTGTTTGTCATGTTTCTTTTTTTTTTTAAAAAAAAAAAAAAAAAAAAAAAAAAGCGTACACAGCTATAGAGAAGGCTCTGATATTTTTTCTACTTTTCGTTTCAATCTGAAATGATTGATTTCAGTTTTTATTTAACATGCACAATATAACATACAGACAGGCTCTGGAGCAGTGATTACACTCTTGTTCCACCAAACACACCATTCCTTGGCCAGACAAATTAAAGATTATTTTTAGAAGTGCATAATTCATTAGCAGGGTACTGCTGTTCTGCATATTTGGACTCTTATGGAAGTCAAGGAAATGCAAAGACACCAGAGAAATCGTGTGTGACTGAGTCAGAAATTCATGGGAAGAGAAAAAAGTAGAAAGTAGAAATCAGAGAATATATTCTGTTAAAAGAAAGCAGACATCAATAATAACAGATAATTTCCTAAGACCTTCAGTCTTGTTGATGAATACTTCTGTAATCCATGGCTATCTCAAAAAGTTTAGGCAAAAGGTTGAGGACTGGCATCACTTTGTAGTGTAGACCTCAGAGATTTCTGTCCTCTGTTCATGGAAAAAGGTGCTTTAACTACTCTGACTTTCCATATTGCTGCTTTGTTAGCTGGAATTGCCCATGCATGTTGTCAGATCCAACTTCTCTACCACCTTAACATGCTAAGTGAAATGAGATAAAACTCAGCCAGAGAAAACATGACAATTGTAGCTGGTTGCCCTAATTCCTTCCCCACATCATTAATGTGCTATATCATCCCAATTGCTCCAGCAACGGTCTTTTTGTTAAAATATACAGCATATTATTTCCAAGTAAAGAAAGTACACTTTACTGAGGTTAGGTCAGGCCTGAGCTGTAAGACACCAGAAAGGTGTTAGTGAAGCATTTTTGAAGAAAGCCAGGTAAAAAATACGTTCAAGCTCTGGGGCCTTATTTTTTATTTTTATTTTTTTTATTTTTTTAGAGAAACTTTTTGGTTCCCTATATATTACAATAATGTGACTATCTTTAGCATTGTAATAAGACATAAAAATCCAGACAGATTCATGAAACCTTCTCTAGTAAACAGCCAAAAGTTTGCTCTGATCTTTGGTGGATCTCTGTATTCCTTCTAGTGCCTGAGTGACATGCTGAAGAATGACATGGGAATGTCACATAAAATGGCTCTTTTTTGACTCATCATGCTCTGTCTTACAGGCACCCTCTGTCTGTATTTGCAGCATGATAGCTGAGAACCTCATGGACGATGAAACCATTTAACACTCTGCAGCATCCTTCACTCCAGCACTGTCTCCCCAGTAAGTTCTGCAAAGTTATAAAGCAGTTTATCTTGCATGTTGCCTTGGTGACACTCACTTGAGAGATCAGCAAGGCAGAGCTGTCAGTGTGAGTGATTGCACAAACTTTGCAAACCGATGAATATGCCTGGAATGCTGAAAATATTAAACTGTAGTCTTTAGTTAATCATAATGCCAGAGGGGCAAAACCAGAATCAAGACTAATGTTGTGGTTCAGACGTCCTCTGTGGTAGGAAAGAGTTCAATTTACTGAGGGTGGACAGAAACTGAGATCAGAGCTCTCACCCAACCATCACTGCCATCCTTTATCACCCAGACATTCAGCATCCAAACTTTCCCCTTTCCAACTTTGGGAGTTTCTGCACTGTAACACCAGTGTGAAAAACAAGTATCTCTGTGAGACAGATCTTCTGTTGCTCACACAACTGCGAAAATAGCGTACTGACAACTGAATTTTTCAAAGCTAAAGTGAACGATCTCCTTGTTATTGTTTGCACGATACGTATTTCCCTGGAGGGCCTTGTGTTCAGCTCATCTGTTATTTAAAACTCCTGCTAAAATCAATGGGCACTCCAAGTGTGGAATGACTGCCAGAGCATCTCCAAATCTGAATAAGTAATTGCTGTTAATCATACACTAGGCTTCATGAAGAGCTGCTTTATTCAAATGATTTCCAATGGAGTTCACATTAGAAATATGCTTTCTTGTCATGCCATCAATATTTTGGAATATCAACAAATATTAGGAAGTTATATAATACCAAATGATAAAAATACTAACTCCAGTTCAGCCTCCCACAGTCGAGGAATATGCCTTCGCAGTTTTTTAGAAGCTGTGTCTGTCTTGTGCCATCCATGAAGCTGAAGGTTACTAACAGCTAATGAAGTAAATTAGCTAAAGCTAGTGGGAACATTCACCTGAGTAAGTATTATCTTTCAGGTGGGGAATCAATACAGCTTAAATACTAATTCTTGATTTTTAATGGCTCTTTTTCCATTCATCATGAAGACTAACTAAGTCTCTAGCTGAACTGTTTCAGTTCAAGCATGTACGTTACTACAGTTCTTCCCTATTTCATCAAAATATAAAACTAATTCTATTTATCTAGTTAAAAAACAAACAAACAAGAAGGTAACTAACCTGCTACTGATTGATTCTCTGATTTCATACCATAACACTCTATTTTTACTATATTGTTTTCTAGATGTTCCAGCTCTTTATTATTATTATTATTTTGTCATTTACCTAAAACATACTTTCTGTATAAAGGACTGCATGTACTGCAGATTGATATCTTTCAGGCTGCACCATGTACAATAAAAGGGTAGAGCAATAACAATACAAACATATGTCAACCAGATGTCAACCAAGCATGAAGTCAGGAAAAGGTCATATGTGGCAGCTTACAGCAGCTCAGAAAGAAACAGGAGAAAACAAACACACTGACATTTTCTGGACACATTGTTCTGAACACTTCAAAAATGCATATGAGACACAGTGTTGGCTCATAAATTTAATTTTCCTGTGCATTCACAGGAAAAATTCTTCTGAACTTCAGCCTGCTGATGAACTGAAACGGTGGTTCTGGTATCCAACAATGTGGTGCCTTGGCAGAGTGGCTCCTTTTCCTCTTGTAGCCCATCATACACAGTGCACTAAAGCTGAAGATTCCAAAGGTTAGAAAAGCTGTGTAGCCAGATGGCCTCCAAAGCAGCCCTCCCTTCCATTTTATAGGAATTGTGTGTTTTTTCTCTCCAACCTGCAACAGAGCCACTGAGGAAATATTTAAGACTTCTTCACTCAGCTTTAAAAGGTACCATTGCAGCAGGACAGATACTCATGCATTGGGGAAGAGGGGCCAATATCTGCATTACCTGTCATCAAATGAAACTTTGATTATTACCCATGTTTAATGCACTGGAATTCTCTGTGCTGCTGCCTCTTGGGGTGACAGTGTCTGCAAATCTGGTTACTGATTGCCTTGCTAACTTGCTTTGGTGAGCTCAGATGTTTTGCATTTTGTATGTGGAGAACAGATGGCAGTCAAGCCTTGAAACTGTATAGCTAGATTTTTCTGGATGCAAGCATTTCTAAATATTTAAGAAAAAAAATTCAATGTAATGCATTCTCCCAGACTGTATAGCAGACTGTTGAGCAGTATCTCTTTATAAATTCGAATTACCATAGTATTTTCTTCTTACTTTGTATAGCTAATAGTACTCAAACAATTAGCCCATGTTTACTCTTGGAAAGAACCAGTTTCATATGGGCTTATTTATCTCATTCTAACCATTGGGTAGACAAAAGCAGTTGCATATTTGAATCCTTGTTCATCAGGAAAGAGAAGCTATGCATCTGTTCAGCATGGTGCTGTGTATATTACAACCCATGTTAGTGCTAGCTCAGGTATTTCTGAAATGCTCCCTAGTGCACAACATAAACTTAATTAACATTGTGCCAGTTCTTTATTGTGTTTTCACTTGTACAAAGGGACTACTAACTGTAATTTAGGCTTGCTGGGGTCTGTTTATTGACTTGCATTAATTAGTAAATCCTTAATTTTCTCAACTTTTCTATAATAATAATAATAATAATAATAATAATGAAAATAATCTTCCTTCTCCCCTCTTATGCACACCCTACAGTCTCCAAGGTCTTTATTTTTTGATAAACATAAGGCAGAAGAAAGTACAGAATGTGCCTTTTTCTCCTACACTGAAATTCTGTAGCGGTTACAGCATCATTTTCAGAAAATAAATGAAATGATAGTAGTCCTGAAGCATCATAGTTTTACAGTCAGGAAAGATGAAACACCCCCATTAAGATATGGTGTTTCAAATTTGTAATGCTCAGCTAGAAATGGGAAAGGGATAAAATCCTCATTATGCTTGTGTTGATGAGTATTTTTCTGTATAATATGTTTGGTGTTATTTTCTTCTTGCACACAACAATATTGCTTTAATAACAAAATATATTTGAAGCTCTCCATTTACAACTTAAGATGAGGAAGTGTTGAAACATCAGACTACTAAGAATTCATAATTTTGTAATGGGTTTGTGAAGAAAGGGCACAGAGCCAGAAGGAGGTTCTGAATGACATACTCCACCCCTTTCCTACAGTTTAAACTTAAAAAAAAATCTGCCTTTAAATTCGCCAGATATATTTCTTCCTATCCTCCAAATAGAATTGTTGCAGATCTCATTGTCTTAGTGCTGAAGTTTTAGAGAATGACACTTATAGGTAACTGGAGTTGGTAATGAAACATTTTAATTAATTTTTAAATTAAATCATTATCCAAGAGAAAAGAATTGCTACCATTGACAGACAAGAGAAACTTCCTCTCCTATTCCAGCAGCAGAGCTTGTCTACGGAATATTGTAAGAAAAGGGCTACCCTACTCCCTGGATCCCAGAATTGATACAGACATAGGACAGTGAAATTCCCTGTTTGAATCTGCTATCTTCAGTAGTGCTAAAAAACACACACACACCAAGCATGTTAGTTTAAACTGTGTTATATTTGTAAATCACCTACTCATCTTTCAAGGTCCATCAAGAAATGTCATTGTTGTGGAAGCTAAGTGGAAAAGTAAACATGTTAACTTTAGGACATGACTCGCCATCTGGTTGTGCTTAGTATTCGGTCAGATGGAAGGTTCAAAACCAAATATGTGCTGCTCATTCCCAGAGCTTGTGCTCAATCACTTACAGGAATGTCTTTATAGACATTACCAATATGTATGCTTTGTGGTCTTCCAAATACTCTTGTATTTCTCATTTTGCAGGTGATCGATGCGCATAGTTACACATGTAAGTGTCAGTCACTTATAATTTATGCTTTAAAAATAATTCACTATAATTCAGTTAATGGGGCCATATGTTGAGTCAGCACTTCAAACCTCTGTTTAATCTAAATTCTTCATTGTTAGTTCAAGCTATATATATATATATTTCACTGCCAACAAAAAATATATTTGGAGGCAGATATTCTACTGAAGTCATGCTGATTTAATGTCAGCTGAGAATGTGGCTTGCGATTCACATTTTTCATTCCTAAACCTTTTGGACTCAAACTAAATTCTGTGGATGCAGTTTTAAATGCATTTTTAACCTGTATAATTTGGATCTGTAAAATCTGATGGTTTGAAATGCAGTTGAGCTGCTTGTGGACACTGGCTGAACTAGCACTATCTATTGATCTATTTAAAGTTGTTGCTTATTAAGGAAATATTTAAATTTCCTTTCATTCTTTCTAATGCATATAAAAATGGGCTTCTCATTCCCCTGTGGTTACATTCAAATGGGTTATCACAACTCATTACAAGTTGTATAACAGCACTCATCTATGTGTGCTGCACAGGGTAGCAGTGCAAAGTAGGGCACAGAGGACTTAGGGCTGTGTTTACTCACAGCAAATCACATAAGGCCCCACAAAAAGCTTTATTGGCATGGCCATGACATGGCATGCATTCCATATTGTCACATTTATGCTTGATATTACCTTCAAGTCCTAGTTAGATGTGTTTTAGCAAGGTATAGCAACATGGCCAATGCAAGCAAGAGAGAGAACCTTAAACACTGTCTTCAGAACACAGGACAGTGAAATTAATTAAATTGATAGAAGACACTAGTTTTCTATATTTGCTATAAATACGATATCTACATTACATCTACATAATACAAAATGCTAACCTGTAAGTTAAGATTGTAAGTTAACCTGTAAGTTAAGACTGAACTTATAAATGCTTGAAATCCCTTGATTAGAAACTGCTGGCAATACTAAGCTAATGCAAAGATGCACTTGTTCTATTGGGGGAAATAAGCATTTGAAAATAACAATAAATAGTGATACTTAGCACTGTATGCTAATTTTATCTCTTTCTTTCTCTCTTTCTTTCTTTATTAATTTACATAGAGTATTTGACAGCCAATGAAGAGGCATAAAACTCTCTATAGCTTTTTATTTACTTTTTACATATATAGATATCAGTTTTCTCAGTTTCAAATGTGTTGTATAACCTGCTTTAACGTCAGGGGAGCTATTCCGGATTTGCTCCATGGTAACACACATGTTTTGCCACGTCTACCTATGTAGAATTTCAAGTCTTTCACAATTAATTCCTCTTGCTAAATGATGTGGTCAATCAGCAAAGCCAAGCACCTGAAATATAATTTTGAGGGATGCATTATTAAATTATTAACAGATTACAGTCATTATTAATTCAGTCTAAAGTAATGTGAGAAAAGACATGCAGTTACCTTGGAGGAATGAACAAATGTATTAAAACTGGCAAGAAAACCCATCAGTAAAACAGGTGATAATCAATCTTGAAGGAGTTTAACAAACGGCAACATCATGAAATGGATGTTGTCATATGCTGTAGACTTTTGGTGATGACTGCAGACAGATAGAGAAATAAAAGTTTATAGCACAAATATGACATAAAAATCTTAGGAAGGAACTGGTAAACAGGAAATTGCATTTGAAAATAACATTTTTTAAAAATATATATTTATATTATTTATTTTTATATGTTTTATATTTATAATTATATTTCTTTCCTATATTTTATGTTGATAAAAACCTGAATGCACAAATACTATTTGAATAAACAAAATATGATGACACATCTTTCAGAATTTTAGGTTGAAAAGATCTACTTCTGTTCTTACAGTATTATTTTCAGTTTCAAATCCAGATTTTTGTTTTAAACTTTTTTCACATATGGAAAAATGTTTTTTCTGTTGTAAATCATATTATTGCTCCAAAACCAGAGCACTGAACAGACACGTGTAGTTTAATATTAAGTTTATTGTCATATTTAAAACAAAGTGGGTGGCAACATTCCAAAAGACAACATGGAATAACAAAACCCCATCTATATAGACTGTCAAGCAGCATGAGGGATTGGAACAAATCTACATCTAGTCAAGCTCAATTTCTTGACGACGTCCACTTTTGTTGCCATGTTATTGATCTTGAGGGTTGGTAGGATGTCAGTAATTGTCTTCTGGCATTATCTTTTTATGGTGTTTATTTTACTTTCTTTCCATGTGTTATTTCATTATTCTAATTAAATTCAGCTTGAAAAGCTATTAGTAAAAAAGATTATGTACATTCTAGCAATTTGTTTTTGGTATCTGTTCTCTGATTTATAAATGTATTAGTATCATGCCTTTGTTGTTCTAATGGCTTATTATTGTCATCTCACCATGGCATCATTTTAATTATGTATGAGGAGTAAGAACTAAAAGATAAAAGGAAAAAAAAAAAAAAATCCCACAGATCAACTGTTCCTCAAGCCCATGAGAAATATGCAACTCATGGGACTTAAAAAAAGGTATAAATAACTTTTAAAATATATGTCAGAAGTCAGCTCTTCTGAACCCAGTAACTCCGTTTAACTCCACTGAAGTCATTGGAGTTACTGAATTAAATTCTAGTAGAGGTAACCATTAATAGATAATGGCTTTTTTGTTGTTAAAGAGTAACAGTGTACTGTTTCTACTGCATCTGTTACTTCTTTCATAAAAGAAATAAACCACACTACAAAACAATGTCAACTTTTTATTATTTTAAAGATTTATCAATAAAGATAAATTATATTATTTAGTCTCTCCACCTGTGAGAAATAGAGATTTAAGTGTTTAGTAAAATCTTCCTGTTCTATTTTAAGTTTTTAAAATTTAATTGCAGTGAAGCAACTAAAAGACTCCATCTACACAAATATCTCAGAATGAAACACTTCATTCAAATTCAAACATTTTTTGTATATCTTTCTTTTGTACAAATAATATTCAATATGTGAAGTGCAATTAGACAGCTTGCCACATTTCAGAATTTCCTTTAATGTTTCAGGTAGTCAGGTGTTATAGGGCGTAAGAAAATGTAAGAGTGTGTGCCCAAATATACTATTGGGATAGAGGAATTAAAGGATTTTTTTTTCCCTACCTTTGGCTACATGCTTTAAAAAGGAAAACAAAACAAAACAAAACAAAACACACCTTATTCTCAAGAAAAGTTAATGGAGATCTTCACAGGAATATACTATTTTGAACAAATGTTGCAATACGGAGAAGGACAAATAGGATCTTACTAAATGTTTTACCTATTTAATGTTAATGGTCATATCATAGAGATGTTATGAAGAAAAAAAAAATATTGTGCAATATTGGAGAAAGTAAAGATGAAGCAAATCATTGTTGCCGTGTGATTTCTACCAGAAAAACAGTCCATAATCAGGAGAAGGAAAAATGTTGGGAGTGAGCCCAGACTGGAAGTGAGCCAGGGAAGCACCACAGGGAAGAACAAAGAATTAAGCAAACAGGTTCAAGGAGGCTAACAGCAAAATGACAAGAGGCAGTGATCACAGAGTATTGCAAAAGACATTCCAGCTGGACAGAATGGAGAAAAAAAAAAAAAAAAAGTAAATGCAGTGCAATCAAATAGATGCTGATGTGTTCATAGACTCAAAGACTTGTTTGAATTGGAAGGGACCTTAAAGCTCATCCAGTTCCAACCCCCTTGCCGTGGGCAGGGTCATCTCCCACCAGACCACGCTGCTCAAATCCCCATCCAGCCTGGTCCTGAATGGGATGGGGATTCTCAGGGCAGCCTGTGCCAGGGCTCAACTCCCTCGTAGTAAATTTAGGGAATTAGTAAATAGGGAATTTCTTTCTAATGTCTAATCTAAATCTACCCTCTTTCAGTTTAAAGACATTACTCCTTGTCCTATTAGAGGTTGCAAAATCATCAGCTCTTGTACTCGTGGGGGACTTCAACTTCCCTGACATATCCTGGAAGCACAACACAGCCCTGAGAAAGCAGTCTAGGAGGTTTCTGGAGAGCGTGGAAGATAGCTTCCTGACGCAGCTGGTTAGTGAACCTACCAGGGGTGGTGCCCCGCTAGACCTTCTCTTCACAAACAGAGGAGGACTGGTGGAGGACGTGATCGTCGGGAGCTGTCTTGGGCAGAGTGACCACGCAATGGTGGAGTTCACTATTCTTGGCGAGGCCAGGAAGGGGACCAGTAAAACCGCTGTATTGGACTTTCGAAGGGCTGACTTTGAGCTGCTCAGGACACTAGTTGGTGGAGTCCCTTGGGAGGTGGTTCTGAAGGGCAGAGGGGTCCAGGAAGGCTGGGCGCTCTTCAAGAGGGAAGTCTTAATGGCGCAGGAACGGTCTGTCCCCACGTGCCCAAAGACGAGCTGGCGGGGAAGAAGACCGGCCTGGCTCAACAGAGAATTGTGGCTTGATCTTAGGAGGAAAAAGAGGGTTTATAAGCTTTGGAAAAGTGGGCAGGCCACTAAGGAGGACTTTAAAGAAGTAGCGAGGCTGTGCAGGGACAAAATTAGGAAGGCCAAAGCTCATCTGGAGCTCAATCTGGCTACTGCCGTTAAAGATAACAAAAAACATTTCTATAAATACATCAACACAAAAAGGAGGAGTAAGGAGAATCTCCATCCTTTACTGGATGCGGGGGGAAACTTAGTTACAAGAGATGAGGAAAAGGCGGACGTGCTCAATGCCTTCTTTGCCTCAGTCTTTAGCGGCAATACCGGTTGTTCTCTGGATACTCAGTACCCTGAGCTGGTGGAAGGGGATGGGGAGCAGGATGTGGCCCTCATTATCCATGAAGAACTGGTTGGTGACCAGTTCTTCATGCCTAAGTGCCTACGGCACTTAGATGTGCACAAGTCGATGGGGCCGGATGGGATCCACCCAAGGGTACTGAGGGAACTGGCAGAGGAGCTGGCCAAGCCACTATCCATCATTTATCAACAGTCCTGGCTATCAGGGGAGGTCCCAATTGACTGGCGGCTAGCAAACGTGACGCCCATCTACAAGAAGGGCCAGAGGGCAGACCCGGGAAACTACAGGCCTGTCAGTTTGACCTCAGTGCCAGGAAAGCTCATGGAGCAGATCCTCCTGAGAGCCATCATGCAGCACTTGCAGGGGAAGCAGGCGATCAGGCCCAGTCAGCATGGCTTTATGAAAGGCAGGTCATGCCTGACGAACCTGATCTCCTTCTATGACAGAGTGACGCGCTGGGTGGATGAGGGAAAGGCTGTGGATGTGGTCTACCTTGACTTCAGCAAGGCTTTTGACACCGTCTCCCACAGCATTCTCCTCAAGAAACTGGCTGCTCTTGGCTTGGACTGGCGCACGCTTCGTTGGGTTAGAAACTGGCTGGATAGCTGGGCCCAAAGAGTCGTGGTGAATGGAGCCAAGTCCAGTTGGAGGCCAGTCACTAGTGGCGTCCCCCAGGGCTCGGTGCTGGGGCCGGTCCTCTTTAATATCTTCATCGATGATCTGGACGAGGGCATCGAGTGCACCCTCAGTAAGTTCGCAGATGACACCAAGTTAGGTGCGTGTGTCGATCTGCTTGAGGGTAGGAAAGCTCTGCAGGAGGATCTGGATAGGCTGCACCGATGGGCTGAGGTCAACTGCATGAAGTTTAACAAGGCCAAGTGCCGGGTCCTCCACCTGGGGCGCAATAACCCCAAGCAGAGCTACAGGCTGGGAGAGGAATGGTTGGAAAGCTGCCAGGCAGAGAAGGACCTGGGAGTGATGGTGGATAGTCGGCTGAATATGAGCCAGCAGTGTGCTCAGGTGGCCAAGAAGGCCAACGGCATCCTGGCTTGTATCAGGAACAGCGTGACCAGCAGGGCTAGGGAGGTGATCGTCCCCCTGTACTCAGCTCTGGTGAGGCCGCACCTCGAGTACTGTGTTCAATTTTGGGCCCCTCGCTACAAGAAGGACATGGAGGTGCTTGAGCGGGTGCAGAGAAGGGCGACGAAGCTGGTGAGGGGCCTGGAGAACAAGTCCTACGAGGAGCGGCTGAGGGAGCTGGGCTTGTTCAGCCTGGAGAAGAGGAGGCTCAGGGGTGACCTTATCGCTCTTTTTAGGTACCTCAAGGGAGGCTGTAGCGAGGTGGGGGTTGGCCTGTTCTCCCACGTGCCTGGTGACAGGACGAGGGGGAATGGGCTTAAGTTGAGCCAGGGGAGTTTTAGGTTAGATGTTAGGAAGAACTTCTTCACTGAAAGTGTTGTGAGGCACTGGAACAGGCTGCCCAGGGAAGTGGTGGAGTCACCATCCCTGGAAGTCTTCAAAAGACGTTTAGATGTAGAGCTTAGGGATATGGTTTAGTGGAGGGCTGTTAGCGTTAGGTTGGAGGTTGGACTCGATGACCTTGAGGTCTCTTCCAACCTAGAAATTCTGTGATTCTGTGTGATTCTATCACTGCATGCCCTTGAAAAAAAGATGGAATCTCATGAGAGCAGAGCAGAGAGGGAGAATCACCTCCCTTGACCTGCTGGCCACTCTTCTTTGATGCAGCCCAGGGTATGGCTGGCTTTCTGGGCTGCAAACATATGTTGCCAGCTCATGTTAAGCTTCCCATTATGGTTGATGGTTGTACTCCCAGATCCTTCTCATCAGGGCTGCTCTCAATCCATTCTCTGCCCAGACTGTATTTGTGCTTAGGATTGGTCTGACCCAGGTGCAGAACCTTGCACTTGACCTTGTTGAACCCCACAAAGTTTACACAGGCCCACCTCTCAGGCCTGTCCAGGTCCCTCTGGATGGCATTCTTTCCCTCCAGCATGTAGACCACACTACACAGGTTGCATTGTCAGCAACCTTGCTGAGTGTGCAATTAATTTCATTCTCCATGTCTTTGACAAAGATGTTAAACAGCACAAGTCACAATACTGACCCTTGAGAAATGCCATTTGTCACTGGTCTCCTATGGGACATTTGAGCCATTGACCACAACTCTTTGAATGCAACCATCCAGACAATTCCTTACCTACCAGGTGGTCCATCCATCAAATCATTGTCTCTCCAATTTAGAGACAAGGATATCATGTAGGACAGTGTCAAATGCATTATACAATTCCAGGTAGAAGATACCAGTTGCTCTTCCTTGTTGTCCAAAGAAGGTGTAAAAAGTGAATGTGGTGTATCCACATGTTATCCATGGGATAACACTTCCCACTTCTCTGCTGGCCATTCTTTTTTTTTTTTTTTTTTTTTTTTAAACCACTGTCCCATTGCCTCATAAATTACCAATGTTAATGAACATTGATCTCATCTAAATTGCCCGAGGAGAGCAATGCTGCCCTAGATTAGCCTTCTGCATTACTTAGCAGTATAAGAAAAAGATCTGTCATGGGCAGTAATAAACATTAAAGAGAAAACAAACAGGACTAGGTTCCTAAAAAGCACTGAACACTTGCTTTATTAGAAATGGGCAGTTTAAGTACAAAACAAGCAGATAGACTCAAATACATGGAAAACCCATTATAAGATAAGCAAAACTACATGTTTTCTTAAGAGGAGGATATTGTTTTCCAAGAGAACTGATTGAATAATATTTCAAAGCAACAATCATTTTATTACAGTTTTTCCAACAAAGTCTTTTAAGATCCTATAATGCATCAGTCAGCTGCAATGTACAATTACACCAGTGTGAATTATTGAATTGCATTTCTATATCAGAAGCTGCAGTATTGATGTTTTCCTTGCCTTCCAGTTATAATCCAATGGCAAAGTGATATTCTGTGTGACACTGATCTACTAACCGCAAAGTCCTGCTCTGAGAAAAAGTTAAGGGTGATGGTATTGTTGCAGAAAAATAACACTCTGCAGAAAAATTTACAACACCGTGACGTTTTAACTCACTTATGATTTTCAAAATCTCATCCAGTGATTTTCAGATGCCTACTTATGGTTGCTCACTCTAAGATCCCTGTGTCTTATCAGCATTTTTTGAAAATCAATCTTTTAAATTAAGTTTCAATTTCTGTCACTTTCAAAAACAATCAGCTCTGATTTCTTCCATATGATTTATTTATATATATGCACAGAATATGTGCAACACTCACCATTTGTGAAATAGCTACGACTAGGGCAAATCTGTTAGCACTTCTTTTAATGTGTAACTCCAAGTAGTTAGATTCATAAAATCTATGGATGGATGACTTACTTCCCAGATCCCATATTTTATTTATTTACATGTATTTTTTTAAATGATAATCCCTGCTACTCTAAGTCAGCTAAAAAAAAATAAAAAAAATTAAAAAAAAAAGATAAATGGTGTATAATGGGTTGCTTGATAACCACAAATTTGAAACTAATGCAAAGGCATAGATTCAGAATTTTATGCTTAAATTTCTGTTATCATTCTGTCTCACATCCGGATTCTCAGCTGATATAAAATAAGGTTGGTTCCTGCTGACTGTAAAAGAGTTCCGTTCAGTGGTACCAAATGAATGTCCAAGCTGGTTATAGATAAATTTTGATGATTTCCATTTCTGGAACCATTGTGTACTTGAACAGACATTTCAGAAAATTACGTTTTTCTAATGGTCATATTGATTCACTAACATAGAAGCACCACTTGATATTTCAGCATCCGTGGGACAGCAGGATATGTACTTGTGAAGATGCTCACACTTTATTGTTAAACTTAATAATAAGTAAATGGTACATTAAGAAAAAAGATCTACATTTTGCTCTGCTGAACCTTTTTTTTTTTTTTTTCTTTTTGTTTTTTTTCTTTTTAATCACACAAGGTAATTAACATTTAGGAACATAAATATCATCACATCACATCTTAACATCTTCATTAGGGATTTATTTAAAGAGCCAAACTCTCTGAGTAATAGGAAATGGGTATTGGGGGAAAAAAAAAAAAAAAAAAAAAGTAAAAGAAAGAAAAGCTGAAGTATAATCAGGTCTACTTGTTAGTATTTTCAACATAACCTTGCGTTAAATTCTAAGGTAGTCTAGATTACATGTATGAAACAAACAAACAACAAAAAAAAAAAACTTAAAAAGCAGTTAACCCACATCTGATTCAGCTTGATTACTTGAACGTTTCTGATCTCACTTTAAACTCTGCAGAAGAAGCTCAGATATATCACTAATATAGTCGTACCAGGCACTAATTCCTGTTTCTGCTTTATCCAGTCATTTTAGAAAGAAAAAAAAAAAAAAAAAAGACAGAAAGTGTTAGATTTGTAGAGACCTGTCAAAGTCCTTTGTAGATACATTTAACGTGTGCAGTTTGGAGCTGCCAGTAACTTTTTTTTTTTTTTTTTTCATTTTTTCCCCCTAATGCATTTTTCTAACATACAGAAGCTCCCTAGGAAACCAGATCTGTATGACCTGCTTCTGTAACATCTTTAGCTGCACTTTGAGGTTATTTCTCTCATCTTGCGGTGTCTAAAATCTGCATTTTCTAGACTAAAATTATATTTTGTATAAACTTAATACTGTTCATAGGATGTATTTTCAGCAAAAAGAGTACGTGTGGCAAATACGTTGGTGTTCAAGAAATCCCCAGAGGAAAAAAATGTATATATAAAAAAATGAATTAGTGAGCAATGGCTAAAAAACTAAGGCTATAATCAATTTTCCATGTGTGCCTAACTACTCATGATGCTATAGGTATTTACATATGAATCATGTTGAGAATGTATCTCATAGAGCTTCTGTCTAAAAGTCAAGATTTATTAATATATAATTAAATGAATACAAGAGAGAAATAACTGATTAGTGATATGAAACTGTAAATCATGTTCTGGTTCACAGAAAATGTACGTGAGCTGCTCCTATTTAAGGCCAGGGGAGTTCATAGCATTCAATTGAATTTCACTATGGAAGGACAAATAAATAATTTATTCTCTTAGCTGCTTAGAGAGGTTATAGTGAGGTGGACATCGTGTTCTTCTCCCAAGTGCCAAGTGATAAGATGAGGGGAAATGGCCTCAAGCTGCAGCAGGGGAGGTTTATATTAGATCTTAGTATAAATTTCTTTACTGAAGGAGTTTTGCAGCAAGGGAATTGAGTCCTGGGTAGACTGAATGTTGGGTCAGTTCAAGTTTTAAATATACTTGTGTATGTGTGTACAAACAAATGTATATGCATAAGTCCAGGATGTCCGGTGTGAGGTCAGCCTTGAAACACAGTTGATCATTGTACTGTGTTGGTCACGCTTCTGCAAATGTGGTTAAAAATTTGGCTATCCTGATGGGTGCCTCTAGAACACTGGATAGAACACTGGAGAAGACGCATTGAGAACTTGGTATTTTTTCCTAAGTCAAGCCAAACTTAGTTAAGTCTTCAATTCTCCTTAACTTATGAGCAGCGAAAGAAAGATCCTGTAAAATAAGTAACATTTTATTTGGGAACTGTTGCTAGATTTCTTTCTGTGTTGGCTGTAATTGATTGTTGTAATTTTTTCTATTCATGTGAGGCAATTACAGTAGAAGATAGATACTTCTCTGGCCTTTTAAATTTAGATAGCTTTTTTTTTTTTTTTTTTTTTCCCCATCTCCCTTGTGCCTCTTCTCCTATATACTCCTATTGGCTTATACACAGAATCTTCTTTTTGTGCCAGATTGTCTCTTACAAGGAGACACTGGTAACTAAAATGCTATTTAACATAACAATTTTGAAGAATCAATAATTAATTAAATTAAAACAGAAGCAGTTTATGACTGTTTCTGCTGATAAATGTGGGTAAAATGCAACTGAAGTGAATGGATTGACATAATTTACATGAGGAGAGATTTTGGCCTTGGTTTGCAGTCCTGAAAAGAAACGTGGTGTTATGTTGTTCTTCCTCCTTGTAGTGACAGGAGCTTTCACAATAAAAATCTCTTTTAATTTATGACTTGCCATAAAAGACACTGCATGACAGGGTTCTCTGCTACTGTGGTCTTCTGCCAGGGACAGAGCTACTATTCATTATGCTTTACATTGTGGAGTCACTTATCATGTTTCTTACTCCACTGGTCCATCTCATTATTCTCCAGGAAAGCCATTTTAGGAACTGCTAGTAACTTACTCAAATTACAAATGGGTCTATGCCAGTTTTGGTTTTGAACAAGAAAACAGTTCCTAATTTTGTGAATTAGGAACATGGGGTTGTGCCACTTGATAATGCAATGTGACATAGTGGCTCATCTAAAGGTCAAGATATCCCTGCTGAATCAAATCTTGAAGTGGCATCATTGTATGCATTTGTTTTCTCAAATGAGTTCATAGAGCCAGAAAGACAAAAAAAAAAAAAAAAAAAAAAAAAAAAAAAAAAAAAAAAAAAAAAAAAAAAAAAATCTAGACCTGTAAGGGGTCTCTTAATATTTTTTTTTTTTTTAATTTTTTTTTTTTGGATAAAATAAATCCATTGTAGAAAATTCAAGCTTGGAAAGTACTGTTGATGACAATTTGGCATGGGATGAAAATGACAATGAGTGAAGTGTGCAAATCTGTTTTCATGTGTACTGCACAAGCAAAGCCAAATATGTTCTTTTTCTTGTTTTTAAATACTATTTATTCTGTTTATAATGTCCTTGATATCTGGGAACTGAAATGGTTCTTTAACTCTTGTCTTTAAATTGTATGTGTGTCTAAGTTTGCCCAGCTGATAACTTCAATTGCAATATCATTAGCTTTATTGTTTACTTCAAAAAATAAGTATGTATAGAAATGAAGCTTCAATGTGAATGTTCTGACTCTGCAATTTTTTTTTTTTTTTTTTTTTTTGAAGTTAATAGGGGTAATATATTTTGAAAAAGATAGGAATAACAATACTTTGAACTTATTAACCTCTTTCATCTGAAATTTAGAAACATTAACTAATTAAGCATCACAATTCCACTGTGAGTTAGAAACATCGTAGTAAGCACTATATTTTCTTGACATTTCTACTATTAGAGTTATTCATAATGGTTTTAAGAAGGCATTATATTAGCTATTTAATAATGTATGACACCATTAACAAGCAAGTTGGGCTAGAAAGTGGAGGATACAGAAATAGAGTTTATCCATGTGAGTGAACCCAGGAAACAAACTGAATTAAAACTAAAAGCCAATTAACTAAACTTCCCCAACCCTCTGCATGGAAATTCTTATTGAGAAGTACCATAGTCACAACTGGAGCAGGAATAACTATGAGCTTCTATGTGGTAAATTTCTACTGTAGCTTGTTCTGAGTCCGTTTCTGGACTGTGACCATTAGGCAATGTGATAATAGAAATTACTGGAAAGTATAAAACATTTAAAACCAAATGAAAATATTTTTCCTTTTGCAGTGAAGATTTTGAATGTTATAAAAACAAAGTGCTTTAAAATTCAATTTAATTTTACTTAAGCAGGCAGGAAAAGCACTTCAATTATTCCACTCTCCAGAGGGAAAAATATGAAGTGGGAGAACATGATTTTCATTTCACTACTACAGTGAACCTTATTGAACATTCCAATGTTTTTTGTTTGTTTGTTTTTTAATTTATTTTTTTAAAAAGGTATGATGAAAAAGAAAAATCACAATTTTTTCATTTTGGAATAAAATATATTTTCTATTAGGTGTTTATTTTATTAAAAAGGTTTACCAACAGTACCCAGTCGAAGTATCCCACTTCGTTTAGAGTCGGGAAATGTATGTGAGAATTACATTATAAATTTTCAATCATTATTTCTCACAGTTGTGTAGTCCTTGTCTAGTCTTGTATCTAGCCTGCAACACAGACCAACCCTCCCTCCCCCCTTTTTCTTAGAAACGAGGTAAGAAACCTTTGGCAGAAAATTGTTGAACAAAAAAATTCTATCCACAGGAAAAGTTTCTTTCCAAAACCCACTCATAGATTTCAGCTTTTTTTTTAATTTCCTAATACTTGTTTCCAAAATTATTTGCTATTATTATATTTATAAATAGATATGTATTATATTATATATATAATGTATAAGTTATTTACTGATTTCAAAAAAAAAGGTTTTTTTGCCAGTTCATTTTTGCCTGTGCTGGAAAGCTGTTTACTGAAGTACAGACATTACATAAAAGAACAAAACATGTCTCTTAGCTACCTTCAGAAGGTTTCTTTCAAGAAACAAGATTCAGTTCAAAAGTTATGGTTGATTAGTCTAAAAATACAGTAAGAAATGCTTCTCTTTCTTGTGTTTAGTAATAGGCTATGTGAGGTATCCCTGTGCTTAAGGAAATTTTGGTTAAGATTTTAAAATGTTTTAATCAACTCTTATAGTGAATTATTTCCTTTTCTTGTTGCTTTGGGGTAGTGCCTGAAATGTTCTCTGTTGGATGTAGAAAGACACAGCTCCCAAAAACTGCACAAATTCTATTTTAGTTATAAAGGAATAAGTAAGCTATGAGTAACCTCTGAGAAGTGGTGAAGCAGAGAAGGGCCAGTTTCACCGTTACTTCAACAGGAACGGTGTGGTCAAAAAAGGAGCGAGGTGAACAGGACAAAACAAAGAGCATGATATGACATCGTGAGGATGTAAAATGAGCCCAGCACAGCAGCTCACGCATTGTCTTGTCAGTGTCCCCAGGTCACTGCGACCCTCTGGTACTGCTGTCCCCCTCCTGCCCATTTAAAAATATTTCCCTCAGTCTCGTCTTCTGTGACAGAGTGAGCAATGTGCTGGAGGATAAATGATCATTCAGAGCAACATTGGGCAACAGCACTAAGCATGGCACGGTTTTGCTGTGAGACAGGCAATAACATTTGCAGGCAAGCTGAGCTGCAGTCTAGCATCAGAAAGAACATTTCAGAGAGCTCTGAAATGCTGTATTTGCAAAGGCTGGGGAGAGAGCAGGTTGGTGGTGTGCCAGAAAGATGTAATTTGTGCCAGGTTGTCAAGAGGTACCCAGAACAAGCATCCTTCTGCTGGGAGTGGGCAGGGAATTCTCTGGGTGCAAGAAAGAGGGAAAGGCAATGAATAACCAGTGTGCTGGAGGGTATACGGGGATCATTACTGCACTTTGTCATGTATGACTGGGGAGATCCTGAGAGTCTGACTACATTTTAAGTTCAGTTTTCAAGATTTCAGCCGAGAATAAAAAAAAAGTTAACATATTCACTTTTTATAGTACAGAAACTACAACCAGTTGCCGTGATACTCCCTTAGTAATGCAATAAGAAGCAGAGTTCTCCATACGTTGTGCTGGGATCTTCCTAATCCACCAGGAGGTCAGACTCACTGGGAAGGTTTAACATACCCAGGGTCTCTTTAGCAATCTGAGCAGCAAACACAATGGAAGTTATGCTGTAGCTCTGGATTCGGGAAAATGAAGTGTCTGACTTCCCTCCTTGATCTCTGTTTCACAGATAAGCAAGCAAGCAGTGTCAGTGTTGCTTTCTTTTCCATTTAGTCTAGTACTCTGCTGCTCTTTCCAAAAGTCTCAGGAGACCAGACTGTTTAGTGGTAAAATGGATAGCTGAGATATAGAAAGAAACCCATGGTTAGCTCTCCATGGATACCCTCCCATGCATCACATGCTGCATTCTTTTTTTCCAGGCTTTTCCAAATAATTTTGGATGTAATACGAGAAATTTCCATCACTAACTGCATGTGGTATATTGTTTTCTTCTTGTGGGTATAAGTAAAAGTCACGAAAAACTGCCTAGAGTTTAAAGAGAGGTGCACAAAGTCGCTTATCCTTGAAAAGTCTGTTTGAAAAGCTCAGCCATTCTTCTGATTTTGGAGGGCTTTGATGAGAAGAGGTGGAGAGGGAAAATTTATGGTAGGGGTTCCTAAGCACATAGTTAAATATATGTAGCCCAAGTGAAAAAGTGAGTAAGTTGTTGTACAATATCCTGTAAAAGATGATTTCATCATGGCTGAGGGAGTCTATGAGGAAAACATTACTGCTGGCTTTCTTTATTCCTCCCTAGCTGTCTGATTTTCACAGCTGTTGGAGCCTACTGGCCCAGATGATCCTCCGCATCACCCTGATACAGCCATTCCTATTAGCAGTCTCTGCACAAACTAGCCTCTGAACTCCATCAGCCAGCTGTGCTATGAAAGTAGCGAAGCTACAAATATTAATGGATATAAGAAAAACAAGAGGTTAGAAGGTCCTCTTCTATATGATTCCTTAAGTCTTTGTGATATCACTATTAGCTAGAAAACTGCCTGCCAGTGATGTCAACCAGCCATGTGGTGGTAGAGGACGTGTTTTGAGGCATGAGATAAGGTTATGGCTCTGAAATCATTCTTAGCCTGACCTTACTCTGTCCTCAGATTTATAGATTAGAGCTCTGGTGGAGGCAGCATGGTTGCAATGCTAAAGACCCTTGAAAAGCTTTTAGCAGCTTGAATTCCACAGCCAATTTATTGCTGAGTAAAGCTTGGAGTTAGTAACAATGAAAAAAAAAAAGGTTAATTGATTGAGAATATTGGTCTCTACGAGTGACTTAATTTTCACCACACTTCACTAATGGCAAAATTATATGTTAGAGGTACAAACAGTCTGGGAAAAAAAGCGGTGTCTTTTTTCTAATATTTCTGTAAGAAAGTTATTCTAGGACTCTGCACATTGAAAACTGACTACATTTCAGCATGGCACCGCAAGCTGTCCTGATTTCAAATTCATACATTTCACTAACACAAAATAAATAAAGATTTTTACTTTTTCTGTTGAACATCCAGGCACATTGCCCACCCCTGCTTCACACTACCAACTGAAATGCTTCAGCTATTTTAATACTGAAATATGTCAGGCCAATCTGTGTGTTTCAACATTTTCTGCATGTGCTTCTCCTCCTGAGGAAGATTTGTCATGAAACCATTGGAACATAATCCAGGAGTCTGGATTTGAGATTTAAGCTCTGTCATAGGATTTTTTGAGAAGTTATGTGCTCCGTGTCTTTCTCTGTATCTTTGCTAAAGCTGCTGAAGATTTTAAGACTTTTTATTTATTTATTTATTTAAAAATATTGTATTAATAGTATTTTGTTTCTTTGTTTGTATGTTTTTAATTATTTGGGACATTCTGAATGCATTTATTTTAGTAACTTAAAAAGGTCCAGAGAACATTCCTAACAGCTGGAAATCTACTACTTGTGCTGTTAAACTGTAAGGATGTGGTCTTGCTTACAATTTTGGTTCAAGCCAAATAATGCACTCTCAAATATGTCAGAGTCCGGTAGCTGGCATATAATAAGGCTTTTTGTCACTAGGCAGTTTGAATGTGTTTACTCCGGTTTGGAGGCTTAAAAGCACGGATGCAGGCTAATCACTGGCAAGGAATAATTATAGCCACTTTTAATTTAACAATTAAAATATTGCCTTGATTTTTCTGCATTAAATATATATGTATATATATATATATATATATATTTTTTTTTTTTTTTGACCTGAATGGACAACTGAAATGAGCCTAACTATCCATATTTAGATTTTCCCTATCTATCAAGTCTTCCTGCTTTTCTTATATTGGGTACCAAGTACCACAGAATGTTAGTTGGATCTTTCTCAATTCCAGCAGATTTAATCAGGGGTTAAATATTAACCTTGCAGAATTGTTGGCTACTGTCTTAGGAAAAAAATCACAGAAAATATATACACCTCTACCTGTTTTCTATGCCACTGTCAAACTGTATCACATGTTATTTTATTTAAGAGAGAAACTCACATTAATTCTTAATATGGAAAGTGTAGCAGAAAAGTCAATAGTTCTTGACAGATTTTTATGAAATATTGAGAAGGTAAATTTGTGAAGTGCTTTGAATTACCTATAAACTGAGGGTCTTCTCAGTGCATTAGAAAATATTTTGTCCAATGCTTACTAAAGTCAAGACCCTGGATGTCATCTACCCATCAGTCATGTGGGAATATCACTATTTAGTGATATACCCTCTCACTAAAGGAGAAATATCTTCTCGTAGTATTAAACCAAACAATGTATGCAACTGAGCCTTAATTAATTCATTAGAACACTTACAAATTCTTCTAAATTTCTAAACATACTCATGTCACATGAGTAGGCAAGCACAGATAGGCACACCATCAAGTGAAAATGTCTAGTTTGTTAGTAATTTCTGAAGTAACGAAGGCAAGATTTGTGAGGCATGACTTCCATTCTTCATTTTATCCTTCTAAATGATCAGTTTTTGAATTGCTCTCTAGGATTGTACAAAATTTCCCTGAAAGTCTTTCAGTGACAAGTTAAAAAACTGTCAGACAGGAGAAATCTCTTTCCCAGGAAGATATTTGGGATATCAGTAGTAAGCTCACATACCTTACAGGACATCATACAACAGGATTTGGATCTTGGCTGGCATATCTTTACTTTAAAACAAAAATAATATGAAAACTGTCCAGTCTTTGATTTCTAAATCATGATTGTAGATTTTGGTATTTGGATACTTCTCAAAGAGACAAGTAATCTTCTCAGTACAAGAAGGACATCAAGGCCCTGGAATGTGTCCAGAGAAGGGCTATGAAGCTGTTGAAGGGCCTGGAACACAAGTCCTCTGAGGAGCAGCGCAGAGAATTGGGTTTGTTTGGTCTGGAGAAGAGGAGGCTCAGGGCAGACCTCATTGCACTCTGCAACTACCTGAAAGGAAGGTGTGGGGAGCTGAGTGTCATCCTCTTCTCTCAGATAACTAGTGATAGGACAAGAGGGAATGGCCTCGAGTTGCACTGGGGAGGTTAAAGTTGGAAATCAGGAGAAATTTCTTCTCAGAAAGAGAGGTTAGGCATTGGAATGGGTTGCCCCAGGGAGGTGGTGGAGTCACCATCCCTGGTGGTGTTTAAGGGAAGGTTGGATGTGGTGCTTACAGGTATGGTTTAGTGGGTGACATTGGTGGTAGGGGAATGGCTGGAGCAGATAATCTTGGAGGTTTTTTTCAACCTAAATGATTCTATGGTTCTATAATGTGGCATTTATTTAATGTGAGTGATTGAATGGGCACCGCTCTGATTCTTCCTGTTAGCCTCCAAGTATAATGTTTTGACTTAAATTATTTTGCCTGTAAGCTGCTTGAGTTTGAACATATTTTTGTCAAATTAAATCTCTGAATGTTAAAATATATTAGGAATAAGAAGAAAAACATACAAAGCTGTGAAATAATTTCACATTAAGTCAAAGAACAGATATATACAGTAAATGTCTTAGCTACCGCTCAGAGATTGTACAAACTGACAAGAGACACCAGAATTTGATGAAAATATATACAATTAAAGAAAAGAGCCCAAGGCAGTAGTTACCTACATTCCATGAGGATGTATGTAGAGATAGTTCAGGGGTTTGGGGCAAGTTTTTCATCAGAAAATGTCAGTTCATTACTACCAAAACTTTTGACAAAAAGGCATTGGTTTTGATGAAACTTCCATTGGGGAAAGTATTTAAACTCTAATATAAAATTTCTGTAAAAAAAATGCAGTATCTACCTTAAATGCGAACAATAGGGTAGTCATATATTTTATATAATTCCCTCACAACTGTGAACACTTGCACAGATGACATGAACAAATACACACTCAGGTAACTTGTTTTTATTTTTAATTCACTCGATCTTTTTTTTTTTTTTTTTTTCTGACAAAATATAGATATTCCCTCTTCAAATGTGAAATTTAACAAGAGGATATGAGCTACATTAAAGCTTCTGAATATTAGGTAACTACAAAAACAAACAAACAAACAAAAAAGAACAAAAATCTGGCTTAGGTAAAAATTTGGTATGCAGAATCAAGAACATTCTACAGAGGAACCGAAGTTCTACAGAGGAACCTAACAGAGGCTGAAGGACCTTGTTCATAGAGGCTTTTAACTATTAGCTGAAAACAATGATTCAGAGTTGTTGAGTGGAGGTAGAAAAAAAAAAGAACTGAAAGTAAGGAGTGGCTTTCAGATTTCAATTTAAATAAAACAGGAACGAAACTAGGAAGAGCAGGAGCAGACCAATCCCAACAAAGAGATGTACCAAAAGCAGAAATCCCTGGAGTGATCTTTTGCTTGGTCTTGTTTGAGTTTTATTTTTAACTTTTTTTTTTTTTTTTTTTTTTTTTAATGAGAGGGAAAGTACAAAATACAATCAAAGCAGATATTGTGTAAAAAGAAATGCATTTTTTCTACATATTTGGTAATATGGCTTTATTCTGAACTGAAGCTAAGGCCCACTTCAGCGAGATTTTGTGAATAAACATGAAGATAGTGTCTGTACTGGAAAGCTTCAGTTATATCTATAGAAAAGAGTCAAAGTGTTACAGCAATATTCAGTGATTCATGTATTTCAAGCCAACAGCAAAAATGGAAATTTATCATAGAGCTCTTGATCTTTGTTTCAGTGCTTTTGTCTAGTAGAAAACCATCATTGCTTAATTTCACTGTTACTGCCTGTATCTGTGAGTGACCAAATCTCTCTGACTCTGCAAGTAAGATCAGGCATGTGATACTGCAAATCAGATCTGTTACAGGTCACTACTCCCCCAGTGCTACACATCTTTTTAGCACTTGTTACTATACACCTGCATTCTTCCAACATGACACAATGCTTCATTCCTACATTAGTTGTATACATTTTATAGGCTATGCCAGTTGTTTATTGTTCTCATACACCTTGTGTGTCTGAACCCTTGATTTTGCTAGCAAGATTATAAAGAATCATACATTGAAGCTCCATGGTACAGTGGCTCTGGGCTCAAATTGTATTTGGGAATAACACAGTCTCAACTGTTTTCCATCATGTCAAGGCAGTAGCCACCTGGCAGTGGTTAATTAATTATGCAGGGTTAATTAAAGCTAATGGTGACTCTCCTGTCTTTTTGCAAACCTTGATGTGTGTCAGTGTGATATGGACCTTTATGAATATAGCCTATATTTTTATAGTGTTCCATAACAATATTAGTAGCAAAGAATCAAAGTTAATTAACTGGTAGTGGTGATGTTTATCTCTTAGTAAACAACACAAAAGCTTTCAATAAAAACATCCTAAGTTTAGAAATTTCTGAGAACAATGATAATCTCTGCTTTTATACTATCCAATATAGAAATTTAACAACAGCTATCAGTCCTACCCCTCACCAGATTATGATTCATTCACCACATGGAAGGAAAAAATAGTATTTCATGCATGTTTCATAACTGAAGCTGTGTGCAAGGGGATACAGAGGTGTGACAGCCTGCCAAAGTGATTCTGGTGGGTTTCTACCACTTGCAAACCTTAAGACCACCCTCAGCAGGTTATCTTTTCTAAAACCTTAATGAGTCTTGTCATCCCAAATTCTCTGTGGGATATTGCCCAAATTTAAAATGAACAATTTATTTAAAAAACAACATTTTGGTTTGGTTTGGTTTTTCTTTGTTGGTTTTGCAAAGCTAAGGTGCAAAGTATCATGTTAAGTCTGTTTGCAGTTGTGCTTTTTTGCATGTTGGGGAATTAATGAGCTCTTTTTTTGTTGTTTGTTTGTCTGTGTAATTTTTTAAGTTAAAATTCTCAAACTTTGTGAGAGGAATTTTAATTTTCTTTGGTTTGGTTTTCTTCTAGTTTCAGTTTGATATTTTTAAAGAAAAAGAGGATTACTTTTAAGGACTTCCCTCTATTGGGAAATGACTGGCCATTTTACCTCTTAGGTGGTTTAGTTATTGCAGTAGAACTGAGACCTACACATGGAAAAGTGAGTTCAGTAGCTACCGGAGATGGTTCAGAACTTCATTAAAATAAATAAATAACTAAATAAATAAGTACTTTGGAGAGTATTGCTTAACTCTTCAAGATATACTTTCCTGTTTTGGCTCTCTTTGTATTCCAGTAGACTGGAAAAAGTGTAAAAAGTTTCATCCTCAAAGTTATCACTGAATATTTGCCTTCCTAAAGTTTTCTCTTGGTGTACACTTAGTAAAAACAGGGAGGTCTGCAAATAATTTAGCTAAACAATCAAGCTGTTTGTTGCTTCACCAAACTGAAGCAGATCCACACAATTGTGAATTAAGTTCCTATAAGCATCAGTTGCTAGACAATAGACCTTGTTAATGACTGTTGCAGGGGAGTTTGCCCTTCAGAATATGAATTATTCTTTTCACTATTGCCAAAATATCTAAAATATCTGTTGAAGAAACAGTGACGTCTTGAAATTTAACATTATGAAAATGTACTTTTGGCAAACAGGGAAAGAACTGATGGATGATTGAAGAATGAGGTAGATATTACCAGTTGATATTGGAACAAATTTAAAAGAAATAGTAATAGCAGCAAAAGCTTGCACAAAATTTCTGTTTGGGTTACTGACAGATTTTTATTTTTTTTTTTAACTTTTGTTTAAATTGCATAGCTTTTTTTTTTTTTTTTTTTACCTCATTCATTCTCCCTTGTTAACGCCTGGTTGGGTAGCCTTTAATGCTTCTCTGGACATTTTTTACTTACGCTTTGTTTTTTGCCTGGCTGGGCAGCAGCCTTTTATGCTGCTGTGGGTAATCTTTACTCAGAATTCCCAAATGATGGTTCTCACTGACTAGCTGATTGCATTGATTTTGCTAACTGTGTGGTCATTCTACTGTACATCTGGTAATAAGGGGGTGAAACAACCCTGGATTTTGGATGTAAATATGTGGAAACATTTCCATGCACACCCATCCTCTCTCACCCACTCACCCATACACCTGCACACATCCTTTGTATTTGTTCAAAGCAGTTGATCTGAGAATTAATACATGCCCTATGTGTTAATTACCTTTAGGTAGGGTGTATTTCTTTTAGGTATTTATATCAATAATCTTATGGAGCCCTGGACTCCAGGTTTGCTGCTCATTAGCCTGCACCTGGACAGTTCTCCCAGGGCTTGGGATTGATAGGCAGTTGGCATTCTGTGGTGAGTAAAGGGCAGCATGTATTTGATGTATTTGCTTTTCCCCAGAAATGGAGCAGAGATCAAATTATAGCCACTTCTCAGCTACTCAGTTATTCCCTGGGGGAACCGAGCACTGCTCTTTTTTTCCATCAAAGCCCTACCTACTCCCTTCCATACACACAGAAGGCAGCAGTTTGGACAAAGGTGCCTCTCACAAAGCTCTCTGTTTCTTTGTTCCCCTATTTAGCTAAACAGACAGATTCACAACTGGCCCTTGGATATCCTATTCACACCATGGCCATGTTAGATATTCAGTAGGCACTCAGTCCTGCAATCCCCACAAGGCACAGAGCAGTTACTGTGGGGCATGCATGGAGAAGGGTTTTTGCTTTAATGTCCATTTAATGAGCAAACATCAACTTAAATGAAGTCTCTCTTCCAGATTGTTGTTCACACTTAATTAGGGACTTTCTCTTCCATTTTCTTAATTTGCTTTTAACTTGCTCAAGTCTTTTGAAGTTTGCTGACATGCAAATGGTGGAATTCATCTTCTTTGAAGATCAAGGCTGCTCATTTTACCTCTGTTCTACATATGAAAACAAACCTTATTTACTTCAGTTTTAATATGAAGTGTCTGTGCTGCCTATCATGTCTTTTATTTTCTAAGTTTTTACTGAAGGACAAGGAAACTGGAAAAAGAATTTATCTTCCTTTATTAACTTTAAAACACATTTGTGATTATTTGCAAAGTCTTTGAAGAACCTCACCCACAATCTGCTCTTTAATACAATTTATTTTCCTCTACTCTTCATGTGAACAGGAGCATTATACTAAGGTTTCTGTACACAGCATCTCAGCTGTTTGTTAGAATCCTGACCATTGAAATATTTCCTCTGGGGAAAAAGCTAGGTGCAAAAAATATCATGGGCTTCAAAAACAAACAAAAACTGGAGAAAGAATAGGTCAGACTTTGTTCTGACCAGCTAAAGAAGATAGGACTTGGCTGTACTTGTAAGATTTTACTTTAAAAAAGGATGAATTGTGGTATACATATGCATTAAAAGCTGGGTAGCAAAGATTGTGTTTAAATCCCTGAAGCTCTGAAGGTCTGTTGTACATGCTCAACTTTTTCTTGAAGGGGTGGAAACAGATGGGCTTTTCTTTGGCTGCATTTAATGTACTGGCAAGAATGTGCACAGTGGGTACAACTGGAACTAAGAGCCTGAATAAATTGGTCTGTATTCTTTCCTCCTAATTATTTAGTGTAATAAGTTCTGTCAGGTAAAAGTTTATCTAATTATTTAAGATTTGACAAATACTGTAAGGAACAAAGCTGTCTGAATAAAATTATGAGGCACATATGTGTTCGTGTTCCTTCCTGATGGGCCCTGTGTTGTCGCAGGCTGAAGTGTACTAATTAATCGCAGCCAAAGATTTGTCCCCTCAATTACCAGCCCCTTAGACATGCTGTCTGGATGATCCATGTCTGCCTTGTGGGAAATATCCAGGCTATACAAGTTTTATGATTTTGAACCTCTAGGCCAGTTACAAAGTTATCTCAAGGAGAGGAGCTGATCTGTTTTGCAGAGAGTAATGGCTGCATATAGTGCTTTAAGGCAAACCCCTACCAGGTAACTGCAGCAGAAGGGTGGAGCTCACATCTGAAGTAAAAGGGAAATGTGTCCTGCAGCCAGGCATACTGCAAACTTCACCTACAAACCTCGCACAGGCCCTCTCGTAATGTTGGCATTGTTGGAAGCCTGGGAGAGGGCATGTATAGTCACGTGGCTGTCAGAGGAAGGGATTTTGCGGCTGTCTTAAAATCCATTTCATTTTCACCTACAAAATATATTTGCATGTCAAAACATCATAAACACAGCTCATACACAGTACCAGTCAGACCTGAAGAGTAACCCTCTAGTATGTATTAACCCTATATATTCGGTATGTATATAACCCTTTTTGTATGCATTATTTCCTGAGATGAAGGTACAATGCACCTTGTCTATACAAGGGTTATCATGACATGCTGATGGGATAACCAGTTTACACATTTCCTTAGCTGAGGGGCTCAGGATACTGAGATTGAATATGGTTTAATTGTGGCAATCTGCCTGTCTGTTTTTGGCTTCTCAGATTCAGTTTTCTCCCAGGCATCATTATTGCGCTTCATTTCTGTCAGTGGCTTCACAGAAGAGTGAACTTATCCCTGGGATATGATGCACATGCAGAGAAGCCTGTCTCCCCAGTTTTTCCAAGCTAAGACCCTCTCCCTCTTTGAAGCAACCCTGTAGAAACTGGAGACATTAAACTACAATGAAATTGGAGCAATGGAGTGGAGAATATGGCTCTGAAATCTCAGCTGTGAATCTCTGGGGAAGTGCGGGGCAATATTGCAGGTCCCAATGCTTGCCCCTCCTCATTCCACAGTGACGGAGGCCAGAGTTTGTCACTTCTGCCATGCAGCAAACCCTGGCTGCCACCGACAAACCAAGGCATAAGAACACTGGGATTAAACTGTATGCTTTAATACCTTCTTATCCTATTAGCACGGTGCTTAAATGGACTGGGGAATTTAAAGATGATTCAAATTGCACACTTAGAGACATTTTAGCATTTCAGAAGAAAATAGAGTTTTTGACTGATGGAGCCCAGTTCTTTTCCCAGTTGTACCTTTGTGACCTGCATGTAATGTAATAGAGGGGGCAGCAGAGCCTCTTAGGGATTTTTAATTTTAAAATGGATGACAAGTATCTGTTCACTAATAAATCATATGTAGCAGTTCTGCAAGAAATGAAAAAGGCTGAAGGCACCTAATTTTGGTCTTTTGTATTTTTGCCCAACTTCGGGGTTCATAGTTAACAGTTGTTTGAAGTAGGTGTGGGCAGATGGCCAGACACTTTAATAGTTGAGGCTTGTTGTTTATATAAATTTCATTTTAATTGAGTGCATAGTGAGAGATTTATTGGTCAGTATAATTTTTCCCTAGGACCTTATTCTTGTACTTCTTTCCATGGCAGTAGTTTCTTTGGGGAAGGAAACTTGTATGGATTTATTGTCTTTCTCTTTTCTGTGCAACCTTGCCTAATAAGACTGTTGCAGTGGCTGCAGTCTGGAAAATTAGCCTGTGAACTCTTTGTATCCTTGTCTGTCTGTCTCAATCTCCCACAGGTCAGGCTAGTAAGAAGTCTTAACTGTGAGTCTGTCTTTTTTTCTTATAGACTAGTGTTGGTTCAGGTGGCAGACTGATGAAATGCAGCAGAGGTTCCTGCGTTGCATTCAGATTGCATTTCTTTGCTTTCTTTCCTTTTCCATTCAGTGGGGTACCCACCACTGTCCCTAAAATTAACAATTATAATGTGCATGTGCAACACATATCTATGAAGTGCCTATAACTTTGCTACAGTAAATTTAATTGTCCAAAGGGAATAATTCCCTTTTGCATAAACTCCAATTTTGTATCCACAGTTTGGTAGAGGCAGTACAGACAAAAGAGAATTAATGGCATTAGATACAATGCAGTGATAAATAATGGCAGTAAAGTGATTTACTGGCTATCTATTGAGGTTTTTAATTGATCTACAGGTGCTTTATGTACTTACAGCTTGGTCTTGAGCTTAGATAATATAGGTTCATGGTCTCACCCTGTTCACAATCAGTCTTTCAGTTGCTATGTGGTGCATAAAATAAAGTGACACCTTTCCACAAATGACTCAGACATGTGGCCTTAACTAAATATTCAGATGTCTGGACTCCACATATGCATATCAATTTATACCTTATTTAATTCATACAAACCCCTAAAGTCTCCTTTCCTATGTATATACATGCTGTGAGATCTCTCTTGTCCCAGTTTGCATGCATGATTTGTACTAGACTTAAGAGAACTGATACATGTTTATGGGCAAGGACAATAAATACCTCTTTAAAATTATATATTTTCTGTTATTTTCTGGAGTTATGGAGTTCTGTAGCTTTGTTTACCTCTGACAACAGTATTTTGGCTATTTGCTTTCAGATGTTATTTTGGTACATACTGCCCATCTTGCTTTTCTAATGACTGTTTAAAGAACAATGACCCTTAAAGACTGCTGTCAGATCCCTATTAGATTAGGCTATATCCAGAATAATTTTTCTTTCAGACCAACAGAATGAGAATGAATGCTTTGTGCTGCAGGCACTTGTCTGTTTAAAAAAATGGAGCTCAGCTCCTGACTATGTCACACATTTAGTGTATGATGGTAGGCAAGTGTTCTCGGGACATTTTTTTTTCTCTCTCTTAATACATGAAGCAGCAAGTGAACGTCCATTGTTATTTTCAGAAACAGCAGGGGATTGGCTTCCATGGAGTTTCTTGGAGTTTCTGTAGAAAGCAAAGCTCCAAGCCCAGCAAGCCTGCTGAGGGTCAGCCCTTGCTGTCCTTCTTCCTATGTGCTGATGCCATGCCCAGTGTGTGGACATCTAGGCATCCTTGGAGCTTCAAGTGTACTAAAAAAAAAAAAAAAAAAAAAAAAAAAAAAGTAAACAGAGAAGTTAAATCTACAGAAGCCACTACAATAAACTTTTTTTTTTTTTTTTTTTTTTTTTTTTTTTTTTTTTCAATCAACCTCAATATAAAAGTGTGGCTAGTATCCCATCCCTGTGCCTAAATTACTATTTGGACCAACTTGGTAATTTCTACTACAAGCTCTGAATGACTGTCAAAGTAGTCCTCCATAAAGTAGTTCTGCAGAATGAGAAATCCCAAAGACCGTCTGGTAAGAGAGTCATAATTTAAGTAACAAAAGGCAAGTGACACTGTCCTCCTATACAATTATTGGTTTTACCTCATGAGTCAAGAGTTATTAAAAAATATTCTTGTTGATTTAAACTGACTTGACAGGTGAAAAGTTTTTGTCATTTTCTGGCACTAGTTTTGTCATTCTTAGGCTGCTAATCAAACCTAACCAAACCAGAACAAAACAAAACAAACATGAAAACAAACAAACAAACAAACAAAAACACAACATCATTTTAATGCTAAATAATCAAAGTAGCAGCAAATGATCTAAGGATTTTGCAGATAAGTACCTTAACTTCAGACAAGATAAGGTGTTTTCCCGTACAGGGCAAACAAAACTCCTGTGCTCTGGATTACTGTTAATCTTGCAGTGACTGGGAATTCATTGCACTTGATTTATTGCAGCCCATGTTTAGGCTGTGTGTTTTACATCTGACTCTGCTGCCAGGTATGCTGAAGTAGTTGTTAAAATAAGATGCCCAAGAAGCCACTCAGCCAAGACATGCCATCTGCTTCTTGATGACTGACAATAGAAAAGTCTCTTGCATTACTGCCAGTGGTATTCTCCCTTTCAAATAACTGTGCAGAACCAGCATCATTCTGTGCCATGTTGTTAAAGATGAGAAGGACTCAGACTTTCTATTTTACTAACAATTTTATAATTTGTAATCTTATTCTTTTGGTCCAAAAGTTTTCAGACAACCCAAGTGTGTGTTTGTGTATATATATATATATATATATACATATATATATATATATACATATATATATATATATTATTTTTTTTTAAAGGAACCAGTAATATTTGGAAAAGTAATTTTAGATGAAAAATAAAAAAAATTTATGTTGACATAAGCACAATGTTCATTCTTTTTCTAAATTAGTTTCTGAGCAGCTGGTACACTGTGGAAAAATTTCTTTTGCCTTAATGACCCATTTATACAAAATACTGAAATAAAATTATTCACTCAGCTCTAACAGGTGTTGCTATGTGTGTTTGCTTCAGTGCATTGGTGATGCACACCATAGGCTGTTCACAGATGAAGTGTCAATTGGTCAAAACCAGTAGGTTAAACAGTACTAGATTCTACCAATTTTAAGTGAAAAATATAAGATAGAATAATCTTCTGTTTGCAGAAAGCATTTAACTTCTGTCAGTCTCCAGCACCCCAGGAGAGGGGCTGCTCTATTGGAACTCATATCAGTTTTCCACCAGATTTCTGAGAAACAGAACACATGAGTAGTCCTAAACAGTTTGAGCTTAACAAGGGCAACCACAGAAACAACTTGTTTCCTGGAAAAGTTGTTCCATAAATTCATGACATTCATTTAAATGAATGGCATTTTTCAGCTGTGGCTGAGGAAAATCAAATTGCAAGCTGCCACCAAAAAGGTGGTGTCACTTCCTCTTTGTCCCTCCCTGCTCTCTGTGCCTGTTTGCATGCTCCCAGCTCTTCCCTTGCACCAGGACTGGGGGTTATTTCACCTGGTAAGCCAGTTTCAAGCTCTAAACAAGTAGTTTCTTGGTTAGTTTGATATAAATTGCTGAACCTATTTAACAGAGTGAGAAGTTGATTGCAAACGCTGTCTGCTTGTCTCTGTTCCTTCACCCTTCCTCAGCTCTGCTAGCAGTGGCATTTTTGCATCCATGCCTTGAACCACCTTAAGCGATTGGTACTGGTTAAAAATAACTTAGTCAAAACTGGCTGTTATTGTTCTGGATCAGTTGTCCCCATGGTGGCACAAACAATTGTATGAGGATGCCTAAAGGGGAAATGTCAGGAGAAGCTGTGTGATCAGGAGAGCGAGAAGAGAGGAGAAGGGCACAGGCCACTTTGGCATCCAGGGCTGCAGAAACAAATGGATGACAAACCTGTCCTTAGGACACACTGGGTACCTACATATGGAGTTAAAAAGCAAAGCTGATACAGATTCACATCCTAGCTTGGCATGCACTTTTTTCCAGGTACAGATGAAACTACTTAGCTACTGTGATAATAAAAAAGTTTCACTGATGAAGCTGCTGCAAAGCACTTGAAAGGCTCTGTCGTGGCTTAGTGCATCTGCAGTAAGAAGCACAAAGTAAGCTATGCTAATATACTGCTATGTGTTCCGTTCGTTGGGGTTTACTTATTCTGCCATTTAAGACACACCTTGCAGCTGAAAGGAGCTCAGGAGTGGACATAAAATAGAAAGACACTAAGTATATTACAAGAAATAAACTCTAAGTAGAATAGTAGCATACCATGAATATATATTTTGAATGGTGTAGTGTTTTCAGCCTGAAACACCTGTGTATGTGTCAGTATAGACCATTACAGGGAAGCCTACAAAAGCCCTATATTATGAATACATAAAAACACATGCAGATGATGACTGAAAGTAATCTGGATTTAGAGCTATCTGGAATATAGAGGCCGTATTAATCAGGGACTCTGAGCATGGGCAACACCTCTTAGGTTGCTTACTGAAGTCTCTTGTGTCATTTAAGATTTTTGTTTTATTTAAACGAGAAATGGCTTTCATCCCATGAGTAGGTGCTGGCAAGGCACATTGCTTGTGGCATCAATGAGATGCAAAGAAGCTGTCAGCCTTCTATTCCACTCCTTTCCAGGTGCATTTGTTACCTTAACACTTATGTTTTACCTTTATATTGTGTGATGGTGCTGGTCTTTGCTTTATTTGTACAGTTACATTAGTATCTGTCCCTCCAGCATACAATGTCAGGAGTTGTAATGCATATTAGCTGCATCATTTACAAGTTTGTCCTAATGAAATTTGGCTAAAGTGGTCAAAGTTACTCCAGACTAAATGAAACCACCACATGTTTTTAACAGTTCAGATGACAGCCTAACATATCTCTCATTGCTTAGGATGGTATGCACCATTAGTTTTACAAAATATGAAAGAGTAGCATATGCCAGAAGCTGCTGTCCTTCAAACTTTCACATTATTTTTCCTCTTTCCTTGAAATGCAAACAAAGTACAAGCCTTGAAAGATCAACCATGCACAGATATGGTTTGTCAGCTACTTAAGAAACAAAAGCAGAAAAGAGCAAAAAAACAAAAACAAAACAAAACAAAAAAACACAACTGCTGGTATTTTGCTCTTAGAAGAAAAAAAATAATTATCATCCTGTTGTATCCTGTTTCAGGGGAGTGGGAGGAATTATAAATGAGAAGTCCGAACACCAGTGTCTGCTGTAGGTGCAGCATTCAGAACAAGAGCTGAAAGGCTCTTGACAACTTTCCCCTTTTGGTACCTTTTCATACTTTTTCACAGTTTTTCAGGTGACAGCCCACTCAAGGCAAAAAGCTTGTCTAATTAAGTATTCTAGATTGTATTTTATTGGTGAAGATCTAAGTTCTTAACCTTAGTCCAAGAGCCATCCTTCAGAAAGCATCCAATCCAGTTCAGGGTTGGAATTTGAAATCATGAAGTAAAGACACTACAACAGTAAGTCATTAATATATTCCCTGTGAGTCTGCTTCTCAGATCTAGAGCTCACGAGACTGTTATCATGACTATTACCAAGAATAATGTGAAGAAAGATGTATACTACTGTGTGGGAATTTTCTTCTCAAGGCAATGAGGATATCACATGCTGTAGGGTACTATGTCTGATGTAGCTCATTTTAGAAGTTAAATTTTGCCATAGCTCTCCGGATATCTACCATGACTCCCATTCCCCTTGTATTCTTAAGAAATCCCACTCTCATTTTTCATTGTGATCACAAATACATTAAAAAGGAAATATGGCAAACAATCAAACAAAAAAAACAAATAAACAGAACCCTCATCACTTCTGCTATGCAAATTGTTGTGCAAATAGCATACACAAACTATATATATATATTCTTGTGGTTTTAATAAATGAATATTTGGAGAGACCAGTAGTAAAGTAATCATAAAGCTCAGTGTGAGGTGATGGTGGGCAGAATCCCAAGGTGAAATAAAAACCTGTCTTCATTCACACTAAAGGAACCATGCTGACTGGCACCATCCACAGGTGGTGGGGACCTGAGGATGTGCACCAAATATATACTACAACAAAAATAAGAAAAGAAATAAAAATCAACCTCTGAAAAATTCCCTCCTATATAGGCATGTGCACTGGGGACAGCAGCTATAAATGATAAATCTTTAGCTCTGAGAATGGTGTATTTCACTTAATTTTCTATAAAGTGAAATACTTCTATTTATTTCTTGAAGACCTTAATTTTCCCTCCCCCACATGCTTTGCCTTTGAGGAAGCCTCATAAATATTTCCTTATTATTCCTCTCTTTCTTAGGTTGGTCCCTGTGAAGGGCTTGGAGGAATTTGTTTATTCACTGTGAATCCTTTCTCACATCTGTTTTGTTCTTTTGGTCATGAATGTGAAGCAGCAACACAGGGCTTTTTAAATTCTGTTTGTTCATTAATTTCCTTTGTTTTTCTTGTTTACATTCAGCATTTCACCCATGAACTGTCTGTTCAAACTGTGTCCTCAGAACCTTGGCCATGTAGATTTAGCATGTCAACTCCCAATTCCCGTGAAATCATTACATGTTTATTTGCATTCTGACACTAATTCTACATAGCAATTTACTTGTCCCTGATTATTATTATTATTATAATCATTTTTTTATGTTCAAGATGTTGTTGTGATTACTCCTTTGAGAAGCAGCAGAAATTCCTTGTGCATCACCCTTCTGATACTTGGCTGGAAAAGGGGCCCTGATCAAAAAGCGTCTCTCTGTTTTTTTTTTGTTTGTTTGTTTGTTTTGTTTGTTTGTTTTCTTTTTAATACAGTAAAATTCTGTTTAGTTTGAGACATAAAGCACTTACTTCTGTTTTTCCCCTTATTACCTGTTTACTTACTTTCTCAGTAACCCACCAAAGGCCCAATAGATTGTGGATGCTCCATGCCACCATCACATCGTAGGGCCAAGGCTGAGACCAGAGACCGTGTCCTGCTGCCATCTGTTCATGGTTTTGCCTACATTTGTGTTTGACTCAGGCTCCATCTCAGCAAACCACTAGCTCAGCACTATCCTGTCCAAAGGCAGCTGGGAGCAGCAGGCGGCAGGCTGGCCAAGAAATAGCAGTTCTCCATGGCTAGCCCATCTCAGCCAAAAACAGCACTGGATTGTGAATCGTCCTGCTCTGCTCCAGTGATGAGGGCTAAATTGTTTGCAGATAATAATATCCCCCAGGAGGGAGGCATCAGCAGGCTCTGCTTCCCAGCTGGTCCTGGCACTGCAGTCTGGCTGTTCATCTTCAGCTTCTGGTGGTATAAAGAAATTGAGAACTCACAGACAGGCTCAGCTCTGGGGACTGCTTACACCCGTCCCCATCCAGGCAGAAAACTCCCATTTCTCCATTATGGCTAGGGCATGGAAGCAGGCAAGATGAAGGAAGAGCACGCTCAACTTCTTATGGTCTCAGCAATGAGATAGCAAGTAATGAGATAACAAGTCTTTTCTGTGCTTGAGCAAGCAAGTGTTTCTGTCCCTTTTATACCGTCCCCTCATGGGTTTGAACTATCCTCACATATTTCTTCATTTTTATCAGTTAAAAGTGACAATTGCAATTTCTCTTACTTCAGCAAAAATATGACAATATCATCATGAATGAGTCATCTTATTCACACCATTACAGTCTAAATAAATTTTAAAGTTACTAAAAAATGCAGCAGCCCTTTAAAAGTGCCCTTATTCTATTAAACAAATTGGAAATATTTGTATTTGCTGGTTCTCCAAAGGACTATTGTATTCATGAACAAGGATTATGAGAACTAATTGTTGGGCTTTAGCAATTTGCAAACAGTGATTTTACAAGCAGATGATTCAACATAGTCTTCTTTGGTAACAGAACAAAGTGTTTCTTGTTGCTAACTACAAACAGCAGTAACCATTGTAGATTGGGAGTTGACTTCCCAAAATGATCAAATCTTCTCACAGTATCCTTCTGAAATAGTATGCAGCACTTTTAATAGTTGCTTGCTCTAATTACAATTAGTAGCATGATCCAAAGCTTTTTTGAAGCCTGGGGTAAGATCCAGAGTCATTGGAGCTGGAATAACTCTTGAGGAGTTTGACAGCAAATGTACAAAAAATCTCTTTTCCATTTTATTCTAGGACATCTTAAAAATATTCTTCTATTTTCTATTGGAGTTTGCCTACTCTGTAGTCCAAACATCCCATCTGTGCACATATTATCATCCAGGTTGTCTCTTTTTTCCCTCCAGCTGCACTGAGAGACTTTCCAATTGTTAGTTGGAAGTTAGCTTCACCCCTGATTTCACTTTGTTCTCAACATCACTTCATCTCTTTAAATTACAAAAAGAAAGGTTTTCACATTGCATTTTTCATTAGGCAGTAGTATCTAGACATTTAGAACAGTCTGTATTATCACAGTAAGTGTACAAGGACAAAGGAAACAAATATCTGCCTTTGTTTTGGAAAGGAAATTAAGAAATACAAAATGGTATGAAAATTCAAAAGGCTTAAATTTATTTTAAAATTGAAACCACCTTTTAGCGTTTTTTTTTTTTTTTCTCTGGGTAACTTTTCTTCTGTTTTTAAGTGAGTTTGATATTACTGTGGTACTTTGCTTCATCCTAACCTTTTTCCTCCCCCTAAATTAAAAAACAAACTAGATGCCGAGCATAGATTGCTACAGACAGTAGTTGCATGGAAAGCTTAACACAATTTCAGAGCTGCAAGCTTATCCGCTTAAGGATATTACTAAGAAACCAGATGGAAGATAGTTTTCCATAGCTAACCATCTGGGCCCTGCAATGATACACTCTGCCCTAAGCATTGCTGTGGGAATTGACTTCATGATGGGAAAAAACAGAGAAAAAGAGACAAGCAGAGAAAGAAAGCACATAATATTTTATATAACAAAATGTGAAGCCAAAGAGTCACCATTTTGGTGCGTACTTCAGTGTTCTCCTCTTTGTTTTATAATCTGTGAGACAAAGAGAATAGAATATGAAAGTTTAATAGTTAAAATAACTTCATAGTCAGCTGTGAAGGAAATCAGAGGTGGCATATTGTTTTGAGTGGAACTTTGATTGAATTATTGGAGGGTAAGGTGAAAATGAATAGGGCAATGTTTTCTGATAGGGCTGCTAATTTTTTACACAGATATGTAATTTGATGTCTGTCTGGTTATTTTATGGAGATCTGAACTTCAGGGCTTCCAGAAGTTCTATGTCCACAGCTGAGATCTGCAGTGGTTTGCAGAGACCAGAGAAAGGTAAGAAATACAGCATACTGCAATAGCTTTGTGGAAATGCCTGCTAACTGGATGAAGTCAAAACAAAACCTAGAATGAGTGGGTTTTCTAAGCAGTTTCACTGTATGGCCTTAAAATTGAATTGTCAGTGAAGGGTTTTAGGTGTATAATAGTAGTAGTCCTGGAGCCAAAAGATATATCAAAGATCATATTCTCTGGTGTTCATGAGGATCTACAACTTACCTTTTTTTTTTGGCTGCAAACTTTAGCTGAAGTTTTCTGTGCAGTTTAGGCATTTCTGTTTTGTTGTTGTTGTTTTTCCTGCTATGTTGGTTCTTCAACATCTCATACTGTCAGCTTTTGCTGTTGGCTTTTGTCCACCAGGGCAGTTAGAGGATCATTTTCCTCTAGCTATTCATGTGCTTTTGCAAAGCCTGTAGGAACCTACTGGAGACCTATTTTCCTTCTGTCACTTTCTGAATGAAATTTGCCCAATAGGGTAGATTAAAAAAGAAAAGAAGAAAAGAAAATAAAAAAGATAAAAATAAATAAAACAATAAAAAATGATTCATATTGAAGCCTTGAGTTGAATAACCCAGATAATGCAGGTTAGCTCTAGTGCACTATGTCATAGTGTAAACCGTTGTAATAAACTACTGAATATCATTGAGCAAATGTCATCAGCCTCCATGAAATATTTGGACCTTATCTAGGGTTTCCACCTGTAGCTTGCTTTCTGTGTCTGTGTGACAGATTCAGAGAAGTATTAAAGAATAATTATAAAAACCCAGAGAGCAGTCCATTCAGCATACTTCTAGATAGGCTCCTTACCAAGAAATAAAATGTTTATATATTTCCTTCTTTTTACCTAGCTAGAACTGTTGGTTGTTCTTGATATATTTATGTTAGAGCTGTTCTTCAAAGAGAGAAGTAATTCCTTGTAATGATTTAAATTGTCGTTGTACCTTATACTTTAACAAAGTCCCATGACACTTTACTTCAGCCTCGCTCTGTGTATGTGTGTTCCTGCATGCTTATTGCATCTGGATGTCCACAAGCAAATAACACAGATAGGACTGGATGTCAGGTAATCATCAGTATGAAAATAGGAATTGTTTTTTCTTTTCCCACAGGAAAATCTATGTGGGAGAATCTGTAATGCTGCTTTTTCTTTAGTGCATGTGACTGCAATGGAACAGGGTGCTTGCTTTGGTTAATGCTAAGATTGGCTTCAGGCGTTAATGGTGTGAAATAGCTTATGCAAGAATATACCACAAATCTAGCTACTTATCCAGTTCTTAAATTAGTTTTGTATGAAAATACAACTAAACAAAATAATACTGAAAAGCCTTGCAAAACTTGTCTGCTTCCACCCATCTCTCCTTTTCTTCATTACCATTACACTGTAGAGTTAGTGATGGGGTGGGGGAACCTCATCCCTTAAACACCTGGCATTTAGAAGCCTCCACAGAATATACCATGAAAGGCAGAGAAAATCTGAAGGTAGTCAAGCACTGAAATAGGATTTGGAAGTGAAGAAACAAAAAGACTAACCTGCTAACCTGAGAAGTCTCTGGTGTTCCAGAGCTTAGAATGACACCAAAGGGTTTAGATTCTTAGAATCTTGCTGTGGGCCTAGACATAGAAATCAATGATTTCCTCCATGAGCCTCCATATGGGCTATATTCTCAGTCAAAAAACTGTCTGAGGCACAGAAGAGGACAGTTACTTCTATGTGTAGAAAAACAAACTGTATTTTTTTTATATAATCTAAATTGAAAAACGTGTTTGTTTGTTTCCAAAAAAACAAAACAAAACAAAACAAAACAAAACAAAAAAAACTAACAAAAAAAAAGTTGCTTGATAACAAAAGTTGCTTGATAACTATAATACATGGCTTGAAGGAGATGCAAAGTTCATGTGACAAAAATAGATCACTGTTTTGCAAAACATTTGCTGTTTCTGACTATTAATATAACACTTTCTTCTTCTGGAATTTATTGATTTATTGGAAGTTTGTGCAGCTATGAAGTGTCAGAAAAGTTTATTGCCCTCTTTGGACTGATGTTGTTCCAAGCTGTTTGAAGAGCAGAACTCTCGTTTACATCCATGGTTTTCCTCACTAGTTGGCAGTCAGTCTAGTGGTCATCAAGCAGTGAGCTTTGTTCCTTAATGAGAAAAAGATATAGATCTCAATTTACATCTTAGAACACAGAATACCATGAAAAGAATGAGGAAAATTACTCTGGATATAAGAAGTAAGCTGCTAGGTTGTGATATAGTAATAGAATAGAAATATATCCTAAACAAGGAGAAACATTTGTTCTTGAGTTTCTTACGTGCAAGCCTTGAGCTGAAAAACATGCAACAGTGCAAACATCTGCTTTGAGACACCTCAAGGAAGCACTAAAAAGTTGCCTCTGTGTCTGCAAAGACATTATTTCCAGTGGCTGTTCTCTATAGCTTTATTGGTCCTAAGGCCTGCTCCATTCCTGTAACTCTGTCTCTGCCCTGTTCTATCTACATTGAGCACAAGTTATAGATCATAAAATGTATAATTTAGTCACTAATGATATGATGCAGGAAGATATTTTCTAAAAGTATCTCTGAAGACTGCCTTGTATACTGCATTTGACTATTAGTCAGCATCTGCCCAGTTCCACCACAGACACATGAGGTTTGGCCCAATGTTTCTTGATATTGCAGTGCAGCATTATTGTAACACCAGTTCTTTGGGAGCACAGCTCGGATGGCAGCTTCATCCAGTAAAGGGGGAGAGGGACAAATAAATTTAAATGGCAGTAAAAGATCCAAGTAAGACAGTACCAGATGTGAATATTTTTCAAAAAGATCAAGCAGAGTGTTGAGAAATTCCTATTTAAAAAAAAAAAAAAAAGGATTATTTTGTTTGCCTACTCATGAAAACTGTGCTTTTCCCTGTACAAATAAGTCTGCGCAAGGGGGCAGTTCATGGGTCTATGCTAAGAAATACCTCACAATTGGCATCTTAAGCAAAGGCAATAGATCCTGATTTTCACTGATTGACCCTGCTCTACAGTAAGAACAAGACAAAATTCTGCCTATTCTACATATCTCCTCATCCCTCCTCAAGAAGATATGTGTGGAGGCCCAAAGGGGCTAAACCTTTTGGTAGAAATATGAATGTGAAAGCCAGCACAGCTCTAATTCTCTCCCATGTTTTTTTTTTTTTTTTTTTTTTTTTTTTAATATATAATAATTTTTTAATATATATGTGTATACATGCAGTTCTCTGTCTGAAGTCATGTTCTACGTCTTTCAGTTTAAAAATAAGCTTACTTACATTTATTATTTTTTTTTGAACAGAAAGACACTCTTTCTTGAGAAGCACTTTATACAAGTCGCCCTTTTGCCATTCATGAATCTTCAGAAATGTATGCTGATTGCCTGACACTGAAGTGATAGAAGGCCTGCATTAGATCAGCTTCAACTGAGTGCAATATGCTGCCCTGGGAGGGTGACTGCTCAATGAGGTAAGTTCAATTTGTTCAGAGGGTCCTTTTCCGCTAATGGGAAGTGGCATGAAATACTCAATCATCATTAAATGGTCAAAGATTTGAATCTGTTCATAGAATTGTATCTAGAGTAATTAAGTTGCTGAATGTGTCTCTAATTGTCTTATTGCAGTATTTCTGTGGCTCTGAAAAATGAGAAAAATAACAAGTTTTGTTAAAAGACAGAATTACAGTAATTTGAATCTAGAAGCCTAAAGCCTTCCCAGACTCATACTGTGTTACAGGAACTGTAGATTTATTTATTTATTTATTTATTTATTTATTTATTTTGAGATGTGTGTGAATGTACTGTGAACGTATTAAAAAAAAAAAAAAAAAAAAAAAGAAAGGAGAAAACAAAAAAGAGCAAAAGATTAAAGAAAAAAAAAAAAGATAATGTTACATCCAGAAGTTGACTGGTTTTAGTTTTACAAGTGTAGAAAGTATAAACAGACTTTTTTAATTCTTACAATAGACTGCCATGGGTAGAGACACCTTCCACTAGACCAGGTTGCTCAAAGTACCACCCGATCTGTCCTTGGAAATAAAAATTCTGGGATTTATGGACACTTGAAACAAGATTTCGTCTTAGATGATTTTACAGTCCTGAACCAGGAGTGTGGATCCAGTGGAAATGGATCTCCTGCATTTCATTGTGATTTCTCTTAATGAACTATACAATTAAGAAAAAAAAAAAAAAAAAAAAAAAAAAAAAAAAAAAGAGAGAGAGAGAGAAAGTTTACCTGTGTTGAGATATAACACAGTTTCATGGGGGGAAAAATATTCTCTGGAAGACTATTAAATGTAAATTACCTGGGGATCAGGTTTGATTCACAAACCTCTGGAGCTGAGAGATCATATTGGAAAAGCACGGTCATGTGATGGCATTGCTCTGACCCATGTCCCTCAGTCTCCACCATTAGCTTCTGTTTGGGACATGAAACTGAGATAAGAGTATCTTTCTCATGGTCAGGACACTGCTGGTGGAGTGTGGTGCCATTAAAGCTCCTGAAAATCTTTTATGCCATGTAGAATTCACTAATGATAGGTTTAGCCTGGTTTAGTTCCCCTTAATGCTAAAATTTTGCTAAAGCAAAATTTGTCCTTTTAGTTTCAATTTTATACATCCCTGTGTTTTCTTTTTTCTTGATCCTCCAACTTACGTTATTTTCTGTTCCCTCTCTCTCTCTTTTTTTTTTTTTTTTTTTTCTCTTCTCTTTACATTCACTTTCTTTACCTCAGTTTGGCTAGTAAGATTCCTCAAACAGGAATGATCATATAAAAAGTGAACACTTATCTTTTATTCTCAGACAAATTGCTCACCGCAAGGTAGAGTGTACTACAGAATTGCTATACATAAAACAAAGGCATTTTTATTGTGTTGTGATGAGAATAGTTCACCTTGCTTGTGACCTCAGGAAAGCAGGCTGTTTCATGCATGCAATTTTAGCTCATTGAGATTTCAAAGATCCCTTTCAGTTTAATGTGCTGATGAAGGTCTGCAGAGAAGGTGGCAATGCCAATATAGTGGGCTTGGAGAGAAGCAAACTTTGAAGGAATGTGAAAAGAGTGTGAAATTTGGCTGAAATTTAATAATACACAGAGGAAGTGGGAAACAACTAAAATTTTCAGATATCAACAGCAAGACTACAATTAAATTTCAGGGTATCAAAAACAAATAAAAAGTTCAAAACCAGACTGCAGAATCTGTATTTCAGTTGGTGTACTCATATTGATCATAGGGTAAGCTTCATTCACCCCCTTGGGGCTACTCAATTACAGACATAAAAATTAAATCTGTGGTCTCTACCTGGTTATCCAGCAGGTTCATACAAGGCTTCCAACCTCTTATTTCAGGAGCTGGTGTAAGCACACAGCTTCCACACACCTGGCCGCTCTCCAAGACTGTGCTCCCTCACCAGCCACTGGAACAAAGCTCCTAATATCCTCATAGATTAATTCTCTTCTCACAGTGTCCAAGTTACCAATAAAGGAAAGAGAGAAAGAAAGGAAGGTATATTATTTATTTATACTTTTTTTTTATATTGTTGGGACCCTGCATACTGAGTCTTTGTTCTGCTACATCTTAGAGCATTTGTGCTTGAAGAGGCTGAGTATGCAAATGCTATTGGGAAAAAAAAGGGAGACACAAAACATTGAAAGCAACCAGGAGGTTTTTAAGAACAAGTTAGAAGAGATAAAAGCAAGAAAATGACAAAGAGAAGTTGAAACCTCAAAGGTAAGGAACTTTCAAGTCCATATTCAATAAACAGAAGACAAAGGAAATGCATATGTGTTTTAAAATTTACAACAATTTTTTATTGTGTTAAATGAACAGGGAAATGTATTTTTTTTTTTTTTTTTAATGATGAAGTCATGAATTGATCTTTGAAAGACAGCTTGGAAAGAACAGAAGATAGTAGTACTGGACAGAAGCATGGACAAAGGAATTGCTTAGAGAGTAGCTGGGCAGGATAAGCTAAAGCAGCAGGCCCAGAGAGTAAACACACAGATTAGTTTTAGGAAATGAGCAAAGAAATCAGTGAACCTTTTAACTGACATTTAGAAAAGTTCACCATTTCAGGAGTGATTCCTGAGAATTGCAAAGCAGAAAATAAATCTATATCTAGCAAATGGGTGCTCCTTTCTGCTTTAGATTTATTGCTTTCAAGTAATAAAAGAATTTAAGTTGTAAGAATAATCTGGCCATGACCCTTCATGCAATTAGTTAGCTTGAATGACTACAGGATTAGGTCCTTGCTCGCAATGTATATTTCCCTACTCTACAGGAACTGACTTAAATACAGTTGAATCAGTTCATCAGCTTGGCCCCACTGAAGGTAGGGGGAGCAAAGAGTAGAGCTGAGACCCATTTTTCATCTTTCTGACAGCAAACTGCTCGATACACTTAATGTGAAGGAGAAACCGTAGTCAGAAACCAAACAGCAAGTAGGTGCTTTAGGTAGGTGCTGTTTACTAGCACAAGGACACAGGACATTCATTTTTCTAATCCTTATAAGCTCTAGCAGTGCCTAGAATGGGATCCCATCATGCCCCAAGTTAAAGCTTCATCTTAGATAGTACATGACTGTTGGCATGCCATTTCCTGCAGAGGCACACACATGTGAAAAGATATTTTTGCCATGATAGCTCATAGTTAGATGCCAGCATGAGTTTACAGGCCATCTCTTGGTGCTAGATTCCCTATTTACTTGTAAAATGGTGGAACACTGATTGCAGCTTTACAGAGGAAATACTGGGGAGGTGACACAGTGTGCATCTTACAGGTGGGTGAGGTTCCACCAACAACGACCTATGGCCAGAAAGACTTGTGAGATACTTCCGAGGTTCAAGCACACCTGGTTTCATTTGGGCACAGGCAAAGAAAACCTAACACCTGTTCTGAGAAGGTTAATACAGAGTTCAAGAATAGACCTGTTTTACTGCTGTCAGGTCATTCGCTGGAGATGTTCAGGGACAATCAACAATCTAAACCTGAGTACATATTGCAATGGCTCCTAAAACAGGTAGAGTTTTCAACGATGTAGATGTACACTGGGCCAGAATTTGTGAAAATACTGCCACTGGTTTCCAGCCTTAATGTAGTGACACTCAAAAACTGACAATTCATTTTAAGTGTTTCCACTTGTCCCAGAATTGGAAATGTGTTCCTAAAGAGCTAATCCAGCACAGAGCCTTCTGGTACCTCTGTTTCTTCATAAATATTAATAATTTGCCACCAAGTATGACCATTGTGCAGCAAAATAAGCTAATGTGTTATGTTCACATATTAATCTTACTGGAGGCCCGAGGGAAACCAGAAGCAAAATACTTCAGTGAGAGATTAGTCTGGGCTATTCTCAATGGAAGATTAATCCAGGAATAGGCTCTACATTTTCTACTCATTTACCCAGCATAAGAATTTATTAAATAGTTCCTAAAACTGCAGGAGTTGGGGAGCTTTCCTGTGACAGTTTTGCCATACTTTATCCTTTTCCTTTTCTGTTGTACTATTTTTCTGCTTTACCTGATAGTTTCACTGAAAAAAAAGTTGCATCTAAAAGACTCTGAAGATTCATATTTTTCTGTAGATGTAAGAAAATAAAGATGAAAAGGACTTAATATTTTTGTTTTATTACTCTCATTTTTTGTCTGAATCATTGCTCACGCTTGCTTAGAAAAATGTTAGGGAAGGATTTTTTCCAGAAGTATATAAATTCTATTGTCTTTTAATAAGGCTACAAAATTCCAAAGAATATATATAACATATATATATATATATTTTCCATTTGGAAATGAATTTTAGACCCATAGAAAATTTAACTCAATGTCCCATGAAAAAGCGTAAGGATATTTGCTATGCATTGATTCTTATAGATACTTGTAGTATATTGCAAGATATTGTTTGTCATAAAGTAATTGTAAGATGATGTCATATTGGTGGCATATTCCAGGGAATACCAGATATTGTATCATCGTGTAATTCTGTGTCATCGATCTGTGTACTCTGAAGAAAACTGGGGGGGGGGAGGGGGGTGGAAGGTTAGTAGGTTAGTTTTCTCCTGAGAGGAGTTATCGGTGACCTGAAAGCCTGGAAATATCCTTCTATTCCTAGAAAATCCTTTTAGCTCTTTATATCACTTGGTATTGAGGTCGTGTCTCAGGAGGAAAGGGTATGTTCTGCTGATGAAGCTCTGAGTATTGGGAGGTCCACACTCATATCTCAGCACAGCTGAAAGCTCCTTGTGTACTTATTTACCTGGTGTGAGTCTCATAGGTATAGACTTACAAAGAGGTACATGGAAGAGGTATTAGGTCTCATTACTATTGGGAATCTCCTAATCTGTGGTGTTGAGACAAACAGAACTTCCTTGGCCCCATGTCAATGTTACAAGAATAAACATATTAGGTGTTTTTGGAGAATTCAGGAAAAGGTCTATCTGCATACAAGGGCAGACAGAGAGAAAATTGATTTATATTCACCCTAAATAACACACTAAATAACATAGGTTACCTTACCTAACACACTGGACTTCAAGGATAAAGGATAGACAGCCTTGTGCTAGCATGGAAGATTATGCAGCAAATCATGCAAATCTAGAGTTACGCTAAAGATTCATCCTGTGGGTATCAACAACAACAAAAAGTTCTCTGAGTTTACGAGGTGCCACATTTAACTCCCAGAATAGGAAATACTGACAGTTCATGATTTTCCTTGTAATAATTTTTCTTAAGGTTGTTTGGCATTGTGCAAAGTAAACAGCTGTGTAGAAGTCTTTCTTCATGAATATAATTATTTTTTAATAAAACACTAAGTGCAGAGCTGTCTTTGAACAGCCTGCTGCACTTCATCACTTTTGATAGTCTTGGATAATTTGCTGTATTATTTATTGTGCTCAGACTACTGCTTACAGGGCTTTAAGATCTCATTGTGATTGAGACAGCACTGAAAACACCATTGTGATATTACTTCTACACAAACTCAGGACACTTGAGCTAAAAGAGCTGAAAGTTTTCAGAAACAGTTATCCTACATTCACCTCAGGAACAGTACGGGACAGATATACTTGCCTGCAAAAACAATAGGTTCACAGGAGGACATTTTTTCTCCATTTTTCTGACTTAGATTTGTCCATGACTCCAAGACAAAACCAGTTACTACCCTGCTCCAGAACAGAGGAGTCAGATTATGAATCTGTCTGCCTCAATTTCCTCTGGTAGACTGGAGTCAATTTCCCGTGGTACATGGCTCCCCATGTACAAGAGGTACAGAGCCTCGTCACCTTTCTGAATGGGGAATTCAGCTCCAAGTAATCCCTTAAACGAGGAAAAAACATCCTACATGCACCTTTTGACTCCAACATATGACTGTGCAAGGAAGCCTTTTACTTTCTATATACTGATGTTCCACTCTGCAGATGGTCTCAAAATGGTACTATCTTACATAGCTTGGACTTTGCTGCTCAGTAGTCATCACTGGATTAATGGCAGCTTAAAATGATACCAGCCATCCAGATTAGAAAAAATAAAATAAAATAAAATAAAATAAAATAAAATAAAATAAATACTGCAGGCTATGCCCACTTCTAGTCTTTAATCCTTTCTGGGAAACCTAAATATTAAAAAATAGATATTTTTTTAATATCTCATTTTCTTCTGTTCACAAACATTTGTATAACTAAGTTTTATCATTATTTATTTAATTTGCTTATCAGTAGAAAATACAGACTTTTTTCCTGTGTGTGAAAACTCATTCAAAGAGAAGAAAAAGAGGAAAGAAGAAATGCTTCAAGTGACAGGGATTTTTTCTTTCCTTTCCTTTGAAACAATGCCTTGGGAGATCTTTGGTAAACACATAGTGCCAGGTGTGATGGAGGAGCTTCCTGGAAGGGCAGGGCAGGATCCATTCCCTGGCTGCCAGACCACTTTCCTCCAGTGAGGAGGAACTTGCTGAAGCAATTGTTATAGCAGCCAGATCTCAATTGCTTTTTTTTTTTTTTTTTTTTTTTTCTTCCCCTTCAAGCACATGAGATAGTTGTTCCATGCAAGAGAGTGTTCATGGGTTGGAGATAAGACCTTGAGTGCTCTCTGATTTTTATCATCTCTGCACTGCCGTGCCCTGTGAAACACTTCACTATAGAAGAGTTTTTTATCCACAACACTGGAAACTTTGTGAATTAAAACACCATTTAGCAAGGAAACAGGGATTTTCCAGTGTGTGTATTGCTCCTGCTGGTGGGTGAAGCAGCAACTTCTTTGCCTAGTATACTTTGGCAAACCACTTAACAATATGTGCAGTAAAATGTTCTCCCCCTTTCATTTCAGCTATCACGATTCAGAAGGAATAAAGTCTTTATGTGGTGCTAACAGAAAAATATGCAGATATAACAGAATTGCCCTAAGTCCTCTCGATAGTCCTCCACTGCCTCCTAAGGCACATCAAAAAAAATATGGAATAAAAAAAATAAATAAACTTTAAATTTTAAAGATGAGCCTTATTAAACTCAGGGAACCTTCCTCATTATTCTGTGGTTACAGCCAGTGCTGGTCCTATTATTGTTCATCCAGGTATAAGGTTGGGGATTTACTCAAACTATTGTTCTTGCAATGTACTCTGAAGATGATCAGGAATTCTGATTAGCCATATTTCTTTGGAGAGTGCATACCTTCGCTAGATCTCTTCTCTTGATCTTGTTTTATCTCTGACTCCCACACATTTTGTTCTGGGCTCTGTAAACTCCAGGAGCAGAGGAACTTTGACACTTCTCATTACATTATATTGCTGTTCAAGGAAAACAATTAACCTCAAGCAGCAAAATGAAGAACTTGTTACTTCTGCCTGGTAGGGATCACAATTGGAGCTGAGCAGCTGGGAAACAGCAGGGACCTTAACTGATTAATTAATCAATTAATTTATTTATTTATTTATATGTGTGTGTGTGTGATCTGAGCACACTTGTGAGTGATTTTTCCTGATACACCTGACATTTGGCTTATTTGTTGAGTTATATCCCAGGCTGACCATGAAGAATTAGACCAATCCGCATTGCTTAGTTCTTATATGTTGTTTGTACTGCAAGATAGATTTTCCATTCTCTAAGCTGATAGATACAGAGCTGATGAATATGCATTTCTGATGTATTTCCACAAGCCACACTAACACTTTTTCCTGCATAGATTTGTGCCAGAGAAATTCCACTGTTCAAGGTTTATTCAAAGAAAGCAAGATTCTGGTTTCAGCAAACATTTAAAATGTTGAAAGAACTGCTTTGAAAATTTCACTCTGTTCTCAACCTTGTAAATATCTGAGGCATTAAATGAAACAACATACCATTTCAACATGTTTCTGGTGACACTAGTTTACTCTTTATTTAATTCCACAAATTAGGACCAATTTCTAAAAAGAGAGCTCACTTTGGGAAAGGAGGATATTACAGAAATGTAACCATGTACATACAGTGAAAAACATAGCCAATAGCATTTCACAAGGTGAAATCCATGCACAGTAACATCAAGGTAGGTTTTCAATGATTAATAAAAAACTCAAAATTTCACTAGATCAAAAAATAATTGCCAGATTTATCATTTTCTTCCCATTTTTATGCATCACTATACTTCTGAGCAGAATTCTGATAAGGAAAAGATAGAATTTATGTACTAAATCCAGATTCTGAGGTGGACATGACATTTAGTGAACAAAGATCCATGCATGCAACATTATGAGGCTGTCATGGCGCCTTTCATATTCTAGATTCAGCATATTAAAATCGACATTAAAAATGTAATGAATACCTTTGCATAACAAAGTATATATGAATACTGAGAACAAGTTCAAAGAAACAAAAAATAACAAAAATAGAAAAGTATATTGGAAGTACATCAAGAATTAGTAGGTAAATCAAATATTTCTTAATTAGATTTTGAACATAAAACAGAGAATATGGACATTTTATAACCTGAACAGAGTTCCAAAAAGGACCATGTGTCCCAGTGCACATACATCGTCTTTATTATCAATATAACATTAAATGAGTGAGCTTCTCAAATCAAAGCCCCCTGTGAACACTTATTCCATTACCCTGCTGGAGACATCATTCATGTGTGTTTTATAGGCTTTTGCACAAAATCTACTTTTTTTTTTTTTTTTTTTCTTTCTTAATTATACAGAAGTTTCTCACATTTGCAAATGGAAAATGCTAGTTTAGTTGGTGGCATTTTGCACACTGGTAACAGAGTATCTCACCTATCTCAAATTTTGCCTACTGTGAGGTAGAAATAGTGTAGAAAAAAAATGAGCAAGATATAGGTCTCCGTTTTTGTCACTTAGTTGACAAGGTCTGTCAGACCTGTCAGGTTCCCTGCACAGTAAGTGCAATCTAGAGAGGAAAGAACACTCCTCAAGACTCAGCCAAATTCCTAAGTGCCCTGCAACAGTGTCCCCTTTCCATATCCCAGCTACGTCCCTTAGGTCAGCAGTACAGACAGAAATGTAAGGCCTATGTAGTCGAGACAGGATTCACCTGTATTAATGTGTGTTAGACCTGGAGTATGCTTCTGAACTTCCTGGTTATTGAATTTCCCAATCACTTTGTGAACTGCTTTCATTCACGTCTCACTCAGTAAGTATCAGCACAGATACTGAATTCTCTGTGGACTAAACCAAACTGAAATATGCACTCCAGCTGTGTACCCAATGTGTTCCAGCTGTGCACCTGGTGTTTTCCAACCTGAGCCTGGTTCAGAGAAATCCACCCAAATGTATACATTGTGGATCTTGAGTTATCTTCCTTTTTCCAAAGGATGTAGTCAGCAGTATGAAGTCAGTGCTATGTAAGAAAAGTTTTCTAGGGAAAGCAGTAAGAATTCTTTGAATATTTGACTTGCAGGTCAAATGTAGAGAACTAGCAGGCTGTTGTACAGCAGAAGAAACCAACGTTGTACTTGAAAATCTTGTAAAGAGAAGGATACCATGTGAGTGGGTTGACCAACTTGGTAAGTAAATAAATTTCTAATGTATTCTCTCATATTTAATTTTGATATATTTATATCTAAAATATATATATTTATACTGACACTTTTTAAACAATATAATTTATAGATGTACTTCCTGGCTGCAAGCTATAACGTTAAGATATTTGCAATTTATAAAGCATCTTAAATTGCCAGTATATATGGACATATAAGTTAAGTGCTTAAAGTCAGTTGCTGCTTGGTGTGTATCTTCTGTGTGAAAACAATGGAATAAAATATGTCTGGTGAAGCAATAAAAAGTGCAGTAAAAGGGGAAAAACAAACAAACAAAAACAAACTAACAAAAAGAAAATAATAGAAACAATTCGTAGAAAATGAGATAAAACAAAACTGATGCCACAATAGACTCCCATCCACCATTACCCACACAATTCATAAATATGCAATGAGATATAGCACAGTTAACTTTTCACTGAGAAGAATGAACTATTTGTGCCTACGCACACTGATTTGTGGTTTCCAAGTGTGTAGTTAATTGTGGCAGAGAATCTGGCCTGGTGTCATTCCCAAGCCTCCTGAGCAGAATAAGTGATGAGTGAACTTCAGAAGTGACTGATGTACACACATTAAATCATGCCTGGGTTTCGCATCTATACATCCCATTTGGACATTTATGCTTGAAGTAGCCACTGACAAGAAGAGAAAAGGATGGTGTTTAGCAGGAAGCAGAAAGGGGGAGAAAGAGTTGAATAGTAAGACATTTTTCAGTTTAGCAATTCACAGCCAAACACATATAGCACATGTTGTACTGGCAGGAAAAGATTTCTTGGGTATTATTAAAGCAGAGAACCAAACAAAAAAAAATAATCATTTGAATCACCTCAAAATGTTCTTTTTGTCCAAAGTAATCTGCTTTCTTTCTTTTCAACTACTTAGTTCCCTGTTTTAATTTTTTTTTTTTGAATGAAAAATGCCTTTTCAAAACTGAAATGCAGTTTAATTTAGAAATGTGGAGATGAAACATACCTTACCTTAGAAAATATTCATAGAAAATATGTCAATCCTTTTTGTGTCCTTATTCCTTCTCTTTTGTTTTTCTCATCCAGGGTGCGAATCTGGGCAAAGATGTATTATGTATCACAATGATCCCCCTATTTCTTTTGGGGGTTATATTCTGCAGTTTCTGCAGAAACGGTTCAGGTTCCCAAGTAGCTGTACCAACCACATTGGAGATGCAAACAAGCATGCAAGAGTTCCAGATTGGTACAACTGGTATGGCACCGGACAGTGGGCAACTGTGCCCTTCTGGAGTTCACATAGGATAATCAGATGTATAAAAAGATGATGTTAAAAGTTTGTATTTAGGTAATATTTTTTTTCATCTGTTTGAGTTCAAACCTCATGTCAGAGTAATTGGTCTTTACAAAGACTTCTACATCATCTGAGAGGCTGGTCATTCAGTTTTTGTCTTTCCTTAAAATGCTATTAAAAATATTTCCTGCTTTTTCTGACAGCCTTTGTCTACACTCTATTACTGTCTCTCATTTACTCTGGGAAGATAAAACAATTAAAAGGTAATGTCTGGTTTAATTCTGGGTGTTAATTCTTATGTTCCGAGAGAGCTTTGTGAATAATGTGACCAAGAAGGTTACAAAGCACCATTCGTTCCTTAGGAACAAGCCAAAAATAAGGGAAATGAAACAAATGAACAAAAATGTATGTAACTAAGAGAAACCTTATATTTCTTTGCATTGACTCAGCCAAATTTGGGTATTGCAAAGAGAAGTGATAAATAAATGTTTGTTTCTATTCATTCAATAACTAATTTCTTGTGCCATAATATTTTAGAATCAGCACAGTGATACTTAAGAATAGAGGAGGAAGAAGGACAGTATGGAACACCTTCTATTCATGTGGTGATTTAGAAGCCATCAACATGTCAGAGCCTGTCTCTCGAGCTCAGAACATGCATTGCATTGCAGAACTGTGTAAATGGACAGGATGTTATTACAATGTGAGACAAAATGGAGATAACTTGGGATGTTTTGGGAGATGGGATGTATGGAAGGTGGGAGGTATGTTAAGATAATGTGTTGTATGCTATGCAGAGTATATACTCTATAGTATATAGCAACCAGCTAGAATTTCTATTCTTCAAAATTAAATTCTTCAAATGGATTCCTCCTTAAAGAAATGTACATTTCTTCTGCACTTCAGAAAGAAGCCACAGTCATTTGGAAGGTAGCTGACAGTGGGGCTGCAATCCTGACCCACCCTTTGCAGAGATACGCAAGTCTCCTACCATGGAGCAAGATGGATGGAGACATACAATGTATGCAGTACCTGGCTAAAACTATAATCTGACATAGAAATGAGGATTTATGTTGCTTTTCCTTCAGCATCTTGTTAAGAAGGAAGGACCTGAATGTTCAAGTGGGGAGATTCTAGGCTCTTGTGGTTTGCTAATTTTGCTGTTCCTTGACTGGATACACCATTGCAGCCGAACTGGAGAGCATGCCTGCATTTCTGCCAGAGCTCTCCCTTGTTTTTCAAATTGGAAGGCACAGAGTAACTTGTAGAGCAAGTGAATTGCTTGTTCTTGCTTATATGATTCATTATTATTTTCCACAGTCATTATGAATAGAAGTAAGCCATCTGTTGTAATATCAGTGTGCCTTTCATGAAGAAGCATGGCTTTAACCAGAAGTAGAAATGAATGTGACATAAAAATGGGTTTGGGGATCTACAACTACATCTAAATTAGATGGCACAATAATATCAGCAAATGATATGTTTTGTGAGAATATTTACTACTGTTTTCAAAGAGAAACACAGTAGGCTGATATCATTTTAAATTACGAAAAGAAGTGAAGTTTATTCACTTCAACAGAATAAACTTTATGCACTGACCTTCAATATAAAATCTATGTATTGTTAGACTACTAATTAAGCAAGTAAATACAAAATTTGATATTAAATATAATTTCCTTTATCATTTTAGATCAGCATTAGTCATTTCCAGAACAGCTTAAACTAAAAAGCTCTAAAGCCTTTTGATCTGATTTTTTGGTTATATTTTAAAATTTACAAAACAAATTGCTGTGTCTGTGAGAACTGATGTTAACTTTTCTGTAGAACTGTCTTAGATGGGCTGTTCTTTGGATAGTTTTTTTGGGGAGGGGAGGGGGAGAGGTTGTAGGGTTTTTTTTGTCATGCTGCCTTGTATTTTCTTTGAAAGGCTTATACTTTACAGTAAAAGTAAAGTTGAGAATGTTATCTCAGTTGCACACTTTATCATTTTTAAAATATTTACTTAGTTGTTTTCCTAAAATATGATTAAAGTCTATTCTAAGGATGCAATTTTCACAAGTACCTGTTAATGTTGCAATGTGATAACCTATTTTCTCCATTTTTTTCTTTGTGTTTGCTTTCCCATTTATTCTTCCAACTCAAACATGATTTCTTTATGTCAGAATTGGCATCTTTTTCTGTATATATGAAACATATTAAATGGAGAAATCATGAACACTCTAAAGGTCTGTGATATTACTATACATTACTGCAATACTATATATAGATACAGATTTATCTATCATGCTATTGCAGTAATATGTGCTGTAAGATCTCAAAGTAGAAATCTTCAATGCTTGTAGGTTAAGCTCCCTGCCAACAATCTCAGTGCAGTTTTTTAGCTCTGGGTTTAGGATTCCATGCACTTGTGCTGAGTCTGTCTGGGATGGAGTTAGCTTTCCCTGCAGCAGCCCACACACTCGTAGATAGCTCTGCACTCGTAGATAGAACCACACTGGTATCACTCCACTGTGGTGTCTATTGCTGCATAGTACTGGCACAGTATCAGGACTCCCTCCAAGCCCCCAAGAGCCAGTCTATTACTATTTTTTATGAACAATTTGCAATCAGACTGGGTTTGGATGAAATGGAAGATGATGGACATAAAAAAAAAAAATAATGGAAAAGTATGCAAAGAAATAACTGGGGGTTGTAACTTGTATCGCCAGTGAAGAACTGCAGTCTATTTTTTTTTTTTTTTTTTTTTTTTTTTTTTTCTGCCAGCTGAGAGATCTGTAGTCAGAGTCAGAGATTAAAGAGAAATTAGTTTAGAAGTTTTCTTCCTCTCACATCAGTTGACAACTGAAAACTAGAAGTCTTTCCTTTTTCAGAGAAAAGCCCTCACTACTAGGAGACATGATGGAACATCCTACAGGTGCTTGGAGTGAGAATTCCCACCTTTAAGTTCCTTTCTTGAACTTTTCTGTATCCAAACATAGCTTTATATTCTTTCCAGAAGATGTAAAAATCCTTCAGTAATATTGCTGTCCCATTTTGTCCTGTGTGTTGTGTATCCCCACCTTCAAACAGCCATATGGATAAAGGGATTGATGAACCAAAGACTTAGTTTAACATAAAGAAATCATCTTTACTTTTTGGTAAAATAAAGTACTTAAGGTATAGCAGACAGTTCACTAAATGAAGAGATGTAATTCTGATTTGAAAAGGTTGCCACATAATTTTAAGTGTGAAATGACCCAAAGAATGAAAATTGGTAAGGAGATGTTAGCACAATAGAATCAGTTGATCATTTCAGCAGGGCAAAGTTGGAAAATAAGTTTATTTCATACAGTATCTGCAAAGATTAATTTCATATTCTGATATGCAATCTTTTTTTTTTTTTTTTTTTTTTTTTTTTTTATTAACTGATTCATCAACCTAAAATTAACTGCCTTATTCCTCAGTGCTGTACTCAGCAATGGAAAACAGTAGTTCACTGGAGTGGTGAAAAAATAAAATATACAAGGTGCTTGAGTATCTACTGAAATAACTTCAAAATGCATAAACAGGTGATGTTTTCCCTTGAAAGTTATTTTCCATATACTGAATATGCACAGATAAATCAGCAAATACTTCCCCACAAACATACACATATATACATATGCATATATTGAAAAAAGAAAGACTGAAGGTTGCTTCCCTAGAAAATGCATAAAAACAAAATGATCTCAGACATGGTAACCTATGCAATTGATGACAAATCAGATTTCAGGAACCACAACCAAATCCTGGTCCTGAGTTTGAAAGCAGACCATTGGGGTCATGATTGATTCCAAGGTTACCCTTTAAATGCTGTTAAGATTTGGTAACATCAAAGTATATGTCAGCTATCCCTCAAGCGTGCACAATTGTCTGCACATGCATGCATTCCCTGTCCTACAGACCAGCCAAAATTAATGAAAATCCTTGGAATGGAAAGGGTACCTTAAATAGGGCACTGCTATTGTACCTCATTTTTAGCTATCGCGCTATTATATTAGACATTCATCTTTTATCCTTGTTCAGCTCCAGTAATAATGTGTCATCTAAGACTCCTGACTCTTAATTAGAAATCATACTGCTATTTTTCACCTCGCTCTGCTATGCCCTGCTGTGACTTTTCTGTCAGCCTGCTCTTCCCTATGATATGAAACAAGGTGGGGTAGCATAGGGGTTAATGCAATTATTTACATTTGATAATACTGAGTATAGCAGTGAATTAATACAACATTTTGCAGCATTTTGGAGCTAAAAAGAAATTAGATGCCATCTCATCACTGATTTTCTAACTGAAGTGTGCTACATTTAACCTTTAAACTTTATGCTACTTGCACAATTCTAACTTCACAGGGTTTTTCTGGAGAAGAATGTGCAATTAGACAGGATTTGGAGGGACTGGGAGATAATGGACATTAAAAAAAAACAAACACAACCATTCCTTTAGAGATTTATTTGTAAATTTCATGGCTTGTTTATGGAATCAGATATATAAAATTGTCTCTCTTTATATTTTTGCCTCTTTTTTTTTGTATTTTTGTTTTGCATTCCTCCAAAGTGGTCACACTACAAAGCCAAAGGAATAATAATGTATAGTTACCTTTTTGAAATAACTGCAAGTGTTAAGTGCTGAGGACTATCTTAGTGGAGAACCCAGACCTACTGAAGTAAGAGGGAAAATTGGACTGACTTGCAGGAGGCCAGAATGCCACCCACAGAGGTGCCTGATTGCCGGAAAATGCTAGGTTCCCGCTGTCTGAAAATCGCTGCCATCTCTGATATCCAACATTGGACAGTTGAAAGGTAAGATACTGCAATTACCACTGCAGACTGAAAAAGCCAGATTCTTAGTTCATGTAGAATGGTGTGACTTTGAAAGCAATTGTACAATGGTGATTTATACCAGCTGAGGAACTGGATACATATGTTTGCATGAATGATACATATGTTGTTTTCTTTCCATTTATGCCTATACCTTTGAGGAAAAAAAAAATTGATTGGAAATACAAATATTTATTCCCGATAATGATTTTAATAAGCAATTACATTCATCATTTAAATATATTCATACTTGCTCAGTTCATATAAATGAATGTTAGAAAAGAACATCAGATAATATTATATCATTATTCCTAATAACATCTCATCCACAGACAAATTAATGTTCTTTCTGATATTATTAACTTAAAACTTATCAGATTGTAACTGCAAACATAAAATATCAATGAAAGTTGTAATGGAAAGGAATGAATCCCAGAGCTTGAAGAATGTTCTTATCACTTATCAACATCATGCAATATCAAAAGAAACAGACAGGAGAGACAGTCAGTAGTCTTTTATGGCTTATTTTCAAAGTGCACAAGCATATGTGGATAAAAACATATTCTATGACAGAGCTTGTATTAAGGACAATCCTTTACCAAGAATTTCAGCAACGAAAATGGAAAAAAAATCTGTTCTGCTCTCTTTGTGAGTCTAAATGTCTGTATGTCAGTGTGGTAAATGTGATTTTGGTTAGGATGAAATTTACTCTGAGTTAGATATTATCAGATAACATCAGGATCAATTCATTCCCCCACTGTTCCCCAACTGGATAATTCTTACTTCCAGATGAGCAAGAATCTCAGGCAGTTTCACAAAGCAGCAAAAAATTTGAGCTTTGAGCCCCAGAACACACTGGAGACTTTCTTTCCTCGGGTATGAGATGGAATACTCATACCCTCACCATACTGTTCAAGCTTAAGTTGGAATTGAGACCCCAGTGCCAATAAAAGGAAGAATTATTGGAAAGCCTTGTCTCGGTTACAGTAGTACTACAGAGCAGAGCTGAGTGATGTGTGGCATAGGCTTAACAAAAATGCTGGATTTAACAAATTGAAGAACCTGTCAAGAATGCCCAGGCTGAGTACCACTCAGCATCATGCCCCTATGCAACCAGAAAAGTCAAAATATCTTTTTGGACCTGGAGGATGGGTGAAGGGTGGCAGGGGGAGGAGTTCTCTGAGAAGACATTATCTGTTGGATCGAGTTGCTAGTTTTACTGCATGCTGGGACTTGAATATATAATAACAGTAATGGATTTCAATGGATTTATAACTTCTTAAGCTTGATTGTGCCATGTGTTAGATTAATAAATATCAAAACTGTAGCAATGGCATAATTAACATTGACAATTTAGATGAGAATGAATATTGCCCTGAAAAGAGTCTAAAGAAAAGAAATTTATGCTGTGTTCAAAAACGTATCAGAAAGAGGTTGGAATGTGTATTAGTCCCTAACAGAAGTGGTTGCAGAGTTTATCCATCATAGTCTAGTCTAGGGATGCTGAAGTCATAAGAATTTATGAAAACGGGAGTAGGGACTAAATGTGGACATGAGCAGAGACAGGAATTCATTTTTCAGTGATGTGAAGAAGTGAAAATATGGTCACTTAAGTGAAAAATAAATAAATAAAACCAAGCAGTCACAGTAATTAAAACTCTGAATTATTGATGTTCTAAATGGAGAATAAGTAAGTAGTGTTATCTAGTATTATATAAGCATTAGATAAACATTATCTAATAATAAGTATTAGATAAGCTAATTAGTAATAATTAGATAAGTATTAGATAAGCATTTGTTAGTTTCGTCAGTGACAGTGGAGTTAGGGAATAGTTTCCTGGTTCTGAGCCATGTGAGATGTTACCAGAGATAGCAGGTGAAATCTCAAATTAATGAGATTTCCACCACTGATTTCAGTTGAATGAGGCTTTAATTCTTTGTTCCCACCAAGAATCTTACACTGTAAGTTAATTTCTTGTCAGTCTATTATAGTCTCTCATTAGAACATGTCTTGTCACATTTGTATAGGGATTCTATATTCACATTGAGGTAAAATGACATGAGTGTCAAGGTATTCTAACATATTCTAACAGTTTGAGGACTACAGAGATAAACCTAGGCAGAGGAATTTATCAACAGCCTGGGTTCACTAAAAAGTTCGAGTTGTCAGCTCTAAATGTTGGTGCATACATCTCCTTCTTCCCTTGGTTCAGATTTATAAATGCAATGAAATCTCCCATGGTTTATTCTGAGAAATGAGAATTACTATGCTTTTATAGTTGTGTAATTGTTCTATAATAGCTAATAATGATGCATATGCAGTATCATAAGCACAGTGTTATAAAATCCAGTGCAAAGAATTGGATCCTGTGTTACATTTCAGAATTATTTCAGAAATGGGATGAGGTTCAGTCATTTGTGTAGACAGATACATTTAGCAATGTAGAGAAGGAGATAGCTTATCTAACCCTTTACAGTCATATCAATTGTTTTAAAATGTCTGTCAAAACAAAACACTGTAAAAGCTACCTATGACTTGAACATAAAAAGAAAAAGAAAGAATAAAAGAGTAAGTAGATAATTAAACAGGGAAAAGTTCTTGAAAATGCATGACACATATGCTTTTGGTTTTGTCTTTTGTGCTAACTGTTGCTTTAAATCCCTAATAGTGCAATTTAATGTCCTGAGTCCCACTGCCTTTTGAGGACCCTGGCAGTAACTAGCTCCCATGTAGTGAGCTGTATGCTCAGAGCCTCAACTACATCAGTTTGGTTAAGGGAGAACATTAAAGAAAACAAATTAAGAAAAAAAAAAGAAAAAAAAAATATATCTGTTAAAAATAGACTGGGAAAAAATACATTTATTTTGGGAAAGATCAATGTCATTAAAAATGTTATACATTCAGTGTACTGCTAATGGCTTCCCTATCTAAAGTGCTGATGAACTGAAATGGTTCCACCTCAAACTCTTGCTATTAAATCATTTGTACCTCAACAATTGGTTTTATATTTCTTTTCTATGTATACAGAATCTATAGCTAACTGCTACATATCCATATTTCCTGGGACCTGAAATTTGCTCCCACTGCAGCATAGAGTCAGGTTGCATGAATTTCCAAAAGCTCAAGGCTCAACTCTTCCACAGGGGATCAGTTCATCTCAGTGACTGATTTTTTTATTGTGCTTTTTCCTTTTCTTTCAAAGGGAAGAGAAACACGTAGCAAGCCAGTCTCAGAGGAAAGAATGATTTTATTTGAAAAAATAATTCTATAGGTAACATCACTCAATTTGAACATAATTGCAATCTGGCTCATCCTGCAATAGTTAGAGTCTCGGTAGGGGATGACATATAGGGCATGATGAGAAAGAATGCTCATGGAAAAAGTAATACATTCCTTTCAGCTACCCTCCAACTGGTGTTGTGCAGTGTTGTTGAAGAAGGTGTGGTGTTTTTTTCTTTCTCCCTTATTATTCTTTGTTGGCAGCCAAAAATAATAGTCAGACTTGAAACAGTGGGAACCTAGAAATAAAATGTGACAATCAAGGAAAGAAGGACTGTGGGGGAAAAAGATTGAGGAAAATGTATTTTGTGGCTGAACTTGTCCCATGGAAAGGATGGGTAGATACCGAGCCTGGACAAGGCTGCCCTGTGAAGGACTGAAATGGCAAAACTTTTGTGCTGTGTACACTATCTAGATCAACCTCTGCTGCGTGCACCCTGTAGGGCTCGGAACACAGAGACCATTCCTGCAGTCTCAGATCCATGGGAATGACATTAAGAAAATGTCATATACTCTTTAAATTATGTCCTGCTTGCAAAATCCCTTACTTTTTGAAGATTTCTAGAGAAAAAGATGATATAGCCTTTACAGACCTCTGAGGACAGCGTAAGTTTAGGCTTTATTTTCTCTTTTGCCTGAGGGAAATCTCCTATTGACTGTGGATGACAGCTATACTATAGATCATAATTTCTCATAAATCTGTGAGTTAAGTGCATGCTTATTCATTCGCAATCACCTTCTAAAACCCTGTCTCCTTGGAGGACGCTGTTCTTCACACAGCCACACCAAGTGCTGAGCAAGATCAAAGTGCCCCATGGAGGCAAAAACACCTATGCTTTTCCACCTCCTGCTACCTCTTAGGAAGACAGGTGGGGAGCAGAACATGGAGGATGCATACCTACTTCACTACAGCTGACTCTTTCTTCTGCCAAAAAAGTCACATATTTAGAGGGTTGTCCCAATTTCTAAGCAGGTACCTTGCTGTGTCTAGAAAGCAGCAGTCTCTTATTTTGATTGAAAGGTAAGCCTTTAAAAACATTTATTCTGTTCACAATGTGGGTGGCTTTGCTTGTCACATATAAGCTCATTTCAGATAGTCTATCTTTTCACTGGCTCAAAATATTTATTCTGGGTAGCTGTTTTATAAACTGCTCCATAGAAGCTTTTTATATAATGACATGCCTATTAGCATGAGAAGAAAAATTATCTCCTCCTACAAAGTTTTTCCATTGTGAGTATTTCTGGCTTCCACACAAAATATACACCTTTTATGAAATCATTGTGGTACACAAACTCTTCTGAACTTCCAGTGCTTCAAGTCCTGTAAATCTGATTCATATATCATCTTTATTTTTACATATTTAATTCCTTTAAACTTGCTGAGATTAAAATTGTAGTGATGTGCATTCACATGTTAAATTACAGTTGCTGTTTCTTCAGCTGGCTTTTCCATCCCACAGCCAGCAGGAGCATAGCCCTGCAGACTCCTGCCTTGCTTGCACTACACAGTGCAACATTTTGCCTCCTGAGGGCCTATCTGTAAATCCCACCTTGCCTGCTTTGATGTAAGGATCCTATACGTCTTGTATCACTCCTGCCATTGGTGGTATGCATTTTCGGTGTGGTGCCCACATACAGGCTAGTGAATCCAGCCATGATTGCCCAGCACCTCAAATTAATGAATGCAAAAACATTTTTCATTCCCAAAGGTTGAAAGTTTTCTTTACTCATTATATAACAAATTCTATATATTTATAACTTTCTGATCATGTACCTGTCATGCACTTTAGCTAGTTACTTTACTTTATAAGCTGGATGTGCTCATAAACACTAGCAACTACATATCTTCAGGTTATGTATCTTTAAGTAATATATATTTTTTCTCAGTCTGTAACACAATTCCAAAGACATCTCTGAGACACAGGAGTTCTGCTTAATGTAATAAGAGTGGTACTTATCAGTCACATCTAAGTTCTTATTACTTAAGAAGGTCAACAACAATCATTAGAGCTGATATTTTTAAGCCCTTTTATTGCTTTGCTTAAGAGTGATGGTGGTTTTCTTGTCTCCCTCTTCCTCCTTATTACTTTTTTTTTGGATAAGCTGCTATGGCCTATGTCCAAATGCTTTTCTTATTATTCTATGGAAATGATAACCCTCAGGTCAGAAATGAAGTTTTGTGTTTTCCACATCTTCATTCCTGAGCAAGAAAAAGATGCTAAGGAAGGGAAGATTGAATAAAACCCAGAAACAGCAAGAAACAGCAAAATCGTGTTCTCCAAGTAGTATCTCCAATTATTAATTCACTATTAATTATTTCTCATCTTCATCCTTCTTGACAGCTTGTGAAATGAAATTTTTCAATGATGTAGCCTTTTTTTACATTCACATTTGTCTATTTAAAAAAATTATGCACTACAAAACAGAATATTTGCTAGTTAGCAAGAATAATCATTTATCTTACTGTAATTTCATGTCATTACCCATTAGTCAGTAACAATGATTGGCAATGCAATTTTCTTTGCAATAAAATTAATTAATACGCACCTTATTATCTGCTGTTCAGATTCTTCTAAAAGCAGAACTTGAGACTCTTTTAGCAAGCAGGCCATTATAAGAAAAAAAAAATCAAATGGCGTGTTAAAAATGGTATTTGGCTTTAGAACTAGTGTTTCAATTAGGATATAAATGAAAGAAATAGTCTCCCCTTTTAAGTAGCCCTGATTAATTTCTTCTGGAGAATTAGCAGGCTAGTTTTAGCCAGTCATAATAGCATAATATGTCAGCAAAAGAAGGAGATAGGTTTATGATTTCTCAACATGTCTACATGACTTCACCCCTGAAATGGAACACATTTCCTTAACGTTATATGTCAGTGCTTTCTCTATTATATCATCAAAACCAGTCTTGTACAGAACAGTCTGAGAAAGTTCCTAAAGGTTTTATAACTACTTCCTTCCACTTCTAAATTAGAAACATCATAAATATACTATTGGGAGTATCAGGTGATTGGGTGCGAAGACATCTGATAAAGTCCACTTATTTTTCACTTTCTTACTCTTGATAATTATGATATTCCAACCTTCAACAGAGCTCCACAAAGCTACAATAAAAATTTAAAAGGCAAAACAAAATGGAGAAAAATAGCCAGAAAAATAAATTTCCTTTCTGAATGGGCAATATACCCATCACACCACCCAACCTATGGCACAGGGTAAAACTGAGAATGTGGATGTGGGTAGCTGGTAACTGAAAACCTTTAAGTAACTTAATTCCAGCTAGTAACATATTTCATCTTAATACAAAACCCAGGAAGGACCAGCCTAGATTAGTAGGTGGGGCTATACCTAAGTTTATATAAGTAACTAGTTCAAATAGTTTCTAGTGGAAAGTGATGGTAATTTGGCCATGTTGTTCTGGACATCCTGTCATTCTCACTCAGAACAAGTTTAGGTTTCTCTGTACTATCATAGAACCATAGAATGGTTTGGATTGGAAGAGACCTTAAAGATCATCTAATTCAAACTCCCATGCCATTGGTAGGAACACCTTCTGTGAGATCAGGTTGCGATCCAACCTGGCTGCAATCTGCTATTTTAAGACTCTGTATGTAAGGATTTCCATGTGCCTAAATGTGCAACACCCTGTGTTTCAAAGACGTAGAACATCATGGAAGCTGAATGGCTCCAAGAGGTGACTGGACGACAGGTTCATGGTAGAACAAAACATTTATTAGTTAATATATCTCGATGATTTTCAGCTCAGAAAGTCTCTGAGGTACCTGAGGAACCACTCTGGAAAAGTACCACATTTGTTGTCTTATACAAATACCTAGCGGGCATTCATTTAGTCACTCTCAGAAGAGACTATACATTCAGTGAGCTATTCAGTACTTGTCATCTCATTCTGCTTTGTTTTCCTTCTGTGATTCAGGACACTTTGAACATGGTGAATCTTGCATGTTTCTTGTATAAAGTAGTCCAAGAAATTTCATAATTGTTGGTACACTCAGTGAGAAAGTGCTGCTAGAAATCTCCTGCTATATAGTTGGATTCTGTAAGTGGTGAGTGGTAGATAAAAGACCCCATAAAAACTACATTCCTAAAAACATGATTTTTTTAAAAACAGAATAGTATAAAAAAGTAACTATAAATCCTTTCACATTTTCAGTTGATGAGTAGTCAAAAGTTTCACAGCAATTTATCATGTCAAAACACAGATGTTATATCATTTAAAAAAAAAAAAATGAAAATGTTAATTTGTATCTATAGCTATGCAGCTGTTGATGCTAAGAATAGATCCCAGAGATCCATGTTCTGGTTATTTAGGCTTTCAAACCTAATTACTGAATGCTATGTTTAGGTCAAGTTTCAGAACCTGTGCAACTGATACACCAGAAAATAACTGAATGACATCATGATTCTCAAATTAAGATCTTATATAAGAAAGAAATTCCGTGCACTTTTTGGCACTGAACACTTATATTTTGCTAACTTTTTGAAAGTCAGTTTGGACACTGAAAATAGTGCTCAGATGAAGAAAATATTTGATTTAGCCAAAGCCATGTGGTTCTTGAATGAATTGCAATAACATGTAATTCATGAGGTAGCTTCTCACAACTACCTGTAGGTTCCAATTCCCTGAACTCTTCAGTAAATTTGCATGTATGCATGTATGATGCAATATAACCCTGGGAAAATTTTAGAATCATTAGAACTACCAGCAAAAAAAACTAAATCCACAGCATTTCACCACCCTTTCAGAAATTTTTATTCCAATAGACCATATTCATTTATATTCTCAGCTTCTGTTAAGACAAGCTTTCAATGAAGAAACAGCATACTATTTATTTTCTTTCATTATAGCCAGTGAATTAATTTACATGAGGAATCATAAAGATATCCTTTCCCAAGTCAGTGTTTCCAGTATTAGTACTTTGGGTTACATTGCTTAAGGTGTCACTCCATCATAAATACAAAATGTTGGTGTTTATATATTCTATTATTACTCAGAAGGGTTATGGGAATAAGTAGCTTCATAACCTAGAGGAATGTATTATTTTCCTAAATGAATGAGGGAAATCCTGCTCTTCCTTCATACTATTTCATTGTAGCCAGGGAGAGTACATGTCCTGCCAGAACTGACATTGCTCAGAGAGGTACACCAGCAAAGAGTTCCATGTATAAAAAATACAGCAAACTTTATGGTTTTAACAGGGAAAGCAGCTGGAATGTGGATGTATTTATCATATATACATGGACTAATTCATCTCATTATGACCCAAAGTAAAATTTTTCAGACATTAGCTAGACACTTGGAGCTGCCAAGTTCTAATAAAAGTCTGCCTGAAAATTTTCACTTTGTATGGTCACAGGGTTTTATTCATATGAATCAAACACCTATATCATGTGGTAAGTGCTGTTTTTGATGTGATGTGATTGAAACAAACTCCAAACATCCATAAAAATGTTCTCAAATAAAGAATAAAAAGGGACACAAATATGGTTAAACAAAACAGCTGTTTTGCAAATATTATTTTGCAAATATTATTTTGCAGAATTCAAACAGATGATCTAATTTGTCACATCAAAGAGATCTAAAACCCATTTTGTGCTGCATGCTTGTAAGGATACCCACCTGTGATATTCAAGGTGCCTAGCAAAGGATTTCAGATAAATGCCAACAGCAGGTTGATATATTTACTAAAACCTTTCTTGGTATTTGATAAAGAAAACAACAAACATGTTCCCATGGCTGAAGAGGTTACCATTTTAAGAACTTTGTTGAAAAAAATCCAAAATTTTTAACAAGCTGTATTTTTCAGACATTTATTAATGTTTAACAAGGTAGATTTAATGGTAGTCAGTAAGTTAGAAACCATCATTTGTCCAAGTGTCAATGATGAAGTTAATCGAGTCTTTATGCTCAGTAGCCTGCCCCCAAATAGGCCCTTGCTCTACAAGGCAAGTTTGTTGCATAGCGAATTTATCTCTAGCTTAAAATTTGTCTGTTTTATAACTTAGTAGCGTACCTGTAATCTTCCTGGAATTGCATTTTAGTCCAATTGTTGTACAAGAAACCCAAATTTTCCAAACATAGCCATGGAGTCTTAGAAAATCTACCAAGGCCTGATCAGTAACTCCATATTAGAAATGTTATTTTCATTTTGTTTTTGTTTATCTTACAAGTAAATGCAAGAAATCTGTTTCACTACAGAAACAGCAAATTGAGATAAGGGCTGTGTTGCTGTAAACTTCATTTCACTAAAAAGGTAACTTGATGAATATTTATAAATTTAAACATGCAGAGACACACACAAAGTACACTGTAATGTCACTTGTCTGCCAATCTTCATTGCAACAAGTGGGTCACTTGCCAGAGTGAAGTTCTGGAAGGAATAAGCAGATGGTGCAGTAGACAAAGCAGAAAAAAAAGGCTTTTGATCATAACTGTTAAATGTGTTACCCAGCAGAGCTGCGATTATGTTTCCTTTATAGCAAAGGAAGCCATTAAATAATTTACTCAGCTCTTATGCTATTGAAGTTGTTCCAGAGCCTAACAGTACATTGGTGCCTTTGGACTCTCAACTATTTAGATTGCTTTGTTCAATAAAATTGGAGATGGGCTTTCACTCTTTGTATGTATTGTGTGTACATACTTTGTATGTACGTGTTCTTTGTAGCTTTGTAGGTCTCGCTATGTAGAAACACATATTCTTGGCTTTAAGGTTTTCATTGCTCAAGGCAAACTGGAACCAAACTATACCATCACTCATACTAAATGACTGTTTTCCTGAATGATGTGCATGGATACTGTTCCTAAATTATCTAGGAAATGTCATGCTTTTCTATTAGAGATGTCAGTGAAAGGAAACAACATCTTAGACTGCACGGCAAATGGATTGATGAAAGTTTTGCAGCCCCCCTCACACCCCCCCTCCAAAAAAAAAAAAAAAAAAAAAATATTAAGAGGACAGGATCTAATAATAATAGGGATAACTTAATGTAATGAAGTCAATGGAACTAATTCTGTCAAAGTCGCTTATGTCAGTCCAAACTATTTTTTTTTTTCTTTGGCAGTCTAACTTGCCTACTGGATAAAAAGGAGAAAGTAAATGTGCAAATAAGCAAATATGCATATATTGATTTAGGAAAGAATTTTAGCACTGCTCTGTGTCTTATTAGCAAAATAGGAAAATACAGCTCTGATGAAATCATAGCATTTTGCATCTGGTTACACAGCCCATCAAATAGAGAAAGAAGACAATCACTTTGGAAAACTAGGTTAAAACTCAATGTTTTCTATAAATGGGAAAGTGACACCTAAAATCACCGAGCTCAAACTGAACCCAACTCAAGTGCTCCATTACAGAAAATAAAATACAAACATAAATACTGTAAATCAAGATGGTGGGCTGCCTGTAAGGTCTTTGTTTGTTTTCTTTCTTCCCTTCAATGCATAAATAAGAAGGTCTTGGGTAAAGAGAGATGCTTTAATTGCTCTTAAAGCACTGGAATCAGGTCAGGTAAAATACAAGCTCAATGGGATGAATAAAGAAATATGAATATAGAAATATGTGTTCTACATATTTTTCTCATTTCTCAGATTCCTGAAAACTGCTGTTCACCTTGAGTGATTTACTTTCTGGAGCAGTTTAGCCATACCTTCTTCCTTTTTCCCTTTCTCAGATTGTTTCTACAAAGAGATGTGCATTTGCCTGGTGCCTCAAAATGTCATTATATATCTAAAGGCTATTACTTATTTAACTCCTTCATCTTAGAGAAACTTTAAGATCAAGATTGCAGAACAATTTAAAACTTTAAGAAAGTTCTTGTGATCATCATATCATATCAAGTTACAATAAATAAATTAATAAAATAAAGTGCTTTTGTGACTGCCTGTATTCAATAATCAGCAAAAGTTTATTTTGGTCAATTTTGAACTGTTGTGTGCTTAAAACTGTGTTTGCATCATTGGTAGTTCAATGTGCACACATGGAAGAAGACAGGACTTCATTAGCTTGATTTTGTGTTGACTGTTGCTCAATTACTTCAAAAACTTAGGCTAGATCACATACTATAGCTACCTGTTAACTTAAAGCTTCTTTTTCCCTGTGCTATTTCTCAGTAATGCTGAGCCAGTTATGTTGATTCAGAAATGTGCAACAATCATAATTCTAGAGTCTGTACAAATGTGCATGAGATGATAATTTGGTTTATGATGTTTCCATTAAAAAATAGAAATGGTGAAAAAAAATAAAAAAATAAAAAAATAAAAGGACCATTTTTTTTAGAGATCTTCCAAGCAAAAGTACATTGTTGTTGCAGTTCTGTACAGAAAAGGTGTACCAAGAGTAAGGTTTTGGTTAACTAATGGTATCTCTAATAACAATGTTAATAGTTATTGTGTAGGAGAAACCAGAGACATGGAATTAAATAATATGGGGGCTACCATCCAATATAGCCAAAGACTAATGTAATTTTATTTTGAATTGCTATTTAAAATTAGCATCCCATAAACTTAGAGCTATTTAAGATTTGGGAAATATCAGTTTATTGTAACTCACATTAGATTTAAGAGACTGATTAGATTGAAGATCCTGGTTCAAAGCACTCAGGAAAAGGATTCTGCTAAATCACTACCTACTTATCACCAGGACATTGACTATTCCAAGGTGGAAAAGGTCAATTTGTGTAGGTACACACAGAGAATGAACTTGTTATTTCTATGCAATTGTACCTTATGTAACTGAAGTTTCAACACTAAAAAGCAGAATGCCAAAAATTGTCCCAGTGCTCCCTCAATCAAATGAAAAGACTGCAAACATATTTCAGTCAATGGAGAAAACTCATTTCAAGGAAGGCAAGAAGAGCATTCAAAACCTCCAGATTGATTTCCATTATGCCTATGAGGGTCTCATGGCTGAATCCCAATATTATTCTTGGAAAATACTTTCCTAGCAGAAAAGCCATTTGTCTTAGCACCACATGGCTGCCTACAAGCAAAATGTTCAGCCAATGACTAGCACAAACTTCAAGCTGCAGCCTGAAATGAAGCTGGTCCTTTTTATTTTTATTTTTTTTTTTTTTCTTTTCATTCTCTCAAGGGCTCATCTTGTAGTCTGGATGAGAACATAGAGGAAAGAAGCAGATGGCAACACCATTTGCAGCCTGAATGACAGCAGAGGAAGCCAAAATGCTAGATTAACAGCCTTGTCCTATTACAAATCTTTGTTAACTCGTCTACTTTTTTTGCATAGCATTGTTTAAGGGCCCAGAACTGGGGCAGGCACCTATTTAATAACTGAAGACATGATCCCAAAAGGATATGCAGACTATATTCAACATTGTATTTCCTAAGAATATCATGGTGATAGGAAAAGGTGGGTGAAGGCCACTGGCTACTGTACAGCTTGGAAATTGCTGATCACAATTCTTTTTCTGTTGTTCAGCAGGGGATATTGACACCTGCACACTCCTATTGTATTTATCTTGTAAGGAGAATACAGAGCTCATTCATCTGTTCTGCTCTTATAGGGGCAATATTTTTTTCCAGACTGTGGCAAGCCTACAGAGCAAAGACAATTGTACAAGTTTTCTAACTATTTTTGCACATTCTCCAGAGCAGTCTTGGTGTGACAGACAGCACTTAATAGCAAGGGCTGAGTGAAGAGCTGGTGCCACAGGGGTCAGGAGAGAAAGAAACACAATCCATTGACCATTGTTCTCACAGAAAGGCTGACATGCAGCCAAATATTGGATGAGATGTTGGAGACCATGGAATCTGGCACACAAAGGAAATGTATGTTGTCTGGTTTACGTGACAAAGGCTTCTATTGAAGGATGGACCTTTCTGTTTCAATTCATAATATAGATCCTCTCAATGAATATAGATTTTTTTTCAGTGGATCTCCACTTGATCTAGTGTCTATTTTTAAATATTAAGGAAGGGATGAAAATAATGAATAACCTCTGAGCCACTGGTTCAGACTTTTTATAGTCGAACAAAGTATGTGAGATATATAAGATATGTTTGTCGCATAGTTTTTGATCCTAGAGTAAGACCAGATCTCTCATGAGTGAAAGGGTATGGGCTTTACCAGACTAGGTAAACTGATAATCCACTGCTTCTTAAAAGGGGAAAGGAGAAAATAAATAAATAAATAAATAAATCAGCAAGATAATCTTATAATGCTACACACTAGAAGATCCCTGCAGGGAAACATAGTTACATTACAAAACTTTGCTTGATTATATATGGATTGATTATATACATATGGATCTGAGTTTCTTAACTATTGATAGGGCAGTGTTTCCAAAAGTGATATGCTATTAACCATGGTGTTGAGCACTTTATGCAATACAGGAATGGCTGCTCTTCTACACAGCTTGTGAGATCTTCCTATCCAGGGGGTTCTGAATTTCTATACCTTGAAAGTAGTAGTCAACCATAGGAGGGCACTAGCAGGACATCAAAGGTCCAGCTCAGAGGTGGTGATCCCTATAATTCAAAGCAATATTGCCCTTCTTCAGGGGAAAACCATCTAGACTGTTATATTAGAGACTCCCAATGATTGGCTTTGTAATAACTTTTTCCCTGCAGGAGATGGTCCTGGTTTCTTGGGATAAAGCTTTCATATGAAGCTGACTCTTCAAGCTTTCTCTGTAAGATACCTAATACAAAACAAACCCAAAAGCAAATCTCCTACAGTCTTTCTGTGTGTGTGTGTAGCTCTGCATTAATTAATATTTTCTGTTTATCAGAAATCCACATGAAGTGATTTTAATGATAATTTTCTTTTGAGAATACTTAGTGTGAGTTGCGTAGTCAGAAAAGTAGATAAAGCTGCCATTTAAAGCAGATATTAAGATATCTGACAGAAATTGCACATTTGTGTATTATAACTTGCACATTTGTGTATTATAACAAACCAGCGGGCAAGTGAAGACATAAGATAACCCAGATGTTTTGAAGTTGTTTACATCTGTCCTTACCTTTACTCAGTGCTGTAGAAATGTCAAATAACAGTTTCTCCCATTACAAGAAGGAAAGAAGTTCAGAGGAGCCAGAGTACTTGTATTGTTTCTGTCTGGCTAAAATTCACATCTGTGGAGTTGATCAGCACAAAAAGACATTGAGACATCTGAAGATGATCACGGAGGACCTGCTTAAATCTTTGAGCTTGATCTCTGAAGCCCCCAAATCCCTCAGATTTATACAGGCACTAGCGAAATTCTGTGGTCAGTGCAATCCTGGAGGCAAAAGAAAACAATTTCCCTAAGTCCTTATAATGTGTGAGCCTACTACACCGACTCTCTGGATTTTAATGCTGGATTTCTCATCTGTAAAAAAGAATTTGATCAATTGATCTCTACTCTGTCCAACTCTCTCAGACCATTTGGGTACTGTATTTCTGCTATACAGTCCCCATTCACTTTCTATAGTTCATCAGATCCTACCACTTGGGTTTTTATTTATTTGTGGTCTATCAACATCAATGAAGCCTTGACCGCTCCCATCTCTCTCAGAGCTGATTTTTAGCATATTTTCCTCACAGAATTCATTTAAATCTCAGAAATTCTTCTGTGTCCTGCCTCCTCTGACCTCAGAGGTTCTTAACAGTTTCTTTTGAGATAAAATTTTCAAGCCTGTAACATGACCTTATTCCTCTCTTTTTCTTATTTCATTCATTGTTTATCCTTCATTTCTTCTTTCTCCTTATATCTTGATTCAAAAATATCTTCCAACCTGTGCACTTTTTTGCATTCCACCACATTTGCTGATCTTCCTTTCATTCAGTCATGTTACTTTTATCCTAATTTTCTCATATGCTGCAGTTTTTATTTTATTCCTCCTCATTACACAGTCTTAATCTGGTATTTCCCATTAAAAATCAACAGTCCCATACTTTATTCCCTTTACTTCTGTGGAGACTATTTTCCTTTCCTATTCTCATTTATCTTTATTCTTATTTACCATACTGTTTTCAGTTCCCTCAGTTCCATGCTCAGACCTGTTAGCTCTGCACTGCATCCTTTGCACTCGATCAATTCAGAGCACTCATGCCAAAATTTTTAATGGCCTATTCTTAGCCAAGTCCCAGAACCTGTACTCTGTCTTCATCTCTGCTTCCTGACAGCTGCCTTCAGTACTGCCACCACTCTCTTTTTTCCTGAAATATTGCTCTTCCTTGATAATTCAATTTTCTCCTAGTTCTCCTCCAAACTAATTCATTCATCCGTTCTCCACAGGATTCTTATTTAATCCCACAAACTAAAACACCTTTGAGTATGTGATTACCTGATCTACACCTCTACTTTATTTCTCTCTCTTTCCGCAAATAAATACATTTTCTATCAGTTTTTCTGACTGCTTCCTTAATCACAGAATCACAGAATCACAGAATCACAGAATCACAGAATCACAGAATCACAGAATTTCTAGGTTGGAAGAGACCTCAAGATCATTGAGTCCAACCTCTGACCTAACGCTAACAGTCCCCACTAAACCATTTCCCTAAGCTCTACATCTAAACGTCTTTTGAAGACTTCCAGGGATGGTGACTCCACCACTTCCTTGGGCAGCATGTTCCAGTGCCTCACAACCCTTTAAGTGAAGAAGTTCTTCCTAACATCTAACCTAAAACTCCCCTGGCTCAACTTAAGCCCATTCCCCCTCATCCTGTCACCAGGCACACGGGAGAACAGGCCAACCCCCACCTCGCTACAGCCTCCCTTGAGGTACCTATAAAGAGCGATAAGGTCGCCCCTGAGCCTCCTCTTCTCCAGGCTGAACAAGCCCAGCTCCCTCAGCTGCTCCTCATAGCACTTGTTCTCCAGGCCCCTCACCAGCTTCGTCGCCCTTCTCTGCACCCGCTCAAGCACCTCCATGTCCTTCTTGTAGCGAGGGGCCCAAAACTGGACACAGTACTCGAGGTGCGGCCTCACCAGAGCTGAGTACAGGGGGACGATCACCTCCCTAGCCCTGCTGGTCACACTGTTTCTGATACAAGCCAGGATGCCGTTGGCCTTCTTGGCCACCTGAGCACACTGCTGGCTCATATTCAGCTGACTATCCACCATCACTCCCAGGTCCTTCTCTGCCTGGCAGCTCTCCAACCATTCCTCTCCCAGCCTGTAGCTCTGCTTGGGGTTATTGCGCCCCAGGTGGAGGACCCGGCACTTGGTCTTGTTGAACTTCATGCAGTTGACCTCAGCCCATCGGTGCAGCCTATCCAGATCCTTCTGCAGAGCTTTCCTACCCTCAAGCAGATCGACACACGCACCTAAGTTGGTGTCATCTGCAAACTTACTGAGGGTGCACTCGATGCCCTCGTCCAGATCATCGATGAAGATATTAAAGAGGACCGGCCCCAGCACCGAGCCCTGGGGGACACCACTAGTGACTGGCCTCCAACTGGACTTGGCTCCATTCACCACGACTCTTTGGGCCTGGCTATCCAGCCAGTTTCTAACCCAACGAAGCCTGCGCCAGTCCAAGCCAAGAGCAGCCAGTTTCTTGAGGAGAATGCTGTGGGAGACGGTGTCAAAAGCCTTGCTGAAGTCAAGGTAGACCACATCCACAGCCTTTCCCTCATCCACCCAGCGCGTCACTTTGTTATAGAAGGAGATCAGGTTCGTCAAGCAGGATCTGCCTTTCATAAACCCATGCTGACTGGGCCTGATCGCCTGCTTGCCCTGCAAGTGCTGCGTGATGACTCTCAGGAGGATCTGCTCCATGAGCTTCCCTGGCACTGAGGTCAAAATGACAGGCCTGTAATTTCCCGTGTCTGCCCTCCGGCCCTTCTTGTAGATGGGCATCACATTTGCTAGCCGCAAATTAGATAGATAATCATCTGATATCAACCTAAATTTGATTAAGCATAGGTCTTCAATGAATGCCCCTGGAAGCTATGTTGCTATTGACGTCCTCAGTCATGATGGAAAATACCTGTGTTCCCTGTCAGCACCCCTGCCTTTAACTCAGATATTTACATCCCCTAGCCAGGATTTACGGTCTGCATAACAGCTCTAATATTTGCCTTTCCTATCAAAACATGTTAAAAATCTCATCTAAGTTTCATCATCTTGAAGCTCAGCATAGAATAATGCTTTTTCCCTTGCCCATTCCCCAATCTTGCCCATTCTTACTGCCCCAGATTGTGATTAAGAGATGATTTTCCCACTCACCATTAATGCATGTGAAGAGGATAAAGGGAGTGAAGAGAATCGTACATAACTTCTCTCATCTTTAAGTTCAGAGATCTCCAGAAGTTGTTTGTGCTTTTTCAAGCCATTCTGAGCAACCAGAGATTGTGATACTGTACTTCAGAATTCACTTGAGACATTTACGAATTAAGGTGCATCATACTTTTTCATGCTGCCAATCATGTTAAGAAAAAGAGTCAACAAAACCAATGCAAAAACATGCTATATCCCTTGTAAATTGCTCTTCAAATTCCCCTTGAACACAATGCTTATAACATCATTTCAGTAATTCTTAATTCATTATACCATTTTTTTTTATTTGTCTGAGTAGCATCAGTTACTGCTTCCCTCTATACCCTGTCAGCTCCTCCCTGCCACCTTCAGCATTACATGCAGGTTGTAAATGATTTTGTGTTTGGCCCCTTCTCCTCCTTGCAATGTCTTGCACTAAGGGATCTTCACTCCTGAGGAGATGCTTATAATGTCAGTCAGAACAATAGAGAAATAGTGTTAAAAAACTTCAGCTCGTGTTTCTTTTGTGCAATTTGGTCACAGGATCCTCTTCAGGGATCTTTCTAATTAAGAATATTTTAGGGGAAAAACTTGAAAAAGTTGTGTTAATAGGTCTCCTCTTTTGCTGTATTTGTTACAGCTTACACAACAGTTATACAAAGGATGGGATGTCTTTGGCATCTCTATATAACTATATACATAGCCTTTCTGACACACATTTATGTAGACTTTCTTGTATTAGACAGCAGCTGTCATTTATTTGAGAGTTGGGGTTATTTAACATGCAGGATAAAATAACGTACCTGCTTTTTTTTATCTTCTACTTTCTGTTTTTATCTGAACAAATTGTACCTACCTCATAGCAGAAATATTAACTAAGACATAAAAGTCTCCTACAAAGGAGAAATTATAACTTAAACTCACAAGAGACGTGTGATCTTACTGCATTCGCTTGTTTGAATGACCTCTCAGAGAGAAACTCAAGGGTCATTTTTGTGGAAACTTTCAGGCAAAAGTGATGTCACCAGAAATCATTTTAATGGAGCCTCATCTTCACATTCTATTGATTTATCTGCTATGTATGAAGGGAAATCAATAAGTGGAATAATTTTCATGTCTTTTAAATATCTATGGTAGCCAAAAAATATTGTTTAGTGCAGCCATGAATCATTGTAAAGAAAAATAATAGACATTGGTGGGCGTGAAAGCTTTTATTTATTTATATTAAAAATGTGATTTTCATGTTTTGTCTAGCAACTTTTCTTGATGTATTTCTGTTAAAGGTGAATTTCATCCCATGACAGCAGAAATATCATTTTGTATAAAGCAGAGGATAAAATGCTGAGCTTTTCCAAATTCAAAGGCAAGATCTCAGATAAACCGGTATAGATTCATTGATGTTTGCTTGGTGCAACAGAATATCTCAACTGGCTTATTAAATGTGCTTTCAAATTAGGAACTTCATTCCATAAACAGATAATGGAAAGAAGGTCGTTCTGGAATAACTAATTCAGGTAATCTAATTTAGAAGCCTAATTCTTACCATGGGTTGTTTAGGCAGAATAATATGACATGTTTCTAATATGTCAGAGGTATTTCTCATTCACCTCCACCCAGCCATTTTAGTGGCATCTCATTCACATTATAAAAGAGAACTGAAAAATAAAACAGATCATTAATTATCCCATAAACCCATTTAACTCTAAGACAAAAGTGTGAATTCAAAGTTTGGCATGTTTTATATGGTTGGCAAATGCTTCTCTCCAGAGCTAGTTTTGTTGTAGTAACTTGTGGGAATGTTTCTGGGAAACAGTTAATTCACTGCTTTTCAAGGTAAATTCTAATACCTTATAAAAAGAAATACAGGCTAAATGTTGATTTTCTATGTATACTTTGATTATGTATTAATATGAACTTATTTTAGTTGGATTATTTTACTGATATTTACTTATCATAGAAGAAAAAAGAAATTAATGTTATTCTAAGGGTTTTATTTTTGTTTTTATTTTTATTTCCTGATTATTACAGGGTTCTGAGGACCCTAGTAACCCTAACTGCAGTTTGAATATATCTATTTTTAAATGTTTTCAGATGATTCAGTTGTTGGTTATCTACCTTAGAACACCACATAAAAATGATTTTAGTTGCTTGTTACTTGACAAAGGTAAGCTCCATCTAAGGTTCCTCACCCATTGCAATCAAAATGAAAGGGAAAAGATTTTTTTTTGCAAATATATTTTTATTTGCAAGTAATTACAGTTTGAAACTAATTAATACACATTAATTGATACTTTGGCTACTTTTAAATGTTGTTTGCCGTCTGACATAACAAAAGGTTACATAAATCCTCTACAGAATTGACTATGAATATAGTGATTTCCACAGCAAACCAATCAAATCATAGAGATAAAATATCTTAAATATATATGAAGTATGACAAGTAACAGCAAATACAACAATGGAAAACTATACTTTGTCATTATTTTATGTGATTAAATGATATATGTTTTACTCTTTTGTGAGCCATGAATAAGAAATCTGGAAAAGAAAACTGGATAAGAAATCCAGTGATTTCAAAAGATTATTGAACTCTTTTCTAAGAGACTTTTTGCTGACAGAAAGGTAAATTTACATGTCATGTCTGCACGATTCTCTGAATGGACATTTCTGACAGGTCTTTTCTGTAGCCTTTTATACTCTCTATGCTCAGAGGATACAGGCTGTGAATTTAACCATCCACCTTTATAACCAAGGCAGCTCCAGGTAGTTTCTTTCCTCTTAGCTACTTGCCAGATTAAAATCTTTCCATGGCTCCTCACAAACACTGACCTCCTCACCAGCTTCCAGCTGTAACTGGTTATCATATCATGATATGGCACCACAGCCAAGGGCTATGCAAAGGATAAAGACAAGGCTAGCTTCTGTTCTGTCTGTTTAAGCCCTTTATTTCAATTATGTTCATCTGGCAGACAAAATATCTTGCTAATTCAAAAACAGAATTTTTCCATGAAGGGCATAGCTTCCTCAAGGCTTCCGAAACCAAATTAGTATTCATTTTGAATCTTTCTTCACCTTCTAATCTTTGAAAATCTAATCATGAATTATTTTCCCTTTCATTGCATTAACACATCAAAAACTTGTGGATACTTATTATTGCAAGTTCATTGTCTTAGCTTATGACAATAGTTTAATGAACAGCCTTAGTTTCTAGTAACCTCATCTGCACCATCGGTATTTATTTAGTTATTGTCGTAGTAGAATATTGAAACTTTTTAAAAGTGAAATTTCCAAACAAGGACAACTTTTTAGCCAAAGTAAATTGTCCTAAGCAGATCAGGCAATTATATAACACTCTCTGTTTGTATTTACTACTTATCTGTTACCTTTATCAGCCTCATAAAATCTTAATTGTGTATTGACTTGTGAAGAAAACTCAGCAAGGTCAAATTAATTCCAGCTGAAATTTTGAAACTATTTTGAAGATATGAATTATGTTTATTGATTTTATTAGCATTTGGTAATATCTAATACACAGACTCAAAAAATTCAATCTTACACAGGCTTTTAGGAAATATAAAACAAGCCAATAATGTCCTAAAATGACTTTGTTAATAGAGAAATTGGTGAAGCTGTGCCTGTGACTGAACTGACCTCAAAATACTTAGCTTGGGTTTGTGGAAAGGTCCTTGAACTGAGTAGCCTTGAATGGAGAAGGAATTCAAGATTCATTTGTGAGTGAATCACCAAACGCAAGAGGTCTGGGCACATCCCAGCTCTAGAAGCCACCTAAGATCATCTGGCCTGCCTAAACACTTAGCAAGACACAAAATTTTGGCATTCGTGTGAGCTTCCCATTGACGTCCTTTACATATTCAGGTCTTACATGTTCTAGTTAAATCTCCTTTCAGTCTTATCATGATCTAATTTTAACCACTCAGCATCAAGTTCTTTCTATGTTAGTCTCAAGGTCAAGGTAAGCAGACTTACCATGACCACCAGGAATCTCTTAGGTTGCAACCCAAAAAATTAATGGTCACCTTCTTTCCCTCAATATTGCATCTGAAATCCCAGCATACTTCTTTTCATATTCAATAGAGTGTTTCTGGTAAAGGAGTAAAGACTTTTTCTTCCAGCAGAACTTATGTCAGCTTGGTGGCAGGGCAGGCCATGGAGGCTGGACACTGCTAAAGAAATCTGTCCATAATTTTTAAAGTTGGTGAGATTTCATTAGATGTGAGCTGGGAGGCCTTCACAAGACCTATCAAGTCCTTCACAAAGAAATACTTTTTATGCTCTATAACCTGAGAAAATTCATGATCATAAAGCAAAAGAAGAGGAAATTTTGCAACTTGAGTCTTTGTCTGAAAACATCTGAAGAAAGAAATGTTTCTCCATCAGACAACTCATTAAAATGTATCATTTGCATTACTTACCGCTGCCAGTGTGTCTGAGCTGATTGTGCCATGTAACTTCTCAAAGCAAGAGAAAAAAATCTGATTAAACCATGTGTGCCTAATGGACTTTTTTAGGACTCAGTAACAACTACTGTGTAATGTCTACATCTTTTCACCTCATCATTTGTGAAGCACAGTTTATTTGAATTTCCATTTCTATTTCAGTCAGTCAGTCTTACACAAACACAGCCTATTTTTCCCTTTATATTTGGACACATGAGCAATTTTATTACATTTAAATCCAGGGATATATTCTGAAAAGCCTTTAAAGTGTTACAAAGAATTTCAGATTAGTGTTTAATTGCAAATTTACAAATTTTAGTGTAGACTAAAATATATTCTTATGTGAATAGAGCAATTATGTCTAATAAACTAAAATTATGGCAATTTTTTCAAATAATTCATATTAAGAAATAAAGTAGATCTTTTTGTATTACAATCATTTTTATCATTTTGTTTTGTGTTGAAGATAATCATTTGTTAAGTTTATTTATGTAAGATTTTTATTTTTCTAGGGTACTGAGGTTTAAAAGGTAAGAAGAGTTTATTTCAAAATATTTTTGAAAGCAAGTGTCTTTGTTGCCATGAGACCAGAATCTCATTTTCAGTGTGTGATTGTGTAACCTAAAGAAGTAATTTAGTTTCTTAAAGGTTTGTTGGTGTAAATTTGAAAGCAAAGAAGTCCATACTGAGCTACAAGGAAAAGTTATAATTCATTCTCTAAATGTTTCATTGTTGTATGATAAAATCAGCAGCAACATAAGCTTTCTCTGCCACTTGGAGGTATGTTTCAGGACAATCTGTTTAAAAGCTGAGATTTCATGAACAAGGCATATATAATAGGCAAAATTCATTGTGCAGTGACTGCACAGATATTAGTAGAACTGTACTGTCATGAATCTTGCCTACAAAATGAAGATGTTATTTCTATTTAAAAGCAAGCCTTTTTTGGAAGATGTTTTTCAAGGTCTGTCCTGTCTAGTAGTTAATAAATAAATAAATAAATAAATAAATTGCTGTCTCAGCTGAATCTCATTCTTGCTGAAATCAGTGAACATCTTGCCTTGACTCCAAGGAAGACAAGTCCAACAGGATAAAGGCCTGAAGAGATAGGTTTTACCTCACAGCTAACCTTGCTATGCTAATTATACTATGGCCCTATATGTAAAATAATTCTCTGGGTCTTTTCTTTGACCGATTTTTTAAATAAAAAATCTAGCAAAATGAACACATTTGTTCCTCTGTTTGTGCACTGAAAAGTAATTCTTAGCAAAAAGTTCTTGTAACATCATTTGCTGAAACAATTAGCTTCATGAGGTTCCCCAGGAGTTTCTCAGTAGTCTCTTGCTTTTACTTAACTTTCCAAAGAGCTGTGAACCATACTAGACCCCTATACAGTGTCTGTGGTACCCTATCATCACTCCTTTGCCATGATTCAAATGCGTGCCACTTATTCCTACTTTTTATATTCTCCCTTTTATCCATCTTTGCATCTCTAAGAGTGTTTTGCCTCACCCCAAAACACCTGATTAGGTTCTGTAATTGCCTCTTGAAGCTGCTAGCATAATCATAGGAAGATAAAAGTCCATTAAAAAAATATGAATGAGAACAAAAGAAAGAGAAGGGAAGAATTAGTGAAGAATAAGAAGGGAAAACAAAAGATTACCTTTAAACTTGGAGGCCTTCCATAGTGCAACTACCTCCACTGCCAAGAAGCCATAGATGTTCAACTCATAAGCACATGAAAGTGTAATTGTGACGTGTTCATTTACTGCTAGCTCAGAATCTTAATAATTCATATTCTCCCCAGCTGCCTTGGTATATTTTTTCTCTATTTTTTATACTGATAACTTTAAAAACACTGAAATAGGAATAAAGAAACACAAGAGATGGTATATCTTATGGAAACTTATTTAAAGGCATTTAGTACTCAATGGATGAAGGAAGAGCCAATAAATAACCCAAAGAGAATAACTTCCCAATAATTGTGTGAGAGTCAGTAATGATCCTGAAATACTTTAGTGGGGAAAAAAAAAAAAAAAAAAAAAAAAGACCTGTACATGCTGCAATGGTTTCAGACAATAAGATATTTAGAATTATATACTATATATATTAAGAGAATGAGAAATATCACATTTGCTTATCAGATGGAGTTCTGGCCAATATTATCGGGCTAGACATACAAGTGAATAGGCTGTGTTTCTTCCCTAGCTGGAACAGATGTGGGGAGTATGACTGACACTCCATCTATACTATTATCACAAGTAGATAGCTATCAGAAGGTCATTCTATTCCTGGCTTTGCAATGTGTCTCCAGGCTGTGACGGCACTGACACAAGGCATATTTTATGCTGCCTGTAGGTTCCAGAATGAATGAGAAATTTAATATGGGAGAATATTCCCTGATTAAAAAAAAAAAAAAAAAAAAAAAAAAAAAAAAAAAAAACCTTATTTACTGTGCTCAGTCTGTGTACTGTGTTCCGAAAGGAGCAGATAAAAAGTAAAAAATTATATAAAGATATAGGTAGCTTTATTCAAATGTGGTGTTATCTGTCATGAGAAAAGTATTTCTTTCATTGCAGGACAGAAAACTAAAGAAAGGGATGAAACAGAAATGATCCTACTCCACTCCTTTCCCTTCCCCTGGGAACAACCCCAGCATCTGGACACCAAATCTCAACTTTACCTTTCAAGCTCTAGCAGGTCAGTGTGACTCATTGGGTCTAGGAGCTTCCCAGGATGCTCATGTACCTGAAAACAGATCTAGGAAAATGTCAAATGGTGGTGACAAATGATATCCAAAATCATATCAGTGCTTACTGATAAAATTCAGTGCTAAAACTTATGAGATTTGAAGGCTATGAGATTTGATACGGGAATAGTGTAGTGCCAGCTGGGAAGGGTTAGCTATCTTGTATCTTGGAATGTGTTACCAAAACCTTTGCTGTTTTCACAAATACGCTGAATTTACTACTGTAAGTATGGTATCAAAAATGCAATACAGATCATTTAATTTTGTTATCTGGCGAGACCACTTAACAATGCACATGAAAATATCATAAAAAGGAGTCCAGTGCCTCAGATCTTTACAGATGTCTAACAAATAACAGTTTGAGAGAGGAAAAAATGTTATGCATAAAACATCATCTATATAGGTAGTGTTATTCAAAGAACATATTTATGAATTTGGAACATTTGCATCTTACAGTTAACCATGAAATATTCTCTTCCCTTAGTTTCAGAGAAGAGGCAGACAGCTGGTGGAACTCCAGATGTAAAGATGTTTTCCCATTTAAATATCTTAAGCAGTTGACTTCACAAGGAAGAAGACCAGCTATGAAAAGACACAAAGACGTGTTTTGTTAGACAATAAAAAGATTTTGCCAATGTTAATGTTTCTTCTTAATCTTTCAATGTTGTGTGGAGATTTTTGCTTCAACAAGCACAGCGCCTTTGAGAAAGGTACGTATATACCCTTAAACCAGTGTATCAATACACAAATAGAAGTCCTGATTGATAAATGATGTATATTCTTAGAAATACCAAAATGTGTAGAAGTACAGTATTAGACCTATGCTACCCTTTTTCATGAGTTAAAAAGAAAACTTAGACAAGTTAAAGTAAAATTGTTGGGAAGAGAGGAATGAACATTACTATGTGCAGAGACTATAACCATACACTTTTAGATAGAATCAAAGAATAGTTTTGTCATTTTTCCCTTTAGCAATTTAATTCACAGTTTAAACTGTTCAGGTAGAAGCATATTAATGGCAAATTACAGAAAGAAAGTCATTGTAATGCACTGAACAACTAATTCCATTGTTGAAATGTACCAGTGATTCTCAGCCAAGGATAAATGGCGTTGCCTTTTCTACTCGTAAGGAGAAATCCTCAGCGCAGCCAGAAAACTGATGAAAGTTAAAGATATTCTGTCTTCGTAAAACTTGCATCCTCATCTGAATAGATCATGCCTACTTCTCCTGCAAGCCACACCAATAAGAAAAAAAAAATAGATTCACAAAGGACAAGTGCTTTTTTCCCGTTATGCTGTTTGTTTTCTTTATTTGTAAGCATGATGGATATATGTATATATATATTTTTTTTCACCAATTTCTCTGTACATTTTGTAAAATTAACTTAACACTTCTGTGACTAGGATTGACTAAGCAACTGCCAGTTTCTGGCAAGACAGTAGGAGAAGCTGATCAGTCCTTGCCTCAGTGTAAGCACTGCTCTGCAACAACTAAAATATCGGTGTTCTATCACCATTATTTAATCCTAAATACAAAATGCAGCACAATACCAGCTACTAAGAGAAAAATTAATTCTGTCCTAGCTGGGACAATTAATAAATTATTATTAAATTATTAAATTTATTAATTATCCCAATTAATTAATTCTGTCCAAGACTGGGACACAAACATATGTAGGAACAAAATAGCTTAGAAAAGTTTCCTGATGTTATAGCAAGCTCAAATAATATACTTGTTAATTACTAAAACCTGGTTAAATATTTTTTTCTTAATAACAAGCGTTTAATATTGAAAAGATGTAGAAGAATTATCATATTAATAGAAATGAAGACAAAATATTACTAGGGAATACAACTGTAGCTTGTATTTCCATTTGTTCTGCTATAAAAACAAAAAACAAAACAAAAAACAACAACAAAAAAAAAACAAACACTTTTTCAGGAGTAAAAAACTTGCTTTTTAAGCAAAGATCAGGTATGATCACAGAAATCATTCTGAGGCTAATCTCATGGGGTGTTTTAATTATTCCTTACTTAAACTGTCATGTCAAACTTGCTTAATTAAAAAAAAAAAAAAAAAAAAAGTGTATGGTAAGGTTGATGTCATTTTGACCTCTGTTTCCACAATTTAAAACTGGGGCTTGAAAATTAGTTTGTTTTCTTTCTCCATTAAAGGTTTTTGCATGAGAGTCTTGCAGACTTTTCTTCTTGAGGCAAAAAGGAAAGGAAAACATTACCCATCTAAAGACTAGCAGTAATTCCCTCTCTTGCTAAGAGGACTCCAAGGACATGTCCCTCATAAATTCTCCCTGATATCTCTCAGATTCTCTAGCAACTAAAAACTGAAGCAGCTCTCCATTATTTTGTCTTTGTGTACTTAAGAGTGTAAAATCCTCACAAAAAGAGCTGCACATGGTGTAGTTTTTAGTTATTAGTAAATAACTAAATATAATGAATGGGCTCTGAATATATATCAATATATCATGTCTGGGGCAGCGTACAGATATCCCAACATTTAGTGCCTTATGTTTTACTATAAAGTATTCTCAATTCTCTCTACATCATTTCTTCTGTCGTATTATTGTGCAGAAGTTCCTGTTTAAAGTCAACAGGACCCTTTGCAGAAAATGTTGCTACTAATTGCAAGTAAGGACTATCAAACTTTCACGATAATAATTAAAGCAGTCCATTCATGACTGCAATTTAAAGAGGATTTCCTGCATTTCATGGATACTGCTCTGCTGTGCTGTTTCAGATATCATAGTTTCAGTTGGCTTTAGTTATTCCAAAATAGTTTTCATTTAGTAGTCTGACTTTCCAGATATAAACATTATGTGCATAAGAATTTATGCAGAAAAGTTGCAATGCAGATTGCAATCTGCTTCAGTTACAATCTATTGCATTTTTATATACCATCTATATATGAATACACAAAATCCTTTACATTGTATCTGTTATCAATCCTTGCCTTTTTATCAGTTTTGAAAATTGGCAAAGAAAATTTGTCAGCCTTTTGCTGACAGGTTATGCATGACTCACCCCATACATAATCCATCACATATTACTCTCAATATAGGGTCAATCACAGGTGAAAGACCGTGGGATTAAACAACGGACTATTTTAATTTCTTATTAATTTTGCTTGTTGGTCTTTCATAGCATAATATGAAAACTTAAAAAAAAAAAAAAAAAAAAAAAAGACAGCAAAGCTTTTTAACATTTTTTAATATACTTTTAAGAAGAAAATACTCCTCTTAAGGAGCTGCTTGGTGTAACACCCCATGGAAAGAGAATTTGATCTGCTGGCAGATTCAATGAAGCTTGAGAGTCATAGGCTGAATACCTCTGGTCAGGTAAGGGACCAGCTCTCTCAACATCTGACACTTCCCATCGAAGACAACCTTTGGTAAGTGTGTGACACTTGATTTGTATGTCTGCTCAGCATTTTCAGCACAACGTACTTATCATTCTGTTTGCAAAATGATGTATTTACTTTATACCAGGCTATTTGGATCAAACATTAAGTCTACAAGCATAGTGAAGTACCAGGTGAAGCACATACCCCAGCCTAATCTGTATTTAAAAAAAAATAGAATAGAATAGAATAGAATAGAATAGAATAGAATAGAATAGAATAGAATAGAATAGAATAGAATAGAATAGAATAGAATAGAATAGAATAGAATAGAATAGAATAGAATTAAAAAAAATAACAAAGTAATTCACAAGTGGAATGTCTCAGGGTCAGCAGGTTGAAGAAAGCCAACAAATTTAGTTGATTAGCATCATGTACTACCTTTAAGCATTTCAAAATACCTTTAAGCATTTCAAACATACATGGCTTGCCTGTCCTTCATTTCACAGAAAATATTGAGTCTTATTCTAAAATAATTCCTCATTTTAGACTTCATTGCTCATTTCCTGTGCAAAACTACAGTCTTTTTAAAAACAGTAGAACTGCAGTTGCACAATCTAATTTCAGGTACTTATTAAAAATGGGCAGCCATGTCAAGATTTTTTTCCTCAGAATACTCTTTAAATGTCCCTTGTTTTAAAAAAAATAAACCTGGGAAATTTTCAAGGCAGATCAATTTTTGTAAACAAAGTTATTAAGAGCTAAACATAAAGTTTATAATGGAATTTAGCTGAACTGGAAAGGATTTATGCCCATAATAAATTACAAAAGCTGCAATGTGGCTCTAGAGTGGGAAGAAAAAAAAAAAAAAAGAGAGAGAGAGAGAGACAAAAACAAGACAAAAAACAAAAGCTTTTCTGATGAACTGAAAATAACAGCTTTGCCACCAAGTTAGGCAAGGAAGAAGGTTAAATATCACAACAGGAAAAAGCTGTCTAAAATACCAGACAATTTTAGTTGAGGGTCCTTGGGGAATATTTATAAAGGGCATGTCAAATAAAAAATAACTTCTTCACAGAGGAGGAAGAAGTACTTCAGAGAAAACAAGAGAGGGAAAATAAGAAAGAAACAAATGCCCTCTTCAACATCCTGCAGTGAGGTCCAAGGACCATGGGCTCAGTTCTCGCTTAATTTTTTGGGAAGGCAGGGGAAAGTTAAACTTTTTGATGCATAAGCAGGAAAGGCAAACTTGTTTTCTCTCCTCACCCCAAGGTGAGGAGATATTATCATTATCATTATATTATCAGATTAATTGTCTAACTGGGTACTGATAGAAAAATAACAAAAAATTATGAGGGAGAACTAGAGAAGACATTGTCTGGAGAAGATCTCTGTTGTGTGTGCCTATGTGACAGAAAGAAATGCACTGGGGATATGGGTAGGGGTGAATTAGATACATTTATCAACTTTTGAACTGAATAATACTTTAATAATACCAGGAACAAGAGAAAGAAAAGGAAGGAAGGAAGGAAGGAAGGAAGGAAGGAAGGAAGGAAGGAAGGAAGGAAGGAAGGAAGGAAGGAAGGAAGGAAGGAAGGAAGGAAGGAAGGAAGGAAGGAAGGAAGGAAGACGTGAATGAAGAAAAGAAAGAATCATATTAGTCCTATGGAAGTCATTCTTTGGAAGAGACATTTTTGTAGTGAAAGTTGTTTCCATATAATGGACTATCTACGTAACAACATAATTGCCTATATTACAACAGAAGAGATGCTTTCGATTTTAACTAAAGGTGGACATTACATATAAGTCTTTAATTAGTGGGCTGTTGCCAGATGGAGAGGTTCCCAGCTGATTTTTCAAGGATTTTACTATAGGGAATTATTAAAAACAAAAGCTTTTTGTCTCATCTGGGGAGTCTGAAGTATACTGCAAATATTACAAGCACCCCTGAAGTCCTGTGGTTTTTATAAATGCTGACATGAATGATGTACAGAGCCTTGGTGTCCAAGAAAACTTTCCAAATTGTCTGACATGAAGTTCACCCTTAAAAGCATTCAGCCATCTTTGTTGAGAGACCCTCGGAGAGGGATGTCTGCATGCGCTGAGCAATGGAGAGCACTGAGAAGAAATAATGCTCCTTTACTTGTCTCTGGATATAGTTTAGCTTCCTTTCAACTCACAGTTCAGCCAGCTCAATATGCGTGTTGTGCTCTCTTGGGATGTGGACAGATAGCTGGCATTTTTCTCAGCTTATTTTAAGCCTTCAGCTGAGTGCTTGGGGGCATCATGTGCCTTCATTGCCAAGTGTTCCCCACTTCTCACAGAATAAGGAACCCTCATCCATCTGAGCTCAAAATTTTGTTGGGTGAAAATTACATAAGCAGATACAAAGGAGTTTTTAGATGCTTTATACCAAATTTGATTAGCAGCTGGACTTGGTTGGCTTATCTGGATCACCTTTCTAAATTAAGCCACCAGTTGCATGTCCCATACACAATGGGTGGATGGTACTTTCAGTATAAAGGGCTTACAGCAGAGTATGGAAAGCAATAACGGACAAATATCAAACACACCCATGATTTAAGTAGTGTTTGTGTTTCTGTCCCTGTAAATATTCAAACTGTTTAATAGCTTCAGAAGAAGATATGGAACTGTTAAGATTTAAACGTGTGGCATACAGAGTACAGGACTATAGATACAAATGTCATCTTCATAGGTATATTCTGCTATTTTTATTCTAAATTTACAATTTCACTTATCAGTATGATCATGATTCTGCAATAAATGCCTTCATAGCACAACTCAAACATTCCGTAGATCTCTTTATTGTACTTTTGTTTTAAGAAAGATAGGTATTTAAATGTCATTGCAATATATAGGTCCTGATACCTACAGAGCATTCTCATCATCTTAATTTATCAATATCACAGTAAGATCCAGCCAGACCTCACTTGCACATTTACGGTAATGCCTCAGCCTTTGACGGTATAAGGTCATTTTATTCACACCACCTACCTGTGCTTTGGCCTTTACCAGCTCCCTGCAAGCTTCTCCTAAGAGACGTAGCCTTAAGCCTTCCCCTTCCTCTGCCTTCTGGCTGAAAGGTAAAGCTAGTCTGAGGAGTCCCTTGCTTCAAAGGCAGAATAGTGTAAATACCATTGCTGTATAAGCTAAGTAAACATCATATAGCTCATCCAAATATAAACTGTGGAATATGGACTATTCACATTCAAAGGTGGAATCACTCCTTAAAATAAGACATTTTTACTTCGCTTTTTTAATAACTTTCTCACTTGTATTTTCAGCTCTAAGGGAAGAATGAGTGGAAGCCTGTGTACCTGCAGACAAAGGATCATGGTTGAAATGTCATGCTGAAATATCACCATGACATACATCATTTTGATGCATCAAAACAGTATCAACAATAAAATGCCAAAAGAAAGGTTTCACTGATTTCCTGTGAAGATATTTGAATAATTATTCAGTGAGGCTTCAGTAAAGTTGTTTGGTGCAACCTCAGTAAGCCACTTCCTGAAATGAAATATTGAACAAAAGCACTTATGGGGTCCTTAATGTGCATATTTTGATAGAGAGTATTATGAAAGCTTGAATAAATTACCATGAAGAACCTTTAGTAATTTATTTAAAAATAGTAGCAAACTCTTTTGAATATCATTTCATTTTATTTGACGAACAAAGCCTACAAGAAATATTTTCAAAAAGCTGCCAGCATTCTGCAGTGTTCTTGTGAGCTAATTACTGAAATATCACCTTTGAGATTAACTTCCAGTTTCTTCTATTTCTTCCATCATACACCCTCTTCCCACTTAATAGTTTTTATCCCATCCATACTCTGTATTCATTTACATGAGAATACAATGGCAATGTGTGTTCAGATCTGCAAAGAAAACTAAAACCCACTAAGGAGGGCTATTAGTGTATTTATAGCCAGCGAGAACGACAGCTCGTTCCATGCAATTATTGGAATCCAATGGAAACCTGCCTTGTTTACATTTAGTGGTATTCAGGGGCCAGGCAAGTCAATAGCGTTGGCTAATAACATCAGAGCCATTCGTCAGTGTACAAGCAGCCATCTTCAACTCAGCGAAGAAAGAGATTTCACTCCGTATTCACAAGCTACATAACAAGAAAATCATTATGGTTTCCTATTATCAAACAGATGCAGATAGTTTTGTTGGCATCTGGCAAAAGGCTGTTTAGGAGCAGGCTGTGCATCACTTCTTCATGGCATTTATTAAGTGGTTTGTCAGAAAGTATTGTGCTGTAACAGTGTCACAGACTGATCCATTCTGGATTTTGAACTGCAAGTTGCAGGTATAATGAAGAAGAGAAAATATTCTGCAGTGAAGCAGCCACAGGCCCTAATGAAATGTGGCACATTAATTTCTGAGCTATGAAATAATATAATTCCAGCAGATTTACATTTCCAATTTGAGGATCCTGAAGAAGACAACAGACAGCCATTTCTGAAACAACTATTTACTTTGCACATCACTTCTGTCTGGGTTTTTCTCCATGTAAGTGTTTCTAGAAGAAAGCACGTTCTTGAAAAAATAGAACTAGAATTAGAGTGTGCATTTGCACAAGAATGTCCTAGAAATACCCACCTTTCATGTAACAAGCAAAAGGATAGATCAATGAATCGATAGGTAGATGATTGATACATCAATTGATCAATAGATAGATAGAGGAGAGGCAAGTTTAACTGATCTGACAAAAAGCTCGGAGTTAAAATATGTTTAATTCATGGCTTGTTTAGTTCCTAAATTGATCAGTGGTGGTGGGAAATGAGTTTAATTTCATTTTCTTGAGAAACTCAAACACCTCTGATTAAAAATCCATTTTAAACAGGATGCATTTGCAGGCTTATTTGTAATATTGCCATTGAGTTCTCAGCAGCCTTTCTTCACACCAGGCTTATTCCAAGGTGCATGATACACAATCATGAAAAAAAAAAAAAAAAAAAATTGTTTAATTCCCATTTGAGAGTGTGGGTACAGTGAAAATGAAGGATATTACCACGAAGAAGCTTAACGTTTCATCTCTCTGTCCCAAAGACTCACAGCATGCCAGGAGCCTGAAACATTTTGCTGGGAAGGGGTTCAGTTGTCCATGTGTTGTAGATCAAAGCAGGGATGCACCAGAAAGATCAGTCTGCTTTCATCTTTACATTGTGAGCCATGCAATTGTCCTGGACATTTTCACATCCAGTCTACACAATTTCTTCTGACATGAGGCCAAACTGAGAGGGTTTCTAAAGAACAGGGAGAATATCAAAGCGATGTCTCTACAGGAAGCAGAGGCCTAGGTGGCAGGGGGTCAGCATGGCAGGCCAACAGGTAGGTGCTTCTGGGGGAATAGCAAAATGCAGCACCGAAATCCTGTGATCTGGGGCATGGAGGGGCACCTGTGAGCTACCCCTGAGCCACCCCTGGGGAAGGGGTGGGGTTCAGACAGAGCTAAAGATTGCTAAAATGCAGCTGGTTTGGGGCAGGCCAGCTGGGAGAACAGGCAGAGACAGATTGCAACAGAAAAATAATCCAGCCACAAGCCTGTGGGATGACCAAGTGTCCCTGGTAACTTGCCTTATAAATTTACCTATATAGGCAGAATTTAGTCTGCAGCATCCTAGAGGTACTGCAGACCTCAGTAACAGGGGAGCTCTTGGGCCTTGCTAAACTAAGAAAATTGTCATCTTTGTCTATCTTCTTGTTTGAAAACAAGAAAACAAAACTAGCTTTTTCTCCATTTGAACTCCCCTTAACTGAGTTGGTTATCACTACTGAGTGTGACAGGTTTTCCTCAGACAATATAATTTCCATATTTACTTTTGAAGATTGCTTTTCATTATTGGTTTACAGTGTATTCAACAAGCATTCAACAAAAGCAGCAGCTTCATCCAAAATATTACAGGTAAATAATGTTTCTCACTAACAAATCAAATTATTCAGATTGCATATTTATAATAAAATTAGATATTATATCATCATTTTGACATAATGTTTTCCCAGGACCTGTGTGAAGTCAGTTTTACGTGCAAAGTTTCTGGGCAGCTATAACTGTATTGAGTTGCTAAGTTTTATTCCATTAAAAATGTATATATATATAACAAATCTGCAGTTTGAGTTGGTTATAAGATGACAAACTTACTCTGAAAGCTTCTCAGAACAATTCTTATTTTCCTAGGTATTAGACTGGAAACACAATCTATGCATTAAAAGCAATCTATTGTGCATGACAATGAAAGCAGTTATCCTGTTGGCATACCGAGGTTCGCTTGTCAGAAAAGATAGCACAAGTAAGAAAGTTCTTTGAAGAACTCCATGAAGAAAAAAATACTAAATTCCCATTCGAAATGCCAGAAAAGGTCATTAATGTAGCAATGTACATTACTTAACACACCAATATTAAATGACAACGTTTGAGATGCAATAATTTTACTCTTCTTTCTCCCCATAAACATGAAGTCTCCAAAACTCAGTTCAGTTCTAAATTCACAAGTCCTTGTTACTTTTCAAAAATTAATCATTTTGTCTCAATTTTCCTCCACTTTAACTGCATAGTCAATTTCAACCTCACTTTTTTATTTGTTTTGACTTAAATTAGAAGGAAATTGAGATGGGGAGTTGGAATTCTTTCCATAATATATTTCAGCTAGCATTGAGAGATTTTCAATAGAAATGATAGCATCTATCAAGTGATTCTCAGTCAAAAATGAAAAAGGATGGAAAGAGAATCACACTAAGAATAAAAACTAATAAATACTATATCATATAGTAATCTGAATCTTATAGTAATCTATATAATTATAGTAATTCTATATCTGAATCATATAGTAATCTAGAAATCTGTCAGCTTTGTACTTTTGCTTTTGCCAAGGCTTTATTTATAATGCAAGGTCTTCCACTCAAACATATGATAAAGGTATACATATATATATATATGTGTATACATAAATCCATAAATCTATCTATTGGTCTACCTGTCGATAGGTATGAGATCATAGCCTACTTCTTGGTTGTTATCTAAAGAAAGCCAGCTGAAGTTGAACCAAAACGCATTAATCATTCATGCTCAGGTACAGATCAATATCTTGTGAAGCACTTTCATCTTTTGCTTAGAAATAATGTTCAGATATCTTTCAGCCTGCCTGATGTCTGCTAAATCTCCTAAGATACTAGTAGAGATTAGTCTTTGTCTATTTTGATTTAAATGCATGATGTACACTATAATTATATTATCCTCTGACAACACTGTATGAAATGTTTGCTTATTAATTATGAATAGCAACACAATACCTGTGAAGTCAGTGATGAAGCTCCAAGAGTTGAAGATAAAAGTGCTGGAGCACTTTTTGCTCTTAAGAGTGCAGGCTACACCTTGATTTTCCTGTTTGTAATTCAGATGAGGGGTCTGGAAATTGTAATATGACTAATAAATGTGGGATGAAACTTGAAATTATGAAATTAAAAATACCTGTTTTTCTCCCACAGTTATCATCATAGGAAATAAATAAATAAATAAAATAACAACACACAAAGAGTTCCATGTTTAGCATTGACTTTTCTCTGGTGCTTGCAATGTTATTTGGAAACAAAGTTATTCAACATACCTGAAAATCAAATCTGTGTTACTGACTATTCTCAAACTATTTAGCAGACTCACCCATAGTCTCTCCATATAAATATTTTCATTTCCATTTAGCAGGTGGGAGAGTTTAAGAAACCAAATCCAGACACAAAAGAGCAAAACAAAATTGTGAAATGCAGCTATTCTCTCATGTTAAAACGTATATAGATATAGATTACATATAAATACATCTGGATATAGATAGAGATGAGAGAGAGAGAGAGAGATAGTGATAGATAGACATGAAAAATTATGCCATATATTTTCCTGGGTTCAGGACTTTATGTCAGATCAAAATGAGAGAGTGAACATACTAGCCTGACTCAGACACTACATGAGACCTGTGAAAGTTTGTCTTGCTCATACCAACGTTAAGCACTGGCTGTGTATTCAAACACAAACACCGTTTCCAACAAATGGAACACTTTCTTTAGGGAGATGGAGATTTCAGTTGTTCTGCCATTTGTACATATTTGTTCTCAATAGAGATGAATATTCTTGTCTAGAATTGCAGTTATGTGCCTTGCTTGTTAAGGCAATATTCCCTGGCCTCCTCTAGCACACTTTTTCTCCATTAGCCTCCTGGACAGATGGCCTTCCTACCATCTTTCCTATCATCCAGTTTTGGTACGCCACTTCTCTCCAAGCATGATCCTGCTAGCTCCTAATTCCTAGTTACTTCAGAGAAAAGTCTCACTTTCAAAGACTTCACAAGTTTTCTTCCTTTTACTCATCATACCTGCCTCGGGAAGGATGCTTTCCCCAACATCAGCTTCCAATGAGAGGGTCACTGCAATTTCCATGAAGCAACTACCTGACATCTTCATCATCACAGCTCAGGAAACAGGAGCAAACACCCATTGGGTTCCTCTTTGAAGCTCTCCTTTGCTGAGAAGCCAAATAAAAAGTGTGTGAGCTGCATGAGTAGTATAGCTGGCAAAGCTGATCAATAATACAGCACATTTTTTGTTGCACTCCAACTTTTTAATCTACACTGTATAAGCAGCCCTTGGTCCTAGCCATGCCTAAGGACTCTAAATGCTTCAATAATACGAATACCAAGAATTATTTATAATAAATTTCACCCAACCAGAAATAAATGCTCTGAAGTGGAAGGAAGGCAAGAGGTCATGAGATTTTCAGATCTCTGCAAGTCATTCCGAAATGTTTTGCTTTAATGATTTGCCCAGCACAATATACTACATATTAAAGCAGCAACTACTCCAGTATGGAAGGGTTTCATGACAGATTCAAACTGAACCATTAAGAAATACTTTGTATGAAAAATTTTTATTGTAAATACCTCAAGATGGGCAAACCTTCTGATTTCTTCAACTTCTTATAAGAATACTCTTAGAAAAGACCTTTCTGTGTAATACGTAGCAATTTCAAATTCCATTTGCAGGAAGATGAACCCAAAAATATGCCAAAAAAAGAGCCATATTTTCTAGAGGTAATGGAGAACGTTCTTTGACTAAAATTAGTTTTTTTCTACTCTGTCATTACTCCCTTTTATATGTGCCCCATGGCACCTATTGCCAAACTAATATGACCATTCAATATTTCATTGCTTAATTGTAAATTTTTAAATGAGATCATTTATTTTTACTACTGATCAATCAAGCAGAATTTATAGCTTGTATTCCCCTCATCATCCCCAAACACACTTACCCCCAAAGGTAAAATAACTTGAAATTGATATAAAAATTGAATTAAATCAATATGTTTTTATTCTGCTCCAGCTCTTTTTCCACTGTTCTACAATTAAAATTCCATGAGGAATATAATATTGAAGAAATAAATCTTACAGTGTTTAATCAGACAAGATTCAAAGAAATAAATCACAAAGGAAACAGTGAAATGTCTTCCAGTGAATGCATAAAGGAAGTAGTGAATCTTCAGATGAATGAATAGTTCTGTAAAAACGTTTTTCTTATTTTACCATGTCAAAATTATGGCCATTTTCCTTTCATATTAACCAGGCCTGTAATAATATCTTTTGGTGTGCTCAGAATGCCTTAAACACAGTCTGTTGTGCATATGTTTAAATTCCTTCTGGAGCCAATCCACAGAACTCACAGTCTTCATCACTTACTTTCTACCTTGCTAGTATAGCTATTAGTCATGTATTAGCATGATGCAACAAAAAAATACTTCTCTAAGATCTAATTTACAAAGAACTTTCCACTGTTGAAGGTTTGACTCTGAACACAATCTTATTTTCTCTCCTCGTGTCATTACATACATGTAAGTTCAGGATGCTGCTGTATCCATCCATAGGCTGCATAGGGAAGCTGAAGACCTGGAGGTAAAAGAAATACCCAAGCTCATGCAGTGCTCATGTGTGTATGAGCACTTGTGAGACATTTCCAAGGCAGAGAGAGAGGTATTGATAGTGAGGATGTAGAAAGATGACTTGTGGGGTCTTTAGGCCTCAGTCCAGAAAAACACTTAAGCTCTATTAAACTTTAGACACCTAAGTCATACGACTGAATTTAGGGGATTTTCCCTCGCGTTTGTACAGAACTGCTGAAGGTTTGTACTGAAATCCTGTCTACGCTGAGACTTTAATTACTGTTTATCAAAAAGCAGATGAACTGTAAACATGATAAGAGGAACATGGAACAGCAAGCCATCTGCAGACTGAGAACAACATTACTATTTCAGTCCTTTGTCAGGACTGGGAGACTGAGGGGAACATGGGTCTGCTATTGTAATACCATAATAATTGTGCTACAGTGTGAATGATGCTGTAAGAGTCAACAGCAGCAAACACAGTACCTGTATTTAAGAGGGATGATTGAGGGAAGTGGTTCAGAAAATCATTTCTGACCTTGGTCTATTAGTCTGACTTTGATCCATGAGTCTGAAAGATCAATTAAAAATGTGAAGGTAAATGGCAGATAACAGAAAAAGCAACAGGACTGGATGATACAGCTAAATGAACTGAAATCTGTTTACGTCTGAATTTTATGAAGCATTTGATGTGTTCCTATGTGATGATTTATTTTTTATTTTTTAAACTATGCTGGAGAATATGGGATTTAGTTGAAAAATAAAAGAAATACAAATAGCAAAAAGTGAGGTATCAAAGGGAAAGTATCCAAAGAGAGAAAAGGTTGAAACTGAGTTTGCCAAGGACTGTTTTCATTATGATCTAGTTATAATATGACTTTCATTAGTCTGTATTTACCTCATCAACACAAAAATAAGAGTACATCTGAGTTTTGCTGATGATGGAAAGGTGGGAGGCATCATTAATACTGATAATAATCACTGTATTAAACTTACTGTATATTTTTTATATCAAGGTGCAGTCTTGAGGAATGAGATCATAGAATTGTGGAAAAAAAATGCAAGTTCAAGCACATGGTGACCAACAGTACATGCTTCAGGTGGAAAATGAGACTTTATCAGTTGGAAATGACAAATAGCGATAAAGAGCTGGGAACACTAGCTCGAGGAAGGTCTGCAGTATTAGTGGATTATAGGATGACTCCAAGCCTCAACTTCATCAGCCATGAAAGTGTCACCCATCAGGTGATAAAGTGCCAGAGAAGCACAGGTGATATATCTTGTCCCCTACAACACAGGCTGTCTGTAAAGGTGAGCTTACATGGGAAAATGGACAGAAAAGAGATATGAGAATGATCTGAGGAATGACGAGCTCATATGAAGATGGAAGATGGAAGGGCCACCCAGTTTAGGAATATAGAATCAGGAATATATATAATTAGGAATATATCAGAGGATAAGATTATTGCTTGTAGAAACAGAAATTAACATTAACATTAACATTAAAATTAGCATTAACATTAAAAACAAAACAAAACAAAACAAACAAACAACAACAACAAATAGTTAACCTAAAAAATAAATTAAAAAAAAATGATATTATTTTTCTTAGTGTTTTTAATCTGGAAATCAGTAACAAGAAAAACACCTAACTATCAAAGCAGAAAGACTCTGTCACAGGCTTACCATTTAGTGAAATTAAAAAAGTATTACTGTAAAGGAGTAAAGAGACTTTTTGATCTGTTTATGAAAAGGATTATATAACCGGTTGTCTGGATTTAGGGATTTAAGAAGCCTGTGTTAATCTTGTGTGTCTTGAGAAAGTGCTGTGAGATGGATGTGCTACTATCCACCTGCTGATCTTTACATCTGAAACAGTGATAAACACATATAAATTAATGAAATTAAGATGGTATAATTTACTGTTGTCTAGCTGATCCAATGAAGGTGTAAAATAACATGTGAAAAATAATCTGTAACGTATTTCATACATTCCACCTTTTTTTTTTTTTTTTTTCTAAGCATCAACAAAACCTCTCTTTCTGACAGAGTTGATCTTAAAAAAAGAGTGATTCTGATTATGTTGACTAGGGAATGGGGCAACAAAGAGAACTAAAATCAATTTTTTTACAATAAAACAACTCATCTTTACATCATTAAAATCTGACATCATGAAATACACTGTCTAGAATTTTGTGGGATGAAATGTATCTTCCCAGCAAGAAACACTTTCATACTGCAAGTTACGTTATTGAAAATACTGTTAATAAAAATAATCAGAAAATGAGAAACCAAATATCGCTACATCAACAAAAGGAAACCAAAAATCAAATACATACTTTCTACCCATCTTGCATGTAGAAAATAAATACGCAAGTTTAAAACAGTTTCATAGCAATTTTGAACATATATAAAGGTCAAAACTTCTAGTGTTTAGGAATAAACATTTGTTGGAGAATTTATTTGTCAGTAAGTCAAATCAAAGAAAAAAATAATAAAAGATCAACTATCTGTTTGGGAAGGACTGCCATAGGTACACTTCACTGTCATATGGCAAGCTCTTTGTGTAAATTACCTTTTACATTAAAACAAATTGTAACTGCATGCCTGTCTGCCCACTCACCCCTGGTCATAGCAGTAACCCTGTCAACACTGAATTACAGCAGGCATTTTTCTCCAGCTTGGCAATTCCAAGTCTTTAATGTTTCACAGTTTTTTAGTTTCTCTATTTTAACAGCTGACAGTAATCTCAAATCAATAAAAAGGATGCTTTTCTTCTAATCATTGATCCTTTTTTTCATAAACACAGCTTTTCATGTTGCTGCGAATATGGGATGTAATTGCTCAGTTTACTGAAAAAAAAAAAAAAAAAAAAAAAAAAATAAGAGTCCATTTGGTCCTTGAGTTAACAAAACACTTAAGTATGTACTTTATGTACTTAAGTTCTTAAGTTTAACTGACTTGCGTGAAAACAAATACAGTGGTTTGAATGGCTTTTGAGCTGTACGGAATGGTGAAGTCTGAATATATCAATGTTCGTTTAACATACAGCTTGGGTTGCACTGCTTCTCTCTCAGCAGGTCACAGAAATTCCACCTACAGTGGAAATAGCTGTGACAGTTTTCATGAGTTCTATTTATTTATTTATTTTTATATCCAGTGAAAAACGGAGTCCTTATCTGCTTTACACTCAGGAACAGAGCCATTTAACAGTAGAATTTGAAAATCTGGGCTCTCCATTTGCAGAAGAACAATATGTTATTGGTAGAAATGAGTGTCTGGTTTGTTAAATCATTACCACTAATAGTTGTGCATCTTTCCTGATTATTTTAAGACCTTTCATACCACCTGAGATGAACCTTTGTTTTTGTTTTTCTACAAGCATGCAAAACAGCATCCGAAAAAAATAAAACCTGATTGATTTGATGTAACAGACACATCAGTGAAGGATCACTGATGGATCTCATTTCACATTAATTGCTATAAGATATATTGTCAAATGACCTTTGAATATTGAGCTTTTGTGGAGTAAAACAAAATCTTATTAATTCTTTCTTTTCTTTCACAGGGAAATTAATAAATTTCTGAATCCAACCAACAGTTTTTGCAAAGAATATTTCAGAAAAATACATTCCAATTTACTTCTCTTTAGCTAAAGACAAACTTTCTTAAAGATACACACTTTCTTCTTCTATGTCATCTTAAATTTTCTCAAAAAATAGATTTTTTTCCAAGCTTTCTATATATTATATGAACATCTCCAAGGATGACAATTAGAATCTTTTTGAAAGTGTCTCTTTATAACTCATTTTGTTGTAAACTTTTTTTTTGTAATGTAACTCAAAAAATCCATAATACTTTCAGTTGTTGTTGTTGTTGTTGTTGTTGTTGTTTTGTTTTGTTTTGTTTCTCTCCTGCCATCACCTGTCAATATTCTTCCGTCATTTATCAAAGCTTCCTTGACTATTATGTGTGAAGGCTCTCTTTCAAATTTTGCCTTTTCTTCAGTCAGATCTTGTATTTGTTGTTGATTTTTCCATTGTTGCCAGCTGGGAAAGGTTACAGAATAACATAGTTTTTAATTAAGTTTTTAGTTGAGTATATATCTGAAAGTGAATTAATAGTTATTGCATTTTCATTGGTAAAGAGCATATTGTTTTTGGTGCAGTGATGAAGTCTGTGTTTTTTGTTGTTGTTGTTGTTTGTTTGTTTTTTATTCATGTATCCTCTTCACTACCCTGTCTCTCTATTTATATTAATCAGCCTCAAATTCATTTTCATCTTCACTACTCTGCCTGAAATATCTTCATGGATCACACAGCCATCTGTCTGGGGCAATTTTTATAGGTGATCACCTCAGTCACTCTTTTCTTACCTGACAAAGGAGCACATTTATACTAAATACTAAGAAATCCAGTTAGGTGCTGTGATACTAGCCTTGATTCTTAACTGAGGTGGTCTTAAATCACTACATCACCTACAATTAGTATGGTGGCATGGTTTTGCAATACCTTGGAGGAGGTAAACTAATCTTGGTGCAGGAGTAGTATTAGTATTTCAATTCTGCATTCTTTGACACCCATCAATGCCGGGAAAGCAGAATGTGTTCTGCAGCAGCTGGGTTAACTTCTAATTTTATTGTCACCATGGTTTATGTTCTTTCTGTGACACCTGGCACCTAACCCTTCATTAAAAGTCTCAGTCTGCTTTTATTTTATTGCTATGCACTCATATAGTAACAATGGAAAGCCACATTTCTGCAATATATAGAAATCTATCATCTGACAACCCCAGCAGATATATAGATGTATATATATATATAAAATCAATGTCTCTATCCACAAATGTAGAATACATCATATTTTTGAAAGTCAAGTGATTAACAAAAGCTTCTTTCATATCCAACTGTGATCTTTCATCAGATGTTTAGTGTCCATTTTACCAGTATAGTAAAGTAAAAAGTAACTTACTCTTTCAGCAGAAATTAAATTTAATAGTTGCTCTTTTATGGCAGTTTCAGGTGGGGAATGTCTCTCTAGAAAGTCTAAAGATATTCAACAAATATTCAGTCCCAATATGCAGTTCAAATAAACAAAGCATATTATTTCATGAAAAGAACAGCAAATGCAACAATCAATTCTGCTGACATTATCACAATTGCATTGGTCTGTTCCAGCCCAAGGTTATTACCAAGGATGTTACAGAGCAAGCACAGAAGGAAGGCAAAAGAGAGGGATTGTGGTTCTATTGTTAGCAAGTAACATTTACAGGTACCATTAAAAATAATTTATCTATCATTTTTTGTTCTCAGCAACTGCCAGATGAGATGAACATCGCATCTTTATGAGGGGCTCACTAGGAGTGCTGCCTTACAATCTTACCCAAGGCTGTTACAATACCATATAAAGAAGGATGTTACACAAGGTATTCAGCCCAAAATAAAGAGTAATGAGTACTTTATAAATCTGCTTAATTTTATAGTCAAAAGGTTTAATGAAAGAAATTAAGTTTCTTAAAATACAGACAATGGCCCAGCAGTTTGGCTGAGCAGGACGATTCATGGGAAACACCATTTTAGAATGCACTGGCAAATCCCACCAAGAGCCAAGGATCAAGGCAGTGATCTGTTGAATTTTCTCTTCCCTATAAAACTCTGTTTTTTACTTCATCACTTTCACAAATATATCTGAGAACTCTTTAAACCTTTGATCTTGGTCAAACTTCAGCAAAAATTAGGGTATTTTCAGATGGCACAATGCTTTATGCTGTGAGGAGCTACTCCAGGAACACCTCCTTCCCTCTCCCTTTTGTCACTAGGATTTTTACTGTGGAATTGCAAGAAAAAGATGATCACTTCTAAAATTTGGCTCTTAATGTTGAAAGCATAACAAAAATTTGTGAAACTTCCTAGAACATTTACACAGCTTCTTTGCAACTTAGGAATGAAAGTGGGACATTAAAAATGCCATCTTCAGATAATCAGGAAAGAAAGAAAGAAAAAAAAAAAAGAAAAAAAAAAAAAAAAAGAAAAAAAGCTAATTCCTAACAAAATACAGTGAATACAGTAGTAAGATTGATACCACTTTCTGTTTACCTCTAGAGCCCAAAATTTTTTTCAGGTTTTTCCAGATGGCCATAGTTTATAGCATCTTCAGTGCTGCTTTAAAGATGTATGAGCCCTAAGATGGTTTTGGGACACATTTCTTAACAAGCAAAAATGCATCCATGTGCCCATCTGAAGTATCACTGAGATGATATCTGAGTAAAAGGCTGATCTCTTCAATATGCAGCTGCTTCAGCCCACTAGAAATGCCCACATAAACTCACTTTAAGTGAGTTTTTTTGTTAGTAAATATCAAAAAAGACATTTGCAGATACAGTCATGCAATAACTCTGTCACTGTTGTTAATGCAGTTCCCATTCAGCTCTCAGTCTTTTTACAGCTGTATTCTGCTCCAGGATTGAGAAGAATGGGACCATAAAAGAGTCAAAGCCAAGTCAGAAAAGTGGAAAAGGAGAACAGTAGAGAGCTGCCAGGAACAAGTCCCTTCAGCAAACCACACCAGTGCAATATGATGCCTGCACCTATAATTACTTGATATACAATCCCAATTCCTTGTTCTGATCTTGACCCTCCTTACCATGAGCTCCAGGGGAGGGCAACAAAGCTGGTAGAGGGGCTACCAGGCTGTCCTTTGAGGAGAGACTGAGGACACTTGGGTTGTCTCACTGGGAGGAAAGGAGGCTCAGAAGTGGCCTCACTGCTCTACACAGCCTCCTGGGGAGGGGAAGCACACATGGAGGTACAGCTCCCTGCTCCATGGTGCCCGATAATGGGATGCACAGGAATGGCACAAAGCTGTGCCAGGGGAGGATCAGACTGGACATGAGGAAAAAATTCTTTACCATGACGGTAGGCAGACTTCCTTGCAATGTGGTTGATGCCCCATCAAGAGGTGTTCAAGAGGCGTTCAGATAATGCCCTCACTAACGTGCTTTAATTTTTGGTTTACCCTGAAGTGGTCAGGCAGTTGGACTGAATGATCTTTGTAGGTCCCTTCTAACTGAACTATTCTATTCTATTCTATTCTATTCTATTCTATTCTATTCTATTCTATTCTATTCTATTCTATTCTATTCTATTCTATTCTATTCTATTCCATTCCATTCCATTCCATTCCATTCCATTCCATTCCATTCCATTCCATTCCATTCCATTCCATTCCATTCCATAAAAATTTAAATGGTTCCAAATTCTGGGAAAGCTGCTTCTTGGTAAGACATTTCCCCTTAAATAAAATTTCATGAGATACAAACACTTAGGATTTGGGAGATTTCTATTTTCACGTGTTAACATGATAATAGAGATTGAGCCCTGAATGTGCTCCAAAATCCATTCTCATGAACCAGAGGGATTTTAGTCTATATTTGGAGAAGTTATATACTGACAGTTCAAATTGTAAGAAGCTAATTTTCTTTGTGTGCTCAAACTATTTTAACAGGAACTTCTCACTCATTTTCCTATTTTATACTTTTTTTTTTTTTTTTTTAATTATAGCAATGCTTTTTATCTCTACATGTATTTGTGTAGTAAGACTATTACTACAGACTATTTAGAATTACAATATTTAGAATTACAAGGTTTTGCTTTACTGCTTTTTAAGTTATGCTGTATGGTAACTGCTTCAGAAAAACAGGAATCAGATGATAATGTACTACATATTTTTACATAAACCTCTGATAATTACAACACCAACATTTTGAATTAAAAACAAAGAATCCAGTCCGAGATTCATTTCAGTAATCCACTGTGAGTCTTAGACCAAAAGGATATTTGGTAGTTCTTCTTTGTAAGCATTAAGTGCTAAAAAATATTTCCATAAGGCAATAAATATGTGACATTTATATATATATATATAATTTATTAAGAAAATAAGCTGAAGAAACATTAGTTCTCTTATCTCACTTTGCTTCAGCAGTGACATTATGGGAGGGGAGCACAGCTGCCATTTATGGAAAACACAGCCTCTGATAACACATTTTATGGGTTTTGATTTTAGATTCTCATCCATGAGCATGCATAATGTTTTGAGGTATCATTTTTTTACATCAATAAAAAACACGATATAAAATTTTATGTATGTCATTTTGTCACATGGATGGTGCAATGTTAAAATAAGATCAGTTGAAACATTTACCACATACTTTATTATCTCTTGTGAAATGAATATCTGGATAATTGAGAAAGCAAAAATCTTTGGTATAAGGATTTATGAATTGAATAAAACTACCTTCTGCAACATGAATTTCTGTGAGACAGGAATTTTCTTTTCTGCTGAAAAACATCAGAAATTATGAGGTGTATCCAAACATATTTATTCCAAGAATGATTCTTTCTTCCTTTTTTGTATCTAATACAGAAACTTTCCGTTGCATTCCAATATTGACTTTCCAATTTACTAATATTTATCTTAAAATAATCTTGAGATCTCAAATACAAGTTCTCTGTTTGTTGTCAAACCAGCCCATTTTGTAGATCATTTAGTTAGGAAGCACACATTATTCAAAAGAGGCTTCACCTCCTGAAGTCTGCCCCCATAACTGAGACTTGCCTTTTCAAAACCTTGAACTACAAGTGTTTTATTACCAGATTAAAGTGGACAGAAAGACTGTGTTTCATTTCAATGGGATTAACAGCTTAATTTTTCTAAGGCATAATAATCTTTACTGATATCACTGACATTTGTGGATGGTGTCCTAGCTTGGAAATCAATGTCGGTAACTTAAAGGAACCAACAACGCATAAAAGGTCTCTGGATATTTTTCCATAACTTGCTAGTTAATGTAAACAATCTATCAGTTACTGCAACTGCAGACTGAATTATTATTTTGTTAGTATATAGCACCATGCATTTTCTGACTCAGAATGTTTGTTCTCTAATTAAGGCCACTATCAACAACTATATTTATGTAGTTTGCAGTATGTTATATTTTGATCTTTGATAAAAATAGAAAGAAAAAAAGAAGCATTTAAATGGATCTGTTGACATATTTGTTAAAATAAAATATTAATGTAAATTAGTCAACATTCAACAATAAAACTTTTCTGCTACTAATCTCTGCATTCTCGATGTTTGTTCATTTAGGTAAGAACAAAGGTGTCTTTTTGCCTGTTTGTTTAGAGCTTGTAAAATAAGATAAAATATACTCCAGGTATATATTTTTATGCCAAATCACTATGAAGACACAGGAAGAAATATATTGGGATCTGTGATTCTTTATCAGTTTGTGACATATTACCTTTGTTATCTCAGGCATCCTTTCTAACCATTACTGCTTTTAAAATATGGCTAATAAGAGACTCATAGATAGAAGACGTAAAAGAGTATTTAAATACCAAACTAACATTGACCACAAACCATTCTTCATTATTTGCTTGTATATTTTCCAGGGTCATACTTCATATAAAAATTCTGTGCTTGAAAAGTTGAATGAATTATGGCAGCAAAAAAATGTTTTAATTCATTGCTGAATAATTGTGGTTTTTATGCATGCACCAAGACAAATTTCCCTGCTGTGATCATATCATGTTCTGGATTTATTTTTTTAACAAAAATAATAAAACTTATAACACAGTAAATAAAGGATTAGGAATGGTGTCCAATAATTGGAAAGGCAACATCACTATTGATTATATGGTATGTTTACATATCACTTATCAAGCTAATACAAAGCTTCATCTTAACCTCCTTATTAATATAAACCAAGAGAAATATGTCATGTGGGCAGAACTCACTGGAGTGAAAAATAGGTGCAGTGGCCAGCTGATGATTACATAGGCATTCTCCAGTTCCATCTCTCTGAAGCTTCTCTAAAATCTGCTGGACCTCCTTTTTCAAAAGGAAAAGGGTGTTTTAGATAATTAATTGATGATTTTGCTGGCCTCCTTTGGCCGTAGTGTCTCTAACGGGATTTATTTTCAGCCACTGGTAAGACCAGGTACTTTTCATGAGCAGGAGTAGTCTGAACATTGTGATTTTTTTCACAGTCAATCCATAACATTTGAGAGACACACATCTAATGACACCATCATTGACTTATGAATTAAGATAAAGCAGTAGTACAGTAGTACAAAGTACAGTAGTAACACAAACTGTAGTACAAAGTACAAAGTAGCACAAACTGAGATGATCATCATATAGTTGGGTGAAGGACTGATCATTCAGCAAATATGTTTGACTGTCACAAAAACTGACAAGTTCTGCAGGGCAAAATAAATAAGTAGCTGATCCATCTTGCATTATCATGTTGTTTACATCCTAGGCAGTTGTTTAACATGAGACGAGAGGAAATGTTATGAATAAATTCAGCTTAGTAAAGTCCTTAAAGATAATAAAATCTAATTGCATATTGCTCTTTTTCACTTTTGTAGGCAAAAATTCTTGGTTTAAGACAACTTCTTTATTCAAGATCAGATTACATAGGTTTCTTCATTTTAAATACTAAAATTTAATGAAGCGGTAAACGTTGCCAGAACAAGGAATAGGAATTATTAAAAAAAAAAAAAAAAAAAAGTTGATCTTGAGGTTAAGAATAAAATGAGAGATGGGAGTGACTTATCATACTTTTCTTTCACAACCTAATCTTACCTAGAAAGACTCTCTCTTAAAATAGTGCCTTTCCTATGAGCCCCCACAACAGCAAGGGAACCAGAGGGAAGATGAGGACTGCACAAATGCAGAGCTCCCAGCGAGAAGGAAGGTTTTCTAAGAAATAACGTGTATGCCAGCTTTTACACTTGCCAAGACTGTCGCATTTATTCTACAGCTAGTCTTTATGGGCATTTTTCTCAGAATGTTCCCAGGGCAAGTCACATTCACAAAAATATTCTTGCTTCACACCATCCCACAAGCAGGATCTCCTTCAGGTTAGTTTAATTTCAATTTAGATAGCAGACACAACAGTGGCACTGCAGAAATAGAGGCTTCACAGGGAGAAAGGAGATTATTTGCTTCTTGTAAGTTCTTCCCAATACACATCTCTGAAACACAGAGGTCATTTATTGTGAATGTAACGAATATATTCATATCCAGCAAGGGAAATAAATATTGTGAATTAAGTTGAATAATGACTATACAGTCTATTTCATTACTACAGGAGAGGCACACATGGGTCTTAATGTAAGTCAGTATTTATAATGCAATATGGTACGAGTCTCATTCAATGTTAGAATTCCTGAAATGTCACACCTTAATTTACCATTACTGCCTGAGAAACAAGCAAAAATAAACAAATAAAAATCATTGTAAACACCTGTATGGAATTTGTAACGAGTACCTTAATCATGAGCCTACCTTATTTCAAATTATGACTTTTTTATTTTCTTTGGTTTTTAAAATGCAAAAGTAGAAAGGTAATGCAGTACTAGCAAAATGTTACTTGTGTTTTTAACCAGATTGATTGTTTTGGATGTACTCTAGGTTACACAAGCCTTCAAAATATTTCTATAAGACTCAACCAAGAATCAAAAATGGAATCACAAATTTTAATGAAGAATAGATGACAGAGAGGGCTTAAAAAAAAAAAAAAAAAAAAAAAAAAAAAAAAAAAACAAACAAACAAAAAAAACCAGACGTCATAAATAAACATTAATAACCAGAATCTGAAATGAGTTCTGGGCTGCTGACATGCACAACTGAGCATAAAGCATATGCAATTGAGTTTCTAAGATTTTGATAACACATACAAAATATAGATCTACTTTTCCAACCAGCTACTTATATTAAGTAGATCTGTGACAGATTGGTTGACTTGTAGGAAAGATAGGGAGGTGATGCAGTATGTTGCAAGCAATCTGTTTATTTGTTTTAATAGTTAAGTAAAACAAATCTTGAGATTAGAATATGAATATATTAATTAAAAAAGAGAGGAAGTCAGATCTACTTGATCTTGTGATCCATCTAGTGTTCTTGTTTATCATATCAGACAATGGTGGGAGTCATTGCATTTCCTTCCAGTGTGAATCTCTGTAGGCTGCTAAATCCACATGTATACTATAGTTTTTAGATATCCCAACAAATTACACAAGTGTAGTGAAAGGTAATTAAGATTCCTTAATTGTCTACTTATTTTTTCAGGAAATTAAAAGATATAAATTCTGCTCACCTGATTTCCATGCATGCTAGAACTTTTGCAGTTCTTGGAGACCAAGACTCTTTCAGGAATAGATCTATCTGTATTTATTATTCCATAATTTCAAAGGAAACAGGGTATGTGAGCTCTAGAAAATATATTTTACTGTATAAACTATGCAAAAAGTGTTGCAGCTGTCATGGGAATAGGGCATATATTGGACGTTAGCAATAAGAAGCCTGATAGAGACTCTCCTATTGATAAAAGACCTTACTACATTGATATTATGAGCAGAAGTCATCTTTAAGTCTGGCACATAAGAGAGGACCTGGCAGTACACTTCATTATAATGGATGCCCAGCAGTATTCAGCAATGCTTAGGAAGACAGAGTAACAAATGGCATACTAGAGTCACCATTACTGCTTTTTTCATTATGGACAAATCCGCTCAAGGTCATTTGTTATCCCCAGTGTGAAACATGGGTAGAACATTTTTTAAGAAGTAGAAGAATTTCTTCATTAGGACAGTAACAGGTTTAGCAAAACTCTAACCACCTGCAGCACAACCTTTTAAGAGGAAGTAGTTTTAGCATGTTTTTATCACAGCTATGCCTCTGGCTCTTTCTATCCACTAAAACAGGAGCACCTGAGTATTGTTGCTGCACAAGGGAATCACTGTGTTGAGTCCATTCCTCTGGCTAGTTATAAGAGGTTTCCCTTTCAGAGGGACTTTGAAGGTCTGAGGCTTTCATTAATATATGCAGACACATACATATATATATGTATGTGTGTAAATATATCATGACACATATTTCTCCATATATATCTATATACATGGCATGTATTGTTTATATGTCTATTTATTTTTTTACAGCTTGGGATAATAGCCTTCACTTGAAAAAATCTGGACCTTCAGAAAAGTGAGCATGCATTTATTAAAGACATTCTCTCGAGCAACTTTGGTTATCAAAGCTTGCCAGAGTTTCAGTGCTTTCCCAAAAATGAAGGCATGTACAGTCAATCTCCCTGGAACCCAAGGTGTGAGAGTTAATGAAATTTGACAACTGACTGATGTCAGATGCAGCTTTGAATTTGGAAACCCAATTACCTCTTTCCCTTTCAAAGTAGAGGTCATTCCAGTCAACACGACTGTACTGCCATAATTCACCATTCAATCTGAGAGGTTGCAGGAGATTCTGGTTTTCAAAAAAGACAGTGACAGTCTCTGTTTCCAGCAAGTTTCAGAGCACAGCAAGAAAAATTGTTGAACAAAGTTGACAATGGCTGGTAATATAAGCCAACCAGAAATATGGATATACTGTCTGTCCGCACAAACAAAGGCTGTTTCTTTCAGTAACCTGATTGTCTGTGGTTGAGGGTGCAACCACAATGCTCTATTTCTATGTCTGTTTCTTAACTCCATGTACTTTTTCCATTGGTATTTTTTTTTTCCCTGAATCTGTTATTCATACAGATTTATTGCTAAAGTTTTAGTGGATTTACAGCACTACATTTAACCTGGTGGGCTGAAGATGATAAAAATTTGATAGAACTGCGGAAAACTACACCAGCAGAAAAATCTAACAAGTTACTTATGAGCTCAAAGACCAGATTTCAAAATTCATACTCAGGCTTTACTTGCCTAAATATGGCAGTACTATAACTCACTGCACAGACCTGTAAAGAGAAATTGCTTTGTGGCAATAAAATAGGCAGAGATTAAGATGCAACAGTGTTTGTACTTTCTTCATTCCTTAACATCTCTGAGTGGAATAAACATATTAAACAATCATGTGGGATGTATACCTGCTTGACATCTTCTTTGGACTTGATTTTCAGTAATTAAGAATTGTTTACGGAAAGTATAATGCTAACATTTTCAAAAACAACTAAGTCGGACAAAGCAAAATAGTTCCCAAATCCCCTTGAGGAGAAGCGGGAAGAAAGAGACCAACCAGAGAAAGAGAAGAACCACATCTGTTGCAGTTGCCATCCCAGGTTTCTCCTGCATGCTTGAGGTAGTAAGTCAGAGCACTGATCTGTAAAAAGGGAGCTGGCTTTTTTTTTTATAAGCACTTTCAAACTCTTTCTGGGTGGAAGGAGTGAAAGCAGTGCAGCTCAACTTCCCAGTGTCATGCCTGATTCTCCTCACTGTCCCACCAATATAAATCAGAATCACTCTGGGGAAGGATTTATACTGCAATTTTGTGCATGTAGCAAAAACTGTGCATACAAGGCAATAAGGAGGACTTTTTTTAGCCATTTTTGTATCTTAGTTTTATTTCAGTTTTTAAGAGGTAGAGGCCTCATCAGCCTTGAAAGAAACGAGGCTGGTCCTAGAATATCATTGCACGTGACACCTCTTTGGTCATGCATAATACTATTTCAAAGCAGTTGTTATTTTATTTCCATGTATTTTAGGGCAATTTCCAAGATTTCTCTTTGAGAACATTTACCTCATTTATCTGTTTCTTCACATCTTGAATCTTTCATATCAAGAATCACAAATATCTTATTAAACACAATTCACACCTTACCCATGCCAAATTCTGTTCAGTGCAGCACAGCCCTGCAGAAGCATCACTCCGATGGCTGCAGAGGAACAGTGCAGGGAAGAGCAGACTGCAGACTTATACAGCCCTGCTGGGACATGCGTACCAGTTGCAGAATTACAAAGACTCAGTAGCTGTTGTTCCTGACAGAAGAATATCTTCATCACTGTGTCACTGCAGTAGCTGCTGGTGGTGAGTCATGCTACACTCCAATGTATCAAGGCCTGCTCATAATAAATGCAGCTCTTGTCCCAAAGGGCTTGCTTTTAGCAAGGCAGAATACAACAGTGGGTGGATGGCAAATGCATACAGAGTGATGAATTCGTGATCATTTTTCTTTCTGATGGGTAACTGAGACAGGTCCCATAGGTCCTCACCAGCTGGTTACACCCAGGGCAGAGCCAACACACTCAGTGCTGTGCTGGAGGAGCCATGTGGGAACTGCCTCTCTGCTCTCACCCATGATAAACATATTCCCAATTCCAGTGCTTCAGAAATGCCTCAATGTGGTACAAGGGCCAGGCTGTGGCCTTTGGTGCTGCCCAAAGACACACAAGAGCCTGGTTCTTCCTTCGCCAACTAATAGTGAAACGTTCCTCTCTAAGTTCAGTGCTTAAACATGTAATCATCTCCAAAATCCACATCAAATACCTTATATCCTGAATAATTACTGCAGTACCCAGTAGCAGCAACCTCATCTAGAATACTTAATTGGGTAAAAGAAAAAAAAAAATCAAAGAAAGAGTGGAGAAAAACTTAAAAATTAAAGAGTTGTTAAGGTTTTGATCCAATATTAATTTGTACATCTGCTACAGGATTTAGTGAAATGAAGAGTTGTGCACAACAAAATATGCCAAAAAGATGATTTTTTTCCCCCCTATTTTCCAGTAATTTAAAAAATGCAGCACATCAGCCATCCTGTTTTCTACTGCTTTAACCAGAGCAGCTGTGCCGAAGGGGAGCAAAGGGACAGTGGTGGCTCCCCAGAGAGCAGAGGGCTGGCTGCCAGCTGCCTTCACCTGCTGGGGCTACTGCACCTGGGAGACTATGGGCCGTGCTTGCATGCCCTCACTACAGCACCACAAATCCTCCTCTGGGATACAAACATGGGTAAAGCTCCCCACCATCTCTTGAATGAAGACACAAATGTCTCCACAAAACAAGTCTGGGACTGCTTAGTTCTTCTTTTATGTTGCTATGTATGGGAGACACAATTATGTGGTGTGCATCCCCTTTTGATCTTACATATTTATAATTAATTATTAAGCAAAAACAATAACCTGGAAGAAAATGATATAACCCTATTATTTCATAATTTGTTAATGTTGTTAAATTCTTGGCAAAGAGTATCTATCTGCTCTTTGACAAATGTTTGTTGTAGCTAATTAACTCAGGTAAAACAGAAAGTATCCCACAGGCAGTTGGCCTTCAACCTCACATGTCTGATGCAATAATCCTTTTGCTCAATTAATTAATTAATTAATTAAATCTTAAGATCCAGGTCACCTGTCTGGACTTGGGATTCAGGAGAAGCTCTGATCTGAATAAGTGCTGAGATGTAACTATGCACCATTTAAGACAAGTTTGTTTTGAACTATTTGTGTTATTCAATAAAATAATATTTTTGCAGTGTCCTTCAATCCTGTCCTGTATTAGAGACTAAGAATTTGAAAAGTCTGATATTTAAAAAAAAATAATAAAATAAAGGGAACCTTTAAAGTCTTTCTTCTAGGTTCTTGGCAATATTGGCATTTTTTTCAAGGCAAAACATAATTTTAAGAACTGAGAATCCTTAGACAGTACTTTAAAATTTCACCCTATTCCAAAATATCACTTTTTCCTTTAAATCACTACCTTGAGGGTTCACACATCTGCAGACAGAAATTTATTGAATTTTAAGTGTAATGTAGAATTTTAATATACTGCTTCACATTAAAATATTTAAAGTTTAACTAGATGGCATAATCTACCCATATTCTTTATGAAAAAAAAAAAAAATCATTTTGAGCAGAATTACTTTACTTCAAGCATCCTGTGTGCTCTACACATATTACTGATATAATTTTCTACCAGAGATATTAATCATTTTGAGAAATTTATCTCTTAGAAAGCCCCAGTTACAGAAGACCGAATTTCATTTTTCAAGAATAAATGAAGGAGTAGCTTTTTCCCTGTTTGGGCTGCATAATTTACATGTCAATTGAGATTATCCTCAAGATTTTGAAGTTGCTCAGCTCATATCAAGAAAGATAGTTTCTTGCTTCTTACATATTTAGCTGATATCACAGTTTTATTTTTTTTTCACTCTATGCAGAATTTGAAGCAAGACTAAACAGTGTCTTTAAAAGCCTATCCCATGTAACTCCAACAAGTCTTCTGGTTATTTGTTTAGCATGGCCTGTTCTTAAAAAAAGATTCCCCTTGCACAGGAAAAAAATGAAAAAAAAAATATATATATATATAATAGGTAAACATTCATAGAAATAATTTTCTTTAATGTTGTAGAAGGTATTTTATTTTAAATAGGAACCATGCTGTATAAATCAGTTCATATTTTTCTTCTTTATTTACACCAGCTAGGGATGTATTGCCTTGCAAAGATAGATGTCTATGAAAACAGTCTCAATGGACTTTTTTTTTCCTTTGTTAAATATTTCTCCACTAGAAAAAAATAAAATAAAATAAAATAAAATAAAATAAAATAAAATAAAATAAAATAAAATAAAATAAAATAAAATAAACAGTTATTTTTTCTTAATAAATAAATCTAAAGGACTTCCATAGCTATAGCTGGGTGGATATTTTACAATGAAGTATTTTCTGAGTAGCAAGCATCAATTTGTAAACAAAAACACTCTTTAGCAGTTTGCCTGATTCTGTAAAATTTTATTGAGAAAAAAAAAAAAAAAAAAAAAAAAAAAAAAAAAAAAAAACTCTTTCAGGCCTTTTATGGTTTCTTCCTTGAAGAAACCATAGATAGTTGTGTTGCTATGAACAAGTAAAAGTGGACATGAAAAGGGAAAAAAAAGGAAAACAAACAAACAAACAAACAAAAGCAAGCAAACAAAAAACAGATAAGGAGGATAAAGAAAGAGAAATTTGTCTTTTGGAAGGTGACAAAGGGGGAGAATTGGTGAAAGCCATGCAAAAAAAGGCATGATGACATTTATATGGGAAGCGTAGCACCAGGGATCTGCTTCTCATGAACCCAATTCTCCATCAAAAAATGATCAAGATGCTGTTCAATGTCACTGAGCATCATCAATTTCTGACTCTTTTGGGCTTTGGAGAAGACTTATGAAGCCTAATTTAGGTGGTGTTTTTTTAATCGTTCTGTTTTTCTACCAACTACGTCAAAAAGGAACAAATTGGCTTCTCAGCTTTTCCACTCTAACAACAAATGAGAGTCTATCTTACAAATTAGAAACAGTCCTAATTACACAGAAAGTGTATCCTGTGGTAAACATTATGTAAGAAAAAATATAGTTCTGCTGTTTCTTTTTTATTAACCTCAGATTATACATGTATATATATATATATGTATATTTATATATGTATATTTATATAGCCAGTTATATGCTAACCATAATTACAAAAGCTTGTCATTTTTCTTTTTATAATCTTTTTTTTTTTTAGTAGTGTGCCAGCAATATGGAAAACTGTCACTATCAGCCTTTCATTGTTTCTTTGTGTTTATAATGATCTTGATGAATGTTCTGGTATACTACAACCCCTAGGAGATTCTAGACTTAATCATAAATAGCCTAGTTATAGGGAAGGTATTTGAAATCCTGAAAAATTAATTTATTTTTTAAGAACACAAACTTATTTTGAGTCTCCATTACTTCCTGTTATAGATATAGTATAATCCCGTATTTACAGGCTTCTAATATACTACAAGATATTTTGGAAGTCCTTTGGTGTTTTGAGCCTGCTACACAAAGAATTTGCATATCTTTTAAGTATCTGATTTTTTTTTTTTTTCTGGCTTAAACACAAAAGAATCTCTAGAGGCACAAATCTCAGAAAGTGTATAATGAATAAATGGAAAGCACTTTGCATATTAATACAATCCTCTTCTTATATATTGTCTTATAAAAAGGAAACTATTTATTGCAACCAGTTTTGGCACAATTTGGTGACTGCAATGAATAAATGCATTGTCAGAGCTTCACAAAAGAAAGCTTATCAAGTCCTGCTTTCTTCTGAATCACTTATGTATCACAAAAACTGAAAAGCTTTCATAAAACTGCCAAAGAATCACAACTTACCTAAGAAGAATTTTATCTTCCTTTTTTCCCTTTTCCTTCTGTTCAATAATTAGCCTAACACGTTTAAGAGAATAGATTTGATACAATAATCTATTACTTCTGAAAAATATTGCTTAGAGTAAATAAGTAATAAGCAACCTGATGTTCTGAACATGTAATTGTCTTTCTTTAACTGTAATGTATTTCAGTCACTGCCTTATTCTCTAAATGCTCTCACTCCAAAGTTCTTGGTGTCAGTAAGTTCCCAGGTAAACACAATGTAAACTAAATTAAGTTGCAGACTGTCTTTGCATTCTGTGCACTTTCCTAAGATAAAGATACCAAAAGATCAGCTAAAAAATAAATAAATAATAATAATAATAATAAAAATAACATTTAACAGAAACATTTTTCACTAAGCAGGGATGCCACTGAAAATTTAGTCTCAAAATTTCCATAAAAATGAATCCAAAACATCAACACATGACCTTGTTCTCAAAAATCTGTTGCTAGTCATAAAGAAATATACATTTAGAGAAAAGGTTTAATAAAATAAAAGCACCATGAACCTTTCTAATTTAGAAAGCAACCGTAAAAATGATGAAAACAATGGCACTGACAATTCAAAGTAAAACTAAAAAAGAATGGGAAATGGGGTGAAGTAGGAGGTGTAGAGCACGGTCCCTTGAGAAAGGCCAGGGCATACCTCAGCTACTAAGAACAAATGTTTGTTTAAGCTGGCATCTCCAGGGCTAGAGAGTCCAGAGGCTATTTTACTGCTTAAGTGTCTTCATCATTATAAATTTTCTTCTAAAGCCTAACCTAAATCTCATTTGCTGAAAATTAATCCCATTATTTTATATACTATTGTAAGTGGACATGAAGAATAATTTATTATTCTATCTTTGCAATAACTCTCCAATGGCTCTAATTATACCACATATGCTTTTTGATGGTTATAATTTTAACTAAATCAGGTAATTGGAAGGTTAACTACTGACTGAAAATTATCACAGCTTAAATAAAATATAGTTAATAAATCCAACTCCTAAAGATTATACTTATAAAATATGAAGCCATGCTAAGAAACTCTTTAGTTTCATTAATTATCAAGAAAGATAACCATAGTAAATCTACTTTGTGATTGCGGAATTATTCCCATGTATTTACTGTTGGGTGATTCAAACTTAGTGAGATATAGGACAAGAGCTGATTCAAAATAAAATAAACATGGATATAAAAAAAAAAAAATGTAATAACAATTCCTGAGCCTACAACTACTTCTTGGAAATGGAAGTAATGCTTAGTTTGCATACATTATGACTATTATGATTTAAGTAAGAAAGCTACTTAAGCACATTTATGAAAATGAGGCTGATGCTAATTACTTCCCTGGGCTGTACATATCTGTAAAACTGACTTTCCCACATTTCTGAGTGTGAAGCAGTTATGCATAGTAGATGCATAAAACCTGGGTACTGATAGTCTTTGAGGACCATAAGGTAATAAAATACCTGCTTCTAACTCATGTCCTGGCTTCAGGCTGGCTTCCCAACCTTGCTGGTTGGCAGCCTAACCTCTGGGTCAGCAACAGTGTCTCAGCATTCTTGATGACACTGACTCCAGGCTGCTCAAAGGTACATGCACTCCTCTGAGACTGTCCAACTAGAAAGATCCTAGATAGCTGCTCACCCCAGCTAATCCATTTTCAAGCAGATCCCTAAAACAAAATCAAAAAAAAAAAAAAAAAAAAAAAAAAAAAAAAAAAAAATCCACAGTGTCTGGAGCTCCAAGGAGAACAACCATTTAAATCTGTTCTTCAAAGTGCTGTGCCTGATACCAATCTAAATCAGGTTTCAAAATCCAAACTATTCCATAGACATTTTGTCTTCTGAAAAGCCATTCATTTATTATTCTGCCATTAGGGAACAGGGAAAACAAATTGAATTGATTTTTGCAATTGCCTTAGATTTTATTTTTTATTTTTTAAATTGGGATGAAATAATATTCATGGTGTCAAAGAATGATTTTTGATATGGGCATCTGAAAAGAAAAGAAACTATGGAGACTGAGAAACAGAGGGAATCTGAGAGGAATGCAAGAATGTGAGGAGAAATCTATCCCAGAAATTTAGCTGCTTGAAAGTACATATTGCTGAGGAGGGTTAAAAGGAAAAAAAAATAATAATAAAAAAATGTAGAGGAATAGTTTTCATCTGAAGGCTTAATCGTACTTTCCTTGATATTAAAATGCATTGATTTGTGCAGTCCAGGATAATGGGCATTAAAGCTGTGTTGAATCGACAGCATTCAGATGGGATGGCTGTATTTGGAGAAATAGTGAATTGCTATAAAGCTTTAAACTGCCAGAGAAAAAGTTACAGACACAAAATGCCTGGCTTCATCCTGTGCCCTGAAGAACTGAAACCCACCATTAATTTGCTGCCCAGGCTGCATTCCTGCCTGGCTTTTTGACCTGTCTTCTGTGCATATCAGCATATGCTTTATGCAAGATGTCAATTCTTAGCTTAAGGATTTTGAACCAGCCAACTCAAAGAAGCATAATAAAGGCTGGAAAATTCTAATGTATAAAATTCTTTGTATAGAAACACCAGGTGACAGATTCTCTCTTGCATACAATTTATTCTGCTTAAGGCTTGTGCAACCTTTCTGATACCAGCTTCATTTGGGTTATATCTGCTGACATGGGAGAGAATCTGACCTTGCTGGAAGACCAAACTGTCTCCTAGTCCCAAAGCACAATAGGAATATTTCTTTTGACCTCCTTGGCCATAGATCAGGCTCCGAGGTTTCTTTGTTGCAGTACAATAAAAGGTGACTCTCTCTAGGTTTTCTTTGTGTTTAAGATTTGATGTTATTGGGCTGGCTGACACCAGCTTTTCCATATTTAGTGTAGCAATAGAGCTATATTGGGCAGAGGAAAACTACTGACTGGCTCCAAGGGCAAAGCCAAAACCCTGAACCCCTTAGACAGCAATGGAGGATAACTACATTTTATACATCAAAAAAAATGGGAGGAAAGTGAGGGTGGAAGCTGAAAATTTCTGCATTCCTTTCCACTTGTCTCTCTCCTTACTTTAGACTGGAGTGTAATCTAGTTAGAGTTACAGTGGCTACCTGCTTGTCTTCTTTCTACAGGTAGAACAAGAGCCTTGTTGCTCATGGATGTTTGGAAATACTCCCCCACTTCATTGTTAAGGTCTGTACTCTGATACTCTGACATCTATTACTGATATGCAGTGATAAGTCTTTTACACATGGCTGGTTAATGTTTTTTTTTTTCCTTTGCCTAGCCTCAAATATATTTTTCTTTATTTAATGCTTCTTTCACTAGAAGAAATCTTGACACAGGGCCTTCCTCCAAGACCAAGATTTTGCTGGGAACAGTTTATAAGAAATAAATGGATTTAGGGAATTTTAGGTCTGATAGGACCATAAAATCATCAAAGATTAATTTCTGTGTCAGACTATTATATACCAGCTATGATCACAAAAACTTGCTTTTGGCCAAACTATAATGTGTTCTCAGTTATGTACATCTTGCTAGGTTTTATCCAGTAGTTATGTGATAAGATGGAAAGCTCTGGTACCCACCGTCACCTGTAATAACTTGTTCTGATGACTAATTCTCTACAGAGACACAAAATATTCTCTCCTATCCCTGAAAACACCTTCCTTCCCTTCTCCCTCCCCCCAAAAAAACCCTCATGTCTAATTAAAGCTTTTCATTTGTGTGCTAATATTTAATTTAATTTTCTTCTATAAATTTTGGCATTGGCTTTTTTCTCCCTTTGTGAAGCTGATGTTGATCAGTATTATAGATTGGGTTCACTTTGTCTCCTGCTGCTAGACATCGCAAGCAATTTCTTCATGGCTCTTCTGTTCCACCTCTACATTTTTCAGCAGCATTTTTAAAATGATTGCTGTATGCAGAAGTTTGTGCAGTTTATACAAAAAAATTGAACCGCTGTAGACAGAGAAAGGTTATGACCAGGCCAGCTGTTCAGATGTGGTGATTCACTGCCTCCTCCCAGCAAATTCTAAAAATTCTAAAAATCACACATATTCCTCCATGGAAAGGCATTAGGGCTCCATTGGGACAGGAGAACAGCATGGATACACTCTTGACACTTGGAGACATGGCCTAGCATTGTACATGGCCTAGCATAAACAAACATTACTTATATCTCCCTACTGTCCTGGAAATCAGGCCACAAAATCTGAAATCCACTCATCCAGGGTATGGGATGCCCTGTTATTGATAACTGAGACACATAACGTCTTGAGAAAGGCAAGGACCTTCTCTCATCCTGCACATTGCATTATGGCTAATTCATTTTTATAGCTCTAGATCCCATGCTGAAGAGTTTAGCTCTTGTGCACTATCCAGATAGTACCGCTACTTAAAAGTGGTTTGTGTGCTCAACTCTGAGAGATAAATACCTAAAAACTGGATGTTGCAACAGTCATCAGCAAGTAAATATGTCAAGAATATAGCCTTAAATGCATAGGAAGTCTTCTGTCATTTAGCAAAAGCAGAAAGCAAAGTTTAAATCCCAATATGTACTAAAATCAATCATCAATGAATATTGACAGGCTCACCAAATGAGAAAAGGGCAGCAGAAAAAAACATCTTCTAAATCAAAGTATGTGAGGACAAGCACAGGCTCTCTTCTGGATCATTTCTTAGCTTAGCACTCTTGCTATCACAGTCTGTGAGACACATGTTTTCATTTAATACATCAAAACACATATTAAAAGATAGAGATGAGTCTGTAAATCACACTTAATGTAGGACATAACTATGTCTTTGAACATCTGACTCCAAAAGTGATGTGAGTGGTTGTTACTTTGGACCTGATTTCATCAGGATTGTTTTTGCCCGGAATTTCTTGACTCATCACTAGCTGTACAAAGCCAGCCTTGTATATAGCACAAGACCCGGTCTAAATCAGTCATCATTACTTCAGTTACCTAATGCCATCTGTCTGTGTTCTGGGTTTGAGCAACATGCAAAAAACAGATAGACTTTTCTTTTTTAAGGGATATTTTTAAGGGATCATACTGCCAATTCCCTTTGGATTTCTTTATCTACCTGAACTTCTTATTTAGTGCATCAAAAGTTCTTTCAATTACAGATTTAGAGGATGATGTGCTGAATGTTAATGATAATCTTCTGGAGTGTGAGGGCTAGGAACAAGAGACTTTCCTGACTTTAGTTGTACCTGAAGGGAATGAAGAGCTGCCAAAAAAAAAAAAAAAAAAAGTTTATTAAAATTGTTCCTAAAGGAAATATTCCACTCTCAGAAAAAAATGAATTGATTTACAAAGCATTGTGCCTCATTTAGAGGGGTGAAATTGAAAGAAGGACATAGACTACTGAGCTGTACAGTGAAATATTCAATTTCCAGAAATATTCAGAAATATTCAATTTCCAGAAATGCCATAAGGGACAAGGGATACAGTAGTTCTGTTTTGATGGCATTTTGTCCTCAGACACAAAACTAACTTTATTATTTTAAATCTGCTTCTGTCCTTCTAATCCCACACAGGAGGAAAATTATCTGCCTCTGGTGTCTGGAAATGTGTCCAGAAAGGAGGTGGAAGAAAATAACTGGAGTAACACCAACAAGATAAAAATCCAAGGCACAGACATCCAAAACACAGATATCCAAAGATCACAGTCTAAGATAGGTCTGATGTTAAAGAGAATGCAGTTGATTGTTTTCTCATCTATTTCTACAAAAAAAAAAAAAAAAAAAAAAAAAAGGGAGAGAGAGAGAGAGAACCTTTGAAAACATTTTTATTACTTCATCTTTCTTAAATGTAGACTAAAGCATCCCACTCATAGGTATGTCTGAAGTTTTTCATCATTCAGATGAATCAATTTGTTTAAATTTAGGATTTAGCATTAAGGGACACTATGAGAAAAGCTGAAGTTATTATTTGCTTTCTTGACTAATGATTTAAAGGCTTTTCTCCATAATACCAGTACAGTGATGTTTTTTTCCTCAGAAACAGTTAATTTTATGATCCATCTTTTGAGCAGTTTTATTCTGGGACATCATTTTGAATTCTGGAAGTCAAGCTGATGCAGAAATCATGGCAATACTTCTAGTCATAATGAAGTGCAACCCACGTCACAGGCAGTCCCCTGCTTTACAGGATAAGCTAATGTAGCTGCATCTTCCTCTTACTGAACACCTGCCGCCTTCTGATGCCATTCATAAATCCATAGATATTTATTTGGGATTCCAAATATTGTTTTTGTTAGTGGTGTTGTTTATGGACAAAATGTCTTGCTCTGCCTTAATTTGGTACTCCATGCCATGAGGCAACTTACCATATTCCTTGTTACACATGAGCATTTCCCACTGCCTATATCAAACTGTCTGGGAAATGTTGCTATAAATTTAGCTAAATATAGTTATGAAATTCAGTTAATCTCTGTATGTATACTCTTGGGACCTGGACAAGGAAATAATCTAAATTAGAAAGATTCTAAATTAATACCCCTAATGCTTTAACTTAATAAAATTTACTTTTTAAAAACAATTTTTTAAAGAAATTTCCCTAATTCTCTGGCTGCAGAACAGAATTTCCCTCTTGGAGATGTCTATTCCCCTATGCCTGCTATGCCCTTTACAGCCTCTGCCAAATTTCTCTCCTGTTAACGTATTAAAAAGAAAGGAAAAAAAAGACAGATCACACATAATAACATTTTCTCTGCAGAGGCAAAACACCAAATGTCTGGAAAAGAGTGCAGGTAAATAAAGATAAATGGTGGCTTGGGACCTCTCCAGCTGGATGATTCATCATCTAGCTGCTTCTCTGAGATATGTTTGGAGTTGACAACATTTATGCACCATATCCAGCTCAGACATGACATGACCTGCCACAAAAGAATAAACAACCTCTTGCACTATTTGAGAACTCTATCTAAGTTGTATTATTATCTATTATTTCTGCATTAAATTGGCAGAAAAATATTCTTCTCCAATTTTATTATACATCAACCTTGATAACTTATTTTTAAATGCAAAATTCTGGCACTTCTTGATCTTGTAACTGTACTTGTATTAGTATTGTTTTATTATTCACTCAATGCCTCACATAAAAAATATGATGTAAGGTCTTTAGGGAAGGGGCCATGAGAAAGAATGGGGACATTATCAAGAACTGGGAATAAAGTCAGAATTAGCATAGTCTCAGTTATGACACCAATGAACCAAATGTAAACTGCAATTAACAGAAAATAAATTTTAAAGTACACTAAAAGGATTGGATCCAATATACTGCACCAGCTACAAACACAGGTTTTAGTGCCTTTCTTGAATGGCATAACAATATGTGCAAGGATGTGCAATATGTGCATAACTTTTCACATCTGATTTCTATTGACTGAGTGGTTGGAATAATAGATGATATGTCAGAATGGTCCTCCTGGGCCAGAGCAGAAAGTCATATAATTGAATAACCTGTTGCTGAGAATTGACATTTGATATGTATTTTCTTAGAATAGAAAAAAGAAAAGAAAAAAAAATATATTAAAATTGTCACCTATCTAAGGCTGCTTGAGATTCAATGTGCTTAAGCAACATTATGAAAAAAACAGGCCTAACTATTATAGCTCTGTAACTGCAGTAATGAGGAAATTGAGACAGAAAAACAGTTTAAATACTGAGGAAAAACATATAGTCCATCAAATTTTTAATGAAATTCTATGCTTGCACCTGTGGTATTTTATGGAGGAGGAAATACAGATAGAGAAGCATGCAAATACAACATAAAGGATATATAGCATGGACTGAATACAAGGTGCTGTTAACAACAGAAGTAGGAATAGGTATGAAATACTCTGTAAGACACTGGTTAAATCTACATACAGGGGACTTCTAGCTTGAACTGTTTACACTCAGCCAGTCAAACACATTGTGCTGAGGGGTCAGCAAGCAGTTTCCATATTTTGAATGCATACATACAATAGATACATATACATCATATTGACCATGTCACACAGAGCACTGAATACAGGAATCTCTGGATTTGTTTAGATAAGAGTCAAAATCTAGTCCCCAGATGATAAAAAACCCTGTACCTGGCAGGAGATGCAGACGGACCCTAAAACAGCTGGTGTGCATGGGACAGGATCCATCACTGTACGTAACATCTGGGAGGTGTCAGGCTGACAGACTCCCAGGGTGAGCATTAGTTTCTGGTTTCCTATGGTGTGAAGGTGTCTGAGCAAAATATGCTCCTTAAGATTGGCTGATAATTTAGTCAGTACCAGGACAGGCCATGTGGATAGGATATGTAAACAATGAAAGATTTCTGCAAGGTGAATAACAACTGCAATCACTAGCCCAAAATTAATAAGCTGTTTGGTGTGAAGATCCCAGTTACCAAACAACCCCCCTATCCAGCAGGGTAGAGACAAGCCAGAGCACCAACAATTTCCCGTTCTTATGTTCATTTTAATCAGTGTGCAGGAAGATTGATTTTTTTCACAACATAATAATAAAGATGAGGAAAAGTTGTTAAATTATGTCACCTGCATAGCAGAGACAAAGTACAGCTGTTAATGCTACATGATTCACAATGCTTTGCTTCCAATGCTTGATGGAAAGCTGCTATCACAAAATGGACTTCCCTGCTTCATTCTGATTCCACATCTGAATTCCGACAAAGATCCAGTTCTCCCCAAATTGCTTCCCTGCTCAGATGAGGTTCAGCCCAGGAACTGGATTAGAAAGTCATCCTTGGGCCCTGAGCCTGGTCTTTTGTTATCACATAAATACACACCTTGTAATCCCCTTTCATACACTGATTAAAGTCTGTTTTAAAAATAACTGAAGTTCACTTTACTCCTATTGGCAGTCCCAGAGCCTCACTTTCCAATGGGTAAGAAGTTGTTCCTTATTTTGACTTCGTACAGGCTGAAACAGCTTGTTTTTGTGATAAAATCATCACCATTTTTTGCACAGTGAAATTAAATCTGGACTTTGCCCTCAATGTTTAAAATTAAATTGAATATTTGACTGCTTTAGTGTCATATTGACTATATCTCTACTGCACATGGCAACAAATGTATGTATTTTTCTGCCTTGTCATTGAGCCCAGCAGGACACAAGCTATTTCCAACCAAGAATCATGTTTCACTTTCCCTGACTGACACATCCAGTCCCACTATCAGCACCACAGAAACTGCAGCAGTGCCCTGCAGGAGCCTCTGTGGTGCTTTTAACCAGATCACAGTCCAGCTATGTACACAGAACTTAATAAAAATCAACAGCATTTTATGGATTGGGAAAAGATGTCCCATTTGATTGGAAGATGAATGGGCTTGAGTAAACACCGAACATAATGTAATTAAAAATGCAAAACCTGGTAGAAGCACAGCTCTTTTTTCTGCAGCTCATGGAAATGATACTTGCAGGTGATAGAGGTACATTTGCCCTAGACAGCATGAGACCTGGCCCCACACCTCCTCCCACCACCTTCCTCCTCCAGCCTGGGACCCCACAAAACAGAAACCCAGGTTCACAACCTGGCAAATGCTTGTGATGTGGCCTGATGGTTTTCCAGACAGTGCAGGACTGAGCAGCTTGCCAAGGAATTTCCTGTCTCCCCAGGCACAGATAAGCCAAAGCTATCACAGAAATAAAAAATTAAATAAATAAATACAGATTGTTACGTGTTGGAGGCAAGCAGAAGAAATCCCTTCAGGAGCAGAGTATTATTTTGGTGATCTTTAATCCCTGTTTGACTGTTTCTCAGAACACTCTAAGCACGATTAGCAGTTCTAATTGAAGTTTGAGAAAGTATTAGAATTTGTGCAACATTACAACAGTGTTTTTATGGCATTTCAAGGAATATGTTGTAACTGCTCCAAGACTTCATATAATACTTTTCAATGCTGCAATGTTTGGAGACTTTTGAATAATAAACTTGCCACAACTTTTACGGGATTAGAGACAATAGACAAATCAGGTGTAAATAGGATCAGACCTAAGATTTATTTTCCCACTCTTCAAAATTTACCCAAAGAAGGATATTGTTTTACTCCTGATTACAGTTAGACTATATCATTTTTTTACAAATGATAGCATTTCCTGAAATATTTTAGGTTAGAACAATTTGATAAAACCCAGAAGTTGGGGTGTCAACCATTTGCTGGGCAGATTTATACTGCATTGCTCTGTCATCTCACTTGATAGATTTCTTATAATCTGTATATAATTTTCACAGCAACATTTAAAATTTGCTTATTCCATGCAAATCTATCTGACCTTTTAAAGAATCTTTCCTTGGAATTTAAAAATAAAATATTACTTGACTTATACTTCCTAAAGTTCTTAAAGCTGCATTTTGGCCATTTTATTTTTAATTTACCACCTCTGTCTTCATTTGGTTTGACTGTGTTTCCTTTTAAGGCTGTCAGTTCTAATGAGCATCCTTCCGTTTCATTTTTTTTGAGCACATTCAAACTGAGCTCTTCATGAACAGGTGCATGTTACCTCCTGTCCATTTTAGTTGACATCAAACCCTGAGAATTTTCTAGCATTCACTAGCTCTGTTAGTTGGCATTTTGTAGGATTTGGTCTGAAAGAGACATATATTTGCAACTGCCCCCAAGCACAAAATTTTTCAGTTATTTCCTAATTTAGGCAGTGTGGAAAGGAAGGAAAAAAAAGAGGATATCAAAGCTGCTGCAAGTAAATGGGTCTTTCAGAAGTTCATGCCATTTTGTCTCTTAGTCTACATAGCACCACTCCTTCGTTGTGAGAAGGAAGAAATATCTTGCAGCAAACACAGGTTTGGTCTCAGGACTGAGATGTTGTATTTGAGGCTCCAACCTGTCTACTTGAAACTCCTTGAAGAGCTGCATGTATCAATGAATGGTTTCTCTTTAATATTCTACCTCTTCTTCTTCAGAAATGAAAGTATTTTATAAAGTGGAGCCTGCAGAGTAGCTTCACTGAAACAGACACCTCTGTTTAGAAATTAATAATTCAATATACCCTATTAGTACTCCAAGGCACATAAGACGTCTGGGAGGAGTTGGCTATTAAAAGTAGCTAAGACACTGTGCTTCTGTGTCGGAATCAGGCAGGAGTCACTGCATTTGATGTGTCTTGACACAGGTGCTAAGTCCTTCCATGTTCTGTCATTAAAACTATCTCAGGTTTCTTATCCCAAAACAAATAATTGGGGAAAGCAACCACTTCTGATTTATTTTCTTTCACTTTGGGAATAAGCACAACATTCCTGCCTTTCTTTAAATAATCAACTTTTTGTGTGCAAAGTCATTATTATATTTTTGTGTAAAATCTATGATTCTTCCTAGGAACCCCTTTATATTTTCTTAACCCAGTTGGTATGTGCATTAGGCGCCGGGGGTTAATCTATATTTATTCAAAACACAGGGACATTCTGAAAATGGGCAAGCTTGAGCAAACGTCTTTCAAATCCATACCTAGTTCTTTTCACTCCTCATTAAATTTCAATTGGTAAAATCTATTGGTCTTCCTTAATCTTTTATCAAGGGGGACTATACCAGGCACAGACCATCTGGTGATGAGTAACAGGTTAGCCACAGCGGGCTTGCAGGAGTTCATAACACACTAGCCTAATATTTTTGAACAGCTGTCAGTTCTGCTTCTGAAAGGGCAATCGTGTCTTCATATGATCTTACTCTTTGGACTGACTGTTTCAAACAAACCGTATAATAGTCCAAAAACATTTGGAGGATTTTCTATAAGAATCAGGTGCATTATAAGCAGGTGTCCTATGACAGTGAATGAACTGGGTTGTTTATATGGTAAATTTAATATCTTTGCCCTGGCGAGCTGTGTTTTTCTACATGTGAGCATCTATTGCTAATTTCAGAAACTCCAGGGTAATAAACCTAACCAGGTAGATTCACCTCATCATCATAGAGCACAAAACAGGTAGTTTTACCAACAATGTGAGGGGATGTTATGGAGCTCAGCCCTAAAGAGGGCCCTTAATGTTGATGAGCTAACCTTTGAAATATATCATTGATCACATTAAACACCAAAACACTAAAACTATTCAGGTATTCCTGATACATAAAATGATTACGTCTGATTGATTAAATTAATAATCAAAAAAGTGGTAAAATTAATATTGTAGGTTTAGCATACAGGATGCATATATTTCACAGCATCATTTTAAGTGCTCTGCCATTTTCCATTTGTAAGATATTGTGTGAATAACCCTTGTTTTTTTCATTGCACTTTATGGTTTGGAGAGATAAAATCTTCACTACTGCTTTACTTACTGTCTCCTAAGGACACACATCTTTATATACAGTTTGTGAGGCAGAAAAGCTTAGATACTCAGATATGAAGTTATGCTTGCTTAAAAAATATTTATAGCTACCTTTCTTCTTTTAAATTACACCCATCAGTCAAATGCAGCACCCACTCAAGAAGCCTCGATCCAAAAGCATGACCAGTTTGAAATAATTTCTGTGTTTTGGGAAAAGAGCATATTGTTTGTTTTGCCTGCAGAGCAACTGATTAACTCGTACCAATCACATGCATTGTCTTTATTTGACTACTGCTTTTTGTTTGTTTGTTTTCCAGACATCAACATGCTTTATAGATGCAGTAACTCCCTTGGGCATAGGATATATTTTATCCTGCTGCACACTAGAAAATCCAAGGTCCAGGTGGCAGAAGAGACCCAAGTCACCACCCAGGCCAATAAAGCCACATATTAAGGCAACAAGCAGAGCCTGGGAGAAACTGCAGCTATCACACCAGCTACACCCCAAGCTCTGTGACAAAGCTTTATGCTCCTCTCTTTGCAATATCTCCACCATTCAGCTCACAGAAAAGTTCTCTACCAAGTTTAGGGTGAGAAAGGGTTCTTTCCATCTATCTAGTGATATGTAATACAAGTACATGAGTTGTACTGTGGGATGTTTGCTTGGAAAATACATGTACCCTTTTTGATCACTAAAACAACTTTATGCGTGGCCCAGATACAGCACTTAAATCATTTTCAGACTGCAGCTTTTTGCCTACTCTTGGAAAACAGCTTTTTAAGATGACTATAAACAACCAATTTTGATGCCTTTTGGTTGCTAAAATAGCAACCAAGCCACAAATACAATAATGCTCTTTTGCCTTCCTCTTCATGTTGAAACTGGAAATACTGCTTTATCATCTATGGCCTGGAAGTAGCTCATTAAATTACAGTGGATCTGTCTCAGACTCTGTCTTGCTTTGGCCTTGTTGCTTGTTGGCTCTAGAAATGCATAGACCTGTCTAAGTGTATGAAAGAGACAAAAACTTTTAGCAGCTTGTTTAAATCTGTCAGAATCATGGAATGACTTTCAGATGGGAGTCATACCTCCAATAGGAGGCTGTTGGAAGCAGGACCATGTGGAGCAGCTTGCTTAGGGCCTTCTCCAAACAGAACTTGAGAATCTCTGGGGATAAAGACTCACTGGCTCTTTGGAAACCTGTTCCTGTGTCCAGCTACCCTTGGGATGATAAATGCTCCAGAATATTTTCAAGTTAACTTATTTAGCCCATTAGTAAAACAATTCAAACAGAATAACATCTTTTAGAAGTTACACCAAGGTTAACTGTTGGCTTACTCTCAGCAAGTGTACTTCAAAGGCTGTATTAGTGTTTGGTAGCTTGATCGTCTTAGGACTTGAGTGTGGTCTAAGGCACTGGAGATTTAGGGAGGTGGGTAAGAAAGTTTTCAGATACGGACATCTGAAACTCCTCCCCACACCCCCAAAAAAAAAAAAAAAAAAAGGATGGGAAAGATGAAAAAAATGAATATTATCTTTAGAATAATAAGCCTTTCTCATCAGAAAAAATGTTTCTTCTTTTAGGTCTGGCTTCTGCACTTAGCATAATTAAGCTGCATTCTGAGTGTTGCAGTTTATTTAAATCTGTACAAGAAGGTCAAGCAAAGTGTGATAGAGAAAAAAAAAAAACAGCATCACAAATGTTTTTACTTCAGAAAAAGGAAAAGAAATGGCAGTAAGTAGCTTTATAGCTCATACTGTTTCCCTTTTTCTAATAAATTTCTTGGGTCAGTTTTAGCAGAAAGTAATTTTTCTGGGAGCCTCTGTCATTGTCAGAAATGACACAGTGACAGAAAGTGATTCATTTTGAACCAGCAAAAATAAGGGTCTGAAAAAAATTGCCAAAATTCAGCTTCCAACATGGTTTTCAGTTTGAGAAGGGCTCACAGTAAACCGAGCAGCAGTAGTGCTCACACAGCTCCACTCTGAAGCACTATGTAATGTAGACAGCTGCAGAGGATAAGTCAGCTTGTTCAATTCAACATAACTTCACCATTGCATAAATTATTTGTCTTTGTAGGAGTGGAAATGACAATGACCTTGTTATTGAGAGAGATTTTTAGTCTGAAAAGAAAAGCAGAGGTGGAATTCTAAACACAGTGAGGAAGAGATGTGTACCCATAAATTCTGAATTCCTGTGCATCCACCTCACATTACAGAACCTCAGCCTATTGTCAGCCACCACGTAGAGCACTTTGCTCAGCACAAAGCTCTGTGCTCTTGCTCTCATGTGATGGATGGTGCTTTGAATTCACTTATCAGTCCCCAAATTCAGCAATGACTTCACACAGTGTTAGGAGAAAAGCTGCTTCTGGCCAGCACATTCTTGTCTTTTCTAACACATTTCTATCATGCAGCTTTAAGAAGCATTGTGAAACATCTCTTTGACTTCTAAGCCTGAGCTTCTCTTATTTTTCTGTAGTGTGACCAGCATTGTCACAAAACTACCATTGAAATGATCATTTTCCCCATGGAAGTGATTAGGTACCCCAGGATCGGTAGAGGTTGATACAAAAAAAAAAAAAAAAAAAAAAAAAATATATATATATATATATATATATATATATATAAAAATATATATATATATATATATTTATATATATATATATAAATATATATATATATATATATATATTTTTTTTTTTTTTCCTGTTTTCTGCTTCCTCATTTGATGTAGTGAAATCTTACCCCCAAATGAGCAGTGCTCATCATTATCCCAAGGGATGAAAATAAGAGAAATAAGAGTGTCCTGTGGCTCCATCATCAAGCACTGCTATTGGAACAGGGGAGTAAATGAACCATACAGTCCCAGGGCAGCTGGTTGTATTCAAGCAAACAGGGTGTTGAGGGACATTTCAGAAAGAGAAATATTAGAGGTTTTGTTCCCATTTCTCTTGCTGCTTTATTTAAATAATAAGTGGCAAGTACTTCATGAGTGTTCCTGTACTTCTAAGATTAATTAGTCAGAATAAGTCAAGGAATATAAAATGAACAAGGAGATCAAGTATATTAAATGAAATCTATTATATTTAATTTATAAGAACATGTCACATTCCACCATCAGAATCAACCTAGAATACATGCCATGGTCATATGATTTATCTTCAAAGCTTGTGTAAAATACTTACCAAAACTAAGAGAGCACATCATGGGAAACATGAAGCTGCAGGTAAAAAATGAAAAAGTGTATATTCTTCTCTCCACACAGCTCCAGCACTGTTGACCTAGTCCCATGTTCCAGCAGGCTGTGCAGCACAGAACCTGAATGCTAATTTGTCCCAATGCATCTGATTATGAGAAAAGGAAAGGACTAATTTCTTAAAAATGCAAATAATAGAGAAAGAGGATTGCTGGACTGATCAGAGACTTTTGAGATCCAATCCATCCAGGACACTCTGCCCTCCTCCTGTTCTTGCTCACCATCACCCTTTACTTTAGGTAGGTTCTCAATTTTTTTTTTTGTCAGCAAGTCAGAAGAGATGACAGAGTTCCCAGCTTCAAAGAATAAATAAAGTAAAGAACAACAACAACAACAACAACAAAAGCAGAGAACATCAGCAAAATTATAAAATACTTTGCTACATGCTCAAATGCAATTGTCTGTGGTGAACATAGATAACTGCCAATTAGGTCAAATAACTAGCTGTATATTGTGTCTATATTCTACATATCCTATATATCTTATATCTCATATATATACATACACCCCATATATATAACCTAGTTTTTATATATGTAAACATATTAGACCTTTTAGTATTTTCAACCTAGTTTATATATATATATTTAAGTTTATTTAATGAAGTCTTTTTGTGTCATTTTTTCTAAGAATGCTTCACACACCACAATTCTCAGAGATCCTTTAAACACCCAGAACCAGAAATATCGTATGTTGGCAATGTCTGACTTGATCAAACTTAAGGGAAATGAGAAGATGAACTTCTGTAAAGAATCCTGAGTAGGAATAGAGCTGCGTCCAATCTGATACAAAATAAAAATAAGAGCCAGGCTTGATGGAGCAGATGGTGACCTGCAGTACTTACATATGTAGCAACCAAGTAGGCTAGGTAAATAATTCACAAGCTCATATGACATCTGCAAATAGATTCACTGCAGTTTTACTTTCTGAATTACAGTCAAAATCCAGAGTAATTACACAGACAGCTGCATACATGTATATAATCCAAACCAAAGTCAAATTAGAATCTTAACCGGAACCTTTCCCTTTGATAACACCATCTTCCACTAAAACTAATGTTGTGTATTGCAAGAGACATTTTTAATAAAGGGAGAAAAAAACACACTGTACTTGGTTTACAAGATTGAACATTCTATCAACATACAAAATGAACTAATTCAGCCATTACAAATGAACAGTTTCACAGAACAAAGATAAACTTTCCACATCTCATTTAATTTGTGCTATTATGTTTCCATTATTCACTGCACTGAGGCAAGAGCTTTACCCATCCTCTAAAGATTTAAAATGTTATAAACTTTAATCATCAAAAAAAAAAAAACAAATAAACATTATTAACTGCTTGAGAGAATACTTTAAACAAATAAGAGAATAAAGGAAATGTTCCTAATTCACAAGTGTTTGAAGCTTCTGCACTAGAAGTCTCACGAAGGGTTCATAAGAAAAAATGAGCAGGAACTGGATGCAAGAGGGGCCAGAGACATACTGCTGAAGACACAATTTGATTTTTTCCACACAGAAAAACTTTATTCTTACAAAGGTTCCTAATGTTATCTAAAACCTTTAAAAACAAACAAACAAACAAACAAACAAACAAAAACCAAAAATCTTCTTTACCAGGGGCTGGCTTTGCTGTTTATGTTGGATACAGACTGAGATACAAATCTCTGAGGATGATTCTACACAGAAAAACAGCAGTTTGAACAATTTACTGTGTCCATATTGTCTTCTTGAGGTTCTGTAGTGTTTTCACTTTCTAGTTTTGTTACGCAGTTTGAGATTCATCATCTGCCTGCACCCTTGAGTTACACTTACTAGAATTGATATTTAATTCAGCTGAAAGTTCCTGAGTCAAGCACAGAGCAAGCTAGCTCATAAAGCTTCCTCAGCTGACTTTTAAAGAGGGAAGTGGGGAGGGGGCATTTTTAAAGCCCAAATATTTCACTTTAAATTGCAACTCTGTACTGTAAGAATCCTCCTTAAATTTAAAATAATCAAAGACTTCTACTCTGTATCTGGAAAAAAAAAAAAAAAAAAAAAAAAGGCAACCAGTTTTCAATGATTTCTACAGATCTTGTGGTCAGGTGTTATCTTTGTACAGTAATCTCAACCAGAAACTGTCATTAAGTAGGAAACCAACAGCAAAACATAGTGATTTTGACTACTTCTACAGCCACGCCTTTCCCTGAAAAGCCAAGAAGAGGCAACAGTCACAAGTTTTGTAATTGTGTCTTGAATTTCTTCAAGAAGCTATAAAATTTTCCTATGGTACAGATGTAAACCAGAACTACTCTCCTATTGTTATAAAATGCATAAGACTTTTTAATGATTTTTTTTAGTGTCTTAAAGTTATATTTTTCACCTTTGATCCATTAATGAAAAGCCTCGATTTACTATCATGTGTCTAATAGTAGTAACAGTAACTGGCATATTTCTGCCTTAACAGCCACAAAATACAACACACCATTTCCTTAAAGTACCTCTCATGAAATTCATTTTCCCCTTTCCTAACTTGTATAAATATACATCTAAAATAGTAATTTCACAACATTTTTTCACTTTTTTTGTAGGCAGCATGAGTTATCCACTCACCAAAAGGATTGTTTCTTTACTTTGTGGCAGGCTTCAGTCCCATCTCATCCTTGAGCACACATTAGAAGGAGAACACATTTCACAGATGAGTTTTCTCTAAGGCTTTAGCTTGTTATCATCCTTAATTAAGGAACTGTGTGTTTTTGTTTTGTAAAAAAAAAGAGGTTGGTTCTTTCTTGTGAAGCTCAGGGAAAGGCCAACAGGCTATATATGTTGTAACTGTTAGCCCATTTTCTATGCCTTTAATTGTAAAGTGTCCCAATGAACCAATTTGACAGCTGAGGCATGCTAAGTTAGGGCTGCTGCAACCTTAGAGACCGAAGTATATACCATTTGTCTCACCATGGGAGCCACTACAGAGTTGGCAAAGGAATCCCAGAGAAGGCCAAGTGCATTATAGCATGGGCTTTTCCAGGCAGGATCAGAATAAGCCCCATCATCTCTGTTGCCACAAGCCATTTCTGCTGTGCAGTTCCCACAGTTTTGCTTGGATCTAAAGCACCTTTGAAAATTACTATGTATTCTTGAGCACCATCTTTTGTCATTATTTCAGTTAGAGAGTTATAGAGGAATGTTTTCTTGGTAGAACAAACTTTCACCCAGGACAAAGTTCAGTGTTTTTGAAAAGGGCTTTTAAATAATTTTTTCCTGGTACCTATATTCTTCAAGAAAAAATCAAGCCAAAATAATGCTCTTGCTCTTTATCCCTTACTTGTTTTAAGAGCAAAAACTTCCAATAGCTGGTTGATTTCAAGCAAATGTAAAATTTAACTCTCAAGTTACTTTATTTTTGCCTTTCATTTTCAGTAATTTTTCAGATTTCCTCTTAGGTTTCATGTAATGAGTAAACTAGGCACCTCTTTGATTTTGGGAGAAGAAAAAAATAAATTATGCCATGCAGTGTTTTTTATCTAAAATCTTTCAAAATTATATAAATTTTCAACAAGACTGAGATGTCCAGTCACCTGAGCAACAGATTTCTTAATGAGAAATCGAATTCTCATCCATGTAGTACTTCCAAGTCAAGACCACCACTTCAATGTTGATATAACACATGGCAAGTCAGGTCTCAGCGAAATACTACTAGAAAATTAGACAAACTACTGTACGATAGACAAATAGCAAATGAACTGGAATGATGGAAATACCTGTGGTGTCTAGAAAAAAATAAGGTATCTCATTACTTAGAGAGGTAAATAAGTCCTTAAATATATTTGAAATACTTTAGATATTTAGGATATTTTAGATCCTAAACCACAAAATGGAAACAAGTCATGAGGATTTGCTGAGATGCTGAGATATGTGTTGCACCTGAGCTATCTAGCTATAAGGTCATCTGATGTGAGACGTTTCCAGCAGGGGTTTGAGCAGCCCAGTCTTCCTGAGAGGATGCTAAATAGTAATTCTTTCTTACCTCTGGTTCAGCAAGGCTTCGGTCTAAGAGTCCTAGCAAATTAATGACACTTCACATTACTAGATGTATATATTTTGTCCAAATGCCCCAGACCATGTCTGTTTTACGTTTACATGCAGTATAAACTGGCTTTTTATTGTTCATTTTTAAAGTCTTTGATTCAATAGATTGTTTCCTTCAATCCAGTTATTGCTCCGTAACAGATGGGTGTTACACAGTAAAGCACATGAAAAATTGCCACTTTACTCTAATAATGTATTAAGACAGGATAACAGCATGATGAAAGAAGCAGTTTAGAGCATGCTTTAGCATTTCTCCATTCTATTTTTATGGAATGGAAAACATTTCCAATTATTTAATGTTGTATTAACTTCCAGTTTGCCTCATCTAGCTGTGATTCATTGTGTGATTCCTCGCCAGAGCTGGTGAGTTCTTATAAATCATACCATGCAAATCAATAAAATGAAATAAAACATATCATGGTATTAAACACTGTTTCATAACCTAGATTTTTATTGTTTTATATAAACTTTAGTTAAAGTTAAGCTTAATTAATTTCAGTGAGCTTATCTGCCATTGCATAGCAAAATTACTACCTTGCTGTTTCTTTCCTATTTTTGCTTTATTTTGGTATAAAAGTAAGACTTCTGCACAGTACAGTGCTGAAAGGTCTGGAAATTACAGGAGAATTTAAAGCACTCAGAACATCCTTGGATGTCAGTGGCTTGACATTTACTGTGATGCTACACAAGGGATGAGACCCCTTAACAGTGATGCTCCAGGGAACAGTATCATTGTACCATTTGGCATGCGCTTGGCATAGCAGAAGTTCAAAGACAGTATTTGTGGAAATAAACAACAAAGAAAACAATTCTAGACCATTAGAAAGTAATGCAAAAATGCCACAAGCTGTAGGTTACAACATCTCTCAAATCAAGTCTTTTCTTTCATCTTTAACAAGTTGTTAACTCTCTATGTAATGTCAGGTATGCCTGGTTTACCATTTAAGTATCACATATCACCTCTCTCAGCAGATTGTTCACGCCTGTTTGGTATAAAATTTTGGTTAAAAATCCATGAATGAATAAATCTGGATAAAAAAATGCATTAATTCTATCTAGAAAAATAATCAACGTGGATGATAAATTTCTTGAAAATCCACTTAGTTTTCTTTACTCACAATGTTGGCTAATTCTGATTTATTTTGTGAAACATTTCTAGAAAATCTGTATTGTCTAAGGTCTCAGGATTTAGTTGTTGAGTTGTTTAGTTGTTGAGTTGTTGACATGTCCATTTGCTGTATGCATCAGTTTTATAAAGTAAATATTCACAATTTCTAAAAATCAGCATTTCTAGTTCTATCATCTTATCTTTTTGAGGGAGCATAAAAATACACATGCTATTCAAAATTTCTTGGCAACATTCTAAAAACCTGATTTCTACAACTGCATAATAATCTTTTCCTTCATATTCTTTATGCCTTCTCTATAACCCCCTAGTGCTTTGCTTGCCCTTCTTTCTGTTGAGCTCTAAGCAGTATTCAGAGAATAATCCAGAGTCTTCATGATCGTTCTCTTGCATATAAATAGCACAGTTAGAGACTACCAAAATAGAACAGTTTTCCCCCTCTGTGCGTTAATTTGCATTATTGCCACTGAATTTCATCTGCAATTTTTATTGCCCAGTCATCCAGGATTGCAAGATCCTTCTGTATGTGTTGGCAGTCATCTTCAGATTTGTCAGAACACAGTAATTTTGTATCATCAGCATCGTTGTTTCCTTGGTTTAATTTTTCTTGCTTTTTCTGATCATTTATGGATGCCATGAAACTCACAGAACCCAACAGAGTATTTGCTGGGATAACTAAAATCTGATAATTTGTTCTTACTTTTGTTTCCCATTTCCCATTTTTAAACTATTTTTTTAACTCTTTTATGACATAAATCTTAGGTTAGAAAGATGACTTGGTGAAGAGTCTTGCTAAAACATTTTAGAAATCCATGCATATGGTATTAACCAGAACAACCCTCTGAACTGACTCTTAATGCAACAGGGATTTTTGCAAAATTCATGGCACCGCTCCTTCATAATACCATGCATTTTTCTTACTTTTTTTTTCTTAACTTTTTTTTTTCATGATTATTTCCTTTCCCCATGTTTTAATACTTTAAAATTTATTTTCTACTTTTCCCATTTAAATACTTCATTCACATGTTAAAGTGTGTCCTTATTACTTCCGCACTGCTGTTGTACTCGGGTGGCTATTTTTTTTTGTCCTTCTAAACAGACTTTCTTTTAACGAGGAATATACATTTATTCCAGGCACCTAATAAAGTATCTTTAAACAATCATCATGCCCCCTCTAATCTGTTCCTTTAATTATATTTTTTCATTTTGTGTTGTTCCTCCTACCTAAGGTAAAAGTTACTGTAATGGGTTTTCAGTGTGTGACTTTTTCATCTCAGCAAGATGTTGAACAGAAGAGTAGTATGTTCACTAATACAGATGGGATCTTCTACAGCTAAATCACACACAAGTTTCAATGAGCCACTTACAATTAAATCAACAGCTGATTTTCTTTCTTCAGCTTCCGTCATTACTTGATCCAAGAAAGAAGCATTACCATCTCTAAAAATGTCACCTCTTTACCAAATCCTGGTCATTTTTGCTTACATAAACTGGAATAGAAAATGTACTATTATTAGTGTACTAATACTAAATGTACTAATTATCTTTGCAAATAAAGACTGGTTTCCATCCTGGAACATATTCTCTAGACAATCTTACCTTCTAAAGAAACACAAGTTATTGGGTTTAAGGTTCATTTATTGGGCAGGTAGATGAAAGATAAAGACTGGAAATAGAGATTAGTTTTAATAGATCTTCATACATTAAACTCTGGGAATCTACATTGCTTACTGAAGTGTTATACATGCTGCTGTGCTTTTGAAAGCTTCTTCAGCTGAGCAGTGCCTTAGCGTAAAATCAACCCTGATGCTTCCGGATGTTGGAATGAAATGTAACTTTATATCCCCTAAGATGAATGTGGTATTCAAGAAATCCATGGCCTCATTTGCAAAGGGTAATTGTTTTATACATATAAACCAGGGGTGTGCGTGTTCAAAATGAACTCTTCTTTCCATTCTTTCCACTGCTTTCCCAAGTGGGAATTTACATTTGTAATTCAGGTAGCACAGGAATTAAATGCAGAAATTACAGTAAGCAAAATTAGCACAGAATCAGGATGTTACACATAATTATTACTATTTGGTAACCTGAATTAATTAACCTGCCCTAAAACAGTAAATATCACATGGCACTGGAAAGACATCTACATTTTAGCAACATCAGATTTCCTATGTATTCCACCTGAAAGCTTATTTAGATTCGTTCAAATTATAACATGGTACCACTAAAGAACAGTAGGCATTTTGGGTAAAGCAATTTGTGCTTCCTGAAACGCCAGAGACAGGTGGTAAGAAGCAAAGAATTCAGCTTGGAGCCACCACATCTACGCTACTGACTGCAGGTAACAAATTTATGTCACTTCATAAATCAGCGTAATTGTGCATAACACACAGTTATCATTTCTACATTTCCAGTAATAAAAGGCTATTTCTCCTGACTCATATCAAAACCAGACCTACAAGTAAAAAATGAGCAATTGCACCCAAAAAACAGTTCAGAAGGGATAGAGTGGAGAACAGCTTCAAGAAAGGGCATCAGCACATGTAGAAGAAGCTGAACTGTGTGGAGGTCTTCCTTCTTTTGCCTGCTATAGTACTGATTCATGTCCATTAAAAACTCTGAATGAGACTTTGAAAAGAGAAAAATCCAAAGGACTGTTGCTAGTTCTCATATGACCAAGTTTATTATCCCCCTTTCTTCATTGGTGAGACAGAAAAGCCTGCATAAAAGTTGTACTGTGCACAGCAGATGCACAAGGAACAAGATATGAAAAGCAGCTAAGTGGATTGTTTATAGAAGAATTGAATTTGCCCCCCCAAGTGCCTCTGTCACTTTTGTTATTGAAACAAATATTCACTCACCATTTTATATCCTACTAGTGTATATAACCACACCTTTTAGCAAGCTCTATTTAAACATCTGTGGTCAAAAGTTCTCACTCACACAGGTACTTGTGCTTCTGTGAGTACAAGTGAAAGCCATTAAAATGGCAGGCCAAGTCTAGATGAATATATCAATTAGAGTGCCTTCAAAGGTCTCTACTAGAAGTCATTACAGATGGAAGAAATCCTCTTACTGTCCTTCCTCTGCCTCCTCCTTGAGGGCACCTCTCCAGTCCTGCAGGATGCAGAGCCCTGTAGTGGCTGCCAGCATAGCTGGAAACCAGCACATCCCCTCAGATATCCTGGCTATTTTGCTTCCCTTGATTGACCAGTGTGATAAGAAGAGAGGTGGCTTAGCCTGTGCTCCTGTGGCTCTGGCATATCAACACAGTTGGTCCATGAAAATTAAGCAGGATTTAGGACAAGATTATGGTAACAGCAGAGTACAGAGTGGTCATGATTCCCAGGGAAATTGGCTCACGGTATTGATTGCTGGGGGCAGAGCAGGGGGACTTGACAGTAAATGAATACAGCAGGAGGCTATGTTTCAAATACCCATCAAATACAAATGAGAGAGCATTAATGTATTTCAGTAGTTTTCATCAGTATAAAGATCTCAAAATATTACACAAGAATGTTTCCTGAAAATCTTTTTTGGCAGAAAACAGAACTGCCAACAGCAGGAGAGAAAAAAAAAAAAAAAAAAAAAAGTTCAAGAAATGCTTTCTAAAGAGAAAGCAGGGATGACACTGAGAGAAGCTGAGAAGCTTAAGGATGAACAGGTCTTGAAAACCTTACTTCATTTTTCATACTGCTGATTACCAATCTCAGAGGCTTTCAATCTCTTGAAAAGAGATTTAAATCTTCTACACTGACAGAATTTTACATATAAATATGAAAAAAGGGTGGCAGCATTTTTTCGAGTTCTGGAGACAAAACACTTATGTATCCCAATGAATCCAAAGAACTTTCTTCTTTCTCATTCTGAAGTGTCTTCCAGCTGAACAGAACATGAAAGGTACTTCATGTAACCAAGACATTACAGATTAATCCTCTGAAAATTTCCCTGACAGATCAGGAGAAATATTCCTCTTTCTAGACCTCTTGATATCACATCTTTCCACACCAGATAAATGCCAGCAACCCTATCACTGCCCAGGTGAAGGATATTATGTTTCCATGAAACCTGTGTAAAAGCAAACACTGATAGCAGAGAGAGCCAAAATCTCCATTTACACCGCAGTGGTGCTGCCACACATAGTGGGCAAAATTAATTTATATAGACAGTCTACATGATTTTTGGTAGTATGCAGCATTGGAGATACTACCTAGAAGTCAAGTCTGCCAATTCTGCCATGGATAAGGAGAGAGCAGGTCTTTCTGCAACATTTAGGCATGCATAGTCATGATTATTTGGTCATCTCCCATCTTCCACCCATGAGAGCTGGTATATACAGTCAATAAATAAATAAATAAATACATACATACATAAATACATAAATAAATAAAATAAGGGGGTTGGAGGGAATTGAGATGCATGGAAAAATCAAATCTTTAGACAAAAGCTAGTACCACATGAATAAGCCACACCCTACCTATACCATCAGGATGGTAAAAGGAAGCATGAAGGGCCTTACGCCTCACTAGTAAACAAAAGGTAGGTAGGTAGGCAGAAAACAGTAGGAGGGAGAGAAATTAGACAGCTATTTTTCTGTCCCCACAAGCCTATGTTATAGTTTCAAAACATATGAAAACAAAGAGAAGTGAAACAGACAACAACCACAAAAGACACTGGATGAAATACTACAGCCACTGAAAGCGACAAATATTTTGTCTGGAAACATCATTGTTCTTGGCCACTTAATTACCATCATATCGTACTTCTCATCTCTCACTAGACATTTGCTATTTCTCACAAGGCTCACCCTCTCCATCAGTGAGGATGACCATCAATCAAGCAAAAACCCTGTCAGTGCATTTCACTTCCACTCCCCAGTCTCACCAGCCACCAGGGAGGAGATGCTTAGCTGGGAACAGCAAGTCAGCAATAAGATTTACCTGCATTTTATTCCCACCCACTGATAAAACAGTGCAATCAACAGTAGTAATGTACTACACTTCTGCTGAATGCAAATGCTCAAAGGATCAATACAAATAATTATTTAAACATACATATAACAGTTTATTTTGCTTAATCCCTTTGCCCTTGTCCCCACAAAAACTATGTTACTACAGCATAAATAGTTAATATGTCGATACACTAGAGTTAATTATTTAAGGTAAACAAATTATTCCTTTTTTGTGTGTGTGTGCTTCTTAACATCATTGTCAATTCTCTGTTTCACATACAGACAAAGTCCTAGTAGTCAGACGATTTTCTTAGTGTGTTATGATGTAAAATGTCAAACATAAATATGAATTATTCGAAGCTTTATAACATAAATTCTTTGTTCTTCCAAGCTAAGCTATCTTTGCCATTTCACTAGATACATTAGCTTGGTCTTTCAGGTTAGAGGAGCTGTGCTTTATTATGGCTGTGAATGGATTAGGGAGATTGCTAAATAAGGGAAATCTCCTAAATGTTGTCTTGAACACCGTTCTTCTTCAGGAAGACTATTTACAGTTGGGCAAACAAGATGTGGATTCCCACTCCACATCTTGTTTGCCCATTTTCCTTCTGGCAGAAAGAGTGTGTCTAGCATACAGCAGGAGAGATCTCTCCTGTCCCACGTGAGAATGAGACACATGAGAAGTTATGGTCTCACACCAAGCATTTGCAGTGAGAGAAAATACAGTATCCATCAAAGTCCAAACCATCTATCAGAGTTTTACAGGCTCCACTTGAGTGCAGCTCACTAAAATCCTAAAGGTTTGCTGTCCTCTAGCACATTCAGACTCTGGGAAAAGTACCTGGGAAAACTGAATAGGTTATTTATTTTATTTTTAGATGAGGACTGGCCTGATCCAAACCCACTGAAGTCATAGGAAAGATACCTGCTGACTGCATGGGTCTCTGAGCACAGTCCTTCTTTGGGAAACACTGGCACTCCTACAAGACTTCTAATTCTACAGCCCCCTATTATCCTGCAACTTCCCATAGCACTGTGTAACCACAGAGCAGCAGGACTCGTGCTTGCTGGACCACCAGTGCCAACAGGACTGAAGCAAAGTTGACCATCTCAGCAGAAAGCATGAACGTGACACTAATAAGGGTTACCAGAGAGGGAATGGGAGAATAATGATTTCCATACTCTTCCTATTAGATGCTCTAAATGTAGGTGTCATGCTGAAGAGATTCCGAAAGGAGATGCAGCTATTATTAACATGCAGAAATCCAGCTGCAGAGATGTCAAGACAAAAGTTAGGCAGGATAATCTGCTTGAATGTGTTTTAAGTGCAATTATATTGAGGGGGAAAAAATAATGCTTTAAAACACTAATTGATATAGAAACAAAATTGCCATGTTAGCCTTTTCCCAAATTATCCAGCCACCTTTCTGCTATATATTCCTTGCATCATAAGAGGTTAAGGAGCTGATGCCAGAACCCTGCCTGTTTCTGAAGGACAAAAGAACACATGCAAGAAGGAGGAGGAACAGAAGAGGCCAATTCAGTGGATATTTTTGGGGGAGATACTGCATTTTGTCATAAAAATAGGGCTTTTACTGTTTATGATCTCCCGCAGAATTTTAGTTTCATGTTGTAGGCACTCTGAAATGTGTAGTAAAGTGTGATTTCATTCATCTGGAGGGAGTGAGAAGTTCTTTGGTCACGTGCTTTTGAAAAACTTGTGAAAATTCTGTCACCCAGAAACATAACTGTTCTGCCTGTCTGAAAAGGAGGATGCATGGTAAGGAAAATACAAATATCAAATAACAAAATAATTAAATCAAAGAAAGAAAACTTTGAGAAGGGTGGAGGGAGATGTAAGGGAGGTAGGTGGGAGAAACAGCTCTTAAGCATTTTCTCAGCTATTTAGCAAGAGATTATCTTGTTTCAAAGCTGCAAAATAAAAATGTACATGACAAAAAAAAAAAAAAAAAAAAGGTGTACACAAGGCATTTTACATACAGGAATTCAAGGAGCTGAGAAATTATAGTGATTTGGGTAAAAAGGAAGTTTATGAACAATGTGGAAAACTGTCAGATCTTGGATACCTATCACAAGGCTATTTCCCATGGACCAAGTTAGCATTTGCATCTTGGTACAGAGAAAACTATCACAGGACCTGCCCAGACACAAGCAGTTAATTTAGGGAGGCAAAGGGCAGGACGTAAGCTCTGAATGAGGCTTGTGGTATCAGTGTTATTACTGAAATGATTCTCTGAGATGCAAGTTTTAAGTGATGTAGCAACAAAGTCTCCTTGGTTACTTGGTTCACAATCACAACCCTACTGTTGCCCACAGAGAAATAAGAGCCATTGTTTAAATAGTATTTATTTATTTATTTTAGAAAGATAACAGAGAAGGCTCCTCAGCTTGTAGATCTGCTCCTAGTTGTGAAGTTGACATATTTAATGCCTTCAGGTTGCCTATCTCAGACCCCAGCTTTAATCAAGAAATTAAGATCTTTTGGGTGCCCCAGCAGCAGTGTCAAACTCCTATAGCACTGAATGCTGCCACTGATAGCTGTTGACTTTTCTTGCAACCTTTCAACAGCTTTTCATTTGAAAGCTGGGTGAGTGAAGCTGAAAACAAAAGACACAGCTGATTTACTTGAATAAGCTGCTTTATTTATTATTGGGCAGCGTGTGGTTGCTTGGCTTTTTCATCCAGGTATGAACATAGGATTTGGAGTGTTTCTTTCTGAAATTCAAGATAACAGAAAATTAGACTTACCTTTGGTTCTCAATCTCATTTTTAGTACCAGCATTTCTTCTCTACTTAGTGCAACTGTTGAACAGGCTGGAGGCCTGAATTTCCTCCTAAAATTGCATATTTAGGGGCTTGGTCCCTTTGAAAGAAGTATATCGCAGGTGTATCACTCTTACTTCATGGTCAGTGGCATGCAGAACTGCAAACAAATGTGTCCCTTGATCTGATGGAAGGAAAAGTGCTGATGTTGTTTTACAATCATTCTCCAGAAGCCTCACTTTCATTTTTTATTATTTTTTTTTCCCTTTTCACCATAGGAGGTGTACTACTTGAAAATGAAAGATATCTTTCCAATTTCACTACCTCTGTTTCACCATTTTGCCTTTGATATCTGAGCAAGTCATGTCTTGTACACCAAATCATAGAACTACGTTGTTCCCAGAACTACCTGGAAAAATACAGAACAAGCACATCCAAATACAGCAGATACTATGATATGGAAGTATGGAAGTATCAACATGTTTTTATCCAGAAACACCACAACACAGCAGCAGAACTAGATCTCCATCTCTCCAGCTTCTTATTGAACAACCTCACTACAGTGTCATCCAACCATTTGTACTGCTATTTGGTAGTTCTTATAAATGCACTGTTAAGTCAAGTACAACCTTTATCTCTCTATATATAAATTCCCTAGGTCTGGTTTTAGATTTTCTAGTAATCTTGGCCCAGCACAGATTTTCTACAGTGCAGTAACCATATAAAACATCTTTTTTTGTTGTTGTTATTTTTGTTTAGTTTTGATTTTTTCTCAGCCACGTCAATCCATTCTGTATCTATGGTGTCTGCAACAGCTGTAGGTATATTTCCATATTACTAAGTGGAGTTTATAATTCTCTGCATCACTTAAAACAGTCATACGTACCAGTTCACATATCACAGTATATAGCTAGAAGTATTTAAATGAAACACTGATAATTTGAATAACCAATTTACTTGGGTAATCTGAGATCTACCTCTCTTCCATTTGGATGTGTTCTTTTACTTTCATGACATTATTGTAATTGCTTAAACCACTTTAGTTGGGATAATCTTTTCCACCTTAATTACCTTATCATTTACTATTAGTGATGTTAATATGGTCATTAAATGTCACAAATAGCTTTTAGTTTTTGCTTTCTGCCTGGTTCAAAGTCATGCAATTCAAACATGTCCGTATATATATATATATATATATACACACACACACACTTTGACACATCTGAAAATATGTTCAATACAAAGTTTATTATGGCATTAAATTGATGAACTTGATTTAATAATCAACATTTAAATAATCAATTTAATGCTATAATAAGGAAGATATAAAACAGCCAAACCTCTGTTGAGTGCGATGAGCTGCAGTGACATTTGGTGGTCATGCATGGCAACATTTGTACAAGCTTCATTTAGGGAAGGTGGCAGGTTAATTGGAACAAAACAGAAATGCAGTACAACATCCATAATAAGCAGCCTCCATCAGTGTTATAAAGAAGGCAAAAGGAACTGAAAAAATGTTTTTTTTTTTTTTTTTCAGACATCCCCTCTGAAACTAGTATCCAAAATAAGCAGAGATCTTGAATTAGTACCAAGATGTTTTTATACATTTATAAGGAAATACACTAAGATAGCTTGGCAGGCACCAAGTTGTTTTTCCTTCCTCTACAAACAAAATGTTTGTAGCTCCAGACTCCATTTGCAGTAGCTGAATGAAGCACAGCTTAATGGTGTAGCTTGGCTTCAAGTGTTCAGTTCCAATAAAATTTCAGCTAATGGAAGCTGGAACCAGTACTTCAGAGTTAACACAGAAATCAATTCCACGGTGTGGTTTTCAATTAACATAAGTTCATGTATTTCCCCACCCCACCCCTGTGCCCTGTCTAGCACAGAACAAAACCCGAAACAGAAGTTGATGGATAACTGGGGGCTTCTATAGTAAGAACATCCATGTTTATCTGTAGAAATTAAAAGTTTCAGCTAGGAATCTAGAAAAAAAAAAATCTCTTAACTCTGTTTCTCAGAAGATAGCTTGCTAGATGTAATTTATAACACAATTCTCCATACCTGTATTTCTGAGGTGTCCTCTCTTACCTTCCCATGGTGTTATACCCACACCACGACAGTTACAGAGGAACCAGGGTGTGTTTGCTGAAACATGGCAATTGACAGCCAAATTTAGTTTTGCAGATGGATTAAAAAATAAGATGTTGTTTTACGTGGATAAGTGGCTGCTTATATCTCAATTTATTTTTATGTCCTCAGGCTGACCCCGTTATTTATTCATCAAAACTGTAATACTAAATTGAGTTACCAGAAGAGGTTGAATTTGCTTTTGTTTTCCATCCTTCACGGACTGAGGGGGCTATATATTGCAGATGCCCTGAATCCATCACTCAGGAGGGGCAGCACACCTGGGAGACATTCATCTTCTCCAGTATTGAGCAGCTGACAAAGATTAGAATTTGAGGACACTTTGGACCATTTTAGTGAGAAAGACCTCATGCAGGACGTATACAACCCACTTGCAATATAATTGCCTAGCTCCTGGAGGATTTGCACTTTTACAAATCTCCCAAAGTAAATTCACAATTTGCACTTCCTCTAGTCAGTAAAAATAAATAAGTAAATATGACCTATTGATACATATCTTGTTCCACTAGAATATGTATCAGAGTATTTGCTATCCTTTGCACAAATGTGCTGGACATCATTACTGTATAGGGCTACTATGCATTTATGTTATTAAAGTGCAGCTCAGCAACACACTCAGCCCCATTCAAAGTGAGATATGGCAACACCTGATGTTTGTGTGCAAACCACCCCAGAAGGTTTACAAATTCAATTAAGAACAAACACAATGAGCTGTGGCAGAGAAGATAAGTGCTATATAGGCAAGAAGGCATTACTTATAGTGACTAATCTGCAGGCATTGCTCAAGTGTCTGTGCTTACAGAAGCAGAGCAGTGCATCCTGTGCATAGCTAAGGCATCAGACATGAGTGCAGGCTCTCTCTCACAGGCTTGTAGTGGGCTTGCACCCAGTGTGAACCCTGGGCTCTGCACATCCCAGGTCTGCACAGGTGCCTTTCAAAGTCCTGGTGGAGGCTCTGCACCAGAACATGACCCATGGGTGACGTAAGGCAGTGAGAGCAAGGGTGAACTCGAAAATGTAGCATAAGAGGCAGGCACTGCAAACAGGTCTGAGGTGAGCAAAATTGTGCATGGAGCTGATGGGGAAAGACTGGAGGCTGATCCTTTGCAGCACCTGGGCATTTAAGGAAAGGAAAAGGCAGAGGCAGGGGACATCTCCCCACTTCCGGCAGCATCAGCCCACCCAGCCCTGCTCCCCCTTCAAAGACACCCTCCCCAGGAGCTTGATTCTACAGACAAGACTTGTGGTAGTGCTGGCTGTGCCCAGGTGAGGATGCTACTGTCCCCAGTGCTTAATAAGTGTCATGATCAGGAGAAACATAATACTACTCATATGCTGACAATAAGTTCTGGCCTTTATACATGGCAAGAGGTGCTTCTGCCTTGCACACAGACAAGACTTAGAGCACAGGGACAATAAGGTTTCTTTGGGAAGAGGAAGAGTCTAGCCATAACAGACTTTAACAGAATTTACAGACTGAATGTGATAGGAAGCCAATTCTTAACAGAAAAGTTATCATTTATAAACCTGAAAGTTTTAGAAAATATACCATATTTATCAGGCTTATCCACAAGAACATTTCACAATCAAAGCACCAATTTTCCATTGAAGCATGGAAGCTGTTTTCCGTATGTGCCCTGCTGTCCTAAGGATCACGTCTGCAAGATGTACTGCACATTTCTTAGGCTTAATATCACCACATTTTAAAAACTGCTTATATAACTTTGTGTTGCAGCACATCCTTGTGAGCCAGCTATGAGCTTTTCTAGAGGAGAAAGGAGAGCTTCAGCCAGCATTCAAGTGATCTGCTCACCTCAACAGGAGGAGACCACTGCACAGACATTGCCTGCCACACTCAGCACCAGGCCCAGAACGTATCTGAATGATGGTTATACAGAGAGAAAAAATAAGAACTAAGAGACAGTAACAGATCTTTGGCGTGGTCTCTGGCACTGTCACCAGTTGTGAGTACAAACAGCAACACACGGAGTGGCAGTCAATGCTGCAAAGCATCCATGTTAGATAGTAAGACAAGACCTAAAAGATCGTCTGCCTCTGTCCATTTCCCACCTTCCATCCTGGGCATCTTTGACAGGCATAAAAATACTAAGAGTTAATCATAGAACAGTAACGACCAAGAAATATTTTTGATGAGTGATGCTGGGTCACAATTTTAGTCCTTCTGTTTAAAGAAAAAACAGTTGTCAAACACCCCAATCAAAGCTTTGTTTTGTCTTTAAAGTGTGTGCAGGGAGCCTTCTGTTCAGTGATGGCTCAGTTCAGCTGTAGCTCTTTTGCTACTCTGCAAGTGGGATTTTGAGGTTTTGAACATTTTAGATACTCCACATGAGGACAACTTCCTGAGAGTTTGTTATTAATACATCTATGACAGCTTGCATTTAAGGATAGTGCTCCTCTCCACCAAGGCTTTTTTTTTTTTTTTTTTTTTTTTTGATATTTTGCCAAAGAATTGTGGTAGGGATTTGTCATAGACCAGCTTGACAGCAAGATTTATTCTCTCTATATTCCTATCTTAAAACAAGTGTTATAGATGAGAAACACACACACACACACAAAATCCATTATTTTTCAGAAATGTTTTCATTTTAACTAAATATTTCTCTATAAAAATACTGTTTAAATCAGACTTGAAGGTTTCCTGAGTGGCTTTTTTATTATTTTGCTTTGTTTTGTTGGGTTTGTTTGTGTCCTTCTTAAATGTTGTCCTGTTAGGAATAAAAGGGGGATTCATTTTCTTCTTTGCAGGAAACTGGAAGCTTCCTCCTTCCAATTAGCCTTATTTTTTTCCTATACTGGGTGGAAGAAATCTACTTTACAGAGATTTCCTAGATAGCGCTCTTCAGGGTGCATTTTCAGAGTTTCACAACCCCACCCATTGCATTTTAAATTGCTACAACTTGTTTTCACACACACTGATCCAGTTAAAATGTAAAGCTGTTTTGATGTATATAAAGTTGTGATGTATCTTAGAGGCTCAGACAAAACAGAAAAATTTTGAAAACATAAAATAGCATTAATTCTGATTATGAGGAAAAAATATGAGGGAAAAACAAACAAACAAACAAACAAAACAAAACAAAAATGTAACTGATCAATGCTTTGATAAGCAGGAGCTCTTCCAGAGAGCTCTGCCTCTGGCTGGTTCACAAAACAGGACAGAGAAACACCAACCCCACATGGTTGTGGGGGACAACCCACACAAAAGCACCACAAGGCCAACTCTCACTTAATGCCCCACACACTTCAGTCCTAAGCACATCCCCAGCCCACTTCAGGCTCCTCTGTCACCCACGTGCCCCAAAACAGCCTCATGGAAACATGAGAGAATATCTCGAAGCAAGCTCCAGCCTCAAGAAGAACCCAGAAGCCTTCCCTGGAAAGACCCCTGTTCCCCAAGGAAGAAAGTCTGTCTTTTTAAACCATGCAGTTCTTTTTCTCTCCCCACTTTCCCAAAGGGACATTTGGGGTGCTGCTCCCTCAAGCTAGGGGCTCTCTACCTCTTCCTGCTCTAGCAGCATGGGAAGGAAAGCCAACCCCCTAGCAGAGGACTATCATATTGTCTTCTGGTCAGATGCTGTGTTGTGCAGCTATATAACACCAGATGCAGTTGGGTCTCTGTTATAATTAATGAATACTCATTAGCATACCAAAGGAATTAAACATTCTCATCCAATTCTCACTACTTCATATCAAGACAGAATAGTCTTTTCGTAATGGTGTATGAGAGCCAGATTTCAATTTTTTCACTCAGGTTAAATAGCACCTCGCTCTGTTATCCCACTGTGGCAAAGCCTCTTTGTGAAGTAATGTGTCACTCATTGTAATTAGTTGAATCTCATGCTCTCCCTATTTGTTATTGCTAGGTTCTTAGTTTACATTCTGGGTTTTAATGGTTTTTGGTAAAGAAATTTTAACCACAGCTTTTCTGAATAGAGTGATGCTTGTTAGAAAAACAAACCAAAACAAAAATTAAAATGGAAAAAGCAAACAAACAAAAAAACCTGACCACAACCTGGCTTCCACCTCGGAAGGAAGTTCTTGAACCCCAAACTGAAGGATAAATCAAAACTACAAAATGTGATACACTCTGTCTCAGTACTCCTTTTAAGCCTGAAAATTGTGCTAAAATTGATTTTCCACAACGCTTTTTCTTCTGTCTTGCTTAATTCTGGTTACACTGCCAAATGATCTTGTTTCTTCAGTTGTATTCCTCAGCTTCACTGGTATAATATGTATTTTTCATCAGATGTTCTATAAAACCTCTTAAAATATTTGATATTTTGCTAGCATTCATTTTCGTTGTACTTCTACAAGCAATCCTTATAGAAGCAGATAAGCCCCTCTGTACAATTTTCATTCCAATTAAAAAATATATCAATCCATTAGCCTAAAAAATGTAGGGTTTAGTATAGCTAAAAAGGAAGAACAGATAACTTGACATTGTAAATAGCTTTAAATGTAACAATTTACAATGTTTTTCAAAACAAAATATTTCACTGCAACTACCTATTTCAAGTGCAGAATTATATTTAAAAATTAATGTTTTGTGACTGTCTGAACTGTAGGTTATAAATTAAATTTAAATACAGGAGTAAAAATCCATAAGAAACCATATAATTCATCATTATTTTTGTAACTAACTGGATACTCTGGATTTCCAGCTTTAGTTAACACTTTGAATCAAACCTTTGCTACATAATAGAGCAACATATTTCAATAAACTGTCTCTTTGCCACGCTATTACTTACATACCTCCCTTCTAATGGTGACAAAAACCTTCTTAACAATTGATTTTATGCATTATTTCATTTGCCACATGTACGTACCAGGAAAAGGGTGATAGGTGCCACTGGACACAAAACGTTGAAATTCTTACATCTGGTTTTACTCTTCGTTCAGAATAAGAAATGATCTGCCCATTTATTAAACCAACTCTTCTATAGTACTAACAGTTTTTTTTTTTGTTTTTTTTTTTTTTGTTTGTTTGTTTTCCTTCCAATCCATATATTCCCTTTCCTTTAATCAGAGTTATGTTAGAACATTTACAGGTGATGCCAGAGCTGCAATTTCTCCCAGCTGGTCTATCGGCTGTAGTACCTTTGAGTCAGCCACTGAATGCTCTTACAAAGCTCCCCTTCCTTACCTTCAACTAATAGGAGAATAGCAAGGAGACCATAACACATAGGATTTTTAAAAATATTTTTCTCACCCCTGATGTAACAATTTAATGTCTTTGCCTATCAAATTGCATTTCTGTTACAGTGTTCCTTTACTAGCAGAGAAGACCTTGAATCTAATGCAAGAATCAAAGCAGGAGGCTTTGGCAGACAGCTCCTCTACAGAAAGCTGCAAGGGCTCTGCACCAGGTATAGGACTAGACTATCCACCTACAGTGGTACCTACCTCCTACCTAAGACCTCTGGATATCAGCTGTCTTTAGGGAAATATTTCCTGAGTATTTTCTTAACAGTTACAATCCCTTTGCTGGTTTTATTGATCAGAAGCCTCTTTATTTATTTTTTCCTCCTTTTTATGTTTCATATGGTCACAAAATCTTAAATTGGGCTCTTAACATTTTACAGAATCACAGAATCACAGAATCACAGAATTTTCTAGGTTGGAAGAGACCTCAAGGTCATCGAGTCCAACCTCCAACCTAACGCTAACAGCCCTCCACTAAACCATATCCCTAAGCTGTACATCTAAGCGTCTTTTGAAGACTTCCAGGGATGGTGACTCCACCACTTCCCTGGGCAGCCTGTTCCAATGCCTCACAACCCTTTCTGTAAAGAAGTTCTTCCTAACATCTAACCTAAAACTCCCCTGGCTCAACTTAAGCCCATTCCCCCTCGTCCTGTCACCAGGCACGTGGGAGAACAGGCCAACCCCCACCTCTCTACAGCCTCCTTTAAGGTATCTGTAAAGAGCAATAAGGTCACCCCTGAGCCTCCTCTTCTCCAGGCTGAACAAGCCCAGCTCCCTCAGCCGCTCCTCGTAGGACTTGTTCTCCAGGCCCCTCACCAGCTTCGTCGCCCTTCTCTGCACCCGCTCAAGCACCTCGATGTCCTTCTTGTAGCGAGGGGCCCAAAACTGAACACAGTACTCGAGGTGCGGCCTCACCAGAGCTGAGTACAGGGGGACGATCACCTCCCTAGCCCTGCTGGTCACGCTGTTCCTAATACAAGCCAGGATGCCGTTGGCCTTCTTGGCCACCTGAGCACACTGCTGGCTCATATTCAGCCGACTGTCCACCATCACTCCCAGGTCCTTCTCTGCCTGGCAGCTTTCCAACCATTCCTCTCCCAGCCTGTAGCTCTGCTTGGGGTTATTGCGCCCCAGGTGCAGGACCCGGCACTTGGCCTTGTTAAACTTCATGCAGTTGACCTCAGCCCATCGGTCCAGCCTATCCAGATCCTCCTGCAGAGCTTTCCTACCCTCAAGCAGATCGACACACGCACCTAACTTGGTGTCATCTGCGAACTTACTGAGGGTGCACTCGATGCCCTCGTCCAGATCATCGATGAAGATATTAAAGAGGACCGGCCCCAGCACCGAGGATTTTATGGGATGTTTTAATTAAGAAGACTTGTATGTATCATTTGTGCCTTCATTAAACCAATCCTGTTGTTTTTAATTCAGATTTATGTAAAGGTAGAATATTGCATTTCTAAACTAATTATACAGGCAATAAGTCTAATTCCAACTTTAATGGAAACTTTGGACCATATACACTCACATGGTTTAAATTTTCTTAATTCTGTCCAAATAATTTAATGTATGTAATTTAATCTAATAGCACTGTAATTTTCAGGTGTTGGTTTCCTTTTAGAAAACAGGCATTTATTTTACTTACCACTGCATAATTTTGGAAGTGAGTTTGTAGGAGGCATGTTTTGTTACCTCCTGGTGAATTAATCACCAACACTTCTCATCAACCTACCTCCAAGAAGCTAGGCTCCTTCTCAACTTTCATGTATGAAATGCAACAGATAGAAGTTTAAATAAAACCTTTCTTTTCTTTTCAAAGATCCAGCCACCTTGGAAGTTGTGATTCTCCTTAGCCATATCCATGAGCTCCCAATCCTCAGAAGCACTCCTGAAATCATTCAAAGGGAAGAGAGGAATGATCTTAATGGTACTGAAAGATGTTTTCCAGAAGATGTACCAGTGAGGTTTGTCCTTCCCCAGAGGCAACTGACTTAACAGCAGGACTTACTTGAAGGAAATATAAAATGCTAGGATCACCGCACCTTGCCTATGTAAGTGTTTTTAGGCTGTGCAAAAGAAACTTGCGTTCAGTCTCTTTGGGCCAGTCTTCCCTTTGCTTCGGTTTCTTCAGTAACATCTAACAGACCTGAAAGGACGGATACCAGGTCATACCTGGCATCCTCTGCATTTTATTAAAGGAGTGAACGCTCAATGCTCCCAATTTTCCATGGAGAATCTCTGGCTTCAGATCAAATACAAGCTCTTCTGTCTTAAAGGCACCTTTTGTCAACTAAATTAATCTAACTGACTACACACTCAAAATAAGTGCCAGAGCTGAGAGAACAGAGGTAATCACCTTCATTTTCAGACATGGGTAGATCTACATATGACAAACATAGGAACAACAAGCAGTTGGTTACAGAAAATCATAGTAAATGTTGATCAAATTAAGTCATTAATATTTCTGTATTTGCTGCAAAAAGATTAAAACATTGAATTCAAAAATAATCAGCCTTTTTATGTACTCAACAATCTGGAAAATATATTCCAATTGACATACTCTTTCTCCTGATCCTGTAATATAATTGAAGTTTCAATATGACCTACAGCTTTCACAGATTTTGCAAGTCCTTATAGCAGAAAAAGGATAGAGCAAATCAAGAAGGTAGAGATAAGCTCTAGTAAGCAGTAAATGGATATGCTGATTCCCTAGGTTTCCATAGATTAGTAGGTCTAGTGTAGTAAGTGTCACATTGTAAGGACAGCTGACCCAGACAGTAGTTTTTCAGACATAAAATAGCATCACAGTGCTTAACAATAAGTAAGCTACAGAAAAATCTATGAATTTCATGCCATTTCTGTGCAATGTGTACTAATTCCTGATCAATACTATAGGTCACTTAGACTAATTAATGAGTGACTGCTATTTGCTGTGTATGTAGAGTCTGACAGATAACCATATTTAGTTGTGCTGGAAGTGGAAGAAACATTTGAACTGGTTAGCAAGAGTAAAGATAGCTCTGGACCTCACCTTGTACGAAATCCTTTAGTCTAGAGAGAATCAGAGGCTGATTCTGCAAATACTTTTTGCAATACCTAAATTTAACTCATACTTAAAAATTTCATAACAACCAATTAATCTAGGTCTGATGCTTGCCTTTTTATACACATTTATATAAAAATAATTGTATTTGTAGGACAGCATGAGAAATATTAAATATATTAAAAGCAGACCACATTTCCACATAGATAACCCACATTTCAGATAATACATACTTTTTAAACATACCAGTCCTGGCAAAAACATTTCTACAGAAGTCATGTCCTCATACCACCTTCATATTCAGGTAAATTGATCAAAATGGGAGGTGAGATGCTGGTGTAGAAAGAGTGAGGAATGGAGGCCTGAAACAGAGCAGTGTAGGGAAAAAGGAGATGGGCTGTGGGTTCAGAGATAAGGGATATACTGCCAAAGGCATGGATCCAAGATAAAATATTTCCTGAGTGCATGCATAACCCTATTGCTGAGACACAAGCCTTGCTTGTTTGCTTTTGCAGATAACTAAAGGAGATATATGTGAAATGTGGTAAATCTGAACACACTGGCTGTCTCACAGTGAAACAGCCAGTGCAGGTTGATAAGAATTAACCTCCTCACATAGCCTGGCTGTACACTCAACATGTGTACACCCAATATGGTTTTTGCACACTTGCCTGAAACATTTTTTTAATGATCTTATCATAGTACTCAAAATATGTGCTATAAATACCACAGAGCGAGGTCGTATTTTGTGGTGACACTGGGACAAGATTTCCTTGCACATTAAAATTATATTAAACTAAATGAAAAATAGTTTAAAATGCTAATAAAACAAGATAAATACTAAACATTAAAAGAAAGAGACTTTTCAGGGTTCTATAAAGCCATATCTTTCGGTCAAATTATTTGCATCATAATAAATGCTAAGAGTTAAAGAAAATATTCTGGAAGAAAATAACAAATTAAAAGCTTTAGGTGATTTTTCATTGTGGTAAAAACAATTTCCGTTCTTCATAAAATATGTAGAACTTTGCATCCTAAATACTGTAAATTACCTTCCAAAAATACTTGCTTTTAATCTTACAATAAATGAACTCTTAATTGGGTAGGAAAGTACTTGGAGTATACCCAGAAAGAAGAAATTACAGCTATTCTCATGTAAGCTGCACAGCATCTGTCCGGAGTTTTCACATACCTTCAGGAAGATACCTCAAATTAAGTTGATTTTTGCACTTGATTTTAGTGATCAGCATTAATATTCTGCAAACCCAAACTGGCTGCCTTGTTTATTTCATAGTTTCAATTTCTATTGCTGTAATTCCCCTTGGCAAATAAATGTATGTATGAGGGGCTCACCCTCTGAGTAAATAATAAAATTTCACTTGTCAGGATCTTCCTTTGCCTTGAATGAAAAACATACCATCTCTTTGAGATGCTGTTGAATCTAAATCCTGTTGCAACAGACTTAATAAGCAGCCCTGGAATAAAAACTAATGGATAGTTTCAACTACATGGCCACCCTGAGGAACTTTAGAATTAAATTGGAGACCAGATGGAAGAAAAGGAACATGCACTATACAAAATAATTCTTCATTTGAAGAGTAAAGTATTACTCAATGGCATTATACATTGTTAATAAATTTTCTTTATCTGAAACTATAATTTAATATTTATGTATCTAATTTACATGTGAGAAAGTAGCATATTCTAAAATTAGAGTGTAACCAGCAAACTATTAACTACTATAAACAATACCAAAACACAACTCAAACATATTTTAAGGAAACAATAGATACATTTTGGACTGGGGAAAGATTTCAATTGCAGATATTGTTTTAAATACAGCTGTTAATTATGTTGGAAAAAAAATCTTCAAGCTCAGAAAGACTTTCTGCTTAGGGAGTCTTGGGTATATACAGAAAGACCAAGAGTACACTACCAAAAAGTCCCTTATTGGTTACTAGTAGGTACGGTAATAATAGTAAATGCTGAAATTGGGGAAAAAAAAATCATTTTCAATATCAATGCTATATGATGCACTAGACCATATATCCCCTTTGAGCAGAAACTAGAGAAAATATCGTGCCCTTTATTATCTCTGTGGTTTCTTATGTGTAATAGACAGCGGAAGAATTGCACTTATTGTAACATTACAGTAAAGTGTTAGATTGCAGCTCATCTTTTAAAATATTAGTGGCCATAATACTTATGATAGGTTGTGCATTATGCAAAGATGAATAAAGATGTGCATTTAAATTAAAAAACGAGCAACCACTTACAGAACCAACAGTGAGGCTTAACATAACAAACATGCACTAACCCTACACTTATGCAAAACTAAGTTCTTACAGGAAACTGTAACCAACTGTTGACCTTCCACAAAGGCAAAGGTTTTGTCCCTTGGTAATATGTCTGGACTTTGTAGTCGAATTCCAGTTTATTAGCTCATTGTCTGTAAATGTGCTGTTCCACTGTGATATCCTTTAGCTGCCCTTGAGCTTCTGCAGAATCTGCAATCTCACAGTCACTTTTATTTAAGGTTTTATTGAGCCGCAAAGTAAGTCCCCTTCAGTACTACACAAATAGGATTCCTTATTCATCTTCTTCAGGTTCCTGTGGTAAAATTGGTGTCTCCTCCTTTAAACAAGCACTAAAAAACCCAAGGATTGTGCTGTAAAGGTGATATTTGCTTTTCTCAGAAGCAATGTTATGACCTTCATCCGGGTAGATCTAGCAGAGGAAAAAGGAAAAAAGTAAATAGTTTTTCAAAGGCTTTTCAAATATTTAGGGCTCTAATTTTCCTTCTCTGATCTTCAAAATGTTTTAGATGACAGCAGGATGATAACATTAGTTTTATAGTATCAAGGAAAGCTAATAAAACTCAAAGCAAAATCTGTTCTCTCTTGAAATTTGGAACTTAGATAAAACAACCACTGCAGCGGGCTCTGCAGAAGTGAAAAATTTTATATGCTCAGTCACTGTGCTTACAACAGTTTACTTAGCTGGCACTTAGAGTGGTGTCTAGGTACTTGAATCCCATCAACTTCAATGAGGATTAATTACCTCCTGCTTTTCTCTTAATATCCCAGATTCTAAGTGTTCAGTAAAAACCTTTTAATTCATATTTTTAACTGTCTTCTTATTTTACCTAAAGCCTACCATATCTCCTTCCTAGGTGGATATAAGCAGTTTTATCTCAAGTCAGATGCCACTGGAAATTTCTCCCAAGGAAAGCTGAACAGGATTTTGCAGGCTGAAGAAATCCAGGCCATGGAGGTTAGGACAAGATCTTTGGTGGTCTGAGGCAAAAAGATTCACCACACATTCACCTTAAACTCTGGTAATCACCAGGCGATGTAACCATGGCCCTGCCTGAGCAGGGGGTTGGACAAGGTGACCTCCAGCGGTGGCTTTCAACCTCAGCTGTCCTGGGACCCTACGATTCTGCCCCATGCAAGTCTGCATGCCCTGTCCTGCTAGCCCCAGCCTGTCCCTCCCAGTGCCCTCACCCTCCATACAGCCACGGAAAGGGGAGCAGCACTCCAGTAATTTAGCTGCCATTTAATAGACACAAGGGTTGAAAATGAGAGGAAATTACTTTCATGTGACCTGTGAGGTTTTTTGGTAAAAAGGGAGTAAAGTAGTAGCATTTGAATATTACAAAGGGTGCATATGGACTGTAAAGGTGTTGTAGGGTAAACAGATGGAGAAAAGGGAGGAGAAAGAGCCCAGAAGAACACAAAGAACATATGGTTCTTAATGTCCATACTAGCAGTAAGGAAACAGCATTCTAGCTGCAAATTGTGGAAACACCAGTGGGCTGTGGTAGGCAGTGTCCTTTTCAAGTGAAGAAACAGCAATGTGAGGTTAAATGTTGAGCCATGTTTATAGGGGATGCCATAGCTGCACATACCTGCATAGTGTAATTAACTCCAGCTTTTATTAGATGTTTAATTAGTTCTGCTGAATGCTGGAAGTGGACTTTAGCTGCAATACAATCACATTTGAACATTATTAGAAAAAGCAGAGCTAATATGAAATGTTTACCTGTTAAACAACTCTGACTGAAAACATTTCCAGTGTCTGTAATAATCAGATCTAAGCTGACTACCTCTGTGGTCAGACATGCAAAGCCCAACCAGCAGAAGCAACGCAGTACATAACAGATAAGGTTCTGGAGAGGTAGCTGAAAGTCCCGTGGAAGCTGTGCCTTCCAGGTACTCCACAAGGACTCCTCTCTCTATCCTTGATTTACACACACCGTGATAGGTTAGAGGTGTGTAAAACCATTCTGTTTGAACATCATGACAGTTTATAATTGCGTTAAGGGAAAGCACATCGGATTTTCTACTGCTTGCACAGGGTTATTACAGCCCATACTTCTTCAGGTAATGGACTTTCTGCAACATATCAGTAACTTAATCTTTGTGTGGTAAAAACAGGCAACTTTATTACCATGCCCTACCCCTGCAGAGCTAAGGCTGCAAGTGGGCTAGGCAGTGTCACTGGATGTGATATTAAACAAGGGCAGCAGGCAATCAGAGTCATAGTCTCAAACACACTGCATTGCCTAGACAGCTATCAGAATCCCAATTCCCTCTAGCGCTGAGTTCAGAGGGGTAGAAATTGCTGCTGCCATTTACAATCAGCAAAGCCCGAGACCCTCACGCCTGCTTGGTCACCCAGTACATTGCCTCTGTCCTCCTCCCCAGCTCCAGGAAGAAACACCGGATGGGGCTTGTACCGCCCAGCCCTCATCAGCACAAAGCTGATTCTTTAGTCTTACATCCATTAGGAAAATTCAGAAAAATATACTGCAGGTAAATTTAAATCCATAATTACAAAGTCTCTCTTGATTGACACATCTTGTAATTACATTAAAAGTGCTAGAACTTACCCTGTTGTTTTTTGTTTTTTGTTTTTTTTTTAATCTGTCTTAGCTACCGTTAAAACTAATGGTGCTATTAAAAGGTTCCCTATGGCTTCAGCTTCAGATGCTTTGGCACTACCTTGTAATTAATTAGCTGAAAAGTTTAACTTCCCATTTAGTACTGTACTTCTCCAAATGTACTGATAATTCTTTGCTCAGTTGCAGAATCTCTATGAATTTAAAATACCATTAAAAATGTATGGTTTTCAATTAATAATTCATATAATACTTTTCAGTAGCTAGACGGTCATCCACAAGATTTAAACAAATTAGAACATACAGCACGTAAAAGGTACAAATATTCAGCAAAGAAAAGTGTCATCAGATTAGAGTTAGAAATGACAATTAAAACAGAATACCAAAACTCCTGTCAGAGGCATAACACAACTAAAATGGCCTTGCTAGGTGTGCACCTAACATTTCTTTGGATGTCTGTTAAAACCTCTGACCCCAAATGTAATTGCATCTGTAATACTTACTATCAGCTGTCCCATGAACTATTAGTAAATTTGCTTCTTTTAAACCATGAAGATTGTGTAATACGCTGGATGCCTAGTAAACAAACACACGCAAAGGTATAGGTGAGTGAACCAAATTTTGGAAGTAAAACTAATATTTTAATTTACTTGTTTATGCTGACTCACCTGATAGGTATTTTCCTCTTTTGATGGAATACCAAGGTATCTTTCTGAAAATGCTGATGCTGTATAAGTTAATAAATAAATAAATAAATAAATAAACAAACAAACTTGTGATGTCTATTTTAAAAAGCTTCAGTTCTGACTTATGGTCAGGAGAAGTTAATTAAGGCATTAAGTAGAAAACAAGGCATTCATTTAAAAAACAGAATACATTAAAAAAGGGGCTAACAGAGCATTACAGTAATCTGGTTTTATCTCCCATGCACGACAGTCTGCAATCTAGCATAAGCCCAATACTTCACATATAGAACCAAATGTCCTGTGATTGAATAACAATGTGATTGATATGCTGATTAATTTTACCGCTAACTTTAAAAGTTCCATTCTTATTAAATTTTTTGATTAAGGCATTGGGTTCTAAGGAAATGGGGTGCCTGACTGAATTTTGGTGGAAATGGGAAATACAATTATTTTGACAAAAATCTGTAGTGTAACCAATAATGGACCTGTTGCATGTCTTGGTAAACTGTCCCAGTGTTAGCTGCCATTCATTTAAAGTTGAGAATGAGGATGTGAATTTAGACCTAGCTGATATTGCTACATTACCTGCAATTATTTAAGATGAATAAAAGAGATTCTGAAGAGACTAGCAAACAGGAGAGTGGCAGGGAATACTCACCATACAACTTCATGTCTGTAATTGGTGCCACCACAGCTCCACATTTGAAGAGCCGTTCACTGGATTTTAGAATCATCGATGTAATGTAGCCACCATATCCCTAATGAAGGAAATAATATTGAGATTTCTGTTTATTTCTTTTTAGCAATAATAAAGTTAAAGGGCATTGCTCTAATTTGATGGTATCGTTCTACAGTATGTATTTATATCTGCAAGAATTGCTTTTAATGGAAATACAAACATACAGTTAAGAGTGAATAGAGATCTTATTTGGCCTGGTCATGACCTTTAAACTAAGCAATTTAATAACACTGAGTATATTTCAGTTTAATTTCTACAGTTCCATCATGGCAGACTAGCCTATAGTTAGCAAAAGATATGAAAATCATAGAGAGGACGACAACAACAACCAACCTACCAAAAAAAAAAAAAAAAAAAAGTATTCACTTTTAAAAAATTTTTAAAAAATTTTTAATAGTATTCACTATTAAAAAGTATTTTAATATATTTAATGTAGACATTTGCAAATTACTGGGAAACACTGAGCATTTTGCTGACAGGACAGAGTATGGGAATGGAGGAAAATGATGAACTGACTTCAGCATGTACTACTCCTGGCACTTGGACCTTCACAGATTAAATCCTATTGCTATTAATGAGGTTTCTGCTGCAGCATTGTCAAACGTCCCACAGAGGGGTACAAGTCCTGAAGTGCTTTCCAGAAATAAAATCTATATGTAGCCACATTGCTCAATATTATGTTAATCTCTGTGATGTGATTTCTGGCCACAAGAGCACCCAGTCAGCTGCTTTGTTACAAAGCACGGAGCGTGGGCAGAATGAAGAAGCTGGGAGACATGGGGCAGAGCAGGTGGAGCTCTCTCCTCGCCTTACCACATTTTTCTGTCCTTATGCACATCCCTTCACCATCTCCCTTGCAATGTCTACAACATACCTCCTTGGGAAGAGTTGTGAGACAAAAGAGAGTCATGAAAGCTTCTCTTCATATGAAAGCTTTAATTTTAGTCCACAGATTTCTTTGACAGCTTCTTTCTTCGGCAATCCACATCTGTTACCCACAGTCATTCTAGACCCACAGCAAATGAAATTCTGAGTTGTGGAGTCTAGGATCAATGATTTTCTCATATATTATGATATATTATGGGCTGTTCAAATTTCTCCATTTGCCACCTTTGTTTTCGCTTCATCACTGCTGGAAGAATGAATTTTGCATTTCTTTTCATTGTTGTTTTTCAGAAAGAAGAAATCATCCCATGACAGGAAAAAAATAGTGTAAAACACCAGACAACCCCAAAAGAGAATATAGCATGTCAAATGCTCACACAGGTTTCTTGTGGATATTTTTTGAACCCAGCCTGCTCTTGTCTTCACATCTAAACATTTAATCAATAACTGATTTCTCTGGAAGAACTGGAATATCTGAAAATCCTTTTACTTTTGTTAAGAAAAATAAGCCAATGGGAGTGTTCTTTGCAATCAACGTGTAGTAAACGTGAATGGACGCTTTAAAGGAAACGTAGAATAAGAACTTGATTTTCACAAGAGTATGAGGAACTGAGTTATCCCTATTCCTACAGAAATTCCAGCCAAGAAGACCAAGAGTAAACCAGTAGCCCAGTACTCCATGTACAGGAGTAGACTTAAGTCAAGAAAGAATTTTTGAGTGGGCAGCAACAACTTTCATAATTCACAGAGTTTAAGAGAACAGCAACTTTCTTCTGCCTCTGGGTTCTCTATTTTTGCTGTTGTTTAATATTCTGTTTGTGTCTTTTCCAATAGCTCCACAGCACAGTTTTAATCCTAGGATAACTATTGCCATGTTATTTATTATTTATGCCATGTATTCATTAAGAGCTTGGTTTAGTTCTCCTAGGAGTTTCTTTCCTCTGTGCTTGTGCCCTCGCTTCCAGCCAGGCTTTCCAGGACAAAAGCATTACACTGTGAGATCAAATTTTCAGAATCACTTCACAATGATGATACAGAAAGCAGTTCCTATGTCCTCATGCAAGGACATATGGTGCCTCACTCATGGGCTGGATTTCTGTGGTTACAGCTTAATTGACTATTTTCAGGAAGCTGTTTGGCTGTGAAATTTCAACTTATTTTCAAGCTCTTTTCCTACTTTCACGGCAAAAAGGCAAACTACATGGAAACACAATTTGCTGTGTAACAGTACTGAAAAGCCCTTGGATCATACATCACTTGGGCTTGTATCCCTCTCACAGGGATAAGCAAGATGATATTGGTAGATTGCCTGGCAGTCAGAAGTAGGTATTTTTCACACTGTGCCCTCTGGACAGCCTTGTTACTCTTGTGAATGGCTAACACTACTGATTGTGACAAGAATTTTACTTCTGTGTAGTTCTAAAACTTCTCAAAGAGTTCCACAACTGTGCGCATGAGCCCAGAATTTTTAGCATTAAGCAATTCCAAAGTCATCTTACTTTTAAGCAAAGTATATATTCTTTTTCCATCAGTAAACCCAATTTAATGCATAGAAACAAACACTTTCATTATCGCATTTTTGTACACAGTTAAAAGGAAACAAGTTTTAAAGAAGATCTGTAATTGACTCTAAAATAAGCAGAGTAGAGGTAAAATACAATTAACCCTAGGAAGCTGTTAAATAGATCTTTTTTCCTGATTCTAAAACTGACTTTTCAATTTTATGAATTTTTGTTTGTCAGAAAACACACACACAAAATAAAACAAAAAAGTGCTGAGAGGTAAAAAAATAATAAAATAATGGTATAGACATTGGCAGATATCTACAACTGCATTTATGTATGCTTTATGGTAATTTTGGCTTGTCATGTCACTGTTAGAAAAGTGTTGAATTTCCTACAGGAAATGTGGTAATTTTTGAAGTTAGGAATATTTGGGGGATGTTTTGTGATTTCAATTCAGAAATAACATTTGTAATCATTTGTGGGAAGAGCGTGTGGAGAAATATATGTAATTACATGCATGTGTATTTTCATATACATTGCTAAAAGGCACTAAAACCTGAATAGCAATGTGTGCCGTGATCATTTGGTGGATGAAATCACACCTACTTAGCTGAAAAATCTCTGGCAGCTGCCCTGCAAACCAAATACTGTTCTGTTGCTACTGATACTCTTGCAATGACAATTTTGGTAGCTACAGGGAGTATGGCAGGAGCTTACATCTTTGAGGAAGGTCACCCTCCTCTGGGATGTTAATAGTAGCCAGTACTTCATTTTCACTACACTACACAAACATTAACTAGTCTTGTCTTCCAAATTGCTACCACACTGGTGTTAAATATTAGTATCACAGTGGAAAACATGCTGTTCCTATAACTGGTGACTGTGGTGTTGTCTAGGTACTTGGCCATGGTTTGTTGTTGCCTTGAGGTTAAAGGCACAAAATATTTTCATTTTCAGGATAACCAAATACTAATAATAGTAATTTAAAAAAAAAAAAAAAAAAAAAAAAAAAGATGCACATGGTAGTTTGTAGTTTATAGAAGCAGCAGCAATTATTTGGTGTTTAACTGCTATTTTTTAACAGACCAGTAAAATGCTATTTAGTTTGTTATGAAAGGTTAAGCCTCTGCCTTGCTCCCAATCATGCTAGAGGCAACAATATGCTACACAATGAAGCGGCTGATAAAATAGCAAAGACACAAAAGAAAGTTCTTGTAACTCAGTTGTAACTTAGGCAGTCAGTAAAATATTCAGATATAAATGTTGTATTAGAAGGACATTGTAAATTTAACTGTAGCCCAAATGTAAAAGTGCAAGAAACAAGTTTTTACAACACATAAGCTGATATTAAAATTTTCTAATGAAAGCAGATGTTTTTCAATAAAAATTTTGTCCTGCAGATTCTGAAAAGCAAATACTACAGTACCATAAAATGGATTTGATTGATTTTAAATACCCATTCTGAGAAATAAATATACAGAATATACAGTAAATTATGGTAGCGTTTCCCCCACTTTTAATAACTGAAATTGTCTTTAGAAAAGAGATAAATATATTAGTTTATGAACTAGGATTCTCATAAAGAATAATGATGATATATCCTACTATCCTATTATTTTTGCATCTTACCTTCCCAAATATACTCAGTCTTTTAGGATCAATAAAGGGCTGTTTCAATAATGATCTGCAAGAAACAAAACAAAACAAAAAAAAAGAGAGAAAGGAAATAAAAAGTTCTTTATATACTAGATTCACCAAAGTAAAAAAGAAAATTATTTGTACTTTGAGGAACTGTTATACGCATGGATAAGGTAGAAGAACGAATTACAGCAATAAAAGTGATATTGCACTTGGAAATGTGATTTTTTTTTTCTAATTCATCCTCTATATGGCAAACACATGGCATTGAACTCATCTTACCTAACTTTAGATACCTGAATTTGAGCATCTTGTCTAAATTGGACATTTACGTCTGTTCCTCTGTCAGGGAGAAGAGCACTCTCAAACAGCCTTTCTTCCCACTCATGTCAGGCACTGCATGGGGAGCGCAACCCTTCAGAAATGCCAGGATTTTCCATTAACTAGAGCTTAAATTACTGGCTTTGACCAGTTGCCTATTTTTCAGACAGTTAAAGGTAAAATGACTGCAACTTCGTGAGTCTAGGTAATTATCCAAATAATTAATTCTCTCATCATGGCATTTAATTAGCAATGGTGAATTTTATACAGAAAAGACAGAATAACCTGAGGCTAAAACCCAACTGCTTTTGAAGAGATAAAACCAGCTTTAGTACCTCCTCTCAGCCTCTCACCTCCTCTCTCCCTTTTCCACATGCAACGCACCCAAAAAGAGGCCAGATATCACTGAGTTGAAACCACTTGTTATTTAAGCAGAGAGCTCAGATCTCACAGCACAGCTTGTTGTCTGCTTCAGACAGCCGTTTTGCAAGGGTCACTTGGATGCTTGGAAGATGAATTGCTATGCTCAGCGCAGCCCATTCCTGACCAACATAAACGCCAGGAGCCCCAGTGCCCAGCTCTGTCATATCAGATATAGATACACAGATACCTACTCATGCATAGGTTCAAGCATTAAACCCTTTCAAAGAAGAAGAAAAAACAACAACAACAACAACAAAAAATATAGCCAGCTGAAAGTTTGCCCTTGTCTTTCCTTGAAGGTCCCTAGAAAGAGTCCATCCAGACCTTGATATTAGCCTACTGGCACCCTGAGTAAAGAGGGTTGTCAAAGCTATGTGTGATTAATCTACAGAGAGACTACTTTCTTCTGCAGCTGGTGGATTTATATCAAAGAATGACAATACAAATGAGAAATATGTAGACATTTGCCCAGATTTTGTTCTCATTTACAACATTATAACTTCATCTGCATTGCAAAATTACTTGAAAGCTCCATGGTGAAAATGAGAGCAGCATCCTACCATATAGACCTAAAAAAAATTAACACAAAAACAGTTAAACATTATAATTTGTGCTGTAAGAAGTTTTTATAAGGAATACAGACAAATACAAAGTAGCATAGATGGCATATCTAGATGGCACACTGAAGGACAGCTTTACCAAAGAGAAGCACCAACATATAAAGCAAGCATCTCTTTGATCTTTAATTTGCTGTTTGTAATGAAAAGGTTATTATTTCAATATCTGCAACTGCATTAAAAAATAAACATTAGTATTATTTACTATGCAGAGAAACCATTCTGGGCAGTTTCATTCAAAAACGTTTATTCATCAAGGTGGAAGCAGGGTAAAAGAAGAAAAGTTTGCACATACGTACTCTACGGCTGCTATTTGGTCCTTCACTTCCACTGATCCTAAGCATCGGTGGACTTCTTGTAGGATCTTGAGGCCTTGAAATCCACTCCCTCTGCCATCAAATCGAGCTACGATGACATTATCAGAGTTGACAAGCACTGAGTCCCAGTCAATGTGAAACTTATCTGTAACCAACTGGCTGCCTGGAGCTTCATCACTGCAAATACCAACACACCAGACAGAAACGAAGACTATTGACAATGTGATGCACTTTGCTGTTCTCTGATATTTTAATTAACCTAGATGGCAGAATTCAGTTGTTTATGCAATCCTGTTGAATTACTGTCCCTTTCATCGATACTATCCCATTAGCTAGTGCTGCTATACCTGCAGTAGCAGTAAGCAAAATAAATTTAACTTTAAAACCATTATGCTGTGGTGTTGCCAATAGCTGAGAAACAAACAGAAAATCAAAGCATGTAGTGTTTAAAGTGAACAAAAAATGATATAATCACTAATGGTTAGTTCAGTTCTGAGAAGGCTCATGTACAATTTGTTAAGTTGCACTAAACAGAAAAAAAGGAATATTCATTCAGTACTTTGAGTATGATTTTGTAGGATATATAATACGTTATATATAGAAGGTTGCCATCTTCAAAAATAAATAATTGCATTATTGTGTCCTCAAATGGATTTTCTGAAATATGGTACAAGGAAGACTAAAGTACACGCTAGAGAAAATTACATTTTCTCCAACCAAACTCACAGCAAGAAATGGATGCAGGCAGGAATGATAAGTTTATTTTATGACTTAAAAAAAAAAAAAAAAAAGTATTTTAGAGAAGAAAAGATGGAAAAGAATGGGAGAATGCAGTGTCTAGAGGAACAATAAGCATTTTATATTGAAGGCAAATATTCTATTTTCCTTCCAAAGAAAACAAAATACCAGTTTTAAAAGGGAAGCTTGGCATTATTTCTTCCCCAAGATAAATGCAGAATAAGAGAGCAGGCTACCATGAAGTTCTACAAAATGCAAAATACTTCTATGCAGGCTGCATCTGCCAGCTGAATACAAATTAAAATGTAAAAGTGTCTGTGCTGGCTGTATGGAAATTAGATTGGACAGTGTCTGTGGGAATATCCTGTCTAAGGTGAAAGAAAGATGAAGACAGAAATGATTATTTTGCCAGAGAAGCTTTAGCTTCAGAGACTTATAAAAACCTGGGGGGAGGAAAGAGAGATAAAAATCTTGTACAATAATTGCTGTCCTATATGTACAATAAGATAATGTTCATTATCTTTTTTTTTTTCTTTTTGACTGTGGATAGCATAGATCACCTTCAAGGTAATCTCCCTATTAATTTGCAAGCATATGATGAATACATATGTTCTCAAATTCAGCAAGACCTACCATGTATGCATAGCTGATGTATCATCTGCATTACTTACTTGTAGAGTTAGTCAAAATATTTTATGCTTCATTCATCATTGTCCTATGTAACAATTTTATATATGGATTTATAAAAAGAAAGGAAGAGTGGTTTTTGTTTGCTTAACCATTCAGTTGTGATTACACACCATTACAATAAATGCAAACAATGCAGAGCAATGAATTTGGAAATATTCATTGTCAAGTGAGCTCTGCAGAAAATAAAAGTTTCAGAATTATATTATCATTATTATTTGTAAAAGAGCAGGAGAAGAAAGTTTCTTTTAAAGCGTACAGTAATTGTACAGATCAAGGTTTTCAGAAGCACTCTGCATTGATGTAGATGGTTTCACAGAGCTTCTACCACTATTTCCAATAGGAGAATAGCAGCAGCCTCAATCCTCCAATCTTTTTTTTTTTTTTTTTTAAAGTAAAGCTCTTTTAACTTTTCAAATGAAGAAAATCTGTCAGAAATATCCTTGTCTGGCTGGTTATCTTTAAAACAGTTTAACGCACAAGTGAAATTTTCATGAATCAGCCCACATCCCTCCCACCTAAATTAAGAACAAAACAAATAGCATTCTCATTTATGTGTTATATATCTAGGCACTTGGGAAAAAGGGAAGAACCATCACATTTGCAAGCTTTCTTCAGTACCAGAAGATGCTTTAAACCAAGATAGGGTTTTAAGTGAAAGATGCCACCCTCAGATAATTACTTCTATTGAAAAAAAAAAAATATATATATATATATTAGACAGAACTTCAGCAAGATTTTCTGTGGGTGAGAACTGACAGCAATGTTTTTCCAAGCTCCTTCTCTGGAGGGCACAGCTGGGCTACTTTTAGGCTCAGACTTTAAACACATCTACCACTCTCCTTCGTGATGGGTTGTTTGACATATTGCTTTTGGAAGCAATTTTCCAGTGGCTAATTTATTTCAAGAATGTCCACATAAGTAGTCTTTGACAGGCATTTAAAGCCATTTCCGTTGAGGTACATGTCAAAATTCCCATTAACTTCAAAAGGTCTCTTTACTCTTCAGCTGCTACTCTAAAATAATACTGATTATCTGAGGTGTGACTCTGTTCTCCACAGAGAGACTGTATATTCTATGCACCTCTTAGGCCCCACCTTTGTCCTTAAATGAGACTTCTGCAAAGTATTAATCCTTTATGCAAGTTTGATCACCCTGAGGGCTCTGGAACAAAGTAGTTTTGTTACTGCAATGCAATAATAGATGTACAGCCTGATTTGTGAAGTTTGTCTTGGGATTCCAGCTTTCTCAAAGGTCAGTTTTTGTTTTGCACTCATCATTACTTACAGTCCAATTACAATTCACTCTTGTTCAGTGGTACCCTGTTCATAGGATTATTTCATGACCCCTCTGGTAAGCCTGAGTGAAAGTCCATTCCATTTATGCTTGTTTGTAATACAAACACAGAAGTCTTCTTCCCACCCGCCTGTGGGTAAACGTAAGGGAAGCAAAGTACAAGCAAAGTAAAATCAAAGCCAACACCAAAATGCATACGCAAAGTTATATCTTTGCCATCACTCAGGGGTTCCTTAAGGAGCAGTATCCCTGTCATCTCCAGAGTCAAGCAACAGGAGTAGAACGATTCAAATGAAGAAGATAAGAAGATGCCTAACATTTTCTGGTTCATTTTTTTTTTCCTTCTTGTATGTGATAGCACTTGCACCTTTTTTTTTTTTTTTTTTTTTTTTCTTCTGACTTTCAAAGTTTGGAGCTTGAGAGCTGCCTAGTTTGTGTCTTCAACAGTGACTACACTTGGATTATGAGTCCTCTGTGGCAGCACGACTGCTGACAACTTGGGAAACTGCACAAGTTCACCATCAAGGCACCATTTAAACAGACAGGAGCCATCAATAATATACCAATATCATTGACCTTAGTGGGTAGTTTGTATGCTTCTTGCAAGGCAGTCACATACACTGCAGACTGTCTGGGAAAAGGAGCAGCTCATCATAAGTTCGTAAACTGCTGAAAAGAGAAGAATCTGTTATTTAGGATTCTATAACCAAAAGCTTTAACTGAAGTCTCTGTTCATGACTAGAGTTACAGCCTTCAAGGGATAATATAATGTTACCAGAGAGGCTGTTGCTGCTGTACTCTAAGTTCTACTCTTCTGCCAATCTCATACCATGACTGCAGCAAAATTTATTTCAGGTTTCGCACCATTTAAAAACTAAGTGGGAAGATTGTAAATCAGAACTTCAGAAGTTATACAGTTGACCAAACAGAGAGAAAAACAGTTTCAAAATATATGTGGAAAATAACTGCCATTATCACTGCTTAATTTCCTGTACATCTATTTCTGCCAAGCAGTGGATTTGATGCAGTATATGGAAAAGGCATCTTGATAACAAACATAAGAAAGACATCTCAGATGATAAAATCTACCCACTATAGACAAAGAAATATCACTGACAAGTCTTTCTTATAGTGAAACTGAGTGGGAGAAGAATACCATTTTGCAAAAACTAGTATAATGGAAAAAATCCACTTCATTTTCAGATTTCATGGGCATCTCTTGTTCAGCTTTCAAGCACACCCACCATTACTGGTCAAAAAGGGAACCTGAATAGCCTCACACACTGAGAACAGAAAATCCCAAACATTTTTTCCATATACATGTACCCTTTTAAGATATACCAGACTCCAACTAGAAACTGTTACCGTATTTATAACTCCTCCCTGAAGATATGGCCAAACAAATTAAAATACATCACCAGAAGTTACTCCATTACCAGGGCAAAATCATGTGATACATAGGTCTGAAGTAGACAATACAATACAAGAAAAAGATTGTCATTCTTAAAATATCTTTCTCAGACTCTCAAGGCTGAAGATGTTGAAAATACAATTGTGAGAGGAAGAGATGTGTTACCAGAAAAGGAGGTGAAGTTTTGAATCTCCTCTTGTCTTTCTCTAGGAAAGATTGAAAATGCATTTTATTCACATTGCAAGATGTGTACTGCTGGGGGCCGGGAGTGAAAGAAGCTAAAAGATAGGGGAAGCTAAAGGAGGACAGATCTTAGCTCAACAATTCCCTAACTCCTTTTTGGGGACAAGAGTGAAGAAAAGGGGATTGAGAAGGCTGATTATGGCCCATAGCACTGGGACCACTACTGCAAATGAAACAGCTGGAGTAAAACTCTAGCCTGTCCCTCTTTTAGCCTACAGCTAAATGAATTCTCCCTCTGGGCCATGAGAAATGCTATGAAGTTCAAAGGAGAGGAAAGAAAATCAGACTTTAATGTAACAAAAGCACAAGAGAGTAGTGAAATACTGCTCTGTATTGGTCAAAACAGGAAGAATGAACACACTGGATGGATGGTCTGCAAAGCAACTAGTGAATCATTCATGTGACTTAAAGATCCCCCCAAAATTAAACTTTGCAGCTGTCTTACAGGGAAAGAACTGGCTAAATAAAAATGCTTTTAGGTACATCCTCCTTTGCAAGCATTTTGCAACCAAAGTAGGGGAATTCACCGTGTACTTTATGCTTCACCTTGTAGACAAGCATCAACTCTTCACTGGCAACAGCTGCCAGTTAAAATGAGTAATATAACAAGTAATACAAAATTGAAAGGTATGCAACATGACTATCAATATATAAAGCCTTATACCCCACATCTTGAATATCTTCCAGTACTTGTATTATGCCTCTCTACATTTCTGTTAGTCTTATAATGAGTTATTCCTAAAGCTGTAAAAGTCTTCACTTCCAACCTTGCTGTCTTTTGTCTTATGCTATCAGTCCCAAAAGTGTATTAACTGGAGGCATAAACAGATTTGATTGCTTGGGCAAGGCCTAAATCTTTCATTGTTTCAGTAACAGGTGAAGTGATTCCTGTTTATTACCAAAATATAACAACAAGTAAACAAACAAACAAACAGAAACCCCTTGGAGACGATTCACTGTTACTTTAGAGAGTACCCTGCTGTTTTTTTCCCTTGAAAATCAGAACAAACTCTCCACTGATTTGGTTTTACAATATCCACCTACATATTGGACAATTTTAAATGGTGTTAAATAATAAATGCTGACATTTAAGATACATTATCCTAAAGATTTTGAAGGAATGAGGTTAATTATGTTCAAGAAAAAATAAAGAATTATTATCACCTCTCATTTTATTACCCGGATTAAATGCCAGAATCTTTACTTAATCATTTCCTGTGTGTTACTAAGGAGTGTATCATACTTTTTTAATGAGTAAGGTGAATCATAATGAGAAAATCAAGGATCTGGAATTTAAACTTTGATCTTAATTATATAAAAAAGAGATGATAATCACATTTTCAAGCAATTACTGTACACCTCTCTAATCTATAGCTACATTGCATGTATTATATCAGAAGGAAACCAAGTGTGAAATGTATTAGTTGTTTAGGAGAACAAATGGAAAAAAAAAGTGTTATAATCTATTTAGCATTTTATGGCCTTTGCATCACAATTCCTGGAAGAATAATAGCTCTAACCAACAAAACTGGCTTCTATATGATACCTATTTGTTAGATAGTCTGGTCATACACAGATGAACATAGATTTTAACATAGCAATACAATGATCTATTTCAGCACTGCAGCATGCTTTGCAACTACTAGTAGATGAATCTTCACAAAATCCTTACCATGAAGGGTACAGGATATTTAGGATTTAGGCCTTAAGCTGAGCTTATGACAACATGGAGCTGTACAGCATTCGCATCTGGGTTTTATGCTGGGTCCACAACCTACTGACACAGGCTCCCTTCCAAGATTCAGCAGCCTGGGTGCCATATCTTGGGAGCTCACATTTATCTGTATGCGCCTTTCATAAATGTAGGAGCCTTATTATAGTCATACACTTTTGATATGGCTACCAGCTTTCAGTGATTTGAAAAAATATATTTGCTATTGTGTGACTATGAGAATAACACCAAACTTTCTTCCCTTTTTCTATACCAACTTTTCTTAGAATTGTAACCCTATCAATACAGAGAGCACAAGAACACTACGCAGAAGCATTTGCTGCTACCAAAAATTACAGTTAAAATAAGAACCTCAGCCATCAAAAAAGGACTTTATTCAGAGGAGTGAAACTGGCCACCAGTGCGAAAGCTCTGCAGACAGAGCTGAGACCACATAAGCAAACCGGATCCTGACAAAATGTGTGACTCGGGGAAGGTGAAACTTCACCAGAGGATTGGAGAGTCTCTAAAGCAATCACTGCAGCATGTTAGATCTTACATGCCATATTTACCCTCCAGCTTAGGAAACAAAGTATCAGAAACCTTTGTACACCTAACTAGGCATTCAGATTGGACTGCAGAGGTATATTAGGTAAATTTCTTTTTAAACTCACGTTCTCTTTTAATCATCTTTCTTCCTTTTCTGCCTCTCTTTTTCATAAGCCCTTGTCAAATTGCAGCTGAAATGGAGCTCAAAAAAACACTTTGTATCTAACACTTCACTATTTTAAATGCCTATCTTTTCTTTATATACATCTAAGTGCATGTAGCCTGGATCAAGATGTTATATCACATTTCCTTTAGAACAAAACTGATACCCATTTAAACCATTATTACCAAGGACAATGGTAAGCATTCTTTTCCAAACTTTCAGCAGCTGGAATACAGTAACAATTGTAACACAGCTGAAAATGTAAGCAAGGAAGTAGCTGTAGCTGAGCAATATGAAAGGCACCACTTGTTAGTGGTCAAACTAGGTTTGCCAAGATCAACACCACTACCACCACCCAAAAAAAAAAAACAACAGGCATCTCTTCCAGACAGTGCCTAAAACAAAATCTACCTCAGAACCTTTTAATTTATCAACTCAAATCCATGAGGCAATGAAAAAATACATTTTCTAATTATGGAATTATATGTTTTCTATGAAGTACTTTTTATTATTTTATATGATTCTATACAAATACTTACATTATTAATAGAAGGGCATACTGGGTTCGATCCGTGAAATCTTTTGGCAGTGACAACTGTAAAGGGAGTTCTTTTAAGAAAACAGCAAGACATTAAAGGCTGGTAGTTACACAGATGAAAAACAGTAACAATTCAAGAAAGCTTTTTGTTTGTTAAAATAATATTTTGCCAAATTTACCGTAATCCTCAATGTGCAGCATTTTAATTTCAGTTCTGGAATTCTTTTTCTTCAAAACAGCTTCTTTCAACAGAGCATTATTCTCCAAAATATAAAAATCTGTAGAAAACAGGAAGTAAAAACAAGCTGAGAGTTACAGAAAACCATCATTCAAAGAGAAATCAATATTAAAAAAAAAAAAAAAAAAAAAAAAGAAAAATTAAAGGAAAGGACACAAACGTGCAGTAACAACTCTTGTAAATTATTTCCTTATTTTTTTTTTAATATACAATATTAAATATAGATATAATGCAACTGCTTTGCAATTCAAGGGAAATCAGTTTAATTCAGAACATATACAACTACTCTCATTTCTGGCTTCAGAAGGCTTTGTTTTCTTTAAGCACTAACAATGAAATCACTGATGACCAACATGAATAGTAGTATCCCTGACAAATACTAACAGCAGATGTCACAGGCTAGTCTGCTTGGCAATATCCTAAGCCCCGAGTAAGCACACTTCTTCAGGCTACATATTCCAAATCAATATTTAGCCATTACAGCTCTACTTGATCACTTCATGTCCTTCTCTGTCTTCTGCACTTCAGCCAAGAGTAAGACTTAGTTTGGTTTAAAGCTGCAGACGTGAAGCAATCCTTTTGCATATGGAAGAATGATTAGTCTTTTTTTTTCTTTTCTTGTTTTCATTCAAATTAAAAATCTTGTTTCCAAAATGTATATTTTTCATTAAACAATAAACCCTGTGCTTAGGTCAAAAAGAGACAATCTAGAGAATGCCTTTTCTGGGCAGTCAACCAAAATGGTGTAATTATAGTCTGAGGATGAAATAATTGAAGTAATCCATAATCATTGTTTTATTAATTGAAGAGGATAATCTAATCTTGCACTGAAACACTGTAGATAAATTATCTCTCATTATTTGCTTTCTCATTTTTACAGCAAACAACATCCCTCTATCCTCACTTGCTTTATTTCTTTTAAGATGCTCGACATAAATCTCTTAACAATGATTCACTATCAGTAGTAGTTTAGATACGAATAATAAAGAGTCAAAGAGTACCTTCACAGAATTGAGTAGCTCTACAGAAGTCAATTAGTTTTACTTTAGCAGTATCTACCTCTTACTGAGTTGGATAAAACTCCTTCCCCTTGGTACTGAGATTTACAAATACTGTCAACAGTGACATCAAAAAAAAAATACAAAGCTGAAGTGCAAACATTAATTAATGCTTGCTAGCACGATACTATTGATTAGTATGCTACTTCAACATGCAAGGTTAGGTCATCTGTTGTTGTCATCTGTGGCTGGCAAGGACAAAAGGAATACAAGCAAGCAGAGTACATAATTTCTGGATTCTGGGAAAAATTCTGGGGATAATCTATTGAATGAAACTAGGACAGGTAAGGATTGGTCTAGTAGATTTGAATGGAAAGATTCAACCTTTCCTCCAATCCACACCTTCACGCTATGTGGAACCACAGTGGAGTTGGTGGTAGTGCTGTTACCCCTATTGCACTCGAGAAATACCTTAAGTGAGGAAACCTCTGCTGCTCAAGGATAGTCTTCTATTACAAAGCATCCCAAACAGCCAGGAAATACCTGGCTATAGGTTTGGTGTCAATATGCAGAAGGTAATGAGTAAAATTTCAAAATTAGAAGTATTGAATACCTTCCTAAAAAGGCCTTGTTTTTGGATTTGTCTTAATTGAAAATATCAGTGGAGTTGGTCTGATTTGAGAAACGTAAGAGCAGGACTAAGTTCATTGTATGTAGGTCAGATTTTATGACCAGTCCTCCAAGGACTGTACTTCAGTTCAAGATAATTGGATTATAACTTTAAAAAACATCACTAAAAATCTGAAGATCTGCAGTAAAGGCAGCATAATTTACATAGAAAGTGAATGGGATGAAGACCAACCTGCCGTCTAATTAACTCAGGTGTAAATAGAAGATGAAAGATAAGCACTTAGTATAAAATGCATGTGAAAAGCCTGGAAAAGTTTTAGTCATTTGATTGCCTTCTTTCTGTATCATTTTCAGATGTGTGTGTTGTTAAATGGTAAATAATATAACTTTTTATGAATGACACATCTGTTAGTTTTCATTTACTTGCAACCATCTTCCCCCTCCTCCTCCACAGTCCCCAAATCAATCAAGGACAAAAATGAAATATACCTAGTCCATAAGAAATACTCACTTCCACTGTTACTTGTACTGTGTACACTAACGACTGGAACGCCTGGGCCTGTTTTGAAGACAGAAAAAAAAAACAGAGGAAGTGTAGGGTAGTTAGTACTTGTATTTCAGTAAATAACAAAGAATGAGAACACAAGGAACCTCATAAGGCCAGATCCCACAAGCCCTGTACACATGCTTCACATAAAATACAGCAGTAATTCCATCAGTCTCTCTTGGGAAGGACATGGTTCAGGCCAAGGACCAATGGTGTGAAACTGAGGCTGCGTTCTGTCTCTTCAACAAGCAGTCTTACTTCCTGCACCTAGAAGGAGATCTTTTTCTTTTTATCTCCATGTTTAGCAACAAGTGAAGAGTATAAAAATTAGAGGCACTTAAAGGCACTTTCTAAAATATAGCAGTTTGACATTCCAAAGCTGTAACTTTAGGTTGATGGGAAATTGAATTAATGATAATATCCACTTATATTCTTTATGGAAAAACTACAGAGGTGTTGAAAAATTATCACATATTTCACTTAATTATCTGCTCAAGAAGCTCCTTTAGTATCTCAGCTCTGTAATAGCAACAATGTCACTGTTAAATCTAGGTGTAATGTAATTTAATCTTACTTCATGAGCTGTCCCACTCCCCACCTCCCCCAAACATGGAATTTGTGTAGAGGAAATTTAGATTTATCTTGGTAAGACAAGAGCTTCAATTACATGCAGGTAGCCACTAATGGGCTAGGAAGGATGATGCAGAAAAGCCGAAGTGCCTGAGAACCCTATGGCAGATATGGACCCTCCTTTGAAATTAAGATTTCCAACTCCTTATATATTCTCTGGAGAAAAAAAAAAACACCTTGAGAACAGTTCACAGAAAGTTTAATTCATGTGTTTTGAGTCATCCTAAGGAGGTTGTCTCCCTCAATTAATTGTGGCACAAGCCTAGGGAACTTAACTACCTGAAATAAATAGCATGATGCCATTCACAGCCTCCACCGAAGATTTTTATCAATTTAATTCTCTACCTCAAGGGACAGTATTGACAAAAATCTTACAGGAAGACTGCTGACAAATCATAGTTTTCTGCCTTAGCTTTTAAATAAGAGAATTTCTTCAGTAGTCCTTATTTATTTATTTATTTATTTATTTATTTTCCAGTCCTTTTTATTTTTTTTTAAATGTGTTTTGCTCTGAATTCTGTTTTAAGAAAAACAGTTATTCAGAACATGTTATTTTGGAGGGGAAAGCACTGGCATTTTCCTGGCCATCTCTATTTGTCATCCTAAAAGAAAATGGAGGGATGATGCCAGATTTCAAAATAAATAAATGAATAAATAAAAGATATTAAAGGAGATTAAAAGCCAATCAGAAAGGAGAAAGACTTGTGTTAAAGGTGCTGTATTATTCAAAGCATTAAAGTTTATTGGAATTAAGCACACTCTTGGGTTTGCCACTGACCTCCTATAACTAACACTAAGCAATTACTCCCTTTGTGAATTACTCCCTATCTTATTTGAATTGAGAGACTTACATCTGTCAGTGTTTATGAAGTGCTAAAGGAAAAATCCACAAGCAGGTTAGAAAAAAAAAAAGTGTGATGCTTGCCAAGACTGAGAGGCTGAGAGCTGGTCCTCCTTCTACCAGAATAGAAATTAACACCTCACTCAGGAGAGTCTCTGGAGACCTTCTGGAGATGGATACAACTGGTATACTGAGACAGATCTGGCTGAGGGTAATTAAGAAGAAAAAATTATCCTAATAAATATGCTTATGGGTAAACAGAAGGCGGAAGAAACTTGCACAGATCAAACCAGTCCAGAGTTCCCCATAGGTTTTTGAATCTCTGGGGTAGACTTGTTTTCACAACAATTCAGACAGGCTTTTTGTTGTTGGAAAATGATTGTGTATGCACGTAGATGTGGTGTCACCTGTCTCCTCAAGTTAGTTTACCTTGTACACTTGCAAGCAGTTCTGTGGTAATGTTGCTGTCAACAATACTGTCATAGATTCACGCCATCATAGGCATTTTACAGAGCTGTAGCAGTACAAGGGGGCTGCACTACTGCCAGAACTGCCAAGCGCTGACCAACAGAAGAGAAGACTTCTGAATAATCTTAATACACATTAATGTTAGAGGTAAGGAAAAAAAAAAAAAAATGGTGTTTTATCAATCCCTGCCCATCACCCACATCTTAGGACAGTCTGCTGGATGCAGTTCAGTGAAGTATAGGTTTAACCTGTGAGGTGATCTGTGGTCCTACCAGCTCAGAGAGCTGCAATCTCCAGTCACTGGAAGTCACGAGCTTGTGAGGAATTCCTCATGCACAAGCTCCTACTGGCATCCATGGTTTGATTCCAAAGGAACAAATTTAAAATTACCAAAAAATAATAATAATAATAATAATAAAGCTATGTTTTTGGGCCCTAGGACATTGCTGACTCAGAGCAAAAAACTCTTCCCAATTTACCAGCGTTCCTTCTTGCTGGAGTCTGAGACATCTTCCCCTAGGGACTGTGCCAAGCACTAGGGAAAACTTTGCATACTCTGCTTAATGAGGAGCTCATTACTGGTGCTGTCTTTACTCAGATAAGGGCATCAGGATTAGTTCCATAACTTCTACCACAGCTTTAACCATGTATAAACCATACAGTTGGTATATTTATTTCTTATGATCAGCTATGTATTATAGGTGCGCTTCTACCGAAACCCAAAAAGAACAACAACAAAAACACACCTTATTTTAGCCAATATATATTCATAGTTTGTTCAAATAGATTCAATTCTGAAGCAGGCAGATTCTTTTTTATTTTATTTTGTGTGTGTGTAAAACCATGTACAGTTTCAAAAGAAATAGAAAAATGTATGCAAATAGAATGGGCTAGTTACATGTATTTCAGATGACGGGTTCCACTATTTTCATTCTGATGTTAGTTGAGCAAAGTACTAGAGGAACATTCTCTGTAAAATACTACAAGTTTCAAGGTTGATAGGCCTAGCTATAAACTTTATCACTGATTGTCTCATGCTTTTCTGAACTTCTTTATAATCTCACTTATTGATCAGTGTTTATTCTTGGTGTGGAATGGCTCTAGTTTTCTGTTTGTACGTACCAGCTCTGAACTGGTGCCATTTAGTGCTACTGGAATGCACCTAGCAAAAAAAGCTAAAAGTTATTTATTGCAATTCCATTGATAAAGAGGATCAGTCTATGTGGATTAAACCTTACCTGGTTTTTGGTAGATACACACATACCCATATATATACCCATGCATGTACAGAGGAGTAGTACAGATAGATACACATATTATATCCATACACACATAGTGTTACAGTGTTATATAAACATAGTGTTACAGTAAGAAGGCCCTCATTTTTTTTTTTTTTAACTAGATATAGTTGCAGAAGATCAATCCCAATACTATAATGAAGTTAATTGGTCCACTCATTGTTATGAATCACAGTGCCATCACTATAAAATCCCATATTTTTTGTAAAGGATTTTTATTCAGGGTGAATTTAAAAGCCAATGTCCTTTACTAAGATTGAAGCAACTTTCTGTTACCACTTATTTATTTAGCTTTTACACAGAACTTTCTTACTTATTGTTTTGCAATAAGCTCGGTATAAAATGTTGAGTAATCCACTACTGAGATAAATGTTAGACTCCAGCCTAATGTGCTTCTCAAAGGAACACATTAACTTAGAAGGAAACACGGTATAATTACAAGCTATGCATTTGACCTACCTTTACAATGCAGTAAAAAGTGCCTATTCATGGGGCTAAACTTTGCACTGAAGTATGTGCACTGATCTTTCAGGAAGTTACACGAGAGGCACTGACGATTCAATGATCCCACTGTTGACACACTGGGGGAAAAAAAAATACATCAGAAACATTTTCCATTGGAATAAAATACAATAAACCAAGAAATAGTTTTTCAAAGTGACAGAATTGCTTTCACTCCCAAAATCTGCCAAACTATCACCATCTTATTTTGACCCTGATGCAAACTGTTTTCAAAGGATTGAGTGGATTACCATTCTATAAACTTGGCAATGTGGATAAGATCCAAAACCTACCCAAAGCAAGACTGGTGTTTCAATAGCTAACAGAGCTCTGGAGTAACAACATTGGTTGTTACCATCATTAACCAGAATTAAGCACTGAGGTTTGTGTAAGAAGTTTTTTGTTCGTTTGTTTGTTTTGTTTTTATCTGTATTTGGAAGATTTTAATTAGTTTTAAAAACACAGACATATTACATAATTGCCTTTCAGTCCAGCTATTTAAATGGTTTTAAAGTGCCAGTGAAGACATAAGTGTAAAAACATTTTTGTGAAAATAGTTACCTTTTTTTAACATAAAATATCAGCTTTTCTAGTTTTGAAAAATTCTGATTCTTTCCTTCTTACAGTTTAAGTGTACTCATTTTTACATAGTCTACCCAACCCCCAAAGCAACAATTATGCCAGTTTAGCACTTGTGGCTTGGGATGAATATGTTGTTAACACAGCCATGTGTATTTCTTACCTGTGCAGCTGTCTTCCTCTTGGAGATTCTTCAGTGCTTAAGAAATAGCTGCACCCAAAAGATGAAGAAAGTTAAACTCAGTTTGGTAAACAGTCTGATCTGTGTGGTGCTTAGATTGGTGCAAGACATAATTACATTTTTTTTTTTTTATTAGAAACTCCCAAGAAGAAATGAAAATTTTGTATATAGAATACTTATTTCAGATGCTATATGTTTTCATATCAAAACAGCAACAAACATAGTATTTCATGGTTTCTGTTCAATTTCTGTAATGTCCAGGAGCTCCAGTAGCAACCAGGACTCCTTTCTGCACATAACAAATACAGAACAAAAAGTTCTTCCTTCTCTGAAAGAGTTTGCAATATAAATCCAAGGAGCAGAAAAAGGTCACACTGAAATTATATCATAAAATACAATAGGCACTGTGATACCCAAAAGCCTTTTTGAGCTGTAGACTCTTTCTTCTACCTAGGGACAGAAGCTAGCACCCTGGGGAATGCTTTACAGGCAAGGTTACGTGGGTGGAAAGCAGCTTAGTAGAGCTGCTGCAAGGAAAGTCCTTGTTGTGTCCCAGATGACATTCCCAAAAAGTTTCTGCTTGCAAGGCAGAAGGAGGGTAAGGAAGTCCTCTCAGGTGGCCAAGACAACTCACCTGCAGTCTGACATCTCTCTGCAGGCTGAGCACACCCTGAGACTCTGGAGATGACAGACATTGTTGCAGCCACACAATGTCCTTGCTGAAATACCGTTTACTTCAAAGAAAGTCAGGATTGGACACGTATTTATTTTTTGCAGTGTGCAGATAGATACAAAGGCTCACCAAGATTCACTAAGGTCATCTGGAGCCTTCAGACATTGTGTGTCAGTTCTTTAGTGCTCCCAGGAATCACTAGTTATGTGGTGCATTTCCTTTCCACTGTAATACCAAGTGGAGCTTTGGGAAAATTTCTCTTTCTTTGAATGATCTGGGTGAAATCAGGGGTTTGGATAATGCTCTCCATATCATTTGGTATTAAGAATTTGAGTCAGATCATCAAAGTCCAGAAACTTCACAAGCAAGCTGGAAAAATTAAGTATTTGGGGTTTTATCAAGTACTAAAAATTTGGTATGACTTGCTTTTCTAGAACCCAGGGAAAGGCCACAAAAATGTTCTTACTGATGCATTGTGCATTAATTTCTTGTATTCAGAAACCATAATGAGGCAACTGATGTCACAGTATGTTCCTTTTCCCTCTGCATAAAGACACACACAGTAATACCCTGGCAGATAAATTGTCTTACAGCTGCATTTTATGTACTCAGGAGTGTACAATTTATGGTAATGCTCAAAAATGAAAGAAATATTGTTGCTTAATTTTAGATACACTATTTCCAGTTAAATGGATTCCACTTTAATAACTCTGATATTTTTATAAACAGACAAAGAGAGTAGTGCTTACATCTTTTGAGTATTTTCATCATATGCCAGGATTTTAATAACTTCCCAGTTTCCTGATGTCAGGTGTCTCACACTGATCTGTTCACTTTTAGCCTGGAAAGAGATGGAATATATTAACTTTCATCTTACTTGTTACATTTTTCCTTGCCTAGCAGGATTGTTTGTGCATGTCATTACTGATTAGAGCTTTTTAATCTTTAATGTACAACATCTTTAATTCCCCAAATCCACATTTTGACAGGCTGAACTTTAAGTATCCTTTCTCTCCCATATATAAAGTTTTCAAAGCCATTAATATCAATACAGTCTCCACACAATTTTTTCTTTCAGTTGCCTATATGCTAACAGATGATAGAATTCCTATATTTCAAGCTAAGGATCTTGCCACTGCACATATTTTATTTCTCTTATTTTTTTTTTCCTTTACAGTGGCATAGCAGGGGAATCTGACTCAGACTCCTCTAGCCCAAACTCTGCACCAGGGTGTGCTCACTAAGCTTTTGTGTTTATTGTCCCCTTGTAGTGAGCTAACATTACTGAGATGCTGCACCAACAGCACTGTCATAGAGATTTCCCTGCCTCCCTCCATGAGGAATGCAATACACCAACACGGACATAGAAGTTCACAGGACCTACATCTCATCAAAATCCCTGCTCCAACAAGTACTCTGCAGAAGCCTGTCTCTATCTAGGGTAATAAAAGGAGAGTTTAATAGCCACTAAATTTTGGCAATTGAACCAAATCCTTACAAGTTGGGTGCTTGCTCCCTCTCATAAATTGTTTCTATCTAATGAAGAATGTGACAGCAGTTTTTCCAGCAAACGTACCAGGAACTGAATTCAGAAGCAACAGGATGCAATGCATATCTAACCTGAGGCAAAACCAAACTCTATAGCAGCAAGCAGCAGCAGACTCCCCACCACACACAGGTTAAAAACACGAAAGCTAGAGAGTGAGAAGCTCACCTGAGGGTGCTTGAGAGTGATAAAGCTAAAATTCTTGCTTGGGTTGATGCTTATTAAAACTTCACTTCTTAACGTATTACAACATGAGCATGCATGAAGTGTTTTTCTGTTCTAGGCCTGGATATAAAACCTCCTAGGTTTTCAAATCCAAGATAAACTTTGTAAAGAAAAGAGGTAATACTTCAGCTTATCTTTCTTCTTTACTGGGTGAAACTTCCAGAATTACAAGGGAGGTCAGATGGAGGGTCCAGTGGAGCCTTAGGCTCCATGAACCTGGAGCACCAGTCCATACCTGATTACAGTGGCTTCAATGTCCTACAAAAAGTCATAAAGCCAAAGACCTTTTTATATATATATATATATATATATATATATATACACACCTCTATTTCTCAACTGTATCCTGTAAACTCTGAGCTCTACACCACCAACAGCAATACCTAGAAAGCAGAAGATACTCAAGGACTCCTATGAGACATGTCTGGTAATGGAAAGACAAAAATGTGTCCCTTAGAAGTGACCTGTTTTCTAACAGATCTGCAAGGAAGGAATGGCTTAGTAACTGTATGACAAGTCTCGCAAGTACCAGCTGAATTCAAGATGCTGTACTAGGTGCTGTACATATGTTTATGATGCTGGCTCCTGTACTCAGAAAAGTTCTGATAATAGTGACGTCTCCAGGAATGACTAAATTACAACTTTACTATTACTGACTATTTCCTTTCTGGAAAGAGATGAGCTGCAACTACTGAAATAGATATTTAAATACTGAGATCACAGAATCTAACAAGAAACAGAAACAAAAAGCCCAGCCAAGCATTAATAAATATGGTTATTTTTCAAGGTTACAGCCATGATACATAATTTATGAAGCTTGCAGGAAGTTCTTGCCTTGATCCATTAAAGTCACTTTATAATTCTTCTTTTGTGGTCAGAAAAAAGACTTTCTAGAGCTGTAAAACCCCAAGTAAGAAATTTCTGGATACATAACATATGATTCAATCCCATTTTGAGGTTAGTGTCTTTTAAATATTTCATAAGTTGCTAAAAGCATTTGAACATAATAAAATACACATCTAGCCCTCTGCATTCAGACAGTAAATAATCTATGATAGATAATAACCTTTTAAACAGTAGCCTCCCCCTTCAAGAAGATTTAATTAGATGCTTCTGCTAACCTGCTTTGATTATATTCCATTTTATTATACCATTGACACATGCTTTTCTAAAGCGCTAAGAAATGCAACCCAAGAAAGACCATCATTTGTTACTACTTGTGCTGAAGACTGACAAACAAAACCATGATTAAATGAATCTAAAGCAAGCCATTAAAATTTACTTTTGTCACTGTATGTCCACTATATATGTGTTATGTCATCATTCATGTTGGGTCTGTAAAATCATTTCACCTTTCCTGCAGTTTGAAATTTAACTTTGGCTGATTTCTGTTAATGAGCTGAGAAATATACAGAGAATATACAGTATACAGAGAAATTAGACAAATTCCAACATTAACCAAGCTCCATCGTGATAAAAATGTGATTATGTGGGTACTGGTGGCCTGGTGGCTGCTTTACAGTCTGCAGGGCACCCATCGTGGCTCTCACAGGGTGTGACAAACATCTGATGGGACAACAGACTTTATGTGCAACGGTTAATATAATTTTTATGCTTCCATGTTTGCTTTAGAAATAATGGACAATCAGATTAATGCAGTGTGTAAAACATAACATATAAACACATTTTGAGTCCTCCTTTGCTCTGTATCAGCCCCATTACTATGCAGAATGTTGATCATTGATGAACAATGGTTGCTGCCTGAGATATTACATTTCTTGCCTTCCTAGGAGCAGCTATATACTTAAATACAAATTTGACATACGTGGTACCATTTAGACTTGTTTATTCATGATTATAGTAGTCAAAATATAAAGGTTTTTTAATTATTTTTGGAGCTGCACAGGACTCAGGGCTGTAATTCTGCCTACCAAGGATAGAATACTAAACTACTAATCATAAGCTTGACATTAAACATTATTGTAGAGGTACTAAAACATACATTTAAAAGTATGTGTACTTTTAATTATCTTATTGTATGAGTTGGCTTAATCTTTTGTTTAAATGTTTTCACAAATGAGCATCAAGTTTGCTGGGTTCTTTAGTAGTAAAAATGTCACAGCATACAAGTTTAAGGAAAATTTTATTGTATCTGTAACATCCTTGGGAATACTGATTTTTTTTTTTTTTATCAGATCTATCTATATCTATATATTTTTTAAAGATACTTATTCATAATAATTGGAATGAAGCCAAAATATGACCAATTGACTAAATTGCTTTGTTCTGGTGAGAACTTTGTATTCCTTTAATACACCTTTACCCAATTCTCATCTAAGTTACTGTTTTCTTTAGAAGATAGAATTTGACATGTCTTTGATCCCTTTTTCGTTCTCTGATTCTTCCTCAATATATTTACTCTAGTGAATGAGTATCTTCTTGCTTCTTCAGGTTAAAATTCCATTAAGGTTCTTTTGCTGTCTGCAGTATGCTGTGAACATATTTCAGACTTAATAATGTTCACACCAGAACATTGTCATAAAGGGAGATAATAGAGTTGCCGGGTGCCAAGTCTGCTGTTTCGATGTTTTGGGTATCTTGATAATCCCTCCTGTGTCATATGGGTCTGCTAAAGCACCTGGATTAATGCTCTGCTGATTTAAATAGATGCCTTGGGGTGTTCTGTTCCAGGGCATAATTTCCTTTATTAGATCATCACAACTTCATGCCAGTGACCTTCAAAGTCATAGCACAAATGTATCTTCTTTCAGATTCTTTGGAGAAGCAGTGGTCCTGAGAAGTGGAAGCCACTGGAAAATATTGAGATGGGTAATAAAAGGATCCTAATTTTTGCAGCATTATAAGTTTTTGGTATTGTTTCCCTTTCTTGTTTGTGCACAGCCAGAATTCTGAATATTCCCGACCAAAATTTAAAATTATACATATATGTTTATAATGTATAGAAAGAGGGTTAAAAAAAAAAAAAAAAAAAAAAGGACTTCTGCAGGTCTCTTGAATTTCTGTGGCTATCAAACATTAGTACTGACAGACAAGTTTAACAAGAAAACATCTCTTCTTGGCTATAGAGGCACAAACAAAACATGAAATATTCCAAAGAGAATACTTTGGAAGTACCTCTCATTTACAGATCTTACATGCCACCATAGCACATCTGTAAGGAAAGAAAAAGAACTCCACTAATTCTGCAAGAAGTTCTGCACAGAGTGGCAATCTGGACAGGATACATGACCACATACATCCACAAAACCAGTGTTGAGACTACTGAAGTACGAAGTCTTTGCTGAGGCCTGATGTTCACAGTAAGAGTCCCACATAACCTCTGGGATATTAAAAATAACCAAAAACTTACCTGAACTAGAAACATGGCTATGTGGTGAAATTCACCCCGGCCTCCCTGCTTCACTGGCACAGTCATGAAGAATTTACTGCCATCCCTGGAGAAAACTGGTTCTTCATTCTGTAAATATAAGATTGCTTTATTTCATTCTGCTTTCCATTACACGTTTTAAGAAAACATCACTGAGTTTCTTGATGGTTTGTTTGTGTTGTTTGCCATGTTCTTAAGACAAATGGAAAAAAAAAAATCCTTAGATTTTAAATATATTCTGCTACGATTAAAAACAAACCAAAACCAATATATATATATATGGTGGCTACAGCTACATGTAACACATGCAGGTAGTAACTATTGAGTTTCCAGTAAAAGTTCTGGTAGTCTCATCCCTAATGCATTGCGATTTCCTAGGACACATTCTCTTACAGGCATTCAATCAATGACAGAAATAAATCCTACTATGGATGAAAAGAATAAATGTTTCCAGTGCCTGGGCTCAGAAAAACTTTACCAAGTACAAACTGAAGACTCATTAGTTTTGATAAAGTTATATGAAAAAAAGTATATGCACATTGAAGTGGTATTCTGAATCGTGGCCTTACCACAAATTGTAGTCTGATGTGATACCATTTTTCCATGTGTAACTTTACACAGAAGTATTAAAGGAAAACTGCTTTCTATAAAAGCACAGATTTTTTAAAAAATGATTTCTCATTTGCACACTGCAAAACGATGCCTGAAATGTATTTTAAATAGAATGTATTTCATCTATTTATTGGGTGGCTCTTCTGAAGCTATGAAAATGGAACCATTTGCTGACATATTAGCTCAACATATTGTTCTGGGTATGAATTTAGAAATATTCCCATTTTTTTCCACTTTTAACCCATATGACCTCTAATCTTTGAACTCCTTTGTGCTTAATTTGATAAAGTAATAAGAACAAAATAAAAGACCATCACCAACAACAATAATAACAAAGTGTCAGCAGAGCATATAGGATGTGTTGAAAAGGATTTGTTTCATCTATCTTTAGCCACCTAACACTCATGTAGGTACAAGCTGGTTGTCCAAGTGCCTGCCTATACTCAATGCAAAGAGATCAGAAACTGAAGGGAACATTGCCTCTGAAACCCAGACAGGCACCATCAATGGGCTGAATTGCTTTCTAGAAATGTGCATCTTATTCCCCCAATGACATGCTAAATAGAAAAATGTCTTGTGTGATGCTAAGTGACAGGATTCCCACTACCAAAGAAGATGCCATTTGAATGTTTACACAGTCACTTTCATAATCCTCAGCTGTAAAAGTAAAGATACTAGAAAGCAGCAAATTTTAGAAGTATTTTAATAGCTTTTAAAGTATGTAAAGTATTTTAAATAGCTTATAAATAAATAAAAATGACAATGTAGCAATGAGAAAACACTTTACTGTGAGGGTGACAAAGCACTGGCACAAGTTGCTTAGAGATGTTGTAGAGTCTCCTTCTCTGGAGATACTCTAAACCTGCCTGGATGCTATCCTGTGCAACATGCCCTAGGGGACCCTACTTGGCAGGAAATTGGACTAGATTATCTTGAGAGGTCCCTTCCAACCTCAACCATTCACTGATTTTGTGAATTATACATTATACACACAGAAACAGCATTTATATCATACCTGTTTAGGAAGCCACAGGTCTGACTGCATTTCATATTTCTATAAGAGAAAAAATGGCTTTTATGAAATGGCCCAAAAATATTTCACACATTCAGCAAAAGGTCTTTAACTATTTCATTTATTTTTTCTCCTACTGTGTTACAATCTTCACATCTCTTCTTTGGCACTTACATAGAACTGAATGATAATTTAATTACAAAGTCAGCTGCTTTATTCTGGGTTTTTGGTAGAACACCACAGGGGACCTAAGAATGCCTTTTTCAATCCTTTTTGATTAGCTACCAAGAAGCTTTATGCATGCAGTCCTATTTGTTCTTTACCTCTAGGCATCATCTGACAACTGGATATATTTTAGGTTCTTCATCAACACTGGGCAAACAGCCAGCGTAAAACTCAAAGTGCAAGACCTTTTCAAATCGCAATCCCCTGTTTTAATGGCTTGTAGTTCGGTGTCAGTGACGAGGAAAAAAATGATTTTTTTTGTTATTGGTCATGATCATATTTCAAATCATGCAATCTTAAAAACAATAACATGTACATGTTGGAAAAAATGTAGAATGTATGTCAAATGTTGTAAATTGTCACAGTCACACAGAAGTAATGAACATTTATTAGCTATAGAAGCATCTGTACATATATGGCCTGAAAAATGAAAAAGCTGTGGCTACTTTATAAAAACAACTGTTTTTATAAAGCATTTTTTTTGAATTGAGAACATGCAAAATGACTAAAGGGGTTTACAGTTGAAGAAAAAGTTTAGAAATGTTTAGAGTTGAAATCAAGTGGCATGATAGAAGGCTATAATTCCACATTATGGCCTTTACTTATCCGTTACTGAATTCAGAAACACCACCGTACCCTAGTGGATGCTGCATTAGCACAGCCCAGGGTTACAAACACAAGCCCTGTCTGAGCTGTGCTCACTGCACTGCTGGCCTTACTCACCCACCTCTAAGGCCTTTCTCTGCACTTTATTTCTTCTGGAGTGGAATTTCTCTATCCCTCTCTCTTATATTATGTCCTGGATTACAGCTCCCTGGATACCTACTTCAGATAAATCCAATTGACCTTGGAGCACATAAGGGTTTCCTTTCAGAAACAACTGCTCACAGTGATTCGCTTAAATCATTTTCTTAAACTGACTTTCTTAAAAAGTAGATAAATAAATAAAGGACAGAAGACTCACAGGAACCATGCAGCAATCCAATCAACAAATATCCATGTTCACAACCTTAACGCATGGTCTGGGGACTAATGATCAGTTTCTGAGTCAGGAAAAGCAACCTGCATGTTGCAACAACATTGCATACAAGCAACAAGCTTAGAAATGATCCCTAACGCTTTAATACAATTTACTTCAGTGGCACACAGATAAGAGCCTTTTGACTCAGAGGCCAGACTTAGACCTACATTAATGACTCATAAGCATCTACACTTCCAAATTATACCCTCTACTTTGGAGCATCTGTTGTTACTGATATTAGCACAGATAGGCAATATTTCTACTTTTAGCTGGTTCAGGGAAGAGACCATGACTCAGAATGGGAAAGTGCCTTGCTGCATTCAAAATGCAAGAGTGACTGTGAAAATGGAGAGATGTACTGCAGGATTGTCAGATGTCAAAGTCTGTGACAAAGGATGTGATGAGGCTGAACTCTTAACAGCAAAAAACGTCTTTCAGCTTGGCTCTCAGAACTGAAATATCCCTATTGCTTTTCCATTTTATTTTTTTCTAGTTATTTAATTCTGCTGTTGAATTTGCAGGAATTATCAACATTTTACATGTTTTCCTTAAATGTATGTAAGTTGTGAGAGACAGAAAGATCTGAGATGAAACTCTATAAGGGAAGAAAGCAGAAATCAGGCGGCATGAAAATATCTGAAGGAAGACAAGCTTGCCACTGCACTAGCTGTATTCATAGTACATGATGTTCAGCAACTGCAGTTTCCGATGAAGTTAATGAATGAACAGAGCTGAGTAGTTCTGAAAATGTCACTCAGAGTTGCTAATTGCATAAAATCATTTCACCAGATTTGGAATTTTCTCACATCTCTATTTCCTCTCTGTTGACTAATTACATTCAGCTTGCAACTATGGCATCTGCAAACTGATTTCCAAAAATCTTTTTCTGAACATGAAAACAAAATGCAAGAAGAAACTTTGAAAAGAAAGTTTGGGAAGAAACCTGACTTACCCTGCTGCAAGCCCCAGTTGTTGTTTCGCAGACTGTAAGGATAGAGATATTCTGAGGTCTGTTTAACCATCTGACCACAGCCTTAGTGTTGCTTACCCATTTCACCATGGTGATGTAATATTCTCTGAGTAAACAATGAAAACAAAATGTTCAGATCAATCCTATTTCAGATTAGACAGTAAAAAAGATACATAGTTCACCGAATACTGAAAAAAAAAAGTATGGATGTATTTGCACTGCATGACAGTATCAGCACCAAGGGGTGGAGATAAAAACAAAAAAAAAGAAAATGAAAGAAAAAGACCACCATCTGTGTTCCTGGAGGCAATAAGCAGGAATGCTTAATTCTAGTATTCTGTTCCCATGGGATATTTGTACTCTGTTAGCACCTCCTTCTCAGACATTTGTGTAACATATGTCTGCAAACACACATAAGCTGTGTACTTGTTGGCCAACTTAAAAAGCAACACTGAATTCCAACAGAAAACAGTATTTTCAAAATTGCTTTAGAAAATATATATTTTTGCAAAAGAATATGGTCCAAAAAAAAAAAAAAAAAAAAAAAAAAGGTCTGTAATGGACAGATGAGATCACTTTAAAATGTCATGATATAAAATAACAAGTATTTTATTATGAGACCTCCACAGAAAACAAAGTCTCACTAAATATCCATGCGTGTCAGCTTCCATTTTATCAAACTGTTCATAACATTGAACAAATTGTCCCTCCAGGCCTGTGGTAAAGCAAGGGAGATTTCCTAGGTAGGGGCTAATGGTATGAAGTATCTGCCTCCTTCCCCCTCTGCAGTCACACAACATAAGGCCTGTGACACTGCATACAGAAGCCTGAAGACAGCCAACATGATATGTTCAAAACAGATATTTTCATGTATTTTAAGTACTGCCTTTCTCTCCCTGTACTTCAGTACCACTGACAGCATCCACAAGGTAAACAGCATCCACTGACCCCAGTGCCTGAATTATCCCAGAACCAAATTTTACAAAACAGAGCCTGAGCTGTTCCATTCAAAAAAGTCTGCAAGGAGGGAAGGAAACAGGAGATTTAATCATTCAGAATGCAGCTGATATAGTAATTAATTGTCTAAATCAAACCATAACATCATCTTCCATCACTTACATAAACTCCATGATCACTGAAGTGAAAGCAAAAGATCATTTAAAAAATCTTTTTCTTTTTTTTTTTTTTCTCCCCTCTCATCAACTGTGCATACAAATGTGTTCAAATGTCAATAAATTCGGACTTGGTTTATCAGGAGTGTAGTACGGTGTATATATATATGTAACAAAACACATCCTACTGAACTTAAATACTGCCTCCAGGTAATATTCCTTTATAATTCACAAATTTCCACTTGTTTCATAAACACAGTGTGCGTACACATACAAAGCAGTGGTGTTGTTGCCCATCAGTAGATATAACCTTGTTAAACTCTGTAGCAAAAAATAGTATGTTTTATTAGACTGACTGCTACAGTTGAATAGAAACAGAGAAGCCTTCAGGACAAAACCTATCTTAGTTCTGAGGAAGCTGCTATCTGTCTGTATCTCCAAACTTATTAGGTTGTTTTCAACTAATCTATTGTTCTAGTAATGAAAATAAGCTCTCTCTCTTTCCCTCCAGGCCCAAATACACAAATGGACAGGGATTACCAGATCTAGATCCTCTGCATTTGTACATATACAGTTTCTTCACAACATCACTTTAAAGAGACTATGCTTTCAGGACAAAGGACTGAAGCAAATCATGAAATAAAAACTACACTAGATCCTCAGTCTGAAACCATTTAACTAGGTGCTTTACAGTACTTTGCACGTTCAAAGCACAACTTCCATTCCTCTTCAGGAGCATATCTCAAGTCAGACTGATCAGTCAGTAATGATGGAGGTTGTACAGGACTCACTTTATTGCAAGTATTATTAATCAGGCGATGCATAAAAACAAGAGCTTCAAAACTCCTTGACCAGACTGAGAGATATTCCTATTTTATAAACAGATATAAAATTCCACATTTTATATCTAAATCTGTTGCTTGGCTTCAAATTAGCCTAAGGCAATCAGATAAGACAACCAATCTAAAGAAAAGACAGCTTTCCCTTAGGAAACAGGAACATAGAATGTATACAGCCACTGCAACAGGAGGAGCTGGAACATCTCACAAGTGCCATGGAGGTGCTGCAGCACCAAGACAGGTGACCTCTTGGGGCCTGAAGGGAATGGAGTTTATTCAGTGAGAGAAAAATCTCCAACTGTAGCTGCTAAGAAAGCAAATGCTTTTCCTTACCGTATGACAATTAAATTTTTTTTGAAGACTCGTAATGTGGTGAAATCTGGACTCATTTTTCAGAACTGATAAAAAGCATGTTAGATATCAAAAGTGTTTATCAGCATTTGCCAAAATTGAAGTCCCAATTATTTTATTTATTTTTTAATCATTTTTCTTATAGAATGTTTTTCATTTATTTTTATTATCTCAACTGAGATAATCACAGTTCTAGGGAGATAGCTGAGCAGTTTGCTAAAACATTTAGCATCACTCAAGAGTGCTCAACATGTGTTGTTTCACTTGTAAGTGGTGGGTCTTGTTCCGCCTCATGTACAGAGCTTGCATTTCTTTCCACTGAACAGGAAATGGAATAATCAATAAATACCTTGGCACTGCATGGGAAAGCTTCAATAAAAAAAGCCTGTGAATATACTTTTATCTTGCAGCCTTTGGCTGAATATATTAGAGCCATTTGCTAAAAGGTATGGTAGTGAATTAATCCTTTACATTAACCTTGTGAGGTAGGTATTGTTATTGCTACGGAAGAAAGGAGGGAAAGAATTTTGAAAGAAGTGACTAGACAGCATATCTAAGAAAAAGTGAAAACAAAACCCTGTTTTGTTTTGTTTTTTTTTTTTTTAATAACAAATTGCCCCATTCCATCTTTCCCACCTGAAGTCAGAATCAAATAAGCTTTCTTTTCAATAGCAAGGCTGGTAGAAATATAAAAACCTTTAGGGATTCATAAGCTGATTTCTATTAGAAGTACATAAATACACAAATAATTTTGTAGATTTAGAAATGCATAAATACAGAAAAAAAAAAAAAAGAAAAAAACAGTGCGGGTTGGAAGACTGTTATTTATGTAAGCCCAATTTATTAAGTGTATAAAATTCCATTATAAAATATTAATTAAAAATCAATTAAAATATTCAAAATTTGTCATACAAAATCCAAAGGGTCTGACTGTATATTACAGTCTCTTTCAAAATGGAATATATGGAATCAGAATCATCTACCATATTTTTAGGCTTTGAAACTTTACTGGAAAAAATAATAAAAAGGACTAACTTAATTTCTTAAAGTGCCTTTTAAAATGTCATGGTCAGCAGTGTCAGGGAATACTGCAGAGCCAATGCAGTTTGCTCACAGAGGCTGAGAACAGAGAAAGTAAACAGTGGATGACCTCCACACTGAGACTTTTGAGAGCCAATGCACAGTTCTAGCAGAGAAATCTTCTCATCATGTGTGGAGGCACAGTTGTAATCCAGTAAATCAACTACCTTCTTTAATGTGGTATTTCATGTTTTCTCTGTATTAGTGATTTACACTTTGTAAAAAGAAACATATTTTTCTTCTCAATGGGTCTAAAATCTAGCATGGGGTTTGAAAAATCATCCTATATAATTTCTTAATATCATATTATCAACCTTTTATCTAAATATCATCAGTTACTAAGATTCTTCAGGTGTCCTAAATTACAGTGGTTTGAACTGACCTCTTGCACACCAGAGTGTTTTTTTTTCAAGATTTGTTGCAGAAAGTATTATCTGTCCAACTGGAACTTCAGGAGCTACTGGTGTATGAAGACACACAAATTTCACTTCATTTCTATATTGGCTTTCTAGCACTAATGCAGTACAAAATCATGTTTGCTACTCAAGAAAACATAACATAATTGTACACATGGAATAGAAATACCAGAGGGATAACTGAAATTGCACAGAATACAACCATATGTTAAAAGAAAGGCTGACAACCTTTTTGTGATATTATAAGTGCACAGTTGAATAAATTTTTCCACAAAATAAAACTTAAAGGAATAAATTTAAAATTTTGCCACAGTTTGGACAGATCTGTTACTTTTTAAGGTTTTAAATAACAGAAGCCCCCATTTGTGTTGTTTCTCTGAGTTGTAGTATAACTGCCCCACAATAGCAGTTGGTGGTGATTCGTGCATTATGTGTTTCCAAAATATGTCTACCCTGAAAGATCCACAAAGCTAATAATGATAGTGTTCTCTTCCATTTGATTCTGAAAAGCTCCTATTGCTTACTTCCTAATGACTCTACAATGAATTTATTAGAAAGGCAGTGAGGGAGAAAAAAAAGAAAAAAAGAAAAAAAAAAAAAGACCACTGAAAGTAGTTACTACTTTCATTTAAAATTCTCCCAACCATTATGGAGTCCAAAGATTTCCACTTTAGAAAGGTCTGTTCAAAGGTCACTCCTCATACTGGCATACATGTATATGCTGTGATGACCTGATGGAGGTCACTTGTGATCAAGAGTTACTCAAATCCAGAGCCAAAATGCAAAACTGGTAATATAATAATAGCTTGCACCTATTTTTCTAAATTTTATAGAACAGGAATTATACCTAGATTGCTAAAATGAAGATGCAACTCATTTTTTCCAGGTTTAAATAGTTTTACTGAGCCTTCTGACAAAGCAGCTATCCTGAAATTTAAAGGAGCATATCAGAGAGAGCAGAGAATATGAGTATTATTTAAATTAAACTGCTGCAATACCTTTATCAAGGACTCAAAACTCTGGTGAAGATGCCCTTTCAGGCTCACACCAGAAATTCCACAAACTGAGATAGTGTTCAATTTCAAGATGCAAAAAAGGTTTTAAGATATCAATATTAATTTTACTTTTTTAATTTTTTTAATTAATTTTTACTTTTTTTTTTTAATTTTACTTTTATTTTCAATGCGTTAGAGAGCAAGAATGAATCTGAAAAAAGTAAAGTGAAACCATAATATTTTCAAGATTATTTTTTCCTTGGGGATTTACATACTGCTTTCTCATTTCACTTCATATCTTCTGACATTTAAAGTACCATTTTAATGCTGTTTAAGAGAGTGAAGAGGCTAACCTTGGTAGCAGAGAATCTCTTTCAAATCTTATATTAGCACTTTAATTAATGAGGTGTTAGCAAACAGCAGGAGATTTTATTCTGCAGCAGTAGTGCGTCAACAGAAAGAAAATACTTCAAAATGCACAGTGCACTCAAAATAGTTCCTTTTACTAGCACAATCAGTAAGCATTCTAGCTGACATAAATAATTGCAAGACATAATTCACTACTGTATTATTCCTGCACTGTTTGGATGCCTCAGTTTGTGCAGAAGAAAACTAAACCACCTTAAAATTGGTGGCAATCGTTGTGAATCAGGAACCACCATTACCATCCTGATTGTTTTGGGAACAGTTACTGTAAAATCCTTTTTTTTTTTTTTTTTTTTTTTTTTTTTTAGGAACTACAAGAACAACAACATACAGAATTGTGGGTTTTTTGTTGTTGTTGTTCTGTTGTTTTTTTTTGTTTTTAGCTAGCGTTGACGACTCATTTTCATGATGGACTATCTTTCTTATTTCTTTTTCTTCTCCACCTGAAAATGCCCCAATGCCCGGAGAGAAGAGAGGAAGTGGTACTTCTCCTGCCCTTAGATCTCAGCTGTACCTGGACTGTAGCACCTCTTGGATTATTGCTATTGTGTAACAGGTTAGGGCTAGAAGATCATTAGCATGTGCACTGAAACCACTATGGGAATTTCATCAAGATGTTTGCAATTCTACAAATTGGAATGTGCTTAAGGGAAAGGATGAAAATTTTTGCCCTTAAAGAAAAGTTTCAAGGGATCTCAAATGAGGACAGGTAACCAGGAGCTCAGTTTGAGATAGTTACTTTAGCAGGAGAGTTACCATTTACAGACAGACCTCTTTATAAGTGCTCTGAAGCTCAGTTTCTTCTGATGACCCTACTATCAAGCACAGGCATAGCATAAGCTTTCTTATAGTCTACCTGGTGGCATTGCATCTCACCCTCTACCACCTCCCTGCATCCGTCAGTTGTAGGGTGAAACTAAACTTTCCATAATTTACCAGACTTTAAAATTTCAGAATATTCCTCTCTAAATGACAGAACATCCTGATTATGTGTTCTGTGGTACAATTCTACATTCTGCAATTCCACTTCACAAACTGAAAGCAACAAGATGTCATGCAGCAAGTAAAGGCAAATGCCATAACAAGCTCAGAACCAGGGCAGCATTCAGAGCCTTTGGCAATATCTTCAGATTCCTAATTTCATATATTTCAAGAGAATTTAAGCTTCAACATCAGAAGTGAGCAAATCCTAGGTCCCTGAGTTTTCTAAGAGGAGCATCAATCCAATACATTTGTATTTTATTTCACCATCATTACGTCCAGTCACGAGAACAGAGATCAAGTGTATTTCAGGTAAGTGTTGTGCTGAAGTAAAAAGGCAACAATTAGCCTGAGTCACGTTAAATCAAACCCAAATTCCCCTAAACAATGAAATTAAATACCTTGATTTAAAGCTGTCAGGTGGCATCAGTTCCAGTGTATGTGCTGGTCCGTAAAGATTAACTACAAAGAGCTTGACTGTTGGGTTTGTTTGACCTGCCTTTGAAAAGAATAAATAAAAATAGGAGCTTTAGTGGCACTGAATCAGTGACAGCTAAATAGGTTCAGTCATTAACATAATAAAGTATGTTTACAATAAAGAGAAAGCTCTGAAAATAAAAAATCACAGCCATACAAATTACATAGATAAAAATGTGAAGTATTAATTGCATCGTTCTCTCACTGCCCTTTTACTTCGGCAGATCTTCTGACCTTCTGGTGAAGAGCAAGGGAACGATGCTGAAAGTAGTTTGACCCAGTTCTTTAAAGTCAGCTGCAAGAATAGCCAGCTCCTAAAAGAGCAGTCAGAGCCAGCCTGCAGCAAAGCCTTTTCCAACCCCTATTGCTCTTTTTCCAAAAGGCTACTCTACTTCCATTTGAGATAACATCCCTCCTCTTCCTCCATCTCTTTCATTATCAGTTTCCCCAGGACTTCCTTCCCTGGCTTGTTGAGAAGAAAATCTCTGGTTTTGGTACTGTTCAGGACCCTGCTGTTTTGGCAAGCTACCTCTAAGAGAAACAAAACACTTGTTGCTAAAGGAGAATAAAATGGCAGTTTGATATATATCCACCAGGAAGAGCCTGATAAATCCTGAGGATCTATAGGAAGCCAGGACTCATCCTTCTCCCAGTAACACAGATTGTTACTAAGCAGTTCTTGAGATGAAGAGAAAGGACTGGCGACAGAAACCAAGGCACTGCAGGGCTGGTAAGAATATACTGCTAGTCCTACATCTGCCACTCAAGCCTCTTTTTTGCGTAAGACACAGGAGTCACACAACTACGTTGTCTCTTTGGGATATGGGGGAATGACAAGTGTGTGCTTCAATGGAAACAAGTTGTTAATATTGAAAAGGAAGGTAATCATATTTAATCATAATAACCTACAAAGGTGTATATCATACTCTTCACAGGGATATTTAGAAATGCAAGAGTGCCTGGTTGAAATATACCCACATGTTTCCTTCAGAAAGTGGACTTTTCTCAAAATGTACATGGTCTGAATGCTGTGTACACTTATTTCTGAGTGGTATGGGGGAGAAGAAAGTGGCATATGTGTATTTTTTCTAGTGCTTAGAAAAAATTAGAAAATGGATTTAACTAGACTCCTGGACTTTCATCCATAAAAACTTTAAAATTTGCCCGAAAGAAACATGGTCTTTCAAAGCCATCCTCCACATGAAAGCAGCTTATACAGATGCAAAGCTGTGGAAGAAAACCACTGACTGATCAAGTCCTTCCTACACAACTGCTACCTCCTTGTATCATTTGAACTGTACATTGTTTGTACATCTGTATGAGTATGAGTGGGCATGACCAGATCCTGGGCATGAAACACTGAAGCCTGGTCCAGCTGTGGAACTGGGTGGCTATGGCATGGGACTGCCCATCAGAGGTCCACTCAGCACCACCCTTTGCAGCATGCAATGGACTCATGCAGCTGAAGGTAGTTGTCCTACCCGACAACTCTCAGATTCACACTTCTCCCTCTACAACGAACGGCCTCTCAGCAATCTAAATTGCATAGACATTGTGTAATAATAATAATAATAATAACAACAACAACAATAATAATAAATTGTTCAGAAGTGAAAGACCTCTAAACTGAAACCCTACTTTGTTCTGGTGTATGCAGATTATACAAAATATAAACTTCCTTTCTCATTATTTATTTTTTTTTTTAAGAACACAGTCTGGGTATTTGGACTTGTACACACAGCTACGTATTTCAGTACTCACAAACACATATGGGTTTCATTTTATTTTTTAATCATAGTTATCTCTGATGGTTTTGTTTTATAATAAAGACCTAACTTTTTTCATCTATGTAGCTCTACCACAAAATTCATTGCCAATTAATGGTGTTTAATGTGTAGCTAGATTGGCATTAAATTGAGACATTAAATAATGTTTTTTTCATTAATGAGATTACTGAGATAGTAGTGTATCACTTTTATGCTGAATTGCTAATGAAATGCAATTTCTCATTTCTTGTTTACAAAGCTCATTTTTTAAAATATTCCTTCCTTTTTTCTTTTTTCTGTCACTCAAGGCTTTTATCTATGAAACCATGTCAACTACCTCTGCAAACACCATTAGTTCTTTATTTCAGAGTATTATTTCAGAGCACACATTATATTTATACATGCTATTTTTTCATAATACCTGCTACAGTCTAACTTTCCACTCCTTAAGAACAAAGGTTCATCTCCAAAATGTGGTAGCAGAATAGGGTAACAATAAAATTATCTAAATTCCTCAATGAACTTTCCTTGAAATGTCAAAGGAAACTTTGACACACACAGACCTACATATACCATCAGAAAGGTACTCAGGCACTCTGAAATTGCATGCAAAATATGGACAAACCGGTAAATTGGAAGATAATATCAACATTGGTACTTAACACAGAAATTATGGTTAGGGAAGCAGCTGATCAGGAAATCCCCAGAAAATGAGAAGCAATTTCCCTGCCTGAGCTCTTCTGTCTTTTCCCAACACAAATCAAAAAATCTTTCCCTAATTGTTCTGAAACTCAGTGATGGGTTTTTCATTTTTGTTTGTTTTAATTTGATGGCCAGAAAAAAAAAATGTTATTGTGGCTTATTTTATCCAAAGCCACTCTTTTGCATTTATTAATAGTAGCATAATTTAGTGAGATCTATATAACTGCAGCAGAATTTGTGCTGTACTTTGCACACAGTGTGTGACTCCAATGCAGTTGTGACAGTATTTATTTTTCTGTGCAGTTCTTCAAACATTTTACTCTTCTCTCAGAAGTGGTGCATTGATTTTACCATGCATCAGTGATGAAATTGCTATGAATCAGTCTGTCTGCTGCTTCCTTACCCAATAGTTTCTTTACAGCAAAAGGTGTTACAAGCCTACTGGAAAAAAAAAACATAATTAATATTTCCTGAAAACCAATTCAGCTTCTGTTATTCTCTAGAAATACTCCTTTTGTATGGTTGAATACTATCACAGAACAAAAAACAGGAGGTGGGAGCTGCACTCACTCATCTTACCTTAGGGTATGGATACTGCTTTCCTTTTGGATATAGGCCTCCAGTAAACCGGGGAATAACCATGTTTGGCACCAGAGAGTCATTTATGGTCAAGAATGCGAGTCTTTCACCATCTGGAGACCACCAGTGGGCAATATGAGAATGAAGAAGTTCCTCTGCAAAAACAGATCTCCTTAGGGTCCATAACAATAACTACCACAAAGCTCCCAGCTCATTCAGTTACCATTGATTCCTTCTTTCTCTGCCTAGTTCAAATGTATCTGTTGCAATTTCAGCAGTTTCACATTGTCCTGGATGAATGTTTGGATAACAAGGCATATCAAAATACCAAATTTCAACCACCTTACTCAAATTAATTGACATCAATGTAAACATGAAAGATGACTCTAACTGTTGTAACTGAAATTTTATTATACCTGATTTCTCTGAGCTGTGGCAGCTGGGTACCTTCATATCTTCTCATCCTGTATTTATGTAATAACTTTTGAAGTGCAATAGTTTGTCTTTTTGGCTCAGTTTTAATTCTTAGACAGTTCAATATTTTTGGTATTTTTGCAATATAACTTTTTGAAAATCAAAAATCTCCTTTTTTTTTAATAAAAAAATCCAACTTGTATTTGATTGCCAAATTAAAGTCCTTCTTTAAAATGCCATGCAGCATTTTCTTACATTTATTGCCATTGTATTTCATATTAAAGAAAAACAAAAGAGAAACAGCCATAGAATCAGCACCCAAACTCCTGGGATTCTAATACAGCATCTCCCAACCAACACCAAATCACCCTGTGCAGGTCTTCTGTCTTCCGTTTGTGAAAAGACTTGGATATTTTTGCAATGTATTTGATATTTTAACCTTTTTTTTTTTTTTTTTTTTTTTTTTTTTTTATGAGCATTTTGTATTCAGATTTTAAGAATTTGTCTGGAAAGCTAATTGAGAATAACATACTAACCAGATCAGAGGCCTGGATCCATACCTACAAAAAATACTTACAATGTTAAAATGTCAGTAGAGACTCTCCAAGATGCAAATCAGATCCTGAAAGGTTTGAAGTGTCTGAATGGGTTGAAGTATCTAGGGTTAGCTGTAATTAAGCTGGAACCTATCTTCAAAGCCATACATTCTGGGTCATGCTTCTCTGCTCCCTGACTCAATAGGTAAAGCCCTTTACACAGAAAACCAGCAGAGAATGAATTGTGAATATCAGCAAGCTTGTGGCCTTGCTGAAAATCAGCCAGGTATGAGACCTACATATCACTAACTATGTTCACAGGTAAAAATGAACCCAAGTACATGTGAAGAGGTCTATGCTATGTCCAGCAGGAAAGAAAGAACACCACCAATTCTGATTCTATGCTATGATTCTTCTGTGTCTTCTTCTTTTGTTCATACTGTTGTTCATACAAGCAACAAACTGAGTCCTTCCCCTCCTTACCTGTATTACAAACCCAGAATAGCTCCAAAGCTATGAATGGAGTTATTCTAGATAAGAAAAACATTCAGGTGTTTAGTTTTACTTGACTAGCTCTATTTGGAATGCCAGACACACTGAAGTCAGTAGTAAAAAAACCACTGTTTTCAACACATTGAGATTTCATTACTAAAACATTTTTTCATACTTCCTAGTATTCATAATTTTATTCATTTATTCGAAAATAAATTCCTCCTTCTCATAAAATATTGTTATATGCAAAACACCAGTTGATACAAAGAATGAACAGATACAAAGGCAATCTTGCAAGAAAATGAAAAGTCAAAGAAGCAAAAGCAACCTTAGAAAGCATTTTCTGGAATGAATGGATTTGTGCTGTAGTGTCTGCACAAGAACCTCTCATCTGTTTTAATAAACATTAAATATTTGTCCATCTTACCTTCATATAACCAGTCTGCAATTCCATTAAAAATAATTCCTTCTTTTCCCGAAGATGTCAGGCGCAATGAGCTACTCTTTACATCAGGCTGATAGTAGATGTTATTTTCAAAAATATAAATCTGGATGAGGTAAGAGGCATGTAGAGAAAAAAAAGAACATTTTGGTAGATATAAATTAATGTTCAGCAAGCAATATGCAATTTCTTCAGGCTCAGAACAGACTACAGAATAATTCATCATGAGCTTCCTCTGACTCTGACTTTGTATTTTCTTTTATTATCAATTTGGACAAACTAAGCAAACTTTTAATAGTTATGCCAGGCCAAATTCTTCCTTTGAAATTATTTTCCCAGTTAAGATGTTTTTATTAACTTTAAGAAACATTATTACATTCCTCAGAATCATACAGGAGGCAAGTTTTATAACAGTTGAATAAAAATTTTCCATTAATTCTAATTTATCTAATAAAATCTTCTGTCTTTCTAGCCATGAAATTAGACACAGTTCTGCAAGTAGATGCAGCACAGTACATACATCATAAATGTTAAGTTGCACCAGATCACGGTGTGGAAACTTACTGAAAAAATCAAAAGTTCCTGACACAACTTCTGATTGTGATACACAAATGTTTTACTTCAATTGTGCTACAAAAATGCACTTTACTTTGAAGTGCAGACTTCTCTTTTTCCTTCAAGTGACAGAACAGATGTCCTTTCCTCTGAAACATCCACTGATATTTCTCAGCCTTGTCTCTCACCTCTTTCTCAGCCTTCCCCTACTAACGTGGGTTTCAAGTTTACTCATTTTTTGAGACTAAGCTCTAAGCTCCACAATGAATTGAAATAAGAGAAATATAAAGAGAAGGTATGACTAGGAAGGAATATAAGGATGACAAAAAAAGTCAATGATTTTCTCAAAACTAATAATGCAGTGATGAAGGATGGTTTATTACATGGTAATTCTGCACACTCAGGTGAATTGCACACTCAGCTGTATCACCACCTTTCTACTATCAGCTAGCAAACCTTTTGATTCCTCAGTTTCCTGATTTTGTGAGTGTTGCCAAGGCCTATGACTAGATTCTTCTTTCAGCTATAACCACATCAGGGCTGCTTTTTTTTTTATTTACTGTGAAATTGCAATGGCCACAAATGCAGAGCTTAATCATAGCCAACCTAATACCCATATTACACACCAAACCTGATTCACGCTTAGAAAATTCAGCTAGCAGCACAAGAGAAACAACACATAGTACAAAATTCTTGTACCATGATTTCATGAACGTATGCTGACATATGGAATCTCAGGGACAGCTAATATTAAGTAAACTTACTTACACCAAAGAAATTTTAAAAGCCTAGTCATTTATTATCCTCTCATACTTCAATGATAAATGACTTATGGGAAAACACTAACCAGAGAATTAAGTATTATTATCGTTATTACTGCTACTCTCTCCTCTTCTAAATTACCACCTGAAATAGATTTCCATTTGAGTCCCCAAACTAATGGCATTTCTTGATATTCAACAGTAGCCACTTCATGATTCCTGGCATACGGACAGAAAGCTGATTTTTTTTTCATCCCATGAGCAATGCAATGATTTTCAAGATTCCTGTGAATCAAGGGTGACTTGGGATGATTTTTTGTCAGAAATTCAAAACTCTGCAGTGAGTTCAAAACCAAAGTAAAAATAGTTGACATATGATGCCGCATTATTGCCAAGAGAAAACAAGGATTAGAGAACTCTGGAAATAACAGACTTCTGTAATAATATTGACAAATACTTCTTGTCATTGTATATTTCCACAGTAAAAATATTTTGTTTTGTTTTCCTGAGATAAAAGGAACAAATACAAGTAATAACAAGGCATGATTAATTGCTTAGCCCCTGAAAATAAAATAATTTAGCCAAGCACCTGCTATTTAAGTGAACTAAAAATATTCATATCAGACTAAATTACAGGTAGTGTGGGTAATAGAAACCACTATACTGGCCACTGCTCAGTAAGGAGTGATTTCTTACAGTTCACTATCTCTTCTTATATAAGCAATTATTTTCAGAAGATTACAAAAAGCTGACCTGATCAAATGATTCTATTTTATTTCAGCTTCTTTAACTAGTGAGCTCAATATAATCAATTTTTGAAGATCAGAATTATAATTCTTTATTAAAATAATAAAATTATCTTAAAAAAAAAATCTTAAAAAAAAAAAAAAAATGAAATCCTCACCCCCCCCCTCCCTTTTCAGGCCATTTATATTTTTAGTGGTGAACATACCTGTAGCATCTAGTCTCTGCATTGAAAAACTTTCATTTAAAGCCATCATTGTCAGTCAAAGTACAGGATTAAGAACTACTTGCTTTATGACTGAACCATGTAAAGGTTTTAATCCTGTTATTGCTAGTTAGCAGGCATTGCTAATTACATTTGAAACATTTCATGATTGCCAGCTTCCTCGTCTTTATTTCCCACTCATTTCATAAAATGACTCTGTCTCCATCCCAAACCAATTCTCAGCCACTCTTTGAATATCCCCATAATCCTCTTAGTCAACTCTGTCACCCAAAATTTCCCATCTCTCCCCATCACTTGTAGAACATGTTCCTTTAATTTTGAAAGCTAGCCCAAAGAACTTTTTTTTTTTTTTTTTTCTTAAACATATGGATTAGAACATTTTAAAGTTCTTCAGAAACTCCAAAGCCCTCCAGCAGTTCTCTCCCTAGCAATCCTCAAGCTCATGGATTACTTGCATTTTACATTAAAAATGATGAATTTATATTCCCTTTGCAAAACATTTTATGAAATACAACTTCTACATAACTAAACATCATGTAAATCCATATCAATGATTTAGGGTTGGTGCACTGGAAAGTATAATTCTGCACTGCCTGCAGCATTTTGAAAGATCCATATGCCCATGCTTGAGGCTGTAAAAACATCTTAGAAAGACTCACCATTATGGGTAGTCAATCTCACCTGTAATTTGAGTCAGGAGGTGCCCTTTTCCACCTAAGCCTACAAATTGTACAACTTGTACTGGTAGGAATGGCTGCATTCGCATAGCCTACAAAAGCACTGACTAACCCCTGAAGTCAGGCCTGGATTTGCCTCCATTCCTGACCATGTCAAAGCACTAAATAATTACATCTGTAATTATTTATGTCCTTTACCACTTGGAAGTAAGGACTCAGACTTAAATTGTCAGTTTGTGCTAGTACAGCAAAACAGGCAGTGGAGTTGTAATAGGAGTGACAACATTACAGCGAAGAATACTAGTAGTGGCCTGCAAGGCTCTTTGCTTTGCTGTCTGCAAATTCAAGCTATGGATTCATTAAGAACAAACACTGAAGACGTTTTGCGTAGCCATGAAAACCAATCCCCCATTTTACTGCACTGCCAGAGCAATGCAGCCAACTAAGACACTGTGAAAAGGCAAACTTATTGGGTATTACTTTTGTATGGTAATTCCAAGTATAATTCATAATATATCCAAGTTAGAGGGGATCCACAATGACAATCGAGTCCAACCATATTTATATGGTATGTCATATACAACTCTAGAAACACTGAAATTGTAATGTATCACTACTTAAAATTAATTTTGTTCATAAGACATGAACAAATCTTGCTTGAACTCCCAATGCTGACCAGCAGACAGGCATCTTGGATTTGTGTCCTTCTGAAGCAGCCACAAAGAGAAGCAAGTGTATAACAGTTATGGCTTTAACAGGTCACTGATTTTATTTTATGTTGATTGTCCTGGTTACAAAAAATAAGAATAGAAATGGAAATATTCATCATCTGAATTGTGCAAAAAAATCTACATTAGAGCCTGGAAGAAAAGGAAGTCTTTAAACAGCATTTGTCAAACTCTCCCCTGCCCTTAAAACACCTAAGTTTTTGTTTGTTTGTTTTTATTTCATACATTTTAGACTCCTCAATGACTTCTTACTTTCTTAATTCTTTCTTTCTCAATTTAAACTCAATACTTTCTGGTGAAAACATCTGTAGAAAACTCCTTACAGCTCTACTTTATGCTGCATTAGAATGTTTTCAAGCTTTTCTTTCAAAGCACAAAGACTAGGTGTAAATTTTTAGGAGGCAGCTGTGGCTGCTGATTAGTTGCAGTATGGCAATATACAGGAGCTTGAATTTATGAGGCATTTTCCCCAAGTTCAGTTGTTAAAATTGAGTGAAGGAGAAAGCAACAAGCTGGAAAAGAACTGAAACTAGTACTTGTCCTACAACAGAGATTTAAATTCTCAAATACTGCAATGTACACAGCAAGTCACAACACTGTGATAAGACTTCGTGATCAAACTATATATATCTACCTATATTCTTGGACCAGAATCTTGCAAATACATGTGCCTAATATCCTGACTCCAGGAAGTAAAACTAACCATGTGCCCAAATGTTTCAAGGCTAGGAACTTCACGTACTTCGTCACTTTGTACACAGTGTTTTGAGCAATGTCCCAAACCAAAAATTTCCCTTTTTAGGCCATCTCCAGTCAGATCTAGGAGCAAGTAAAAGTAAAATGGCTTTTCTTAGTATACACTTGAGTCTAATTACTACATCATAAGTGCTAAAATGTTGACTGGAACTACTGAATCTTCCAACATTACTAAAAGGAGGAGTTGCTAAGTGTGTACCCGACAGGTACTCTCATGAATACATCAGTGGCTTTGTGCCCAAAATGCTTTCACAGCTTTTAGGCATGACGATAAGAAAATAAATTGAAAAAGGCACAAAGTGGAACCAGGCTATGCTATCTTAGACAGAAATTATTATCACACCTTTTTTTTTTTTTTTTTTTTAAACCTCCTCTCTTCACCAACTACTTCCCAAATATTTTTAAATGATTTCAATTTATTTTTTATTTACAGCCCTCAACTAATAATGCTGTAAATGGGAATAAGTATAAAAAAACTTATGGTCTTCAAAATCACAGGACCTTGTTTTCTTAGAGATTTGTCATAGCTAATCACATTAATCTCAAATAAATAAATAAATAAAATTAAAACTAGCATTTCTATATTTATTTCAATAACTATTTTCCAATTAATGAAAAACATCTGCAAAAATATTTTGGATTAGTGAGAGATTAATTCTTGATAATTATCATATTTATTTCTACTGACTGTGAAGAATTAGAGGCTCTGCTTACTTTGCTGTTCTACCTATGGTATTAATCCATCCCTTTCTTCCACATTTGACAGTCTCTAAACTATTGTTTCATAAACCTTCATCTAAATTAATTTATTCAAACACAGTTATTTGCTGTTTGCCACATGTTTCACAAGTGTGTGATTTTATTTCAGGCTGAGGTCTTAAGTGGAGCACCCAGTCCAAGCAGCTAGTTCCAGATGGCAGACAGCTGTGAAAACACAGGGAGATCCAATCACCCAGTTGAATGGCAAACCCAGTGCCAATAGCTGGAGAGACCCCTGTGTGTCTAATCGTTTCAAACACTACAGGCAGAGAAAAGCTGGTAAATTACATTTAAAAAAAAAAAAAAAAAAAAAAAAAAACTGCACTTTTCTCATTAGGTGCTCCATTGAAGCTTTCTGCACAGGCTTATCCACACTCCCCTGACTCTACAGTAGCATATCAGTGGCAGGACAAGCTTTTCACTCAGCAGTTGGGCATCAGCAGCAGCTTGCCCAGAGCTTTGTGGAAGCTGCTGTGCAATCACTTACCCTGCACAAAAGCAGGGAGTGGAGCAAGGCTTTGAGCTCTGCAAGGGGGAGCAGCTCCTCCACCAAAAGCTGCCAGGAGATAGTTAGCCCTGGCAGCTGAGACAGAGTCACTCTAGGGTACTTGCATGTGTCCTAGAAATTCATCCAGACACCAAAGTTCAGATTCATAGTTAAAAGCAAAAGCCATTTTCTTCACGTTGGAAGAGAAACATATCTCAGAGCTGCAGCCCTGGCTGACAAAACTTATCTCCTTCCCTGGAATCAGGCATTAGTCTTGCTCGCAGAGAAAAGCTACTGAACTAGCAGAGGAAAAATGGCTCTCAAAATTGAGGTTAAGGAGGTAGACCTAACAACCCAGCATTAGTCCTTTCTTTAACACATGCAATGATAAACTTATTGTATATAAACATGATAAGGTAGCTTGCCATGCAAGAGCTTCTTAAAATAGATTACACATACATTAACCTTATGGGTATAATGTATTTTCATTGCTGTTACCCAATTCAAAAGGGACCCATCTTGGGTCTAGAAGCAACTATACTCATCCATGACACACTTCACACAAGCTGAAACAACTCTTCCCAACTCTGTACATCCATGGCCTTGGCCTGTGTCACACCTTAGTGTGGTGTGGCCACTGTCTACAAGTCAGGACAAAGTACAGCTGACCTACAGGATGCAAGTTTGCACATCCCCAATATAATGTTTCTACATTACCTGATGTGAAATGATAGTTGAAGTAACTAATAACAAACAAATGAAGCAGAAGAAAGACCTAAAGCATTGTCAGGCAGACATATTCCTGTGTGACCTTGGTAAGGAAATATAGTTCATCAGTCTTTGGACTACAACAAGTGTCTTCAGAGCCCAACACTCTACACAACAGATGACTCAATTGCACTTTTTGCTCTTTGCAAAAGGGTGTTTTTACTGACACAGTAACAAATATGGTCCTAAGGATTCCTGTAGGTAGTCTGGCTAACCAAATGACTCCACCATAATCACAGCTGATAGCTACATCTCAGCATACAATCTATCAGACCTCTTCAATTCCTTCTTCTTGTGAGATTGCCAGCTAATTAGTTGCATAATTAATTCTTCAAAAGCTTCAAGATGTTTTTCCATCTGGGCTTGCCTCTCACCATTTGTTCTGTCTCCTGTCTTACCACACATTAACCATGGCCAAATACAACTCTCCTTAGTTAGTCAATAAAATTTCTAGATGAAATGTGCTTTCTTGCTAATAACTCTTAATACAAATAATATCACCTATACACTATCCAGAAAAAAAAAAAAAAAAAAAAAAAAGTCAAAAAGTTACTTTCTTAATTGATCAGCAATTTTGTTTTTTACTTTGGTTTGCTCTTCAGAGATCAAACCATGACTTCTCCAATTCCAGGCAGTACTAAGTTGGCACAGCACTAACTGTTTCGCAGTTCGACCACATACTGGGAAGAGCCAGAAGGTCCCAAACCACAGACAGCAGCTGTATTTCTCCTCATCCTGAGTTTATGTTGGAACATGCAGTGAGACAAAACACACAGCAATGGGGAAATGACAATAACTTGTTTTGGTATATAGGACACAGCTAAAGGAGTGCAATCTGCAAGCACAGATTAAATGGCTTTGATATAGTCAATTTAAACGGCAGTTAACAAGCGGTTATAACCTTCAGTCAAAGATCAGTACAGTGTGCACTCATACATAAATGTTATGAGGAGAAATTAGCTTAAAGCTAAATAGATCAATCAAAACTGTTTGGCAGTCTTCATACCACATGACCGTGGAGATATATATATATACACACACACATAAATATACACACACACGTGCACACACACAAAGAGTTTCCTGAACACACTGCCCCATACACAAAGTTGAAAACAAGCAAGTGATCTTAAATTAACAAATAAATAAGTGGTATCTTATATAAAATCATTCATTTAAAATGATTTTTTTAATGTAATTTTTACACACACCCACATAAATTTGGTTCAGTTCCTACAGTTGTTTTGCCTGCAATTATGGGAAATACATATCATTCAAATGCCTTTGATAAGTAAATAATATTTGAACTAGCTTGGGACAGGAAGAAATTGAAATCAAACTTGCATCCACACAGAATGCATTTGGTTGCAGTTTTTCAACACTTGTCAAGATAGAAAGTTTGATTTTCATTTAATTCCCTAACATATTTGTTATCACTTTTGGGTTCATAGATCTGAAAAATCAACTAAATAGCTCCACTTCAGAAACTTACAATACATTTTTACCGATTAAAAAATATACTGCAAAGCAGCTGCCACTGAATTATTGTTGTAGATAAAGACCTGGCTTGGCATCTCTACTGTTTAACATCCTCCAAAGTCCTGATACATGCATTTTTTTTTTCTAACAGAGACACTGGTTGTGTTATTTTTAGTCACAGTGTAATGTCTGTTCCCTTATTCAAGTCCAAACTGAACAAACTAATGTTTTCTTGCCATCTATGATTTCACTTACCCCTGGGACTTACAGACTTAAATTGAGATTGCCATTCTTATACCCACCATTATGGAACATGAGTACCCCTTTCTGCCCTTTTCCCTTGGCAAAATCTCATTTAGTTGAAACAGCTTTCGACTCAAGAACAAGGTGTATTTAAGATTATGTTCTGTGTGTTAATGCAACAATAGCATAACTGTTATTTTCATTTTTCCACTCACAAGAGAAAGTTCATTTTGGTAAGAAAATACTTTCCAAAATCATCCAGAAGAATTGGTCATATAGAAATTTATAGGAAGAGTTGTTTCTTATACCCAGTTAGAAGCTCCATGATGGCAATCCAAACTTTTTGGTCCATATCAAAGGTCCTCTACAGCCAAGAGCAATAGTGCAGTGAGCCACAGAAACACTTCAGGTCTCTATTTTGTAGCAGGAAAGGAGAGGCTTTTCCTGTTTTCTGTGATAATCTGGTGTTATGATGCCATTTAGCTTGTTTCTTCCTACAGTTTGAGACTTGAATAGTTCCAATCCTCAACATAACTTTACTGATTAAAGTGGTGGCACAGAGGTGATTAAAACCGCTCATGGGTTACTGGCATGGTAAGCATGATAGACACACCACCACTCTGCCTGAGACAATACTCTATACATGGGTATACTTGGTTTGAGCAACTTAGGTGTTGATTTACCTTTCCATACATGTGAAATTGGGTTCCAGTGTATACAAAATTATATTTTTTAAAAATAAAAATTAAAAAAAAAAAAAAAAAAAAGATTTCCAGTCATATTTTGCACATGTTGGAAAAGTACCAAGGTAAAATGTTAGTAGCTACCATTCTTATCCATGGTATTAAACTGTGTAAGAAGCTCAATGGAAATTAATTCAAACACACTTACACACATTTATTTGAGAAGTAAATAAAATTCAAAGTAGGACTGTTACCCAAAACAGAACCAAAGAGAATTACCATATTTTGGATAATATAAAAAAAGGAAATTGGCTTATAAAGCTTTTGTAAGTGTGAATTTTAGATGGTTAGACTATTCACTAGTGACTTAGTTACTGTTATACAGACTTTTTGCCATATCCTTTCCACAACTTACAAATTTCCATCCAGATCACATATATTACTGGACAATTTCAGGGAAATTTTTATGGAAATGTATTGCAAAACATCTTTATGTTATATCTCTTTTCCCTACATTTTAGCCTATTTAGATTGTGAGCTCCCATGAATAGGGATTGCAGGCTATAATGTCTGATTATATCTGTACATTTTGCAGTACAGATGCTTTGAACATTTCCAGTAGTGCAGAATAGCTCTGATCTCCCCTCTGAAGATTTTATTTTCTTGCAGGACAATCTATACCAATAAAATTTTCCAAGCAGTTCAGCTCTGACTTGCTTCAACTCTTACTCCACTGTTCCATGTGCACTATGAACCATTAAATTATACAGATACAAGGCACAGGAGGTACAATCAGCTAAGAAAAGTGTAGCAGTAGGTAAAAATCTACCCTCATATGATTTGTTTCAAAATCATCAGATGCATTGCAAATGAGGCAGAAAACAAATAATAGTTAATAGCAAAATGATTATAATTGTAAGCAATAATAACTATATTCTGTCTTAAAGGTACCAATTTTCTAAGATTATGATTGACCTAGGCAGGAATTTTCTCAGGGGAAGCTTTCAAACCTTTTGATTTTGTTGTAATCAAGGCAGAGAGGCAGTGGCTGTTGATCAGTATGGAACATGAAGACCTCAAAACATGTGCAACCCAATGTCGTATGCAATCTTTTTTTTTCTTTTTTTTTTTTTTTTCTTTTTTTTGTCACTTGCAATATGTTGTTTTATTTTTGTAATCATCAAGCTGCATGGCAGAACACTGAACACTGAAGCAGAACTTTTCTGCTGTCTAGATTAATGCCACTGCATTACAGTAGTATGTTAGCACAATCATTTCTGAACAACTGCAAACAATCTACAAGGCTATTATATTTAATTGTTATAAACTATCTAAATAAATCTACTATAAACAATAGCAAGGATGCACTCATAATATAGCTACAAGATTAGTTACTACTGTCATGGAATGAACCAGGGCTTGAATTCAGAGGACATTAGTAACTCCATGATAATTCTGATGTTTATGTCCTTGTTTTCCAATAAAAATGAGAAAGCATTGCCCTGTTTTGTTTTGAGACATGTTAATTATATTGCCTTTCCAATGATACTGGAGCATGATGTCCACTAAATTCACACCCTGACTAATCCCATGATAATTTATTCATGAGTGCAAACACTGTGCTCTAAATTACATAAATAATTTCACATACAATATCTAACCTAGGACCTACACCAAAAAAAACTATTTTAAAAATATTTTTGATTGCACAGAACATTACAGTAACAACGCCTTGCCCCAAACTGATGGTCTGCTTCCTCCCCATGGAGCTGTCTTGAGAACTATGCTGACTGCAAATGTGTTTGAGAGATTGGTCTGCTTAGCCCTTTGGTCTTTGTCTGTGTAATTAATGAATATAACAGACTTATTTATAAACCATGCATGCTCAGGAACTCACACTCCTTGTTGCTCATATTTACTGAGAACTTCTGAGTAATAAACCAACATGGAGGAGCATGGACAGAGATGTCACTGGGTTGCTCCTGAGGACTTACAATAAAATCATAATCTGTCATTACCTTTTTTTTTTTTTTTTTTAATATGATCTCTGTTATCTCTGTTATTTTGACTCATATCTTTAAGTCTTCAGTTATGCCTTTACTGATCAATCCATAACAGAATCAGAAATGAAAAAATTTTACCTAGTTACTCCAAAACAAAAAGAACAGTACTGGGAGAAGTATTAACATAGCTGTCTAGACTTCATGCCAGAGGAAGAATGTTCTCTATTTTATTTGACAAAACATATGAATAAACAACCTAAAACCAAGGACCAAAGTCAAAAAAGACAGAATTGAAAATGCTGTGCAATTAAGTGTGGCAGGGTGATTGTATTTGCATTTTCTACTATTCTTGTGGTGGTAAGCAATCCCTGTGAACTTTGTACATTATTCAAAAGCTGAAGCAGACCAAGACACCTCTGAGCATCTTGTACATGAGAAATCCAGGCAGGGTCTAACACAAAACTTTGTCATTTCAGCTACTACGGCTGACCCAGACTATCTTGTGTGGTAATGTGCTATGCAAACTGTTCAAGTTGCCACGTTTCTCTAGGAGGGGCCAATATATATCTACATCTACCTGTGCGGGACATCTACTTGCAGACTCCAGACCCAATTACTACTTCCCACAGGCAGGGCATTCAATGCAAGAAAGCCATTTTTTCCTAGAAAAAAATAAACTACCAATAACAAAACAAACAACAAAAACCTATTATCTCACAAGACAAATAGAGATGAGAAAATTCTGACTAATTCTTATAACATCATTTCTGTTTGGGACATTCCATAGTCTGTGAAGCAACATAAAATAAATAAATGTTGCTTTCTTTCCACACAACACTTTTCTATTTCTATGGGTTGGTGGCAATGGTAAGTTAGCTCCTCACAGCTAACTTACCAATATAGATTTAACAGGGAGTCTTGATATCATCAACCATGAATTATAAAATTACTACAACAACAACAAAAGTCCTTATTTTCAAAAAGGACTAAAAGGGCTGTCAAAAGGACATCACCCACACACAATGGGTAAAATCCTGGTTGACTGACATAAAAAAGGACTGATCTGAACAGAACCAAGATGTCATATCTTGACCACTGGAAAAACATATCTAGCTTTCAAAGAAAAACATCATAGGGCAAAAGTGAGACTTAACCCTTCCAAAGAGGGAAGTCAATGTCACTCTGACTGAGAAAAATGTGTCTATATTTTTGCAGGACACAACATGCCAAATGATAAAATAAATGTCACGATAAAACAAGTAGAAAAAGAACATATACATACAAGAGTCTGAGGAACCGCAACATGCAGCAAGAGTCCAGCAAATTTTGCTGCTAAGTTGCTTTTACCCATTTAGCTGAACTCTGAAGAGACTGGTACCATCACAGAGACTCAGAAGTCTTTTGCAAGTCTTCTGCAAAAATTTTACAAAAGGTAAATTAGATTCACATTCACTGTCATCTAAAAACAATCTCTGGCTTAGAACTTGAACCCCAAATGTATTAGACATGTCAGTTCTTCAAACTCTTGTGTTCTGAGATTTTGGCATTTCACCATAGTCAAGCTTTCTTTTTTTTTTCCCTTTGTGGTAAGGAGGTAATAGAGAATATGATATTTATTATTTATTTTTAATCTCACAGATAAAACCAACATTTGTATTATATTACTAAAAGATACTCACCTGCTGTAACATTTAGGTCATTTAAAACTAGAAATTAAAGTGCAACACTTTAAAATGATATTCCTAGATGAATACATGCAAATTTTCTAGCGTTTTGTTGTATATATGTATATATATATATATATATTTTTTTTTTGATAGTACATACGAAAATATGAAGTGACTAAAGGATTATAACAGATGATCCATGGATATATGTTTGTCTGCAATGCTTTTGGGCACGATTTCAGAGTTATGTGAAAATACAGTCCATAATCCATCCTGGTACCTAATCTTTCCCAATTCTGATTTAGCAAAAGGTTCAGATTTTGATCTCTCTTCTTACTGACTGTATATTTAGTTTTCATAGTTTCTAAAAAATTTTAGACTTCTGTTTCTGCATTATCAAAAGCTATGCAATTTTCACACAAGAAGCACAGCAGTCTTATTTAATGAGCCATTGGACTTGCAGTTAATATTAGCTAACAGACGAAAGTGTGAATATTCGGTTATGCTTTGTTACACATACACATGTTGAACAACATGATAGTCTAGATGAGAGGGGCGTATTTGTACTTTCATTGCTCCCTGTAGGCTGCTACAAAGAAAAATCCTGGTGATTGCCCTTATCAAACATTTACACCTAAGCCTATCTGTATGCATGTTTGTGTGACTGTGTGTAAATATATAGATTATATATAAATTTTATTAATATATAAATTTTTCACATAGATATACAAATATCTATGTGAAAAATTAATTAGCTTTCTAGCAAGATGCTTCTTTCAGATGCAGTCAAGCAGCTATTCTCACACAGGGCTAGAAATACCTAACCTTTAATACTTAAAATTTTAAAGATAACTTTAATACCAGGACACATTCATTGCATATCACTAAGCAATTAAATGATGAAATAACTTCTATGCTCAACTTAGCCTTGCTTCAACTTGTTCATATAGATGAACTTGTTCATGCTATATAGAGCTCACAAAACCTTTACTGAATACACTCAACCTTGATATACAAAAAGGTATTCATCCCTGTTTTCCAAAACTGCTTGCATTGTGTATTTCCCTTTTGTAAGATGCAGAAAAATCCTTTCATATTGAGTATCACTTTTGAAAACAGATGTTGTAAATGTGCATTTAATGCTTATCCTCTCCTTCAACTTTGTCTAATTATTAGTTTCTAGGAGCCCACTTCACTTAGAAATAGACAAAGTTGAAGGAGAGGATAGGCATTAAATAAGTGAAGTGGGCACCTAGAAATTACAAATTGAAAATGGAAATTTGTTCCATATAATAACTTCGGAGAAAATAATCATTCTTTTTACTATTATCATTATTTGAAGAATAGTTTGAATTAAATAATTTAGATGGAAATGCAAAGAAACAATTATATTTTACAATGGTGGTTTGAGAATTTCAAGAGGAAATACAATGTGTAGTAGCGAATTCTGAAGAATATAGTTTCACTCAAGAGTATCAGGTAACTAATTCTTATGTGAAGAGAAATATTGTATTGCTTCTGCTCACCAGTGACCTTGATAAATAAAAACAGTTCTGGTATAAAAACATGAAGCAGCACACAGCTTTTGTTAGTATGCTAGTAAGCGAGTTTCCCATCATTTCATAACAGGATCTGAACACTTATATCAATTTCATCTTTGAACAACATCAAAAAAAAGAATGCTCAGTCTTGCAAAATAATACACAATCTAATTTTAACTGCTGGTAAACAAACAAACAAACAAACAAACAAAACTGCTATTCAAACAGTCCTTTTGCATAAATATTTTCACCATTCTTTTCAGATCTTGTCATTAGACACTGTAAGTTTCCCAGCTGAAATCTAGAAATGTGGATAGAAACATTTGGAAACGTGTGACCGTGTGTAAATAAATATACAAATATCTATATGAAAAAGTAGTTAGCCTTCAGAAAGATGTGACTTAAGTGACTTCAGCATTTGCTAGAATTATGGTCAAATTCCTTAAAGACTCTACTACATGGGCAATGCTCAGACATACATATTCCCTTTCTTCATAGACACAGAGTATTCCCAAATCTTCAAAGAATAGATTTTTTGTAAGGAACTTGTCATACATTTTAAATAAATCATACCTGAGGTTAACGTAACACTAAAGTGTTCTTGCTTATTTCTGGTATTCAAAATAAATTCAAGCAGACATTTTTGTTGCAGTTTTACAGCCATTTGCCTCATTAGTAACATGATCAAAAGGAAAGATGAAATAAAGCCTTGACATTTACATATATGGTTTTAAGTTACTTGTATTAAAATACAGCAAGTCCAAAGAGGAAAAGACCTTGAAAATAAAAACAGCAGATTAAATATATCTATTTAGGACTTAATTCATTAGTATTAGTTAAGTTTTTACTTGGCTCATGAACCCTTAGATCTTTTCTTCTTCATTTGCAAACAGAAGTGTTTTTGCCAGGAGAGGGTGCCAAGGACCCACAGTATTAATTATGCAAAAATAAAACTAATGATAAATGTCTCTTTCAAATTTTTATAGTAGTTGTAATTTTAACCTTGATTGAGCAAATATCAAATGAAGTTTTCAGCAACTAATGGATCTTAAAGCATCTGCTGAGCAAGGCACATGTCTAGCACAGTCGCATTAATTTCTCTAATTTACTAAAATTAGTCTTGTGCTTATCTAGGTACACAGCAAATAATGTAACTTCAAAGCAACTTTTTTTTTTTTATGCACTACTATTACCTAAAACAGTATTTAAAAACCACAGACCAAAAAAAAAATAAATTTTGAAGAGACAGCAACTGTAAGGAAATGTTATGGTAATAGAGACTATTCAACAGAGACCGAACATTCTTGTGGGGCAAGAAGTGTGCATGAGGTGAGAAGGCATAATGGGCCTCCATACAACAGCTAGGGCAACAGTGATTGAGAACAAAGCAGAGGGTTCTTGAACTAGTACATTTATATATGATGACAAAAGCAGCTTTTGCTCTGTTTTGTTGCTGAGTTTCTATTTATTTGCTTGTTATTTTTGTTTGTTTGTTTGTTTTTTGTTTTTTAAACGCTTTGGCTTCTGTGTCATGTTGGTTGTGATACCCTGTTCCTTTTTTTTTGTTTTGTTTTTGAACAAAAGGGCAATTTTATTTTTTTATAATATTTAAAATATTTTCTAAAAATTTATGAGAGCAACCTGAATCATCCACAATTCAGCTGCAGTCAACAAATTCTTCATTATGTATACAGGATAATAGGCAATTCTACATAACGATGACCTAAGCTGCATTAAAGCATAATAAAAGCTCATCTTCAGTCCTACCACTTAATAATGCTGTTTGTTTTTTTCTTGATATCATCAAATTCTGACAAAGAAAACTATCAAGTTTCTAAAAAATGTTTTTTTTTAAAAAAGTATTCTAGATAGTTAAAGCATTTTCTTTATTTCTGCTATGTTAAAATATGGGTTTATTTATGCATAAACATTCAGCAATAAATCAATTGATCATAATTTATGCTGATCCATGCAAATATATAACTCCAGTTCCCTTTACAACCACTTAATATATCACAATAATAAGTTCAATGCAATAAAAACCATGAAAAAGCTATGCAAAACTTTTAAGAAAAAGCTATGTCAAACCTAACAACTTCTAACCACACTTCACTAAGAGATACTTTAATTCAAAAACTATCCATATTGCAAGAAATGTTGTAAAGATACACTTCATCTTTCATAGAAAACTCTTCATACAGTGGTGGGCAGTTTTTATATTCAGGCTTCTACTGTGATATGTCTCCATGGATAGATACACACAGGAAAAGCTGCTCCTGCTGTTCAGTGTCTCTGCTACAACGTCAGGTACAAGCCAGGTCCAGCATGGAAACATGAAAACCTTTGCTACAAACTACTGGGGAAGGTAAGACCAAAAGGGAGAGAACAATGAATGAGAGCTGGGCATTTAGACACCAGAGGTCCTTTAAAACCAACACCACCATTCTTCTACTTGGTGAGGCCTTCCTACCACGTCTGGGATATCTCTTTCTCAGACACATGCAATGATGTTAAGCAAACAACAGGCAGATAAATGTTGGTGAAACCAGTTAAGTATCTATTTATGCTGGTTCATTTTCCCTGGAAATACTTAATATTGAGGTAATGGATTCTGTAAAGGTGACGTTAAAAGGTGATCAACTGATCTCTCAAAATTTTTATCAAACTTCAGACTGAGCAAATATGACAAATACATAAACAGTTTCCTAAGATACCAAGACACACACAAATGGTATTTAAGATCTGGCACAGATCTAACATAGTTAAAAGATTTCATTTTAAAAAGTGTGACCTTGGAAACAGTCTTCAAAAATAACAGCTATGTGACATTAAAATACATTAACTCATTAACTAAAAGTTTGTTCTCCCAAATGGCAAACATTTTCAATTTTACCACCAAAATGTCATGACTCAAACAGCAGATGTTTCTCTGAGCTTTTCTCTTAATCTTTATAGAATCCTCTACTCTAGGTAAATAGCAAGAAACTGAAATAACTCACAGCCACTCTGGTAACTTCAAAACAGTGGTATGACAAGCCAGACATCTGATATCTGATACAAACCTAATTGCTGTTCTTCACCAGTCACCTGTGGCTTTCAGTCCCATTAGAAAACCCTAGAAATTATTCATATGAGTAGACAATTTAGAGTGCTGTTTGATTTTCACATGGTTGTAATGTATTACTGTATACTTGATGTCACTGCCATCATATTTGTCCTCTGTACAATAAGCACTTCCTGGTTTCATATGAATTTTCCTGCTCAAACACTGCGTATATGATCTATTTGAATCTGTTGCCAATTCCCCCACATTTGAGGAATTCAGATTAGGATTTCTGCACAGGCTATATTGTAACTTAAGTCTGCAGAACTAAAGATTGAAAACAAATTAAACTATAGCCAATTTACTGAAAATGGTTGATTCAAGTCCACGTGTTATCCTACACCATTTAAATTTAATCATAGATCATCCAAGCACTCATAGTGTTTGTCAATGTCTTTGACCCAGTCAGACATACCTGTGCCTTTTGTTTCACATCTCATGTGAGAAGTTTGCTGACCAGTCATGGCTATAGTACTGCTATTGTCTTCTGCACAGCACCCGGAATGGCAATATTCCTCTTCATTTTTGAGGTCTACCTATACTTAGTGTCTGCAGTGGCCAAAGGGTATGTGTCATAAACCCCTCTGGATGAAATTTTGGTATATATATATACACTTTATTTGCTCTGTTCTTTAGTTGTAATGAATGGCTCTTGGAGAGTACTCAAGTTAATACACTAATAATTGTTCTGTTTTTTAATTCCACTGCTTGTTTTATTTATTATGAATTACTACTATTTCCATCATTACATGAGAAAGACACATAATTATTGTTTAGAGAGGGGTTTGGTAAACCAATTGTCATATATTGGTGAATATGGATCTGTAAGACTGTATCTTTCCTTCAACTCAGATACATGCTACTGATAGCTGCTGCTGCTGGATTACCAGGCTTTACATCTTTCCCTTTGAAACTTCCTTCTCACCCAGTTTGACTGCCAACTGGTTCCTATACCACCTTTATTAAAAACTCACTGGTAAATTGTTTGTTCCAATAACAAATTTTATAACTGAGAACAAATACGGTGAAGTGACCTCAGTCACACGTGCCCCTGCCTAATCTTTCCTGATGGAATGATCTCTGCTGTTCTGTTTCTGCTAAAGAGGCAGCTGTTCCTTTGGACAGGAGCAACAACCATTATTCACAACAGTGTTCATTCATCCTCCTTCTATTCTTTTGGCTTCCTGCTGAAGTGGGAGGGTAATTTGGTGATGTATTTCTGCTGCTTTAGAAACTTCCTTTTACAATATAAATAGCTTCAAAATAACATTCTTTTCATGAGAGATTCTTATGAAAGTGACCGTAAGTATGCTGTCATTGCAGGTTTCCATCTCTGTGGCGAAACTTGGTATCATTCAGATTGCACAGATTTTGTGTTTTAATCAAAGTTACTATTTCCTAATTCTGCAAACCATATGGCACCATAAAGCCCACAGTGGAGAAGATATTTTTAAAGCATGACATTAACTTTACTAGGGACATTAAAAAGATGAGTAATATTATATTCACTGAAGTATAAATTATACTAACATTTTTAAATTTGAGACTAACTACTTTTTTTTTTCAGTTCTGAGACTTAATAGGATGCAACTTCTGCCTGTATCTGAAATTATTCATACCTATTTCCAGAATAGCAATCTAGGTAAAGCTAGATTATTAGATTAAAACTAGGCAATTCTAGATACAGCATTATTCTGATTTATTATTTTTCTGAAGCTTTTGGTAGTTAAGTCTGTCCCTGACCTTAAAATACATTTCAGGAAAAAAGAAAAAAAAATAATAAAAAAAAAAAGATCTTTTCTCATATTTTCTCAGTAATCACTGAATGTACTTTAGATTAGAGGAACAATACAGGAATAGTTTTATGAACAGCAATTTAATTTAATATATATATATATATATTTAATTCTGGTTTATTTATTTATTTTTTTTAAATTTTGCAAATGCATCACCTTTCTGTTACAACCTACACAGGTTGCTGCATTCCATAATACCACCTAATAACTAAGTTACATATTTGTTCCCATCAGTTCTGTCTCCATGCACTCATTACTGATAAATTAATGTTGGCAATTATTAAAACATATCAAGCATATTCCAACTACTTCTGCCTTCCTGCCTCCACTTGCTTGATAGAATACTTTCTAACCAGAAGCACTTTTTATGTTCTCAGCATCTTGATGAATGATATAGGCAAGGGGATATATTCTCTAGACACTGAACTTACAACCTCTCTGCATAAACAAGTCACACATTCAAAGAGTCTCCAGGATCGTGCCTGTGAGCATTAATGAGCTTATTAGAAAATTGCATCAAGGATATGTGATTCCTTATTCAGAGAGCTGGTGCTTTTATAAGTCTTTCTCTTGCATTCATCTACCAGCACAGGTCAGTTTTAAATCAATGCTGTTCCTAGAACCACTATTTTTTTTTTCTTCTCATATTGAGTTTGGTCATAAAATGTGATTCATGTTCATAAAACATGGTCAAACTTTTGACAGAAAACAACATATGAAACACAGCATTGTTGGTTTTATTATTATGAATTCAATGCAGCACAAATGACCTTGGCAGTAATTTTCATACTGAAAAGAAAACACTTTTGATTGAATTCATTGCATCCACTTTTGGATGCTAAGCTTCTTGCTATTGTCCACAGTTTTCATTGATCATGCACTTGAAAACCTCTTTGTCTTCAACTTTTCTTCTCTCTTAGGTGAGAGAAGAACATCTTAAAGATGGCTATTCCAAAAATTATTTGAGTCTATATTTGGATGAAGATGTGACTCTTTCAATAAACATACAATTAAAGACTGTTTATTAGGGGAAAAACAAGTAAAGAAACAAACAACAACAACAAAAACATAAAACAGCAACAACAACAAACAGACAACCATGCTTACATGACTTTTATAAAAATAGAAGCATCCCCTAAAATCTGCAGCAGGACCATACCAGCATCCAGCAGAAATACATAACAAAACTTACCTTTGCAGAATCCTAGAAGAGTTTGGGTTGGAAGAGACCTTAAAGATCACCTAATTCCAACTTCCCTGCAATAGGTAGGGACCCCTTCCACTCAACAAGATTGCTTGTACTTTAAGGCTTCTAATTTTTATTTTTACTTCAGCCTGTCTGGAGCAAATACATTATTGAACTACTTTCACTGTAGCATTTTTTATGACTGTGCTTACCAATTGCTGTCCTTGGATGCCCCATGCTGCATACTGTAGTACTGAATCCTCTACTTCTGGAGGGTTTAGCTCCAAAACTTCCCTTGAAAAAAAAAAAAAAAAAAAAACATTTTTACTTGAATACTCGGGCATCACCTTATTTATAGAACTACTGACAATGACATTATATTGAAAATGCAAAGTGACCTACCTTGTGTGTATGTTGTAAATCACGTATGAAGCTGTAAAAGAATAATGAAAAACCTGTGACAAAAAAAAAAATAAAAAAGAAAGAAAAAGAAAGCATAAGAATAACAAATACAAATACTGGATCGACAGACTATTGTTATGATCCCAGGAAGCCCAGGATTCTCTGGTTGTGAGAGATCTTATGCTGTTGTATTAATTTGTTATTTTGTTGAAGTCAAGTGACTGTCATTTAAGTGCAAAATATCAGGGCCTGATGTATGCGGAGCCAGAAGATTGATGCTGAGGAACAGAATTGTACAGCTGAAAATGTGATAAACCATTGAGACAAAGGGCCAAAATCTTCTAGATCAAAGTAAATTATTACATGTCTACTCCTCAATCAAACATTACTTTGTTATATATATCATCAGTAATAGACATTTTGCTGCCTTCTGGACTTGGGTGATCAGTTTTAACCAAGCTCACTTCTTCAGCAGTCTCACAGTATGAAAATAGCATAACTCTGTGGTATCACAGAGTTATATATATATATATATATATTAGGTATAACTTAATTATGATTAACTGAAATTACTTCATGTTCAAAAATATAATTGCAATTAGATATCACTGTACTAAGAGAAATTCTTCCTTTTAATGTAAACTCTTTTCAGAAAGAAACAAAGCAGCATCTACCAGACTTTCTGTAGCTTCACATCTAGAGTTACTATATCTCTACTTGGCATATGATTTTTTTTTATTTTTTTTTTTTCCCCTCTGGACAGTGTCATGCTAATTCCAGTTAGATGAATACAGATACATTAGCCAAGCTGAAACCCTGATATGGAGTATTTGTTGGGAACTCTTTAGTTTATATTATCTGTACCAGGAATCTTTTAGCATCTTCTCCAGAGAGAAGAGACAAAAGAGGATCACACATGAATAGAGTTATTGGAATTTGCAGTTAACACATGTGAGGGGTTTCAGCGGTAGTTATTTTGACTGAAAGTTTTTCAGTAACAGAGTCATCTGAAAGATCCCTCCAGCAATTTCATTTCCATTATTAGTTCCCTGTCAACATACAGACAGAATTTTGCTGGCTGACGTTACAAGAAGTCCACAAAGGCCTGTAAGATTTGGAACTGTACTTTATGTGTTTTTTGTTAACTGACCTTTCTATAAAATTTCTGGTTTAGACAAGAATCTGTTCCCTTTTCCAAGTCTATGATGATTAACATCAACAGCATTTCTTCAATGAGAAGAAACATTTATTAATAATTATACCCCAAAGTAGATTTTTTAGTTATTATTACAGCTTATGATAAATATTTTGATCACACAAGTTATCAACTTCTTCCGAGAACTTCTAAGTGTGACAAAAATAGAGCCAAATTGGAATGTATGACTACTGTAGAAAACAGAAGGACACTGTGAAAAGTATTCTGAGAACTTTGATTTATGCTTATTTTCTCTTAGTAGCTACCAGAAACATACCCACTATCACATCTGTTTCTGTATATACTTATATATTTCCTTATATGTATAGTAGACTGCTTGTTTACATGCCATAATGTTTAAATTTCAGTAGGGCTTGAGGAAAAAATAAACCTGGTAATAACATAATAATTACTAAGACAGAGTTATTTAAATACTACTGATAAGACAAGGAGACAAACCATTGGCTTCAAAGCTCTTGCTGTTATAAATCTTACGTTGCTAGAGGTGGCAGATCAAAGGGACATAAACAGCTATGTCATATTGGTGCCAGCACAGGGCATATACTGCCAGAGGCTACCCAGGGGGGCACCTGACCCCAGCTGTTAAATGGGACAGCCTCATGCAGCCAGTTACAGCAAAGAGTAATTGGTCTTTCACCCTTCCAGGAAAAGGCAAAAGTACATGACAAAAAGCTTGGAAGGCTAAAAAGTGTTTTTAGTAGAAATATTTTCAAAGTAAATTCCTTGATAGAGTAATTTCAACAACAATAAGAAAAGCTAAACTAGTAAGTCATTTTGAGAGCTTTAAGAGAAAACTTGACAACAAGAGGAACACTTCGGATTTAACATAAAACTTTCCTTTTACCCTCAAATAAAATTTCTTTCTAAATATTTCTGTAGAAATATTAATAACTTCTATTAAAAGTATCGATACCTTTGAAAGAATGCAATCTGAGGAGACAAACTTTACAATGAAGTCACTTTCAGAAGGGATGCTGAGGTTTTTCTCAAATTACTCATCTTAACTTTATTTTATAATACAAACACTATGAATAAGCTACAAGTAGGAAGTTTCCTTACTCATCCTTGCAACAAACACATACTGAAACACAATCATTAAAAAAAAAAAAAAAAAAAAAGAGAGACAGAGGGTATAGAAAATCTCTTTTTCAATTCTATCATAAACACTACATTTCTAGGAGGTTCTAACAGTTTTGTCTAAAGGTTTATGTCATGCTTATATACCACTTTTAGGATCTCCACTATTTCAGTAAAGCCAGGTTCCATAGAGCTGTATCAATTGCTGGGACCACGTCTCCTGATCCCTAATGTACATCTGGCACCACACAGGAGGAGCCCAGTTGAGTGTGCCAAGCCTGACAGTAAATATAGTGACCCTCACATACCAGTGAGGCTCAAAATACCAGGATCAAAGCTTCCCTGGTGCCACCAGCCAAATCCTCTTTAAATCCTCTTTAAATCCTCTTTGGAAGAGATATGCATAGTCTCTGAGGATTTTGCCCTGCAATTCTCTCTTTCTTTCTTTTTTTTTTTTTTTTTTTTTTTTTGGGGGGGGGGGGAGGGGGACTGTAGGATGGAGCATGTATACTAATCAGAAAGAAAAAAAATTCTTTACAATTCATGATGGAGCTCAGAAAGGTAAAGCTCGGGCTGCGCTGCTCCCTCACACTACATATTTACAACGAAGGCTTTGCATCTTCTCCAGCATTCAAATCTGAAGTGTTATAATTTCTATTCTGAAATGTTTTCAAACATGTCTTGCACTCTATGCTTTCTCACTAGGGTGGTATCAAAAGACTAGATGAAGGCTAATGTTTTGAATATGGGCAGTGGACCACTCCAGCTGTCCAAAAAAAAAAAAAAAAAAAAAAAAAAGACACTTAGGTCATCTTCTAGTTAGAGAGAAAGGAATTAAGGTCTCTAGGATGTAGAGCAATGTAGGAAACCAAAGTCTTTTAAAATATTAAATGCATTACAGTAATTTCTGCACTGACATACCAGTGGAGGAACATGAAGAAAAGAAAAAGCCGGTTAAGATTTAATAATGTAACTGTACACGGTAAGGTGGGACACTGTGAAGATCTTTACCTACATGTATCTTGCTAGGGTTCAGGCCTTTCTGACAAGAAAATAATTTGCCTGTTTCTACTGTGGTAAGCTGGAAAATATTCCACACAAAATTCATCTAAGAATGGTGAAAATGGCTTTTTAGATAAGATTGACAGCATACCTCCCCCTCAACAAAAGTTATTTTTCTTTTGCCCCAAAATGTAGTTGGAAATAACTGTTGCGTATCATATATTTTTTAAATTTAGTCTTTCATCAATGTGTAAACTGAATATAGGCTTTAATGTGATCAGTTCAACACTAAAAAAAAAAAAAAAAAAAAAAAAAAAAAGCTGCAAAAAAAAGTATCTTCAAGACAAATTCTTCTAGTCAAAATGTATTGAAATAATAATCTGTTATTCAGCTAAGTCAACTGTAAAAACAAACCAACCAACCAACAAAAAAAAAAAAACAAAAAACACTTATCAATCATAATCTGAACTTTTAGATGACATACTGTTCTGAGTTCTGTGTCCTATATTTTCTATCTTTCAAGGAATGACTGTAATTCTAAAGCCGCTAAAAACAAAGTATTGTCTTATAACTTAATGCATAGTCCAGCAAGATGCAGCAAAACAATGTGCAATACACACATAGTCAAGTACACTCCTGTAATATACTCCAGGAAATAATCAATTCATTGTCATTGGGTAACTTGGAAAACATCCCACATAGAATAGAGTTTGTGATGAAAATCTGCAAGGAAAACCTCACCAGCAGTATTTCCACAGGATGATGAGAGTCTTCAACTCCTGGGTAATGAAGGAGAGCTCATGACATTAGAACTATGCAGCACTATAATCACAAAATGCCAAACACCTTGATGAATCCTATATCCATTTCCTATATTAGAAATAGCATGTGAAAGCATATAATTGGTTTATTTAGAGTAATAATAATAATGCCTCCTTGCTCACATGGCTTTTTGGCAAGGTAGTGAGCAGATTATTCTCTATTTTTGTTTTTACCCACATAGACACCCATACTCTGAACTAGTTTCTGTGTTTCTCATTGCTGCTATACCCTCTTTTTCTCCAAATTCTCCTTTTAGATTCACATAAGACTTTTCACAGGGCATAACAGCACTCAGTCTGAGGAAGAACAATGAAAAATAACAGTATATGAAATATAAATTTTAGAATCTGCAGTATACTTTCAGTTATCCCAAAGTTTATCAGCCAAATGGGATCTATTTCTCATACGCAACAGTAGATATACATTTATTTGTATTATATGTAGTGAATAGCAAGGAGACTATTTGGAAGTGATATCTTTCCCATTAAAATTTTAAATACATAAATAAATAAGGAGTATCATCAAATAACTAAAAACATAGAATATGCCATTACACCTATCCCTCCTATCTCAAAACACATACATTGACTTGTGAAAAGAAAGGCAGTTTCTCACATAAGGTTTCAAACCATACAGATCTTTATGATTCATCAGTGAGATATCAGATCTTTTATGAGTTCATTTACACTTCCAATCACCGCTAAAAAAAATCTAGTATTTTAAGACATTACTAGCCTGAATGAAAATTGCTTTTATTGTTATTTTAACAATTAAAGAATGAATCAGAATTAGAAAGATCAGTCTTAGTTGCAAATAATTTTAACTGTTCCAAGGTATGTTCCATGATTCCCAAACAGTATTATTCATTAAAAAAAAAAAAAAAAAAAAAAAAAAAAAAAAAAGAGAGAGAAAGAGAAAGAACAAGAAAATGCTTTTATTCCTTCTCTTTCACAGCAGGCAGTTATTAGGCAGTTCAAAGCTAAGAGAATTCAATCTGAAAGAGCTTTGTGTGCCTCAAAGCTTTTCTATTTTTTCCAGTTATATCAGTTAGTCTAATAAAAGATAATACCCCTTCCCACAAATCTTGTCTCACTTACCCATTAAAGCCATTGCATTTATAAAAACAGTGTTACTGAGAGACAAAGATTCCTCAACCCAGGAGAAAAAAATAAACAAATAAATCCTGTAAGTGGTGCTTAATTAATAACCTTTTTTATAGTATATAGCATGAAACACCTAAGAACCAAGAAAACATAGATGTAGGAGAGGACACCCCGAAACAGTGAAACAAAACAGAATATATCTTGCAAGAATCTTCATTTATTCATTCATCCATGGCCTTTCTCTGTTTTTAACATTGTAGTTAAAACATCAGTGAAACAATTACGCGTTGTTTTCAAAATGCCATGGTAGGTGTCAGACGCAGAACTATTGGCTGTTGTACAGCTTGAAGAATACCAACATAAATAGGATTTAGCCTTCATCCTCTTTTCTGCAATTGAATTATGCATTTGAAGAATTACTGAAAAAATCTACTTATGCTCAAAACCAAACCAAAAGGCTTTTCCATGGTAAAGCAATTACAAGGCTAAGATAAAAGTTAACCAATCATTCATTCATCGTTCATGCAAGGAAATACTCCCACAAAACTACACATGGAACCTCATTCACTGTTGATTCTGAAAAACCTACTAGAGACCTTCACTAAAGACTCAAAAAATCAATTTTAAAAAACAGATGCAAACATACATTGTTTCTTTTTTTTTGCCTTCGGGATGAATGTGTCTTTTTAGAAAAATGGAGCCTGCAGAATATCAATGAACTACAAATAAGAAAGTATTAGAAGCAAAGTGGAGAGAATATGAGGAGAACACAATGGAATATAGACTCCTCATAGCATGGTTAGAGAACCATTTTGAAGGGATTACTGAAATTAATGCACTATAGCACTATGCTTGTGCAACAGTTGCACCAAAAGCAAGTGACATAGCAGTGACAGATTGAGGCTACGTTGATGATTTGGGGCAAATCTATACCACAGACACATACAACCCATCTAAACTCCACATGATTTAACCCCAGTCAAATGTGAATGCAATGAAGTGCAATGCTTAACTAGTTGGGCTTGTGGTACAGGGCTTTGGCATGGCTTCTCAAGCATGAGCCTGCAGTGATCCAAATGAAGAATTTCAGACTGAAATTAGCAACTACAAACAGTGCAAAAGCATACAAATTAAGACCAAAATGTGGTTGGATGTCCCTACAACATATTCTGTTGCATGATATTAGACGTGCCTTTGCTACTTAATTTTCAGCTAGTATGGTATGAGCCAGCCAAACTGAATAGCTATTACATATTTATAAAAAGACAAGTTACTGTATATTCAAATCCACTCTCTATACAAAAATCAGAGCTTATATATATTATCTAAATATATTATGCAAATTATTACCTATATTATTTCTCTTCTAGTTAGTGGTATTTCACTCACAGTTTTGCTATGTGTACAATGGTGTAATTCAGATTTCCAGCAATGAAAATGAGAAAAGACTTTGATCAGGTAATTAAACATAAACATCTTTATTTGCTGCACATTTGGAAAACACCAGATTATTTGTGGTCAGATTTCATCCCTTGTGGTAGTGTCTTGAAAGCAAATGATTTACAGAAGAAAGGTGTAAGTCTTTGCTTTATGCCATCAGGATTCAAAACAGCAACTTTTTGCACTCCAGAAAATATATAAATAAATGAAACTAAAACAAGCTGACTAAAAATTCACATAACAAATTCTTATTCTTCATTTCCTTTTTATGAGCTTTAAGACATGACTTTGCTAGGACCACAGTGCAAAGAGAATGGAATCAGTATCTAATGTGCTGAGAAAGAAGTTTTACAAAACAATAAAAATAATACATTCTTTTCTTCATTTTGTATTAAAAGATGTGTAACTTCCCTGTTAGTGAAACCTGTGGTGCAATTAACAAGCTGAAATCAGTAGCTGTATGACTACTGATATCTAAATCAGTACTAAGAGCAAAGTACAGCCACTGGATGAGTCCAACAACCATTTTGCAATTTATGTGTTAAATAATGCAATAATGTTAGCAATAATATTATTAAGTGAAATCCACCTTCCTTGAAAACTGCATTATTATTCACTGTAAGTGTTCTCCTTGCTTGTCCAGTCTGACTCCTTGTGTTCTCCAACACAGGAACTGCTAATAAAACAGCTTAAACATTGAAATTCAGCATGGCCAAGTTCGGTTTTCATGTAATTGGCTGTTCAAGTGCATAACAAGTGAAGAAAGAGCTCTGCAGCATCAATTTCAGAACTACAGACACATTAAACCAATATGAATTACCTCTTACATCACAAAAGAAGAGCTCAAATAAAACACTAGATCACTAACAGAATGACTGTATATTTATGAAAATAATACCAGTTAACAAAATTTGTAGATTTTCAGGTATGGCAACAATTACAGTGAAACCTCAGACTTTGTATTGATACTAAAGATCTGCAGTTATCGCTTCATAGTTCATCCAGCTAGAAAGTACTGTTATGATCATCATGCCCAATCTCTTTCATCTGAAAAACAGTTTATGAGACTTCAATATTTCAAATACATGTAGTTTGACAAAGAAATAGAGATTCCCAATGGGTTCTTCAATGGGTTTCATAGAAAGCACTGGGAAACAACTAAACAGAGTCTATAATACCAGGACAAAGAATCTCTGCACATCTTTGAATCCTATTTTTCCTACTCAATTTTGGAAATTAAAAACTAGAAGTAAGTTTTGCCAGTATTGATGTCTAAATCTCTACATATTTTTCGCATAACTTTTTTCGCTCTTGTTTTTGAAAGCTCTGTATCTAATTGCAAAGTGTTAATCTAAGCTAGCTTGATGCATTTGTAGCACTAGAGTTAAATGACAAGGTTATTACTTTGCAAAGCATCATATTTATTTGTTTCAATCAACATCATTTACTTGTCCTGATTGATAAGAACCATGACATATCATTGGTAATAATTTATGGTTAGCATTAATACTTTTCAGTATGAAATATTACCAGCCATAACAACTATTTGCTGCCAAACTGAAATAAATATAAAAGCAAGACATTTCCAGACATGTAATTTGTCTGTAAGAAAAAAAGGCTGTCAACGAAGCCTAAACAAAAAGGCACCTCTAAAAAATTTGCTAAAGCTTCAACCATTCCACATATAACTTTTCAATAAGATTAATTATCTCAAGAAGAAGACATTCACTGCAGAATGTTAATTAATTCACAATCAATTAAACTCAGATCATCTAACAAACAATAACGTGATACAAAGTGCAGTTGAGAATAACTGCAGAAACTTCTTTTTCTTCTGATACATCAAGGGCTGCAATAGACCACCCTATATTTGGATATGCAACTCAATCATTTTTGAATACATAATAATTTCAGATGAGTGAATTATTCAATAAATTGTTCTGCATTACTACTTCTGAAAGCCTCATATATCACTGCCTTTTGAAATTCTGTTAGTTACACTATCATGTAAAATATGTTTCTTGAGTCTTGTATGAGATGACTTACAACAAAAATTTATATGATTTTTTTTTTTCTGGCTTATTCACCTTCAGCATTAAAAAACGTGTAACATCACTGAAATCACAGTTACATGATGGTGAAGCTGGTAAGCCTCAAGCATAAAATGAGCATTTTTATATTGATACATGGGTACTCATACGTCATTCTCATGCATGCTCATACTCAAATTCAGTATGACTAAAAATATGACTATACCAATATTTCATTATTTATAGAAACTTGTCTTTTTCTAAATTTCTTTACAGGCAGATTCACAATGTGAATGTACATTTTGATCCAAACTAGCATAAGGGGAAACAAATATATTAATTCTGAAAATACAACCAGAAATTTATCTGCACAGAAATATGAGACTGATGAAAGTGCTTGCTTCTGGTCAACTGAGCTGAACAGCTCGATTCTGTCTTAGAAAAATGCATATATAAACACTTTATTACTGCCCAATACTTCAGTCTGATCTCTTCACAGGGTCCTTATAGCACAAACTGAGTCCCATACAAGAGGCATCTGTTATAAGAAATTTATATCGCGTAACTCCACACATATTGAAAACTGTTAATTGAGACCAAAATATGTTTTATATCACTGATTCTTGAAGGCAGAACTGCATCAAGCCTCCTTAGAGTGTCTGTGATGGTTAAATTTAGTTTGCTCTTTCAGATACTGTTGAAGAAAGAATTGAGCCAAGATTTGTTTTTTTATTCTCAGCTTTTCTGAGATATGTTCCTCACATATTGTATTTATTCAAGCAGATTGCAAAAGAGGAAAATGGGAAGAGGCAGAAAAAAATAACACCTTGTTTTGGAGACATGCAGTTGTACGTGTGGCGATATTTACAAAAATGTGCATTAGCTGATTCAAGTGAAATATGTACAAAGAAATTAGTAAGAAAGATGAAAAATATTTTCTAGTCTTATTCCATACAAAACAATATCAAGTTTCTGAGCACAAAACTGAGCTGAAGATGCCCCAAAACAATTAAGATAAAAAACAAAATCTAGGAATACAGTGCCTTGATTTTGAAGAAATCAAGGAATTTTGAAGAAAAGACTACAGTCTCAGTTTATTTTTTTATTCTCCGGACCATCTGACTTGCTCTGGCAGCAGTAAGACAACTGATAGCAAATGCTCCTCTGCTGTTTGCTTACAAATAACACAGGGAGATGAAAAGACCCAATGAAGCTCAAGAAGGGATAAGCAATGAGATAAATGGCCTGTGAGCCTGACAAAATGCAAAGGGAGAATGGAAAGGAAAACAAAGATGGGGGAAGCAGATGGGTAAACCAGCAAGGAAGAAGATGGAAAAAAAAAAAAAAAAAAAAAAAAAAAAAGAAAGCAAAAATATAGGGCTAAATATACCAGAATGGGGGAATAAATAAATAAATAAAAAGAAGAAGAACAAACAGTATAGAACAAAGCAGAACTCAGTCCCTTAAAAGAATGAAAATGAAGACAATCAGATCAAGAGAGAATGAACAGGCAGCAGGGAGGGAAAGCAGTCAGCAGATCTGCAGCATGTGGGCATGGTGGCTGGAAACACAGCCTCTTGGGACTGATGAAGGAAATTTGTGAAGAGCTGAATGACTTGTAGAGCCTTCCTCTTTTGAAGATAAAAGATAGGAGTGAAAAAGGCAGTACTTGAATGCATGAACTTCCTGTCTTTTGATACTTTTTTTGGCACAATCACTAACTGCTTAGCATGGATGCACCATATGGAATGGCAGGAATGCAGCGTGTTTTTCCCAGGTGATAATTTGTTGCCTTCTCTAGGAGTCCCCTGGAGTGATACAAGGACACCTTTAATCATATCTCTAAGTGTTAAGGATCTCCAGGGATTTTTACTGTATGCTTTTTTTGTTGTTGTTGTTGTTTTCCCTCATAGCATGCAATTCCGTATTATAGTGCTTCTGTGAAAAAATGGCTGTCGGTCTGCTTTGACTTTTGAGTATTTAACTGCCTTAACATCTCAACGGGTTGAGCTGAACAGGTGTACCAATTATATTTGAAACTCACAAGGTTAAATGTTCCTGTACTACCAACACATCTTTATGAATCAGCCAGCCAACATGGCTGGGAGCTCATCACTCCAAACCATCCTCTAGAAACCCTGCTTAAACTCTTCAAATGATTTAAAGACCGGAAGCCAGATTTCTCTCCATACATCACTTTGCACTGGACCGTGAACTCCAGTATCATCAACAAACTATGTTCAGACAGCATGAAAAGAAAATCCTGTCCATAGGAACAAATTCCATAAAATTCATTAAGGCTAAATTTTATCTTTACTTTTAAACTTCCATTTTGGTCATGCACTATTCATCTCCTTTTTCTCTATGATTTCTCTGGTGCTGTTCGTCCTGCTAGCTGGCTTATATTGTTCACCTTCTGTTCCACTACCTCGTTGCAAAACTGAGCAAAATACCACCTTTCCATGCAGTTTCCAACAATTGAGCTCACAGTCAGTTATCTACTCCAGCACTTCCTATTAACAAGCCATGATGCTTCTTGTAGTCTACTAGGCCTACCCTCACTAATTTTCTCTTATTGTACCATATTTCTACATTAGTCTCTGCTGTTACCCCTGTCAAAAGAATTGTAATATCATAAAATGGCCACATGAAGTAGACTCTTGCAGCAAATAAAAGACCTCTTCATGATGAAGTGATTAAAAGGTCATGATAAGAGAGCTATTCATTTAGTACAAGGGACTACTTCACAGTGATCTCAAAGAAGCTATAACAAAGTGATGAATACCTCACACCAAATTCCGCTCTCTGGGAAACATCTAATCTGGTGCTATATTTGCAGACAATAAATAGAATTAAAAAGGTTAAATTTGTGCAGATAGTTGACTGCCTTCACTGAAACATTAATTTATTGCCTGAGACCCCAGGCTAACAACCTTTCATGCTTAAATACCTGAAAAGACCTGTCCTTACTTTAAAAGAGCACAAAAATTGGATAATAAAGGGGTGCATCTTAATATTTCTCTAAAAAGTGGACCCAGCCATTTGATCTGGTAGGTCTGTCACACTACCCATGTTCTGCAGAGCATGAGACTGGAGCTTGGTTTAAAGCATAATGTGCAACAAAGACAACTTTGCAAAGATGTGCTTAAAACATTTCTCTGGGACAGTTACATAAAGGTCTAGTCTTTGCAATCTACTTCAAGGTATTTCAACTCTGTCTGTGTACGTATGTTAAAAGATCTTTCATTCCATCTGTACCAAAGTAACTGCTAACTCTCGTTTTGCAGGAATTCACTTATTCATCACTCCTCTTTTCAACACTGTTGAGAAATGCAAATGCCAGCAGATTTATCTGCGTTTCTGACTGACCTGTTGGCCTAGTCAGAGAAGAGACAGTCAGCCAATTTTTCTTTGATCAAGCAGCCAGGAATGCAGCCAAAGCCTCTTCTGAGAACGACGATGGGTTCCTCATGCATAACGTAGACAGGAGATATCCCTGCCATACAATGCGCTACAATAAGAGAATCACAAGATGGGATGGTTGAGGTGTCTGAAAAACACACAGACCTTTATTATTTTGGGCATTTGCTCTAGGACAAAGTTTTCAATTACAGAAATATGTACCTGTTTTTTAAAAGCTAGAAATGGTGGCTTAAATTATGTTCTTGCAATACTGTTTCTAATGAAAGGCAGCTCTGCCTCAGTTTTTTTTTTTTAAGCAATGACCTGGGTCAGGCTGACCCTTTTCCTTTAGGCTAAGTAAATCTATATTTATTCCTGGAGGTAAAAAAGGTAAAAAAAAGCTTTCCAAGCTTTCCATTAAGGCTACCTGCCCCTCTTTCAGTGAAGAAGTAGCAAATTCCAGATTCCAATGATAAAAGAGCTAGCTAGGTACTTAACTGCCTTATTTCTCTAAATTCTTTTATTGTTGTTCTCTGGGGAAGTGACTGGTACTTTTTTTTTTTTTTTTTAATTCTATTTTCATCCTTTATATAATGTTTTTACCATGATTTTTATTCTATTTTTAAAATAATTAACTTCTTCATTTGTTCTTGATGTTAAATATTTCTCAGAGAATTATTTTCTGTTCTGATTGTACAGCCACAGGATATAACAGACCACTTGTTAAATTGCATTAGATATTTGCTGTTAAGTAATAGAAAAACAACTTTTTTTTTTTTTTTTTTTTTTTTTTTTTTTTAGCACACTTACACAAGATCACTGTTAATGGTGTACACAGCAATGACTACTGACAAGGCTGTTTCCACCTGTATCTCTGAAGGAAAATTTCTTCATTACCACCACACATCTTCCTTCCACTGCCTCCATGTAACAGTTCTGGACGCTCTTGTGTTAACAGAGCTGATAAAATACAGTACGGTTTGCTTCCTATTTGACACTGTGCTTTTCTTAAAACGTTTAAAAGGGCATTAGCAACAACACTATTCATCATCTTCACTTACTGCCTTGTCAAAGCAGGAAAAGGCAAATTCAACCTCAAGAATGAATTCAATAAAATAGAAAAAATATCTGTATTTAATTCATCTATATTGGCTGGTACAGAATATATGAAAAACACAGGTCAAAGACATATCAGCACAACTAATAACACAGATGGTATTGCTTGTGTTAATATAGCTCCCTTGAGAATTAATTTTGTTGTGCTGATAGACCTTTCCTCCCTTGACTTTCAACATTTCACAGTTTTGTTTGTGGTATTTATAGAATTCCTCATCTGTTAACTAACTAGTTTCCCTATTTCCAACAAGAGACATCATTTGCAAGTATTTCATTAAAGCCCTGTTCTGATAATCTACACCAACAAGATTTACAAGGTCATGAATTATGCTCATGAACTGACTAACTTCATGGTGGTTGCTAGGCTTGACCTTCCCCATGACAGTGAACAATACCAGTCTACAGCTGGTATAGGACACCTTCTACTATGAGATGCAATCTCAGGTTGCTATCTCGAGTGCAAAGTGGCTTCACTAAAAATATTTTTCTAATCACCTCTGTGTAAAAGCTGTAGAAAGGGAGCTCAAGTCTTCAGTCAATGGTGTATCAGTCATCAGCTAAGATACCACTACGTATTTTCTTGTATGTAGGTTAAATGTTTCCATGATCCAGCTTTGCTACACCAAGTGAAGGACTCAGAGTTGATCTTTTAACACTACTGTGTGGGCTATGAGTCAATTTGCAAAACCTTCTGACAAGTCACTTGCACATTTCTGACCTTCCATTCTGATCCCAAAATCTTTGTGAAAAATCTAGTCACTGCAGATAAGTAAAAAAATAAATAAGTTTGATAAGCAAGCAAGGTCTTTCTATGACTTATTAGGTGGGACATTCTTTTTACAGCTTTTCTTTTAAGCATGCTTCATTTCAAAGGTATTTATCATTGTATATACTGAGTTGAATGAGATTCTGAATGTGAACTCCAAAGGAATACTTCTTCTTCTGTGAGCTTTTGGTCTACTGACCAAAACTTTATTTATTTATTATTAAAAACAGACCTTGTCATAGACCGTAAATGAATCATAAACAGAAGCCATGTGGAGAGTGATGTTGAATGAATTAGGGATATCAGATGAATGAAAATTAAAATTTCTCTCATAAGTTGTTTAAGACTTGTTTTAGCCAGGAGTTGGACTTGATGATCCTTGTTGGTCCCTTTCAACTCAAGATATTCTATGATAGTTCAAGAAATAAATAAAGAGTCTGGGTTTTGCTATAGCAAGGGCTAACAAGCTCAATAGCCACTCTGTGAAAACTGAAATCAAATAGTTTGTGAAACCCAACATAAATGTTTCAGATCAAATTCTTAACCTAGTAATCTAGATTCATATTTTGGCATATCACCTGACAAAGAGAAATTGAAAGGAAATGATTCTTGAAAGAAGAAATCTCCTATTAAGGAAGACTATCCTCATTTTATGCCTTTCAGATCTAGCTATTGATTAAAAAAGAAATACAAAAATAAATTGCTGCCTATCCTTTTAACTAATTTCACCTATGGTGTGAACATATCTATAAAGGAAATTTATCTCTCTGATTAAATTCTTTTAATTAACTTCTGTAACTAGTCCATTAAAATGTATACATAAACAAGTAACCAATAAATTTAAATGTGTACTATTAAGATAGTAAGATAGGTTCACAGTGGTTCACTCATTATATAAAGTGACAACTGGGGACTATGGGTTATTTGCACAATGAAACTTTAAAGATTTACTTGTTCATGGAGGTTAACAAAGTAGTCAGCACCCATGAGGATGGGTTATAATTTCAACAGATTATTGCACGTTGGAGCTCTCTTGCAGGGACAACAATAATATCATGGTCCTCTCAGGGCCATTTTTGACTTATCTGTTTACGTTCCTGCAAAAAACATGTACGGGGAATAGACTTCTAAGCTTTCCAATGATGGATGCATTTCAGCGTTAGATCAAGTCAATGACATGTTAATAAACAAATGAGACACTTACCTCTACTGTGATTCCCAAAGATCATGGTGGTTATCTGCATTTTTAGGCATTCAAATACCTCTAAAACTCACTTCAGTCACTGGAAACTGTACTGAAACTTTACCCTTTCCATATGTGCTAAAGCCATCATAATTAAAACATGAAATAATCTAAGTGATTTTATATCAAATACCTGATGTTTATATTTCTCTCACATACTCAAGTGGAGCAAATTCCACAATATAGCCACTTATTTGACATTTAATTCATCTTCCTTATAATTCTATGGGCACAATTCAATGATTAAACCTAAAGTGATTATGAATATAATGAGTAAAAACAGAGCAATGCTTTTTTAAATTTCAGTAGTGGTAGTTATAAAAATGTTTAAGCACCTTCAATATAAGGAACAACTCAGTAAAATTCACATTTATGTCCTTTTAAAAATAATAATGATACTTTAATAAAATTAAGTTTCTTAGATTTTTAAGTAACTGGTTGCTATTTTATTATAATTTACTAGCCAGATTCTCAGTTGCTGCACTGCTTTCTATCTCTGTGGGCTCTGTTGACCTATGTCCATTATGAACATCTACATCCTCATTTTAAATATTCCACTTTGTATTTTTTTTTTTTTTTAAAGTGGTTTACTTGTCAGAAGAAATAGGCAATAGGACACTCAAGAGGTTGAATAACCATTAATTTCTGTTTGATCTGGATCTTAACCATTAGGTTACCTGAAAGCTTCTCAGAAACCTTACACTACAAAAATTTCTTGTCTATTAAGCAAGGTCATTACAGAATTGCCATTACTCATAATTGTGCAGCAGTTTGAATGGCTTGCCTAAGTCTCTTTAGTTATATTTTACTTATGAAATCCATAAATTCAATATGGAATCTGATATAAAAAATAAATAAATAATTAAATATAGAAACATATATGGTCCAGGCTTTTCTCAAAGATCAGAACACTGTCAGATTGCTGCAAGCAGCAAAGCTTTCTACACAATAAGGAGAAGGGACAGCATTCACAAAAAATGCACCCTCTCGTGGGGTGCATTTTTTTATTCTGAGTCTGGTTCTGTAACCTGAGACCAAGGGGTGTAACTGTTCCAAACCCTCAGTTCAAGTTTGGATCTTCTCTAAATTAGTTCAATAAAATCCCATGGTCTTCAGAGGTACAGAGGCCAGCTACCCTCACAAGTGTAAAGAGATATTTTGAGAATCTATTTCACATGTGGAAATCAGCTTGTAATTAAATAAGTAAGTGTTTCATAAGGATCCATGGAGTGACCTGACTACACACCGCTCCCATTCCAGAGAAAATTAAGTGAGCATAGAGATATAGGGTTTACATGCTAATGCTGTGGGAATGAGATTAAATGTGACCCTAATTAATACTCATTATAAAGTTGATCACTCCTTCTTCTCTCTTTTAATATTAAGAATGGTAATCATCAAGATCAGTGCACCCCGCAAGCACAACACTATCAGTGTAATAATAAAGGATACTACTGGTTCATATACAGGTGTAAGCTACATGATTAATTACATATTCATTTGTGAGTTAGGAATTTATAACTAATGAAAACTTTCTTTTGTATTCAATATGTCTTCTGTTTTTCTCTTTCATTTATTTATTATTTTTGGTATGAATTAGATCAGTGGTATCTGACACCTAAAGACATATATAACTAAATTAGTTCTTTCTGTTAGAAGACACTTCTCTCAGTATCTAAACCAAATTTACGAACTGGCAAAGTTGGTCGGCCTGCTAATGATATGCTTTGATAGAAGAAATTTTAACTCTCATCATCCATTCCAGTTATTAAATGATGGGGCTTCCTACAGAAGACTGCTTTCTTTACACCTGTATTAGTAAGTAGAGCTGATCTAACAGGACTCACATCCAGGAGCCCGTTACTGTTTTTTTTTTTTGTTTGGTTGGTTGGTTGGTTGGTTTTTGTTTGTTTGTTTGTTTGTTTTAAATCTAGGAAGACCAGCATTTTCCAGTATTTCCAAGCCAACCCTTTTAAATTTCTGTTTGCATTTCTTGCATAGCTCCTTATCCTACATGAATGAACCTCTATTAGTCCACCATTAGCTATAAAATGCAACACAAAAATTCTCTAGTCTTTCCATTGTGGCCACTGCAGCTAATCTGACCACAGTGCTTCTCAAGCAATTACCCTTTGATGATTGTAACTCTGAACTACAAAGATGAGATAAAGGCTTTGTAATGTGTTGTACAGCAAGGCTAAATCTAGTAAGACTAACCATTTTATTACAAACTAATAATAACACATTTACTTTTACATCTTCTAAAAGATTTTTATCATGCAGCCAAGTGCTGCATTATATTCCACAAATACATTTTAAGAAATAAAGTGGTATAAGCATAGAGTGCTCCATCCACAGCATTTTAGCGGTAAGTTACAAGTTATAATCATTTTTCTAACACTGGTAGATTATTTTTTGTCTAATTAATTTAGTACACAATTATTTCTCATCACTAAATTGATGTATGCAAACAGACAAAAGCAGCCCCTTTTGCTTGAAAAAAAAAAATTAAAAATTAAAATACCTGCAAATTTGACATACTCGAGAGTACTTTTCATGTGCTTCAACTGAACATTTGCTAGTAATAAAAGAGTTGCAGTCAATTAAAGCAATTTATCATAACTCACAAATACAAATATAGTGCCAATATAGCATATCATATTACTTTTCAGTAGGACAGACACCAATAAATTTAAAAACTGTCAATAGTTACAAGATGTTAGTTTTAAATTCAGTTTTCTGTTTATGAAGGCAAGTAGTACTTTATGATCTTTTAAGTTAGTTTCTTTTGGCTATTTTTTCACTTCTCTTATTTACATAATTTTCCCAATCAGAATGTGTTTTTTCTATGTGCTGTGTCAGATTTGGCTTAATATACGTTTCTCTAAAATGCTATTGCTGGAATTGCTCAGTGTAATAAAGAAGCTGGACTGCTACAACTTCATCTGCTAATAAGGAAGAGCTGATCAACATTCTGATCCTATTTAATGCAATTTAAGCAGGTCTTACAATCAAAGAAGAAAAGGGAATCTATTAAGTTTCAAATATGTGCTGTCCTCTGCATTGCAACAGAGAGAGTTGGGATGGAATTAAGTATCTAACATACCAAGGTTTGATGCAAAAGTCATAGAAAAGTCAGAATGAGAATCAGTGAAAGTCTCACCTCAAAACAGAATTGAGCTGCCCCTAAAGCATTCAGGAGATACCAGTTTAACTAGGTAAAAAAAAAAGAGCATTTTTTTTTTTTTTTTTTTTTTTTTAAAGAGAGAAGTTTATCACCTTACTATTTGTAAGAACCTTTTACATATTTGAAGACCTACAGTCCCAGACTTCACCTGTTGAAGCTAAGGAAACTCAATTCTTTCAGGCCATAAGCTCAAAAGATATTTTCAAGATTTCACATCTAACAGAATACACATGCTTAAACACTGAAATGTGATTTTTTTTCCTAAAGAGTAGGAAACATTATTTATATGTCCAGTCTGTGACCTGCTTTAATCCCCATATTTTTTCTATAATAAAAATAATTTTTTGTCTAATACATTACCTATTCTGCACTTGTTTACTAGACATATTCCCACCTAAGTGTAACAGCTTGCCTTTGTAGCTACTGAATAATATCCTGCATATTCTAAACATTTCTCCAATTTGTTTATATAGCTTTGAATGCTAACCCTGTTCTCCAGTCTCCCAGTAAACTAGTTTGGCACAATCTTCAAATTTATATCAGTTTACTCCCTGTTCTATTATCAAAATAATTAAGCAAACTGTTGAATGTCACTATCATTATAGCTAATCACCCGTGCATCAAGATTCAGATGGAAATTAAATATTTAGCTCTATCACGTGGTCAGATTTTTTTAGATAGAATTCTATTTGAATACCGTCTGGATTTTTCAGTTGCATTTAAGAGCCAGGTGTAAAACAGAACTCAGGCATGTAAAGTGGATTGCAAGTAAAATTTAGGTTGTAACCTAATGTTGCAAGTCTAGGGGAAAAAGAATCACTGGAAGAAACTCAGTTATTGACTACTCCTAGAGGTGTCCTTTTTACATTAAACTTCTTCACACCCAGGGGAAAAAAATATATATATATATAAAAAAATAAAAAATCATAGTTTTGAAACAGGTGCTAAATTGCTTTACTATCACACAAAAGACATTTGATATCCCCAAATCTGAACTCATTGTTGTTGTCTATTGAACATCCTCTTATATTCACTGCACACTCACACCCCATGCTCTAGCAGTCAACGCTATCCTTTAAAATGCTACTGAAAAAGGCAGCTCACAGCACTCTCCCTGCCCGCTGCCACAAGCGCCCCCATCCAGGCAGAAGAACTCTCTCCCTGCCTGCAAGGACCTGCAGATAGGCTATGCCAGAAACTTGTCCCCACTACGACCAGAGCTCTTGGACCCACCGGGACAAGGATTTCAGGGGCGCTTGCTGTGGTTCACAACCAGGGGCAGCAGGAGCATACAGCAGGATCCTCAGCTGGAGACTGCAACTCATGCAAGTGAGGAGCGGGCACCAGGGATGCTGTTCAGGTACACCTCCCTGCAGCCCTTTTTGAATTTAACTCTCCCTTGTTTCAAAGTCTGCCTCAGGAGAGCTTTGTATGTCACCTGGGGGACATTTGAAAGAAGCAAGTGATTCTAAACTGGACTCATAGGGATATTTTTCTGTGCAAATTTGCTTTCAAGCCAGGCAACTTGCAATACTAAATGAAAAGGCTTCATATTAATAAATAATATCTCCTTTTGTCAGTCCTTTCCAGAGAATAAATTAGCTTGTTCTTGTAGAGATTTTTTTTTTGTTTTTGTTTTTTGGAATTACAGAGAACACAAAATTATATCTCACAGTTAAATAAACACATATAACATTGGTATGTCAATGCTTTATGCAGCTCCTTTTCTACTGACTTTAAAGTATGGCAAACTAATGGGAGAAAAAAAAAATCACAGGCCTTTTCAAATAGAGATATTCTGTCTTGTATAAAATGTAATGAAGTCAGATTTAAATACATATAACCTTGGGGTTATATAGTCTGAGTTCTTCTAAATGTGCCATGCTCTGATAATACCTGACATTTAGAGAAACATCCCCAACTGTTATGCAATGAAGTTGATAACATTACAGAATTAAATCCACTTGGAGCATGAAGTTTTATACAAAGAGCTGAGCAAGAAGTGGAGAAAACACTCTAAGAACAAGAAAAGGTCTATGGATGTGCCCATAGTTGATTTTTTTTTTTTAATTTTATACTCTGACAAGAAACAATTTGCATCTGATTTTAAATTGGAAGACCCTTCAAACTTAAAAAAAAGTAACGAAAGTACTTTTGTTAGGCTCAGAGCCTAACATACAATAAATACAAAAATAAATAAATAAATAGATAAATTAATTAATTAATTAATGTTCCAGACTTGCCTTGGCTGGTGTAAGAAACTCATTTTTCTGCTGAGGAAGCAAGAACTGCACTTATAAATACTAATTCAAAATACAACGTGGAGAGAGGAGGGATCCCCAAATACGTGAAATACATGTATGTGCACACACATCATCGCATGTTCATTCTGCAGTCCTTCACTGGAAAAAGTCTGCTACAGAATGGCTAGATTACTTTTACTGAAATATTTTTATTTCTTTATACAAACTTCCATTTGATTTCAGGCATATTTGAAAATTAAGTTATAAACAGTTATATAAAAGAAAGAAAAATGAGAAAGCTGATGTGTGTGTATATGTATTTAAAATTCCATCTTATAAGATGTAACATTACTAGTTACAGAGAAATTGAAGATTCATCTTTGATGACACCACATTCATTAAACCAACCATCACATAAAAAAAAGTCTCTGCATATCCTTATGATCTCAGGAAATCAAAGAGAAAGATGTGGAATTGCCATAGATTTCTCACAGTAATAGAAGATACACCCCATTTTGTACAAGATGAAAGGAATATGCAAGAAAAATGCAAACATCATTCAGCATTATAAAGTATTTCTGGGATAACTGTGCCTAAGATGGTTGTTTGCCTTTGTTGTGAACCGAAGTATCTTAAAATAATGCATTCCTAGAAGAGAAATACACAGCTTTACTAAGAATCTAGGCTCAAGTATGGTCTGACTATCCCCTGAAGAAGAAATGGTGAAAAGCAGTGTATATGTAACACAGAAAGTATCAGGTATACATACACAAATACATAGACTAAGTACACACCAGATATACTCCTGTATGCAAACAACTGTACGTAGCTTCCCATGCAAGTCTTTCCAATGGCACACCAGGGATTAAAATCGAAACTGGTTAAGTTTGTTTTGAGAACTATCTGCCTCCCATATCTTCTATGACCTGCTCAAACATGTTTTTTTGTCATTGTTCCAAAGTTTAGTCAGATGCATACATAATTGCTGATACCAACAAGTTCATGGTAATGATTTCAGTGATCCAAGCTAACCTGCTGGAAAATGCTGGGAAATACTATTTTAAAACATCAGTAGAGTTTTCTCATCTTCACAGTGCTATAAACTCTTTATGCTCATTTGCATGGCAGAAGTCTTGGATGATTCAGTTTTATTCTTATATTCTGCCAGAGCATGGAAAGAAAACAAAAATTTTGAAATCACTTATTTAGTATTCAAAAAAAAAAGTTTCCTGTATTCAAAACATTTTTAAAAAATCATTGCTGTTTTGTTTGTTTATTTTTAATTCTGTATTTCACTTTTTAAATGCTTGCTTTATATTCCTCTTAAACTGGTCTGTGGTTACTGTGACAGACAGCATGAGATTCTGGCATTGGTTCATCATTTAAATAAATCTGAAGACTGTAGAAGCATGTAGAAATTAAAGATATATTCATAAAATATTCTGATTACATTGTAAATTAAGACTGGATTTCTACAAACTCTCTAATTTATGGAAAATGAGTCTAAAATACTACTCTATAGGTGTTAGTCTTTATTTAATCTATGACTGAAAAATAAATTAAAAAAAAAAAAAAAAGAGCACAAGCTGTTGAGCAGTGAAGTATTAGTCCTAAAAGTTTTAATGTTCCATTTTCAGCCGACATTTTCTGTCTCATTTAATCCATTGAAAGTTCAGGTTATGGCAGCTTTATTCATATTTAATAGTATCTTAATTATCATAGAAAAAGGTTTGGAAGCAACCCTAAAAAACACCTAGTTCCAAGCTCCTGCCATGGGCAGGGACACCTCCCACTAGATCAGGTTGCCCAATAGCCCCATCTAACCTGACCTTGAACATTTGCAGGGATTAGACACCCATAGTTTACCTAGGCAAAATGTGTAGCAATTCTGCTCACTTAACTGGCATTATCAGAGAATAAATATACTGCTCAAAGTATACAGAATAGGGAATAGACACTAGCCATTTAGAGTATGTTTTTTTCTCCCAAGTGCTTTCTTTTTAAATTACAATCCCATTTTCAGAACCATGCCCTCCTCTATTCATGAAAGCCACCTTCAGTGATTTCAGTTAGTGTGACTGTAATTTAAGGATTAGAAGTAAAGATGAACTGTACAAACTGATTATTTGTGATCACTGGACATACTAGAAAGGAGTTAGAAAACAAGCTCTTCTGCAGACATTCAAAAAGGTATCCCACTTCTGATACTTTCAAGGACTAAATAAAGCTCAGCAATTAGAGTTCCTCTACCAGATATGAACACCAAGGATAGTATTATACTTTTCTACTCTTAAGACCAAAAGTGACCATTATAATATATATTGAACTCTTGCCAAACTTGTGCTAATGACAGACATTACTCAGTGATTAACACCTCATGCCTATAATTTCTGTGTGGTTTTGAACATCTCTTTCAGAAAACCATTGAGTCACTGTCATTATCAAGAGCTAGCCAATCTTCTTTCCACATCCAGAGTTACAACACTGAGTCCTATCTAGTTTATGGAATCAATAAAATAAAGCATATACAGTGACTTGTCTTTTTAGAAAAATCCTCTCTAAATATCCTCTGAAGAAAATCCTTTGGCTTTACTAATATTTAAATACATGCTGTGAACTGTGAGGAGTGAGTAGGACTTTTAAAATCTAAATTATGTCCATTTTTAAGCACTCATTTGGTAACACTCAAATGCCATTATCAGTTGAGACAGAAAATTGTATTTGTTCTTATTCTGCTTCTTTCCATCAATCTCTTGCTCCAGGTTTTGTAGGTGAAGCCTTGTGGATGGGACCCACAGCCCACCTGCACCCCTGCAACACCCCACAACTCTCATCCAGATGTGGAGGGACTGAGTGGGATGTGCATCGTGCCTAAAATTAAACTCAAATAAAAATTTAGTTATGGTCATCTTGAAATTGCCATGAGAAGAGATATCAAGAGCACCCTTCTTTATTGCCTTATTCACTCACGTTAACATTGCCATTAAAACTTATCTCAATTTCTCACATGTTTAGGTTCATTCCTTGTTTTCTTTATTCCAGTTGTCTTTTTTTTTTTTTTTTTTTTTTTTTTCGTTTAGTCACCACCCACACTGTGGGTTTTACAAGAAAACAAAGGAAGTGTCCTGATGTCTTTAATTTTTTGTCTTATCATTAAGATGATCCCACACTTGGAAATATTTGGAAATGTAGAAATTGTGAGAAAATTAAATTCAGGATATTGCAGTGCGGGCAGGGATGAAAAATTTCCACTTTGTATTAGAAATCCCCAGACTTTTCACACCAAGCGGGATTTTGTAGCAGATAAGAGGCACAAATCTCCATGCTTGTAAGACCACAGAAACACTCTATTAAAGATGAAGGCTACCTCATATATACCTATACAATTTTCGCATTTAGTTGAGACCCTCCAAAATGATCAAACCACAGCAATCAAAGTTGGATTAGCAATTTTAAAGCAGAGGAAAATAATGTTTGGATTAGTTGATTATTCTGAATTCCCTGATTATTTTTCTCTTATTTTACAAATCCTAAAATCAATAACACTTCTCATCTCTACCTATTTTTATATAGAGAAACACTTTTGGCTCACCATAAATTGGTAGCCTGCTTGCAGATTAAAGAAGCAAGGATCAATGTTTTTTGTTTGTTTTTATATATATATTTCTAATTATTATTTCCCTGCTTTTCATTTTGCTCACATTACAAGAAATTGTGAGATATTTAGACAGTCAGACTGACTCTGTCAATACTTCCAGTAATCTCACTCTGAGGAGGTCTGCTTTTCCATCTCATTTATTTAACCTCATTTTCCCTCTAGTTCTCATTTTATTAGTTTCAGAACAGTTTCTTAGGAACCACAAGGTCATTACAGACTACAAAGTGAAGATCTCCAACGAAATAATAGAAAAACTCACCATTTTGAAGCAAAAACCCAGTGTGGTTAATTTGTATCCACTTTATTAGGTTATATAAAATTGTTTAAATTTTATCATAAGCTTATATATGTCTATTGGGATAATAATTAACTTTGAAATTTGAATTGAATTTATTTTTGTAATTTACAGTTTGAACTACTATCCTTTAATTATATATGCACTACTGTTGTGGGAAATGTAATTAGACCAAGGGTGCTGTTGTTGTTATTTGATTTATTTATTCACTTTTATTTTTTTGGTGTCAGAAGATGCAGTAACAGTTTGCAGTTGTTTTTTTTTTTTTTTTTTTTTTTTTAAACTAACACAGCAGTAACTAGCAATTTGCTAGGAAGTTGTCAGGAAGGCAAGAAACCAAAATAGTTTTCATGGAAAATTATTTATACATTTTGCTCATTCATGAAGCAGATTTATATTGCATAGCCAGTATTTTCTAGGGCCTTCTTTCTGTATTGGTCCACACAGCTGCCAATGCTACTGTCAAAATTAAGCTTCTTTTAGACATAAACATCTGAGAATTAGCCCTAACACAAGCATGATGCAAATTCGGGCGAGAAAGCTCCGTATGTATGAGTCACTTTCTGCTAGAGGTTGCAGGGAAAGCAGGTAAAGGGCAGTGGTCTCTTACATTGCAAACATGCAGATGAGTAAGACCTTAACAGAAAAACAGTTGCTCACTGGAAGTAGAAACATGAAGTAGAGCTAATGGGCCGCAGGCACCCCCTGTAGCAAGCAGACTCTGGTTTAGGTCATTCTCACTCAAACAACTTCTAGAGGTCCCCAAAAGCTTCAGGTAGCATGGCTGAACCCCTTGAGGGAAGACTGTGTCTGCCCTCTGCTCTGCCAAGGCCACCCCTGCAGGAGAGGGCATGACCTGGATTTGAGCGAGTCATGCTGTCAGCAACAAAAGATCTCTCTTAAATGCATCCTAGGCAGGATTGTTCCACACCAAGATGACAGAAAGTTGAATTACAAAGAAAAGCCAGCATCTCTGGAAATCTCACAACTTGTGTGTGACTTCTCACGGGAGAAGAGACAAACTTGCCTTCACAGTGCTCTACATGCAGGAGAGATCTCAAGCTCAAACTTTGCGGGCCAAGCTGCAAGCAACGCTAAACCTTATTATGAAAGAAGTTTTTCAAAAAAAATCTCATAATTATACTAGCAATAGTAGGTGCTTCTATAATAAATTATATTTATTTCCCTGGAAGATACTAATTCACTTGTTTTGAAATATTCGCTGCTAACTCTAAGATTAGGTTTTTGAATTGTATTCAGAGGCAATTTATGCATGAGTAATAATAATAAAAAAAGCTGTATCCTAAACATTGAGTACACTACACTAACGTGACATGATCTATCTGACATCATATGCATTCAATCACCTACTGAAAAGTTCAGCAGCTTCTTCCCTTTTACATGCAGCATTGTAGGGCTATTGTTATGCAAAAGGAGTCTTGGAATACATTTCAGATAAAATACAAGGCTTATAATTCTTCTATTTTAATTTTCACAGCAAAATATTGTAGGTTAGATACATGGGTTAGATATAACATAGGTATATAGGAAAGTACAAGTTTCCTAAGTTGCACATTCAAAGTATCATCATAAGTGCAGTTTCATTTATCAGAATGTCAAGCAGTGCTAGTGCTCTACCAAATTTGGTTATTTCCTGACATACTCTGTGGAAAACTAGCATTCATTTACAAGTATCTGTCTACAAAGCTGAATAATATTACTGAAAATTAAAGCAAGCTCTCTTCTATGCCTCTCAAAACTTTTAGTGTTGGAAATTGGATCCCACTAATCTTTTGTATCTGAAAGAAAAAAATAATAATAATAAAAAAAATAATAATAATAATTAAACAAAAAAAAAAAAAAAAACACAAGTAAAGGCACAAAACCAAGCCAAAAATGTAAAAATAAAAATCATAAGACTGAGCTGGGTGTGAGACACGGGCCCATCAGACCATCAGACCACATCTATACACATAACTATGAGAGATGCTAGTCCCAAGTAATAAGTTTGAAGGTTTCTTTGATAAAAACCTCCAAGGAAAACTAAAGTACTTAAAAGTATTTTTAGTTATTCAGGAAAATTTTATCTTAGTATTTGAAACAGTACACTATAACAGTTGTGTCAAACACCGCTTTTCAGAGAACTACTTTTACGATGCACAAAGCCTGATACTGATTACACCGAGTTACACAGTAAACTCATTCTGTTGGAAAAGTAGGTTTATTTCACATTTCTTTCTCAGTGTAGTAACTATATTTTGGCATTTGCAATTGACAATTGGCCTTTGCTAGGTCTTGTATTCCTCAGGTTGGAAATTAGGAGAAATTTCTTCTGAGAAAGAGTGGTTAGGCATTGGAATGGGTTGTTCAGGGAGGTGGTGGAGTTACCATCCCTAGAGGTGTTTAAGGAAAGGCTTTATGTGGTATTTAGGGACATAGTTTTCTTGGGTAATATTGATGGTAAGGGGATGGTTGGATGATCTTGAAGGTCTTTTCCAACCTTAATAATTCTATGATTCTATGATGAATATTCAGAAACATTTTGTATTTAAACTATTGTACAACACAATATTAGATAAAGTAAAAATAAAAAATAAAGTAAAAAAAAAAACACTGTACATATACTACAGGTGGCTGTGCAGGCAACTGTGATCTGAGTGATGTGACAGTCATCCGAGAACTATATCACATAAATAGTCTGCCCAGAGAAAGTACATGCCATTTGGCAGTGGATAGTGCTTCCTCTTAAGTTGATAGCTTTCCAGTTAGAAATCCTGGCAAGGAGGCATTGAAGATGTTGCCAGTGGCTGAAAGAACATGGGCAGTTTTCAGTAATGTATAGTGGCCAACTGGACTGAAAAATATTCTTTCTTTAAAATTGAAGGAATTAAAATTAAGAAAGTCAAGCATCTTATATTAAAATATAATTTTTTTTTTTGCATCATCTTGCTTCTCCTTGGTGTTTCCCCATAGGGTGATTTTAATGTGGTAATTTTGGATTCACATGATTTTATGTAAGACATGAACTGGACCCACTGAATTGTTTGCTGCGTCTTTTATTCCTCAGGTAATTTGAGGAAAGGACTATATCCAGCCTTTTCACCACTTCAATATGTTTTTTAGTTAAATAAAGCTGTTGTATTGCTCCTTTAGGAGACAGTGCTACATTCACTAAACTGAAGATATATTAACAACCAATTGCAAAAGTTTGTAGTAAAAGCCTTGTGACTGATGTCTTGTCTGTGGTGGACTATGCTTTAATTCCACATATAGCAGAAATCAAACAGGAAGGTCATAGCCTATACTCAGTTATAAGGAACACAGCAAAAGAAAGCACATCTACCATTTTAGCTTTTTAGTTTTTTTTTTAGCGTTTTACTCATATTTCAACATCCTTTACATGGCTTATGTCTAAAATCAAGTGTGATGCTCCTGCTTCTCTATTATTAATCAAACAGAAATATTCAATTAAGTTTCTCCTTATAATTAAACTTTCACTTTACTTAATGTGCCATTTATGCAGAATCTGTAGTTGCAATCATTTCTAGAGAAAAGAAATGTCAACTTCAAAGTTAATATCTCCTACAAATTAGAAATTCTGTCTTTGTACATGATGGTTATATGTTGTAGGCTTTTAAAATAATTTAAATTTGTCTGAACTCTATTTCAAATTCAATCATGTGCATATTCTTTTCCCATAGCAGGTGATGATGAAACAGATTGTTTGAAACATTTAAACCAGAAGGCATTAAAAATACATAACATATAGAAACACTGAAGAGAATTAGGTAGAAATACCTAAGTATATACAGTTCATAAAGGATAATGAGAACAGAACCTGTACAAAAGTGCTATTAAAATTTACAGAGAGCTTTATCTTTAATTCACTTTCAGTAACTCTGTATGTCAATTCTCCCAGGTACATTCTAGCCCACATTCAAGAAAAAGTATATCTATAAGCAAGGTATAATATCTACCATACTAGGATATAATTTGTTTTATAATACATCCTCAGCACCTCTAAAATTTTAACCCAAAGGTCCTTGCTCTTGGGACTTAGCATGTACTTTGTATAGTATCATACATCTTAATAGAACCTCCCAAATCAATGCAACTCTATCTTTCATTTGTTGATGCGTTTATTGTTAATAACATGAAGAAACTATTCACAACAATCAAACAAGTCATAGCCTCCAGGCATAATTTCTTACTCTCAAAGCCAACACTGACTGTACACAAGCACATTCGGAAAATACTACAGTAGCACCAAAAATGATGATCATACATGTATATGGCTAGTTTGATGAATTATAAAATGTATGTATAAGAAAAACTGCAGGTGCTTAGGAAATTGCAGACTGCCAGTTACAACTTCCCATAAGCTAGGAAAAATAAAAAAATCAATTCTCTGGTTTAACAGGATACAGTCAAGGTTTTTAGGCCAAATAAATGACTTTTCTTAATACTGATACAGTCAGGGAGATTTGTCTTTTTTTCATTCTGGACTGTGACAGCAAGGAAGGTCTGTGGGTTTCTGAGGCCATTTCATGCTAAGACAGATAAAGTTTCAGTTAACTAAAGGAGCAATGAAAGAAATTAACTCTTTCCAGACATGACATTCTGTATTTTGTCATATATGCTGCGATTTATACCAAGGATATAATGATAAATATACTGGTTTAATAAACGCCATCTCCATTGTCTTATGCTGAATCAGTGTTGCATAAGTAACATCTGCCTTCAGGGCAGATGAGTTCCTAAGAAATACAGAAGTTAATTCTAATACATCAATCAAGCTGGCAGATGAACAAATCACAAGTAAGATGCTGAAGTGAAAGAAAGAATGGATATTATAGATACCTTACATAGAAACAGAAAAATTGATTTAACAACAGCTGGAGAGAGAGTTGAGAACAATCAATACAAAACAGTACTTGAAAAAAAAAGGCAGTATGTGAAAAGGAACGCAAGAAGTTGAATTGGCAAGTTCACGGGATTTGTAATCTCTAACTAGCTAATGGCTTCTTATCATGTCTGATGATAACATTCATGAAACCATTACACTTAGAAGTGGTAGTTTGCTAATACCATATCAGAGAAACTGAAGTACATCCTAAAAACAGTGGGAGAAAGTTAGAGGTTGGAGAGTATGCCTAAGCACAAACTACAGGAATGATACAAAGCTCACAGTAGATCTTGCAAATTCTTGATAAAAAAAAAAAAAAAAAATCAAATACGGAAGAAGGATCAATCTGGGAGCCTCAGAATTAAAAGAGACTAAACACCTTTAAATTTTAATTTATATATTTTTTTTCCCCCTGATTTTCTTTATGAAAAGATTTTCTACCAAGCATTAATTTGTATCCCCTGGTAAAAATGAGAAGACAAGTAGAAGAAGATGAAGAATGTTCGTAACCTCAAAACTTCTACTCCTCTTTTTCAGTTGACAGAAAGCAGATAAGAAATGCTAATGCTTTGAGTGAGAGATGGGAAAGGAGGAGGAATGACTGAGAGACAACTCACAGAAACATTTTTAGAAACCTGTCTAAAAACTGAGATATTGACAACTTTCATAAGCTTTTGAATTTCAGCAGGAAAAATAAAACAAGTGAAATGATTATACATTTCTTGAAAATGGCATTGTTTTTAGTAGTACTATATATATTTAAAAAAAAAAAAAAAAAAAAGGAAAAACAGATCAGAATAAAGTACTATAGAAATCGACAGGAAAAAAAAAAAAGACAACTACTGTATGATTACAAGTCATTGCCAAGAAAATATGAACTATAAATATTTATCAGGCATACTGTTCTGAGTTTTGGTGGGGTAGTATTTGCATTAAAAAGATTACCAACTCCCATGGGAATTTACAGACAAGACAGTCCAGGTATCTACAGCTAAAAAGTTGTAAAATAGCTAATGTGGGAAGAAATACAAATCCAGATTAAAAAAAAAAAAAAAAAAAAAAAAAAGACACTTGTGTTCTGTCAAGACCTCCAAGTATTTCTTGAAAGTATATCTTGAAATTTCAAAATGAACTAAAACTGAAAGTATTCTACAATCCCTTAGGTCTGACATTATGCCATTATAACATGACATTAAAACTAACAAACAAAGAAAAAAACAAGCAGTACTAAAGTGGGAAAAAGGAAAACCAGATATTTGCATTCTGCTAACCTGAGAAAAAAAATATTTTTTCTCTTGCAAAGTTTGATAAAACTGGAATGATCTCTTTAAGTATTTATAACTATCAATTTTACATATAGAAAAAAAATAATAATTGGAAGTAGCACAAGGCTTCTCATTACTAACTTACTAAGCTAAGCTTCTGCTCTGAATCATCCCCTGGAGAAGTTCCTCTTCCTCCTCTGAAAACAGAAAGAGACTGGGGAGTTGAATCTCCAAACTCACACCTAAAACCATGTGTTAACATGCTTTCTATACCTCTGTGGAAAGGTCTTGGTCATGTCCTTCTCAGTTCTGCTGAAGAGTGCGATCTGTTCTTGCACATTTTTAGGGACAAGCAGAGACATCTTATTGTATTTATTCTTCAAAGCTCAGCCTTATTATTCACAAAACACTTTTCCATTGTGAAAGCCCTCAAGCCCCACAGAAATGACAGTTGAGACGTCTTCACTAAAAGAAGACGGAGCTTTCAGATCTCTTTAAAGGAAAATTTTCAAGATATAAGGCAGATAATACACACTTTTTGCTTCAGCAGCAAGTAAGTACTCCTTGCAGCAATTAGGCAGACCTTCAGTAAGGCCAATTTATCTGAATTACCCATTCAAATTTAACAAAACCAAGGGTGAAGTTCAGTACAGTAAGATTTGTAACCACAAACACCTTACTGACCTTAGAAGTTTCAGTTTGGTTAAGTTACAAAATGTACTTTTTAAAAATAAATCGTCCTCACTATTGATGCCAAAGACCACCATTAATCAAAATGAAGAATAAAACATAAACATTTTGACTAATTTTATTTATTTTTTCTACTCCGTCAACACCTGCTATTGGGAGTCAGGACAGATCTCCCCAAAAAGAACCTGATAAATCACATTAACATAAGCTTTTCTGTTTAAAAACTTATCCCTTAAAGTTCTTGCATATTGAATATAATGTGTTTTCTGTAATGTAGTTAACTTAAAAGAATTGCATGTAGTACCATTTTTTTAGATGCCAGTTCTGGCCGAAACAAAAATCCCTAGAATTTTTAACTCTGACAATCTGCACTTCTTACTTACTGATTGACAAGCTAAGGATTGTTAAATGAAATCGTAATTTGAAATTCTCATTTCTGCAATAAGATTTCAGTACCCTGGAAAGAAAAGAATCAACTGCCTTGTGAACAAACTTCTGATGAAAAACATTTAATATAAGCTTTCCCACCTATGTTCTTCTAGTACACATACACAGGCTCTTACAATAACTTATTGTTACATGAGACACTTCTACAATGTGCGGGAAATGTGGATTCCCAAATATTCTACTCAAGTATTTGGCAACACTTGTGCCTTCTGCTCTCATTAGGACTTCCACACAGCAAAAGACCGTGGATGGTACTGGCTGGCTTACGAATGCAACGGCTCATCACTATCACACTGGAAGAGGTTGATTTTAAACAGTGATTTTGCCATTTAAAAAAACATTACTTTTACCTCATATAGTCACTTAAATATATATATAGTCACTATTATACAGTCACTTTGGAGCAAACCAGCTCCAAAATGTTTTCATAGCAGACTGAAGACATACTCAAACCTGCTATATTAACAGGCCTTTTTAACTATTTCTATTTGACTTTCTTCAATTTCCCACCTGTTCATAAGCCTTCCAGCTCAAGATAATTTAGTCACAGAATGATCTCCATTAACTGAGTAGACATAATGTTTTTAAAGCCTTAATTTCACTCTTGTATGTTGTACATGAAACACTTGATCCATCACCACTGAATCAAGTCAATGAAGACAATGGGAGCAGGAGCCAGCTCTTAATCACATTATTTCTTAAGAGCTTAGAAGCTAAAAAGTCAAGCACTGAATCCCAGATTTCAAGTACATCATCACAGTATGTAACTTGATGAGGTACTAAGAATAAACTCTGCTCAAGTCAAGGATATTTATACCATACTTTAGCCTGAGAGGCAGTATCCACAACAGATTATGCAGGCACTGATTTAAAAAAAGAAGAATCAGATGAATAGATGCCAAAAAAAAACCAACAAAACCTACCTAGAGGATTGTCAGAAGAAATAGACAACTGACTCACTGAAATGCAGAATTGATTTGTGTCTCTTTATATCATATTCAAGCTCACTTCTCAGTACACACTTGTTTCCTTCAATTAACAGCTTACAAACAAGTTAGAAACTTTAAAAGATTAGTATACTAGTTACGTGGAAAAATATGTAATGTGTAAAACTTTTCCCCAGTCTTGTACCCTGCCCTTTCCAAAAACGGTAAAGCAAGCGTTGAGCAATGTGGAACATTTTTTGCTGTTGTAATGCACCCATAAAACCTGCAGATACTATGCATAAGAATAGACATTGTATATAAAAAATGTAAGTGTCCATGAGTTATTTCAGAAGATAACAGAAAAGGCTTTCCTGTATTGCTGTACTAGGGTTGATGATGACAAGTGGTGAAAGGCATAACTGCCAACTTGAAATCTTTACCAAGCGCAAGCTGTATTCACACACAAACAGCTGAAATATATTGCACTCCTCCTTTTATACAGACATCTTTCTTCTCTTACCCTCCATTTATTTGTGCACATATGTGCATTCAAGGTCTTCACTTCACAGCTAATAGCACATGTGATAAAGCCACCTGTATGACATTTGAAATTCAGCCAGCTGTGTTAAAGACCAAACCTGCAATGTTACTGCAAAACAAAAACAAAGCAAGAAGATCTGAGATTAACAACCCCCCAGGTGAATGTCATAAATTCTGTTGGTTTAAATATAACAGAGAGGAAAAAAAAAACATACGCAGCCTCTATCATTATGTTGTATGTGTTGTCTGCTGTATGATTCCAAGTAAACACATACTGTCACAGTTATACTGCTGGTGGATATTCAGATTAAATGTGGGTCATGCATCATCAGTCCATTTCACTTTCATGTATCATAATTTAGCGAAACAGAAATGGACTAAATGAAAAAACTCTCAAAAAATATTAGAATTTATTTCCCAGTACTGAAGACATATTTATAATAAATACTTGATGTTTCAGCAAGAACTACGCTGCAAAGTCACATTTCCAAATGAGTCTTTTTTTTCCATCAGGTCTGCCAAACCTGCATATAATTGTTTCTGAAGTGATACTGAAGTTTTAGTTCAAAAAAGGAGGAAAAAAAGGTATATTTAAATTTCAAGCTAATCAGAAGCAACTCCAGTTCATCATTTAAAGCAATTAAACTTGAAAGTCACTCCAATATTTTCTAGAGTGGCTGAAGGCAGCAGTTGGCCTGGACAGAGGAAGACAGGATTTCTCTTTGAAGTTCACCCACCATTTTCATTCAGAGTTTAGAGGCAGAGGGAACACTTTGAAGGCAGAAAGGGATGGTTTGTGTAGGTCTAATTACACTCAGTTCCTGATATATATATATATATATATATATATTAATAAAACCTAAGAACATAGTGTTTCAAGTATGTGCACCAAAACCAGAGAACCAAAGCTACCTGTAAAATACAATAAAATACAGTAAGGGAAAGATGTATACTAGTATACTAGTTTTAAGCAACATTAAATCAATGAACAGCCCCCCCCCTAGCAGTCACTGCTCTTAAGTAAATAACCGACGAGGGTCAGGGTGAGGGTGGATTTCAGGTGATGTTTACACAATCTGCCTGCCCCCAAATTAAAATGATATTTATCAAGTAGATTGAACAACTAGTGGATCAGGGAAATATCACATTTAATTTCAGTAATCACAACTATAATACTGCATAGTTTTCCCAAAAGAACTTATTAGAATGAAGGGGCAAGGAGAGAAGGGGAGAGAACAGAAGGGGAGAAGGATGGGCAACAGCCTTCAAACAGCAGCAGAGAGAGGTTTGGCCTGCAAATTACGGATGTCTGCAGTTGCCCTGGGCAACAATACTAATTGCTGTAATAGGAAAGTTCTTTTGTATTAAATGCCCCTTGTCTGCAAAGCACAGAAGCTATCTGCTACTGACTATTCTTGCTTTCCATTGGGTTTGTAAGTGTGATGCAACTACCTAGAGTGTCTGAGAACTACAGCCATCTGACCAGGAACAAAATCACAGTTGTGAAACTATTAAGTAGTTGGAAGCAAGTCCAAACAATTGAAATGTCTAAAAATGAAATACGATATATAGAAGCATGCAGTTATCAGCTTTTTTTTTTAATCCATTCTGATTAATAATAATAATAATAATAATAAAATCTTTTCAATGCCCTGCCTAATGTCATCCAATCCTTGAATCTTCCTTGATTTGGTGCTGAAGGAAACTTTTTGTTAATCTTATTGCAGCCTGAATCAGAAACCTGAAAAATCAGTCACCATAAATGCTCTTTGACTGTCAAGAGCAGCAGCCAACAACAGCCTCTTCCCTCAGATGTAAATGTCAAATCAAGGCTGACTACAGAAATGGGCTGTACTTCCACGTGATATCAAAGTAAGGTAACAATCTCCGCTGAAATTGCATCCAGCATGATCTGCTTCACAAAGTGAAGCTGATAGATGAACCCTGATTCCCAGGGTTTCTTTTCACATTATCTCCTATCAATTTCTAGACATGCATTAGACAAGCATGTTGTTCGCAGATCAGAGTTTAAGAGAGCACTCATAGAAAAGGAAAAACAGTTAACTTGAAGAAGAATGTCCTTTGTATGAAGGGTATTTGTCAGGTACACTCTTGAAAACTGTTACCTGGTATAGTAAGGGACAAAAATCCATACTACTAATATTCAGTTTCTGAGAAAATGTGAGGAAAGTGCAAAGCATTCATTTTCATCCATTATGACTGTGGTGGCTCTCTGAGGAGAGATGGTGGCAGTAATGGTTATGAGCAAATAGTACTTGTGGATCTTACCAGTGTTTCTTCGCTCTTGGAAGGGAAAGTAGGCAATACATCAACCTAACTTGCCCTACCATGTAAGCAGCTGAGCCAGGAAATAGGAGTTCGTTCAAAGAAACTACATTTCCATCCCTGACCCACAAAACTAAGCTTTACCCATAGCTGTGTATGATGACCAGCTGAATCATTCTTTTCATTGGGGCCATAAGGAAAAGTGAATTATCCCACAGAGCTCTTAAAGATATTTTAGACATGTAGGGAAGATGGGGTATGCCCTCTGAAAACAGGCAGGTGAGTTCAATGCAGCTTGAGCAAACAGTGCCTTGCACAGGGCAAAATACCCTGAGTGGAGGAAGGAGGAATGGTCTGTTTCATGCTTGCAGATGGGTGTACAGATACACCTAGATCTGCAGAGATCACCTCTGACAGCAGTGAGGCCACTGTCAGTTTTAGAGAGTGGATCCTATATACTGTGTGTGGGTTGGAGATACTAGTCACAACAGAAAAAAATATTTCAAGGCTTTTCTTTTTTGAAGTTTACTTAGTACTTGACAAACAAAATGATTGCCATAGCAACATGTGTATTCTGTTGAACAAATATCTGCTAAAATACCACAGACAAGGGTGTAATTAGCCAACGCTCGTTTACATTGCTTGAGGGGAAAAAAAAAAAAAAAAAAAAAGAAAAAAGAAAAAGAAAAATCCCATAACTTTTATTGGTAAACACCCAATCAGAAGAAAAAGAGTATACAAACTCTTCTTAGCACTACCTCTTTATTATGACCTCCCTTTTCTGCAGCACGTTTTTTCATTTCTCATTTCGCTTGCATGCTGTGTTCGCTTGCATGCCTCCTAACTTCATGCATTAGTCCACCAAACAAGGCCTCTCCAGTCCCTTGGACTTGTACTCATCCACTTTTATACCAGAACAACAAAACCAAAAAAAGCTCAATGGCACATCTTTACAGACAGATGACTGTAGCTACATTAAAATTGGAACTTTTTGAAGTTTGTAGCAAGAAACAAATGCTTTCATTTTTCTTTTAATTTTCAATCAAGGTAGAAGAAATCTGAAATATGCGGGTCTCAGAAGTGCATAAATATCACAGCTCTAATGGTGTCTGTTTCCACTTTCATGCAACTAAATTATTCCCATTTTTCACCTCCTCTAATTCTCAGCATGTCACCCTTACAGCTCATATTGTGGCAAGCACAAGAGGACTACAGAATTTAATGCACAAAAAAGACAAAAAGAAAGAACCACCTCCTCACTCTCAAAAATGGAAAAGCATTTTGTGATGCTCAAAAACTCTCCTTACTGCAAGTAACAATAAAACTAGTTAAAAAAAATATATACACCAAATAAACCTTGGTCATTTGAAAATTCCTACCTACTCCATAGATGCAGGAAGGCTCACATGTACTTTGGAGCTAAACAGCCTGAATCTTCCTGAGGTTCACCTCTAATTAAAATCATTTCCTTGTATAGCTATGCAGAGATGCACTCTAACAATGAACATGTGACCACAGAGAACAGCAGTGTTGAAAGGCAAAGTACTCTCTGCATTAAAGCATGATAATGCTCTGAATTTAGAGAGAGAATGGAAATGGAGATACTTTCTCAGCACATTTATAAATGGGAAAATGAGAGTGACAGTTCCTGAAAGTGCTACAGCCAGCAGAGATAGCGTGATTTCAGTTGTAATAAAAGCAAACAAAAGTCTTTCTGGCATGGTAGATAAAATGAAGAACAAGTAGTAGATTAGAAATATAGTTTCTTGAGTGGCTAAGAAATAAGGTATTTCAGCATTTCTTCCTCAAAAGCCTGTCCAGATTTTTGAAAAACAATTTACATGGACACTTATATAAAATGTTAATAAAGAAAAAACAGACAAATGCATAATAAAAAATTACATACTTTTTACCACATCTGCCATCCAGAATTTGTTCTCTAAAAAAAGTTATTGTTTTTGTTTTTTTTTTTAACTTTCAGGAAAAAAAAATAATAATGTTTAGCTCTCCTTAAAATTGCTTTCTGTTAAGCCGTATGATTTATTTAACTTGTGACTAAAATGGCAGTTTATATCTGTCCACTGTATATAGTTTCCATCTAGTTTTAAAAAATAAATAAAATATCAGTGCTTCCCTTCAATTACCTGACTCTGGTTATGTAACCTGATTAGTTGATTTCAGTTGTTTAATCAGGACCATTTTGTTCATGGACCACAACGAAGAAGAGCTTCTAAAGATTTTTCCATGAATTTTTGAAGGGGCTGATAAGAAATGGATACCATTCTCAAAATATCTTTTTCTTTTTTCTTTTTTTTTTTTTTAAAGTAATATATTAATATCCTATCAAATATATAATTTTTAAGACAAACCTGAAAGAAAACAACTGCAATAGAATGCACCAGGTGTGCGAGGCTCAGAAAGAAGCATGGTTTTATTAAAAATGCTTCCATATATTCAGGAATAATTAGAAGAATTAAGTTTAATGTATGACTGGGAATTCTATGATTTCTTTCAGAACCACAGTCCTAAGCCAACAAATACTTTAAGGACTTCAATATTCTATGATTTCAAAACAAATAAGAAAATATTTTCAACCCATGTTGTTGGCATGCCTACCTCAATCTGCTGGTCACTAATCAAATTTCCAAAGATGTCATTCACTGATATTTCAGATCAGGCTTAGATTAAGGCTTTTAGATTATTTGCTTTTTTAGTTACAGAAAAGGAAAAATAAAATTCACTGGATTAAATTCAAGTTACATTTAAGGATTTACAGGTTCCTTTTACAAATTCTCTTTCTCATTAAATATATAATTAAATTGTTAGAACTTTAAGTGAAATACTATAACATAGGAGAACTTCATTCTCTTTTACTTTTTTTTTTTTTTATTGGTGACTTGGCATTTCTTTTTTAGATCTTGTGTTATTTTCTGACCGAATAAACATTAGCAATGTGTGTCTCGATGCCTGTTCTCTGACAATTTTATACATTCAGTACAGTCATGGTTAAGATCTCTGTGGATCTTATTGTGGGTATGTAATACTGTGCCTCACATTGCAAAAAGTATAATGCTGAATCATTGAATTGTTCTTTATGTCTTCGTCTTATATTTCTCTTGTTCCTACACCCCTGCCCCTGCTCTTGCTCTCTTGGTCCAGATAGCAGAACACTTTGCATAACTGGAGGTTTGGACCCAATGATAGAAGCTGAAAAATTCCCCCTCTTCAGGTATCTTTTCCCCTTTCCCTTCTTCCTGTCAAAAATGGCTGGAATCCCAAAGGGAGGATTATTATGTGCAAGGACATGACAAATTATTCCTCAATCATTACCACAGAAGAAGAGTAAAGGCTACATAACCATTTTCATACAACCATACAGTCCCTCAGGTTGGAAGGACCTTGAATGATCACCAGGTCCAGCCATTTTCTTTAATTATGCATCAGTCTAATACTTTTATAAGGAGGAAAAAAAAAAAAATCATTCCTGATGTAATCACTAAACCAAAAATAAATCAAATATCAAGGTTCATATGTTTGTCAGAGGTAAAAGAAAAATAAATGAAGTCATCAGCTACAGGTCTTGGCAACTTCTCCTGCTTTGTACTAAAAGAAAAGGAGTAAATCCAAAAGCTATGCTTATAGGTCTGTCATTTATTCATTCCATGATTCACTCTCCACTGGCCATTTGGAGTAGTAAAGAGTCATTCAAAAGCAGGTAAAGTTTTACACCCTCAAAGCTCATTCAAAATCCAATTCTGAGTTTTGAAAGAGTTTTACTTCAGCTCTGTGCATGAGTGTTGTTTAATGCCAGAAAAATCTGAAATAAATCAGGTCAATGATAAAACAGTACTACCTATATGAACTTTTTTTTGGTTGTAACTACAGAATAATATTTCTCTTTAAATATAAAGGTGTCAGGAAGTCTAACACTGTAAAGTTGTAATACGCTTAAGCTGCAAACTCTAGTATACCACATAATCTTCAAATATTTATTTCTTTATTTATGCAATGTATTAACTGACTTATGATTCTATTAAAAATGTTGTAACATGCAGTTTCAATCTTATGGAAACAATTTAGGGAGCATGTTCCATAGACACACAAGAGATCCTAACTCTTATATTTGTTCTCCTGAAATACTTCCAACCTTCAAATAAGTTTATCAGTGTTCCACCCTTCCAGGGACTGTAGAACATTCAAAAGTAATAAGATCTTTTTTTGCTTCATCTGTAATGTAAAAATGAGGAGTATGTTTTCCTCTTTATGTAAGCAGCTATAATGAATTCATATGAGTAGTAGGTCAGGTGCAAAGTGAAAAGAAAGAAACAAACAAACAAAAACAAACAAACAAACAAAAAAAAAAACAACAAGAAATACGCAAAATTTCTGCTAGTGATTTCCTCATTCCTGGTCTATTACATTGACTAAAAGACGTCCCAGATGGATTTAAAGTCAGCTGTTCCAGCTATAGTCTTCTTTAACTAATCCTGTCTTCACTTATGCAAGTCTAGATCACAGTCACTTTACGTTTTGCCAGATTACTATGCAAAACAGCTGCTTTAACTGATTTAATAGTGGCTTGATTCCAACCAAGTATAACAGAACAGCTCTAGTAAAACCCACTGCCAATTAGCTCAGTACAGTATTTTACTGTTTACAGTATTTTACAGTTTACTGCATTCACTGAATCAGTGAGAGCTTGGAAGCATCGTGAGTGGAAGACTAAGCTCAAGACAAGCAGAAAAAAAAATGAAGAGCATATTTTAGGACCTTCTTGAAAGATTCAGCATCCTTTCTGACACTTCTATAAACAACATAGATCATTTTTATGTGTTATGCCCATGAGAACAGGAACAGAGTCCCAAAATAAAAACAGACCTTCAGAACTAAGAAAGTACTTTATATCATAAGCTTGTCATTCCTAATGATGTAGTCAACACTGTTTGATTACTTATACATATTACTTCATTTTAATGTTTTATTATGTCTTCCAACAATTTCCATGAAGACTGTGTGAAAGAATTTCCTCTTGTGCCAAGTTATTTTTATTTATTGATTTTGTAAGTAAAATCAATACAAAATACTGTCCTCTAGAATATTATATTTGCTACTCCAGAGCAAGTGAACAAAAGACAAAACAGATACTGTGAATCAGTGCATTCTGAAGCGATTATGTTGTTCAAATTGCTGTGCCACTAGAACACCACTTGCAACCAGAGATGCCATGTTTAAGCAACAAGCAGGAAATTGAGGAAAAAAATAACCCTGAAGAATCCTAGGACCTATAGCACTTTGCAATAACACTTAAGGAAGCCTGCAATAATACTTTATAATACATGAGAGAGAAGTAGGAGAATCAACCAGGAGCGCAATAATGGTGTGCAGAACAGCCCTTCTTAGAGACAACTCACTTATGGAAGACCTGGCCATGACATCAAACCTGTGTACTACTTCCAGTAAAAGGTCATCTTTAACTCAACCAGAGAGAGCAAAACTCTAGCAAATGCAAAGGGGTCATAACAATATTCACTTCCCTTCAAGTTAGTTTTCACTAGTCACATACTTTCACATAAAGTATAAGGACCATGACATGCACTGTCCAGTACCCATGACTACCCTTTCCCAGCCAATGATTTTTTATTTTCTTTTTAGCTTTTCTCCAACGTACAGTCTGCATACAAATGAACCTGAAAAGGAGGGATCTCTGAGAGAAAGAGTGAGAACACTCAGTGAGAACTCAGGCTGCTCTCAGTGAGAACAGCCATAGTATGCTAAAACCACACTACAAATATATTTCTGTATATTCTTAAAACACTTTGAAAATCACAATTGGAGGACACTACAGTAACGTAGTCTTTATTAGTGATTAAGTATTTATAAAGAAAGATTCTTCCCAACTTTACACGTTTATGTGGATGAATGTCCTTTCCCAAGATTTTCAGTTTCCCAAGATGGCAGTTTTCAGGGTATTCTTATGGAGATGGCATCTCATCACCTATACCAAAGTTTCACAGAATCACAGAATTTCTAGGTTGGAAGAGACCTCAAGATCATCGAGTCCAACCTCTGACCTAACACTAACAGTCCCCACTAAACCATATCTACATCTAAATGTCTTTTAAAGACTTCCAGGGATGGTGACTCCACCACTTCCCTGGGCAGCCTGTTCCAATGCCTAACAACCCTTTCAGTAAAGAAGTTCTTCCTAACATCCAACCTAAAACTCCCCTGGCGCAACTTAAGCCCATTCCCCCTTGTCCTGTCACCAGGCACGTGGGAGAACAGACCAACCCCCACCTTGCTACAGCCTCCTTTAAGGTATCTGTAGAGAGCAATAAGGTCACCCCTGAGGTTCCTTTTCTCCAGGGAGAGAGTAACAAACTTCTCCAAGTTTGTTACTGATTCACCTATGATTTCAGGCTTATTTAATCTGCTTAGGTATCTTTGTGGATTTTGAATCTATTGACTTGATTCAACACACTATTATGTAGCCTCTTTTATCCACTCTCAAAACCTGAGATGTAGAAGAAAATCCTTAGTAGAGACTTCATGTTACTATTAGTTTTGTCTCCTTTAAGGTACTGAATCCTTTCCATGACTAATATGGTCAAGTTAAAATGAATCAGAGATTTTTTATTTATTAATTTTTTGTCTGAAATACTCTGGAAGTGAGAGGTTCTCTTCTGTGTCACTCATAGCAGTGTGACAGGGCAGGAATTAACTAAAGCAGAGCTCCAGAAAAGTTATTGCACTATTATATAAGCTTGCTCAAAAACATTTCTTTGTTAACTCACTTTGCTGGTGGACAGTTCTTAGTGATATTAGAAATATTTTACAGTTGGTGTTTTAAGGAAAAAGAAAAAAGAATAAAAGGTAGATTATAGCTCAATGACACAGGGGAGGACGAGTGTTCTGTGTAGGACTGGAAATGAATGAGGGCAGTTGGAAGCAGAAAATCATCAGGGAGAAATATACCAGACTGTGAAGATCAAAGGGATCAAATGCAATTAGACATGGAAATCTTCTCATATATCAACCACCTACTTCATCATACAGAAATATTCTACTTTCATTACAGACTTTTCTTTGAATTTCCACTTTTTATGCAAGTATTTACTGATCAGCTTCTCCCACTTCTTAAAAATCTACAACTTATTTTTCTTTTAATCTTTGAAACTGCTTATTGTAAGCTACACTACACTATTGAGTCATAAGATTGAAAAAGACCTCTTCTCTATCAAATGTACCCCGTAGCAATTGTACTCAATACCCTTCCAGACTCCCATGCACTAACTGATAAAAAATCCCCCCTCAAACTGAGTAGTAGGTTGTTGTCCCTGATGTACTACTGCAAGACTGTCCCATGACCTTAGTACTCTGGAGGTTAAAATTTTTTCCTTTATTCTCCTTATTTGTACTTTACCTTTTTATTTTTTTTCCTCATGGCAACATTGCCCTTTAACACATAAAGCACTTCTCTACTCTGTTCTTTTATAAAAACAAAGAACTTTATTTCTTCTTACAAGACGGCACATCAATGTCCCTGAATCTTTTCATGGTCTACCTCTACACATCTTGAGCCAAGGTGACCAGTCTTGTTCAGAGCACTTTAAGAAGTTATGAAAAACATTACATATTCAGTGGAGAATGTCAGGAGAAAAACATGTTGGCACAACTATCCCTTTCTTGTTTATTGTCTCTGCAACCTTCTGTGCAAGGCCACGACTGACTTGCAGATCTGTCTTACATTAGTTGATATACATGTGCAAAGGGCTTAGAGTAATCTTTTTTTTTTTTTTTTTAAATAATTTCTTAAGACAATTTCTTGTAATTTTCTGGCAAGTATGGATGAGGAACGATTTCTTCTTTTCCCAAGTTTTTTATGAAAATAACCCCTATGACATAATACTGTAATATAAAATGTTGCTCAAAAACAATACAAGGGAACTGTTATTCAAGATACCTCTATTGTTCTTACATATGCAGAAAGCTAGCTGGTAAAACATTGTATTAAATAACTTCATTTCAGTTAAGTTTTGGATACCATTTTCTAACATATGATGACACTTCCAAAACAAAAGTTTCTGCTTATTTATTTATTTTTCCTTTGACATAGTTGAACTTCCACCATGTAGAGATATCAGAAAAAGAATTTATTATGTAAATCAATGAGAAACATGTCAGAGAATCTTATCATTTCACATCTCTGAGAATCTATATACAGTGTTCCCTACATCATCTTCTGCTGACAACAACAAAATCCCCATTTCCTAACTGTTGAAAAACACATGAGGGATTAGTGTGCCATTTCCAAGAGGCTTCCTTCATTTTAGCCTCATTTTGATGGAAACATCTAACACCACATAGGTAAGCTTAATGCATTCTGTTCAGCATGGTATGAATAGGCTTACCATAACTAGCATGTCCTCTCCATGATTCTCTGTAATTAAAGAGGTGACAGCTGAAGGTCTAGTTTCACTAAAGTCATCCATAGAAAACTCTTCTGGAGATGTTAGAGTAATCCCTTTAAACAACTCCACAGAACAAAGAACTTTTTTCTACAGTTTAAGTATATAACTACATAAAAATCTATATATATGTATATACTTTCACAAAAATACATGTATATACTTTCACAAAATATTTTATCTTTAGAATAATAATGAAAAACATAGGTGAAACTTGATATGCCATGTGTGTGGTAAACTACATCTCCAATCTAGTCAACAGCTCCTTAATCAATGTCTCAAGCCAATTACCACTCATTATTCTTGATGCATTTTAAGGGAACACATGACCACATATCACTCTAAGTGATCACAACATTTTATGCTAATTTAATAAACTACCATACAAATCATCTCAAGGTTAAAAAGAAAAAAAAAAAAAAAAAAGCTCAAGCATTTATGAAAGACACACAGCTCATAAATTGACTTTCATTCCTATTATTTAAAATAACTAGATGTATAAATTGATAGATACATTGGCCACTATTGTAATAATTATCCTTTTGGAGTATTTTATCAGGTATGAAAGAGTGGAAACAAGGATCAAATTTTGCTCCCAGCATTTGTTGTCCATACTTTATCTGTATTTGTTATTTGTACTTGAACTCAGTCATTTTGATAAAACAATGGAAAGCACTGCATAGGAATTCAAATGAACTGGGCTACCTGCTCAGTTTATCACAGAATCACAGAATTTCTAGGTTGGAAGAGACCTCAAGATCATCGAGTCCAACCTCTGACCTAACACTAACAGTCCTCCACTAAACCATATCCCTAAGCTCTACATCTAAATGTCTTTTAAAGACCTCCAGGGATGGTGACTCCACCACTTCCCTGGGCAGCCTGTTCCAATGTCTAACCGTTTCGGAAAAGAAGTTCTTCCTAACATCCAACCTAAAACTCCCCTGGCACAACTTAAGCCCATTCCCCCTCATCCTGTCACCAGGCACGTGGGAGAACAGACCAACCCCCACCTCGCTACAGCCTCCTTTAAGGTACCTGTAGAGAGCAATAAGGTTGCCCCTGAGCCTCCTTTTCTCCAGGCTGAACAAGCCCAGCTCCCTCAGCTGCTCCTCGTAGGACTTGTTCTCCAGACCCCTCACCAGCTTCGTCACCCTTCTTATGCTGTCTAGCAGGATCATACCGTTCATGCTTTTTGTGGAAGGGGATGGGACTAAGAAACAGAAAATAGTATCATGAACACTAAACAAGGTAGAGGAAGGAAAGGCAAGAAGAGAAAAAGCAGGAAGAAAAGGGTGAGAAAAGTTGGTATTAAAAGGTGCTGATTATGGAAGCATCTAAAACACTACAAGAATTCCCTAGCAGAACATAACAACAAACGGAAGTAACTGTAAATACCTGAAAGCTTAAGACTGTAAAGACAAATAGTAAAAATAACAGTTAATGAGCAGATATTGTCAAACATCGGCAAAAGGGAAAAGAGTGGGAGAGAACAGCAACCTGTTTCTCACTGTGATTCTGGCTGATTTTGTTTCTCCCCATTAATTTCTTTATCACACCTACAAATTCTAAAATCCTGTTTCACTGTAAAGTTGCAAAAAATACTGGAACACCAATATAATCAAAACCCAAATAGACAGCCTTTCCCCAAACATTCAAAATATTATTTCTTCTTCTATTTTTTGAATAGCACATATATAGAACATAAATTGCAATGAACTGCAATAACTTTAATGCTACACTCAAGTTTATTTTTTTTTGTTTCCTGGCAAAGTTCACTGTATGATGATTTTAATTTCATCTGAGATACTGAAAAAGAAATTATGACACTGTCAAAACAGATGGTTGCTGTAAAGGATACCACAGCTGAGGGTCACAATAAAATTCTGCTGATGAGAACTATTAATATCAAAATGTCCTTTCTTAACCATCAAAACTTACTTTATAATCTGCCTTTTGGGGGAATAAGACTGTTTTTCACATCTCAAGGTGTTGTAAACCAAACATTCAATGTAACCACTATATATCATATATATATATACACACACATTTTGATCATGTAGGTATATATGCTTAATTGTTTTTATACTTACTATGTAGAAGTGTTAGCAAATATCCACTCCAAATGCTCCTAATCTTTTAACAAATTGATTATGCCTAATACTTATAATACTAGTAGTCCGGAGAGAAAGTTTTTCATGAAAACATCCAATTTAGATGACTTTTTTCACTTTCAAAAATTTTCATTTTTCATTAAAAAATTTATATTGCTAGTGACATTTCTCTATCACTTAAAAACATAAAATGTTTTTTTTTTTTTTTTTTTTTTTTTGTGTATGTAAGTATGTATTATACTTAAATTTAAAAACATATGTGTAGAACTCTTGAGATGCATAATTCATGAATGCTTTTATATCACTTGGGGATCTCTGGATGAAAACTACTATATGCAATATTTCTCTGAACACAATGACATCACTCTTTCACATCACTGAGACTCCAGAACCTCAAGAATGGCACTTTATGGGGTCACACGTGAGTGAAGAGTGACACATATGGAAAAAGGAACCAGTGTCTCAAAAAAAAAAAAAAAAAAAAAAAAAAAAAAAAAAAAGTTCTCTAATACTCATACACAAGCCTTATTTCATTTAAAAGATATGAGATTGGGTTACAGAAAATTTCACAAATAAATAGCCATATGTTCCCTACTAAAAAGATTTTTATAAGTACAAACTCAACTTGCTAATCCAAGTCTAACTGCAGTATATTTACACTATTTCAAGTAAGCTCTTCAGCCATTAGGGTAACCTGAATCTTCCTGGTACAATACCAGCTTAAGATGGCACAACACAGGCAGACACATTTTCCAAGAAAAGATTCTTCAGCACTGACCATTATTCATGTGGGTATCATTATACAACAAATATGAACTTCACAACAAAGCATAAAAGTCCATATAGCAAATTAAACTATTAATGTGATGCATGAAAGAAGCATTAAAAAAAAAAAAAAAAAGTTTACATTAGTAACACTGATCTGTCCTTAGCCCCAAGACATTTTGGTGAGCTAAAACTACATGCAAGATCATGTCGTCTGAGATCTTCATTGCACTGCCATACCAAGACTTCCACTACTGGAAGCACTACTGACTCAAGAAGAATTCTGAGCCAAAAATAAAATAGTACAGGCATCATGTGCTAGAAAGACACAAAGTTACTTCGGCCTGTTTGATCTTCTGTATTTTACCGAGGACAGAATATCAAAGGACTAAGGGGAACAGAAAAAGCAAGCTGCATCTTTAGAACGCACAAAGCCCACAAGTCAGTGAGGTAAGGACTAGAGCTAAGTAGGGCCTTTGCAGTTGAAAAAAAGTCCAAATGAGGGTGCTCAACAGCTTATGTAACTGATACAGTGAGAAAACGAGTCTTCCACATGCAGACTTTTCCTCAGTTGATCTAATAATAGGTGTAGACTCTTCCTACCAACCCTCCTTCAGGCTAAGTTGAGTAAAACATGAATATAAGCAGAAATGAACTATGTAAGTCATAAATCCTCATCAAAACTGGTCCAGGAGCACAGGCTGTTAGGCAGAAATTGCTAGATCATAGTTTCAGACACAGATATCCCCAGGGCACTGTACAGAAATGAGGAATTATCACAGGAAATGATGAGATTCAGACGCACTTAGCACAGTATATCAGTACCTTATAATAATTCTGTTCTCTGCAAGTCCAGCCAGTGCAGCTGGTGGAGAACAGAGATGGGTGCAATGGCCCTGGTCACCTTATAATTTCTCCTTAATCACAAATTCCATAGATATATAAACTGATGCAACCAAGCAGTATTACCAATCAATGTCAACTTTCCCATAAAGGAAAAGGAGAAGCAGAAAAATGAGAGAATCAGGGAAACTTGCTCTCATTCTTCTGTGCTACCATTTAAGCAAGGTACATTCACATATGTGTCAGCACAAACAATGGAAGGAATGGTCTTAAAAGAAACCACAGACAGATGAAGTTGACAGTGACAAGAACTTTAATCAATGCTTGTCCTAGCATCCACCAGAAGCAGCTGGGGGTCACATTCAGCAAGCTTTCCCCTGGAGAAAAGTGTAGTTTTAAAATACCTTTATGATAATGATACTGCAAACAGCATTTAGAACTACTACAAGCTGATAGTGCACCAGGGCCAAGTGAATTGCACTCAAAATGCTACAGAAAATAACAAGGATGATAGTGAGCTGTCAGAAGTCTGTTATGGCTGTCCATTAAGAGTGGGAGCACCATGGGAAGCAAGATGACTAACGTTCACAAAGGTGCGAACAAACTACAGACCTGAAGATTAATATACAGCACAGATGAGCCTCCAAAAACATTGATAAATCTAATGTCTACAAGATCCTGCTGAAAATCCTGGCAGCATACTGTGCGTTATTCATTGTCCACCTTGCTGTTGCTCTCACACTACAGAGATGACTTTATTACATTTGTGTGATAGGTAGACAAGACCTGATCCAAAAATCCATTTTAAAGTCAATGAAAAAAATGTTCCCCTGACTTTAATGGCATTTTCATCAAGTTCAGAAGCGATAAGCACTTTAGGTGCCTGCTAGATAAAGGTTGCTACTTAAATATAAAGTTAATGATATTGCCTGCACAGTGAAAGCCAAAGATTGTAGAAGAAAATTAAATACTGATGTGCTTGTACTGGTCTTCTGAAGTGTTACAACCAGATTTGGAGCTCCCACAGCACAGAACACCCTCCAGCTTTGAGATCATTTTTGTGTGGGCATTGGAGAGGAACAAAGATTCTCCAGGGGAACAGCTTTCAAACGTTTGTGTATGTTCTGGCCCACTTGCCATTGATACAGGTTGCCACTAGCACATGTACTGATACTGATCTTGTGATTGGAATGACTTGTGGTTTCCAAAAAGGTGACAGAATTTCTGTATTTCACACTACTACTTTTTTTTTTTTTTTTTTTTTCCCTGCATAAAAACAGGCAAATGAACAAAATAAAAAATAAAAATAAAAACCACCAAACACTCCTCAATTCACAAAATCTAAGGGAATGCAATGTACAGAAAGGCTCTCTTTCAAAACTAAAAACAATAAATTGAAGAGCATATAAAACCAGGACTGTCTGGGGAGTCTGTTTAGCTCATTGTACAAGAATTCAGCTCTGGATCCACCACAGGTAGGCAGAAGAGGTTACCTCTTCTCTGAGCTAGACCCTGGCAGGTGGCTGAACACCATAAAAAGTGCTTGAGGAGCACTCCTCGAGCATGTCCTCTGCTTTGTCTGCCTTTATTTTTGACTCAGCTTTCAGTTTTAGTGCTCAGAGTTGAGGCAATACAATGCTCAATGGATAAAGACAATTATCCATTGTAAAGTAAATGTAATTACTTCAAAAATAGCAATAATAATGATAAAAGAATATGATGTGGATACTTCCACTCCTTTCCAATTGTGATGGAGAGCCCAAGATGACACAGGGGGCAATGCATCTTTCTGGCTTCTCCACTGGCAGGCTGCTTGACATGCTCTCAAAACATATTGACATATTCTGCTGCTTGACATGCTATCAAAAATTGATATATACTGCCTTCAAATATTCATGTCCACGTGATAAAATCTGTTATTGATCTGTTATTGCATAGTAAATTTAATATTGTGTATTTGTAAACTTCTAAAGAAAAATAAATTTGCAAGTTTAACATGTAAGATGGCCTAAGCAAAAAATGTAGTAAATGCCAAGATCACCTATAACCTAGCTATTAATTTTTTAACAATTTTTCACGCAGTTAAAACTTCAACTCAAAGTAAAACAACAACCTTTAAAGGGGAGAAAATGAGTAGCCTGCTTTCATGGATTTCTTAAACTGATCTTTTAGATACCTCTTCTTTTGATATCTGAGAAGAATAAAATATATTGTAAAAATTCAAAATTGAATGCTGGGGGTGGATGCAACTTAAAATTCCCTTCATTTTTTTCTCACTACACTAAAGCTGGTAAAAGTTGGTCTTCCATATTCATAAGAGATAAAGAAGAATGGTATAGTCATGTCTGGATCAGACTTTTATTTATCACCTCTTAGTTCACAAGTATGCATTTGCATGGTTTGCTTCTGGATTCATCTCAAAATGAACAGAAGATCATCCTGAGGACCTACAAAACACATGAACAGGCTTATCTAAAGAAATAAGCACTTTTGAAGAAAAAGATGATAGGGTAAAATTTAAATTAGATCTTTACTTTGTACATAGCTCTACATAAAATACTATTGTCCAGATCACTACAGGTACATGAAACCTTTTGAAATTGCTTTGTATGGAGACACCTTTTTGAAAAAAAAACTTTGTTTCTAGTATTGGAAGATAGTTTTCATTTAATCTTTTTGTGTATGCTAGCAACCTCTAGTTAGTGCTCCAGATAATGCTTTCAAAGTAAAATTTTCATAAGTACTTGTTGAAAACACTTCCACATATTCTGATATTTTAACAGTAGTGTCTAGATTAAAAATATGAAATAACACAAGGCATTTTCTTTATCCTTTAATTTTCATGGAAAAAAAATCCAATAATTTCACTGACCAAAAAGATTACCAACAACCGAACGTTTAGTTTCCACCTAATTGGCAGGAAGATAATCTCTTAATGTAGAGCAGATAATCATAATTTAAGACTTCATTGAATTTTTCCCTTCATGGATTCTTCTAATCTACAGATAAACTCCTGAAGATTTTTCAGTGCACTTGAGTAACCCACAATCAGAGGCAATCTCTAAAAGCTTGATGAACGTGTCACTTCTTGCCATTTGCTCTCCACTCGCGGTTAGTACTCCCTATCATTAGCCTCTAAAAATAGAGATTATTATCGCATAGCGATGACAGGCATCAATGTGCAGCAGATAAGTAACTTCTTTCTCTTGGGGTTTCTTTACTTCAGACACGGTGTTGGACTATTGTCTTTCCTTTGTTACTCTAAACTACAAATATTTAGAAACACTTCTGAAGTATTTTTTATTCCTACTGAATGATGAATTCCACACAAGTTTAGATCCACAGCTTTCCTTTTCTCCTATCTTTGTGAAGAGGACTGGATTACTCTTCATCTTGATCTTACCATAAGAACTATTATTTTCACAGTGCTATATGATAAATACACTGTGTTATTAAAATTCTTTAGCTACAAGAGTTTATAATTTGAAACCTTAATTCAGGTAAACATTTTCTATTTTAGGGAATGTATAAATGCTCATGCTTCTAGACTATAAATGAACTTTAATTTGTTTTTTAAGCACCTTCCTCAACCAAAGGCTAAAAACAAACTACATGTAATTCAACATACATTCAAAGAGGAAAATGAGCATTAGTAACAAAGAGAATAAAGTAGTACAAATTCATTAAAATTGTTATTCAATAGGGATTTGAAAGCAGGGAGAAGGCAGTTGGTAGGAAAACAAAACCATCTCAAGGAAGAGATTATTAAAACACGTGAGGAAAAAAGGGAGTTACAGAGAAAAAGAGGAACTGATCCTATTTCCTTCATCACGTGCTCTCTGTGGCATATTATATTCTAACAAAAGCACGGGGAGAATATGCCTATGATGTCTGAGCTCAAAACCCCATCTGGTATAAAGCATACTTTCACACAGACTCTAGGGACAACTCACAACCCATAACTCTGCTGAGGGACACACGAAGTCCCCACTGGTAAAAATTTCTTGGGACTTCACTGCACTACAAATTGCAAATTTACTGCCTCATCCTTTACCATTAATGCATGGGCAGAGTGTCTGATTCCCATTTTCTAATCAAACCTATGTATTACTTTTTGGTAGTCATGAATACTACCACCACCAGAGTAAGAAAAATTTTGTATGTCATTTTAACACAACCCTTATTAAAAGCAATTAGCGTAATAATTCCTTTGGGAATCTCAACTGGCTTAGATGTGACTCAGAGCATCACATTCTCTGCTCATACCTTGATAATCTTCAAAGAAAAATCAAAATCAAAAAGGTATACCACTGCAAAACTATCCCCACTCTACATACAATATGTACGATGGCTTCCCTGCTGCTGTGTTCACACTGTCCTAGAAGAATCAGGTTGGCAGGACATTCTACAAGAATGTGTGTGTTCATTTCTCAAATTAGTTCCTACTTACTGATCTGGTGCCTTGGAAAATGAAACTTTTTCAGTGATGCCAATCGAATTGCAATGAGTGACGGAAAGAAAAGCCTGAACTATACACAGTCAATTCATGCAAGTTTTGGCAAAGTCAAAAAACTTCGAGAACTAATGAAAACATTTCAGAAGCAAGGAGTACTACAGCAAAGAACACACAAAGTATCTCTAAAATTGCCACAGCCTCCTGCTAAAAAATGAAAATGCCAGACAGCCCCAGTGTTTATGCCAGTAACACTGGCTTACATTCTGTGACTTGCTATGATAAAGATGGAGGGACCTTGATGTCTAAAAATCAATTTACAACACTTTGAATTTTTCAATAAAAGAAATTTCTTCCACATGAAGTTTACAGACTTACACTAAAACAGATGCTATGCCAAATAAAATGGTTATGTTCCTTCCATTAAGCATGGTTTAAATGATTCATTCAATTATTACTTTTGTATTCAAAGATGGCTTATTTTCATGCAGATTTATGTCCCGTTTTGCACAGAGGACATTTTTAATTGTGCTGAAACAACTGCAAATTTAATTAAAGTTTGCCATTCCAAGCATAAAATAGATCAAAGAAAATGCTGACAAGAGTAAAATAAATATTCAACTATTTAATTTAACTCAACATTTATTTTTAATCCAAACATCAAAATAACCTTATTTCTAATTACAATTTCATGACAAAATGTCTCGAAGAAACATTTGTCTCTATTTTTCTTCAATCTGTTCAGCTGAAGCACACTAGCTTATTTATAAAACCGTTGATTAATAAATCTGTTCCAGCTGTATCACTGTATGCTACAAAGACCACAGATTAATGTATGTAAACAACCATTATCATTTAAAAAAATAAAGCCTTCAAATTCAGTAATAGCAGAACACACATCAAATACCTTACAGTGCAATTAAATACCTAAATCACAAGAAATAAGGGACAAACAGAGGCACTGAAGTCCTGAAGTTCAGATATCCATGACCCACACATGTGCTGAGATCGACTAAATGCCTACAGGTTACTTGCAGTTCCTTGTAGTGGGTATTAAAACTTCAGCCTTTACCCTCACACAAACACAAAAATAAGTAAATCCTCAGAACCATTAAGTCAGGCTTTAACTGAGGAATAAAAGGTGACCCAATGAAAATGAACATTAACTTACTCCTTCACAATATTAGAAAATGCACAAATAAGGAGGCTTTCCAAAGAGTTGTATACCTTTTCCCTTAAAGATTTTGAGAAAACATAGAAGTGCCCCACCAGTCTAACAAATCTCTCAAGAACAGAACATTTTAGAGGAAAAAATAGCTATTTTACCTCATATTCATTTTATAAATTTTGAAAGAATTGCTTTAGACTTTTTGGTGATTTTCGCTTCGGACTTCAGTGGCATTATTTCTATTTACAAGAACTGAGGATCTATCTGACAACACCCAGTTATTAACCAATTTTAACAGTGACACCACCACTTCTAGAGGATGCAAAAATCATAATATTTTTCTGTTTTGAAAGCCATGAGACCAGCTGGAGCACTCAGGAGTAAGCAACACAAGCCTCATCCAAAGCCAACCAGGACTACAAGTACATGCTGTTTGCCAAATTCGGTTCCATTCCCATTTTAGCTATTTCTCATCAATATAATTGAGCAAAGAAGATGGCTAGATGCAAAATATAAATGCTTCAAACCTTATCCCTATATGTATGTTCCAGAAACTGGACTGTAAAAGGAATTAAAAATTTATTTCCTTATGGAAATATGGAAAGGGAGTTTGACTGCCAAGTTACATAATCAGCACGCATTGAGAATTCTTTGCATGCCAGTGGATCATCTTTACTGAGGGGCAGAGATTCAGCACTGATGCAACTGCATTTAGATGTAATAAGAAGTGATGGATATCTTCATGATTTGCCATATTTCTATATCAGCTATACATACAATTACTAAGAAAATCTCAATCAACCAAACCCATCCAAAACAAAAATCAGAATATAACAAATAGGGAAATTACAATAGTATGAGGGATTAATAAATTCTTGCACATAATAAGAAACAATGAGGAAGGGAAACAGCAAGGAGAAAGTTTTTTTCCGGCAATAATAAAACTGGAACCCTCCTCAAACAAAACCAGTGAACCGAACAGCAGCCGCTATTTCCTGCTTATTTGTCAACACACACTATAAGAGTTTCATCTACAATCCACTAGAATCAGTAGAAAATCACCTACTCCATTCCAGTCCTAAATAAATGAATCATTTTACCTTAAGACCTCTAGAATATTTCAGATTAGGTTTCAGCATATTTTTTAGTTTGCAGATATAATTATTAAAGCTGCAGATACACGGGTCAATAAATCAATGTTAGCAGAGGCTGGAAAGATTTGTACCCTAACCTGAAAAATGAATATTTTATTGTTCTAAGAATTTTAATGATCAAGAGACAGATACCATATCATTTACTGACACGAAACATTAAGTAAAAGACTATATTGTAATCTAACACAATAATGGTAATCTTTTTTTTTATTTATTTATTTCTGAGCATTGACTTCTGATATTAACGTAACAAGTATTAATGGGTAATTGTGAAGTTCAACGTTCTAAAATTGAAAAAAATAAAAAAAAAAAACATTTTACTAGCACTTTTTATATGAACACTTATATGCATAGAGGAAATTCATAAAACCATTTTCATTTTTTATTGTATTCCAAGATTTATTTTCAAAACCTGAATGTAGTATTACCCATTGAAACTTTTTTTAAAAAAACAATTTAGTATACTTCAAAATCTCTCAGATTACTGAAGCCAGTGATAAAAATTGTTGGACTTGAAACAGTCTAGATTATTATTTATTTATTTATTTATTTATTTTAAGTATAGCTCATAAATGACACAAGCAGCTGTATGAAACAGGAAGGAGTATCAGAGGACAGGCTTTCACATAATCAGCTTGTAACACAACAGTTTGAGGGACACATACACACATTACCATCATACATACACACTTTACCATCATACTTCACTTTACCATCATTTCACTAGAAAGTTAGGGAAAGAGATATTAAGTCATTGAATCAAATTATGTTATGTGGAATTGCATACAAAATAAACTAGGAGTTCAGAGTTTTCCTTTAAAGGCTCGTTTAAAAATGAACAGTTGGCTTACCTGTTTTATATCATATGCAAGAAGAACAAATCTTAAGTCTGGTGAAACTGAGTATCTTGATGCTTTGAAAGTTACCTAAAAAGAAGTAACAATTACAGTGAGTTTACAGAAAGAATGATTGTTTTTTTCAAATTCTCTTACCATTAATTTAAGAACTCCCCATTCAGAAGAGTTCTGATTAGTAAAACCTACTTAATTTTCACAAAAGAAGTACTCCAATAATTCTTAGTCTAGGCTAGTATGGGTAAAATGGTGACAGATCAATCTGGCTTCAACACTAACTATGAATTAAAAATCTGATGAGTTTCTAGTCTTGATTGCAGGCACTAAGCTTAAGGATAAAAACCAATTCATTTACAGAGGATGAAGGAAAATGCTTTGGTTGGTATGTACTTCAGGAATGATTATAAGGGAGATTCATCACTAGGTTAATCTTAAAGATAACATACAAAAAAGGTCTGCAATATGTCTCTGTTGCTTTTCTTCCAATACCACATACATAAAAATTTTTCACGACAACTTTCACTAAAGAAAAATTCTTTTTCTTATAAGAAGTAAAATGCTTAGTGGAAAGTAAAGTGGAACATAAGGTACCATTATAAAACTAACATTGCTTTATATCTAGCCAAGATTACATGACACCCAATTGAATTCAGGCTTGTAATTTAATCAAGGAGTAATGTTGACATTGGAAAGAACTTAATGCATCTAATGTAAAAGGAAGATAAGAATGGGCTCTAAAGGGCAATGCAGCAAATAATTTTAAATTAATCTTGAGACAGGTCTGAAGAAGAAGAGGGAAAGGAAGAAGTAAAAAATGGAAATAATAGATGCAGAAAAACACACACACAAAAACAAACAAACAAACAAACAGATCCATAAAGATACAAGATAAAAGCATACAAATAGCTGTGTGAAACAACACCTATCCCCTCTTTGAATACTTTCCCCGATTTTGGTTCTTAAGCATCCTGTTCTGTTTAGCCTAATCCCACTGCTAATCTAATGAATTCAACAAGGGTGTAAAGTGCACTAACCAACAATCACAGACCAATATATTTATAGTAGCTGAGCTACTCCTAAACAACAAAACAAAGTCTAATCTTCCAATAAGTTTGGAAGACACCACATCTTGATGTACAAATTAAACTCAAGTTATTAGGTAACATAATTAGAACCAAGTTATCCAAATGAAATCTAAAGGCGAAGAAAAAAAAAAAAGTTTTGAAGACAAACCATGTATAAGAGCAAGGAAGTATCAAAACTTAGAAGATAAGTCTGCAGTCTTGAGAAAAGAAGACAAAAATATGCTTTTAGTTTTTTTTTTAATCTAAAATGTACACAGAATAGATTTCTGCTGTGTACAAAGAGACTTTTATGAGATAACCATCTTTCAGCAGACTAAATCTATGAGCAACATTCCTCTTACTTGTCACATCACTGAAAACAATTTTAGAAGGGAAATTTCTCTGCTTTGTGGTGGTTTATTAATTATAGTCCCACTACCTCAATCTCAAGCAATATATAACCCATGCAGCTTTCCAAATGCATTCTCAGGGAATGTGGTGCTTACCATTTCCTCCATTTATTAAGAATCTTAATTCACTGATTATGCCATCACAAAAATAATGATGCATTTAATGCAAACACCTGAATAGCTCAGCTACAAAGTATTGGTAGTCCCAGGCATCACCAGGAAGAGCTACTCACATACTCTCTATCCAAGTAGAGTCTTGTGGATTTGGGATTTAAAATAATTTGAATCCCACTCAAAATTTCCTTGTTCATTCAGCTTGCACTCACAAGCAAAATTTTGTTTGCTTCCAGGAATACCTTCGACACATGGTATAAGTGTAATACCAATGAGCTATAATCTCTTGATTGCAGGTAATGATTTTAGTAAAACAGTTTTCATTTTGTTGGTATAATGGGATTATTCTTGCTAAGAGGATCATAAAGCGATTTTATACTTTTTTAATATTCCACTTAAGAAACTAGAAGACCACAAGAAATCAAGTGTTCATGGTTAAGGCTGATAGTACTGTTGGTTTCTTTAAACTATCCTAAAAACATACTCAACCTATTTTTAAGCTGAATTTACAAAAAATAAACAGAATTTCAGAGGGATTTAAGTGACCAAATTTTGTTTTATTTTCAGACAAGAAAAATCATGGCAATAAACTCAGATGCCATACTTGTGTGCACAGAAGAAACCTTTCCGATTAAAAACAAAACAAACAAACAAAAATCACCTGACTCATTCCTCCTGCCTAACATGGAAAGCAAGTTCAGAAACTGAGCTGACTAAAACAAAGGACAGACAGATTTCAGTTTTCCTCCATAAATATGTCTAAGGTATTTCATGAACCAACAGAAGTCCGACTCCATGAGTGAGGAGGTAAGATTACCAGGTGATGGATTTAAAAGAAAACTTTGCTTCCTTCCAATAAATGTATACTGCTGAAACCCTGAGGAGATAGTGTATTGGGATGTTTGCTACAGGGATTAATTTATTTATTAAAAATAAGTTTGTGAAGGCTTTGACCTCATAGATTTGTTCCCTTCCCAGAATACTTTTTTTTTTCTCTGAATTTTAAAGAAAGTGTTAGAAAAATATCATATTGGAAACAGTGGGAATTAAAAAACCTCATGTGTCTTGTTATCAGAAATCTGGAGAATGCTTGTTCCACTGTCATGTCTGCATATCTGCAACTTTTCAAGCTTCTTGCTTTGTCAGGAGCTATTGAGCCTTCCTCAGGACTACATGCTATCCCTTATGATTCTGCCTCTATGGCTTATTTTTTCTTGATCTGTAAGAAATGTGGCTCTGGACAAATAAGCACTGAAACAGGGAGAAACACAGCTAATTAGGATTTGTCCCTGGATGCAGAAACAGGGCTCGTTTCTCTCTGCATCACTGCACAGTATCAGCTGCTTAGCAGATGGGATAACCCAACCCTGTGCTGCGCTGTGCACTCCGTATACACCCATATCCTCTTTCCAAACTAGAACAGAGGAAAGGCTGAAGACAAGGAAGAAAGAAAGGTAATTTCCTTACGTCCTTTATATTTGGCTGTACTACCTAGACATAAAAATCAAGACATAAAATCCCTACAAAAGCAATCAGCTGTATTCAAGCATAAAACATTTTGAGTAGATGAATTGTTGTTATCCCTAAATTAGTCACATTTCACCTGTACAGTCTTCCCTTCTTAATTTACAAATCTGTCATCTGTTTTTTCCAAGACTGCTGAATATGACATCATTTCACTTTTTCAGACATGAAAGAATGATCCTGTATCTGCTCTTGCTTTTCTCACCATATTGCTCTTGCTTTTCTTACCTTCTTGCTTTATCTCACCATACTTAACACTGAATTTCTAGGTTCCTTTGAAATAAATGCTTCATATGATAAGAGTTTTAATTTTTTTCCTGACAGTGATGCATGATCTCATGGACAAGCAATGACTGCAAGTCTCACTGAGATAAAGATATCACAAAGATAATAAGGGCATGAGTCAAATGGAGGCAAAAGGAGGTAGCATCTTTTGCCCTTTAGCTTTCCATATTTCTTCTCTTGTCCAGATTCCAAATAAGTTTTGCAAAACGTAGTTTTGCATGGATAGAAAAAGAGTATGAGAACAGCCTGAGACAGTAAGAGTGAAAGTAAAGGAATGAAAGAGATTGTGCAACACAGAAATATAATGCCCCCTCTCTCCTCCCCCCCTCCAGCAACAGGTTATTATTCCACCTTTCCATGCACAGGTGATTGAAATGGAAACAAAAATTCCAGTGAACATTTCTCAAGTCTACATTTTGCATTGATGTCTTTTTTTTTTTTTAATTTTGCATTTTATGTGTGTTTTGCTATTAACAGAAATGTCTGTTATGATTGTGTATAGAAGAGCCTTTACATTGAGTGCCCCTCAGTATAAGCATGCTTTTATTTCTTTTTTCATTTACTGTAAAATGTCGTTTTTATGCTTCTTGTGGATTTAAACTGCTATAACATTTAAATCAGTCCCTTATTCAAAAACTTTCAAAAATATGCCACAGAGCATAAACATAGAAGCTATCTTGAAGACGGTCTAGCCTACAGCTATAAGAATGGATCCTTATCACCTGTCAAACACTTTATAGTACTCTTCTTTCATATTTTCATTTGGATAGTTTTAAGTGAAATAACACATCATATTTCAAACTCATTACAGGAAATTTTTGCTTTTGCTGAATTCATTTATTTGTTGCTATTTTTTCCTTTAGTTTTACACTGCCTTCTGTTTCAGTTTCTTATATTTCTGCTTTCCCCATAAATTTACATCTTTCACACTACTATTATTATTCTTCTCTATTGCTTAATACTCCCTTTACACATATTCAGGCTTTTAAAATGTTTGTTATTCATCCGGGATAAAATATTTCAGAAGTTCTAGACTGTCACTTTAAAGCTGGTAGAAATACTACTACCTAGCACATTATACATCTTTCTATATCACCTACCCGTATCTCCATCAGAATTTTAATTTAATGTTATAACTGAACACCTAAGTTTGACAGTTCATTAGCATTCATTGGTAGGTATTCAGCTCAACTTATCAGACAGGCTTTGACCAAATGGCAATGCATAAGATGAATCAGATGGGACAGAATTACAGTAGATGCATAATGAGAAGGGATTATGGCATGTAGCAGGTTTCTAGAGTGGTATTAGCAATCAAGGGAGCAATGGGATTTTTCTTCTATTACCACTGCTGTGACTGAAAGGAGAAGATGGACCACTGGGAGGTTAGATGAGAGAGCGGGGAAGAGTGGAGCCTAGCAGAACAGCAAACCCTGTAGCAGTAAAAATAGGGGACCTCAGAGAAGAGAATCTGGTTGTAATTAGGAAAACGCATCATAATTAGAATGTTGAAAAACTTGGGTTTCCAAGGTTACATTTCATAACACATTATTTCCCGTGTCACCTGAGCCTTTAGTTCACCTCCAAAAATGCTGTGATTCTGTATGATGTAATTGTTAACACTCGGGTTTCCTATCCAGTGTAAAAGGTGAGCATGACTTAAAGTATAATCCAATCTGACCCCTACACTATAGAGGGGGCATCCTGGTCATTCTGAAAAACATAAACCAACCCCCTCAAGAGTTTTCACATGGATTGTAGGTTACAAAAAAAAAAAAAAAAAAAACACAAACAAGCAAACAAAAACAAATCTATGAAGAGCCTTGCACCATTGCTTCTCTAGTAGAAAATAACTTCTAATAACTAGACCACATAATTTTTTTCCTCTCTTTCCTCATCTTTGGCATAGTTAGCCCTGAACTATTTTCTATATCAGGGGTATTTTTTTAGAGAGGTCCCACATAGAGCTACCCTAACCTGACAGTATGGCACATACTTCACTGCATTTTATACATGAAAGCCTCCTGTACTTGAACAAACACCACTGGCCACCACCAGACCACAGTGACGGCAAACCCTTCCCATCTCTCTGTGCAGTGGTGCAGTGCAACAATAAACCCTAACCCATAAAAACCCCTCTACTAAAAAGGTTTTGCTGATGGGGTTATTTAACATTTAGAGGAGCATGGGAGAGAGGAGATAATGTTGCAGTGTTCCTAACAACCTATTTACAACATGTGTGGGTCATTAAAATGTCCAGTGTTGCAATAATTACTAATATTTATGAGGTTATATAATGTTGTTTAATGTATTTACCATTATTCACCCTTTCATTAATCTCTTATACAAGACTCTTAAAATATAAGCACGTAAGCTACTCTTGCAATTAAGGCTATATTAATCAACAAAGAAACTATAATTGCATTAAGATGCTGCACTGACTTTCCCACCAAAAGAAGGGAGTGTGTGGGGACAAAACAACAACAAAACAAAAAATAAATCAAAAAGAGGACTATCAATGAGAAGGGGTGTTTATGAAGAACACTCTATAAAATGGCACAAAACAGTTCCTGCCAAAAGCTCTGTTCATACTAAAACGCTCATTCTCGGCTTTTGGCTGCCAGGCTTCCACAGGGTTTTCACAGCTGGGCTGCCACAGCCTAATCATGATTCATGAGCCAAGACTACTTCTGCTCTGCTCACCCTTCTGATGCCGTCAGCATCACTAGGCAGCAAGAAGCAATCTTTCTCTCTCCATCCTTGTGTAAAAGATGGCCCACAGGAACATGACAATACAACACACTCTAGAGTATAGTCCTGGCAAGCCCCTGAAAACAGGTTTGCAACTTAATAGGATTTGCTTGCTGTGTGCTCAGATGCAGTCTCCCCTTGAGCTTTAAAAGAGTCATGGAAAGGCACAGAAAGCAGGGGAGAGAGAAGGTCAGCAATGGCTGGGCTTTAGAAGAGTCCAAAGTACACAGCTGGGTGAAAGCTATTATAATACAAGACTTTACAAGTGTAACTGTTTTCATTTTGGACACTAGAATATTGTTGGGTATCAAAAAGAAATCAAAACCTTCTTATTTGATGACTCAGACCTCTCATCACCTACAACGGAAAAGCAAAAGGAGTCATGATAGATTCATTTCTGACCAAGGATTCTGGACTGAGTGCATGCAAGGCATCTGACTACTTTTGCATACATCCCTGACAAAAACACTTGAAGTGAGGCCAAACAAATAACTGTTCTTACCATTTTCATAATTATTCTGGCTTTTTTTTTTTTAACAGAAAGATATGAAGGCAACATTTCTAAAGGCTTCTTTCAGAGGTTACAACACATATGGACACAGAACATAGAACAGTCCCTACCCACCTTTTCTCTCATCTTTTTATTTGCTTTCTTAGTTTTGTTTTGTAAAACAGATGAGGGAGGCTGAGCTAGAAGCATCATAAGGGACCAGATGGACAACCTCCCATGCCTTTCCTCCATACTTTCCTCTACAGCATACCCAAGTCTTGTGGCCAGGTTGTGTAGGAAGTGGTAACCTGCCTTTAGTGGCTCTATTTAATGATTGATGACAAAAGATATAAATAAAATATTTGTTAAACTCTGAAATTACTTAGATAAATGAGGCATAATGTCTTTGTTGTTTAACTGTAATGTGCAATAAAGTATTGCTAAATGCTCAGTAACTGGTAAGCAAGTCGCTTAGGCTCATGGTGATAGGCACCTCAGACAGATGATAGAGAACATATTGTAATCATGTATCGAGGCAATAGCGCAAGCATCAGGATGCCACACAGTGATTAATGTCCAGGGCTTTTTTTGGCTCCATCTACTAGAAGACCTGTCTAGCCTCCAGCTGTTAACATTTACATGAGGCTGGCTGAGAATATTAACTATTTATTAGGCAGCTTGAACGGGATACACTACATGAAAATAGGCAGAGGACGGGTATAGTTTAGAAAACCTGTCTTTAAATAATGACCTCCAGAGAAGCTAAAAGATAGTCATCATGCTTTAAAAGCTACTCCTTTCTCTTATAACACTGTCTTTGTTACACATAAGATTGCTTTGCTAGCAGTTTAATTATATAAAGGTCAGATTGTTTCACTAGTAGATTGATTATAGAAAAGGATTCCATTTGAAGAGGGCAAATGAAGTGCAGTAATTTCTTCTACTGTCTGAATCAATCCTCATGAAACTGGAAAAAAAATACTTTAAGTCAGGAACTTTGCATACGTATTTCCCTATGGAAGACAAATGGGCATGTTAGAATGTCAAAACCCTGGCTTTTCTTCTCTCTGTGAGCATGGGTACTTCTAGTTATAATTAAAAGCTGTATTTTATAACACTCTATATAACAAGTTTTTAACAAAAATGTAGTTTGCTTTTTGTTTGTTTGTTTGTTTTTGCTAGAGGCTCTTCAATAGGAGTACTTTTGATTTTAGGCAATAAGCAACACAAAGAAGGATAAAAGAAATGTACTTTGCAGAAAAAATGGCAGTCTCTAAGATGCAAATCAAAGGCAGTGATCTGTACACAGTGGAAGACTGCTTTACAGGATTAGTAATAAGGAAAGGAGAAAATGTCTTCTGCTGGTTCAAACACTGCCCAGTCAGTAGTGACAAGGAAACATTACTAGCCTTCTCTGTGCAATGACTTCACTGTGGCAGTTTGGTTTTCAGTGGATAATTATCAACATTACTAAGAAAAACCTGCCACTTCTGTGGGCTGCTTGAGCAGCGGCAAACAGGAGAGGGAATGCACTCTGAAAATAAGCTAATCACTCCCATCTAAAGGTGACTGTTCCGCAACTGAAACCTTTTTATAGGGAAGAAAAAGGGAACTTGCACTGCCACTGCTTATGCTGGATCTGTGCTGTATTTTTTATTAATATAAGACAGCTCTGCAGAGTCATTAAACCAGCACCATTCTAATTATGCACTAGTGATTAAGCAGATGTGACACTGAGTTGGGAAAATGTTTGATTAACGAGCCAGGCGTCTAACTTGTAAGAGTACTTTCAGCAGTATGAATTTGGGGACAATGGACCTTATAAGAACAGGACAGCTTTTGGTTTCAGATGCACAGTCTGCCTCTGTAATATTGTGATCTTCTGTTAGGATCATTGGCCACCTTTTTCAACAGACAGACAACTCAGCACAGCAACATTTCCCATTGCTCTCTGCCAAACATATGCCAACAAACTTACCGAGACTTCTGCTCTGTTTTCAGCTTTTTATTTTACTTCCATGTAAATAGTCACTGCTGAAATCCACTGTATTTAAATCTAACACTCTTAGCTTTTGACTGTGTACAGAGTGAAGCTTCACAAGAAAAAACACGTTTTCATTTGACTCTGTTCCATAGATAATTATTAAATGGTTGCTTGAATATTATCCATCTTGGATCAGTTTCCCACACTTAATTAAGTGTAGATACCTAGTGTCTACAGTTATGTCAGTCTGCATGACTTCAGGATGAATCAGCTCCATTAAAAAAAAAAAAAAAAAAAAAAAAAAAAAAAAAAAACCCCACACACAACAGACAGCAACTTTCTGACAAGATGAGACACTCGCAGCGTGAAGCAGCTTGTCCATACTGATCCATCATTACTTGGCATCACTGGTTTAGCATAATGGCCTGAATAGTTTGTCATGCTGGCAATAGCCTTTGCATGAGCCAAACACTTGCAGCCAAAAATGTATGAATTAATTTATGAGGAAACTCATGTCTTGTCATTAAAGTCAAGTTTTAGAGCCAGAGATGTCCACGTAGCTACTTGCATTTAAGTTATGTGCTAAAGGTAATTTGTAGGCCTGACACAGATAATCCTCTACTTAGCCAGGAAAGCACTCACAGGTATACACAGGTAAGAGGGAAAACGTTTCCTCAATGTTTTGTGGTTTGTATTTGAGAGATATTCCCCTTTTCATCCACTTTTACTCGTGTCTGCCAGTCTTTTTTGGGCTAGGAAGTACATTGAGGCACATCCCAGCATATGGAAAGGTGTAGCTTACAGTGAGGGAGCCTCACACATGCACTCTTAATATTCAAATCTCTCCTCCCTTTTCATTCATTTTTACATTGATCTGGGAAGTCAGTGTCTAGTTCACTCTCCCAAACTTCTGCTCTCCCCTTTCTAGTTCAAGGAGTTAGAAGGAAAAGTCAGCAGGGGCTTAATGCTTTGAAACGAGGAATCTGTATCAGCAAAGGCCAGGAACAAACCAGGAATAAAATCTTTGGCCTTTGCCAAAGATTTATGATGAAAATGAGTCATTGTTTTGGGTCTGCAGGTGCAAAATATTTTTCTAAATTAAAAATACAGGGATTAGCAATAACAGCTAGTGGTCTGTATGAAGTATTTAGGAGGATTGATTGACACGCCATGCATTTATGCTGCAAAGCTCTGATAAATGGGAATTACAGGGTAGGATATAAGTGGTATCACTGAAACTAACCACATAAAGAAAAGGGAAATGTAGACTAAGAAATAAAACATTTCTTAGCAATTACTGCTACTCAGAAACATATGCAAACCACTCATGTATATACTAGTTACTGGTCAAGAAGAATAATCCCCAACACTCTAGTCTGACATTAAAGCACAGAAGAACAGGTAAACCAGAGAATACCACAACAAGGAAATTATATATATTTTTATACATGTAAATGCTTAAAGGAAAATTTTCATATGATTTTTGAACTTTTTTCTCCATTTCTGACAGGAAAAAGCTCTCAATTTTGGGTAGAGTTCCCTAATTTTATGAAGACTTCAGCCAGATTCACTAGCACGTATACCAGGTATGATCCTTGAAATAGCCCAAAGAAAGCATGGATTATACTTTCCATTTATATATAACCTACTCTAGATTATAGTTTCTGTAGTCTTTAATTACACTCACTGTTACAGGAGGAAAAAAAAAAAAAAAAAAAAAAAAGCAGACTAGCAGACTTCCAACAAGAAATAAAACGTATTACTTACAAAAGTTGTATTTTCCAATAATAATGTAGTTGTATTTGTTTCTACATTCAGTTCAATAACGTGTCCATTCCTATTTTTATATATCACTGCTGTATCTGCAACAACAAAGGCATTAACAATTAGCAAACATATTGAGTACTTAATAAAATATCTGTAAAGAAAACAAGCATACTAAAGTCATTAGAATATCTTCATTACAATACACAAACAAGACTGAGAGCATACGCCATAATCTAGTGGAACCCCCATAGCAGGGGAGGTGGATCTACATGATCTTTAAGGTCCCCTACAACTCAAACCATTTTATGATTCATAAAGAGTTTTGTTATCTCCCTCATGAGCTTCAAACAAGACTGAGAGAAGAATTGCATATATCATAGCTAGTTTTGTTGATCGGCCTCATGAGCTTCAAAAGTATTATTTTATGCTCTATGGCATGTTCACCTCATTCAAAAATATGATTTCATTTAAATGGAAATATGTTATGTGGTGACAACATGACTAGTGGGATTGATGTGAATGAAATAACATCTTGAACCCAAAAATGCTCCCATCAAGAAATCACTGCCACTCTAAAATCTTAAGGTCTGAGCACATTCACTATTAAAGGGCTGAATACCAAACCAAAGTTTTGCAAAGCAAAAACCTTTTGCTGGACACCATGTTCACATACCTCCTTGGAAATATTTCTAAGAAAACCTCCGTACTATTATGTACCTCTGGTAACTGGATTGGTAAAGATATCTGAATATAGATATCTTTACAGTCTGTGTTCTATGTGATTAGGGCTGGGCCAAAGAACACCAGATCATCAGATAAGTGGTGTGTTAAGAAAGAAAAGTTAAAGCAATATGTTAGTAAAACATGTAAAACACTGTGGGATGAACTCTGCCATAATATTTCCTTCTACCACTTATCTTGATTTATAAGTTTCCATAAGAAAAAAAATAAAATCAAATACATCTGAACTAAAGACAAAAAATGTGAATTATTAAGTTAATTGTGGCTCCTATGAAAAAGGCTTTGTTCCTGTTTGTATAAATATTTGCAATGATACAGTACATAATGCACAATAACTACATAAACCTTGATTTAAAAAAAAAAAAAAGAGTTGGTTCAAAATTTCTCACTATTTCTAAAAAGAGATCAAATGCTTATTCTTTGTTGTATTTCAAACCCTTGTAAAATAAGTATATTTAATCAACTGCAACTAGTTGGTTATAAAAATGTGAAAAGCATAAGAAAAGTTCTAAATTAAGCCTAAAGAAAACACAAAAGAAGTTTGCTAATCCTCAGTAATGCCTGAGAAATTCATTACAGATCCCTGAATTTTATGAAGAAGCAAGTAAACATGACTGGAGAAAAAGGTTATGCTATCATAAAAATATGTTTCACTTATTCAAAAAAAATGTAGCTATATTTTAATTGACTGCACAGAAGCTCCAGATATACAGCATTAGTGAAAGTCCTCTGGTACGTTCTGAAAAATTAATGAAGCCTCATTTAAAGAGTGTACTAAGCTATTTTAGATTATGGCTGGGAAGTGGGGTAGGATTGATGGAATTCAGGACAGACATATTAGAGCTGTTTTTTAGGAAGAAAAATTATATTGTGAAGTGTGAAATTTAAAACTTTAGTAAATAAAGATTTCAAAATAATTTTGACAGAAAAGAGGTAACAATTTAAAGAAAATTACTTCGGTTTCAGGTTACTGGCTACCCCAGGATATTAAACTTTCTGCAACTTCTTTTAGGTTCTTTTGCACGTATTTTTTTAAGGTAGGCTAGCACTGAACATTCCTAATCTTGTTCCCCATTTTTAAATATTATTATAAAAAAATAGAGTTGCCTAGCCAAAGTGCTGTCCCCAGTTATGAATAAACCAGAATGTGATAAATGGTGTGTATAACCCAGAGACACTGAACAGCCATCAACAACTCTCATGCTCATGCTCCCTGCTTGTACAGTGCTCTGAATGATGTACATTTGGTCCGCAGGTGAGCCTAATGAACTACCCCAGTCCAAATAACAATATCAGGATATAACTCCTTTTCAATTATCTATTTTTCTAGCTAATATGCCACGTACAACTGGTTAACAGGATTTTTAATACCAAGCTGTATTAATAAATCCTACCAAGACAATTTCATTCACATAAAGAACTTACCCTTAAAATTACTAATAGAATAAACACAGTCCTAGGGCTCTTCTTACAAGCTATATACATGGTGAGCAACAGAATTTGAAACAGCAGATACCATGAATTACGTAAAACAAAGCCTTTGTTCTTAAGTTAGAATCATATTTTATTCAAATGATCAGAACAGAAAACAGAAAGTCAGACCTCTCCAAAAGGCAGACTTTAGTGGACAGTAATTATACCTCTCACTGAGTCCAGGCTTTCATCTGCATATTGGATTCAGTAGTTAACTCCTGAAGTGCACAAATTAAATAAACACTTACAAAATGCATGGAGATTCTCAGATAAAAGATTTCATCAAAATACCATGCAAGTGCTGAGCATAAATGCAGTCTTCAAAAGTAATCATATTAATTTCTACAGAAGTCTCATTCCAGTCAATAGCTTGCAGAGCTCTTCTCAAGCTGGATAATGGGACAGTTGATGGCCACAATGATGATTTTTTCATTGATAGCTCAGATGTAAGAACCATAAACATATTTGTTTCTAAATTTTTGTTACCCAGGGTCACAAAGTTTACAGTAGAAAATAATACCCAGTCCTTAACATTGCCTATTCAAACAACTGATTTTTATTTTATTTCTTTAATTATTATTACTATTATTATCATGGTATCTTTGCAACAAAGAAGTTCAGGGATCCCTACCACTTCACAAAGCCAATCAGAGAAGGAAAGTTCCTCCTCCAAAAATTCTTGTTTAATTTGATGTGAAGGAAGAGTACTGTCATGGAAAAATCCTATGTCTGGACAGAAAACACAGCACTGAAAACTATATTATCCAGCTGAGGACATCACAAAAATAGAAGGTATTCAATCTTGAGCAAAGCACAATGAACACCACATATTTTCAGGTCTCCTGCTGTAGATGATGTACACAAAGCAATCTTTAAAACAACTAATTGAAAACTTTCTACTTATAATAGTTCTCAAATTTCTGATGGATAAGATTATTCTGTGCTAATAAAGGTGAAGAAAGGGTCTGTATCCTGTCAACAATCCCAGATAAAGTAGTGTCATTATAAATTTGTGATTCTTCCTACAAAATACTAACTAGGAATATAATTAATACCTGATAACTTTTTTTTGGAATAAAGATCTTGCCAAGCAATTTTTGACAGTGTTATTTTTGATAGAGGCAACTATGCTTAATCTGTATATTGGGTTTTATTCAAGGCATTTGATTTGTTTTATGACATTGTGAATCCAAAACTTACATTATACAGAATTAAAGGAAAACACATCAGGAGGACCAAAAGTGGTCTCACAAAGAAAAACGAGGAAGACAGAGTATTTCTATCAAGTGATCTGTCTCACTTGGTTAACTAATCAGAATTGTAGATGGAAGACTGGAATTGAAGAGCTGTGATGGAAATTAAAATTATGGGTTTATATAGATGGATATTGTACTGTGCGTTGCCACTGCAGTAGCATGCTAAAAAGGGTTGATGCAATTCTTCATTGTAAGGGCCACAGGTAAAAGTCACAGGGTGATCTTGTCTCTGGTCACAAAACTGGTGAGATTGACACTGTCATAAAATGCCCAATTCCTGAAATGCACACTGCTCGAATGGGAAATGAGTAGACAGGAGCACTAAGAAATTCTAAGTATATCTCTGGGTCAGAAGGCAAATATAACAATGCAAAGTTCAAATAGGTAAAATTATTCAGGTTAACAAAGAGAAAGTTCAGAGACATCTATGCCACATATATACAGTTACTGAAAAGCTGATTACGTACATGGAGGTAGGGAAGCATGGAGGAGCTCAGTAAAGAAGATGACAGAATTGGCAGCCCTGGGACACTTTCTCTTAAAGATATGCTTTAGATCTTTATGTCAAGAATTAGTTTAGTCTGAATGTGGGTAAAAATATAAAAGGTTGAGTTCAGATAGCTTCTGTAATCACTTCTGGCTTGGAATCTGTAGATTTAACTCCTTCTATTGATTTTCTCATCCCCTTCTGCAATGAATCTTTAGGAGTACAGGACTGTCTGCATGACATAACTTGTGTTTGTAGCTCTGTGTTAAGGCAATTTTAATAAAAATCTCAAACCTTTGAGTTTTTTTTAATCGACTGCCTGTGGGATCAAGGGATATTTATTTTTCCTTCTGATTCGTAATTTGTCTGCTGTTTGTGCCTTCTACTCCACTTTCCTACAAACTATCAAATATTGATCTCAGCTGCAGATTGGATACTGGGGTTAGTTAATGCTGCACCACGGTTCAGAGAATCCACGTGGGTGTATGCCTGCTATGATGCTCAAAGGCACAGCATGCAAATTCAGTGAATCTCAGAAGAATAATCCTTCCCAAAATGGGCTGCCTCTTTCTCCCCTCTCCTGCTCCACCCTGCAGTGTGTGGTTTGCTGGGACTCAAACCTGCTGAGATGGTTTGAGTATGGCTTCCCAAATTGTTTCACTTGTTTGCAGAGGGTTTAGCAAAGAGTGCTGTAAATATCTTTCCTGTTCTTTGCCCCTGTTTTATATTTAAAGTTTTTCACCAGAACTGCAGTATCAAGTTTAACTAACCCCACTGGGTTTGTTAGAAGACTTAATGACTGTGAGAACAGGGTAACAAACTTGGTAATTCAGCAGTCACTCTGTCGATAGATAGAAAAGGTTATGGTAAGTTTAGCTGTTATTATTAGATAACTCCCTTTGGGAAGAATTTATTCCATTTTGATTTTGATCTTATTTCTAAAGCTGACTCAGTGACTGCCTAATGAGCATACAGCTCTATAAACTAAACATGCTGCTGAACAGGTTCCCTGCAAAGTATTTTGTTTTCACAAAGAACACATTATTAAATAATAATAATATTAATAATAATAATAATAATAATAATAATAATAATAATAATAATAATATTAATAATAATAATAATAAACTGCCTTGAAAATAAAATTATTCTATGATTATCACATCATGATTATTTCACTGGAGTCAGCAATATATTACATTCTCACACATAACTATTAAAATTGTATGTAGAACAAACAATAATTTATTTTAACATAATAAGGCTAAATGTCTAAACCACTTGCTCTATCTCTAGGCAAAGAATGTGAAACCTCCTTCTTCCTTCTACATTCCTATCAATAATATTTAAACAAATACATTTTAAAAAGTCCTACATAAACACTACATACTACTCTTTGCAAGTTTTACCTAGTAACCTCTTCAATTTATAACAAACAGATCAATCCTCATGATAGGCTATTATGTAATAGCGATGGGATATTACATAAATACAGCACCATTGTAATCCCAATTGTCTCTTAAACAAAAGCAGCACATTTATACATAGTCTTACTAAGGCTATAGTTCCTGTTTTAGGTTCACCACTGGTAAGGCTCATGCTCAGGATGAGCATGTAACTCCTGTTGGCAGGAGTTACAGCTCTATACTGTGCTTGGTGTTATATACACCTTATTCCAGGGAATGTCAAAGTACAGGCAAAATATCACAAAATGTAATGAAATCAATGCAAAACTTTTCATATTTGACCAGCAGCTTGAACCCTATCCTAGACAATTCTGAAATAACTTCTTTACCCTCATTCATTGAGTTGACAACACTCTTGTCATGTCTTAAATGCTACAGAGCTCATTTGCAATATTCCCTTTTCTAACTAGCTTCACATGGCATACCTGTTCCCCTTTTTCTAAAAAAAAAAAATTAAAAAAATAAAAAATAATAAATAAAATCAAGACCTTTTTAATTCCTAATGAAAAAAATAATGAAAAAATCTGTGTTATTTGGAGGGGAAAAATGGACTAAATCCCACCCTGAATTATACTGATGTCACTGAAAATCAATTATGCTAATGTAAGAATTTGTCACGGGGTCTATATGGCCTTTAGCAAATTAGCTTTCTGAAAGCAGAATGCTGAATTGTGGTGGTTTATTTGATGAGCATAGACTCTGATTTCACATGTCACTGAACTTAAGCAACTCCAACTAATTTAAATTATGCAGACTAGGTAGAAAGGGCAAGGGCCCATATGCTTTAAATCTAACCTTCTAAGTTGTGGCTAAAGCTCCACATTCCAAATGTTTAAAAGCTTACAACTGTTTAAAGACCGCCTCTATTATCCTTACTCACTATGATTATATCTGCAAGGAGTGCTATAAGAAATGGTAATTGCTCTGGTGCAATTGTAATTGCTTTACCAAATAAATAATCTAATTATTTTAAACAGTTGTGAAATATTACTCTATTGCACTATTTTTTTTTATTCCTTTTTGTTAATGTTCCCCAAATGAACATTAATTTTTCACCAACTTGAAAAACAAGATTTACTAAGAGAGAAGCATTACCCCTTACTGCACAAGAATACATTTAATATTCAGCACTGCAACTGTTTCCTGAGAAACCTGCCTTTTCCTTGTTTAATCTTACAGGTAAATCCTTTTGTTGTGTTAGAATCTGCATTACCCATCATCAGAGGTTTGCATTCCAAAGAACTAAAAAAGAAAAGACAATGCAAAAGGTAACAGATAAAGAAGAGAGAAGAGCTGAAGTGATTTGCCTTGGGTCACACAGGATGTCAACAGCATGGTGAGGAACTCAAGTCTCCATTTTTAGTCCTTTGCCCGATTCACTTTCACCTCAGCATTGATTTGACTTATTATTTGGAAGCTTTCTTCTTTCGTTGTTGGTATCTGCATATTACATGACACAAAAAGCTTCAAGCTACTGATCACATAATTTTTTTTTTTCCCCATACTGCAAGAGATTTTGTGTCTGCCATAAACTGTTGAGAGACACATAATTGCTGTGAGAGCCAACAGAAAGGTAGTCATGTCCTAAATGTGAATGAACAAAGGTGATGTTATATGTGTCAGTATTTCTGTAGGTCTCTAAATCTGTGATATGTTACAAAAGATTCCTGACCAGTGGAGATATGAAGCAGGATCAGTCAACTACGTATTAAGCATTGAGACAGTGTCATCAGTGTTGCACCTGATCCAACAGCCTCAGGAACAAGTGGTGATTCCCATACAAAAAAATCATTAATCCTGCCCTGCATGGCCTCTGACAATTTATGGAAACTCAGAGAGAGAGCTTAGAATCACTAAAACTACAGGAGTTAGGAGATTTCTTAATCAGAGACTCTAAATATTCTGTGCATGCTTTTTCTGTGCATTCTTACCCATACAAGAATTATGTTCCTACCAGTGGGTTTATTTTATTGATTATTATTATTTTATATTCTATTCACAGAGATTTTAACATAATGTGTACATTTCCCATTGTGTTTTTCCTCTGGGATTTTATGATCATCACAGCAATCCAAGCTTATCAAAACCACAAAAACTGCCTAGCTTGTAAATCTACATTTCCACCCTATTTACTGTGATTTACTTCAATAATGACTGCAGATGCTAATGGTAGTGACAAAGAGATTTTTTTTGTTGCTGTTGTTAGTTGTTTTTGTTTTTTCTTTTTCTTTTTTTTTGGGGGGTGAGGGGGAAGGATTGTACTTCCATATTTGCACTACTGTTACTGTAAAATTTGTTTACAAAACAAGATTACTTCGGTAAAATAGGTACTACTTCGGAATTCCTCATTGGTAACGAGGTTTGTTATGAGATAATTCCAAGACATGCCAAGTCCAACTTGGTAGAACCTGACTGTATAGTGGTTTAGAATTTATTGTGTCAAAATAGTTTGAAGAATTAACTGATCTATAAAGAAGGTGCACAGAGCATAGACAGCTAGTTGCAGTACTTAACACTAAATCTTAGTATAAAGTGTGGCTAAAGGAGCACAAAAGCACCACACACTGATACTCTTTAAGTAGTCACATCCTAATTTACAAAGAGTGAACATCACAGAAACCTGATGGTCTTTTGTTCATTTTATTTTTTATGTCCTCATGATAACACAGAACAGGAATCTGAAGGTGTTTCCTCCATACTGAATGAGGACCATAGCAAGAGTAGCTGACACATGCCCCCCTCTCCCCAGCAGAGCCTGCCTTTTGCTTGGCAGGGGGCCCCTGTTGATGAGACAGGAAAGGAGCCCCAGGTTCCCCCCTCTGCATCCCCAGGGCTCCCGTTTTGCATCAGGGCTGAATCAGCTTTACTGGTCATATAGCAGCCTCAGTACCCAGCCAGTCTGGGTACCCAACAATCATATATGAAGGCAATCTCTCAGACAGTTTTGAGGGTGTAACTAGCATCTAAAAAGTGGAGGAGAGAGGACAGACATCCCAATGATGCTGAAAATCTGATCCGGAATATCTAGAATAAGGAGGCCTCAGGCAGTTTTTTTTTTTTTTTAAATTACTGGTAGTTCTAACCTGAGGACTGTAAGTGCTTGTCTTCCCACTGAAATTATTTACTGAGCTTTTGTTTGTTGAAACAAAATTCTGCTTCACAGCACAAAACAATTAGCAAATGAGTCCTCTTTTTTCTTATATTTGACATTTTTTTACAATACAAACATAAGAGGAGGTTGATACCTTGCTGTCAACACATATGTCAATCAGCCTTCACTATACACAGTATTATTAGAACTACAGATGGCATTTCATTAAATTGATTATAGAAAATGTCATGCTAATTAAAATAGAGAATGCTTTCTGATTTAATGAACAGGAGGTGCTAGACAAATCTTTGTCTAATTAAGTGTTTTCTAATTAAATAAAATAGTCATTTACAAAGATATTACAGATTCATATGAAATTTCAATATGCCAGACAAGTCACGTGTCAGCTGAGCAAGATTTGCATTACTTTTCTAAAAGTTTGGGCTCTTGCTAGCGGTGCTTTCAAGAAAACATTTACTCAGCACTAGTTCTATAGTGTCAACTGTGACTTGTCTAGAGAATTAATTTAATTTAGTAGAAAATTCCCTATTCATAATGGTTTGCACCATTTGTGGTTATAGACACAGGTAATTCCTGGACTTCCTGACTTCCCCAAGTCTTCTACTTCTCCCTCCCTTGTAATGCAAAACACAAACTAACCAAAAAACAGGCAGAGTGTTTGTGGCACTGTAACTACAGAAATGGAAGCAGCAGAGTCACAGTAGCATCCCTCCAGACACCAGCAAATTAGCTCTGCTGAGAAGGTCAACTTCTCAATTATTACACAGAGTCATATTAATGGGAAGACAGAGCCCAAGACAGCAGATCCAGACTGTTGCACTAATACTGATGAATCCATCAACCTATTCAAAACCAACCTGGGTTTTTTTGAATTCTGCTTTATTGTATGTTGTAGAAAGGGGCAACTAGCTCAAAGTGGGAGTGCAGGCATTTGCACAAAACCTATCCTCCTACTTTCTTCAACTCCAAAATAAAGTGACCAGCTGCTCTGGACTGGCCAGAAGAGTTAAAATCTCTATCCTTTATGAATGTTTCCTCCTCTTTTCTGAATAATACCATCAGCTGTTATATAAAGTCATGCTCCAGTCATGCCAACTTTCAGTGGTCCTAGATATATTTTTCATCAGTGTATGAAAATCTTCAACTCTCTCAAGAGGCACAATTCATTTACAGAATCACAGATTTCTCTACCACACAATTGCACAGGGTCCTGCCTCATAATTACAACTACTGATAACCTCATGTCAGCACTTTATATGGGAGAGAGGAAGCAGGCAGCTCCTGAGTATTAACTCTGCTTCAGGATTGATTTACAAGGAAAAAAAAAAAAAAAAAAGAAAAAAAGAAAGTGAAATATATAGTGCAATTCAACCAAACCTTCTTCAGTTTGAACTAAGCAGGTGATGAAATATTCACTGCAGAGCTGTGGAAGGGAATAAGGTGGACAGTGACCATCAGCCACAGGCAGTAATGTCTGTACCAGTTCAGCTGAAAGAACAAAACTGTCTAATGCCTAAGCAAGTCATTTCTTCTGTATGTATTGGGAAAATGTAAACACAAGAGAAGAAACTGAGTTATTTCCCGAGGACGTGAAAGACATAGCTAGATAGTATAAAATGAATGCAATCACAGAGTGTGTAGCTGAAAAAGGTCCCAGGGACTCTACTGTGGCTTAATCCAGACACACTGTGGAATCTCAGTGTTCTGTCAAATTAGTTTTCACAGAAACTAAACCATCACACCCAGGTTTTTGAAAGATACATTCCTCTTCTATGTGTTGCCATAATAACACAAAGCTGATGTGAGTTAGAAACTTCCAAGTTTTTCCTACAAGCTTACCAATTTATTCACTGGTAACTTAATACATCGTAACCCCTTGAGGACTTTGGTCCTTCCATCTGTAGCTGATAGCAGAAATAGCTTGCTGGAGCTATTTCTTCTCTAGCCTTGCTGGATAGAGTAAAAGCTATTTCTTCTCCAGTCTCCCTGGATGGAGAAATTTTCTTTCAGTTCACTCCTGCCCTCCTGGGACTCAGCCTGGGAGGGAGTGCAGCACCTCTACATAGTCTGCTCACTCAGACTTCCCAAATCCAGGTTGCCCCAGCAGGGTCTGTCATTTTCTCCATTTCAAGGGCACACATGGATCAATTCAGCTACAGCTGAACTCCATCTTTCTGCAATGGTCAGTTCACCACGTGAGATCAAGATGTTAATTTTACATAATTTAAGGAGCTAAAAATTACAAAAAAGTTAAAAGAAAATAGGAGTTATGCCATAATTAACCTCCTATCAGAAATAATAAAAGTTTAGAACACAACTGAGCAAAGCACAGCAAAGGAAATGAATAAAAATAAATGTAAATGCAAATGCTAATTGTGCACTGCCACAAACGGGAAGCAATTATCTAGCTCAAACAGCAATCAGCTGATGGACTAAAGCATGAGATTTGTCTATTTCTGTCATTTCTCCTCATACTTTCCACACTGAAATTCTTTTAATGCAGAAATTTCTGTCATTACTGGGAGAAAAATGTTAGGGATATTCATTTCCCACCACAGAGGAGCGCATTGAACATGATTTCATGGTGTTGAAAGCTAGGAAAATAGACTCAAGTCTATTAGTCCATTCCAATTTGTTTGAAATGCAATTAATGGTAAATCAGCATCAAGAAAAAGAGGAAGGGAAGGGACGGCATTTGTGACAGAGGGCTTTCCTAGGGGCTACATAACTGCTTGTGTGCCACGCAGTGCTGGCAAGGCCCACCAGGTTCTTTCCTTCTGCATACCTTGTAGTACCTATGCTTTTATTTAGCTGTTCCCTCTGTAAATAAATAAATAAATAAATAAAATATAATATAATAAATATAGGGACTTGAAATTAGAAATTATACTGTATGTAAGATGCTAAAAACTGTAGAGATGGAGAATAGAGAAAGATATACCAGCACTTCATTTTTCCTCACACCACATCATGCAGTGACGTCAGCCATTTTGTAGTGTAGTTTTGCCAGCACAGAACAGAGTCCACCTTTTCCTAAATTTCACACAAAGCTGCTCAACTTTCCCTACTCCGTGGAAACATTTTTGTTCTGAAATAAAAAGGTGATCTCTGGTTGCTCTCTTCGAATTGTACTGAGGACCATGATTGAGCCAGTTTGGCAATGGACTCAGCCAGCTGTTGCCCAAGTAATATACATGTCCCTGGACTATTGAGAAAATCAGGGAACAAATTGCAGTCTCAGTCACGCAGCATATCCCAGCCTCTTCTCCAGAGAGATAATCAGGTATCTCAATACAACAGCACTTCTCTGACAGCCTTGGGAGCTGACCCTTCTACTAAGACTGCCAAGAGAATAAGCCAGATGGGACATGGACAGCTCTCCTCCGGAACAGGCAGCATGGCCTAGGGCAGATTTCACACAGCTCATTATTGGCAGGGTTGTACTTTGTATAACAAACAGTGATTTCAATGTGGGAAGATTTATACAGTTCTCTAGTCCTATATATTTACAATTCTCAAATAAAACTGGGTATTTCAACCTGTGACAGAATTGTAAGCTTCCTGTGCCTTGAAAACACCCCTGACAGCTCAGCATTGTTCCTGCTGCAGTACTGTAGATGTGGCATAGACAAAACCAACAAGTTAGAAAATTAAAATTCATTGGCTATGTACATATCACAGTAAAAGAACAGCCTCAAGGCTGCAGTTTGCTCACCCCTATTTGTCTACATGAACGCGTCTCAGCAAGCTGATTCAGCCAAAGCTGGTGGCCCACTACTTACCATCCCTCACAGGCTGAAGGCTTGCAGTGAGAAGATCACAAGCATAATATTGTAGTGGTCACAGGGCTGTCCTTAACAAGCTGTGCAATGCAGCCCTGGAGAATCCAGCAATCCCAGCAGAGCATGTGAAAGGCAAGCAAGGTCACAGCAGAGAATCGCTGGGTTTACACTCACATTCATGATGCTTATTATTTACTACTCTCCAGATCGTTTCCATAGTACATGAAAATTGTGCTAAGTCTAGTATAGGTGTAGTAACCTTCGCCTTAAAGAGATTATAATCAAAATAGACGGTAGAGAGCAAGTCATTATGCAATGTAATCTTTAAACAATAAGTGAAAGCAAAGATAATCTAGAGACAGATTATTTGCTACTGCAAAAGCTTGCAGATGGTTTTGTGGAAAGTAAGCAGGCAATCGAAAGGAGAAAAATATATAGGTTTACTACCAAATTAACTTTACCCAGATCTTATCATATGTTTCATTCAGGACTGGACAACTTTTTAGCAATGTATTATGTCTCTCTAACTTTAGTCAATGAAATCAGAGGACAATATATACTTTTCCACAAGAAATAAATATATCAATCCCATTAAAAACTTTTTTTTTTTTTTTTTAAGAATATGGTCGTGGCAAATAACATTCCGTTTTGTTGCTCCATTTTCTTTAATTCTTAATGACTCCTCTTCTTCAAAACCAGCTTTCTATTATAACAAAAACAGAAATCACCAAATTTACCACACCTGGCTTTGCTATTGTAAGGCTGCATCAGACACACAAAAATTACTCATTAGACACACGAAAATTACTCATTACACAAGCAAACTTTCCTCTGTAGTAAACAGGCTGACTATCTTGAACCTTAGCCTGTGGTCAGTACACGGAGAGAATAATCTAAGAATAAAACTAATCATCATTATCTACTGGAGTTCATCATTCAATGATCAGGAGGATATTTAATTCTATCCAGCCTAACTTGAATGACTCTCTACTGTTTGTTTTTTTTCTGTGACTGGTACACCACAGGTACATCCCTATTGACAAATGGTACTGAATCTGTATTCCACAGGGAGAAAAAAAAAAAAAAAAAAAAAAAAAAAAAAAAAAAAAAGGAAATGACTCAAAAGACAACATTTCTTCAGATTTATATTTATTTATTACTATCAGAAATATTAATGCATATTAATCACCAAAAATAGAAATGGTTCCAAAATTCTGGCTCTGGATGCATGGTTGCAAGCATCCTCAGTGCAAGAACTATGTTGTCACTTTGTGTAAATACTTGTTAATATAACAAATATAACTCCTGTCTAGGAGTGAATCTTCAAAGCTTAAAGTCTGAGCTTCTACCTCTAGAAATAGTAATATCACCATCAACTGGATGATAGCAATGTATTCCATTTGAGATGAACAGCACATGGTAAAAGAGATTTCTAATTATTTTTGAAAAACAATCCTCTCTACTTTTTCTTACATTGTGTTTAGGTCTGAGAATTGGATAGCAATAGGTAAAAGATCATGATCTTAGATACATAGTTTAGATCTAGACTGGAATTCTGTCTTATAATAAGATAACAAGACATTTTTGTACCTACTAATTTGCTGCTGCTGAAAGTGAAATTAGAATTCTAAAAATCTGACCCTGAAAAAAACTTAATATATCTGGTGCAACATAAATGCTTCTGATTTTGATAGGTTTTTGTCACTATGTAGGAGGTACAAAAAATTCAGTAAACCTTTTTAAAATGTACTTTGTATGTAAATGTAAAAAAAAAAAAAAAAAAAAAAGTACATTTACTCTCAGCCCCTTTCAGCAATATCTTTACCATGTGCTTCAGTATCATTGCACTGAATCCAACAGCTTTGCTAGAATTTAGACATGTTTGTTAAAATCCTGACTCTGGTGGAGTTAATAAGAATTATGCTTCACAGTGCTGTGGATGCAGAATTCAGCAGGTGCATCTAAATGTCACAGAATGACATGATTAGCAGGATGTGCTTTTTTATTATATACTGCCAAAGGATACACAAAATATTCAACATTATTATTACAATAAACAAAGATAGGCAATTTTCTGTTCACACTTAATTATTTAACCTGCAGTATAGCAGGTTTCTCATTCTGATTTACAAGAAAAACATGTTGATTAAATGAAGATCATTAGTTCCTGATTATTATTATACAACCAGAAATATGTAAATCACATCATAGTGCAGTTTAATTATTTTATTTATATATTTTTGTGAACCTAAAACAGCAGTCTAATTTATTTATTTATTTTTGTACTGAGCAGTCACCTGGACTTTGAACAGGAATTAGACATTTGAAAGTCACATATGCCATTAAAATTTTTGTCCAGATGTATTAAATCCTGAATATTTAAATTTAATTTATGAAATGTAAGTACTTACAAGGCCTTGTTTTCATGTGTGTTCATAATTTACCACGCTATTGGAGTTCATGGGAAATACCCGTGCCTGTTAATTTGAAAATTAAATGCTGAGTGTTTAGGTCTCTAATCAACACAGGTACGGAAACACAGATTTAGCACTAACATTTGAAAACACTGGCAGAATTTCATTTGGCATTCAATTTTTTTCAGATGTCATTGTATGGACTGGGCCTGTATTTTGAGTTCTTTCAAAATTATGAAGGTGATATGTTAGGGACACCTTGTGCAGCTCATCATGCAATAAATTTAAAATAAAATTTAGCTAAACAATAACATCACAAGAAGAATATTAAAGACTGAACAATAGCACATTATAATATGAGCTGACAAAAGAGAAAAATAAAACCTATCACGACACCATGAACATCTTACCTATGACTTTTCGCTATAATAATGCTGGGGGAATTATCAATAAAATAAATTCACTTAATTTTACATTGTAGTGTGAAACCCAGTAAGGCAATGCAAGAACTCAGAGCCCATTCTGCCCTGCTCCATCCTGCTGCAGCACTTCCACTGTCTGAATCTGCCTGCGTCATTAAAAAAAAAAAAAATCACTATTAGGGTAACAATAAAAATTGCATCTAAACTTATCTATCATACTGCAAACACACCAGTGGGGATTGGCCCTACACTGCCAGTTAAACTGCTGCTTGCTTCAGTACTTTGACATTCAGGAGCTTTGTGAACAGCTTCAGCCATCTCCCTCTCACTTACAGGAAACAGCCCCAAATACTGCCCCTCTCTGACTATTATAGTGCAGAGGAAGCATATTTATTATTTTAATATATTACACACAAGAAGCAGGAATCCATTAAGTCCATCAGGATATGTGCTTTCCAAAACAGTAACAGGCTTAGAGAAATACAGTTTAAACAATTATAGAAGCAGGCTTTCTTGAAAAATCCCTACCCAGCAATGACAACAGAGCATTATACATTCAGCTGGCTCCATGACCAAACTGCCCAGCACGTGCTGCTGAGAGCTTGGGGACAATGTGGCTGCAAGGAATAGGTTGAAAGCACAAATTCCCTACAGAAAAGGAATGCTGAAATAAAGGTGTTCAACACTTCCTTAGTGCCTCACGTGTCCCATCAGAAAGGAGCACATGTAGTGAACTTGCATCTACCTTCCCAACACCCTTTTGTATCCCCCACATTTTCAGCAGCAGTACTTTTTAGGAAGGCTCCATTAGTGACATTCAAGTTTTCAGGGCCAAACATGGACTTCTGAGTACTTGCTGATGGTTCATTATGACTCTGAAAATACATTTTGTAGTTGGGCCACTGCAAGTCACAGATAACAATGATGTATATCTAGAGATGTACTACACAATCCCTATTGCTTACTGCACACATAAATTTCTATACTACATGCAAACACACATTCCATCTGCACAGAGTGCAGACAGTATATAATGTAAATATAAATTATAATATAATTTCAATATAAATTCAAAAGGATTTATTTGTGCTCTAGAGATTCTGAAAAACTAATATGTAATTAACAAATATAATATTTCCAAAAATGCAAAATAGATATTTTTTCCTTTAAATGTTTTGTGTTTATAATTATATTTTAATTATTTTTGTAAAAGAAAAACTAATACATTGTGGTTTTAGAGAAAATGTTAAAATATTTAAAGCTTAATATATCAGCACACAGTCTAATTGATAATTCATAGAAGCATACGCTGAGAGTAAAACAGGCAAGGGATTTTCTATAGCCCTTCCACCATACTTCCATTCAAAGTATTTTGCACATTGTCCAGAGCAAGTTCATCTGTAAAGCACCCTGCCTAGCTTTGCATCCTTTGAGTTAGAAAAAATTTCCCTCAACAGCTTGGGCACAGAAATAGGTCTCCTTACATAGTACCTTATTCTACAACTGTTTGAAATGCCATTGGTGGTGATGGAAATGCATTCTGAGAAGATTTGCATTTGGTTGTAAGGTTCACTAGTGAATTCCTTAAACAAATATTTTCCACTCACAGGAGCTACTAATGCTAAGAAAGAGTTTGCTTCCCATTATAGAATATACAATAGATCCATTTAGTTCACCAGCTGGTGATTTCTGTAACTGAGTGAGGTATACAAATTAAAAATATTTCAGTAAAATGTAACAGTTCCTTTTTGTGTTCAGTCAACATTAAGAGATTTTGCTATTCACAGCTGATCCATGCCAGTAATATTTAAGTATTACAGGACAGCAAATAGAAGGCACTAAAGTAAGAAGTCAGTTCACTCAATTGCAAAAGCAAATTCGTGCTTACAGGCAAACATTTTACAGTCTCTTCAAATCTAAAGGAGATAGAATGAGCTGACAAACCTTTCCTTTTTCATATTGCTATTTTTCTATAGATGGAAATGATATCTCAGACACTCTCCTAGACACTTGATGAGACTGATCCTGGAACAGATCCCAGCAAACCTTCAGCAAAGATGAAGGTGTTGGAGTCTGCATGAAAAATCAAGGACACAGTCATAAACACATTAGGTGGGTGGCTGCCCAAGGACAGCATTTGTACATGATTATAAATAAAAGTTGGGGGAGCAGCATTCTCTCTTGAATCAGGTAAGTCGCATTGATAGAATTATGGTGGCAAGTGGCAGGAAGGAAAGTATGGTGACTTGTGTGCTGCTTCAGCTAGAAAACAAAAATGTAAATTTCTTGCACTAGCAACAAACACACCAGTTGTGTGACTTTTATTACTGGCTTTCTGTAATTTTGCAATGATTTCAACCTCCTTATTTTCTACATGCAGTACTTTGTGTGCTACATGTAATGTCTCCATTGTATTTTTGGCATTTGAAGATACATACTAATGAACTTAACATGGTATATGATATTGCCAAGCAGAATGCCCATTAGATAAGGCCATTTGGAGGATCTTAATACATGCTTTTATCACTTGGTGTCTAGTTCTTAACTGCACATTGTATTTCTTGGCACAGATTACCCTAGTAGTGATGTAAGGTAGCAGCACAGGCTATAGTTATTTAAGTAAAAGTCACAGAACATTGAAATTAAACCTGTTTGAGACAAAATACTACACCCGGTTTAATGAAGTACCCATGTCAACAACCCCTGCAGGTAACAGTGGTAGTACAACAGAGACAAAATAGGTGCTTATGTTTTGCAATTCAGCTTTGGCATTCTGAAATGTTGAGGACATTATCTGAACCTTCTGGTAATACACATTATTTAGTTGTGCTCTCTGCAGATTGTATGCTGTAATTTGCATATCATTTGTTATGCTAGCCTGCAATATTTCTTTTAATGGGAAGGAATATCTTTTATGACATATATAGCAGATATACTGTTAGCACTTCTTCCTCAGCTCTGAAAAACAGAGATATTAGCACTAACTATAACAGCTGCAATGCCATTATAATGTACTTTAAACTCCCATCTTTATTTTTAATGATGCCCTAAAGACACAGGTAGAGGAGATACCTGACTTTTCCCTAGATAATATACAGATGACTAAAGATTCCTGCACCTTCAGCTTCCATCAGTTTTCTCATAAGGTTGAAGATAGATGTCTGAAAAAGCTACAGAAATGGTACAAGAGTAACTAAATAAAAGGTGAAAAGGAAAAAGAAAAATGTGTTAGATCATAAAATTTACTGAGTTACGAGTGTTCTTAAATTTCACCCTAAGATTAGTCTGTAGACCTAAAGAAAAGTTATCTTAATAACAGAAGCTAAAAGTATGTTGAATTTGGGTGAACCACATTTAGAGTTTTTATCATTAGGGGAGTATTTTGCATGCTGGAAAGATGAAAGAAACACCATTTAAACTAGTTTTTTGAAAATAAGTAGACTGAGTTGTTTGCTTCAACTGGAGCTGAAAATGTTTTAATACCAACTATGCCTTCTGACATAACAAGTAGAACCTGGTGAGCACAAAATGCAAGTTCAAATGTCCTCACCATAAACTTCAACAAACAGCATTAACTCAAGTTGCAGGAAGGACAAGACTGGCCTTACTGATAATCTGTCTCTCAATTTTTGAGTAGGCTGGTCTTAATTTTCCAAAATGATTGAGCTGAAAAAAATTCAAAAGATGTTTACCACATCTCTAACAAACATCCCAAATGCTACAAGATAAAAAGGAAGTGTATTTCCTTTGCTGCTCCATGAATTGTACCTGAAACCCTTTGTGAATCAGACCTTTGTATTTGTTCAAAATAACTAAAAGCCCCTTTACCTAAAGTAAATTTTCCGCTTTGATGAAAATCCTTGATCTTTGAGCTGATCCACAATCAGCATTTTACGTATATACACACACCTACGTCCCTCTATCTTTCTTCAGTTTAGTTGCTATAGCAAAACATTCATTCACTGCACAGTCAGTTGTTCAGCTAAGAATGAGCAATTGCTGTACCAGTATCAGAAAGGACAATACAGTCAACTCAGGACTCACAGCAGCCAAAACTTGCTTTAGCTGCACACATCTCTTGAAAAAGAATGATGAGAAGTGCTACTATGCTTTGAATCAATCAATCTTGTGAAAGGAGAGGCAGAAAGAACTTCCAGATACACTCCAGTCATACAAGTCATACATCAAACTTTTCACTCACATTTTCTTAATCTTAAGTAACTAAGCCTAGCACTTAACTCATGGAGATGGCAACACCATCCATACAGAGAATGAAAAAATGCAATGTATATGCGTCACTGGAGATGGACTAAAAAAAAAAAAAAAAAAAAAAAAAAAGCATAGGGTGATGAAGTCTCTAATATTAGCTTTAGGAAAAAAGCTGTACATTTCCATAGGCACCATAAACACATATGGAATATACCTTTCCTATTGCTACTAGCATGTTTCTGTTAGGCTCCCGCTGTATAAATTACCATATTCTCTTGCTAATTTGGATGATTAAAAGCCTCTTGCTTCAATGATATTTCCTTCACAAGTCTGAGGAAGAACAAGAGAATACAGATACAGAGAATACAGATAACTCTTCTGTCACAACTGTTGAGGGTCCTCATGTAAGTAGAAAAAAAAATGCTACTAGCAAAAATTATTTTCTGTTAAGATTTCTTCCATTCTCTCTCCACGATGCACAAACTACGGTTCACTTCTTGTGATCACCTCTTCCTTTCAAAGATAAACCAACTTGACTGACTTGTCCTAACATGGGGTGGAGAAATCTTGGCCACAAATAGAAAAAAAACTATTTGACAGAAAAGCCCACTTTATTCATTACTTAATTTTTTCTCTACAAATGTGTAATTTCCAGCACCAAGAAGTCAGACTAATTTGTTTATCAAATATTATTAAATCTAGTATCATTCTTGTGCTACAAATAGGTAATTTATCTGATATCCACCAATAGATGTTGCCTGTTGTATGCTTTTTATTACATCTATATTTGCAAAGAGCATTCTTTCTGAGACATCTATCTCACCACAAGAGCTTTTTACAAGAAAATGCAATGTGCAAAAATACCATGTAATCATATCTGCATGTCTTTCACTGTATAAACTGTTCTGAAATCAGACTACCTTTAAATAGATTCAAGTGTTTTTTCCATGTGCTTCTTTTTCATATATACCACTACAAAACTCACTTGCAGTCTTGCTAAAAGCAAGACCCAGGATGTCATTGTGATCTATCCTACCTCTGACTCTGACGGTAAACAGAAGTCTTAGCTCATCTTTGATCAGGGAGAAGAAGAGGACTGAAAATTGAGAGGTTTTGATATTTCTAGTGTTTAACTTCTTTTCCTCAAATCCAGCTATGATTCCTTTGTGTGTGATTTTTTTTTCTTATATTTTCACATTTCTTTAACAATAGTATGCCAGAAGGTCCACTATTCACCTAAAAGAAATATTTTAACTCATCATGTCATTCAAATAAGCATTACAAGGTCACCTCCTATCATCCTAACAAGGAGGCCTCATAGGCTCATGTGTAAAAACAGGCATTGGCAGAATCTCTGCAGATTTAAGGGTCAAAGCACAGTCTTCAGAAGTGCTTACAGAGACCTCAGTGACTGTGATTCCTTCTCGTGGGCCTTCACTTGCTTCTCCTAACAAGAGAAAGGCAAAGTTTTAAAATCTGTTGGCACATATCTGAACAGCTAGCATTCCTGAAGGAAGCACTGACTTACAAGGAAAAGCCCTACTGTCCCCAGTGCACATCAAGTACCAAGTGTTTGCATTGTGTTTCCACACTTTTTTCCTTTTATTCTTACATCAATATAACTTTCAAGCTATTTAATATTTAAAAGTCCCAAGGAGATTATTAGAAGCTCACAGTTGAACTTTACCAAATCAACAGTCACTGATGCATCTCCAAATGTGAACAGTGTAAATATTCATACATATGAAAACAAATTTTTGGTCATATTAAGCACTATTCATAAAACCTCCTGACTAATAAGTAAACAGAACACTTTTGTTTTGTTTTGTTTTTGTTTGTTTTTCAGAATAATGGTTAGAGAACAGCCTGCAACATTTTTCATATTAGATATTCTTGTGTCTACATATAAACAACTGTTGCGGTGTGAATGTCACTCTAAAAGCCTAATCTGGATACTGTACAAGTTAATGGAAAGACTTTTTTTGTTCTCATTTGGAGATGGGGGTCAAGCCTCATTAGTAAAATCAGATGTTTCACCACATTTTAAAGAAAATATTAATGTAGCCAAGACACGTTATTTACAAGAAAAGGGAGTATCACAAGTTCTAAAACTTGATTGCCCTGGGTGTGCATTGGTTTTCATCCCTGTTTGGGACAACCTCTGGAATGGCCTGAAAGACTATTGACACAAATAGCTTTCCATCGTCACTGTAAGAGATGAGATTTTAATGGGCTGCTTAATTAAATCCTTATATATGAATAGTAACATTATTTTAGAATTATGAAAATGAGGCAGAGCAGATAATGGCTTCCTTGTGGGAGCTGCTGAGCAAATCTCGAAACCAGCTAAAAGGTACTGTGGTGTCACATCATTCGTTGTCCATAAAAAAAAAATCAGACAAATTACATGATCAAGCAGGAACTATTTAAAAGTTTCTTCTTCCTTCACAACACTACTTTGTGTCTTTTCATAGCTATTTACTTGTGAAAAAAAGCAAACAGGTACTCGGGAGTCAACATAAAATTATAACTCTTGTGTTTCCTTATAAGCATTCCTTAGAAGCTTTTGGGAGGGTGAAGGAAGCCATGACCCACCACTTATTTTTGAGTAGAATGAATCACACTGCAACACCCTAAAAGATATAAAATACAATTCACTGATCTGTGAAGACAAAAAGAAGGCTGCATTAAATGAAGCTTCATGAATGATTCACAAGGCCGAGAATTCCCTCTATTTTCAGCAGTGTTCTTAAGCCAGTTTTATATTTCTAGGTAAATAATTTATTACTACTACTTTTGTTTCTAGCAATAATGCATTCTCAGAAATACCAGCTGTACTGGATACTGGGCTCTTTTCTTGCACTTTCAGGCTGATGTCTGCAAGGACATCACTTAATTCCACTACCAGAAGTGATCACCACCTTTTTTTCCTGAGTATGAACAAAGAAGAATGAATAGTGACCAAGCTTTTTATATATAGCCTAAAACTATCCCATAATATAGGAAAATGTCCGTAAACACAAAAACATGAAGCTGGTATTTGCACATTTGACACACAATCACCAAAAATTATAGCATTCTTCTTTGGGTTGACAGACCATGAGAACTGAACACTCAGTATTTCCAAGGCCAGTTCTGCAAAGAAGAAGAGTATAGAAACGTTTGAAATTATATTTATGAGCAGCGTATTGCATATACACTTAACTCATATCCTTTGCAGGTATAAAGTTTGCAAGTACTGATTCCTTCCTCCAAAAAAAATGTGAAATTCTGATTTGCTACAGGGATGACAATTATTTGCAAAGATTATTATTAAGCAAGTTTTTACTTTAATCCTGAAATAGATCTTCCTATATAAGACAATATAGTACTGCTGTATACTACAGCATACTAGCTGTGATAGAGCTGTAAAAAATCAGTTATAAGCTTATAGCTATTAAAACGGAGAATTTAAGGACATTAAAAAGGTAACATAGTTTTATGCCTGGATTCTTAAGCATAATCATCCTGTGCAGGTTCAGATACCAGGCCAAACAGGAAAGAATACTTTTTTTCTGAGTTACCTAAAGAATTATCTTTATCTTCCAAAAAACAGCATGAGATTTGAAATCCCAGGGTTTTATAATGGGGGTAGGTTTGGGGCCATCAAGCATACCAGCAATTCTCCCAATCACTACAGTGATTTATACCGCTGCTGTGACACGGAAGAGAAAGGAACCATGGTGTTTCTTGCTATTTGTTTCCAGAAGAGCACAGCAGTTGCTCACAATCACTGCTATTGTTATGATTCCTCCCAACAAGTTTGATGTCGCAAAACTAAGATGCAAACCCATTACAATCCATCCATGATAATGTTTGTAGAACTATGGTGCGTTTCCATAATGCAGCTATTATGTCACTCAAAGGTGTGCAAAATCCTAGATTGGGAGGGAGTACAATGATTCTGAATACAAGTGAAATCCTGGTCACTCTGATCAATAGGGATAAGAGTGCTGAGATCAATTACACAAAGCTCAGTATCAAGCAATAATATGAGCACTGCAATGATCAAGTGCACACATGGAAATAGGCAAACTTGAGGTGGTAACCCAAGCTGAGCTAAGTTTTACTCTTATTTGAGATGCAATCAAAGCAGAGATAAAGAAAAAAGCAAATTTGGAGAATATTTAATACATATGTGCAGATGGGAATACTACCTAGGCATTATCTATTTATTCATATTGGTAATCTTCTTAAAGAATAGTCTATTAATCATGTATTTTATTGCTGTCAGCTTTGTTTGCAGAACTGTCATGAATAATGAATAATTTACTGTATCAGCTCCAGAGGCCCAAAAAAGTATGTGTAGCAAAACAAAACCTTTTCTTTCCAATATACATCTATGAATTTATGTTTCATTCTGTTCTCCCCCCAGAATATTGTATTCCTAGCTTGAAAAGGGAAAAGGCATGGGTTATCAGAGCATGTTTCACTACTAAATATTAAACACTTGGTCTCTTGCTGTCAATGAAATCTACTTTATCATCACTAGTGGTGATATTCTTTGATTGTGACAGAATTCATTGAGACAGATTTGTAATGGCAGAAAACTGAAGAACAAACTACTTTCAGCATTTGGAATTTTTTCAATGCTATGGTAATTTCAGTTAATCAACAAATACTGATTCAAGTTGAAGCTCAGTATAGTTATTGATTTGACTTTGGATTATTATTTTTTTATAAAGCGTAAATATTTATGCTTCCAAACATTTCTGTAACTGGCATGTTTACAGCTCAAAATGTTGTATTTACACATCTGCGATAGTAGATCATCATCTGATGATCTGATATTATTAGGTTCAGCGACATTTAAGAACTTTTCCAGACATACTAGAAAAAAAAAAATCCCTCCACCAACTTAAAAATAAAGATACAAAGCTAAAAAAATAAAAATAAAATCAGAATTAGATCTCCCACAGTATAATTTACTATAATGTCATCATGAACATCACTGACACTATGCACATTTGCATTAACACTGGATACACCTTAATTTATTTTTCTTTTATTTTAAAGATACAGAGGAGGGGGTGGATTGCAACACTGACATTTCCTTTAATCATATTTCTGCCTGGTCTCTTTACTGTACAGACTGTTATTAAAGGTAAAATTCAATTTTGAATAACTTGTTATGCCAACTGTGGGAATTCTTAATCTGTAAAGATGTCCAGTCTCACCTTCAGTTAAGCACTAAGGTTAGTCCAAGAAAGATTTTCATGTGCCAGCACATCACCAGAGTCTACTGGAAGTGCTTGGTTTTGTTCTTTGAAATTGCTTTAGAAACCTACCGTCCTCAAGAGAGTATCACTAATCCATGCTGTGCTTCCAGCTCTCAGACAGTGTACTAGATCTCAAGGTTAATTGACAAAACCAAGAAAACTGTGAGGAATGTAACACCTGCAAATGTGCAAGAGGAGGTGCTTTCCCCTCGCAGCAGTATAAACAATGGCATGATCTTCCAGCAAAGCAGCCACAGGAGTTCCAGTGTGCTCACTGTCAAGTGGCATCACTTCCTTCTGGGGTCCAACTGATGGCCAGAGTTTTGCACTTTTGCACTGCCTGCTTACTATTGCTGCAACACCTAAAAACACTAATATACAGAGACTGGGCCTAAACAGAAATGTACTATACATGACTGTTAAGATGATTTTTTTGGAAAAGAAAAAAATAAGTCACACTGGAAACATGGAAGATAAAAGAAGCACTTGAGTGTGGTGTTTTAATTTTTTCCCTCTAAATGTCAAACTGTGCCTTCAACGCCCTGAGAACATGTAATACGATAAAAACAAGCCTGACAGCTATTCAACAACCCATCTCTTTTAGAAACAAAAAAACAAGTTGCAATTTTCTGTGAGTACAGCTAAGAGTAGCCAAGTTTCAAAGGAACTTGAAAGACTTCAAGTGTTCATTGTCAAAAATAAAAATAAAAATAAAAAAATAAAAGTTATAAAGAACCTGAATATACGTTCAGACTACAAAACCCTTCTTCTCATTTTCCTTCACCCATTCAGGTGAACCCATCAGAGAAGATACATTTACTGCATGAGCCTTTGTGTAGAAGCGTACACAGAGTAAACATACTAAATGGAAAGGATGTTCTCTGACAACAGCAAAACACATTGTTATTTGCACATCCTGCATTAACCTGTGATTTCTTTAGTGAATTTGAAGAAACAAACACTATGTGAGCTATAACAATAATGACAACACAATGCACATGTGCATTATTTTCCAAGCAGGATCCTGGCTTTCTACTTCATGATGAAGTATCAGACTACCATTCTTTTAATCCTTCTGGAATACTTATTTCTAAGATAAACTTTCAAAGATATATTTCACAGCTCTGAACTTCATTTCTTTTTGAGAGGAAAAGGGCATACACTGTCCAGTTTTAGAGTTCATGTTTGCATAATGGCCCTGAGTACAACCAGGAATCCAGCCAGTCTTCAAGAACCTTCAAGAAAAAAAATCAATGGCAGATCACATATTCTAGGTCATGCTTTTGAACATCAGGACTAGCTGAGATGTACATTCAAGACCCTGGCCTTCCACAGCTTTAAGCTAATGGCTACATTCCCTGAATGAACCTTCGCCTTTCTGTAACTTGTGGAAAAGCTACCTATCATTTCAGTGTGGTCTGCAGTTGGTAGATAGCAACGTGCCCATCATTCTAAGACAGTTTCTTTTCCACTTCTTTAGGAGAACGGTGTGCAGAAACATTCAGTTGTCAAACATGACACAATAATGAAATACAAAAGGCTTCATTTGGTGGATGATATAGGTGAGTAATAAGGAGAGTATAAACAACTTATTTGGGGCCATCAGAATAAAACGCTGAACCTTTAGTCTTCTAAATAAATATACTCAAATCCTGAGGGCTTGAAGCCAAAATTCTAAATCTTGCCCCTAATTACTGCCTAAATACAAGAACTCCTAAATGACAAACTACTTTTTATTGTCACATTTAAGTTACTTTAAGTTCTGCTTCTGAGCATTCATTACACTTCACAGCTAAGCATCCTGATGCCTACCTGCATTTTAGCCTCGGTCTTGATCAATAAATTAGTCCTGCTGACAAAGCCCTCTGCAGGTCTCCATCCAGGCACTTGAAAACAAACAGTAACAGGACTGGGATCTTCCCAAATTCAGCAGTAGGAGCTTCCATACACAATCATTTTCATAGAAACACTTCTATCCAGTAACTAAGTAACATTCAGCCAGGATACAGAAAATACTTTTTTAATCCATCCCCTACCAAGAGGTACCAAATTCGATCACCTATACCAATGCCACATCCTGAGCTGCTAGTCACCTCTCTACTTCCACAACTGCTTTAGCAGTTGCAGGCCCTGTGTGATGGTACCACTTCTCCCAGTCTTGTTTTGCTAGAATATCACACTGGGAAGTCACTTGTCTTTATTTATCATGACAGCTAGCCTTTTCTCAGGGTCACTGTTTTCCAAAATACAGTTGTATCACAATAGTGGTAGAATTGTAACACAAATATATCTTTCCTAGGAATATAGGTGGGTTTGGGGTGTTTTCATTTTTGTTTAGGGTACCTCAGGCCACAGAGATCCATATTGTTGTCAAAAACTCTAGCCACAGATGAAGCAAATTAATGTCCTTCTGACCTCTAAAGAGTTCCCTGTGCACCATCTCATCAATGATTTTGTGTTGGTATCAGGAGGAAATGCTCGGAGTTTTGAACATTTTTGTATGCTTAAAAACAAATTAACCATAAAATAGGCCTCCAAATACATGAAGAGAAAATTGGCTTCCACGATCTCAATTAAATATGCATTATAGCTAACATTCTGACTGTGTTGAGATTTGGTTTTAGTTGTGTCTCAGCACAAAACAAACACTCACATAACCAGAGGCAATTGCAACTCCATTTCTTTGTGAAATTCTGCAAGACACTACTGACAGAAAGAGCTGATTTTGTTCCTTAGAATTCATAACTAATTTAAATTTCAATGAAAGAAGTGCACACCTGTCTGCACATTTTGTTCTCTGAAACCTGTCGTCTAAAGTCTTCAGTGCCAAGCTAGTGAATCTTCCCAAACAATAAATAAATAATAAAAAAAACCTCCATCATGCATTTTAGGAGCTAAGGATTATATTTTAATAGTCACTGTTGAATTCTGTATTAGCATCTGGTTTATATTCTCTGCTTAGTTTTATTGTTTTATTGACATTTATAGTTTTATTGGCATAAGGAACATGCTACAGTAAAATTTGTAAGAACCAAAATCATACAATGAATATTTTTATAATTACAAAAGCATGTCATTCATTGCATTCTGTTCTGCTATAGATATGGCACTGATGAGCATATATCCAGGGAAGACAAAAGACCTGACTTTCTAAAAACTTTAATATATTTTTCATTAAACAGGGATCAAAATACTGTTTTTGCTTTATTTCCCAAGATAAATGGAACTATTTGGTCTGATAACAGTATTTCATCAAAAAGCAAACAATTTGGGTTTGTGCAGCTTTTCAAGGCAAAAAAGCAGAGGAGTTTGTTTGCTGTATTGTTTTGTTTTTAGCCAACACTACTGCAAATATTAGATGACAACGATAAACACAGAGCAGTCAGCTCTTTCAATTAATTCCCTGAGTAATCTTTGCCATGCACGTCCCCCTCCAGAATATACATGGTAATCATTTGTAGTATAGTGACATACATGAAATATTTTCTTTAAATATAAATTTTAAATATGGGATAAAGGCAGATCTCTTGAAATTATATAAACTGAATCAAGTACAAGCAAGACACAGCAGCCATGTTCTTGTCACAAGAAAACATCAAACAGGCCACGATCACATGCATCAGGGTCTTCACAATTACTACAAAGATGCAAAATGAATAAACACTCTCATGATAATGAAACAGAAAAGAGAGTAAGAAAGGAAAAGTAAGGGAAGTCTTTCAGTTAAATCCATAGAATCTAGGGAATACCAAAAACATATCTAAAAATCTAACATTTCTAGAAATTTGACAGCCCTGATCCAAAGCCAAATGAAGTCAACGGTACTCTTGTCAAAGCAATTCAAAGTAACTCCCTGAGGAGTTTGTATCTGGTCAATCTTTAAGTATCCTTAGAATCTAAAAATAAGGACAAAAAGTTATCAAGAAATAAAATTTTGATTGTACAAATCTCTTCTTAAGCAAGTAATGCTACTGAATCAAATATTTCCTTATTAGGACCACTTATGCAATGGTTACTTGAAATTACGATGCACTTAGGACATTGCTAAGGTCCTGAGTTATAACACAAAATCACTTTGTGATATTCAGTGTCTGAAGTGCCTGAACTTGCTATGAAGGGGAAGAAAAAAAAATAATAAAGCAAATCTCTCTTACTACTTTATTACTTTTCTACAGTAGAAAGCAAACAATATACATATATTATATATATACATATATATATATATACACACACACACATATATATAAAAGGAAGGGCTAAGCTTCCATTAGTGACTGAAGTACATGTAGGGTCTTCTGGGATTACACAGAGCAAACAAGCTTCATCTGAAAGGAATCCATTTCACAGGCTTTGGAACCAAAGCACAATGCAAACCTCAGTAAAGTAAGTGGGTAGTGATGGGGTATCTCACTTTGAAAGTGCAAATCTGACCCTAGCCCAAAAGATACCACCATCCTGAAAAACTTCCATAGACCCACATAACCTGGAAGCTCAAGACCATCTCTGTACTTTCACAAGGCTAACTTATTACATAGTGCCCCACATTCCCCAGGAATATTCAACAAGTGATCCTCATTGAGGAAACATCTGGAGACTTCTGGCACAACAAAAAGATTCTTCCCAACAGCATTTGTATTATGATCTCTAGATGTTGTGAAAGGGCTGTAACATTTCACTTCAACTGGCTCACAATTATGATGTATGATGATTCATATGATACATTAAGTTCTTCTTAAGAGTTTGAAAGCTTCAACCTTTAATCTAGATGTTTGCAAATTGCTGAATTAGAAAATAGCCACAGATTTATTCAGAGATGCTTTGTGATAATACGCACCATTATGCATCAAGAGTACCTCCACTAAAATCAAAGACAGGGCTAGAACTGGCAGAAGTAAACACAAAAGAAACTGTAGACATCTTGCTTTGCTGTCTCTTTTTTCTTGTCCCCAGTGTAGGTTGAAATAATAATTATACACAAGCAAAAGATTTTACTACAACTTCGAAATTACATAATTAATATCAAAGGAATTTTTGACGTCTAGCAAAAATGATATTATACAATCCTGTTCAAAAAGAGGCTATTAATAAGCTTTGTTATGTGGATCAACCACTTAACCCCTAAATAATGACCTTTCAGTTAACAGGAAGGAAAGTAAAGGGAAGTAAATTATCAGAGCTTTGAGACTGCCCTCTAACCTTACCACCTAAAGTGAAGAAAGACAATCATTAAATTAAAGAGCTTATAGATTAAAGAGTCATCTTTTAATGTGGTTTGCACAACTCACACTTCTTGTAAAGGTGAACGGAGACCTGACTGAGATGATGATGAAAGAAGTCTAATGTTTTCAGTAACCTCTGTGGTCAGAAACAACACTAATAGTTCTGGGAACTGGTCTTTTCAATATCTTCTTTTTTATTTTTTCTTCTTCTTTCTTTAGCACTTTGAAATTTATGACAATCAGTTCTCTGTATTAACTTTTGTACCAATAGTGCTATAAATACGTAACACTTTTTCAGAAACAGCTTTGCAATAAATGAAATCCTCATAAAAAGAGAAGCAACATCTCTCCAGTCTCAGTTCTGCATACCCTTATCATTGCTGCAGTGTGTCACTGAGACATGATCTGAAAGAAAAAATAGCAAAGCCATGCAGATATGCATGCAAACCAACAATGCTATCCTGGTTGGATTTTTTTTTACCTGTACGGACGTGCAACAGGAAGGTAATAGCATTTACCTGGCATTTATAATGTGTTTGCTCCCTGGGGAAGGGGTGGGAGGGTAGGATAAGACTAGTGTGTGTGTGTTATGGATCACATTTTTGTCATTCCTGGTTTAGGAAAGAGAGTCACTCCAGCAGGAGCATTACCTCCCATTAAAGGTCCAAGTCTGGAATGTGAAAAAATACAGTTCAATTTCTCATGCTACTGGCCTGCTTGGTTGCAGATGTACCACTCATACTGACTCATTTACTCGGTTATTAAAAGGGAAAAAAAAGCATTTTCATCCCTCTTCCCTCCACAGTTGTAAGGCACTCCAGTAATATGGCAATGGCGTTTACACCAAAACGCAAAGCTAATTACACAGTAAAGCTGGTCTCCAGCCTGTCTCTTGATTGCACAGAGATGACAAAGGAACTGCTGGATGATGAGACAGGGCCAGAATGGACACAAGGATCCTGAAGAGCAAGAAACAACACTTCTAAAATTTAACTTCTTTTCAAGGGTTTAAAAGGCACCTGTATAATAATATTCACTGATGCCAGTGGTGTCACTGAAACTTGCCCTCTACAGTCTCTCAGCTGGTAAGGAAATTATTTTTATCAAATGAGTTTAAAGGAGTGAAATTTTTGCATGCCTAATGCAAACTCACAGCACCTCTTTTTTCATAAGGATTTTTTAGTAAGCAGCTTACCATGCATGCAATCATTTCATGCAGCTTACACAAAATAATGTTATTTTAAAATGAAAACAGACAGGCAGACAGATTGCAGTCATTCCAAATTGCTTCCTACATGAGATTACTCCAATAACCTAATAATGAATGGCCTTCCCACTGTACAGCTAGGACCGCTGCTCTGAAGCTGTCATTTTCCAACACTGAACACCACTCAGCCTGGTAGCTGTTCCAACACTGCCTTCAGTAAACTGAATTAGGAAGCAGAGTAATTCCCATTAAAAATAAACAGCAATATCCTCATTTTATGATTCCACTTAATCTACTTTGATTTGGTTTTGCATAGTTATGGATTCTCTATTCTAGTCTATTTTAACTGACAGAAAAAAAAAAAAAAAAAAAAAAAAAAAAAAAAAAAAAAAGATAAATATATAAACATATAAACATAGGACATTGTTTGAGCTAGTGGGTTTTTCCAGAGCTGATTATGCCACTGGCTCCAGTAACAAAAGGCACACAGTCTACCTCTGATGTACCTTGTCTGCACAGAAGCACACGGCAAGTGAGAAGCATGAAACAAAGCCAAGGCAGCCCAAACAAGACGTTGGTGCCTCTGTGAGCAAAAATTGCAAGAAGAGCAAGTTCTGCAATGCACACATCCCTCCCCTAATACTGTGATATTTTCCAAGTCCTGGTAGTATGGGAGGTAGGAGAGGAACTGTACTTAGCCTCTGGTGATGCCAAACCACTCAGATATGTCTGAAGACAAATGTTCTGGCTGTCTCTAGCCCTAATGTCCCAATGCATAATTTCTGTGTGCATGTATCAGAATTTACTACTCTATTTTCTACACTGTCTTAGCACATACAGGACAGGCAGTAGGAAAATCCACCCTTGCTCTTCATCTACTCAGAAAAAAATATCTAATTACATTTCCATTTGATTCCAGTATTTTCCCTACCTTCTGTTAGTCTTCCTAGAGGTCTCAGTCTGTTTGTTCTCTAAGCACATCTCAAGAAGCTGATATACATATTTTGCCTGAGCCGGGCAGAGCTCCCCAGATATGAAATCGTCAGAGGCTGACTGGCACTTCCATTAATCAATTTCAAAAATGGCAATTGGTTACAGTTTTTATTCTCACACACACACACAAAAAAAAAAAAACCTTAATGTTTCTTCTTTCAATATGGCATTAACTGCTGATGATAACACAGCATTAACAGTCTGATGAGGCAACTAAAAGCATTAAAACAATCTCATATACAGTTTTTTAACAACTACAGTTCCATAGAATTAACTGATAAAAAATAAAGGAAGCATTTTATTTGTGGGATCATTTCAAGAAATCTACTTAATTTATAAATTTGCAGTGGCTAGTGGGAGAAATGCAAGTGTGCTGACTTCTAAGTATTTCTCATTCTGACCTGTGTTCTAGAAGCACTTTGTTTAGACCTCTGTATATACAAATCCTTTTACACTTTCCTGTCTCTTATCTCCCACTGTCCTTTCTGCTGTATAAAATGACCTGAAGCTAAAGCCATTTAGTCATATCTAATCTTTATAGCATTTTCGATGTATTCCTAAAAAATGAAGACTTCTGTAATAGTAAATATTTTCAATAAAATAAAGTAGCACTCAATATTCAACAGGAAAATGCTAATTACATTAACAGATTTTCATTGCACTTATGTAGTATAATAATTAACCATGTAGGTTTATCATACAGCATTTGCTAAATGATGTAAAATTCACTAATGTAACTCATTCATCCAATTTTACAAAGTTATTTTCTCTCCACTTCAGTATTGTATTCATTTTAACTATGGAAAGAGAAAAATGCTCTGAAACATAAACTGAAGAGCTATTTTGTACAGATTTTGTGTTTCTCATTGTTAGTAATGGGCTCCAAGCATATCTTCTCTTTTTTTCTCCTTATTTATCTTGAAGTTGGTTTTGAGGGTTTCCTTAATTAGTTTATATCTCCTGTACTCTGAAGGAGGAGTGGGAAATTAAAAATATAAATACAATCCATTTGTGGTTCTGTACTTCACAGAGTCAGCAAACAGAAATGAAGAAAAGTCTGCATAACTCACGTCCTCTCACAGAAAAGGAACCAAAAGTGACACCATCCAAGCTGACCTTTCCAGCCTCTGAACTGCTACTCCAAATAGACACAAACTGACAGAACAGCAGAGAGGAGCTATTTAATTTCCAGGCAGGGTAAACATACATGACACCCAACAAAACATTTACTACAATTCTACTTATGCAAGCCAAGCTCTGAGCACAGAAAACAGAATGGCAAAGCATGGTCTTTCAGCCCTAGCTGGAAAACACATGCTATATCCATGGTATCCAACACAATTCCTGCCCAGAGATGGCTTTTCCAAACTTTTTTAGTCCTCACCATCTGTCTAGGTTGCCTGCACCTCTAAAAGTGCTAAATTAACTCAATCACAGTAAATTCCATCTGCAAAACTGACCAGGAGTGCAAGCAAGGAGGTTCTGGTAGTAAACATGAAGGTGAATTTCACCTTCAACTGACTCAAATGCTGAAGAATATCATAGTGCCCCCTGAAAAAGGACAATTTTTTTTCTGTCTAAAGTAAACTCTGTCAAGGGAATTCACAGACATCTGGTCCTACTTTTTTCATTTCTTCCCTGAAAGGATATGAAAAAAAACTACTGAAAGAAAAATATATTCCCAATTGCTTAAAGTAGCAAATTATGAAGGCAGTATATTATATGACTTAGTAAGTAAAAAGGTAAGACAAGATTATCATCTTTAATTAGAAAATAAATTTGAATCAATTATTTTACTTAGCTAGTGGTTAGCATTTGCAAAGAATATATTTTTCCTGCTAAAAAAGATAATAAAACCAATTATAAAACTCAATCAGTCATAGAAATACTATTTTACAATAGGTAAACAGAATTATTTTCCTTTCTAATTTTTTTTCTAACTTCTCTTTCAGCCGCCACTGACATCTTCTGCAGCCCTACTCATTTTAAAGTATATATTCTAAAAAAATATTATTCAATTTTTGAAAAGTCCTTACTAGAGCTACCTCTCAGATACATAATGCACATACTACTATACCCTGAAGAGACAGAACTTGTTTGAGGAAACATTTTAGAATGTAGAAGGTCAACGTCCACTTTTCACTTCTGTTTTCTTTTCTATATATATATATATTTTTTTTTTAAATCACATTCTTGTGATAGGTATTGGCAACTGGGGAACATTTCCGTAAACAGGAAATATCACTCCCATCTTTAAGAAGGAAGACACAGGGCAACACAGACAGGTCAGACTGACCTTGATCCCTGAGAAGGTGATGGAGCAATTAATCCTAGAAACCACTTCCAAACACATTAAGGACAAGATGGTGATTGGGAGCAGCTGACATAGATTTATGAAGGGATAATCATGCTTAGCCAACCCAACAGCTTTCTACTGTGAAATGATCAGCTCAGCAGATGAGGGGAGAACAGTGAATGTTGTTTATCTTTACCTGAGTGAGACTTTTGACACTGTGCTCCATCAATTTCTCATTGACAAACTGATGAAGTACAGGTTAAATATATGGACATTGAAGGCTATTAAAAACAGGCTAAAATGCTAGGCTCAGGGTGCAGTGATCAGAAACAGAAAATCAGCTGTTCACCAGTCACTAGTGGTATAGCCCTTGGGTCAATAGTAGTGTTTAACAGCTTCCTTAATGACCTGAATAACATATCAGATTGCATCCTCAACAGGTTTGCAGATGACACAAAACTGGGAGGAGTGGTTTAAACACCAGATGGTTCCACTGCCATTCAGATGGACCTCAACAGGGTGGAGAAATGAGCAGGTTGATGTTGAACTTTGTGAAGTTCAGCAGTAAGAGAAATGCCAAGTCCTGCCCCTGGGGAGAAATAACCCCAAGTACATTGCAGGCTGACAACAACTGACTGGAAAGCAGTTCTGTAGAAAAGGTCATGAAGGTCTTCTGCTGGACAATATCAACCAGCAGGGCGCCTTCACAGTAAAGAAGGTCAATGGCATCCTCTACTACATTGAGAAAAAGAATACTGTCAGCATGCTGAGGAAGGTGATACTTCATCTCTGCCTAGTGTTGGTAAGACAACTCTGAAGTGCTGTGTCCACTTTTGAGCTCCCCAAGACTGACATGGATATACTAGAGCAAACTCAGTGAAGGGCTGCAAAGATGACAGTGGACTCGGAGCATCTGACAGAGGCTGTGACTGTTACACAGACTGAGAGAATGCTCTGAGGGATCTTAATGTCTCTAAACACCTGATGGGAGGAGTAAAGAAGACAGTCAGACTCTTCTCAGTGGTGCCTAGTGCCAGGACAAGAGGCAAAGGGCACAAATTGAAATGGAGAAATTTCCATGTAAACCCATGAGTCAAAGGATAGATAAAACACAACTTGAAAAATCCTATATGTATCCTACTCATGTATACACATATGCTATGGACACTAGGAAGAGGAATAACAATAAATATAAATTTTCCTCTTAGGTGGAATACATCACCTAAAGCAGAGACGCAGACACACAAAAGATCACTGGTGGTAAACAGCTGGGTAGCTCTCCCTCTCCCTCAAATCCAGTTTCCATCCCAGTTTCTCTCAGGGATTACCAAACACATTTCAGCCATGCCAGTTTCTTCCATCTGCAGGTTTTGAGAACTTGAACATTTCTACTGTATTTTTTTTTTCCTTTTCTCCATTTCCTGACAGTTCTTAGCTACCTGGTTACCAAAGGAAAGTCCACAAAAATACCATTGATTGTAGCAGTGCTCAATTTTTAGAAATTTCACCATCACCACTAATCTAAATCCCTTTTCCACTTCTATAATTCCATCTTCTCTGATGTTGATGTGATCTTTCTGCTTAGTATCTTCCTCAATATCCTAGGGTTAGTCTTGGGAAGAACAAAGCCATCTAGGAGTTGGTTTTTTTTAGACACTAGTGTATATGCATGCTTTTCTGACAGCTTTATCTTGATTTATCTTTCTTGTGGTGTCTACAGCAACTCCTTTTAGTAACGGAGCAAACCACTAGAAAAAGCAGAAGTTACATTCATCAACGAAGAGCTACGTTTAATTCCCAGTCCAAATAAACAAGCTGTTAGATTATTTGCAAGGACGGTGTAAAAACAAGCTTTAAGCTTATTTGTGCAGCAATTCTTGAGTACCTGTGGCCATTCCTTGACTCAGATACAGGTAAATTCCTTCCCAGTCATTGACTCTTGGTCAAAACGCCACCAATGCAAAGCTATGCTGTGCACAAGAAGCTTACTTGGATCCCATCAGATATATAAAAAGACATCTGGATATTGATATCTTATAGGTATTATTTGTAAAATAAACATTTTTCTAGTGATTGATGCCAGAATTAGAGGGGGAAAAAAAAAAAAAAAAGAAGAGAGAAAAAAAAAAAGGGGGGGGGGGATTTATTTTAGCCAAAACACATATTGAGGTTAAATACAGGCTAGAAGGATAGTCAGGGAATTATTTTTTTTAAGCTAAACATGAAAAAGTTACAATTAATAGAATTTAAAGTGTCACCTGACAGAAAAGATTTATCCTTGTATCTTTGTTCTGAAAACAACAACACATATTAAATTTTAAAATAATAATAATAAAATAAACACTATTTCTGCTCTGGTAACCACATGCAAATGCATACTTTTATTAAAGGTAAACAAGATATTGTTAATAAAATGCACAAAATAGGCTTAAAATTGAAAATCCTGCATTGTCTCAGTCATTTCCACTTTCTGAAGTAAGAACAAATTAAAAGACATAGACTAAAAAAATAAGTCAGAAGCAAAGGATGCTCATGAAGTATAATTACTCTAAATGGAAAATAGGGGAAATACAAAAGACCTAAAAGAGAAAAAAAAAAAAAAAAAGTACCCAACAAACATTTTTTCATAAGGTCAAATGGAATGTTATTTTCACAGTAAATAATGAATTTATTTTTGTAAAAAAAATCTTTGTTTTTCTTCATCTTTGACATTTAATTTCTGTATAATTCTATGTCGTAAATAAACATTATCATACGATCCATTCTATCATACTATCCATTTTCTCCCTGTAATTAATTTTCTGTAGAAGAGAGAAAATTAAAAATAGCAAAAAGATAGGAGCAAATAAACAACTACATAGAAATTTCTTGCCTTACGAATGTATGAAGCTTTGATTCTAATTAAATCAACAGCAAAATTTCTGAAATCTACACGCTCAGTGAACCATAGGTGGTATGAATAATACTGTAACGTACCTTCCACACAGTCAAACTGCAAACAAAACTGCTGTTGAATTTGTCCCAGGGTTTTGTTATTTAGTACAGGAAAGCATATGACTGATAAAATAAAACTGAGTCTTAATCAAGTCATCCAATGTTCCACTTTTCTTGAAAGAAATATAACCCTACAGTATAATTTCTAAAAAAATTAAAATAATAAAATAAAAAAAAAAATAAAAAAATCAGTAGGGAGGGGATATGGAAAAACAAAACAAACCAAAACAAAAAATCTACTATCAATAACTGTAAACTAAATCAGGAATAAAGCAATATAGCAATATTGCAATCAAATCAAGGTCCAATCAGCAAGCTAACTTCAATATTGTAATCAAATTAGTTAAATTGTTAGATTAATACAAAGATAATCAATCCTTCCTAATCTTATCAAAGATCTAAGGAGGCTTTTGTCAGTTTAATTGTAAGCCACAACCAAAGGCTTACAACTCAATGTAATCAAGTCTTTAATTTACAGCAAAATAAATATTTTAATACCAAAACTCTTATGCAAAATCTGAACAGATGCTTTGGGACTATCAATTTTTTCTTTTTTTTTTCCCAACAGGTCTCCTAAATTATAGTTATCTCTTCCTCCGGATATTAAGAAATTGCAGTGCAATCTTAAACAAAAATCTAAATGATCCACAGCCATAAATTTTCTTTATGCCAAAATGTACAAATTATAGTTAACATTTTAATATGTTTGGTTTTTCAGTAGTCAAACAAACAGTACAGCACATATTCAGGAACATACTCCCTATACTATGTTTTAGAGTTGTTTCAACCTGAAAAATTTCTCCCAAAAATATTTGTATGGATTTTACTGGTGCTTATATGTCACACACCCAAGTGAATCTTGTAGCTAAAGGATTAAAATAAGAATATAAATTTTGATTTTTAGAAAAAGTGTACAGATTCAGCACTTGAAAAAAAAAAAAAAAAAAAAAAAAAAAAGGGAAAAATAGACTGGGACTGGGATGATTGCGATGCACAGCTTTTTCTGCCAATAGAAATCCTTCAGCTGTGGAGATCTGCCAAAGGCTGTAAGTCTTTATTCTCAGGTGTTGTGACTTCCTCTCACAGTCTCACAGTTCAGTCCTGGGACTCTGGTGCATTAATGTTGTTGTAAGTGGTCTTTTGACGTGCAGAAAGCAGATTTTTGTCTTTAACTGTCACAGGTTTTCTCAGCTCTGGTCATACAACCTGCCAGTGCCTGTGCCATACAAATCAGGCACAAAGCCTCTCTCCAGAGCACACAAACTGACCCACTCAGATTTGTGACATCTTTGTTTCCTAGCAGCAAATCAGAAAAGTCAACAGCTTAAAAACAGTGATTACAAACCACAGACATACCAGAGGATTTAGGAGGGTATCTAAAACTAGATTTTTAGTATATAAGGGTTTATATCCCAAGACATTGCCTGAAGTAAAACCCAGGTAAACAAGCCCCTTCAGCAGCCAGCTGAGAGCACATAAGAGCACTCTTTAGAAGAGCCTCTTTCTTTCAAAACTAAAGCAATTAATCTCAACGTTTTGAATATTAGCCTCTAAGATGGTCCCTTTCTTCTCCCTTTTAGAACTCCCTGACATCTCATACCTTAACACTGAAAGCAAATAAAAACCACAACTTTGTAGGCTTCTGGCACAAACTTGTCTTGGTAAAGTAAGCTTGTGATGACACATTTATCATAGATTCACAGAACATATCCCACAAATTAATCAAAATAACTTACTGAAAGGAACTAGCAACCATAGCTACTCAGCATTTATCTATCAGCAACATTAAAAATAAATTTGACCTCCTTATGATGAAATGCAATGATTTGTCTTGCAGACAACTCCGTTCAGTGGGAGCTAGGCCATAAATTAAACAGCATACCTCTGAAACTTTCAGTCTGAAATCAGAACAGGTATTTAAGAGCTTCACAAAGAAGCAGCCATTTTAGAACAAATTAAATTGTACAAAAGGACTGTGTTATCGTATACACTGTATTTCACATATATGTAATTACAGTACAAAAATACCGTACAATAGTTCTGTAATCAAACATTCCAGCAAACAGAAACCCCAGGAGCTTTTTCTACTGTAGCACTGCATTGCTGTCTTTTTTATTAAATTACATAAAAGCTTCTTACTGACCACTTTCTTTTCCACCATGGAAGCACTTAGCTAACTAGAATTTAAGAGAACCAGAAAAGAGAACATTTCTCAAAACCTCACTTACGGAGAATTTTCTCCTTCCATTTTTATTTATTTATTTATTTTTAACATCTTTTTCCCTCTTGTCCCTTTCTTCTCTGCAGCATTTAGGTATATCAATTGTCAGGAATATAGAAAAAAATAGGTTCTCAGGATCACCATTATCACTCTCAATCTATTTAGAAACTCTCAAGAAAACCTTTCTTATCTATGTTTACTGAATTTTTATTTTAGATGGTATTAGGAACCCTGCTGAAATTGTATAAGTATATAATTCTGAGCTGTGCAGCCTAAAATTTTATGCATAGGTTACATAAACCATACAGTGGACTTTTGACATCCAGTCTAGGAGTCAAATACCCAATTTATAGTGAAGTACTATGCCTATCAAAACCTGTGCAGCACTCAGGATCAATATTTAATCATTGTATGCAAAATGAAAACACTTCAGCATGAACCACTGAGAAATCCCTGCTCCAGAACGTACTAGAGGGTGGTACTTATCTGGGAAACATGAGTCAGGTTCAATTCCCAACAGCACAAAAGCATCCTTGGCAATCTGACATTTCACGTACATGTCCTACAATCTTTGTGCTACCACAATTGGAGCTTACCACAACAGAGTATGAAGAAAATAAATAAATAAATAAACTCTTCATAAAATGTTAGAGTATAAAACTTAATATTAAAATTTAATGTTCGTTGCATATTACACACCTAGCATTCCACCTACAGCACTTGAAGCAACTTTGAACCAAACTGATTTTGCATTTTCCAAGGAAGGGCAAGATACTGGACCTATGAAAAGGTGATGAGGGTGAATGATCATAGAAACTATCAATAGAAGAAAAGAGGAGTCATCTGAATGTTAATCAAAAGATCCTGCTATTTCTTCCTGACAAATGGTTGGAGTAAGGTCTGAGAAACCTTGGAAGAAACTCATTAAAATTAATTATGGAAGTTATTTGCATCCTCTGGGACAGAGCATGTTCAAAGATTCAGGACTGTCTGATCTTTTCTTGAATTCTGCAACATAACTGTTGTTATTTTTATTAGTATTACTACTACCCAAAGTACATGATGAGTTATAGATCTGACATTGTCAAAATAAAATAACAAAGCAGATGCAGTAGCAGACAGACAGATATAAAAGTTAATGCAATTAAAAATATTAGACCGACCTTCACAACTCAACCGAGTGACTCCCCATATTTGTTAATTCAGACCTTTTAGGAGTACAACATTTAGTAAACCATATAAATCTTACAATCTTAACCACTGAAAACATTTCATTTTTAAAAGTCAAAATCCAAGGACTAACAACAGATGAACCAAGATGATCACCAGTATTACGGCACTTGGTCATTTGCAATAAAGTGATCATTTTACTAGTTAAATAAAAATCAATATTAAACTCACAAACAGATCCCAGATTTCCTGATTCTCATTTTTTCACCCAGAGATATAATTTTTAAAAATTCTTCTAAATATTTAACTAAGCTGTTCCTGAGTTTTGTGTCCCTGCTTGTTACTGCAATCTTCAATATCAATCTGAATTATTTTGATGTACAGAAAGCCCTGGTAGGCTTTCAGAATTCCCACCTTGGTTCAGCTAGGAGTTAGACTTTCAGCAGTTCCCACAGGGCAGATTGGATTTAGTTTGGATTTTTTTGAGCAGAATAAAGGGAAAGACCTAGGCTGTAAAAGGGTTTCCCCCTCAGTACTAGATCACATATAAGTGCACTAGGGAGGCTGTCTACAGATGATCATGTCAAGGCTTTCCTCCCTTTCTTCTGTTTGCTATCTTTATCTCAACCCCCCATTTCTTTACTCTGTACACAGACAGTATGTTGTCTGCATCCCCTCTCAAAAATCCATTGTAAGTGTGATACCCTCTCACACAATCCAAAGCATAAGCTTTAGTGATGATGAACCTCTGTGATCCCATTGAAGTGTGTGTGTCTCAATAAGAAATGTGCCTTTGCAGACACATCAGTGGCAGGAATCAAGAGGCTATGTTAGCTGTCTGATCCCCACAAGGGCAGGAAAGGGCCTATGAGGGAGACACCATGAAAACGAGACGGGCATGAAAATAGTTCACCATTTCACTGACTGCACGAGAATAAGCCTACAATTCACACCATGGCTGTGGAAAAATCACACCCTCTGTCTATTTTAAGTGGGGGCCATCCCAGAAGCTTTGCATTGGTGCCATGTAGCCAACCCAGCCCTTACAGTTCCATCCAGACAACGGATTACATTACAACACTACCAGTGCATTTCAACTGTCTCTCTCCTAATTTCCAGTAAACTGCAGTAGTTTGCTTCTGCAGGAACAAAATGCTATCAGCATAGGCAAGCACAAGTGAGTGCACATTGAGAATATATTTTTTTAATAATTTATGTATAAGAATGAGCTCTGAATTTATTATAATTTCTCAGGAAAAGAAAGCACAAGAAAATCATATGTATTATGTTTTCAATGCAGGACAGAATCTGACTGTGACAGCCAAACTACATAAGGAAAAGGGATGTGTTGAGAAAGATGTTAAAAACAGTCATTTCATAGAGGTACATCTATTTATTTTCTATACCTAAGACACAAAAGGAACCATGGAAAAAAAATAAAATAAAAAACAGAACACAGTTAGAAACATATATTTCTACTTTCCATTAAAAATTACAGACAATACACTCAATTCAGAGGAGAAAAAAAAAAAAAAAAAAAAGATAGAATAATGCCTCAGCTACTGTAACAAAGAAATCATTCATACTCTGTTTTCCTTCTCTGTAAAGACAAGTGTTTCCTTTATTACATTAAAATGGAGACATAATATGGATAGAATAAAGATTTTCTCAGAAAATATAATGAACCTTTTGATCTTGCTGTCATAGGAAATCTTGAGGCAAGTGGTAATTAGACTGAGCAAAGATTTGACAGTGCAAAGTTAGATTTATGGTGAAAGCATAACCTCAATTAAAATGGCAGAAGTCCTATCAGTTTTAATATGGCTAGTGTATAAATAATAATAATTTCAGGACCAGAATGGAACAGTATTTCCCAGAAACAGGGGGGGGAAGAAGGGAGGGGTGAATTTCTGGTAGAACAGACCGGTACCTACTTACCTTCATGCTGTCTGTAAGTTGCGAAAAAAAAAATAACCTTCATAATCCTAATAAAACCTTTTAAAACCCTGCACATACCTTTTAAATATTTATCTTATGTAAAGACCATCATTCCAAAGACAAGACTACCCATCTCTGGAACAGCTCATCCTTCTGTCACTACTGTGCTGTGAAGTGAGGCAGGTCATACAGGACACACACCAGTGCTGTCACCATCCTCCACCTGACCATGAATAAATACAGCAAGACTGTGCCTAGGGGAAATAGGGCCAAACCTACTGCTTTCCCTTCTTACAGCTGTCATTCATTTGCATTGGAGCACTGGTGATATGATTTTGAAGGAAACCAAAATACACCAATATAATATACATTATGTATATATTTTATATTACCTGTTACACATGTATATATTATAATAACACTAAAGGTGAAAGGTTCTCAATAAAAACAACTTTTAAGTTTGAGGTATCCTGACAAAAGCTACAAATACGTCTGCAAGATTATGACATGATTCGCTTCTAACAAATGAACTAAATAGGTAATCATCGGACTTTCAGAAGAAATAGGAAAATGCTTGCACAGAAGCCCTTTGGTAGTCTGTTCACAGAGAGGTGAAATACTCATAAAAAAAAAAATGGAGAGCAACACTTATCAGAAGTGGTACACCTCATGTCACAGATGACCTCTTCTTAGTAAGAGAACAGAATCACAGAATCATTCAGGTTGGAAAAGACTGCTCAGATCATCTAGTCCAGCCTAGTTCTAAAGTCCACCACTAAACCATGCTACTAAATTCTACATCTACATGTTTCTTGAAGACCTCTAGGGATGGTGACTTGACCAATTCCTGGGCAGCTTATTCCAATGCTGCCCAACCCTTTCAGTAAAGAAATTTCTCCTAATATCTAACCTCAAAAAGGAGCTGCGCTACTCAGCAGAAAACTCTTCAAGGAGTACATTCAGCAGACTGAGCTGTATGACAAGCACATTTCTAGCTACACACAGACTGATGCAATTCAGAAATGCTGAATTATTTACTGGTATTCTTCTTTGCACACCCTGCTATTCTACTCTCTGACCCCAGCTGCCTAAGTAATGGTGCATCTTGCTCATTAGTGCTCCTCAGATCTGTCACATCTGTTATCTCAATTTAGGCTCCAAGGCTTTTATGACAAGGTTTGGTTTTGCAGGTGTCTCTACAAGATGCTGCCCATTAAAGGTGCTATAAAAAGTGTTAGCTAATAACTGAATTTTCTTCTGCTCTCCAAGCTTCATAGTGTTACACATTTTACTTAATTTACTTACTCATCTTTCAGGAAAAAAAAAAATACAGTTTCTCCGTACTTGTACTTTTTTTGGAACACCCAGATTGTGCAGGTGCCTACTGGTTCGAATGCAACCATTACCTGGTTGGAGCATTACAGCATTACATAAGCAGTCAGCCCACCTGTTCTCCAGGAGACAGTCCATCTTTGCTCTCAGATCATTAGAAAACAAAGATCTTCCTCCAACTGCTTTGTGTGATAGGAAAAGAAAGATAATTAACAAAAATAACTTTTAGTAACAGTCATTTCTTCTGAACTCGTGTTATGGCCAACATCTTACAGCATCAACATGTAAATGAGATGGCTGATCTGAGCTTACAGAATCCAAAATCTAGAATGCAAGGTGATGTGTAACACACATGAATTTCAGAATTAAGAATTTACCACAGCACTAACCGTTCTACCATTTAATCAACTTGTTTCATTCTGTCAGAAAATACTATTATCTACCCAGTAAAATACTACTTACAGATTCCCACCATTTAAAGAGTAAGCCTGAAAAACAAATAACTTCTGGGAGAATTGCCCGCCATGAAACACATCACTAATCCTGAATCTGAACAGGATACTCACCTAAGGGTTTTCCACACTTATCCCTGCCACATTAAATATGATGGAGTGAGGCTGTCACTGCAGTAGTTTTCAATAGGCAGGTACACAGCATGTCTTATTATGCTTTAAGGAACAGATTCAAGCTTCTCACAATGACTTATAAGAGCTATAAGGGCTGACCTCTTTCAACTCTTTCACCTATTTGCACTAACACAGTGCTTATCCTGCAGTTCTGTACGGCTAACAAGGGTTTCCACCAGCAGCATTTTGGGTACATGCACCTGAAAAAATAAAAATGTGGAAGAAAGGCTTTTCTGAAGAGAAAACCTAACAAAAGCTAAGGGTAAGGAAGGACGTCTATACACAGGTTTGAATTAGATATCAAATGTGCTTCCAGGAAGAAAGGAAGTGGGACTAAATTCGTTTGCTGAAACATAGTCTTTCGGTATTTCCATGAAGAGTGACAGCTTGAAGATTTCAGCATTCATGACATTGTGCTTAATATCCATTTAATGAGATGACACTACAGTTTAATTGAGAAATATAAATTATTAACTTTTAAGCTGTTGGAAAAAGATACTTCCTGAAGACCTTTCTTGTTTCACTGTATGATGACATACAGAACTCTTCCTTGAATTTTTCACTTCTTCACATAGCTTTGTAATTAAAAAAAAATGCCAGTCTGATTCAGTCAAGCTTAATGTTATCCCAACAACAGGCAAGAGTGAGCCTGTAGATGATGAATATTTCAGTCTAGGTTTATTGCTACAGAAAACAAAGTAACACTTAAAATCCCTGGAGGTGTGCTGCTGTGAAATCAATGAAAGTAAGGAAGCTACACCTATCCCCCAAACATATTAAGAGAGTTGCAAAATAAAAGAAATTCCAGTCTCAAATATTTTATCCTTTGGGTGTAATTTGCACTTATTTCTGTGTGGATACACTTGCATGAGAATCAGACTGCTCTGATTTCACAATCCCTCACCAACTACCGAATAAGTGGTCGGCCTCATACTACCTCCCTGTGGGCAAGTGACGTTTTCTGCAAAGCAACTTGGAATTACTTCACAGTCATTTAAAGATTTAACACCTTTCCTGGCAATACTGCTTACCTTGGCAGGTACAGCAGGGAGCAGGGCACAGCCAGTGAGCATCCTGACATTATTCTGCTTATTCTTGGGTTTGTTTTAGTGGCTCTGCTTCATTGGGTGTAATGTCTGTGAACAGGTTTAGCTTTTCAGGAACAAAGACCCTTCCTTGAATAACACATTAGGATTCCAGAATTCTGTGGCTTTTTTTTTTTGATTTCTACTGCTTTGGTTATTTATTTATTTATTTTTTAATTGTCCTTTATTGTTTGGTCTAAACTACACCATCCCACTCTCCAGACAGCATATTGGAGCAGAGAAAAATATGGAGTGGCAATACAACAACTGAAATTTGTTTGTTACAGCAATTCATATCAAACAGCTTGACTTGAGTTTCCTGATTATTTTTGCAATTAGAGCACAATCACATTGTTTTGGGCATTAAGGTCTAAATGCTGGCATTAGACACTGAAAACTATGTGTATGTTAAAATACTGTCATTGATCATTTAAAAGGTATTTTGGTACCAAGGAATTGTAGGTCTAGACAGTGTTGTAAATTATTATTATTGAAAGATGCCATGATTCCTTTTCTTATACTGGCTTCAACCTTTTTGCCACTTTTTTTTTGCCTTTATCATTTTATGCCTCCCAACAAAGAAATTACTATGTATCGAAGCTAGGTTAAGAGGTGGTTCCCTTCCAGCAACATGCATTTAATCTCTATAGAGCTTTGTTCAATAGAAACTCGAGCATGTATGTTCCTGGTAAAACTGTAATAATAACCAGCACTTTGCAAGAACCTCAAGTTAAAAAAGTCTGTCAATTACCGTGTATACTTTAAAATATAACTTTCTACTTAAATGTTGCTTTAAAGTAGCCTTATTTAAAAATATATAATTTTCATGCAGTTTTGAGCACATGAATAAAAGTATATAGTGTTCACAAAAAGTTAACAACATACAATTCCCATTCTAAGTATTGCAATTGAGTATTCTTGTTTGCATTCAGTCCTAAAAAACAAAACAAAACAAAACAAACAAACAAACAAAAAAAAACGCAGCACAGAGAAAAGTATGCTTTGCAGTATCGACAGTAATTTGGCATATGTGGGCTTTATCAAAGGTTAAAAAGTCCAAGATTTTTCATCCCACTTCTTGAAACACATTCACCCTGAGTATCTGCATGATTAACTGAATGGCTTCAGATTAAAGACCTTGGCACACCTCTGAGCCATCATGAGATGAAATAGCAAAAGAGTGTTCAGCACAAATTCTTATTTTAATTCAAATTAATTAGCCATTATGCTGAGTTAAGCACACAGCTATAAATGTTAGTCTAGACATACCTCAAACATTTGTGGATTACTCTTGGTAATCAATTAAGTCCAATTAAAACAGACCAACAGTGTAGGCATACCCTTTAGGATTTAATATACGAATTGTATAAATTGCATCAGCAGATTTTATTATTATTATTATTAAACTTTATCCTTGATCTACCCAAGAGCTTTGGGTAAAGTCATTCTACTGCTTTGATCAAAAGTTTTTCAGCCCTGGAATGGATTTCTCTCAGGGTTTCACATTGCAAGGTAGTCATCAACATAATATGCAAAAAGTATAGAGACAAATCACAAGGTTCATGACAGGCTTCACATGCTAATCAATATTCCTGATGGGAAGGAGTGTCCTGCAATAATTACAATACAGGAAAAGGGGTGAAGAAATCTGAGTTTATTTCCCAGGAATACTCCTTTCCCCGGTGATGCTAGGAAAAGTTTCTGAACTTAAAAACTAAAGAAAGATCAGAACAGACACCAAGAAATTATTTATTCCACCCCCTCAAATTCCCTCTTCCCCTGATCAATTCCTCCTGTGATTCTCCTGCCCAGCTACACCTAAAGTACTCCTGGTAGATATGTGTCTCACCCTACTTCTGTTCCTTCAACCATGCTTTATTTCACATCACAAAGCAACCTCAGAGCACACAGGATAGAGTCCTGAACAGTGACACCAAACTAGAAGATTTTCTCCCAGAGGGCACCTGATGCACCTCAGCAGCAGTTATCTCCCTGTCTCTGAGATAAAAATATAGTTGCTCTGAAACATCCCATCTAGCAAACTGGGTAGCACCAGCTCAGCACCAGCTGATTCACTCTGAAAATCTGCTCTTACAGGCCCACACTACTACTACTAACCAAGACTTAGCCTAAACCTGTAATCTCTTGCCATCCCAAGCCTGGAAATAAAGAGTTTATAATTCTCTTCTCTTCAACTACCAGTTTCATTTCTTGAGTGCTGCATCTTTATTTCCTCACAATAGACCAGGAACAGTGATTCTGCTTCTCATTGATAAAACACCCAAATATCTATGGAATAAAATGTGCTATCTAGACAATGCGTATCTTTATTGAGGTCATTAGTCCCCTGGCTCCAGAAATAAAATACTCGTGCTCAAACAAAGCAGCTCTTTCTGCACTTATGCAAAGAAAGGAACCAGGAGGTAATGGTAGTTCACGTAAATTTTGTTCCACAAAATTATTTTTTTTTGTAATTAAAAATATGAATTATAGTATCCAAGTGCTCTAAAAAGAGCAAAGATTTTAATAGCTTATGGTACACAATGACAACAACTGAGATTTACATCTTGTACCGTTCTTCTTTTAAGAGAAAGTTTTAGTTTACATACACAGGAAAAAGGCTGGCTTATCTCCAAACTCAGGTACGACAGTCATAACATGACTTCTGCTTATGTTACAGTTCTAACTTACCCATAACTGTTGGTAGCTGTCAAGCAATCTCGGTTTCTGATACAAAATCAAATCATTTGATAGTAATATATGTGATATGTTTATTAATAAATCAGTCTCATTGCTGGGTAACAAATAAACTTAGCCAGTTTGTTCCCATTTTAAATAAGAACACCTTTTATCCATTCTCTAGTTGTGTTAAAACACAATAAAAGCAGGAAAATTGCAGAAAACTATATTCTGTTAGTGCAATTGATATATCATAACCAAATACAAAGCCAGAAATTTGTACGTAGGGCTGACAGCTTATCCATTTCAACAGAACTCAAGCCACTGAGATGGTCTTTTTCCATTTCACAGCTCTGTTAAAATAAGACAAAATGTCATTCTTAACTCTCAGTTTCTTCCTGTTGTCATTTCATACCACAGCTTTAATTTTATTTAAACATTCTCCTCTGTTGCGATTACATCTCTCAATTTGTTACAATACAAATTACAAAGATACGTGCCAGCTTTTACCCTTATCAGCATAGTTTTCTAACTGCGTCTTGATTAATTGCTCATTAGAATAGATGAAACAACAGAACTTACATTTTGAGAGTGCCTTTTGTTTGCATTACAGGAGGAAATCTAAATCCCCATAGAGACTTGCTCTTTTGCCATTATCATAATTACATGTTTTCTAACTAAACTATCTTAACAGCACATTCACACTGCTGTGGTAAAGTATCTGTCAGGATTTTCATCATCAATTCTGCAGTCAAGCAATAGCCTGACTTGAGCCATTATAAGAAAACATTTCTCTCATGAAAATCAGTACACAAGTATAAAAGAAATCTCTCCAAAATTACAAAATCTGCATCGTGGATAATAAGAAAATAGAGACACAAAGAAACATTATCTATAATGGACTTCCACATGTCAGGAAAAGACAAAACGTGTACTACTAAAATGCAGTCCTTATTAGTTGATAGAATAAACAAGTGGAATTAACTAAATTATGAAGCATCATATTTTCGGCCTAAGCTCTATTTAGAAAACTTTGGTACTATAATAAAATTTAGCTTTAAATATAAAGAATAACAGCCACAGTAAGACATGGGGCTCTAGGCACGTACCATAATGAAGAACCACCTCCATTCTGATAACTATTTTGGCCAGGAATTTGGTGAGGACACAAGCTGCAGCCAGTGAGAAGACAAACCTCACCCCCAGAAAATTGCCAGGTGCTGCATTCGAGGGAGCAGGAGCCAATGCTCCATGCTGCCCCAGCAGTGCACAAGCTGCCTCCCACTCCATCCAGAACAACAGTCTCTTCTCGGCACACATAGTTCAAGGAGTTACTGGTGTCATCATAACCATAACGCATTTTGTGAAAGAATACTGTTTGTCTTAGTCAAGGCCTTGGAGCCAATATTTCCACACTAAGAACACATTTTAAGACTGGTTCCCCTTCGGGGCTGATCCATGTGAGTAGTTCATTGTCTCTTCACATCCAAGAGGAACATGATTTTTCTGCCTGTTGCCAGCAGGTAAGGTGACGAGATCATGAACATGCCTAAAAATCATGAGAGAGAATAGTCTGATAACTCTTTGCAATCCCATTTCAACAGACTGTAGTTTTTGTCATTGAAACAAAAAATGACCTTGCAGTCTAACAGTTTTGTAATCCTCATTCCCAAGTCTTTCTTTGGAGACCTCATTCACCTGCCTGCAGCTGCAGGGTTCAAAAAGGTCATGAAGAGTAGGCAGGAAACTATACATGGAGTCATCCTCTCCTATGGGACTCGAAACTTACTTGCTCCACATACTTCACTTCAAGAAGGCATGAAATACCTGTCCCATCTAACCTTAGGTCCAATAAGGCAGCTATTAGAAGTTTTTCTTCTTCACCTTTCACATCAGTGGAGGCACCAACTGTCTTCTTTTCTAGTTGTCAAATAAGCTGAATTTTGACAACCTCTGGGTAGTCTGGATCCATAAATCCCATTCTTCTGTTCAGTGGAAACTGAGTCCAAAGAGCTATAGCAAGAGGAAGGTAAATGATAAAGAGCATTCTCCACTCAAAGGAAAGCCTGAGAAGAAACATGTGGCATCTTTGTTTTCTATTTTTTTCCCAGTCTGCTTTTCCACTCTCTCAGGCACTTTAGAGTTGTGGGCTTGGTGCAGTTTGATTCCAAGTTGCTATGTCATCCAGCGAAGCTTTTTTTTTTTTTTTTCCTCCCTTTCCCTCACACAAACAGAAAGTCTATCTCTTTGCCTGGATTTCTTTGTACATCCTCTGTATCTTTCCATATTCTGTACTCAATATTTACTCTTCTGCTCTACAGATGCCATAAACACACTGCCTCTTTCAGGCAGATACTCCAGGTGACGCATTTGCTACCAGCAGCGTCTCTCAGGCCAGAAGCACAAAAATCTTCTGAGGATTCAGCTCAAGCTTGTGACAAATTGAGTGGCAAATTTTACATTGTGAGTGAAAAAGAATAAATATAAAATTGTTACATACTTATCAATATTGCTCAGATCTGAGATCCATGATCCTGAATTCGAATTCAATTTTTATTCTTCCACCTCCAAATAACCTCCACAGAGAGATTTCACTCGTACAGTGGCTTTATCAGATGCCTAGGCAGCTTTAAAAGTCATACATCAGGGAGAAGAAATAGAGACCAATATTAATAAGCTGCTCTGGGGAAAAGAAATAATTAGGTCTCTTCAGTTAACCTGATTCATCTTCTTTCACTTTGTGCTGATCTCCTATCATTTACATACCTATTTAAAGAGCAAGTTGCTTAATTGCTTTTAGTTTCCAGATGAATCTATTGCATCACCTTCAATATGAGTGGCAATCAACAACAACATACATTTGTTTTCTGCAGAGCCATTCAGCCTTTTTTCCAGTGTGGTTTCCTGTTTACAATCAGATTTGTAGCACAGGATACAAGAACAGTTTGTTTTCTGATGCTCATTGGTTTCTGCTCACAACAGAAAAATTAAGGAAAGGCACAAGGAACAGAGCTTGCTCGTCTATCTCAACTTCTGTCAGATAAAACCTGATCTGAGGTTAACCTTGGAATTGGTAACTTGAATGGAACAGTTATTCAGCTGTCAGCTCAAGGTAAACAGGAAGAAAAAGAACCAACGGGAGGTAGGCTAGATATCTCAGAAAGAACTAGACGTGAGATGACTTTCACTATCGATATGTCACAATGTAATTTCAATTAAACAGATACCAGTATTTACAAGATTTCATGACAATATGTCAGTCAATGCCAAAGCATTCACAGATTGAAAAAGAACAGAATAGAAATTCAAAAAAGAAATTAACAGCAAATAATCTCTACTTTCAATAACATCTCACATTTTCTTTAAAGTGTTATAATTAATTGGAGTGTAGACTCTTCAAAGAGTAAATGCATAACTCCCATTAGCGCTAATGGAAGTTAGACACACTCATCAAAGGGAGAATATACTTCTATCTTTATGAAAGTAATCAGCGTGTCACAAAGCTGTATTTTCCTTAAGTTATCACTCTCATGCTATGCAAGCTGAGCACAAAGGTTTGCATTCATTTAAATTCAGATTATGCACTTAGAAAAGATTCTTCCTTCACTGGAAGGAATGAATGCAAGAAATCAGCTTGCTATTATGTTAAAAACATACATTGCAATATGCAATAAAAGTAATTACCCTTATAATTAAAGGTTGTCACTGTAAATGGTTTAAAAAAGATATTGAAAGAACTTTTCATTGCTGTTCTGGTGAAGATGTAAATTGATTATTTTTGTCTGTGGTCCTTTATTTAATACTCTCTCAAGGAATAATTAAGATTTTGTCTGAAAGCAAATTGCTTTTGTGTATCAAAATTCTCTAAGTAGAACATACAGATCATCATGTCTTTATTAAGAACTGATGGCATTTCTATACTGAAAAATATGTTCATATTTACTTTTTTTTTTCCAGTTACTCAGTAAATATTTTGATACAGCAGTAAGCTTTTTTTATTTTTTTTTCTTGGGGAGTTGGGAAGAGGGAGGCTGTGAACAACTCAAGGAAAGCACAGGATGACTGACAGATGCCCATCTTTTCTTTCTGACACTATTTGTTCATTCAGACTAACTACCCCCAAAAAGACCAGAGATTGGAGCAGCACAAGTTATGTGAAAACAAAACAAAACAAAAACTTCCTGAAAGGACATGCAACAAATCTTTGCCTGCTAAATCAAACCAGTTTCCACATGCTCAGCACTGTGCACTACTAGCTAGTACTGTCAAAATCAGTGGCAATTAGGCATTTTCTCAGCAGCTATTTCCCTCTTCTCTAGAAGACCGAATGCTTTTCCTCAGTCCCAAACTCTTCACACTTGTCTAAACCTCATTGACTGAAACAGGAAGCTCCCAGACAAGGAACTGATTAAAATCTTTTATAAAGAAAGAATATATGCTATATTAGCCATCATAGTAAGCTGTAGGTGCTCAGCACTCCTAAAAATCAAGTTTTATGTTATTATAATATTTGTTAACAATTTTTTGTTTGTTCTGCTTTGCTTTTGTATTCAACAAATGAAACAAACGGTTCTTCAGCTGAGGATTAACAACACTGGAAATATCCATGAATATCCATGACTGACAAACCTTTCTGAAATTAATTCAAAATGAATATCCATATATCCTGACTTCCTTGAAATTGAAATATCCTTTTTTTTAAACCTCCATAATAAATAAATATTCCATTGTGATAGCATACTGAAGTTCAGTACTAGATGAACAGGTATTTGCTGAGTGTCTACAGATATATCAATGTACCAAAGTTATTGTATAAAATTGTGTGAGAAGTTTCGCTCTGAAGTTTTCTATTTTTATTAAACAAAAACCTGAATCAGAGCATAAGAGAAACACGAAATCTATCTCCACAAATGCACTTACTAAGAATGAAAATATCTTTCACCAAACACTTTACCAGTGCTGGGAACTGAGAAATGTCATGTTTTTCATCAAAGAATCTGCTTTTAACATGGTGCTCAGGAACTCCCACAAAATTGCCAGGTGAAGTCAAGCTATTCATCAGTTTTCTTGCTATTATTTCTGGAAGGTCTCACCCAGATAAATCTATATTTCAAATGTAATTTTAATTCCTCAGAGCTTAGCATTACTTAATAAATAAATAAAAAACAAAGAAACAAACAAACAAAAAAAAAGTTCAAGTAATCACATAAAGGAATGCAATTTATTTAACATGCAGGTTTATTTTTTTTTTTAATGAGAAACAGAATAAATGATATTGTTAAATCACAGTCTCTTTGAATCTATGTTACAGTACTCAAGATAGACACATCCTATTAAAAAAAGTTTTGTTAAAATTAGTTAAAAAAAAAAAAAAAAGTCACTCTAAAGATGGTAATGGGATACAAAGTGTTTATTCTGAAAGGCATATTGTCTATCTTCTAGTTCCATACACTATGTAGAAAAGGGAGGGGGAAGAAAACATTACCTACAGCAGAAAAAAAAAAAGTGCACTTTCACTATTAGCTCTTTTTCAATACTCTTGACCCTCTGACTTTAGCTAGGCAGTAAAAAAAAATATAATTTAACACTGTAACATATACCAGAATAATACAGTAGAACTATTGTTATTATTTCCATTATAATAACGTGCATAGGCTAATCAAGGTCTTCAAAAATACAGTTTTCTGGCCAAATTGTTTTCAACTAACACAATTTACCTTAATAGGAGCACAAGAAATAGCTGGAAAAGAGGACAGAGTATTAAAAGAGAGAAACGTTTATGTAACACTTTATAGGATCATTCTAAATAGCTAAAAAAAGAAAGGACTAACTGGCTAGAACAGCAAGTCCTTGCCTCTAGGAGGACAAGACACAATGCTGGGTATGAAAATGGAAAAAGATAAAAATTCATAACTTAGAAAATTTTCATTACATGTGCAGTTACCTGAAGAGCAAAGAACCAGCTTCCACTTTTGGAACAACTCATAACAGCAGCCAATTTCCATATCTCTGCATATCTGGAATCCATCAGAAATCAATGGAAATGCTGCAGGTTACAATATTAACTCTGAAATTGCTTTCTATGAATAGAATACAACATCAGTTTGGGTGATTTATAATGTAGTTCAGAGCTGTAATTGATCATATGGCTTAGAGCCTCCTTCTTTAAATTGCCCATTGAGATGACCAGAAAACAAAACATTGGAGAGTGCCTGCATTTTATTCCATATTAGAATATGCTGCAAATCTTCTATTTCTTATTTTAAGAAAAGATTCCTCAGAATTTCAAACAGAACATACTGAAATACTTGTTTTAGAATGTTGAATTGTTCTCTCTGATAATGCCAAAATTCATGTCAAAAGTATTTTGGCATGAATAAAATAGTGTGCACAAGCAATATGAAATACATTAAAATAAAAGACGTTGAAATGATTATGCAAAATATTTCAATTTTTTTAAAAGATAACATCACCCAAAATATAAGAAAGATGAAATGAAATGTTTAACCCTTTTTCTCAAAGCTTCCATTGACATATTCCTCCATACAAAACTTGAAGACTGAAAATTTCAGAGTTTTCAGACAAAATATCTTCAGCCAACTGTAATTGTCACTCTGAATCTAACTCATGCCAGTACTATCTGCAAAGTTATCATCATCCAACAGCTAGGTAGTGACCTTTACAGATGAGCCCTCTCAGTTGGCTTCTCAGTAACAAACATAGAAATATCTGAATCATCATCACATAATTAACTGACCCATTTCTGCAGACAAGACTCATAACACAACTCCAGGACTAAGAAAAAGAAAAGAAGCTGCCTTCTTATGCTTGAGATGGCTGTTCTAGGATGGGGTCAATTACGATTACTTTTGAAGCTATTATTACAAATTCTCATGTAGTGCCTGTCCTGCAGTAAAATAGATTAACTTAGCTGCTTGATGTTTAGAGTCCTTGTTGTAAGTATTAGTGAAGTAAACTCCTGGGTTTTCATGGCCACAGTTTTAAAGTTTCAAGTACTGACAATTTTTACTTTCTATTTGTAATTCACAGGTCTAAAGCTAACTTTAGACTTCCTAGTAGCTTTGGCTGTACTTAAAAATCAATATTCCAAATGCAGAAGAAACTTTGTTAGCCATATGATTAAAGTAGGCTGTATGTAGAGAAAGCACACTACATTTCCATTTGAAGCACCTGCCTTGTAAGATGGGCTTCATGCATCAAGTAAGCTCTCAGCTACAGATTAAAAAACAAAAACAAAACAAAACAACAACAACGAAACCTATCAAAACTCGAGTGGCTTTTTCTCTGAGGGATTTACATGAGAAAAAGTATTGTGGAAAACATCAGATAAAATTGGATTAAAGTTGAAGCACTTTCAACATGGGAATCCAATATTTAAATTCAGTCAAAAACATGAACGTTTCTCCCAGTCCCATGTTTTGGTAATTTTATTTTAAGAAAGCGCCCAGAATTCAATTATGTCACAAGAGGGCCATGGGTTTGTATAGTTCTATTAATGGATCAAAATCAATCTACATTTAATGATTTGGCAAAGAGACACATGGTTGCTACACTGATTACTAGTTGGCAAATACCTCACATAAATTGCCTAGAAACTTTGTCAGACTGGATAAACGAGCAAATATAATTTGCCTCTGTTTTGTCTCAACTATCAGTCTCATACAGACAGTATGTTCACCACATTCGATTTTTGCATGAGTAAATTAAAAATGTAATTAAGTCAGAACATCAAAAATAAAATAATTTAAAGTTTATAGCACTTTTGTTCTCACTGCATTTCTCACTGCCCCAGATAAATACATAGCTACAGTTGTAAAGTTCAACTTTTGGCCAGACAGAACGGCAGGCAGGTCACCTCACCAGGTGTTCCTTGGGCACCGTGTCAATGGGGTGAGAGCAACTGTAGAGCTTTAGTCCAGCTCTGGGGACAGCCACAAGTGACATAGCACATATGAGCCTTCAGCACCAACCTCATGTCTCCTGCTCATCACAAGGGCCAGCACTTGTCTCTCAAAGATCAAGAACACCATGATTTGGTGGAAACTCTCACTGTCCATGTGTCCTTCTAGAAACTGCCTGGAGTTAGAATAGAAATGTGTCTATAATGGGAAACACTTGCACCTTGTGGCACCAGTGAAGTGCTAACACAGGCCTTTGTGCTCTCCGTTGGACTGCCCCTTCCCTTGTTCTTTTTCCTGCTTCCACTTTAACTATACTTTTTTTTTCCCCCATTTTTCTCAAAACCGTGCAATGCTTACACTGCCTCCTGCTCCTGTCATTTATGCCATACACATGCCCTCATTATTCAGCTCTGAAGTACAAACATCTTCCAGGAGAACTTAAGCAATACCAGAAGTGAACAGACTTACGAAAGAATCTTAAATGTATAACCTAAATGTATGTGGATATATCAAATTTCCCAAACAAGCTAAAGCCAAAAGTCCTTCCTTTTTCATCACACTGACAGAGATAATCAGCTAAAATCATTCAAGTACCAACCACATGTTCATACGAATAACCTTGGCCTGGTACCCATTTCCATGCATCTGAATGCATGCATCTTTAAGACATAATGACTTTACACTAAAAAAGGGCAGATTTAGATTAGACATTAGGAAGAAATTCTTTACTATGCAGGTAGTGAGACTGGCACAGGCTGCCCAGAGAAGCTGTGGCTGCCCCATCCCTGAAAGTGCTCAAGGCCAAGCTGGATGGGGTTTTGGGCAACTTGGTCTGGTGGGAGGTGTCCTTGCCCATGGCAGGGGATTGGAACTGGATGGGCTTTAAGGCCCCTGGCAACCCAAACCATTCTGTGATTCATGATTCTATGATTCTAAAATAGCAGGAAAAAAGGTCTAAAGGCATAATAAATGGATTATATATAATATATATATGTAGATATATCTATGCTTAAGAAATTCATTTTTATGGGTCCATTACATAAGCGTTTAAACAACACAGAATGGTATACACAGCACTATTTTTGCTGTCTCAATCCAAAAAAAAAAAAAAAAAAAAAAAAAAAAGAAAAAGAACAGACAACAAAACATAAGGATTAGATACATAAAGTTTTGTTCTTTAAAGATTACTTTAAACACTGTAAAGCTTACTAATCTGCCACAGAACACTGACACTGTGCCATACTCATTAAAGCACTGTCTGTTTAGACAAGTAAGAAAACTGGAGAAAATGAAAAGGATTTGCTTTAGGCAAATGGGAACAAGGCAGAAGCAGCCAACAGAGCTGTCTCATGAAGCTACGGCTGAAGGTATATCCCCCCACTGTGCAGTTCTCCTTTGCAGAGGATCCAATTGCTGATAAAAAGATTAGAGCAGATTTAAGTGAGCCTGTAAGAAGGACCATAAAACCAGCTGCATGTGTAAACAGCAGCTTCCAAAGGGAAAAGTTAGCAGTTCACTACAATCCCAACCCAAGGTGAAATGACTACAGCTCCAGTAAGCAAACGGGAATCCTTCTGCTCAGGAACAGTAATGATAACTGGGGAAAACAGAACAAGGAGACACTTCATATGTATATAAGCCTGCCGATGCATGAGCACATACTTCTCTGACGTCCTCGTGTATAATAGAAAGTGGGAGGGAATGCTGGAAGGAACTCACCTGCTCTCATTCCAGCACTTGCAATCACAGAATCACACAGAATCACAGAATTTCTAGGTTGGAAGAGACCTCAAGATCATTAAGTCCAACCTATGACCTAACACTAACAGTCCTCCACTAAACCATATCACTCAACATCTAAACGTCTTTTAAAGACCTCCAAGGATGGCGACTCCACCACTTCCCTGGGCAGCCCATTCCAACGTCTAACAACCCTTTCAGTAAAGAAGTTCTTCCTAACATCCAACCTAAAACTCCCCTGGCACAACTTTAGCCCATTCTCCTCGTCCTGTCACCAGGCACGTGGGAGAACAGACCAACCCCCACCTCGCTACAGCCTCCTTTAAGGTACCTGTAGAGAGCAATAAGGTCACCCCTGAGCCTCCTTTTCTCCAGGCTGAACAAGCCCAGCTCCCTCAGCCGCTCCTCGTAGGACTTGTTCTCCAATTCACTGTTTAGGTTTTCCCGTACAGTAAAAATGTTTGTCCTAGAGGTCAGCATCCATACTAGTAATGGTGTAGCACATCAGGTTTCTACTCATGTACATTAAGAGCTGCTTTCTTAGTCAAAAATGTATTAGCTTGAAAAGGTCTCCCACTTCCACAGACATTGCTATGGTAACTGAAATAGTAACCTTAATACGTGCACTATACTCAGGAGACTCTTCCTTCAACAAACAGGGAGAAGTAAGATTTATTAAGTGTCTGGTCCACTTTCCTAGGGGTTCACATGCAGAATTACCATACTTACCCCCTGAACATGAGGCTGATATCTATAAAGTTTACTTGGAAAATGTAAACCATTCTGCTAACATCTTCTGAAATATAGTATGCCATGTATGACAGATACACTCTGCCTGAGTAAACATTTTGTAAGTACATTGACCTCTTTGTTAAATTTTTAATGCTTTGGGTTGTGGAATAAGTCAAAAAATAATGGGACATACGTTTGAAGAAAGATTGTAATGAGTATTTTTGGCTAAAGGTGGAAAAAGGTAGTTTGATGTTCCACCAGCTGGAATACCTGATTTCATTTTTCTTCATGTACACAATCTGTGGATTTTGTCCCATCAAGCATGGAATCTGTCCATGTCTTTCTTAATACAACTATAAGTAAGGTGTTACAAAAAATAAAAGACTCTTCAGGAATAGAAATTTGTGGTAATCTGCAGAGGAAAAATGTCTAGTAAAAATAAATAAATAAATAAATAAAATCAGAAAACAAAAGCCCATAAAAAAAAACACTTTTGCAGTCAATAATGGTAATGGTCAAGTGAAAAGAGGTACAAGACAGTGTAGAGGTTATATCTAGTACAATGCTGTATCAGTGTACAGAGAATATCTGTGAGGAAAGGGAGATTTCTGGAGAGGTGTGCTAAGAAGTCATTTACAAAATGCAATGGTGACACAAGTTAATGGCCCTGAATACATAGCACTATTTAATGCTTGTTAGCGATCATTAACACTGACACCAGTATCGACGCAGCAGTGGGGCTTAACGCAGTTGATCAGAGCAGAAATTACCCAAGATCCACTTTTAAGCAACCAAATCATGTGGTACCTTAGAGACATCAATAATATCAATAAAAAACAGAAAGAAATATAGTATATGCAGCAGATCCTAATAGTGTGGTCATGAAGGAAAGTTCAGTTAAAACAGCCACTAAATGACACTATTTAAAAGCTAGACTGCATACAGCCTAGAGTAAAAAATAACTGAAGGAAAAACTCTACTTCACAGGTTGTAATACAATAAAGAAGGGCAGAGAATCAGTGGATAAAAGGAACAGTCTTCTGTCCTCCCCACAGGGAAGATCTCTTTTGCCAACTTCTGACACATCAAAATAGATTCCTGTACAAGGTTGAGTCTCTGAACCTGAAACACAAAAGCACCTCTGCATCATGTAAGAAAATTAGTATTTGCTTTATAACAACAACTACTGTTGAAGACCACCATCTGTTGTCTGGTAAGTTAGTATGCAAGATGAAATCTCCATGTCCATGCAGAAAAAAAATGTATAGAATCCATTTTTAAGGGTTTTTGTTACATTCATGCACACCTGCAAATCAAATTATCTCATGATTTCTTATTTGCACTTCTGCTATAGCGCATGAAATCATTTATTTCTATTTGTTGTTTCTAGTTCCTGTTCACATTAAAATTTTAGGAGCTTTATACGCCGAGTATATATTCTGCTTTCATGCATTCTTCACCTATAAAATTTAAAGATACATTCATTTTGTAACAAGAGACATGCAGAGAAAACAAAACCAAAGAACTACCACAGTTAAACTTCAATTATAAATAAATAAATAAATAAAATTTCTTCCTAAACCAAGATCAGCCATTATTTGCAGAGCCACAATTCCTTCATCAAGGGACACAATGGGGAACATTGTGCCTGGTTGTCGTGGTTCCGCTCGAGTGGGCAGCCGAGCTCCACCACAGCCGCTCTCTCACTCCCCCTCCTCAAAGAGGAATGGGGAGAAAATATGTGAAAAGGGCTCAAGGATTGAGATAAGGACGAGAAAATCACGCAATAATTATTGTAACGGGCAAAACAGACTCGGCATAAGGAGATAGTAAGATTTATTGCCTACAACTAACAAGCGAGAGAAGTGAGAAAACAAAGGAAAAAAAAAAACCAAAAGCACCTTCCCCCCCCATCCACCCTCTTCCACCTCCTCCCCCCGAGCGGCGCAGGGGAACGGGGGAATGGGGGTTATTGTCAGTCTACAGCACTTCTTCTCTGCCGCTCCTTCTCGGTCACTCTCGTCCCCTGTGCTGTGGGGTCCCACCCACGGGATGCAGTCCTTGATGAACTGATCCGGCGTGGGCTTCCCACAGGCAGCAGCTCTTCCAGAACTGCTCCAGATATGGGTCCGTACCACGGGGTCCATCCCTCAGGAGAAAACTGCTCCAACCTGGCTCCCCTACGGGCAGCAGCTCCTGCCAGATCACCTGCTCCTGCGTGGGCTCCTCTCCACGGGCTACAGGTCCGGCCCGGAATCTGCTCCGGCAGGGGTCTTCCACAGGCGGCAGCCTCCATCAGTGCAGGGCCACCTGCTCCACCGTGGTCTCCTCCACGGGCTGCAGCGTGGAACCCTGCTCCACCGTGGTACTCCATGGGCTGCAGGGGGACATCCTGCTTCACCATGGTCCTCACCACAGGCCGCAGGGGACTTCTGCTCCGGCGCCTGGAGCACCTCTCCCCCTCCTTCCACACTGACCTTGGTGCAAGGCTGTTCTCCCACTCCCTTGACTCTCCCGGCTGCTGTGTGGCGCAGCGTTTTTTCCCTGTCTTAAATATGCTCTCACAGAGGCGCAAAACAACATCGCTTATTGGCTCGGATCTGGAAAACAATGGGGCCCTTCCCAAACATGGGGCAGCTTCTAGATCTTTCTCACAGAAACCACCCCTATGGCTCCCTGCTACCAAAACCTTGCCACGTAAACCCACTACATTCCACCCCTCGCCTCTGTTAAAAGCATATTTAAGACTACTCACAACATACTCTCACTTTACAATTATCACAACAACCTTCACAAAATTCACTTAAATCAAAACGAAAAAGAATTCACCACACCAAAATAAACATAACATCATCACAGCACCGACAATGTGGACATTTTACACACACACCACCCCTCGTCCCTTCACCACACTAACATCTCACAGTTACTGCTTTCTTAAATTCTTCACAACTTGTACATTCCTAACAATCATCCTGCACATATTTTTGCCCGTTACTTCTACTAACTATCATCCTTATCTCAATTCCTCGAGCCCCACGTTGGGCGCCAAAAAAGACTGTCGTGGTTCCGCTCGAGTGGGCAGCCGAGCTCCACCACAGCCGCTCTCTCACTCCCCCTCCTCAAAGAGGAATGGGGAGAAAATATGTGAAAAGGGCTCAAGGATTGAGATAAGGACGAGAAAATCACGCAATAATTATTGTAACGGGCAAAACAGACTCGGCATAAGGAGATAGTAAGATTTATTGCCTACAACTAACAAGCGAGAGAAGTGAGAAAACAAAGGAAAAAAAAAAACCAAAAGCACCTTCCCCCCCCATCCACCCTCTTCCACCTCCTCCCCCCGAGCGGCGCAGGGGAACGGGGGAATGGGGGTTATTGTCAGTCTACAGCACTTCTTCTCTGCCGCTCCTTCTCGGTCACTCTCGTCCCCTGTGCTGTGGGGTCCCACCCACGGGATGCAGTCCTTGATGAACTGATCCGGCGTGGGCTTCCCACAGGCAGCAGCTCTTCCAGAACTGCTCCAGATATGGGTCCGTACCACGGGGTCCATCCCTCAGGAGAAAACTGCTCCAACCTGGCTCCCCTACGGGCAGCAGCTCCTGCCAGATCACCTGCTCCTGCGTGGGCTCCTCTCCACGGGCTACAGGTCCGGCCCGGAATCTGCTCCGGCAGGGGTCTTCCACAGGCGGCAGCCTCCATCAGTGCAGGGCCACCTGCTCCACCGTGGTCTCCTCCACGGGCTGCAGCGTGGAACCCTGCTCCACCGTGGTACTCCATGGGCTGCAGGGGGACATCCTGCTTCACCATGGTCCTCACCACAGGCCGCAGGGGACTTCTGCTCCGGCGCCTGGAGCACCTCTCCCCCTCCTTCCACACTGACCTTGGTGCAAGGCTGTTCTCCCACTCCCTTGACTCTCCCGGCTGCTGTGTGGCGCAGCGTTTTTTCCCTGTCTTAAATATGCTCTCACAGAGGCGCAAAACAACATCGCTTATTGGCTCGGATCTGGAAAACAATGGGGCCCTTCCCAAACATGGGGCAGCTTCTAGATCTTTCTCACAGAAACCACCCCTATGGCTCCCTGCTACCAAAACCTTGCCACGTAAACCCACTACACTGGTACCAGGGATAGTTGCCACCACAACCTTGGCCTGAATGACCAATTACCCACCTACAACTGACCTGAAGAGAAACTTTCATCCTGAGTGCAAAAACAGCCCCAAACCCCTGCATTCAATTCCCTAATGAGAGAAATTAATCATGCTGCTATCTCAATCAATTTTACAACAGCATTAACTCTTTCATTTAACATTAAAAAAATAAATAAATAAATCAGTGGAAAACTACTGATCAAAACATTTATTCCCCTATTTGGCAGTTTCTGAGAGAAAGTTTAGTCAATCCAGACACTCCACGTATCTTTCCCCATTTTTTTGGCACTTTCTCAAAACTCGGTATTAAGATTTGGCAAAAACTGGGTGTGTAATTCTCACCACTGCTGCAGTTCTATGAAAGAAGAGTTTTAGCTAAAAGCTTCCAAAGATTGGAGCTCTGTCTGGGATTTTTTTATTTGTTCTTCAACATGCTGCTTTTCCGCACATGGGGAATCAACGTCCGACCCTGCACTGCCTTACAGAAATAAACCCTTCACAGTGAACCACAGGCAACAAAACAACTCTCTGGCCTGGCTTCCAGCTCCTGGCTCTGTACAGATAGATTCAGATAAATAATGAAAGCTATATCCAGAGCTGGCAAGAGTACCACTGTACGTACCTCTCTCACATCTTCCGAAGTCCCTGCCAGAGCATTAACGCATCATATCACTGCCTAAATAGCTGAATGCCAAGCACAGATCCTGCTGCACTGAAAATGCACAATGGCTGAATTCCAGCCTGGCTGCTTCTGACTCATTTAGGAGGAAAATAAAATAAAAAATAAGGCTTCACTCTTAATAACATCCATTATAAATTACAAGAGTAATACCAACACTATAGCTATGTGTAGCTAAGTAATTGTAATAGAGATTTGCCTGTTTGTCAGCTCCAACTCAGCTGCAACTTTCTGGAGCAGAATCTGTGTTCTTTTGTTGCTCAGCGATGGACTGATTTCTTACACTTGACCCATATCAACCAGCAAACAACACTCCTCGCTCAGCTCTGATAAATAAAGTTCACATTTGTCTCGTGCACAGGAAGAAGCTTCCTTTAAAAAGTGCCAAATGGTTTAAACCACAATTTCCTGCACAAAGCTGGCACAGGTTGTACTGTGGAATCTCAGTGTGCTTTGCTTCCCAAACCACTTTCGTTTTTATTATCTACAATTCTTAAAGCAATTTCACCCATCTTCACGCCAAGTTTCCCGGATCCACTTTTTATTTATTTTTTCAGGATAAACGAGAGCCAACAGAGACTTGAGCAAAGCACCAGCTCCAGCAAAGGGTACACATTTCAGTCCCTAGGTGATAAAGGCAGAACACAGCTAGAAAAAGATGCTAGGGACAAACACAAATAAGCACATGGGATGCCACTGTCTCATTCACTCCTTAAGGAATAAAGCAATAAAGCAGCAATAATACTTCTGCAGCCAAGTAACACCTTTTTCTGCTAACTTTAATACACAATCTAAAAAATATTGCATTGAAGTGATTATTAAATTGTAAAACAAGAGTATCAATTGTAAAGCAAGAGTATATTAATCTTAATAGTAATATTTACAAATGAGAGACTGTATTGGTAAATACAGTAAATGTTTGCAAAATAAAATGTGAACTGGGGAGAGGGATTTCATCCAGAAACCAGTCCACTGGTTTCACCACTGATTCCAAGGGTAGGCATCATTCATTCCTTTCTTCTCCATGCTGATAAAATTGGTATGTGAAACTAAGTAATAATGCCATCATCAAAGCTAGTAAATATTACTCAGAAAATGAAAACCATGTCTCTACTGAAGCTAATACAGGAAATTCTGAAACAGTGAAAAAAGAAATATAAAACAAGTAAATGCAAGGGCTTGAGTTAAAAAACAAACAAACAAACAAACAAAAAAAAAAAACAGACATCTACTGTCTTGATACAGTTCTAAAGGCAGACTGAAAAAGTGAAAATACTTCTGAGTTGGGATGAAATAGTTTATCATCGTCTCAAAAGAAACAAATTGAAATTTTAAAAGGAAAAGTGTTGGAGAGTCTTTGCCTTTACAACATATGTGCATGGAAAATCATTTGTTTTGGGAATGAAATCCAAACAGGAAAATGAATCCCCTCCCCAAAACAACAGCCACTGAAATCCATCCCAGCTATTCCCTCTGTGCTGGTGCCTGCCACCTCCCAAGTCCTCTCTTCACTTCCCCAAAACCTACCCTCCTTATGCAGCAGGACTGTATTTGCCTGCAGAGATGTGATGCTGAGCAGCCATACACGTCCCCCTATGCTTTTCCTGTGACGCAGAACTGTAAGGGGTACTCAGTAAAGGAACAGACAGCTCCTCCAGCAGCAAGCAAGGCAGAAAGAGAAAAATATTTCTTTTATCATCTCACAATTTCAGCAAAGAACCTTACAGAAGTTTTACCTTAAGCAGATGCCCATATCCCTCCCTGCTCTGGAAAGCAGATCTGTACCTATATCTCAGGTGATTCGCTGAGCTGTAGTACAACACGGGATCCCAGGGCATAGCCTGCTGCAGGCTGTCACTCAGACTTCAGGCTCTTCTCCAACACTTTTAATTTAGATACATGAAAAATATCATGACTGTGCTGACTACATACCCATCTGAAGGAAACAAACAAGCATCCAGCACACCTTTTTTATGTATAGGAAAGGTTGACAAAGATTATCTAAACAGCAAAAACGAAATCAAATCTCATACAAGCAGAAGGAAAAAAAAAAAAAAAAAAACAAGATTCAGGTCTTTATTGTCATTAATAGCCAGGGTTAAAATCAGTCAAAAGCAGTTAAAATTCAAGACAGAAGCAATATGATAGATACACAAATCTCTTAACAAGCTTTTTTGGCAAAAGAAAGTCCAGGAAAGTTTAACTGCAGTAACTTCTTAAATGTAATTACTCTGCATATTTTAAACTATGCTTCCAGCTCTACTCTGCAGTGGTACTGTCTCATCTCAAGTGATGTATACAGTTTTGGGCACCGCGATACATGATAGATGTAAAACTATTAGACAGTGTCAAAAAGAGGGCAGCAAAGACGGTGAAGAGTCTGGAGGGCAAGATGTGTGGAGTGGCTGAGGTCCCTGGGTTTGCTCAGCCCCGAGCAGAGCAGCCTGAGGGGAGGCCTCATGGCGGCCTGCAGCTCCCTCACAATGGGAGCGGAGGGGCAGGCGCTGAGCTCTGCTCTGGGGACAGCAACAGGACCTGTAACAGCACAGACCTGGGCGTCAGGAAGTAGTTCTTCACCGAGAGGGTGGTCGGGCACTGGGACAGGCTCCCCAGGACCACGGTCACAGCACTGAGCTGCCAGAGTTCAAGAAGTGTTTGGACACTGCTCTCAGACATGGGGTCTGGTCTTGGGTGGTCCTGTGTGGAGCCAGGAGTTGCACTTGAGGATCCTTGTAGGCCCCCTTCCTACTCAAGATATTCTGTGATTCTAAGTAAAGCAAGCTGTTTCGCCATCTAATGCAGAACAGTAGAACATGCCTTATCAGTAGCAATGTGCTGTAGTAAAGTACTTATAAAAGTACTATAATAAAGTACTTACTTTTATTATTCACTGGCAGCATTTTAAATTCTCACTTTCTATTAGAAAATCTGAAGATCAATAATGCTAAGGAAAGATGTATTCTCATATCACTTCTTCAAAACTATGCCAAGAAACTGCAATGCTTTCTGAAATCTAGTTCTCTTTCAGATAATGCTGATTGAACTAATGGCTACATATGCTCTCCTTAATGTCCTTTTAAATAAAGTTGAATTGATCAATTTATAATTGAAAAAAAAAAAAGCTTACTAAATGGCTGAGTGATTATTTTCAAGAAAAATACTAGCCCTTATCCATAAAGCAAGAAAGAAACAAAACAATGCAGGCATATTTGATGCAAAATTTCAAGCCTTTAAAAATTGCCTTTGAAGTTAAAAAGAAAAAAAGGGAAGTGAGAGGAAACTGAAGGATATCTACATAGATATATCTTAAAATGATGATCAATAGAAACATGCTTTCTTATTAATTTCTACCAATTTCTATTAATTACTTTAATAACTTTCTACTAATTAATTTATTTGGCAACAGCTGATTATCTCAGATAAAGAATAGCACTTCCTCTACAGCTTTAAACATCTGCAGAATTATTAACTGGTGGCAAGCACATAAAAATGTGGACTCAGTTTCAAGTAGAAAAGAAAACGGACTGTGAAAACATATAGGAGCTTTTCTTATTTAAGACTGGATTATAGTAGAAGTAACTACATGGCAATAATCTTTGTAGTGTATGAATTTCCAAACATGGAAGAAACGATATTGTGTTGGAAAGATAATGCTAGACAAATTAATATCTTCATATGGAAAGTTTTACTGAATGGCAACAGGTAAACATTAGACCTTACCTAAAATCCATCTCGAACTCACAATTCTTAATTTAAAATTGGAAATTTTTCTACAAAATATTCTCTACATCCTGAAGGAAATGCTTACTGGAGGAATCATTTTTTCAATTTCTATTCCCATCCTTTCCCAGGAGGTCAAGATGATAACATTTTTAGATGTTTATTCTAAATTATTTATTCAAATTCTACTCTAAGAGGTGCGTAAAGTAAGTTGTGGAGGAATGGTTAAGTGAAGTAGGTCATGTGAATGTTGAGCAGCTAGGAGGTCGCGAGCTAACAAAGTATCGAACACAGCTCATATGAGCCTGAGAAAGTACGTAAATGCGGCCTGGGAAGGAATGTACGTTCTGGGAGGTTTCAGGGAGGTTTCAGGGAGGTTTCAGGTACAAGAACATGATATCTGTTGGTATGCTGGGAAAGTACTAACTGTGTTATTTTGGTGGGAAACTAGCTGATAGAATAGAGAAATGCACTAACCAATCATGAGCTTAGCTTTTGCAATATGTATGAGCTAATTATATTGAATTAGATAAAAGACGACTGAGCTATCCAATAAATCGAAGTTCACTGATCACTCATATTGAGCGTCTGTGTCTTCCTTCCGTCGACAACAAATGTCCTCGCGACAAATGGCGCCCGAACAGGGACCATCTGAACGGGAACAGGGACATGCAATACAGGAACAGGGACTTCGCTGGAGTTGAACCTGCGCTGGAATTGTACCTGCGAGCCACGGTTGGACGGAATACGAGGACCGGTCCTGCAACGCAGCTCAGGAGGTGAAAAGGATTATAAATTGCTGAATCCCTGCATCCAAGGTCTGAAAGGTGAATGGACAAGAAACCTGGAATCCCCACACCCGCAGCTCGGAAAGGGAGTCCTCGCACCCGGGATGAGCCTATAGAGGGTCCCGCCGGAAAGCGTCGCCGAGGTCTTTGCAAAGGCTGCAACGGTACCGACGTATATAAAGGTATGGAGAGACAAGCGGCGTATGATTTGCTCAAATGCTTTTTAGAAAAGCAGAGCATGCAGCTTATAGACTGCAAAAAGAATTTACCAGGATTATTAGCATATGGGGTAGCTAAGGGTTGTTTTATCAATCCTGATACAGTTTTTGAACAAACAGAGTGGCGTAAATTTGGGGACAAATTGTTTGATGAAAATAAGACTGCTAAAAAATTATTGAAGCCTTGGAGAGCAGTCACTAACGCCTTAGTTATACATCAGGCTGAGCAGAGAGTTGCTGCTACCGCTACAGAGCGACTGGGATTGCCGGGAAGTGCTGGAGCTGGGGATTGCCCACTGCTGCCTTCAGTGAGAACGATAACGCTGCCTCAGGGGGCTACGGGGCAATGGGAGCCTCCCCCCCCTCAGTCACCGCCACGAGCAGCGCTGCACTCGGAGTTCCGCGGAATCGAACGGCAGCCGACCCTCACCGTGAGGCGAGTCGACACAGAGAAGAGGGACGGACATCAGGACCCTGCAGCCTGTCTGACGTAACCATGGAAGCAGCGGCAGCTGTGCTGCTTCTCTCTGGCATTCTTTTTATAAGAGGTTTACCTTGCAATGAAAAAGGGATACTAACTGGAGTGTTAATAATTGTATGTGTTATTCTTAAATGTCCAGGTATTTTGTGTTGAAAGTATTTGTGTAAGGGTAAGGTTTTAAAACAAAGTGTTGCAAGTCACTTCAGGAGGAACACAATGAGAGGCAATACTTGTTTGTTTGCTTATCATTCTAAATTATATTCTTGTGGTATGATTGAGGTTGTGGTATGATTGAGAGTGAGATGTGCAAGAGGCCTCTGAGTGTACAATTGGGCTCTGAGTGTGCAAGTGTGCTCTGGGTGTGAGTGTGCTGTGTACTGTGTTAGTGAGAGCCCATTTATTGCCATAGTACAGGCTGAAATCATAGGAAATTAGTACTGGTCAAGCAAAATCATGTTTCACAAGTATGGGGTCATTGTGTGAAGTAGCCACTAGGAGAAACTTAAGGGAACGTACTGTTTAAAACTTTTTGATCAAAAATGTTATAGAGATTTTGAAATGGTGCTGGAAACAGGTACCCAGTGGATCACTGCAAAGTGGACTGAAGCAGCTTTAGAATCTGCACACGCCGAAGACGACCAGGAAGAGGTTCCTGATAATTATTCTGACAATGACGTGGGTTGTGACACCTCGACAACTGTCAAGAACAGCCTTCGATCACCATCAAGTGATTAGATTTAAGTGTGTTACTATTAAGTTGTGTTACTTACTATTAATTGTGTTACCATTAAGTGCTTACAGTAATTGTAGTGTTATTAGGGTTAAGTTGTATAGTTGTGTTATGTTATGTATCCTTTTAGAACATGCTTATTTGGGGTCCCAATAGGGGATCCAAAGGAACTGAGCGAAATGTTAGCACCATATTCTGCCAGTATTACTCTGCTTAATTGATCTTTTTCTGACTGTAGGAACTGCACACGCTTTGACTAACATTAATAAGCTTGCTTGTTGGGCTGTTAAACAATCAAATGTAACAACACAAGTTCTTTCTGAAATGTCGCAAGATATGGAGAGCATAAGACATGCTGTATTACAAAATAGGGCCGCTATTGATTTCTTGTTATTAGCTCAAGGACATGGGTGTGAAGATGTAGAAGGAATGTGTTGCTTTAATCTCTCTGATCATGGGCAATCAATTCACAATCAATTAAAATGGTTAATGGATCATACACAAAAAATTACGATACAGAATAATTGGTTTGATGATTGGCTTAAATCTGTCTTTGGAAATGTAGGGGGATGGGTTTTTAACTTAATCAAAGAGGGACTTCGCTTTTTGCTTATAATTGTATTGATTATAATTGCTGCGCAGGTAGTCGTTAGCTGCTTATCTAGGAAACTAGAACAACTCACAGAGAACGTGTTTGTAGCCCAAAATAAAAACGGGGGAATTGTGGAGGAATGGTTAAGTGAAGTAGGTCATGTGAATGTTGAGCAGCTAGGAGGTCGCGAGCTAACAAAGTATCGAACACAGCTCATATGAGCCTGAGAAAGTACGTAAATGCGGCCTGGGAAGGAATGTACGTTCTGGGAGGTTTCAGGGAGGTTTCAGGGAGGTTTCAGGTACAAGAACATGATATCTGTTGGTATGCTGGGAAAGTACTAACTGTGTTATTTTGGTGGGAAACTAGCTGATAGAATAGAGAAATGCACTAACCAATCATGAGCTTAGCTTTTGCAATATGTATGAGCTAATTATATTGAATTAGATAAAAGACGACTGAGCTATCCAATAAATCGAAGTTCACTGATCACTCATATTGAGCGTCTGTGTCTTCCTTCCGTCGACAACAAATGTCCTCGCGACAGTAAGTAGCTACTTATTTTCCACAAAAACGTTCCTGTACAGAGTCCAGATGCACTTACTCTGCCAATATCCAATCAATGTGCAAGATGTTCTCCTCCAGCTGCATACTGCACAATCTCATCAGTTTTACACTAGATTGCTTATATCCTCTGTTATTTTGAATGACACCTTTAAAATTATTTTCCATTGTATGAGTTTCTTAAGATGGATTTTGAACGCCACAAAATAAACCTGTATGCAAGCAAGTGGTTATCATCAATTTCAACACTTTGGCATAGACAGAGATTTAAAATTAGAAAACCATTTCAAAAATTAATGAAACAGACATTACAAGGAAAACTCAGGCTCCGGCCAATTTCAAGAGAGTTTGAGATTTTAACTGATTCTTTCTCAAATGGTAGTGACATCATTCAGTTCTTAAAATGACCACCTAGATTCAAATTACATGAGAGATAGTACACTTACCATTAATCCATTTGGCTTCTGGATTATGAACTATGAACTCTTTTCTGAAGAGATCTTCCAAAGACAATCTGGTTTCAGATGAATTTGCAAGTTCATCTAAAATAAGAATAACAGGATCATTTATGATGGTTATTAAAACAATATAATTAGTGTAGTTTGCAAAACACTGGAATTAGAGGACTAGAATACATAGTTCAGAGGTCCTGTTGAAATCAATAACACTACCTTGCTCTAACGTTTTTCACTGGAAGTAGTAGTTTCATTTTTCTTCAGTAAAGCTTGAGGAAACAAAGCACTAGTTGGTACCTTACAGACAGGACAGCTGAAACATGAAGTGTGTGGCTAGTTACTATTCTGGCAATGTAGCAGTATAGCTCCTTCTTCCCACCCCTCTACTCCATGAGAAAACTGATTTCAAACCAATACAAGAATTTCATCACAGCCACAGGATGAAGGCCATATTGATCACCTTTTACAAATAGAAACTAAGTAACATACTCCTGTAAGTAATTGGTTTGGAGCCAATCTCATGTATTTTAGGATCCAAACCTTGGGAGAAAAAAAAAAAAATCAAATGCACATTTTATGGCCTGTACTTGTTCTTGAGTGGTAAGTACTGAAGCCTTGTTTTTTTAACCTTGGCTATCAGCTTTGTGTTTTTCCCAAAACATGATAGGGCCCTGAAAGTACTTTGGAAAGTTGGCCAACACTTATTTTAAGGTGCCAGCTTTTAAAATCATTTCCATACTTTAGAAATGAAAAAGGAAACTCTGCTAAATTCTGCTTTTCTTGTGCTTTAGGTTAACTAAACGACAAGTTTTAGAGATTGAAAGGTGAACTGTCACACAAAAGTGTGATATCAGAGGCAGTATTCAAGCAAAAATACTATTTTGCTGTCAAAACACAAAGCTTCCAATGAATATTCATATATATCAGCTATGTATTTCAATGGCTTTAGTCTATTTAGAAGAACTGCAGTTGCCAAAAGCTGTGTTGTATGTCCCCAGTGCACTAGCAGAAATACGCACCTATTCACTTCCTACACAATCAGCCAGACAGCTGCCTACTTGAGTCTTTTAATCATTTTATCATTATCGGGGAGGACTGTCATAGATTACAGCAGTATCCCTCTGTTCTATGAGCTTTTCTCTCCAACATATGGGCGCTCCAAACTACTCTCTTTGTGAAAGGAGCTTTTATTTTTTACAGTCAGATTTTGTCTTTCTGGATTGCTGATATTAGGTATCACCACTGAGAACAGACCCATAGGAAATAGTATCTAGAATCACAGCAATCAAGGAACAATATTGTCATCTTTATGTTGACCCAATGTGCTACAGCACAATTTTAACAAAGAAAACGTGCTTTGTAAAGGTAGCAGTATCCTCTAATGCCTTTCAGATGAAAATATGAGCCCTTCACAGTGAATGAAGTCCAGCACTGTTCAGTTATCAGTGTTTATGCAGCCAAATTTCTCAATTAGAGGCCTGGCTGAAAACTTACAGAAATGAACAACATGTTTTGTTGGTGTGTTTTTTGTTTGTTTGTTTTGTTTTTGTTGTTGTTGTTGTTGACCTTTTAAATGTCAACACTGCCTGCTGCAGCCGCTTCATTTAGTATTCATAAGGTGCATCTTTGCTGCATTGGAGACAAACTCCTTTCTAATGCAAGCCACACATTTAGGATAGATGCAAGGCCACCATGGCTGCTCACTCCATGGCATTTCTGTGTTTTGCATGCACCTGCCTCCCAGCTCTCAGTAAGCACTTAGTCACCGTAATCAACTCCTCTTGTACATGATATAATGCTAAGCATGCAGAGTTTTTCAAATCCTCTCTCACAAGAGAAGCATTCTAATCCTTAAATAAGCTTTTTGGCCTCTTCCTACCTTCCAGGGATCAAAATAGTCTATTTGGGTTGTTTTTTAGTCTCCAAGTCCAGCACAGGACAGAATATTCCACTTGTAGTCTTACCAGAGCTTTACAGCAGAGTAACATCATCTCTCACGGTTTATACCTAATCCCTCTGTTCACACATCATGGGACCTTGATAACTCTTTCTCCTGCCACACATGGAGTTTTTATCTTCAAAGTAAGCATATGTTGTTACATATGCCCTGCTCAGCTCCACAAATATATTTCCTGTCTTCAAAACACTGCCTTAGACTTAACAGCATCAAATACTGGGTTCTTCATAAGCCCATTTTCCCCACTCTCCATAACCTTGCATACTACCTATCCCACAAGCTGTTTTCCATCGCTCATTCTGGTATAACAGACCCTGGTCCTGATGCTGTTTGTGATCTCAGAAGGATTCCCTTTCTAACCTTTCATGAGTCTCTGTTTCTATTTGTTGTGACCCCTCATATATTGCCAGTCTACCAACTATCAATCAAGATCACACAAGCTGTTATGCTGCCAAAAATTGTCTTGCCCAAGACAGTTTAGTTATCACAGATTGTTTTTTAACTGCTTTAATAAAACTCAATAGAACAATACATCAAGTGTGTGCAGAAGACTATCAGAGAAGAAAGGCATACCAGTTCTGCTTTTCTGTCTTTTAATTCACAAGCCCGACAAGTAATCTTGAAATAAATTGGATTTTAGAGTAACTTTTAAAATTGATGTTAGCATTTCTAAGATGAAACAATCAGCATCTTCAAACGACTTTAATATATGTTTGAAAAGTTGTGAGTTTTTTTTGGTTGGTTGGTTGGTTGTTTTTTGTTGCTGTTGTTGTTTTGCAATGCAAAGTCACGTCCAAAATAGAGCCTTGTTTGTAATCTTGGACACTAGCTTTCTGCTCTGACAATATTGCATATTGTGTATTTTTTGAGTAAAATATAGATTTGACATTAAAAAAAAAATTAAAAAATAGTACTTTACCTTCCCCAAATGCTTAGTTTATGTATAGCAAGATGAATTTCTCACCATGCGAGCTCTCTTTACCCCCTCTCCTGGGTAAATCTTTCTTGAACACAGGCACAAATTGGTATGCATTTTGCAAAGCACTCTTTATTTCTATTCTACCTTTTTCCACTGCATGTTCATTACCACATTACCTAATGCCCTACTAGCTCTCTTTCTTTTCCATTTTACATTTAAATGAATTATTCCTTGAAGGAATCATATTTCACTGTCCTCACACTATTTCCAATGGATTTCTATATTTTGGTATGAAATTACATATAGAAAATGAACACAAGATTACAAAAGATATAAACAAAATCAAATGTTAAAAAACAAATAACTACACCATACTTTAAACACATTAACAGTTCAACAACTAGTGCATATTTATTCAAAATGACAAACCTGTTCATGTTTACTAAACTAAAAGATGGCAAAAATAGAAATTTAATAGCCTTATTATTTTTCATGAGTTAACAGTATATTATTTTTGCAAGTGAGTAATTAAAAATAGTCTAAAACCTCAAAATCTACTTTCTAACTTAGAAACTAAAATTAGAAATTATTTAGTGCAGTATATTAAGTCAAACTCCTTACTGAATTTTCTGTGGGGATTAAAAAAAGTTTTAACACTGGAAATAAAAGATTGATATTAAATGATGCCTGAAAAGTGGAGAAACACCACTAGTTAACTGTGTGCAAGCTAACATCTATAACTGAAAATTAGCTTAGTTTGTATTACGTTTGTACAAAAAAGGAAAAACAACTTGACATAAAATAGATATCAAAACTTGCTTGATAATTTATGGTAGTTACATGGAGGCTATATGTAATTAAACAGAAGCTTGAATCTTTTTTGTAATGAGTATCTACTTCAGCAAAAAATATTTTAGTTCATTTTCTATTCATTTAAAGAGCAACATGAGAAATGGTGTGGTTGGTCCCAACTCTGTTCTAAACAGAATATTTACCCACTGGACATAATCCCAATAGATTCCATTCCTGGAGCTTGACTTTACTCCAAACAATTTCACAAAAATATCTTCCATGAGTTTGGCTGACCTACATGCTCCCTAAAGGAATTTTTCTGCAAAGCTGTCCTTCCCCCCATCAAGAGGTGTCAAATCAAACCATGTTTCGCTAGAGTTCAGAAGCCACTCTGCTCAACAGTAATTACCACACATCAGCAAACATGGTTTAAATGCTGACATCAACATATGTCAGCAAAGGAGTCCCAAATACAGCATTCAAGTCTGCCACATCTTCAGAAACTGTAAGCTACCATGAAGGTAGAACTACTGTCATTCCCAAAAAGAGGATCAGCCTTAAGTGTTGCAGCAAAACACCTCAACAAAAGTGGCAGTGTCTGGACAACTCTTAGAACATTTTTAATACAGAAGCTTTCATTTTCTAGTACCTCTAACTGAACATTCCTCGGTTTTGAAATACAGATTTACACGAGGTCTTAAGGTAATTCTTACCATGTGGCACATCCTGCCACGATGCAAAGCTTGAAAACACACTGATTTAAAGGCAGGAGTGAGGCACTGACCCCAGAAAGTCTACCTGTGACTATTTCAGTATGTTCATGTATATGATGAAACTTCAAAAATGTAATAAAATAAAAACAGAACAGGTAAGATACCTGTGTTTATATTGACATATAATGATAATATCTGAGAAACAGCTATTTCTGTCCCTGCACTGGCCATTAATTCACAATATAAAGAAAGAAAGTTATTATTCTCAAAGTATTTTCTTTTATTGTCTCTTAAATACTTCTCCAGTAATCTTCTCCAAATATCACACTAAAAAAAACATTACTGGTTTCATAATTAAGTTGGCCTAGACAGACTTTTCTGAAACTCCAGGTTCTTCCACACTCAAGCCCTTTACTTTAACATGATTATATTCTTTGATATCCTCATGTACTTGCTTTTTCAATACACTTATCTAATTGCAGAGAAAACTATCAGGGATAGCTGTCTGCAAGCCTTCTACTTCCACCTACAGAGCAACATAACAATTTATATTTGGTGGACACAATGGTTTTGTTCTGCTTTTTTCCTACTAAATCCACAGAGAAACATTCACAGAGAGCTGTTAAGAGTCCCAGCAACAGGTAACAGGACTGGGAGGCCATTCAGACCCTACTACTAATCCATTACACGACTGAAATGGCCTGGTCTTCCATTTTTCAGTCTCCTTCTTGAGAAAACTAACATATTTCTAAAGCTTCCAAGTATTATCACAGATGAAAAACAATATACAGGAACCAAAATATTACCAATATCATTATTTGTTTACTAAAGCCACCACCATAATTGTGACACAGATATTGCATTTTGTACTTTAGCAGAAGCTACAATATTAACAGCTCAAAATACATCCGTTTTTGTCCATTCAAGCAATAATTCATGTAATAAAATAACAGTACTTGTGTTTTAGGAGTAGCTAAAGCCTCTTTGAAGCATTTTGCATGTACCTTACATACATGTAGAATTAAAAAACAAACAAACAAAAAAACAAACAAACAAAAAAAACACAACTTGTTAGCTGATTAAAAAGCATTGATCCCTCTATCAAACAAGGCATGAAAGATGTTGCTTAAAGCTTGAGATAAGTCAAAGGACAACGTATTAGTTTTACAACTACTAGTGTACGTGGACCTAAGAGTTTCTCACATTGTGGACAAAACAATGTATGAACAATTGTAAGTAAAACAGATCATTTCTGATGGATTTAACATATCAATAAATCCAATCTTGCCTTGACATGAATTTCACTGAAATGCTTTATAAAGACTAAAGAAGCTTCAGACAGCCACTGTCTAAAATTATCATTATACCCCTAAAAAGAAGCAGAATGATGCACAGTGCTTAGGGAATTTGTATGAAGTCTAAAAGACACCCATCAGTACAGGCAGAACTAAATAGAGAAAGAAATCTAATACTTAAAACAGTAATATTGGAATTGAATTGCAAAAACAAATATTTATAACAACACATTTGTACCACCTTAGCACTAATCACTTTGCAATAGAAACCTTTGAAGTAGTCTCCCGAGTTTTTCACTTCCTTGACTGCTAAACATTCAAAACTCATCTTGGATATATATTCAGAATCAGACAGCTTCAGCTACAGTGCTTAGCACCCATCAGCAAAGCAGCAGAGTATCAGAACATTATCTTCCAAAAACAAAACATATTAATCATGAAAGTGAAGGAGGAACAGCACTGATTAAGATCAAAAGTAGGGAAAGCAGCTGCCCCGCAATGGACCTCCAAAGCTTTCTTTGGTATGCATTTTTAACCTCCTGCAAGAAACCCCAGTTTTACAGACTAGGTCATTTTTGGAAAAAGGCTTTTATTTATATCAGGTTCTACAGTCTCTTTGGGATATCTTAGAACATCTGAGCTGACAGAACTACTTTTCACTCGCATGACTTGAACAGAAATGCAGGTCCCAGCTTACATCAAGTTTTCAAGCAAGTTCTCTGGATTTTGAAACCACCCCAGAGATGTTGTAAATCACTAAGTTTTTTTTTGTTTGTTTGTTTTTATCATATTCAAAAATAATATTTCCCTAGGTTGATTATTCTTTTTTTTCAGCAAGTGCCTTCAAAGAATTCAATTTATGTTTTTACATCATTAATAATTCTATTCAGATATAAGAGCCAGAACCGATGTTTATCATTGTGAATTCCAGCACAACACTTCTGAGATTTTACAAGCTGTGAAAGAAAGGAACCTCTCACTGAAAAGTAAAACACTCTTTTGTCTTAAAGTGTACCATGACATGCCACCATTTGCCCTCTGTGTCTGACTTTATTATTCCCTGAAGAAACTCATATGCACTGAAACTAGAGAGGCACAACTCTGCTTTTATTTTTCTCAGAATGTCCTAAGTGGAAATAAGCAGTCATTTCTTTATCATTACCTTGGACAGCACCGTTCATATGTAGCAAATTTTTCTACAAAATAGAGGAAGCAGAATAGCCCAGAATGTTCCTACATACTTGCTTTGCTTCTCAGAGGTAGCAAGACAGCTACCTCTGAGAAGAAAAGCTTTTTGATCTTTTTCCATTCAGTTTTACCACCTTCCTTTCAAGCAGCAGCAGTTTATTAGCGTGCTTGCTCAGGCATGGATCCACCAAGCTTCCGTTGATGACTTCATCCTGTGGTCAAATGGTCCAGAACCATCATTTAATGCAGAGCATTTTGCTAGCCTTTTGGCTTATACAAATTGAACTCACATGGCAAAACATTTGCAGACCAATATTTATTAGACACACCATCCAAATCAGATACTTTACATCATAATTTCAAATCTGATAGAAGGAATTCAAATTTGACAGGAAATAATCAATTCTGATAGAAAGAATTCAAAGATACACATACATGTAGGTAAACAGTTGCTGCCCCAGCAATAAAATCTTTAGAAAATAACAAGGACCAAATTAGAACAAAATAACCATTAAGCATAATTATTTATATATGTGCAGTTGTTATTTTGTCTATTAATTGCCCCCCACTTTTTTTTTTTTTTTTTTTTTTTTTTTTTTTTTTTTTTTGAGGCAGGGGGAAGTGAACTGTTAACTAGTTTCCTTAGTTTTAGGTCACATAGTTGTTTATTAAGAGAAAGAAAAGGGAAAAAGATTGTGCAGGTACATATGAAAGATGCATGCTTCTGATTCAGTAAGTTTCATTCTCAGTATTAGTTTTCTATGATATATAGCCTTCTCTTAGCTCATCTGTGAATCAGAAATTACAGTAAGAAAAGCGATAAAATCTTAACATTCAGCTCATACCCACTGAGGCTAATGAGGATCGCTTGTAGCTACCTCAAGGCTGACACAATCCTAAGAACCTGCTGCCACAGCCAAATGCCTCTGCTCCACAAGGACTCCAGTAACTCTCAAGTCCCTAAAGGCACCAAATTTATAGTAGCCAGAAGTTAAAAATTCTTAAGGGCAAGAGATATTTTAACATTTCTATGTCATTTTAATGACTGCATTATGAATCATACACCTTCAGTAAGAAAAAATAAAGAAATAGATTACCTGGGGTTAAAAGAATGACAGACATAGTGATGAGTGAACAAACAACTAGAATCACCAGCAGCGCAATAGCAATTCCCTTCCAGTTCCTCTGCGGAGGGCTGTTACTTCCAAGTTCCTACAGGAATGGAAAAAAATAAAATAAAAGGAAAAGACCATGTTTCATAATCATATATTTCTAGAACTATTATCAATAGGAAAAATTGCACGGTGCATGCTCATAATCACAGCATGGGAGTTGATCACTATCCCTCCCCTCTCAATAGTACACATACATAACTCCAAAGGTGCATATCTGAGGTGCATAACTCATGCTTTTTTATTAGATATGTCTTTTTTTTTTTCTTTTAATACATGTAAATTTATATCCCCTAAGAGACAACAAAATGAGCTTATATAATCTATCCAAAATATGACTGGTGTTAAAACGTGCTGAACATAAATTTCAGAACAATATCAACTAGCAGTTTATAAGATAATTGCAGAAATGAAACACAGCAATTTACTTTAATTCCACCTAACATGGTATGGACCATAAAGGTTTAAATACGCATCCTTTTTAATGTACACTATTAAACTTATTTGTAATAGAAAACATTTACAGAACAGCCTGAGGCTCCATCCAAAGCTGAACAGCCCTTCTTTCTCTATACAGTAGCTCAACTGTAAACTGCTCCCTTATTACTCATAAAAATCAACAGTAGCTTGTAACTAATGTTAAATGAATGCTTCTGTAACTACTAGTATGCTTAAACCTATGTTCTCTGTAGTTCATGTTTAACTCCTACTAACTTCAGCTGAACACAATTTAGATTTGTTAATAGCCACAATGCACTGCCTGTATTCACAGTACAATTTTAGACCAAACAACAGGTTAGCATCCTACAACAGAATGACAAAAACAATAAGACAATTGTCTCACACGATCCTAATTTGCTCCCACAGTAAGTATTTTTTCTATCTATATCCACTCTCTCTGCCACATTTACCCATATATACCACTATCATCTGAAAATTAAACTGCTGTGATAACACTCTCTGTGAAAAGAAACATCTCTGAAGATATTATTTGAGCCTATTTACAAAGCTGATTTACATTACATGAATGCAGCACAACTTTTAACCAAGCTCCACTGAATACCAGGTGGAGTAAAAAATGTGAAATTTAGCTCCCGCACGTGGTTTTGAAAGTAAGGCCACATACAATCTCTCCCCCTCCCCATGACCTGGACCTGCATCAACAAGGCTCTGTGAGACAGCTGCCACCAAATACATAGGGAGGGACTCCCAAGAAAGATGAAAGATTACTTGGAGTCTCTCCTATTTGATCTGGGTTTGTTACTCTCACAAGCACACAACAAGATACTATTTTATCTTTCCCCTTTCTGTAAGCGAAATGGATAAGGTAGCTCTTCCACCTCAGCCACCTTCTTCAGGGAGGACTAACCTGAAGGAAGGCATCTCCTGCTATGTTTCATAAGCTTTCAAAAAGATATTAACACTTTGTCACAAATGGATTATTTCATTTGTGTTTTCCAAATTATATATGAGTGAGAAATTGAGCTGTTTTAACAACAGAAAATGACATGTTCTTATACTTTTTTGTTTAGAATACACCACTTCTAAACAACATACCACCCAGAACAGCACGTTTAACAGCGTCGTGATTTTGAACCCCTCAACAGTACACTTCTACCTGCGCAAAACAGTTTTTCTCCCTGGTTCTCTTTTCAAGGAACTTCAAGGGAAATTGCTCTTTGCAGTCTTCAAGCAAACCCACAGAGGAAGTCTTGCAGAAGCCCTCAACCCAGTGCAACCCCTGTCAAGGAAATGCAAGAGGGACCTGGGGGTCATGAGTCAGCAATGTACCCTTGTGGCCAAGAAGGCTGATGGTATCCTGGGATGCATTCAAAATAGTGTTGCTAGCAGGTCAAGGGAGGTGACAGTCCCCCTCTACTCTGACCTGGTGAGGCCCCACCTGGAGTATTGTGTCCAGTTCTGGGCTCCCCACCAAAAGAGGGACATGAAACTACTGAGGCGAGTCCAGAGGAGGGCTACAAAGATGATTAGAGGACTGCAGCACCTGTCATACAAGAGAGCTGGGCCTGTTTAACCTGGTAAAGAGAAGACTGAGGGGAGACATTGTCAATGTATATACATATCTAAGGGGAGAGTGCCAAGAGGATGGAGCTGGTCTCTTTTCAGTTGTGCCCAGTGACCGGACAAGAGGCAACAGGCACAAACTGAAGCACAAGAAGTTCTGGTTGAATATGAGATGGCATTTCATTACTGTGAGGGTGACAGAGCACTGGCAGGAATTGCCTAGAGAGGTTGTGGAGTTTCATTCTCTGGAGATATTCAAAACCTGCCTGAATGCCATCCTGCACAATGTGCTCCAGGTGATCCTGTTTGGCAGAGGGGTTGGACTAGATGACATTCAGAGGTGCCTTCCAATCCCACCCATTGTGTGATTTTTCTCCTGCCCTGAAATGGCCACCAGGCTCCTTTCACCTGTCTGGTGTAGGCCTGGCTGAGCTTGCTCATTTTAGAGAATTTTCACCTCACCAGAGGAGAAAAGCAGTCAGCCCATCTACCCAATTTAAACTCTAGGTCACAGAATCAGCTCCCTCATGTGACATTATCATCTCCACAGCTAAAGCCAACTGAGGCCTAATGGTAAATAACCCCCAGCTCCTCTCAGGCCCTCCCTCCAGGTAGTTAAAATACTACTTGTAATTTATTTTTTTAAATCATTACACAAATGTGTAATGATTGTGTTGATATCAAGCAGGTAATAGATGAATAATGTTGAATTACAGCACACAGTAGGAAATTACTGAGGACAGTGCAGTACAGTGCTAGCAAGCAGCACCCTCAGACTGAATGTCAGCATGCACAGCTTTCCTGGGGATCACCACACAGCCATACAGGAGAAGTTTGATAACTGTTGACCAACAACACATCCTTGGGACGATATTTTGCTTCCTGAATTCACAACTACCTGTTTTTCACAGAAAGGGGGGAAAAAAGAAATAAAAATGGTTCAAGTAGGAATCTATGGCATCCATCTCCTTTCTCTACATACATTGCCCCTGTTTCCAAACCCCTGACAGACCTGCCTGCTCCCCTCATTTTCTTCATCTTCTGATTCACTTCCATCTTGTTAAACACTAATTATTGTTGCCTATTCCTGAATAGCCTTATAGATAGTGGGTCTTCAAAGGTGTATATCAGCATCATACACACGCAGTTTTGTGATCCCTTGGCTATGAGGTTTGAATGGATCCCAAGACAGTTCCCAGATCCCATTGCAAAATCTCTAAGGTCTTGACATAAATTGAGATCCAATCTATTATTTTCACTCAAGTAAGAATTATTTCGATATTCATAGTACAGTCTAGAAAATTAGGACTTATCCTAAAGAAAACAGTATAAGTCTTATTGTTATGACATTTAACAAAGTCCAATTGTAACAGAACTTGTAGTTTGTATAAGTAAGCTGTGGTGAAACAGCAGTAGTTATTCCCTGAGAATTGTGAGAGGCTACTGCAAAGTATTGAATTAAAATGACAGAAGCTGGACAAGTTGATGAATGTCCTCTGTACCGAAGCCTCTAAAAATTGTACAAAGTCTTTATTATTCAGAAGGTTCTTCTCTGAAGATGTGAATATCATTCAGTTTCTAAAAATAAATGTCCACTTTAAATACTTCTACAAATTTTTGAAAGGAAAAGATCAAATAGCACACAGAGCTTACTCATACCCACAGTGAGAAAGAAGGCAGGTTTCCAGCTAGAAACTAGTTTGCTAGCTGAAAACACTGGAAACTGGCATAAAGAGAAAGACTTATCTCTAAGATGAGATAAGAGATAAATTGGTTTTAATAACTTGGTAAAATTGATTAATTCCAATTTATTAAAAGTTATTAATGAGGATGACATTATGGTAAGACAACATTCTGTAAGACCTTTGTGAAGATAATGCACGCACAAAAAAGATTTGATGAAACATCAGAAAATTACTATAGTAATGGAAACTCATAATATAATCAATATTAAGGACATCTTTGATCAACTTTCTTGATGTTAAGCAATGCAACTCTTTGAGAACAACCTATAAAGTTTAAAAATACAATAAGTTGTTAAATAAATAAGATATATTTGGCCTTGCACTGCTTTTTGAATGATATAAACAAAAGGAACTTAAACAGCTTTTTAGACCCTAAATCATTGCCAAGACAGAAGCTGTGATTTTTTGGTAAGATAGAGGCATTCAAGAGGAAATATCTAAGAAGCTGTACAATGAGAAGCTTCTGACATTGTAAAGTTTTCCCATAACTAACAGCTAACTGGCAGATGGAGAACATGCAGATGGAGATTTAAGGATCTAATCTTCTTAAAAGGCTCTTATATTAAAGTGGTTTGAAAAAATATCAACTTCTGAAGATGGTGTTTTATATATAATACTATCTATAATGTTATTATAGATTTTACAATCTAACTCTAATGAATCAGAAAATGGCTGCCTAAAGCGTAATACAATTGCAAGCATTCTCATTATTTATTTAAAGTACCTTTTTCATGAGACATTTAATTGCATTGTTGCCAAAAACAATCCTTAAGTAATATATATTTCTGAATGTAGTTTGTGATTGAGTAATACCTTACTAAAACACATCTGCAAAACAAAATATCTATTCTAGTTCATGCACAAGAAAAGTACACAGATGTTGTAGGTCAAAATGCTTTTGGCCTATTCCTGCCGAATGCTAAGCGCTAGAAAATTTCATCCAGAAAACACAAAAGGCAAATAAAAATCAAATATGCAGAAGTGTTTTTCTTTCGCCTCTACTAGGTTGCTTTCTAAATATAACACAATTTACTGACTGATGATGAACTGATTCGCTGCAAGCATGAAAATCTGTAAAGTCCTAGCAGGATGTGGCTTTGAATTTCAAACTATTTTACAGAATCATTAAGGTTGGAAAAGACCCTAAAGATCATCTGGTCCAACCATCACCCTACCAGCAATGTCACCCACTAAACCATGTCCCTAAGCACAATGTCCAACCTTTCCCTGAACACCCACAGGGATGGTGACACCACCACTTCCCTGGGTAACCTGTTCCAATTTCTGACTACTCTTTCTGAGTAACCTCATCCAACAATGCTGAGGAGATAGTCTCTATTTTTCACAAAATATGGAGTCTGACATATATGTTTTATCTTTAAAATAAATAACTAAATAACCTTCATAATGGATGTTACACCTGAGTCTAACAAGAAGATATAACCCAATGTCCTGTTACAATAGAAATAATAAGATTAATTTAATTTCCATTAAATTCATCTCATGTAGAAATATCTTTCATCATTTGACATAGAAATTAAAGTGCTTATTATTTAAGTGTGCTGTTTCCTTTGAAGTAGCATTGGGGATATTGATTTGGGAAAAAAGAATCAGTTAAAATTAATAGATACATTTAAAAAAAGAAACAGCCTCTAATATTTTCAGATTTGCACCTGAATAAACTTAGCCTTTCTTGTAAGCAGCAAAACCAGAAGAAAATCACAGCTTCCTTGTTAAAGCTTAACAAGTTGAACAGTTTTATTCTTAATCAATGACGATAAAAAGCCTTTAAGACTTTTTTCCAGCAAGCATGCATACAACAAAGGCAAAAACAAAACGTCAGAAAAACACTGCCTTAACATGATGCATTAATGAGTCTGGTTTTTGAATTACCTTAACAGCACTTTCCAAACTTCTTGGAAAACTTTTTATGTAATCCATAATTCAATGTATCTTCTACCACGGTATTAATGACAGAAGCAGGAGGACACTGACTGATGGGAGCAGTCACACTGAAGGGCACTGGCTGAAGCCTGGGGACTGAAGATTGCCTCTGCCAGGCTTTTGCCAGAGATGCAGGTTAGTTAAAATGCAGCATCCCGGTTAGGACAAGAAATTAAAAAATAAACTTTTAGGGAGACACTAAACCTTCTGATAGCTGGAGTTTTGCTAAACAGCTATTCTAATAGTACTACCTCCCCATGCTGTGACTGACCTAGCTGATAAACAGTGAGATGACCCAAACACAGAAATATGTCTCCATCAATAAAAATCACAAACAAGAATTCCAACAGTTTTAATTATTTCTGCTATGTTTATGGGTACAGCTCAAAGCTAAAGCTGAGGCTGACATTTGTGCAGCCTTAGGTGAACATTACCAGGTTCACCACGCTCAGTGATACAAGCATGCAGGTGCGCACATAGGTGTTTACCCCTGGACTGTGGGTTTTTGGAGCAGAAAAAACAACAACACTGAGCTGCAGCAGTGCCTGGTGATTGCCTGGTTCCCCCAGTACGTGCTGGGGTACAATGGGCAGTGAAAAGATTTCAGTCAGAGGACCACGGTTACTTTGTGCTAGCAAAGCATCTTCTGAAGCCTTGGATGAATTGTCTTTATTTTGTCTTCCTTTTTTTTCTTTTTTTTTTTTTTTTTTTCCTGTTTTTCCTAAACTGTTCCTGTACTGTCACCATGACAAAGCCTACAGAGGAAAGCTCTAAATCACAGCTTTCCTTTATTTTGGCAGGAATTTCAGGGGCAAAGTGCATTATGCTATGAAAAGCAAATGTAATTTGCTTTGCAGTAGTAATGAGAATGAGGTTCATTCTGTAGCTTAGATGTAATCACGACAATATCACTTAATGACTCCTCCAGCATCTACTTCATTAAACACTATCATTTACATTCCCCAAACATGAAGAAAAGGTGATAAACCTAAATAGACAAACAGTTTCATGTTGTATCTCAGGTGTTTTAAAAGACAGACCCAGGATACTTACAATAAAAAGCATGCAGACTTTCTGGAGTTCTGGTCTTGCAACTGGTATTAAATACTACCTGCCTTGATTTTGTAGTGTTACTATTTGCAGGAAAATTACTACAAAAAGCATTTAGAATTTGTGATTAAATGATTGCATCCATTCCTTTCCAGCTGTTTTTGAGTAATCCCATGGCCTAGATAGCAAGAGAGACTAAAAGACAGACCCACAAAGTGGCACAGGATAGTTACAAGCCATTTGCATAAGTACCTATCATTTTCATCCCTCATGCTCCCTTTACAATTTGCCGTGTTATAAGATCCTATTGCTGCAGTTCTTGTCTGAATGATTATGGTCATACAATTACTTTCTCTGGTCAATATCTTCATTCATCAAAATGTTTCAGCTTCCTTTCAGAGGTGCTGTAAAATGCCACTTTCACCGGAATGCATGATTTGCTGTCAGCCCTGTGGATAATGGGCATTTTAAAAAGAGAGCAGCTTGTTAGCAATTATACTGCTTAGCATAGGTATGGGATTTGGTTCTGGGAACAATCTGACTTCAAGTTTTTATTTCTCTGGGATGTGCTGGTAAGAGAAACCCCTCTCTCTACTTGCAGAGCCAAATGTGGTGGGAGGGGGGGTGGAATCATCCCAATCTAAGACAAAGACGACAAAAATCCACCTCTGTCTCCATAAATAAATAAATAAACTCAAAGAATAAATGTGCACTTATAAGTCATTCGGAGAAGGGAAAATCAATGATCCATACTGGTTATGTATTTTCTTAACTCTGCAAAACATCTTGTGCTTTTTTTCAGCCTTGATCATTTTTGTTCTAAGCACAGAGGTTTTTCTCCTGGCACTGCGAGTTCCCATTCATGAACTGCATGATATTTTAGAAGAGCTACATCAACACCCTTACTTCCAACCACTCATGGAAACAGTCAGAAACATTTATGGAAACTATTATGGTTAGTATTAAGAAGGAATTTCATATCTTCCAACCGATTTTGCAGTGTACCTTGTAACATTTACTAAAACATAATGAGTTAGCTATTACTAGAAAAACAAGTAAGAGCACAACCTCTAAAGCATTCTACCAAAAATCACTGTTCAGGGTCTAATCACAGTAGATGACTTTTAAATAGATGGAAATTTTGATCAGCACAGCTGATCAAAACAGCATGACTTGCACAAATCAAAATTTATAACCGTCTGCTTTTTTATGCATACAATAGTATTCTCACTCATAGCATAGAAAAACAAGGGGAAAAAGAGAGAATTCTCAAGCTTCATGGTGTACAATATTAGAAGATATGTAAAAGTCAGATAGTGGAATGTCAGTCCATATAGCAGTCCATAAGGACTGCTAAATAGCTGTGGCAGATGGAGACTTGGATAAAATAATAATCGATGGCAAAACTAGTTTGTATTTGAAATAAAAACCAGTCACGATGGAGAGACAAGCTTCAGCAGACAAGGGAATTGCTTTGACTTTTGGGAGCTGAGTTGAATGTAACACATTTCTGTAAAGAGGTACAATGCCACATAGAGTTATTGCATCTTCAGAGGCAACTTCATTGTGACTCAGTATTTGAAAGTTTTTCTCCCTTTTCATCTTGTGTTCATGGTCTTTTGCAGTTTGCTTCTAAGTGTCACAAGGAAAAATACTGCACTCTAGCCAGTTCAGCAGAAATATTTGGAATATTAAGGAGAATCACAAAGTTCTGGTAGGATGTGTGTAAGCATGTTGAGGCTTAAAAGTACCTGTGTACATTAAAGTTACATATAACCAGCTGTGAGGATTTTTGTAAGTTCCTGAGTAGGATAATTGAACACCTGCTTGGCTAATTAAGTCTATTTGCAACACTCAACCAATATTCCCTGAGAATCTCACCTCCGTACAGCTAGTTGTCAAGAAGAGTCACACCTCCTTTGGGGGTCTGAGGATCACTGCTAACCCTGGCGTGACTGCGGGCTACCTTCCCAATATCCCCATCAGACCAAAGCTCCAATATTTGCACTGTGCTACATCTTCTCTTCCTCACACAAATCTCATCTTGAAGCTAATGAGATTTTTGTCTGAATATCTATATCTATATATCTGTATCTTGAAGATTGCCTGTAAGATTACATGGAAATAAAACAAATGGTTCATTTCCAGTAAGCCCATGCATCATTAGTATCTACAGGAAAGTAACAATTCATTTATCATAATTAAACAAAATTCTTAATGTATTTTACCAAAGTAATGCCAATGACAGAAAAAGATGGCAAAGCATCAGGCACAAACATGATTTTATTGCAGATGTCTGTGATGTAGGGGAAGAAGTCTACATAAATACTGACGTGGTCATTTATGGCCAAAAAGGTATTTTCACAAATTCCTATTGATCCAAACTTTAATGAAATGTCACAATATAGCAATATATTTCTTCCACTCTTGAAGAAAAATCAAGTAAAAAGTCAAGTAAAATAATATACCTTTAAAAAAGACATAAGGAATTGGATGAACACAGGCTATACAAGCTACGTACCTACAGATCTTTCAATATATATAACAGTCATTTGTGGGAATTTGTCACTTTCATTACCCAGAAGCTAAACAACAATTTGCCTGATTTGCAATTAAAAATAAAAAAGTCATTCAAATGTATTTTTAATTCTCAATTTTATTTTCAAGGTTCCATAACAGAGGACTTCTAAAACTGACTTAGTCAATTTTAGCATTACTGAAAACATCTGTCCGACAACATAATATCACTGTTCACTGAGGGTTAGAAACCAGGAAAGGTTACCATACTGCAGCAATGTAAGTTAAATTCATGCTACATAATTTCATAATTTAAATTGAATCCAGTATAATCCATATGTAGTGTTATAACACTTAGCTGTGCAGAAGATTCTAACTTTAAACAAAGACTACTGTTAGACCAGAAGAACCAAAATTGCCTTCTGGAGTTTCTTATTGATCAGGTGTTTATACACACAATTGATTTTATATCATTTAAGAGTCCCCAAAGAATGGATACAAAGAAGAAGAAAAAGAAAAAAAAAAAAAAAAAAAAAAAAAAAGTCAATAATATTAATTTAGGAGTTATCAAAATACAGAATAAATTTGTAAAGAATATTTCGCGAATTTCCATCAATATTTTTCCACTTGTGTTCAGATTATACAAAACTTGCTTGCAAATAAAACAGGTAATCGCGTAATTAAAATCCAAGCATGCCTTAATCTTTTGTAGGCATGTATAGATATATATAGATATAGATATATACATACGCATATAAATGTCTCATTGTATATATATATATATATATATACACACAGATATAGATTCTTAAAGGCAACATTACAATAAAGAAATCCAAATGTAAATAAACCAAAGAGTATCAGTGGCAGGAAAGGGAACAACGTAACCTCTGCTTTAGGGGGATCCAGGGTAGTAGAAAGTTGGATGAGTTTCCCCAAGGTAATGGCAGAATGGCAAAACACATATCTTTAGATGAATACCTCTGAGCAAAGCTGTAACAAACAGAATTATTTGGCCAGTTCCACTGGGCTCTGATTAGAAATTCATCTCCATGATTAAGTTACCTGGTTTACAGAAAAATAAAATAACTTTATGTAAAACAGAGGATTATGATTCATCAGAACTAAAGACGTTTTTTTCCTGTATGCAGTTAGAGGGTGAAGACTAGACAGGAGGAGATTCATAGATCGGATACTATATTATATAGAGATAATGTATGTATAATCACCTAATGAAACCAAGACCACAGTTCACTTAAAAGCAATGCAAGTCCATACAGGACTAATGACATTACATTTTTCATATGCACATACATACATGAATAGAGCTTATGAAAAGTTATTTATAGAAAGACTATGGGTAACCAACTTATCTCCCTATATATACTCTACTCAATTAACAAGCAGATGCAGTACTAGACAAAAAAAAAAACAAAAAAAAAAAAACAAAAAAAAAACATATATAACAGGAATTTCTTGGCTGTTTTACAGGATTCATTGATTTCAACAGTATATTTTAAGATAATTTAAAAATCCAGCATTCTTTTTTCCTACAAACTTCTTAACTCAATGGCTAACACTACCTACATAAAATACTTTAAAGGCTACCTTTATGTTTCATGGAAAATGTAAGTGTGGATTTCTTCACATGTTAAGTGCCAATGATTAACAAGTGTCATTTCAAATTTGTGGAAGTCTGCCATGAATTATTTTTTGGCTAATTCACAGTTTATTAAAAATGCTAGTAGTATCTTGTGCAGGAAACTACTCTTCACATTTTCTGTTGAGTCTGCAATGTTTCAGAAACCTGTGAGGTCTCTTCCTGTTCTCTACAGCTCATAATATTATAAGCTCCTTTTTCCATGTAGAATAACTGAATAATCCTTTATATCCATCTCTCATTTGTGTAAACAATTTATTAAGTTTTATGGGAGCAGCTATATTACAGTTGATGAAGTTACACCTTTAGGCAGCTCTAGATGTTTCCATGGAATTAGTTTTGAATAACTAGCCCAAAGAATTAGATTCTTGAAGCTGGCCTGGCACACACCAAGTGATAAAGCAAGCAGCAGGACACGCACTGCACCTGTGATTTCTGGCTACAGTGGCCCTCCAAAGAAGCAAATCCACAAGTAGAGGATGATGGAGACATACAGCCACATCCCCAAATACATAACAAAACATAGCTACTGAAGTAGCTGTTGTACAGCACATGGAGTGGGCAAATAAAACTAGAGACTGAACTCCATCCTTTCAAAGTTCACCACCAGCAGTTAGCAGAGAGAGAGAGAGTGAGTTTTGGTTCTAATAAAGTGGTTGTTTTGGAGTTTGGGTTCTAGAAGTAGTTCTAATAGAACTGGTTCTGATGTTAGTCTGATGGACCAACGAGTTTAAAACTTGGAATTTCTACCCCAAATCCACATGCGACAGTGATCACAAGTCTTGCAAAAAAAAACATTGTGTAACACTCCAAGATATTCTTTTTTTGTGTATAGTCTTTTAGTCTTGACTTTTCTTGGGATGAATGGGGACAATACTCAGTGATTTTATTTGTTTTCATGAAAACTAGTCAATAGAAAATCTCAGCTTTGAAAATCAAAACAGTCAGTAGCCTAGAGTCCTATGTCCTTTAATGCTTACTACAAAGTTTTCAAGGGAAAAAAGGATGGCTTATCACACATTTGGAACTGAAATGAATGTATTAGCCTCATCAGTTCAAAAAGACTACCTATCTACAACAGAATCATTTGCAAAACAATGATATTTTAATCACATGATGTTCCAACCTGATGCAGTGAAAGAAACTGAGGTGATAAATCTCGTAGGAAAAGTATCTAAAATTTCTAGTCCAGTATAATTATAACTAAATATCCATATTGCTGATGTTATTCTTAATTAAAATGTATCAAAATAGCTGCATGTAATATTATTGAAAGGTAGTAGGTGAGGCATTTTATAACAGTCATTTTTCTGACTTAGCAAATTACCAGCTGTTGTTATTATTCCATTTATATACTGCAATATAAATGATACATTATTAATAATATTATATATTTAATAATAACCCATTATAACCCATTATAAATTATGGAATAATTCAATTCTTTCCATTAGGAGAGGAACATATATACATAGTGTTATAATCATATTAGATAAAATAATCTTTAAGCATAATGAAAACAGGATTTTGCAACAAAATTAAACTAGGACAACATTTTCACTTGGTATCTTTATTGCACGAGTGTTGTCACTGTGTACAGTTATAAAGAGAATTTACATCTTACTACAAACAAAAATATATATTGTTCTTTAAGAAAGAATTGAAAAAATGAATTAAAAAACTATACATATGAAAACATCCAAGAGAATAATGAAAAGTTTTGCAAAATACAGCTGCACCACCAGTAATTGTATATGTCAGCTTCTGAAACAAGAAGCTACTAGAACTATATACATTAATTTTTCTGGGTGCCTTTGTCAAAGAGGCAATCAAAAATTGCTGTTTACCCAAAAGCTGCCTATATACTACTCAGCATCTACCAACAAATACAGCAGCCTTCCCCTTAACCTCCTCCCTCTGAGTATATCCATGTCAGTAGTCAACGCGCTGCAAGACACCACAATAAGAATGCTTTATTTTCTGTTTTCTATGCATTCCCTGAGGTTATTAGTTGCATACTTAGGTAAACCTGCAAGTGAAAAATGAAAGAAACCCATGGTACTGTTGTCAAGCAATTTATTTTAAGACTGCAACTTCAAATATTTAAGCACAGCAAGCAAGAAAAGGCCATAAAATCTTGAAAGAATGAGGTCTGCTCTTGTTCTGTAATATGCCAGGCACACAATAATTACTGCATTAACGTGAAAGTTGCAAAGAAAAGACGAACATATTACTCAGATTACAAGTCAAGCTATTGTGATAGGACAAAGGAGAAGAATCAAATCAATGCCTTGACTACAGCTGCTTTATCAGGAAGTGCCCACAAACAATACTCAGTGCTTTCCTTCATGGCCATGCATTAAGGCTGCAAATCTTCACTAGTGCTCCACTTGGGCTCTAAATTGAAGGTGCAATTACTTGTGTTCTGACTGCAGCCAAGCTGATTTGCAGGCTCCATTGGGTAATTAGGCACATGAATGGAAGAAATCATTGGTAAAACTAATTGCAACTCAAAAGACTGCGTCTGAAAATCCGTGTCAGAATTGACCTGATAGCCAGAAGGAAAAACAAGTGGAAGTTCGCTCATCTTACACAGCACAAGCAGCCGTGTGCAGCTCGACTTCCCCAGCAACACCCTCTTCTGTGACAGTGTTTCCAAAGACTCCTTCTTACAGAAATATAAAGAATTACAAGGCCACTCTCATCTCAGAGGAGAGTATCTCCATGACCCACATCTATCCTGACAGCTATACCTGAGCAGCCAGCTAATGACAGGTAAATTAAGGGCAGATATAGATATTACCAGATAGATCTAACATTTAAATGTGTATTTAAAGAAACAATGATCATATTTTCAATTATATGTGATTTCCAATTGTACATCTTCTGTGCATCACTGTCTTCTGTGATTACAACAGTTATTTTTATACCTATTTTTGAACGATAATCACAGGATGGGTAAAACTTCATTACGCTCTGTAAATTGTGGCACATACTCCAAGGCAGTAAACAATGATTGCCATTACGCTAACTTAGACAGAAATGCGGGCACCAGCAGTAGCCATAACATCAGTTATATTATTTTTCCCTCAGTTTATTTTGCATTCTACCTAAATCATTCCATAAACATTGCCAAAACTGAGATGTTTTATCCATTTCAGTGGGTTCTGAGTCTGACTGCAAGTAACCAGGGAACACAGATGACACAAGGTCAAAAATATATATATTACTCAGAAAGAGTATGAAAAAATTCCTTTAGAGAAACATAAGAATTTATACCTGAAGAGCTTTCTAAAATGTGACTCTGTAGTGCTTATCCACTTTTATTTCCCTTATTTCCAGGTCTTCTGTCTCAATTGTCAGCTTTCTGTCTAAGCCTATATTCAAACTGGTGTCGTAGATTTGTTATCACAAAACAGTGGAAAACCCTGTGGGGGAAAAACAAATCTCAAACAAAACAGGTAGCTCAGAAATTCAAAATTCTTGCTGCTTGGCAGTATAGCACCCAGATTCAGTCTTCATGTATGCCTATTTAAACCTTTTGAATTTAGCCACTACTTTTTGAAGACATCTCTTCAAATAGATAGAATCTTCACATGCTCAGCTGCTCTGCATATCTGGGCATCAGTAATTAAATCACAGTGCAGAAAACTTAAGTGATGCAGGGATGAACACAGCAGTGGAAGACAACTTCTTTACGGGAAGCCCCCAGGACCCCAAAAGGGATGATAAGATGCTTATCCATTCTGAAGGTAGACTCAGATGAAGAACAACTACTCAAGGATGAAAAGTGCCTTCCCACTGTGGAAAGTTATCCAGATGCTGCATTTCTTCCACTGGAGGAAGTGTATTTTTTTTTTTTTTAATTTAGCAAAACTAATTTAATGGACATATAAATACTTTTTATATATCAAAGATAAAGCTATATTGTAAGCTCATAAAAAAAAAAATAAATAAAATGGTGTGTAAAAGTATTTAAACAAAAGAGCTTAGCAATGATGCCATGTTGCCAAAATGCTTAAGTCCAGAGTTTTAGCAGATATAGCCATTTTTCTTAGTAAAAATCTTTCCAAGGCAAAATCAACTCTGCAGAGTCTGTATCAGAATAATGCTTCCACTTCTCATCTACGTATTTCCAGTGTACAGGCATGCTGCTTTTAGGTGTGATAATTTAGTTGTAGCGGAGTGGCACCCTGCTCAGTAACCTGCTCAGTAATTCCTGAAAGGAAGAAGTACCAGAGCTGCCTACATCAATGCACTTACTCTAGCAAGGCCATTTCGAGGACAAAATCCAATTATAACTTTGACATAGTTTTACCTTCAAAACCAAACATGAAAGTAATAGTATAATATGCTTTACTTCCCTTGTCTATTTTTTCTATTTTAATTTTCAAATTTTAATGAACAAAGGCACTCCAGAAGCAGATCCATTATACAAAAAATAGGCTCCCGTCTTCAAATATGACCTTTTAATTAAAATATAACAGATCATTAAAAAAAATATTTCAGCAGTTGAGAACTCTGAAAATACAATTCTCTTAAAACTTTATAAAGAGAGAAGTGATGGCTGAAGTTACATGCAATTTTATTCTCAAGAGAGAAGTAATACTTACTTGCAATGGGAGCGAGCTAAAAACTGATTCATTTTGGGGCTGAACTTGGGCACAGAGGTACAAGCTAAAGTCATAGACAACCGAGGGGAGTCATAGACAGCCCCTCAGGTGAGAGGTCCAAAACACTTCCAAGAGAATATCTAAAGCACAAAGCAGCACAGTTTTGGGAGGCAGGGAGCAGACTGTCTGGCAGGTAAGCACCACTGTCCCCCAAAGCACTGCCACAAACAGCCAAGGCTGTGCAGTACCCCAGCCACCGAGGAGATCCACGCCTGTCTCAAGGGACAGGTTGCCCCTTGCTGTCAGATTCACAAACCTGCTCACAGAAAATGCCAGGTACTTGATTAAACAATCACAGTTCCCACATGCCAAACAACACGACCCCAAACAATCCTAAAATAAAATTTGGAGCACGGTCAATGGCAGGGCTGCAGAGGAAATAAAATATAGAATATAAATATATATTCTCTATATATAGAGAATATATATAAGTGGCAAAGAAAGCACAACCAGGCTGACAGTGCAGCTGCCTTGGAGCCAGGAGGGAAAGGTAACCCTTCAACATAGCCTACAGCAGTGCCTACAAGAGGTGAGCTCCTCAAAAAAGTGAGAAAGTCAATAAACCTCACAGAAAGAGCAGGGTGGAAATGTATGACAGAACAAAGCAAAATAAAAGGATATGTAACAGATCAGAGTCTGGCTTGAGAGAAGACCTGAGCAGGTTACCATCCATGCTTGGTCCTGAGGAAAAGCTCTGGAGGGGAGGAGAGGCGTGGAGGCTCCTGCCTTGCCACAGGAGGAACAGAGGACAGGCAGCCTTGGAGGAAACAACAGCACATGCCTCTTCCCAGTGCTGCATCCTTTTCAAGTAAGTGTCCTGGAGATTTCACCATATCTGCACCCCGCCTCTCCAAACATCACGTTTAGCAAGAACAATGCAGTGCGGTGGCTGTAGCAATGTGAGATGAGCAGTGCTCCCTTTCAGTCACTGAGCTCCTGCCCTGTGAAGCCAGGCAATGGGATAAGAAAGGGGAAAAGTGTGCTTTTCTAGCAGAGTGAGGAGTACACACGCTGAATCTGCTCAGGAATCTTGCAAAAAAAAAAAAAAAAAAAAAACTACACACCAGCAGCTCCTTTTGATGTGCTCCCAGAAATAGGGCAAGTTCCACCATCATCACACAGACCGTTAGGCCACCTCAGATCTTAAACCCATGTATGCAGGAGCAGTCTACCAGGAAGAATGATCGTTTGTCTTCCCCAGAAGTTTCTACTGTAGGAAAGCTTCATGCTCTTGATGTCAGCAGCAGGAGAGAAAATTCCTAACTACACGTTACCTACCTCACATCACATCTGTGTGTGCAGCACTGGAGTCAGCATAACAAACTCACCCCTCTCAAATCTTTATCGCACTAAGAAAGCTCTTTTTATAAATATTTCTTTAACCTCAGTTTAGCAAGAGATACCATTCATCCACAAGTACCCATCGTGACATATCTTCCCTGAACAGATTATTTTTATTAATTTTTTTTCTCCATTAGTTCTTATCTTAAAAAAAAACGTCTTTCTTGGACAGCCTTGATGACAGAAATAAGATAATAGTGGGAGAATGGTCATGTATTACTTTCTGAACACATTGAAGCAGTGAGTTTCAAGAAAATTTTCTGGGAACTTCCCCTGATCCCAGTTCCCTGTGCAAAAAGAGCCCGAGAGCGCTGCCTGTGCTGCAGTACATGGCACGTTTTGAAGTGAAATATGTTCCACTAGCTGCCCACCCTTTCTTTACCCTGCCAAGACTATAAGTTTTATTATTAGGTAGAAGTTAACAATTCACGCAGCATTTCGAGTTTCAATATTTCTGTTTGGTGCCTCACTGTGTTGCTCAGAAGAGCTCTGCTGTCTGGGCTTCAGATGCCAATGTGGATCAGAGCCAGCCTTAAAAGTATGTAAATTTGCACTGCCAGAGAAGTAATGATTAATTAAAGGCACAGGAATTGGATTCAAAAAGATGTTCGAGGTAACATTAATTTTACAACTATCTCAATTAGTATTCCATACAAATGCCTAAGACTGCATATATTGCCAAACATTATGAAGAAGCAGACTTCTGAGAAAGATTATAAGACGTAGAAGTTTTCACAATGAACTTTTTTTATCTTCTGACTGGGGGGAGAGAGAGAGAGGGAGGGAGAGAGAGAGATGCAAGGCTTCTTTTTTTTTTTCCCAGGTTACTATAAATCAGTCCACTACTTCAGGGTCAACTGCCACTTCTTGACAGCAAACAGAGATAAGAAGACAGAGTTGAAGATTAAGGTTTATCTCACTGCAGAAAACTGAACATTTTAGCATACATTTTCACAACAATAATGAGTTTGGTGTGTTGTGTTTTTTTTTTACAGCTTCATAAACAGTACAGTAGACCAGATTCTGATTTCAACTCCCACTCTGAGTAGCAATACCAAAACGAAAGGAGATAATTCCAGTGCAGATGAAACCCAAACTGAGCCCATTTTTAACTTGGTCAGAGTAGAGCGGATATCCCTCTGTATTGCCAGGTTAAAGTAAGGGGGTCACCCAAATACAGATTTCCAGGACAATGACAAATTCCCCTGCAGAACCACACCTCATAACCATATCAAGAATTTTCCAACTGAAAACAGCACATTATAAAGAAGAGATAGAAGAAGCCCTGCTGAAAGGGTTATTACAAAAAGGATTGTGTACCCTCCTCAACCAGGGCTTTGCCGATGGTGAGACACACTAATTGCTTCAGGCACAGAAGGCAGGGATTGAATCTGAAGGTAGGACTCAATATAATTCATTTTTTTGAAGCTATGCCCTTGACGATCCTCAAAGCTGCTACAGCTTTGGTTGAGTAAGCCCTGAAACCTTCTAGGATTGAAGACCCTTCACTTCTGTAAACACTTTTCGTACAGTACTTGAACAAAGGTTTCTGAAGTAGCCAATTCTTTCTCAACTTCTCCAAACATCCTAAAACACTCCCTTCTTAAATTCTGTGGGTCTCTCAAGAAAAATGAACCACCCCTCAGGAATTTAGACAATAGAAAATGCCTTACAATTTCTTCGATCCTTCTGAGAATTGATGCACCCTCATTTGAACAAATAACTGTTATTGTGTGCTAAACCTAGATCTGGATTACTAGGTGCCCATCACAATAATGAACCAAGCATTACTCAATATCAATATTCTATTTTGAAAATGTAGTGTTTTTCAGTGTAGATATCATGAAGGGAAGGTCCTCCAACACTAGTGTCTGCATGCATTCCTTATGTGTTTTCTTATTCTAATCTTCTCTGCTTTTTACTTATCCTTTAGTGTAGTAACTTTCTACATTTTCCTGTATCTTAATATACTTTTCTTTGGCAAATTGTTCCTATTCTTCTCCACCAAATATTTGCAGACAAACCTGTCTTAAAGTACTGCCTAGCAAAGCCTTTTTTTCCTATGAACATGCCACATTTGCCCAAATTCTTAAATATGTCTTGGTTTCCTGATCAGGATTTACCTTTCCTAGGTACTGCCCATGCTATCGGTGTTTATAAATCACGATGAACATCTCCAGATCTGCATGTCCACTAGTCCTCTGCTAAGACCAGAACTAAGTATTGAAATAAAACACTAATGGAAACTGTTCATGTTCTCTGCTTTACACCGAAGCAAATGCACACAACCAGCTTGTGCCTGTTCCAGTACAGCCTCTATAGGATACTGAGGACAGGAAGCCAATGATTTTGCCCCCCTCCGCTGCTGACACACACCACTTCTTCAGCCAAGACAAGAGACAGAGAGCTCTCCTGAATTCTTTCCTTCGGCTATATTATTTGCCTGTAATTTCTCTAATGAACATACCCTCCCTCTAATGTTTTAATAATGCATTAGTTTCTGGAAAATATGGTTTATATGCCTTCCTCAGTCTTCAAACTATTAGAGAATACATGTTTTTTTTCTAGCCTCTGATGAAGAACCCAAAATAAGACAAGGATTGTGTTGCTTTACCAAAATCTTATTTTAACAGCATGGCAATGTCAGGTCCTGAAACCTTATCCCTGTCCCCTTGTTACAAAGGGATATTTAAAAAAAAATAAAAAAAAAGTATATAAAAAAATTATTGTGGTCACTACAGAAAACCAGCAGCTTAAAATAGAAACTAATGATAGCTTTACTCATAGGAGTATAGTACAGGACATAATTCATATGTCAGAGATGCAAGTACCATTTCCTGAGGCAGATGACAAAAAAGCTCATCAAAATAACTTAAATGAAAGTACTGTTGATTTTTTTTTTTTTGAAATTCAGGACAGTAAGGCAAATAATTTTTTAAGTCCAATATGATGACGGTATGGGAACTTTATGCTGCCTTCATCTTGTTTGAGACTCAGGAAATAAGAGCAGTAACAAGCAGTTCTGTTAAGGACAAAGCACTGACACAATGATATAAATAGCAGATACCGAATAAATGAGCATTCAGTATGAGTTCATTATGCCTCCACAGCAAATCAGCTATTCTTGTCTTTGGAATTGATGTATCTGCTCCCAGTTGTGTGCTGTAGAACAAATATCAAAGTTCAACCTATTTCAGAAAAAAATTCAAGTCAGGAAAAGTAATCTGAATAGAAACAGTGTCCAAAATTTTGGCTATTAATTCATTACATGATCAGAAAACTCTTAATAGTACACTCAATAGATTTGAGTTACTACTGGTAATCTTTAACACAGAAGGCACTAAAAATTTACTCAAATTTGCCAAGGATGTGACATGAATCTACCAATTCATCTATCTGATACATTTTACATGATTTTTTTATATACAACTTATACACAACACAGTAAGGTACGTGCTTGTGACACTGGCCAAAGGCTGTTCCAGTTGTGGGACGTTCCATTCTCCCATATCCTGTTACGGCAAGGTCCCTGGGAAGCTCTCTGACAGTGCTCTCCCTCTTCCCCGCCTGACACAGGGTAACAGAGTGCCTCAGGGCTTGCACCTGCACATTATTATCCTCATTGCCGGTGCAACAAACAAGCAAGGCTCCTGCGACACTGTGCAGCCTCCCAGCATGGACTCCAGATGAAGGCTCGGCACCTGGTGATCTACCAGTTCTTCTCCCCTACATTCAGTTTACCAGTCATTTTTCTCTTTCACATATGATCTGCTAACGAAACATCTCAAAAGATGGGCTTCCTATCCAGCTTAGCTTTGGCCTGATACAACTGGGATGCTGTTCCTTTTCTCTCCTCCACTCTCAAGATCACAACTCCCTCTAAGCATTTGAGCAGAGGCAGACTGCCTGTCTTCCTGTTCTGGGATTATGTTTCTTTCTCCACAGTCACAGAATAAAAAACAAATCAAGCCATTTTGTCTTTAAAGGCCACTAGGAAGGAAAATTCATTGGGATGTATCCAAAATGTTAAAATATGAATTTGTACATGCTGGATATTACACCGCAAATCCTTCTACCAAAAAAAAAAAAAAAAAGAAGACCGAAGTTGAAGTCTAATCATCATCAATGTGTCAAAGCAAACTAATCCAATAACCCAAAACGAGCTGCTGACATCCAAATCACCTCTGAATGACCAAATCTGGATCATTCTTCCCACTGGAACTTAGTGCAAAATGGTTCAGCAAAGATGCTATATATCTTAGTTATGACTCTAAAAGGACAAGGGCTGAAAATTTGCTCAAAATATTTATATACTGATTATTCATCAGTATTCCTGGGTTTATACTAAACAGTATTGAATACATATTATTGATAAGGACTCTTACAGCACTAATGAATTCTTCAAAATGCCCTGAGAAGTTCCTTTATGTAAATATCAGAATCGCTGCCAAAACATGTACAAAAGCAACCTGCCAATCTGCAGTCAACAAGCTTATGTTTGCCAGCTTGCAGCAAGGACAACCGTGTCCTTCACTACCACAATAAATACTGTAGAGATTATGCATTGCAAATACCTGGCAATAAAATTAAAAGAAATACTTCATATCTAGTACTATCTTGTACTATTTAGTAATAGAGTACTTTGCACTTTACAAAAGTCATGTACTATACAAAAAGTCTAACAAGTGTGATTTTAAAAATTGACAACTAATCTGGAGCACATGACCTTTCAGGAAACTGTTCACAGTTCCCACTCCTTCTAAAAAAACAGGGATATATATATATTATATTTTCTTTTATGAAGTCATTTTACTATTGTTCCATTTACTGACACTTAATTTTGTACAACATTCTTGTGAGAGAATATTGCATTTCTATAGATTTTCCTCCAAGTTTTGCAAAAGGGTTCAATGAACCAGTGTACTGCATTATATTTTCAAAAGGCTACCAGTTAGTGAGCTTCAAATTAGTGCAGAGCTTTACAGCACATGCTGTAAAAAAACTGTAAATAAAATACACCATTGAACTAACCTGCTTCCCTAACTGTGGGTCTGCTTCTGCTCCTATCTCACCAAAATTTGGTACCCTGCAAGATGAGTGTAACACTGTTTTAGTTGACACAGTGTTCAGAGTATTCACTGAGATAAAAATAAGTGCAAGATTTGCTGGCAGCAGTTGAACAGTAAACGCCTTCCCCCTGGCTGATGAAACCGTCAAGAAGAGTGAGCGCTAGTAGGATAAATGAGGTCACTGTTTGCAATTCCCTGCCAGCTTGCTGGTTGAAGAAAACACCATTCGTCAGTAAACTGAAAGCAAAACACACTACACCACAAAGCTGTTCATAAGTCTTCACCCACTCCCTCCAAAAAAAAAGAAAAGAAAAAAGAAAATATTTTAATTCATAAACACATCCTGTACACCCCTAAACTGGTATAAAGATGATATTCATTTAACCAGTGAATATAATGTCAAATGTAGTAGCAGTGGCAAGAAATTAGGATAACACAAAAAAGCACTAAAATACATGCAAAAGCAGCGGCTGTACCACTGCTTCCTACCTAGCTTCTCCAGAGGCATGCCGCAAACTCTCAGAGGTCCAGTATTTACAGGGTGCCATTAATTCACACACAGCACGTTCATCATGTTAATCAGCCTTAATAAATAGCTCTACCCCAGGGCTTCAGGCAATCCTTTGATGCTCGATCTGGCTGCACTGAGGAACTGCTCCAGGAAATGGATTTAAGACTTTTAAATAGAATACCTGCAGAGCAGGCAACTGTGATGCGGGGTTAGTGGTACAGCACAGGGAAGTGGTGTGCACCAACCCAGGATTTCTCCAAGTCCCTACAGACACCAGATCCTGGCATCAAAGCCTTCCACCAACCTGAGGTTTAAGCTCCCCGGTGTTACCACCAAACGAAGAGCTGCATGAGATAGTTTGTGGCAGGCCATTTGACTAACAACAGCAAAATCTTTACCTTCATTCATTTTTAATTAGGCTTTGTCAATAAGGAACCCTGGCTGAGCTTTGCAGAGGCCCCACTACTGCTGTATGCAGCACTGGCCCTGTTTATCCTCATCAATTCTAATCCCACTTTGAAAAACAAAGTCTCAGCATCAGGAATTAAATACATAAAAAATGAACAGGGGCATGATCACACAGGCCATTTGTTCCCTTTAAAAACTGCTTATATATAAACAGATGAAAGAAGTACTGTGGAGATACAACCGAGGACGGTTTGACAAGCCTTTCAGGGAAAAGTGCTTCCTAATACTGACAGGGCGCAGGAAAAAGCAGCTTGCAAAAAGTCAGGGAAGGAAGCAAGAGATTGTGCATGCAAATAGCCCTCTTCACTGCTGAAAGTAACAACTAAGCCAGATCCACGGAGAGTAGAAATCATTAGCAAGTGCCTCCAATCCACTAAAATAACCCTGAGTCTCAACAGCATCTCCCTCCTCCTCACCCGGCTTCTTCACTTTTTTCCTTTCCAGCATAAATTCACAAAGATTTCTCAGCCAAATCCTTGTTGCTTTCAATGAATGTAAATAAATACAGGAAATAACTACAAGAAATCATGAGTGTCCAGAAAAGGGCTGATTGAAAAATCTGCTGCATGCATATAGATATGTCTACTCTTTTTGTACAAGAAATCTTTCAGGACAGAAACACCCCATAATTTATTAACTATGTTTATGATCACTTTCAGTATGACTTCAAATACTCTCTCCCACAAGGGAAACTCATCACTGAGCTCTGTGTTTCAGCTTTAGGTTAAATATGCCCCAGAAACTTGTAAATTAGGAGCATCATTAATTTGAACAGATACAGGCCTGCCAGTGAGGGCACAGCCTGGCACACATGGGCACGTGCCAGATTGGCAGTCACTTTTAATCCGTGTGGCTTCTTCCATGTCATGATGATGCAGATTTATAGATAAATAATCCTCCATCAATCCTAGTTGTAAGAACAGATTAAAAATTCAGAGCTTAATTTATATTAAGCAATTTCCCTTTCCACTTCAAGTAATTTTCTGTGAATCCTCCTGGTTTGTCCTTAGTACTTGAAGTGCCACAGAGTGAGATTTTCACTTTCCTGTACAGTGTAGCAGAAAATGGTTATCTGTGGCCTTCACAGCACCACCACACAGAAGTGCCACTACCACAGCAGGACCATGCTGGACAGGCTGCATGTGGGATGGAGAGGCCCTGAGGCCTGGGGCCTCACATGGCTCGGGAACGCAAGTCGTTATTTTTCCCAAGTTATTCCCAAATTCCCTAATATTTTTTTCAGATACCACCTGGGCCTTAGGGCTCTTCTCTTCATGAAGACAGATATCTTTTCTACACACAGCCCAAAGGCATGCTGACCAATGTTGATGTATGGTATCAGTAAGTGCTGTGCTAGTCATGAGGGAAGGATACTGAGGAAACCAACGTTGGTACTTCGAAAAGATGGAAATTTTTCCAGAGGCAAAACAACACAACTAGAACTTAAGAAGCTTAAGAGCTTTTAATTTCCAAAGCCAAGACAATTTTTGTAGCGTTTCACTTTCTGAATACGTTAACCCAGCAGTCAGACAGTGCCCAAAGAGGACCACTTTGAAAGAGCGCTTGGTGAAAAAACAAAAACTTGTTCCAGCTTCAGTCTGAAGCTCATTCAACAACATGCTGTATCAGCTGAGGATTTCCTGCAGGCTCCATTGTTGAAAAAGGATCTAGAAATGCATGTTTTACAAATATCTTCCATCAGAATTTCCTTTATCTCACATAAAGATAAAGGTGCTATTGTGGTAAAATGACTTCTGGTTTAACTGGGTGACATTTAGAGTTATCTGTGATACGTTTTTCCCCGTGACAGTATAAAACTTCATAAAATTGGACTGTGCTTGATTATTATCGCACTTTATTAGAGAACCTTGTGTTAAGAGATGGGTGAGAAGTCTATAAATCATGAAAAGTAATCAAGCATTTATCTGATTACAAGTCTTTTTTTCTTCTTCTTCTTTTGAGGGAAAAACACAGACAGGTTGTGTCTCAAAGATGTGCTCACATCACAACTGAACAATGATAAAAAAAATAAAATAAAATAAAATAAAATAAAAAACACATTACTGGGAAGAATAAATCACTCCTTAACTGTTTCCTGCTGTCTACAGTATCAGAGCTATGTTCTCTGCCAGCTTTCATTCCATGATGTGCCTGCTCAGTCACAGACAGTCACGTAGATAGAATCAATCCTATCTCTTTCTGCACATCAGTGAGTTACACTTTGCCATGGTCCATGTGGACCCGTTTTACTGACTCCACCTGAGGAGGGATCTGGCTTTGAGCCTCAACATAAAGCATGTATGTAACCGAGAACTTTCTACTACAAGCTGATAAAAACACCGGAAAAAATACCCCATCCAGTAGCTGATGCTTCAAGGAGAACTGTAACTCTTTTATCTTGCCCTTTTAAAATCTGCAGAAGTGCTACAGTGATGATTTCCCCTCTATTCATCTGACAGCTAAAATAGAAAACACGATGGTTAAGATGGTTACCAGCTGTGGATCTCCAAGCAAATTCAAGGACTTGGGACAAGCCTCAGAGATGTTCATGTGCTGTATCTTCTCCTCACTCACTATTGCAAACACTCCCATGAGTAAGGCCAGGAAACAACCTAAGCAAAGTGGATTTTTACTAAACATTCATCAAGGCTCTCTTAGCACAGAGAAATTAATTCCTATGCTGATCCACACATATTCTTTTCCAAACAGCTTGCTGGTTGTTTTTAAAAAACACACAGTACAAAGGTCTTCAACTTCCTTTTCTTGTTCACAATTACAAAACATTAATCTTTGCCAGTCACTTTTGTATAAGGTTTACATGTCACGACACCAGGACACACTGATACAATGCCACTTTCTCTCTTGGGATACAGAAGCTATGAAATAAATGACATAATTCTCATAAGTCACCATAATTATGACAAAACTGTTTGGATATAAATGAGGCCCAAAGTACCTCCTGTGATTTTAGTCAGCACTGTTCTTACACCATTGCAGCAATGGCTCAAAGGTACTGCAGAGGAGACCCAGCTGGCTTTGACTGTCTTGCATAATTCCTCTTTGAACTGTTTTCTTGTGTTTGCTCTCCATTTCAAAAGGAAATGCAGGGAAACATCTGAAGAAAAGCCAGCTCAGACATTGCTATTTTTGATGCAAAGGAAATGTTCATAAAAATTGATTCTGAGAATGCATTTTTAATAGCAACCAACAAAAAAGAGTTCTTGTATTTTAGATTTAATCTGGAAATACTGGAACCTGAAGTCATTTCACCATGCTAAGATCCAAAATCTTTTCAGCATCACTGTAGATATCTAATTTAAGAGCAGAGTCACCCATGATTACTCTATAATTAACAGCAAAGGACTGATGACCTGAATTGTTACACTGAAATACCTAAAACTTGTCTCATCTTCTCTACTGATTTAAGAACTTCATATAAAGACTTAAAGTGAGGTAAGAAGACTTTCAAATTAAGAAGAAATTAAAATAAGCCCCGAAGAACAAAAAGCAACCCAGAAACTACCATAGGAGATTGTATGCTTTAAAAAGCCATATGGCTACTCAAGGTCTAAATATACAAAATTAAACACACAAAGTGTTTAATGCATTAAAATATGTTTAAAAATAGAATCAGTTGCACAAGAGCCCAATCAAAGCAAAACAACATCCCTTTAGATATCCACATGTTGGCAAACTCACGGGATTAATACAGTCAGAGCTGTAGCATTTTGTTTGAAAGAAGTCTGTAAAAGAAGATTAATTTTAGCAACTCAATGCTTATCAAATAAATAATTCTAGAAATACAGAAAATACATATTTCAAAGCTGTATTTTCAAATAATTATTTGAAAAGGCTTTGTCACCATGGCATGAAAATTGGTTACTGACTTTGTAATCGTTCCTGCCTCTAGAGTGGCTTTCAGGAGCCCAAGCACACCAGGCTTCAGCTAAATGTTGTGAGCATTTGGCACTTCTGAATATTGATCAGTCACGTTCCTCTCCAGAGAAATGAGTTTGCAAAATCAGTCTCGGACTTTCTTCTCAGTTCTACCAATGGCTGAGAGGTCAAACCATGCTTCAGCATCTGTAGCTCCAAACAGAGCCCAAATCATTGCATTCACACTCGGAAACATGAGAAAAATCACTGTGCCAGCGACATGCTGGTGACGAGAAACAAGGTAATAATACCACAACAGCATCGAGACTACGCATAGAACCAGAAAATACCAGAATGACAAGGTGCTGCGCTGCCCCTCTTTGCACACTTGGCCACCACGTGTCCATCTCCATCCCTGGCCTCTTCCATTACAACCATTCAGAACATGCATGGTCCAAAGGCCAGCAGCACCACTGGGCATGGAAACAGCCACAGCTTCACGGGAAACTTTCTGTGTGCATTGGTCTGCATTATGGAGCACAGCAGAGCCACCTGACCCACCCACATTGCAACCCTTCTCCAGTATTCAAACCACCAACGCCTCGTCCAAAATCTGCAGCTATAATAATATAAAAATACCAATTGCTGTTCCAATATCTTTTTTTTTTTTTTTTAATATATATATATCATGGGTGTACCATGTCCCACCCCTGCATGCTGCTGCTGGAGCCCTGCTCAATGGCCAGCAACAGGGGAGCAAGAGGCAGATTACATGCAGATAACCAATGTTTTCATTATGTTCAATTTCTGAACAGGAAAATGGGATTTGGAGCTTTAGCTTAATGTTCAGGGATTTGATGACTGGATTAAAGCTTTTTACTCACTGTTCTGTTACTCCTCTCAAGATTGGTTATTCTGCTGAGGGGAAGGGGTTTTGCTTAGGGGAAAGGGTTATTTGTTCTAAGCTGTATTGCTTAGAGTAAAGCATTAATACAGATCACATCCAGCTTTACCCATTCAGTGTCTTATATGAACAGAGACACTTTGGGAAGGCTGGTTTCTTCAAAGCTGTAGCACGTTGAATGAGAATACAGCTATTCTCCAAGCAGCAGGGCTACTTGTAGCTTCATTAATTTCTAAGAAAAATATCAATAAAATCTCCAACTGAATTTACACAGCACATGTCCCAAGATGAAGACTTAAGTAAATCTCAACAGTAAGAGCTACATGTTTATGAGCACTTCTGGTGAGAAGCTCTGTATTTTTGGGAATAATAACAACATTTTGCATTTTCAAAGCACCTTTCATTGTAGCATTTCAAACTGCTTCACAAATGTTAACTACCTAGAATGTAAACTGTCCTGGGAAGTAGGTACCATTACATCCAATTACAGCTCAGTTTAATATCACAAATGATTTGGTGCCTCCACATGTCCAAACTGAACTGTAAGCACTAGCACATCTTCCAGGGATGTGAGTGTATGCTGAAAAAATAAAAAGAATCAAGACGGGAAGGATAGACACTAGCTGTTATATATGCTAGATACCATTAATCCAGGCATGAAAAGGCTAGTTTTGGTCAGCGTCAAAACAGAATAAACCACCCTGTTTCTTCCAGAAACAATGTTTAGACTCTTTGAAAGAGCTGAGGAGGAACACGCCCACACAAAAGGGATGAGAGAAAGCCAGCATTACAACTGTGAAATCCTTTTCAAAAGCGACAGTTGGTTTGTCTCTGTTTTTAGAGGGCTTTTGCAACCTCCAGCTTCATTGGCTCAAGCTGAGGACCCCCACCCAAACCCCCAGGTTTCTGGACATACAGGAAAGTAGGACCGTGAAGGAGCTGAACATACAGCATGACCAAAAAGGACAAGCATTCACCCTGGGGTTCAAGGTACCAATGGTGGCTAAACGGTAAAATTTCTGAAACAGTATGCATGAATAATTATAACTCAGATAAAGTGTTAAAGTAGATAGTTACCATTACATGGTATGCTAAAGATATTCATTTAAATTCATTCACTGTACACATAAAATTTTTAGTATTCACCAAGGGTTCTTGAGCAAGAAAGGTCACCATGAAAATGATCCTACCATTTTAATTAAAGATTTTCAACCACCCTACAGCTACCTTTTTCTCCAAATATACTGCCTCTTTTTCCAGTTTGATGTGATTGTTTGAAAATTTTCTATTTATGTAGTACTTTAAAATATAAAATAAAATATTTTCACTTCAAGTGAATGAAATACTCTTCCCTCCATAGTCTCCCTCTATATGGAAAGACACCGTCTCCATTTCAGAGACAGTCAATGCAAACAACTGGTGGGTTAGGTTTGTCACACTTCCATTTTAGAAAAACTGAAATAGAAAAATGGAAAATTGAAATAACAGTTTTATCAGTCATCTGCCCAATTCTCATCCTATCTATTAGGATTTAAGGAAAATGTCTCCCCCAAATGTTAGAAGAGCAATCCAAACTTGGATGAGGATCGAAGTCCTGTCACAATATAAACAAAACTTTCCAAAACACTGAGCAGCCATTTGCTCCCTTGGAACTAAACTGGAACTGTCGAAGTACAAAACTGCAGAAATAAAGTCATAGGTGCCATGTAGTTGAAGAATGGAGCCTTCTGAAAAACAGTGGCTGCTCTGAAGAGAAAGAATGACAGGCCCTACAACCTTGGACAAAGTCTTTCATTGATCACTAAAAAAGATGGGATATTGCAGCAATTTTGACAGACTCAGAGCTGCATGCCCCAGTACCAAAAGCCCTGGTTCAGAGATCCATAATGGAATGTGGTTTTGGTGGTGAAAACAACTCACCCACATTAACCTCTGGGCAGCCACCAAATCCTGTTTTTACTTAGAAGTCTTATACTCAAGGTGAAATTCTAGAGAGTTTTAAATTCCACGCTTCATCAACATCAGAGAACGCTGCGTACAGAACGCAATGCCTTTGGGCAATATCTTAAAAGCCAACTAACTTCTGATTTTTCTCCAGTGATATCAAATCTTGATAACGGAGTTGTTTTCAGACTCTTCAAGGTAAGGTACAGACACCTCTGATTCTCAGAAGAGGACTGGAACATGGTCAGAAAATAGAGGCATTTTCCCTAAGTATTACTTTAAACTTAAGCCCTAAGGGCTCAGTTGCTTATGGGCAGGGATTTTTTAGTAGCAACAAGAGTAACAAGGACAGGGATAGCCATGAAATATAGCAAATAACAACAAATCAGAAAACATTTTGTGGTGTTGCTAGTTCTTCAAGTGGGATTTGTAAAACAGTGTGGAAAATACCTTCATAATATGAAGAGATTATTTTCATCGCCAGACTCCTCTTCTTCAATGTAACCTGATGACAAAACCTTTCTCAAAGGTAGAACAAAACCATGCAAAAGGTATAGTCTTTTCCCATGTGGAAGAATCCATCAATTTCACCTGGAGTAGTCCATCCCAGTGGAATGAAAATGTGAAACCTTTACAGGTTCAGAAACAGCTATTAGGTGCTTTCTGCAGGACTGGTGGACACTTATGATTCCCTTAAGATATTTCACAGAGCTCACTAGTTTATTTAATTGGGCTTGGAAATCTCTCAAATGCTCATGAAATTTTAAGGATTTACACTCTACATGCATCCCTCCTCAACAATAAGGGCTCTTACTTCTGGCCTGGAAAAATACATCCCTTATTCTATGCACAAATATTTGTGGCTAACACTCTCTGGTGACTACTTTTTGCAGAGATGATTAGGAAATGCAGAGCACCTCCCTGGATGTTGTAAAAGAGATCTGCTGTGGACAAATCACAAACAGAGGAGCAAGCTGTTATAATGCGTTATATATACTGATGTGTACAGAAATGAAAACACAAGACATACTGCAGGAGAAAGCTCTGTGTGTGTGTAAAATATATAAAAATCATGAACTGGTAAACACATATGAGTTTGTTTCAGGAGTAACAGTGTTGCAGGACTTTATTGTGAAACCAAAGGCAAAACACCATCTCTGCAGGTGTGCTTTAAAATCTACTTCCATGCATTCTCATTGACCAAGGAAAACTCTCAGAAGAGCCCCACCATCACTAGTGCAGCAGCACCCAAAAGCACCCAAGAAAGCAGATTTGGAATAATTAAGACCATTCACTGATTCCTGAACAGCTAGTATATATATTCAAATGATGAGGTACTCAATCCAGAGAAGATAACCAAGTCCAATTTTTAAAGGGTTGCAGGATTTTATACAGTGAAATTCTAAGTGACTAGAAAAATAAAAACAAAAAGAACAAATGCATTAGTGTAGCCCAAAACTCAGCAGAAACTCATGCTCAGATAATTTATGTAATGCATATTTCACATTCCTACTGTTCTGCACCACACTGCAAAACCTGCTGTTATTACACGCTATATTGACATGTCTATTACTTTTCAACAAGAAAATCATTACTCTGGCTGCTTCTTGATCTTGTTGAGCTTTGTATACCTTACCTGGCCATTTCAAAAACACGAGCTGAAAAGCTGCCTATAAATCAGATACTCGAAAGAAAAATAAAAGTATTCTGCACTACTGAGCAAAGCCAGGGCTATACTGCATCAAAATCCACCATCCACTTTTTAACCATACCATCACCTAGAAAAACTCGCACTAGCAGAACGGAGCCAACATTCAATATAATGAAGTAGGCGCAACAGTGCTCCACCAGTCACAAAGGAGGCATTACCGTCTGCTGTTTGTGAATAAACTTCCCTTTGTCGTGATTTAATCAACCTTCATTTTTAATCTGCATACATAAAACATTAAATGCTAGAAGCTTTAATTACTTTGAAAAACACTTGCTGAATAATTTAATCTCAAAGCACAGTTTTCTCCATACCAAGAACCTCAAGAATCCTTAAGGGCAAAATCCTCACAGTAATCTATCAGCTACATCCGAGAGCCTTCAAAGAAACAGTTAACTCATTTTCAATGACTAAACATCAATTCTGCAATTACTTTTAAATACAAAACTTGTCTATATACAGTGTACAATGTTGGGAAAAGAGATATAATATGGCAAAATACCACCATAGAGCCAGTCTTGAAAGCAAGTCCCAATATAGCAGATATAAAACAAGGCTTTCCTTGTTGGGTGGGAAATACCACCCAAGGTACAGAACAACCAAGCAGATGGATGCTAGGTGAACATTACCCATTTGCACAGCCAAACTTGTACCTGCTGAAGCCACAAAACAAGTGTTAATGTAGCTTTCAGTCCTGCTTTTACTGAACCAACACTGAATATATTTACCAAGAGGACACATAAGAAGTCCCTTTCACTACACTAGCCAAAGAAATGAAAAGAAAGGAAGAATTTCCTTAACATGTATGCAGAAAATATGAGATCTGGTAAAATTAAAACTCATGAACTGTCAGACAGAAAAAAGGAGAAAGGGAAAGGAAAAAAAAAAAAAAAAAAAAAAAAAAGAAGAAGGTTTGCATTGTAGTGATAGCCCGATGGGGTCCCAGAACCAGAATTAACACTAGGTCATGGATGAATACCGACCATTGAATACAGCAAAAATGCAGACTTCAAACTTCTTTTCATAGTCACAGCTGCAGCTTTCAGACCCAAGAATAAATATATATTAAGTTTTGTCCGAAGCTGCATGGAAACTTTCCTAAGAGTAGGACTTCATTCTTCAAATTGCAGCTCTTTAGTAGTTCTCTTGAGCCCATATATAAGAAAGCCTATTCTTCCTTTGCTATTACAACAAAAATTTACAATAGCCTGTAAAAAGGGAAGGAGGAACTTTCTATCATTGTCAAGCAGCAGAAGGGGAAAAAAAAGAAAGATGATTGGTAAAGAAGGTGTGGGGTTTTTTTTAATACTAAGAGTTCATTTATCAAGCATGGTAAGAATACTAATCGTTCTGTAGAGCCTGTAAGGCATCAAAAGGAAACCCCATTATTCTGTCTCCTGTAGACTCCAGTCCATGACATTTCACTCATATACCTCTGTCTGCAGGACAAGAATCTTTCCTTGGGCACGTTTCCAGAAACCATTTTTAGTTTAAATACATTGAATGCAGCAGAATTCAAAACTTACCTCAGCAGTTCTATTATGAGCATTATATTGCCTCACTTAAAAAAACAAATATGCTCCTTATTTTACCTTTTTAAAAATAGATGAAAAGAAAAAAGGAAAGGAAAGGAAAGGAAAGGAAAGGAAAGGAAAAAGGAAAGGAAAGGAAAAAGGAAAGGAAAGGAAAAAGGAAAGGAAAGGAAAAAGGAAAGGAAAGGAAAAAGGAAAGGAAAGGAAAAAGGAAAGGAAAGGAAAAAGGAAAGGAAAGGAAAAAGGAAAGGAAAGGAAAAAGGAAAGGAAAGGAAAAAGGAAAGGAAAGGAAAGGAAAGGAAAGGAAAGGAAAGGAAAGGAAAGGAAAGGAAAGGAAAGGAAAGGAAAGGAAAGGAAAGGAAAGGAAAGGAAAGGAAAGGAAAGGAAAGGAAAGGAAAGGAAAGGAAAGGAAAGGAAAGGAAAGGAAAGGAAAGGAAAGGAAAGGAAAGGAAAGGAAAGGAAAGGAAAGGAAAGGAAAGGAAAGGAAAGGAAAGGAAAGGAAAGGAAAGGAAAGGAAAGGAAAGGAAAGGAAAGGAAAGGAAAGGAAAGGAAAGGAAAGGAAAGGAAAGGAAAGGAAAGGAAAGGAAAGGAAAGGAAAGGAAAGGAAAGGAAAGGAAAGGAAAGGAAAGGAAAGGAAAGGAAAGGAAAGGAAAGGAAAGGAAAAAGAAAAATAGCTATTGGTCCTTGTTATGATTTCTGCAAGATGGGGAACTGAAATGTTGTGCAGACCCAGATCTGGAAGGGGACACTTACTGTGTATCTGTTCACTACCTCAGCAGGTCAAAGTGAGGGACTTCTGTCTCATCCATCACTCTTATTTTATGTACTTCTTCCCACTGAGCTCTGACCAGCCTGTATTTTAGATGGAGAATGTGCTGGACACCCTGCTCTTAATGGCAATCCTCTACAGTAAAATGGACAACTCAATTCGCCTTATTAAGGGAAATGGTTTCCATGTCAATACGACTATTGCTCTCTCATTCCTCGATGTTGTACTTGGGCACACTGTCCCTGAGCACACAGACGGGCACCAAAAAACTCATGCTTACAGGTTACTGAAGAGCAGTTGACTGATTAAGACTCCATCTTGCTCAGCTGAGCCACAAGGGACTGTGCTAACAGCAAGAACAGGCAATGAACTTACAGACTTTATCTGCTGGGGTTAGACAAAAAGGGAATACTAATTCTACCCCAAACTACTGACATAAATGCTGCCTTAAAGTTAGCCCTATTAACCACTCTATAGCCAATTACTGAAAGATGTACTGGATCTACCTGAACTCCAAATGTATTCTCATTATTTGCAGCTTAAGAGTATTTTCCTAGAATAATGGAACGAGCTACCCAAGTCATGCAGAAATCCTGCAAAAACCCTTGTTCTGTTCCTGGTTTGCCAGTTTTTGATGCCCTAATCTACATCCCCTTTCAAGTTAGTGGTACTCTTTCAGGTACATTCACCTACACAGCATTATGGAAAACCTTGTATACTGCCTCCCCACCATGAAATTTTCATGCTAAAAAAAGACCAAAAAAAAGACTTAATTACAAAACATCATACGTTCTGTAAACCTCCAGCAAGATTTAAACTCATTATCTTTCCATGTGTCTATTCTCTCTCCCATGCCCAGATTCTGAGCTGTTTTTATCAGCATCTCTCTTGTGAAACTGAGAACTCCCCGGCACCTGCAACCCATTCATTTTTGCCAGTGTATTTCCATCTTAACCAGGGAGTCAATAGATACTGGTGTTTTTCAAAAATGGCAAATACCTCCAAACACTTAAGAAAAATAAAACAGTGCTACAATGAAAAATGTCTTACAAAGCAAATGTATCAGGCCTACAACCAGGTGAAAAAAAAAAAAAAAAAAAAAAAAAAGCACACAATTGCTTTTAAATCTATGCATTTATGCATCACCTTCTGTGTTTTCTAAAGCTCTGTGTATATTAGCAGGCAGAGGAGCAGAACTGGAGAGAGAAACTGTTCATGTTTAGGACCTGATGTCCACAATCTGCATGTTTCTGGGGTTTGCATGTGCCAGCTCTAGTCTGATTCCGGAGACAAATACCCATTAGCAGCTGGAGCACCCCAAGCGTTCTTCTGGAGCACATCACCTTGTTTAATTTCATCCTAAAGGAATCCAGTTTACACAGAAACTGTCGTGAGGTGCAAGCCAAAGTTCAATAAGTACAAGCAGGATTTGTTTCACTGGTATGCACTGGTAAACATTATTGCACTGCAACACTGAAATTACTGCAGACCAAAGGAAGGCCAAAGGGCATGCAAACAGTTGGAGATTATGTCAGTGCAAGTATTTCCTCCCTAGAGGTAAGCAATGCCCAAATGCATTCAGCATCTCTCCCAACCCACTGCAGGGAAGATGGGAGAAAGATGCCTGACAAAAAGAAATGGAGCAAGTAATTAAGAGTAAAGAGAATCACACCTTTGTAAGTTATAGTGGTTTAAAAGATATTAACAGCAGCAGGTAAGGACATTCATTTACTTTACACTTCCAATGCTTTATTTTGGCAGAAACTGCTGTTCCTTTCTAAAGTTAAAGGGAAGAGAAAAGGTTCTGTACTGAAGAACCATTTCATCTCAGGCAAGAAGTGGTATTAAGTCCACTTGGGCCGTAACTGAGGTGAACTAAAGAAAAAGAAGACACTGTATTGCATTGCACTTGCCTAGCCTACATTTTAGAAAGGAACCTTTACCCACTCAGAAGTGAGGAAAGATTTATGAAGAATATAATTGACAGTTTCCTAAATACAAACAAAACATTTAAGAAAGTACAACGTGAATGAAGGAAAGGATAAAGGGGAAAATTTCACAAAGTTGGTTTTGGAGGGGGAGGGTTGCTCTGGTTTTGGTTCTTTTTTGTTGTTGTCTTGCTTCTTTTTTGTTATTTAGAATAAAAAGACCTACCTTGACCTAGATTCCCAGATGAGCTGGGTGCCCCATCCCCAAGTAAAAAATCATGCAGGGAGGTGACCAGAATGAGGGAGATAAACAAAGCTCAAGAAAACAACATTTTCAGTTGAGAAACTTACTTTTCCTTTACACACTGAATATATTCCCTCGCTGTCATGACATATGGCCCTACACATGCTTCTTTCTGAAATTATCTATTGTCTCTCTGTATGCATTGTATGGACTGAAACTCCAGATTTTTGGTTTTGGTGTTCAGGATGTAAATAAAGCAATAAGATATACTCTGACCTGATACAAAGGACTGTGCTGTGCTGCTCACCGAGTTAGTATGCTAAGCCTTCTTTCAATTCTTCCTCTTCTTGGATAAGCAGGGTGGTTCTGCGCTACTAGCAATTACTCTATGAGGAAGAAGAGAAGGAACTTTCTTTTCCCAAATTCCTGTTCAAAGATGATACCATCTACCATGAAAAACAAGACATTCTGCTAGTATTTTGTTATATTTACAAGAATTAAAATAGCAGAGACCAGACATAAGAAGAATTTAGATTTCCTCTGATATCTCTGATGAGGATTACTTCATTTTCATTTGCTGACAAGTGCAGTCTTCAAGCTACAAGCTTAATATACATTAACATCATTAATGTTGTGGGATAGGAAATTAGAATGGGGAATTACTCTACTAGAATAAAAATCTATGAAATGTCTGTTTGCCACGGTTTCCACTAAAGACACCTTTCTGGCAGCTGAGACAGATTACCACAATGGCACTGTTGTTTAGCATGAGTATATTCTCTTCCACATCCTCAAAGATAACAACTTCTCAGTATATAATGAAATTACTGGATTGTGATGGAAGTATCAAAACACATGCACTTGTTATATATGTTATTGTCCTCTACTCAGAGACTCCTCTTACACTGTTTACAAAAGCTAGCATTGCATTCAATCAAATGAGACAACATTCTTCAAATGATTAGCAATGAGGAAATAAGAGTAAGGAGACAAAGATGACAAAGGCAGTGTTTAGCTTACAAAGAGAAATACAACATTGGTAAAGAAAGGCAGAAGGACTGTTGGAATAAAAGTATTAGAAAAAACTCCGAGTATAGAAGATTAAAGATGGGGAACTGGGGGGAAAAGGTATGATACAGCAGAGATGTAATAAAACTGAAAGTAGAAAACAGTGAGACAGCTTTGAGAACTGCTCATGCAGAACAGAGCAGTTTACAGCATCAAAAACATGTCTAAAAAGAGATTATAAAGGGGCCAAAATAACAGCTGAGGATGCAATCCAAATAGTGACCAACAAAAAGAAACTTCACTGAAGTCTTCGTGAACCCATCCAGCTCAGCTTTCATCTTCCTTCCCTCAGTTGTCAGTAGTCACAAAATAAGAAGTGTAGGGTATTAACACTGCTACTTTCGACTATAACATCAAGCTCCTTTTCTATCCATAGTGACAGGACACAAAAAAAGGGGCAAATCCTACCTTCAGCGCAGAATTGCTTGTAGAAACCCTTCAAGAAATACAAGATGCATATGCTATATATAGGTAGAAACCCTGTCTTTCTGGCAGTGGGTGAGCAAACCCCTTGCTTACAGTGACAGCTGACTTCAGGAATCTTTTCAGAACATGACTTATAATACTGGCATTGTAGTTCTGTTCGTTAAGTCTGAAAACGTGCCGCTACATGGAACATTTGCTACCAAACCCTTGAGAAAATGCCAATGAGGAAATCTGGATAACTACCTTTCATGCAGATTGAGTACTGCAGCCTGACCCATCTTACCATATACTAAAGGACTTTTTTTTTTTTTTTATCTTTTTTTTTTTTTTTCCCAGGATATAATATAAATGATTATAGTGCAAATTATATGATTAGTACTGTAGACATTATTCATATAAGTAGTCCCACAGCTTTCTAGGGTAATATTCTTGTAATTAAGTACATTAGGAACAGGCAAGGATGTATAAATATAAATATAAATATAAAGGACTGAAAGGTAACATGTATTCAATGTGCCACAATACAATGAACTTCTGAATTAAAAATAAAAAGGAACGTTTTGTAACTAATGCCCTTGCATAAGAGCTACCCACTCGCTTCAAAGTTTCTGACTTTGTGAGGTTATTACCTTGAGAAGATTTAAACTTATATTTATGCTTGATGACATCTAATTACTTGATACAATCATCTGTGCCCTAGAATAATAAGTCCTTGCCTAAACTTTTCAGTAGGATTTTGTTGTTTTGCAGTTCACACAGGGACGTTGCAGGATTCTTCATAAATCGGGTAAGAATGCCTAAAACAACATTTCCAGCAGGGACAACTAAGATTTTCTGCACATTTTCTTACTGATACCACCCAACTCTTACAGGCATCTTGTGTTTGTTTAGAACTTTCATTAGACCATCCGATCTAAACAGTTCTACCATAAAATTTAAAACTGCAGCACATCATTACTCCTAATTAAGCGCACTTAAGCTCAAATCCTTCCTCTGAAAGACTCCCCTAATATATATTAAACGCATTGATTTAAGCAGTCTCTGAAGCCTTAGGATAGGAAAGGGGGAAAGGAAGCCAGCAGTCCCTGTGCAGGCAGGAGCAGAAAGAACAAACACTGAGGCTGAACGATCAGTTGCACTGGCAGTGTTTGATTTAGTTTCTAGCACTCGGCCAGCATTCCAAACAAGTTTAATGGTTTTCCCACTAGCATTTAGAATTCTGTTCTTATTGTCAAAAAGCAAGCTAATATTTGCCCTGTTTGTTTTCTGGAAAGCTACAAAATGTGGTTTGTTTTGTTTTTTCCATTCCCGAGGGAATGTAAATTGTAAATATTGCCCCAGATGGTCTAAAATAATGCCCCAAAGCCCTTAAAGAATCTTTATTCTCTTTAAGTCATAACATTGCATAATACTTCCTAACTGGTTTTCTTAAGACATCATCCTCCAAACATCAGAAGGCTTTTATCTTGGTTGAGAATCATTTGAAAATATTTACAGATTCTCTGCATAAATGATACATAGTAAGTTATGTGACTGTTGCCAACAATGCTAAGAACTATTAGAAAAGGTCTTTTAGCTTCAGCCTCAGATCTGTAGGTCATCCACTGTCCTTCCTAATGGATAAATTCAGTAATTTATCATCATCAGTCACCATCAGTGTTGTTCTTTTTACTATCATATATTCGTGAACATTATTTGATGCAGCTGAGTGGAGCGCAAAAGAAGTGTATGACTAAAGTGGAAAGCTACAGAATTTGAGACAGCTGAAATCTCGTGGCTAATGCATGGACTTGAAAAAATGACAGATCTTCTAACAGTTACAAACACAGCATCAAAGAACTGCAGCTACCCACTAGCAGGACACAGGCATTTGCCTCAGCAGTAGAGTCTGTCCATGTCTTCCAACGCAATGTTAGAGAAAGTATAACATGAGAAGTATAGACTTGTACACTTAAAGTTTTCCATAAGTGAAGCATATTTCAAGCTCTAATAGTTAAAAAAATAAAAATAAAAAAAAATAAAACTAAGCTACTTCTCTAGGGATCACAAGTTAAATGCATCCTTACAACCACTATGGAAAGAAAGCCTTTGTTCATGTTTGTGAGTCAGTAACATATGTGTCTAATCTCTGAATGCCCTCAAGTTACTAAAAAATGCTAAGATGATGGCTTTCAAATTCTACAACAACATCAAACAACATCTCAGCGTGCTTAAAGAGTTCCTCCCTCTTGTTAATTATCAGAATAGCTTGCCTGAAGCAATACCCTCAGTTGGAAAATATTGGAAAGAAACACAGAAAGTAGGTTTTAAAATAACTAATGCAGTACTTATGCTCAAATATCTGAGGCTACTACGTAACCTACAGTGTGTCTGTAACTCACTGCAACCCAGAATAGCCAAAAAGATTACCCTATTTCCCAGTTTTTGCATTCCTGCAGTGAGTAATCCCTTTAATCCACCTGCAAAGTGAAGGGCTCCAAATGCTGAGTAACCAGGTGCTGAGCTATACTACACTGATTCCTGCACTCTATTTTGAAAGCAAGACACAGAGAGACACAGAGAACCTGCATAAAGGCATGGGAGCCATGACGGGAAAGTGCAAGGAGCAAGAGAGCATGGATACCATTGCCTTGGTTTATGTCCACCAAGAGACCTCTTCACAGTAGTGTTCCTTGCAGGTGCCCTGGACAGATCAAGCATTTGGATTCTTTCAATTCTTTGGAAAGCATTCTGCATTAGGAAAGAGAGTTTCTTAGGAGAAACTCTTAACTTCTGAAATTGAGAGGTACAGAGAAACACATTTATGCGCTATACAGCCACCTATAAATAAATAAATAAATAAATAAATAAATAAATAAATAAAAATTGCTGCTTGCTTGAGCTACACAAGATCCTACATGCAAATAGACTACTTATAAAATATCACATGAAATGATGTTTCTCAATTAACATGAGAAGCACTTCACCAAAATTGAGATCCTACTTGCCCCTTCTCCACAGAGATCACATTAGAAGACTAGAAATGTAATGAAGACTGAAGATGAGCTTCAGGATTTTTGTGCTGATCCCCACAATCAGGTACGTGACTGAATTACATCTCAACAGCCACATGGGAAAGAGAAAGCACATCAAGACCATGTGTAGTATTTAAAAGATGCATACTCCTTGCCCTCCCCTAGATCCTGAATGATATTCCAAACCACCACTATTAATACTTTCTACATAAGCTTCTTGTGCTACCGGTCATATATTAAACAGATCCTGCAAGTCTCTAACATTTCTTTCTGGATCAAGCATGGGAATAGCGTGGCATATATATAGTATAAGAAATAGAATGTAAATGTTAAAGCTACGATTCAGATGTTAACTCTTTATGAAATATTATGGGCATAATAATATAACCCTATTTCTCTCCTTTTATTGGCTTTTTTTTTTTACCTGATGCTTTTGACATTATGTTGAACCCTGCACACCAGCACATTGGATATATTGCCACAATATAACAAGTACAAAATTCTGCTAGGTGGGTAAGAAAGAAAAATGCAAAGTCACTTTGGGTTATGTACTAGAACAGAATTTCTTATCCCAGCTTGAAGCTAACTCTAAACTCAATCAAAAAGCAGAGGACATGGATCTGACTACCTAAATAATCTCTCATGTTACTGGAACTGCTGTAAGTATACAATTAAGACTTCAAGCTTTTTCCTGACCCACTGAGCTCAGAATTACCTCAGTGGGGCAGGGAAGAGCCCTTTCACTTTGGTAAAACCACCTTAAGATAAATACTGCTTTGGACAAACACAACAGTCCATCAGCATCTTTCCCACTGCAAGACCAGAGTCTAATCTGGGGAAATGCAGTGAAGGAAGACCTAAAAATATAAACCATTCTAGCCTTAGTCACTGAAAAATAAAATACAGATTGTTCTCTTTTGTTCAGATATACTTTCAGAATATGTCCTTTGCCTGGTGACGACAGAAAGTGGTCCTGAGACAGAAAAAATTCAACCTCTTAACCAGGACAGTCATGAAGCTACGTGCCTGTATGTATACTGAATATGTAATTCATATGCTTATCAAATTATTTCCCTATTTAATTCAACACAATGTAGTCTCATTTCATTTCTGCTCACCTGTTTTGAAGCACAAGAATGCAGTAGTTTGTAAGTGACAAACAGTAAAGAAACAATCTTTTTTTTTTTTTTTTTTTTTTTTATTTTAAAATTGATTTTTAAAAGTCCTTAAGCTGAGTAAGAGAAGCTCAGGAGAGGATGGTTATAAATTTCAAAGGTCTGTCTTCTATATACACAAAGAACAGCAAGCAGCACCAGGTGGTGTAGATCATCTGGTTTTGTGTAAACAGACTGAAGCCTCACAAAGGTAGTACCTAGAGGAATTATTTTAGTTTTTCATCTGCAAAGACAGCAACATTCATCAAACAGCAAGTCATAGAGGTACATTATATTTCTCAAATATGTTGTGTCCACTGACTACTGAATGGTTGTTCTTTCTAAAAACAATCACTAAACATCATTGTCTAAGACCCTGGGTCAGTTCCTAAAAGCTATGAGATTAAAAGCACCCTTTTTTGTACTCCCTCTTGTACAGAAGGAGCCAAATTTGCTTCCGACACAGCTCAAGTGACACAAGTCTGAGCCCTTTGATAGAGCTTTCCAGAAATGAGGAGAAACACAAATAATTTACAGCTATTTCCCTTCTACAGTTATATCATCAGAATATAAAACTGTAATTTTAGCAATAAATATGAGTCATCATTTAGCAAAGAGTTGAGAATAAATCTGGCTAATTTATCAAACCAATTGCTGAAACATCGATAGTGCTGTTAATGGAAGTTGTTATTAGATGCCTTCACCCAGGGGAGAGTTGCTTTAAAAATACCATCAAGGGAAGTGTTGGATATGAAGTTGTATCCAATTTATTTATAAGCTGATAGCTATGGATGCTTCAATCAGTCGATCCAAGCTTTTATTTAAGTGGAGAGTCCCAACATTAGCCTGCTATAATTTGAAACTGCAGCTCAGGTCCCAAGCCTATAAATTTACCACAAATGCATCAGCTTCAGTAGGACTGTTCTCAGGAGTGTTTGTATACCAGACTTTGAAATCAGAAAGGAGATTTACTCTTAGAAAATCCTGGTGCAATTCCTTACTTCTTCTTAGACTGTCCGCAGGCCCAACCACTTCTATACCAGCAAAGCTTTGCCGCTCATGCTATCTCAAGAAGCCCTCTCCATGCCAATGTGGCTTATTGTTAGAAATAAGTAGGTGAACTGCAGTCATCACCTCTAGTGACACTACAAGTTTATACAAGTTCATCAAGCAAAATGAAATGTCAAGTAAGAGTACCCTGACAGAGATGGAGTTCTTGAAGGCCCTAAGACAGCTACATCTGCCAGAGGGACCAGACACTGACAGTGCTTTGGGCTATGGAAAACTGGGGAGGACATACAAGCCCCTGTTCATTCTTCTGCCCATTCCCACCACAGCTGCAGCCAGCTCAACCACAAAAAGCTAACAAAGAGCTTCTTCTGCCCATAATATCCCCCTGCTAAGGTCACAGCCTTAGCCTGCTGTACTAAGAACATTTTCCAACATAAACCTGGTATCATACCACCCATGCCCAGGCCAGAAACTCAATGTTGTGTTTGTGCCTCACTCAACAGTGAGCTCGTAGCAGGATTTAGGCCCACGCCCCTACTGCTACCATTTAAACCCATAGGAAGATTTGCCATCCACTGAAAGCAACATTATTTTTTTTAAGTGATGTCATTATCAGCTGCACAAAATGACATCCCTGGCATCTATGGCAACAGGCAATCAAAACTGATTTAATATCAACTTTTACCAGGAAAACCAAACTTGGTCTGGAGGAAGCTGATGCAAACACACAGGACTTGGTACTCATGCTCCATACAGTCAGGCACAGCAGAGAGCCCAGTGGTGTCCCCATCCACCACTGGGAGAAGCTGAGAATTCATAATAACATTCCTATACTTAGGATAAATTCTTAATGCTTGGAGTGTTTTAAATTGCGTACTTACTGCCATTCCTCATTATGACCTAAAAGAGCAGTCAAACGAGTCATTTTGGTATATAATACTAGGACTGCTCTGAAAAGATTTCCACCCACTAACAACACAAACCCATTCTGGCAATTTAGCATGTCTGAGCTGAATACGAAGAAATAAAGATTGGTTAAGTTCAAGTACTTTTTATTGTGTCTAGAAGCAGTATCCCTCTAAAAAAAAAACAATGCTCATGAAATTTATGAGTTCTGTGAATCTCTGCTACCCAAAGTGATCTCGACTTTTCCATAAATTCTAGTATTTGCATGAAATTTAGATACTGATGCATTGCCTATCTTCCTTTTCCAGATAACATGACTTATGCAATTAATTTATTTGAGATACCAGACCGCTTCTCAAACTCAAATGTATTACTTTATCAATATTACACAGAGACGTGTCAGAAGGCATATACTTTCCAGCAAAGAGCACCCATCTTTAAATATAGCCAGACGCTGGGTGCCTTGATATAGGAAGGACTACCCACAGCCTGAACGAGCAGCCTCTGCAGGACTGGATACCGGGCTAGATGGGCTTTCTGAACCGCAGCCGTGCACAGCAGCTCGTCTTGGTGATGTTTTTCACCCGGTATCAGCGTACCAGGGGAAAATTAAGCTGTGCAAAGGCACGCAACAGAGACTGAAAATGTGGGATGCAGATAGCTATGCTCCGCAAGCCCGCGTTCAGAGTTCAAAACACTAAAAAAGGGGGGAAAAAAAACAAACCACCACCCCTGGTGTCAGAAATACGGTCCGAGCTAGCCCGCGTCAGGTGTTTGCGGGCAGGGGATGGCTCCACAACCCGGGCCTCCCGCGGGGCCACCCCTGCAGCATCGGCAGCGCCCGGCCGCTGCCCCCGACCCCTCTCGGCTGCGTCGCCCCGGAGCAGCAGCCGCAGGGCTGTGGTGGCGAAAAACTTGGCTTTGGCGGTGCTGAGAGCCCAGCTCAGCGCTGCCCCCGCCAGCCGCCCTCCTCACGCTGAGTTGCCCGAGCCGATCTCGTTCCGCAGCGCCCCGGTGCCGAGAGGAGAGGGGATGCCCGGCGGTCCCGGTCCCCGCTTCCAGAGGCTCGGCTGCCGCCGGGGTGCGGGCAAACCCCCCCGGGAATCCCTCCCCGAGCCGAGCGGGGCCGCTTCCGATCCATCTCGCCCCCGGCTGCGGTGCGGAGCCGGCCCCACAGTGGCTTCGCCACTGGCACCAAGCGCACCCCGCTTCCCCCGGCGCTCAGCAGCACCCGCCTCTGCGGGACAGGACCCCACCGCTCACGGCTCCCCCCACCCTAATAAAGCGGAGCACAAACTCCTGCGGGACCCCGGGAGCTTCCTGGGAGCCCCCGACGGTTCTGCCCCTCGCTGGGATCTTCGCACAGCTGCCTCCCGTCTCCAGCCCCCCAGGGATGCTAAGCGGGGCTCCGGCCCCTCCGCCCCGAGGGTCGCCCTCTATCACCCCATCACTTGCGCCCGTCTCGGCGCAACTTCGCCGGGACAGCGGCCGCCCCCTCCCCGTTCCCTCGGCGCCTCGGGTCCCACCTGGTCGGGCTGCGGCGGCGGCGGGTTCCCCCTGCCGGGGTGCGCCGGCTGCTCCTTCATGGCTGTCATCGCAGGGGGCTCGGCTCGGCTCGCCTGGGCTGCTCTCGCCGCCTCTTGCTGCCGCTACGGCCCCGGGCAGCCCTCCCCGGGCGCCAGCCGCATGTCACCAGCCTCCCCTGGAAGTGGCGCGGCGGCGGATGGAGGAGGAGGGAGAAGAGGAGGAAGGAGGAGAAATAAGAAGGGGGGCGCGGGGCTGCCTCTACCGCAGCGCCTCCGCTGCTTAGGGGGCGCCCGGCACCGCCGTGCCCCGCAACGGGGGCTGCCCGAGCATCACCGCCGGGCGCCGGCCACGGAGCGCCCCGCTCCTCCCGCACCGCTCCGCTCCGCCCGCCGGGGGCCGGCCTGCCTCGTCCCGCCGCCGAGCAGCCAGCAGGTGTCACAGCGGTGCCCGCCGGCCTGGGAGAGACCATTCCGGCAGCACGGCACAGGGGCGGTGCAGCCCCACCGCCCCCGGCCCCGCCGCACCGCCCCTGGCCCCGCAGACCCCGGCCCCGGTGCCCCGGGAGGCGCCGCACGGTGCACACAGACCGCGGTCCCGGGGGCAGTGCGCTGGTCCCCTGAGCCCGCAGCCGGTTACAAGGTTTTTTTTTTTTTTTTTTGGAAGGGTTGATAACGAGGGAGGTTTGTTTCTAAGCAGGGAGAAGGAAAGCACGGGAAAGGTGAAGGTAGGTGGTAGCCCAAGGGATGGTGGCCACGAGTCCGTGAGCATTGTAAAGGAAGGAGAGAGTAAGAGCATGGAGGATTGGGGGGGGGCTGGTTGGTGATCCTGACAAACAGAACTGTCACTGTGCAGGAGGGGGTGTGCTGGGGGGGCAGCGCAGGGCTGGCGGGGACAGCCCCAGCAAGCATAGGTCCCTCCAAGTGCCAGGTGGAAGGGAAGCTTGGAGCACCTACCATGAGAAGTGGTGAGTCTCACTATTTTCCACCGAATTGAGAAGAAAGGTCAGTTCCAACTGGGTGGCACAAGCAATTAATAGCAGTGACAATGACCAAGATTTTAGCCTACAGTAGAAACACAGGACTTAGGAATTACAGCCCAGTCAGCCCCACAACACAGAGCACTGAGCATTATTTCCGCATCACCCACCACTGCATCGACTCCTCCACCAAGAACAGATGCAATTTCGTTTCAAGCTCCAATAAAAGTTCTAGAGAAAATAATCAGATGAACTTTGCAAGCACCTAGCCGAAAACTAGATGCTGACTAATAGCCACCATTAATTTGTCAAGCGCAGACCATGTCAAACAAATCTAATTTCTTTCCTTAATAGGGTAACAGGCCTGTGGATAGGAGAGCAGTAAATGTCATCTATCTTGATTTAGAAGGGCTTCCAGCACTGCCTTCCAGGACAGTTTAGCAAGATAGAGAAACATCATGTGCATAAAACTGAGTATCTGATCATCTCCCGCAGCTACCAGCCACAAGGCAAGCAGCAAGGGGCCCCCAATGACCCCCCGAAGGGGAGCTGCCCATGTTCCCACCAGTACCAGGGTGGTGGAGCATGTTGAAATGGATTCATGAGCAGTGCGAAGCTGAGGAGGATGAGCAGCATCTTGGAGAACACCAGCAGAGCTGAAAGGAACTGAACCTGGGCTCAAAGACTCACAATTGAGTCAGAAAGGGTGTGTGCAAGGGATGGAGAACAGCAGGCTGGAGCACTTTTTTGGAGGAGAATCAGGGAGTTATGGAGGACCTCAGCAGGACACTGCCTTACATTCAGATCTATCATGAACATGACAGTGTCCTGTGACACAGGAAGAAATCCTGACCTTGTCAGTGCTGGCAGAGCGCAGGACAGCACATACAGGGACAGAGTCAGCAAATGCACCATGACACAGATGTGTAGCAAAGATAACCAGAGGGCTGGCAAACACACCCTCTGAAGAAAAGCTGAAAACTGTTGGGATCAGTTAGCATAAAGGAGAGAAAATTGATGGCAGATACAGAAATACTGGTTGAATGCTTAAAAGGTACTGTGAAAGAATGAAAAGAATCTCTTGTGTACAAAGTGGATGGAATAAATAGTAGGTTTAAAAAACAGGAAGAAAGATACATGTGGAATATGAGGAAAAAAAAACCAACACATTTCCAAAGGGTGGGGCAGGAGCAAAGCAGTGGCATGGGCTGCCTCTGGGGGCCCCCAGCCCCGGAAGCTGGATAAAAACATCTCCCCAGAGCATGAGGAGTACAGATGGTGCCACCTAAGGTAGAAGAACTGTCTAAATTTAGCAATGATCTCTTTCTTTCCAATATGACGCCAAAGCTCACCTGCAGCCCACTGCGTGCGACCCACCTTCAGGAGCTCACGGCGAGGACACACATTACTGACCCCAGTTGTCAGTCTGTGAGGTTGCTTTCTCTCAGCCCAGGAATCAGCCATTCCTGCACTTACCTCGACACCATCCCTGCCGTTACCCCTCCATTTCACATCCTTATTTTCTCTCTCTCAGTTCCTTACCTAACAAACTTCTCTATCGCTGCTGCTGTCAGCCCTGTCCCTTTACATTCTTGCCTTCTGCTGCTGTTTCTTTTTGTATAACAATTGTGCCATGTGAAGAAAAAGCAAAAAGGGCAACCAAGACAGCATCTTTTGCACATCGATTCCCCCTGCTCTGCTTTACTTCTCTAGATCAGCCTTTGCTGCCAATCCTTCATTTCTGCTGGCTGTGTGCTGCAGGACACAGGATCTTATTTTTTCTGGGTAGTGCATAACAGGCAGAGACTTAGATTTTGCCTGTGGCCTCTAGGTGCTACAGTAATACAAATAATAAGCCTCAGAAACAGACATGTTCTGATTCATGCTGTTTATGGCACAGGTCTATTGTAACTCTACTAATTACCAAGCCCCTATCAGAACTAAAGAATTCTAATGATTTAGGGTTTGAATGGATATGTTTCAAAGAGAGATTGCTTTCAGCTTGGTTTTGATGAGATCCATTGTGTTGGAGCTCCACTATTAATCAAGAAGGAAAAAGACATTAGCAGTCAGTTTAGCTGAAGTTTGGTTATTCGCTATATTCACAGTGAGTTTTCTCACTATAATGGGATGGGATCTGCAGCACTGGTCTCATTAAAGGTCATGCGTGCTGCTTGTTGGGTATTCAGAAATAAATCTGAACTATTTGAAACAAGTATTTGGGGGCTAGGGGTTTGGGGAGTGGCTCTATACACACAGAGGAATCTAAAGCTTCTTGAAATCAATACCTAATTATTAATCACTATTTAATAATTAACAATCTCAATCTCATTAATAACACTCAATCATCCCTTTTATCATTGTTTTTGAGTGCCAGCTCTTTGGTTAGTAGTATCACTGGCTTGGGGATAACAAATTAATTCAGTACTTTTCAGTACTGCCCGCACAAAATTTTATTTGGGTCTTTTTTTTTTTTTTTTCTCTTCTTCCCCCTTTTAATTACTGTTCAAAGTCATTTGACTGGATTGTTTAAAAGAACAGTTGTTTTATAGCCAGTAATGGGACACATCTTTGAAACAGGAGCCTGGTACTAAAACTAATGCCATATGGGTAAAAGCCATTAAGGTGTACAGTATTTATGGCAGTTTCTTGTACCATTTGCACCAAAACGCCTCATTGTATCAGCAGGAAAATCATTTACATGCCTTCTAAAGGCCTGGGTGAAATAGCTGTGGAATGAAATGGAATTGTGTTCTCATTAAGTTCTTTAGAGAGTCATTGCATTAATTCATATAAGTTACCAACTGACCTGCTATCCTACAACCTGCTTGTTATTTTCTCCATTTTCCTCATCATACACAAGATCTGGATGCACAAACCAAGATGTAACACGAGTATTTTACAATCCACACAAATAGAATATGGAATCCATTGGAGCGTTCCTCACTAATCACAGCATGCATTGTGTGCCAACTCAATACCACAGACTTTTCATTAGCAGAGCAGGCTCATGCACAGTGCTGATTTTGGACATCCAGGTGAGCCTGGTAGGGGTGTAAAAGGGCAGGACATACGCGCAAAGTGAAGGATGCTCTGAACAAGGGAAATTCTGTCTTAAGAAACCCATTAGCCTACATGGCTCTCTGGGTTCCTGACTGGCAACCAGCTCAGGGGAGAGCAGTCACCGAGAGCACCCATGGGTGCCATGTGCTCACCGCTCAGTGTCCCAGGAGGTGAGTTGGGAGGTGCTGATATAAGGACACAAAATCTGCTGTTAAATGGAGTCCTATCTCTCCAGAGATATACCTGCAGAGCATCTGGCACACTGAAGGTCTCGTCCCTTCCTCAGGGAAGGGGTTTATCTTTTGGTAAGTCTGCTTATGGGGCATTTTACAAGGACAAAACCAGGATGAGTGGAACTGGTTGTTTTGTTTTCTGCTTATATTCAATGGCACTCTGCACTGAGTAATTGAGATCTGTACAGCTCAGTGAAGATGTAAATACTACTTGACCGCTAATTATAAGCATTGCCATAAAAATAAAAAGCCCATTAAATCTTCTACATCCAATTGACCCATTCCTACAAACAGCTTCTGCTTTTTTGCCATTAAGCCAATTGAGTGAGATCAAAAGGGTTTCACAACCTGCACCAGCCAGGAACTTCAGGTGTTTTTTCATCTCTTTTTCACCTCAGCATCGTGCCACCTAAGACAAGGCTGCAGTTACCCTACCCACACCCTCCATGCATCCTGGCACTGAGGAGTTTCTGAAATCTGTAAGGTCAAGGCTTGAGAGTTTCTCTGTGGCTTTTTTAAAATCAGATCTTATGAATATACTCTGATTATGGATTTCTGATTCCTCTTAAATCTGTAGCAACCAGCCTAAAAAAAAAAAAAAAAAAAAAAAAAAAAATCCTTGAAGTTATAAAGGTGAACTTAAAAATCAAACTAATGTAATCAAACCCAGGAAAAGTTAGGCTGATTGCTCTTTGCTGGTGTTGTAAGTGGAGCTGCGGGCTTCCAAAACTAAAAATACTTGAGGGGAACCACTCAGAAGTACACAAACCTGACAAACAGACAGGATGTGGGTTTGTACAGAGGGCTTTGGTTTTAAATGACAGAATATCTGAAGTTTCCCACTTAAATTCTTTTAGAGGGGAAAATTCCAGTCACCTTCTGCATTCAGGAACACCTTATATTCTAGTGTCTGTTTCAATGAAAGGTTATTTTCTTTGTGAATAAACTGTACTTGTGTTTTTCTCTTCTTGTCTTGTTTTAGAAAAACAATTAGTGCAAACACTGAATTAATACAAATAAATGCAAATATATTCCAGCAAGGTAGTTACAGGACTTATTAAAACACACGTGCAAATATTTCAGCTAAACTATACTGAACAGGGCCATATTTCCAAAAATATCTCTCACTAACCGGTAAAATGCACAGTCAGCATTCAGGAACGGTTGAAGAAATGGTTCATAGCAGAAGAGCACAGGAACCATGATTTCACCACCTCCGATTACTTAATGATGTATAGAATCATAAACCACAGCACTTTCCAAGAGAAATGGGGACATTCAAATACGTACATCCAACACCACTGTCTGAAATGCAGGTGACTACGACAGTCACCATGATCTTGAGGTCTCTTCCAACCTAGAAATTCTGTGATTCTGTGATGTACCACTGTAGGTGTCCAGAGGTATCCAGACCTGCAGAGAGTCCTGCAGGACCTTCCACCCCGACCTCACTGGGGGTAGCAGCCAGAAGCCAGGTGTCATTACAGAGCACATCCTTACTGTGACCCACAGAGATCTCATACACTCAGAAGAAACGTTTTGGCTTGCCACAGTTCTAGACAACTTTCTTGATTATATTCAGGAAACATTCCTCCTTACCAATGTTGCAAGGAGGAAAATTGCAAAACTTAACTATGAAGTGAAAAACAATGTAGTAAGTATATGCTGATAATAACAGTATATAATACATATAACAGTATACGCTGATAATAACAGAAGTAAAAAATAATTGAAGCCAGAAAATCAAAGAAAATACTTCAATACCCATGCCCTTTACTTTCTTCCCCCTTTGTAAAACACTGTAAAAATCTGCATAATCCCACAGACTTTTTTGATCAGACTTCATTCCTGCATGACAATTGTGCTGTTAAATATTTTCCAACCAGCTCTAATTCTCTCAACAAATAAATCAACAAGCATTATGATGCTAACGATTACAAACCAATTTTCTATTGAGAACTGTATTTTCCTTTAAAACAGAGACATTCTGTGCATTTTATGCTGAAATTTCTAAAAAGCATCTAACACAGTTTGTTTCTAAAAGCAGTAACTGTGCCTGGCCACCATAATTCTACGATCTCTTAAAATACTGGCAGAAGGAACTGCAAATCAGTGAGGCCTGTTTTCTATTCAGTACCTTTAATTCTGATTAGGAGGCATTGAATAGTGTAGGTTTTATAATCCTGGAAGACTTATTCCTAGGTCGAAGGGAAGGATAAAAGATTTTGTACACAATTATAGCACTGAGCTTTTTTCCAAAATGATAGTACAATAAGAAATGGAGCTGTCACAGAACTATATGATAAGAGCCTATTCATCCATAACACACATTATATAATGGAAGGTATCAAGCATTTGTATCATAACACACGTATATATTATTGAAGATTTATATAATACCTTTTTTTTTTTTTTTTTCCCTAAAAAGGATCTGAAATTGTTTTACAAACTGACATACAAATTATCCATGCAGAAAGTTATTCATCCATCAGGGAAGCACAGCTACAGCCCAAGGCAAAGAAGGGCAACTGCATAATACAAGTAAAATCTTCAGTAAATGAAGAAAGTCTTCTCCAGTCAAGAGCACAAGGAAGACATTAAGTAAACAGCATGTAAATGCATGAGATTTAGGAAGAATCTTGCTTTTAACATCCTAGTTCTTTAAAAAAAAAAATACAGCAGGATGTCACATTGGCCATCACAATATTAAGTGTAAGTATCCTCTTAACAATGTTTAGTGCAGTAATAATAGTTATAATCCTAATATTAAATATTAAGAATTTATAAGAATATTATTAAAACACAGCAGTGCAATGAATCCAGCCTCATATTGGAGAACTGGCTCAGAAAGAAGCACTCTATCATCTCCAGACAATGAAACAGACCACATTTGGGGGACACTAAGCAGGTAAATTTAAGAGGATGGTTGAGAAGTCAAACACTGGTGGAGGGCCTGGATAAGCTACACATACCAGAGGGTTTATCCAAGCATAATTTCATATTATTTCCCTGCTTACACAACAAAGTATTTGAAAAACAAAAGTAACCCCCATACAACACTGCCATTTGAACTTCAAGTGGCTGAGCTCCCACTTCACTCTGAGTTCTGATCTCGGTGACCAGACATTTCCTTTGGAAAACAGTCTCTAATATCTTCACAGCATTTTCAGCTTGGCAGTCATTTTAGCACTTTTGCTCAGTAAAGAAGGTAGCAGAGATACTTAAGGGTGCTTACAGAAGTCATAGAACGTGATTTGAGGCGAAAGAGAGCGCTTTCTCTTTCAATATAATTATCAAGAATCTCTAATTAGAAGCAAACTTCGTAAGAAAAATGCAGATAGTGGGAAAGTTAATAGCACTGGAGTATTAGGAGGACGCTTTAAGAAGTGTTACAGAAACTCTGGGACTATTTTTAACCTTGAGAATTGGACACAAACCTCAGACTTCCCTATCGTGTTGATACTGTCCTCTCAGAAGGCTTACAGAGGACCAAATATTGACACAGCAGTACTTTGATTCTAAATAACCATCTAAAATCCAGCCTTAGCATCATTACTCATCTGGGAGCTACATTCAGAAACCCTCTTGAGGATTTTGACAGGCTATCGGGCAGGAGAGGCAGATAAAGAATTGCTGATGCTTCTAACCCTGCAGAATCCAGAGGGTTTGGGAAAAAATGCTATTGAGGAGACAAGCAATCCTTCACATCACTCTCATAAGCTAAACTGAGCATACAGTTAAAAAAAAAAAAAAAGTTAAAAATCACACAAGCAAAAAGTTAATATTATGAAAGCATGAAACTTTCAGGCAGACTACTTGGTTGAGAAACTGAAATTAAATTATAGAAAAGAAAATAATTAAGAATCTAAGGTAGTGACATGTAAATGTCAGGAAAAGGAAAAAACAGCTGCAAGAAGCTGAAGTTTTTGCACAGACAAAATGTAAACAGCACTATAGAATTAATAGGATACATTGCAGCATTTGGTTTTGTTACAAAAGTGTAATAAACTGCTCAGAAGAATGAACAGATAGAAAGCTGTCCTGGCTTCTGCATCCGTAACACACATCCTGGTCCTGAAGTCTGCAGTTCAACAAGTCAGAAGGAGTTACTGTCTTCTTGAATGACTGAGTAAAGATAAAAGGGACTACGAATAAAAGTACTATACTATTGGAGTCGTTCTTTACCTTAAAATCAAGAGGAAACCTGAATCTTCACAAATATCCCAAGATCCACATTCCTACATTTAAGCAAGTAAAATGCAGAAAAATCCAAAGAAGGATCAGACATCAAGGAGGATTTTTATTATATGAGTCTGATGGAAGAGCAATATAGGTGTACAAAGATGACGTGCCAACGTTCTGTATTCATCGGGGACCATATTTTATGTTTCTAAAAGAAAGAATAAACCACTAGGGAAATGCATTAATATAAAAACCTGGTTACAAATCTGAAGTTGGAAAGTTATTCAGATGAGATTAGTATGAAAAAATAAGAAAAAGGTTAAAAAAAAATAAAAGACTTGAGCACAGGCACACTTCAGAAAGAAGACAGAAGAAACAAGGCTGATATTTCTATTACTTTTCATACAAAAAAAACTAAATGAGACCAGATACTTGGTTAACTATGCCCTAACTATTGTGAAGGCCAGAATATAAAAATAAATAAATAAACCAGGTAAATTAATAATCAAATCAAGTACATTCAAAATAAGCAAATCAATCCTACTGAAAAACATTTGAAGCATCAAGCAATCTCTGAACTATTTGAGAGCTGAGAACTTGAGAGGGACAGAATAATTCTGGAGAAATGGTAAGAACAGTGACTTTTAACAAGAAAGAAGAGGCAAAGTATACACAGGCAGCTGAGACTTTAGTTCTCCAAAAATAAAAATAAAAATAAAAAAATATCTAAACAGCTTAAGCTTACAGAAGAAAAGAACAGACAGCACTGATTTACCTAGACTAGTTAATATCCAGTTAATCTAGTTTATTTCTTTAATCATCTGTGAACAATTAAGAGAAAGCACTTTAAGAGTTCAGAAACTGTATCATGTGATCTTTTCATAAGAAAACAAGATTTAGATAAAATTGTTATTGCACATAAGGTTTATAAACTACACAAAATGTTACTTCTTAACATTTAATTGCCAAAGGGGGAAGTATTTTCAATTAGGGCCTTTCAGAGATTTGTGTGCAAATCCATCATTATTTCAGTCATTAAAGAGTACTTTTACAGATATTTGCTGGTACATTCAGACTTGGGAACATATAGAAAGTGCATTACAAATAACGTCAAGAACAGGATCAGCATTCAAAATAGGCTTAATGAACTGGAGAAATGATCCAAAATCAACAATGTGAAATTCAATCAAAATGCGTGCAAAGTGCTACCCATACAGAGCCACAATCAGGTGCACAAAAGCTACAAGAGGCAGAAGTGCAGTCCAAAAGCAGCACAGCAAGGTTGTTCCATGCTCCATTCTGCAGTGTGCTACGAGATAAACATGACTCAGAAGTGAGATGCTGTTCCCCCTCCACCCCCCCCCGCCCCCCCAAAAAAAAAAAAAAAAAAAAAAAAAAAAAAAACACATTTCAGTTCTGGGAGAAATGAAGAGCAGGGCTCATATACATGCCTGCAAAAAAATTATTTGCTCTTCTCAGTACCAGTCTTATGGGTCTGTGACTCATTCTACACTGCACAAAAAAAAAAAAAAAAAAAAAAAAAAAAAGGAAGGGAGCAAAGGAAGGGAGCAATAGGAGCAATAAGGCAAGCAGTTACAAAGCAGTTACAGAAACTTCTGAAGAGTAGTTAAATAAGTTGGATTTGTAAAGTCTACTGTGTGGAAATGCAAGCATCTTCAGCCCAAGAACCACAGGCATGGTTCAGGAGCATGCCTCCAACAATAACGTATTTCCCTTGTCAACAACCAGATCTTGGCTGAGTAGTACTGTCAGGGGTGGTTTACAGGCACTTCAGGAATGGACCAGATTTTAAGGTGTTCCTTAGTTCCCTCAGTTTTCCTGATCCCTGGCATCCCCTTCCCTCCCCTCCCCTCCCACGCTTGGATCCACACAACAGGTGAATACAGCTGCAAATTAACTTTTCATCCATCCTTAGACTGCAGCATAAATAAATCCAATGACACTTTACCACATACCTGAAATTAAGCACATGCTTAAGTGCTTTGTTCAACAGCAATATACTTTAAGCACATACTTTAAAACTCTGCAAACTGTGTCTTTATAGCTTTCCAAAGTCATTACAACGGTGACATGGGTCTAAGTTATTGCTGCATGGGAATGTAATTGTCTAATGTAAGAAAGAGACCTAGAAAAGGAAAGAAGAATGCAAATGAATACCGCTAATCTTCATTCAGAGTGTTCACATTTTTTTTTTTTTCCCCAGAGTAAAATGATGAAAATGATAACCTTCTGCATAACCCTGTTGTCAGAGAGGTATTTTCTGAAATGCATTGCAAATTTTAAGTTACCTGAATTTCTCACAGATGATGGCAGGCCACAGCACTGCAGTACATGCATGTGAATCTCAGATCAAGGCATGTGCTTGGTCAAAGCAGCTTGACCCAACACAATAAAATATTATTTTAAAGCAGAAGGAAAGTGAGGACTTTCTGAATATTTGAGGGCCTTAAATGTATGTACATATATAATATATATATATATATATATATATATCTAGAGAGAGAAAGAAAGGAAAAAAACTGTGACAATCCAAATGCTTTTCATCTTTCTTTTCCTGGCTTTACACCAAGTAAACATATACTTATCTTGACCCTTGGGTTCCAACATCGACAGTCACCTCAGTTCAGTCAATATGTAGCCATCTGATCAAAAGACCTTCAACAGAAGTTAATACCTGTGTTTTCTGATATGGCAGCAGGCAAAAGAACCTGAAAGACTGCAGTTTAGTATATTATCTGTCAGGGTGCATAGTCTTTTTTTTATTGTATATTTTATGGTATGCTTAAGCTGTACTTAATTACTTGTTGCAGAATGAAATCTTTACAAGGGTATTCCATATTGCACCTTTCAACTCAACTTTAAAGAATGACATGTCTTAGTATCTGCCTAATCTTGAAGCACAGTCTTCCATTAAAGAAAGTCATATTTAAACCCAAAGATTTAAACATTATTCCTTAGTAAAATCTATCAGCAGTATACAATCATGGAAAGAACAAAAAAAAAAAAGATAGGAAATAAGAGGACAGGAAACTCTTTATCTAAAAACACAGCATCAGAAAATTATTAGTAATTTTTTGGTTCATACAGTCACTGTTAAAAGTAGCATTATCAGTGACATGTCATCGAGAAGAAGAATTGCAAAGCCACAAAGAAGACAAAGTAATTTGCATAAGTACAGTAGGCCATCACAATGATGCCAAGATAGGTTTAAGTGATAGAAATTGTATACGTTCATGTATTAAACTCTCTGAAATGGCACTTAACCACTGGGGTCATGCCATAACTTGACGTCTTTTTTAATGCATTAAGGACAGTCCAGTTTAAGATTAAAAAAAAAAAAAAAAGAAAATGTTTGATAACACATCTGAAGACATGCCTTTACTCCCACCAACAATTTGTCCTTGTTTGTTGCTTCTTGCCCTTTAATTAAAAATAAATTAAAAAAAATCAGGGCTCTAGCTGAAGGAAACGAAAAATAACCCTTCACTGTTTCATTAAAAAATAGCAGCTTGAATGCACATTTTGGAGGTGATTAATGAAACAGCTTCATTAGGGCTTACACTGCCTTATCTAGTAGCAGCAGTCGATGCTCACGTTTTCTGCTTAATATGAGAAATAAAATTGTGGCTGCTTGGACATTGAGGAATAACTGTTCCTAGTGTCCACTCTGGACAACGTTCACTGAAGTTAAAGCCTTTTCCAGACCCCTGCATTTCTTTAGAGTAACTGAGATAGCCCCAACCTTGTTCAGCACAGCTCAGGAAGCAGCAAGGCTTCCGGACTCGGTTCAGACACTGGCACCTGAAGGAAGCCTCCAAATCCACCAGCAGCAGGTGTTTTGCTGCATCAGTTTTGATCTTAGCCTCCAAATGCAGAACCAGGTTCTCTATTTCCAACAGAAACTGTAAGGCTACAAACGTTAATGGACTGAAACTTCAGACTGGCAGGGCCTCCAACTCCCCACAGGTTTGATTTAGCAATTCAGCATCTCAATGTATATGACTGAAGCATTAATTCATAGCAGTTAAACTGAAACCATTTGCCATGAAGTACATGTCAGATGTGAAATATCTGGATGGTTTGAAGTGAAAGATAAGACTTTAGGCTTGGCCTTCAAGTGTAGCTCAGTAGCCATTAAGTATGGAGTACAGAACTGCCTTTGTGACCTCTGGCAGCACTGGCATTTCCAGGATGCTGAAAGCATTTCACAGTGTTAACATGCTGTCACGCATATACAACTACTACTGCATGAGTACCTTCTACCAGCCATCCCTTTGGGCCACATCTTTGATTTTTATACCTATAGGACAGAACAGGTGGTGTAAAATGCAGTGATTTGCCATCGTGAGGAAAATCATTAATTGCTTACTTAGAGTTATAAAAGAGGACTTGCTGTAGGACAGGATTGAGCTGACAGCCACTTCAAAGCCAGATTAGTTATAAGTGATAACAGAAACACTTTTGATTAGAATGCTTGAAGTGTTGTTAAGTCATAACATGTTTGCAGAACAGCTGAGAGCAGTGTAGGTTTTACACCCGGACATCTAGAAATACCTCCCTGTTGGAGCTCTCAGGGAAGAAAACACGAAACTGTTTTGTCTTCTCAATCTTCATGTGAGAGTGCCTGTCATTCGTAACAAGAGAACAAAAAGAGGGAGAAATCCAGAACGACCGAAAGACCACCTACATTTCAAACCCGTCTTAAGAGCTTGTCAACTGGAGCAATATTCAACTGAGAAAAGGAGGCTGCACAGTTCAGAAGCAACCATTCAAGCTTTGCCCTGTCCTAACATGAGAAGTTGTCTGTTGGATTTGCCCCTGTGGTGACAGAAGGTAGCACATTTCTGTTAAAATTGTTATTTCTCACTTCTTGAGAAAAATAAAGAAAACAAGCTAGGCTCTTCTTCAAGCTATATGCAGTGTATTTATTCTGTAGTATTACAAATGCCAAATATTGAGCCTGCTTTGCTGTTCTTGTGTGTTTCTAGCAATCATCTACATCTGTGCAAACCAAGCAAGATATACTCTTACATTATCACACTGGGCGAATTACAAGAGGTGAAAACCAGTGGATAATCAAGCCCACAAGGTATAATTATTATTCCTTCTAAAATGCTCTGTTAACTTCTATATTTTTTCTATCCTCGAAAATTATTGTTCACTGGTAGAGAATGTCATTTCCAAATAGAAAAAGAAGAACAGAAGAGAAGCAAGACATTCTTTGGGGAGCATGTTGAAAAGGTCAATCATTTTATATTTCTATATAAAGGACTGATTAACAGAGTTCAAGCTTTAGGAAAGTACGCTTGCCTTTGAGAAACCAGGATCTATCACAAGAAAAACATTAATTTCTAATGTAGAATACAGCTAATAGCTTGAATACAGGACAAACTATAGAGAGCATAAAAAAGAACAATTATTTTCTAAGCAATATCCAAGCCAAAGGACAACAAACAAATCAGCATCAGGAGGATGAAACCCATCAGCATTATTGTAACAAAATATATTTTACCTGCTGATTCACAGGAACTCCAACCTATGGCCATACAGCAGCAATTATATGGTCTAGGTAAACTCAGAAGGGTTGTCCATAGAAGATTTATGCTACGGATTTGTATATAATGGAAAAGCAGTGTGCCAAACCTCAGAGTCACTGAGTTCCCTTGCAAAGTCAGAAAAACTCAAATGTTAAACAGTTTTACTCTTACCAGTCTTTGAGTCTTATAGCAGTAGATACATAAAAAGGGAAAACAACGATTAGTAAATAGAGATTTATATTACCCTGCTATCAGTCCCTTGCTCTGCCCCTGACTTATAGCTTTTCTGAGGAAAGCCTCTGCTACTGAAGCTGAAACCAAGCTGATAGTTCAGTCCTTCAGCATGGCACTACGTTGAGTTTTTAGCTGGTGCTAGAGCAAAGACAGCATCTCAGATGCTTCTGGACTCCTATACAGAAGCTTTCAGAATTGGTACAAAAAGACAATCCTAGGAATGGTGAACTACAACCTTGTTCCTCCCCCACCCCCCCTTTCTGTAAATGAGACACCCTTTTGGTATAAATGAGACATCCTTTCTATCCTAGGAGTATTCTAATTTGATTTCCCTACTTATTGTTTAATAGGAAAAATCCATTCCAAGCTGCAAGTGTAATATTGAAAATAATGTCCACTATCTACAAAGAAAGCCTTCCATTAATTGAAAGTGAGCACTAGTAACATCTTGTCATGGCAATGAAGCTGTCATGCCCAGGAACTGATCCCTTAAACCAGATGGAACTAAGCGTACAGAAAATAAAAATAAATAAAAATCAAAGTCTTCAAACAAACAAACAAAAAAAAAAGTGAGTCATTAAAGATCATGAATTTTGTGTATATACACTGAGTGATCTAAACACCTGATAGCTGCAGATGCTAAATAATTTTCTAAAAAGAAATCAGAAAATGAGATAATGTGCTTTCACTCCTGTGTACCAGCCCATGTTCCACAAAACAGTACACAACTGAACTGGATTTTAACAAAAACTGAAAACGTTCCCAAACCAGCAGCAGATGCAGACACTGTTATGAAGGTCAGACATATAAGTTCCCTCTCTAGCACTTCAACACTTGCTATGTTATTAGAGAAACCCCTCCACTGAAGATACAGTACTTCTTAATACCAGTAGGAAAGACTTAATATTTGTACGTATATGTATATATACTGCAGTAACTTTTCCATTTTTGAAATAATTCATTTAATATGCTTTTTTTTTTTTTTATCACTTGCATTAATAATCCACTCCACATTTCCCTACCCCCCCACATCTTTTACACTTCCTGTATACATTTTTTCTTTGCTCAAAATCCTGCTGGAAATCCACAAACCTCTGACTTCAGCCTGGGGCTTTGTAGCGTAGACATTTGCCGCAATGAGTAGCCTCCATGCGGACTTGCTATCCTTGTAAAAATGGGGGCGCTGGAGTAAGCTGGCATTGCTGTGTTTGCCTGCTTAACTATTTTAATAATGTCAGGTCTCACCTATAACATCTGCTCCCCAGGCACGTTAGCTACCCTAGTGCTAACAGCCAACACAGCTCAGTGCTTTTCTCCAGGACAGACACTGGCATCTGGCACAGCAACCACATGCTTCAGTGTCCAGTACGCACAAGGGAAACTGCTCCTCAGAACTGCCAAAAAAGCCAAAAAGCATGTGTGCACCTCCTTATACGCTCAAATCTGTGCCACGTGGTGTACCATTGTATGGTTGAGTTAGCACAACATGGTTATGACACTCAGCCCTAAATACTGAGAAAAACAGAACCTGTCCTGCCCTTGCTCATGCTTTATTCTTCTTAGCACACTCCTTGTTTTCTGCATGTTCATACTTTTTTTTTCTCCTTGTCTTTACCAGCTAACTTGACCAATAATTCCATATAATCAGTAATCAGTCCCCAAAATCATCATAGCAAAGGGATTGATCCTGCCAAGACAGGGTACAACTGGATTGAATGCATAAATGTAGAGACCCTGAAAATTTGCAAAGCATCTGCTGAGGTAGCTTGTGTAGAAACAATGAGTCAATATGAGTCACTCAAAAAAAAAAAAAAAAAAAGGACATTAAAACACCATTACATCCTAAAAAAAGAATGACAGCACTAAAATACTTAATCTGAAAGCAATTCTAACTTCCCAGAGAAAAATTAACAAAAGTTCATTTGACAATAAGATGAAATGAACACTATGTAGCACTGCATTTAAATAAACCTGACAAACAACCACAAGCTTCTAGTATTACTGCATGAAGAAATGCCCTTAGGGATATATATGATGTGCAACGTGTTTTTTGTTTTTTTTCCCCCTGAAGTTTAATGCCAAAAGCACTCTGTGGACATCATTATGGACACAGATGCGTTATGTGTCACATCCCAAAATGGTGTGGTTTTTAACCTTCCTTTCTGCTTCCAAATAAATAAATAGTTAATAGTCTTACATTTTCATGCCAAGCTTCAATTGACCAGGGGAAAAAATAGAAAACAGAAATTGAAAACTAGAATTGGAGATAAAACAACGCATCTGATGAGCCATTATTTCATTTCAAAATACTGACAACAGTGGACTTCTGGATGAGTGAAGCTACTGCAGGAAATCAGCCTGTAACTGCTTCTGCCCTCCAAAAAAGCTACAAGTTTGTCTATGGCCAAAACAGAAGAGGTCTTCATCTATAGATAGTGACTCTTTAAATAGTTACTGGGTACTCAAATCACGGGAGAAGAAATAAAAAGTTCCATTTGGTTTTCTTGCTCTAAGCCCTGAAGATACGGCATATCACACACTATATGATGTCCAAAATTTACACGTGCAAGCTGATTTTCCTTTTATGAAGGAAAATAGTCTTTCATATGGCTAAACAAACAGATATTCTAAGGTTTTATATGGTTTATAAGGTTTTTAAATGTATTGCTACATCTAAAAAAAAAAAAGACACCTTTAATAGAACTACTGATATCAGGAATAATTTCTGCATTTTTTTTAGACTAAGGGAGAAAAATAATCACAACACACAGCAGTTCTTCAGATACAGCCAAAAAATATTTGTAGCATTTGTACTATATTACCTTTTCAATGAAATGATACTTTTGTACGTAAGACTGATCACAGATAGCAAACCTCATTCCTCTTGGAAGAAATCCCAGCTCAACATACCACAATACCGAAATCAAGAAGGAAAAACCCATCATTAAACAGCACAGATCGACAAGTAATTCAGGCAATGGAAGAGCCTGAGCTAAGCACTGTAATTTTTGTACCTGAGCACAACATGGCAATTCCACAGACATTTGCTTTCTCCTCTACTCTAAGTAAACCCTTCCAAGACTCATCACACTGGCTACTTTGCTTGTAGGCTCCATTTTTGAAAGAGAAAATGAAAGCAGCAATTTCCCCCCAATTATCATCATATAAATTGGTCATAAACACACTGCAATTCTTCATCAGTATAATTTAATATGTTTTTATTAAAGTTACAGGAAATGGCTAATTGGGTGTGTAATGTTTTTAGTTGTGCTTCATTAAATATTGTTTAGTATTTATCTCCAGATAGATTAGGTAAGCCATAAACAAATCACATCCATTTATATCATCCTGATGTGAAAGGAAAGAAGACATCAGAGATCATTTAATAGAAGGTTAAACAGAGCATCCCCATGAACCCAGCACCACAAATATAACTACTTTCACACTATATTAACATCAGATACAGTTCTGATGTTGTATGGTGAAAACAAAGATCCAGTAAGAAGCTTAAACCACTCTATTACAGTAGTTTTCAAGCAGCCATTAACAATATAAAGTATTTATTATCTTTTCAAATGTAATCATTTCAATGAACTGATTAAGATTTCTCAATTCAGAACAGAATGGTTCAACCAAAGTGGCAGAATAAAAACTAGCATCACACAAATTTTACTTTTCAAGGAAAACATTTAGAACAACACTCACTGTGTCACACTCACTAAGGTGAAACTTCTAGCTCCAAATTTAAACTAGTGAAAAATTAGTTTTTCAAAACCGTTTGTGTCATCAAAGCAAATGTCACATCCCCAAAACCATGAAAATAGGCATTAGAAACCAAACACTCTTCTTTTTGCCTTTTTTATACAATAAAGCACAAGCCCTCAATCTAACACACTTTTCTTTGGTTTTCAAAACCAAAGTTTTAACACCTACCCTAACACAGAAACTCAGATCCAACATTTTAACCGATAGCATAAGATGAGATAAAGGAGATGTGTAAAGCTCACCATCATACCTACACATCCTGTGTAATCTTTCAGTCATATTTATCATGATAAGTCCCTTTTAAAAAAAAAAAAATAAATGAATCCATGCATTCTTCCCAGAAACATGAAAATCCTTGTTAATTTTTGTTAGACAAATGAGAAAAGGAACTAAATTGAGTGACAGAGTTCTGTCACTAAAAAATGTTTCAAAAGAATTTCAAGATGCAATCTTATCAGGACATTTAAAAATAAGAAATACAAGTGGATTCTGTAAATGTAAGGACCCAAACAGGTGGAACAAAAACTAAAATAAAAAAAATGCTTTTTTTTTTTTTTTTTTTAAACTTATGCTGGAAAATGTGAAGAAATAGTTTCAAATTTAACAGTTTATCTCAGATAATTGTTATAGAAATGGATACACTTTCATCTGAATGATTCATTTTTGCAAAACTTCATTCTTTGATTAAAAATTGTAATTTGGAAACAGTTCAACCAATCATCCCTAGTTCAAAATAAATAAATAAATAAATAAAGCAGCTTCTACTTCACCATCTTCTAAATGCTCCATCTACTTATTCAGTTCACATACCATTTTATTGAGCAAAGTTTGTCATAGGAATGTCCCCCAGCAACAAAATAGGGTTTAATTTACTATGCCAATTATATTGAAAAAGTGTTGGTATTCATACCAGTAACACTTACATATTTCTAGTTCTAGCATTTTAGCAACAGTTAACAGATACTGAAAATATGCTTTGGATCAGTTTTGGACACCTTCCGTTAGTATATACATTTTATTCTCTGATTTAAAATAAAATGTGTTAAAGCGTTACATTTGCCAAAATCAACAGCCTATTTAAAATATTTTTCTAAGTTATTTATTATCTTATTATTAGAAACTCATTAAGGAAACTCTTCAATAAAGTTTAAAAATCTTTTAATGTTTAATTACATCTTTGATCATTAATTACATCTGCGGATAGAGATAACTTTTTAAATCTTAATTTTCTCATTTAAGTTTGAAACAGAGCTCATTGCCCAGTAAATTTTATTTTAGTGCACATATAATGCACGTGTATTGATGACCTTTTTAAGAGAAACCTACAGCTCAATCAGAATAAAATTCTATTTGTCTACCATATCATAATGAGAATGAAAAAGTCAACTTTGCAGCAGAAATTTTGAATTTCATAGAAACATTTCCTTTAAGATTTATTATTTATACATTTAATAAGACATGAAAACTTATTTTTATCTACCATAAAAACAAGGTCCCATATTTTTCAAAGTGCACCTCAAGTCCCTTCTTTGTATATATAGAGACACAAAATATCATGCCTAGAATCTCTCAGCACCAGTCATGCTGATTGAGAGATTGCATGATTTTGTGTCCAACACTTCTGACCGTACAGTCCTGGGACAAAAAATCTGTTTGCTATATCGTAGAGTAATGGCATCCTCTTCCACAAGCAAACCTTCCATGCACCGACAGATCCCAATACAGTGATCCCAATGACTAATGTTGCGCAATACTGCATTAAACACTCAAGAAAGGCACTACATTTTAATTTAGAGGAGTTACTGAACTTGTTAGCAAGATGTGAGAAGATCTTGTTTTCTTTGTCCACTACAGAAAACAAGTAATAAGGAGTCCAAAACAAACATTTAAATACACAAGGGTTTATCTGAGTTAAGAGCACCTCGTGTAAAGCATTTCCCATCCCTCAGGTTCTGCAAGGCAATTGTTACTTTTCACTTCTGGATTACATAGGGATTGATACGGTGCATTACGCAACAGTACAACGTTGGTGTTCAACATCTCCTACACTTAAATAAGTACACTTCTCTTCTGGCTTAAATTATATCTGCTGTTCTTCCACAGACACATTGCAACTGAAGAAAAATGATCCTGATGCTATTAGGTCTTTGAAAGGTGGAAAACTGACAGGTCTGAGTGAGTGGCAGAACAAGCTCATGAACTCTCTGTTTATGAATATATAACTCATTGTGCAATGGATTTTTTAAACTGCAGTATGGGAATATTTCTGAGATAACAAACAGGTTTTTGTTCTAGTCATGAGGAACAGGCAACAAAAATTAATAAATAACATTTACCACGTACCTTACTTTTTTTTCTTCTCCTGTTTATCAGCATTATTCATAAGAAACTTCCCTGCTTCACATTCTTTGCTTTCCTTACCTCTTTTCATATATATGTGATTTGATTAGTCTTATATGCTGCTTATTTTGTTACTTTGATGCCAGTACAGGATTATTTATTTATTTATTTATTTATTACTATTATGGCTTATCCAGGAATTTTAGGGAGGTATAGAAATAATGAAAGATACAGAAACATTAGAAGCCACATGGCTGTAATTATTTTCTTTTTAAAAAGATAATTAGCAAAACCTATTTATGACAGAGACAATTCTGTCTACTAAACCTAGCTGTATACATGAAAAATTCAGAAGAACGGTGTTTAGTTTGATGGGGACAAAGAAGAGGGAGACCAAGTTGCCTATGATATTTTTAGAAACAGAGATAAAAGACAGCCAGGTGTACACATCCCACTGCTTTCTAGTCTCTGAAACTTCCAGTTAGAGAATCATAAAATTATCATGGTTGGAAAAGACCTTCAGATCATCAAGCACCATGACTAAACCATATCCCTTAGTGCCGCATCCATATGTCTCTTAAATACCTCCAGGGGTGGGGACCCCACCTCTTCTCTAAGCAGCCAGTTCCAATAACTAACCAAACTCCCCATTAAGAGATTTTTCTTGATGTCCAATCTAAACCTCCCCTGGCACAATATCAAGCTGTTTCCTCTCATCCTGTCACTTGCCACCTGTGAAAGACAAACACCCTCCTCATTGCAACCTCCTTTCAGGTACCTATAGAGACCAGGGAGATCTCTCCTCATCCTCCTCATTACAGAAGGGGTCAGGTTATAGACTTAACTATTTGCATTATGCATTGCTAGGGAAGGAAAGTAATTTATTCCATTTCAGCAAATACAGGCTGATATAGAGTATTAGGTTGACCCTGCTTCTTTTTCACATGCCTATTCAAGTGGCATAAAGTGATGCAATATTTAAAGATGGACATATCACTATTTAGACAGACAGTGTATTTATGGTTATACTTTGGAGATCTTTTATTATTCTTATGCCAAACAATTTCTAGCAATGTTTTCAGTATTCCTACTACAGTCAGGCTGAGAAGATAGAGACTTTGGAGTAGTAAAAACACACTACATTAAATAATCCTCTGGCTATTATGTTATTCTGTTGTTGTTCATTTGTTTGTTTTTTAATAGCAAGGTTGCACAGTCAGCTCCAGGAAACTCCAATTCCTCTTCATTTATAGATGCAAAAATATTTTACCCATCTTTACCAAAGCATATTTGATAAAAGAAAAAAAAAAAAGGTTCTCTAATTCAAGCAAGCATACAGCTAACACTTCACATTTGACGTGTATTAATCTGAAGACAGACACAGACAGTTTCTTTAGATAACAACTTAAAAATTTGCTCAGGGTTAGATAAAAACATGATAAACATAGCAGACTCTTTTGGATGTGTTTCTTCAAGATTACTTCTCTGACAGATTTATTATTCCTTATTCTCTGTGCAAAAGGCTCCATTATTGATAAGGTAAATGAAGTAGACCATGGACATCTCATTCCAAGTTTCTTTCTTTCTGTTAGGATTAACTCTAAGAATTTTTAAATTACTTAATCAAAAAGTTTTTAGGCAATTTCACCTATTTTGGCAAGATCGCTGTTTCCAGATTTTTTTTTTTTTTTTTTTTTTTTAGTGACTTCAGAGCTCATTCTCAAGTTTAGTGCATTTTAACAGAAATAGTAAACGGTTCACTGATTTTTTTTTTGTTGTTGTTGTTGCTAAATCCCTGTTGCATTCGAAGACCTTATCAGTCTGGAGTCAGACCTTATCACTGCCCTTTCTTTTTTCACTTACAACACACACCAGAGGACTCCCCAGAAGGGAGGCTGTAATTTCTGCACTCAATCCTCCTCCTATACTCCAATTTCACTGTTTTTATTAATCCTACAAGTTGTTTTTTCCTTGACCCCATTTTTCAGACGGGGAAAATAGTTATCAACAGTTTCCAAATTGCTGATTTACCTGTCTCTGATACACAGCCTTATAACTCACATATCATTTATCAGCAGGCATTAAACCATATAGATTCCAGCTGTTGCAGCAGAGTTTTGTCCTGGAGAAATAAACAATTGATTTTCAAAACCAGCAATGAGTAGGAACTGCCCTGACTAACAAATAGTATTTCCTTGGAGGTGGCATCTGACAATTAAACCATGCTAATTTCTGAAGATCTTTCTTGCTTCATTAAGGATTATTAAGAGATTAACATTTCATCCATTCCAGTATATAAATGATGAGGGGTGTGGAGAAAATGTTCAATCTTGTTCCTCTGGGTACAATTCTCTTTCACCACTTGGGAAGAATAAATTGCTAGTAAAAAGAAGAGGTTAATGGCGCATCTGTTTATTTGTCCTTAAAGGAAATAAAAAAATAAAAAAAAAAAGGAAAAAGAAAAACCAGAGTCATCCCTTCAAGAAGCATAGATTCTATGAACATCTGTATCTCAAAGGTTCCCAGTCTTTCTCACACTGCAACATTTACAGTGATTTTGAATCTTTGGAAGATCTTTCTGCTCTTACCTGGGAACATATCCTACACCTAATGTAACTAATAATTTGGCTATTTAAAGCCATCCTTCTTTGTCTTTGAGTTTTAACAAGACACGTTAGGCACTTGAAAATATTGCATTCAATACATTGTGCTCTCTGCCTTAGGAAAGTAAAGAGAAATACTGAAGTAATCCTTATGCCCTTGATTCCTCCTCCTCTCCTAATGAGATATTAAGGGGACAGTAATAAGAGTTGGTTTCTTTCCGATGGCCTTGTTCAGCCTTGACTTACAGAGGTAATAGTTTAAAGAGATGAGATGATGCTGAGCAATCTTAATGTTTCAAAGCATGAATCCTATATTTGCAAATACAGTCTGATCGTGATTCAGTATTAATCCTCACTGGATACTAATAATTTAGAGCCATTTACCATTTTCATTCCTTTTCCCAGTATGGTCCATCTCCAAGATTTTCTCATCCACCTCCCCTGAGCTTTCTGTCCTTCATTCTCAATTGAAAAATAGGTATAACCACGCATTAGGAATTATGCCTGTTTCTCATCAAAACAGCTCATTTTGTTTCTGTTCATTGTTCTAAAACTTTTTTTTTTCTCCTTCTAGTCTAGTTTTTAGGTTATTGGTCAAAAGTTACAATTCTATAACTTTAGCATGAAATATAATAATATATTTATGACAACTGCTAAAAAAATAGGTATACATTCAGAGTATTTGGTTTTCCCTCTGGAAGACAAAGAATATGGAAATATTAATTTTGAATAAATTCAGTCTTGATCAAAAATATTATTTTTTAATTCACCCAAATAGTTTGGCATGAGTCACTTCAATTAAATATTGAAGTCACATTTCCATGAAATGATTGGACCATAGCTCAAGTTATATCTTCATTTATTTGCTTGCTTTGTTTTGAATTACTTGCTTTGTTCTACTTACTAATAGACAACATCAACTGAAAATTACTACAAGGCCTGTTATTAGAATTAAAGCAAAAAAAAAAATCTATATTCAAGATCATAACAATCATTATTCAAGATCTCCATTATAACATATTTTTTTCAGCACTCTTATACACACAACTTTTATTTAGTATGATGTTTGCTAGCCATATTCATTTATATTAACGTGCGTTTGGAAAATCCACACAAGATGCATAAATTTTGTAAAATAAACCTTTTCTGGGCACCCACAGAAGTTCCAGAATATTCTGGTATAGTGCAGAGAGAAGTAGATTTTCTTTTTCGTTTTTATTGTTGTTAAACAAATTTAAAGATGGATCTCATGGATCCATCAAAGTTCCATACAGAGATGGAACTCTCCATCTAGCCTTAACAAATAATTCAAATAGCGCTTCCCTACTTAGTCTACAGCACTCAGAATTAGGAATATTTTTCACAATCCTTTACAGTTTTGAACACATATATATATTTTACCCACTAAAGGAAACTCAGTGGAAATAAGAGAAAATCATCAGAAACATAAGACACAGAAGGGAGGAAAAGCTTCCTTTGAAATTTAGGATCAGAGTGACTGTTCCTGTTTCTCTCCATTACTGAAGTCTCCTTGATGCCAATTTCCCTATCTCTTCTCACCTGCTAGGAAGCATATGTATCTCTCAGCTTCCCAAGGTCTAACATTTGCACACAAATGTATCAAAAATGACAGAAAAATGATTTATGATTCCTTCCTTCAATACAGTTTGCATTTTGAGTAAGCCAAACAGATAGTTTCCATTATCCAATATAAAGAACATTAGATAAAAATGCTCAGTTTCTCAATTTTGGACAAACTTAGGAGGGAGCATTTGAAAGACTTAGTCAAAAGAATTCCAAGCAGAACATCTTCATACAAATATGATATTTGAGCTGCTTTATTTCAACGGGGAAGAATATATTTCCCCTCTTTAAGTATTAGGCCAGGTGAAGGAGTAAATGAAGGAAAGAAACCTTTTAAATGAGAATAATTTAAGTGAGTCACTGCTTTCATAAGAGATACAGCAAATCTTATTCCTTTTCAGAGATGAGAAAAGCATTTGGGCACTCTGGTTCCATTTATCTGCTTGTAGGAACCAAGAACAGATGAGAAGTGGTGGGGAAAGAAAAATTGATGGACTTTCAGGGCATTTCATACCACCCACTCTTGTACAGCTCACAATGCTTACAACATTTTTTTACTACGTGCTCTTCTTATTTATTTCAACAGTACCAGCTAATAAACCTCAGTCATCTTCTTTACTATTCTCTGTCTTGCTAGATAGTAAGTTAAAGCCTACATAAGCACTGACAGATTCAAGCTGAATAGGTGGAAAAATGGTGATGTTTCTAAAAGTTGGATTTAAGCTTCAAGCAAATCTGAAACTTCAGGTGAAATGTTGGCATCATTTCCTGAAGTCCTTTTTGTCCTACAGTAGCAGTGCTGAGCAGATCATAAATCCCCTGTCAGTCTGCACCAGTCCCTGTAGCGTTGCAGTGGTTTTGCATATCCATGTATAACTCTCTTACAAGACAAGACAGGAAAATAATTTGGTTGTCCACACTTTCCTAGGCCTGTTAATTACCTGTTTTCTCTCCTGGTTTGCTCACCCCAGCTGGGAACTGCATCTTCCTCAAATAATGTAGAGCTAGTATTTATTAAGCATTTAACTGACCAAACCAGGTTCAGGAAACACAAATTGGATATTGGAAAATAAGCAAAGCAAAGAGGCCAAATCAAATTCTATTTTATCTTAGGTCTGCTGAGAGTACTCACAGCCTGAGTAAGCCCAAATTCATCCTCTGCCTTGGAACTCCTTATGCTCACTACTAATATATATGAACCAAATATAGATTGTAATTCCAATTCGGACAGCTGCTGAAGTTTTTCTCCGATACTTTCTGAAGCTCTGTTTAACCCAAAGACACTGACATTCTTTATATTTTAGACATATATTAGGTATCCTAAATCCTCCCAAAGGAAGAGGGAGTCTGCCAAAGAAAATAATGGTTGGTGCAAAGGCCAAGTCACACAACCTCACTAAGAGATCATCACAGCAACTCTCAAAAAAAAAAAAAAAAAAAAAAAGCAGGCAAAGAAAATCCTGTCATGGATAAGTAGTATATAAGAAAAATATGATGGAAGAGACTGTTTTTAATCATGAATTGCTGAAATTTAGGGCAAACTACCAACACAGTTGTGCTTTATCAAGATATGTAATTACAGCTCCATTTTTGTTGTCCTTTGTGACACAGATTCCAGCAAGGTGTTTGCAAAGACTACTCTTATAATGACACACAAGCAGCATATTGCCATTGTAAAATGCTCCCTGAACAAAACAGAGCGTTAATTGAATGTTAAAATTCTGGATTTGGCACTTGGAGGCTTTGTCAGGATTGGAACGAACGGTAGCCCACTGGGAAGCAGGAAAATAATAGCTATCATAATGCTGCTAAGTGCGCTGCAGACTGCTGATTCAAGGACATATGCAGCAGTCAGGTGGATTTAAAGCCACTATATTCACATCTGTACGCAGCAGGAATCATGCAAGGCAATGATGTAGGGAATATCTCTATGAATAAAATATAAACCAAGGTTGTTTCTAAAAGAAAGGGATCTGTCTGTGCTAGAGTCCGAAAAACTGGTGATTTGCTCCAGCCTGTGTTCTGTGCTAGCTAACACATTTGTTTTTCTTTAAGTTACCTGGCTCTTGCTCAGTACATCTACTACACATATTAGGGATGTCTAAAGCACATGGGTGAAGTGTAGCTGGAGCTGCAGGATCACTGGATTTACAAAATCCAGTCCCAGGCAGCAGCAGCACACAAGTTAAGACTGGCTACCTAGGTGGAGATGCTGAAGGGCAGCTGAGTTTGGAATGGCCCTGTGGGTGTCCATATAGCAAAGGCAGCAGAGGCACCTGCAGGTCAGCACAGGTAGGAAAGCAGTGCCAGGATGCTTGCTACCACCCAGAATGTGTCCACAGGGTATACTTACATGACCTACATACTGCATATGAATTTTTACAGCTGATAAATTAAAGAGTGGAGAAGCTAACACATGCAAAAATGACAGCTCTGCCTTCTAGTGTGGACATACCATCAGTATAAATCAGTTTCCACAAGTGGCACTTCACTCTTGCATGACTTTGGTTTTAGCAGTTTCGGTTCCTTACTATTAAGACATTACAAGAACAATTTACCAAAGTACAGTAATATAGACAAGTACAGTAATATAGACAACTTCAGATATGTTGGTTTACGATCAGTGAAATACAAGGTTTCATGGAAAAAAAAAGTTATTTACAGAAGATCTTAGCAGAAAAAGTCACAAATCCAAGACAAAGCACCAACATGTGTCTTCTGGAGCAGCTAAATACAAAAACTCCTGCTTGTCCCTGGTAGATTTTCTTAACAGGATAGACAGATTTGATCTCACTTTTCAGACCTTCAGTAATTCACTTGCATGTCATATGTTAATTAAACTGAAGGTGAAAGGGATTTGCAGGACTATGGATGGATGGAACCATCTAAAGTAGAGACCTTTATAGCAGATAAGGATTGACTGGATGGAGATCACATGGAGAACCAGAGGACAGCTTTTTTTCTCATTAATGATTGGCACAGAAAGAGGAGCCCTAGTGGAGTCTACTGGTGACACAAATTTTGCAGTAACATTGATATCAAAGTCAGCTGGGATATCAAACAGGACGAATTGCATGACTGAAAACAGAGGAAATAGACAATTGATGTAATTTAATGCTACTAGGTACAAGGTCACGCATATAATGATGAGCAAGAATTATGGCTATAAACTGAGCATCCTGAAATTAGAAATTGCCTAGTGGGTAAGGGATCAAAATGCACTTGTCTTCTGTGGAGGAAGTAGGAAAAAAAAAAAAAAAAAAAAAGAAAAAAAAAAAGGTAAATTCCTGAATTCCTGTGTGGGCAGAGATATTGCCAAGAAGAGACGGTAAGTACTAATCAGCACTGTACAAGGCACCAGTTTTGTTTTGAAGGCTTTGAACGTTCATGTTCACCTGGGTTAAAATATACAGAAGAATTAAAACCTGAGGAGATGCAGAGAGGCATTGTAATTAGGGAAAAGGCTTCAATCTTAGGAGAAAAGGCTAAAAGCCTAGCTTGTTTAGGCTAATGATTGCTCTCAGAAAACACTCCAGGGACACACCAGGAAGGGAAAATATACTTTAGCTTAAAAAAAAAAAAAAAAAAAAAAAAAAAAAAAAAAGTAATACTGGCACAGGAACAAATGGGTATAAGTTGCCTTGAATACATTTAGCCAGGACATTAGAGGACAATTTCAAACTATCAGAAGAGAGAGATCCTGGAATGGCCTGGAATGGCCTCCTGGGGCAAAAAACACAGAACAGCTTGAAGACAGGATTTATCTAATTCATGAAAAGGATTATATGATATATTCACAAGTCACAGCAGAGGACTGCTTCTGATGACCCAGAAGCTCCAGGAATCCTGTCTCCACTGTTCACTGGCAGCTGTATTTTAAATCATGACTTATATTTCATCTTTAAATTAGAAAAATTTAAAAAGGCCTGCTCAATCATAAGAAAATTCATGTCCAATTCTTTTCCAGTCCACACTATGTAGCCATGTCAATTTTAATGAAGAAAGAATAAAACACTTTACATTTTCCTCAGCCGAAAAATACTATTGCAAGCTACCCTTAAAATCATCATCTTGTTGAAACCCAACAGATGAAGTGTCAGGTCTTCCACATGCCTGTCAATCTACAGATCTCAGAAATATTTGTGCTACACAATAAATATGAATAGATGACAATTTTAGAATTTATGAATACATTTCATTTATTCTTATAAAAATTTTAAGTATTTTATGTAGTTAAACAACCGACTGTCCCCTTAGTTATTTACAGTGTTCACTCTATTAATATTTTGTTTTTATTCTAAGCATTGATCAAAGACAAGTGTGTAGCGTAGCTCTTTTATATTTCCATTGAAAAATGCTAAACCATAGCACTGAAGTTCGTGTTTCCTTATGCTGATTGAAGAGCAGACAACATTTACAAAAAATGAATAATATTTGCATAGCCAATGAACATCTAATAATATTCAGTAAGACATGTAATGTCAAATTTGCATGAGATATTATCTTTTATAAACAGCTAATGTCTCCCTCATTATCCCCTTCATGAATCTGTTGAGGGTTTTTTTTTCATTTTTAAGTGTCTCATAATTTTCATTTGATAGGTTATAAAAATAACAACCTGATTTGGATATTAGCTTAAAATGTTAATCACATGTACGCAGTTCAGATTGGATTTGATATAAATCAGTGCTATCAGAATTTATGCACACTACAATAAGATGTCTCCCATTTTAAAGCATTCACACTATCAACTTTGCATAGTAAGAAAAAGTTTGATCTGAAATTATGAATATTAGGATGAGTAGATGCTCCTAAGTCTGCTTCATCCACAAAGAATACATTTGCTTCAGACAACAATTTCTCTGTGATTAATGCTAATTAACTTTACACTCTGGATTAGTTTTCTATATAGCAATGAGCAGTCCACTATTACTTGAAGTCTCAGGCTTACATTCAGTGGACCTTTATCTTGTTCAGTTTTATGAAAGGAATTGGCAGTTTTCACTTCATACTGTTTTGCAGATTAACACCGAACAGGCCATTTTTCTTTCTGTTTGAAAACAGAGCAAGAGACTTTGCTCACATTCATAAACTGTGAGTGAACAGAGAGGGCTCTATTCTGCCCACCCTCACCAGGTCCAGGCTGGTATAAATAGGCACTAGTACAGTGACTTCTAACTTACCCTTTTGTACTGCAAGTAGGATACCAACTTCTGGGATCTCTCTCAGCTGAAGCTGGATGGAGCGTCCACAAAACAGTTTGCAATATAATGAATGGCTTCAGCAGACAGCCCTTGTTATTGCCTGCAAGACTGAATGAGCTCACCCCAGTCGTTCACTGTATTTCAGATATTTCCTATAAGTATAGGAGTTTAGATAACATCTCTATTAACTTAACCTTCTTTGTATATATGTGTGTATATATATATATATGCGGCTAAAGCAGCTAAATACATATATATGCAGCTAAGCAGCTAAAATCATATATTAAACTCATGCACGTTTACAGTAACAAGCTCCAATAGAAGATGGATTGTGTATTCCTGAAAGTAGGTATTACTGTTAATTTTAAATTTATTCATATCTGAAACAATGCTTTCTTTGTAAGAGTCCCACGTCTGTTCTCACACAAATTACTGATGTGATTAAAATGATTTTTCATACTTTTTTTTTTTCCCAGAATAACTGAGAAACCTGATGCAGAAAAATCAGGTTATTTTTTTACTCATTTTTTATGCTTCCCAGCTGAATCCCCAGCCTCACGGATTCATTTGAAAATGTGCAAGTTGACTCCACAGACTTTCTCCCAATCTATCACATCCCAAAGACGTCAGATGCACAGCACTCGCACAGCTACACAGCACAGGCAGAACAAGCTCTGTGCTCCTCCAGCACGGTGGTTATGGCTGGTGGAAGTTTCCACAGAAGCACATGCATCGTTTTGTGCCTCGATTTTGCCATTTATAAAGCAGATTCCCTTAGTGCAGACCCCTATTTAGAGATAAGGGCTAATGCTTTATTTATGCTTTCTCTCTCAACTGACTACAAAACTTTCTTCTTGATTGAACCCTATAAATAGCCACTCATGCCTAACTTCAGTGAGAGGTTATTTCTTATAAGTATGAGGAATGCAGTAAATTAGTTTCATCCCTTCATTTTCAAACTCCAGTTGAATAGTTGGAAAGGAGACAATGGCACTGCTCTTTCAGACTGAGGCAGGTATCTTGCCCCTGGTTTCTATTTCAGTATTTTTTCTTTCACTGTTGTTGCCTGAGGTGCATAAATCATTCACGTATCAAATCATCATAACAGAGACCAAAATGCATTTTATGAAGCCAGGAAGCCCTCAAGGATAGCACAGGGGGTTAAATGAGCACTTTTGTTCAGCTCGTTGCTTTGATCCACCAGGGACCTTGCCGTGGGCTCTGGCAGCAGTGATGCATGGCTCATGCCGTGACGCACCTACCGACTGGCAGAAAGCAACATCTCATCCTACTCCATGAGATTTAACTCAGAAAGATAGACAAAGCCAAATACTAATAATGGTAGAAGAAAAGAAATAACTCTATGTTCCCATCAGCTGAGCCTTTCTAATTTCTGACCCCACATTTGGGAGTTAGGATACAGCCAAGTCTTGCGAGCAGCTGTGGCTGATGCACGAGAACTAACCCTTTCTCTGCAGAAGGGCTCATTTGTACCCTTCCCAGAGCAAGTTATGGTCTGGGTCAGTAGACAAGGAGGCCAGACCCCAACCTTTTGCATGTTGGCAGTCAGCACAGGTATTTCTTGTGTAGAGATGGCTGCTGGAGTTGGAGGCAACTTGTAGAAAGATTTCCCTGAAGCTGGAAGTAAGGGACAGAGGCTTCTGACATCCAGCACACCAGGAGGAGTGGCACCTTTTCACAACCTCCACTCAGCACTTGCATACACGTCCTTGCAATGAAGACAGGTTATATCAGGGGAAAAAAAAAAAAAAAAAAAAAAAAAAAAAACAGGTGTACCACAGCTGCAAGAGGCAGAATCATCAAGAAGGGGCTGGCAACTCAGGCTCAAACAGTATTTCTAGACAAATGGATGAGGTCACCACATTGTACATTCCTCTGTTCACATAAAAATCAGCACGAACCACCAACAGTCAGATTGTGAGAGGTTTGAGGGCACAGTGATTCCCTCACAGGAGGGTAGAGATGTTTCACAGCGGGGTCAATGAACACCAGATTCAACATCATGAACATCTCATGCTTGTGTACGTTCTTGATGATGGTGATGGGACTGGCCTGGGCAAAGCCTGCAGAGCTGCCCCATGTGGTGTTACATGCTGTTGCTGCTGCAGTATCTGGAGACAGGGGTAAAAGTCTCCAGCTTTACCTTCTCCCTGACTTTCTCTGACTTCCTCTGCCTGACAAGTGCATGATTCAGGTCCGCACTTGCCAGCAACTTAAAACTAAACATAATACTTATTCTACTGAATCATGGTACATTTTACCTTCTGATGAAAACAGCTCTCAAAATTAGCATTGCTTGAGATATCTCCCTACAATGAAAATGGGATAAACAAGAAGAGAAATGATATCAAAACAAACCTGAAGTATGCAAACACACAGGAATGGTTTATATCTTCCAAAGCTTTGGCAGATGTACGTTTATTCTGAGTAAATGATAGACCTGCATATATTTCAGGCAAAACAAGAAAAAAGGAGAGAACATCAATATTTATTTTGCTTCTCCAAGAATTCCTGGTTATTAAAGTTAGTGCTCTGTCTGTCAATCACAGGTTCAAGTCTTATTTGTGCAAATTCAAGTTTACAAATCTGCTTTCCCTATGATAAATTAAAACTTGGAGTCAAACAGAAAGGAGACAGTGAACTGCTGGAGTCACTGTGGAAAGCAATCTGTGCAGTGTGGGCACAACTTTTAATCATAGGCAGTAGAAGTGAAGGAAGAAAAACAGTCCACAAATGCTAATTAGAGATGATCAGCTCAGCCTTTCATAGGCATATACATGTGCATAACTGCAGTTGCATACAGTTCAGTGAGGCTCCCCAGGTCCCAACATCTTGCATACAGGCTGGACCTAAGACATACAACCCGCAGCAGTCTGGCTGGCTTGAAAATAAAGCCTCACATCAGTAAATCCACTCTAATCTAAGTCCTGGAGAAGCCAGTGGAAAAGCTCACATTGAGATTTCTCATTCAACCTGATGGTCCTTGGAGTAAGCCCTTATTTATGCTCATATCACAGCAGCACATTTTCAGGCTGTTTGTCTTTTACACAGGAGATTTTTTTCAGTCTTCAATAGAAGCGAGGTTGGGCCAAATACCTGTAATGATTGATCCTGTAACTAGTCTCAGTGAACGCAAAGCCATTCACATCTGGTGACACATGCATACGACTGAGCTAATTGGTACAGGATTCTGTTTAGAGTTGCAGACTTTCCACTTTTATTTGAAAGTTTTAAAAGGTATTTATTAGCTACAGAGAGGAAAAAAAATATTCTCGATTAGCAAGACAGTGCGACAACATCATTTCTGAGCTCACAATAAGCTGCTGTCAACTCTTGCAGAGCACACAAAATAGAAGTGGGTTTTACAGCCTGTCACCATCTCCTGACAGGCAGTTAAGGCACTTGTAATAATCAAAACAAGACTCCTTTCTGGGCTCTAATTTCTCCCCAGGATACACTACAAGATGACAGTCTTCAGCTAGTTCACAACTAGATGATGTTTTTTTCTCCCAGCGTAAAAATTGAGCACCTTCCCAGAGACTACCAGAAGCTGAGCTCTCCTTCAGACTCTTTTTTCCAAGGCTGACAAGTAACACTGGGGATCCCGAGCTCTGTTTGACTTGGGAAAGGTTTGCACTGCTCCCCCCCCCTCGGAGATTTTGAGCAGCAGCTGTTCCTGGAAGCAGGCACTTCCCTGCTGATTGTGTTACAAGAAACACCCACCAGATTACCCAGCAGGGTCCCCTTTAGGCTCTGTGCTAGAAAACTATTTCTGAATCAGTAACAAGAATTTGGGGAAAAAGACCACTCGTAACCCCCAGGTTCTTATTCCAGGAGTAGCCAAGAGCTAACAAAGCCTAACGATGGAGGTGGGTGTTTGAGATGTTAGCATCAGTTTGGAGCACACATTGAAATCACTTGTGAACAGGTGAAAACAGCAAACCACCTAACTACAGTCCTAAGGTAGCTAAATGAGGCAGATTGAAAGTGAGGACTTCAGACACATTTAATGAGGGAATGTTGATGCTTCCAGACCTACTGGCCAGATGGTCCTATTTCTACAGAGCCCAAGGATGGAAAAACGTAAAAGCCTCCAGGTGTCTACTGTACATTTCAATCTGTGATAATATTCAAGAGATGACAACTCTGATAAATTAAAACCCCAGGAGGCAAAGCCAAAAACAAAGAGAATTTACAGAGAAGGTATAATTTATGCAGTGACTTATGGAAACAAAATAGCAATTAAAGCAGCTTCCTACAGAAGAACTGTAGTCCATTTATTTAATCCCAAGAATTTTATTATTTATTTTTTTAACTGCTAATCTGGGAGTAACTTATTTGCTAGCCTTCATCATTACTCAAGTTTTCTTTTTCCATTTGACTTGCACCACCTGTTTTCTCCACTGTTAATGCCAGTTATGTTGCATAATAATATATTATTTACACTTGGTACTAAAATCATGATGAACTTTGATCACAAACCTGGGTGAACCATAATTTGGGCATGTAACATCTTAACACCAGTTTAGACAGCTGTGATTTGCTGATTTCAGTTTAGCTGAAACAGTTTTCATCAGGAATGCTTTTCCACTTTTTTTTTTTTTTTAATTTATAAGAAAAAGGTTATTGCTTTCTTGATTGAAGATAACGTGCCTGAGCTATGACGTACCTTTAACCAACTAATGTAAGTAAGGTGCTCTGAAACAAGAGATTTATTTTTCTCAACTAGGCAAAGAAACACATTATTGAACTTTTTAAAAATACCCATGTGGGTAATCTTATTACAACTTCAGTGCTCTCTAGTTTCAATACAGCAAGGTTTTATGGCATATCACATTTGTACCATACATCCTTTTGTTTAAATTCTGAAGTTCTCCAAGACAGGAGGTTCTTTATTTTTCATATTTAGCTATATTTTAATATACTGAGATTTTTTTTTATCACCCAGTAGCAGAGCTGTTGCCATACAAATACTCACTAAAGGTACGATGCTGCTACCAACAGTATCCAGGTAAGGCATTTGAAACACAAGACATTTAACTAGCAATGTAACAAAAATTAAAAAAAAAAAAAAAAAAAGATTAAGAAAAGCTAAAATATAAATGTATCCAGATAGGAAATGAAACTTAGGTGACTAGTTTCACCAAAACACAGGGTCACTAGTACCGGGGTGTTTTCAAAATCCCCTGCTTTTTCTGAAATACTATTTTTATTAGTAACAGCTCAACCTAAACCATGATTTTTTTTTTGATTTTTTTTTTTTTTCCTGAGACTTGGTGATTAGACTTGTTTTCTCAAAGTTAAAATACTACCGTGTTTGCTTTGGAAGTTCTAGAGTCTGAAGAGTATAATCCCTGAAAACATATCTTCATGCATTAGCTGGAAACCTGAAACAACAGTTGCTGAGACCATTCAGTAGCAACAATCTCCCAAATCTGTTAATTGTTTAAACAACGTCATCAGCTAATCCATTGCACATCAAAGTACAAAAATCTCAGAAAGTTCTTAAGTAATCAGTCTAGAAGCCTGCTCACAGACAAATATAATAAATCCATTACGTCCAAACAACCTAGAAACCTTATCCCAAGCAGTATTCTAAACCAGAAAGAAGTGGGACTAAGAGCTTTTACAAGTGTCCCAAGCAGGGCAACCCTGACCTCACAAACCCATTGAGGAAACTAAACACTTAGCATATATAAATACATTTTATCACCAGAACTGCAAAATTCTTAATAAAGCTATATCGTTATCATTAGACATTCAGAATTTAAGCTACTGGCTAAGAATAGAACAAGTCAGTGATGTTATTGGGTACTAAATGTATCTCCATTTTCAGTGAGAATAGAAAAAAAGGGAGAAAGGGGCTTGGCATCCCTCAACAATGAATTATAGGGCTATATGGCAATAAACCTAGCACTTAGGTTGTAAAAGGAATTGTAAATGGAACCACAAGACCCTGATTTATGTACTAGATAGATCCTGGTTTGAGATCTAGATTAATTCTTTAATAAAGATGTTATCCATCACTGAAAAAGACCTGCCTTGGTTGTTTATTTGCCTATCATGAACAAAGAGTGTTAATTATGTTGTTTCATTTATAGTAGACCTTCCCTAATATTTACAGTCTGCCACATTGCAGTGTCTTATGCAGGAAATATTATATTTTCAATTGAAACCGACTTATTAAATTGATCTTTTTGTCATTGTAAGCTATATATTGTATTCCTACTTGCACTGCTACAGAATACAAATGGGAAAAAAAAAATAAACCTGTACTTAATTTTACTGTAAAAAAAAAAAAAAAATGTTGTATATTCTTTCTATCATCAATAAAAAGAACATCACTACAAACAAAATAAATCTAAGGACTAGTTTCAAGAGTATCAAAATATCATTAACTATTCTGAAAACATTTCTACATGTAATGGTATAAGTATCAAATTGAGACATTTTGGCCTGTTTTCTATTACCTTGAATAGAAATGTCATCACGAGAGCAGTCCTTACACATTCCTACCTTATATTTATTTTAGTTGTAGGTCCTCTTTTAGGACAAATCTGCTACAAAAGTTAGATTAAGAGTTGGATTCATTTGATCACAAAGTGGAAGGTGATCTGATGCTACTTTTGACTTTTCCCGTACTGTAACCGAATGCATTGACAACAACAAAAACAAAAATAAAAAAAACACTCCACCTACCCCCACATCCAGGCTTTCCAGGACAAACTAAGTCAGTTGAAATGAAGCTCAAGCCTTCAGGGATTTACCAACTCCCAACTAGAATGCAACTTTAAAACTGTTATACATTTTTTCATTACTACTCTCTTGCACAAATCATGTAGATCTATTATTGTTATGAAATTGATTTAAGCCATATATTCGTACATTTCAATGACAATTTTATATAAGGTTTTACTACCAAACTCATATAGGCATTGCACACAAAAAAAATACACAAAAAGCCACACAAACAAAAACTAAACACTAGCTACTACACTGTCATCCAGAAATTGAAGAAGTTTTGATATTAAAGCTAAATACTAGTGGTTTGAATTATAGATTATGTCTATTGCAAAGACATAACCTATTTTTCAAAGGAGTTCAGTATAAGTACAATTTGTTGTGTGAAATAGCAGCCGGAAGCCTAATTATGTAACATTCACACTCACATTCAGCCTTGACCAAATACCGCTGAAACTAACGAGCACCTTCCATTGATTTTAGAAAGTTCTGCATTACATCCATACTCATTTCCTTCCGACCAATAAAGTGGTGGCATTTTCTCAATATTCTTTTGCAGCCTTCCTTGTTTGCTTCCCCTGTGATCACTACAATCTCTAAAAGTAAAATAAAAGATAAAAAAAAAAAAAAAAAGGAAGGAAGATAATACTTTTGCAATACTTCTGTATCCTTTAATCCAATTTCTGACAGTTACCTACACTGTCATTTTATTGTTGTAATGAAGTAGCCAGTCTTTAAGATTTCTTCGTCTGATACCTGTAGATTAGAAATACCATGATGACAAAAAAAAAAAAGAAAAAAAAAAAGTTCTAGCAATACTCAGGTTTAGAAAACAGAAGAAAAACTTGGAACACCACTTTTTTTTTTTCCTCCAATTTCATCTGCAAACAGAAAATGTAAGCACTAAGCCTGATTAAAAATCAAATATCAAACCCTGAAGTTTCTTGAGTCTCTGCAGCTCAGCGTTGGCTTAAAAATGTGTTGGACAAGTGTTCAGATATGGTGAGTTATTTTTTCCTATTTCTATCTTGTAATACTAAAAGCTGTATTTCTTTATCACTGTAGTGCTAGCTTCATCTAAAAATGTTATTCTTATTCCTTCCCTGGTTGTCCAGATTATGTCCTAATTTACATTTTCATTCTTTTAGCTTTGAGCCCATAGTACATTGTTGTGTTTTGTTGTTGCACTTTGTTTGTTTTATCCCCAAGTAAGCCAGCAAAGCAGTACCTAGAACTTTTAGTAGAATCTACTTCATAAAAAAAATATGCTTTTGATTTACAGCTCAAAATCCATAAAGACTTTTTTTTCCACCTGAATATATTGGGATGCCCATTATAATTTGATCATCCTCTTCATGTACTTCTATTTCTTTTTGAGCACACCTCTTTCTCTGAAAGAAATTCCAGTCAGTGGCCATGTAGTCCTGATTGAAACATGCACCAGTCTGACCTTTTAATTTTGTTTTCATTTAGAGATAACGGAAGACCAATGTTAATGTTTTGTAGCTGGACACCTGTATGTTGTCAATTTTCCTTTAATACCCAGTGGTAAAAAGTGCTTATCTGATGCTCAACCTATACTCACACTATCCAAAGTGTTTTTGCTTCTGATTTACATGATTAACTTATTTAATGAGGCAGAAAGAAGGTCTCATCCATTGTAGTTAGTCACAAGTAATGCAGTACTGAATAAACAGTAACAGCACATTAATCTCTCTGACTTTTCATTATTATCCACTAACCGGAATACATTTGTACCTGCTTTCATGGTTAAATGCACTTGTTTTCCGCTTTTAAAAAGGAAAGAAAAAAGCAACCCCAAAATTATGACAGCAACTATTAAGAACTGCACTTTAAATACTGAAGAAAGTACATCAGAGCCCAAGAAGTGCAGTTTGTGTGCAGCCATCTGTTAGAGGTCATACAGACACCTGACATCATTAGGGAAGTTTAGGAAACGAGAGCTTATGAAAAAACTCACCCATAGGGAGGGGAGAACACTCATCAGGGCTCTCTCTCTTCTCCATTATGTAGGAGTAAAATAACTATGGTCATGGTTTCCTATGTGGGGGACACAAGTCCATCGTTTCTACCCATGCACAAATGTGTGGGGTATGCCTGCCCCTTACAGCTGTGTGCCCATGCTGGCATCCTCCCACACAAAATCAGTTTCATCAGAGGAGGAAAGCATAATTATGTATTGCCTACCAATTTTTTTGCCAAGGAGGTAAAATACACAGACATGAAGGCAACTGGTTGAGCCTGTCAACACTACTGTGTTAGAACAATTTCAAAGCACAACCTACATGTAGTTCCCAAGTCAAAAGATCACTTATGTAGGCTGATAACTCACAGATTTTGCCCCAACTACCATATCCCAGCACAGAATAGATAGGGTCCAAAGAAGTGCGATGACAGTAAAACCCCTTTCATTACAATCTTGGCTGTAAAACAATTTTTTTCCTCTGTTATGAGACACACTATCTCTGGGAGCTGCCCTGTGTCAGGAAGACTGGTACATCAATATTAAGAAGTCATGCACTGCAAACACTGTCTGGCACAGCAAGACAGTGTGCACAAACAGAACAAGAAATTCCAGCAGCACTCCCTGAAAATAAACCCTTCTGACTTATCCATGTCCTCTCAGTGAAACCAGTACCAAAGTCAGACTGCTCACACATATTAAATGCTGGTTTTTTTTTTTGCCTCTCAGCATGGCTGGAACAAATGAAGATGATGTAAAGTTCTTTCCAATGACCTGCACCAACAAGAAACCTCTTTTTATTGCAGAAGCCCTGTTATTAAGACACCATTGTCTAAAAGAGGTGATGAAGATATGAGCGAGAAACAATCTCCAGAGGTAACCCCATGTTGTTTCTTCTTTGAACACAATGCACCAAAATTTGGCTGAGACCTCATAGGAGAGCAAGTCAGTGAGACAGGCTGTCAGCTTTCAGGGACTAGCAGGAACGCTGACAAAAGGTACAGAAATTTCTAAATGTAGAAAACCAACAGAAGAAAAACTGAGGAGACAGGAGGAAAAACCTGCCAAGAAAGACACTGGGATTTGTTTTTGTTTCCTAAATGTGTTTCCTAAACACATTGCAATAATACAGGTCTATGATGAAGCAGAACGGTAACACTTTGAATAATAACAGAGAGGGATGAAGAATTCTATATTTTCCATCTGTATTTGGAAAGAAGATGAGCACACCTCTCACTTCACTAGCAATCAAAGTACACAGCAGACATCTACTTGGGATGGCTTCTGAGTCACTTGTACTCAAAACTTATAGCTCAATAAATCTTGAGGCTTCACATGTACTCCAGAAGACTAGAAAGCCATGTAGTTGCAATAGTTTTGTAAAATATCTGACCTAGACATTCTTAGTAGGAAATAACCCAAAGACAAAGAACTGGCTGGCTATATGAGATAACTTCTTTTTGAATTCTGTACCAGAAGCAGATTGAGGGGAGGGAATTGGAAGAAAAAAAAAAAAAAAAAAAAAAAAAAGCATTATAAGGAAAAGCAGAAGTTGTTTGTAAGCAAGATGTTCTTAAACAATTTAGAAACAGGGTCAATGCTGGTAAAATCCACTGATGATGCAAAGAACAAACAGGTAAACATCAAGGGCAGGGCAGTCATAAGAGTAAACAGCTTGATAAGCTGGCAGTATTTAGGGAAGATTCATCTTAACATAGCTGAATGTTGTGTCATATGCAATGATCACCTTCACAAAATAAGGGGTTAGATCCCTGAAAGGGAGCAGGGGGAAATTTATACTGTGCTAACAAGTCAATGTGAGCAGCCACCATGATAATAGTTGTTAAAAAAATGGTAATTACTAAATGTATATGAATAACAAGGTATTTTTGATTCTGGAAAAAACTGGTTATAGATCTGATATTAACTATTTTTACATTAAAAATTTTAAAAGCTATACACTTCAGGCAAGAAAGAACACCTTACAGTTGAAGGCAGAGGATTTTAAACTTACAAAAAGACAAGTGGAAGGAGACTTCATTAGAGGGTGCACGTATTGCTCCAGAAGAAAAACTGTTGGTACTGAAAGACTGCCTAATCCAGTTGTGAAGCCAGCGTAATAACCAGTTCTTGAAAGCTAAGCCAGAGAAACTGAAATGATGCACATATTTTAAAAGCGAGGGATTAGACAGTTGAGCAAACAAAGAATGACTGGTTCTCTGTCAGCAACTGCTGGACTGTGTTATTCTGGTAGTGTTTTTTTTTCCCCTCTCTGACCACAGATTCCACTCTGGAACTAGGAAAATGAGCTGATAACTTTACTTTCCACTGGAAAATGTTTATTCAAGAAGGTCCTCACCAGCGTTAATCAAATCAGGGATTGCACTACACACAAATTTCCCCAAAGTTGAGCACAGGATTGTTTATAACAAGGAAAATAAAAAAGTATATCTACTAAAATAAAATATTCAAAAACTTATTTATATCTGTCACATACCCAGGAGGACATAACCAGCTGGTATTGCCAGATTATGCAGCTGCTCTTTTTGTTCAAGAAATATAATGTATGCCTCTGTCTTAAGCTTCTAAATTCATTCCCCGTGGATGACCTGAGGAAGAGTGTGCTCATGAAATCAGCAAACCAAAGAACCACACAGTGCACAATAACCCTGACTGCAATGCAGAACAATAAATCTAAATTAACTTTAACTTCATAGTATTCCAACAAAACTGTGTATTCATTTCTGATTTGGAAAAGCTTCGCCAGTGACCTTGTATTTTTCTCATATTCTTGCTCAATCATTCAAAACAAAACTATTTGCAGCTCTAATATCCCATATATTAAAATAGTGTTAGATATGGAAGAGATTTCATATGGTGGAGTATCTCAATGCTTTTGCAGTATTCATAGGGAGACTGGAATTAGAAGAAAAATGAACGGAATAATTTTCCATAAAAGATGTTAGTTTGATCAAACTGAAAACGTCTTGCAACGAAAATGGAGAAAAGGAATAACTTTGATCTTGTCAGCTGAAGAAAGCAGAAAGGTTTCTTCAGCTGTTTTTTTTTGAAGAATTTTGATTGTTTACATTTATATTTACATACAAACAGGATAAACACAAATGGAAGGATTTAACATACACACACACAAAAAGTTAAGGTACTTGACCCAGTAAAGCTTCACATTATTATTTCCAAAGAAATTTCACGTCAACATTATCTGTTATCTTCATGAGACTTATTTAAATGATGACAAAAATCTTCTTAAGGCAACCTTTGTAAAAAAAAAATATAGCCTAGACCATGTTTATATCACAGACAAGTATGAACTATGATATCTACCTATATGTATCTCCCATTCTCTCCATGCTCGTCAGATCAGGTGTTGCCACTACACTTGCACACTGATCTTGCAAATCTTTATTAATAAAGAGTTCTTGTTATGTATTGGCTTCCTAAATAATTACATCTCCACAGTGTAGAAAAAAAAAAATCACATGCTGGATCTTCTATTTACCTCACCTAGTCCACACAATCCACAAACCAATATGCCAGGGTGATTTGCAGGCATCTAAACAGAGTTGCTCTTTTACTCCCACGTTAACATTCATTCTCCCATGGCAATGCCAAATACCCTACAACCAGCTGTGCTAACATGCAATGCACATACACACTACTAGGTTAGATATTTTTCCCTCCTAAAATCATTAATTTCTTAGAAACGTGCAGAAATAATTTCAGGACAGAAATGCAATACTAAAAAGTTTCTTCAATTGCTCTCCCATGGTTATACCATGCTAAACCATAAAGTGTTCCAGTACAGTGATACTGAACACTGCCTTTGTTATATTTACAAAGAGATAACTAATACTAGGATTATGAGTTCAGCATATAATATAGTTAGTCACTAGGATACATTTTCAAGGGAAATTTTGGTAATTGTGTACCATCATTTTACGTTGACAGTTAGGGGAAAATCAGCAAATAGAAACTAATGTCATCCAACAGGTGAATATCAACTATTTACTGCTATGACACACAAATTCAGTGAAAATAAATTCCTGCACATGCTTTCTCTTTTGCTCCAATATTCCACTTTCTAACAATACAGGATAGGAAGAGTTTGTTCCAAAATAACTGAGGTCAAAGACGAACAAACAAACACAGAAACAAGAAAGAAATAACAAGCAGATAAAGTAGAACACAACAAGGTACACTCAACAGAAATAAGCATAGAGACAAAACAGACTAAAAAATTAGGATCAAAACTGAGATTAACACAATCCACAAGTCCTGTTTCCTTAGACTGCCATGTCTATGAAGCAGGCTCACTCTTCAGTTGATGCAAGCTGTGTTTATGAAAACCCAAGCACTATGCAGCCTGTTAAACTGGCACATGCACCTGTAGCATTCTTTGCAGAGGTAAGAGACATTTTCCTTTGTTGCATGTGCTTGTGATTAACACTTTACTTGCTCCTTCTACACTGCAAAAGATTGAGCTTTAGGGACAGAGCCAGGCACATGGATTAACAGACACACACAAATTACGTTGGCACACACGTGAATGAAGCTCATCTCTGCCTTTGCTCATTCTTTTCTCTCATCTATTGCCACGTGGCAGGTCAGAGGGTTCTGTATGCCCACAAAATCTGAAACACCCCAGCACTGGAGTCCCCGCTGAAGCCACAAAACCACCTGGGTTCTTTTATACTTAATTAATGCTCCACTTACCATTAGAGGCCAAGGACTACCCAGTAAGAACTATTTATTTCAGTTATCACAGCTGCCCCTGATCCACCTCCATAGTCTTTCATCCATTTACTGATTTGGAATAGATGTCTCTAGACTTGAAAGAAAAATAAATTTCCCCTCAAAAAAATCAAAGCCAACCAAGTAACAGTAACAACAGCAGAACTTTCTGACGCTCATCAGAGGTGTAACGATCCACCTTTTTGTGATTATTCCGGTATCCAAGGAAAGAAAAAGGAAACATACAGGAAAAAAAAATAATCAAAATTCATTCCAGTGCTGCATTAGATACAGAGTACCCAGACATGATACAGTTATTATGTGCAACCATTTCAATTACAAAAACTGCTAAAGCATGTAATTTGACAGCCACTTCATACAGCATCTCTTTAGCTGATCTGACAATAAGGATCAGGGCTTCCAGATTAAGTGTCAACTTCCCAATTGCCTCTGAATGCTAGCATTTACTTAAAAATTTATTTTTCCATTTTAATTGCATTATATCCACATGCTAAATCTGAGTTTCTTTTGATGACAAGCATCATAACTTATTTTAGTGGCACGTTTGGGTTATTTAAAATATACACTATCTGCAATGTTTTTTGAACCTGTATTTATGTTCTTTACAACACTAGATCTTTTTTTTTTTTTTTTTTATGTTGCAACACGTTGTGTATTGCTTAAAAATTAATGAATATTATGACAGCAGAAGTGTTATCATGAGAATTGTTTACTCTTTGGAATTTTAAGAGTACTCAAAAGCCTGGTTAACATTAGTTTCTGTAAATTAATTTTTAAATCTGATAATAATAGTCAAGGTGTGTGGCAGAAGAGCTTTCACGATGTGACACCTAATTACAACACAATCTTAGCTATCAAGCATATTAAAAAAATATCACAGATTCCCAACCAATGTGTTTAATTCAATGCCGCCAAAAAAAAAAAAAAAAAAAATCACTAAGTAGGTTTAACTTAATACTATTCAGACCAACATAAATCACTTTTTCCTCTTTCCCCACAACCCACAGTTTCACATATATTTGTGTATGTGAATATATGTATGGAATATATGGACTGTCTCAGGTGATCAGTAGAAGTAGTATTAGGCAGTAGCAGCCTGAAATATTCAGATATGTTCCATAGAAAACACCTTCCCAACAAGGGATCACATAATGCAGCACTTTGTTTTCCAAAATATCTTTTTTCCTAAACACTTCACAGGATCTTCAGCAGAAAACTTTCCTTTGATCATTGTCTCAACAGCAGGGATTTATCTGCATATATTTCAGGGGATAATACAGTTGTTCATAGTTTCTATAACTAAGGCCACATTTATCAAGCAATACCAGATTTCTTGGCATAAGTCAAATTATTATAGCTGTAAAACATCTACTTACCTCTCAGCTACAGGATACAGTATCAGTCTTTATCTAACGCCCTTTAATTATACTGGTGAAACTAAAGGGAGGACTGATGCATTTTTATTTCATTTTAGTTTTGCTGATTTTAAAAAATAAGAACACTTCAGAAATCATTATGAGAACAAAAGACCAAGACAAATACGTGAACAAAATATCAATATTAAGACAAAAATTAGATAAGCTATTATGTTCATATAACTATGAACATGAAAAACTTCTGCATTAGCAACTGATGGGGATTTAAACTTCAATTTCATGAAATAAATAGTTTGATCCTAAAACAAACAAAGAAGATCATGCAGAAAATTCTTCCTATGTGCAAATTTTTGTGGAGAGAAAGAGCAGGGAAGGAGCAGACCACATCTGCCTTTTCTCTGATTTTTTTTTTGAGAGCTGTATTAGGTGCCCAGAGAGCCTCCATCAAACAATTGAGGAACTTTGTATTTGTATTGTGTGAGTGCTGATAGTTTATTGCAAGCTGTGCAATCATTCCTCATTCACTAGAAATAGAACATGCAGCATCACATGAATCGAATCTATCGGCCAAAATTAGAGTTTGGAGCAATGAAACATTTTGAGGGGGCTTATTTTTCTGTTTAACCCTAAAAATTTATCTCCTTCTTTGCTACTCCAATTTCTCTTGGTCAGGCATCCACCTCACTGTCTATTATTCCTCTCTTCCATCTCAACACTCCTTTGACATTTATTGCTATCTTCCAGTTCACCTGGAGTCTCTTCTAATATTATTCAGTGCTATTTGATACTTCAACCCTCCTCGTTCACTTGGTAACTTCATTCACACATGGTGTTATATTTACAGTACTATCTTAGTATCACACACTGACAAATCCAACTCTCTACTCACTTTACCTTCCGTCTGATTCCAAATAGCCTCCAGTTCCAGCACCAGTCATTTTCTGTATATCAAACCACAACATTTTCCTCTCACTTCTTTTAAAAGCTTCCTTGCACTGTCTCGTTTACTTCAACTGGAAATCATGCTGCTTTCACTACTGCTTAAGCATGTACTCTCAGGTTCTTTCTGATATCCTACTCTCCCTCCTTCTTCCTGACATGCTTTCTTTAATTAGCTCTGGTTGCTGCTAAGCACACACAGCTGCATACCTTCATGGCCAAGGCACAAGGTGATGGTGCTCCTTCTACCTAAACGAGCAAGGGTGAGCTCTCACCTGATCTTCAGCCACCCAGCTGAAGGAAAGAAGGAAAAGAAGGGAGTCCGAGCAGCTACCTCCACCTGTTTTGTCTTCACCAGCTGAAAGCACTCTGCTCCTAGTTCTCACCATTTACATCTTAAAGAACTTGAAAAGTGTGTCCTTGCCCTTACCAGAAAGAGCTCAAGTTAGGACAATAGGCTCTGCCTCCACTCCATACCCAAGGCCCTGCTGATTACAAACCACTGGCAGATACCATCTAATACCCAAGATCTGCATGTGTTAGCATTTGCCAAGAAACAGCTGGCAACATTTCCTGCTTTGTCCTGGAGAAGGCATCTGTTATTTCTACTACTGGGAAAACAGACAGACAGCACTCACTGTTTTGGGTCAACTTTCACTCATTATAAACACCCTTCCATTTCACAGTACTTTCAGGGTTCAGAGAGTAGGAAAGGTCACATTCTTTGACAGCTTGGTTAAGAGCTTTCAAATCAGGCCTCTCTAATTTAGTGATTTTCTCAGTTATGTTTCCAGCAAAGTATGATGAGATCTTCCTTTAGTTCCAGTATACTGGTGGGGATAAAAATGCTAGATTTAGTAGCTTGCTGCCATATGGAATAACCTTGCCAGTAAAGATATTGTGATGGCTATGGTTTTGTTTTTTTCCCCTTTATTGAACTGGCATTCACATTTTACGTTCTCAAACTGCAAATTGCTCATTTGGTCAATTATTTATCCAAGGTGTCATCTTTTAGAAAAAACCTCCACAGAACAGCCCTTTACTCTGTAAAATTTCATTTGCAATTATTCTTCCTATTAGTATTGACTTTTCTAATTACTTTTAAAATTAGAATACTGTCAATTGTGCTTCACTGTTTCAAACCTAGCATGATTTCGTAATACATTACTTCTCTCTCAGATAATGACAACTTTCTCTTGGAACAAATGAAGCAACACAGTTTGTCTAATATAAAATATAATTGCTAAATCCAGCTTTTTAATTTTAGTGAAGTAACTTGAAATTTATTCTTATGGTCTATGACACATTTATAAATCCCTTTAAATGATATTTGGAAGAATGTCAGTAGTACCTTCTCCCAGTGCTTGACATTCCAGCCAATATTGCACCTGACTACTCACCTGCAACTGCTTTATTTTCTTAAAGAAAGGACAGCTGCAAATATCGCTACTTCTTCATTACACATAAAACTCTAGAAAATGATGTTATAGACAGGTGATCTATTTTTTTTCTAGTAATTACACTCCTTATCTTGCCAAATACTATCCAATATGGATATTCATTTCTTACTAAAAGGCACCAGAAAGTCATTAGTCATTGATTAAAAAACAGAGTAAATAGGTGATGGAATTATTATTTATTTTATTTTTTAATCTGACCCTAGCCAACTTTATTACAGTCATTGAAGCTCATATAGCTTTTCCAGTCAAGAAGAGAACGCCTCCTGTCAGCCTGTTTTTACCTCTGCTTCCCGTGAACACCATTAGATGTTTAATGGAGCCTGCTTTCCATGGAAGCAAAGCAGTGAGCGCTTAATGAGACTGAGCACTGCATAATTTACTTTGAAACAGAGAATTTTGGGAAGAAAGTATATGAAAAATCTTAATACGCAAAGGTTACATGCCAAATGAATAAATGGCTATTCTTGTATAAACCTCATTCTTCTTTACTATTTGTTGATCCCATTTGTTGCAAACTGATTTGAACAGACTCATGCTCTAGTGAAAATTAGCATAGGAGTCAATTGAAATGCATCACAGATCAAGATTTTGCCTGCACTGGAAAGTTCTTTCTATATACATACATTGCTGCTTGGAAAGGATGCTGCTATGATGTCCATCCAAAGCAATGTTTCTTCAGTTCTATATAGTGCCACCCCTATGGTACAGTGACTACAGAGAAGCACTGCCTTGCTGATGTCTGTGCACTCTTCCATACAAAAATGCTCTTCTGGATGGTGCTTCCCAGAAGGAGCAAGGATCCGGTATGAAAAGTGTAACCTTCTTTATCAACAAAAATAGATGGACCATGCTAGTGAGGCATGAGGCTCACTGCAAACAGAGCATGTGGAACCATCACCTCTGCACACAAATACAGAGGAGAGAAGTTTCCATTTTACAAGGCTAGAATTGTTACTGAATTTCCATGGAAATATTTATATACAAAAAGGCAGTTTTAACATTTCCTTTCCTCCCAAAGAATGCAGTATCTTAATTCTTTAAATAGTAATCTTTTGTTAGTCATATTACCTCCTGAAAAAAAAATGAACTTTCTAGGGAGAACTACAAGCAAAACACCTACTAAACTGTGACATTTATGTAAAGAAGTTTTTGGTCTATGATATGTGCTACTGGAAAGCTAAGAATGCAATTGCTAATATTAGTCTTTGGTGTCCTCTTGTTCTTTAAAAGATGTTTATAAATCATTACTATTAATATCCATTTAAAATAATTAATAACGATGTGTTTATTCCTCAGATGTTACTGTAAGTAGTACTGGTGAGTTTCCAGAGAGCTCAGATTAGTCCTTATATGTAAACAGCCTATATCTATTATCCTGTATTTTGCATTTCTAAAATGTAGTCCAGCTGAGCAAAATGTTTTCAATGCAGACAGATGAAAGGAGCCAAACACCATGACTAAAATGTTTCTACTACTGAGCTGTTCTCACCAGATAAAAAATAAAATATCCACGTTGTACTGGTATGAAATGTCACACTATGTCATAAATGTCCCCATATTATTCCCTGGGATGGGGTTGGGACAGAAAGGAAAGGTAGCAAAAGTAAAAAACTAATCCATGGAACCCAAAACCATATTTTCAGGTTAAAACAAAAATCTAATTTATTAAAAACTATGAACATCCCAGAAAAAAAAATGTCATTTCCATGACATTTCCATAGAGCATGAACATGTGAGAGCCTAGGTTTGAGCAAGTAATTGAAACATTATTTTTACTTTTTTTTTTTTTTTTTTTTTTTTTTGGGAAACCACACAATATAGGTATATTTTAGTTAAAATACTTAAATTTTCAGATAATTTCACCTGCTGTGGTCTAGTAAAGGTCTTTGTGAATGCCTGTAATTCAGTTCAGAAGGTAATGATCAGTAATCAGATATAAAATGCCTGTATTTAAATGTCTTTTAAAAGAGCAGTATTCTTCCAGTAATTACCACCTAACTGAAGTCCAATACCACCTAAATACTTTCAATAAATCAAGACTTAGCTGAAAGATGAAGTGTGGTTATCAGCAGTACTGCAAGGAAACAAAGATGCGGTCTTGGAAGTTAGCTGTGTTAGTCAGATAGCAATTACAATAAATTATAGTCACTTCCACAGTCCCCAGCCGTGGACCAATCTTCCTGACATCCAGCAACATGCAATCTCAAAGCAGAGAGACCTCTGTAGTCCTGCCCACTCTCCACAGGCTGCATTTCTGAAGCATACACTGACTAAGCTACATTGGAATAAAATAATGGTATTTTACCTTCCTCAAGGTAAAACGTATTTCCAAATTCCTGTGTTAAAAAAGGTTATGCTGTGAGGCAATGCAACAGCACTAATCTATAGATGACTCCTTCATCTGAGGCTACACATTGTCAATTTTTAAATTAAGTCACGATTGAAATTGAGGAAGGATTGAAAAAACAAGATAAACAGTACTCCACCTACATTGTCATTTTCTAAATGTTCTTCTTACTTCAGTACATTGTAGTGCCTTCCTAATACCAAGCAAATTATTAATCTCCTCACGAACTAATGTTATAAATTGAATATTAACAGCATAGTTACAACTTTTACCTTCACACCTGCATTTTAGACAACTAATTCCACTCTCTTAAAAATACAGAAAAACAAAACAAAACCTCAAGTGGCTGCCAAACTTAGCAGGGTACTGATAGGTATGAGATGTTCACATTTACATTTATCTGTGCAAATAGAAGCTATAAAACTGGGACACTGTGTCTGTTCTTTCTAGATAATTATATATATATATTTTTTTGAATTGTAATGAAGCAAACAGAATTTCCTCTGTGCTGTGAAGAATTTCTTACAGCTAAAGATGTAACACAGTACTGGTACAAGCAGATAGCATAATCCAGAGGATAGAAACATTTTCTGAGCTGGGAGACATAGCCTTTGAGCTCTTCCTCCGTGCTAGTTCCTGTGTTGGAAATTAACATCTTGAAGGGATGCAGAATGCTGACCCTGAGACTCTGAAAAAAAAAAAATTGCTGTCTTTCAGGACATACTATCCCGAGTCCAACAAAAAACAGTCCATGTGGTGTTTATGGTGAAGGCAATGCCTAAGGGTAGGGGTAACGTTTCTGAAGGACAGTCCCTGGCTGTTGCAAGACTCCTGATCAGATTTTCATGAAAGGATCAGAGCCTATCCTGCGTATCTTGCCATGTTACATATTTGTTTACCAGAGACATCTCTGAACAGCTCTCTCTCAAGCTTCTGTATGCATCTCAAATGCAGATACAGCCTAGGACGAAGGGGTTGGATGGCCGCTGTTCACTGCCTCTACCAATACACACAGGAAGGGAAGGCAGTAAACAAATAAAATGAAGTTTTGTCCTTCAGACAGCTGTAGTTAGACTGTGGAAATCCTTGCCACAAGACACTGTAAATGTCAATGCTTTATAGCGGTTCATAGAGAAGGTGGCCTGGTCAGGGAAGAAAAATCCTCAGAGGTTTCTAAAGATGTGACTTCTGTCACAGGAAGCCACCAGAGGTAGAGGCTGGGAGACCTGGGAGGAGCAGTTGGCTTTGTCTGTTTCATGATTTTTCACATATTTACTTTAGGCTACTTGAAAAATAAAATGATAAAAATAGCATAAAAGTAAAAAAAAAAAAATAAAATAAATAAAATAAAAATATTTACTCTTTCCAGCAACAACTGTATTGGTTCCTGACCTTGTATAGATACTGCTTTTTAGCTGCTAGGTGGTAATGAAGTATTTCACACCTCTACCTCCAAAATACTGTCGTCTTAATTCAAAAGCAACCATGCACAAAACTGTTCCTTCTATTCAAATTAATATTAAAGCTTTACACAAACCCTGAAAGCAGCATATATGCAGATTAAAGCATTTTATAGAAACAGCAGGGTCCTTAACTGCTAAGGAAAATACCTACTGGATTTTCAAGGAGTGAGAAAAAGTGAAACACAATTAGAGTGAACATTCAGCTACCAAGACTTCCTTGACTTCATGGACTGAACACTTTTTAATGTTCTTAAAATTCAGAAGAAATTGTCATGTTTTTTCACTCTGTACAAGGCCAGGGTAAAACACTGCTGTAAAACAGCAGGAGAGTAAAAAGCACCAGTTTGTCCCCTGTTTAGAATAGGGCTGAAAAATAAAATAAGGCACGTATTTGTTGATTATATCAGAAGAATAAAGGGCACAAGACATCTGGCTGAAAACGTAGATGAAGTAACAAAAAAATACTACAATTAAATCAAAACAAGAATCCTGTGCTTAGGAGATTTCAGGTCATGTGCAGAACTGGGCTAACAGGGCTCTGCTGTGTATGTCCTGCACCCACCACTGCAGTAAAAATAAATAAATAAATGAATAAATATGATTAAAAAAAATAAGTATGAGGGAAAACAGGGCATATAAATTAATTTGTACCAAGAATTACTCCCTGAGAAAATACAAAGTCAGGAATATTTTGCATTAAAACTACCTTTGCCTGCCCAAAAAAGCAGGCATGCCATGACTACAAATGCTTCCCAAAATCAGGAAATAATGGAATTAGCACAAAATTTATTTCAGAAAAGAAAATCTGATAGGTAATTTATATTTTCAGATCTTTTACTTCAAAATGTCTTTTTGGCCCAAAAAGAAGAAACTAAAAAAGTTGGTGAACGAGATAGACAGGAGAAGATGGAGGTGATGTTAAATCACCCGAAAAATAGATTCAAATATTTTGAGTAAAATAAAATATATTTTTATATTGTTGTTCATCTTTGTGGCCTTTCACTTTTCTGACACTCCTGTGACAAAAGTTGTGTTCATTTTCTATACATTCTCAGTATTTTGTGATAAGGTTTTTGGCCTAATTTTAGTGATGAAAACTAAGAATATCAAATGTAAAGACTTGTACAGTACTGGCCTTACATTTGCTTCAGTGATAAGAAACTAATCATGGAAAAAAAAAAAAAAAAAAAAAAAAGATAGAAAATTAGACTTACATTTAACCTTCTCCAAGCTTGAACATGCAGGCTCTTGTGAATTCTTATTTAAAAAATAGAACAGAAATAAAATCATTCCCAAATGTGCTGTGAAGAATATCCTAACTTTTGCTTCACTTCTTTACCGAAAAACATTACAGACTTTGTTCATTACCAGTAGTCTTAATTTTGAGTTGCATCTTGAGGGTATTTTACAAGATTTGCCTATATGTGCAGTACAGTAATTACTTTTTTGAAGTGCACTGGAAAAAGGAAATGAAGTCAGCAGGTTTATGATCTCAGAGCTTTTTGATTTAATTAAAAGTCATTAACAGCAACCCCCACTATTCAGTTGCTGAACGTGCCCAAATACAGAGCTTTAAACCAAAAGCTATAATCTGTAGGCTTTACAGCTCGTTCAGGTTGACTAAGGCAAAAAATTAAGCTTTTATCTGTGCTACAGAGTGGACAGTAAACATGACAATAACGTGATGATCTCTGTTAAAAAGAAATAAACAAATAATAAAATAAATAAAGAGTGAGCCTAATGTCATTAAAGGTTAAAGTTAGTAGAATTAAAGCACACTGATTTATATTATACTCCCTCCATGAATGTGTTGTGTATTAAATCTCTTTTTGATTTATAGCATTAGAAACTTTCTAAGTCACACATTTTAATGCACACACTCAGTCACAGCTGAATCACTCACTAATGTGCTATATTCCCTGATGAGCTGGCCAATTTAATATCCAGGCTGATGCCAGAATCTCAACACAATGAAAGCCCCTTCATTGACATTCTGGTGTAATACCTAATAACAATTAGATTCTTTTTCCTTGGTATTGTATCTTGCTATTGTCATTTCAACAACAGATGCTTTTCTTATAAACCACTGAATTTACTCAAACTTAAATGTCAGGCAGACCAAGTGAATGAGCAGTCCATGAACCTGCGCTAGGGAAAACAAGCTCACATCTGTCTCATTATAATATATTGTATTTCCATTTCATTTACTTTCAATTCTTAGCATAGTTTCAAGCAATTTTTCAATTTCCAAACCAAGCAGCATCTTAGAGAAAGTTAGGTGATTTTTTTTTACTTGCTGTGTCAGAAAATACATTGTTGTCTGGAATGTTTTTATGGTGTCAGATTGGATCCCAGCACAACAGAGCTCCCACAAACACATCGTTTAACCAGACAGCAAAACAACACAAGAAACCAGGGTGCAAAGTTACCAGTGCAGAAATTCTATACACAGGTTTCCTGATGAACACCAGTGCATAATTCCAGGTATGGTGTACGTAAACAACTATAAATTTTATACACTATGTAATTAAATGAATAGGCTTTCACAGGGGAAGTAAGAACACAGCCAGACTCCAGCAATCTACAATTATGTGTGTAGTTGTGCTGGAGTTTTACAGATACTTAGCAATGCAGATAATGTCTCAAATTGTTTCTACAGTGCTTTAGTATTTAGGGATTTAGGTCCTTAGATGTTTTCTAATACATCTCATTAGCTGCACCTTTAGGTACATTAGTACATTCAAAAATCTTGTTGTTGAATTCAGTAACTGCAACTAAAAGTAATGACTTGTAGGTGGATACCAAGCTTGCAGGCCAGTCTCTAAATAAATCATTTAATATAAGTAGTATAACATTGTAAGAGCTTGATGAACCATTGGTTTGTCTGATATCCTTAAAGACATAGGGAGAAGAAAAAAGAGTGGTTCTGAGAAGTTCTAATATTGGGCCAATATGGGCCAATTCCATTTGTCCCAGAATAAGACAAGCTTCTCAGTTGCTATGATTTTACCACTGTTTCAAAGGGATGACAATATTCTTGTATAATTGCAAATGTAAAATGTGCAGACTAAAGACACCAGTGTCATCCAAGGTTATTCTGTTTATTTCCAACCTTGCAATATTTTCTTTATTGTTAAGAATTTTAAATGAACATTTTATTGTCAAGTTCCCTGGCAGAGGTTCATGGAAGTTGGGAGTGTAGTTAGAATATGAATGAGAAAATTAATTAGCTGGTGACAGTTTGGAGTATTAGTTTTCAGCTGCCACTTTTTATTAGGTCTTTTTCTGGATGTGCATGAGTTGATTGACAGCATATTTCAGAAATACATAGGACATTTAAAAAAAAATCATACTGCAGAACAATGTATTCTAACTCACTCTTTCAAAAAAGCCCAACACACTATATTGTATTTAAGTTGAATGCATATATGGCATGGAAGTGCAGGAGTTTGTTCTGCCAGATTCCATCAGAAATCCCGTCTTAGACACTCTGATGAGTTTTGGAAACTACAAAAGAATATATGTATTGTTTTTCTCACCCAAAGGTCAGTTGCTATATAGCATTGCTGCCCAAACGTTGGCCTACAGATTTGTTTTGTATCTCCATGGCACTGCTAAAATTCAGTGGCTGCTGATATAAATGAATATTAGGGGAAGAAACCACGATGGAAGAGCAGATGACAGAAGAATTTGATGGGAAAGCATGAGACAGCATTCAAGATTAGATACAAAAAGATAGGAAGGGAGGCTAGGCAAAAAAAGCAGGAGTACATTCACATCTTGGTAAGAATACATGGATATTAGGGACCCTTTAATCATGGAAATGATATTTTTATGTTAAAAAAATATCCTTCACTTATTAGAAATTAAACTATGGCTAAGATTGACTGTATTGGAAGGGGGAATTTATAATGTTTTATTAAGAATGGAGTTAATTACCACTGGAATGAGACATTTAAAAACAAAATGTTTGTTACTTCGAAGAACATTTTTCAGGGAAAAATCATGGTTCTTGGAAAAAAAACATAGTGAAATTTCTGAAACCTCTGGATAAGAGTAACATTTTAGCTTTGTGGGGCTTAAGTTGATACAAAGTAAATATGATACCATAATTGCTTTCTCACCTCTGTGCTTTAGCTTATTATTTTTTATTATTGAGCCTTAGCATTTTAATTTCTAGTTTATCTCATTTATATTCTCCTGACATATCGCAAAATCAATTTTTAGATCTTGATGGAGCATTTGTAGCTCCACTATATTACTACACAAATGCAAACATGCAGATATCTTATTAATATGTCACTGTTTCAGAGATGTCTTTGGTGCAAATGTTATTTAGATGAAAAACGACTATCACAACAGTAACAGCTCGTTCTGTAAAATTTCATTTTAGTCCAGTCTATTTTAGAAGGCTACAGCTGTCAAACCTTGTATCTTTCTCTGATCCCTCAAGCAGATGCACTTTGTTTGTTCTTATAACAAAACATGTGTGTCCTTTAGCTGATTAGCGCATCAATGAGAACATGAGAAGATATTCAATGTTTCCAAAGGTTTGCACATCAAGGAGAACATTAAGCAGCCTTGTGAAATGAATGTGATTTGTTAAAACCTCAACACTGCAAATGGATGAAGCCAGAAGAGGTTGTCGATGCATAATTAGTGCATACAAGTGGTCTAGATATGCATCTTTGTCTACAGAATTCTTGCTTACTGTGCAGGTCAAATCTTTACCTTTCTGTCTTTTCTACAAATTTCTGTCATCAAACTTGATTCTTAAAACATGTAAAGAAGTTTAGAAGTATTATACTCACATTAAAGAGAAAAAAAAAAAAAAAAGATGCAATAACATCCATAACGCTCCATATCTATACAAAGACAAAGAACATTTAGTCAACACGCACAGCAATAGCTCTTCACTACATGGATCTCTTCATCATGGTGGGGCAGCACAAAGCCCTGCTATGCTCATGCCAGGGATTCATCTCAGGAAGTTGCTGTTCAGAACAGTCACCATCGCAGTGTGTTGCCCTGGGCATTCCTGGTGAACACCATAAAACCCAGACATTTTCAGAAGTGCTTAAAATTGCCCCTATCCTGCTTAGGTTTTTGAATGGCTAGATTCACTGTGTGAGATGAGAAGTATTCCTGCTTGATCCTGATTAAAAAAAAAAAAAAAAAAAAAAAAAAAGAGTTGGTTTTCAGACTGGCATTTTGTCTTGGGTTATGGAACTGAGAGCCAGTTCTGAATCTTTCTGTACTGTCTAGAGTCAAGAGTAATTACTGCTGAAATCAGAACACAGCTATGATAAAACTTGAGGTCAGAATCCGAGTGAAAGATAGAGCAAAAAATGATTATTAATAATGAGGTTGAAGTATCATTTTCATTTATCAAATTGATTTCCATAATTTTTATAAATCTCTTGACATAAAAGACTAAATTTAGTAATTTCTCTTGCAAATATTATGCATTCCTTCACAGTATTGAAAATAATTAAAAAAAAAAAATCTTTCTTAAAATGCATGGCAGAGTCACTCTAAATATTCATTATTATGAAACACTGAATTGTATCTATTAGGTGTAAACAATATTGGCTTGATATAATGCACATAACAGCTCCAATAGCTTATCAACTGTTTGTGGAAAGCCTGCAAACTATCTCCCCAGCTGTCAGAAGCTTCAAAGGAAAAATTACTTCCCATTTTAAATAAATCTTACAAAACGCACATGACACTGCCAGCAGGAGGACAGACAGGACCTGTTAGCAGGCGGCACCCCAAGCACACAGGGGAAATACAGACACCAGCAGCCTGCACCTGGGAGCAATGTTGCCATGAGCAGACCTGACATCTGCAAACCTCTCAATCACCCAGGTTTCCTCAGAAAAATTGCCCTCATTCAATTTAATGTCAGAAAGGGAGGAAGTCAGCAGCTGCACACATTCACACATTAACTGAAGTTCAAAAGGCAGCAGGAAAGGACAGAGAGCAATGTAGACAGAGCTCCCTAATGATTTAGCAGGCTCCCCTCCACAGCTAGCAATGAAATTTCACTGTGTGCTCACCAAATGTAAGGTGGTGGACAAGGCAAAAGAAGAGGGACACACTGAGGCCTTTCCTGCTACCTAGATTTCTTTTTTTCAGACTGTGTACATGTATATAGATTCATTAATGTAAAAATCAGTTTTATATGTATTTTTTTGTTGTTCATTTTATTCCTATAGTTTTGAAACAAATATACTGGACCAGCAGCAGGCTCCTGTTGTCATTGTATCTAAGCTAGCTGGACTTTAGTATTTCTTTAAAGGATCTGTACAAATATTCAATAAAATATTTAGGACAGCAAGCAGCAAAAATCAAAAGAACAGGCCAAACTGAATTGAGAAAACACATACAAGTGGCCACCTATGGCAGTATCTTCACTAACTGCCATTCAACCTATAACCTCATAGTGGACTAGAAGTCCAACAGGTCCTCATGGGCTCTCCTCACTCTGAAAAGGAGAATTTTCTATTCAAAATAACCAGAAATAAACTGAAGATCTACTATATAAAAGAGAATGTATTATATAAATTAAAATTGGCAGCACTCAGACATATTAATTTGGTACTCCCAAGAGTCTCCTAAAATTTTATTGGTGTTGTCTTACCTATGCAGCCATAAGATTAATGAATCACATAAAGACATGTAGCCTACTAAATGTGCACTCTGAACTGACTGTAGGGAACAGAGGGCTTACGTTAAAAGGTCAACAGCATTAATTCTCTGTAGATGTATTTTATTCAAACATGAATTCTTAACCAATTCACATTTTGCAATGACTTTTTTTTTTTCTCCCTAAAATGCTTGCCTTGCTTTTAAGGTGAAATAAAAGCATTGTCACAGAATCATACAATAATTTAGGTTGGTGTGAATGTCCAGAAGCTGGACAGGGACTTGTTAGGCTGATGTCAATACAGTTAACGTAGTCATAGGAGAAAATAAATAAATAAAGTAAACAGGTTTACTTACCTGCTCTCTGCATGTTCAAAACTAAATCACAGCCATATGCTTCTCCATGTCAAAGGACCTAGGCAAAGCATCATCTAAGTGGCTTCCAAAGTCTTAGTTAATAGATTAAGCCTTTAAATAAAAAATGCCATCTGCATGGGATTTACCTTCTTTTGCAGAAAGGGATTTTTGAAACTTTAAAAGAATACCCACATTCCTTTAAGTTTTTCCTCTCTCCCTTATCTATATTCTGCTGCATCACGGCACTGACCTCAAAGACCAAAGGACTTACAGTTTTCACTGTAGCAGTAATTCAACTTTAAATCAACTGCTAGGGAGTGTAGGGGAGTACTGCCTCTCCACCCTGCTGGAGAAAAGCATGACCTCTACAAATCTCCGATTTATGCCAAATTGACACATATTCAACCATTTTAGTATTAAAACTGTGATATAGTTTTATGCTCCCTGCTCCTTCACAACTTCACTATCTGATTAGAGAAATTATGAATGCAAACTCTGCATTCTGATTAATGAGTCATGAACATCACAAGAAAGCAGCAAATGACCTTTTTTTGCTCATTTCTGCAAGCCTTCCTGTAATCAGCATTACAAATATTTTGGCAGACTTTGTTTATCAAATCTGCACTGGAGCAAAATCTGTTTTAGAATCCTGTTTTCTTCCCATTTTGGTCCTTCTACAGGCAATGCCATATTGTTATAGGAGTCTAGACTCTCATAGCTGTGTGCCTTAATTCAAACTGCACATTAGATTAGGGCAAGGATTGCAGGGGAAAAAAATAATCTTAAGGAGTGGAGTGCAAAAATACTAGGGAAAAAAATAATAAAACTCAGAAACCAAAACCCAAAAGAGATATAATTAAAGAACTTTTAAATAAAGCAATTTAATGTAGGATTTTTTTTTTTTTTCAGATAGTGCTACAAAGAATTACAACACTGCAAATAGCTAGTACAGAAATAACAATTATGATACAGAATACAAGAAAAGCATCTCTGCTTATCCTGCTTTCCAGATTGTACTGTGGCTAATGGAGAAAGGAAGTCCTCAAAGGAGGATCCTCTACAAAGTGTTAAATGCATACTGCTAAATGGTATTGCTCAAGGTTTCATATATATTTTTGGAATCAAAACACATAAGTTAAGGTCTCTATGTCTAAGGTTGAGCTCGTGATTTGCTATTGGGGAGTTTCAGCAGCTAGAATGTCATTATCAGCCCTCTAATGTCGTTATCACATTTTATGGATCAGCCATTACAAGAAACCCAGTAGCATCAGACATAAGGAGGTTATGATTTGGGACTAGAAACATTTCTATAAACTCTGATAAAATCTTGGTGCTGGATCCAGGACCTGCAGAGGAAAAACGCAGATAAGCACCTAGCCGCCAAGAGGTGGCCTCTCCTTCCCTGGCAATAGCAAGGACCAGAGAAGATTACCAGCACCAAAGCCACAAACATATTCATTAACCTGAGGAAACGATCAAGAAGGCAACATTAGAGCCACTCATCCCCCAGCTCCCTGAGGGTGGATGCCCAGGACATGGTAGGCTCCCAAGGAGAGGCTGGAGAAGAGAGAATGTAGCAGACAGCAGCGAGGAAGACAGACTGCTGATCTCCACACAGTTTTTCAGATAGCCCATGGAAATCATCATTACAAGTGGTTCTGGGAATGGAGAAAACAGTGCTGAACTTAAAACTTAACAAACTCCTAAGAGATGATGTATGGAGACAACTATCCTAACTGACCTTCCTAAGAACTAGAAGAATGGCAGCCTAGGAGAACAATAATAGATTTTGATCTTAGGGAGGTCAAAATAAATCTGAGGCTGTTGAAGATATGGTGTATATATAGCTCTACACACAACAAGGAATGTGACCTATGTTTTTTAAAAACAAATCAAGCAGAACTGAGTGGAAACCTCATGAAGTTTTATTTTAAGTAGTCTTTTAAGAGATTTTTCAGGCTTTTTCTAGTGATTATGGGATTTTGCAGTATTTACAATAGCTGTGTAGCTGGAGGATCTGGATAGGCTGCACCGATGGGCTGAGGTCAACTGCATGAAGTTTAACAAGGCCAAGTGCCGGGTCCTGCACCTGGGGCGCAATAACCCCAAGCAGAGCTACAGACTGGGAGAGGAATGGTTGGAAAGCTGCCAGGCAGAGAAGGACCTGGGAGTGATGGTTGATAGTCGGCTGAATATGAGCCAGCAGTGTGCTCAGGTGGCCAAGAAGGCCAACGGCATCCTGGCTTGTATTAGGAACAGCGTGACCAGCAGGGCTAGGGAGGTGATTGTCCCCCTGTACTCAGCTCTGGTGAGGCCGCACCTCGAGTACTGTGTTCAGTTTTGGGCCCCTCGCTACAAGAAGGACATCGAGGTGCTTGAGCGGGTGCAGAGAAGGGCGACGAAGCTGGTGAAGGGCCTGGAGAACAAGTCCTACGAGGAGCGGCTGAGGGAGCTGGGCTTGTTCAGCCTGGAGAAGAGGAGGCTCAGGGGTGACCTTATCGCTCTTTTTAGGTACCTCAAGGGAGGCTGTAGCGAGGTGGGGGTTGGCCTGTTCTCCCACGTGCCTGGTGACAGGACGAGGGGGAATGGGTTTAAGTTGAGCCAGGGGAGTTTTAGGTTAGATGTTAGGAAGAACTTCTTCACTGAAAGGGTTGTGAGGCACTGGAACAGGCTGCCCAGGGAAGTGGTGGAGTCACCATCCCTGGAAGTCTTCAAAAGACGTTTAGATGTAGAGCTTAGGGATATGGTTTAGTGGAGGGCTGTTAGCGTTAGGTTGGAGGTTGGACTCGATGACCTTGAGGTCTCTTCCAACCTAGGAAATTCTGTGAAATTCTGTGATACATATCCTATACAACCGCAAATCAGCTGTGCAGACAAATACACTAATCTGAATATTTAACAGGCAGAAGTCAGCCACATAGCAGAGTTTTTCATGGTACATTAGAAGATTTAGAAACAAAATCTATTAGCATTCTTCTGCACACAAAAGGTTGATTTAGGGGAGACTAGAAGAATTAATCTTCAGATATAGTAATGCATATTAACATCAGAAAAATCTGCTGCAGAAGACATACACATGGTTAGGAAAGTATGGTTGAAATAAAAAAGATATAAGTGCTGGTTGTTTTCAAAGGAAAGGGGTCATCCTTGCAAGATGTTATTTGTACATTGATCCAGAGCATGAAATAGTTATTCATTTATTTTGTATTATGAGAAGATAATATCTAGGAGTCTGTTTTCATCACAGAAAATATAAGAACAAACTGGCTCTTTGCCTCAGCTGATGTTTTCTAGGTTAATAAGAACATCAGCTCTAAGCACAACACTCTGCAGCAACATGCTGCACAGGGCTCGTCGGTATGCTGCTCCGTGCCAGTAGAGATCAGTTTCCTGATTTTGCCACTCCGTTTCTTTTATAAGAGATCTATTGTGCCTGTAAACCCTTGGCAATGGTAAAGACAATTGTGTGCTGGATAGGAACAATTGTGACTACCACCATCGTTTGTGCACAAAAGATGTGCTGGGAAGAGGAAGCATTATACAGCTCCCTCTCCCTCTCTGCGTGCGGTCACAGCCCATGCTCAGCCTCACTCTCTGCCATCCAGTTTGTCCTCCTGTGGTGGAAGAGGTCATCTAGTCATTGGCAAGTAGGAAATTTCTTAAAGGCAGGGGCAGTTCCCAGAAGAGAAGGGTCATCATCAAATGCATCAACAGGGCTGGCAGCCTTCACCACATCTGCAGAGTTAATTGCTCTTTCTAGTTAAGTATTGGATGTAGATTCCCTGGAGCTTAATGAAGCTTATTGGAACAGAAACGAGGAGGCTGCACTCACAGTTATTACTGCCCAAACTGCACAAATTCTTTGCATAAAAACAACTTTGATCATCAGTGATAGTAAGATGGCTTCTCTCAAATGCAAGCTGCATGTGTAATGGTTATCTTATGCAAAGAGCCTGCCATGGATGCTTCTGGCAGCAGTTGTAAGTAGAAGTGCTGTGTCTCCCAACTTGAATTCATCATCAGCTCAGCAACACATTGTTACAAAGAGCATTTCAGTAAAATAGTACAACCCTATATCCTTCTGAGATTCGTACCCACATCACTGATACCACTTAGCTCTTCTTATGCCTGCTTCTCATCCATTGGCACTCTCATCCATCTTATGGCCAGAAATGGAACTGCCCCCTTGCTTCAGGGTCCTTACTCTCTTTAGATGCAGGACTGATGCAAGGAAGGACCTAGGAAATGCAGCAAAACCACAGGGGCCCTGACCAGACTCACAAGAGAAAGGAGGAAGAAGGTCAAAAAAGAGAGGATATAGTATGGAGCCATAACTACTGAATCCCCTGGAGGGAAAATGGTGAAATTATGTCCATTTTCAGAAGCAAAGATTAAAACACCTATTAAGAAAAATGAAATACTAAAGATCAAGTAAGCTGATTCCAAGTCAGAGTCCAATATCAACTTCACAAGTATCAAATGGGAGATTTTCAGTTACTCTGTGCACTGAATACAAACCAAAATCTAGAGATTAAATGTCAACAAATGAAGGCAAAGCATTAATCTATTGTGCCATATCACCTCACTCCCAAATCACTAACAAGCCACTATCTATCTTATCTCTGCTTCACTTATTGACAGTCTCCATTTGTTTCATCAAGAAAAGGGACAATCCATTCCGGACTCAGCATACATCATCCTAAGCAGAAAGAAATACTTTGCAATATCTGCCAGCTAAACGACCGACTTTGTGCACTACACACAGACCTTGCTCTAGCACAAAAATAGTTAGCAGAAAAGTATAAAAAATGCTATTTTCTGTGCTCTGTACATACATCTCTCTCAGATATGCACAATCAACTCATTCTCCTTGGAGAAAAGCAGGAACCATCCCTTTTAAGTACCTGTGCAAAAGAGAGCTAAACTCTTTCACAGCCCACACCAACACCCAACTGCTCAGCTCAGCTATTAGGCGGGCAGGCTTTGTTCTCTGGAGATTTGGGTTAGATTATTCAACCTCTAGGACAGCTCTCTGGGAACACTGCTTTTTGTGGAGAACAAGCTTCCAAGCAAACCAGTCAAATACAGCTCAAGAGCTGTATTTAAGAGCTTCCCAAGAAGCCAAATTGTCCCAAGGAACCCAGTACCTCCATGAGGTTCCTCACAGGGAGGAACATGAGACATTGTTCTTTACAATCATCGCATTTCTAGGGGTAGAGGAGACCATTTTGTATTTGTTCACTTCCAACTTGTATATAATGTTTGGTAAAAAGGTGTGGTGATAATCAAGAAATCTGCCTTCACAGAGATAAGGTCATAAAATATCAGTCTCAATAAAAAATAAATTTCTCCAAATGTAGCACCCCTTTAACCTGTGAGATGCAACACCACAACCACATATGATAGGGAAAAATAAAGCTTTTGTCAGCAGCAGCTTGCAAGGTACCTGCACACAGATCATGTGCATGTGAAACAAAAGTGTCCAAAACAAAACTGGGATTTCTGGTCCCTTGGACACCGGCACTACAGTAGGTGTAAGATTCTTCAGCAGGAGAAATTTGGTATTAAAAGTCAAAGGAAGGAATCAGATGTTGTGGTCACAGTGTTATTTATAATGTGACCTCTACATTTTGAAGTCAAACCTACCAGAACTGTAAAGATGTTTTTACAGCATTACAATACCAGCAGTCTCAGGCACACAGAGCTGCTACAATTCACCTTCAGTTGGTATTCAAAATGATTTCTATTTAACAGGAAGGTCTAAACCTTTTCTTTTTTTTTTTTTTTCCTAAATCAAAAGCTGTGAATTCTTAATGCATTTGTATAGCAAAACGATTCTCTGGCAAGCATCAAGGCCAAAATAACAAAACAAAACAAAAAAAATCACAAAGTGCACCAGATCCCAGGTACAGGTCACCACCAGTGATGGATAATGGACCTGATGGACCATTAGTCTGTTCCAGGGTGCCTGCACTCAGAGCCAGTAGGGAAGAAGCAGGCAGTAAAAGAAGCCGACTGCAGATTAGAAAGGAAAGGAGGAAAATGATGTAGGAGAGACAGCTGAAAAGAGAAGCTTCTCAGTGACTTTCCCACTAACATTTTAGCTCAACATTAAGGCAGAAAAGAAATACTTGCACTTTGCCGGGTTAACTACTCTGAACAAATATATTGCAAACTGGGCTGAGGAGATGTAAAATCAATGCTCTAAACATGTGTCAATGCTAATATTGGCTCATATTTCTACTGTTTACAGCATTTAACCTGCACCTCAGGGAAATGAATAATTATTACATCAATAATTAATTTTAAGGCCATTGTGCTAACAACAACTGAGCAAATTTTGTAATTTTGTTATGATGAAATCTGGAAAAGCATGACACTTCACAGCAAAACCAGGTAGTTTGGCCAAACTTCTGCCCTGCCTCCCTACTCTCTTATCAAGTGTAATTTGTGTGCTGCATTTGTTGCTGTAATTACAGCTGCTTGGTTACAGAATTTTAAAAGAAAAGTCATAGGACGGGATGTCAGAAAGCTGACTAATAGTAAAGTTCAGATAAAAGCATTAGACATAACAAACTAATCAGATAAAATCAGAAGATGAAGAAGTTCACTGTTAAATCTGAAGGTACAACATTTTCACTTCTCAAGAAACAGCATAAATTATTTGCTCATGCAGTACAGTGTTCACCTCATAATGTGTAACTCTACTTTCTAATATACATGCATTATAATTAGTTAAAATAATAAAATGACGCATCCTATGTGTTTATCAGAAAATGTATAAGGCAAGCAGATAAAAGTGCCTTTACCGGGTAATATTTCAGGATTGTTCCACTGTGTGCCAGACATCTGCAACAGTTTACAGTCATGGATAAGGGATGGGCTGTGTTGATAAGCACGGAATCAGACTGATACGAGCCTTGGCTTAGTCCTTAATGCTAAAGTCTCTGCAAATGTGAAAGCTGGGCTCTGGAGATAGCAGACAAATGTCATGTTTGGACAAATGTCATTTTTGAACAAATGATATTGGGGAAAACTAACTGGAGGTCCTAGAAATAGAACTGCTGTGAGGGAGCATGACCACGAGTGTACTTACTTCCCAGACAGCATCTCTACTTCCTTCAGGACAAGATGGAGGAATACAGATTAGAGACATGTCTACATTGCTCAATCACAGGGAGGAAAACACTTTTAATGGAATTATAAAAGTTTGAGATACAGTAAGCATATTCAGGTCACCTAAGCCATCCTCCATCACTTCTGGAACTGAACTAGGCCATGTGACAAATGTCTCTGTGCTTTGTCCAGATTAGTTTCAAATTACAGGAGAGGCTGGGATTGCCTGAAGGCAACACACATTCCTTTCACTGGCTGAGAATATACTAGCCAAGACTCTTATTGAGTACAAAACAATTATGTTTTTCTTATCAAATCACCTTTAATTGTACTCAAGTGGTTTGTTCCTCATAGTATATTTCTCCTACATTATATTCCTTATTTTCTGACATGTATCACACTATTTTACTAGTTAACACAATATCTTACCAGGTAACAGATCGATTTCTGTCCTATTTAAAGCTAATTCATTTTTTGTGATTTTTTTTTCTCCCACCATTTAATCAAGTGTGTAGGCACTTAAATACTTCCCAATTTTAGAAACTGAATTACCAAAAATAAATAAATTAATTAACAGCCAAATAATTTCCTACTGGGCCCTACCACTGATGTGCTCTCTTCAGTTGCCATTATGTTTACATGGACATCTCAGTTTCTCAGTTTTCTAAGCACTGCCACAGTTCTTGTTACTTCAGACTCACCAGCCCCTCTTTCCCGTACTCTTGGTGCCATTATTCATACAACTATTTGCAAGGCATTTTAGTTATATCTTTATGCTTTCATTATGTGGGACTGCTTCCTTTTGAGCAATGCTGGATTTTCAGTATGTGACAAATATACCAGAAAGACATACACACACACATACACAAACCTTTCATCTCTTCCTGTGCACCATGTTTGTTGAAATTTTGTTACAATTCACTTGTTTTGATATTCTGCTCTTCTAATTTTTCCTTTTCAACTCTTAACTGAGGTCCTACTTAGCGTTGTTTAATCCTTTCTTTTTCTGTTACCAACAGCTTTATTTTAAGGGATCATTACAAAACATACCATGGGGGGGAAAAAAAAAAAAAAAAAAAAAAAAAAAAAAAAAAAAAAAACACAGAGGATAAACAGAGGCAAACCATGACTTTCTTAGAAAAAAAAAAAGAGGTAGCAAGAACAATTTTCCTCTATGAATGTTTCCCAGTGATCCCTGCAATTTCAAACAGCCCTACATAGCCATTGTATCGTGTGTGCTTCCCTAAAAAAATCAACTCAGAAACATCACAGCCCTGCACTGTTTTTGAAAGCCCTACCTTGAGGAAAGGAAAGGAATCAGGAATAACAAAACCTAGGAGTGACTGGCAGTAGTGAAACTTGACAGAAGACTCAGGAGGCAAAGTAATGTTTGCTCTTCCCTAAATTGTTTAAAACAGTGTGAGGAGTGAAGTGGGATCTGTTCCTTTCTAGAGGTCAGCCTTGAAACAAAAAGGAGCTCAGTAGCTGACAGATGTGGAGAAACACTGCTCCAGTCAGCACACAGACGTGGCACAACACAGGCTCTTGGAGAACTAAATTTAGAAAGATGGGGAAAAAAAAATAAAAAGGATTTTTAAAGCTCAGAGCTTTCTGTGTTCAAGGAAGCCTGCACTAAGAAAACAGGAAGGTACTGCTTCAGTTATTGGTTCAGGAAACTATGCACACCGGTGCCCAAAATACGGCACACACTGGGGCCATCAGCACTGGGGCCATTTCTGGCAGGGCAGAGCACCCAGCACCTTGCAGCAGCACAGGCAGCCACGTGTGGCTGTGTCCTCCTCACCCAGCTGATGTGCAAGCCCAGCACAAGCCCTACAAGCTGGAAACAAAATCCAAGGCTGCTGCACAGGTGCTCGGGTGCACTGGCAATGGTTGAAGAAGGAACTTAAAAAGAAGCCAAAGAACCTGAAGATCTGAGGAGAAACATTCAACAATACTCAGCACAACAGATACAGAATAAATGAGGTCTCTGTTTTTTTTCTTTTTGAAGTCACCCAGTGTGCATCTTCCAAGCTCTGATCCAAAAGAAAGGGTCTTCCATTAGCTCCTGCCCAGCATCTCATCATGAGAGCTGCAGTATATCTGCAACTGAACAGAGTCTCTCGTGTATTTCGTACTTCCCAGTCAAAATCAAGTACAGCATTTGAATAACAAAGATACAGCTTTCCTGTGCAATGTGTGCAGTAAATTCACCAAAACTTAAACACTGGGAAAGCAACTATTCCGTCTGTTGGCACTGAGCTGGGAAGTAATGTAAAACTTGACAAAGCCTCTTGAGCTGGACCACCAGCAGGCTCTGATGCATGGAGAATGTTACACGAAAACTGCTGCTTTACTACAGTTTCAGAAGTAATGTCAGAAAAAATAAACTGGTGCTAAGGTAAAATTATTTATCTCAAAAAAAAGTGAAGCTTTTCATACAAACAACAGAACAAGTTTTGATTCCTAAACTTTCCTTCTCTTTTTTCATACCTTTCTAAACACAATCCCTATTAGTGCTTGTAACAGTTCCTTATATTTCTTTGCTTTACAGAACCCCATAATGTTTATTTTAGCCTAGGACTATTTTGCTATCACAAACAGCTGAGCATACGATATGATTTATGAAATCTCCAGCATTCCAACGTGGGGTTTTGTTGCTAAACACACTTCACTGTTTCTTCCCACTCCACCTATTTAATTTGACTTCTTTAAATATTTGTAAAAGAAATAGTACTGCAGTCATCATGAAAAATTAATTTTAAGGGCAAAAAGCAGATAACTCTTTACAGCAGCTCTAAATATCACCTCACTACATTGCAGAGTAAATCCGCAATCATTTCTTCAGTAACAAGAAGTGTCACAAGTTTTTCCATTTGCTGTAACTATCATTAAATATTAAGTAGACAAAAACCCTAAAACCACAACCCGCAGAAGACTAAGATTCCAGAGGGAAAACAGCAGAGATGTGGAGAGTCATAGAAAATTTGTGCCTGCTCTGTTGGAAGACCACCAGGTCTCCAGGCTGCACAACCAGCTGCTAAGAATGTAACATCACATTAGACCATGGTGATAACTGCAGGACAACAAACAAGAACAAGTTGTAATTGTTGTGTGTTTTTTTTTGCCAGACAAGGTTACAATCAGGACATACCATGGTGTTGTGTATGAATTTCAATATTCAAAAAAAATTACTGCATTCTGAAGTAAAACTTGGTTGATCCCCATGTGAGTAATCAAAAGCATAGTTTTAGCTTGCATAGCAGATTTGTATTATGGATTTATATATTATGGGTATAGCTGTACTTATCAAGGTGATCTTTGACAACAATAAATATGATTTAGAAAGCAATACTCCTGTCCTTCACATTCCAAAACCATATGCTGATTTGCATTGCTGTATTGTCACTGAAGTGACAGCAAAAGCTTAACTTGGAACAATACCAGAAAAAGGATTTAGTATGAAAATATTTTAACTACTTTTTGTGAAGGTACATTTCATCTCAGGTTTTAAAATGTTAGTACTGCCAATTCCAACTCCTTTATTTGGTGGCTCCATCAGGAAAAAAACAGGACATATCCACCATTGCCTCTTTCTCCCCCTTCAAGCAGTTTACTGAATCCCAACCCAGTAGCTTAAGGTTAAATTCTATCCTGATAAAAAATAACACTGAAAAGGTGGAATAATATGCAGGCATGTCAGGACTCAGGGTTGCATAACCACTATGCAGCCTGGAGTGGGTAATGAATGACATGGTGGGGATACATTTTACCTTCCTTCTCCTGCCCCTCTTTTATCCTTTGGGTATGAAAATTAAAGAAAGAGGACTCATTTCCCAGTTTTCTTCATTCTCTTTGCTACTCCACAGTATCTGATAAGTTTAAAATTGTATTTCTAACTTCAGTAGAAAAACTGCTGCTCCTGGGTTAATGAAAGAAATGGAAAACTAACAAAAAACAACCCGGTGGAACTGTAGAGGGAAAAACAAATTTTCTCCCCATTGGTTGAGCCAATTCAAGCTGCTCATCATCACCATGATCTCATCACCTTCTTCCAGCAAGTCTCAGAGAATGACTGGGTGCTCCACTCCTAGGGCAGCCGTATGCTTCCCCAGCTCTTCACAAGTGACTGTGGTCACCCCCTCATTATGCTTCTCAGTTTGCAGTTGTGCCATTCCACATCTCTGCCAAACAGTTCGCCACTGAGTTGTAATACCCTGGAGTATCACATTTTTATTCCTGAATTGGCAAAACCTCGATCTCCTTTGAAGTTTGCCCTTCACTAATGGATAAAAATGAATTTTTACAGCAGGGGCTGTAGTCTGCCTCATTTTCACTAATCAACACAAGGACAAGGTAGACTGTGTCACATGCTTAACCATTGCTCCTTATCTAACTGCAGACCAACAGGGATGATGAGGGCAATGTCACCTAAGCCGATGAAAGTGGAACAAAGCAAGATAGGTATCTTTAAAAGCACTTGTGTACTCAAAAACAGGAACACTTTGGAAGCGTCATTCTGTTTCACTACTGATGAAGCTCATACCATGAAAAAAAAAAAAAAAAAAAGGAAAAAAAAACTACACATATATACATATGTATATATATATTATATATATATTATATATACTTATTATATATGAGATGTGTGTGTGTGTGTTTAGGTCTGGCACATGAGGAAGTGGAAGCAACACAAAAAGACTCTCACTGTAGGCAAAGGTTTCAGAGTTTGGAGTCATCATCTAATAGTGATAAAAAGAAACTTCCAAACGGATAACAGAAATAAAGATAGAATCCAAAATTGTTTTTAAACATGGAAACTGTAACCAAATTATTGAATTTGTTTCCTTTGCATTGTTCCTAGAGAAATCCCTCTGAGCAAAAATATATTAAAAATAATCTTTAAAATCCATGGGACTACAAGCCTTAAGGAAAGAATTTATCAATAGCAAACAGCAGCATTTACTACTTTAATAAAAAATTACCATTTACTTTGTTTGGTTCCTAAGATGCTTATTTTCTTCTAAAGGAACATTTGCATTAATCTTATCCAGCGTTCCATTGTTTTCATTCTGCAGTTAGCTAAACTTCTCTTGTGCTTGATAGCATTGCTGAAATTATATATGACAGTGCTGATACAGATATTCACTTGCATGTTGAGGCCTGAATCAGTAATGAATATTTCTCGAGCTACTTTGAAGATTTCGTTATGAAAATAGAATGAAAATGTGATTACTGTCACAGTAATAATGCCAGATTTCTTAATGAGACAATATTCTTTATGTTGTCTCAGACAAAATTTTACAAATAATACAAAAACATGATTAACACTTAAACTAGGCTCTGCTGTATTACACTATAGATGAAATTTATGCAGATGAGTCTTCTCCTCTCATCCTTCACAAACAACAAAACAAAACAAAACTCTCTTCAGATATTATCATTTTCTTAATCTAGGTAGAGAATCAGAAGACAGAATAAGTAAGTAACAGGCTGATACCATTGACTCCTGGACTCACATTGTAGATTTGCTCTCTCTCCACCCTTAACCTTTCCTTAAGCACCCCTTCATGGTTTTTCCCCCATCTGTCCAGTAAATAAGCCAGAACTCCCTAAGGAGTGACAAGCAGAAACAAGTCCACACTGAAGCATAGGACCTGAACATCCATAATGCTTTGGCAAATTCAGAGTAGGATTTCATTACTGTAGTTAATCTATTATATCAAATACATTACAAAATAAGTAACATTTTTCTTATTCAGAAAGACTCAGCCTGCAGTAATAAGCATAGCACAGATCAGCCTGAGGGACACACTAGAAATCCAGGTGTAGAGCTGACTGCACCCACCTCCACCACACCAAGTTTAAGGTACAGTCCTGCATCTCTCATTTTTAGGAGAGCTCAATGCTCTCACGGTGTTATTTTAAATGATATCATGATATTCTAGAGGTTGAGAGGGCTCTCTAAACCTACCTTTTTTTAAGACAAAGGAAGCAAAACGTATTGGACCCTAATGCTTTATCTATCACCTCGTCTGTGTTCTAAATATCTGTAAAAAAAAAAAAAAAAAAAAAAGTTTAGAAATACAGTACATGCTAACACTCTAACTGCCAGGTGTTTTATAGGACTTTCACAGAACACTGTCATTTAACAGGGAAAAGACACAACAACAGTGAAATATAGGTCAATATTTTTGTGTGTGCATGCACATATATACACAGATAAGGCTATTTACTTAAAGGGAGTATCTACAGAAAATTCCCAAGAATACACTTAATGTTCAAATGTGCCATGTTTCTTACTGTGTTAAACAACACGACTTTGTCCCCCAATCATTTGAACAGATTTGTTTTATTTTATTTATTTTTTTTCCAATTTTTGATAGAGGAAAAACTATTTTAAGTTACTTCATAACCCAATGAATGCAAAATGCCACAGGAGAGATGAAGGAATTTTAAAAAAATAATAATAAATAAAAATAAAAAATAAAAATGGGTTTCACCCTGACCAGTCAAGTGTTTCCTCACTGAACTGCTCTGGAAGAGCCAGTGCAGCACAAGAAAACATACGTGGGTCTGAAAAAAAATACACAGGTCTTCTTTTAGCTTTGTAATTAGCATCCACACAATGTTTATAATAAAAGCCGTTCACTTCAATAAGAGTAAAAATATTGTAGTATACTGACCATTGCTTAAATGTATTTATTTCTTCCTACTACATTTGTAACAATAGCTTTGAATGGCTAAATTATGCTCTTTGACCCTACTGACAAACTAGCTGCCATTTTCTGCAAGCTTAACTTTCCACACAAAGGTGTATCCAAAAAGCTAGTTCACAGGGATAGGATCATATGCCTTGCCACCTGCAGCAGAGGTCTTCTAAGACCTAAGACTGACAGATTTTACTCCGCTTTTCAAGGCACAGTGCTAAGAGGTCATTTGAGTTCTGATTAATTTTCATGGGTACAGCTGTTTTTCAGGCTGACACAGTACTTGTCACTGCTTTTAAATTCTGCTACGTTTCTTTCACTAGTTTGCAATATGTAAGTCAGAATAAATTCCTTTGTCACAGTTTTGTGCTATTTACTTGGCAGGGAATATGGGAAGATGGAAGAGAAGATGAGCAATGACAAGGACATCAGCAGAGCTGCCCAACAATGGGTGCTCAAGCTATAGGTTAAAATTCAACCCTGTCTTGGGACTGTGACACCAGGTATTTTTGCTTGTGATAACGGGTTTGAACCTTGTAAAGGCATGGGTATCAGATTTAGAAAATCTGAAAAATCTGCCTAAAATGTTTTTTTTCACAAATATGAAGCTGCCATTTTTATTTTATTTATTATTTTTTTCCAGCACTCCCGCTTTCTTTGTTTTTCTTTCAGGAATTCACTAAACTTATGTTTAATTCTCTTTCTTAATTGCTAAGTTCATATATATGCGTGATTCCCACAACTCATGGCTTTTTAGTTTTATGAATCACCGTACCTTATTTCAACAAGCACAAAGAGAATTCAGCTGGCTGAATATCTGCCTGAGACTCAATGGAAAGCTGATCCTAATGATGTGGCTTGCATTGCCATGCTACTTACATTCCACAGAATTTTTACAAACAAAACACTTGAAATTAAAATAAAATTATTCTCTAAAGGTATGACAGATTTATGATAGGAGAGGTGAAGGATAGACATTCAAAGCTCCTATATTTCCAACAAAATTTTATATGAACAGGAAAGAGAAAAATAAAGAATAACGAACAAGAAGTTACCACTTCTTTTTCCATTAGCTTCTCAGAAATCAAATCACAGGGTGCTAGCTGACACAGTTTTCAGGTGATACAGGAATCATGACTCTGTTGACACTTGCTGGTATTTTTTTCTTCTTCATAATAATAATATTTTTCTTCACAATAATAATTATCACCACTTGTATTCAATCAGACCTCTTGAATTACAGCCCCAGATTACAATCAATAACTGCTTGCAACTGAGATTATATATGGATGCCATCAGTACATGTGGCAGGATAAATCACTGTCACCTTCAGCCCTCTGCCTCCAAATGATACCAGCATATTTTAAGGCAGTTGTCACTACTGTGGAAAAAGCTGTTTAGTACATGGCATTGAAAGAATGAGAAGACCAAAACAAAAAGACAGCGAAGGTGTAGTGGAGAAAAAAAAATCACATCATATGAATGTCATCAAATATGTAAGAAAAAATCTCATCTCTTTTCTCACAATGTTTGAAAATAAGCTTACTATTAAACTCCTTGGTAGTGACTAGAGGCAGATGGCTTATTACATGAATTGTTATCATTGTTACCTTGTGCTCCTTGCATGGTGGATTTTACCCTCCTATTGTACTGTATTAAACAGCCTCTAACACATTAGAAGAACATATGTTTTTGTGATGTGTATGGACAGTGGCTAAACCAGAAAGGTCATGTTTTCTGCAGGTACCCTTGCAATACAAACAGCAATAAAGTCTAAGGGGGGTAAGGCCAATTACAGGAACAAGCTCATCAAAGGAAGAAAGATTTGCTGGGAGAGAAAGACTACTGTTACAGCTGGTGTCAGCAATCTTAAGAAACTGAGGGACCAAATGTTAGCTGGGACGTTCCAAACGAATCCTGAACTATAAACCAAACGGTAATAAACAAAGCTATTTGTCAGTTGACCCCCCTTGGATGTTGTTAACAGGCAAACAGCATGCCCATAGCCTATGGCAACCTGCAGGCTCCCAGTGATAAATTCGTGACAGTTAACAGATGAATCCTTTCTGAATTCTATTAAATAAATTAATAATCTTAGCAGCATCATTACAGCAAAACATCCATCTTCTGAAACAGCTGTTCTTCCATTGCTTGTTGCATTTATTTGCTGTGCTCTTGCCCTGCCTTATGCAGTACTACTTAATTCAGAGACTGAACTTCAGTACATCAGTAGCCGACCTGCAGAAATAGATCGTTTGCATGTTTTTATGCATTCCCATAAAGTTTCTACAAAATATGAGCTTTTGTTTGAACAGAAAAATATTTCTAGCTATTCTGTCTCTAAAGTAAACAACGAAAATTTGTAGTCTAGTGAGAATCAAATGCAAACTGTAAAAAAATACAACTAGGTTTCAACTAAAACCTTTTCTGAATTTTTCAGTGCAGCAGCTGAGCTATTAAATTGAATTTAAAATGCTCTTATTCAGTCTTTAAATGACTTTCTAATGACAAATGAAACTTGCTGGAAGATAAAGTATGTCCTAAAATGTATCAAATGCTATGCAACTGCTTCTCAGTTTGTTCTGGAGTTACAACGTGCAACCCTGGAACCAGAAAAGAAAAATGCTCCTAACACACTTCAGAACCTGCTTTTGTCAGATATAAAATTATTTTAAGATTAACTTCCTTCAAGCACTAAGCACACCTTGTGCACACATGGCAGAATTTCATCTGCCCTCAAGATTTACAGGGAGTTACATTTATAGCAGAATTTTGCCCTATTTTTAATTAATTTCTTTGTCTTCTCTAACACAACATTGATGTTCACTCAGACATTAAATTAGCACAAAAATACAGATATAAAGATCTTTGTATTGCAGGGATCATCTCAGTGGTACGCTTGAAACAGAAGTAGTTGTAGAAGCATCTCAGGGCTTTGGCTTCAGCATCTGTATTCAAATGTCAAACCTAAATGCACAAAATTTGTGTTCTAGTTCTGGTCCTGACTCACTTTCTAATATTAAATTCAGTTCCTATCTTTAAGGCATGCACGTGAACTGAGGATAATGGTACTTACCCACTAGCTACAGAATACATTGAAAATTGTGGCTGACAAATTATTTGGCCTTGAATTTAGAGTGAGACTAACTTGAATTCAGATTAAAGAAGTAGCCTTTTACAGTCCTTGAAAATCAGACAACACAATTGCTACATCCTTATTTTATTTACATTTTCACTGTGCTGTCTGAGAATCTCATAGAGATGGGGGAAAAATGTGGAAATAACATTTTTTGAAAAATGGAATTCTGTATAGAAAGACAACTTACATTCCAGAAGGACAGGAAAATGCAAGGTTCATGCACAGTGAACAGACTGTCTATGAACATCTCTCTTCAAAACAGACACAGTTCAGGTCTGCATATTATATCAATGGGTATGTAACATAAAGCAAAATGCAAACGTTTTTCTCAGAGCATCACAGAAGAATGTTTAACAGATTTCCCACTCAATGCCTCAATAATATAAATGAAAGAAATTTACTACAGCTAATCATTTTTAGAGAGAAACCACGCCTACATAGGCATTTCAATGATCAGACAATAACCAGGAAAACAATTTGAGTGTTTTATAATGTTGGGAGAATACAGTTAGGCCTAGTCAGCTCCCATCTGCTCTAATTTCTATCAGAGTATCTATTCTTGTCTTTTATTTCTGTTAGCTGATGTTTGCCTTGTGCAAGGAAGAATTGCCAAGGGCTTCTGTGATTCATTTTCCTCCATTCATTGCTCCAATGTGACTCTGGAGGGTTGTGTCAGAAGGACGAGATGACAAAGTGTTATCATAGATACTGAGCCAAAATCTCCTGCCATTAATTCTGAAATACTCTTCACCCACCCTTTTGGTTTCCTCCCCATGCCTGCTATGGCATGGGAACTCCATTAGAAGAATGTACTTTTTTTCCCTATTTCCCATATTTCTTTTAATATGAAATCATTAGAAACAGATATCGTCTATCTGTGACGTGTCTGCAAAATATGTGAAAGGAACGAGACATAAATACACGTTACATAGTGGTAAGTGAAGGATTCTAGTAAATTGCTGTTCAAAGACAGAGGGTTACAAGGCGAGTAGCAAGAACATGGCTAGGAAAGGTCTACAAAGTCCTTTTTACAAGGAAGACCACATTGTCTTTTATCTCCAGCTCTATGTACAGCAAAGACAAAGTCCTGCTTACGCTTTCCTTCAGAGGGAGAGCTGCTCTGCTCCTCCTGCACTCATGCCCCATGCACCTCACCGAGATGTGCATGTACAGCGTTGCCTGTAGACAGACACATCATGAACCTGGTCAGGAGCTGACACAGATTAAAGGTGATAGGGAGAGAGGCAGCAGCAAACAGCACCAACAAGGTTACTTAAAGCAGCACAACACTTGAAAGTATTGTTCTGCTACAGCCTGATTCTTCCCAGCCCTTCTTATGGTGTGCTTAGGGAGCCAAACACAGGGTCATGCAAGCCGTTTGAGAAGACAAGGACCGAGGAGGGAGCCATTCCTGCCCAAAAACTTCTTGGAACACAGCCAGAATATTTTACGGGGGAAGATAAAATTTAATTAAGTTTTATAGGTTAAAAACATTTCTCCACCATTGTTGTCCATCATAATGGTTTCAAAATGCATAATCAAGTATTTTTCCCTTTCATCCACACATTAGATCATTGCCCTTGAGAGCTCAGCTGCAGACACTAATTTTTTTTTTTGTACTTTTAAAGTGACTGTTGAAACATTTATTCTGAGGAAGAAATAGACATATGGCACAAAACAAATGTGTGGCACAAAAAATAAATCATGTAAAACGTGTAAAAAGATCTACGGAGATGGAAGACTGACTAATTTTTGAAGGCATAATATAGATACCTATTTATTCACCAGAAGGAGCACTGTCCCTTACAATGAATTATCAGCTTTATGTGGGCTCAGTTGATTGTGGCACTAAACACTCTGGGCAGGTGAGAGCATTCAGGCTCTGCTCAAGCCTGAACCCCTTCCTTTTTTTGGATCACAGTTGCTGAAAAATGGGTTTGGAAAGAGAAAATTTTGGAAGATCTCCCTGGAGCATTGTGACAGAAACAGGCTGACCCAGGTCTGACCCATTTTATGGAGCTAGGATGGAAATCTGAAGCCTCGCCTGCAGATGCTGCCTAGCACCTCTAGGTGCTAGGCACAAAAACAAACATTACAGGGTGCATTACAGGGATTTTTGACCACCAGCAAGTCCTACCCAGGCAGAAAGAGCATGGATGCAACATTAGAGTGTAGTCAGGTAAGCATGAAGCATAGTATTTATTTATTGGTTCCATAAAATAAGTCAAGATTTTGAAATCTAAATACTCAGTTTTTCATCTAAGTTGTTTTTCCTTTACATATTTTTTTTTCTATTTTAATGAATGCAAATCTTTTTTCCAGAGTTAGCCAAACACTGTATCAGCCAGAAAGTTATCTTTTTCTGTCTGTAAAAGGCTGCTAATACTAACTATAGAAGTATGTCATTTCTTAAATGATTCATAGATTTGTAAACATATGGAATCATAAACTACAGAAATGTTATATCAATCTGCAAATTGACTGTTCGATATTTTAAATGGAAATATGTATTCTTATTTCAGAGACACCTCCTTAGATAGACAAGCATGCAAAGTACACAAATTATCTATTTCTTTATTAGTACTCTGAGAACCTATTTTCTGTACCTAAAGCTGGATACCTAACAAATTAAACTTTATAAAGAGACCCTCTGTAAGTAACACCCAGCAATTTTGCAGATGTATTCTGTTTTCTTACCCCATATAGTAATTGGTTTCTACTGCTTTATTTTCCAAATGAAAAAAATATTTCATCAAATTACATCAGTGACAAGTTCAAAGAGTACATAAAACCAGAAATGTCAGATTACACCACCTGGATACAACTGCCATATAATGGAAATGCTTTCTTAATCTCTTGCAACAACCTATTTGCCACCACTACCACCAACAGAGATATTTACACTGTAAAATAACAGACTTTAAAGGGATTGCAAAAGTGATTCTGCAACTATTAAATCATTTAGCACTATAACATTACTCTGAGCAAATGCAGTGGTAGGACTCCTGGTTTACAGACTGAGGAGCTGGCTGTGGACAGATGCCCACCAACATGCCCGTATGATTTATCGAGGTCCACTGCAGAGATGACTGGGGTGCTGCAGACCTACTCTGTGTTGTATGCATGGCACAAATCCCTTAACTGATCTGTGTTCAGTTAAGATGTCTTAACTGAATACCAGTTTGGGGTGGTAACCAGTAGAGCTCTGTGCCACAGTGGTAGAGCAAAACTTGGATAAAGGAGATCTTGTCGTAACTCTCATTTCCACTGTGGACTCTACATCATCATGACTTTCACTTCCAGTGCATTGCAGCAATACATGAACCAATAATTACAGTTTATCTGAGTTGTTGAGGCACTCAAAATTGGTCACTACTCAAGAGAAAATCAACATCCATATGAAAACACAAGGGGCGCCAGTTTTGCTACTGAAAGCATTAGTGAAAGTAACACAGTGAAAGTAACAAAAATTAAATTAAATATTCAAATTAAGGATTAAAGCAAGCTCTCCACGAAATACAGTTCTCTTGCTCTTATAAACATATATGGAATTTTCCTCTTTTTCTATGTTACTTTCTTACCCTTAATCTTAGAATCAGACTTTTCTGGCATTGTTTACATATCCCTTTACTCATTAAGTCTATTCATACTATTTTTCTATAAAGTTTCCATTCTATAAAACTGCTTTTCAGTTGTGTTGTCCTTCAATATTCTCTGCTATTGCTTTTCCTTCTTCTGCTTTCTTTGTACACAAATTGTCCATTAACACTTTTCCATTCTTCATCCAACCTTACACACCTCACCATCCACCTCATTGTTCCCCATCCCATCCTACAGCTCTGTTCTCTCTTCTATTCACATCAGCATGGCCCTTAATACCTTGTAAGGGCAGGCCTGGTCACCTTTCAAACACATCTGATAGCATTACAAATGACAGGTTGATGATAGAGTGAACTGCGAGTATAGTTCTCCAGACATATATGAATATGAACTTCTAAGGATCTAACACGGCCTTTTATTTGGGGGCAGGAGGGCAGCCTGCTACTGTTAGAGACTTTAAAAGCACCACTGGTTACACAGGTTTGTTGAGCCGTGACTCTAGTAAGGAACAAAACAAAGATGAATCACGAGGGCCTTGACTAACCTGGAGAACTGCCATTAATTCTGGCCCATTCCCCTGCTCCCTACTGAAAACTCCTGGCTGTGCAAGGAGCAGACAGCAGGAGCTGGCCCTATTCATCGCCAGCTCCAGGAACAAAGTTAAGGAATGGCGCACTCCAGTAGTCTTGCCCTCCACTTTAGAGAGCTTGCTCTCACCTGGTACGTGGCAGCTCAAAAGGTAGCTTCTGCCATCCCTCCCCCCATTATTATTGTAATGGCCTACAAAGTTTCCTGAAGTCCTTTCAATTCACTTGTCTTTGGACCCAGCATCTCATCTTGAAGTGATGAAAGTAGACGAGTAAACCATTCAGCTCGGAAAGCAAGGTAGGTCGAAGTGGCCTAAACAGCAGGAGCTAGTTAAATTCAAGGTACATCCAACCCAATTTGAAGTTCTGTTCTGGCTGACCTGTCCTGTTGATCAGGTCATGCCGTATGGGAAGCAGAAAAGAAATCTGACTGCACTCTAACATTGCATCCAAAGCTCTTGCTCAAGAGGCAGCTTATAATGCACATGGTACAGTGTTAAAATTAAATAGACTCAGTGGTTGCTACCTTATTTATATCAGTGGGGCTCACCTAACAACTGTACATAGGATAGTATTTAGGAATGAGATCGCTATTCATTACTGTATGAAGCTAAGGTAGTCAACTCACTTTTGTGTCAGACAAAGAGTGCCCCCAGCTGTCCTATTGTACCATGTTCCAGATGGTGATAAGCAAGAATCACACATAAGGAGGTAATCCAGACTGAATTGCTGTCTTCCTGGAGTGGCTGCCAGCCCATAGCAATCATAAAACTTGGTTCCATGCATCCATATCGTCCACTTACGGAGTCTCAACTCAGAGCTTCAAACTGCTTATAAATTTCTTCATTCCTTATAGCAGGTGATTTGGAGGCCCTTGTGGATCCACAAGATGGTTTCTTCTGCACAGTGTCATTCACATGCCATCACAAAAGGACTGAGATGGATTATATGAGAGTTGCCAACACTGCAGATAAACAAGCTCTGAGACAAGCTCTTAAGTACTGCTTTGTTTGCTCTGGAGCCCTAAAGACACTATTAAGGACCCACAATAGAGGATTAGCAAAATTGGGTTTGGTTCTAACTTTAGACCCACTCTGGCACCACGGTTTATATGCAACCCATGCTCCCATGGCTTCATGCCCTCTGCATCAGCTAAATCTAAGATGGAAGTGAAAATGTAATGCTTCTAGTTATGAAGTTATGAACATAAACCTCAGGTTTATGATGTCATCAAAACCCAGAATTTGTGTGTATATATATATACACACAAACATATATTAGACATTTCACAATCAAAATTTTAGAGAAACTTCTGCATTGTGGACCTTAAAGTCTCTGAAAATAAGAAAGCATAACTCTTTCCTGTTATTCAGAACTCAAAGAATTTACACCCACAGAGCTTCCAAGGACACACAGGAATAATCTAATTCTCAATGGGAGCAGCTGTTACTGAGACAAACACATCCAGAAGTATCCAATTGTGTTAGCTCCCATGCAGAAATCAGGACTATCAAAAACTGAGTATCCATCCTTCCAAATTGCAGCACACAGATATACTAAAGTTTCCTTCACTGTTGTAGTAAGATGGTATAGGAAATAAAATAGAGAGACTATGTCACTGCCTCTGCTCATTGAGAAATAAATGATGATACCTGCTTTTGTTTCACATGTTGAAGTCCTCTGGATGGCATTTTGACTCCCTAGAACTTGGTTTAAGGAATGTTTTGTTCCTACAGCTCTAACTGCCTGCTTAGCAAACTCCAGAATACCTGCCAGTGGAATTATCCTTATAATTTTTTGGAACAAACTGCTTGAAAAAGATAAGAATAGTACAGGTTGCAAACCATCCTCTTGCAATGGCCCAGATATACAGAGTAAAGCATAAACATGAAGCATATTAGTGGCATTTCCAAACCTCTGCACAGCATACAGAATACCAAGAAATCTCAATTCCTTTTCCACGGTGACACCTGTATTTAGCATTCTCAACAATTTCCAACCTGGTTTTCCCTTTAGTACCTATAATATCGCAAAAGCACTCAGTCACAGGTGGAAATTCCATTGCCCTTTATGCCTGCATATCTAATGTTGGCTTCAAGTCCCAGCACTTTATTGCACTCACAAAATTTGGGCCACAATTTTGCAAGTAAAAACTGGAATGGTCAGCTGCAAATTGGAAAAAGAGGTGGAATTAAAACATTTAGACAATAAAGGAGCATTTTCAGATCAGAAACAGAAGAGATTATCAGTCCTGGTGATCAAAGCATTATTTCTGATTTTCATTCACTAGAAGTGGATCCCTAAGTAATACAAAAATAACATGACAGATTTGTTTATTTCTAAGAATTTTGAAGGAACTACAGGAAAAAAAAAAAAAAAAAAAAAAAAAGGTCCCTCAGGAAAAAAAAAATTCATAGTTAATAGCTTCTTTCCAGTTTTGTTGGACAGATGTCCAACTCCAAAAAGTTACTTACAATTCAAGTGAAAAAATAGCTCTGATTTTCTTTTGGAAAATATTGGAGGTTCACAATTCACTGAATTAACTGCATCTCTAAATCTAGGGTGTTTTCTTATTCCTTCCTCTTACCCTCATCCTAATCCAGGTTATCCACAATTACAGAAAAGACAATATTTTTCATTGATGCCATCACTATGCAGTAAGCAAACAGGTTTTAACATAAAATTCAGACTATCCTATGAATCTTGTTTACACGGTGTTAACTCATGACTATCGACAAATACAGTCTTGTCCTTATTTTGATAAGACTTACACAGCAATCTGCTGTTTTTTATTAGTCAGATGAAAAATTAATAAATGCCATGAACGCAATATACAGTTTATCCTTCAGGCAATTCCAGTAGCTCAATTGGGTAATTACACAAAGCAATTCACATCTTTTCAGCTAGAGTCAATAATGAGCAGTTACATAAAGTCCTAGAAGCATGGAGGTGTTACTGAGAGTCCCCGTGCCTCTGACCCTCGGCACAGAGTAGTGGTGTGTCTGAACACTCCCACAGAAATCTCCAAACACTTGGAGTTCCAAAAATCAACCTTCAGATGCATGATTGATGCTATGAAGTCTCCTGTACACCTGCAACATCCTAGTCTTTTCGGTATATCTAGCTGCACGATAACTGTGTTGGGCCAAAAATTTGGCCAGTCCAAAGGAAAACCTCTCTGAAATGGAAGCGGTAGGACAAATACCAGACTTTTTGCAGGCAAATTGCTGGAATTTAACACTCAGTCATAAAACAGAACTTGAACACCTTCCAGGCAAATACATTAAATAAATTAGGACACAGAAGAAAAGGGAGAGAGATAAATAACATGCAAGAAACCTTTCTCAAAACTCAAAATGGGTTATGATTAAAGTACTACATAGAAAGCTAACCTTAATCTGTTTCTACTGCATAGAAAATGGTCCATTCTCTCTTCAGACTGAGTTGTAATTAGGATTTTTAGTTCCATGTGCTTCACAGATCATGTACAAGTTGCCTTATAATGTAAGACCTGTAATGGGTAATCTACTGTCCATGCCAGAGATAAAAACATCAAGATTGCCATATAAAATAATCAAAAACACAGCATGACACTGGCTGTACCTTTTAGAATGCTTATTTTGACATATTACTTTTTACTATCAGACCCCTCTTCAGACCCAATAATTTGTAATAAATTAATCACAGCAGCGTTAACAACATGCCTAAGGCAGACAGGTAGATACACATATGTAATGGCCTAATTCACATGGCAACTGATTGCAGAGAAGGAAGGAGAGGAATTTCATCAGCTCGGTTTCTAATCAAAGAAAAGGTCAAGTTTCCTGTAGCTGTAAGTCAATTGTAGGAATGATTAAAGGTGCATCCACCTGCCTGGCAGGCAATCCTCACTTCACCCATTGCAAACCTCCCCACAGCCTGGCTCTTCTCCTCAAAGGGAATCAGGTGTCTGCCAGCAATTAGCCCTAATGAGCCAGTAGTACTTTCCTGAGAGAGATGTTGACAAGTTTAATTGCAGAAAGCAACTGCAGAGCCTCTGCCTGCCTGTAACTCCTGATGTGCCAGGTAGTCTGCAAAGTTTGTGCACCCTACAGGTATATCTCTGGACAGTAAAGTTAGGTGAGGAAGCCAGATTGCTATACTTTCTATAAACTCAAGAGCAGTTTGGGTTCAGCACCTGGAAAATGGCACATATCCTGCATGCAGGCAGCTCTGTTCATATTTTGAGTACTGATGTCTGTTCCAAGTTTTGACTGACTTGCTCTCCAGTTAAAACAGTAACATTTTCTGTGAAACCAACACCTTACATTTTATTTTTGTAGATATTTTGTGGTGTCATCACATTAATTACACTGTAGTTACTCTGATTACAATATGGTTCTAATTCTGACGTCTGTAATTACTACCACTTCATATAGCTAGGAGCTTAATTTAACACCTGAATTAATTTTAATTACCTCTTAAGTTCCTTACTTTCATATTTGATACATGCACTTACTGCAAAATTCCACTATCAGAAGATTAACTTAATTACCTTATTTTCAAGTGAACCTTTATTTTTGGGCAATTCCTAGTGATCTGTGTGCTCACGTCTTTAATTGGTCATTACACATTTCTTTGTTGGGAATGCACTACTTTAATCGCATTGTCCTTTTTGTGTCTGGTAATTGCATTAAATGTTCAAGCTCACATGTGACAGCGATAACATGGGTTCAGTTTAATGCACATAATACAACCTTACAGTGACCCATCAGCAAAATGATGCAAAAATTATATCAAATTATTTTTCCTTAGTTCTAAAAAGACTAAAGTCAAGAAATAAATACCACAAAAACAGTTCCACCAAGAGATGCTTTGGGATGCCATACAGTTTTCTCATAAATTTATAAACTTCACTCATATTCATTGGTTCTCATTGTATGGTTACAATGAGTACAATTGTATGGTTATTACAATTACATATAATTGTTCCACTAGGTCAAATGAAAAAAGATTTGCTCCAACCTCAGGTGCCAAGTCCATGTCTAACATGCTTCGCTTGAGTGGACCTGACCACACACTTCAAAGCTAAATTAGTTTCAAAACCAACAGGGTCACCAATGAGTACTACATGAAGGCCCTCCATATGCTTCCAAAACACCAGGCAACCTCTCATTGCTACAATCACAGCAACCCCAATAGTTATCCAGCCAAATTGCATAAAAATAATGTCATCTGGTCATTAAAAATTTTGAGCAGGTAACAAAATAATTAGATATGAAACTCACTCATTGTTATCTTTCTGACTAGGTAAAGAACTATTATCTCATTTTGGATAGTACACAAAATAATTTGGACAAGTTAATGTACTGCAGGTTAAAATACTGTAAGCACCTTTGAATAATTAGAAACATCAGATAATATTCAACACAGGGAAATGCTTTCTATTCATGGGGTTTAGATTTACCTTGCAAACTCTGAAAGTGGAATTTGACATCAAATGACTAAAATGGATTTTAAAATGATCCACGTCCTTCATGGTAAGGACTGTGCATTTTTACTATCTATATTATAGTAAGTTCCTGTTTCTTAGCAGACCCTAAAAACAACCATATGTCTTAAAATCAACAGGAAAGCACAAAATTAACTCACTTTTTCTAGCAGATTTTCTGAGATGCATACAATTTTAAAATAGATGTCTAAATGTTGAGTAGTGATCAATGCATCTAATCTAATCTTGTCAGATACTTGCAAACTTGCAAAAACCAAGATCAGATGCATTAGCCATTTCATGGGCATGCCTAGGAAAGAGCTTTTATTCCCAAGAGAGTGAGAGACACAGCATGGGTTGAGGTTTCCTGTATGAGATGCTGCATTGACTTTGATAACACCACTCCAATGGGCAAAGTTAAGCATTGTCTTAGAACTGAAGTTTACTGATAACATACTTTACTGTTAATGTATGATGATGTCTAATATAGAAAGAAAATCAAATGTTACAAACCATTACAAAACCAAATGAGATATGTTTCTTTAGGTAAAGAATACCTAAATGAAGTCAACAGGAACAGCAAGAACTTCTCCCTTCAGAAAACCTGTTTTATCCCATGAGACATACAGAGAGCATTTATGCTTCAAGAACTGAAAATCTCAGAAAAGCAACATCCTCAGTCCATTTGTTACCTTTTCTGTTTGGTGACCATCATTGTATGGGCATGGTGAAGAAAGGTGATGACAAATTCTGCTCAGTTATTTGAATTCCTTGCATACAGCATTCCTGATAAGTTAAGGATCTAAATTTGTTTTACCAATGTTAATGTGCAAGTTAATTGAAGGTCTTGTATGAATCCAAATACACGACTGAAGATTGATTAAAAAAGCTGTATGAAAGGTACTCTAAGCCAATGCTCTTTTACTCTGTCGATTAGTTTCTTGATGAGATTTCACAGAGAAGGGAAAAAAATTTAGTAAAGGGGAAAAATGGCATCGGAAAAAAATAAAAAAAAATCCAATGACTCCATTTAACTAAGTTCAACTGCTCCAGTCCAGAGTGTATGTTGCCTCTTTTTCTATGTGTATGCAGACATACATTCAACACATCACATACACAAAGCCCTATGGGCTCTTTACTCACCTCCACATTTCATTCTTCTCACATTCAATACTTCTTACATTTCATTCTCCAGGTATTGCCAGAGCAAACAAAGAGAGATGGTGCTACAGGACACCAAGCACTATAACTTTCTATTCAGTTGTTTTTTTATTATTTTTTTATTATATTATTATTATTTTTATGTATGAATATATATAATTTAGACTGTTGATATTCAGTGTTACATTTCTAAGATTTGCAAGGTTTTTAAAAAATGTGTTCTGGATCTTTTTCAGGAGTGGCAAGAGTTTCTATTTTGTGGAAAATTTATAAAAATATCAAAAAGTAATAGGGTTAAAATAGTGTCAAAATTCTCTGGCTCCCTTTTTTAGCTTAATGTTAACAACCTAACCAACAGCTGGCACACTTCATAATTACACAGAATATGTCTACTGTTTCTAATGCTTATTTCCTTGGTAGTTCAAATACCTTACAAATTTGTAATTAAACTGTTGCCTAACAACCTTAATTTAATGTGAGATAACTAACGCATTAGTGGTCTCTGTACTGTTTTTGGTTTATTTATTTATTTATTTATTTTGTTTGAATGTGTGTGTTTAAGACAGCTTGCTTCCTCACAGTGAAAAAAAAGGTGTATTATTTTGACTGGTCAAATTGACATCCTGGAGTCAGCAGTTTAAGTTTGAACCACTGACCTCATTTTTCGTATATTTTCTTATATGGTGGTGAGAGAGAGATGTGGCACCAGGCATTAGTACTCTACTACAAATCCTGCCTGTGCCAATCTAAAAAAAAATAATACTCATCTTTGCCTGAAGTTTCTGAGCCTTACTGTAAGTAAACAGTAATAGCAGAAATAGAAAAGTGAGAGATTTGTCAAGATGTTTAATTGCTCAGGTCTCCATGGAACCAGATGTCAAGTGTGATCCTTTCCAAAAACTTCTTTTTCAAAAACTTCTGTTCTCATTGGCAGCAGGTAAAAGAAACATCAGGACAAGGCAAATATGCTTATATAATACATATATATGTGTGTGTGTGTGTGTGTGTATATATATAATACATATTATATATAAATGGTATACATAAATATATTTTATATCAAATATCTGTATTGTTGATGTTTATATATCTACAAATATATATATACACACACTTTGCTCATCAGTTCTGAATCTGGTAACTTCTTTTATTTGCTTGTAGATGTAGAAATATATGTAAATAAATATCAAGAGTAGTCGGCACTTGTATCAATTTTTAACCAAGAGCTAAATTTCAAATATATTTACATAGCTGCTGCAAATCATCTTTTGTGGAGCTTTTTACTCCACAAAATTTTACTCCATAAACTTTACAGACTACTGAAAAGTAATCAGTGTGGAACTTGAAAATACACACGGGATTAAGCTAAAAAGAAAAATTTGCAAAACTATGTATCCTAAATTATCTCCCAGCATTTCATTATCTTTATGGTGAGCATTAAACAAATAGTATTAATGGAAAAGTTAATTTATCTGCAGTAGTATAGTTATCATGAAAACATTTTTCTCATTTTTAATTTAGTACGATATTTTTAATTAGGTTTGAATATTTAACTATATCCTACACATTCTTTTGCTTATTTAGGCCATGAATTTTTAAATTAGATTTCATTTCTTAGTTAACTACTTTCTGCAAATCCTATTAATATTCAAATTTAAATTCAGGAAATAAACAAGGACACAATCAAAATGATGCACTTTGCTGGATGCTACCTTGCCATTAAGCTTTTCTGGAGGATATATGTCAATTTTTAGATCTCTAAACACAAACAGGTCTTTGAGATATTCTCACATCAATCAAGAAATGGCTTTCCAATCTACATTAAAAAATATAAATAAAATGAGAAAGGATTCCCAGTATCATTCATTCATACAGCATACCACCATGTGAAATTTTTAACAAAATTTTTTAACATTTAACGGGAAACCCTGCTTGCTAACAAGCCAGATTTTTTCACCTGTCCACATGGTGCATAGCACAAGTGACTATTGCCCTTCCAAATGATCATTTACATTGCTTTAACTTTACCAATGTTAATCAGCATTTTGAAGTATTAGCCCATGTTTACAAACAAGCATGTGTTCATCCTCAGAATTAAGTTTTCTCTTTGCAAATAGATACATTTTCTTGTAGATAGATTCCACTGAAATAAACAGTATTTAAAACTCTGAGATCACATTGTTGTTTCACATAAACATTTATATGAAAACAATTAAACAGCAAAAGAGAGTGTTTCCAGGTTGAGGGAAGAATATATTTTACTAGCAATCTAAATGAATTGTAATCCTCATCTTGCTATATTTCAACAGGTCCATGTAAATAGAATGTCATGGTTATTATAATTAGGGCTAACTTAAAAGTGGTTCCTTAGTCCATTAATAATTCCTTACTCCATTAATAATAAATGATTCCTTACTCCATTAATAATAAAAGGAAAATTTTCCTTTGGATTTTTTCATTCAAAATTTTAATTGATACGAGAAATAAAAATGTCAGTTTTGTATAAAAAATAAAATCAATTTTTCTGTGAGAAACTTTTTTTTTTTTTGCCAAATCATGTTCCAATGAGAAAATGTTTGCTTTATTCTTTTAGATAAACATTGTTATTTATATACATGTCTAATACTACACAACTGTCTCTCTTAATAGTCTGCTGTCAACAACTATTTTACATGTAATTTGCTACTTTTAAGGTACTATCTGAGACTTTCTTCATTTAGTGGATGATTTTAGTCAGATGGAGTTACATTTTTGATGCTAGAATGTTAGAATTCTAGGATGTTAGAATTCATGGTACCAGTTTAAAATGTAGCAAATTTATGGGTATAGTTTATATTTCATATAAATTTTTCTTTTCTCTGTGACTAGAAATGTCACCTGTTTTCTAGAAAATACAGGAGTCTGTACCTCAGAGGCTTGACCCTTCTCAATGATCATGTACTATATAGGGAAATACCAACTTTTTTCAGATACTCATATTCAGTTACTGTTTTCAGCTATCATTCCATTTTATTTGACAGGCCAAAATGATAATGCTAAGCTCAACAGGTAATTATATAGTGACAAGTTTCATGTTTGAAGTAAGTGCTGGTTTATCTAATTATTTCCACAGCCATGTTAAGACTTATTTTGTTTCCAAAACACATCAAATTGTGCTGTTTACTCTCCTGTTACATGCAGACATATGGTAATTCACCAGTCTTTTCTATCTCTCAGTTCCCAGCTAATGAGATTGTTTACATGATACATTTATCAAGATAAAGAATCTTGTTTTAGATAATTTAACATAATGAAGCCTGGTAGTATGCTAGTTTATCATTAAGGTTATACCATATCAATGATGTATTACAGTGCAAAAAATTCAGATGGTTCAAAGTAATGATGCATTTCGTTGATACATCAAACAGTTCAGAATAATGATTAATTCATTGATATATGATAAGAACATTACATTGGTAATATGTTATACTCAATACATTATTGTAATGATATGTCCTTAATGATACTTTGAACACTAATGTCAGCACACCATCAGCTGAAAGGATTAAAACCTTAAATCCTACACTTGAAATAAAGCCATCAAAGAGAGAAGAAAAGGGAAAAGTATGCATCACCTTAAATATCTTAATATTTGTTATTCAAAAAGAAAACAGAGAAGAGCAGTTCTGCATTAAATTTCTACAGCTTGACTTACATTGCAAAGAATTAATAATTCCTTTATATAATGAAACTGTCTCTAGTGTCAATACAGATTATCTAGATTTTTTTTTTTTTTTTTGCCAGTAGTGTTTTTTTTAAGTGCATGCTTTAAGTATTTTCACTGAGCCTTAGGCTGCTCAGCTTCTGGTGAGCTTCATCTGCATTTCTTTCATCCAAAGAACAGGAAAGAGAATCACACGGAACCACTATGGGAGAGACATCCAGAACGCTAACGAAGAACCACATAGATATATGGTGGACATAGTTGGACAAGGTGGATAAGTGATTGTCCATAGGTGTCCATAGGTGGACAGGTTTTCTTTTCCTGAGAAAGTGATGGATTCTCAGAGCAGGGAAATGTTTTACCAGCCACAGAAAAAAGGTAGAAATGATAGCAAGAAATTCATATTCAAACAATCATCGTCAAATTCAAATATATTCCTTCTTTGCTAAGAAGTAGCACACTGCACAAATAGTGCAAATGTTTTACCATATCAAATAGGCTAAATATTTTAAAATAATCTGGTCTGGATAATAGTTCAAGACTTGAGTCTTCATCCTCAAGTCTTTACTTTTTTTTTTTTTTTTTTTTTTAGGATAAATTGTACTGCAGTATTAAGATTACAGACTGCTAAACTACAAGTAAGTATTCAGAAAGTTAAAAGCAATTGCCTGGTAACTAATACTAAATTTATTGCAGTTCCACTCAAAATTATGGAAAAGCTAGTTTTAGGTTGAATATTATAAAAGTTACAGGATGATAAACAAAGCACAAGCAAACACGCTGGTCATAGAAAGCAGACTTTACAGAACAAAGTTCATATCATGACAGGTAATAAACTTCCACAGCTAAAAAAAAAAAAAAAAAAAAAAAAAAAAAAAAGGTTCACACAGTAAAAACAGCTTTTTAAAAAGGTTTACTAAATGATTAGTAAATTTAAGATCGATGCCATCCCACACAATAATATTTTTTTCCCTTAATGCTCACGACATGGGACAAACTGCAGGCTTATCTCTTCAAATTCATGGCAGAAAACCACAACTACTGTGTCACCAAACTCCAGCAGCTACTAAAGAGGATAAACCCGCAAACTTCTCTAATTCTTACTTCTTTATTTATCTGAAAGAAATTCAGTTTCCTGTCATGCAATAGCTTTCTGAAAGGAAATTAAAACTGCATCATGTGTTTGCAGAGCTAAGTAAACAAGTCAGAGGGACTCCAACTTAGTGTAACGATGTGGGGCTCCTGCACATGAAGGACCACACTCCAGGCTACACGATTTGAGGTACCAGCTGATGGGGAAAATTATATCTGGAAAGCGACCCTGCCACTCCACAGCTGAATGAGTATGTCAAATAACTATGGCTTTTGAGGAGCTACAAGACTTCAAAGGATTTGAAAACATGTGAAATTCTGGTCCCTGTGATAGAGGAGATGAAGAATACATTTTAAAAACACAATGTTTTTAAACTCTATAGAAAGGAGAGCTATTTTTAAAAAGGATGTAAGAGGCCTTTAGGACACAAGTAGAAGCCATTATGCCCAGCAAAGCTCAATTCCTTTTGTTCTGCACTACGAACACCTCTAATGATTTCCTGAATGACCCTACTGTTTGTGTGTGCAATCTTGCTGGCTAGAAACTAGTTCATTTGTAACTTTTAAAATATAATTTATATAAATGCCTCATTATCCTATTATCTGCATTAGACTGGAAACGCTAACTTGAAAAGGCATTACCTGTAGCCTTTAAGATGTTATAAATTAACTGAGTTCTCCTAAGCTAGCTATATTTTGCAGCTTCCTAACACACATCACTATTCTCCTTTTTAAAATCTGGGATCAATATAACTACCACTCTTTCAATTTTTCAACTGCTACAAGATATTTCTGTAATATAGTGATATATTCTAAAGTGAACTACTACCACAGACTGCTATAATTAAACCTATGATCTTCCTTTTCAGGAAGATTATACTTTTCAATTATACTTGCTTTGTTTAAGTAGATCTCCCTTTGTGAGCTTTCAAAATAAATTTCCTGTTATTTGTTCTACGTTAAATTTGATTTTTTTTTAATTACTTGTTTTTCATTGTATGGTCTTAGGTAATAACAGAATTAGAATGATTTCACAAGGTTATTAGAATGCTTACAATATTTAGGGTTAGATTCCTGTCCTTTCCATCACTTCATATAGAAGTAACATATACTATATGAGATACTATCTCATGCGACATGATTTTTCCTTGAAAAGGTAGAGTCTGTTACTGAAAAAAAATATGTACTGGTATTAAAAGTAGTTGCAAAAGTTAGTTTGTGCAATCTTCTGAAACATTGAGATGAAGCAGTTTCTTTTCAAACTCGAAGCTCTGTAGTTCTAACAAAATGGCAATAGCAATGAGGCCAGAAGGCAAAATCAGTATCTACATGTATATAACACTGTTCTTGACCTACAAAATTGCTTTATTTCTTGAGTGCAGCTACTGAATGAGCAAAACATCCTTTTCTCTGAATCACCCAGAACCATCCATTTCTTTGATTCTCTGATTCACGTTTATATATGAAGTATTGGCAAATACTTAAATGTATATATTGTTAATGCATAAAATATTCATTTCAGTGTATATGTAAATGCTGGTGCATACACACACACATTATATATACACATAAATTACATATTTTATATGTAAGTACCTGCCAATAGCTATTTTCTACAAAGCAAGTAATTCCTTTGGCTGATTACAGTGCCTGCTTGTGGCTAGACTATACTGATGTGGTGTATTTGGAGGACACAGCTGCACTTGTGAGAAAACTCATTAACTTCAATTGCTCTGCAAATTTCACAACACAGCTCTAGTCTGCAACCTAATTAATGATAAAAAAAAAAAAAAAGTTATCTTTTTATAAATTAACTCTGAATTTAGAGAGACGGAGAAAATAAAAGATATCCAACATAAAAACTCATATTTGTCTTGATGGTCTCCAGTATCACTTTATTTAGTTACACTGGTGTTCTTGTCTCACTTGACTGATCTCACAGTAGACAAATAGACAAATAATTTTTGTACACTGAACAACACTGGATATTCTAAAATAAAACTGAAATGACTACTTGTTGCAATTAAGCATAAAATGCTAACTGTGGCTGGTTTTTATTTTTTCCCATGCTTTAGGTGAATGCATCCAATCAATGCAGCTATGTAAATTTTTTTCCATCTTTAATTGACTTAGGTGCAGTCTCTGCACATTTACAGCCATTTCTACACACACTCCACAACTCCACAGCATACTGAAAGCTTTGGGGATATTTATTTAGTTTTACACAGGGCAACAGCTATGGACACCCAAGTTTCACATTTATCACACCATGGCTACTTGGAATTTCACTCAGACATCAAGGACTGAATATATATCCTCTTCTACAAATGCCAGTATCAGTCACTTGAAATAAAGAGAATTTCCATGAGAAAACATGGCAACCATTGCCAGGTAGGTAGTTTCAGTTCTGCACAAGAAAGAGACCAAAGTAAACATCCATGGAGCAGCTGCCTTAAAACTCGTCACCTAGTTTGCCTCCTCCACTGTTGTGTGACTGCACAAAAAGCTGCACTGGGTAATTAAAAGTTTAATGAGGATATTAACAAGGGTGTTTAACAAGAATATTAAGACAGAGCATTTTGGATGAAAAATGACCATGTATTTCCAATTCATTTCTATTCTCTTGACTTAATTCTTCATAGGCTCCTAGGAAGCAGAATAGGCTGGCACTGCTCAGTCCTGCTCCATACCCAGCTCCTGTTGCAGCAGCTGCAAGCAGGCAACAATGAAGCCCCTCCAGGTAAGAACACGGATGCCAAAAAAAAAAAAAAGAGGTTTTGGGACTTTCCTACCATGATTTTCTATTTCTCTATACCGACAAATTGACTTTAAAGGCTATGCAATGTTATGCAACTATAGAGCATCCCTTTGGTGGACATGCACTGTATCTGATGGGGCATGAGAAAGCTCCAGGAAAGTTTATTTTGAGCTAAAGAGAAACGATTTATTCCATCTTCACTAGGTCAAAAAATGAGCTCCAGTTCCTACAATGTCAAAGTTCTAAGCTATTGTGGTTTAATCTGGTACAACCCCAGCCTCCTCACTGGCAGGGCAGCATGAGAAGCTGAACAGTCCTTGCCTCGGTGTTGCACTGCAGCAACTGAAACATTGCTGTGTTATACCACACACCATTAATAATCACCATTATTCTCATCCTAAATCTAAAACACAGCACCATACCAGCTGCAAGGGGGAAAAATAATTCTGTCCTAGCTGAAATCAGGACATAAACTTGTAGAATGATAGAATGGTTTGGGTTGGAAAGGACTTTAAAGATCATCTCCTTCCAACCCACTAGACGAGGTTACCCAAAGCCCCATATACATGCAGGTTTCTGACTATATTCTAGATTTTCTGCTTTTTATAACAAAAGGAAAAATTATAAATCAATATAAATCATCAGATCTCAACAAGTGCACAAAAAAATACTTTTAACTACAGCTGTTGTTCAAGGAATGCTATCTCTATGTCCTTAAGGGCTGAGCTTCAAATTACTATTTATGAATTAATGAAGACTTGATTGTAATATTCCCACTAAGTGTGCATCTCTCTCTGCTTCACCAAAATTTAACAGAAATCCATAAATTAGGTCTTTGATATTTTTATCAAACTCTGTTCCCATCATTTGTCACCAGCAGGGCTACAGCTACAGCACTCTGAATACCTAAATACTCTGAATCAAAGCAATCTTCTGTCTTAGTATTTACAAGCACTATATTAAATGCTTTGAAACTCACGTGGACATCTGGTCCCAAAAGTGACAAACAGGCCTCTGTTTTTTTAGGTTTCTCTGCTTTGGTTTTGCATTATTGGAGGAAAAAAGACAAAGGAATGCAAACACTCATAAGTGAAAATTAAAAAAATAAATAAATCTGCCTTTAAAACAGGTAAAAACAAAAGGGTTAAATGAGCTGACAGATTTCTTCCTAAGCCTCTCTATTCTCCCAGATTCTGTTTTAATTTGAGCCAAGGATCTTCAGGAAGGCATCAAAAGGAGATGAGGCTCTGACATGCTTCAACAAATCCTTTAAGTGTTATCACAGTATCTGAAAGACTAAGACCACAAAGAAAGAAGCTAGTGAAACTCGGGACACTTCACAAACCATAGGCTGCTGCCATTAAGAAGAGATGTGTTGCTGCATATTGCAGAGCTATTATGCTCCTTTTATGGAGTTGTGTTCTATTCTGTTTCTTCATATAGCTATGTATTTTGTGCAGGAGAACACCCAGGATATTTTTCAGTGAGAATTTTTAATTTGAGAAAATAATGGGAAAAAATTCAATCAATCAATGCCTGGGTATTTAAGTAGGCACAAAAAACATTCAGTGTATATGAAAAGCCTATAATAACTTGGAAAACCCTCATTAGAGAAGCACAGCTCTTCCACGGAGATGATTATATTGGACTTCTCACTTTACAGTCAGAAAAATGAATAGATCAGGAGATTAGCAGTTAAGTTCACGTAGTAAGCCACTATCCAAACTAGAGGGAATATCCAGGAGGGCTGATTTCAGTAGAGAAGTCCAACACGATCATGGCAAATAGGCATTCACATTATGCATGGCATCGCACACCATTTCTGTTACAGATCCCAATCAAACTGAAGTGTATTAAAAACAGGAAAGAACATAGTAAACTTGAGATGTTCATTACATAAACACCCCATTGGATTTTAATGCCACCTAACCCTCAGGATGGAGGCCACTTGTTTTCTTTTCATCAAATTCCAATCCCTGACTGGAATCAAGCTTTCTGGAAAGCAACTTGAAAACATAACCTCTGGCAGGAGGGGCAGGGGAATGCACATTTCATAAACTTACACATCCATATCAGAATATCATTATTGATGGGACCAGAAAACATCTCAGGACAAAGACTTTTGCAGAACACAGTGTTGTGACACTTCTTTTTCAGAATTACATCACGGGAAGAAAAGACTGGTGGCTTCTGTTTTTGTTTTGTGTTTTTTTTTTGTTGTTGTTGCTTGTTTCGTTTTTAATGCAACGTCACAAGGTAGTAATGAATTATCCCAATAGCAAAGATGGTTTTCCATACCACATCAGACTCACAGACATGCTACACTGGTTTACAACTTAGAGGAGTGCCAAAAGGAACTGAAACAAACAAAAGAAGAAAACTGAACTTTAAACTAAATTACAATCACTAACAGAATTTCAGTTTTCCCTTCAAAACTATTTTCAGTCGTCTTTCCTCAAACTAGAAAAAGTCAAGGTCCTTCAACAGACTCAGCTAGAATTAAAGTAAAAAAGCATATGATTAAATCCAACTGTGAAGTATGGCAATACAGTTAGGTTATATTACAGTTCTGCAAATAGTTTGCATTCCTACTAACTTTACAGAGCCTGAATTTCAATTACACAGGAGGAAACTGCAAGAACATTCCCCATTAAGTCATCCTTTTTGGAACACCTTTACTAAAAGGCCAGAAGAAGCTCAACAATTCAATCTCACTGGAAGCTGGAGTTTCTGCCTTTGTGAAATGTTCTCCTCACCCAGAAAATGTGTGTGATTTGAACCAGAAGTCAAAATCATTTTTAGTTATTTTTAAGCTGCTTTTGATAGAAAATGGGTGTAAGATTAGCATCCTGCACTGCCGCTTGGAACACCAGAAATGATAACTTGTCAGATACATACACCGAACAAAAGGATACATTGATTTTTTTCACAAAAGTTACTAGATGGAAAATTCATGCAGAGATTTCAAAAATTCATCACAGGTCAGGCAGCAGTATTAGACACATAAATTCCTATACAACCTGACTAATTTGCTATGGGTCAGTAGCAAGAGCGGGAACATTGCTATGCATTAGATAACTTGGCAAATGCACCATTTTTAAAAAACTTATTTTGCATACTCAGGGTAACTTATTTCTAACATTCCTGCAGAAAGAGAGTGGTTTTCAGTAATTACCATCTTACCATCTCTTTTTTTTTTTTTCTTTTCCTTTTTTTGCCTCTTATTTTCCACTTAAACCAAGTTGCCTTCCTTTCCACTGAAGTGGCACCAAATGCAATATTAAAAGTTACATCTCCAGAGCCGACATCAAGTAATTATTTAATGAAGTACAAACTGTGTTTCCTAAATTCAAACAGAATGCACCTACTACTGGATAGCTAAGTAATTCAGGAGAAATAGAAGCCTTACTCTCTTCCTATGTACCATTTATAGGGCTTTACTCTCTTCAGTATTACCTAATATTTTCTACCATTTGCTACAGTCCCTCTCCATCCCTCCAGATTTTACTGGGGTTAGTTTCATAGCAGACATAATGAAAAATAAGATTAAATTTAAAAAAAAAAAAAAAAGAGAGAGAGAGAGAGAGAGAGATTGAAAGTAAACAGCAAATTAGTACTGAAACGTAAGACTTCTATACCTAACTCCCATGAGAGGTTTTACAGCTCTGGTGAAGATTTTTTAAACCGAACTCTGACAGAACAATGGTGGGGAGGATCTGTCTGCTTTGCACAGACTTATATTTTGACTGAAAAATTTTGTCTATTGGAAAATAAACAGCTATAGATGTCAGATAAGTAGTTTCCATGAGAGTTGTAATAGAAAAAATGTAAAAAAGAAAAAAAAATCCCAACATTATTCAATAATCTTTCCTTACTTTTGCACAATTTTACATATTTTTTTGTTGTTAAAATTTGGAACTCCACTTCTACTGAAATCAACGACAACCAAAGACGCTTATCAATTCCAGAGGAAAGGAAACACTGGAAGCAAATCTCCAGAGGCAGGTAAGGATCATCTAATAAGATATTCAGGTATCAAAAGTTGCTCCCAAGACTCTTCATTTCACCATACCTCAATCCTTGGAAATCCTCTTATCTGAGGTAATTTAGACAAAAGAAAAAGGGGACCTATTCCTACAGATTTTGTCCTTGAAATGTTTCAAGGGTTGTTATATCTAGGAAGAGGTAAGAAATCAGCACAGAATAACTATGAATTCAAGTCACATGCCTTAATAGGAAAATTCAAATCCTAATGCAAGTATCCCATGTTCTCCAAGGTCAGACACTGTTGATTTTCTCACTGACCCATACTGACACAGCCTGAGCATTTCAGTGTTCATACAGCACCAGGTACATGTAACTATTAGTGCACCCCCCCACGTCTTCGAGTATCACAGAAAAAAATAATAAATGATTGAATTGGTTGGTGAATTTGGAAGCACATCCCTGAACTAGGTAACACTGGAAAAATGATAACCTTTATACACTCACACGGACCTCAACACCCACAAAGAAACACATTCTATGACTGTAAAGTTAACACCCAATTTGCAAAGATCTCCAGTTAACTAACATTTCCACAGACAGCACTACAAGTTGAAGACAGGCAGGCAGGGTTGCAGCCACGCTGGCTGATGGCCACAGCTTCAGTCCCTGAACACACAGAGCACCACCTCCCTCTCCCACCACATCACTAACCCAGTCTTTACCTCCTAGCAGTCGCTGATATTTTTCACAGAATTTATAGGGATTGAATGTCATCAAGACTTTGTCAAATTCAGCTGAAATTATATGACAGGTTTAAAAGCTTAGCGAGTACAGGACACTGACTACAACCATACATGTCTTAGCTCATTTGAAAACCATGCTAAGATACTGCAGAAACTTAAGAGTTTTAGAGAGAAACAACAGGACAGACAACGTGACGTTTTCTCTGGTATGAGGCCAGGATTGGGTACACTGATGTTACTGTTGGATAAATCAAAAGACCTACAACCTCCTTCTGGGACATGGCAACTCTAGCACACAGAATGGCATCAGCTGAAGGGATTGAAGGAGAAGGAAGGGTTTGAAATAGGAAGAGGCTTAATTTTCTCTTAATGTCCTCTGATTTCAGTCTGAAAGGCAACGATCATTAAGTCAGTTTTTAAAGATGTGGCATATGGCAGGATCTGGATTTGTATACTTGAACTGAGAAAACAGGAAAAGAAAAAACTGAGTGTATGTGAATATTATTGTCACTGGGAAGAAGAGAGCTCAAATAATTTAATTAAAATAATGAAACAAGATAAAATTGATCCATTTAAATGTTTTAAACATTCGTAAACTATGAGATCCAGAGGGTCTATGTGCAAATAAATACATTACCACCATCATTAAAGCATAAGAGAGCAATGAATTTAAACTGAAAAGGCTTCTAAAACAAACTTCCCATACAGCTTCTTTTTAAAAAGTTAAAGAATCCAGAGGTAAAATAGACAATGAGAAGCAACGCAATCACAGGAACGGCATAAAGGACATAGGCACTTCTTGGCACTGAAGTTTTCTAGAAGATATAACATCATTCTAAAAACTTTACCAAGACATGCCATTAGCCCAATTTTAGAGCTTTCTCTGATAAATTACTTGAAGTGGCATTCAGTATTTTAGTGACATTTATTTCTCTAACATAATTTCCTCTTCCATTAAGTAGCATTATGATTTTGTTCTTTGATGAAATCTTGTGCCTCAATGTTTTTGGAGAACGCATATGCACAGAATAACTAATATTTTTTTATTTCTTTTAATCTTCCAGAGTTTTCCCTCCTGACTTTTAAAATTATGAAAGGCACTCAAAAAGCAGCAGTCCTGTTTCTATCAGGAACATGGAACTGACAATTAAAACCAAGTGTGTGAGAGGAATTCTCTTAAAATGGGAAATGTGCTACACTTTTCAGAGGAATACAGTTCCTTCACATTAGGTGCCTATTACATAAGTCGCAACAGTTATATAAATCAGAGTATGCTGTAAGCCTGAAAATGAAAAAGCAGGTTTAAAACAAGTTTCATAAAATTTGAAATACCGGAACACTGTGTATATGGCTAAGAATGATATCTGCATTTGTGTTTGCTACCTAACATATAGCTAATAAAATGCACTATGAATAGCTTCCAACAAGGAAAGTTACGAAAATAATATATAGAAGAGATTGAAAAATACTGGAGATCTTTGCAATAAACGAGGGTGTTTGTTTTCAACAGCAGATGTTTTGAACCCACTGCACATCAGAATGCCAGTAATTATGATTTAATAGAATACAACTTAAGAATTGTTTTTCTCTCTTCTTAGGAAAGGAGAAGAGAAGAGAGAGAAAGAGAAAAGAGAAGTAGCTCCTCACTTGTGAAGGCTGGAGAGGAATGGATAAGATCTCCTAAGATACCAAACTTTCATACCAGTAATTTATAGTAATCACAATTCAAATTGTCTGATGTGTGGAATATGTACATTTTCTAGTAAGTTCTATCAAGCAAATTATTTTTTTAGAAACATTATCTGTATTTTCCATTAATCTTAAATAAACTCTTATATGTTTGTTAGAACATCTCCTTCATACCAAAGAAAGTGATTGTGCATATTCAAGACTTCTACACTTACCTTACTACTAAAAGCTATCTACACCAAATTTACCAAACTACTTAAAAAAATATATATATAATTTTGAATTTTTTCAAAAACAAACAAGAAAAGCCCAATGCACATGCAAACAAAGCAAGATTCTTTAAATGTTCCCTCAGCCTTCATGGTAAATCAAAGAGATTAATTCTCGTACAACTTATGCAATTTGACTGGCACAATAAAATGATTTTGCAAGTGAAAACAGCTTTTTGTTTTACAAAATGGAAAGTTGCCTCGTCAAAATGAGGAGAAAGAAATGAAGGTCAGAGCAGTGATTCATCTTCCTAAGGCAGAGTCACATCGAAGAGACCTTGAAAAAGTCAAGTAGTTACTTATGGGCATTTGAAAGAGGAAAAAAAAAAAATCACATAAATGAAAATTGTCTGAAAATAAGCACCAATTGTCTGTCTGTTCTTGGAGCTATTTTGCCTTCTGCAGTGTATCACTAAGATGGGTGATTATAGCAAATTATTGTAAAAGACAATCTTCTAGGGAAGTTTCGAGAGAGAGATTGATTGGTTAGTAAGTGTACAAAAGATGTGGAAAACACAGAAAATGAATAGCAATAAAGAGAGGGAATACATTTAAAAAAAAAAAAAAAAAAAAAAAAAAGAATAAACTGAAGGCAGACAAAGCTCCTAAATTTTCTTTTGTTTAACATTAATCCTAAGAAATGGAGGAAACTGTAAGATATCCTTCTTACCCCAGGAATATATTTTTGTTTTATAATTAAAAGTAAAAAGCCTCTCTCCCCCTCTCCTCTGACTTGGTCTCTGCAAACAAGAGTTCTGAACATAACTTCCAGTGGAAATTAATGGAAGGAGTCCCAGTGATGACAGGAAAAGTCCTTGTGCATCCATCAGTGGGGTTGATTCTTTTTCAAATCATTTCAAACATTGTATCCATAAACCCCATGGAAATAAAAGACATAGGTGTGTAATGGGAATTGTCATTTATGTTCAGACTACAGTGGCACCAAATAGTAATTAACTGCAGGATGATCTGATCTCACAAAGTTGGGTCACAACATCTATGTTGGACATGATGCATTACATGTACTGTGTAGGGAGGGGAAATGGGACCTTGTTAGGACTGGATCCTAACACAGCTTCCTCATACATTAATAAACTGAAAGGCAAAGCAGGGTTTGGGATGCTCTGGCTTAGAGGCACACGGTTGCTAGCCTAAGAGCCAAAAATTAGCAGTTCTTTCACAGTCCCAACATACATGAACAAGGACAGCTTTGCAACCATTGTTTCTGTTCCTTATCTGTAAAAGGAGTTGATGAAAAGTAACTGATTTTTTTGTTTGTTTGTTTTGCTTGGAAGATTAAAGATGGATGGTTTCTGGAATGTAAGCATTCTCCTCAATTTTACAACTTTTTGGAACTTCCCATTCATTTTTACCAGTTTCATATCTCTTCTCAAATACCTCTTTGCATCATCACATATTATATTCTCATTTACTAATACACAACTTTGACGTGGCCATTAAGAGATCTTCACTAAAATTTAACAGAAGATTAGCTTCAGCCAATTTATTCTGAATTTAATGGACTTCTAGCTCCCAGGCAGCACATGCAAGTTCATTAGAATAGTATGGTCAGAAAAGAAGAGTACAATCTCTTAAGACAGACTGAATTTGAAAGTAGAAGTGTTATTTTCTGATTCACCTTAAAATCAAAAGTATATATATATGTCTGTGTGTGTGTGTGTGTATACACCTTTTACTGAAAAACAGCTTAGTAACCTAACCACGTTTACTTTTTATTTTTACTTATATAAGTTTTTTGTTTGTAAAATTTTCAGAGCAGCAATTGCCTTTTCACAAAACTGTGTATTACTTAGCACAATAGGGCCAGCATCACCTAGTAACGTTTCAATAGAATTTTTGATGTTATAGAATACATTTAATCAGGAACTATTACAGAATATAGCAAGGAAGTCAACTTTTGTATAGTTCGTTACGGAAAGACAACTAGTTTATGCAGTGCAATAATAAATAAACTGGAAGGATGACTATATGCATAATACATTTGAACACAATTGCATTCAACATACACTCTGTCAATTCTCCAGACAAGACTTCCATATCAAAGTTGTTTTCTGATACAAGTCTACTTAAATTTTGATTATATTAATTGTATGTATTATGGCACAGCCTAAACACATACTTAAATGAGCCAGAATACAAGAAAACATTGCACACAAGGGCTTCCAAGGTAGGAAAGGAAAGATACAAAGCACAAGGGGAAGAAAAAGCCTAGAAGTTGTCTTTTTAAAAGTCATTCAGCAATGGAAGTGAAAGGAGATGGTTCTCCATAAACATTTTTATTAATTGTGAGGTAAAGTTAAAAGTTGTTACAAGCTTTTTAAGTGAGAGTGCAGTACTTGTAGGATTTAAGAATTTTGATTGAGTCAACTTCATTGATAAGCATTATTGTGTACACAGCAGATAACTTCTGCTTATAGTCTATCCATATTTCAAAACCAGTCTCTCCTTAGCCATAACTGATTCTTCTTTGCAAAGCATGTTGCAATTACATAATACTATCATTCTTTCTTCAGCTTCAAAGTAAATACAAGAGTTCATGAAATTATTTTATGTAAAGTAAACAAGCTGGAGTAAATTGAACAAAACAGTAGGAGAAAGCATACCTAAAGCACTCTTAATGCATGCCAGAGAACAAGCATTCGCAAAGCATATAATATCAGTCTGCCATGGCATCAGAAAGTGAAATAATTCACTCTCATGATGAACCTTCAAATGAAAACTCTGTAAAAGAGTATAAAATCAAATAATTGTTTCTAAAGTTTTAATACTTATATCTCATTCAGCCACAAATGCAGTATAGATAACATTGTAACATTATTTCTGTATCTCTTTGAAATGTAATGGCTGGCACGATCTCACATTCATCATACCTTTTGCTGTTATTACAGCAGTGAGAAAGACCACGAGATTGCTATCTCCAGATCATAATGAGAACTGGGGAAAATTATTTCTTTTTCCACTTTGTTATCACCTTTATCACAGCAGAGATTAATTCCGTGTCATCTGGGAACATGTATAGCTATGCTGCCTTACAAAATGTTACCTATGCAACACTACAATGACTTTTCAATATTCTGGTACACGTCGTTCCTTCAAAGCTCTCTCTTTATAACATATTCCTTGATAAGGCTACTTCCCTTTTAGATACCAATTAATGAATATGAAGGCTGAGTAACAGCCCTGTAAAGCAATGAAAAGGCTGACAGTTGATGTCAAAATGAGGGTGGAGTGTATTCTGAATGTCTGCCTAACCTACACATTCCCTATTGGATAATAAAGCAGTCAAAAAAGAGAACAGTGGAATGGCTACTCAATCAAATTACAGTATGTAGAAAAGGTCAAAGCAGTAGAGCACAATGATATAATTCAGATTATATAAGACATTAAAATTCTGATATGACACTCTTTGGAAAAAATACTATAACAAGGACAGAAAATGGTAGGACATCAGTCTATTCCCATAACAACATTTTTACCCTAACTAGAAAATGTACAATTGCAGCCTTTGTTAAGTCCTTGCTAAGACTGGTTACATGGCTAAATTTTGAATAGTACGCATTGAGGCTCTGCCAAGAATTCTTGGAATTGGGTGAAGCTGAATTACACAACTTGTGTCAAAGGAGCTACAGAATTCCATTGTATTGGAGCCTTCTGTTTGGTAAGCAACGGGATGTGCCCTATACAAGCCTGAACAGATACACATATGTGTTTAAAATAGTTACAGCTGACATGCAAGTGAGCACACTTGAATATATAAAATTATGTTAATTATTATCTCTGTAGGACTCAAACTCCTTAGTCCAATTAAGGGTCCTTTCACAAGGAAAAAGCAAGAGAAGATATGGTCACCTTCACACATCTAATGAAAAACATGACTCATGATAGGGAGTAGAGCAGATGGCAGCAGCAACTGTAAACACAATGTAAAAGCAAGGTCCCAACAGCTAGTGAGGAGCCCAAACAAAAGTAGAAAGAAATCAGCAGGAAGATTCTCCCTGCTTGAATGGGCATAATGTCAAGTCTTTGATCACTCCAATTATTTCCATACCATTTATATCTTTTAGTCTTCTAACTCAATGAATAATATCAACCTCACCAAACTGTGTCTCGCCTTAGCCATTACCATTCAGCACATTTCTTGTGTCACCACAGAAAAATGCTTTTGAACACAATTAGAGAAAAACAATTTTTTGCTGTGAAAAAGACATTCTCAGGAGCAGCACAGATCATAAATCCACTTTGAGGCAAACAGTGTAAATATTTTGTATAAGATCATTTGTTTAAAAGGTTGAACAGAAGGAAACAGTTTAAATAGTAAACTCACCTAAAATACTTTGGCTTTCAGTACAGCTAAAATTCTTGCAATAGTTATCTGGGGAATACCTTAAGTCCAGCTTTTCAATAACATTAAACCTTGAACCTTCGTCTTTTACAAAGCAGTAGCATTAAGGCTGGTTATAAAATATTAAGTCAGAAAGAACAAAGGCTAGGAAGGGACTTCTCTTTTCTGCCAGCGTAACAATCCTAATATAAACATAGATTCTATATTCCTTTATCTTTGTTGATTAAAGGTGCACATGTAGAAAATATACTTCCCAAGCACTTGAAGTTTGTGCTCTTATCATGAAAATTTCCCTATAGGGAAACAAAATTCATGAATATAACCATAAAGAATATTGTGTTTGATGATGTAACATGCCAGCTTTATCATTTCTTTCCTGATTGTAAAGTCACAGCAGGTGAGATGGTTATCTGTGTGTTTTGCAGCCAAATCTCACACAAGCAAGATTTTTTGTTCCAGGCTTTCTGCTTAGCCCATGACTGAGATTTATTTGTCCTTATTTCTTGACATCTGCTTTTGTACTTCAGAGTCAAACGAGCCTGCTCAAATGTTTAGGAGGTCGACTTCAAAGACAGACTCTGCTGGACACTGAACTATGATTTAGCCTCTACAAAGATGAACTGATATAGCATATAATTATATTTTCAAGCTAAATATTTAAAGAACTTCTAAAATTTTCCCAGTTTTTAAACATTTAAAACCTGCTTGCTTCTGTAAAACATGCTAAGAGATGGGGAACCTTTATTATAAAAAACATCCAATAAATGCAATTTGTTGCACTCTTTCAGCTTACATTCCAAGTTATTAACAATATCAGCTGCAGAGCATACTCCAGGAACTCAGGTCAGAGTACCGAAGAAATGAAATAAAGAATAACCCAACCTAACAAATGTTTAAATAAAAAATCACAGGAAAATTTAGATTGAAAGGGACCTCTGGAGGTCACCTAGTGCAACCTCCTCCTCGAAGCAGGTCTAACTTCATAGGTAGATGTGATTGCTGGGGACCTGAATGTAATGTACATGTACACTGGTACTACCCAGGAATTTACTTTCAGGTGAACATTAGGCTATGGTCTTACTATTCATTTTAAGTTCTCTCTGTCCCAATGGATCTTTCATGTTTTTTAGATGGCAAGTCAACTTCAAAAGCTGCCTTAGCCGGTTATAAAAATGCTGGTCAGAGTCTGGTTCCTGTTTAGCATAACAGAGGCTGAAGCTTGATTAATATGCCCTTTGGCAATTATAAAACCCATTATTAAGAATAAGGATAAAACAATAACATAACAGGTCTCATTATCAGACATCCTATTCTAAAAACAGATCAGCTCACCAAATTTAAAAGCCAACAGATTCATCAACTCATGCACATGCAGTTAGGTAAATAGCATTAAGAACACTATCTGGAAAAAGCAAACTGTGTTTTTACTTCAAAGCAGTTATACATCTCGAGATGATCCCATCAATAAACTCAGAAGCAAGCATGGCTCTCTGTAATTTATTTTCCCACATCCTCCTAAAAATTTAAGGATGTTGGTTAAAATCTCACAGTACAAAACAACACCCCAGAGAACACATAGTCTGCAGTATGTTAACGTGGAAAAAAATCCTCATTGAGCTGACTTACTCCAACACACATTCAAATGAACAAGAACCAATTTACAACAGGTATTTAAGATCCTTTTACTTCTACAGGGAAGTCTTGCTCTATCCTTCAAGGGATCTGAAAACTCTGCCAACTCAGACCTCTGTTTGTAAGATACTGACTCCAGCTCTTCTAGCGCTGAAGAACCACCAAAGTGATTGTACAGAGATCACACACCTTTGTACACCTGTTATTAAAGGTGCCTAATAAAGTTATAAGCCTTCTTACTAGCTAAATCTCAAAGCAGGAACTACATTGTTCAGGCACGGTCAAGTCTTTTTTCTTCTGCTGTTATTTGTAATGAACAGCATCAAAGCTTCTTTCATCTCTGCCATTTTTCTTTATAGTTTGAAGCCAGAACTATACTGGAATAATATAACTGTCACAACATATACTCCTTCCTTTCTGGAAAATTAGAACTCTGGTGCAAAATACATAAGGCTATTGAAGTCAAAAGAGTTATGCCAGGGACAAATTACCCTGCTGATATTTTACAACTGATGTCATTACAGCACAAGACTTTAGCTTGTCTCTCTGGTATGCAGTGCACTGTTCTTTACAGAGGTAAACTGTGTCCGCTGCAAAATGTTTCAGACGGGACTCTCTCTACTGTCTTTTCCTATTCCATTTTAAATGTCTGATACATACGTCTTCAGGGAAAGACCTCTATATCTACAGGGTCTTTGATTCAAAGTTATTGCCATCTTCCTCACTTAGGAAATATTGAAAACATACAGTTTATTACTGGGAAATCTGTGAGCTGAGGTGTCTCATATTTCCTAACCAATATGCCAGGCAAAAAGCTGCATATAGGGTTTGGTGCCTTTTACCACTAAAAGAAGAGAGAATGACCTTGCACAGTAGAAAAATACACTTATAGCATTAACTAAGCCAAATCTCCTGGGAAGCATGTGGTAGCATCATAATTTCTTTTCTACCACTGGTATTGATATGTTCTGCTGCAGAGAAGGGCAGAAAAAAATAGAAAGGCTGGAATTTTAGAGTGAAAATAAGAAAAGATGAGGACAAGGAATAACATGTACACAATATTATTTAAGATTGTATCACAATATAGCAATAAATAATTGTATAGCATTCTGTGCAAATGGTTGATTATGATCAATTTAAGTCTTGAGAAGCCATACTACAACTAAAGATCATAATTCTAAATTTAATGTCTCCAGAGAGATGAAACTGTCAGAAAGAAGAGATATTCTGTGACTTTATTCTGGTATTTTGAGAAATCACAATACAGGGAAAAGTTAGGTGTTAGGTGGCAATAAATGACAATACATGACACTAATAAATGAAAATACATGACAATAAAATGTCATAAATAAAATAAATGTCATAAAAAAATAAATGTCATAAAATAAAAAAATATATAATTTTTTGCTCAGTTCTACTAATCTTGCCATATGGAAAGACATAGACCAATTTACAGTGGCCAATACAAGGCAACATCCACTGTACTTCATGTTTTACAACAGTTCCTGAAGCACCAGGTTCAAACTACCTCCTATCCTAACATGTTTTAAACAGATCTCTGGGACAAAACACAGCAATTGCACAGAAGCTGTGTTGATATAACAGAGGCTTGGACCCACTGGCCCAGTGGTGCTGCATCTCAAATCTGTTTGTTAGTAATAGACACATGGCATTTGCTGAATAGCCCCAGCTGGATAATGGAATTTTGAGTCCCAAGACACCTCTTCCAAATCCTCCATTCCTTGCATAGGGGATCCTTTATGCTGGAGGCCACTGAAAGGTGACAGAGACAAGTTACAGAGCTCAGAGCAGCAGGAAACGCCTGTGTTCACACTGTCTGGCCTCATCTTTCTGTGCAATTGATTGTGTAGGAAGCCAACATATACACATGAGAGAGAGCGCATGTTCAATATTGAGACACAGGTTTTAACACAAATGCACTTCCACGCTGAATATGAGATTACAAATGGCAGTGAAGGACAGAAAATCAAATCAATACCTGTGGAAAGCCATGGAGAGACACTCAATGATAAGGAGCACCAAGAGCTAAGTTTTCTGCCTGTGCTAAGAGAGCGTCCCTGAAATAGAGGCTAACGATGTCATGGGCACCGAGCTTCAGTACAGACTGAAGGACAACGCTGTTTACCTGAACTGCAACTACAACTCAAACACATATGCTGTGTGCTATTTGGAAACCTCCTTCTCAAGCAGTCCAGCAGGACTATAAGACTATGTATGCACTATAAAAGTAAGTCAGATAGCAGCTCCTTGAGATACAAATGTTAAGCTGGAGACTCAACAGCAGGACAGCAGACCCCAAACCAGTACTAGCAACTGTCCCCAAGAAGCACAAGTTTCATGACTGATATAAATCATGGAGAAAGAAAATCAAATGCTAAAAATAACATTTTTATTTTGTCTTGTCATCTAGTCATTCAATGGAGATAAAGGAAATATCTTTTTCAAGTGCTGGGATCTGGCCAGAGAGCATGTTTAAATGCAGATGACGTTAACTGACTCTTCTCTATTAGCTACTTGCAATTTGGTCTTGGACTAAGCTTTATAAAAAAAGAAAATGGGAAGATTATTACATCTTAGGTCTCTGAAATCTTTCACATTTTGGGACATTCAGCTGATCTTTTTCCATACTCTTTTTAAACAAGCACACCAATCTAACAAAAGGTTATAGAAATAGATATTCAATTGAATTGTCACCCATAAGCATATGAGTTAACTTTCTGAAGGCTTTTGTCACACAAAAAAAAAAAAAAAAAAAATCAGTGTTTAATTTGTTTGTTCTTAATTTTAGATTGTGACCGATTTCCAAGAAAAAAATTGCCTTCAACAATGAAATCCTAAAGATGTTTCATCTCCCTGGCATGGCATCACTGTTCTTGCTGTTACTAATACATCTCTTGTTAGAATAGTGCCTATCAGCCAGGTGACCTACCTGATAATAGAAATAATAAAGCAAGCTTACCAGTGGTATGTAATTATCTGATGAAATGATACTTCACTTCACAGATCTCCTGGAAAAATAACGGGTGTCTTTCTGGAGAAGTGTACTCACACAATGCCAGGTGTAAGATTGTGTATGTTGTTCCATGACACCTAAAAACTCAGTCTTTTGGACTCTGGCCCATGGAAAGACAGCTCTAGATCATGAACTGAATCTTAAACATAGGTGAAGACTTTTTATTATTTATAGAACTTTATCATCACCTGGTACTCTCCATTTAACACACTTTACATGAAGTGCCTCAGATCCAACACTTGGAGCCTGTCACGCTCCACCTGTTCTGCGCAGCCCCTTCCCATCTTGCCATGTAATGACTCTTTCAAGGTTACCCTGAGACGCATAGACCTCTAAAGAAAGCTATTTAATTATCACACAAAATAATTATTGACAACAGAACCAAAGGAAGGAAAACAACCCCATTTATAGCTTATTTTGTCTGATAAACATGTTAATAAAAAGACATTATATCGAATTTCCTAATTAAGCAAGCACAAGCGGAAAATTCGGTTGTATATTCTAAATACACTAGAAGTCACCATTTTATTTTCTATACCACTTATTGTGCCTTCAATTTGCAAAAGCTGAGCAATCAAAAATCCTTGCATCAGCTTTAATTGCTCACACTTCCAGTGCATAAATGCGTACATAGTAATTCTTCTGATACAGATTTTAAAAGTGTCAGATTTCTCATTTTTTTTTAAAGCAGTTAACATAGACCTCACAATCATTTTAAGCCATTATCAACACTGCATTGTTCTTTTTTTAACACTTAAAACTTCTTTTATGACATATATCTATGTAATTGCAAAAAGAGATCTGCTTTTAGATCTCTAAATCTTTGTTTCATTAACTTGCATCATTCAGAGATGTTGGGTAGAGGGATAAATGTTGTGAAAACATCAAATTTAGTCTCAACAAATTGCATACATTCCTTAACACGTAAAAACAGTATGTATATTTTTTTACCCCATCAACTTTGAAATATCAGAAAAGTAAATCTGACATTTCCCCACATTATTACCTTATATAGCAAACATTAAAGTCTGTTGCAGAAGGCTAAATGGTAAAAACAGAAATATCACTTTTTATCAATTATTTTAAACAAATTTTTAGTCATAGCACCCTCTTTTTGGTGCATTGATGATTTTTACTATTATGATGATATGATAACCTCAGTTATTAGAAAAGGTAATTTCCCAGTTATTGTATTGAAAGGCAGTAATTACTTTTTCAATAAAGAAAGTGAGAACTATTAGGATGGTGAAAGAGAAATAAATTAGCTTTATACCCTTCACTCAATTAAACTATCATAGCAAGAAGGCAATGAATTAAGGTAATTTGAGGGAAGGAATAGGATTTTACATAACAAACAGTTTAAACTTTTCAAAATCCATAAGAGCAGTGTGTGTGTATATATATATATATATAAACAGATCCTAAGAGAGAAATTTGATTTTTCATTCATTTGGTATCCCTAATTCATTCAACATCACTCCCCACATAGCTCCTGTTTATGATTCAAGTTCCATACCAAGGTGTGGTTTGGTTTTTTTTGTTTTGGTTTTGTAATTTTTGTTTTCCAAATATTTATTCTGCTTTATAGATCACAATATGAATAAGAACTCAAGAAAATAAGATACTGTAGTTGACATTTTGACAACAACAAGAGGTTAGTTAACCCATACCAAACCTAAGAGCATTGGAAGAGAACTGATCAGTCACAGTTTTCAAAGTGGTCAAGAGTAGAGCAAGGTGACTGTTCCAATATAAACTATGATCTTCCTATATGTAAACCAGAGCACTCAGTCTCTTCTCATTCAAAGAATTTAACTTTTGTCCATTTAACTTCATAACCAATACAAGAAGGAAGCTAAATTCTACATTTAGCTATTAATATGCAGCACAGCTACAACAGAGATTTGGTAGGAAAACTTAGTATCTTTAGACTTCTAGTCCCTGAACTTCTGCATGTAGCAGCTTTATTGTACCCCAGCATCTAAGTTCACAGTTTGTGTGCACCTATGCCTTTTTATCTTTCAGCTCCCCCATCAGGCACAGTGCGGCACTGAAGCAAGTTAATGGCTCTTTCAACATTACCTCCTCAGGAGGTGTTATGTAGCACAATATTTCACATATTAGTACACCATGGCTGGACTGACATTTAACGGTAATCGAATATCATTCCTTTTAGTGAAACTGGCCTAAGAATTGTCTCCAGCTCTCCAGGGGATGTAGAAAAAATTAATTCTAACTTTCAGAGTATTTGAGGATAGTGTAATTCAAGTAACTAAACTAACCTTTAAGCTTCTCAGTGGAAGAGCAGGACAGTTAGATTTTTTAGCTAAAATTTTGTAATTTACCATGTACTCTCCATTCCAGAAGTCAATCTGAAGTTTTCAACATGCAAATTCAAAGCTGATCTTTATTATCGGTATGTGAATGAGGATGAGGACAGAACACTTCCATTGTGAACTTTGTTTGTTTTGTTGTTTTGTTTGTTTGTTTGTTTGTTTTGGTTTGGTTTTTGTTTTTGTTTTTTTTGCATTGATTTTAGCTCCTAGACAAAGAAAGCTAATGTCTCCCAGAGAAGATTCACAGAATTTTTCCCCTGTATCTTCAATTAACTAATTTGACAGTTTAATTATTTTTTCCCCTCAAAACATGAGACATTAGTTTCATGTCACACAAATTTGATGATGATTAAACAAATAAGTAATTTTTCTTAGGAGTTAGAGATCAGAATCGGGTTAAACCCTTTTGGAAAATGTTCATAAGACCCACTTATTTGTATTGGCATTTGAGATTGTTATAAGCATGGCCAGTGATTTCATCCATGATTGCCTAACATAGGCAGATGTTTTTGCTGTCCAAAGCATTGATCCCTTTGAATACCATTTTCCCTTTGTGAAGTTTTCAGTGCTCAAGATCTCTCTGGAAATTGGTACTGGATCAGTAAACTGCTGGAATTGTACCCCTACCCATGCTTTCCCATACTAGAAAGTCTACAGATATTTGATTATGCATGTTAAATGCTGTAGATTTTTCATACTAGTTTTTAAGAGCTAAACCTTAAGAACTAGGTAGGTTTAATACAGACCTTGTTAACAGCAGCTTACCTCAGTACCTCATCTTTAATAAATACCTATAATTACTGTATATGACATGTATATGACATTTCAAGTTGAAGACAAAGTCTCAGTGCAAAACAAAGACTTTACAGTCCTAGGAAAGTGGAGTTTCGCCTTTTCCATTCTATGATCAGAATCAAACCTTACACAGTAGATCAACTACAAGAACATCTGAAGGCATTTTGGCCAAAACAATCATACTCAGAAACCAAAATGTCCCTGCAAGAGACACATTCTTCCTCATAACATACAACTTATCTGAAAGCTTTCTTAGAAAAAGAAGGAAGAAGACAGACCACTAGTGAAGGATCAGTGTTATCTGATATTCCAAAAAGCAGAAATACCAGTGCGTATTGTAGTCCTACACTTTTCTAAAGAAATATTACTGTTCATACCAGAAATATTACCTCATTTCCTTGATTACTGTAGTTACAACATGCTCAAGCAGTTAAATCAAGCTTTCTTGATTTACTGTGCATTTTGCTGAACGCTTCACTTAAAGTTGGTATTAAAAATCCAGTATTGAAACTTCTCAGATATTCAATTCTTCTCACTACAAAGAAAATTCGATAACAGCTCTGAAATATACCATACAGCAAAATATCTGCATTCATCTGATATAGATAAGGCAATTAAATATTTATTGTTCTTGGCTTCCTGTTTATTGCTAAGACCTAATACAACCAAACTAGGTTTTAAAATGCTGAATTTTATTCACCATCATAAAATGACTTTACTCAAAAAATATCAGATACATTTTAAGTTGTAAATCAGTCCATTTCCTTTCTTTCCTAGATGCCTTTTTTTCTATTATAAACCGGTAATTTTATTGATTGCAATTATAATTGTGCTGAATTACTCTGGCAGAAAAGGAATGTTCAAAGATCTCTACTACAATTATAAGAAGTGAGAAGTTCACTTATTTCCCACAATCCAAATAGATATGTTGCTATTAAAACTTAAATACCCTATGATATTGAGAAAAATAATAAATCCCAGCTCTGAGGATTTGAGGAGCTATGGAATATTTTATTCCAAATTTGAACATGATCACAGGCATCTCACACATCCCTACTTAAGACAATCTTCGTCCAGCTGCTTCTCCTTGCATGTGCAGAGGAAGTGAAAGGCAGGAACTGAATAGAAAGTAATTAAGCATCTCCGTTGAAGATAAATGTCAGCATAACAAGATAAGATGAAATTAGTTGTGTTAATTAGTTAACAGCTAGTTGTTTGCCATTTCCCTACCAACTATTCAGACCTTCACAAGTCTCGTTCTTAGAATAACTCTTCCTGAGTGCTTTACTGAAAACATAGGCAACTCAGATCAAAGTCACCTGAGAGCTCAGTGCTGCAACTATGAGCAAGTCTCCTTGAGGTTCTCCCAGCCTTGATACCCAATGCTTACTGAAGAAGTAAATAATCTATATTTAAATCTGAAAATCCTTGTTTCTGCTGAATAATTTATTGTAGGAACTTTAAGTAGTTATGAGGCCACATCAATAAAAACAGAGGGTTAACTCATTCATGACACTTATCTCCCACATACAACAGAAAAAAAAAAAGCCAAAAACAAAAGATTGAGTATTATCATTGCTATAACATCTTGCCAAAGCAAGTGATATTTTGTTACCTTTCAAGAATGAAATTGAAGCAAGCTTACATTTTTCCATGTTTCATATGCCCACGTATGCACTGACATGTAGGTGACATCACACACTGAGACGCTGTTTCTTTCATCAAAAGAGCATTTCACTTTTAAAGCCCGTCTTGCAATATAGAAGGAAGCTACAAATAGCCTGCTGTCTTTATCAAGTCAATTGTTATTATGTGGATAGGTCATCCTGAGAGGATTCTTGCAAGTGAAAAGAGTGACAGAGAACTGATGAGCAAAATAATGATCTACAGTCAGACATCCTTCTCTGCCATGGAGATATCCAGAGACAAATCTCCAACTACACGCCAAAAGTGACTGATGGGTACTTGAATATAGCATAAGTTAGACAGCCTATCACATCATAAATATTTGTATTTATTTCACGTTATTATTAACTTACCTGACATTAACAAAAGTATTCTAAATTCCCAGTGATCAGTTGTTTACATTCACTGCACATATGTTGATCTTTTTATGAAAGTTTAAGAGTTCAGTTATTCTCACTGCTGAATGCTTCTGAATATTTCTGTTCAAAAGCAACAGGGGAGGGACTAAATACAATTACAGCATATTTAGCAAACATTTTGGAAAAATGCACTTTATACTTCTCTTATCGGTTCGGAATATCTGAAGATCCTACGAAATTTTTCTTCTGCCATCATGTATTTTCATTTTATATTGTAACCATGGACATACTGCTGAAAACAGTCATGGCGTGGGGCTAAGACATAAGCAAGGTTTTGTATTATTTCATGTGGTAGTGTAATGAAATGCTGATTGATATTTCAAGGGTAATGCCTCTAAGTACAACAGAGAGGCTGAAGAATAAGTTTTCCAGGGGTAATGTGCACAGTCTATAGATAATCCTTGAGATAATTTAAGGATTTTTTTGAGGCAATATTCCTCAACATGCACAGTTTATACAGTCCTATGCCATTAAAAAATAAAAATAAAAATGTGAGACATAGACTGTGCAACACTGCACATTTTCAAACCAGTTTCAGTATGAGTATACAAACATGTAGGTATCACTAAAAAATTTGTCTATGTACATTCTGGGACATTTATAGAATTACTGAGACACTATCCTCACGCTCTATGTTTCATACAGAATACAGAAGAACAAAGTCCTACTGCAAAAAAAAAGGCATACTTCTAACTACTCCCGTGATAATAAAGTGTTTCAGTAAGACAGGTATGCAGTGAGACAGGTTTGTCTTCTGTGTATGCCCTAAATCTGCATTCTGTTACAAAGAGCAATAATCTAAAGTTCCCATCTCTGTCTTTTTCTGCTCATGGTTTTCACTGAAACACCAGCTAAATGTTTGTCTTACTTCTTAAGTATTCATGGTAGCTTTCTCAACTGCAGATGTCTGGAGCTGTTTAATAACCAAAGCCAAATTTAATAAATTTTCATTTTGCTATGATGCTTATACATTAGTCAAATATTACTTATATATTACTTGCCTGTACTTAAATGGCAGACTTACTTGCTCTATAACAAGTTTACTGATATGACTCAACATAATAGCATGTGTTGATTCACAGGTTCTATCTCACTTCATGTACACAAAGTATACTAAGTATTACAAAATAAACAAGCACATCCCTTTCATATAACATCTATGGAGGCTGGAGGAAAGAAAATAAAGGGAAACAAAAATTTTCAGAGGATTTCAGGACTAGATACAGAAGGAAATATCTCAGAATAGAAGAGATGCTGCATAGTGTGTTAATAATGCTTTTGCGTGGCACTACACATTATCTGTGCAGGTATCTGAAAACTAAAAACGTCAGAAAACTACACTCACATTTATATTACAGTAGCCAAAACTTCACAAAAATGCAATTCTTCTACATAAAAAGCTTAATTTCAAGGCTATGCAAAAATTATATTAAAATATGACAAGCATAATAAACACAGAAAAAAAATAAATTTTGTTCTCTCAGTGCTATTTCCATCCTATTGACTTCAGATAGATTCTAGAGTTATAAGTCAGAATATTTCTGACCTCTGCCTTAGAAGATCTTTATAGAGAAGCCAGAGGATCTGTCCATCCAGAACTGAGGAAAGTGGAGCAATACTAACTTTAAATCTATCTTGCTCTAATCTTTCCAAAATACAAAAAGCAATTTATATGTTGTACAGAAACCAATGAAGTAATCTAACTTTAAGTTATTCTACCCAGATATTAGGGAGTTTGGGGATGTATTGTGGAAGCAAAAGATAGAACTGAGCAGTCTCAAATGAGGAATCCCAGGACCTAATGTAAAGAAAAAAATCTGAAGTAAATGGGTATATTTAGAGTGTGTATATAGACACGAAAAATAGATCTGTTCAAAAGGTCTACAACAGCATTATAGAATTAGGGCTACTTTAAATGATATTTCTGCATTCCTCTCCCCCACCCTCTCTTCCTTTTTAATTATCAAATATTTAAAACATTTTTGCTAGCAAGGAACAACAGGATAGACAATAATCCTTCCTTAATTATTACCAGTCATTTCCCCTGTTCTAAGCTGTTTTTGGGTAACATGACTGATATGAATTGAGCACAGAAAAATACTGTCCACAAGGAAGGGCTAGGGTTTTTCAGTTCTCAAACATACATATTAAAAACAAAATAAGAAATAAAATATTTTATTTTAAAAAATAAAAAAAAATTTCAGGTTACATTATCTGAATACAGTAACTTAGAAAAGAATGATCATTATTCTAATTTAAGAAGTAGAGGGAAGCAACTTTACAGTCATCTAGAATGAGATTCATGTGGTGCAACTCCACCAAGTTGAGCACAATTATTTCTGATTTGTAGTTACATGTATTACAGCAGGTGACACAAAGTGTTTGGAGGCACTAACGCACAAAGTCCCAGTAAGTTCAAAAACAAAATGTGTATGCACTACCCACAATGTAATTTCATATTGAACTCGCTGTACAGTAACAGATATCTATCATTTCAAACAATTTAAGGAGCACTTCCCATCCATTCTGTTTCATGACCTAGACTGCTGGCCTCCAATGAGTTAGCCTGTCACTATGATGAAAGGCAACTCACCAATGTCAAGGCCTTATAAGATGATGAGAATGCTAGAAATTACTTGAAGTTCTATCTTATCCTGGAAATAAACAGCTCAAGAATACTTGAAAGTTTACAATTTCTAGTGAACACATTCATTTAAGTAGATATACTAACAAACAGAACATGGATAATGATGCAAACCTAAAAACAGATGCCACCCACTTAAATTCAGATATTTGATTAAGACATTTAAGTTAGGAGTCTTGCTGTAAGTGAGACAGAGCTCAGAAAGACAGTTCAGACATCTGTATCACTGACTCATCCTCTTGAGATACCTATTGCATGTATTGCCCTGTAGAGAGTACACAGTGTCCTTAGAGTTACACTATTCCAAATTCCCACCACTGAAGTGATGGAAGGTGCCTGATTTGCAGCCAGAATAATTGTTTCTTAGGCTCACATACTGGACAAACCAACTTCTTTTTTTTTCTTTTTTTTTCTTTTTTTTTCTTTTTTTTTTTTTTTTTTTTAATGTAGGAACGTTTACTCCTTTATAATTCACTTACTACTTAATATGAATGATTATTGAATTGGGAACAACAAAATCAAGTGTTTGAGTATGTGTTTCAATCCCCATTATAAGTTTTATTTAACTTTCCATTAATCTTGAGTCCAAATACGCATACACAGACATCCAAGAATTGATACAGATATTCCATTGTCAATTACAGAACTTGATCCAGGATTTTGGATCTTATCCTCTTGTGCAGTATTCATGTGCACATAGGTAGGAGCACACTCTGTGGTATATGGAGACATTCAATCAGTTACAAATGGGAAGGTTGCAGGTGAATTGTTTGTGTTTTGGAGAGTTTCCCCACTGTAAGTAGTGAAAATAAGAATGTGTCTTTTAATAGGAAAGATTCACAGTGACAGGGCTAAGCAAGCCAGAGCAGCATTCACAAACGTCTTAAAATTTGAAAAACAAACATGTTTGAGACAGATATTTAACAGTTAGGAAGAAAATCTAAACCAAAACCAAATATTTCAGATATTCCAAGCACTACAGTGACAAATACATGAAAACACAAATCATTTTAAGTTAAAAGGAGTATCGTTCACAATTTGTTTTCACTCAGTAAAGACTTAACAGGAAAAGATACTTTTAAATAACATCCAAGAAAACAACCTGCATAAATCAGACTTTTGCCTCTCACATAGTGCAACAAAACAAGAACAGCCATATTGAAATAGAGAAATGTTTCTTTACTTCAGTTATACAGCAATGCCTTTATTGCAGGGTAAATTTTAGAATAAAACTTCAAGTTCTAATGTGTTTCAATGATTACTACAAATATTTTGTTCTGGAAAATACCTAAATTCTGCGTAATCCCCTAAAACCAAGTATTACAAGTAACCCCATAAAACCAAATGTTATAAGTATTATAACTTCTTAGTTGTCTCACTGAAAAAAAAATAAAAAAAATAAAAAAAATATTAAAAAAATCCTAACCTACAAGGAATAGTCAACAGACAGCATTTTAGAATCAGTAATTACCATATATGAGTTAAAAATACTGGTGAGGAGAGAACTTCACTTTTCCTTGCTAATATGAACTGAAAAATTGTCTGATTTCTATTCCTCTCCCCTTTTCCTCTCAAAATAATTCAATTTAAAAAAAAAAAAGTTATACTTGCACACAATTATAATAGAAAAACTCTGAAATTTACCTTATTTTTCAGGCACAGCACTAATTTAGTATTGAGTACTCTAATGTCAGATCACACATTTCTTTAACACAGTCCTAACTGCATGGAGGTGTTTGCGTAATTGCACAAGGAGTCAACTATTCTTATGTGGGGCTGCTATTTGCTTGAGATACACAATCTTCATTTACTGTAGGATTATCTCTGTTGGTATAGAGGTATATTCTTCAGTAGGAGACCATATAGTAATCTATCATCAGTCCCAAGCCCCTGGCTGATAACGTCAAGTACAGCAGCCTTAGCAGTGATACTTTGCTCTTGGTCCCAGAGAAGAGAGTTGCCTTTTTATCCTGTAGTGAAGTCTCAAATCGATGATGCACTCTGTGGCAACAGATGGGATGTTCAGGGCAGATTTAAACCCGGTCATTCTAGTATTGACCTACACTTCACCTTGAGACTGCTTTCTAAGAAAATAACTGGATTTCATAAGCTCTGCACAGCACATTTTATAGATTACTGGCAGGCCTCTGATTCAGTGTCTCGAACAACTTGAGGCATCTGATCAGGTGTCCTTGAAAGGGTAGTGTTATTGACAAAAAAGCTGTGGAAGGGGCTGGAGAGCTGTGTTTGAGACAGAAGCATTAAGATTCATTAACATTGACCTTAACATTCATTAAGGTCAATTAAGATACAAAGCCCTTGGCCATAAATATCAAGCAATCTACAACTCCAGAGCACAATCAGTCTCCAAATTAAGATTACGAAAACATGGCTATGGTTACTGCATGAAATGCATGCATACACTACTTACTTAATAGGTGATGCCATTAGCTATACCTATATTGATAAATAAAAAAGATTTCAGTTAGCAAACATAATCACCAGATCTCCAATCATCCATACTGCTTAACTCTTAGCTTACTCCCTAATTTTGTTTCAACAGTTCCAACTCTCTCTCCAGTACAAATCTGCAAAGCGGGCTAGCCCAAATGGCAAGGCACAGGTACAACCATGCCTTGCCATATAGCTGCATGGATCAATCCCCAGTTCTCTTCCATTTAGCAGTATAAATATAACAAAAGAGAGTAGAAGAGACTCATTAAAGGGAGAGGACCTTAAATCAAACTACCAATATTATGTTTGATTACTGCCATCTATTCTGGATATCATGACACCAAACCAATCCCCAACTGCACTTCTACGTATTATTTTATTCCATATTACTGAAACTGGGCTGATTAGGAAGGATGAAGAACTGTGAACCAAGACATTTTTGTTTCTGACCATCTGTCAGTCAAGTTCTGGCAAAACAAAGATAAGCAGGTGAGGCTATTGATTGACTTCACAGAGTGATGGCAGCCGATACTGGCTCTGGCCCAGTATTGGTGACTCAATTTCAGAAATATTCAGCTCAATACATTCTTAATAAAGAACAGCACTTCGGAATCTCTCTGTATTGTTGCTACAATGCTTGGTGAAAAAGGGTTTACTGATAGTTCAATCATTCTGAACCTCCCTTAGAAAATATCAACTACATAGCATTCAATTTATAAGAACCTATGTGCCCCTTTTATTCATGACATTGTTATGGGCTGTTAAGTTACTTTTGGAGCTAAAACTCCAACTCTAGCTTATGAAGGGTAGAATTAAAATATATAAGCAGCTAAATATATTGGAAAATCTACTGAATGATTTTTGTAGATGTCATACGATTCTACTTTGTGCTGATTTTGAAGCACTAATTATATAGATATAGGCAACATGTTTACCCTGTGGACAAATATTTGGAGTGCAATTTTCAAATCAAATTGGTCTATAAAGCAATAAAAAACATTATTTTCCTTTCAGACTAAATTTGATCATCATTATAATACTACCACTTCTAAGCAAATATTTTCCTCAAATGACTTTAGAAGAGAAGTACTCAGCTGGACATTGTACGGTGTTTGAGAGCTCCTATTACCCTCTTTTCCTTTGTTCACTCTGCTATTTTCAAATTAGTTCTCTTACATTTAAGTGTAAATATCCTGGATCACTGAGATCTTTTGAGGCTGCTTGTCCTATGCTTTTGAAGAAAGTAAATTTTCCAGGATACCTTAGTTGGTCTAGTAAAATGTATTACATCACTTACTACATATATTCTTCCACATAATTCTACAGCACATTCCTTTCTGTTGTATCTTACTACAATATTTACAATTGATTAATTCACAGTAATTCAAAATTCTGGACTATACATGTATATATGGCATACATCCTCTTGCCTGCCACATTAAAGAAAATCACAGCTTCTGAGTCAGAGATTTTTCTATTAATTTTCTATTTCATTTTCTATTAATCAAGAATAATAGATCAGACTTTCAGGAAGGAAGAGGGTGAACCCAAATTACGATGCTCTGTTGTGCATTAAGGAACAGACATTTTCAAGATTCTCTTGGAACAAGGTATAAAAACAACAGCAACTACAACAACAACAAAAAAATCTAATTAAAAAAACATTTTGTTTTACTGATACATAATTCTATCTCAGAGACTGAATTCTAATACTTGAGACATGATAACACAAACCCTGGAAACCCTGATTTATGACCTTGGATCAGTCTGACCCTAAATGGAGTTGACCAAGCCAGCTGCAGATCAGGGAATGGCACAAGTAATAAGTTCACAAATGAAGATGGTATGATCAACCAACTGCATATCCATTAGTCTGACTTTGATAGCCCATAGAATTTAGGAGACATTGATAGGAATAAGCAACTGAAGAAAGTAAACAGAAAGTGAGATAAAAGCCGATACAGATTTAACAAATGTAGACTTGCCAGATAAACTTTATATGCTCTTTGAAGGATAATTGACTTGCCTAATAAAAAGCATACAGTAGATATAATCTCTCTAGATTTCAGGACAGTATTTTATAAGGAATCAGCTAGGAAATATTAAACTACAGATGGCAATAGTTAATACAGAATTTATAGTGATGCAGGTACGAGCTGTTGGATCTCCTCTGCCTGTACTCCAAGTTAGTCAGCAGCAAGCCAGCTCTGCATTAGGAGCATCGCTGTGGCATTTTGGAGGTTAGTGTTCTGAAAATGCAACTATTAAATTGGTTTTCACTGATTTTACTGAGTTGTGCTGGATTTATCAATGGTGCTATTCACGTGGATGAATGGATCAAGATATGCACACATTCGGCACAGATCTGGAAACACCATTTCAACAAGAAAAAGGACAAAAGAACTAGTTTCAAGGTGCTTTGTTTTTTTGACAGGCAAAGACAATGTAAACATAAGGTTCCCTACATTAAGTTACATTATTCACTCCAGCACTGACAGTTCCTATTTTTCCTCAAAAGTCTTTAAACCTAGAATTTACTTTTGGGCCCCAGAACAAGGAGAGGACTTGCATTTGGCAGAGAACATAGACTATATCTTGAAATGTGTGAAGGGAGGAAAAGAAATCTCAGTGGTCTGTCCCCAATTTTCAAGAAGAAGTCAGTAAGAAACATGTTGAAATCCATTGCAGAGTAACAAAAAAATAGCTGGCAAAATTTTACTGCCTGAAATACTAACAATAAAAAATGCTACATTCCTAAACACCTCTAACTGAGATAGAAGCATTACCTATTTATTTATTTATTTATTTTAATGGAAGAGAACATGCATGAAAGTAAATTTGAAGCTTGTAAAACTTTATGGACTTGATTTTACTTTTATAGACCTAGATCCCCTTTCAAGGTCTGCATTCTCTGAGCACATGACTTTTGGCAGCAAGTGTTTTACAACAGGACACAGTCTGGTGCTGTTGTAGTCATGCAAAGCAGCATGCACAATGGGCCATGAGGAGCTGTGGCTTGACATAGGACAGGTAGAAAAGATGAAAAGGGTTAAGAGAAGTATTAGAAATAACAGGCATGAACACGATCTCTGGTATCAGAACAAGAGACAACAGGATCCTGTGAAGGGAGTAGAAGAAAGCTGACAGGAAGACAGGAAGATTTGAAGTAAGCATGGGAATGGGAGTGGCATCTACAGAAAGGATAAAGAATCATGTAAAAGAGAGCAACTGAGGAAAAAAAATGCGATTTATACATAGTCTTGTAGCCTGGTCAGAAAGATCAAGAACAACTGAAACAATGGAGAACTGCAATTGGGAAAAGACTTCTTCAGAGGTATTAATTACGGTGGGATTAAGTCATCTTCCAACCAAGAGATGCTAGGTTTAAAAAATCAGGGATTAGCGTCAGCTCCCCAGCACTCACCTTATTAGTTTCATATCAAACTGTCATATACTCTTTCATATACAACTATCCACAAATGACAGAAAATGGAGCTCCTTTCTCCACACCCAACATTGATGTTTACACATGCTTGTAAACACATATTTTAGGTATTCTTAATATGCATTATACTTCACAGAATAACAAGACAATTATTTCCTTCCTTTAAAAGCTGTTTTTACTATATATAGCTTCTGTTATGAGTTTTACAAGCATTCACCTTATATGTAACTGTTAGGGACTTCCTTAAAACGTTTCACCTCAAAAAGTGGGTTTGATTTTAAGATTCATATGCAACGCTGCATACAGAGTTAAAATTCTCAACTATATCTCACTTTCATAAAATGTAACAACTTGATCTACACTGACTTGAGCTCAACACAATCTCTTACATTGAGGCATTAAAATCTTCAATTCATACTACTAAGCACAGTGTGCCACAGAGACTGAACAGAGAAATGTAGCTGGTATTTAGACTGCCTAAACATCCCAACAGCTTTTTCTGAATTGAGCATTACACCACTGTCTGATGAATAACCGCAAAAAAAAACTATTTTGGCTTAGCAAGTGCATTTTTGGAAGAACAGTCCCGATTCTCAGATCAACAGAGTTCTGATCCTAGGGGGCTTCCTGAAGCCTATATTGCAGGAGAAAGTCCTTAGTACTAATAGACAAGATATTTTATTGACCTGACAAGCAACGTGAGGCTGGTGCTGTTCCCCTGCATACAGATTTTAATGGGGTTAGCACTTTAGAATTTGACTTAATTTATACCATCATACCAGTGGCGCTTTGTCTCTCAGCGTCCATCATACCAATTTTCATTTAATTGGAGTCTAACATTATTTTATGACTATGCTTGATCAGAAGCTACAAGTAAAGAAGTAAGTATTTGTCAACTTCATTTGATTTTCAAGAAGTTCTACTTCAAAAGGTAAATATTTCAAATAATTGAGAATAAGTAGTTTTAGAAACTAAAATAAGGTCAGGTAGCAAGTATGAGCTCTGTAACTAGCAAGAGTACAAGTACATATTTGGCATTTTACAGAACCTTCAAGGCTTAGTTTGATTAGTTATTAAAATTATGGCTGGCCTACAGGGAGAATCACAATAATTGGTATAGGTCATAGATAATCAAAAGTGTCTCTCCCAGTGGGATGAAACCTATTAAAATCAGATATTTAAATCTCTTTACACTTGCATATTCAACTCACGTGCAAAATTACTTGTCCCAAATCTTAGTCTCCAAGGAAGATCGCAGACATTTTTCATTGTTCTTTATGTAGTGCTAATTAACATTTTCAAGAGGTTTGAGACAGACAAAGCTCAACATACCCCAAAGAAATGATTCTTTCTAGATGTCAGATCTTTGCTTTATCTTATTGAAAGAATCAACTCTAAAAGCTCTGAATGTTTAGATTATTTTAACTGACAGCTTAAAGGCTAGTATCTAAGAAAGAGTATGAAATACAGCCCATTATTTCTATTGTGAAAATCTGAACTTAAAATGTTTACCAGATCAATTTTAAATACTGGTTGAAGATTTTAGTGTTACTATTGAGAATACTATTGCAGTTTTCACATATTTATAATTCTTAACACAGAAATCTCATGAAATCAAGAATTATTTTGTCTATCAAAGTTAAAAACGGATAACAGAAAAGTAGAGAGCACATGAGAAAAAAAAATGGCTAATATGTATCATGCTATGATATTTATTACTGCAAAGTAAAAATTTTACTGTAAGTACCTGATAAAATTCTATTAAGACCAAATAGATGTTTATCACAGACTTCAAAAGCTGTGGTGTTGAATTCTGAGAATTGCCTATGCTTCAGCGTTTTAGTTAAAAGTGGGATTTTTTTTCTTTTTGTGGATTTTATTTTTATTCTCACCTAGACTTGAAAGTAATCAGATCTTAGCTGTATTTCAGAGAGAAAGAAAAGGAAGAACAGCACCTAATAGTAAAAAAAAAAAAAAGTTTACAAAATTATTTGTTATTTAATATAAAGTGGACACAACTTATGATTTAGAGATTACAAAAAAAAATGTATTTGTTGTGGTCTTATTTAGAAATGAAAACTGAAACTTCTCTTTCCATTAGACACAATTCAACAAGAGAACAGAAAGGAATAATGAATGCCTCTAGGGCATACACATAGTCCTTGATAGTTAACATACAGCTCAAGATTCATCTTTAAAACTTTAGATTTCTGGCACTATTTAAATGTCAGATGCCTGTGTACTTGCCAGTCTTGCCATTGGTAATGTCACCCCAATCTTAGATGTGATAAAAACTCCTTTGAATAATACGGTATTTTTTGCAACTCTTCCATGATTCACTTAGCCATTCAGTCTCCTGGAATGCTTTGTTTTGGGTCTCTTTCCTTTAAGTATAAAAACTGTTTCTTTCCAGTAGTCAAGTGTATTCATCCACTAAATGAAAGTGTGTGAATGGACAGCAGGAGGAAGGAAGTCTGAAAACCATGGTTACATGCCAATCAAGTCAATACACTAAAAAAGGTTTACTCACCTTGACAATATCCCTGCACATACAATGCAGTCACACTACTAATCCTAATAGTTGCACTACTATTCATCACTTGAAATGCATTCCTCATTTTCATATTCATGAAAATGTTATGAGAAAGGTGTTAGATCTTTAACGACTGCGCTCAGTCAAGGCTGAATGTGAATTCAGGGCCTGTACAAAAAATGACATGTGAGAAAGCATTCAGCAATCTTTATAAACCATTACTAGTGATACAATTTTCTTATCTACCTGCAGTGGCATATTATACAATTAAGCAAGAGAACAAGAGATACCCTCTAAGTGAATATCCTCAGAGTGGTAAGCAATTATGAAATGAGATCAGAAAAGAAGATGAAAAGCCTACTGAAGATATACTTATAATCTTAATTTTTATTCAGGTTCAGGCTTTTGTTTATTCCCAATACTGCAGTGAAAATAGTTTTTCAGTATTTTGTTTACTGGGTTTTGTTTACTGGATTGTAACTTAGTTGGAGAACCATTTGTTGATGACTTGTGTTCAAAACCCTCCACATTGCTAACATTGTAATTAGTTTAGCAGAGCAATATGTTTATTGATAGAACATGTCCAATAATACTATTCAGCAGGAATATCTGACATTATCTGCCACTGCCCCAAGAAGAACACTGAGCAATGCAACGCTTAAACAGACCCATGTCCCATCACAATTCAAAATTAGACTGAATTTGAAAAGATTTCAGGAAAACAGACTTCTGTATAACATTTCGTCGTGATTTTTTCAACAGTGTTCCCTAAAAGTAAATCAGAAACAAGACGATATTTGAAATTACTGTCATTACTCTCAGCATCAAGTAACATTCATAATAATAATAGGAACTAAGTGTTCATTCCAAGGAGTGTAACTCTTCCTCCTGGTGCCAGAAGACAGCAGCTTCCAGCCTTCATTGCCACAGGACTCTTCAAGGAGGTCACCTCCCCCTGTCCCTGTCCTGAGGGGCTGCATCCCAGACAGGAGGGGTTGGCAGCTCACTGACAACTGACACAGCCCCTGATGTGCTCAGGTGGTTGCTGGCCTGTATGCTCTGTGCCCTGCCACCACCTTGCTCTGTACACGTGTACACTATGTCCTTGGACAAGATTTTGGCTCCTCTCTGCATGCACAGCAAATTGCTGTCTGTTGGTTGTCTTCATTAGCCGCACTCTCAAGCACAGCCCAACACATATTTTACATTCTCCAAACTCTCCCAGCTTCATTTACTGTAAATAGAAGCATTAAAAAATGAAGAGCTTAGCCTAGGAAAAGTATCCTTGAGAAATGTGGTGAATGGCAGGAGTGGACATAGCAGTAATATTTTCTCCTAAGCAAAAAATACCAGCCACGTGCCAAAGTTAAATCAAATTTTTTTCAGTTCATCTGATGTCAATAAAAGTCTGACAGACATGAGCTGAAAACGGACACATAAAACAGCTTTCAGACATCACATACAACTTCCCAAATGTCAATTTTCAAAGAGACATGACACCGATATGTCAGGTCTTAACATTTAAAAATTAGTAATGCTTTCAGCAACTACGTTATAAGCTAACAATGAAAATACCACAAAATTATTTTCTCTAATATTTCAAAACAGACTCGGTGGGAATGGTGGGAATGACAGAGTTGGTTGTGCCAGACAAAAGCCTTACTGTGAAAGAAAGCATACAACCAAACAAAATAGAGTGTAATGAGTACTGCAGAGCTCTCACGGATTTCAGTTACCTACATAAAGAAAAACAATCATGCAAGTGAAATGCAACCAACCGGTGTACAGAGTGTGAAACGTTAGAGATCACAGAAGAAACGTCTTTAGGCACAAATAATCATTATTTTGAAGCAACAAGTCCAAAAATCCTGTAAATTGAAGCAATTCTGGATTTAGACATAAGCAATGTGCAAGACAATTCACCATGGAGTACCATTCTGATACCATGTATGTACACAGTATTCAAATTCAACATCTTTCAAATAAAAGAAAAGAAAAATCTACCCAAGTGTCTCATTTCAAAAGGAGGCAGTGCATGGTAGCATCAAAATTTATCAAAAGAAAATTACAAGTAGACAAAAGAGTGAAATATTGTGAGCTGAATGAAACACAACAGAGAGAGTAAACAAACTACTTTAACAGCTATGGCTTTAAAAGCCTTTTTCTTTTTCCTCATCCCTTCAAAAGCTGGCAAGGATAAACAACAGTAGCTGAAGAGAACAGCAGGAGTAAAAGATGTTACAAAACCTGGAGGTCACATTCACAGCCTTGTAGAGGAACCTGTGCTATTTGAGGCACAGGGAAGGGCTTTGGAAAGAGAACGAAGAGGGAGGTGATAATATCTGCTGAGGATACAAAATTATTCAGGGTAGTAAAAAAAAAAAAAAAAAAAAAAAAAATAGACTACAAAGGATGGCAATGGGATTTTATAGTATTGAGAGGCTGGGTGATAAAATAGCAAATGAAATTCAGTGTTGACATATACAAAACACTGTAAATGGAGAAGAAAGTAACCGTGCTATGCCCACACACTGTTTGGCTTTATGCTAGCTCATACTGCTCAGGAAGGGTGTCTTGTGGATAGTTCCATGAAACATTAGGGCATCATTCAGAAGCCAGAAAGATGATGACCAAAATGCCAGGAATTCTTAATAAAAGAATAGAGAAAAGGACAAAAATAATATCATTATTCCACTATGTAAATTCACATTGTTCCTGCATCCTGAATAGCACATGTAGTTCTGATTGCTCCATCTCAGAAAGGACATGATAAAGGGAAGAGCAGCAAGGATCAAAGGTATATAATGGCTTCAATATCAAGAGAGTTTAAATAGTGAGACTCCTCATCTGGGGAAAAAGGATGAGTGAGAAAGGATGAATAACACAGAGTGAATAGGGAATGATTAGTCAGTACCCCTCATAAAGCAAGAGAAAATGGGCACCAAATGAATTTTTCAGACAGCAGGTTTAGAACAAAAGGAAAATGTTTTTCACAGACATGTAAATAAACTGCTTGATCAATTGCCACTGCCAACAATAAAAATGGATTTAAAAACTGGTTACACAGATTCAAAGATGATCAACATGACAGGCTGTGTGTGACCTCCTCCAGTTTAGGAAGCCTCCAACCTGCAGCCTGCCAAAAATTATGTCATATTTTGGGGATTTGATTACTATTTTTTTCTGATATCCATTTTTTCCTTAGAGCTAGTCCTCTGTATTTGCCACAGTACAGCTTCAGGCATTGTCCCTCAACAGCTGAAGCAGCACAACTGGAAGAGCAATGTTCAGTCCTGGGACAAAACAACAGCGCATAGGGCTCAGCCCACATGTTTCAAGACCTGCCATAGCTGAGTGAGCCTTGCTGACAGATTTAAGGCAACCCAAGTGCAGCCTGCCTCTGGAAAGGAAAGGTCACCTTTTTCTCAACATCCTATTCTGTCTAAAAAATAAACAAAACAAAACATAAATCCACACATTCAGTTTTCAGCTTTCAAGGATCCATTTCCTGTTCTGGATCACCATGCAGCCATGGGATCAACCCCAGACAGCACTGACCCTGTAGTGGTTTAAATGACTTCTGCTGGTGGCAGACTGGTCGGACTGCTGCGCGTTTTGCACAAAGGCTTCGTCAGCATGTTATCCTCATGATCAGCAACACCAATGCATATTTTGCATGGACTGTTATTCAATAATGTTAGTTTCTAATATAGTGGGTATGTTTTTACTCTAAAATCCAAGGCTGTTCATGGCCTTAAGGACACATTTAGTATTTGTAGAATAATGAGCAATTAAGGAGAACATACTTTCACCAGAGTCACAATACTTTGAGCTCTACTTTCAATATTTTATCTTCCATAAATGCATAAAAAATGGTATAGCCTCATTTATTCTTTAGCTACACATTATACAGTACTGTTCAACACTTATTGAATTATATTTCACTAATAAAACGTAACTCCACTTTATGTAAAACTTGCTTCCTTTAACTTCATAAGGAGATTTCTTTCCCCCTTCGGGGCATTTCAAAGCATTTAAATTGTGATTAGACTCCAAAATAAATTCCAAATATCAGACATTCTGAGGGAAGCCAAAAACACTTTACAATGCAAAGATCATACATGGATACTCTGTACGCAAAAGAAAAGCTTCTCTTTTCACTGTTTTGTATAGAATGAGTTCATGTACATATTTGAGACACACAAATTCAGTAAAATTAAATGACTATAAAGTCATATACTTTTACTTCTAAGGAGCGATTGCTATTTTATGTTGTATCTGCTAAAAGCTTATAACCTGAATAAGACTGATGTTTTCACCTTTCAAGAGACAAAAATGATAAATTTGGCCAAGTACTAAATCCTGTATTTGCTCTAGAAAGTCTTTCAAATTCAGATGATGATAACATCTTATGAATAAACAAACATCATAGTTTACAATGTTTTTAAATAGAAATGATAAATTATTTAATAACCATACCAAATAGTCAATGAAAGTCTCAATTTAATAAGATGGTTTTATATGGTTCTAATAAATCAGGATATTGCTATCTGCTTTGGCACACTTACAAAATTGCTTATTTTAACCTCTAGGGTTTTCTCCCCAGTATTCTGATTTGGGGATTCAGCAAGCACTACTGCCACCTCCTGATATTCAGCTGTATATATCAAAATATATCTTTACATTTTGTACTAAGTATTGTAAAAGTTCTCTAGAACTTGGCATATTTCCATTACATGGGTGGGATCTTACTCCAAAGACTTGCAAAAGGAGTTTCAAAAAAAAAAAAAAAATGAGGTTTTATGCTGGCTTAGTGCAAAATGGAGTATTTTTAAAGCTTTGGATGCTCAGCAATACTGTGTGTATCTAGGTGAACAGAAAATTCAGTGCTGAGTTTTGGGACTAAATGTGTTATTTTTCAAATTGACCCCAGCCAAGGAGTGGCCTTCATGGTAAAATGCCTTTATGTGACGATAAAACCCATTATGTCATCCAGATGTCCAAGAAACAGGGTATGGGAAGGAAAAATTTCATTAAGAACAACTTTTATAATTTCAGAACTAAAAATGTTATTTATATTTCAAAAAACAAACAGCAAATGACTGAGTCATTGTTATCTACCCAGACTGAGCATACTACGCAATAATACTTAAGTAGCATATCATAGAATGGTTGGGTTGTAAGGGACCTAAAAATCATCTAGTTCCAATCCCCCTGCCATAGGCAGGGATGTCACCCACTAGATCAGGTTGGCCAAGAACCCCATCCAACCTGGTCTTGAACACCTCAAGGGATGAGGCATCCACAACTCCTCTGGGCAAATATAATAATGCATATTTAATTATCTGGAATCATCAAGTTGTATAAAGCCTCTTCTCAGTCTATCAAGAATGTTTGCAGATTTCCTACGTATATCACAGCCCTTCCCCAAGATAATATGCTTGTAACAAATTAAATAATAAATGTCAATCATAGAATACTAGTAAATTAATGATAAAAAAGCATTTTTAGAAACAAGATGCATACGGTCAACAAGCTGGACAGGTGCAATGCTGAAGTTGCCTTTTTACTCAATATCTGGTCTGATTTTTGGCACAAAACCTTATTTTTCTACTATACTGCTGGCTGATATCCATGTTGAGGTTTTTCTATCAGCACAGCCTAATTCCCCTCACATTTCAGAGGGCTGCATTCAATTTCCTCTCAGAGAATCTGAGCAGAAAAAGGGATCGGCTCTACATTCTTCTTAAATTTTGAAGCTAGATTCAGCTAGCGATTTCATCATTATCCTTCTCCCCTCCTTCTTTGAATTGCACCACTGCACTTTTCCTATTCCTCTTCATGACTAAATTGTTTCATTTCCTCCCACACTATTTTAATTGGCAACCATATTCATCATCTCAAAGGATTCTAATCTAAGGCAAGTCACTTTTATTAAGTGACTTTTGATTAAAAAAAAAAAAAAAAAAAAAAACAGGAAAAACAAAGGTAGCTTTAATCAAAGTTCCTACCTTACACTGAAAGCCCAGTTTTGTTTTGTTTTCTATGAAACCCTGAAGAAAACTAACATTAGTTTAGGATTTGTCTGTTGCAATGCTCCGTAGTATCTAATCCTGAATTAGGCTGGTGTAGACAATTACTGTTCCTCTTACATCCTGGCTGGAAATGGCTAGTTAAGTTCTGCTAGTTAAAACAGATCAGCATAATTGCTGATCTGTCTTATACAACCAATAAGGATCCACACAAGTAGTCAGAAGTATGCTCAACTGATCACTTCATGGCCTCAGCATGCAACAGTGGCAGTGCTTCCTTGTAGGTGAAGTACTAAACATCCCTTGTCACACCATAGTGCAATAAAAACATGCTACAGAAGTAGATAGGATGACCATTACATGAAATATCTGGAGCTGGCACAAATGCTACAAAGATGTTGCAGGGAACTGAGACACAAAATTAACACAGAGTGGTATAATTTCATTACCAATGCAATTTATTATTAGACTATGAACATGTTTAGGTAAATAAAAACCAAGATTCTTTCATAATGACTACAGAATGCAGATTAAGTAGCCACGGGATCAATATTATCTACTTCTGTAGCATTAAAAAGTGTTATTTAAGAACAAGTCCCTTCTTAAAGCACATGCAATCTTAAAACAGAACTCAAACACAGATGATGTACCCATACTTTTTGTAAAAAGAATCAACTGTCATCCAATGATGAGTACCTAGTTCATTTTAAAATAGGAGTTTATGAATATTTCATTTTGAGGTATACCTTTCAAAGAAAGGTATGCATCTAGGCAGAAGTCATCTCAGCAATGAAGTAATAGTTAAAGCTGCTAGTTTTGATCACAATACTATTTATCTATAACTAGCCAAATCAATCTTTCCCCCAATATTGTGGAACCACCTAAATCTAAATTACAAGAATATATTTATCTATATGAACACAACCAGAAGTCTTCATGAGAAAAGAACAAAATAACCCCCATATAACAATGAATTACCCTTTACATCTTAAGCCTCCTATCCCTCATCAACATGGAGAAAGGGAAGAGCAGCAACTTATCAGAAATAAGGTGATCTGAGTAGCAAAACTGCCACATACTGACACAAACTTCACCAAAAAAAATGGCTCATTTAAGCAAGAATTTAAACAAGCATTTCAACAAGCAGATTCCCTCATTAAATCCATTGGGTCTTCCTGTGCCAAAATTAAGAAAAGGTTGAACTTAACTCACTAATATCAAATACTTACCCTGACATGAAGCTAATCCTCTTACGAACATGATTATTATTAAAAAATAAAAAATAAATTTGACAATAAGTTTATCGTCAATATCTTGTCTCTTATTCAGTATGACAATTGCTTTACTGTTACATACACCAGTCTGAATTCTGTTATTCAGTATTATTCACAAGAGTACTACTACTCTTTCCAGCTACTGGGTTTATTTTTGTGCCGAATTAATCCACCAATACTGTTTCATAATTTCAAATAGGCTGTTATTACTGTTAGAAATTGTAACAGGTATCTTCCATCTAGTGAAGAAAGAAGCAAATATATAGCTCTGCAGGTTTCCTAGTCATCAAGCTTCTATATGATTCACAGGGGATTAGATATTTGCTGCATTGTAGAAATGTTGTAACATTGAATTCATAATTTTAAAATCAAGTAAAACTTCTACAAGTAATTTTCCTCTTTGGACACATTACCATTATCAGGAAAACAAAACAAAAAAAAAAAAAAGGATTGGTGATAATGACAGTTGTGTTCATCTTTTGCTGATATTTCCTCTTTAAAGAATTGCTCTCTCTTTAAATGACATTTACATGATAGGAATTAAATTTCAATGTTTGACAACCAAGCATAAATGTATTGAGCCCATGCACACTAAATTTTTGGTTCAATATTAAAAAAAAATAATTTTGCATATGATTTGGACAGATTACTGCACATTTAGGAGGAGACTAGCAACATCCATACTTGTCTTCTCCCAGGCATATTGAATGGTCAAACATGTACCACGTTTTTAAAAATAAAATTAGATTAAACATGCATGCATTTCATCTTTTCAAAAACAAAGAAGCAAACATTCAAATGCATTTAAGCTCTTGATGCAAAGCTCTCTACAATCAGCAAAAGGAATCCCACAGGTCTCATTGTGTCTTTCACTGGGGTGTTATTACCCGGGCTATTACTTGTTAAACTCCAAGCCTGCATCACTTCTTCACCTCCCAAAAATATTGACTTGATAACTACAACCTGATTTCTAGAGATGATCTCTAAACAGTTGCCAAAGAGTCTGAACACATTCTCTTCGCTCTTCTGCCATAGCTATGATCTTGCCTTGAAATCCACAAATACCAACAGGCCTGCCTTGAGTGAGGAAGCCATTGCTCTTCCAGGGCTTTTGCAGAATTATTTTACTGCCATTAACCCCAAACTCAGTCAGATGGACGTTCTGCACAAACCACAACGTCATGCTGACAGACAGAAATGACCAAATTCAGTCTTCTTATTATCTTACGTTGTCTTTATCTGAGAATTTCTGCAAGCCATACTAAGAGCTCCAACACAGTCTGAGAAAAACTCCATCTGTTTAAAACAAATACTGTTTGTTGTTGTTGTTGTTTTAAATGTTGATTAAAGTTCTGCTTCCATCTTTGTAGCTTCATAGCTGCAAACCAATAGTGCCACTCACTGTTTCTCAGGATACTCTCTCAATGGATTTTTTTTCCATCGTTAAATAAAATAAGACACTATTTTAGAGTCTCGATGCTTGTAAGCATCATTCCTGGTACAGACAAGAGCTTAATGCTTCTAAAGAAAAAAGCCAAACTGTGATACCAGAGGTTTGCATGGAAAATAGAAGAATATCATAATCAATTCAAGTTTTTTTCCTCAGACTGTTGCCTTCTATTTAAATACACTCAATAATCAATTAAACAAAGGGCTGTAGGCTAACCTCACATACAAATCTCAAGTGTGGCAAGTCTCTCGTTGCACTGACTTGCTGTCAGCATGATCACTTCTGGAACAAATGTTTCCTTCAGAGTAACAAAGCTGCCCGGTGTAAGCAGGGAAGCTGGGCATGACATCTACAACCACGTTCAGCAAAAGTGCTACAGCAGTACAAAGTTGGGCTGGTTTTCAATCATTTTCTCCAGTAATCTACTTGAATTTCTATTGCTGAATGTACAGTTCTACAGATAATTTTCATTGATCAAAGAAGAAACCAGCAGCTTAGGAGAGACATCAGGAATCAGCCATTTACAGTGAAATCAGGCAAAGAGCTTAGGAAAACATTTGTAATACAGGAAGAAAGTAACAAGTAGGTGCGTAACAGATGGGATGCAGGAATGAGATTGGCACTTTCAGTACGAAACCACCATATTTTCAATTTCTGAGTGGAATTGTGGCAAATACCTCATTTTAAGTAGGTTTCATGAGGTAAAGATGTGGGTAAATGCATCTGCCAAGTGTCTTTCCCCAGAATGAACAGTTGTTATGAACTGTGGTCATGTAAAAGCTGTAATCACAGAATTAGCAATTAATGTAACAGGGCCTATGCATTGCAGGCCAAAACATGCAGGCACGTACAATCGTAGTGTAAGCAAAAAGACAATTAAATACAGACAGACAGAATAACAACTAATTTATAATTATTTTTCTAGAAGTTATCTTTATATAACACATTTCTTCCAGCATTCACTAAAAACAGAAATTATGATCTGCATAGATCTAATTCATGTAAAAATGTAAGATCATGCGTGCTTTTAGCCTGTGAATAATGAATGTTACCACCCTACGTAAGGATATAAAATGCTTACCTAGGTAATTTGCTGTATTAATGTGTTCGAGCAGTAATGTGGGCTCATATGACATTCAGCCTTGCTTTTCAATAGTTAATTCTATTAATAATATTGCAACATTTTACAAGAATGATGTGCTAATATAGTTTGATATTTCTGTATAGCTTGGTGTCTATGTAGATACCCAAAGGATAATAAAGGACACTCACAGCACATGGAAATTGAATTATTTTTAAAGGCAAAGAAAAAGACGTTAGCTATAATTTTTTTTTCTTGTATTATCCCTAAAACAAAGAATTTAAGTCTGATGTCTACTGTTCAGATTGTGTCAGTAGGTGTTCTCTCCATCAAGCTGAAACACTATGCAGGACTTTCTGCTGATTTATGGAAGCATTTACATAAGTAGTAAGCTATGCATCTTCCATATATCAGGATAGCAAGGGTTAACATTTCATAGTCCATACAGCTATTAGTAATTTTCTTTTAAGTAAAATAACATTTTCAATAACTCTGCTACAATACTACACAACAAGTTTATCCAGAATAGCTTGACCATTGGATTTTTTTTCCAATATTTACACCTTTTCCATTCAAATATAGCTTTAGTAAATTACCACCTGTGTTTTTTTGTTGTTGTTGTTTGTTTGTTTTATCTACGAGCTATATTTAAATATAATTAATGCTTTCTAATATAGATTGAATTGTTGTGTTGTCAAAGAATACTGAAGCACCATCTTCCAAAATGAACTCAGAATTCATTTTTAAACAGGACAGATAATATGCTGAACCTTCAGACGTATTTTTAAATTAGAATAGCAGTTAGATGACCTGTAGCATACCTGGATATTATTCCGTTGAATACAACATATTTGTAAGCTGGGGAGATAATTTACCATGGTTTTCTGTGACCAGAGATCAGCCTGAATTTTCAAAAGGAAAAAAATAAACGCCTCTACGATTAGAGACAGTTGTAATCTGTTTCACTCCTTAATAACAATAACAGTTTTCTGATGCCGTTTCAGAATCCAGGACCATATGTTCATTATTTATATGAGAAATGATCTCACAATTCAGTGCCATAAATAAATTTCAGTTCCACAACCACTGAAGATTAAAATAAATAAAATCTCTTCTTAAAAAAAAGAGAAAAGATTCAAATGTAATTCTATGTCATGTGCTTCAGCTGCAGGAAGGGTTTTTCATTTTGTCAATAAATTTATTTTTGTATTGACTTATAAAAGATTTTTCCTAATATGATAAAAAAATACAATGTTATTTGGATGCTTTTGGGAGAGATAATGACAACCTACATCTGTAAGTTTGCTACACGTGTAAATCAACAGAACACTGCAGAGCATCACCAAGACTTCTTATGAGTACAACCAAAAGAAGTACCCTCAAATCACATAATGCTTCTGAAGAACTGTGCACAAATAGCATAAAAGATTACATAAAGATACATCACTGATACCATATTTTAGGTAATAAGCAGTGAAAGTGATAAGTTATATTCAGTTAAAAATTAGTTTATGAAGTTTGAGATGTTTGTTCTAGCCTATAATTTTTCAAATACATTCTAAGTAGGTCAATATGTGTACAAAAAAAACAGTTACCTTAACACTAGTTGTATTTTTCACAGACATGCATATTAAGAAGAATTTTTACTACAACATTCAAAACATTTTCTTATGATAAATTACCATACAAGTCTAGTTGATGATAAGATCAGTATTGGACAGAATACTTTGTTGGGTTTTGTTTGTTTTTATTTTTTTAATACAAGGTTTCAATTCCCTGGTGCAATTATGGAACTTGAAATGTAATTCTCTTTAGAACTGCAAAGGAATTAGACCAGAGAAACTCTGTTAAGGATAAAGAATGATAAAAAGAAACAGCTTCAAAGACCTCTTTTATATTGCTGTTGCCTCATGTCATGTTATATTCTAAGCCTGAGTTGCGTTAATGTCTGTGAAAGGACAATGAGAAAAATCAGGAAGGAAAGAAATCTGTGTAGCTTAGCATTTCAAATACTCTCAGTCACAGAAAAACATTTCCTCTTTTCCTATTACAATTTAAAGTTTTACATTGGGATGTGTCTTTGAAATGCAATAGTTACTTCAATAGGATGCTGAAAGAATCGTCACTAATTACCATTTAACTGAACACTGCGAGGAAGCAGGAAGAAAACCTAGTCTTTAGTCTGATGTCACACAGTGAGTAATTGAAGTTTTCCTTTACATAACCGTTAAGAAAATTATATCCTATTTGGAACATTTTATGTTAACAATAACACTAAGCCAAGAACACGTACTGAAAAAACATGGGGAAAAAAATGGTTCAGCTCTACACATCCATAGAGAAATTATCTGGAGAGATCTGCTTCTGTGGAAGAGCACAGCACAGCCTGAGTGGCATGCACAGATAGCTCGGTTGCATCTGTCCATGCTTTTCCTAGCCAGCTCTGAAGCATGTCTCCAATTAATTTTGAACCATTAAATGAAATATAAAGCAAGGACTTTAGTCTGTGAGATGAACAAATTATTATCAAAATTCATGGATATTTATGATTACTGCAAATTAACCACCCAACACAGCATTGCTGTAAAGGGAAAAAATGCATTTCCTTTTCATTCATTATACATGTGCCGAGTTAACCACATTAATGACTAGCTCTGTGACAGAAATGTCACTTGGTACCTTTCCAGTGTGTGCTGGGGGATTGCAGGCATGGCCCTGGAGGTCGAGGTCTGAATCCAGCTGGACTGAACTGTGAAGCAAGGCCCCAAGTTTTAAATTTTTTTGGGGGACGAAGAAATTAGGAGCATTTATCAGATTGATGGCCTTGTTTGAGCATCACTGCACTGGTTCTCGGAAGAAAAGTCCTACTGCACCAGTCTCAGACCAGGACCAAAAGGGGCAAGCACCCCAGAAGGCAGCATGGAGCCACCAGCACAGTGTCACCCTCCATCACTCATGGCAAGTGTGACATTCCCGCTGCTTGCCCTTGGGGAACACAAGGAAGCATCACAATATCACAAAGCCAAAAAGTCACAATGCAAAACCTAATGGATTTTTAACAATAACCACTGATCATGTTCATTGGTAATTCCTATAATCTAAACATGGCCCAATGCAGAGCAAATAGAGTGAGAAATAAAATGCTATTTTTTAACTGATTTTGATTTCTCTTTGCCTCCAGTCTTCTGCCAGGACAAGGATGGTTGACTCACAGAAATCACTAAACCACAGTTTTTGTTACCCTGGAATGTGGCCACTTCACGTAAGGATTTGAAATATAATATTTTAAAACATTTTTCAGTCTTCTGTGTCTAACATATCCTGGATATTTGTTTTCTCCCCTCAAATCAGTCCGGGCTTTCTGCAACTGTGGTCTAAAACCAGACTGATAATGAGGAGACTAAATAGAATGGAATACCAGCATGCTTTTATGACGATCATACAAACTCAGTGCCTTCAGGTGGAAGCAGCCACCTTGGCATGCAAGGGGATGCTCACACCAGTGTCAGAGCTGGCTACTAACAGCCCAGAACTTATTTCCAGTAATGGGCACAATGGTCCTCTTCAACAGGCTATAGTTTCAACAGTCATATCTCTCAAGAATTAACATTTTCAGAGAAATAATAAAAATATTGCCAACTGTTAAACTTCTCTTTCTGTAGTGCTTGCACAATGTGACTGGAGGTAAAATACAGTTAGACTCCTACAGCTCCATTCCTACTGTCCTTTCGTCTTGAGTTCTTGCAATAGCTTTACAACTTCTACGACCATCCCTCATTTCTTGCAAGCAGATCCCTGTTAATTCTACAGTGCAAAGAAAATTACATATTGCAAAACTTTATACTTCTGTTCAAAATTGAAATGAAGAACAGGGACAATTATCTCAATGACCACCTCACAATTTCCTTGTTATCATCAGCTATTGGAAACAAGATGAACGCAAAATTCTCTTTACCTTTATTCTCTCTTAGAAGTTTTTCATCTCACCTGAAAGTACCTGTGCTAAGATGAAAGACTAGACTACTTTCACTATAGAAACAGTAAACTGTTATTGAGGTTTCATGCAAACACTTTTAACTCCATTCCACTGCGAAGCCAGACAGGTCAGATAGAACCATGAATAATAAGCAAAATAGAATGAAAAATAAAAATATTTTTGTATGAGGCTCCTACACTGTCACCTAAAAGATTAATAATGTTTGATATGCCCGAAGTTAGAATTTCAGTTACCTATTTCTCATATGAGAAAGTGTGACAAAATATTAACTCATAATCAAAATTGGTATTTCAGCTATATAGACAGTAACAACATTACAGTGTGTTGATGAAATTTAAAGTTGTCTATGCAGCTATTAGCACATCATATTCATGGTATTCTTTTGAGTTTTTATTGCTGTTTTCAATCAAGTCTTTTCTTATTTTTGCATAATAGAATCTACTATTAGTAAATCACTACTCATAACAAATGTGAGAGAACTATAATGAGGTTTATGATGAGGTTGAACAAGTTTAAAAAAAAAAAAAAAAAAAAAAAAAAAAAAAACAGTTTGAAAAGAGGTAAATTATTCAAGTTTCCATTTCTCAGTTTTCATGAGAACATTTAAAATAACAGGCTCACAAACCAAAGGCTATAATGGCTGACTACTAGTAGCAGACTACCAAGACACACTGACTGCAACTCTATTACTGGAGATTTTATGAATCTATATTTATTTGCAGCTGATAAAGTAATACGGGAATGCTACTAGGCAATATTTTTATAACTTCATTTGTGCTCAACACCCTCTTATTTCACCTTTATATATAAAGGTGTAAGTATATACATGTACATATATCTACCCACCAGACCATGGAATTTCTTCCCCTATTTGATAGGGAGATTGATGGACTGTCTTGCCTGTTGCCTCTTTGCAAATATGTTCTATGCAATAATTTTAGGAAAATCATAAAAATAACTGTAGCAATTCTGTATATTTAAAGAACACAAAAATCTCCAAATGGTTTTTATCATCATGGCATTGATAAGTAATAGTTGTTACCTGAAGAACAACCTAGTTTGGGAAAATTGAACAAACATTAAGTAACACTTATCAAGGTTTCTATTTAAGTGTCACAAAAAGCCAATTTAGTTGTACTCTGAAATATCTAAATAATATCACATATCCGCAAGCACCCTGACAAAGATATTGATCACTAACACTAACACCAAAGGCTACAAGTAATTTAAGTTCAGCTTGTCTTCATTTTGGGTTACAGGACTCATAATTGAGTCTGATCTGTTGTCCTCTACTGCCCTCTAAACATCCTCTGCATTTCCTGCACATTGCACAGAATCTGACTTAGCAAACGATTAAAATCATAGCATCTGAAAGGAATTCTCATCTGAAAAACAGTCCTGTTATCCAGTAACACCATATTAGCGGTTACATCCTCAACTGTTAGTAAACTGTTTTGGGTGCTTTTATTTAATGGGAACAACAGCAGCTGTTCTTAACTGCAGAAACTTGACTCCTGCTTGGAGTCTCATCTACAATACATAGGCAATTTATTCCATACTTTATACTCTATACAGAAGAATCTCTGATCTTAAAAATATTCACATTTGCAGGAAATTAGTAAATGATTAATTGACATCCCATGCTTGTGACACGATATAGAAAGTCACATTGCAGAAAGGCAGAAGGAACATTACAGCTAGTGACGGACACAACCATGGTTAATACACAACTTACTAACAGACCCTACAATGGCTACAGTAGTTTAAATAGGAACTACAGCATTTCAGAGCAGTATTTTTTTTTCTTTACTAACAGTTTAATCATAGCCTCTATAAAACATTAGGCTGTAAATAGAAGAAACCTTCCCAACCCTCTTTTCTATAGAAACTCAGCTTCTGCACTGCCTGCTAGAGAGGCAGCGATGATGGATACCAAATAGTTAATCACCTTCCAGCAGTTGCTAGGTAACAAACTCTGCCATCCCTGCATCCCTGTCCCAGGGTGTTCAGCCAAAGTCTACCAAAAAATCTCTGCTACATCTTAAATTTCATTATTTGAATGCACGTCCCTCTCCTCATTTCCAGCCACCCCCCAGCCTCCAGAGTTGACATGGAGTAAGTGTCATTTTAGAGGAAAACAGACCTCATCTTTTAGATGTAATCTTGGTTAAACCCTGCTGGTTTTCTCCCTTCCTTGTACCCTGAGCTGCAGCCCTGCCTTGTTAGCCTCTGCAGTGCCAGCAGTGCTGAGAGCTCCTGGGAGCAGGAGCAGCAGGAGGTAGCCCTGAAATGCACAACACAAAATAACCCTTGGCGGCCACCTGCTGCACCTCTGCCCTGAGTCTTAATTCCCACCTCGTGTCCTCAGCCAGTTTATAACCCAGAGAAAAGCACTTTTCAGTTGTATACTTCTGAATATATTGCTTTGTTGTAGTTGGTGGTGGTTTTGTAAAATAACTTTCAACCCAATTTAAGAGCTTTTTCTTTTTTTTAGGGTAAAAGAAAAAAAACACACCAGCACTGCCACAGACCATAACAAACTCAAAGCACAGGAAACCAACATCATTTCAACAAAAGCTGAATAGGGGTATTAAATAGCTATTTCTGAATCCCATTGTGGAGAAAACCGAACAATCTGCTACTCATTTTTGTTACTAGGTGAGTTTTCGATGCCAACAATTCAGCTGCTGTATTTCATAACTGTTCCTCTGTTAGGGTGGCTTTCACCCCTTTAACAAAAGGCCTTGAGAAGCCCCATAAAGCTCTGGGAGACCTTCATGTGAGGTCTCCCATAGAAAACTAAACTCCACCACAGGTATTTTTTATCTGTTCCAGGCTAAGGTATTTCAAAATATGCTGATTCTAAAATGAAAAGCATTGTGTTTCTTGCAAGTGCTGGAGAGATAAATAATCACATATAGGGCAAATCCAGTTTTCCACCACATGCATGGCATTAGCATACACAGCAGAATGCATTTCTTTTTTGCTAGGATACAGAAAATCAGCAGATCACATGGAAGTAAAACTACTGAATTATTCCAGTCCTATAATGAATGCTGTTGGAGTTAACTTCAATAGAAGCATGTTTTTTGTTAGTGGACAGCCCAATGGAAATGTCAACTATAAAAAAACAATAGAAAGGACAAATCACTATGGATATCCCATTAACTTCTACAGGATTGAGCTATGTTGCTTTGTTTTTTAAATTCATAAGAAAAAAAAAAAAAAAAAAAAAAGAGGTAGAGGCTGCTCGTAGAGTTTTTTTGTTTGTTTGTTTTTAGTTTTGGACAAATTTCCTTAGTTCTCTATTACTGTATGTTCCCAATATTTTTTGTTTAAATGGAATACAATTTAATTACAAGACTCTTAAAAAATAGACAATTCTTGAAAAATCATAGTCAGCTAGTTAGATAGATGATACTATGATTAAATGAGGAAAAGCTAAAAAAAAATGAAGCAAAACACATTATGATTGTTTTTTCAAGTCTGATTAAGAAACAACCACCACCATCTTTCATGACTTCCCATTTCCTTTGACAAGTCATTGGGCCCTTCTGCTTTAAGCCCTTTTTCTTTATTGTTAGCAGATGCTGACTGAAGGGGATACTTCCCCGTGTTCTAATTAAACCATTTTTTAATTCCCACTCTGAGGGCATAAAAGCTTGAGAAACAAAATGATTACTGACTGGTGCAGAAGTTCAATCGATACAGCCCGATTCATTCATCTTGTTGCTTTATAATCCAAATGGAATACTCATTCCATATTACAGAGCAAATAAAACAGCCAGTATGTTACTGTCAGGCTACAAGTGCAGCAATACTAATTATGGCTATGCTCATTTGGATAAGGGCTTGGGTTGTTCAGGTTTTGTTGTGCCCATGATTGCAAAATATTATACACAAGTATGAATGAACTCAGATTTCTCCACTAAACAGTTTTGATAACACCTTCAGATTTATTCAAAATTCTCAAAAAAACCTTAAGGATTTGGAACTTTATGTTGTTTGTCGTAGGTTTGGTGGGTTTTGTTTTTGTTTTGTCGGTGGTGTTTTTTTTCTGTTGGAGTTTCTTCTGTTTTTAAAGTACAAAGTTGTCTCTAGGCACAAAGCAGGCAGATAACTGGAAGTACAAATTGCTGAGGGCAACAAAATGAGCAGAGCACCACTGCCCTCTCTGTGCCAGAGCCTGGAGCACCAGGCTGATGGGTGCGCCTCCTAAGGTGCATGGGGTGCCTTGAAGAGCTTGGGGTGTATCTGATCCATGCAGACTTAACTACCTTAAAGGGAGGGAGCAAGCACCTTGCCTACCCAAACTAACCCTGGCTTAGAGTAAGGTTAGGGCAGGAAGACCAAGCCAGGAAGGAGACTAATTTTACAAATTCCTGCAAAACAAAAAACTTAAAATTACTTAAGTTTTCCTAGCACACATTATATCTGCTGCTCTTCATTCATTTCAGTAATAGGACTCACTTTGATCCTCAGAGCAGAAATACCATTATTTGTCCTAATGCTAAAACAAATGCAGTGGACAATTAGATGCATGTCTTACAGACCTGCAAAAAGGGTCATAGTTTTGAATTTTAATGTAATTTTATAATTCTTTTTTCAAAACAGTTGGTTTCAAACATTGTAGAAGCAGATAGTGATATTCATTGGTCTAAAATATTTGCAGCTGAAGGAACCAAACAGGAAGATGGACACCAGGACAAAGCATACTAGTCTTGGTATTTTTCTGTAATTATATTATAACGGAAGATACTAGTCAGGCTGAAAATCTTGTTTTTACTTGTTCCTACAGAACTAATTAAACTGACAAAGGCACATATCTTCTTAAGGCTACACCTATTAAAATTATTTTCCCCAAAGGAAAAGACAAGTAATCATATTCAATTTAGCATTTAGGGATAGTTGCTACATACAGGTTTTACATGCATTTTAATGTGTATAACTATACATATATATATATATATGTATGATGTGTGCTTATAAGTAAGTCCCAATATCTACTTGTCAACCTGATCATTATTATTTGCCTAATTTCTTAGGGATGCCAAATGTAAAGTCACTTTTTACTTGGTAACTTCTACTGGTTAAATAATCTTCCTTTTCCAAGCCTCAAGTGCAATACTGAGGGTAAAATGCCATTCCCTTTTAAAGACCACATATTGGGAAAGTTATGACAAAAGTTGTAATGAATAGTAACAAAATGGTGCAGAAATCAATTTCAGAAGAGACAGATTAATCAAATTCTGCCATCCAGGTTTCCATGGGCAATACTTTACTCTCCTAGTAGTTTCAGTGCTTTCAGATGCTGAGTCAAAGGCATTGTTTCTCCAAACTTGTTGATCCCTTTAAAAAATCCATACCCTGAAGGATCCTCAGGATCCCTGTTTTGAAAACTCAGGATAGATGTAGTAGTCTGAGACTTTGGTTTGTTTGCATGTTTTAAGTATTTTTATTTTCATAGACAATCCTTAATATCAAATTTCAGTGCACATAAAATTTCTGTACAAAAGATACAAAATTTTAAAACATCCAAAATGGAAAATACACCCATACTTTTATATACTTATATATCTAGTTTTTTGTATATAAGTATATATATGTTCTCCAGCAAAAGTATAGTGTTCAAGAGAAAAAACACAGCAGGCACCAATGTTATGGACAGAGTAGTAAACAAGGTAACAGAGGCTGTGGAAAGACTGGTGTAGGCATTTACATCACATACATGTCATGAACCAATTGTAAAAGAGAAAATAAGCACGTGAGAGTTACATACTCAGCCAACAGGCTGTGGTATATTGACTGTGATACAGATGCAGAAAGTGGTCAACAATGCCACATTTTGGTTATACACACAATTGCAGAAAAAAATTGCAAACAGATGGCAAAGAGCTCATGGAACAGGATGATATTAAAAGAAGAGATGTTGCTAGAGATGCTACAAGAGTTTGAGAAAGTAGATATACACATGAGAATAGTTTGGTTTTTTTCCCCTATAATTTCTTGATGCATCAGTCAAGAAGGCACTAATTACTGCTCAATGCATCAGCAGGTATTTGTGAATCTGATATTTGTTTAGATTCCCTGAACTAGTCCCAGTACAAGCAAGTAGTTAAATATCTGCACTTCAAGATTGCCCCATTTAAATCAATGGGACTACTCGGTTAATATTGCACCTATCCTTAATAGCTTTTCTGGATCAGGACTTACTGCAGAAAATAAATATCAAGTGATTTCCACATATTTCAGCAGTAGAGTTGGCCAAAAAAAAAAAAAAAAAAAAAGATTGAGACTGACCTGAGAAAGTATGTTAGAAAGTACTCTTTCCAGACTATCCAATTTGGAAAGAGCCTGTTAACTTCAAAGGAGCTTTCCCACAAGTCTTACAAGTGTTGTAAGGACAGTCTTACAAGTTGTCCAGACAAACATTCAAGAAATTAATCAAATCCCAACAGATACCCAACTATATGAATATTTGAAATAGCTTGGTTAAAGGATGCTAAAACCTTACATCAATTAACATAATAATTAAGTGCCAACAGCCTACAGTCTCATCCAGCTGCTGAACCCTCTGATAACACGCTTCTGTCAACCCTGTGTAGCACATTTCTGCTAAGAACACTTAGTCAATACATGGTCCACATCTGAAAAAAATAAAATGACAAATAAAATGACATACTGCTTTAACTACAATGGATAAAGGTAAGCCACTGCACCAAGAACCAAAAACTGAAATAAGACCAAAATAGAAAATCAGTTGAACTACAGAAAGGCTGTTACTAAGACCAAAGCAGAATAATTCCTGAATTTACAATTATGACATCTTTAAAATAGCCTTAGCACTTAGTTTTGCTTTTTGAAGCTACCAGTTGACCTCTGCAAAAGTTACCATTTATTCCATAAAAAGTCACTTGTATCATGTTATAAGTACTTTAACAGTTCATATTTCCCTTGCCTGTGACTTTTTTCCAGTAATGTTTGAAAAGTATTTTTGCTGATAAAAATAAAAAGCATGCAGTTCATTGATATTATTATTATTGATCTTTGTTATTTAAAGCAAACACTGATTTTATTTTTTATGTATTAATCTCTACAGATAAATAAAATTTTGGCTACTCTGCAGCTATTTGTTGTCAGTGCCTAAAAAGATACTAACATTACCACTTTGAGTAAATGGAGATTACTTAAATTCAAGTGATGCCTACTGCCATCTTCCTGGGATATACCCAGAGATTAACCAAGAATCCACAGGAACTAGACAATTCCTAAATGCTTGATATTATCCATTACAATTAAAAAAAAAAAAATACATAAGCCTCTCAACTCTGGTATTTACTTAATTCTGAATACAAACATTTCCCAAAAATTATGGCTTTAGGAGAGGAACACAAAATATGAAAATAACAGGCTATTCTCAGAGCACACCTCGTGAAGACAGACACCAAAACAATCTTCTTTGACCCACTGACATCCTTCTTCAAACCCTCCACAAGACTGAGTCAAAAAGGAGCTGTGATTATAGGATACTGCAAGGCTGAACATTATTTGGACTCTTAGATTTTCCCTATTGAGAAAAAAAAAAACAAACACAAACCAATAAAAAACTCAGTATGTGAAGCCAGGGTAAGTTATTGAAAAGGGAATGTACTCTATTTATGCTATTTCTACCTTCACAGTTTCTAAATACTCCCTGGAGGAGAGCTCCAAGGGCATCTATTCATCACAGAGACCCTGGCAGCATGGCTCTTTCAAAGAATATTTACAGCTGCAGTAATCCATAGACTACATTAAGAAACTCTAATCCAATAATGATTAGCTTCCTTTTTTCTCATGATCTCCATGGCTAGATGCCACTTCAGCACCTATTTTAATCATTGTTTGCCTGCAATAGGCCCTGTATTGCTTGTGTTTCACTAGACCATTCTACTTGGCATTAGGTTAAGGCCGCTACTAATTTAATTGCTAATTTTGATTTCTTTTTTTCCATAAAGATTTTCCTCCTGCCATTCATGACCTAGCTCGTGAATTCAGGATTCTGCATGACAACCTGCTTTACATTCAGAACAATTCATTTGGTACTGCAGCACTTCAAAATTTGCTTTAAAAATAAAATTAAAAAATAAACTGCCTTCACTTGGGTTTTGTTTTAGGTCCTTTGCTTTAGGTTTCTTTAATTTACTTACAGGATGGGTAGCTAACAAACTTGTTGTAAAAGCAAAAATAATCCTTCTTTCACACACTATTTACCTCAATTTATTCTGGGAAACAGGAAGTAGCATATCTGAAAAATCAGCATGTTTCTTTTTACTGGTAATAATAATTATAAAAATTATTCTTAACTACTATGCAACTATCTTCCTCAAAAATGCACACCATTTGTTTGCACATTTATTTTCTTGAGTCTTATCACCTCAGCTACTACATTTATTTACCACCCATTCAGGTATATTTAGAGAATACTAGTACACAAACTAGTATTTACTGAACATGAATATTCGATAAGGTGCTTAGAGATTCTTTAGTTTAGTGACTTCAGTCATCAGAAGCAGCATTTCTTCATTTATTTTGTATACACACATACCCAGGTTTTCCTTTTTTGTCAGCAACCTATATTACTACATTTTGCAGCATGCATTGCTTTGTGGCAATAAGTTATTGCTACAAAGAGAATGAAAAACTGAAGGAAATATTTCCTACAAGAGGACAGTAGTATCCCCTATTGTAATGTCACCTTAAAATTGTCAATATATGCAAGAGAAACTCTGCAACTAGGCCAGTGCCAAGGATTTTTTTTTTTTTGTTCCAAGCAAGGAACCTGTGGCATTACCAACAGGAATTCTGATGAGCCACAAAATCAAAATGGAGTCAGAATTGGATGAGATACATGGGAAGGATTCTGGAATGATTTCTTCAAATAAAAGCTTAGAAGTTTCTGAGGACTTCTAAATTTGGAGAGGGCTGGCATTGCAGTGATTCAGAGCTTTGTCTAAGGTTTACCTGGCGGTAAACTTACCTGATCTGCCTGGTCTTGCAGGGATCATCAGTTAAATAATTCTCCAGGAGGCCCCAAGCCCCCAAAGAAGCTGTAATTAGGGGACATGATGGGAGAAGAATCGTATCAACAATCACCTGGACATAGATTACTGAATTTTCTGTTACTAAATAGGAGGATCACATTCACATGAAGAGCAAAATTCAGCCTGAAAGATTACATTAATTATAATTATTTCCCCTAGATTTAATCCATATCTAATCCCTTTAAAAATACTTAAAGGAATTTCTCATAAAGAGGAATATTAGCACAAAACAAGAAAAAAGCTTATGTGAAAAATATGACCCGTCAAGAAGCACTGCATACCTAAAATCAGAATTTAAAATTGAAGGCAAAGAAATGAGAACAAAGAAATGACAAAGGAATGAGAACTCTAGAGATCAGAATGTTTACAGTATCAATGTTGTTCAGTGCTAGTATGGGTATTCACTGCACATTATAGCATTTCAAAATAGTACATGAGGTACACCCTCTAAGTGTAATTTCTGGCTCATTATCAGCTACCTGTGCTCTGAGGATACTGGTGTGTTTTGAGCCTACTGATAATTGCTTCTGACTTGAATAGGCAGCATCACTTCTGATCAATTCTAATTCTGACATGCTCTGTTTTGGAAAAAGAAATTTGAAAAAACCTTCCCAACAAAATGGAAATAGTGTGTAGTCAGCTTTAGGTCAAGAAGAAATTACTCAAATAGAGGATTATATGTTGTAAAATTGCTCTGTTATAAGAATTAGCAACTATAATATGATATACAGGAAGGAAAACTTTAAGACATTGAAATTCAAGTATATTTGTGCTGTGTTTTAAAGAACTTGAATGAATACTTGTATGGTACAAAATAAATCCAATTCCTTTTTATGTAAAAACACACTGCTGTAGTTGTTCTGTAGGTCTTTACATAAAAATTTCATACATGCAAAATATGAACACTGTTGCTGATGGTCAGCAATATTAATTCTAGTCACAAATCAAATCATGAAATTGATTTAGACAGTGCAGCCAATTTAATTAGGGTTTGGTTCTATCAATGAGATCCCAAAGCACTCCAGTCATAACTGATATCTAAAGTTGCAGATGGGAAGAAATAATAAATATAAGGATAATTATATCAACTTCAGTGACATCAAGATAGGATTTTACTACATTAGGTGGGACTTGAACTCAACACCTAATGAACACCCAAGAACTCAAACAAATGTTATACTTACTATACTATAAACTTACTATAAACTGTAACAGTGGTTTTAATTTTGAAATTATTTGTTCTGGCAAGATTCACTCTAATTTTGGTATGTCATATATACCGCATTAACACCTCTGACTGAAATGAAAAGTACCCTTAAAATGGGAAAAAAAGTAGAATACTAAACGCATTGCACATGAAATGCTTTGTAGTTTAGTTTATCACCCACAAGTAGAGGGAATAAGACAGATCTTTTAGAGACCGTCACAGCAATAAGGAAATCCCTCCATTTCCATTTCAAGAACTGGCAAAACTTAAACTGACAAAAAAAAAAAAAAAAAAAAAAAGGAAGAAAGGAAGAGAAGAGCATTATTTATAACAATTCTTCATATCTATATCACTGAAACACTGAAAAGTGCAGCAAACAAGGACCTTAATTTACTTTTACTGAAACAGAGAAGCTTTGACACTTATTAAAATAAAAGCTTGACCAGCATCAAGTCTTGATTTTTTTGAATTATTAAACTGTTGACATATTTCATTTGTTCTCTAAGACAGATGTCTACTGTATTGCTGCCTAGCAAGTTCTCGTCTTCTATTTGTGCATTTAACGTCACCTTTCCAAATACAGTAATACACAATTGTGTTTACTTTGTTTCTCATCTTCACAATTTTGTTATTTTATGCTTCCTAGTTTCCCAAGAGCTTTTGGCAACATAAGTGAATTTAGTTCAAATACTACCTACAAATTTAATAAGTGTATTTTCTATCCCATCATAGAACATGCTATGACAATACTGAATAAGTCTGAATCCAAAAATTCCGAGGAGGACCAAAACCCCCAATTGACAACAAACACTGCTAGAAGGCTCTTCATCCTCTTGCAAGATCGCCTTACAGTGTTTTCTATCTGGACTGTATCTGCCATATAACTAATAGCATTGTCATATGGGAAAGTATCAAAGTCTACTTATCACATCACTACTTCCAACTGAGCCACAAGTCACAAAGACAGTTACATGGGTCTTGTGCCACCTTCTTGAGCCAACACTGTTGACTTTCCTTTTTTTTTTTTTATTGCCATATTATTACCCAGACTGTGTTAAAATTGCTACAGAGTATCGAGATTCTGAATTTAGGACTAACATGGGTGCAATTTCCTGAGTTTTTTATTCTCCATTTCAGATGGATATTGTTTGCCCTTTTTGAATCCTCAGAGACCTCCCTTATCTTCCATGTTGCCCAATATAATCTGTAGATAATAAAATGATTGATTCTAAAATTCTTTTTTCCTTTCTTTTACTGTGGAACCCGTGAGAACTGCCAATTTAAACTAATTTCTTTTACAGAAACAGCATGGTTTCTTTTCCTGTCCCTTTCTATTTCCTTCCCCTTTCGGGAATTAAATTATAAAAGTATCTGGTCATAATTTTTTTCTATGTAAAGATCTCCACTTCAGTCTCGCTCACCCATTTCTTCATTACCTGTTATTACAGCTCTTCCAGTTCTTGTTACAGACCCATAACACAGGATTGAAATTTGTAAGTCAGATGTCTACCTGAGCATGTAGGTATTTTTTCCATAGAATCTGAATGATTAAAAATATTACAGACAGAGCTGATAGGACTGCCTGCCAACACTTCCTCTTATAAAACCCTTCTTTTGGTAGCTTATAACTTCAAAGGGACTGCCTACACTAAATGTATGCATGGAGTGTTCTTCAGGGTGTTTACAGCCTAATTAACAATTCATGTTTCCCCGAAGATGAAGAAAAATGAATTGTTTTGTTCATTGTTTTTATTTGAAAACTTAATATCCTTATTCTTAGAGTGGGATCTTAACACTTAGCAGAAAGCAATTGTCTAGCAAGTATATGCCTATTGCTAGAGCCAGGAAACATTTGATTTTGCAGCACAAGTGTTCCCACCACTGGTGCAGGGAAGCTGAATTGCACAGGGACTCTCTACCTTAATTTCCTCCAGTTAATGGGTTCATGAACTGGCCCAAATTAAAAACCTTTGATGAAAATTCACATTGAAGAATTTCAGTTTGCTCTCATCATCTGAGTCTCCAAATACTTCTCCGAAAGCAAGCACGATGAGCACAAAGGCAAGCACAAACACCCTGTGTCAGCAGGTCTGCTGATGTTGGCTCTACATTGCCTGGGCAGAAAGGGGAGCAAACCAATGCTGAGCTCTCTGCATGCCAGACAACTTCCCTTAACCACAGGGCTGGAGTGTGAAAGCTGCAGACACCACAACATCATTTATGACCCTGAACAGTAACAAATAAACCAAAAGTCTCCAATAAATTTAGTTCAAACTATGCATTTTTCAGCAAATAGCTTCTCTCTAAGAAGACAAGAAGGTTTGTCAGACTCAAAAGTAAGCATATTTTCTAGCTATATCCTCACTTTCTACTAATGCCTGTTCCTTTTTGACAAGACAGTAATTACAAGGCAGGAAATACAGCAGCAGATCTGCAGACTCTTCCTCACAGCATAGACAAAGCTCCTGTTCCCTCACGGAGCATCCCCGAGAGGTGCAGTACAGCACACCAGCAGCAAGCTCCTTGCCAGGAGGCACACAGAGACCCACAACAGGCTGTATGAACGTAGGTTTACCTGGGATGCTTTGCTACTTTGCATCCTCCCAACAGAGCTGTCGGGCAACATGATTTTATGTATTCTTAAACTAATCCAGAGACCGAACACAAAATGTGGCACTTGGGAACGTTACATGTACTCTAACACTCCCAGGAGGAACACAGACTGGGAGAAAGACATTTCTTTTTAAGACCAAAACTTTCCTGAAAATTGTTCTATTGTGAATTTTCATTGCAATTCTTTTTCTGTAACAGACTGGTTAAAAGGTAGCATACAATTAGTGTCTAACAAAGTTCACACCAAAAGAAAAGAAATAGAAAATGATCTTGCAGGCTGACTTTTGAAACTCACCTGTGGGGATAGGCTGGGGTCCTTTGATTTAATTTCTTCAACTTTGTTGCCTGATTCAGACTGTTAGCTATATGCTGCTGGCTAGCAAAACTTAACAAGCTTCTCTGCATCAACAAAATTATGTCTTGTTCTCTGTAGAATCAGATATAATGAAGTTGCTCATTAAAAATAATGAGCTGGTTTAGTAATGAGCCTTGATCTACAGCTTCAGTCTGTAGAATATCTTCTTTTCAATTGTAATATAATTAGATTCAATTGAGGTACCCAAGCTGAGATATTAAAGGTAACCGCAAAAATCAGACTTAATTATGAAAACAGGATACACTGAGACTTTCAAAGACTCCCATCTAATACTGATAGTGTTGAAATATTGGTAAATATTAGTTAAAATAACTTAATAATGCCAAATCTATTAATAGTCCTTAATTGGTCACAGAATTTGCTTTATAGAACTCAAGCCATTATGTTTTCACCCAATTGCCCAAAGACACTTGTTTACATGCATAAAGTGAACGGCTTGAAATTCAGCAGTGTTAAATGATTTCCACTGACACCAGTAGGTACTGTGAAAGTCTGAAACTGAAAATCCAGGCTATTAATTTATGCATGGGGCTAAAATAAGTGACTTGTTGCCAAATACAGATTTCACAATATTTCAGCCATAGCATGAAAGCAAAGATCCAAAAGACCCAAATACAGGCATCAATGTAATGAGGCAATATCCTATGATGCTGCAAACCAAGCCCATAGCAGTGTCTCTGTACGAGGTCATCCATGCAGTGCAGCCAACAAGTGACACTAAATACATATGAGAGGCTCTAAACTGCTGCTCATCACACTCAACATTATAAAATCAAAAGGAATTTTGAGTGGCACTGAATATTTAAGAGCAGTCAGCTCTTAAAATAAATAGCCCAGCCTGTCAAGTTACAGCTCCTGCTGACTGCTGAGCACATCTCCACTGACATCCCTTCTGGCAGGGCCCCTAGCCCTGCATCTCTCCTTCCTCTTTAGTGGCTGCTCTGCTCACACAAGCACAGCCACCTTTGTTCGGCATCCAAACAATGCTGCAAACAGTTTGGAAGTTGACTTTTTTCCTTCCTCCCATTGCTTCTTCAGATATACCATCTCTGTGCAAAATACCAGGGCTCAGGGCAGCTTTAACAATGTGTTAAAATGGCCTGTGAACCTTCCTGTCAATGTTTGTTTAACGTGCAGGGTGATGGATTAGTGCTCCCAGAGATAAAAAGCCTATTGCTAAATAATTGATCACAATAGATTACCACTAAAGTCTCAGCTTTTCTGTTGGGTCAGCCAAAACTGAAAATTAGTGCCAAGGGCACTGGTAGATTTGCTATGAAGACATCCATTCGCTGTGGAAGAAGCAGGCTGAGGCTATCTTCAAGGCTATTTTCACATTCAAAACTCAAGAGGATTGGGAGTAGCTGCAGCTGTGATTAGGCCAGGAAAAGGCAACATAACTGGTGTTAAACCTCGCTGCACGCAGTGCACTCCACATCAGAAGGTGCTAACCAGGACACACAAAGGTACCCTTTAATATGTTCAGAAGAACCCAGATTAAAGTTGTAGAGTACATTTCAGTAACAGTGTCCCCCAGTGGACCCTTCAAGTCCCAAAGGCAGGTACATGTCCCAACCACACTCCACATACCAGGGTGGGAAATAGACCCACAAGATACCCACAGTGTGCTCCTGAAATGACCCTGACAAATACAGAAATAAGAAATAGCCTCACTCTGCACTGCAAGTCTCCTGAGTTTAAAGCAATCCTGTCCCACTGTACAAAACCACTACGTAGTTGTGCAACAGATCATTCCTCAGTACTGAACAAGAAGAAATCCAGGAGTGTGGGGCAATAAAACAACTGTTTTCTACATGCTTATTACAAACTGAAAAATATGTTCTGTCCTGAAGTGTATTGATCATTCTTATACCCCACGATGCCTTTATAACCAGATAGGGATATTTAGAGGGGAAAAAAACAGTAGAAAAATAGAAAAGCTAGAATAGCCACCTAAGATCATTTCAGTAATTTATTCACCTTTTCCCTGGTTTCCAGATTCTCCTGCAAACTTTCTAAACCTCATAATCCTCTTTGCATATACGGATGTAAAATGAGCAGATGTTCTAGCTAACACTTCCAGTTTTGACAATTTGGATACTTAAAAGTGCTTATCTGGAATATAAGAGATTAAGGTCACCAGTGAACCTAGGCAATCATCTATGTTGTAGCAATGGAAGCAGAGATGAGTGTAGGCTTGTTGCTTCCTGGTACAAATGCTGCATTAAGTCAGCAACGCTACACAGATTGATACCGTGGCCAAAAATGTAAGCACCCCTACATACTTTTTTTCTTTTTTTTTTTTTTTTTTTTTTTTTGCATTTTAAAAGGGTGTTTTTCCTTTTTGTGCAGTGGGCTTTAATTATGACCTACAAAATTCACAGTAATAACAAATACAATTTTATCCCTTCTAATCTTCATTTTTCAGTCCTCTTTTTTAATCATTTGCTTCATTGACCACTTACTTGGTTAATTTCACTGAATTATTACATTGAGCCACAGAATATTATACTTTTATCGGTGAGCTTGGAAAGGTAGCTCATTATAGAACTTTAATAACTTTAAAATAGACTTTTGCTTTAGCCAGGAAACCATATAAAAATGTTCTACAACATTTACCATGGATCAGGTGGCAGACCTTGCTTTTTCGTAGTAATTGAAATATTACATTTTTTGAAACAAAAACCAGTGTATTGTTACCATATACATATTCATTACAACACAGAATGAAAACCACCTCAGACTGTGACTCTTATGTATCCAAAACATAAATGCGCTCCAAAATTGTCATGTTTTCATGTTTCTCTGCTTTTATGTCAGGCTATGCCTGTCTTAGCCACAGGCCTGAGCAGGTTACATGATATATATTGATTCTCCTTCCAGAAGAAGCAGTTGCAGTGTTTTTAAGATGCCCACTGACACTGCAGGAAGGAGCTGCCAGGGGAAGGCTTGGGTCCACGCAGTAGCACTGCAGAGAGGACACAGTGCAAAGCAGGGAAGCAACGGGAAGCAGAGGCAGGTTCTCAGAGGTTTCAGGGTAAAAAGAAAGAAGAGCAGAGATTGAAGGGGCCTTCAAATATTGCAACAAAGAAGGGAACTTTGAGCATCTGAAAGAAAAAGCAAGAGCCATGGGGGAAAAAAAAAAAAAAAAAAAAAAAAGTATATATCAAGTGAAAGACCTTGGAAGAATATAAAGATTGACAGTGTGTTAAGAAAGACAATTCTGTCTTCCCTTGAAAGGAAATAAATAGTGTCAGGGTACATAAGCAGTTAACTGTTTCTGCTACAAGTAGAAGAGAAAGATAAGGATATGAAGGGAAAAGGAAGAAAACAAGGGGTGAAAGTGTCTTAAAGAACCATTTATCAGCACTAATAGAGCAGCCACCATGGGATTGCCAACTGTAGATCAACAGAGAGGAGCGATGCCGGGGAGGGGAAAGCACATGGGAGAAATAAGATCCAGCAACACTTAAGGAGACTTAGAACATGCAAGCTTGCTTCCTTCATCCCCTCCCACTTTCCTCAACAAACCAGGTATTTGGCAAGTGAACAAACGTTCAAAAGGATTGCACCACTTTGGGTGGACAGTTGTGAAGTAGCACACCTTGAGGATACAGGATCTCAAACCAGGGAGCTATGTTCACAATCAAGTAAAAACACAAACTTGCACACCCACTGCCCTCACAAACCAACTCCAAGGCTCCCATTACCATTTCTTTTTCCTACTGCTGCAACCCTAGCCTATTGGAAAACTAGGGAAATAGCCTGCCAAGAAGCAGGCAATTGTTAAGACAATCTAAGCAGTTTAATTCTTCCCTTTCAAGAAATTGTTCGTCACTTCTCAGCTGTTCAATTCTCACAGGGGGTAAATACCTCTAAGGGACCTGGAGTAACTTGCATGTTTCTAAATTTACAATGGTTCAGTTTTATTAGTTGTCCTCAATTCATAAACCACAATTCACGTGTTATCCATTGAAGAGGTCAGAGTTTTAGAATGCTCAAAAGTTTTTATATAGCCATAAACTTTGGGTCTTACAAGCATGTGAAACTAATGATAACCATATAAACAGGCTCCAGCAAAACTGCAACTTGAAATGCCCCGTGTGTATTTTATTTTAAAACTTATGTCATACACATCACACACATAATCTGGCTGTAATGAATAGCTGTTAACAAAATTCTACCAGACAAATGGGATTACTAATCACTGTTATAGTTAATATTAACATTAAATATTCCAAATATTGTTAAATACTATGTAGCACATTTCTCTCTCTCTCTCTCTCTATATATATATATATATATATATTAATAGTAGAAAGGACTTGTTGGTTTTGAGTTCTGCATTTAGGATGCCCTAGTCCAGAGAGAAGTGAGGGAGCTATATATATTTTAATACCCTTTCTTCTTTTTTTTCCTATTTTGCAGACAAACTCCCAGATATTGGAAAATAAGAAGTACTAAAAACATCAGGTCATCTTCAAGGAATAAAGGGGGAATTTACAAGATGTAACAGAGCAGGTGCAAAGGTCCCAGCAGTAGTTCAAGTTTATTACAAAAAACCATGCAGCTTAATGCAGTGGTGTGATGTTGGTGGTTCAGGACCTGAAGGCAATATAACTGCATTTTCTCACTATTACACTTAAGGTAATTAACCTACCTCCCAGAAAGATTTATCAGCTTAGTCACAGCTTCACTTGGACTGATTTCAGCTCCAAAGGTGGGTTAGTAACCAGCTCAGAAATCTATGTACTGCACTTCAAAGCACAGCATGGACAACCCCAAGTCTGGCAGATTTTGAGAAGCAGCAGCCCAGGGCTGTTTCTGCTTCCACTGACTTGAGTGAAAACAGATTCAAGCCAAGTCAGAACAGTACTAGGCTGCTGACCCCAAAACCTCAGCCAGAAAAACAAGTTTCGCTCAAGAACCACCAAGCACTTCATGGGAACCAGTACTTGTTTCTATTCAAAACAAATATTCTGCTTTCATCAATAACATATCACAACTGCAGTTTTTTATTATTATTATTTAAAATGCAATTTTCCCATTTTTTTTAGAATCCCTGAACAGTCTCTGAAGAACTCAATTATAGAAATATGCAGACCTTATCACAGGCTTGCCAAAAGCAGTGCTAAGCCACCAGCTTTCTGGTAACCAGTTCACTTGACATCAATGCAATCCCCAGAACTGAAACATTCAGGCAGATTTGGGATGGGATCCTGAGGACAGAAAGTATCTCCTTTTCTCTGAGAACACAGTAAGTCCCCACATCAGTGCTAATTTAACACAGCTGTCTGAGGAAGCTGTCAAATATCATCACTGGAGCAAGTTCAGATTTGTCTGTCTGTTCTATTCAGATTCTTTTATTGCATAGGAGTATCTTTATTTAAGGCACTCACTAGGAGTGGGAACCTCTTAGGCATCCAGATTTAGAGCTACTAGAGACAAAGTACGTTCCTAAATGTGCCACGAGAGCATGGGAGATGAGAGCAATCAAAAACCTGAAGGTTCAAATGCTGTCAGGAGCCCTGACATCAGCCACAGCCTTCCCCCAAAACAGCATCAAAGCAATTGTGAGAAATGAACCCAGAGAAAAGCATTTGGATCTTTTGAACAGATTGGCACTTTACTCATTTTTTTTTTTATGAGTCCGTGCTCATTTATTTGCAAGTCTTGTTTCGCTCTTGTTTGTTCAGGGGTGTGTTTTTTTTGTTTGTTTTGTTTTGTTTGGGGGGGGGGGGCTTTGTTTTGTTGTTTTGTGTTGTTTTGTTTTGTTTTTTTATAAAGAGATCTCTGATCTCTGCATTACTCATTATATAAATTTATGTTGTCGATCAATTGTTTGGCAAATATGAACACATTTTCAGTGAGATTACTTTCTGACAACATTTTCTCACTAAATAGAGCCAAGACAGCTTTGCACTGAACAGCAGAGACAGAATTTGAAAACACAGAAGATGCATAAGAACCAAGGAGTAGCAAAATTCAGAATCCTAACTCTGTAGTGTATGCTGGGATCATATTCTAACCCAAAACATTCCCATATACAATAACCAATAGAGCAATGTTCACTGTTCAGCATCTACAAATAAAGAGAGGCCACTTATCCATATTTTGTCACACCTGTGTAATTTCTAAGTCCACATGACAGACTTCACAGCCTTCCCTTTTAATCTACTCATGCTTCACTGTCCTCATTGTTAACAAGTTTTTCCAAGTATCAAATCCAAATCTCCTGTATTTAATCTTAATCCCATTACCATCTGTCCCATCCACAGTGTATGTAGTTTTTCTTTTCACAACTTCTTCCCAGCCTTAGGATTGGACATGTCTTGCTCCACTTTTTTTCACATAAACTATAGTTCTTCTGTGGTTTCACAAATACTCTTGTTGACCTCATCTGGATTCTGTCTCCTTGCATCTTTTCAGGAAATGCAATGCTCAGAACTGGATGTACCCTCTTACCACTGCTGAACCTAGCGAGCATCCTTTGTGCACCTTACCCAACTCACATATTACATGATGCAGCTTCCACAAGGAAGTGAGCATGGAGGGATGTAAGCATCTGTCCACAAACAACAGAAGCTGAAATCTATTCTCAACAAATAACAAAATGTTATCTGCTGCAGGTGTTATAGCTTGTTCCAAAAGTTCACAAAGGTTCATTTTACAAAGACTTATCCTATACACCTTCCCCCTCCCCCCCCCAAAAAAAAAAAAAAAAAAAAAAAAAGCATTTGAAAATATGCCATGGAAACACATTAATCTGGTAAAACATCAGAAAATCTCCAGGGGAAAATCTCATATGCCTAAAGTTAGGCACATGTACAAGTGCTGCTGAGATGAAAGGGCACCAAAGGGCAGAGTTCATTTCTATATCTGTTAATGCCATTCTTTGCCTCAATCATAACTCTTAATCCTGACAAATCTACACTTTTAAGACAGTCATTTTAAGAATTACCTCTGTTAGGTTATGAAATGGCTAACAATGTCAACTAAACCTCAGCACTACCAGAGGTAGACCAAGAGACATGGTGTGCCAGTTACAAACACTGATAGCTATGCAGTACTGTTTATCAGGTTACTGGAACTATTGCAAGCAATTCATTTACCATCTGCATGGAAAAAACTGCATGTCCATTTTTACCTAGAGAACACAACTCTTTACACTTGTATTCAATTAAATGATCAATACATTAACATAATTTAACATTCACATACAAATAGTATGTCTGTCCAAGCATCAAAATCAATAATTCCATTATTAAAATTATACATAACTTTCATTCATGTAATACTATTAGCATGACATCTATTTAGGTCATCTATTTTACACTGACAAAAAATCCAGAAGTGCTCTACTGGATTTTTCTTCCAATTAAATTAGCCTTGCAGGAATGCAGTGAATAAACAAGTGAAAAATTATTCCTTGTTTGACCTGTTGGCAAGAGAAATGAAGATGAAGCAATGTATCTTTTTCCATTGCTGATAGGATAGAAGTAATAAAGTGATCTTCTCTTGATACTGCCCCTGGGGCTTCCAACTGCATATCTCAAAAGGAAAACAGAAAAATAATGTATTTTTGGAGACATATAATGAGTTTTACATTTCCAACAGATAAATTTTACTAGTCTGACACAGATACATCTTCTCAATAATCATTTATTACATTAACTACTAATCACCTGTTTGTACATGGACACACGTCTCCTTCTGAGATTTCTCATAACACTTTCCCCTCATCACTTATTTTTTTCACTTCAGTCTGACACCCTATAAAAATTTGTCCAAAGCCAATAACACTACTGACAGGTCCTGTCTGTGGTAACCAGAGTAAACTCCTGAAACTCTGGCCTCCTGACAGCTGACTGAAAGCAGAGACGTGTCTCCATGAACACCATGACCTTATTGTAGGTTCTCAGCAACTTTTCTCATGTTACACTAAAAATACAGGTTCAGGTATTGGTGTTACCTTAAGAGAGGTAATTTAAGTTTTTAAAAAGTTGCAAACTTTAGAAGCAATGCCATGATTTAGATATTAATACATTTCAAAGTATGTTAATTATTTTCATGAGTCATGGCAGTGTAAAATGAATTCTAACAAAATTAAACCAAAAGTGTTTACAGGACCTATTCAATGACCTTAGAATAAGCATGCCTACTGTGTAATTAAAGAAAAGCAATTAGGAAACCACACCTGAGAAGCACAATCACAAAACTATCTTGAGGGCAATTAAAGGAAAACACTAGGAAGCTGCATCCGGAAAGCAATATCAGGAAACTATCTTAATTAAGAAAATACAGGAGTTTCTTAATGGGAGACTAATCAGCAATTGGAAATGGGTCAAACAACCTCTGTATGGAGTGGCATAAGCCCTTTGAAGCTGTCCAAAACAGCTTAGCCAGACAGGTCTTCATACTGTGAGTGTAAAAACCCTACTTTTTGGGTGGTAACTAGTGCCCGAGAATCAGAAGTGGAGAAGAGACCCCTGGCACTCTGTAATGCCACATATGGTAGCAGCCTCATCGTCATCCATGAAAGGAAACTCTACCAAAGCCTGCTTTGTGGACCACTATCTCTCATGGCAAGGCAGGAATTCGGATACGAAAGGACTCGTGTAGGGATGAGAGGGCATAAGGGAAAGTGACAGCTCATTGCACCAATGGATAAGATTCCTGATGAAGAAAAATGGTTTTTAAACTGGGGTTTCCCGCATCACTGCTGCCTTTATTTACCATTCTTCACAGTTTTTGCTTTGCTCTTAAACAGCAATTATTTCTGGCTTACCGTTTAGGCACATACTATTCTACAACGATCTACACTTACAGCACTCACTGAAGAACAGAGTCCACTAACCTTTGTTTGTTTCTCAGAAAGATGACTGTTTTCTCAAGATTGTACTTCTATTAGATAACAAGTTATCTATTCTGATTTTGTCTTTTTCTTCCCCTAACAGTAACCATATACTAAAACCTTCATTTCTGATGTCTGAAAGACTTTTGCCCTCTGGGAAACAGTAATTTCTATTTTCTGTTTTATTTTTATTTTTTCTTTACACAAAGATTCAAAAATAAAAGGATCTTTCAAGACAGCACATTAAGTACAAATCTTGAGGACATCTACTTCATGTTTTTCACTTCACTACTCACACATTAGTCACATATAGGGCTTTCTAGAGCAGAAGCAGACCAGGCACAGAAATTGACTGAGTGTCACTCAGGGTTGAGGACTAAATCCAGACCACCAGACAGCATTCATTTCAACCTTTAGACCACACTTTGCTTCCTCTCTACCATAGTAAATAACTGATGAGAAAGGAAAATCCTTCCTTTCTGCTGACTAAATTCAGAGTGTGCAGCATCCTTGTTGTGCTCGTGATCATAAAATCCCATGCCCTGTGATGCATACTTTCTGATCTCAAAAATGAAGATTTCTTTGTTAAATACACCCTATCACTTCAAAGATGCTTCTCGTGGTCCACCCGCCTTGGGGGTGTGCAATATGGAAGATGTGAACTCTTAAAATTCTCTCATATTTCATTTCCAGCTTACGTGCTGAGTAAGTCATAGCATTTGAAATACAGCACATAAATTTAGCTAGGACATTCCTGTAAATGTCAACAAGAATTGGAGATAAAGTCCCTGTAGAAACACCTAAAAATACTTCCCTGGAGGTATGAAAACAAACTTAGTATTGGCTATTTGCCTTGGTAGCCATGGCTAAAGGAGCCCGGGTTCAGCCAGCACATCAGATGTTAGCCATGCTTTCCTCAAGTCCCACAGTCAGCCTCTTGCATTGCTGCAACCTGGGACCTGCCTCCAAATGCTACGGGCTCAATTTCTTCACTTCCACATGACTAATGTACAGCTCCTACACAGCCAGCTGAACCATAGCATGCAAACAAGGACAGCAAGAAAAAGAATAGTTATCCATTATTTACCCAGAGATCCTGTCGTGTTAAGTGCTTTCCAAGTACAGGAGAGGCAGATGGCCTTTCCCCATGAGTTATAGGCTCTCTAGGAAGCAAAGCATGACTGGACAAGATGTAGTGGTGCAGAACAGGTGCAGGAGGAAGAACAGTACCTGCAATCAGTCAGGAATGCTCCTCTCTGGTTTTCTCTTCCTTTTATTTCAATTGTTAGCACAGAGCCATCTCAACACCAAGTTGTTCACAACACAAATCTATAGCACTATGTAAAGGAAGATAACAACTTCTACCATGCTGTTTTCTAGCCTTAAAAATTACTTCATATACAAGAGATGCACATCAGGGAAAACATGGTTTTGCTAAAAACGGTATAAATTGGATCATTTTCCCCATTTAGTTGGGCAACGGATTCATGTTAACGGGCTTAAGAGCTAAGTGCAACCTATATATGTCTGCGAGTTTATAGTTCGAGTTATAAAAGGGAAAATTATTCGTGTAACAGCTATGAAGTTATTACTTACCAACATAATAATTTCAGGAAAAAGCATGTGTCACGTGTTTTAGCAGTGATAACTTCAAAAACAATTGTTATGCTCTAAGACATTAATAAGCCTATCATGCAATGTATTCATGCACTTCTAGAAGGACTATTCTGACACGTAAAATAGGTGGTTTTTTTTGTTTGTTTTTGTTTTTTACAAACATTTATTTTACAATTATTACATGCTTAATTGGGTCTTTTGTGTATTTTTAAATAATTTCCTTGTCTGTTGTGTGAAGATATATAGCAGTCTACTAGCCACAATTTAAGGAGTTTAGGTTACAAGAGCATTACAAAAGGATTACTTTGGCTTCCAGTTACACCATTACATCTGTATCCTGGAACTACATCAGTGATGGAAATGGAAACTGGGGCCTACCCCTCTGATAATTTTTATTTGAATTTAAAAAATACCTACAATATTTTCATCCAAATTGTCCCTGTTTAACCATCACTGATAGCATTCTCTATTCCTGTTTTTGTCATGTCTTTCACAGAAATAGTGCAAGACACTTTATGAGAAGAAATTGATGGCATAAACATTTTTTTGTTCTCTGCTAAGATAAAGTAACTTAAGTTCTCCAAGAAGTATTATCTTTCTACCTCTAAGACAGCAGAGTTGTTTGAGTAAGAGTACTCGTATAATACTACATGGGAATATTTCACATTATTTACAATCATTTCTATTTTAGTGTTAAAACAGAAATCGTAAAGCAAATCACCGAACCAGCCTTAGCCTTTAAGGTAGACTACTCAGAAGAACTTGAACTTCTTCCACTCCACCACAGTGCTGCTGGCAGTAGGGAAGTAGGGATTAAAATAAAGTGTTTCGAGGAAGGAGCAGAAGGGAAAAAAATACCAAGAGGCTGGAGGGAACCAGACCACAATAGAAATAAGAAATTCTGCTTATTACTAAGGATTATTAGAGAGAAAATAATCAGAAGTCATCCCCTCACTATCCAAATGTACCTGCCTTATCCGTCATATTGATATTAATCAATTATTAATATTAATCAACACTTCTAAGGAGATGATAATTTCTTACCAATGCCAACAGTGCTGAAGTCAGAGTATTGATCAAAGCACATTACTCTGATACATTAAAGATGCCACACAGACATGTTTCAAAAATGAAAGTGTGGCAAAAGTACTAGGTTCTTCTGGAAACCCACATCCTACATACAGTCATACACTCACATACAGCTGGAGCCTTAACCTCCAGCTGTAATTTAATAATAAACTGCATTTGTTACCAGCATTTGGAAACTACCTTGAGAAAACTGGATCAGTAAAATACTGATATGAAATCTACTATCTCTTTTGTATATTTTCATTGAAGGAAAGTTCCAGTCCACTTTTTTTTTTTTTTTTACCTAAATTAGATTTTAGAAAAGAAAGTATTATAAGGCTTTGATCTTACCTCAAATTTAGCCAAGACTGTCTTTCATGTTTCATTTCTCATAACACTGCAAAAGCACAGAACCACCTAAACTCATAAAGGTGGATTACAAAGGGGTGAGAAAACCATCTTGGTATTACAGGTCTTATTTCCCATTACTGTTGCTAACGGGGACACACACAAGTAAATTACTTGTTTCTCCAAAACTCCTTCGTATCTTCTGTGCAAAACATAATTTGCAGTGACATTAGAAAACAGTGTTCTGCTATATATTTTATACTAAAATAGTCAAAATTTATTTGATGTTCTCTACTTTTATGATATTGTATTTGAGCTTTAAGATGAAAAGTTGAAATACTAAATACTCATCAGAACATCTTTAGTTGAATTAACAGCTAATTACATCTCTTCTTTTTCCTTAATAAAGAGGTCCTGCTCAAATTGGCTCAACAGACCTGTGCTGTGCATCTCTCCTCTTATTTCCTTATTTCACCAATGCTTCAGATGAGGAAAAGCAGTTATTACGCTGAAGTTGAGAAAACTAACAATAGAAATTACAGTAGATCTGTTTCAATAATACCTAAAATCCCGCACCATGTCAACTGTTCAGAGGCTAGTGTGGAGCCCAATAGTCCACCTTCACCCACACTCCTTCCATTTCAAGTTCATAGCTGACTGGTCAGCCCAGCCCACTGCTGTGCCAGTTTTGTAATAGTCCCAGCTGTATGTGTAAAGAAGGAACATCCGCTACACCTAGATTCAAATAAACACTACATCTTTTGCTATCTGCCAGTAGCTTCCCAAGATGGTAAAAACTTGCAAGTTTGAGAACTTAGCTATGTCATTTCTCTCCCAACTTCTCCATCACTGCTGAAGTTGTATACAACAGCGTCCAAGGTAAGCACAAGCTGTTCCTTTCAGTTGGCAAATAAAACATCGCAAATTGGCATTTCTCAGAATTTTATGTATAGCTTTTGTATCCCCTTGACTTCATTTTTCAGCTGAAGCGTCAGTTATCAGCTTAAAATAATGAGCTTATAATGAATTGCATGAAATGTGCAACCAGCACCATTACACTGCACTTTGAACCACCATTCTTCCCCAAACCCTTAAGACTGGCCTTATTCTTCAAGTGTCTCCATGTGATTAATTAAATTACAAATTTTCTGACAGAAAAGCAGATGTATTGTTTTGGTGTTCCCGCTTCTAAATAGCTTTCAAGCATTTGGGCCGCACACTGGTGTGGAATTTGAATGTGCTAAATTAGATCGTGCAACTGGAAAGATGGATATCCTTATTAACATTCTCAGTCTAGAAGCATTAAGTGCTACATCAGGAGAGAAAAGCCTAGCCGATCTGGTCACAGGGCACATAAAATGCAGCTCTTTTGCACCAACACATTCTCAACTCCAGCAGACAAGTGGCCTGAAGAGGCTGAACTTACCTACACTAAGTTGCACTTGCATTCCCTCTCCTGCTGCTGCTTCCCCAGCACACCACTTCCCTAATGGATCAGGCCTCACACTTCTCCCTCTTGAGTATCTCATGGCACATACATCTCCATCCCCGGCTTTGTTTCTGACCCAGCAAGTACCAGAGTCTGGTCACTAAATGGGAGCAGTAATTCAGTTTTTCCAGCAGCAGCAGACTGTCTGCAAGCTCCCCAGTAAAGCTACCTAGTAGAAGCACAGGGAAAAGATGACTAGCAGGCACAGGCTCCCTTAATGAACAAATGAAGAACACAGCATACTAAGAGTTAATATATCACTACCATATCCTAAAGCAGCTAGCAGTTGAAGTCAAGCTATACAACAGGAATCCTCTGGAAAAACACAAGTCTTTCAAGGTAACTTAAACTGGGTAAATAAAATTTCAGGTCATCAACTCAGTAGTCACTTGCAAGGACTTTGCCTTTTATTTTCTAAAAATACATTCAAGCTATGATTCTTATCCTAATTATCATTAAAATAGTCTAGTTAACTCCCCTACAAGAATGAAGATCAGCACTCTTATCTGTTTGTGTACATACTACCTCTTAAGTATCCTGCCCAACTAGTTCGAGGGTTCCACTCAAAACAGATTTATATGAGGTTTACTCCAACAATACTCTCAGTCCTTTAATCTTGCCATAATAGATGGTAGCTTTCAAGAGATGTGAAATGCATGGTAACATTTCCAGGATGTCAAGTTTCCTGGGGCTGTAGAAACTGAAATATATGCTTTAATTTACTCCAAAATGCCATGTTTTCTATATTTTGTTCAAAAAATTCCTGCTACAGACATCAACATCTTTCCATCTGCTTGCTTGTTTTATAGAATAATGATTAATTTGGGCTGGCTTGTTACTATTGAAATTTATGCAGAATTAATATCATGTTTATCCCATCGCCCGGAGTTGCACAGCCTGTTTGTACACCCTAGTGGAGAAAGCTGGCCAGTGCACTCTTCCAAAGAAACCCCACAGAATAAGCAACAGCAACCGTTTTACCAATAAACAGAATATTACAAGTACAATACAAATCATAGAAGGAAGCAAAATAATCGGGGATTTTCTACAAATAAAATAATAGTAGCAATGTTTTTTATTTAAAAAGTGAAAAGTATATGAAAAAGTGTAAACTTTTCTTGTCCTTATTTAAACGTTATGGTAGTATAAAATACAAAGTATGCCTCAGTTTACTCAAGCTGAAGTTCAAATTCTTATTTTAATGGAGAATTATTGTTTCATCATAATCATAATTTATTTTATTTTTTTATAATTTCATGTTGGTGTTACATGCTTAGACTTTATCTTTATCATTGTGTCACTAATACATATGCTGTAATTGATTGTTCTTATTTTTCCTCCTTCACAGATCAAGTGTTAAATTTCATTTTACTGGAACATTGCAGTATAAGGTAAGGTGCCCTTACCACCCCACTATAATTTGGACCTACATGAGTCTCAATCAAACCTGCAACAAATTCTCCATCTTCTGTTGGGAGGAGCAGAGAAGTGCTCCCGCTGACAAACCACTGTGTAGGTTCATTCCTTACTACAGATGAGGAAATCTGCATGCAAACTCATCCTCAGCCTGTAAAATCCCAGGCAAACAGGCCCCTGTGGTGTCACTGCTAATGGGAATATTTGCTCAGTGATCTCTACAGCCTAGACCTCGAGACTGCCAGATAAACACCATTAGTTATTCTGATTATGTTGTTTGCTTTTGTTTTTTATTGACCATCTACTGCTGATAAACTGCAAGCTTTACCGTGGTAGAAATCACTCCTGTTCTCCTAGTTAAGTATTTTAAAACCACAAAAGTTTACTAACACACCCTGAATGAAGGCTTTCTACATTGCAGTACAAGCAGTTCCAAGCAGTTCCTTTTTACCCAACCACCAAAGAAACTCCCCCAGGGCAGCATTGTGTTTCACTCAGCAACCACATGTTAAATCTTCCTTCACATGCAAAAAACTTCCATGTGAGTCAATAGAACTTACAAGTATTTTTCTACATTTCTAAATATTAGTTAGAGGAAAATATTTTTAAAATAACTTACGCATATAAACTAATGCTTTCACTGCTCAACTCCTCTACTTACATATATATATGATCCATAGAATGGGTGCTTCTTAAAGCAGAATATTGTCAAGGATAGAGAACCTGCTAAATTTTTCTATATCCAAGCATTAAAAGAACAAAAAAGACAAATTGAAAAGAAGAAATATTTTTCCCCCATGTGGCTGGTCTTACAACAAGGCTCAGAAGAAAAATTGAGAAGAAAAAAGTGATTTTTATTCTGCTGGATTTTACCATATATATGCTTTGAAAGAACAAGGAGACAAACTGATAGGACAAAAATGATTATTTTTTAAGATGAAATAAAATCTAGAAGCAGTTTAAAATGAGGATCTATGGGGAAATTACTAGATAACACAGAAGTCACTGACAGCCCATCCCTGTTCACTATAGCTCAATTGGTGGAGCTCAACACAGAACTTATCTCAGTGCTCACAAATTGATAGATGGATATATTTTCCCAAAATGATTTTTACAGTACAAAATGTTGCTGCATCTTAAGTCATACAAGATAGCATTTGAAAAGAAGCTTTTTCATTTCTTAGAAATTGAATATTTTTATCTGTCATTTGTAATAGTTCTTAACATAGGAAAGGTGAACTACTGTCAGTAAGTCTTGGCACAATTCTGCAAAATAAAATAACTTTTCCCTAAAACTTTACATAAGATAAAATGCTTATAATTTTAACTTGATATATAACAAGAGGCAAAATACACATCAGTAAAACTTACCTGGTATCCTGTTTCTCTGGCTTTTAATGCAATATTATCAACACTACAGCACAAGTCTTTTTTTATAAAGGAATTTAAAATAAGAAACAGAACCACAGAATCATTTAGGTTGGAAAAGACCCATAAGATCATCAAGTCCATCCATCACATAACACTATCAAGTCCACCACTAAACCAGGTCCATAAGTGCCACATCCACACGTCTCTAATACTTCCAGGGAAGGCATCTTCACCACAGGTCTAAGGGACCTGCTCCAGTGCCTAACAAGAAGAAATCCTGTAAAGAAATCCTTCCTGACATCCAGTCTAAACCCCATCACCCAACACAATGCCATTTCCTCGCATCCTATCACTTGTCACCTAAGAAAAGAGACCAACATGCACCTCGCTGCAACCTCCACTCAAGCAGCTGTAGAGAGCGATGAGGTCTTCCCTCAGCCTTCTCTTCTCCAGTTTCCTCAGGGCTTCTTACACATCATTTTCCAGCCCCTTCACCAGCTTCCTTGCTCTTCTCTGAAGAGCTTCATCTTCCTTTCATGAAGCTAAAACACTAAAAGCATAAGTTACTTTCTGTTTTGAAAACAATCTTTGACAAAATATGAACTTTCTTCTTCCTGAATTTATCTTCGTGAACACTTCCTGATGAATTTAACATAGGATTTTTTCTTGCAGATGACAAATTTTGCATTTTGATAACATAAATTCTTGAGACTCACTACAAGCAAACGTTATCTCAGATTTCATCTGAATATAGTTCCAAATCTTATCTTACTTACATTCACAGTAAACTCAGTTCATGTGCTATCATTCTGTTAATTGCGTACAACCAGTGACCATAAGACTGTAACATCTCCTAAGCAGTCTCATTCTCAAAAATGTTTCACTGCTATCTAAATATTTGCAAAACAAACAAATCTAGTAGCCATTTACAGACAGCTGATTGAATCCTGATATTTCTATTTGTTCCATTTACACCAAGCTTCCCCACAACAGTCTCTCAAAATTTGGAAAAACAATATGCATGCACTCTTCCAAACATACCATCTGCATATTCTGGATGAAACAACCCTGAAAGTAGCATCAGAGCAATTTCTGAGAGCACTAAGATCACATGGGTGATGCATTTACCAGCAGAACCCCTGGCTGTAAGGAAAGAGCTCCACTGAAAAACGTGCAAAGTCCCTTCTGTATCCCTCTAAGCCTATCTACATATTAATGAATGAGATACCTTTTTATCTATATGATTAAAAAATAATGGCTACCACTACATTTGGGTGTCTTTTACAAATTGATAATCCTTTCTCTGCCAGATACAAAATAAAACCATCCTTCTTAAACAATCAGGTTTCTCAACATTTCATGTGCTATTTTATTTCTTGTCAACAATTTCTTTCACAAATTCATTTAGACAGGCACTTCTTCAAAATCAAATCCATCCTATCCTTCACAACTCACAAACAGTTGCCCTACCTCTGTTGGCCTTGCTCCACAGTAATATGTTGAAAATAGAGCTCCATTTTTCTTGTCAGACAGGGTGGATGGTTATCTGAAGTGAAAAGTTTCATTTCCCAGCATCTTTCATTGAAACTATCGCCTGATAATTATACTGAATGGAAAGTAACCATTCATCAAATCCATAATACATCAATTTATCATGGTGATTCTTTCCTTCACGTGAAATAGGAGAACCAAAATGAATCAGTCAAACCAAACTCTATCACATCATAAAGTTTAAAAAAAAATTAAATGGATAAAATGCATTTTCCTTATATGGCAGAATGATTGAGGCCCTATAAATGTTAAAGTACCTTCTGTCATTACAGGAGATTATTTTAATCTCTCATCCTGACAATTCAAGCCAGTATAAATTTACCAGCAATTTAAAATTATTAAATGTTATTTAACTCTTAAGTGTGGGTAGAAAATAGATTTTTCATTCCCATGCTGCCAAATGCAATATTGTTAAAGCAATATTTAAAAGGAAAAAACTTGCATTCTGCAAACAAATCCACTTAAATGGACCGTATTAGCTGAAAATACACATGCATATGTTTTCTTTAGCAATCTCTAACCTACAGCAATATAAAATCATATAGTTAGTGAATTTGTCACTTCTGGCTGACCTACTGTTACTTGATTCATACAGCTATAACTCAAGACCAGCAAGAAAATTGAACATATTTTTGACTGTCCTAATTCTCTATTTTTACCTACTGGAATTATGTCCACAGGGCATTTATCAGGTGCAGCAGGTGCCAAAGCATGCAAAAAAGATGTCATTTCTGAAAAAGACGTGTTTTATCTGACCAGTCAAGTTGTTTATAAGGAAAAAGACTCAAATTATTTGGATAAATAAGTACAGGATTGGGTCATCAGGCAGTATTTGAGATAAAGGTCTGTGGGAGAAGTTGGTCTTACCAGGACTGGATTTCTACTTACACAACTGTAGGAGGAGCAGTCAGGAGATACACGTCACTCCTGCTCTGACCCCATATACTAGCTACCAGGAAGAGTTTATACTGCTAAATTCATTCTGGTTCTTCTGACTACACCCTTCTGAGTACCATCTCTGTCCTTTTCCTTTCTGCAATTTCTCTTTCTGCAAAGAGACTGGGAACACAGCAGCAGGGATGCCTTGAGACATACATGCCTCCTGTCCTACATCACTTGTTTTTTGTCACAGGACTATGCAAAAACTACCAAAGCTCAGTCTTCTCTGATAAAAAGGACAGATCTTAAAACTTTTGAATAGAGAGGTACATTACTCCAATGTTTAAGATAACCCTTTCCTTATGAGGACATACTAAATCTTTAGCAGGGAGCCAAGCACAGAGATGGGCAGACTCTCAATGTAAAACTAAAGATACTTTACATCTTTGAGAAAGCTTTGCTTTTTTCTTGATAGCCAATTCTTTCTATGATCTTCCAGAGTTTTCTGTCATTGTCCTGTCTTCACACAAAGATGATCACCAAGCCTGACAACCACCTAGCAAATTTTGGTTTATCTGCTTCTACTATACACTTCTATGAGGAAAGGCTGAGGAAGACAAGGGGAGCCTGAGGAACAAAATACGTGGCCAAGGCACGCTGGAGGGTTACCGCTATTCCTAAACATCAGGGCCAAATCTGCCCACCCTCTCGATGTGGAGGTAGGGAATCCATATTTTGGTCTTTCAGATACCTTACTGAACTTTATCCCATCTTAGATTCAGACATAATTCATTTGTACTCCTATTTCCCTATGGGTATGAGTTAACTGTTAATGACTGTCCTTCATCTAACATTTGTGTTGGCTTAATAAGGGAGCTACTACGCAATTTAAAGAAGCATGAGAGCAAGCTGCCTTCCCCTGGTACCCCATTAGCAGCAAAAAGTAGTTTTCCTGCAGGAGAATGATAGCATCTGAACCTACCTGCAAAACGCTGGGATAGCGATTCCTGGTTCTGACATTAATTATTTCAATTAAAACATACACCTTCCCATGGCTTCCCCCCAGTCCCTCCTTCCTTCAGAGGGGGAAATAATTTGTACATAACACATACTGTATGCAACCTACTGTAAAATTTCTTCCCAAACTACTTTTACAGAGGTATAGGAAAGTAATTGATCATAGAAAATGTGTTAGCAGTGTAGCTCCTCCAAAACTGACACCAAATTCCTTCACTTCCAGTGCTTTGTTGTGCAGCTCTAGTTCTTCAGCACAATAAGGCAAATATTCAGATACTGATATTTTTTGTACAGCTAAAATCTAACAAGAATTCACGATCTTTATTTTTGCCTGAGGCCTTTTTAGTTAATTTATATGCTAAGTATTCAATAAATGATTACAATGTATATTTTATGGTGGTGCATCTTGTAAAAGCAATGATTACATGAATAAATAATATTGTGCATTATATTAATAATTCTTAATAAGGAACTATTGTGGTACAGTAAATATTTGCTGCAATAAATTCTTAATTTTCCCAATATGCATACAGAGATACATACATGAGCATCTGTACAAGCAGTGATATGTATACCTCAGCAAACAATTATTCAACTGAGTGGATCCACTGATTGAATACATACAGAAGTAAGGGGATTCTCAAAGTGGTGAAAAAAAAAAAATATTCCCTTGTCTTGGTCTTCTCTACCCACTCTTAAGGCCAGAGTTGCAATATCAGCAGGGAAGCAGAGAGGGAAAACCAAGTAGATGTCAAAAAGGTAACCTTCCAGTGCTACAGCTAGCAGATAAGTCTACATTACCATTTTAGCTTGGGTTAGGAGTGCATTTTTCAGGGAATCCCCTTGTCCTCAATACCCCACTCACCAGAGTGGGTTTGCAGCACTGAGTGTGCAGCCCACTCCCGGGTGGCCCCAAAAGCACACAGAGGGCTGCTGAAGGGTGCTCAGTCTTACACACGTTGTCCACAAAGCTGTCCAGTGTGGACTTCAGTAGCACCCTCCTCCTGCTGTGCAGACCCACCTCCATGTAGCTGCATCACTTGCTCAGGAAGGCGCTGTCCAAGCCACCACCATTAGCTACACCAGCACCTGCATCCATATGCCTCATCTTGAATTGCCTTCACATTTTCTAACCTTCTCTTCAGGTCTGCCATCAAATTAGTGTTCAGTCACAAAAAGCAAGCTCAGAAACAGTACAAGGTTGATCTACCTATCCTTCAGAGAAAACATTGGAGATAAGCCTGTTACTGCCAGAAATGCAGCAACTAAATCGCAGAGGCTCAACACCATCAACTCCAATTTCCCATACACCTTTTCTTTTTTACCTAAGTCCACCTCTTTGCCCTTTCTTTCAGTCTGTGGTTGTTCTTCATGCTTGCTATGCATTAAATAATTTCCATTCCCACTGGCCTCCTCCTGCAAGTCCCTCAGACTCAAGGTAGGGGATTTACTTCTGCTTTTATGTGGGTGGGTTTTTTAGTGCATGTGTTTTCTCACCACATGTACTTACTTCACTGTGGTACTGATGCCCTCACAGCAGCTCAAGATTTTTAAGGTTAGAGAATATCACAGCAATTTCTATTTCAACTTAGTTACACCAGCTTTTTATCCTTTTAAAAACAGCTCCTGTTTCAGTGTCTTAAATGAGTGTTAAAATTTCATTTGTCTATTTGAGGCTGATGAAACAACTGTTCTTGTAGGAAGGCTTGCGTGGGGTTTGTGCAAAGGCAGGACAGAAGACTGACTATTCTAACATCCCTGGCATCTCATAAATGCAGTCTGGAGATTGCTTACACCTGATGTCAGGTGGGATCTCTCCCTCCCTTCTTGCCCCCTATGCCCATGCTTGCTCTGACTGCACCTCAGCCCCTGAAATATAAATACCACCTTCCTCCTCACCCCCATCATATCCTTGGTGATATTCACTAGGGAGTTCGTCAAACAACTGAAAAGCTTTTCACTAATGGACATTTTAGGCAACAGCTTCTCATGAAAAAGTAAAGTACTAGAATACATTTTAATTTTTCAAGATTGCTTTGAAAAACTGGAATGAGAATTGCCATCAAGGGAGACACAGCTCCAGTTCTCAACTTCAAGCACAGTGACATCTTTGCAAGCTGATGTATTTTTTTAATAGCAACAACAATGAAAGCACCTAATAATTGCATGTAGAATTTTCTTAAAGCAAAATCACTCATTATATAGTTAATTATTTAATCATTTATTCAAGACAAATTATCAGCATGTAAGCAATAGAACAGCAGGATGTAATTCCCTTTATGTCAAACAATAGAGCAGCAGGATGAGATTCCCTCTATGTCAAAAGAATTCTGTAATGTCAACATTTGAACATGTTCCTTTTACATATTTTATGAACTATTTGCTTAAAGTTTGAAATAACTTACTTTAAAGCAAGCCATCTAGAAGGAATAAAAGTCTTCAACTACTTTTTCAACTTATACTACTCACTTCAAGTACTGTGTGCAGGTTTGGGCACCACAATTTAAGAAGTACAAAATTATTAGTATCCAAAAGAGGGCTATGCAGCTGGGGAAGTGTCTAGAGAGGGAGCCATCTGAGGAGCAGCTGAGGTCCCTGGGTTTGTCCAGCCCCGAGCAGAGCAGGCTGAGGGGAGGCCTCATGGCGGCCTGCAGCTCCCTCACGAGGGGAGCGGAGGGGCAGGCACTGAGCTCTGCTCTCAGGGGACAGTGACAGGACCCAAGGGGATGGCATGGAGCTGGGACAGGGGAGGGTCAGGCTGGGGGTTAGGGAAAGGTTCGACCAAAGGGTGCAACCCAGAGGTGTTCAGGCACTGGGACAGGCTCCCCAGGGTAGTGGTCATAGCACTGAGCCTGCTGGAGTTCAAGAAGCGTTTGGACACTATTCTCAGACATTAGGTCTGGTTTTGGGTGGTCCTGTGTGGAGCCAGGACTTGGGCTCCATGATCCATGCAGGTTCCTTCCAACTCAAGATGTTCTGTGATTCTCTGAAGTAAGTTCACTATGAATGAACTTGCATTTCACTGACTCCTTGCAGCTATAAATATAAAAGATCTTTAACTCTCAATCTGCATGAATTTATTTTGCAATAAATCTTTGAAAACAAAAGTAGAAGATACAGGCATCTATGTACTGTAGATGTACACAGCACAAAAAGCAGTTGAGCTTTTAGGATGCATTGCTTTCATTACTTTCTGCCAGCAATGCCACAAGGAACACAAGATACATAGCTCCTATTTGCCTCTTAGCTTTAGAAATACAGCATGAAGCAGGTATCAAAAATTGCAAATCTCTCAACTGCCTCTGGACTGAGTCCTCTTTCCAGGTTTGGATACAGGGAGTAAAACCATTAGTAGCTACCTATAAGCACATTACTCTTCTAGAAAGAAAAATGATACACTGAAAAAAAAAAATCTAAATTTATAATATATACTATAGTACATAAGATTGTTACCATAAAAGCTTTAAAAAAATCACTGCTGCTCTGTTACGAATGTTCTTTTTGCCTTTTCTCTCAAAGTAAGGAGCAGCAGCACAAGGTACCAGTGCTAGCGGATGGCAGCAGAGCACAAGCTCCCCTGCTGCCCCAGCAGGACTCGTCCATCCTCACTCAGCTCTGCAATACAGCTTTAGGACTGCCAGGCGACAGTAAGCAGGGCCATAGACTTGCACCACATCAGCTGTCTCAGAAGATGACAGAGTTTTGAGCCAATAACCTGCAAGGTTGTTTACATGAAGAAACACATCATTGCTGTGGCACATTTTAATTGCTCATTTCTAGTCAATATTTGTTCATTTTTTAGTTTGTTCATGGTGTTCATGGACAGATAAAAATCAAAATTGTTGGTGTTTTTGCATTCTAGAATAATTGTCATTGATCAAAAATATGCTTGAGTGAAAAATATACTTCATAGCTCTCGTAGTTGAAGTCCAAAGGATCCTGCTTTAGATACAGTTATCACTTTCCTAGGTCATATACAACTACAGGAGTTGTGTACTTCTGCTGAGAAAAAAAAAAAATGCTCTGAGCACACAAAGTACAGAGCCGCACTGCCTTTAAATGAAAAATAGTGAAATTACAGCAATTTGAAGCCAAGCAAATAACATTGATTTCAAGGCACATTTGAGCGCACACCCTGCTTCAACTCAACACACTCTACTCGTATTCAAATTAGTCTTCTTAAACTGAATGAAGAGAAAGTTCAAGTGGTTTACTGACCTGGAGCTTAAATAGCCACAAAAGGCGGAAAAATACCTCCTTAGGGTCTTAGGCATTCAAGCCATTGGAAGCTTTACATCTTTATAGGACACTTACTGGCTCCTAAGCATTACTATACCGAAACCCCAAGGTAAGCGTATCAGCAGAGCACTGTGCTACTTCAAGCTTTGCAATACAGAGCTGAGGTCTAGTACAGGAGAATCTCACGTTAATTTTGTGCTCTGCACTATGCTTCATATTAATCTTCTACAGATTGTTTCATTTTGATGGTTTATTTCTTTTATCCTCCAGTAATCTGTTGCACACATCTTTTCCCCTTTGGCAACTTCTCCATATTAATATACTAGAGTAAAAATAAAACCACTATTTTACTCTAGCTGCACAGGTGCTTTATTTACAAATATTTAAGAGGCAGACTTTAAACAGTCTGATGCATTTGCTCAGTTATTTCACTGGAAGTTTTACTACTTCATCCAAAATACTACTTTTTCCAGTCCATGAATAATAATTTTGTTTATATTGGATCTTTCCCTCAGCAACCCATTTCCTCAATTTGTAAGTGTAATTTTGAGCAACCTACATGCATTTGCTTTTTTTGTTGTTGTTTTTTTTAGAGCAGTCGGAAGCACCTAGAATTACAAGTAAAAATTTAATTAAAATCTTGATGTCTGCAAACACTAACAATTCACAATTTAAGGCAACCTCTGGGAAACAGGCTGCATTTTCCAAGGCGATGTTTACGTTTCCTGACAGGATTATTCATACCTTTCTCTTGACATAAGTGTTGCTCACAACAGTTGCAGGCAGAACACCCAATTAGCTCTGCTGCAGCCCAGCCTGATGCAACTCCTGTGCAAAATATTCTCTTAAGGGTGGGCTTCATTTTCAGATACGCTGTCTTGTAGAGTCTTCCAAACTGATGTTGTGAACCAACCTCACTCGTCTACTGATACGCTTAGAAACCATTTTCCTTTAGGATTGGGAATGTCGAGCATTTTTCCTACCCGTCACAGAGCACATTGGCATTATGCAGTCTTACCATATCCTCTCTTTAACAGAGCCCAGCTGAAAGACTTCTGTGCTATTAACACCAGCTCAAGCTGATTCACCCGCAGCAGCGAAACTTTGAACCTGAATGTGATGCACCATTAGAAGTTAATTTTGTTCAAGGCTGAGTAGGATCTGTTCTAGTCTGGTAAATAGTAATATAATTGCAGCCAAAGTTTACTTTTCATTGGGGAACAATGCAGCCATGAAAAATATTCCAGACAAATTCTAATTAGGCGATAGTCTACAAGTCAAACTACTCATGGAATAACTTAAATCCTACAGATTTTAGTCTTGTGATTACTTATTGCACTGCTTAATTAGCCAAGAGGTATCAAGTCCAATATTGGTTCAGTTTTCCACCCTCTAATAATTCCTTGCAGCTAAAATACTTACCAATGCATTTTCATTTAAAGAAAAAATATCAACTGCAAGTACCCTAACTGTAATCTGTCCAATATTAATAAGACTGCAACCAAAACATTGTTTTCCAGAAGACTCATCCTACATTTTAACAACTTTAGGAGTTTCATATACAACTTCCTTCCTATAAATATTTGTTAAGTGTAAGAAAGTTTTTTTTTCCAGAAGGATGGATTTAAATACCATAATAAAGATGTATTATATACCTGAATCATTCACTTATAACTCTGTAAGAGCCAGACATTCTACACAGACAATGAACCAGGCATTGTGAATTAAACAAAAACAGAATTTGTCCTATTGGAGATATACACATGTAATATTTTAATGTAATATATTCACAGTAAGTGATTTTATGCACCTTTTAAATATGATTAAGTTTTACTATATCTAATAGAACGTGCATGCTATAACTAATTAAAATATAGAAAAACATATGGAAATCAAAATAATTCATGGAGAGGTGGTGAGATGGAGTATGTTGTTCAACCTGCTGAAAAAATCCATTTGAATCTAAACCTCAAATCACAATCCATAAACTATGGATATTTATTAGTGTTATTTGTCACTTCTATAGAATTCACCACATTTTCCAGGCTACAAAATACCTTAACATTATGCAATGGTGTATGTTTTCACTATTTTTTCTTTGCCAATGTTTGGGTTATATTCAGCAGCACAAAACAGAGCTGATTTATAAACTGAGTCACTAACAGCATCCTTCAGTGTATTTATAGAAGCTTCATTTACTTCACAGTTCTAAATATTACATTCAAAACAAATATTTGATCAAATTAATTTCAGAGCTTCTCACTGCACTGGACTAGTACAAGTAACTGCAGAGACAGATCAAAGACTAATCTCCCAGCAAACTTTTCAACAGTAGCACTGCTGCCAGAACTAGCAAATTAATTTTATGTACAGGTTCTCATTGAAAAGGTAACAACATTCACTATTAAAAATGTGTAATTTAATACATTTTGAACCTGAGTTTCTAAAGAAGTGAATTCTGAAAGAGAACTGCACAGTAGCAATAAAATTAAAAAAAAAGTAAAACTTGGCGATTCTTCGGTTCTTCAGAAATGCTTTGATGAGTTTGGTAACTTCAAATTTTCATAAGCCACTTCTCCAAACCCCACTTCACACCTCAGTGCCTAGGAAGCATTTCTCAATGCTCAGGACTGAGATGCATATACATTTAGGCATCCATAAATGAGAGTATAGACCAATGCAACCATTTTAGACAGTTTTGAAAAGTTCGTCTTGGTCTTCTTTGAAATAACATGTTGTGCATCAAAAAATATGAAGTAAAAAATATTTAAAGCTGAGAAAGGAACCATTTTGAGACCCCAAAATAATTTGGTTGTCTTAATATGCTAAGTCACTAAATCACCTTACTGAATTACCAAACTGAAAAAGGTAGAAGAAAGTGGCTTCATACAGATAAAGGTTTATAAACCCTAACAATGCACACCAGTGGCAGTAGACACCTTTGAGCACGGAAAGATCAGACCACAATTCTCTAGGGACACCACACACTAGCTAGACTTTCCCCACATAACCTTCTTAGAAAGACTGTTTAGATGAGTTCAAAAGACCCTCCAGAGGAAACATATGTTGCTCTTGGCTATAATGGCTGCTCTGATAATTAACTTTCACAAGGACTAAATGCATATCATTAAATATTACATGCATCTTCATACAGTTCCTTGCTAAGAAACTTCTTGTATATCAAGGTAAAGAGGAATTCAATTTAATTACAGCACTTTAAAGCTTGTTTCTCAACCTTGCTACTAGTCCAGCATTACTCCATTTAATGGCCATGCCCTTGTTTTGCCTTCCACTTTCTCATTTTTCAGAGATCATTAGGGTGCCTAAAGTAGGCTTCTGGAGAGCCATCTGCTTTTTTCCAGAGTGCCATAGGGCAGGAACTGAAAAAAGTTAAGTCTGAGCCATGTGGAGGAGACATGCACAAGGTCATCATGCCAAGGGACACCACTTGCCAACAGTGACAGAGGAGGGTATTAGGAGTATGAGGGAGGGACTGAGAGAACAAGGGGGAGAAAGGGGGGGAATAGACAGACAAAATGAGGGATCAGACACAAGTGGAAGAAAAGGAGAGCAAACAACTGGAGGTCTCTGTGGGACAGACTGACAAAAGAACAAAAGCATCGTCACCTTCCTGGAAGGATTACACAGGGTCATATCTGCATAAAACCAGAAGAGCTAGCTTCAACACAGTACAGTTATCTCAGCATTTCATTATTGGGGTTAAGCTCCCTCAAGGGCTAGGTTTAAAATAAAGAAAAAGTGTCAAGATATTTCCTTTACTGCCAGTATTTCTCATAGCAACAAACTTTGGTCAGTCTGCCCCCAGGAAGACAAGATGACTACAGCATCCCACAGCCCAAAGAAGATACACAGAAGTGTTTCCAATAAAAAAATAGTTTACAACTTCAGTTACTAGAAATCTATCATTCTATTACATTTCCCTATGAGCACAGTGTGTTGATAACACCAAGAGATTTTAGCTCCAAAGATATGGAAATTACATATGTAAGATTTTACCTGGGACTGATCTGTGATGGCTACAGAAAGGAGATGAGTAACAGATTTTAGAGGTGAAAAAACAAAACTGGGTACTGTGGGGAAGGGGCAGCTTTCCATCTGCCAGACGAGATGTGTCTGAAAGGTGAGTCAAAGATGTCTTCCCCAAAAAAAAAAAAAAAAATGAAGTGAGGGTCATACAGCCAAACCTGTGAGGAATTTAAGCAGCAGATGAATATAGTAGATTAAATACTTCAAGCGAAGGCAAGACAGCAAAGGATGTGACAGGCACAATGAAAGCTGTGCATGAGGACAGCTGATTGAGAGCAGGCAAGATATAACCAGCAGGAGCAGACAGTGTATACTGAGACAAGACATTTTTTTTAAAAAGCAGAAAAAAATGCTATGCAGAACAGAAAAGCTTTGATACTTGCTTCACAGGTTTAGGCGATTAATACAGAGCCTGGTTTGTTGCCACTGACGTACAACTCTAACTCTGAATGTTAAAGGGAAAGGCCCAACACACTTTGTAAGACTACTGCCATAATAAACTTTTGTATTAGATACACACAGAAGACAAAGTATCTCTTAGCTTTCACAGATAAAGGCATGCTTTTAATTAGAGAAGACCTGCTGATTATCCAACCCAAAGACCGACCCAAAACCCAAGAGTAAGGGGAAAGACTCCAAATGACAGCAACAGTCATTGCCTCCAACGTCAAAGCCAGTACCTACATACCCATTTTTGCAACAGAGCCCATTGCGAGCATGTATTGAAATAATTCCCCTCTAATTGTCTGATACTCTCACAATTAGATAGAACTGCAAGTATTGAGGCTGACTCTCAAACCAGCTGCACCCGCAACAGGAAAGCATGAATGGGAATATGCACCTCACTACCCCCACCTATGGGGAGAACTAAGAACGTCGCCCAGTTTGAATTAAGATTTCTATGACCTTCTAAAGTTACTCTGCTGAGCCCTGGAAAAAGCTAAATCTTTATTCCTAATCTTCAGAAAAAAGAAAAAAAAAAATGCAATGTAAGTGACAGTGTTTTCACACCACATAGCTTAAAATTGTTTTATGATTTAGCGGGATGAATCTGCTAAAGAAATGCAGACAGCTGGGTGTATGTATTTACTCAGAAATTAATGAGACAAAACGATGTCCTCTCAATTTTAGGTAATAAAAAGACTCTCCAGAACAGTTATAAGAAAAGGTTTTTCCCTCATTCCGAGCCTTTTTCTTTCCCCATACAACCTGCCAGGAACTCATCAGATCAGGAAGTTCCAACAGCCTTTCAAGGAAGATGCATTAGCACCACGTCTGCAATTTTCCCCCTCTGGGTAGTTCAGTCAGCTCACAACAAGACTGCTGTCACAGAATAAGAAATGTGTACCTATTTTAACCTAAAACGGTAACTTCTAATTTTTATTGTTTTCTTCTCCTTTGCCAGTATGTTTCACAATTCATCTGATTAATCAGGCAGAGAAGAAATAATCCATCTGGAATCTGAAATCAAGGTTGGTGATTTGACAAACACAAGGGATTATGACAGGCAAGGACCACTGATGAGAAAACAGACCCATGCACCTCTTCTCTTCCTGCTCCAACAGGAGCCCCACCATGGAGTGAAGTTTCAGAGCAAGGCCAAAGTATTCCTCAAGAGCAGTGAGTTACCACACTGTGTCCATCACCTCTCACCAGAATGCTTTGAACTAATTCTTGATGGGACAAGCCTCTTACTGTCTGCGTTAGTTACCACACTGAAAAACTCTGATGCATTCAGAGGAGAAAAATAGCTCTCTTCTTTCTTCCTTTCCAAGGCAAGTAGATAAAAGACATGGCTACACTGCCACAGGAATGCCACAAACATACAATATAAGAAACATTGATCAGTTAAAGAGCAAGTACTTCCTCATCCGCAGAGCACATTACTGTTTCAGACGGGGACTATTTAAACATAACTGAAAGAAGTCGCTCTAAGCATAGTAATCATCACAGCCACCTCCAACACCTGAAGTCACAACCAAAGAGAAGTCAAACCCCTACCATATCAGCTTTCCCTCACAAGTAACTGCCATTTCACAACACACACCTTTCAGCTGAAAAACTCATTTCTTTAATGCCATCATTAACTTATCTCCCCTACATGCATCTTTCTCCACAAAAAAATGCCCTTATTTCCAACTGGATAGTTGGAAAAGTCAGATTTCAGTGTTTATCTGCCGAAACAGCATGGCTACAGGTGCACAACTTATTTCCATAAAACATTTTTTTCTTTGCTTACAGTTTATCTGAAAAAACTGTGAACAGGCAGAAAATCTGCCACAGCACCGAGGAAAACGTTTCCTGTTTTTCTTTTCAAGGTAAGCTTCCTATGAATAAAATTAAAGATCTCTTTAAATTAGTGAAAAAGGATTCTATTCCAGGATTTAACAAGGCAAGTATATTTTGGTAGTTCTCTCCATTTACATATATTTTGTATACCTTAGCCTTAGAAACATGGCCTATTTTGGAAAAAGGAAAATAAAAAGTATCAGTGTTTTAGATTTGTGGATGACATGCAACAGTTAAGTGAAATGACTTGGACATCTTCCTCAATTTTAGACATTGGGGATGTAGTGATGGCTTGACTTTCAGTGAAAGAAAAATAAATGATAAAAAGTTTGGCTATTTAACACACCCCAATACAAAATTGAAATTCTAAATTTGACATACTTTCCAAAGCAAGCTGTTTTTGCACATTTTTCCATGCTTGCTGAGTCTCCTAGCTGTTGTCCAGCACCACTTTTTCATTCTGCCCTTAAATATGAACCTCACCTCTTCATAAGCTGTGGATATCTTACTAAAAAATTGAGACAGAAATCAGGAAGATTGGTACAATAAAACAGCTCTGTGCATTGAAGCTTTCCGGAGCAGCTACAGGCTTTGCACTATACCAAGTTTCATGACATAGTCAGAACCATTCCCATTACCTTAGATACTGCAATATGATGTTTATGGTAAATGCCACATTTTTGAACAGCAGCTACTACAATAGTTTCTCTCCTTGCTCTAGAAAGGCATCAGACAAATTGGCAGGCATGAAAACTTGGCTCAAATCAGACTTTGTCCTAAGAGGAGGCAGAAGCAAAGGCTGCACCTAACACAGTAATTCATTCTTCATTTTAGACATAGCTTCTTTGCTGATGGAAAAAATTACAGAAAGGTAGTATCTTTTGGTACCTTGTGCAACATTACTGTGTGAACACAAAGAACACAGGAACAATGCTGGGTAATGTGCTGGTGGAAACTAAGCAGCCACAGTGCATGCTGAAGGCAGGTTCTCTCTTGTAAAATATTATTGAAAATGATGTGCACAGAACTCCCTCCACTGCAGCCCTCATATCTGCCTCAGTACCTATAAATCTCCAGCCTCCATACCCCAGGAGCATAACTGAAAATGGGGATTGAGTTTGCAACAGCTCAATCTACAGTTGATGGGAGAAGATGGGCTTTGCCAGCACTTCAAATGAATAGCCTTATTTCATTCCTAAAAACTGCCCTTTAAAGGAGCATCTTTCATCTCCCGAGGGCAGCAGCCATGTCCCACAGCACAGGGCTTTCCAAGCCCTCAGCATGGCCAGCATGTGCCATCCTCACGCTGTACAAGGGAGTGCCACTGCCAAGAAAAATCTCTTCCCTCTGCTACTGCTGCCAGCAGAAATCTGGGCTTTGTCTGATTGCTCTTCTGCCAGACAATGCCCTGGTCTGACTGAACGACTACGTGGATTGGCCTTCCTCTGAAAGGAGGATGAGGTTGCCACTTTCAGTGAGATATTTCTGGACTGCATCATAGTAAAACAGCAGAATAACAGCAGCTGAATGTGTGTGACCGTCTCCTTTCAGGCATCAATTTACAGAGACATAACAGAGCCAAGACCCCTTTACAAGATACAAATGTCACAAACATACCATATTTTATAAGACTTGAATTCCGAAAGATAAAAGAATGTGAAGTGCATACTCTTGAAAATATCATTGGCTGAAAACCACGTACAAAATGGAAGAGAGGTTGATTTCCTTTATTTCCTTTGTGTTGACTGCTTTTAAAGTTGAGAAAAATCTAGTTTTCATACAGCAAAATATACTCTCCATAATCCATTACTCCCCTAAATTAGTCATAAACCTGCCAGTAGACAGGAAAACTGATTTGCATCGTGCTGCCACAAGGAGGCACAGCCCGTTTTTGCACTTTGTATTTTCCTTGCTTCTTTAGATCGGAAGTAGCCTGCCTTAAGAACATGGCTAGAAAATGTATTCATTCAGTTTTGATTCAGCAGAAGATATGAGAGAATTATTCAATTTTTTACCAAATTCCTAATTTGTTAACAAAATCATGGAAGTGATCCACTGCCTGAGGGGATTTTAGATATTTGGAACTATGACTTCAGTTCAACATGAAGGGCTAACCACAAAATTATTTTTAAGATGGGTGGTTTTTGTTTGTTTTTAATGTATGTAGCTGACTGAAAATGAGTAATGTTAAGTACTTGCAATGGTGTAGAAAGATGTTCTCTTACTAATGAAGAACAATACTCTATTAACTGGAGATTAGAATATCTATTACATTGTGTGTGGTTTTCTTTTTTGTTAATTGCAATTTTACCACTGTAGGCTATAGATCTGAATTCAATGGTAGATGCATGTTGCTTGCTGCTACAGAATACTTTGACATGTCATGTTTTAGCCACTTGGAAACCAAGCTATCACCTGATAAAATGACATGGTACTACTTTTAGGAAGTTGCAGTCCCTTCAATATTAATCTTTCAGTGGAAGTTCTTTCCACATTGTGATACAGAGGAGGAAAAGATGTAACAAAAGTAATGCCTGAAGGAAACAATAACAAAAGATAGAGCACATTCAATAATTTCTCATTTTGAGAAAACCTTTTTTAAAGATAAATATTAAACAAATGTGGGTCATTTTTAATTTCATTATCTTCGTGGTAGATCAGAAAGCCAGCACCAAACAAGCTGTCTTGTCAAGAACAGTGTCTGCAGCTAAGAGGACAGATCCATCATCTTCCAACCAGCTTAGATTAAAGCTGCCATTGAGTGGCGCTGACACAACTGTCTGCTTTTTGGTCCCTTAATCACCTGTGGGTGGGGTCCTTGCAACTGAACTTGTCAAATATTTAATATAGTTATTTTGTATGGCAGAAAGCCTTATTGAGAAGTTTCTTGATGCTTTTGGAGAGGGCAAGTGCCAGTGCCATTTCCTGACCCCAGCCCTTTTCTGTCCAGAGCCCTCACCTCAGGCACAGATGTGCCACGACCCAGGCACAGCTAAATGCCTCATCTCAGGACACCCCAGCCAGGGCCAGAAGTCAGCCAACTCTTTTTGCTATTGGGTTTGACGTAATGCTGTACACAAATCTGAGATACCCTCTCAAGCATAAACCCGCTTGTAATTTTGTATAATATTCTTTTTCCCCAGTAGGTGGAGCGCTAAACTCCGTTTTTAGGAAGAAAGCCCTACCTACAGGGCTTCCAGTAGGTCCGTATCAGTCATTTAATTGGGAGAGTAGCTTGAGAAGCCGTATACCTCGGCAAGCCTCCCGTGGTTCGAGATTTCTTTTCAATAAGCCATTAGCTCTTTCTACCAGCCCATTTGATTGGGGGTAGCATGGGGTGTGAAACACCCATTGAATTCCTTCTTATTTTACCCAATCTTGCACTTCCTTGCATGAGAAATGCAAGCTCTTACCACTTTGGACAGCACCAGTGGTGGGGAGACCCTCCAGCCTTGTGAGGGTGTACTGATATCCCACGGAGGATTTGAATCAATTTGCCAGGTAGCCCATAAAGCTTTCCCTTCATTAATAAGTAAAGGCAGTGCTTTAGCAGGATGATCTGCTTGTAATTTGAATCTCCATTCTGTAACAACAGTTTCACAAGTTTTCCTGTTTGTCAGCCTGCCCTTACTCTGTGCAGCAACATGAAGCTCTTCCTTACCAGCATGACCTCAGCTTTGATGTAAACGTTCTCCTAATGGATACCATTCAGGATTTAGGGTGATTTTTCTAATTGCAGTTTTCTTCTACTCTTTGATTCCACTTAGTGGCTGGCTGATTATCTTTAGACTGAGCCTTTACATCTACTGCCGCCACCTACAGGTGTACAGCCACTTGTGAAGCAGCTCATCTGGCAATGTTTGGTGCAGCAGCTGTCAGCAGGGCTGGGTGAGAATTCAGGCTAAGGGGTGCACACCTTCACACTGCCTTGAGATACATGCCACTCATACCATCTCTCTGGAGGCCCACAGAAACCCCGCGATAATGATGCAATAACGCAACGTCCTAGACTTAAGTAATTCAATTCAGAAGTGTAAAAATGCAGTTCTTGTATTTTATCACTTTAGCAAGTACCATTATCGTTTTAAAAGCACAGGAAAAAAAAAAAAAGGAACCTTGCTTTTATCCAGAAACCTGAATGTCAGTACACAATCCCTTTCCTACCTACTCAACTACTAACTGAATAAGTACACTAGCATTTAGACATAACAGCTCCCAAAATGCTTTGATAAATTCCATTAAGAAAATAGCTAGTTTAGGAGCAATGGAATCTAAACATGATTCAATCTAAGTGTGGTACTGTTGCTGAATTGCTAAGAAACTTGATAGCTAAAGTACCATGTTTATAATATTTCACGATAAAGTATTATAAATGACCTTATAAGTAGAACAAATAATCAATATAAAACAAAAGCTAAAGAAAAATGTTAATGTAATAGGTTATCAGTTGGGGGGGGGGCGGGGGGGGGGGGGGGGGAAGGAGTCTCCCTCTGTAATATAGAGCAAGTCACGGACTTTTATTTTCAAATATTTACCTAAATAAGGAGCCAGACAGATTGGCAGCCATGGACATTTTTTTGACAACATCCAGATGAGTTAGGTACTTAACTTCCATTGCAGTCAGCAGGAGTTGGATGCTTAATGTATTTGGATGCTTTAGAAAAAAAAAAAAATCACATTAGGCACTTTACACATTTAGGTGCCTAAATATCTTTCAGCATATCACCTTTAGCTTTTAAGTGCCTCAGTCCTGTATTTGTCAAATCAGAATAATTGCATCTGCCTAATTCATAGGGGAAGAGGAAAGAGCCATAAAAGACTGAGGTGTTTGGATATTACAGTAATGGTATAATAATACCCTGAAGGGAGGATAGACTGAGGGCAAAAAGAGCAGATGTTAAGGTGCTATCAATAAGACAACACCACAATTGTGCAAGTATCAGCAACAATGAAATGCCCAGGAAATATATACGAACATATTAAGCAAATTACTCAGAACATAAGGTTATCTATTTACTTACCCATATGAAATCAGCCACTGGAGAGAAAAATCCTCCCTGGAAAAAAATAGGTTACCGCTCCCAAGTTACCTCCTGTTCCTCCAAATAAAAATACAAAGTACAGATACCTCAGTACTCTACACACTGTATCAAACCTATTGTGAATCCCTTTTCATGCTCCCCCTTGCCTGGATGTAAGCTTCTTGTCTTCTGCTTTAACACCTATGTAACTCTCCCAATCTAACAGCCACTTCTCCATCCCACTAACATGGATGACTGTCAGACCTTCCCTTTTCTCTCATGGTACCCAAAAAGCACGAAAAAAAGTCTAACAGACTTGAATCTGAATACCAGGTAAAACATCTCAAGTATAGACCAGGTTTAGTCCTAAGAGTAACAAAACCAAAAAAAAAAAAAAAAAAAAAAGAAATCACATGCCTTGACAATTCTAGGTTTGCAGGGGCAGGGAAGAAAAATATTAATAAACATAATACAGAGTCCTGTCTAGTCAAAATAAACATAATAAAACTTAGTCAAAATAAACATAATAAAAGAGTCCTGTCTAGTCAAAGGGACTGGAGGAGTTGAGGCCTTTTCCATTCTAGATTCTGCAATTGTTCAGATAAATATGCCTAAAGCTTGGTCTTGCCACAGTAGATCAAGTAAAGTATCAGAGATCAAAGTAACTTATACACTTAATTGTCCAATACTATCTAAAGTATAAAATCAATCCAATCAGTAATTCACCAAAAAAATCAATTCTGCATAGACAAAGCAGACAGTCATTATTCAATAATTGTTACACAGCTGCTATAAATGTACAATAAAGAAAAATGACCTTGAAAGCTATCAGATATGCTCAAAGACTTACAAAGCACATCTACTGCACAGCACCAAAGCCTTCCCTCAGTATAATTTTTCTTAAAGTACAAGTTACATAAAGGCTGTAATACTATTTTAGGGTGCTCCTTAAGTAGCGCTTTATCATGGCTGCCAACATGGGTCACCTCCACTGATCCTAGAGCTGCTCAGCAAAATATATCCTGCCTCCTAGCTCAGGTGACTGCAGAGCCATCATTCGTGCCTCCAACAGAACTACAACACCATGCCCAGCACTATGTCTAACACACTGAGCAAGAAACAGGTACAGCACCTTAGCAGGAACATCAACCTGTTGTGGAGGTTACTTCTGAACCTCCCTTCCCTTTCCCTCAGGAATGTCACAGCTCTCCCTCTCTCTCCACCTCTTCAGAGCTTACATCTGCTCAGCTGGTTTCTACCAGTGGCTATGCCTGCAGTGGTCAGAACACCACAAAAGGGTAAAACGCCTCTCACAGGTCCAAATACCTACCAGAAACAAACAATTCCTGCCAATATTTTCAAAATAAATCAGCATTTCATTGTCAGTCCACCATGCCTGATTGATTACATGGATTCTGTACTACTGAAGTAGTCAAGCTCAAGAATGAGCAGGAGGCCTCAATCATCCATGGACTGGCTTAAGGACCAAGATGTGCAGGTCAAACCAGTATCCATTTTGGAGCAAACCACTATTTATTAGTGCATTTAAACTCCTCCAAACAAATAGTGAGAGGTATTAAAGCTTTAGCTTTAATTCCCCTTTGTCAGTCAGAGCATCCAAGGTAAAGCATGATAGACACAGGTCACTGTAAGTGAAGTGCACCCACACAACCAGCTTTACACATGAATAATTTCAAAATTTCCTCTGGACAGCTGAAACAGTTACTAACACATCATGCCTAGATGTTTGTCTTGTTTGTCTTTTAAGTTTTTAATAAGGTCTTGAAAAACAACTTTCACTCCTGAAGAAAATTCTCAGCTGTGATAAGTCAATGTGGGGATGCTTTAGTGAAATACATTTTTCTCCATGGTGTTTACTCGTCACTAGCTGGAACATGCTGTTTTTCCCTCCTATTTGGTTTATTTTAGTCTTATAATTTCTCCAAGAAATAGAGAAACATTTATGTTCATATTTCCTCTCTGCTTCCACTTGCAGCACTGTATCAAAGGCTGGAAAGTACATAAACAAACACTTATTACTAGAACAATGTGAAAAATACAGTTTCAGTTCAATGACCAAAAGAGATGAAAAAAATATTTTCATGTCATCCCAAAATGAATAAGGTCTCCTAAGCCAGCAGGTTTATTCTTCTAGAATTTCTTATAAAATTTGCTGAAGAAGCAAAACTAAGTAGACTAGCAATATTTATGTCAAAGGTATTAATGAAGATATTCAACCTGAAGCATAACCACTCTACATTTTTTTCAGCCACAGCAGTCATCAGCTGGATTTCATCTACCAAACAAGCTCACCTTGCAACTGGAGGAGCACCACTGGTGGTACAGTAGAGTGGGAGATCCTGAATCATTGCCATATTAATGAAACATATTGCTATTATGTTAACTATATATTTATTTTCTTATTTTTTTTCCAGACTAGTATTTCTGAAGTCACAGATAGCTTTCTTTCTCCTCTTGTGGTTTACCAAAAGCGTGTTTGCCTTTGACACTCATGTTCACAGCCATCTGTCACTAGGCCATGCCACAGTTAAAGCTAAAACAACCAGCTCTTGAAAGGATGGCATAAAGGTGCACACCTAAGGACCAGGGTCTTCAAATTGCTGACATCCAGTACCACTTGTGCTGGTCACACATGTCCAGGTGCACGCAGGGGACTCTGTGAGGAAGGGCCGGGGCTGCCTCATGCTGGACACAGGCAGCTCCACAGTGTCCATGCTGAACCCCTCAGCCATGCTGAGGGCACCTCAAGGACAGCATAATTAAGAAAGGACAAAACACTTCAAGGCAGTGAAGGTACTGAAAAGTGTTACAAACAGCCGTGCGAGCACCCGAGGCTCCCCGAGGAGGGGAGGTGCTCCACACACTAGGCCAGTGCTTCCCTGCAGCCCCTGGAGAGCCCACACTGGTGAGTTAAACCACACACGCAGGGTCCACCCAGACTTTTCTGCAGGGCCCTTGTGTTTGTGCACAGGAGGTTGTGTGGATTTGAGCATTAAAGTGAAACTTCAAAGCTTCTCTCAGCATCCCTTTACTTCCTTGAGCTCTTACAGAACCCTTCTGATCTTGAGGGAGAAAAAGACACATCCAGCTAGTACATAAATAAGCTTCTGAGGAAATATGAATGCTGAGTTTTCTTTTGCTTCTTCTCCCTTTCTTTCCCCAGTCTATCTCACAATAAAAAGGGATAGTTTCTTTGCCTCGTTCATCCCACTAGGTTCAGAAGATACATAAACACACACATATACACAAAAAGATGTATAAGAGAATGAATCAGATTAATCACACAAATAGCTGTCACATGACTAACTGGGAAAACAAAATACATTAAATTCCCTCAAAATCCCCAGCTTTATAAGCTGAACCTTCCTTCACAACCCACTGCTTTATAAGCTTAAGAGGAAAGTGTGGAATAAAGTCTCGAATGTACCTTAAAAGCCTGTATCCCACAGCAAAATTTGCTCCCAACCTATACCTAACCTAAATTTTTTATTCTTAATCCCCAAGGGAATGACCTTTCACATTGTACTATTGAATTTCATTTCTATTCCTATAATCATCAAGGTCATGTAATTCTTTCTGTAGGGTCTTCCAATCCTTATTGACAAACCCTCCTGGCTCTATGTCTTCAGCAAATTGTATAAGTGTGCTCATATTTGTGCCAAGGTCATAAATGAATATATAAATAGGATTGATCCCAAAAACAATCTATTGGAAGCTCCATTAAAAAACTGTCATTGCCTGTTGCTGCGTCCCCATAAGCAGCTGCCCAACCAAACTAATGGTTCCCGAGCTCTCCTGCACTGCACCAGCATCTTAGTTTTCCAGCTGTATTATCTTCCAGAGGCTTAGTTCACTGACCTGGTTAACTGCACACCTATAAGGTTATCAGTGCTGCCTACAATATTACACTGCTACTTCTGCTAGGTCTTCCAGTAATTGTGAACTCCAGCCATATAGGTATGAAACTTATTTTTATGATCAAATCAAAACAAAAAAAATGTTAATCTGAAACAAACCTCAAAATATTCCTCTCTGAAAATACTGAATTTCTTTCTTTAAACTTTCATAATCTTCATTAAACCAACCAACTTTTCTCCAAACCTCCAACTTCTCTCCAATATTTGTCAGAGTCAACTTATTTAAAGCAAGGAACACTTTACAAATTAATAAATCTATTCAACCATTTAACACACATTCACTGAGCTCATTCTTTACAATAACCATGATTTTGAATAAGATTAATGCATATGCGATGTATGAGCATAGAACTCACTACTGAACTACATTGAAATTGTTACACACAGTAGCTATTCCTACAGTGCTACGGGGAGCTTTTTCTCTCCTTGGCTCCTGGTAAAGATCACTTAAAAACAAAAACTCATTTTCTCTACTTTCAGGCAGAAAAAGCAGTAGGTAACTTTGCTTAAGAACCTAAGACTGTAAGCTTACATGCACTGGAATTTGAAGATTGAGCACATTTGAACTCACTAAAATAAGAGTCACAGTTCTCGACAGATATGGCACCTTGATTTGACTTAAGACTTTGAACTAAGGAAAAATACATATATATTTTCATACATAGAGTAATATAAATAAATGAAGATATTCCAGACCAGAAAGAAATATTAAAAATTAGTTCAGAGACTACCTCCTATTTTCAAACTGCACATTAACTCAAAAGTAGCTACATCACTTAGATATCTAAATATTAAAAAAAAAAAATCTTCACATTTTTAAGATTTGTTTCATTCTGAATTATCCCATTTTACAGTAAAACTAATATTATACCAAAAGTAAAACATGGACTCTGTTGAGAAACAATAAGGAAATGGAAGCTTACACCTTCAAAGCTAAAGCAGGTGTTAGAGTTTCCAGTAGTTCTAACATTCAATTCTGTTATCTTTTCAGATGACCCACAACCAAAAACCAGGCACCCCACCACATCATCAATAAGATAATCTTTTTTGGTTTTCCAAGCTTTTTTTTTTTTTTTCCTCCTGAGCTGAAAGCATCAGATTTATAATTGCTTCTATTACCTTCCTCATTATAGGCCTGTAAGGCATAATGGGTAAGATGGGTCACTGGATTTTTCTTATTGCATCTTAAATACTTCAATATTAGAGACGGAAGTTTGGCTTAGCTACTAGTTGCTATCAAAACGCTGTTGAACAACACAGCCTTCACAAGCTGATTCACAGATTTCTGGCCATATATACAACTATGCAAACCACACTTAGCATATTAAGCTAGCTAGTTTTTACCCCTTTGATAGGAGCGACAAGGCATACAAACCAATCCTTGAGTATTGCAATTACAATCTCTTTCCTTCCCACTCCACATTATAAAATACTTAACTCAAGCAGGGGCATGCTACAGATTTCATCCATGCAGCTAGAGAAGATCTTACAACAAACACTGGATTCCCAAGGCCGTATTTCACAGATTACTTTACCTGAACATAACTGAAAAATAAACACAGGCTCTGCTCCCTAAGAGTTAAAAGGTCAAAAAAAAAAAAAAAAAAGAATTATTTCCTACATGTAGCTCTATGAATCAAGTACTTCCACTGTTTACAGCTAAACTGTATCGCAGAATATTATATATACATAAAAATATGTATATGCCCATATATTAATATATATAAACACATTCTGTACCTTAGAAGATCCTGAGCGTTCACCTACAAGCAGGTCAAATTCCTAGTTTGGGGAAAATGATTACATTGATGATGTATGCTCTTTTTTGTATTGACTTACCTATTTATCACCAGCCAAACAGCTCTAAGCAACAGAGACCACATTATCACTTTGCCAATTAAAAGAAAGTCTGCTCTCTGTAAACAGATCTAGAGAAGAAGAGCAAATAACATGATGTGCTGCAGGAGAAGCTTATATACACCATACTTTGCAAGGTGTTCCTCATTCATTAGCAAGAGGTACTAATTAAACAAATACTATGAAAGTTGACAGTGAGTAATTTTCAGAAGAAAAACACCCCCCTCATTAGGAGGAGAAAACAACTAATAAAGCACAATGCTAACAACTGAATATTGCAAATGATGTGTGGTCAGAAACTGACTTGTTTATATTGATACCTGAACAAAATGGAAGATAAATATTTGTGGTCATGAAGGAAGTATATAGGTATTCTTCATGGATCAAAAATACTCTTTCAGTCACTTGTTAGCCTGATATTTTACCAATTAATGTCTTTTTCAAAACACAATCAAGTCACCTGTACCTTAAGCCATATTTTTTTCTGCCAATATAAATGGATGAAGGGTTTAATCAAAATCTTAACAGTGCAACAAATTTCACAGCAACACTGCTGCATTTTCAGCCACTGGTTTTATTTTTATCCCTTGGACATGCATGGATTTGAACTAAAACTCCATCAGATTCCTTTTAACTGCTCAAATCAAAGCATGTGCTCTGCATTGAAAATTAACCTGAGTACACTGACCAAATTTAGCATGCTTGTTTTGGCAGTGTTAAGCTAATTATTTTGACCCTAATCTGTCATATTTATTCATACTACAGCATAAGAGTTTGATGATGTATTTTTTTCACCATGTAGAGTATTTCCATGCAAATTAATTAGGGCATCCCTCTAAATTTCCAGGTAGAAATTACTTAGGAGCTCACAGAATAATTCTGTGAAAATAAGTTATTTCATATTCAATTATTTAATACAATGAAAAATATTGTCAATTTATATTTGCAGTAAGATCTTCAATAAAATTTCTGAAGTATTATTTCTTAAAAAAAAACATTGCATGGTAAAACTTACAATGTAGTATGGCATTAATATATTTAGCAACTCTATTTAGATTTTTGCCAATATAAAAAAAAATATTAGAAAATAATTACTTTTTTATTCAATCTACATAAGAGCAAACAGCATACGTATTCCCTTGTTGCCATAGTCACCAGACTAACTTGCCCTTACAAACTTATTCCACAAAAATAAAATAATTATTCTTTCCCCCTTGAACTGCTTCTTTGATGTGTCTTCAAAGGCGGGTATGCAAGTGGTGAGACCATTAAATGGTCTTCCCTGATCCATTTTTTTTTTTTCCAGGGGATTGAACTGAAGATACATCCATAAAAAAGCAAATGCTCTCCTGTATGGGAAGAAATGCTCCAGCTAACAGAGCAAAAGCTTATCTTTCCAAGAGTTATTTGCTAACCTAACACATGTAAATCATTTCACAGAACCAAAAGACAAACCCAACTACATGAAAAACAATTAGCCAGTAAAGGCAGAGAGGTATAGCTGCCATTAAAGATTTACAGACTTTCATACAAGGGCAAAAAGTGCCTGCAGAGAAGTCCACTTAAGCAATCTCCAGCCTGCTGAGATTCAAGCAGAGGCTGTTGCTCCCCTCAGTATATATTAAGGATGTTAATTTCATTGCTGGTGCCTTCCCTCAAGCTGTCAGCCAGAGAGGAGCTGCTGTAGGGCCAACAAGATGCTGGGTGGTCCCAACAGTGCTCCATAGCAGACAGCGAGGAGACCAGCTCTACATGCCTGCCATACAGCAGTCAAACTTGCTTTTTACAGAGAATGTTGGAATTTCTAATAAAAAAACACATTCCCATGTGACTTTTGTTACTCTGGAGACAAAAAATGAACAGAGCATCCCTGTGCCAGGGGATTACCTACATCTCCCAGGAAGGTGGGGGACCTGCATGAGGCTTTGCTCTCATCTGCCAGCCTCGTCACCTTGTTGGACCCTTTTTACCCCATTGATATATAGTGAAGAAACATAATTACAGCAAGTTATAATAATCTCACCACTTGCTTTTTAAAAGGATATGCTTTTTACCTGACAGGGACTAACTCTTTATGCCGTGTAATGGTAAAATATTTCAGGGAGTTCTCATAAGGAAGCATAGAAAGTGAATGACATAATACTTCATTTTTTCACCTCCCTCTCTGATTTAAAGCCCAGCCTTTTGTGATGTCTCCTGGCTTTGCTCAAGTCTCTTCCTATTCATTACAAAAACCTACTTCACTTTTACAAATATCTCACTAAATCAAAATCTTCACCTTGCTAGCTGGAAATGGTCTTTTACCAATTTAAGCCTAGTGGATGATCTAAGTATTAATTAATCCAATAATTTATGCTAAAATACCCACATAGAACTTTGAAATAAATCTTAGTATGATCACAGGGTCTGTCTCAATCTGCGAATGGAAAGAAAACGTGCTGTCACACCAAACTTTTGCTATCAAGTACTTGCTATGAGCAACCATGGCTGCAACCAGCTTAAAAGAGCTACCACACACACACACACACACACAAAAAAAAAAAAAAAAAAAAAAATTATAGGTAGTTAGGTAGGTCCTTAAGCAGCAAAACTGATGAAACCTGTTTGCAGGTGTTTCTGAGCGTGGTCTCCTGGCTTCCTTCAAAGGGGATGGAAGTTGCATGTTCTCTGAGCTCACACTGACATTTTCCTCTGGCAGCATTAGCAGCTTCTCTATTTTCCACTTGTCCATGAGTTCCTAAATTTACAGGAGCTTATTATCTTGAGACCACTACTTCCTATGCAGTGCTAAAATCTCTGACTGAATGACCGTATCCAAAGCTATGGGAAATATAATCGGTGTTCCCCAGGAAAACCTCAAAAGCCATAGATTTTCCATATTTAAAAATTGGTGACTGTTCAATTCCAGACAAAACATCTTTAGAAGAAATGATAACATCCAGTGAGCCTAATTTACATCTAGTTAAACTGGAGAACTCTTTCATGAGTTCAGGGGCCTCAGCTTACACCAAGAGAAGTAGATGCAGAACCATTTCCTTAGGGTTCTTTTTCTCCTGCTTGCTGAATGATGTTTCTGTTTCAGGAGGAGTAAAAAGCTTATCACCTACATGTAGGGAAGCTGACAGCAATCTAGATATGACTAAATTTTATGTCCTAAAAACAAACCAAGAAAAGATTGCAGCCAATGAGTACTTCCCAAACCACTGGGGGAGCAGGTAAGGATGAGCGTAGTTCCTTAACTTGTTAGACAGATGTACAAGTCCTGGGCTACTTAGCACATCTCTTAGAAGTTATGTATATTTAAAATTTTTGCACCCAGTCTAATGTTACATTTTGTAAACATGACATGTAGTGCATCTAGAAAACAAAATTCTAACTACAGCAAATTGAATTTCATTGTAATTTATTACTGGCTTGTCTGGCTTTCTTTTCATCTGAAACCTTGTTTGCCTGAAAGGGGACAGAGCCTTCTCCACAATTTATCTTTTATGGTCTGTAAACCACCCTGTATGCAATAATTTCAGCTGCTTCTTTTAGGAAGGGAAATACAACATTCTGTTCAGTCAAGTGCAATAAATATCACAGGTTTGTCTTCTGGATATTTCTATTACAGAAGAGAAAAGCACATTTAACCTATGAGCACAGGTTACTAGAAAACCTGGGGAAATGAAACCTTGCAAGGTCACCTCCAAAAAATGACAGAGCACTGTTGGTTTAGCGATGTAAGAGACTTGGGGGGGGGGGTTCTTCAGAAAGAGGAGAGTTGCTTTTTTAAATCTCAACAACACTTCTAGGAAATCTATATTCTTTTATTGTTTTGTAGCCAGGCTTTATATCTCTGTGTAATGTAAGCTGACAAACTCAGGTGCTTTCAGATATTATCAGTGTACTGAATCGTTCTCATCTTAAGAGGTCTGGACAGAGCTAAGGGAAACATTTTTTTTTCTCATCTTAAACCAGGAAAAAGTTTTGTAAATACCATTATGTATATATTCAAAAGAGGCAGGTGTTTCTTTTCAATATTTTGTAGAAGTTTTATTTTGACTTCAGCTTATTTTTAGAAATATATTAATCATCAATTTAAATTACTAGAGAATACTAATTATGATTTTTTTTCACAAAATTTTAAAATATTCCCACAATTTCAAAGCTTTTTTTCTCTTAGTTCATGAGTGAGGCAATACACTGAAAAGAAACCTTCCCCAATTTGACAGCTCAGTATTTTTCAGTTATGCAGTTTTGTTACAAATATTTTCCCTGATTCACAGTAGCATCAAATGCCATAGATTTTAATGGGAAATTCAGGCAGCTAAAAGCAGGTCAAATTAGGTTATCAGCTCTTCAATTATATTCCTGGAATGACTTTGGCACTTAAGAAAAAAGATGGCTTCGATCGACATACAAAACTGTCCAAATTTTGCAATACTCTCTCCTGTGACCTTGGCCATATCAGCTAACATAAAACCATGCTCTGGCAGGAAAGGCATGACATCCACTGACCCTGCTCAAACACCACCCAGACAGAAGTGTAACCAGCAGCGTCTTTCATGCCATCCTATCTGCAGTGGGGATTGTCAAAACCAATGTGGTTAGGCATGCATCTTTCCCCAGCAAATGCTGGATCACCACTTCCTGTCAAAAAAAGCTGACTAAGCGACTAAATTTCCTCTTCCATAGAGCGAGCAAGTTGTTCATCTCAAAACGATATCGCAGATCGAAGTACCTGAATGAGTACTTTGGCATCCTTGGAAGCCCACATCCCTGGTGGGATTTCAGAAGTACAGCAGTGCTTTAAAAATATCCCACTGATCTTCAACAGAGTGTAAATCGCATTTAGGATATTTGAAAATCCATGCAAATAATTGTTTTGCACTGTCTCTGCAGTATGGAAAGGCCAATTTAAAAACATAATCTTTAGGTCACTGCATCATTTTAAATGAGAATTTTAGAATTGCACACGTTAACAATAAACACTTCCACACAACTTTTTCTCGCAGAACTTCATCCTCTTCATTTCCCTTTTATTTAGTAACAGACACTAGAAATCTAAAAATATGCTAGGAATAAATTGTCTGATCTACTCCTTTTATCTTTTTAAGGAAGAAAATAAATGTTAGTATGAAGCAGATGAGAAGGAATGAAGAAGGCATGAAGACAGCTCCGTGACAGAGACCTGCGTACACCCTCACGCCTTGGTAGCACCAAAGCAAGGTAAGGGACCCTAAATATATGCCAATAAATGTTGCCACAAATCTTGACCACCAACACAACAAATTGTAAGAATGACCCTCAGGGATCACCTCTCATATGGTGTTTAATTATCTTTCAAGCCTGAATGCCAGATCCAGAGGGATCACTGTATGGCCCCAGCATACCTAGAAGGGAGCAAAGCTGCAAGTTTGTTTTCACATTTTTCAGAGAATTGTTCTAATTGGCAAGGAGGAATAACTGAAAATGGCAGGAGGGAATGGGGGCTGCCTGCGCCACAGCTCTGTGCTAGGTAGGGAAATGGCTTCTGTCATTTCAGGGCCTGTTACACTGCCTGTCCTGTCTCTCCTGGAAAAAACTGGGTGATGATCCACGCTCTTTCACGTCCCTTTGGGGCACAGAAATCCACTCTCATTTAGCTCATCTAAGCAAGAAGAAAGATTTGGGTCTAACAGCAGAACTGAGCCCTGCTTTGAGGCCCAACAAGATTTCTGCATGGATGTAAGCTGAGCAGTGTCATATGGTGATCATTAGGGCCTGAGGATTTTGAAGCAAAGATATTTGCAAATTAAAATAAATGTCTCAATCCTATCGCAGTGTCTTAAGAACACAAGAAAAACAGTGCCGACCCATTTAGGCAATAGCTATCTGAACTCTCCAAAGCCTCTCCCAAGAAGTATGTCTTTCATCTCCTCCTGTTTCTGAGATTACTGTGTGCTGACAGGAGTGTTTTGGAGTGATCTTAAAGTGCCTTTAAAGGATGACATGGGGAAATAAATAATTCACATTTTTCTTGAGCGTTTCTTTAGTATCTCAGCTTACATCTAGAGAGTTTTTATGGAGTGCTCACCTGTACAACGGGCTGCGCTCTCTGCCAAGTGTTTTGCCCAAATGACTTTTGCATGTTCTCCTTCAAGTGCAACAATCTCAAGCTTTTATGTCCCTGGTGTGGTCACATGCCTGCTAGACAAGGGATTTGTGTCCAAATGACTGGCACTGTTGTCAGGAAAACCATGCATGTTTTGTGATTTAATATGTTATGTTATATGAGATTTTAATAAACTGTGAAAAAACAGGAATAGCGTGAATATGGGAATAAACCATGCTGGAGAATTTTTGAAACAATCAGATAAGATTTAATAATAATACAGAGGGTATTTAATAATAATACAGAGACCAAGTGGTGAAGTCCTGAAATCACAGCTGCCAGCATATCTCAGACCAGCAACAGGTAATGCCAACAAAATCTGTGAAATTAGTCATATATGAAGAAAATTATTTATAAAAGAATTATATATGTTATGATTCTGAGTGAGTAAATGATATTTTCTGCATATCTCTCCTTGCTAACATGTTCCACATCAAAAGAAATGTACATTTCCTGCTGAAAATGCTAGCTGTTCTGCTGCCAATTTGGGGGGTAAAATACTCATTTTTAACACTTGCACGTACACTCAGGATCATGCAGTAAGAGAAAGTCACAGCTAGCACATTCTGTGATGTTTTTCTGACAGTTTCTGCACAAAATACTTGTGACTAAAGATTTCAGTAGCTACTGATATGGTTTATAATCCTTTGAAGTTTCATAGGACAGCAGTCTTCTAGAAATATTTTAAACCTCTCTTTCTCTGTCTCTGTCTCTTCTTTTTCTTTATAGCATGGTCTAGGAACTCAGCCCTTAGGAGAGAAGTCTGGCTGGTGGCATCAAAATTAAAGCTTTCATGGTGCGTTATTGCGCGAGGGCATGGATTACTGTACAACTAAGATAAAATTAAACATCTTGGTCCAGTGCTGTTGAACGGTTTCGTTTTAGCTGAAATAAAGTACAGCCACTATTTTCATCTATCAGTTAACAGTCTGTTCTGCAACACCCCTTCGTCTCTGTTTGTCACCGCACACATCCATCCCTAACAGAGCAGGAGCAGAAATGAGACACTGGATGAGTGAAGCACGTGGGCTAAAGCAGACTACAAATTTCAGCTGACTGATACCCAGTCAGAGCAGCAGGAACATGGGGGTCTCTCTGCACTGCTGTCAGTGCAGCCCGAACTGAGTAGTTATACTCCCAAGGACATCTGTGAATTAACCAGGCTCAACACAAAAGTCATCAAACCAAACATGAAAGTCTGCTATCTACAGGAGATGGCAGTGGATGAGCCTCCAAGCAGAAAGTTTATGACACTACAAAAAAAAGATAATTCAGAACAATGTGAATATTTGGCTTTGAAAAGGTGACTCAGAAAGATATAATAGTGAGGACTGCAGAGAATTCAAGTTGGGAAGTTTTACCCGTCCCTTCTCAGAATACAGAAATATTTGGTTCAGATCAGAGAGGCAGGAGAGCTACCTCCCAGTACAATTCATGCTGATCCATCCCTCCCAGGAACAGAAATGGCTGTATGGAAAAGGTCTTGTAGCACACAGCAAGCAGCCAACTTGTTGGGGAAACCTGACATCTTTCCTCAAAGGCTTCTGGTGATTTCAGCTAACAATACTGAGGTTCTCTTCTCTGCTGTGTAGGCAGACGTTGTTTATAAACTGCAACTTCTCTTCAGTGCAGCGCTGTTCTTGTCAACCCAAGGCACTTTCCTCCTATTCAGCCTCCCTAAATTTCACTGATATATGTAGCAAGTGCAATCCAGTGATAACATTAGTGGTTAGAGTCTATTAAATGTTTTGTGAAAACAACTTTTAACCTCACTAATGAACTTACAGTTCCATCTAGCTTTTCAATTTACATATCAAAAATTCTATTTAACTACATAGTAGAGCACAGAGATTTATATTTCCTTTCCCAGCAGACTCTAGTATAATATCAGAGCAAAGTAAAAGAGTAAAAATGGGAAGATATATTGTACCATATTGTTCCTCCATGGTAGCATGAAAGCAATGAAAATGTCAACTTCTGCAGAAAAAACTTATTATTAAGTATTTGCAGATGGTAAGGTAAGGTGTACGTGTTGCTTTCACCAGAAGCAGCTGAAAACAGTAGCTAACTTCTGTGCAGGACTGATTTATAACACATTGTAGTGCCAGGCTGTCAGTTGACCCTTGCAGAAATACCTTATCTATGCCTGAGGTCTGGCACCTCTTTTCCCACTCCATCTCCCCGCAGGAGATTCACAGACCACATTTTTCATGCTCTCTTGCTTTTTCTGCTGCTGGTGCTGACAGTAACAAAAAGGTGCAGTGCCAGCCAGTTTCCTTAGGTTCTAGTTTCAGAGGGTGTTGTGCTTGGTTTGGTACTGATGCAGAGAGTAACCATGTTGTACACTGATGATCTAGGTTAGTTATCAAGAAACAGCAGTTTCAGGTGATACACAGTTATGGAAGGATTTCCTGGATGCGTTGTGTGTATGACCACATCTTCCAGCTTTGACTTTGGCCATCCTGGGAGCATGAAGAAGGTAAGGAAATGACATGACTGGGGCAAACTGAGAGCCCAGGCCAGTTCAAGGAGCAAGCTGGGACTCAGCGGGAAGAGAGTCCAACTGCCCCACAGGGAATGGTGACAGGAAACAGCCTTCATGAAGCACACCCAGCATGGTGCATCATTTATGAAATAGGATTTCAGCCCCTGCAAAATGAATCTGTAGGTGTTTCCTCCTCAAAACTCATTTGCTGAGAAAAAGGAGTGGTCTCTCTGGTCCTTGGAAGACTCAGATCTCTGGGTGGCAGCAGAGTGGTTCTTCCCTCAAGCTCTAAAGGGATGGCAAGAGTTCAAGGAAAATCCTTGTTTTCTAATATATTCCATTAGCTAGCTGTAGTTAGACCTTCACTCCATGCATAATTTTGATTTCTCACTCTTCTCAAGTACCTTAGGAAGCCTAGAGTTCCCTTCTAAAGCAAAACCTTCAAAGGAAAGTACTGAAATATCCTTATTAATTTATACATTTCTTTCTTGACATTTTCCAGCAAGCCCATCCATCACCATTTCTCCATTTGCCTGGCAGGTACAGTACAGGTATAGAGTATAATATCGTTGCTGAGCACAGCAAAATAAAGAATATCCAGGTGCCTTTCTGTCCTTCTATAATTACTTTTATGCTATGTCATGTTCTTTGCATTTCAAAGCTAAGCATCCATATTTTAAACAAAATTAAATACACTCTTCTAAGAGTTGTACCAAGGGCATTTCTTTAAGCAATTTACAGACAGCTGCAGTTCCAACTCCAGATAAGCACTCCTTTCTTGAAATGCTTAACTACGAGGATGAGTTATACTCCTCACTTCACTCCCTGCTGCTCTTTATCTGGCTCCTGCTTTTGTGTCAGATCAATACTGAATGCCACAAGACAAAAGGAAGATAATCAGATTGTTACTTTGCATTAGTTGTCCTACATGATAATGCCATTTAACTGTGTTTAGGAAAATCTTTTTGCTTATATGCACTACAACTCTGCACATAAATTAGTGCTGTCTCCCTGGCCAGACAGCTGCCTGTAAACATCTACAAGCTATGTTTGAAGGGCACAGTGTTCCTGAAACCTCTAGGATAATGATATGGCTTTATGAGATATGCTTTCTTACAAACACCTCCCCCTGCATGTACAGGACATCCCTGAAGGAAACCCGGTGCTTAAACGTGTCTGTAGGGTCATTTTATATGCTTCAGGGTTTCATGGTTGACCTGCAGCTGATGACCCAGAAGGACATGGTTTCCTGTAGGTACTGTGCCAACCAGGCTACCCCAAATGACACCAGATACCCATGCCCTACCCCTCTTGTCTCTGATGGCAGATTCTCCAGGGTCAGGGACTGTTTCTTTCCTGTTTTTATGTGCAGTGCCTGTTGCCGTGGAGTCCTTTATCTAACTTGAACGTTGTACACATGCATTGCTACAAATAAAGCACACTAAGAATTGAGTCCTGTTTAAATTAAACAGCTGTCAATATAATGTTATTGTATTACATATGTATTTATATATAAAAACCATCAGTACTGCTCAGACACATCTTAGTCAAGAGACAGGCAGGCTCAGTGAAGGCTTTGGACTGGAGAAGAGAGGAGAAAAAACTAGTGCATCTACATCAGCAGTATTTCTGGCCTCTCCATGAATCCATTTACAGTCATTTTCCTCTCTGTGTGTATTTTCATTGCTGTTTCATGCTGTTTAGCATGCAGATACAGACTGTGTATTTAGGAGGGCCTTTATGGACAGAAGAAATTCCTGACTTCAGCTAAAAAATAACAGTAACCTGATTTTTTTTATATTTTGGGCTTTCCCTTCTCACATGAAGTAAATGACTAAGAGGAAACTCCTCCAAACCCCCAAATTTTCATGCGGTTTCCCACAAAATCATGCATTGCCTTGGGCAAAACTGGGCCCAAACTCACCAACAGCTGCCAACTTCTACAAGGTTCACAATGAACTACATTTCAGGCTCTGTTACGAAACCCTGCTTTAAAAAAAGGCTGGAGTAAGAATCCACAGAGCCTTACATTCATTTCATATCAGATTGAATTAAAGTATCTCAGTAATTAAAGATGTAAAAGTTGTAATCACTAATGACAGCCAGAGCTGCATGGGGGTGGTCTGAAGACAGGAGTAGACCAGCCTGGGACAAAAAACTGCTTGGTGACCTGGATGCTAATTCCAGCACGAATTCCTCATGGAAAGCTAATGCATTCTTTGCATGTATTCAAGTGTTGGGATTTTTGTGCCTGCAGTTTCTGTCTGCCTCCAGCCCCTCCTGTTTGCCTGTCTGTCCTACTCAGGCATAAGCAGATATTCCAGGGCACAGCTCTGAAGTATCTGTTGAGACTGTAAAGGCAGGCATCTTTCTGATTAACAGCTTATTAAAGATTATGCATATGTCATTATTAATCAGCTTGAGAAATGTGCCATCAATTTTGCCTCCTTGGATAGCTACTCAGGCCTGCCCAAAAACATGTCCATTGCAGCCAGGCCTGTGTTAGATGCTTCTGCACAAATCCTCTTGCTGTTGAAATATGTCGCTGCTTCTGATTAAATATTCCAGCTCTCTGTATTTTACTGCATATATGGACACAGTGCTAGGCTCATAGGTGACCTGTTCTTTTCCAAAACCAACTTGCAGGACATACTACAGAAGAATAATCTCAATTCACAGGTTCTCACTTTTTAAAATTTTAAACTTTATTTGCTATGCAGCACAATGCCATGGCTTGGCTGGAGCTGGCACAGCTGGAAGGAGCCCCAGCACCTGCTCCTCTCATAAACCTACTCCGGCCATCCTGAGAAGTCAGCTAAAAGGAGAAAAACAGACCCAGTTCATCCAATACTGATGTTAAATACTCACTGGAAGCTGGAAATTGTACCATTGTACCATCAGAGGACTGCAAAAAACTTAGGATCTATGGTTCTAATATGGTGCTTCTAGGTTTTTAAGTCTCTGGTTTCCAATGAAAAACTAACCAAAAATATCTCCAGGGCTGCCGTGGAATGAATCTGAAGAAAACATCAGTCTTATTTCCAAGAAAAACCCTCACAGAAGCTCCCATAAGGGGACTGTATTTATGAGCTGTGCCGTGAGGCAGTAACAAGAGTTTTAGAGGATGGATTCAGAAACTTCTGACCATCTCACACAGTGGAAGGAAACTGCAGACTTTTAGCACCTTGTACAGCACAATTTTATGGTATTACAAATTTATTTTGATCCTTTGATGTTAAAACTAGCTACTCTGTTTTGCAGATTAGGTGGCACATTAGGTGTTTTATCACCATTTTTAGTAAAATAATCATTAATAAGACTGTATTTTCTTTAAAAGGTACTTTGCATTTTTCAAAGGGGTTTTTGACTGCAACACCCTTCTGGTCCTCTTCTGAAAGCCTTGTAAGCCTTCTGCTGCTCACCTGTTTAATCCTACAAACTGTAACAAATGAGGGGAACGGAAAGAGAATGAATATGTATTTGTTTACTTTTAAAATATCTCCACATGCCCCACGGCTTTAAGCTGGGGGAACAGGCTGTCGTGTTTAAGCTACACAACCAGCTTTCAGATTTCTTGTTCATTTTAGAGCAAAAAGCATAGTATTTATGGCATTTTAATCCTAAGGCTTCAAAACTTCAAAAAAGTTTGCAGACAACTCTTACCTTAAACTATTATTAGAATAATCTGTGCTCAAAACAAATGCTGGTTTTATCCCTTCTGATTTTCTTTGCACATCTCCACTTACAATCCCATTTGATGCTTCCTTCAGGTCAAAAGATAAGCATAAGTTTTTGGAGTCACGTTATTCTGAATCTCAGCAGGGAGAAGTACACATGGGATTGCTACTGGAGCAAATGCTCGTCAGTCTTCCTCGAGCTTATATCAGCATGAAGGCTGTATCAAAGGAGGCAATATCACATCTTTCAGCTGGAGCACATGAAGTGTTTCAAATGCCAGACAAATTATGTCACGTTTAACTCCTATATGTATGACTGTACAGTAAACACAACTTTGCTAAATTATTCTTCACTGGTGTTTTTTTTCACCCAATAATTGGTTACATTATTCTCCAATGTGAGCTGGAACCATGCTGAAATGAACCATTATGATATATTTTCTGAAGTCTTCCCTTGGTTACCAAAATCAGCTTTTACCCATCATCAACTTTTCTCTGCAGGCTGAATCTTACCTTCCTTTGCAGCATGTTAAATTTGACCTCAGTTCAACATAAAGAGCTTGTAAAATACAACAGTACATTGTTGTGCAAAGCATGATTGCTTCTACTTAAAGAACCATTTCCATTTTAGATGAAAATAGAAAACTTACAGCTTTAAAGGTAAGCTTCAATGTAAAGCACAGAGGTACTCAAAAAATATTTTTCATAAAAATCTATCTTAACCTTCCTCCCCCTCAAATATCTCTGAATGTAGACAAGTAAGGAAATCATGCTTACTCTTTTGACTTGAGGGCCCCTGAGATGAGCCAACCCAACGTTTTATCTTTCTAATACTTTTCCTTGGAACAAGATGCATCGTTGGACCCAGTGGAATAGTCACCCCTCATACACAGTGTAAAAGCTTGCATCATTTTTTTCTCTTTTTATATATTTTTTGACACATGCCCTGTCAGAGAAGGAAGTCATGCCACATGCTGACTCTGACTCTTTCATCACAGTAGCTACGCTACTTCATACCCCAGCCAACAACCCCGAATCTGAAAAGCCTTTCCATCCGCAAAGATCTTGCTATAAAATGCTACAGCTCCTTCTGAAAAATGTAGCAGTGTCTATCAATTAAGTATATTTTTATATTGTTAATTTATAGGGGATTGTACACTGTAACACCTGAATTAAAAATAAATAATGGAAAAAGAACGGAAGGAAGGAAGTCTATTGCCACAAGAGAATTTCAGCCACCAGAATTTCAGCAATTTCCGCTGGATGAGCTCTTGAGCTGAAGGAGGAGATTTCACTTCTGAAGATTTATTTAGCAAAAACAAAAAGCCCCAAACAGCAAGCCACAGCTCTACACCAGTTTTGATATGACCTCTGTTTTTCAAGCTAATTTAGCCTTCTTTAAGACTGTCTAAAATTTGCATTGCAGAAAATTTAAATAAGCCGAAACATCAAGGAAACGTCTTCTGTGTCTCAAATAAACATCTGATGTAGAAACTCTATTTTGCTTATGAACTGGCAAACCCAATTAAGGGATTTAGGATGTTACAGTGACAGATTTGGACACTAATACATATCTAAGAAACAGTCTGGCTTCAAAGTAAAACAGAGAAGCTTCTATTTATAAATATTTAACTGAAGTATTAATACAAAAAAAAGGCAGAATCTTAATTTTGTTCCCTCAGGAATTTCTTTGGAACAAAACAACTCATCAAAACTAGCAACTTCTCAATTCTCACACATATGGGGAGACTTACTATGAACATCTGTTTTCGAAGGGCTTCTGAAAATTTCCAGTTTAGCAGTACGTAACGTAGCATTTGGGTCCAGTAGGTCCTTTCCAGACTTTGCGGCTGCACCTCCAGCCCTGTCCCATCACCACCCCAGCCTTCATGCCAGCCTTTTCCAGCTGGGCAAGAAAACTCCTCGGACATGGTCCCCACCAGATCACATCTACAAAAGCAAGATCTTCCCCTGCCTGGGCTAGTCCTCCTTTTCCATAGTCACATATAGGTGGAGCAAAGGTATCTGATCTTCTAACCAACAAAAATATTCATCAAAATGACTGCAGTGGTATTGTATGTCTGTTAGGTCACTAATTACTCAAATGCTACTAGATCAGAAAGCTGCAATGAGTCTCACGGTAATTAAATAAAATTGATAAGCTGGCATTAAAACTGACATAATAATTGGCAGGCTACTAGCCTTAATTGTCCAAGATCCACCTACTCAAATGTGATTAAGGAGGAGGGAATCAGTGGGAACTGTCTATCATCACACTAAAACATAAAGCACCCATTATTTTGTATTACTTTAATGTGCTTGAACTTTCAGGAAGTCTTTCTCCCATAGTAGAGACCAGTCAAGCTTGACCTCAATGCAGTCACTACCAGAGGAATCACATCTTTTCAAAACCACTTTTGAACTCAGGTAACGAAGGGTGCTAACCCACGGTCAGAGGTAATTCCATTCCAGCAGCTAGATGGGGTCACCACATATCAGCTGAACCAGTGTGACCGTCTGTGAGTTCCCACTCTGTTAACTGAGTTAAGAACAGCGCAGAAAGGCTGATGTCTGGCATCTTCCCCTTCCCAACGTGGCTTCGTGAGGCTGCGGTGCAGCAAAAAGGAAATGCAAGGCAGCACTGGGGTGCAGTCTCACCATGGAAACCTGCACAAAACCCAGATGTATTCAAGCCTCCCTTTAAACATTAATTTCTTCTGAATGTACACATAGCAGAACTGTCATTGCTCTGGTTATTAGTAGTTATTTATCAATTACGCCCAGGATCTGCAACAGACTTCAACAATTCCTCCCATTTTACCATTTGATTCCATTCATATTTCATCAGCATGTACTACGGCATGCATTATACATGCTATGTATTCCTCCAGCACGTTCGGGATTCTACAGAGAAATGATGTCCCCAGTGAGCCCCAGAGTCAGGCTCCGGGAAGCTGTATTACTAAGTTGCCTAATAAGATCACTTGACACATGTTGATTACACTCAACAGCATCACCTTTCATTTGATCAGGAAACTTGGATCATATCCTGCCTTCAGGGAAAGAAGTGCAAAATCATCATAAGTCGCCACTAAATATAAAGCTACGTTATTAAGAAACATAACTCAAACTCTTTCAGCAGAGACCTAGCCAGACAGATTTTCCAACTCTGTGGCATTTGTCAATGAAAGGCAAGCAAATCAATCAAACGTGGTTGGTAAGGGAAGATTTTCATTAGATGTCTTGCTTATTTTTTTATCGCTACTGTTTTTCACACAGCAATGAAGATAATAGCTACATCAGTTCATTACTTTGGCAATGCAAAGATAATTAAAAATTATTCATACTAGTGTAATTTATACATAATTTTCTTCCAGTTTTAGATAATGTAAATAATATAAATCCTGGCTGAAACTCTTAAAAAAATTATTTGAGCACAGAACTGCTACAGTAATGTTTTGCTCATATTAAACAAACACAAAGAAAACTAGGCATTGGGATATTGTTTTTTGAAAAATCCATAAAATGTATCTAGGGGCAGAAAGTGAAATAGTCTGATTTAAAAAAAATCTCTTGGATTGCCAGAACCATTATTAATGAAGACCAAAAATAAATTCAAATAGGAAATTAGAGGAAAAGTGGCAATTTTAAAGCGGGACATTTACAAGAGAGAATCAACACAGTAGTAATGAAAAGTACGTGATCCCAAAAGGCATTTATTCCAGGTTCTCCCGCATCCAAATGACGCCCTTCCATCGCTGCTCTCACTGCAGCACAGAAACAGGAGGAATTGTGGCCAGAAGCCACCCTTTCCCACAGCTCAGTGCCACCAGCAAAAGCACAAAGAACAGGGAGTAACATAAGAGTGTTGTTCTATGCCTTGCCTGAGAGCTGAAGGCTGACCTGTAGCTCGTAGGATACCTGGAGATTTGGCAGCAAGTACTAAATTCTAGGTGATGCTTTGGAGGCCATTCAAGTTCAAACTTTGGAAGGGTTTTGATGCATTTTCCCCACCAAGGGCTTTCCCTCATTCAGGTGTGATTCATCTTAGATCCAGTTGCCTTACTTAAATAGCATAATTGTATCTTTATGTCAGAATTCAGAACTCACCTATCCAGGGACTCCGTCCTCTTAAAATCAATGGGATTTTTGTCACTGGTCTTTAAATTGAACAAGGTTGGGGGTTTTGAGATGGATCATACAAGGATGTGCGATGCTCCTTCCCTGGGTCATTTTGTTCAGACACCTTCTACTGTGAGCAAAGAGACTGCTAGACACACACAGTGTAAGAGGACAAAGTGATTATTTATTGGCTAATACACACAAAACTGATAACTAGTACAAACAAGCAATTCTGCTAAGGAATAAAATGTTCTCCACTCAGGTGAGACACCCAATGAGTTTCTGCTGACCACGGAGTTGTCTTTCGTTGGGTAAGGATGGGTTGAAATGGGGCAACACTTTGTTTTGCTGAGTTTCCACCTTCTGATTATCTTTTTTTCTCGGGGTTTTATAAACTGCTGTCAGTACTTTTCCTCCCAAATATTCTTCTATTTCTGCAGCTGTCCTTCAGGTGTATTGAAATGAGACAGGAATCCTCAAAGTCTCATTACCTTTAGCACTAACTCCTCTGCAGCCTTGCACAAGCCACTTATGTTCACTTTGTCTCAATGTCCACTCTGAAAAGGAATTAATCATTTTAACTGTTCATCCTGTTGGCATGTTGACCATTTGGTAAAGTGTCTCTTGAAAATGTAAACTGTCTCCTACAGAAAATTCTAAATTCTAAAATTCACAGATGTTACTTGGGAAACCAACATGTACAAGAAAACTTCTGAAAAGAGTAAGTTTTGATTAAATAATGATTTGGGGAGTAGTTAAAAAAAGGATAAGACCAGTCTATTACCCATCTTTCGTTGCCATCTATGTACTCTATAACCATAATGAAGAAAATAGTTACATCAAATAGTCCTGAATTTAGAGGAGTAATTAGAGTGATTTTAATACTTCTTACTACCTTCATTTTCTTGGAAATTAACAGCATATTTTTAAACATCAAATTGAGAAAACACTAAGAAACTGAAATGCAATATTTTCAAGCAAGCCCCTTACAGAAAATAGTTACGGTACTTTATCTCTTTTTCCTAGCCTTTTCTTTTGAAAGTTTCATCAGCTCGGCTCATTACCGCTACCTTTTGATCTACATGAGAGTCCTCAGCTGGAAGTAGGATGAAAAATACAATAGAAAGATAAAAAGTTAGCACAAAGTAAGGCACGATCCCACAAGACATGCAGATTCTTCCATCCCTTCTAGGCTGCCTCTGGTTAGATGGGAGGGAATATTTTTGACAACCTTGCCACCTTTGCTAGTAATTTTAATTTTCTCCTTTTTTTTTTTTTCTACTCTGTGAAGTAAGACTTCAGTTTACAACAGGGCTCTACTTTAGCTACGTCTTGAAAGCTCCCAGCTGCTAACAATGGCATTTAGCCAGTGGCTGGCAGACAAGAACTTTGATGCCTCCATAAACACCTTCTGGCTTAAAACCATGTATTTGACATCTTCAGCCTCAGAGGCAGATGATGATCACTCCCAGCCTGGATATTTTCTTAGAAACTCAAATAATGGAGGTAATGATAAAGGAAAAGAAAGCTACTTGTGTGGTATACAGTGAGTCGATGCCCTGAAAGACTGGCCTCACTCATAAAACAAATATACCTAGGGACCCTGCTTTCTCACTCCATTATGCATTAAGAGGGCTTATAATTGATTAATGAGGTACAAAGCCTCGACATTTTACTTTTACTGAACATTTTCATGTGACAACGCACAGAGGTATTTCCATTATAAGTAGTCTTTGGTGGCAGAAGCAGTTTGTATCCATCTCGTGCACTGCCTGCCACATGCTGGGCATGACTCCACGTCAGAGGGGGTATTCACCACTGTTCAGCAGCAACTTTATTAGACAAGTTGCCAAGAGAACCTACACATTACACCAAAGAAACAGTCACCCTGCCTTTCCCCTTTATGTATTTGCAGTTTGTATTTATCTTTCAGTGTTCCAATATGCAACTTTCCTGAGACATTTCCTTTAAGACATTTTATTGTTTATTTATAGCAATTTAGCTACTTTATCAGCCACTTAAATGATATATTTGCTCAGGTACTTCATCTGGAACATGATTTCTTTTATGTCTATTAATCTCCACCGCACTTTCTACAGCAGGATTGTAGCTACTCAATAATTTAAGCTTTGACATGATGAGACTTTGTCTAACATTCACAGAACTATTCCGGAGAACTCTCTCATTATCACTCGCTGCTCTATAAATGCTATACTGATAGGTATTCAATATTTCATTTTAAAACATTAAAATCTGAATGCAGCTTGTGTAAGCATGATTACACCAGTCATTATTGCAAGCAGTTATTAAACAGAAATTCAAGTTTGTGCAAAACTGTAACGCTACTAATTTCACTCCTTTGCTCTAAACTTAGGTATCATTAAAGACTGATCTGCGACGTTTCAGATACATACTGTCTGCTTTTGCCACAGTAACAACAAAGAAGAAATAGTGGGAAATAATGAGCACGTTGTGCTGCTCTTCAAAAAATAATTGAGCTGAGCAAGAACAATGCTCAAGAATTGGTAGCTTTTTTTAAAATACTGCACCATAAAACTAAAATTCTGTCCAAAACCCTCTGTATCAAGTCGCAGGCACTTTTCCAAAGTCTGGCAATGTGTTTTTTCTGCAGTGTGTGCAGCATTCTTCAAATGAGAGTATACGGTACTTTCTTTGATTACAGTTTAAATGTGAAACATAAAAAATTTGACACTTAAATGTGTTTTCAGTCAAACTCAATCTTTTTTTATTTCTATGGCATGTAACCTGGGCCAGCTTTATTTTATAGGGATTTGTATTCAGAGTACTTAGTGGATGACATATGCAGAAAAAAATAAAATAAAATTTATTAATCTTTCTCAGTCTGAGAAGCTAAGTTTTTGAAAATCCTGCTGTGATGATTTTTTCCTGTATCAGAATTTGGTGCTAAATGATTTTAAATTGACGTTAGCAGATAAAAAATATGTTTCAGAGGGAAAGGGGATAGATTGGATGAGATTTAAAAGCTTTTTCAAATATTCCATGTAAACAAAAAGGTAGATATGCTCTGTAAAAGCAATTTTAATTACAGAAATCTTCTCAGGCAGGGTGACCCCAATTGTCTATAGCTGTCCTGCAGCATCAGGAGCATTACTTCAGCACACCACCTGCCACAGAACACTCCTTCCAGAACACTTCTCTGCCCAAACCTATGAACACAGGTAATATTATTCAGAGCTGTAAAACATTGCTAAAGAGCTTCTATCTTAAAATGGCATAAGCTGCTCAATGGGTTTCTTCAGTAAATGTGACCTTGCTTCGGATGCACCTACTGTCACCCGAGATTTCTGTAAATCACCGAGGCTAAAGAAGCATCCAGAGAGTTTAGGATATGCTTAGAGAGGAATAAATACTGTGAAAAATAGAAAGACACCAATATTTCCTTAATTATTTTATGGATTTGTTTTCACTGAGCTTTTGTTTGCCCTCCACAAATATTTGCATAATCGAGTTTCAGAGACATTAATGTTCCCAGCAAACACATTACAGCTGTTGAATTTTAAAAGCTGAGATTTTTCAAACTCCAGACTAAACCTATACAAATAAATGTACTTGTGGATGTAAACTGAGGTTTTACTGAGGGCAACCACAGGGAATTCACAGCTCAGAAATTATCACCAGAAAAGCAAGTCCTGAGTAGCTTGTATCTGGGCTTTAAACAGACAAATCCTTTGTTATTATGACTTCCAGTAGATAGAAACTTTGAAAAATCAGTGAAAATATTTCTTGTATGGGGACAGCACTGTCACCTCCAGGTTTAAAGTAAAAATCAAACTGAGTCTAACACCTGCACGATGAAGACAATTCACATGGGTCAGACTTGTACAACACACCACCAGCAAGCACGCCTCCTGAGGTCACGGAGTAGCTCCGAGCCATTTCCTTCTCTTCCTCCTCTTGTTACCACTGACTCAGTATTTTCCTGCCAGTTGTCAGTCTTTCTATTTTTGCTTCTTTTCCCAAAAAAATACAGCCACCCCAGGGTTCCTGTGTGGAATCTGTGCCTGGCTGAGTGCTGCTGGCCCCAGAGGCAGCAGCTGGTGAGTCTGCCCCAACTCTGTTCTCGGCTCCAGCCATTGGCCCTGCGTCCTGTACACACAAGGTCACCTAAGTGATTATTGATATGTGTATAAATTACAGCAGGAGAACTTTCAGTCAATCATTGCAGATGCTTTTATGGGTTCAGATTAGCAGGGGAGGGAGAAAAAGGATCCTCCCAAGCAGCAGAAACTAATACGTCCCAGAAGGGGATGATGTGCGGCAATTTCCTTCCGGCCTCACGGAGGAGCAAGGTTAGGTAGGACGGAGACAGCAACCAGCCTGCCATGCTGCTCGGCTCTGCACACACTGGATTTGCTGGTATGGGTAAAATGCGAGTGATGGGAAAGCAAAAAGCTCTGTGAGTCGACTCCTTTCCAGCTCAGGAGCTGTGACTGCAACCTCAGCACATGTACAAACTTACACTGCCAACAGGCAAACAGGTTAAAGAAAAAAGTAATAAAATATATCCTCCCTCCTCTAAATTTACCCAAAAAAGCTAAAGTAAGCCTGAAGTCCTCCCTCATGCATTTACACGCTGCTCAGCAGGAGCAGCCTCAGCTCAGGTGCTGCCACTCCAGGTCTGCGCTCACAAGAGGCTGAGCACAGAGGGAAGCGCGGGTGCTCCCTGGCCCCCTTCCTGCTCCCTCAGTGAGCCAGTGAGACAGAAAGGCAGAGAGAGGCAGGGCTTGGCCCTGTTATCGCACATGAGGATGTGTAAAAGCTGGCTTTTAAAATGATGCTCCTGTCTGCATGTCACCTCTGCAGCAAATATGAAGAGAAATGTTTGTGGCATTAATCCTGAGCTGGCAGACAGGGGTGGATTGCAAGTTGAGTGTTTGGTGCTCTAAAGGGAAGGGGGGGAAAAAAGATTTCTTTTCGGTGTATAGCTTAATTGGGAAGTTAGGGATTCTCCTGCCTATGCAAATGCTTTCACAAAACAAAACAAAACAAAAAAGTTAATTTTGAAATGTTAACCTGCTGTTCATCTGTAATACCCAGGGAAAATTAACCTGACGGGTAGACACTTGCCTTACACTGCTGAAACCACAAGTTTTGAAGCATAAATAAGGCTGATAAACCAACAGCGCTTAAATGAAGTTTCTTCATGCCTTGAGTGTTGCATCGATGAGCAAATCCAGAGCAGGACATGGTGAGGGGCTGGGTCGCTCTCTGTTGTTTCCCCCATGGCAGGGGGATCAGCCTCTGAGCACAGCTCCGGTGCCTGTGCAGCTCCCCCACCACTCCCGACACCAAGTTCATCTTCTTTAATGACATAAGCTTCAAAGTGAATTTGATACTAAGTGCTGGCATGTGGTACTGATTTCTCAAGCTATGGGAAAATAAAATAACCTAAATGCTGTCCTTTAACATAATAGCATCAATTTGTCCACACTTAGCAAGCCATTAAGCACCTCCAAAGTCTGCTGCTGTAAATCACAGAGGCTTGCATGCTGCCGTTAACCAAATAGCTTTCAGTTTGACTTCTCCACAATTGTGTTAACACAGGAATTGGTAGAAATCTCTGAGCAGAAATGTCACTGGTTTCCTGTCTGACATCTTTTACATACACAGGTAGCTCTGGTTTTACAAGAAATAATGAACTGTTATTATTGGAATATTCATTTTTACAAGTTACATGAATTAAAACATCACAGAATAAGTTTAAAACAACTTACTGTTATGAAGAGACTATGAGTTTAACTCCTGCCCCTGCCATTGCCTTTCACAGTGCTAAACCACCATTGCACAGGCAACTTAATATAAAATAATTTTTATATCCTTGAAAAACATTTCCCAAGAGGGAAAAACTACATAGTTATTAACATAACTTTCCCAACAAACTTGTTTTTGTTACTGTTTCTGTTACACAAACCAAGGGGCCCAGTCATAATGAACTCTATGGTTTTGGGTTTTTTGGGGGGGGTTTCTTGCCCCAGTTGCCCAACACTTCCAAAACTTCATCACCTGAGATTTGACAACTTTCTTCTAATTTGTATCCTAAACAAAAGGCTGGGAGAAAGGTTTCCTGGCTCCTGTTCTCTCTTTAAGGCTGAGACTTTCTGCAACGATCTCAGTGCAGCTGGCCAGATCTAGCAATGCAATCAAATCTAGCAGGCAGCATCTCCAGGAACTTTCTTTAGCTGAAGCTCAGCTGCAATACCCCAGCCCCATCTCCTTGACCTGCAGCTGCCTACACCAACTGCACTCAGACCCTATCTGCCCTCCGACTCCATCCCACTCCCCTTGGGGTGCCCAGCTGGGGTCAGTCCCACAGGTCCCAGCCCACAGCCCTGCCTGCCTCTTCTTGGCCAGCACCAGGAAGCAAGCATTTCAGAGCACAACACACTCAAACTATTCCACAGGTTAACTTCAGGATGAAACAAATCCTGCCCTCGCTCACGGCAGCTGCATTACGTTAACAGCTGAAGACCGTGGGGTCCTTCATCGAGCAGAGCACCGACTGCCGCTGTTGCCTTTCCTCAGGTGCCCGGGGTTGCTGTGAATCACTCCTAACTCCCTTCACTGCAAAACGAACCTGCATGCCTAATTGCATTTCTTTGAAACAAGAAGCCCTTGAGGCATTCTGCTGCTGCCAGGTACCACATTTTGAGGATCACAGAGGTTAATTCGCAGGGCATGCCGATGACTCCTTCCTCCTGGCACATGCTGCCAGTGGCACTGGGTGTTGTCAACACACATGAGAAGACAAAGTTATTGATCCAGAAAACTGTCAGATGATTAACACAGCACAGTCACTAACCTGGGTGTTGCATGATTTAACATTTATAAATCTTTCTGAGGGCCTGAAACAAAAATTTTAGAAATGAAAGGTCCTAAATATATCCTGAAGCAATGTTTAGTTGGGGGACAGCATGCAAATCTTTCCATGCTCAGTTTAAGAATGAAATACTGAACAAGATAAGCGCAAAATTATTTTTACATGTTTTAGTGGAACAGTTTTGGATTACAGAATGAGGAAGATTAAATTTTCCGTGATGTGATGTCCTTTCAGGAAGTGTTATCTAACACTCACAGACCCGTATCTTAAGTGGCTTCAGAGAGAATCAAACTTAATGCCCTATTTCCTAAAGTAATGATTTGGTGTAGGAGAATTATATGATTACAACCCAGGAAAGTACTAACCTATTATTAAATACAGTTCATCATAATGTTCATGTGTTTTTGTGTATATTAGTTTTACAATGAGTGCCTTTTCTAAATTCCCAGCATTATCGTTAAAAGTTATAAATTGCAAACATATTAGAATACAGTGGGATGCGTGCGTGGCTTTATTTATTACATGCATAAAGTCTGCAGCACAGAACCTGTATATATACTTTAACATATGCAACTATCGAGCAGCTTTTTTCTAATTGCTTTTAAGCTTTTATGAAATGAGCAGAGAATTAAGAATGCAAAGTTCTGGAGGCACATTAACAATTTGTATGTGCAAGGAAGAGCCAAGACACGTATCCTGCTGCCAAGTTTGTGGCTGGCAGTGAAGCCAGGCTCCCCTGTGAGGACAGATCCCGACCACCCCGCTGCTAGGAAGTACTGGGCCATCACCCCTGGGATGCACTGTGTGAACACGGCATGCTCACAGCACACACATGGGACTGGAGAGCACTTTGTCCCCTCTTTTGTCCCCACTTCCTTGTTTTTTAACACATCTTGCTTTTTTAATTAGCTGTTTTTCTTCCAGTTGGTCCCAATCAAAAGTGACCTAAATAAAACAAACCTTCATGTTCCCTATGACGTAGAGCAATTGCATTGTAATAGATGGGAAGGGGAAAATATAAATATTCCAGTATTTTTTTCCTCATTCCTACAGCTTTTTGTTTGTAACTGCACATCTTACGATAAAGGAATGGATGTCTATAGAAAGAACGAAGGCACCGGTTCTGCTGTGGTGGTACAGATGTTGGCAGGGAGACTGGAACAGAAAGGTAATAGGTGGAAATGGGAAGATTTAGAGGTTGTGGTTAGCCTTTACATTTCTGCTGAGAGACCTGCAATACCCGACTACACTAGAAAGCTTGTTCTCCATCGTGGCTGTATGTGTGGTCCATAAAATACAAATAAAACTTGCCCGCAACTCCCCTCAACCCAAACTTGATCAAAAACAGCTCCCTAGAATGGAAGAAAAACAAATTATGAGGATGCACAAGAGCCCAAAATACTTTCAGGGAACAAGACCCAAGGCACCTCTATCCTGCTGCAAGCCAAGCTCTCCGCTTGGTGGGACAATCACTGCTGGTGTCCCCAACCCACTTGCTACATGCCTCCAGACAGAGCCTCAGGAACAGGACAAGCGTGAGGTTCCCACTTTGTACCTACATGAAGACAGAGCTCTGCTTTCTCCTAAGGCTGCATTTCAAGACAGCCGCATGGAGCTGCAGCACCAGCTGCACCAGTGGGAACATGCAGCACGGGGATGCTCTGGTCATCTGATGCCTTAATCAAAATACCATGCAAACCTCTTAGTTTTAACTGTATCACTTTTTTTTTTTTTTAACATTATTAAGCTGCCATCATCTGTTGCCCCAACAATATTCCTTGTGCCCTTCGTTATATATCACTCTGGATAATTCATAATTGAATGTTTGCTGAGATTATCTGTTAGTGACTTGGTTTTGATATAATGGATTTCAGAAAGACTGTTCTCATTTTAAGGGATTTGCTTCCCAAGCAGCTGGTAGATTTGAACCATTCCCACACACGCACAAAGCCTGTTTTGTGCACATCCTGTGGGCATTTAGAGATCAAACTACCTGAGGTTTCAACCTGAAAAGCAACACCAGGCTGTCTTCATCAACACGGCCAGCTACATATTCGTATCCCCCTGGCTTTACGATGTGAAGAGCAGCCTGCAGAAGCAGGCAGATGTTTGCAGCTGAGGTGCAGCTTTGGCATTGAAGTCCCAGTTGCTGTAAGCACATGAAGTTCGCAGGGACCATCACAACCCCCATTTAAATATGTGCTCCTCAACCTAAGTGTGAACAAGAGAACTACTAGTAAGCCACTATTCATCAATTAGTGAGCATTAAAACACTGCTACAATAACCTGAAACATGGAAATTCCTGATTCTGTTCCTGGATGCTGCCAGAACTTGCAGCAGAATTTTTGCTGATGGCAGATCTGCACTTGCCTTTTATAGTTTACAATCTAAAAGCTAATGAATAAATAAAAGTGAAAGGAAGGCAAAGAAGCAAGAGTAGAGTAAAAGTGGATAACATACATATTATATTACATAGTAATTATGTGCTTCTGAAATGCCAATTAGTAACTCCTTCCATCATCCAGCTCACAGACAGATCAATATTAGGTTGATACAGGCAGAGAGCCATTATTTGGTGGAGAATGTTTTACTATTAAAGAATGTGGAAAACCACAGAAATATTAGCTTAACTCCTTTTTTTTTTTTTTTTTAAGTGAAAATTGTAGTCCCGAGTGTGTTAAAAGCAAGACATAAGTGTTTCTCTTCTGCAGTACCTGTAATTTCTGTAGAAATGTTTCATTTGAAAGATTTGAAGAATTTCTATGGCAGACCTTGGACAGCTAAGAATTATTTTCTATTTCTGTTTTTTTAGTGTGGTTTTGTGTGTGTGTGTGTGTGTGTTTTCTCTCCAAACAAGTCAAACGATGTTTTAACAGACATTTTCTCTGTGGCAAAAATACTACTACTACTAATTTGGATATTTGTACACTATAAACATGCACAACTGCAGAGTGATGCTCCTGGAAGATCTGGTTTGTTCACAGTGTTGACAAGTGAGAATGCAAAGAATAAAACCTGGTCTGTTGTGCAGGGGGCTCCTAGAGCCCAGGCTGCAATGACACAGAGGTAAGGCGGGCATTTAGCACTCCCAGCTAGACCCTAAAAGTTTTTCTTACAGATCTCAGAGTGCATGATCATTATCCACAGTAGTGCCAGCAAGGTGTAAGATTTGCAATCATTTCTGAAAAGCTGTAAAAAGGCTTAGAGGTAAAAGAAAGCTTTAGGAGATTTTGCATTTTATCCAAGGTTTTTTTTTCTGCTTTATATTAGATTTCCTCTGCCAACTCGTTGCTGCATCACTGAAACTACTTCAGATGCAGCACAGTGCATGCCTAGGGCTCAGGGATGCAAACACAGCACCCTCCCTCAACAGCAGGGAAGTGAGAAAGGGATGGATGCCCCCAGCCTCCTTGCAGTTCCAGGAACCCTCCCCGGGGAAGTTCACAAGATTCAACCTACTGGACAAGAGGATTAGAGGCTGCTTTTTTGTGATGGGGGCTCAAAAGTTTAAGCTGTGTTACAGAGCAGTGCGTAGCTGATCCCAAAACCACCAAAAAGCAACATTACATTAATCATAACGCATAGGAGATGAGATGTCAGTGGGTTCTGTCTACAGAACTGTAAGCCATAATAAAAAGAGGAAAAATATATCTCATTCACATCAGGTGTGAAGAATTCTGTAACCTGTTTTTCTTACATTTTCATAATTCCTGGAATTAACAATATTTCTTGGCAAGGTATGATTAATATGCAATTTATATTTGTCTGGTCACTAATGATGTATTTTAGAAATAATTTCCAATATGATGCCCTCATTACCATAGGGCAGCTACTACCTGTCATATACATTTTCTCACGGAATAGCCACCTGCTTAGCATGGAAGCACTTGAAACTATGTATAAAGCACATTTTACACCTGACAGATTGAATTAAGAGCAGAAAAATGGGATGGTTTTCTAATGGCATCAGTATTACTGTGCTGGTTGTAAAACGGACTCACGTCTAGAAGGCTCTGATTCATGTTCTCTCTTTTTGAAGACTATTGACTTGTCTGGGTCGCTCTTTTTTTTGTTGTTGTTTTTGTTAATGGCATATTGATATTGGTTGTTGCTGTTGCTTTGACTTAGAAGTCCAGTCAAATGAATTTACTAAACGTTGCTGTCAGTGAAAAATTAGCATCGGCTGTAGCAAACACAGGATAGGAATACTTCTCTGAGCAAGGACCACACTGCTCGGGTCCCCGGTCCCTTCAGAGACAGACCTGCAGAGGATGAAATGATTTCAAGCGATGTAACATACGCTGAGACTCTAAAGAGGACCAGGGCAGCTGTAATTCATCACTTCCCATGACCTTGCACATCCGAGCACATAATGACCAGCTGTTTGCAGTGTGATGGGCACGGTCACGCATTACCTGACCCATCATTAGAGCCCCAGGTCCATCCCACCCCGTCCATGAGCCCAGCCAGCAGCCAAGTGACGGTGCCACTGGAGGATTCACACCTTCCATCCCCTCCTGCCTCAGCTCCCAGCCCCAAATCCCATTCCCAGCAGATACCAGATAAAGCAGCCTCGTCCTGGAGGGTCAAACCGGGATGAAGGCCCCGCACTGCCCCGGTCCCTGAGGGGCACCCATCCATCCCGCGGCGTGCTTGGAGGCAGCTGAATCGCTGCTGCAAAGTTTCAGGGTGTTAGATTTTCACGGCTAGGCATCAATAACCAAACACAGGTCGCTGGTTGTGTTACCAGCTTATTTCCAAGGAAGAAACAATAATAATAATAATAATAAAAGGCACTTATCTCTACAGAGAGGCTTCTCAGTGAATACAAACCTGCCTGGTGACTTCATCTGATCGCCCCACACCTCGGCGAGGAAGCAGCTCCCGATCGATCCGGGGGACAGGGGAGAGGCAGGGGGCAGGGGAGGCGACATCCCTGGCCCCGGTGCCCCCAAGACCCCATCCCCGTCCCCCCCGAGGCACCCCGGCAGCTCCTGCGGGCAAACTTCGGGCAGCCGCCGAGGGGGCGAGGAAACCGAAAACTTTCTCCACGCTCTCCGCGGCCACCACCCCGGCTCCCCCCCAGCCTCCCGAGCCCGGGTCCCGGCCCTACCTTGGCGGCCCTAGAGGACTGGCACTGCCCCTGGTGCGACACGGTCGCCGTCTGGTTCATGGTGCTGTCTGCGGTGCCCGCCGCCTCCGAGCGGGTTGCGACGGCGGCGGCTCCTCGGGGGAGGGGGGGGGGACGCCCGGCACCGCCCCGGGGCTGGGCCGAGCTGGGCTGGGCTGAACTGGCTTGTAATGGGCTGAACTGGGCTGAACTGGACCGCTGGTGGTCCTGAGAGCTCCGCACCGCTCCCGCTGCGGCGCCGCTGCGCTACCAGGTGCGGGGCGGCGGCAGCCACAGCGCTGAGGGGGGTGGCTGAAACCTCCCCTCTCGGTGATAAACGCGGCTCTGATCCGGCCACACGGCTCCTTGAGGGTTTTTTTTTGGGGGGGGTGTAATCTGCAAAGCCGGCCCGCGGGCAGCATGCACACGGTGCTGCTCCACAGGAGAAGCCTGAGGTGGGACCCAAGGCAGGGGTGAGGGGATGGCAGTGGGTAAGCGCTGCGGGCAGGCTGAGACACCCCAGGCTGACAGCGAGCAAAATGTGTGCCATGCATGCACAACACTCCTAAATAACCTCTGGTTTTGGAGAAACTGCCTAAGGTGGCTCTGAGAGGTGTGTGAAACCACAGCGACATAGACCAGGAGGACACGAGGAAGGAAGGGAGCGAGCAGAGCCAGCAGCTGTTGCTTGGGGCTCCCAAGGAACGTGTGGGTTTGGAGCCTCTCGCTGCATGAGGTTCCAGATACCATACCAAAAGCGACATCCCCAAAAAAATGGGCCTGAAGATTGGACTCGAAGGTTCCTCAGTTGGTGTGGATGGAGAAGGAGCAAGCAAGCTGCAGTTTGGGGCAAAGGCTAGCAGTCTCTCTGACTTGCACCATAGTCTGCCTCGTACCCAAATGTTTTCTGAAAAGAAAGTCTGTGTGTTATCAGCACCACGAGCTGAAGCAGCCAGAGATAACCTGGAGGCTTCAAGGACACATTTTTATTTTTCATCTTGAAATATGTTTGTGTTTGACAATCTCAGATGGGAAGTACTCAAAGCCAAAAGGATGAACTCACGATATTTTTTAGTTAGACTAGGTAACCGTGGAGTTTTGTAAGCTCCTGTGGGAACTTTGTGTAAAGTTTTTGTGCTTGATGTTATGTTTCATAGTGGCTGACCTGTGTGAGCCACACACACACACACAAAAAAAAAAAAAAAAAAAAAAAAAAGTTTTAAGCTAACACAAAAATCTCGACTTTACGAAAACAACGAAAAAGCAGCTTGGGTAAAAAGCTGTCGGTCAGAGATAAGATCAATAATTTGCTGGCATTGTTTTTAAATCAACTTCTACAAAATGTAATTTATGTGTTCCTAGGGGGAATAAATTTTGCTGGTTCACCTCCTGCTCTTACCGGGTGCAACCTAATTACAGCATGAACCTAACGAGGGTGATCAGGAGTTGTAATGACTCTATAAATGCACCATTCATCATTACAACACATCTCAGAAACAACCTAGGTTAACAGAGCAGGTTTCCACGTGATGTCAGCAGAATGCCTGCGCTGCTGGCTCCCCCAAATGCCACCCCTGCCACCCCTCAGCTCCTTCATGCAGCTGCCAATCCTCCTTCATGGGCAATCCTCTCGGGGACCTGGCTGCCAAGCAAACTCACCTCACTCTGGATGTTAACTGCGAACACAAGTATCCATGTTAGCCCTGCAAGGCAGTTGTTCAAAAGTTTCAGCATCCTTAGGGTGCAATTAAATAACTGAGTGATTACCAAAATATGCTGGAGAATATGAAAGCTGTGAGCAGATGCCTCTCTTACATATTGCAGTAGAGCAGGTGGTACCTGCTGGTGTCAGAGCTGCCCTTCGGCGCGCTGAACAACCCCCCTTCTTGAAATATTTAAAAAGAGTAAAGAAATCAGCATGATCAGCCAGGAAAATTGATGAAACTATCCAGAAAGTTTAAACGAAAAGCCAATCCCCATTTCCCTGCCTGCCGCACTGCCCAAACGCAGCGAGCAGCCACACACAGACGGTCCGCCTGCTGGAGGTACATCTCCCTGGGCCCCCATCACTGTCCCTGTCCTGTCATTACCTGCTGCCAGTGATTCCCGCTACAGTTCCCTGGTTACACATTTCCCTGCTGCTTGCTTGCTTGCTTTCTAAACCTTATGTTCTTCCAAAAAAAAAACACAAAACTTTCTTCATTTTTTTGATCCACGATTCCTGAATTACCTTGTATACTCACTGTTTTAAGAAATAAAAAATTAATGTGTATATTGGTAATTAGATGTACTTCACAACATGTTTTCCAATAGCTGTTTCTTTTCTTTTTCATGCAAGTACATAAAATTCCCTTTTACTGCTGTTCCACATACCCAGGGCCTAATTCTGCGTTTGCACACATTGGCAGCTATTGACAGGAGTGAGGTGTTACCAGGCTCAACAGGGGATACTCTTCAGAGTAACAACCATGAAGATTTAAGAAAGCAAAACAAAATAATAATAATAATAATAATAATAATAATAATAATAATAATAATAATAATGTGGCCATACTAATTTACTTTAGCCCACAAGTGTCTCTTTCTGATTCCATATTTGCATTGCAGCCATTCCCTAAAAGCAAAAGACCAAAGTTGTACCCTGTTCACACAGCATTTAAATAAGCAGCAGATATTTTTGCACATAAGGAACTTCTGCAAAGAAGAACAAATCCTTTTTCTTCAATCTCCCATGAAGTCCTTAGAAGACCCCAGGAGGAGTAGGCTCCATCTTACTGTTTTTGTAGAGAATTTTCTCATTCATTTAGCTTTGTGTCTGCAGGAGCTATTGCATTCTAAAAAGAAAAAAAGTGAACCTGACTGATTTGAGAAGTAGATTTAATTTCATGCAAAACTATTACTCATACTCCTAACAGGATTCAATATTTCTACCACCAGAGAGCTCCGGGATGTTTCTGCACACCTGAAGACTTGGAGGAACCCAGCTAACCACCTCCCTGCTGTGAGCTTTGCAGTATTCCCATGCTTACTGCACAGCACTCAGGAGCTGTCACAAAACACTGGAGACATGCCCAAAGTAGTGTTAAGTGCCTTTCTGTACCAGTTTATGCTTCTTTAAGCATTAAAGTCTTTCTTGCCATGGAAAACACTGAGCTTCACACAGAACACTTTGAATGCAAGAGCACGACAGCAGTGTTCATCGCTGGTCCTCCAGGGATGCTCTTCCTCACTGAAGAAAGGTCTGAGCCTTTGGTTGGGTCCATATCCAAAATGCACAGTGCAGTGGGGCTTTAGTGAAGATCCCAGATTAGGACAGAAGCTTGAATGAAATGTCAAGCAAGACCAAGGGTGCTGTGTCTAAGCAATATATGTAATGGGCCACACAGAGGCAACCCCCCTTTTTAAAGGTTGGTCCCCAGCTAGTAGCTAAACCTCTGAAATGTTATACAAATTCCCACCCTCAGACCAAACTCAGCTTTCCAAGTAATTACATACCTTATAGGTAGCCCTGTAAACTTGTCAACGCGTTGCCAAGCTTATTACGACAGAACTCAATCTAGAATCTTTGTCCCCTCAACATGAGGAAGTTGCTCCATGATTCTTTCTGCATCCGGGCTGAAGGACAAGATACCACCTGCAAGCAAAATTCACTCTAAGCCATTGTGTCAGTCTGAGAAATTTTACCCCGAGATGCTTGTACATAGAGGTAGCTTCCTGACAGAAAGAAAGATTGCATATTTAAAGGGTTTGAAGTTTTAATTAATAGTTTGTAGCTATGGAGACTGAAGTGGAGATGGAGTTTTTTGCATTAGATCTCAGAGGCTGCAGGAAAGAGTGATGCTTTCCAGATTAAACAAAACCAGAAAAGTTCATGACAACAGCTAAAAAGAGAGAGGAAGAGAGAATGCAAATTGGCTACTACAGGCCCTTTTCCTTTATCTTTCTGGGTTAATACAAACCTAAGCAAAATTTTAGAGGCATGTTATCACCTGTAGGCATAAGAAAAAAAAAAAAATCTGTAGAAGAATAGTACCAAACCATAATTATTTCCAACATTATATTTCAATGTTACTGAAAAACAGATCAACACTCTCCCTTACCTCAGGGTGAATCTAGTAACACATAACATGATGGATTTAACATAGGTGAAAGGTAGCCTGCAATCAAGTATGCATTTTCCCTAAAACACTGCACGGGAGTGGTTACCATCAAGAACAAAAAGATGCTTTCTCTACCCCTTAAGCCAACCCCAAATTTCTTGCCCTACAAGACATGCATTCCTCTCTCCCCACTTTAAAGATGCTTTTACAAGACTCTCAGGACACCAAACGCTCTAACTCATTGCCACATGTGTAACATAGCAGATGAGTGGTTCATGTTCTGGCTTATTCTTCCCTCACAGTACTAATTAATTGGCTGGGCATGGTTTATGTATGTGTTTCTATGTCATGGCAGAAGCCATCCTTTTCATTAAAAGAGATGAAAGACAGGACAGCAAGATCCCTGCCAGCAGGCCTGCAGATCCAATTTCCAAGGTGGCCATCCTGAGGACACGTCTTTGCCTGCCCGCCTCTGGGGCAAGGGAGAGCAGCCTGAAAACAGCAGCAGCCTCATGCAGGCAGCCAGCAATCATTTTGGCAGCACTGAGAGCTGAGAGTGAACTGACCCTAGTAAACTAAGGATTGTGCACAATCTCTAATTGTTGCTTCAGTAAAGGAAACGCGTGATGGTGCAGGGAAGGCACTTGTGGGGAAAAATTTTACACAACCTCCTTAATGAAGCTAGGAGGAGGCAGACCACAGGAATTTGAAGGAAGAGGTTGATCAAAGCACAAGTAATTCAGCAAGAAACCTCACATTTTAGATATAAACCTTGCCATAGGGCTATGAAGATGGGGCTGGGGCATACTGTGCCTTTTACTGCTGATGCTAGCAGGCACAAATGCAGCATGTTCCTGAAAGACAGTCCTTTTCCTCCCTGTGCATAACTTTTCTCAGCCTTTTCAGATGTGTGATGCCTTTTCAATAATAAAATGTTTATATTCTCCCCTTCTCTCTCTTTCTCTTTTCAATCACAAGTGTGTCAGTCGCAAGCCTCCATTACCCGGCCACCATGATTGCTGCTGTGCTTCAGCTGACAAGCTGTGAAAGTTTTGGCTGCCCAAAATCATTGTGAACATTTTTATTTCCTTGTGTTTCCGTGTCTGCATCTCGTTGCTGTGTACCGAAGTACCTTCACACTTACACATCAGTGAGTTCTAATGCCATCAAACAGTGCTTCCAACTAGTTAGGAAATACAACCTTGTTAATGAGACGCAACATTGCTGCCAGCTGCTCATTCAAATATCACTTAAACATGCACAGAAATAATTTCTTTATATTTTAACATCCTTTTTACATTCCAGTTATAAAAAAAATGTAGAACACTATGTGGGAAAAAGCAGCGTGGATCATTCCCTCCTATACTTTGCAATGAACCATGGACTCTTTCAATGGAAATTACATTCAATGTCACAGTGCTTAAACTAACGAAGGGACGAGAGATGAGATTGGAACAGCTTCTTCTTTCCCTTAGGCTTTTAGTACATCCCAGAGAGGTGGTCTGGGATTTCAGTACCCCAGAGACTGAAGGCTTGTGGGGCTCACAGGGTTGGGAGGAATTTTTCAGGGAGACCAACCAAGTCGTATGTGTGCTTATAGAGTCCCCAGAAACTGTTCAATCTACCAATAACTAAATCCAGAAGCTTCTCACCTTAGGTGGAATAGTAAAATTTACACTTACTGTGATGCTGAAGGCCTCAAAATGCAGGTTTCAGTGACAGCTTCGATACCTGTAGGCAAATGATGAGCATCACACTCACTGATAACTTCTGAGACAAATGTAACACAGCCATCCTGCATGCACAGTAAAAGGACAGTAGCTCTAAACACATAATCCAGCCATTATTTTGATTTCAGTATATTTTCCAAATCATTCTGAAAATATGTTTTTATTAAAGTACATGAATTGTCAAAAGCAATTCCAGCAGGTGGAAGAAAAAGAGCGGAGAAATTGGAGCTGGCTTAACCAGGTTTATAAACCTGCTGTTTCAGTCTCAAAGATAAATTACACTGCGGGAGCACGTTCACTAAACATTCATGCTCTCCTTCTTGCCCTCCTACTTACGTTCAAAGAGCAGAATAGAAAAACATAAATCAAAGTCTCAGAACATATTTCTTCTCCAATTCTGAATCTGCCATATCTCCATGCTGGAATCATAACCCCCCACAACACAAATAAAAAGCACGGCCCAGCGATCACCACTTAAAAAATAATTACAGGCAACACAGTAATTTACACTTATCTAAAGCCTTTCACCCCAAGGATCCCAAAGCAATTTATACACAATACAGATGTGGCTGATATGAAAACAATAATGGCAGGGAGCAATTTGGGAATTGAGGAATGCTCTGAACTCTGCAGCTCTTTGCAGACCAAAACTTTACATTCCCCACTATCCTACTAGCAGTTGGAACCAAATCCACAACACTCTTTGTCCCAAGTTTAGGAACAGTCTAGTTGCATATTGAAATGTGTGTCCTGAACTTCAATTCCAGTCAGTGAGTTTGAGAAATGAAGAAAGGAGAGCATACAACACTGCCCATTGAATGTTGTGCCCAGATTTACGAGGTGCTCATCCCCAGGACTAGCAGGATTAACACATTCTTCAGGAGGAAAGAAAGGTTTCAAGTTCTATGCTTACTTCTCTATTCCTTTTTTATTTATTTCTGACTTGTGATCCATCTGGGCTCTGGGTAAACACTGGTGTGCAGGCAGAGCCTTGCTCTGTGCTAGCACCAAAATACCATCTTTTACCTGCCGGCTGCTCAGCAAATTACAGCAGCCAGTCCACAGGTGCTTGATGGAGTCCCAGCACTGGCAATAACATTGGACCCCGATATTATATCCCCAAACCGCACCCGTGGGGCACTGGGAGAAAGGCAGCATGAGGAACTGCACTAATACATATTTCAGAAATTAACCGGTAATCCATTTACATTTTCAAGACAATTTTCATATAGAAAAGGGCTATCAGCTCTATATTACAAGCCATGACTTTTGCATTTCTTTTTAGAATAAATTTTCTTTTTAAATTTTGTGAGCACTCAAACTCTGAAAGCACGAGCTGTTTACTTTGTAGGACCTCCAAAATACAAATTTTTGGAAAACAAGATCTCTTTTGTAATGGGAGTTATAGATGCCAACAACAGCAAAGCCCCCTGGCACTGTTCAGGTCCAAAGGGGTCACTGCACACCCCAGCATTTCAAGGTGTAGCTGTGTATTATTACCACCTTTTAAAATTGGGAAATCAAATCAAAACACCTCGGTGCCACACACCACTTCACTCTCAAGGTCAGGAAACTCACCCTTTTCCCTTCTTCAGCCCTCTGTTTCTCTACCAAACCAGGTATGTTGGCCTGCCAGGGAAACCCAGGGGTTTTTAATGGATTGAACGAGAACAACACGTGCAGCAGGAGTGCAGCATCTAATCTCCATGGCTAATGCACCAGCAGTCAGTCTGAGCAGGGAGAGGAGCTGGCCTCACCACTGGGCTGCAGGAGCATTACTGGCTTAGGAAGGAGGGAAAGCCAACTGTGCTTTTTGGAGGTTTTGCTTGTTTGATTTTTTTTTAAGTAAAGTAGCATCAGGGAACAACATTACCATCTGAGCTGCCTGCACAGCACATCTCAGCTTCAGTCCTGGGTGGCAGCCACAGCATCTCTCAGCAGGGAGCAAGGAGTTTGCTGTGAAAGAACACAGAGAGGAGTGATTGGGTGGGATTTCTCTCCCTTCCTCATGATCCTGGGCTGCTGGCAGCTGATGCGCTAATGACACACGAGAGTAGTGAATTATTCAAGCAGTTTTCATAAAGAAAGGCTGGAGGGGGTTGATCACTTTGCCTCATGCTGGATTTCTTTTCCTTATCTCTTTTTTTTGGGGGGAAGTGGCAACAAAATGAACATATTGGTTTAATTAGAGAGTCCACAGAAATTGCAAGTATTTAATATTGTCTGTTGAGAGATAGATGCCAAAGAAAAAAAAAAAATAAAAGCAAACCTCATAATGAGACTAGTTTGGGCTAAATTCTGAAACTAATAAACAAATATACAAGGGTCATTTGTTTTTCAATCTTCATCCTGCTTCAGTCTGTGTCTCACATCGTCAAGAGGTGGAAAACAATTTCATTTCCTAGCTGCCCAAAGAAGCTGTGCCTATGTGTGCCACCTGGGGATCTCACCCAGTGCTGCTGTTTCATTCCTCCCTATTTTTGACAGATACCTGCCAAGGGACTAGCCTGGATCTGGAAATGCATTACCTGAGTGTCACGGGTAACGCACTCCCTTTCTCTCCCATCCTCTCCAAATCATCCAAAGCACAAGAGACATCAAAACTGGGTTAGGAGAAGTGAACGGATGCAAGGGCAAAAATACTGGACTGAAGGAGTAAGACTCTGCAGTAAATTGTGGATAAAACAGGCTCTCTGGCTGCCTGTACTGCACACAGGAGTTCATTCCACAGTCCAGTCTTGTGTTCGTACATTTATGAAAATGATTTATTGCATGGAGCTGTGGCTGTGAGGGAGTACATTACATGACCCCAGTGGTCCTACAAATCTTTATCCACCGTTTCCTTGCTTTCATGGCATGCAGCCGTGGCAAGAAGTTGGTCTGGCAATAGCATGGATTTTGATTATCAGTGCAACAGGTCTCGCACTGGCTTTGCGCATTGATGAAGAATCACCGCAGAGACCTGATAACACAAGTGTGTATTTGCCATTTCCTCTGCTTCTAATCATTTTGCACTGGTCTGGAAAGACTTTCTGGGGCATTCAGTTCAGCTGCGTGCTGCTGCAGGTGACCAAATAATGAAGTCCATTCCATAAGCTGATGGATTGCTTTGTTTTGTCATAAGACATTTCATCTTGTGTAGCTTTATTTCTAGCTACAGAAACTTTCAGTCGGTGGGTGGGAAATGCCAGACACTTTTGATCAAAGTGTTTTTACACTCTCAGGATATTAAAGCATTGGGAAGGAAGGGAAAAGAGAGACATCCAAAGAGATGCTGCAGCCAAGAGACAACTTTACTGTGTTGGGCTCTTTTAAGAGGAAAGGTTGTTTAAAGGGAGTTGAATTCGTCCAAGCATTTCTACAGCTCCCAGAAGTGCTGCTTTCCCCATCTCTGTGCTAGGCACCTGCAGCATCAGGGGCAGCTTCCCACACCAAGCCCTGTGGCCTCTGAAGAGCTCTAGGAAGGAGCAAACACCGCGCTATCAAAAATACCCACTGAGATACAACCAATGGAGAATTAGGAATATATGTGGCTTCATGGAAAATAGGTCTTCAGCACCCAGCATCATGTTGTCTTGCCATTTAAGTACAAGCTCGGCCACGCTGTTGGAATACAATTCTGTATCTCACTTGATTTGCTTCCAGAGATGCTCTAACTGAGAAGAGCACTCTGACACTACGCAACAAAGTTCACGCCAAATGGATTAAAATTATAGAACTGATAGATCTTACGGCATAAATTTAAATGTAAGTATCTGTCCCACTTCAGTGCAGCTGTACAGTTTGTATTTAGAAGAAGATATAAGTGATCATTAATGAAATTTATGGTAACATTAAAAACTAGTGATGTAGTCAGTAACATTGGGAACTGCTCAATTATGTAAATCAATTGGCAGAGTAACACAGATTTTAAAACTGCAAAATGTTGTGTATTAAAGATCCTTAAAAGGTGGGCAATGGGACGGTCAGAGATGCTGGCAACAAAGTGACTCGACACAAATGTCCCCACGGAAATGTGGCTGCTACAACTGAGAAGCTGCCACCAAGAGGGCAAAGCAAACCTGTGGCTGCATAAACTGCAGACCCCAAACTGCCCAGGAAGGATTTTCTTTTCACATTTTTTAAAGGAGCTGTTGAAAAGGCTAGGGAAGGGTAAGAGGAGAGCTGTAGGAATGACATGAGTAGGAAATGCAGCTCCTAATGAGGTACTAAAGCAGTTTAACCTCTTTAACTTCAGTATCTATGCAGGAATATATTCAGAGCCAAAGCAATCTGTAATTAACTATATATATAACCTCCAAGAATGGGAAACTGAAACAATATAGGGATGAAGACTAAAGTTCTAATTTTATAAAACGAGTGTAACCGACCTTTGCAGCTGCTTAGGAATCCCAGCAACCTGAAAGCATAGAAAGCAAGAGCACAGCCCCTGTAAAAGTCACAGCACTCATCTAGTAGCCACCCCATGGGGTGCACGAGCCCTGGCCCTTCAGAAACAAGAGGCACTGATGTCTTCCTTGGCCCCAGGGGACCCTACAGAGGGGCGTAGTAGGGTCCAGGAAGTAGCAGGGAGGAACCCTCCCTGTTTTTTCAGGGCTCACAGGAAAGCAAACATCTTGCAGGTCCCGCACTGCTGGGCAAACAGCTCGCCAGTTTCTGGCGAAGCACTTCCCCAAGGTAATATTCTTTCATTCCCCGCTCGCTTTGTACCCAGCTTTACACAATTAATTAGGGAAGTGTTCAAAGACCTAGATTTTAAACCACTTAATTAATAAGGAATGAACGGTTAATGGCTATTCCTCTCAGACTGTTTAATTTAATGAGGGAATTTGCAAGAAAAAAGAAGCCAGAAAATCAATTTAGCGTGTAACAAATTGCGGCAAAAAACAGAAATGTCTGACGTGAGCATATGTAGCCATTTACTGTTCCAACGTACCTGAGCACCCCCTCCAGAGCTGGGGCTGTCCCTGAGCAGCGGAAGGAGTGAGTCCCCATCCTAGCAGCCAGCTGGGCAATGTCAGTTTGTGCAGGACACACTTATTTGAACTAAATCTTTCTATTAGGGAAAAAGAAAAACCCTCCTACAGCAGCAGCATATCAGTTTGATCTTGTAAGAGCTGTCACGCTGACATCTCTGTAAAGGCAACGTTTCTTTTTATGTCAGCAGAAGGTCTGAATGCCACATGATGGGAACATGCCCTTCTATGTTACCAGAACATCGCGAGGTGTTTCCTTCCCTGAGGTACCCGCCACCAACAAGAAGAGCCAAGACTGAAGACAGGATGGCTCGGAGAGAGCAGTGAAATACTTCTAATAATACAAAAAAAAAAAAAAAAAAAAAAAAAAAGACCTAAGAAAGTATCGGAGCTGCTGTTACACTCAGTGCTGTTACACTCAGTTTTGTAAAGATCACGAAAGAAACTGCTCCTCTACTGAGGCACTTCAAGCCTAACCTCTGCTTTTAAACCACAACTATGCTGGTACATACACAACAGAAGGCTTGGGGCTGGGGAGAGATGGCATTTTGCTGCTTTAGTTTAAGAGCTGGGAATTCAGTAAGGTGAGTATAAACATTCAAAAAACAAAACAAAACAAAAACATTGCATCTGAAAAAAGGCTTTGGTTATCAGCACTGGCAAGACTGAATGATTTGTGCAAGGATGGAATGAGACTCCAGCATACATAGCGTTTGGAAATAAATAGTGGCATATAGCTTTGCTGTTATTTTACCAACCATTTTCATCATTCATTCCCATATACTGGTTTAGCCACCTATTTTTGCAAGGCTGATGCACAGAGTAACATTTTTTTTTCCTTGACTATTGCTAACTAGCCCTACCTCTGTAATTCATATCAACCCAGTAAGGCCAATTCAATAAGGGATTGGATCTCCACAGTGGGATGTCTCTTCCAGAGGTCACATAGAAAAGGTATTCGCAGTGAGTGTTGCTAATCTGTACTGGGAATTGCTCTTCTTAACAAACTAATTGATAACCCTTGGTCAAAAAGAAGAGGGAAGAAGAAGATAATAAGGAAAGCTTTTTGGCTTTCGCAGGTCAAATCTGTACCCAAAGCCTGGGAAACACTAAGAAGACAAAAATAATTGTGTTGGCCAAAAAGTGGTGTGCCCAGCTGAAGCAAGGAACCTACTGGTGTGAAAGGAACCAAAAAATGTCCTCAGCAAATCCCTGAGCCCACCCCAAATGATGCCGGGGCACCCAGCTGCAGTCCTGTGCCAAGGGGGCAGGATGCCTCTAGCCAGTAGGGGATTTAGCCAGTAAACACATTCAAACTTTAAAATTTATGTAATCACTTCTGTCTAACTCCTCATTATAGCAGAAGTTAGAGTATATGCAATTATCTCCTTGGTTTGGGTTTTAAATTAATATGAGTCATTCTCCTTCCATTTAAAACCTCATTTTCCACATGTACAACACTTCCAACCAACTTTGGAAGAGAAATATCAAAGGGGCTAATTCCCCTGTTTTAATTTAACTGAAGAAAAAAGTGTTACATAAAGGACAGATCTGAATCATTAAACTGCGCCTGAGCTGACAAGGAAGAGAGAAAGCAAGGGCAAAACTACATGTGCATAAAAAATTCAGCACCTGTTACTGTGTTTTAATGCTGCGTGTTTGTTTTTACTGAGAGGAGTGCAGGGAAAGAGGAAAGCGTTCCTGCAGTACTAAACATACCCTGGAATAAGACTGGGCCTCTTCTCTGATCCCTGCTCTGCTCCTGAAATTGCTCACAAAATGAAGCATGACTGGCACGACTGTCAAATCCCCTTTCCTCAAGCCCCATCATAACTCCCTGCACCATGGGACTCTGTCAGAAGAGAAGCAAGCTCTCAACTCCTCCAAGCAGCAGCTTTCTTGGCATCACCGTTGTGTTTGAACAGCATTATCTAATCTGTGCGCCAAATTCTTGCCCTGTTTAGAGCTGCACCAGTGCTGCGCTGCTGCTCCAGAGCTACCCTGGCACTGCTGGAGTCTGCATCAGCTCAGTATTTGACTCCAAACCCTCATCATGAGGCTCAGAGCTGCAGGCAGAGAGAGCCCAGAGACAGGCTCCATTAGCTGATATTCCCTTAACCCACACCACCAGGGAGATGGATCCTTTCATTTTTAAAAGATTTCAGCTGATCCTTGCTTACACACATCTTGTGGGCTTTTCATGATGACAAGACTGATTTCTCTTGTCCCTGAAGTCCAGGCCATGCCTGACCATACTGAAGATGGCAATCCTCAACAAGCAGTTCCCTTAAAGATTCATTTTTAGCCCCAATTTTGAGAGTCTGATGATATAGACAGGTAAACAAGTGGTTACTGTGAACCCAAAACAAAACCAACTCTCTCCTTATGCCTGGTTTACATATGTATTTTACCTAAATCACTGTACGTTCTAGACTAGCTTCTGTGGTATGAAGTCCTTTGAATAATAAGAAATTTATAATGGGGTGTATTCCGGCCTCCTTTCTGTATTTCGGTTCCCATATTAGAAAAGCACAAGGATTTACAGTAAGAATATCTCACTGCACAAATATCAAGTCTTTGAACGCTCTTAAATGAGTCAGGAAAATGCTCAAAGTAAACTATAAACAAATATTTGGGAATATTTGAGAAATGTGAGAGCAAGTTTGTGCTCTGTTGGTTTGGCTCCATCTTTCTACAGGAATGATTTGAAAAAGAGAATTATTAAAACTTCTTTGCATGAAAAATATAAATTCTCTGCAAAATGATAAGGAATGTGTTTGACTCCATCCTAAGAGATAACTTCTTGTTTTGAGAAAAACCACATCTGTAAATACCTGTGAGCTCCATGCACACCAAGTACTTGAAGTTGTGTATGGTGTGTAATTTAGAAAAGGTCTCCCCCAGCGTGGCATCGCTGCTTTTCCTCCCACTGGAAGACGACAGCTCTGCAGAGAGCCCACTGGACCTTTGGCCCCTTTTTGGTTCAAAAAGGAAGGGGACCCCTGGCAAGCCCCTGCTGCAGGAAGGTTTTGGGGGAATCCAGGAAGGTGGCAGGCAGCTGCTAGCACACCAGGAGCCCAGCAGAGAGGCAGCTGGTCACTGGCAAGAGCAGCAGCAGGCACTAAGTCCAAAACAATGCTAAAATCAGAGGCACTGGTAACAGAATCCCAAACTGATGGCGGTGGTATTCTGAAAGGAAGCATTTCTAAACAGAAATAGTCCAAGTTTTGGATCATCAATTAATTGGATTAATTTGGATTAATCAATTCTAATAAAAAAAATGTTTTCAGCAGAAAGCAGACACTCAAAAAAAAAAAAAAAAAAGTTTCATTTAGTTAACAAACTAATTTGCCAGTAAAAAAAAAAAAAAAAAAAAAATCTGACAGAAGATGTTGACCCACACCACCCTGCTCCCACAACATGAAAATGGATTTTAAGAACCTTACAACACCTTCAGGGTGAAGCAAGCTTGCCTCTGCCCCATGCACAGCACATCCCAGTTGGTACCTGGGATGTGAACATCATCTCTCCACCAGGAGCAGGCAGTGAGATATACGACTGTGCTGCTGTGTTTGAAATCACGGGGATCACAGGAGCACGTTGGATGAATGGCACCAGCACATTACAAAGATGCCAGAAGTAAAAAATCACAAGAAAAGCAAACATCTGCAAATGCTATATTTAGACCTAGCTATGATTTGTAGAGGCTCAGCACACCTTTTCTGTGAAATTATTTTTGACAGCAGTCTTAAAATATTACTGCTAAGCCATAAGAAATATTCCTCATTAATTTCCACAGAAGTATATTGGAATCTCTCCCAGAGATGAGCTATCGATTACTAATATGTTAGACTTTTCCATGCCAATGTTGATTTGTTTGCAGCCAGGCAAGCAAGCTCTCCTCATGGCTTACGACTCACTGTGGCTCAAAAAGACTTCATATTGTCAAGATTACTTTCCTAAGGAACATTCACAAATTAAATGCCTAAAAAGGAAGCTAAGTAATCTGTAATTGACATTTACACACACCTAGGCATATGCAATACATTAACTCAGTGTTTATGGCTCTGCATGCAATTAACAGCACTGCAATTAAGTTCTGGCATAATACTGCATTTCTGAAGGCCAACAAAAGGATGGATATAAAACGAACTAGCAGAAACAAGTCCTTTATCATCGTGTTTTCCCTTAGGTGGCTGCATCCTGAAACACAGCCTCACAAGAGCCGGGCTGAGCCCGAGTAGGGCTCAGAAATGAGGTACTTCATCACCGTCCTGCTGGGGACGTTCTGCCTTAAACGTCAGCATCTGCTCTGAAATTGAAAAGTAAGGCGTGAGTCACTCACCTACCCTGTTATGAAATGACAAACCCGAGCTAGATGTCAGAAAGGTGGTGACTTGCGAAGTGATTGGCTGCTTAACACCTCAGCTTTACTTCTGGTGGAGAGCCCAGCTACAAGTGCTGCCATGGTCAGAAACACAGGGAATTAGAAAGACGTCCAAACATGGATGATCACATCCAAAAAAGATGCTGGCAGAACTGCCCGTCCGATGCTCACACCTCCGTACAGGTGCAGGATGTGCCCCTGACCACGTCCTGAGTGCCCCTGCTCCCCTTGCACCGCCTCCTGCCGGGCTAAAAGCTTGCTGCTGCTGCAGCTGCTCTGACAGCTTCCCACAAAACAGCTTTTCCTAAGAAAATGCCAGTCTGCAGACAGTAATTCTTGTCCTCCTAAATGTCAGTTTTCATAATCACAGGTGATTTTTGTTGCTTTCCAGTAGGATTACTCATAGAAAGCACAGGGCAGGTTTAACCCAGAGCCCTGCCCAGGCCCATCTTGCAGCCTTCACGTCTCTGGAGAGGTTTTCAAGTACCTGCCCAGGTTACCTTGGAAAACTAACACAGACTTTATGAGGTTGTTCGTCTTTAGCAGTTGCTAAATATTTAATTATGGTACATTGTTTATGACGCTTCCTGCTGAGTTCCCTACAGGGAACGAGGAGGATGCTGCACCCAGTTCAGATGTCACCACTGCCCAACAACTACCAAGGAAGGATTTTCAGGAGCAGGTCTGGATTTAGGACCACTCACAACACACTTTGACAGATGAATGTATTACTGTTTTGGATCTGATCCAGAAACCAGTCCTGATCCTTTAATCGCTCACTTAATGTAAACTGCAAAGGGCATGAACCAGATACCAGGCTAAATAACACTAGGTGCTTTTTGGGTTTTGTAATCTTAATTATAGGACATCTTTTCTCAAATTACTTAATGGATGTAATGCACATAACACATCAATAGAGACAAGGAGCCGCGTCATTAGCAATCGCACTATGCTGTAGCATAGAACTGTCAGAAATAAAAGCAAATGTGACTGTGCAAAATGCTCTTCACTTAGCAGACACAAAATGCACGGAAGCCAATTTGTTCCTCTCCTATCACTACTTCTCAGGTTGGCAACAGCCTCCTAAATTGAATCCTATTTTATTCATAAGCATTATGCAGCACTTTCAGTAATTCTCCTTTTTAAAGCTAAACAAGCCACCCTGCTTTATTAACTCACCCAAGTTTTGTTAGTGCCTGTAACACGAATGATTCAGCTCACTGCATGCTGGGATGGCATGTGCTGATTGCCCAAACTGCCCTTTAGAAAAAAATCACTCTGATTCTCAAAGTTGCTCAATTATCTGGTTTATCAAATAAATAATCCCAGAGAGCTTGCATTTCACCCTTGCATAGTGCTCAGAAACCTATTTCTGAAAAAATTCTAGAATCCAGGAGTGATCCAGAGCTAAAAGTGCACGAAGGGGGAACCCTAACAAATGAACCTAATGCCTACTCTTTGTTTTCTGCTAGTGCTGCTTATTGCAGATGCTTGAAATGTGTTTGGTATCCAATTAGTGCTTGTTTCTGTCTTTGGTGTTGCCTTTAAATCAGGCTAATGAATGAAAATTGCTGATGGTTTAATATCACTTGGGCTATTTTGACACTTAGCAGATTTAACATTGATTTCTAGCATAAGTTAGTTTACTCAAACAGTCTGTGTTTATATATAAATATGTACTTATATTACATATACATTACACGCATCATCCTCTGTGAAGTGAGGGGGAAGGAGTCTACCTCCCGGATTCCAGTCTCAAAAAAAATATCAATTTAAAATCGCACGCCTGCATCTCTGCAGCACACACTTCACAAGTCTGTACCCAAACATTGCATCTCAGCCCATGTAGCCTGTGCAGATAGCAGGCAATGGTTTAGTGGTTCAAAAGCCCCTTCCCTTCTTTTTCTCCATCTCCATGGTAAGACGGTGACAAGTGTCCCTGACAATCCCAATAAAGCAGAAAAGCCCCGTTCCTGACTCAGCAGAGGCACCACCACAGCAGCTTACACCCTGCCTGCAAGAAGCCATGGGTAGCCAGGATTTATCCAGCTTGCTCAGCATAAACTGAGGGTATTTATATAGCATCCAGGCAGCCCTATCCCATATTTACTTATTCCAGGACCATGGGCCCAGCTGTGCCCCAGTAGGGTGCTTCTGCAGGATGGGAGCTCACATAGCACACCCACACCCTGGCTTCAGCTCACACAAGGCACCCAAAGGCACTTTTTGGAGCTCAAGAGCAGGCTCGAGGTGCACAATTTCACTGCTGCTATACAGTGTCCACCCCCTCATACAGCAGTGCTCCTTTCCCAGCTGTCCTTATAAGCTCTCAGGATACAGAAGTAATATTTGTTATCTCCAGTAGCCTCTGGGACTATTTCTGAGCTGTATTTGTTGCTGCAGCATCACTACCCACCTCCGTGCTGCAGTCTGAGGATTGTTTAATGGTACTGTAAGCACCTTTGCAGTGAATATTGCCGTGTCAGGCAGGAAGGCAAATCAGAGATGCTGGCACAGCTCTTCTCATTTCACCCCTTATCAGACAATAAACCTAGCCTCACTGGCCATAAATTTGGCCAAAATAGGCCTTCTAAGTATTTGTGAAAACACTTGCTAAAAATACCCCTTCTAGCTGCTTCAGTCAAATGTCTCAGTCACCCAGGAGGTGTAAATGCTCTCGCAGACACAAAGTAGCCTAGTCCATAGCCAGAGCAAAACAAATGTGCATGTTGGAGGCCCTAGCTCTAAATTTAAGAAAAATGTTCTCTCTTCTGCTACTTCACTATTTTAGATTGAAAAGCAAGACTGACTGCACTCCTTTTGGAGATTAGCATTTGAGGAAGTTTTTGGAGCTGTAGGGACTTTTAAAAAGCTGCCTAATCCCCACACTGTCTTCCTGCAAGCTTTGAGCTTGAAGTTCTAGCAGTGGTGAACTTATTGCACAGATTATGATCAGAAAAGATTGGTTTGCATGGGCTAAAAATATAAATTCAGAAGCCAAATCCTCCTTTTTTCCATTCTGTTTTATCCAATCAATATGGATAGCATTTGAATTCTTCCTCAGAACATAAGCGAGCTTAACTGGAACAGAACTTTTCTCGCTGAAAAGTTGACATTGACTGTCATTACTGCTCCTATTGATCTAAGTAGTTTCTGATCATATTTTCCTGCCATATCTTTGCAGATTCATAGGATTGACTTCATTCAGACATGATGTGTATCCTATTGCTTTGATAGTTATCCAGATTCTTGCTGTGTCCACTAAACTGCTGAAACCAAACCAAGCTGTGTTACTTTCAGTGGGCTATAATGATGGAAAAATATGTTTTGAACAGCAACTATCAACCTATCATAAACTTCAAAGAAACAGAGTTGAAAAGTCTTTCACTATCTCCAGTTTGCAGAATATCTGACTAGAACTAAAATATTAAAATGTGAGAAAATCAATTATTGAACCACATTCTTTATTCACTGACACTTTTTGTCAATTAAGCCAAGCTTCAGTTTCTCAGGCTTCCTAGAGTGTATCTTATCATAGCAATTCTTGTTGCATCTCTCCTTCAAGTCTGTGTGTTTTCTTTTAACTCCTGGATCACTGAGGTAAGCTGCTTTATAACTGCTGCATCATCTCTTTGTTGAACCCTCTTTTAGACCTGCCCCAGCATTGCTGATTCTCTCGGGTGTGCCACAAGTGTGTTTTGCCCATTTGGGGATGAAAGGTCTCAAAACCATTCCCTTGATCCACTCGGCCATTAACACTTCACGTGCCCATCATACAGCTATAGGACAGCTAAGAGATATCCAAGTTAAGATGAAAATCAGCTGTCCTAAAGGCTTAAATCATCTCCAAATTGCCTTTGTAGCCACACTCCCATCTCCAGCCTTGCCTGTCTGAAACTATCTGGGATGCCTTCATGTGACAGTGCTGACTTCAGCTGCTCTTGAAGAATTAGCTACACCACATGCCTCTGTATTCAGGGAAACTAAGTTCAAATCCTCTTACCAAATGCTGTTTACTCAGCGTCATGTAAACATCAGGTAAAATCTGTGATGGGTGCTAGCTACCAACCTACTGTTCTGGGGGAAAGACAGCAACAAAAGAAGAGGATTCGCTCCAAGCTGCCAAGCGAGACCTTTTTGCATGCATGTTAGAGGCTGGATTTACAAATGATGCAGTTTAGGGGAAGGATAACTTTCCTATCATGTGCAAAATATCAGAAAAAGAAAAACGTATATATTTATTACTCCTGAACACCTTTTTACTCTCTTGCTAACTCACTGGCATGAGCAGACATTTACTGGGGCTGCTGAGTTGAAGTGGCTGCCACCAAAGGACCTATAAGCACAATAATGGGGAAGCCACCCCTGGGGCAGCACAGCAGCCAGCCCCAAAAGCTGGTCCTCAAGGGATATCACTGCTCTGCTTGAGTGAGCTGCTGCATGCTGTATGTCACTTGGAGCAAGGCAAAGCCTGTGCAAGGGCAGCGTGGCTGTCTCCTCCCTGTGCCAGAGTTCACCTCCCAAATTGCTCCACTAGGAAGCCTGGTTTGAAGGCACAGGCAAGCACAAGGGACTGCTCCCACCCTTCAGGCCATACTTTAGGAATGACAACCCTATGATAACATTTTGGGCACAATCAAAAAAAAAAAAAAAAAAAATGAAGTCAACTATTAACTCAGAGAAAATTAACAGGCTCCTCTGACTACTGTCTGTAATTCATCTACAACACTTGAAGTGCCAAAGAGAGGCACTTCATCGTGAGATGGGACTGAAGCAGATGCCACTCGAGCACAAGGCCGCTCACCCAGCAATTGTGAAGCACAAAGTTCAGCAGCCAGTTGCAGGCAGCCTCGCTGGTCTCTAAATAGCTGTTTCTCAACCCTGTGCATAGGAAAATGAAACAGAAAACACTCGAACTCAGAAAACACTTTGTGATTTGCCTGGTGGTCAGGATTCAGATCCCTGCTACTGGCCCATGCTCCTGCACCTACTGCGAACAGAAATTTCTAAAGCTTAAGGTAATTTTTGTTTCCTAAACCCAGAGGGGTTTTAAACTCAAATTTGTCAGAGCACTGATGCACGGGACACTTGGAATAAGTGAAAACATACAAATCTACTGATGAAAAATTAGTGACTAAACAATAATGAAGATTAAGCACTGCCCTTGTATACCATTATCCCTTCTATGCAGCATATAGCTTTTCATCAAAAAAAAAAAAAAAACAAAGCCATAAGGGCTCACCCAGTCTGAAGGTCCTCAGAGGGCTCAGGAAGCTCAGCCCTGTACCTGCATTCATCTCTGCAACGCTTACCATCAGCACGGTTAAGGCTTCAGCTTTTGGACTTCTTCCCATCTAAACCCGAGCAGTAATCCAAAAGGCCCTACCTGACTTGTATCCTCAATTTGTTCTGCCAATGGCCTTTCAAACCTTGCAAAACCATTTACAGCCTCAGGAGAAAACCCTCCTGAGTCCATGAGAAAAACAACTAACAGAAGGAAACTTTCCCAGGACAACAAGCACAGACCTCTTATGTCGCTTCACCAGCAATGTTTGCTTTTCTGCTTAGGCAACCTGCAGCAGAGATGTACCTGTGTTTTGGTAGGTACAAACCCAGCTCATCATGCAGGAGAACACACAGGCAAAACCCACAAGGGTCGTGTCATCTCCAATAGCTGCAGGCGTGGGCTCGGCCAAAAGGCAGGCATGGTGGTCCTCAGAGCTATTCCAGCATCTCACCCACACCCTAATCACAGTTCCCAGCCTGGGCTTAAATCATCGTTAAATGCTTGATAGCTCATCCAAACAGATCATCTGCTTGCAGGCATCATTGCAACAATTCCACCTGTTAGAATCTGTAATCTATGGGTTATTCACAATTCCTTGAATGCGTTGTTTGCAAGCTCTTCATTGAAACCTGAGAGAGAAACTACTTCAGGAAATTATTTTTTTAACCTTGCCTGCTAACATACAATTCAACAAGGCATTGCAAGCTGGTAGCCAGGTCATTCAGCAGGAGCCAGGGAGCTGCCACGCAGCCTCTGCCATCCAGGCTGAGCGATCACCCAACACTGCAAGGTGTTTGAGGAACACGTTCACTTTCTGCCTGGTACTGGCTCTTTTATCTGTCTTTTCACCAGACTGAACACTTCCCTATAACACATTAAGTAATATGAATATTATATATCACCTCTACGGTTCTTGTTCTCATGTTCATGTAGTCAGAAGAGATAAATACATTAATGTTAATGAACACTTTAGACTTCTTTAATGTTTAGCCTTCTTCTAGTTTTTCAGGGCAGGGACTCTTTAATTCTGTTTAGACCATTGGTGCTTAAAGCTCATTCTGGTTTTACAGTGCATGGCAGTGAAAGTCCTTATATTTTAAGTAAAGGATTTGGTAGTGGTAGCCTCACTACATCCATGTAAATTTGAGATACCCAGGCTCTGCAAGGCACTCACGACCATGTCGAGCCAGCAGGCATCCAAAGGCTGAACCAAGTGCAGAGGTACACGGTGTGGGTTCAGGACAGCACCAAAATACTTCTACCCTGACACTCTGGCACACTCCCAGCTGCCCAGAGCCTGCTGACAGCTGCTCCTCCAAGCTGTGAGCCCTTCTCCTGAAACCATTTCTGAAAAACCTTATCATGACGTTAAAAAAAATCCCCTATTAGTGCTTATCTTTCCACTAACATGAATTCCAGTTGTTTGTAGGCTTTGTTTAATATCATCCTTTCCATTTAAATGTTCTTATTCCGAGATAAGAAAAACAATTCACTGACTTGAATTTCTTTTATCCATCCTAATTAGTTTTCTAATTAATTCATAACTCCAAAAGCCTTCATTTATTTCATGTTTCAATTTAACTTCCGAGCTGCCATAATCAGATTAGCAATCAAACCCATTTTGAAAGTACTTCTTCTGCCAAGGAGCTGGGAAAGCTCACATGAAACTGCCTCTGTGAAGCTAATAAGCTTACAGCTTCTGCTTTGTTCTCCCCGGTCTAATTTTCAAGTTTGCAGACATCCCACTCAATCTGATGTGAACTTACCCGCACGAGGATGTTTTTTTCCCCCAGCAACAGCACTGTTATTATTAGTTAGTTGTGGTACAGCTCTTGGAAAGGAAACAGAGCTGCAGGGAGCTGGATTGCACCAAGGCATGCAGGCACAGCCACGCCAGAGCATCCAGACCTCCCCCCTTCCCAGCCACTGCTCTGAAGTGACAAGAGGTACTTCGTAGGCATGCTTGAAAAGAAGGCATTCCCCTAAAGAGATAGGGACAGCTGAAGATCAAGGGAATGTGAGGGAGCTTTATCCTACCCCAAAACACTTGTGTTTCATGGCTCTGATTCAGGGAAGCATCACTTTGGAAGAGCACTTAAACGCGTGCTCGGCCGTTGAATACACACTTGGTCCTGCCAAAGCCTCTGAAAGATAAGCATCCTCAAGAGCATCACGAATAAAGACAGGCTTAGCACGTGATTACACTCTCTAGCTGATTTGAGATCTAGAAAGTGCAGCCCAAGAAGCAGAAAGCAATTGTCAAGGCAGACTTACAGCACATCACAACACTGTCTGTGCCTGTCACGCAGCATGGGAAGCAGCGATGCTACAATTTCTTGTTCGACTGATACGCATATTTTTGCCACTTTTCCACTGGAAATGGAGAAGCTGTGCAGCATTTCTTACAACATCCCCTCTAATCTTTCTCCTATCAAACTTTGGAGATGTTCAGATCTTCTTCCCATGGTGATATTTACGACTGTTTCCTAAAATCCCAATAAACACTGTCTCATTATTGTGCTCTCCTTCAAGTACTACATGACACTGGGAAGGACTAATTCAAAACCACCTAAACAGACCACAGATTCAGACCTGCCACCATCTCTATACCTTCAAAGAATTTAAAAATTAAAGAGCATGTTTTTCTCTTTTATATGTGTGCAAAGAGATAGGGAAATGTTAAGAAATTACATAAATAAAAACTTCTTAGTTTGCATAAACACATGTAAATAAACAACTGAAGGAATCACCTAACTCCAGTGCAGGTTTTGTAAATATAAATTTTTAAACTCTTCGGGCACCTCAAAGAATGAAGGTTTAAAATCTAATTAGATGTTTACCACCCCACCCTCAGAAATCCCTCGGGTATTGGTCGAACTTAATGCCATAATGAAAATACAGACACATATTAAAAGAGAGGAACAATTCTTGTAAGGGTGAGATCTTCTGTGTTACACTGAGGGCAAGTTTAGTTGGATAAAAGCTATTATGTGAGAGTTTTACCAAGGATGAGAGGTTCGTGCATACAGATGAAGAAAGCCTTGAAGAAGACAGATGGAAAAAGCAATTCAAAATAAAAATAAATAGCCATGTATTTGTGTAACACAGAAGTCTCTCTTGCTTTTAAAATCGCTCAGAAGAAATCTAAGTGCCATGACGTGACGATTCAGTTTAAATTAAGTCTCCCACATTAATCAATATTCATTTCTTCTTATCACAAGTAATGTAACAGTGTTGTCAACGTTTCATCTTCTAAAAAGGATTAACGACATTAAAAACAACTCTCATGATGAGAGAAAATTAAATGTGCTCATTCTCACTGAAGAACACCCGTACTGCTCCTATCGTTATGCTAACTTCCAGGGAAGTCACAGCGTTTGCACATTTGTACACATGAACCACAGATTCAGGGATGAAACTGCTAATTGTGCAACTGCACAGAAGATTTAAAAAAAAAAAAAAAAAAAGACAAAGATTTTTCTTCCTCTAGAAGCATTCTGCACATGCTCTCATGTAAAACATCACAGCAGCTGACAGCACCCAGATTAGGATGTCTCTGGCTGTGGGAAATAATCTTTCATTAATTTTCTGTGATGCTGTGAGCGGCATGAAGTTCCATATCATGTTTTTCTCGGCGTTTGCTGTTGTTGTTGTTTCTTGTTTGACAGCTGAACCCCATTCAGAGTTCATGTGTCTGTAGAAGCCACCTGAGAGCACACCAGAAGAGGGGCACAGCTGTATCTGCCATGCTGCATGCACAGGCACCACACCGCGCTCTGGGTCTGTCCCCTCCAAGAGGCGCAGCTCTGCAGAGCAGCAAAGCCAATTTGTAAAGGTTACAGCAAAAGAGAAGCGGCAGCGAGCACAGCGTGCCGGCACCCAGCTCTTCCCAGCACGGAGATCACCAGGCATAAGCAGGAAAGCGAGGCCTTGCAGGTCCCTTCAGGCTAACATACAAGCTCTGTGTGTAATCCATCACAGGATGAAGGACGCGGCAGTTCAGAGGACTGTCACCACTTAACACTTTGCCTGCATCCACCTTCTGCCCACTCACAGCCCCATGCAGCGAGCACAGGGGTGTTAGTGGAGCTGCTGTGGTGCTGAAGCACAGCACTCAGCTGCTTTTAGCAGGGTCTTAATGCTTCCCTAACCATCTTCCTTGAAGGATTTAATACTTGCCGTCATCTCTTTCTGCTCTGCATCCCTCTGCCTGACACATAAGTAATGGAAGTGTAGTCTTCCTATTTTGGCATCTCATACTGACAGTCAGCTGCAGGGGAAAATGCAGTTGCTCAGGATCTGACAGGGAGGAAGGAGATAGAGGGCTGAATTTGACCGATGCAATAAGTTTCGAAGGCAATCTCATACACCCTCCTTGGCAAGGCTAGAGTCTGACAACTCCAGCTGCCGGAGATGCTCGCTCCTTTACACGAGTCCCTAGCTGCAGCAGCAGCTCCTGTAGCCCACCAAATCATCTTTATCAGAAGGACACGGGAGCATATAACAGCTCTGACAAGCACATGAGCAGCCATTCATCCCTCTGTTTTAGGAGTATGAGCGAACTTGAAGTGAACAACAGAAACTTCCAGGCAGGAACAGAAAGTGCTTGGCAAACGCCAAGTCATGGGGGAAAGCTTCAAGGGTTTGGCAGCCTGGACGAGGTGGAGTGGAGATGTCCATCTGCCAAACCCACTGAGAGGCAACCATCATTTCACTGTTTTAATATTTCTGAAGCTCAAATTAATCTGACCCCAAGCCTAGACTTTGAGCTCTAAAGATGGTTTTAATGGGGACATTTTTTGTATTCTCTTACATCAGCTACTGCTTGCAACTGGATGGAGATCTTCCAGGAGTATCATTGACAGTAAATGGTTTGATAAAACCAGAGAGAGTTTGTCCGCAGAGATGCCCCTTACACCACAGGAGATAAGATCCTTCACTGAGCACCTGGGAAACATTCATTATTCATACAACCAAAACACATGCGGGTCTTGCGTACCACTCTGCCAAAAGCTTTTAAGGTTCTCCTGCAGGTATCAGAGATTGTTTTTTTGATGCTGAAACCTTGCAAGCCCTGTTGAAAATTGAGGCTGCCGGGAGCTTGCACCCACCGTGCAGAAGCTGATTCACCACCACTGCATCTCTTGTGGAGGTCAAAAATCAGCTGGTCTCCCGCTGTAGTATTCAATCCCACTCATGGGTCCTTTTTCCATAGTCACACACAAACACAACAAAGAAGCAAGCCTGGTGCTTTGTTTTCATGCCATGTATTTCACCCAGGATGCAGGAAAATTAAATTCATGTCCATCCTCTTCCTTCCCACTGCCACAGATGTGCAGAAGGCATCTGGTCCTTCCCATTCAAACCCTAAAAACTAAAACCTTGATTGATTTTTCTTGTCTCTGACATTTGGGAGAAGAAAGGAGAAGAGAGCTTTTGCCTTTGACAGTACCTGAGTGGCATAGGTTTCAAACTGACAATGGATTGAATAAGTAAACACAAATATTGTTGTTTTTATGCATAAAGAATGACAGTGGAGAAGACCAGAATAACTCAGACATTTCCTAACTGGAGGGAGAAATAAATTAAAATATGCAATAAAAGTTTTACAGCAGTTAGTGATTTCACTTTTGGAAAACCTGCTAGAAAGTTAATGGCACAATAAATTCTTTTGTTGTGAGAAATGATTATTTGGGGTTTTAAGGTTTGACAATTCCTTGTAAATCTAATCAGCCAGCTAGCAATTAATAACATTAAATGGCTTTCACGTCTTTCTGCGTGAGCACAGCAGTGCTGTGTCAATGCACACACCTCCCAGTGTTCACAGGCCGGCTCACATCAGCTGGGTGAAAGCAAAAGAAAGCATTTCTCCAGGCGTTAAATAACCACCAGCACAAGCCCAGGAGGAGAGGATCAGAGGGCCCAAGATTTCTACCAGCATGGTTGGAAGACCTCTTATTTTGCTTCAGATTCTGCCTGACCTGGCTTTTGTGCTTCATTTTAACTGCAAGAAAGAAGCAGGTAATTTGAGGCTGACACATCTCAAATCAACACTCCAACCCTCTAACTTTCTGTGTTTTCATCTTTTAAGCTTTTGATCCATGAAGGGACCGAAATCTCTTTGAACCATGTTATTTTTCACCATTGCAGATGACACTACAATTTTTTGCCCTGGACTAAGTTCAGAAGAGGAATGAGGCAGTGTCACAACATCGAAACCAGGCAGCTGAAGATGGCCTGGGTAATATTGTTAATTTGGACCCAGAATGATACACTGGACTATAGAGTACAAGAGTTTGCATTTTTTGCATAAATATTAAAAAGCTATGTAGGACAACCACAGATCAGACGTGAAATTCAGGAGGTCCCTCTCAGCTCCAACCCTGTTTCAGATTTTTGCTTTAAAACCAAACTCAACCAGATTTTAGTAGTGGGAGATGTTCTGAAGACAAATCAGTGGTCAGCAGGCTCCAGTGAAAATGCATAGCATTCTTGCACAGGAAAGGAGATTGGACAGTGCTGAGTGAGACTTAAATCTACATTTGTCCATTATAATACTTTTTCTAAGTTATTACGTATCCCTAAGAAAATGAATGTGCTACAGTGGCTTTATTTAAGCTTTGGTGGAGTTTGAAGTGATTTGGATTTTGTCTCCTGTGCAATTTCATCTATTGCTCTTCTTGTCTCCCACCAGCAGACACAGAAGCCAAAACCCAGCTACAAGATCAAGTAGCTTTTCATCTTCAAACATTAATTATCACAAACTCTGTGAAGCTGGTGAGCATCGCTGCCTTCCATTTCTCAAGTAAAGAGACAGACAGCAGCAAAGCAGCTTTCCCAGAGCCACTGAGAAACCATTGCAGAGCCCAAAATGTGATTTAACTTCTTCCTGTGCTTCTACAAACTGAGCGGCAGCAGGAAAGTACCCCCGGTTGAGTCTCGCTGGGCACTAAGTCAACAAACACTTTAAATCACTCTTCTGGAAGTCAGTAGAAGTGAGCAAACATACTCGTGACCGAGCCATCCTCACGTAGACACTTGGCTCAGACAAATCCTCACTGGGGCAGAGCCAGCTGGTCAGCCCCAGACAGAACTGCAGGTTAACCTCAGTAATAATGCCACACAGAGAAATTCGCAGTGGGTGGGTGCTGGCAGGTAGGAGGGAGAATTTGGGCCAGTCCGTAAGAGCAGAGCCCCAGGGCAAGCCCTGTGGCACAGAAAGCAAAGAAAGCAAAGAAGAAGGGATAAAGCAGCTTAAATTGTGAGACAAATTGTTGCAAACCCCAGTGGCAGAAAGCACGGCCCACAAGCTGAACACTGTGCATGGGAGGGAACATGAAGCCCTTGCTGCCCAACCTGCCTTGGCTGAGGCATTTCACATTTTACTGCAACATCAATCCCACTCCCAGTGTAAAGTATATCACTTATCAGAAGTCTCTCCCTCTTCAAAGGGAAACCACAACCAAACAGAGCACAAACAGATCCATGGGGTTTGTATGCATTTAGAAAGCTCCTAAAAGAAAAACTCTCATTGTTCATCTCCTTAGCTAAAAAATAAAAATAAATAAAAAAAAGAGTTGGTTTTCCTTTTTTTTTTTTTTTAATATTTACATTTAAATACCATAATATCTGTGAGCTATCCACAGCCCATAGTGAAGATAGCTCAGATACCTCTACCACTCCCACCTGCAGAGGACACCCTAAGCTGGTTCATGCAACACATCACCTTATTTCTCCCACACCACTTTTTGGGTGCGCATAGAACCCCTTTTCTCACCGAGCAGCAGGATTGCACCCTCAGCATGCCCTGTCTGGCAGAAACAGCCCCACAGGCGGTGACCCTCTACTGGATTTATGTGGTAGGGTAAAACATGGCTCAGTAAAGCCATCACAGACCCCCACGTCCCAAACCTCTGGAGTAGATGACAGAGAGCTGGCAAATCTGACTGATTGTGTGTTCACCACCAATGCTTATTGCTGGACAATTAACTACAAATGCTAATTCTTATTCTGGAGTAGGACGGCTCCTCAGCACCATGCAGGGCTCCCAGGGTCCCCCGAGTGAAGCCAGACACCACGGCAGGGGGCTGTGGGGTCAGCAACAGCAAAGCTCAATGCCCCACACCACCAGTGTGGCATCACAGGCTGCCTAGTCTAAAACAGGCTAGTCCCTGCTTTTCAGTCTCTTCTTTTAAAAAATGAGTAAAATTAGACTTTAAAAAAATCCTACTACAAGCAAGGAATTTGATAGCGAAGAATGCAGTTGGCACATAAAATTCAGTGCTGTCATTCCTATAAAAATAACATTTGGAAGCTTCCACTCAGCTAGTGCCACCGGTGCAAATTGTTTTCACTGGTAATGACATGATAAAACGTTAAGCAGCAGGTGGGAGCTCCATTACTAAATGCCCAGGAGGAAACCAGATGAAGGATTTTTTTAATCTGCTGAGAATTGACCATTATTATAATTGAGTAACCTTTTTAGAAAAGAGATACGAAGGGAAGTTTTCATGACCTTAACTGCTTCGCATAACTTCACATGTCATCTGTTCCTGTTGTTCCTACCCTAAGAGGTACTTGGTATTCATGACAATCCATAAAGCCCATCGCTCGCAATAATTGATATCATTAATTTACATTCTTTGAAGGCCTTTCTGTAATCATTAGCCAGCCATACGGGAGGTAAAATCAATGATCTGAACTATGTCATTAATATAAGACAGGTGTGAACACGTTTTTCTAAAAACATGAATACTGCAAGTTATTTAATTTATATTATCAGTGTAGACAAACAATAAACTCGACACAAAACAAAATTTACACACAACACAACACTGCTATCTAATGATTGCTCCTGATTGATGTTTAACTAAAAGAAATCTGTTATTTTCTATACTCTTTGCAGGACGTTAATTCCAACTACATGAAAACTTTTCAGTGAGACCCAAATCTTCTCTAGTGGTGTTATATTTAAGTAAAGTGTCTGAATACTGGAAAAAATCCTTCAGTCTGAGAGAGAACAGTAAAATTTTGCCACTAAATTCATGAACGGTGCAGGATTTTCCTTATCGCCTCCTCTTCACCATAAAAATCTGGGGGAACTTCACACCTGTTGACTGTTGCATGCAGGTGCTGAGCCCTCCTGACTGCTATTACATCCCCATCCACACACTACGTGCAGATGCCACAGCCCAATTTCTAGTTTCTTGACTGAAATCTTCCCTAACTGACAGTTTCATAGGAGCAATGCTGCCAAAGATGAGATCTGACTGACGTCTTTACAAATGAGGTGCTGTCAAGCAAAATGAAGCTTGATTTGTGGATTTGCAATGAAAAGCCATTTAAAATGTTTACTCATGAACTCAGCACGTTTCCTGCAAAGACGTGAAAGACATTATAGGCTACAAAAGCTGAATGTCATTTTATGAGAACTGCTTTACAGAATATTACTGCAGTATGTAAATAATACTTTGCTGTTTAAAGCTAAATAATTATCAATGGATAAAGCATTAATATGTCTGGGAATGCCTGAAAAACCATTGAGGAGACAGAGTGTACCTGCTCTTGCCTTTGAGGAATGTACTTGCAAAAACCATTTTTGGTTGGTTGTTTCAGGGTGCCAAAGCTGCAGAGGAACTTCTGCAAAAAATGCAGATTTTCAACAGAACATTTCCATTTCAGAGCACTGTGCTGTAAAAGAAATGGTCTGAGCCACCTCTAGCCCCAGCCACATGTTCACTAAATCACCACGGACAATGATGATTTCTCTGTGCAGTTTGCTATCCATTAACAGCATTATTTCTATGCACTTTGCTCCAACACGAGGCAGTTTCCATGCTGTGCCCCCACCTGGCTGCAGCTCCGTGCCTCCCTGCACACCAGGCAGGCACCTACAAGGTGACCCAGGGAGGCTGTGGTTGCAAGAGGGGTGTTTGAATTTCCATCCTTCATTTCCTTCAGCACTGCACAGAGTTTTCCATCGGAGATCAAGATAGTTTTGATCAGGCTATTTTTATTTTGTATTACGTTTTTTTCATTGCTGCCTAGCCCATCTTCTTGCCTTGAACCGGACTGCGATGAGTTATCTCCCTGTTTTCAATCATCCATTCTCTGGGGAAAAAGCAAACAAGGCAATCACACCACGGGGACAGCAGCAGCTTTTTCTTATAAAGATCTTGTGGGTGTTTGTCAGAAGGGCTGGGTTTTATTCTCCTCCCTCAGTTAAAACCAGAGGAACGTCTTCAAGAGGCTGAAGCTGCATTTAGGCACCTGTCAAATTTGGCTTTCAGTAAACCTCATTTCCTTGCAGTCTCCTTGAATTAATGCCAGTGGCTGACATGTGAGGGGCCTGGCTGACTACAAAGTTCATTTCAGATCTCATAGAAACTGTTTTCCTGGATCCTTCTCAAAAAGGGATTTGTTTTCATTTTAAATTTAATTATTTTAATTGCCAACCATAAAAATTTGCTTTCATTATGTTCACGTTAAGCATAGCATTTTCCCCCTCCTACAATCACTAACTAACTCACATAAAAGAAAATACACTAAATTGATTTTCTTCCATAGGAAATACATCAAGGAAAGGAAAGGATTGATTTCCCTCCATAGGAAACAAGACATGAATGTTTTTAATCCAGCTGCTGCATTCAGTTATCATGTACAGTATGAAGAACTGTGCCATAAAAATGAAACTAAATGCATAATGGCACAGACCACTCTTCTCTCATGTTATCTTCAAGTATCCAGTGCTTTGGCAGTACACTACATAAACCTTTAAGCATTACCTACCCCCATTTATTTTCCAGTGGGTTCCAATCCTTGTTTATGCACCTTTCTGGGATGTTCTTTGGAAAGGACCGCATTTAGTCATTTGTTTATTTCAGTGAAAAGACTGGATGCAACATTAGTTACAAAACTTGAGTAAGTGTGGCAAGTCTCACCCTGTGCTACTGCAGACTAGACTATTCTATCATATATATCAACCCCATGAAGATTTGTAACCGAAGATACATTTCACAGGCAGCTTAAATGATTTTATCTGGGGTCTGCACCATGCTTGACCTTAAAAACATCCATGCAGATTTTCACAGGCGAAGGATGTAATTACATCAAATTTAAATAAAATTTGTCATCTGAATAATGTAGAATAAAAGCCAAACCTGGAAGTAACAGTTCTAAGCCCTGCAAAGGTTGCAGCTTGATGGCTACATTGAAGCTCGGGCTAATCCTTAGTGAAAATACATCAGCCACTATATTCTTCCGAGATCATCATCATGGCCAAACTGCTGTCGAGGAGAAGGATTCCCTGGTATTTTACATTTGAAAAAGTGATTCCCAGCATCGCTTCTTTTCTGCACTGTGTGCACAGGGAGGAAAGAGCTTTGTGATCCAGATGCCCATGGGAGATGCTGAGTGCCATACGGGGGCCGTTGGCTGCAGCTCACACGCAACTGATCCATGCCCCATCACACCCCAACCCCAGGCAGGCAGCAGGACCAGGAGGATGCAGCAGGGCTGACTTGCGGGACCAGTGGTCCCAGCAAAGGAGGATGTTTGCTTGTTTCTAACTCATTATCTTCTGAGCCTTCTACTCCACAAACACAACGTCTGAATTTCTTTCTTTTCAAGACTATTTCCCTGGTTAACAGACACTATGTCCTCTTTGATCAGTATTCAGTGAAAGCTGGGCAGATGCAATCCTTCTGGATGGCATTTCCTATATCTGTAAACAAAATATCAGCAAAAGGTTGAGTCCACTATGTCCTCCAAACTGAGAGAGCCACAGTTATTGATCCAGACATCAGGCTGCCATTTTATTCAAAGAAAGACTGATTATCTTTGTATCTAAACTGGCACAAGGTATCAATAAGAAACTTTCTACACTTAGCACCAATGCAGGCAGCTCCTGTTTTAAGGAGAGTATGTTGGCCATGAGCAGAGATTTGACTTTCTTCACTGCTCCTCAACTGCTATTATCCACTAATAAAAAATGACCAGTTTTGGTTCAATAGATCTGAAATCAAATACACGAGTGTCATAACTGACACTGGATATTAAATGCAGCTTCTAGGGTCGTCTTTGTAATTGTTCAACAAAATCCACAACCTTAGTTCTCCAAATTGCCCTCTGCTACCAGTGTACCAGGAATGCCCATGTTTAATCTATAGTTTTGGTCTCGATTTACAAATGAATTTCCCTTTAACATTACAAAAGTTGTGCATGTTGAGGTTAAAGATAACCAGGAAAATCAAGAAAATGAAACAAGAAAAAAAAAATGCAACATGCTCTCTTTAACCGCTCATTTATCATAACTAAGCCATGCAGATGACAAGAAAAAGCCCCATAAAGGGTTGAAGATGTTGTCTTTCAGCCAGTCTGCTAAGGCAATCAAAATCACACATGCTCACCTGCTTCCTGCAGGAGACAGGCAGAGCATCAGTGGCTTCTCCCTGTGTGAATGCACTGCCCCAACGATGCACGTGCCACTGGGGGCTCTGTAAGGGTTTTCCTCAATCCTGTGGTTGCAGCCATTTCCTACACTACATTTTCTTTCTAGCTCAGGCAGAACTCTATTCATTTGCCTTTCGAACAATTTACTCAAAGGATTTGACTGCCTTTGTATTTTTTTTTTTTACCAAAGCTCAAATAGATTCCTTGACAGGCTTTAATAATAGCCACTCAAGTGATGTGAAATCAGGAGTCTCTTATAAGTGTACCATGCTCCTTTGATGTTCATTTATAGACCAAAGAGCAAACAAATCCAAAGAAGGCAATCAGGGATGCACTGCAGCCACTCTGGTGAAATGTCCCGGACTTATCCTGGGAGATTTCAGCACTTACATTGGCGAGATCCCACATGAAAGAAAAGAATTACTTTGAAAATAAGAAATCCTCATTTCTCAAAGACTTCAGACGTCCCTGAGGTTATGTGGGCACACAAGACATAAAACTATTTCAGGTCTCACAGCCAGCTCTGTCCCAAACAATTCGCCCTCCTGTAAGGTAGGGATGTAAGTCCAAGTGGTAGCAAGCCAGCCCCGTGGCATTCAGCAGATCGCAGCAATCTGGGGCTCAGCCTGGGCCTGCCTGTGCTGCAGGCCAGGAGGGGCTGCAGCTTCCCCTGGGAGCAGCTCAGCTGCAAGGGAACGGGTAATTTCTTTAACCAGTTTCTTATCTTTAAGATACATTCCTAGGGGTAGTGAAGGAAAACCATGCTTATGCCACAGCTGTTTGGTTTATGGAGACTTATTCAATATCTCCACAGAAAGCAAAGCTGGCAATAGCTGAACTCCCTGTCAGCAAGACATGGACAATACACTCTTCCCACAACGAGCAGCAGAAGATCAATCCATCAATAAAGATCAAAGGATTAAGGCTGAATCCACACCAGGAGGGAGCCACACTCCTGGGCAGGAGGAGGAACTGTGAGAAGTTTGCAGACACAGGTTGGTCTCTCCAATGGCTGATAGTACCTGCCCAGCCACAAACAGTGCCCCACTCCTGCCAGGCAGCGGCAACAACAGTTTCTACAATCCCTGCAGACTAGCAGGTTTCTATTTATCAATCAGTGTCTTTGCACCAAGTTGGGTGCCTTCATTGGATGTGTCAGAGTCTGTACAATGATTTATCTGGACAGAGAGCCATGTCCAGGACTTGTGAAGAGGGCACAATCACAAGGACTGTTATGAGACGTTGTGGATGTCCTCCATTGTCCAGTGGCTGCCCAGAAGATGTCCTAGCCACAGTGAGGTCCCCATCCTAATCCTCCAGTCACCTTGTGTATCTTGGATATTTCCTGGTGCTTCAGGTTTAAGGCAGTGATCCAAATTAGATGGCACCTTTTGCCACAAGGGCTGCCCATGAGGGGGAAGCACCCTCTCACTGACTTTGCAGGACACTTGAGTGTGTCCTCACAGTAGGAAGGCCTCTGTGCCAGAGGGCATGAATGAATCTTTGGTTATCCTTTTAGTGCACCTATTCTAAGACACACTTAGGGAAGATATGTAGGGACTATAAAACCACATGCAAAACCTAACAAAACAATAAGCTGATTAAAAGTGAAATGTCTCTGCATATTTGAGAACAATTGATAGTAAAATTGTTGCAAGCTGCTACCAGCTTATTTGTTTGGCTCTATTAAGTTGTTAGCATGGCAAATGTCATCCTTATTTGCTTGTTTTCCACACGTGGCATCTTGTGACTGACCTTCCAGAAAAGTAGTGATTATCTGCAGTTATTCGTCCTGGCACAAAGGGTCCTGATCCCCAGCCACTGCTCACTTACAAATAAATACAAGCTCAAACTCCTTAAAGCTATTAAGGAGCAGACAAAGTTTGCTTATTCTGCCCCAGGTACTTACACTGCATCTGTTCATTTCAAGAAATAACGTTGCTACTCTGTAGTTCAGAAGAGGCTGTAAATCAGCTCACTCTGAACTGTATATATTCGCAGTTACCATTTGCTCTTGCCAAGCACCTATAGATTTCCAATAAACAGGTCTCATTCATTGTGAAAATTAGATAATTGAAACTATCTATTTGCTTCAAGGCTTTGGTCTCAGAGGTGATGCTCGCATGTTGCCATGACAAGTGGGTGACAGCAGCCGTAATTCAATTCCACCATACTCTGTGGCCCATTTTGTTTGTCAGTAATGAGAGCGCTTTACGAGATACTGGAGATTATCGGTCAGCTTCTGCCCGTTGCTATCCTGCCTAAGGAACACCCTTTTTTCCCCTATTACCATCTCTATCTCTGTAGAGAGATTTTAAAATGGAACAAGAATAGGATCCTGTCAAAACCAGCAGTCCCAAATCACTCTGTTATCTTTGCCACGCTGCAGATTGCTAACTCTAGATTGTTATGCAGGACTAGATACTTCAGAGCAAATGGGAAATGTATAGCAAACACTGCCTAACAAATTTGCATGCTGCCATTTCCATTGAAGAGCAGCTTATCTAATGAAGGATTAATTAAATTACTTTGCCTTTCTGAATAAAATCTTAGGGACAAAAATGAACATTTTGTGTTAGACTGTGCAGTGAGGTAAAATAGGCAGAGAAAGCTTGACTGGTACAAAACGTTTGCATCAAGTACAGTCCAGGGAGCTATATATGTATTTATATCTCTAATTTAACCAGAAAAGAGAGAGAGAGAGAGGGAGAGAGAGAAAGGCTTCCCACTCACAAAATCCATCTCTATGGTTTTCTCACTGTTCTCTTCAGCCAGAGCCACATTTCAATCAAGTCCTCACTGCGGTGGAAGTCCCCTTAGTATTTAAGTGGTCAAAATCTGTATTCAGCTGTGGCATGAGCTTTCCTCATTCTGTGCTATGCTTTTTTTCCAAAACAATTATGATCATCAGGCTAGATGCTCTTCAACTGAAAATTACTACAAATAAATAAATATACTTATGGGTATTAGCAGATAACACAATAGTTCATAACCATCACCTATTAGCCAGACACAAAGCTATTCACCGGCCACTGAACCTTGCCATCTGACAGACTGCTTCTTGGGTCCATCTGATGCAATTTATAAACTCTTCATTAATTACTTTTTACATATTAAGGCACTTTTCTACCCATGAAATAATGAGGAGATATGAAACATTAATGAGAAACAGTTTAATTTAATTTGAAAACTCCAATTCAAGAAGTTTAAACAAAAAACTAGTTCAGTGGAAAGGAGGACCGAATTCTGATTTGTACAAAACCAGAACGTACCAAAGCCACCTTATTTTACTTTGTCATCATTTTGTTGTTCCTAGCTACAGAAATGCATCTGCAACTTAACCACAAAGATGTAAATCAAAGTTAGCAAGGCTTTTTTAAATAAAAGCTCACCTTTTATTTTAACCTATGAGCTGTTGGCTCATAGAAACGTGAATGTGGAAACAAAGTGACGGGTTTGTGTGCCTGCGCAGCCTGAGTTAGGGCCAAAGAGATGCTCCAGGTCTCCCCTATCACCTCTTGCACCAGAGTTGGTCTCCTCTTGAGGGAAGGATCTTGTTCAAAGCCACGCATTTGGACACCCGAGAGCAGCTCCTTTTAGAAGAGTCTGGGAGTTCCCTAAAGCACTGTTGGTGCTCAGCTCCAATGAGGTGCTGTGCAGCTGCAGTCTGTGCTCAGCTCCTTGCTCTACAGCAAGGACATGCCCAGAGCAAAGAAAAGAGGCAGCATTAAGCACAGGTCAGAGTGAATATCAACCCTTCTGATGCAGGACTTGCTGCAGAGGCAGCCCATTTTCTGCTGCATTCACAGATACAGAATTGCGTGCAATCCATGTTTATAAACATGGCTGTGCCAAAGCAACACTTGACCCACATTATTAATTCTTCTCCCAAAGGAAGGGAATAAATGAAAGAAACACTGGCAACTGTCCAGGCTAAAAGGGCAATATCCCTCAAGAGGCAGTTGCCAACTACAGTGGGAACATTTGCTTTAGTAACTCAGAAGCATCAAGTATTCTGCCTTTAAAAATTACACTATTTTTCATACACATTTTCTCAAGCCACTTGCTGTATCATTTGTTTCAAGATCAAAATATTTTTATTCTTACTAATAATATTTAAAGTATGATGTACCTGCCGAGAAATACATGATTACTCTGCAAAAGAATGCTTCAGATACTGAAACTGGCAAGTCCCTTACCCATAAGCCAAGAGATTTGTTGCACTTGTTAAAACGGAAATATGTAATACTGAAAAAGAATGATATAATTATAATTTATGGAGACACTATTCAGTAAACAGTTTGATTCAAGTCATTTGTATGTGCTGCTTTAAATAACCAGCTTTCTGCATGAAAAACTTTGAGTTCAAACAGAACAAATGGAGAACTGGAACTCAAGCTGGTGTTTTCTTCCATACAATGACCATTCAAACAGAAAAATCTCCACTGATTACATTCATTTATGGGCCTTGGTAAGGATAAGTAATGATGTTAGCTAATTTATGAAGATGAGAATAGTCATGACTTATAAGAAACAATTTATATAACCAGTTCTAAAATATACTTTTAGATCAGGAAAGTGCTAAAATTCTGGCAGTGGTCACATTAGCAAAGAGAAGAGACACAATAGTATTGATTAAAATTTGCATAATATCTGCTTAATTAAAAATGCAGCCAATAGACTAATCCACTCTTCAAACACTTTTAAAAGAATAACGTAATTCCAGTTCAGAAATATATTTCCTCCAAGCAATTTGCCAAATAAGGGGCTAAAATGTAAAATATTTTTTCCATTAGTTTTAGGTAATTAAAATGCAAAGTGCTGAGCACTTAATCTTTCCAGGCAGGAAAAGCTGCCTGCTGTCAGATTTTATTAAGTCTTTTTGCCGCTCCTTGTATAGTCAATAACAAGTGTCTAAACCCAGGAAATGATGTAGAGGTAGTGTTCAAAGGTAAAGATATGATAAGATGGTGTTTCTCATATTATCCAGAATGCAAAGTCCAGCATGTACCCGGGAAGATTTTTCTCCACGTCAACTAATTAGCATGTTTATTGGAAGCATTAATTATTCTGACAACCTCAGAGATTGTTAAGTGCGTTAACTCCTCACATGCTCCCTTCTCACATGCCTTTCCAGGCACTGTTTACACACCAACCATCAGAGGTAGCTTCCTATATATTAGTAAAGCCAAACAAAACTGGTGTTTCCCATTCTGGCGTTTGTTAGAAGTCAAAAAGTAAATCTGACTCAGTTTCAAAGGCAAATAATGCTTTGATAAAAATTAGAAAATCCTTGACACCTCCACAGAGGTGGCCCTGTATCTGAGCATGAGGTCCTGTTTCCAGAGGTAGATTTAAATCTACAGCTGGAAAACAAAGATCCCACTATCTATGCAGCCACCAAAGTTAGGCACACAATTGCCCTAATTGCTCTTGAACATTTGGTTTCTATTTCATCTTTGTAGGGTACCACTGCACATCTTTTAAGCAGCAACACACATGCCCTATTTTCTCCTATCTTCCTTCTTTCCCCTTATTTTCTTTGCCACTTTTCTTCCTTTCATTTCCTCCAATGTTATTTCCTTTTTTACCTTTCTTGTGTTTTAAGCTTCCTGCTCCCAGTTCTGTCTCGTTAAACCCATATCTGAATCAATCTTTCTTTCATGACTTTTCCTCTTTCCCTTGTCTGCTTCTTGCATAAAGGTTTCTGTTACTGACATGAAAGTATATGAAAGGAAAATTGGGTGTTTATTAATAGGTTGCAGTTGCTGGGCTCAGGTGTAGCTACTTGTGGCTGTTTTACATCCCTCTGAATGTTTTTTTCTAAAGGTTTCCTGTTACTCCTGTGTCTGCATTACAGACCTGCAAGATGCGGACAGGGACAAACACTTCATAAAATACCTCAAAGGTTGAGCCATCGTGAAGCCTTTTCCCACTCCCTCCCTGGTCAGCTCCTCCCGATCTCTTCTTCCTCCCAAACACTCAACAGACACGGATCTAATTACCAATATCTCAGACCATCATTAGCAAAGTAGACACAGACTGAATTTAATATCACCTTGGGGAGATCATTACTTCTACAATCCCACAAAGTTTTTAATACACCTTTCATTAAAACTGCACCCCCAAGCATTTTGCAAAAATGCAATAACACACTTGTAAGGATGAATAATTTGGGGGTAAAAAGAGAGAACTTCAGAATCTACATACAAAGTAAAAATACAAAGTCAAGATAAAATCTGCAGAACAGCAAAACATCTGTGGCCGAGCTAATAATGGTGTTTGCAGGCAGATCCAGGCTCACCCTGCTGATGTTACCCTGCTATAAGCTAAAATGACACACAAACCCATCTGTAATGGACACACTGGTCTGTAGAAAGGACTAAGACTTGAGACACCAGAGCTGGCTTTGCAGCTGGGGTGTTTCACAAAGCCAATAAAAAGTGGTGCTACTACCTCCCCAGATGACAGGCACAGCTGCACCACTCCTAGCACAGACAAAGCAGTGTAAGCATCTAGGGCAAAAGAAAGTTTGGGGCACTCCCCGCTTGTCCAGAAGAAATCCTAGCCAGCAGCCACTGTGCTCCTGCTGCTACACAGCCCGAAACAGAAAAGTTTCTACCAGGAAACAAAATCTCAGAGAGCTGCTGGCTGCACATCTCCATGCTTCAAGGCCACTCCTGGCTGTGGGTAACACGAACAGGGCTCCCGTGAGGGTTTTTTTGTTTGTTTGTTTTTGTGTTGTTTTTTTTTTTTTGTTTTTTTTTTTTGTTTTTTTGTTTTTTTTTTTGTCATTTTCTGTAAAATGTTACAACTCAGAGGTCAGCATTTTATAACTATTTAGTGGCACAGGGACACATAACTACCATTCCAAAACCCACTAGAGACTCATCTGCCTCTTTGGGCATGTCAAAATATACAGCTCTGATATTAAATAAACAGACATTGTGTATTAAATGCTCTATTTTATTTTTTTATTTATTTCCAACCATACTCATGTACAGTAGCATAAACGGTCCAAAAAGAAAAAATAACCAAAAGGACTGGGATTAAAAAGAGAAAAACAGAGATGAAGATGCAAAGAATGGCACCTGTGGAATAATGAACCAAGAGCAACTGATAGATATCTTTCTTACTATGTTAAGTTAATTTATTTGTAGCACTAAAATATACCTTTTGGATAAGATATCTCAAGTTGGCTGCATCCTTCTTTCCCATGGGAAGGGAATGGGATCCAAGCCAGCAGTGAAGATTGTCAGCCTAAATACTATTTCACAAAAGATTAGAAAAATCGAAGGGTAAAATAAATTGCTGAAAAAATTATTGGCTTGATATTTAAAATTGCTGAGCATTTGCAAGTCCCACTTAAGTCAAAGGGAGCCAAAGGCATTGACAGCCTTTGTAAATCAGGCTGCATATGTGGCAGGACCAATAACCAGCCAGATTTTAGAAGCTAATGATGTGAAATTAAGTGTTCTCACTTGAGTGTTGCGGTAAAAAATATAATAAAGTTTAATAAGAAAGCTTTCCAAATTCATGATGCAAACACTTACCAATTTACTTTTTGTATTTTCTTTTAAACAAGACTCATTTTCTCTGTAGTGCTTCTGATAAGCAAAACATTTCAGTGACAAGTACAGTATTACAAGCAAAGCTGTACTAACAATTCAGTATTCGAGACACAGAGATACTGTTAAGAATATATATACGTCAAAGCTTGTCTCAGTGATCCTTTAGCTTTGTTTTTTTCAAGAATATACTGAAAATTAAGGTGGAAAGTCTTCAAAATCCTTTGACACTGACATGTTCAGGCTTATAAACAGTACAGAGAGAGCAGAACATGCTGATCCTTTATTCTTATCTTTCTCACACCAGAAAACAGTATCAAAGATTTTCAGTTGTCATAGGAATAAAGGACTGGAGGGCAACATTTCATATTTTGTGTTCAAGTTTAGGATGTTACAGTTACTGTCTTTATAAAATGTTCTTAAAATAAGAGTAATTATGGCCATGTAGGCTTTTTAACAGGTATATACAAATCTTCTGGGGGGCTAAGACAATACTTTATCATTATTTAAGCTGTTCTTCCCTTTCAAATGTAGGTGGTAGAAGTCTTCAGCTTGCAAAAACTACTGCAAAAAGTGATGAGGGCTAGCCTGTGAATGCACATTTTCAAAACTAGTAGTATTGTACCCTCAAGATTTTCCTATAAGATGTTCTTCTGAGACCAGAAATTTCCTTTCCAGCAAAATTTCTTCATTTTTAAATTAATGTAGTTGGATTGTGGGCTCCCTGTTTCCTTCAAGAGGACCACAAAGCTTTGTCACACTCTTTCCTCTCCTCAGAAAAGGCAGAGACACCCACTGGAGCTGGGTCAGTCTCTGTTCTTTCGGACCTTGAACCAAGGCATGTCCCATGACCTCAGGCTCATGTCTGCACTGGGTAGAGGTTGGTCAACCCACTTTGATGTCAGTACTTCCACCAGAAATACTTCATTCTTGCTCAGTGCTCTCCTACAAGTACCAACAGTAGCAGGAGGAGATGTGGAGAATTTTATTTATTTATCCTTAGAAAGAATTTATGTATCTTACTCAATGAATACTCCCTGTGCAGTATCAGCAATGTGCTGGCCATAGCTAAGTAGAAATTCCCTCCATTTGCATGAGATCAACAGGGTTACAGGAAGGGGAAAGACAATTTGGAAAATCCTTTTAAATGTAAATGGCTGCTTGTGCACACGTAGGAAGATAAAGCTGCCCCAAGCAGCCCATAGCCAAGACCCAACCCCGCAGGGACAACATACTCACAATGTACAGACATCAGCAACTCCAGAAAAGTTGTCCATCCTCATTTGGCTTAAACAATTATTTTTTAAAAAGCAATAAATAAAGCAATCTCAGGTGTGGGTCCATGTAACAGATTAAAACAGTCCTGCTAACACCACCTTCAAAATCCCATTTCCTCAGTTTTAGCTCAGCATATAAGCAAAACTGCACCAGAAGCAGCAGGGACAACCATGTCATCCCTTGCTCTCAGAGGTACCCTCAGCCCAAAGATATTGAGAAATCTGGAGAGGTCACAGACACTGCAACGAGAAGTACAAAACCCGAAGTGATTGCTCCTGTCCAAGAGCCAAGCAGGCTGCTCCCCAGGTGTCCTCTGGGGGTACCAGTCCATTAGTATAGGGTAACTTTCTACTGGGTAGAACCATCCAAAATGGTTGACTATCTCTTTGCACCTGGACTATGATGTTTTCAGATCTATGGACATCTCTCAGTGAACACAGGTTTGAGAAGAACACTGTAAACTGCTGAATTCTTTGGGCACATTGAAGCAACAGTTAAGAACGTCAATGTCCGCTGGAAGAAAAATACTGGGTAACTGCTTTGAAAATTGTTGCAGCCTTAGGAACACTGAAGAATGATTTTAGGAGCACTCATCAGGAAATCTAAATACGCTCACTTTCTTTAATGATACAAAGGCCACTGCAAATGTCTCACGTTTTGTCATGGAATATGCTTTAAAAAGATTTGACTACTGAGATGTCATTAAATTAAAACTACTCCTGGTGAAAAGTGTCTCAAAATTGCCCTATTTTTTAGTAAGATGAAAAAAATGTTTTTGTTCTTTCCTGTAATTTGTCATAGCCACACAAATCTATTACATGGCTTGACACTTTTTTGAAGAGTAATTTCTGAGAGAACTCATAAGGGAAAGATGAATCCACGTTTCAAGATACAAAGAGACATCTCTGTGAAATAATGCACAGATCATCAGCAGCACCCACACAACTAATGGACATTTTCCCTCCTTCAGTACAATGGATTTGTATCGCTTTTACCTTGTTTTCCCTTTCCAGAGCACTTGGAAAAACCCACAAGATAATAGAAGGATTTGCTGCTACCAGATGTAGATCTTCCAAAAATCCTGTCCTACCCTAACCGAGTCAACCTACCCAACCCCCTGGTATTATGGGAGCCACCTTGGGTAGGAAGAGCCAAAGCAGCCTCCAGTGCAAGACAATATCAGTTTTCAGACTGACTCCTTAGTCACAGAAACATTAAGAAAAAAGGCAATCACTTGCTGACTATCAGAGCAGAAATATTCACCTCTAAAGAAATGACATGGGGCATCTGAGTTGATACATTCATCCATCTCAGAGGTGAGAGATCCAAATAAGTACTCCATGATCACTTGACTAATACTACAGAGCAAAATTAAAAGAGAAAAACATGATCCAGCAAATAATCACCTCAGTGACCAGGCATCATAAATGAGCAGCCAGGCACAGCACATCTTTGTCTGCAAGACAGTTTGAAAGCATTGCATCACTAGCAAACAAAACCTACACATGAATAACTTTCAAATGTGAAAAAGATGAATTAATCTGAAGACTGATGAATTTTTGATCACTATTCAATATGGACTATCTATCTAAAAAAAAAAAAAAAAAAAAGGAGGCAGGAGGAAGGGCAGAGAACATTTTTCATGAACCACAAGTGCACTGTGCTGGTACATTTTCTGAAGTATAGAGTTGGGTGTATAAAGCAGGTGTCATCTAGGCCTCACCTAGTGTCTTTTCATCATCATTCGTATCTTCAACAATTTCAAGTATTCAAAAAGAAGCTTGCCTTGGATATGACATTTTTCAAGTCCCAAACATATTATCAGATTTACTTGCTTTCAAGTATAAGCTGATCTAGTGCCAAATCTAGTTTGTTGAGCTGAGCTACAATACCTGGTGTCACACTATCAGTCACATCTCATATCAGCGCCGATGCTGCGCGCTTACACCAGAGTAAGAAAATGCAGTCTGAACACTCTCTTTAAAGAGAGTTTTACCTCCTCCTCTACCCTTCAGGTTAGCTAAATACCTGTTTTCAATCTTCTTAGAGACAGTCCACTGAATGTTAGCACTCTGAAATACAGTGGAGAATGATTTGTAATGTATGGCTGAAGATATTCTTCTTTTTCCTGTGCAGTTCCTTGAGGTGCCCCTCAGTAGATCCATTTAATAATTGCCCCTGGTTTCCTAAACCCAACAAAAATGCAGGAATTCCACTAAGGTCCTTCACAGACTACTGTAGATTTTACGGTGCCGTTTTCCATTATGGCAGGATGTCTCAATCTTAGCCAAATGTCATAAGGAAGATAACAATGAAGCAATAAAATGTGAATGCAGTCGATATTTTTTTCCTCTGAAGGCACACAGCGCATTTTCTAGAACTTCTCCACAAATAATTACTTTTACTGTTTCCCTCCTCCAGGCCACCTTCACCTGGCTCACCCAATGCAGAATTTGACCAAATGGTTCTTGCACCTCGTTCGTAAATTCTGGCTGAGGCAGGAAACATCTTTTAGAGGAAAACATAAACACTTAGGACAATGAAATGTATACAATTTTGCTTATAAACAACTTAACGCAATTGTGCCCTGATCTCAGATGAGGCCTTTGGTGCTTTGCCATGCAAATGATAAAGAATAATATTTTCCTTATGAAGATGTTTCATCTTTTAGGATGCTGAGCCTTTCTCCAATTGTGCGCCAACTTCTCATTTCAGATTCAGATACAAACACTTTCATGGAGCTCTGTGCTTGTACAAAGGAATTGCTTTAGCTTAAACACTTTGCTGGTAAAAGTCACTCGAGTACAGACTAACTGATTCATGAAATTTTGCATATATTTCCAGTACTAGTCAGGTATTCATTGCAGCTCTGAGAGCATATATCGGGGTAATGAGCATTCCCATTTTGATTCTTTTATATTGTGTGGTGTATCTTGTCTGATTTATTCATATATCAAACACCAGTCACTGTACTATAAAGCAGCTGCTAAGCCCCAGAAACAGACTGTAATAAGATTTTCAAGCACCTGATATGGAAAAAAAAAAACAGCTGCTTATATATTCTGGAATGTTTGCAAATACAGTTTAAACACGTAGCATCCATAAGACGCTGAGTGTTTTATTTTACAGAACCAGAAGTAATAACAGTGAGAATTCTTGCATTATTTTGTATCATAGCAACTAACGAAGCCATTGCTTTTCTTTCTGAATTCAGCTCATTAATGATTTCAGTGGAAAACTTATTCAAAACACTTCACCAGAGGCAACCCTAATGTTCCACTAGTAAATAACATTTCATTTATAATGCTGTTTTCTGGCCCACTTGGCTGGTCCTTTAGAAGCCTGTCAATAAGCTAAGGAAATCCAATTTTCTAATCTCCCCTAAATCTCATTTTCAAAAGCAACTTCGATGCTCTGAACTTGTCCTCAGCTCAGTCAAAGACAGGGCTGTAATTCAGACAGGCAACCCTGCATTAGACAACTACGCGAGGCACCAATGCCAGAAGTCCTACCACAGCACAGGTGTTAGCTGGGAAATACCTGTGCTAAATCCTGGCTGGGTTTCTGTCCCCTGTATGGCCTGCCATGGTTAGATTACTGCTGGACACTTAATGCCAGCTTTGGGCTCACTAGGAAAGCTGTAGACTGTTTTGCCTTTCACGGACTGGGTGTCCTTGCACAGAGCAGCCCAGCTGCTGCCAGCAGCACCCATAGGGAGGCTCATCCATGGCTCAAGGACCAGCCAGTCACCATTTGGGGATGGCAGAAGCCAAACAAAACCAAATGCACTTCTAGCACATAATGAGGAAAAGGCTGAGTTTGCCACTGAGCTCTGCACTACTGCATTGCAAGAACCACTGCAGCACAACGTAGCCCCTTCACAGCTGGTGGGTTTAGTGCCTCCAGGTAAAGCTTACCATAGTTCAGTAAGTTCGGAATATGAATAGGCATTAATACTTGCAGCAATTTTTAGAACTGAAAGCACTCATATCACACAAGTCTACTCTCCACTTTGTTCAGCAAAATATTTAGGTATGTGTATAGACCCCTTTGAGGCTCCAGCAGTACTGCTGGGAGCTGCACATTGCTGAATTACAACCTCACAGAAACGTATCAAACTATAAAAAAAATCTATTGCAGGCAATAGGAATCCAATGAGCTGAATTATTAATATGAACATCCAACAAGACAAGCAGATATTTGCATCCCTTCCAGTTTGCGCAGTCCGTAAGAGGCAGATGAGTGTTCCTGGAAGCCTTACCCAGAGACCACTTCAGCTTGAGGAGTCAACTGTTAATTGAGCCCCAAAGTTCAGAAAGATTTATAGAATTATTGTTATCATAGCTGATTCAAATGAGCTGAAGGTTCAAGTTACCAGAAGCGTACAGATGATTGAAATACTCCTAAAACACAAGCAACAGCTGAAGAGGCACCAAAATCTTCTCCAAATGCTTCCTTACCATTCCTTATTAAAGCTACCCCTCACTCTCCCATTCCCCCATCTCAGCAATGCTCAGGGATGAGAATGCAAAAGAGGTTATTTTAAAATAAAAATTCTCCTAATCCAAATGTTTTCTACAGATATGGGAAGAGACAGAGCAGGATTATTTTGGCTCCCAAAGAAGCGTTATTGGGCAAGACAAACTAGAGAAATCCAGAGGGCAGGTAAATCTTAACTCATTGCACAGGTAAGAGAGAAATTCTTTGGAAGTATTTTTCCTCATTTAACATCTGCAAAAATTTAAGGAATTGTAAAAGGTTATATGATGATCAATAATAAGTCATAAAAATAAATTTGTAACTGATTACATTATTTTATCTAGAGATGACAGTCACCGAAGGCTTTCAAGATGCATGCACTACATTAGCAGTTCAGATAGAGCTTGTTGCAGACACAAGACCACAAGAATTGGTAAAACCAATTCCACAGAAGAAACGTGCAAATAGACAGACCCCACAAAAAAAAAACACCACATCCAATTTTCTATACTCAGCAAAGAACATTCAGCCAATTAAGGGGCTGGAATTGATTTCTGATTAAACTACTTGAATTTCTGATTCTCTGAACGTTTACTCCTATGTGCAGTAAAATGACTTCACAGCCTAGTGTTAGGACTGAATAACATCACGTACAAAAAAGCTGTAGCACTTTACCTTGCTAGATTCTGCCTAAAGAACTGAGAAAAACAGTAAATTTACTAACTTGTTTATTCACTGACAACACATACAGTCAGCTTTTCCTACTGATAGGTTTTAAATGTACTTTCAAGGTGCCATGTATTTCCTCATTTTTTAAAATCCTGTGCTTTTTCTCAGTCTTACTTCTAAAACCCTCTGGACGTTCTTTGCTTCCCTAGACTAAAAAAACACTACAGTATTATTTGCATTTTGTTATGTACATGTGAATGATTTATTACTGTAGAATTGCTCTTAAGTACATAAGTAACAGACAGTTGTAAAAGAGCAAAATAGGCTTATACTTAGCAATCTTCCCAAGTTTACAAAATAACTGTAATTCCAGACATTTCAACGTACCGTTGGTTTTAAAACTTGCACAGATCTAAGTCATGTGTTACACAGACAATTCTAGCAGGTTCTTTTATAAATATATTCCATAAGGCAATAAGGAAGTGTCAAACTGTTGAGTATTAAAGCTGCTACTGTTATTTTAGGAGATGTCATGCTATGAACAAATGAGGTTATTACATCTTAATCATTGTACAAAACAGGTGTCATTCAGAAAATCGGTTTCCCTCTGATCAAAGAGAATTTGCAATTCTAAAAAAGGGAAAGAGAAACCTCCTTATGAGTTTAGTGATTAAAGAAATCTCATCTGCTTCAACCTTCTCAGCTTGAAGGCATTATGAGAAAGCAAACTCCCCTCTACTCTGTTTGATGGCCTAAGCTTTAGCAAAAGCTGGTTTATTTTCCTTGGAACCACCTCAAGATGCTGGAAATCTCTCACTAGGGAGGAAACATGCCAACATGCAGTACTGCAGGAGCTAAAACGAAGTAAGAGGAGGCCGTACACAAAAGCAGCCAAAGGATTGACAAGCGTTTTGATTGACAAGTGTTTTGTTGATGCTGCTCAGTGTGGTACTGAAGCAAGAAAAGCTGGACTTTTCTAGCTCTCCGTGTCCTAGTCTGTCAAATATAAACATCAGCTCTTTACAAATAACATAACACCCTACCAAGACCTTACAGGTCGGCTGAAGACTTCCAACGTGAAAAACCTGACTGACGCATGCTGTTCTTGGAAACAGAAACTCTGGGGTCAGCCTGCCATTAATGAGGGGTGCTTGCTTTGATTTTTTATGATCAGAGGGGATATATTCATTCATACTCTTTCGATTGCCTTAGAAATACCATCAAAATTGTCGAGAGAATTAGGTCAGTCTTCTTTTAGAAAACTCAATGTCCATTATAAGAATGAGAAGAGACAGACAACTCTCCAGTGAACCCTATTTAACGTAAATTGAGAGGAACTGCATGTTGAAGTGATATACGGCCTTGTGTCTGAACTCTACAGCATCAAACATATAAAACAAACTTGGCTTCCCTTTCTGCTCACTTTTGATGTGCCTTATTGATGGCGATGGGAGTTCAACATAACGATGATTTAGATGCCATTCAGAAGATGGGGATGCAAACTATCCGTGTTTTCAGTGGGCCGTTTTCTACAAAGCCTAACAAGCCAGTCTGTTATAAAATTAACACATTTTAGCATCAAAAGCACTAAAACATTACTTGGTTTCTGTTGTGAACACATCCAGCTCTCAAGTTCTACCAAAGTGGCCCACAAAGGCTCTCTACAGCCCCCAGTACAAGCCCTTAAAAATTGTGGTAGTCTCCATGCAGCAGTCCTGTGAACAGAAACCTGCTGTGCACGTGTGGAGTTATTCTGGTACTTGCATTGGGTGTAGGTAGCAGGGATTGGCAGTGGGGGGCAGCAGGGGTTGCCTCTGTGAGAAGAGGACAAAACTGCCCTGTGCCAGACACTGCCCAGCAGTGAGGAACACCAGGGTCAGAGAAGACCACACCACACTCCCCAAAGATCCCAAGAACACCCTGTAAACATTTGTATTGCCATTCTTGGACCTTTTATTTTATTAATGGAGACTGAAAGAAGCCAGAATGTGTCACGTAGAGAAACGGGACTGACTCTTGGAAAGAAATCATTCAAAGATCTGTAACTTCTATGTTCTTGCCCTCCCAGAAGGATAATTCTTTTTCTATTTAATCAAATAGTCAATCTGCTCACTTCCCACAATTATTTATGCATTCATCTTTGAGAATGATGTAAAGAGAAGGGGAGTTGAGCCCTAGTTTGCTTTTTTTCCTGATAACTAGCAATTTGTTTCAGCTTCTGAGGAAGCTGCAAACATTCCACGTGGAGCCAAATACCTTTGAACCTGACAGCTACTTTCCAGTAATTTCTCTAACTCGCTCTTAAAAGGATCAGAAGTCACCTAGCTGTTCTTTCACAGAGCTGACTTGCACTGATTTTAATGCCCTGAATTACATTAAAGTAAGGAAAATATCTACTTACTTTTTAAGTGTGGTTTCCCTCCCTTGTTCAAAGGGGACAGGAATTAGAAGGTGGTGTCCAATGGGAACACAGAAAACAGCATAAACTCAAGTGAAAAGAGATGGAGGTGCAGCTGTCAGAAGAAACAGTTAATTTATGCTTTTAAGGTTCTCTGTATGCAGAAGGAGATGAGAATAATTGCCACAGAAAGCCCAGAAGCTTACTTTAAAATTATTTTGAAGGTATAAGTGTTTCAGGCAAAAAGGTGAGAGAAAATTTCATTGACTTTGTAAGCTGTCAAGTCCAACTCTCCTTTGCTAGATCATCCAAGAAAGTTTGCCCTAGGCACACAAGAAAAATAAAAAAAAAGCCTTCATAAATTTCTCCTACCTAAAAAAATTTAATATCACCCTCTTCCTCAAATGTAATTCAAACAATTATTGAAACCACTAGCTGAGAACTGTCATTTGTTAAATATGTGTAGAGTGGCATTAACAGAAGGCTTTGTGTTTCCCATTAATGGTATGACATGTAATGCCACATGTTTGGTCTTCCCTCAAAGTTTAATGAGACCAGACACTTGAATCATTTCAAACTGCATCTCATGAGCCCAATCCTTCCTTCAGGTACCAAACAGCAAGGCAAGCAAGTTAGCAAGGAGGGAGAGGAGGGCATGCCAAGCTTGCTCTTGAGCTCTCCCAAACTCAAGATGAAGACATCTCACCAAAAGCTCAGTAATGTCAACAGGTATCATACAAGGAGTCAGATTATTTCTGTCTTAGAGAATGGGGGTGGGGAGTGTTTGTTCTGGGTTGTTTTTCTTTGTGAGCTCTCTTCATCCTACTCCCCTGTTCTTTCTTCTCATCTGTAGAACTTGAGTAGTCCATTACATGGGGCTGCCACTGCGGGCAATGATTGAGGGGAGGCCTGGAAGGGGAAGGGTTTGATTTGCTTCTACAGGGATATTTATCTTCTTCACCAGATGATAGTCTAATGGTGGGCTGTAAGATACTACTGGGATGACTAGAGTCTGTTATCTAGACAATCTTTTTATTTATTAAGAAAAAAAAAAGTATAGGATTTTATGTATTTGAAATACATACATTACTACCAAATCATTTTCAAACATCTTAAAGACAAAGTGATTGTTATTATATTTAGAAAGCTAAACAAAAGATTAATCTAAAGCCAGAAGTCCAGACTTAGAGCAGGTTGTTCACTACCTTCAACTCACGGCTAACACCTCTGATTCTCTTATGATGGTAAAATTGTCAAGAACAATATTTGTGTTGTTTTATTCTACTATATTTCAGCCTGAAATAACTCCAGGCTTTTATTAACTGTGTGACTGAGTCCTATTCATCAGTTAGGCAGGTGTATTGCCTGATAATGCAATAAGCTTTCCTGGATGTATGAGTTGTTTTATTTCTTTTATACTAGTAATCAGTTCCAAGAGCATAATAAAAACAAAAGGTTTATTTCTTTTTTACTGGTAGCAGAGCTGTAAATTATCATCCATCAGCAATAACGTTGCCATTTAATAAAAAAAAATAAACCTTTCCTTAATCTCACATGGAACATAATAGATAAAAATAAACAATGATATTAAAGTAGGTGCCAAAATGAAGGATTGCTGCAATTGACGATGCACAGTGAAGTTATTTATGCAGATAACACAGTTTGGCATCAAAAAGAAACTAATTTACTTATAATAAAATAGATAATCCAAGCTCTTCTGAAATATAAATAGTTGCAATAAACTTAGCTCATTCTCCAAGTATTTCAAAAACTCAGAAAATCGGTCAGAAAAACAAACAATTAAAAAAAAGGCTGAATGGGAGATGTCCAAAAAAGTATTCTTCTCTCAGTTCTGTCCTGCTTAGCTCAGACCATCAGGATGTTGTCAAATTTATTTTTTCTATCATGATTTTTTCAGTCTACTGCTGAGATAAATACCAACTTTAAATAACCAGCATGCAGACTGCTACTTCACAAAGTCTTGCAGCTCTTGTGACCAGAGCCAAGTATGCACCACATTTATAAAAACATGTAGCAGAAGTTACTGTTATGAGTAGCTGAAAAAAAAAAAATCAACAGGAAAATCTGAAAAGACAGGCTTTCAAATGCAGTCAGCAAGAACTGATGGATAGGCGCCTCTCTGCAAGAGGTAGCTGGTATGTAGACTGAGTGCTCAAGCACCTACACAGATAAGCACACACAGTCTCTAGGAATAACCAGGACGGCCAAAACAATGTCTTAACCAGAACGTGATTTCCAAAACTATGATTTTTCCTCTCACAGCAGTCGGGTTATCTTTCAGCTCTCTGCCTTGGCACAGACCAGTTTCACAGACTCAGTTTCTTCCCAGCTAGGGGACCTTAGTGCATTATTTAATCCACTTTCAAACTTTTACACCTCAAAGTGACAAGTGCCCTTTTTTTGTAATATATCAGGACCTTATGATCTTTTGACATTTTCTCATCACATTTTTGTAAAACAAGACAAGGCATGCAGTGTGTACAACTGCTTTGAAGGACTTTTACCCAGCAGCAAAGTCCTTTCCCAGCTACTCACCCCAGGCCTCACAGTAGGAGCTGCTGCAGTCTCAGCAGTGGCAAAGGGAGACCAGCAGCTGAATACACCAACAACATCAACATTTATGAGCAGGAAAGCATGCTTCCAGGGAAACTGATCAGCAGATGGACTGAACACCTTCCCAGCTGTTATTCAGGGAAGGTGAAATTTTGTCCTTTACCTTCCAGCCAGGTAGAAATCCTCCTTTCCACCAGCACTCCTGCCAGCTGGTAACTGGACCATCACCTCTGTTGTTTAGAAGAGGAGACACCTTTCTGCATGCAGGAGGACAGGGACAGGAGCTCAGCACCCAGGAGACTTCTTCATGTTAATACAGTGTGGGGTTGGAGGAGGCAGCACGCAGGACCAGGTAATGTTGAGAAATGCTGGCTGTCCCAGAGACCTCATCCCTTAAGCTGCAGGCTGAGGTTGGGAGGACAGTGCCCGCAGCTTCCTATAAATCCTGAAATACAGTGCTGGCTTCTCTAAATATAGAGATATGTTAGCTACAGGAAAGATGCATTATGAGCCAGTCATAAAATTCATAGGGATGCTTTTTTTTGTTTAAGGTTTAAAAATGGAAAGTATCTTCCCATTATCTCTTTTCTTGATATATCAGCTTTATAAATCACTAGCACTCCATTAGTCTACTCTGAGGAACCAATTTATATGAGCAAATAATAATGCAATTCCATTTTTTTCCCTTCACAGAGCTGACCAACTCGATGACCAAGGAAAACGCAGACATGAAACTCCCTGGAGGAGAGGATAAACATATTTTGGCCAGAGAAGATGCCAGTGAGGATACATGGGGCAGTCAATACAGTGTGGCATGCTCAGTTTGGCTTTATTTAGAAAAAAATAATCAATGGATAACTATGAATAAAAAGCTCAGACTGTAAAAGCAACAGAGGCGCAGTCAGTTTGGTGTGTTGGATAAAGCACAACATGCAGCTTGCATGGGCCAGGATATCTGCCTTTGCTATTGCTTCTAAGGAAGCTTGCTCTCAAGTTTTTCTTGCCTTTTTCCTACCTCTTCCCTCTTGTCAACCAGCACCTCAACTTGTGTAGTGGTCTCCTGCATCTGGAACAGAAGCCTGAGCTTAGTGGATAAGCGATAACCCTTCAGCAGACTGATGTAGGTAAGCAGCTCCTAGGACATCAGGCGTGCAAGCAGCTCATTTGCTGTCAGACATCTCACATCACGCAGACCTCCACTGGAGTCATCTCAGAAGGGAGAGGAGAGACCCCAGATCTGCCCCAGTTTGCCTGAATAGTGCCATCTTCCCTAGGACAAGCAAGTGGCAGTGACACAGGTAGCCCAGCAGTGACCCTTGTGGTGAGCCCAGAGGCAGGTCAGCCCTGTTGGAGCACAGCGAGCCCTTAACTGGGACGGGACCTCGAGGGCAGCTGGGGCTTGAGTGAACAAGGCAGGTCCCACTGGGCTGGGCTGCCGTACCCAGTTAAGGCTGAAATTCAAACCCCAAAGCACTCACAGACCCCACAGCCATGCACTTGGATGCTGACAGGGAATTATATTTGACTTGCCTGCCAGCTGGATCATACAAGCCATTTGTGAGAAAGGGTTCCATGAAAAAAAATGTTAATAGGAAATAAGGATTTATCTCTTCTACCAGAGTTGCTTTACATGGATTAGGGTTAAGTTTTGGTAAGTTACATCTCACTCTACTGGCAAAAAGGATTAATAATGCCTTTGTCCTTCCAGCCTCTTCCACAACAATTTTCCCTCATTCCTCCCTCCCTTCACATCCTCTTTCCCTATTCCCAGTTGCTAGCAGCCCAGGAAAGCAGCACCTCTGCCCCCTCAACCTTTAGGAGTCATCCTAAAAAAATCAAAGCTCTGCCACAGGCTGGCCCCTGAGTATCTGGCAGAGCCTGGAAAAAGCCTGGAGACCTCTAAAATCTTCAACACAGATGTTTAAAAATATCCTTACTGCAAACATGCTTATAAGGACCAAGCATATCATTTGGTTTTTGCAAAGAAAAAGAGGTTCTGAACTTCTTTCCTAATGGGTCTCTTCACAGATAGCATAATGTACAAAGGAATCAACTTATACGAAGAGGAGGGAAAATTAATTGCAAACATTTGCTAGAACAATGAGTTCAGCAAGGCAGCCAGCGTAACGTTATAGGCTTTAGTATCTGGGCATGAGAAGTCATACTTCATGAACTCACTCATTATGTATCCTAAGAAAATCAGGACTTTCTTGCTGAAGATGGATAAGGGAAAAAATTTGTTAAATAGTCTCAGAAAATGATACTATATGCTTCAAAGATTAGCAGCATAAAACTTCTTTCACATTAACTGTAGTAATTCCTCTGTGCTGTAATAGCTTAACAAATATACTTGGGATTTTTACAATAAAGAGAAAGTGATAAGGCAATTAGTTACTATCCACAAAAAAAGCTTTGAAACGATTTATTCAACATACCATCAAAATCACACATTAGATTAGCAGGTTGTAAATGATAATCTAGCGCAAACCTCAAATGATGGCTTTTGCATCCCAGAGCGATAACATTATTCCCAGCTAGAAGGGAATAAAAATACAAATTATTTTTTCATTGTGACAGTGAAAACTTTCCAGTTACAATTCACATGCAGTTTGGTATTTTATGCACAAGTGAAAGAAGCAAGCAACATTCAAATGACAGAGTTATCAGTCTTTTTTGTGTATTGAGGCTGTTTGGAAAGCCACAGGGCAAAGGCATTTATATATGAGATAAGCTCAGTCTGTAGAACAAATTAATGCTGGATTGTGAATTAAATGGCATGTCTTCGGACAGCTAATTAGCTTTGTGCTGCTCAATTAAGCTTTGAAAGGACATGTTGTGTTTCTTGATGGAAGAGAAAACATTTCCAGGCTGTTTCACAGTCTCAGTGCTTTCTGTTTCATTGACTGAGAAGTCCAAGAAGAAATAAAGAAAGATCCAGCAGCCTTACCAAAAGGTATTAAAGTCTAAACTACAAAGCATGCAACAAAGTTGCTTTCAATAGCTCCAGAAATCTTTGATTTGATGTCAACTGGCTTAAGAATATAAGCTAGTTTGGGATAGCAAGGAACTATAAATCCATGTCTACAATTCATTTTAAACCAGAAAAGTAGCAGGACCCTCTCTAAAGAGAGGACAGAGGTACTTTATAACAGCTTTCAGTGATTTGTTAATGTTGCATCTTCAGCAAGTCCAAAATTTTCCACCTCTTTTCTACTGTGCTACCATCCTAAGCATGTGTATCAAGCAATAAACACTCCAATGTCACTTGGGTCCCTCATTCAATAGTATCAAAGAGACACTAAAGGTTTGGGTCTTGATTCACTAATTATGGTTTTCCTAGTGTTATCCAAATCCTCTGAGTCTCAACAGTAAGTGAAGGCCTTCCAAGATCAGGTTTCTCTCAAACTCAGTCCTCCTACCTTTTTTCTCTGCTGGTAGCAGCTTAAAAGCTGGTTTCTTGCTTCTTTTTCTGCTTGCCAAGCTCAAGTAGAAAAGCCTGGTTAAATTGGCATGGAGTAGGGTAAAACCTAAATGAGCTTCCTGGAAAGGAGTCGTGGCTGTCAAATCTAAAACCAAAGCTATTCAGGCTGAGTTTATCTCTAGGTGTAGGATCTCTTGTAGAGTGACAGGCCAAATTGTCTTTCTAAGCTAGATTAACACTCAAAGCAATAGAAATCTATTGTTGATCTACAAGCCGCACACACATGGTATTTATTCAATATAATAACCATCAAAAGGGAGAAGCCTGTGATCAAATGCTGCACTTTGGCACAGCAGACATTGGAATAAACACTCAACTAAGTGCAGAAATCTGATGAATTTTCTTCAGCCTGAATCTTAACCAAAAGAACATTTAAGTAGTATTGTGGATTACAAAATAAACAGCTGGCAATTCTGTCATAAATCTCTGAAGATCACGCTAAGAAGTGGGGTACAAAATCCAAGAAAATTCTCAAGCTGTGAAATGGTTTCCACCTGCACTCTCCAGTTCTGTACTTTGCCAAGCAAATTCTAACTTTGAGCAACTGCACTCCAGAAGCAGAAGTGGAAATCCAACCCAAGGAAGGGCTGCCATCTACTAACCTGCAGGTGTGAACGCACACTGTATACACAGCAGTATCAATGTATGCATACACATGTATTCATATATTTTATGCACAGCAGTAGAAGTGGGCCAAGTACAAACCTACTTGCTATTCTGGCACTTCAGAGAGATCCCCTTGTCAGAAACAGAATAGCTGCATACCAAGACTACTTCTCTGTAACAATACTTTTGAAGATTTGTGTTCCCAGAGCCCCAATTCACTGTTGTACAGCTACACTGGTATGCAAGTATGTAAATCTACATATTCTAGATATAAAAACACGGTGCACACATCTGTTAGTGCACGGCAGGGAACCCCTTTCAAATACATGCAGGTTTTGTAGTTTATTTTGCTTGATTCTGTTTCACCTGAAAAAAAAAAAAAAAAAAAAAAAAAAAAAAAAAAAAAAAACACACCTGGTGTTCCAGCTCACTTGCAACTTCTATACAGGGAAGAAAGAAAAGTTCCTGAGGGCTAAGTAAGAAAATCTTTGAAATAAAAGGTTAAATCCACAGGTAGCAACACCAAGAAAGTAGTAGTTCTTATGAGCTCAAATGGAAACTTATCAAGAAGCCATCAGGAAACATTAACATAACCTCAACATCCATTTTCACAGTGGTGTCTGGAAGTCACCAAAGGGTTGTTCAGTTTGTTACACATGAATTTTTCACAGATATTCCACTACAGCCTTTGAAATTTAGTCTATACATGCCATGAAGAGCTTCAGCATGGCCTTCCTCAGGGGTTAACATGAAGAAGCTCCTGATGCTTCCCTACTGGGCTTGGAAGAGGTAAATGAGAAGTAATGGATGCAGCTTGATGGCAAGCATGCAGATGTCACAACGTTGTCACCTGGGAAACAGAAGGCACAGCTTGCAGGCACAGGTCCCCATGCTGGTGGACAACCAAAGTGCCTCAGACATAACACAGAAGCACTTTCTGTTCATGGGGAGAGGAGTCTGAGTCTTATTTGCTACTGTTGACAGCTGTTCTCCCATAAATACATGAAGATTTCCCCCAGACGGTATCTTTATTACAGTAACTATCCAATAGAAAATATTTATCACATGCCAATAACAATAAAAACCACTTAATTATGTAAATAATGAAAATGAGAAAAAATGTCTGTATTTACTTCTCTTTCTGTGAGCCACACCTCCATGACAAGCTGAGACTTTCAATGCCAGACAAAGGATTTAGATCTGCAGTTACGACCACTTGCACAATGGCTAGCTTTCAAATCACAGATATGGCCTCGAAAATTTGAACAGTTAAAGCTATTAGGCAGATATTTTCAGTTCTTTGGTTACTCCTGTATTATACCTGCCTCTTGTTTTATTTTTTTATTTTTTTTTTTTTAAAGGTACCATTAGTTTTGTTTCTGCCTGGACCCTCTTCTCAACATGCATACCACCACATGTAATTAAGCAACCTCCAAACACACTTCACAAGCCTGCGTACAGCATAGAAGTGCTTCATATAGAAAGCTGTCAGAACTGAAAAAACTGAAAACCAGCATTTGTCTGAGCTGTATTTAGCATTCTCCGAGTGAATCTGATGCCGTGTCAAGAGTGAGGAATCAGCAAGAGCCAACCATGAAAGGAAGAGAGCTTGCTTTGTTCCACATCCAAGAAAACATTCAGCATCACTACTCCCCAAATTGTACATGAATCCTGCCCCATTTCATTATTCAAAGCCCTTAATATGTTGGGCTGAAAGCTGGAATACTTCAAAAAGCACCAGCAGTAGATCTGCAGCTATTAAATGCTGTGCTGTGTTACCCCTGCAAATTCTGTAGCGCTGGCTTTCAGACGAGTGCTACGAAGCCGGCACAGACAGGAACAGTGGCTCCTTGAACACTCGTTTCTAAGACTTTGCACATGCTAAGGTCACGTGGAAGGAAACCAAGATGTACATAAAGGAAAAGCACAGGGAAGGACTGAACAGAAAAACCCCAATAACTGAAACCCAAAGATGTATTTTGGAGGAAAACAGAAACCAGAAACCAAAGTTTTCAGTAAGGCACAAAATACTGATGAACAGCTGCTTTCCCAGGTATTTCTCAGCCTCCAGGCACGCATCCTGCTCAGTTTGACACCCACCACACAGCTCCCCAGGGTGACACAGGCTTTCTTTTACCTGGGGCACAGCCCCAGAGGTCCGCACATCACACCCACAGCCATGGGCTGCTGAGCAAAGATGCTGCTCCCCCTCACTTCCTCACCATGCCCTCCCCAGAAAAGCCCCCCTGGAGGACAGGTTGTGATCGGTTTCAGCCTTGGTGGCCTGAGCACAAAGATTGATGTCAGCTGAAAGCCAGATAAAAGCTTGACTGCATTGAACGCCAGAAATGCTCCTTATTTCCTCTTTCATTATGAAAAATGATTTTATCTTGACTTTTCAAAAGTACAGTGATTGCTCTCTCAATTAACTGTGTTCTAAGTTTTCCATTAGCACAGCACAGAATAACTATAACCCATTGTACCATCCCAGGGCTCTTTTTGAAGACACTGATTTACAGCAAAAAAGGGATTTCATGTTTCTTGCCAGTTATAAAATTGCTAAGGTAAAGCTGGGAACCAGACACGACAGCATTCATTTCATCTTCAGCTCCTATTTCCCAAGAAGGCTGCAGCAGGCAGTTCAACATAAAAGAAGGTTATTAAAAATTCCACATCCTTGAAGAAGTCTTCATAACATTGATAATAAATTCATTTTTCAAGTTGCTTAATACAGCCTTCTCCTGACTAACACAGTTATCCTAACTTAAGGACCTTTTAAACTAATGACCTGGAAGGAATAGGGGATATTTCATTTGAATCTGTGCAAAATTTGAAAAATTGCTCCATACTCTGATTTTCTGCATCTCTTAGTACAATTAGTAGTCCCCAGGTGTCCCTCCCTGCCATGGAAACTTACAGGAAAGAACAGGGTGATTCATAATGCAACACAAGTGATTAGGTGCATCTGAACTCAGAAATATTAATAAGTTGCTGGTCATATTTTAAACAAAGTCATGCATAAGTAATGCCTTACAAATCAAATTCAAATATTACAAGAGATAAAATAATGAAAGTTTACTTAACTAAACCACCTAGGACCCAAACATGCAATAAATGAACTTCAGTCTTGGGTTTTGGATTGGAGTCACAATCATTTAAGTCTTATGGATCTTTTTCAGATATAGCACTTGGTTGAAAAGAAAAATTAAAAAAATGGATTTTATAGAAAATCATGGCATGAACTTACATTAAAAACAGGTTTCTACTTTTGTCCAACCTAGTGAATATCAGTTACACAGCAGAGAAGATAGTTCCTAAGGAGCACGCTCCCTACATAAGAAAAAACTCAAACTAGTCCGCAGTGGGTCTGAAAATCAGGAGAGCATAAAATATCTCTCTCCATCAGCCCCATTTGAAGAAGATAGTAGCCCAGATTTCTCAAAGGCTTTGATAAAAAAAAAAAAAAAAAAAAAAAAAAAAAAAAAAAAAAGCAGGCAGAGGTAGAGAGGCCAATGGCATGTGGTCCCAGTTGTGCATTGGGCTGCACCCACACTCCACCAACACTGAGACCTCTGCCACCTGTGGGGTCCTGACCATCCCCCTCAGTCCCCACAAGTAACTCACCCACTCAGATAAGACTTCCCCGTAGCCAAGAGCCTCCAGCACTGGAGATGATGCTCAGGCAAGCAGAAGCTGCAGCCAAAATTCCCCAACGTGCACCTGAACAGAACAGCAAGCCTTCCAATTGCCCAGATTTGCCTGGGCTTTGGATTCCTCTGTCTGGCTCCCTGATACAACCTAAACACCCACACCCTGATGCAAGGCTAGTCTGTGCTGTGAAGAAGCAAGGACAGCCTAAAACATACGTGGAGGAAGGTACTATTTTGCAACAAGGTTCCCACATCCCTCATCAAAGCCTTTCACAGAGATGAAACCTTCCTCTAATGCACCAAGATTGTTCCTTTTGAACTTCTGACGGGGTTTAATTTCTGATTCGGGAACAAGCTTGTGCATTGATTAGCAAAAGAGGGGAAAATCACCTTTGAAATTGTTCTTTTGAAGATATTATCTTGCAGCTCCATGTAAATATCTAATGAATTTGGAAAATATTTGCAACTTCAATCAAGTAGCTGGATGTAATCTTAACAGAAATTAAAGTCTCTGATCTAATACTACTGAGTGCTGTAGAGATTTGGATGAGTGAGCATCCACTTGGACTCACGTGCTATCTGTGAGTTAGTTTTTGAAAAAATTAGCAGATCAAAATTAATTTTGTATTTATACAACTGCAAAAAAGATTTTACTTCAAGTACTCGCTTTTATAAATTGCGCTCACAACATCATTATCTGATTAAGTGCAGTGCGGGTTGTCAAATTCAGGAAGCAATACATTCTCACATTAACTGAACATATATTTATAGACAACTTCTGTGACTTTTCAAGTTTTTAAATACATACAATAGGGACAGAGGCTGATAACTAGATAACTAACTTTAAAAAATTTCTAAGGATGTTTTGATGAGTTGGGCTTAAGAGCATGTTACAACAAAGCCTCAAAAATAGCAGGGGAAAAAACAGAACAAGAAGCTCTCATGGCCACAAGAGACCATAAGCGCTTCAGAGCACAATCTATGTAGAGACAAACAAGTGAGAAGAGGAAGCCTTAACCCCACTTGTAAGAGAATTCAATCTGGATGTCCTTGCGAGGCAGCCCAAGCCCATCAAACCGCCCTGTGGTGTCACACAGTGCCACTTTGGAGAAGCACTCACTGCTGACTTCTGCCTGCTCAAATAAAATCCATGGCAAGGCTCCTACTGGCTTCACCATGAGCCTGGAAGAGGCAATGGGAAGAGTTCTGTAAGGTCTGCCCCGTAACACACACGGTGAGAAAACAATTTCGCTCACACCATTTGTCTAAGCAGAGCATTGTTGTGCTCTGAGCACACCTATTTTCCAGTGAGCTACAGTGGCTGTTAGAGCATCAGCCCAATCTGCCACCGCATAATAAAGTCAACACATTAGAGTTTAATTGGATGGAGTCATTTACACAGTAATAACGAGGATTAAGACACAGAACACAACAACTCATTTTCTTAAATCTATAACCAGCTGGTTTCACTGCAGGAGTAAAGAGTACTTGCCTCACTCACCTCCTATTAGTTGACATGTTTTGCCAGGTACTTTAAGGAATGTTTAACAAAAAAAACACTATTTTCAGATCCTGAGACATTCAGCCACACAGCTGCTCACAGGGGAGTCCATTAGCACATGAGTGCAGAACATCTCTTCCAACTCTTACAAAACTGTGAGACTTCCAGACAGCAAAAATCCAAAAGACACATGAACTCCTTTTGCTCTCATGTACTGCCCTCAGCTGAATGCTCCTAGAAAACTGTGGGGCCACTACCTTGAGGCCTAGGACCATGACCCACTTCTCCTGCGGGATGTGGCTGTCAGCCACAGACAAGAATAAATCTGTTGGAGAAGATTTTCCCCACCCTGAGTTTCGATCTCAAAGTGATGCAACAGCAGATGAAGGCAAAGCCACCCTCACTGTGAGGTTTTAAGAGTTTCATAGGACCTCAGTCCTAAAAGCCTCTTATCTCCAAGCAGTGAGCTGCTCCAGAACACCTCCATGCATTTAAAAGGAGAGGTCAAACCTCTCATTTCTCTATTATTTTTGCTAATCTCAGTTTCAGTAGTTTCAAAAGGGAACAGGAGACAAGGCTGAGTTTTGCTGCCTCACAGCACGCCCGAGGCTGTGGCTCCAGGCAGACAGTAGCCTCCTCCTCCAGCAGCAGCAGCCCCCCACAGTGCTGCCTCCCCATCCTGCAGCACAGGAAAAGGGAAAACACAGCTGAACAGATGAGCATGGCTTGCTGTTGGGCCATACTGCTGTTCTCAGAGTGGTGCTTCGCATCGTTTGATATTCTTGAGGTACTGAGCTGTCTGGCATGAGGTGGTGTCAGACACCAGCATCCTCAAGGCTCACAGCTGACAGCCACACACCGCTAAGAGCAAAGCTCCCCCCAGCACGTCTGCAAGCAGCTACCAAGCTGAAGCAGCAATAGCATGGTGCTTATTTGCCAAAAATACAACTTAATTCAGTAAGTAGACAAAGATGAGGGCTGTACAATGAAGTTTTGAGGGATAACGTAAGAAGAGAAAACTAAATGTAACTGGAAGAGATTAATTATTCACTGCAAGCTATTTGCCAAATTAAATCTCAGTATCTTTTAATACAGTAGCTGGTTAGATATTATTCTAAATGAAACCTTATAACCTTTTAACCAAATATTACTAAATCACCTCTGCTGGCTTGATTAGCACTAATCAGACCAAACATTTGACTGGATAAGCATTTGCCTCATGTTTTCTCTTCAACAGCAAACATGTTCTGGTGGTGCTGCTTCTGCCAGAGCCAAGCATGCAACTTTGAAACCTGGAACTGCGCTCCAATAACACCTCCTCAGTAAAGCTAAACATAACGGATGGCTTTGGAAAATAATTTTTTGAAGTTTGGCAAATATTATTTATTTCCAAATCAAACAGGTGTTTCCATAAATTCTTTGTCATAATTCATCTGAAGCTGGTAATTATGCTTCTTCCCTCCTCAAAGTTTGCTGAAAGGCTTCATTCCCAGCACTGGTAAATACTGTTTCACAGTACAAGCAGTACAAAACAGATAACCTAATGTGAGAATATCTATGTCCAGAGATCATCTCTCTGCTTATCTGTTGCATGGGTCAGGACAAACCAGTCAGGCTAATCCCCAAAGCTGTTTTCTCTGAGGAGCTCTGTTACAGCTGTCTAGAAAATGGAACTGAAAAGGAAAAATGAAAGTAACTCAGTTCTGTGATATTTTGATGTTTCCAGAAAGAAAACGTTTCTCCAAGAAAGAAAATACCTTCCCAAGCAAGCATCTTCCAGCTGCAATACTTTCCTGCAAGCATCCCATGCAACCCATGCCAGCTCAGGGTACCCGCCAGGTCCCGGCTCAGAGCTGCAGCCGGGTGAGCTTCCAGCACAGCCTGCCCTGCCTTGAAAAATGAATCCAATTCTGCATGTTTCCATGAAGCATTTCGCTTATGACAAATTGGCATATTCTGGTGGAGAACTGAGTCCTCAAAAAACTTCTAAATAGCTTCACTCAGTGTGATTTCGCTACACAAATAGAACTTGACAGTGTTTATTGCCATCCACCAGGACTCCATTAGAAGAATGGAAATTCATCACAAGCCGCCTCTTGTAAAAGGTTGCTGTCATATAAAGTTTCTTCTTCAGGTATAATTGTATTTTTTCACTTCTGTTTCTCCTCAAGACTTATTTTAACACGTTATTCTATTGCATTATTTGTCCCCAAGTAATCTGTTCAGTCAGTTTTAAAGGGGTAAAAACTCATCGGATAGACTGAGGTAAATACAGGCTTCTAGCCTGTTTAACGCTACTGACTTGGAAACAAATTTAAATGCATTTTTGAGGAGTAAACCTATCTATAAGTGATATTTGGTGTGTTTTTATCTATATGTTTTATTTCCAGAAAGAGATGTTAACAATATTCTCCTAACTTTACTGAAATGGTGGTAAATACACATTACTCTGTCAAGGTAAGAAACCCTCCAAACCAAGAGCTCCCATTGCATTGCCCGAAACCACTGCATTGCCTGAACCCTTGAAAAGCCCCATCACCTCCCCAAAACAAGGTTTTTCCTCCCCATAGTGCTGGGGTGCCTTAGCATCACATCCCCGGACAGAGCCTTAGCAAGGGCAGTGGGGAAAGGCAGCCTAGGTGTTTCCAGCTAGTGTCCAACCCACCTCTGAACTGAATGCTCCTCCCCAATGTCTTCCTCTTGCCCTCTCCATATTCAAGCCCATCCTAGAGCTCTGCACATCAAATTCAAGTAAAGAACAGGGCTGAGACTCTGCTCTGAGCTCTTCCTTTGAATCAGGATTAGGAAACTGCTGCTGCTGCATGCACAGCATGTTAGTATTTTAAAACGTGACTTAGACACAGGATGTTGGATTTCCAAGCTAAGGGAAATTAAGGACTAATTTTAAAATTGAGAACAACTTTCTAACATGCCTGGCACTGATAGCTTCAATAGCAAAGTAGGACTTTTTCCTGCTTTAAATTATACAAGAACTGAAATATGCTTAGTATATAATGAAGCATTTGCTTCTTTCTCCATTTGTTGCCTATGAAAAACCATAGTAAAGTCATAACAGTGACAACAAACATGGTGGGCTAGTTTAAGCCAAATTGCCTCCAGCTAACTCAAAAGAACCCTTAGGACAAAAATTAGAACGATCAAGTTATATCCCATTCATTGTCTACATTTAAATCCACATAGAAAAATTAATCTCCAGTTCAGAGAAAGTCTGTGAAGTTTGTGAAACACTTTTCTAAGTTCCTGAAGAAAATCCATCAACACTCAGAATTAGCAATTAAAATAAATTCATTTAGATTTCCCAGAGGTAGTGGCAGAGTGGTATTACCTTCCAAACTTAACAAAATGCCTTTGATACCAATTACTGCCTTTACTACTTCGGCACTGCAGAAGAGGCTCAAATAATGGCAGGGAGCCGTTTAGGACCCCCAGGGTGCCAGCACGCGGAATGTACAGTGGGAGAGTCATTACCCACAGACATTTTTAGCTTTTCAACATTTACATTGAATGCCTAAAGTCAGACAGGAATTACCCAGACTAAAACACTGCTTTTATTGATGTTACAAGGCGCTTCCATGAAGCCCAACATGGTGTCTGATAGCTTCATGTGCATGTGTAGAGGAACAGCAAGAAATGGGCAAACCTGTTCTTATGATTTCTCACTCCAAAGAGCCTTCCCCATCTCACTGTATCCCATAATATTAGAGGAAAAAAATACCCAAGATGTTTATTTTTAAAAGAAAGTCCACATTCCAATGGTAAGAGGAAACTTTGGTTACAATTTGTCTTGAAATACAGCTGAGTAATGGATTAAATGCTTTTGCAATTATAAACAAAGTATCTTGCCAAAGAACAGTGAGAAAGTATTGCACTGTACAATTCAACAAAAAAATATCTGGCATTACCTCTGAGTTACCAGGGATAAATGCTCCCTGGCAGGAATGATTTGGTACCATCAATTTTGTACTGAATTTTCCCAGAGGAAGAGGATTTTGTTTTAGCTCCCTGTATATTTGTTGACAGAGCCCTCACTGGGGCTTACCTGCAATAACTTCAGTTCCTTTAAGAAGCAAGATAAGGCAGATAACATGATTTTACTTTTCTGCTGTTGAGAGGGTGGTGGCCAAGGAGCAGACTCTAGAAGTTGTTTTCTACCCTTGCCATAGCCTTAAGCACAGGCACCACACTGCACACATCAATGGAGCAGCAGTCCAGGTCAACTTGTCTGCCCAGCGTTAACCCCACGCTGCACCCAGCACGACACCAGGAGTGTACAGCAGCTGGCTGGGGCTGAGCAGGCAGAGCTACACAGCCTTCTGCAGGCTGCAAAGGCATCAGGGCAACCCCAAGCTGTTTTTCTTCCAGCATTTGCTGAAAACAGCTGGAGCAAACTTGGCATCAGGCATTCACCCCCCGTCAGAGACCAGAGAGAGAAAGTCTTTTTTCTCTAGAGCATCATCTGCTGCTCAGAGACTGTGTTGCTCTTACTCACTTGTTATTCCCCAATGCTGTCAGTGCTGCTATAGTGTCAATCACTCCTCCCTGCAAACCAAATATTCCTGCACGTTTCTTTCATTATCCCTCCAAACGAAAGTACCAAAGTATGTATGAGTTGAGATTAGGCTGAGTATGCTCTGGTTTGATTAAGAGTACTGTAAAGGTTGTAGTGAGATGCAGCATTTCCCTCACCCTTGCTTATCTGGTTAATAGCTTTGACACAGCACAGACAGGCTGCTAGACGACCCAATCCTGGTAATAATGGAAAATCAGATACTGCCTGTTTCTAATGGTCTGAATAAAGACATGAAATAAAGACATGCCTCCTGGGCTTCTCATCTGCTCTGTTACTGCCAAAAGACCAAGTCAACCTCTTCCTAGCTAAGAGTCACCTAAAGACTCAGCCTTCTTTTGCAGGAGGAGGCAGCAAGTAACGAATACCTGTGCCTTAGCATCTTAAAAAGAGACTATATTAACTGTATTATGAGTGATCCTGAAAAAACTGGCAGCTCATGTGTTAAGCAGTACAAGTCTTTTTCTTGGAGGTTCCCAAATGACTCAAAGATATTGGTTTTATCAGACAAAGCCCTTGCACCTTTCCATTTCCTATCATAACTGCTGGGGCTGTAGTCAAGCTCATGTGCTTTGGTAGCTGGAAAAAAAGAGCCAAATATTCTTCTTTAGAGTCCTCTGCCTTTGAAATTCATATTTACTCACTCCCCTATGAACCAGTGACCAAAAATTCTGGGAATTACTTCAGTGCACATGCTTGTGGTGGGTTACTTGATTTGGAGTGAAAAAGAATTGATAAAGATCTGCTATGTAGAGGATTACAGAGATATCCCAAGACATGAGAAACCTTTAATAAAATAATCTAAGTAAATGAATAAAATGTTGATCTTGTCTGACAAGGCCAAAATAACACAGAAGGTTCTCTACCCCCAGCACACATTAAATAAGCAAATTACTAAAACAGAATGCTACAGCTAAATGTTTACTTCTGTGTCTTTCACACCAATACCCTTTAGCTCCTGATATTCTGCAAGCATTTTTGCCAGCTGCTGCTACACAGGGACATGCGTTATTTATGCACTGTGCATACTTGTAAAAGGGAAGATCTTTGCCATGCCCAAGTCTCTGAACAACCTATGAAGGTGCTGGCTCACACAGAGAAGCACTAACATGAGCTCTGCAGAGGCTCTTCCCTAACCACTCTCCTGCAAACTGCAACCCAGGGGTGTGCCAGGAATGCAGCTGCTGGAAAGGTCACATCAGGAGCAAGTGGCTTTGTGCAGCTCTGCTATTGGCATGTAGTGGCGGCTCGTATTGCAAAGCCCCAGAGCAGTGTACCATCCAAGGGTGGCAGAGCAGTCAAAGCCATATTAATCCCTCTGTCCCTGGGCTGCACCTTTGATATTCTGCCTCCTGCACACCACCAAATCCTGCCCAGGGTTTGCCAAATACCTTGAAGTAATGTGGGATAAATGCTGCAAAATAAGGGGTGTTGTAATTCCATGCATATCTCACACAGAAGAGACACAATCCCTATTAGTCACCTAATGCAGATGATGCTGACATGAGAACTGGTTTATTTCACTCAGCTTCAGAAGCAAAGCACTGCTTACCCTAGCACCACATGGAGGACCTGTGGGTGTTTCCACAGTACCTGGTCCCGAGCCTGGGCCCTTTGTGCTGGTGCTGTGCAGAGACAAAAAAAACATGCCTCCATCCCAAACAGCAAAGTACAGCAAAGAGCAGTGGGGATGCGGTAATGCAAATGGAGTTGAGCATGCCACTGAGAAGGTCTTAGCTTGTTTCACAAGAATTCAAGTCAATACAGATCACAGCCTTTAGCTGAAGAACAGGGTGATGCTGGGGAAAATCCCCTTCCACAGCCAAGCCACTACAGGCACACTGATCGTCTTGCACCTGACCAAGCTGGTTTCATCTGAGGGATGGGATCAGCACAGATCAGGTACCTGGGGGTAGCAAGGTAAGTCCAGAACAAGACCTGGCTCAACTGGAAGCAAGGAGGGGATTAGGTGGGTCTGCCTGATGTACCACCAGTCGTGTAACTGAAGTACCACTTCACTGCTTAGGTAACAAAGGAAGGGTTCGACCTTGCAGTCCTTTTCCCTGACCTCAAGCTCCTGTTCATCTGGGGTGCAGTAAATAAGAATTCAATAAAGTGAAATGAAGTGGAAGTCTTATTTAATAAGTGAGACTAGGCAGGATTTACTCCCTTTCAGGCCAGTCAACAACCATCAGTGTTTCTTCACATTTTAGATTCCCTGGACTGACACTGATCTTGTTTGTGTGTTAGTACACATTTTTATGGAGTAGTTTTGTTTGTTGTATTCCTTAATTAGGATTTTCAAACTTAGTGAATTCACTCCTTTTAAACACTTGTTTTCCTCAGTTGTTTTTGGCAGGTGAAAGACCGAGGGTTATCAACTATTACTTGACTTTATGTAAAATTAAATGCAACATAAGTTCAAAATAATAGAAATGCCAGCTACATAGCCATAGCTTGTTTCTCAGTAGCCTGTTGGAATTTCACTTAAAACTTCTGGCATCAAGTTATCTCCTACTTGCTTTTGTGAAAAAAAAAAAATAAATAAAAATGCTAACCATCTTTGCAGAGAGCCAACTGGAGCAATATATTAAAGATGCAAGTCATAGTGCCTTCAGGATATACTGCTTCTCAAAAGGCCTTCGCTCAATTAATCAGACATAAAGAGTTTGGCAGTATCACCATCTGCACGTTGGTGTCAAGGACATCACCCATGTGTCACTCCTGTAATCAACCCAATTTGCCAAGCTCCCAAGTTCCTTGCTGCAGCCTTTAGTCTTTCTGAGATGGAAATAAAGCCCCGTTGTTAATCACAAGAATAATGGATTTTGCTGTAATTGACAGTGACAGAAGCAAAAAGAATATATTGCCTTGGGTAAACAATGAACTAGCAAAAGCCTCAGCAGCAGCCAGCTATGATCTCTATTCCTGAAATAAAAAAATGCACAAATAATGCTGAAACTAAGCATCAGTCTCTCTTAGGCCACTTGATTTCATAGGTAATTTTACCCAGAGCAACAGGGGACTGAGATATGTCAGGAAACCTCAGAATATCAGTAGAGCAGGATGCTCTGGGAAACACCCTGCACAGGGCTGGCCCGAACTCCCACACCCACAGGAGACAACTCCTGTCCCAAAAAAGTGAGATTCTCCCATGGAAAAGGTCAAAGGGTGGGAGCACAGGAGTATTGTTCTCCTGGTGTCGCTGCCAGAACCATGGTGAAAATCAGGTTAAAAAGCACCACAGCCAGACCCCTCTCACCAGAATTCAGCATTTGGAATACTCAGCTACACAACAGTATTTTATCATAACTCTGGGTATTAAAACAATTACAGAAACGTAAGGGGAGCAAAAGCTATTTCTGAAAGTTGCATTACTCAGGGCTATAACAGTGATTGAAATCTGTGCTATTTAATTTGTAAATGCTGAGAAGTATGAAACATTTAGTGCGTACCACATAATGCAGAAACAAACAGTCCAAAAGCAGTGAAGGCCAGGGTTTACGTGAAAACTTTCTAGAAAAAAGCTTAATAACAATCATTTTTATTTGCACCCTGCTGTCACTCCAGTGGGTGCAGTGCAACAGCAGATGTCCATTCTGACATCAATCCCTACTTAAGGATTATTAAAAAAAAAACGTTCCAGAAAAACATCCTAATTTCAGAGCTATCAGCTCCATGGTTGTGGATCACAGATTTAAAGGGCTACCAGGAGAACAAGATGGGAAGCTGTTACTTTGAAGAGATCATACACTCACACTTAGCAAAGTAATACAGGAATCAAAAAGCAGGATGTGCATGGTAATGAACATGGACAACCAGCCTTATCAGCCTTGGAGCTAGGGCAAACACTTGTGTTTCCAGTCTACTTTTCCCTCTGCAAACTTGCCATACAGCCTCCTCGCACCGTAAAAATAAGGCCCTGCATTTACACTGTAGGTATCTGAGGACTTCACTTACTTCAGCTTCTCTGGGCACCCACAGAAGGCAGAAGATTTCACATTCACATGACAGAGGAACAAATTGAATAACAATGAAATTAAGCAAGTTTCTAAAGGAGACTTCCCCACACTTCAGCAAATGAGTGAGTTACCAAGAGCAGGGTTAGCACCCCCACATGCCATACTACAGCTCTTTGAGATACCGAGGGTACAGCAAATGAAAAGCCCCATTACTTGCAGGAAGAAAAAAGTTTCTGGACAATACTGGGTTTCAGCATCAGGTGACAGAGCTAGACATAGGACAAGTCATTGGTTATTTGTTAAATTCATCTAAGCATTTCTGCAAAAATATTGCACAGATCTAACACAAAGCAATATTAGCATGTTGGCAGACATCATTAATACATTAATACTACTGGCCCATTACTGCTCAAATTCCTGAATCTTCCACATTTCAGAGGCTCTCTATAACAAACGTAGGAAGTTTTACAGTTCTAACCTTTTCTACGCTTTTTTTCCCCTTTAGCTTTTCCATCAGAAGCACTGTGGGCACCATTTGCAGCCCTGATGCTGCAAAGTGCATGTGCTCACCTCACAATGCTCAGCACATCCATCGCCGATCCAGCAACTCACAAGCTGTCCTTATATATATGCCATAGGTACAATATGAATTCTGAGAACCTGCTGTCAAACAGCATTATAAAAATCCTTTAGAGCCAAGTTCTTTAAACATTTATGGCTAACTGTTATGCAAGTCAATTGCACTGTTTATATTACCAAATGTCATATCTAATTCCCTGTTATGAGCCCTTGAAATAAAATTATGTGATAATTACACAATCTGTTTGAAACCTGACAAATATATCCCCAGTACAAATGATTTATGAAGATAATGTGTTGCTATAGCATAATGGTACTTCTTAATGGAAGCAGTAAAGCTGTTTCCCATGCTCCGATAACCACAGTGATTTCTTACACAACTACTGATTAAGCAATAGATAATGTAGGCATTTCAGGAACCATATACACCGCAGATTTGTTCCAGGCTGTTCAAAAGTTATAGCCCGTCTATCTAACTGGCCTGTTAGCAAGGTACAAGCTTCATTTGGGCTGTTTCCCTTGCTCCTACCCAATTTAGCACCACTGCAAGAGATTTATGTTGGGAGTAACGCACTGTTTGGTCTCTTTTTGTAAGAACTGCTACTAATCAGCACATTAATCGCTTGGCTGGTGTGGAGTGAGATGTTAGTGGTGCGTAGCCTGGCCTCCTGCAGGGGACTCTGGATTAGCAACTGGTGAGGATGCAGCTCCCACACCTGAGAAAGACTGCAATGCTTTCTGCTGGTGATTAGCTAGCTCTGATGAGCAAGCCCTGCTGCTCTGAGGTCACAACTAGTGACAGTAATTAAGGCACAGGCAGCAAAGAGCAGCACAGGGGCATCTTCTGTGTGCCCTCCATTTGGTTTCCTACCATGTCCTCTCCCTCCCAACAACTCTGCCCTTTCAAAGGGAACAAGACAACACACAAAACACCTCTACCTAACCCCTCGGGACAGACCTCGTCCCCAGCATGTCTCCAGTTATTCTGGCTTTTCAGGGCACTCCACCAGCCCTTTTCAGATCTTTCCCCATATGCTTCCAGCAATGCACCTCAAAACAGCACTTTGGATGCCCACAAAACCATGTACATTTTTGCTTTCTGGTCACCCATGCTCCCTGCACACTAGTAAGAAAAAGCTCCTTATTCCACACTGCATTCAGCCAGCTTCACTCACTCCCTTTCCCATGCTGAAACAGAGGTTAACAGGAGCACTGAGATCGTGGCATCAAGCAGCAGCTGCATGTTGGTACGTATTCACTTGCAGTATGTAAAAGTGTTACCGAAGCAGAGCTGATTCCTAGCAGTTAGACAAGTCTGGGCTAACACCCGTAAAAAGAGATATTTCTTTTTGCTTTACTCTAAGTACTGTTACTTACAGATGAGGTAAACCTACATTAACAAAACATCACACTTCAGTGTACACCTGGACAGAGCTTCACCAATCTGTCTGCTGGTAAAAATTGTGCATGAGACCTCAACATCTGCTACTGCAAGAAAAAAATACTACAATAAAGGTAAGGAGCAGGATGAGCAGCTTATATAAAACGTCTTATAACAAACCAGAATGAGAAGCTGGGAAGTTGCTCAAGAGAAGGAAAGTGACTCAATATGCTTTTCGCAGTTTAAGATCAGCCCTACCAAGTGTATATTACATTATTTTTCTACTCTTTTTCCCACTAAAGGGGAATATAAGCCTCTTCTCCATCACTTCAGCCGTATCATAATTTGTATGTATGGCAGATGATCAAATTAATTGTTTCTGGGTTCAAATCTAATACTGGTAAGATGTTAACAATTTAAATGAGACCCTCAATTTTCTACACATTTCTGCAGAGAGTTTAGTAATTGCTTTAGCTTTGTTCATTCTGCCAATCCATGCTTCATAACACTGATTCCATTAATGAGCAGCTAAACATGACTGCCCTGCTGATGATTTGTCCCTGTGCTACCTATGAAATGTCATTTGAAATGGCCTAAATTCAGTAAAAAGGGCACTGAAAACATTTTAAGTGGCAGCACTTTGTTTTATTCCAAATTGCTATGTGTAGCAGAAAAAAATATATTTTATAATAGCTGTATATAAAGAAGACATCCAAAAGTGATTGATGCACATTGTGAAGTCATACCTGTGGTAAAGAAGGGTGAAAAAACTAACTATGACAACTTATGTTTAACATAAATGTTTATTCTTTGAGTACATCACTGCTAGAATTAGGGTCTATTTAAGGAGGGACTCTAACCTGTTCTGTTCTTGCCTTAACTCTCCTTCTTTCCAGTAGTACTAGACCTGTAAAGAATGATCGTTTCATATTTCAGAACCAATGTCAAGTGGACTTAGAAAAAGGAAGAGGCTTAAGATAGAGCTTTCAGAAGCACAAAAGCCATTATTTACTTACAAGGGACAGGACAAAGGGAAGCAGACAGATTCACTTGTATGGCTGAAAAACTTGTCTACAACAGGAAGAAATAGTGATTGGCATGGGGAAAAACATGCTGTGCCATTCTCAAAACATCAGCATCCTTTCAGTTAGCCTAAGTTGCATCATTTTTTCTTGTTAGCAATACAGCTATTACAGACATACATGAACAAGTTGCCACTTGAAAATCTGCCTTTCCTATAAGTGATATTATGGGATTGAAATAACAGGACAATCCCATTAGACAATTTACCATACAAAATCCACTCATCCAGCAGTTATCATAACAAAGATTAGTGCATCAGCACCTTGTGAAATACATGAATAAAACCTTGATATTTGCAGTGTGTTTGATTAGTTGAAGAATTTAGTAATTTTAATACATCAAAACATTTCATCTTTGGAAGAAATGGATGGTTGGGGATACAACAGAAAAAAATAAGCCTTGTAGGTTACAGATACACTTGAACTGACCTGTTAAGAAGCAATTATGCAGAGATCAACACCTAGGTATTTTTTGCTAAAATGAAAAACATCCTGTTCATTTCTAATTAAGGTAGATAGTTGGATTGTCAATTTTGTGATATTTATTTTAAATTGGATTTAAGTCTTTCCTAAACTTGGCTCATTTGAAAGCAAGACTGGTAAAAACAATGTTTCTTCACCAGTGGCAATATTTTCCTGCATGGTTAGCTGAGATTTCCAGCTGTCCCCATGTTTTTAAGTGTCAGAGAAGCATTGACTAAGAGAACAGAATAGTATTACGGATATGTTTCTTGCTATTTTAGTGAAAATGTACCCATATTCATCTAAACCTCACAGATCTTTTGTTACCTCAGTTTGTATTCACTCAGAACTTGGCAGCTAAAGCCCCCAGCTGGGGGGGAGCCAGGCATCCTGCAGCCATCCTGCCTGACAGCCAGGGAGGATGGCAGAAGCAGCATCAGGAGGAGCTCGGTACTGTGGGCCAGGACCCTGTCAGCTAGAAACACTTCCCCAGACAAGGGAACACTTATCTAGCTACACTGCACAAATCAATTCACTGATATTCTGGGAAGGTTAGATTGATTGCACTGGGGTTTGCTTCCAACATCTCCCCTGCTACTGACTGAGGTTAGATCTCTTCATATAAGAGGTTGACTCTTTCAGCGCTCGGTTGCCTGCAGATGACTGAGAAGCCTACTAACACCACTGAAAACTGTTATAAGAACATTTTTAACAGGAGCAAAACAAGATATTTTTTTTTTCCCTGAACTTTGTTCTGATCCCACAATTTTGGCTGAAGCATTTCTAAAGAAATGTCTCCTGTAAAGGGCTGGTAGTTGGACAAAGTTATAAGCAAGAAAAAGTGTGGTCCTCAGGAAAGAAAGAAACATACAACCACGAACCTTTACCTGTGCTGCCAATAATGCCAAAGGAGGGATTAGCCTTAGAAAGATCAGCACAATGCCATCTGCCATCCTCATAAATAATTTTAAGGTGGTTGTTTAAATTAGAAATACAGTGGGTATTAAACACTAATCAGTTTTGCAAAGTAATTACATTAGTTCTGTGCAATGTAATTGCAAATGAGTATAACAGGCATTGAAGTAGGGGTGGGAGACAGGAGTAACAAGGGTAGAAGCCTGCAGGTGAACTTCAAGAATTTATTTTAGAAGGTAGAAATAGGAATTATTCTTAGGTCTTATTGGATATGTAACCATGTCATGGCTAAGCAGAGGTGCCAGAGTGTGGCAGAATCGATGGTGCAGAGCATCCAGCAGCTGCCAGTTCTCCGCAACATGAGAGAGAGCAACTTCAAAAATGCAAACAGATTTTGTAAGGTGCTATGTAATAATATGGGAATAAAGCTCACTGACATTTTAAAATGTTCTCAGATGCAAGAAGGTAACTACAAGGAGCCTCAGACAAATGTGTTCAACTTCTGACTGCCTGCACTCCTTTCCACTACCCTTCAAGCTCTCACACACTGGAGATCTCCCACCTCACCCTGGCCTGTCCTGCTTTTCTTCCAGGAGACAAGGCCACTGCAACCCATCCGCAGGACAAGGCAGGTCAATAGTCACTGACACGGACAAACTTTAGCACTCATTTCTAATTACATCCTAAAACCTGGATTAACAGTGCTTGGTCTTACAGAGTAGAAACACTTTAACAGAAAGTTAGTAAAGATGATTATTTAAAGGTACATCTCATTAGGTAAGACACTTTACCTAATGAAAAAATAGGAAGGAAAATCTATGAAGTTTTTCGGCATATCACAAATTTAAACTCCAACCAGGCTGTAAACCATGACAAACCTGAGGAAAACAATGTAGTGAGACTACCAAATGGTCCTTAAAAAGGTAGGGGAGAAAAAAAAAAAAAAAAAAAAAAAGTATTTCAGCAGTTTTAAACTTCACAGACACTTATATTTAAATGAGAATTGCTTTTTACTTCTTGATCTAGTGGAGAATATCATCAACAGACAGAAGAGGCAGCAATGCATTCAACTCCAGAAGTTCTATGAAACACAAAGCTCTGAAAGATTGCTTTTTCATCCTTCCCCATGTCCCAGGACACAAAATGCTCCTCTATTTCACATCTTTCCCTTCGCATCTGAAAGATCACCAGCCTACTTAGAGGCTCGCAGAGCATTCAGAAGTGTTTTGATGAAAGGCCTACTTGACTTTTGATGGATACTTCCCTTCTGATCATTTCCTTTCTCCAGCTGGAATTCATCTGCAGCTGCATTTGGTCTAAGGTGTTATTTACTGTTCAACAGCACATCACTTGACAACAGGTGAGATATTGACTGCAGTCCCATCTTCTGCTGTTAGACATAGCCACTTTGGGAGTAACACAGAAGACAGCACAGAACAGGTGCTATTGCATTGTAGAGGATCTTGACTCATTTATTTCATGTTTGGAAAAGAAACATGAGTCAAACAAAGTCTCAATGCACAGATCCTCACAAGAAACCAGTTTATAGCTACAAGAATAGTTTAGAGGACTATTTTCTGAAGGACTGAAAAGCATGCACAGTATTGAGATCTTCCTGAGAACTTCTGCTCAAACCATACTGAGATTTAAAATCTGCTTTCAGGAAAAAATACTGTGTGCAGAAAGTATGTTGAAGTCAGCCGCTTTTTTTTCTTCTGTCATGAGTGGAGCAACCATATCTGTAAGACAATGTTCTCATAACACAATAAGCAGTGGAGTTAAAAAAAAAAAAAAAAAAAAAAAGTCATATCTGTAGGGTTAAGATAAGTTAAAATTGCAAGTGGCTTTTATGAAGCACCAGCTTTCTTCATCCCTAACACATTTGAAAAAAAAGCATGCACTTAGGAGCACTGGCTGTTAGGAAGCTAGGTTTCAAGTTTTTAGCTTCCCTTCCTACTCACACAGGACAGATAAGTATCTGTGTTGAGTAATGCAGTCTGAGATGTTCTGCAAGAGCTACCTGTGTGTGCTGCACAACTAATTTCACACAGCATCCTTCTGAGTAGACAAAAAAACTGCTCCAGGCACAGCAATGGTCAAAAATCCAGTCAAACAATTGGATACCTAGAAAACGTGATAGAAAAAACTAGAACAGGAATAATGCTCTCAGATCAATATTAACCATTTCAGAATATAAGGAAAGAGTACAAAGCCTAGCTGCAAATAAAGATGCACATCAAACTTCAATTTCCATTCTGTCTATGGAAAGGCATAAAACTTACAGAAAGAAGTGCACGTTGATAGTGCCCTGACTTTAAAATCCTTTGGTCCCTTCATTACACCAGAGCAAATGTAAGCAAGGAACACAAACACAAGGCTCTGTCAGCATCTGCAAGCTCTGCTCACACTCTGCCTTACAGGCAGAACACTATGGCTCAAGCTGTCTGACATAGATACTGTGGACAGCAGCACAAATACTGAATTGATCAAGAGAGCTGATGCAGCATTCAGCACATCTGTAATTGCAATCTGCCCCTACCAGAAGCAATTCCAAGCAACCACTTCAAAACAATATTTTTCTCCCCCTCCCTTTCTATTTTTAAAGAAACTCAGAAAGACTCTCCAGATGACTCAGCGCTCCTCACTGCTGCCCCCATCCACATGTGTGACCACCCACGCCCAGCTTGAAGATACAGCAGCTGTCACCCATGTCCCTGCTGGATGAGTAGGGTCTTCTCCATATCTGCTGTGACACTTGGCAGACCATTTCAGAAAGCAGCGACCTGGTATACCTTTTTCTCATCACAATCACATTAGCATCCTGCCTTCCTGGGACTGCTGCACCGCCAAGTAAATGCCAATGCCTTAACCAGCCAGAAGGAGCTGCAGAGCTTGTCAGATTACAGATACCTAGGCCATCACTTTCATTTAAATCTCAAAATAAAAGCATTTATGGCTACATTTATCAGCAGTCTCTGAAAACACAAAGAGGAAGTGTCAGAAGCTTTTCTTTCCCTAACTGTTTTTGGATGACTACACCACATTCGTTTAAGGAAGAAGCAACTTAGAGGAAAAAGTAATTTTCTTATCACACTCAGCTAGCACACAATATACATTTATCTGTTAAGATATAGTCAAGAGGGAATTTTGGTATGGGTAACTTAATCACTGTGTTATTGATAGAAAGGCAATCTTAGTCTGTTAAGGCTCAGAGAAGATGCCAGAGACCTGCTAGCTATGAGTAGGTGCTTAAACCCTACAGTACTCACAGGCAGGCATAGGTAAGCGTTGGCTGAACTGAGGTCCTTGGTATAAAAGCATTTGAACAATAGCAGACCTTGAATACATCTATTCATCTGAGGATAATGAAAAAAAGCCTGATACCTTACATTTTAAAATCCTTGCCCGTTTCCAAGCAGTGAAATTGTAATTTCGTGCATTCTGAAACATGACTTTATTATCATGCATCTCCACATTTGCTTCTGTGTAACAGCTTAAATAAGGAAATACTGCCCCATTGCATAAAATCATAACTGAAGCTAAAGCATATGCTTGAAAAAAAGCTCAAGTTGTTTCACTTTCAATTACAAGAACTCTTAGAGAAGTAGAAAACTTGAACAAAGTTACCCAATACAAGAAAAATAAAGTGTAAGCTAGGACGTTATTACCAATTATAACACCTTCTATTTCAATGGCATTCTGTTTGCTGTTTTCAGCTTTATGAAACTAATTGCTGCCACAGCCTATACAAAACTGTGACCACACTGCAGACACTCAGACCCACAACTTCTTGTGCTACAATTGCCACCTCACCGTAGGAAAAAAAAATATCTAAATTTTTTCAGGTAAATTGTTTTGCCAATGTTTTTATTTTTTAAACAAATACTTCAAGATCTTTAAAGGCAGAAATCAATGATTACTATAATGAGTTTCAATATAGCAATTCCAATGCCAAGAAGTAATTATGGTTTATTAGATTTGCTATTTTACTGGAAATGCCCACATTGATGATAAATTGTCATACTACTCAGTCTGGATGCTAGACCACATCTAACATTAGAAGAAATGACAAATTTAATTAGACTAATTGTGCCATCATGCCAGTGCTCAACGGTCCTGTCTTCACTATGATAAAATAGGAAATATTTGAAAGTTTTGATTCCATACAGCTAACAATTCAGAGTAAGGTTCAAATTTTGCCAGAGATTTTTTAATATGAATGTTGTTTTAAAGTCTTAATCGCTACCTTTCAGATATATTTCCTCCACTGTCATTTTAACTGTGTATCTCTTGTAATTATGAACAGGTATATTTGCTTTAAAATAATAAAGAAAAGATGCTTTCAATTAATCTCTTTTCTCGTGACTATGGCATTTGCATCAGTGAGAAGCGCTGCAGTGTGTACAAGTTCAAAACAAGTTGAGCATACCTGAAGCAATCATTTCTTCCGCAGCTTCCCTTTGGTGTAACGCTTGAAGGAAGAGGACAAGGGGACATGCTGAGGCCATCTGCCCCAGCCTCCCCACACCTCTCCAGCCATCCGTCACACTGCCCCAGGGGTGCACCGGTCACTGTTACCAGTGCCACAGGGGTGCTGGCTCACAATGGGACTTTGTTACCTACTACGCAGGTGGCTGCTGATAGGTTTCTCTGCCCCATAGACAACATAGACCTCTGTGACATCTGGAGGCCACTGGCCACTGCAACCTAAGACTCAGGAGAGGCACCGTTGAACATTTGTTCAAAACTTTTGTGGAAAACTAGGGTGGAATATAACCCACCCTTATTTTTTTGTCCCACGCAGTTGAGGCTGGCTCTGTACCACCAGCACGGCCAGCTTCTTTCTTCTGTGTGGGATGCAGCAAGGGTCTCCCAAAGCACACGTGCATGTACCTTTATCTCTCACTTCATTTTTTTTTTTTCTCCCTCAGATGCAGCTCTGCATTTCCAGGCTCAGCTCAACCTCTGCTGCTGCACTCCTAAGGCCTGGCTGAGGGAAATTAGCTACTGCCCGAGAGGGACTGATAAACCCCAACCCTCCCCAAAGCTCCTCTCACCTGTGTGGCTTCAGCAAGCCCAGGTGTTGCTGTAGGGGGAGACAACCCAGCTGGGGAAACCACATGTTGGGGCAGCCAGGGTGCCAGATGGCAGCAGCCATTTGGGGATAACCTGGGAAGAAGAGACCTGAGTTAGCCACAGATGTGGGCCTTTCCTCAAAAGAAGTGCTTCTTTCCTAAACTCAGCTCCCAAAGAAAGGGGTTGTGCATTTCTCTGTGCTTGCCTGTAACCTGCTCTTTTTTTTTTACCTTTTGACTAAAAGTACAAGTGTTTCTAGTAAAGTCGTGCCTGGTGTGCATGTCCGTGTGCAGGCAGGAGGCTCTGTGAGGAGAGGCTGCAGCTGCTCTGTGCCAGACGTGGCCGGTCCCAGCTGGCTCCTCAGCCATGCTGGTGGCACCTCAGGGTCAGCGTAGTTAAGATAGGGCAAAACACTCCAGGGCAGTGAGGGGTGAGGGAAAAAGTGCTGGGTACAGCACACCAGAGGATGAAGGTAGCTGCCCCACATACCTCCTGCCCTGTATACAGGACAGGTGCCACCACTGCTAGGATGAACCAGTCCTGTGTGTGCACGGTACATCTTTAGCGCACTGAAACGGTGGATACCTTACTGCAAGTCATTTACTGAATTATTTGCAGCATGGTGTGTTTCATACCTCCCTATTCCCTGCTACTGAAAGCACAATGTTTAGGATTATTGGCCCACAGTCCCTTGCAACAACATGGCAGGCCACACGTTACATGCTGACGCTTCAGGGAGCCTGAGTCTTGCCTCCTGTCAGCTCCCCATCTGATTTCCAGGGAATTCAATGCTGTTAAATAATGCATTTCTGAGATTAGCGGCAACAAACAGATTCTGCCATAAACCGGTCAAATTTAATCAGAAACATTAATCAGAAAGTAGCAACGGCCATGCAGACTGAAATATTTTTCTCTCAATGTCTTGTGTTCAGCGGAGTTTTGCTGAATCCTCAACCTGGTTCCCAGATCGGAGCTGATTTCCAGGCAGACTTTGCCAGGTTCCTCAGATCTAAAACAGATCTGCCACAGGGCAGACTTCCCCTAAAAAGGGACGTCACCACCAAGTCCTTCCAGCCTTTCTAGAACATTTGCATATCTGCCATACAACAAGGAAAATGTTCTTCCAGCTCTGCCAGTGTGAAAGTACCACAAGTACTGGATGGAGTCAGGCTCTTACAGTTTCCAAATCCTTACTTTTTTCTTCTTTAAACTGACACATGCAGATATCCAGTCATTCGTCTTGCTTTTCAGGTAGATAGACTCCTGGCAAGCCTACCTAACTCAAACTCTAACTTAAACCCCAGCAGGGGAATTTCTACACCTTCCCTAACTGTGGTTCAAATGGACAAGAGGCATGGAGAAATAAAATCCTTGCCCTTGACCACTTTACCAAGGGAGAGTGATAGATCAACCAGCTGACAGCCTGGGAAGTGCTGATTTGGACTATATTTTAGCTTACTGTGATATATTCTGAGCTTCCCCCTAGAATCAGCAAACACAAAAGTACAAATATCTTCCTAATGCCTGAGTTCCCCTTGCTGCAGCTTCAGTCCAGCACTTCTTCCTTTATCTGTCTTAGGCCTGGAAACACTTCCCTTCTCTTTGCAGTTTTCTCAAGTGTATTTCAGGACTGAGATCTTCCACTGATCCTCTCTCCTCTACAGGACACAGATGCAGCACCTCAGTGAGATGCTCATACATCTCACTGTCCATAGCTCCAAACAGGTTCACTTCATATTACTAAATACAGCACCAGTTACACCTGCCAAGACTTCCCCAGAGCAGTGTGTAAAGACTACTTCAAACTTTTTTAAATGCCATGCACCTACTTACATATTGCAATATTTGCCATTTTTGTTTCAGAGGAAAGGAAAAAAATATGATGTTCATGATTTCCCTGACAGAGCAAAACTGCTGCTGCAGTGTGGCTCAAATATTCTTTTTAGAAATATCTTTGTCACCTACTTTCCAATTTCTGTAAAAATTCCTTCTAAAATTTCAGCTCGCTAAAAGCTCACAATTTAACTTCATGTCCTGTTCTCCACAGCAGGATACTTTGCTCTCGAATTCCTTAAGGAATGGCCAAGTCTCCTGAGTACCTATTTACTGTACATTTGTTTCCCATGGAGAAATCCTACCAGTTTTTGGAGGGAAGCAACATGTGCTGTCTTGAATTCATCCTTTTTATCTTCTCCCTTTTTGCCTTCCCAATGACACTATATAGTTATCAAAACTGCCTTTCACCATCCTGTTCTTAACAAGTCCCTTCTGCTGATCAGTTCAAAGCTAGATGAGTCCACTCTGCTTTTCTGTCCAAAGTTGTCTCCAGGTTACTTCAGAAGCCCCAGTCTGTGTCCTGGAGCAGTCTGTTCCTCCCATGATGTCTCCCATCCGTCCTAGTCCTTCCTTTAGATGATGCTATTTGTTGTTACATGAGGTCCCATCTACCTGGCATGCTTACCTCAGCCCCTACCACTGCCATGTGTATCCTTCATTCCTTTTACATTTATCCAGAGACTTTCAGTGGCTTTATTACCTCAGAGTTTCTGGACCTCAAAGAAGTAATGCAGCTCCTTCTTTGGTTCCTTCCCTCTCCTTATCTCCCAGAGTAGTATGCACACCAGATTCTTAAGAATCTTGTAATTCTTAAGATTCTTGTAAAAAATTGACTTCATTTTTTCTTGTCCTTCCCAATGCTGTACCTTGACTATGTAAATTAGGATCACCACTTCTCTTCTTCTTGTATATTTCTTCAAGGATCCATTTCTATGTCCCAGATCTCATTTACTAGTTTGCAGAATTCCAAGGATACTCTTTCCAATATTTAGATTTTAAACAATATTTTGATTTTGTCCTCACCCTCTTTCCATTGACTGAATCGCTCTATGCTCAATATTTTACGTTAGAGGGCATGTTCTCACAAAAGTGTTGTTTGGTGAGAAGCACATAATCACAGTATTTTGGAACCAGATGAACATATTTATACAATTCCTATTTTTGTTTTTGTTGTTGTTGTGTTTTGTTGTTTGTTTTTTTTTTGTTGTTTTTAAATATTGGTAAAACAAGAACAGAAAACATTTATCTATATGTATATAGAGAGATTTGTGGATAGATATAGACAAATAGTTTTAATTTTATGAATAATGAAAATAGTTCCTCAGAATATATTCCCTTTAGTGTATTTTCCTTTGGTTTTATTATAAATGGCCTTCTTTTGACCAAAGTCTAGCTTCCTGGAGACACATTTTCACTATTTTTTTAGTTTTATAAAACAAAATCCACAAATACTGCAAAATTTCATATGCCTATCAAATGACAGCTCCTTTGAATACAGGAGACCAAATCCTGCTGATCCTGTGACAATTGAACTGCCACTCAATAAAGTTGCATTTTGCTTAGGGAATAACAGCATGTTTTGGTCCAGAATTGCATTTATTTTGTTTTATGTAGAATTTTACAGTGAAGATGATTTCCACAATGAAAAGCTACATAAGCATGTTAATCAACTCATGAAGGTTCACATCTTTATTACAGAATATCTGCTATCCCTTGAAAGTGGAAAAAAAAAAAATAAAAATTAACTAATGATAAGAAAACACCATGAAACCTCAAGAATGCTGAGAATTTTAAGAGAAATAGGACAGAAAAGACAGAGGAGGGTGATGATCAGAAATTTCCTCCGCAGCACCTTCCTCTTCACCATTTGTTATTCACCATTTCAATTATACAGAAATCAGTTTCACAAATCCTTTTTGTAATTGAAGTATTTGTGCTTATCCTATGGTCCACCCCAGCTGCTGCAAACAGAACAACTCTTCAAATCCCATGCTGCTTCTGAAACCTTGCACACGCTGAAGTCTACTTACATGAAGTGACCCAGAAGCCAATGCTCAGTGTTGCTCCTGGGGGTCTACGTGATGGACACTCCCCCGGAGCCCCAACTCTGCAGAGTGCTGGTGCACAGCCTGTCCAGACCACTTGCCTGGGAGCACTGCCACATCTCGTGTGGTTCATGGCAAACAAGAGCTTACACAGCTGTCTGTGGAAGTTCCCCCAGTTACCAAGCTCTGGACACTTTGCAGGACCAGGATGATCTCAGTAACTGCTGCAGGAGTCAGCCAGACTGAACTGTCAGTCCTGGGCAGTAGCTGAGAGTGTCAGAATATCTCCCGGTTGTGTAGGAAATACCTCTGTGTATCTGCTTGGTAACCACAGGCTTTATGCAGGTGTTGGCAAACCCTTCTCTGTCTTGGCCCAGGGCAGTGAACAGAAAGCAGACCCTGGCAAGGACTGCAGGGCAGCATCAGCCCAAGTCACATCCATGGAGTTAATGAACTCAAGGAGTGAAGCTCTTAAAGGAATGAATATCCCCAAATTAATGAAATTTTTCGTTTCATTAGGAAGCAAATATTCTTTCTTTTTATTCTACATCATTGAAACCATAAAGACAGCCCCTATGGAAAGAGAAGACTCGTCTGAAAAACTGATTTCATCTTTATCCATTATCGTTCTAAAAGCAGCATCTTAGTGCTTGTGCTTTGAGTGTTCTCTGGAGAGCCAACAGGATTTCTTAATGGACTTTGTGCCAGGCTGTGGGAGGATGGCTGTGGTACTTTTTTCCTCGCATAGCTTCACATAATGTTATAAATGTAGCACTGCAGCTGAAGAAAGATGGAAGTTGTCGGTTATTGCCCCGCATGTGGGAATCCCTCAGAGTATTTGGGTGCATTTCCTGACAGGGAGAACTCTGGTGCAAATTTCTATATCATGTTTAAAACTTAACTGTGTTTAACAAACCGAGCAAAAAGTGGCAAGCAATGCAACAGCAAAGCAAAGTCCAGACTTCTTTCCAAACAAGCCCTGGGCTAATTTAGCCAGGCAGCTCTCAAGACCTGTTCCCAAGGATGCATCAGGCAGGACAGGGTGTCACAGGGATGGCTGCAGGAGGTACCTGGGGCCCTGGAGGGGCTGGGGCTGCAAGAAGTGGATTTTAAGGGTTACTTTTGGCAGCCTCTGCGCCTGGTCTCAGCAGCATCCCCATCCCTGGACCCCTTCAGGGAATGGCAAAGAGAGCCCAGTACCTCTGTGTTGGGGGGGAAGGAGAGAGGTGAGAGGGGCCTCATGTCTGATTGCCAAAATATGCAGGTCCAGCCCGACCTACCAGAGTAATCAAATATCACTCTGTTACCTCTCTATTAAGCCCAATATTTTTTGTTTAACTGAGGACATCCACTCTGGGCTTAAGACAACTGGTTGTGATTCAAAAGCACTGAGAGACTGTGAATCAACTGCTTCACTTGGTAATTTGTTCCAGTGATTAATCATCCTCACTGCTAAAAACTGTGCTGGGATTCTCATTTGAATTTATTTGGCTTCAGCTTTCAGTTATTCATTCTTTTTATACCTTTTCTTCCTGAGCCACTTAACTCTATCATAGCCATTACTTTTCCATGTGGGTTTACACCATAGTCACATTACCTCTGCATCTCCTTTCTGATAACTTAAACAATGTAAACTCATTATGGCTGTCACTTTCAGGTGGAGCCCAGAAAATCCTGCAGCCTAAAATTCTGTGAATGGCTTTTTTCTGTATCCCCACTAGTGTTCTTCATCATCCTTTTAAAATATCAGCCTCATTAAAATCAGATTAAAATGCATTTTGCCCAAATAAGCCCAGCTTCCCAAGTGATCTGCACAGCTTTAATAGACTTCCCTTTCCTCGTGCGAGTTCTGACTTTGTGTCAGCCACAGGTGCACAGCCTGTGCCATCATATTTACGTCGATGAAGGGCAGCAGTGCTGCCATGCTGCTCCCCGCCGACCCCACAGCTGTCCAGGATGGGTGGCAGCTCTACAACCAGCGTCATAACATTGCACAGCCTTGGCCCATGCAGTGCCCCAGTAAATGTAATATTTTGTGACATATTCCTTTACCCACATCTGATTCTGTGCGGCTGTGACACATCCCTCCCGTGACAGCCGAAGCTCTGCCTGGGGTTGTCCCTTACTCCACAGTGTGGCCAGCCAGGCCCCTGCACCCCTCTGGATCCATTCCAACCATCTCACAAGACCGATGGGTGCATGTATTACAAGGGGATTTATGCTCCTCTGCACCTGTTGGTGTACTACCTCTGCAGGCAGCATGACAAATAAAACAAACAAGGCGGCCACACAGGTTTCTTGCCGAAGTGTCTTTGGTGCAGTCTGAGCATACGCCAACATCACGTTGCTAATGAGGAGATCTGAGATGAGCATGTGTGCAGCTGAGACCAGCTTCAGCTGTTTAACATTTTACAGGTTTCTTTTTTTTAATCTACAGTAGGTGTCGTATTTTTCCATTACCATACTTCCACAGGAGCAATCTTTTTTGCTTTCCAGTACGATTACTGCGTCCACTTTGTTCCAGATAAAAAGTTCAGAGATAGCTCCTTAATTAATCTTAATAGCCTAGCTAAAATTGCAATTTACAACACAAGAGGGACACAAGGGAGATGAAGGACAAGGGGTGGCAGCACAGGTGCTGCTCTGTGCCTCTAACACCTCTCCCACCACCTTGTGCAATGCCCCTTGCTGCACCTGGAGCCCCGGTTTGTGCAGATGGGGTGATGGCCCTGGCTGCCAGCCCAACCTTCTGGACTCCAGATATTTAGAAGAGAAGATGTCTCCTGGGCTGTGGACACTATCCCAGTGGGGCTCGTATTTGTAATTCAGTGGCATTTTGATCATCTCTGGGGAAATTAAGGAAAATGGGTTTATAATGAAAGATCTGTTTGTATTTTCTCTGTGCCTCATGAAATCCCTCCAGGATTCACCTTTATGCATGCCTTGAGTCAGGAGCAAGTAATGCATTTTAGCATATACATTTCATGGGATTTGCAGCTGCGGAATTAGAAAGCAGGGCCAAAATAAATAATAAAAATAAAACAAGTGCCAGAAAGACACTATTTCCATGCTGATCACAAGGTAGCTTCTGTAAATGGGAGCACCAGGCAGAGCTTGCCGGGCTTCCTCAGGGAAATAACAGGACAGCATCTTTCCATCACTGAAATCATCTGGGAAACAGCCTCTGTCAGAAGCTCTCCACAGCTCCTTGTTTCTCACATCTTAAGTCAGGGCAGCCTCTCCTCAGGCACTTGTAATTTGGCAGGTAGGGGACGGCGTGTGCGTGGAGCTGAGCGGCTGGCAGAGAGGCACACAACCCGACAGGAATTGGTTCCTGGCCATACACAACCTCCTGAGTGGTGCAGAGGGGTCAGCACTATGCAAAGCACAAGTTAATATTTACATTTTTAAAGCTAAAGATAATAGAGGAGCCTCGCCTGACCTTCTGAGCTCTGGGAGGGAGACAGTCAATACTTTAAGAGAGTTGGTTTGGGTTTTGTTTTTTGGGGGTAAGCTTGGTATCAGAGAAGCCATCACCAAATGCCAAGCTGCCTTGCTTCCTCCCCCTCCAACCACACACCTGTAATTTTAGTTTTATTTGCTAACAAAACCAAAGCTGCGAGGAGCAGCAGTGTTGGGGCTGGAGGAAACACTCCTGCCTGGGTGCTGGGTGCGTGGCACAGCCGGCCTGACAGCCACGGCTAAAACAGGGGTGGCCACGTGCTGGTTTCTCCTTTTCCCTATCACTTTGCACTAAAAGCCTGGACAGTTTTATTCTTTGCAATTAGATATATTTTTTGAACAGTTTGGGAACTTCTAAAGCTCTTTCTGGTTTTATTCTTTTTCCCGGACGAGGACTCTTCTTCTGTCTGGTACTTACCGGAATTGATTTTTAATTCAAATGACTCCACCTCTAGGTCATCCTGTCAGCGCGAGAGGTGCAGCCATTACATTGCTGCCTTCTCAAGTTTGGAACGTATTTTTCATTTTGCAGCTTTAGAAATTAGCTCTCTTTGCTCCCAGAAGAGCAACAGTTACAAGAAATGCTCATCCGCAGCCACAGAGAGCAAAAAGTGGCACTAAGCGAAGCCCTGGCAAGAAGCCTGGGGAGCACACCGTAGCCCTGGCTGCCTTCTGTGTTTTGGGGCAGCATGTTTATTTGGAGCTAATCAGGTCAAAACTTAGGGCCAAATCAGGCCAAAATCCCAGGGAGGGGGGAAAAGCACTGTAATGAGGGGGAAATGGGTATGTAGACATGCAGCCACATTGTAGGGACCCCAAATGTACCCGGTCCCATCTGCCACGGCCGAGCAGCCCAGTGCCTTGTGGGGCTGCCCCAGCCCCAATTCGGGACCAGCAGCAGCTCGGTCACATCCCCTATGTGGTGCTGCTGTGCTCCCGGTGGCACACTGTGGCTCCCCTTTAAATGCAATGATTGGATCAATCCTCATTACTCAGGACTTTAAAAGTTACTAGAAAATTCAAAGTGACATGAGACAGATTTGAGCCTGTGCTGCTGATTCATGTAATTGTTTTTAAGGGGGGTTTTATTCTCATTTCCTTCTTTTTTTTTAACTGAAATTCTCCTCCATTTTAAAATCCCTCAAAATATTAATTGTTTAAAACACTACCTGATCATTCTTTATCCTCTTTGTATTTTTCTGCTTTTTTCTTTTAGCAATAATGCCAACAGATACACAGCACATTTAATTCACTCCATAGACCTCAGTTATAGATCACTAGAATGATTCCTTTCCTGCAGGACGCTGAGATTTAGAGAAATGCAAGTAAGCACAAAATATTGGACTTTAAATAGGGATTCAGACACAGAAACAAGTTACCTGAGTGGAAAATTTACAAGGAGCAGCTGGGCAGCAGGAACTACATGTATGTCCATGCTTGTAAGTGGAGTTAACCAGGAGGATATTTTTTTTCTAGTTTTGTCTGCAAGAGGGGAGGATGAGCAAAACCCAGCTCTCTGGTGTTTCTGGTGGGCACAGATCATCTTGGGTATGGCAGCATCCTCACTGGCAGTCCCATTGTGCTGTCCTTGAGACAGATGTTGTCTTCCACTCAAACTGAACATTTTGGGTGGGCTCTAGGTGGTATTGTCTGGGTTGTATTTTGTATTTCAGTACACTATTACACGTTTGTTCTTGAGCTTCCTTTAGGTTTCTGCACAAGTGAGCACTTCCAAGCTGGAACCAACTGAGGTGCTCTGAATTGCTCTGCACCATGCCTCCAAGCACAGCACTGTGGTCCCTGTGCAACTGGACAGGATGAGTAAGGCCACACAGTCACAGGGCCTGGAGCACAGCGAAGCAAAGACCCCCCGGTGGCTCAGGCACACTGCTCACTTTACCAAAAATGCACCTTTTGTACCTTGGCATCATTCAAGAGTCACGCTGGGATACAAATCACAGATCCAAGGGATGGCTTTGCCTGTCAGTGCTCCCAGGCAAGACCTTGCAGCTGGGCCAATTAAGGACCAGTCTGGTTACTGCCTACAAACCTTTTCTTTTAGGATTTCAGCAGTGGGTCTCACTGCCAAGTGACATATCTGAACACTTTATTCTAAAAAGAAATACTCTCTGATGATCCAAGACACCCTGTGAGACATGGGCAGTAATCCCTTCAAAGACACAACCCTCCTTTTCTTTGAAATGTTGTTGGCAAATTGCTCATTTCTAAAGGTGAACAGCAAGAACAATAATGTGCTATATATTTTATTGCCATTAATTTTTGACATATTATTTAATTAGATTCCTGAACTTACTCTGTCTCTTGCAGTGTTTTTTTAGCTGGAATCATTTTCACTATTTAAGATATACATGTTGAATTGGTGTTTTGTTTTTTTCCTGGTTATTTAAACTCAGACTGAATTTCATTGTTAACTTTCCCAATATCCATTAGTATCAAAACGATAAATGTCACATATGTCCTGTTTCTATGCAGAGATATCCATACAAGGGTATGTCTGAGTGAGGGAGTGCTGAAAGCTTTCGCTAGGTTTCACTGATCACCAACATTGCCATCAGTTGGTGCAGAACTGGAAAAGAGGCAGATAACGAGGAAAAGGAGGCTTAACTGAGATATGTGCTTACAGTTCAACATCTTCCTTGAACAAAGATTTCTCTTCATGCATGACTTCCCAGCTCACCTTTTCAAATAAGAAAGACCAATCCTTAGCTTAGACCAATACAAAAAGACCAGTACAAAGCTCAGAGAAAAATCTGGAGGCAGAATAGGAGTTACTAAAAATGCCACCGCAGACCACACAAAGACCACCATCAACTTGTATCAGCTCCCAGGCCAGCCCACCCCGCAGGCAGTGGTATTGAGCGCTCCTGTCACTTCCTGGGGCATTCAGGACTTTGTTTCAGCAGAAAGCAGACACAACCTTTCAAAGTTCTGCAGATGATCAAACAAGAAGTTTAAGTCTGTTTCCTACTTGGGACAGTGCAGAATAATATGCCATTTTCTGTATAATTCTGCATAATACGTTTTTTCTATCTCAGCTACAGTGTCTCTCTTCATTATTTCTGCAGCCCCAGAAACCCTCACTTTAAATCTTCCTCCATCACTCCTCTCTATCATGTCTACACCATCCTACATGTTGTTATCTCTTTAAGCTTGCTAGGTAGGATTTCATCATATCTTCCCTCTCCTACACATCTCTCATACTATCCTATAATTTTATTTCTCATCATTTATTTTGTTTTTCCAGGCACCTGCTATTTCTGTTAGTCCCGTTATTCTACATTATCCTTCTGACTTGACTGTATGATCATCCTACTGATTACATTTCCCCTTCTGTTTTCCCCAGATCTTATGTTTTTCAACATTTAAATTTATTTTTCTGACAAGGTTTTGGTGCTGATATAAGTAGTAACAGCTCTTGGGGTTAAGGGATGATGTACCTTTGAGAACTTGGACCCCAATTTCTACTGGTTTTAAGGGGAAAAAAGCAGCTCAGTGCTGACCTGACAGTTTAGATGTGGCTGTACCAGACTGGGCAGTAGAAATCTGCATTATCTTAAATGATGGAAAGGGTGAAAAGAGCAAAGAGATCAAGTTTATTACAACAATAGCAATATCACAGCCAGTATGCGTTGCCTTATTCCAGATTTATAGCTGGGATCTGTGAATGCCCCAGGGCTCAGCATGCCATCCCGAAGATGCTATATTTGCATATATTTCACATTCTGTAAATAAAAAATGGATGTGTCAGAGAAGCACTTTAAAACACTGTGTTATTAAGCAGTTACCAGCAGATCTTGTGCTTTTCGGTCATTAGTCTTCTACAAGCTGTCCCTGTAGATGTCATACATCTACCAGCAGTAGATGTTCCAGCTTTGGTGCCAGACTGGGAACTGAAGCAAAAGAAAAAAAAAAAAAAAAAAAAAAAAAAAAAAAAAAAAGAGGTGGAAAAAGTTACATTTAATTCTTTGTGTCTTAAGATAAAATCCTGCCTGGAGACAGCCCCCAGCAGAAGGAGGGATGGCTGAGCCCCGGTCCCTGCAGTGAGCAGCCCCTTCACTGACAACCTCAGACACGCAGCTCTATGCACCAAGGGATACTGATGGCCCATGAAATTTGAGCCTGTATCAATGATACATTTAATTTCCCATCTTTTGCTGCAGAGCAATGAGTTCCAGGTGGATGTGATGCATAAAGGACAGGTTTGGCAGTTAGCAAACAGAAACAAAGCCATGATGTTCAGGTGACCGGTCACCTGTGGTCACACATCAGCTGCTCAGAGGAGCGAGGAAACCTTCTGCCAAAAGTTCCTCCAAGACATACTGTCCAACATTTTATGTACATGAGCAATTTAGTCAAAAAATATTAAGTAGGGAAGAAATGAAACTCCCACTTCCTTTGTGAAGAAAGATGGTAAAGGTAACTATACAGTTATTCCCTTTGTTTGCTCTTCCAACTGTTTTGGCAAGAGCAAAGGAACCTTTGTTCCTTCCTCCAACCTCTTTAGCTTGTGTTACTTAACCCAGAAGCACAGAAAGAGTCTCTCCTTCCGGGTAGCTCTCAAAAGAGCCAGTTCCAGCCCTGGCAGCTTGCTGCATGAGCCCGAGAGCTGCTGTGTTCCTGAAGGACCATGTGTTCAGCGCGGTGTCATCTAGGGGACTAGCTCACCTTTTGGTGTATTCAAATGTCTTTAAAATGATTTTGGGTCTCTAAGTCGTGATCCCTATAACAAGTCATGTATCAAAGCAGAGATATTAGATGTAGAAATCCTGAGTTCCTTAAGGAAGAGAAATTCTCCAAGCCCTGAAGGCCTCCAGGAGCTCGCCACTGCTGCAGCCTACATGGCTGTGGTGCCAGGATGAGGACGGTGCTCCCCACGCCTCAAACTCAGACCCGCTTCAAGCTCCCGGTGTGTCAAATAAATCCTGTAGACAGGCTGGCAGGTTTTCACTTGTGGAGCTATTGATTTTGTGCACAGACTTAAACTAGAAATTACAACTACCACAGTAAGCACAAAAACAAATCTCGCCGTGACCCCAACACAGCGTGGCGGAGTCTCAATCGCTTCACTCATTGTTTTGCTCCAATCTGTGTGTGCTTGGGGCACTGTCTGGCATTTCTGAGGTTTTTGTGTCCTGCTGTGTCATGTCCCACCAAGGATCTCTTCTCCTGTCCATTTTTCTGCTGATTCCCCCCTTACCAGGCCCTTTTGTTTTCACTCCTGGGCCTCACGCAGGCACGTGCCAGCTAGATAACCCAAGATACACGACGTGTTTAACCACCATCGGCTCCTTTGCCTTTTACCCTCTGGAATATAACTTTGATTTTTCCTTTCAGTGAAAGGCACAGCACTGCCAGGCAATGACCTCTAAGGGACGAATAAATTTACAGCTCTCCCGTCCCTGCAAAGGCAAAAGCAAAAATGTAATTTGCTCTCCAAAAGCGGGCTCCTTCCCACTCCATTATGTCAGTGCTCACCCACTGCCAGGGCCAAGCTGCATGGTGTGAAGGAGAAAAGTAATCCCAGTCACAAGGAAACACAGAAATTTGTTCTGTAAGCTACCTCACTCACTGGGTGATTAATCCGAGTCTTCTTTTGTATTTGTGTGGGAAGGACAGGTCCTACCTCAGTGAGAGTTGAATTTTTGTTCATCCCAGATGTATTGCCAGTGCCTGTGGGCATCTCCTACTGAGGGTCATGTGTAGCCCCTCCAAGCCAGCTCTACCAGGCTTGGTGTCTCTTACAAGACCTTGCCTTCTGCTGAGCGCCTTGAAGCCAGAGCCCCCAAAGCCAAGCTGCATGGAGGGATCACAAACAGCCTTTGTGTCTCCCACACCTCCCCACACTTGTGTTTTTTACACATCTGTAGCAGGTCCTCCTACATGTGTGATGCTTGCTGCCACTTTGCTGATATACTGCTGGGGCACCCCACAGAAAAAGCACCATCGTGGATGCAGCCCTGGGTTTGAAAATTGCTGGCTCAGGCTTTTGGATTATTATTCTGTTTCCTCCATGAGAGATGAGCTGCACTCCCAGCTCCATGTTCTTTATTTGCAGGTGATTTTTACTTAACTGCGCTATTGATCCCGAGATGGATAGGCAGCCCAGCAGCTCCAGCCCTGTCCCCCAAGGTGTGAAAGCTTCATTAGATTTATGAAATTCTCCAGGATACGCTGAGGCTCTGCAGTCCATCTAGCAAAAAGGCTTTGCGTTTTACCCACACTCCTGTGATTTGTATTCCCTGCTGAATTATTATTTTATTATGATTCTTGTTTAGACTCGAGCTTTCTCTTCTAGCTCAACTGCATGTGAAATGCAGACAATTAATAGGCACAAGCCATGTCACCTGCTTAAGAAAAAGAGAAAGATTTGCAGGATAAGCCACATCAATGCGCTGCCTCTTTTCCCCAGCCACAAAAAGAAAGGACTGCAGCTCCCATCGCATGCCAGCACCCACCAGGCTCCTTCAGAGGGCAAGGTGGCCCTAGCTTCATTGCCTCTTATTTAACACAACAGCACTGGCTAAAGCGTTAGCAGCGTGCCAAAGGGACTGCTTAGGACCAGAGTTATTTAACACACTCCCTCATGATGTGGCTAAGGGAGGTAGTGGCAGATTCATGGCATTTGTAGAAGAGACTAATTCAGAGGCTAGGCCCAGAGAGGATAATGAAGTTAAATGGATATCAGCTAAATGAGACAGAGAAAAGTCTAGCTTGTAGATACAGGAAATATGATCCAAAAAGTGTGGCATTTTTATTTAGATAGAAAGCAAAGCTTGGAAAATTATAATACAGAAGAAATCCAAGAAGAATGGACAATAAATGAAGCAAGTACAAGCAGGAACTGGCTGGTGCCACCAATTCATGACCGTTCCCTGGGTCAGCTGGAGGAACATGGTTGGGCAGCACCAGAACCAGAGGGATAAAGGAGCAGCACTGCAATGGTGTTGAGGACCAGCAAGAACAGGCTTGGGGGGGCCACACAGGAGCCCCAGGAGCTGCACGCTGAAGGATTGTGAAAATCAGGAGTATCCAAAGCAGAGACTCAAGCAAATTTGACAGCAGCGTGTGGCGGGAGGGCAGACCAGTCACCCCAATGAGCACATGTCCTGGTTTCAGTTAGAACAGAATTCCACCAGCTACTAGGAAGAAAATTAATTCTGTTCTAACTGAAACCAGGACAGCACAGAAACCTGCCCGGCCACAAGGACGATTGTCCGTGGGAACCTGCAGCTTCCAGGCATGGGGCTGGAGCACCACACACCTGGGCATGGCCACGGAGCACAAAGAACATCGCCCCTAGCAGGCTCACACTTCTCTGGTGGTCAAACGGAAATATTTGTGCTTCCCTTTATCTGCAGTTTTTGGATAGCTTCAGCATGAAAATCCTTACAGAAATGCCAGCTTTTAGACAATTCCTCATTTCTGCCCATAGCAAGACAGTACACTTTTCTTCACAAGAAATAGCATTTTTCCTCACAGTTAAATGTCATCTTGGATTTTCGTTACACTTCCCATCTGCAAAAAACTTTGCACATGGGCATTTTTTAAAGCTACCTCTAGTAGTAGTACTGAAAAGGAGCTTTAAAAGAACATTTAGAGCCCTGATTTCCCCACTTCTGCCACCAAATCATCAAAAGCTTTTTTGCTTGCATGTTTTTTCAAGGCAGCAATTTCCCTGGTGTATTTTGAAGGAGGCATTTCACAGGCAGCACCCCCAGGTGATGGGCAGCATCCCTTTTGCCCAAGTACAGCTGTGGCTGTTTAATTTTCACAGGTCCCTTAGGTGGGCACTTAAGGGAGTTTTCACTTGCAGGGTTTTCAATTCCAGGGTTACTCCCTGCCCTGGCACTGCAGAAAAGACCCCACAAGCTTATTTGCTTCAATGGCTATTTTTATTCATCCTTTTAATCAAATATTTGGCTGCTGCAATCAGCGTGATTAATGAACATGAGCAGTACCCCTCCTTGTTCAGCGAGCAAGTGCTCTCTGCCCTTCACACCCACATCGCTCCCTTCCCTCCTTGTGCAGACACGGACACACCTGGGCTCATTTATTTCCAAGAGCCACCAGAATTTATTTTTTCCTCTCAAACTGGAATCTGAAATAGCAGAATTACTTTCCTATAAAGTAGTCTGAATAATTAGGCATGTGACCATTCTGTTTATTTAAGTATACTATTTCTTAAAGCTCTTGGAAAAAAGCACATCTCTTCAAGACCACATTAAAAAAGTATTTTTCAATCCTGCTTTATTTAAAAATACAACATTTAAATAAATAAATAAGCTGAAAACCCTAAATGTCTCTAAAGCTGTCTAAGGGTTACTTGGGCTGATTTAGCAATGCCAGTGTGCTATAGGTAACCAATGTACATGCAGTGTCAGGGGGAGCCTGGGTGAAAGTCCTGCTTTGCAAAACTACCTGGCCTGTGTTTGCAGCCCCACCAGAGGTGCAGCAGGACTTCATTTCCTGAAGTTTAGGAAGTTTGAGGTGCACTTTTGGCACATTGCAACTCTAGAAACAAATACGATGAGCATTATATAGCTTTCTTTTGGGGATGAGAGAAAATTATACTCCTAGGGACAAGAAATCTGTTAAGCATTCTACAGATAAAGATTCCTGCCAAACTATGCAGTTATGTTAGTTGCCTTTATATTAGATACCTGAGGACAAAAGGCATGTGACATTACCCTGTGGCATCCTGGGATTTGTTTCAGGCCACTTGTATTTGTGAGCCCCTGCTCAGGAAGTCATCAGCTGAAATAGGTCAGTTATAGGTTCCTACTTTATCCATTGATCTCTTTGAATTACAGCAGTACAAGCTGCAGGCTGAATTACACCCAGCTGTCTGCAGGCTTGGTTTAAGAGAAAATTGTACTCGAAGATCAGGTGAGCCAAGGAAGCTTTGCCACTGCACATCTCACCCCTAAACCTCTGTGGTCTTTCCCAAGCAGCACTGCGGAGAGGACACATGGAGAACAACCTACAGAACTGACCCATACAGTATCAGCATCCATGTCCAACATCAGGCTTCACAGATAAAATAGCTGATACAAGATAGGAGCAGAGAGAAGATGCATCAATATACATCTTGCAGAAAGAGAGGGAAAAATTAGATTTCAGTACATGTGTGGCTTTTTGACCAATTATTGCACAGTGATCTCAAGCAGCAATTTAAATTTCTAACTACTCATAGTATTTTCCAGCCACATTAAACAACTGCAGTTGGATCCCTCTGCTCCCACCAGCCTTGTTGGCATCTGCTGCCCCCAGCCCACACAATACCAGTGTTATTCCCTTGCTTTTCAGTTCAAAGCATCACCCTCTAAAGAGATAACGTAAGAACATACACTGTATTTATTAGTGCCTATGTTGCATTCTGCTCGGACAGGTCTTCCCTATGGTTTCTTTGTAAAAGTCCAAAACCCAGCTGTGATGCAGCACAAGATATAAAAATTACCACCAATTTTGCTGAAACACAGGTAAATGTGCTGTTACCATTGGAGAAATGTAAATGTGTCGGGACCACTGAAGATCTGCAGCACCGCTACCTAACCTCTACATTCAATGACTAAGTTAAATGGACCAAAAAAAGGCCAGCATAATCATACTGAAAAGACTCTGAAGGAAGCAAGAGCTTACTTTGCTTATATATATATATTTATATATATTTAGCATACAGCCAAAAACAAATCCACTGCTACAGGGACACAGGGAAAAAAAAAATCTACTGCTTTATTTTTTGTAATCAATACAGTATCTTGAGAAAGTCTTTAGATCTCTCTGCTATCTAGGGGAAATGAAGGCATTAACCCCACATATTCTGAAGCATTATCTCCTGCTATTTAATCATTAATTTTGACCTGTATAGCTCCACAGGGCAAAGACGATAGGTGAGGAACCTTTTCCCCACACAGAAGAGATGAAGAGAAGCAGGAGAGCATCACAGGTACTTAGGCAGCACCATTTGTACCTGCAGAAGTGATGTTACCAGAATTTCACAACTCGGAGGCTTGGTTGCCCTCCTGGTGCAGCACATCCCTGGAAGAAGGACCTGAAAGACACCCTGCGACCCCCACACTCCCATGTAATCAGCCAGGCTGCATTTTGGGATGCGGTATGGCCAGCATCATGTCCCCATAGCATCTCTGCACCCAACTCCATACCTTACCATTCCTCTTTTGGCAACTTCGGGGCCCTGTGGGAAACAGGAGACATGGATGAGATGTGGGCAGTGCCTGCCTTCATGGCTGCCTTTAAAACAAAGGGAGAGCAATGTTCAGGAAGCAGGCTTCTCTGGGAGAGCGTGGGGGTCAGATGGTGTCTGGGAATCCATGACCAGAGAAACCTTCCTGACAGAAGCATCACTGTAATGGTAAACTTCTGAAAAACACACTTCTTTTAATATACAAACTAACACTGAGGTAAAAGCCTATTTTGCTCAGAAATGCGTAACAATCCACACTGACAAAATTGCTGTGACATCCATGCAGTAAGTATCATCATGTTAGGGTAATCATCATTATCTACACTTTGTGGGTGACAAGTACAATGCACCAACAGCACCTAGCTACAAGAAAACTATCAAAACTCTCTCACCTCCACTCTGCCTGGCTCAGCCCCTGTGCATGGGTATATCATCGGGTCCTGCAAAGCCTCAGCATCACCCACAGCACCCTGGGCTGTCTCCTGTGCCCTGCCTGTGGCCAGGTGCAGGTTAAATTAATTCAGAGCTGAGTTGCAATGGGAGTACAGCTTCATTGGTAACTCCTTAAACTAGCTTTATGTCCTGTGTGCAGCGTCTTCCTCTGTGCTAATCCCCCTCCAGAGCATCCCCAACACTCAGCTCTGGCTCAGCATGGGGACACCAAAGTGGACGGTGGATGGTGCAGGTCCGGCCCTGCCTCCTTGGGTCACTTCTCACCATTTGTCCTGGAGCATCTCGCAGGTGTCCAGGCACCCACACCTGCAGGGAGATGCTGGTTTATTGGCTCCAGCAACACTCCAGTCCTCCTTACCTGTGCATCACTCAGGCACCAGCCTCTCCCTGAACATTTTCCATGTCTCCCTCCTAAAATGCTTTCCTGGCTGCGCTGGTGCTGGATTTCTTGTGGGAAGGTGCCCTCCTGTGGCTAAGCGTGAAACCCTCGCTGCTTTGCCTCAGAACTGTCAGCCAAAGCCACCTCAGTGAAATACCGAGGTGGTATATTATTATATTAATAAGCAAGGCTCTAAGCACAGCCTCCCCGCGATAAGGCCGACTGCCCACCACCCGCCTCCAGCCCTCCTTTCGGCCACAAATCAGAATTAAAAAGGCCTGATCCTCACATCTTCGTTATGTTTTGACTTCCTCCTAGTTTTACAGGGACACTTGGTAGGCATCACCTGCTGTTATTCCCCGGGGACAGCCCTTGCTGCTGGTCACTGTTCTTGAGGCTTGGCTGAACCCCAGGGCCTGGAGGCAGGAGCAGAGGCCCCGGGCAGGTCGGTACCCACATAAAGGGGCTCTGAGGTCCTAGGCCAGAGCAGAACAAGGCCCAGCAGCTCCCCACAGAAAGAAATAAAAAATTGGAACAACTTCAAGAAGATACTATGAGGTTTTACCCTGAAACAGAGTAAATGCCCATGAAACCATGTCTTCTCACCTTGGAGAACTGAAAAATGCTTCTTCTGCACTGGTTTGTCTTTCAGACAACATGCTTTTACTGGTATTTCTTTCAGCTCACGAAACCAAGAAAAGTTTCATTACTTGACTCTTTTCTAAACAGTATTGGTGTCACTTGTTCTACACTACGCCATACATACTGGAGTTGGAGTCAATGATCCTTGCAGCTCCCTTTCAATGCAGGCCATTCTACAATTCTGTGATTTTTGGTTCCTATAAACTCGCTGCTCCAAACCACAGAGAAACGCTGGGGCAAAACACAGGGCACCCCTTATACTTCATATATCTGCACCTATTTTGGGTCAGCCTGTCCTTTCCCTTTAGTTATTATGTTTCTGATAAAAAATGTCAAGATTAGAGGCAACTGCAAAACCCAGGAAGCAGCGAGCTGTCCTGGATGACCCAGCTCCTGCTCAAAACCAGGAAGCCAGAGACATAGGCCAGAACAGGGAAGGGGACCTGCATTCAGTGCTGATTATTCAAACTCTGTCAAAAGTTAAATCAGAAGTGAAATCTGGACTACAGAATCACCACCCTACGTCTTTTGCTTCTTCAGGAGAGGGAAAAAATATTTAAGTGATGACACATTTCCCTTAGTTTTACTGCCACAAGAGTTTGGCAAACAAATGTTCAGCCTGCCCAAACAACGAAACGGCTACCAGCCAGCAAACTTAAAAAGCACTTTGCTATCAGCCAGCAGCAATGGCACAAACAACCCTGTACCCAGCTCCCAGTAACACATCATTTGGCCAAACCATGCCTTATGTGTGGGTGACATAGTGAGAGGAAGGACATTTTGGTCCAAATATCTTTGTTTCCATGGATACTTAAGATACAAATTTAATGAAACCTTTCATGTGACCAAGGATTTCAGAAGAAAAATTCTCATAAAATGAGATGAGCCTGAAGTGATATGGCAGTGACCTCTGATTTACTTTAAGTTGAGCTACATGAAAATAAAAGCTTTTGACACACAGAGCCAATTAAACCTAGGGTTCTTGTTTTCCTGGGGGAATAAATCAAACTCACAGAAGTTAGAAAAGCCAGCCAGGTTCACACAGGCCAATATTCAAGCTTTTAGTGTTCCTGGGACTCTTCCACGCATAAATACCCTGGCTGCTGGTCACTAAGACAATAAAATTATGATTTGTCTTTATGATGCACTGTAAACATGAATCCTGTTAAACTCTCCACTATACAGCAAGCATGACCCACATTTGCTGCCTTGTATTTCTTCTCTGATCCATTCAGCTGTGTGCATTTTGGTCATTCACTGCGCCAGCAGTACCCCTGCCTGTGGGGCTGCACAGGGAGGTGGAGGTGAGGGCTGAGCTACCTGCTAATTACCAGCACAACAGGACTTTGAAACCAAGGGAAAAAAAAAAAAAAAAAAAAAAAAAAAAGAGCTTAATTTGTACAGGGGTGCAAGTTTTTAATTGCCTTCTTATATAACCTCTCCTGACAACAAGTTTTAGAAGAAAAACACTGTTCATTTTTGTTTTTTTAAAAAACGCCTGCCCTTGCAATTAATCTTTTGGATGCTTTATATTCAACCCAGCACAGAACAGCAGCAGTGGGTACAATTAAAAAGCAGAGGGTTTTCTGGTATCACCTTGGCAGGGCGTGTTTTATGTGTGCAGCACCAAAATGGCAGCCTGGACTTGGATCCAGCTTTACAGGCACAGAGGAGTGATGTAAGCCATTTCCCAAGTTATCCCCAACATAGAAGACTGTAATTGAATATTACACCTGGGTGTTTAAGTTTTCATGACTCTTTGTTCAATCCAAGTCATTAATGAGAAGTTGCTCATGGTTTTCTAGTTCCCCAGTGCACAAGAAGGTAGCAATGCCTCCATGCCTTCTCCATGATCTCTAGGGTATAAAAAATACAAAATACATTATGAAAGTCTCTCACTTGTTTCATTTTATGGTAAGCTTAACATTATTTTCAACTACAGCTACAAGAAAATGCATTGTATAAGGACAAGAGTACTTCCCCCTCCTTTCTCTTCCGCAAGTGACTAAACAAGCTTGGAGCATCTCTCTTGAAGCCAAGAGAAGATGAACACACATTGGGGTGTCCCACCTGAGAAGCACACAGCACACGGGCTGAACAGCTGCACTTGGACATACACGGTACCTGCTCCCTGGGAGCTGAGGTCCATCGGCCACAGCAAAGTGATGCTGAGACCATGCAGCTTCTTGTCGGAGCACGGGATCTACCTCTGTGCCAAGGATCCAGAGCTTGGCAGGGGCTGCCCAAAGCCACGCTGTCCTGCACTGCTCCAGCAGTTTTCATTCACTGCAGGCAGGAGGCATCCCTCAGATTAGGAAAAGATTACTCCTGCATGTATCAAAACCCATGATTAAGAACTCAGTAGTACCTGTAGCAGTACCCTCATCGAAAAAACAGCTGTAAGGCAAAAATCCACCCATTTTACACTTGGCAGCAACTCCTGCTCTCAGCCTGACAGCTTCCAGGCTCAAATGTCAATTCTCTCCTGTCAAAGAGCTCCCGTATGATCTGGCTTGTTTCCTTAACACAAGCGCTGTTTGTCAATGCAGTTATTATTGAGTCAGACACGAAATCCAGCTCTAGAGTGCTCCCTGCCACTGGGGAGCAGGCATTCCTGAAATCCCAGCCCAAGAGAACTGCCTGACAGTGTCAGGCTGCAAATCACCATCCCCTTCTGGGGCAGCCTGGTCTCTCGTTTCCCCCCTCCCCTCTCGTGCAAGAGCCTAGCTGCCAAACCACATTACAGAATTGCCTTCTCCTTGTGACCAGTCATGTCCAAATTCCAAGCTGCGGGCATCCCCCAAGGACCGGTTCAGTTCTGCAGCCCACCATGCGTGGAGCTCCCTGAAGTACCCAGATGTGCTCTGCCACCAGCAGGGAAGACCTGCAGCAGCTAGCACAGCACTGACAGAACCAGTAGCTAGGCTTGGCACGACGGTTTTGTTCTCCAGTGCACGGGTAGCACGCCTGCATGAAGGCATGCAAGTGGCACCTCTTCTCTTCCAGCGTAACTCAGTGTGGTCCAGTTGTCAGTCATGTTGGTTTCCAGCCACAAAATACAGGGCCCCCACATACACACCTGTGGGAATTACTGGAGGAGACTGTTCCCCTACCTGTCAAGATTGCGAGGCAACTTTATCCGTATATAAAGATGAATCTACGTGTCTGTGTTTCAGGAATAAATCTTCAAAGTAAATTTGTTTCCCTGGAAATTGGGTCTGTCTTAAAAAGTTGCCCTATCTTCAGGCCATTGCCGTGTATCAGGAAATCCAGTCACTAAAGCATGATACAGTTGAACTAGGTGACTGTTGGAAAAGCACAGCTTAAATTAATCTCTATTTTACATATATTTGTCTGTGTGTCTTACCATATGAATTAGTCAGCAGTTACTCAAAAGGTCACTATATGGACAACCTTTCAAAGCCAGGTATACAAAAATTGTATCATTGATCAGGAGAGGTTAATAATAGCTTTGTAATACCATTATTTAACTTTCTTTTTTTTTCCTGTTTGCACCAAGGTTCTCTTCAATTCCAGTACATCAAGTTTTGTAATGTTTACTGTAAAAATAGCTTTCCAGCTTTCCATATATAGCTTTGTTTTGGAGGCTCGTTTATCATGCTCTGAAGTAACTGAAAGCTCTGGCAATTGAAGAGCTTCTCTCTAAAAAGAGAACTCGAGGAATAATGAATTCTGTAGAAGAAACCAAGAGATCTCCCTCTTGTGGTCTTCTACATGAACAGTCTTAACTACATTTGTGAGTTCAGAAGTGTCTGAATCGGTGTTTTCTATCATCAAGTATTAATAGAAATTGCAAGTATGAAGCTTTCTTCCTAGAAAGAATGAGAAAGAGATCGTTTTCACTTCACTTTTTATCTACATGGTATTTTCTTGCAGAAAAACCAGAGATTTAAAACGCAGAGCTGTCTCCTGTATGCCACCACTTGAAAGAAAATGGGAAAAAAAACAGTTACAGAATGAAGTAGATGAACAAACCTAACAATGCAGATGGATGTTAGGTTTATATAGATCAGTGCTATCTAGATGAACATATAAACTGTAGTTCTAAGAAGCTCACACTTCAGCTTATACAATGCACATAGTGATCTCTATCTTACAAGCCAATCTTACTCATTAAAAACAACAGCGGATATGTAGGAACCCATGCTCACAACTTCCCATGTAATGATATGAACAAGTCTGACACAAACATAAAAAGAAATTTTGTGCCTTTATTGGAATGGTGTTAGGCTTTAAATACACCAATTTTGATAACCTGATTATTTGGTTTTAATTAGAAATGACACTACAGAACTGCAATACTGGTCCAACAGTCTTGTCTTTTTTTTTTTTTTTTTAAAGCAAGAGATAGAATGAAAATGCACCGAGTAATCAGAAAGCACTAGCAGGCATCAGTTAATCCAAGATACTAGCTTCTTAGTTCCAAAAGCACTCGCATCGTGTGGAACAGGATTTAGACTGGTCATGATTTTCAAGAACTAGTTGCATGAGTCTTAATGACTTTTCTTTAATTTACTTTAAAGATGGTCACTGGTAGTTTTTTTCTCAAATATTACAGTTTCTTTAATTCATATTTTTCCTCAAAGTATAAAAAAAGTAAGAAATATAAACAAGCTCCTGCGTTGTACCCATAAAAGGGTACAACTGAAGCATTAGAGAGCTGACTATCTACACACCGTCAAATCCCACCAAATCTTGGATAATTCTTTAATATACAAAATATCAGGGCACAGAAAGAACTAAAACCCACTTTGTTTGTTACGCACAAGTCAAATAATCTAAAGAAAAAACGTGATCATTTTGGCTTTCCACTACATCCGCATGTTCAGACACTTAAAGTAATCCTGTTTAATTGCGTTTGGTCTTTTTCTTATTGTCAAGGCATGTTTGTTATCTTAATACCAGCCATCAGACAAACGAGTGATCAGAAAAACTCCTCCCCACCTCCCTATCCCTGACCCCTGCAAGGTCAGCTTTAAGACATGACTCCAAACACTGGGTTGTGACGACAGATGCTAGGACCAATTTCTTCATAATCTTTTTTGGTATGGCATACTTGGTAGAATTCAGGCTGTAAAGAGGAAGAGAAAAAAATAGTCAACAACACTATAATTTACATAGCAAATGGGAAAAAGCAAATACAGATCATTTGGAAGACCTAAAGTAAGTACTATTCATCACACCAAACCAAAACGTACTATAAAAAAAAAAACACAGAAGTAATTCAGCTTTCATTTGCTCTTTTAGAATTTCCAAATCCAATACAAAATCTTTGAGGGAGAGTGTAGTGTTTCTTACCTAAAAACTATCAGAAATCCCCCAATTGCATTCGATATGAACTACATGGTAGATGAGAAACCCAAAAACATATCCAGGCCTAAAACACGTTTAGCTTTATAGCTAACTTACTGTGGAAGCCAGCATTGATCCTCCAAACCAAACAGCGTATCTTTGCATATGGTGTGTAATGACTTGTACATCAATGGGCTTAGGCTATAAAATAATTTAAAAAAAAAAAAAAAGGAATATATTAACATTTGCTTTTGTTAGTTAAAAAAAAAAATCATTTAAAGGACTATATTCCAAGCTTACTAATCACAAAATAGTTTTTCTTAAATGGTTGGTATGTAAACACACAATTATACTATCAGATTTTCATTTGTACAACCCAGACTAAGAAATAAGTGTTTGTTTATTAGCAAGAGCTATCTACTTTTCAGATATTTTAAGGTATTTGCATTCATGCCAATTTTCTCAACAGCTCTACCACCCTCGTTCCTCTCAGATTATCCACCTTCAATTTTCTGTTTAATTTCCTTCAGGGAATAGCTATGCAATTGCAAGAATAGATCCGTACTACTTATCCCTTTTCAAAGAAGGCTTCTGAAACTTAGTTTTTAAATTTTGTGTCATTATTTTAACAAAGCATTAGTTGCAGATCGATCAAAAATTTAGCTATGATCAATGCACAGCTGTGCTTTTCCAACCTATAACATAAAGGTCTGTCTCACAAAGAGAACTGAGAATAACCTGAGTTACTTGAGCTAAGGAACTGTTTATAACAAACTTCAGAGTTGCCTCCATGGCATATTACGAAAAAGCATTTTTTTTTTTTTTTTTAAGTATTGTTCGAGCTTGTCTAGCTACATTACTACTAAAAATTAAGTGAGAAAATCACTTCATTATTGACTTAAAAAATATTCTAACCTGCTAATATCTTTTATGTATTCAGAGTCAACAGAAAAAAATGCAAAAATAAGATCAGAGGTAAGAAGTAGAATGCATGTAAACTAAAGAACATGCAGTTCAGTGAGAATATTAATTCATTTCAGAGTATCATAGGATAATTCAGATGGGAACAGAACTCAGTGTCTCTAGTTCAATCTCCTGGAGGTCAAAGGAAATTATTCAGAATTTTATCCAACCGAATCTTCAAAGGATAGTGACCACACAACCTCTCTGTGCAGTTACCCATCCAACACCCAATTATCCCCAAGGAGATTTTCCTTACATCCAAGCTCAGACTCTGCTGTCCTTCACGTGGTCACCATGCAGCACTGTCAAGGGCCTGGTTGCACCTTGATAGCCTCCACACAGGTTCCAAGGGGGCTGCTATTAGGACCCCACAAAGATTTGACTTCTCCAAATAAGCCACCTCTCTCAGCTTTTTTAAAGGGCAAATACTCTAGTCCTTTAGCTACTACTGCTACTAGTGGCTTTGCACTGAGCCTGTGCCACACCTTTTAGTGTCTTTATGAAATACAAAATACTGTTTTGAAATACAAAACAGTACTGTAGCTTCCTACAATGTTATACAAATGGCCCCCAGAAACAGTCTTTAACTCTCTACAATATATCAATCTCTGAAAAGCCTGTAGAAGAACCTTAAATGAAGGTGAGAAAATTTCAAACAAGACTGTTGTTCCAGTATGTTATTTTTGCATTTTCCAGGTAACAAGGGATAGAAAGCTGCTAGTTAAATGCATTGGCTACAAGAATTAACCTTCAGTCTGCCACCACTAAGTTCTTCACTAAGTTTCAGTCTTGCATCAACTGTCCTCTTCAAGTCTCGCTGCAAACGGCGACCAAAGTCCCTGAACATGGTTGAACCTCCAGAGAGGACAATATTCTGTTTAAGGAAATAAAAAAAATAAAGGTGAAGACCTACAGTTAATTTTTTAATTAATCTACTCCTTTTTTTTTTTTTTTTTTTAAACACAGTTAACAGGTATGCTATTACCCTGTTTTAAGTTGTTTAACACTTATACACAACAGAATATGAATTCAAAGAGGCTGTGATATTAAAACTGACTATGCTTTAAAATTCATTTATATCTTAGTGTGTCTCACTTCTTTCACTTAGATTTACACTTTCCTTATTTCTTTCCTTTACATATAACTTTTCAGAATGGGATGTCTCATTACTCAAAAGTAAATATAAAGCTTTCTGCATGTTGGACACTCTTCCAGAAAAGGTTTCTGCTTTTGAAATTGCTTTTTTTTTTTTTCCAAACCGTGTTGCCAATACATATTTCAATATAAACCACAATCCTTCTAAAACAAGTATTAAAAAACATTTTAGCTACATACCTTATAGAGAGGACGCCTAACATCAATGGGACAATTCTGAATAACTTCATCTACTACTTCTGAGATTGGTTGTGTAAAGTCAGGATTAGCAAACTACAAGCAAGAATAAAAAAACAGTAAGTCAACATGCAGGACCATATACTGCAAAGAAAAAGGGGCTAAAAATAGAAAGGGGAAAATAAAGAACCATCCCATTATACTAGGGATACAGTGAAAGTGAAAAAGCTAATGGAATATATTACTTAGCTATATTTACTGACATTTATAAAAGTTTGGAAAGAACAGTAAACCTAAACTATCTATTTTGCTATTCTCCTATACAGCTTTTGTTAACCACAATGGGTCAAAGAATACATGACCTTCTCAGATGCTGAGAGCTGAAGCAAAACACCCTAACATGAAACAAAAGCTTTCACAGGAGAACATAGAGAGGAATTCAAGGAAAAGAAAAACAAAGATTTATTTCCAGTTAATTTTTCCCTACACTGGAAAGAGAACTTAAAATAGCTGATATCAATTTACCAATGCAGAAACCTTAGTTGGAATTACCACTTCAATAATTTACAAATACTATTTGTAGGACACCATCTAAAATGTACCTAAAACAAAAGGTGAAGACAATTCAAAATCAACTTACCTCAGGATGGAAGAAAATCTCTGGCCCCAGGAATCTCTCATAACCAACATCTATGGTAAATTCTTTCTTTGAGATAGCATTAATTCCAGTATACTGTTTAATCCACTTTGTACCATCTGTGTCATACTTGTTAAACTCTTTTACTAAGTCAGGGCAAACATAACTAAAACGTTCCTGAAAATTAAATACATACAGTTGTAAGTATCTTGTTACATAGAGCAGAAAACATGGTATCAACTTTGTAAAAGTATAGTGATTTGAACCTTTAAGAATAAGAGTTTGAAACTGGCAAATAATCTTCCTCAAAAACAGCTGAACTGATGTTTACTGCATACAGTAAAAGCTCTGCTACTAGAAATCATTTCTGTGCAGCACTGAAAGCAGCACATCTTGCTGGGTTAAATTACTTTTCTTCTGTTTTTCCCTCTAAACTTCTATAGCAATGAGAAATGAGTTCTAAAGTATACTGAAGAACTGCCATAGAAACACTGTTAAAGCATACTTTAAGCTGAGTGTCTTTCAAAATAGCTCTGTACTGTAAAAAAATATATCAACATTCTTTCTGAATGAGTGATTACAGCTCTTTACATTACACATCCCACCAAGAACATTTTCTACTAAATAATAAAGGGGAGGGACAAATGAAGATTGAAATTCTAGGCCAAAGTGCGGACAACCCAACAATACATCTTAAATGCAATGTATTTAATGCTTAGACATTTTAATATTTACAAACAGAGCAACATTATTTAGAAGACAATGACTGAGATAATGTATTTTTAAAACGTATATTGAACTCTGTTCTCAAACAACCCAAACATTTACAATGTTCACATTACCTTCACTGCTTTAGCTGTTTCCAAGGATTGTTCAGGAGGAATTCCTACTTCTCGTTCTCTCAGCAGCTGCTGAATGAAGTATGTTATATCTCGCCCTGCAATTGGAATGTGTTTGATACAGCTGCCAATCACGTATCCTTCAGCCTATAAATAAAAATGAAAGAAAGACATTTACAAGAATTCAACAAAGCTTAGAATGGAGACAGAAAGAGAGTCTAAACACCAATTCGCTACCTGTGATTGCAAAACTGAAGCATTTTAAGACCAGCTCTTAATTACCAGAAGTACACTTCTTCAGTTGCACTATTTTACTTTTGCAGTGTTTTGCTTTGTGTTTGATTCCCAATTACTACAAGGTTCAGAGGAACAGGAAGGCCACTAACATATAAGGCAGACAGTTGCTATACTTGCTATTCCTTGGCCTTCATTCTCTCTTTAAAATGAGGTTACTCTTACCAAAAAGATCAAGGTACCTTGTACTGTACAACATTTTAAAATAAACAATTTGACTCTACAGTCACAGCCATGTTACAATCCACATGAACCAAAATTAATTTTCTGAAAGCAGGGAGAAAATGAATCATTTCAGCACATTAACTGAGATGGCTTAGGAAGTGAGGCTGGGATACATTCACCCATCAGCCTACCCTTACAAATCATATTCATACCGGGGGACAGTATTGGGGCATTTAAAATATCTGGTCTAAATGCAGAAACCAAAAACATTTTAAAAAGCACAAGATATTGAAACCATTTTAAAAAGCAATTTGCACTACTAAGTGCAATTAGAAAATAGCTTAGCTAAACAAGGTTTGAAATCCCAACTGTTTTGTCAAGCCTTATTAAGAATATGCCATCTCATGAACAGTCTGAACAAATAATTGCCGCTATATTCCACCAAGATTAATAAGAAATTTCTACATTACAGCATAGTTTTGCTCACAAACAATGCTACTGTCTGGTATAACCAATAAAATAACACCTGAGGTTAGTGTGGCAGGATAAAGCTTTATATAGATTTTGGTCTGTAAAAATTGTAATCTAAATTTTTTCAAAAAAAAAAAAAAAAAAAAAAAGTTATGGTGCCTAGACATACATTTATTTCCTCAACGGGAAAGGGGCAGAACCATGTTAGCTGCCATTTGAAATAAAGAACACTACTGAATGCTCCAATTTTAAGTACGTAGCTTTGTAAAAGGAAATACATGCCCACTGTGAACATAGCAATTTGACAGTTAAGAAACTGTAGTTATAAGCGTTAATTATTTAATAAAATATATGATCATACCAGCTTTTGCTTTTAAAAATAATATAAGGGAACAGATATTCAACATTAACTAACCTTTGATTTTTAGTCAGGTTGGAACTTCTGTTTTTGCTTGTATCACTGATGCACTAGTATACTAGTGGACATTAAGCACAGATTGAGAAAAAACTGTAAACAATGCTGCATCTACCCTTAAATATTCTGCATCATTTTCTAGCAACACAAACTGGAAATATAATAAAGCCATAAAATTTCACTGATCACTTCACATGGCCTTACAAATCTTCATTTAGGGTAAATCTTTGAAAGACAATATGCCCTGACAAACTCAGGGTGCAGAAACGTTCTTCCAAAAGTTTCTGCACTAGCAAGTAAACAAAAAGCCCCACACCTACCAACCTGGCAATTATCTGACATTTTTGAAGAATCCTAGCTATACTTCAGTCTGCATGAATGAAGACTTCAGAGAAGCTGCAGGACAAACTGTTCTCCAGGTAAGTTGTTTCTATAGTGTTGATGTACACTTACCACAGGAATGACATGAGTGACACCATCGCCACTGTCTATGACTGTGCCGGTCAGCGTCCGTTCTCCTACTTGTCTTGACGTCCAAGATGCAGCTAAGGCAAGGACAGCCTTGTAAAAGAATACAAATGAAAGATTCATCTTAATAATTCGTCTTAATAAATCCATTGCAAATCCCACCTTCCACTACTACTTCCAACAAAACAGTAACATGCACAATACATTCCATTTATTACACAAATGTCCTAGCAACAGAAAGGAAGATTTCCTGTGCTGTAAGCAAAGACAGTAAGACCACTGGAGCTTACTAGCATTCAGTCTACTTCTATAAACAAGCAACAGTTTTGCAGGCTAAGGAGAGCATCACAAAATGACAGGGCCATAAAATCCATTATTTCCATTAGATGAGTATACAACTACTGCAATTTTTACCCAATCCAAATCTTTAGCATCTAAGCATTCTCTCAACAGCAGAAATAAAATTGAATTGTAAGCTGAATATGATAAATTGAGAGCAACATATTACAGGGAAGACCAACACAAAGTTTTATGAAGGAACCAGGGTTAAAAACTTTCATACTGAAGATGAAAGGGTATTTGTCTTTTTCTACACAATGGGAGGCAAAAAAATGACGTTGTCAAAAATGTGGTATTTCTCGCAGTTACTTTATTATTATAGCATGGTAAACTGGCTGGGAGAAAAGTAAATTCACAAGCCATCTTGCAAAGTAATCAGAGATTTTTCCCTGAAGGAATCATAAAAGAACGATGGGTCTTAGTTTGCAGAGGGAAGAACCAAATAAAAACTTGAAGAACTGAGGGCATCTTCTAGTGAGCTCCTGCTAAACAGCATTCTAGGTATTTTAAAATGTTGTATTAAGTAGTACTTTCACCTTATCTCCAAGTTACAAATTTCCAGTGGAAATGTGATTCTGTGCTATTTCAGAAGTTATGAACAGAAGTCATCAAGAAGTACGTCATGCTCTCAAAACTGAAGTCCAGTGGAACAAAATAAGTGTCTCCTTATGCTAAAATAACTTTATCTACATGTAAACAAGAAAAACCTTTGTCTTAAATCGTGCTTACAAAAAAAGTTTCATTAGTTTGCTTCGTTTTTTTTCTCCACTATTGACAGAAATATCCTCTTAAAAGCTGCTAATGAAAAGAAACTTGTGGTCATTTATGGCACAGAAACTGATTTGATAATATACATACCCAAGAGTTTACAAACAAAAAAGGCTGCATAAATGCAGTTTTTGCCTTCTGATGCTTTCTAAGCATGTTCAAACAAACATCCTTTTTGCTACTTCATATTAAGAGTGGTATAGTTCTTGGCCTACTACCACAATTATCACAATTTTTGTTTATGATGCAGCAAGATTTTATACTTTGTAGTGCCATTCTATACCCAGACAGGAGGAACCTATCTAGGCAGACATCTAGCAGTGGAACTAGTGATGTAGAGTACATAAAAGTATTCCAAGCATCACTCATACAATTTTCCTCAGTGAATTTGTGAACTGTAGCCCTAACTTTCAATAGTCCTGCTCTTACCTGAACAGCAATATATAGCCCTGGAACATTGAAAGATTCGAACATGATTTCAGCAGTGTATTCTCTATTTTCTGGAGTATTTAATGGAGGCTCAGTCTGTGGGACAAAAAAGAAAATTTTATTTACACTGAAATCAAATATGTCTTTCAAAAACCACCTGTAAGTACATTTTGAAAGATGAGCCATTCAACAACAACAGAATGTAAAAATAGTAAGGTGCAAATGCTCCTATTAAATGCCAATGGTGTAATGAAGAAAATCTAGAAGCTCCCTTGACAATAATATATTTTTTGTAAATCACACTGCAAAAACACGATCTGAGTGAAAACGGAAAAAAACATAAGTTTAGACATTAGAATAATTATTTTTTAAGCATTCACATCAATAGTCCCTTCTGTGGCTCGGTCAGCTCATCTATAACTTTTCTTTCACAAAGAATCAAGGACTATTAACCTAAACATGTCAATAGCTACATTTTACCACATGAAGCACAGCAATTAAGAAAAAACAATTAATTGAACAAATTTTTCTTCAAGAAGCAATCATTATAAAACAAGAGTATACACGATCAGCTGTAGAAACGCACTTAACAGAGGAACTAGCAACTGTGTACGATGCTATAACAGCACACTGTAAGTTTCATAAAAGTACTATGCATACTATTAAATCTCTCCTTTAAGAGTGCATTTTGAGTTGTGGCACAGGGTATTTCAGAAGTATCTATCTTTTATTGCATTAACGATATAAGGGTAAAGACAAGAAGGAGTCTGACTTAATGAATGTGATACAAGAAGTCATGGAGACAAACAGCAACATGGGAAAGCCCAATTATTTATCATAGGGAAAAAAAAGAGTAGCATGAGGGTTGGTAAAACAGTGGAGGAGGTGCCCATTGGCACCTCAACCCTTGGAGATATTCAAAGCTTGGCTGGACAGTCCTAAACAACCAGATCCGATTACACCTGCTTCAAGGACATGGTTGCATTAGATGGCCTTTAACAAGGATGGCCAATGCAAAATTCCAAATCACTCTATAAAATCCACACAAACATATTGCTTATTTTGATGGCTTTAAAGGAAACGCAAAGGAATAGCAGAGTCTTCAGAATAACATTTGATCCCAACTCAAATTCAATACACCCAAATATGACAATCAATCCTTCTGCATTCCACACAGAAAAGAGACAGAAGTTCTACTCTCTAGACACACCACACTGGTGACAGTACTGTAAAAACAAAACAGATGCAATTTCACCAAGTCAAAACACACAGGTACTTTTTTGCCTCAAATTTAAACATCATTATTGAAATTAGTGTATAAGTAATAAAAGATGGTGGAGGCAGAGGTGCACTGGGTAGAATTCAGAAGGGAAAAAATGCTGCAGTTCGGACACTGGCTTTTAACATCTTTAGGAAATTAAAGAACTTGGATGTGATAAACAAAGCCAGGAAAGCATCATAGAAATTGTATTCACTTTAGTTTTCAAGTTAAGCATATTCATATTTAAGAATTATTCCATGAACCAGCATTAAATTATGATTAGTCATATACTACTTCATAGTTTTACTTACCAAAAGAAAATAATGATCCTCAGGTTCTGCCCTTAGATACTTAAAGATTACTTGCTCCATAAACCTCTCCATCAGGTCCCAGTCTTCAACTATACCATGGCGGATGGGCCACTGTTATAGAAAATGTAAAAACAATAATAATTATTATTATAAAATAATAATCTGTTTTCAATTGTGGTAGAAGCATATGATCTACATTTGAAAACTTTGCATCAGGTCTTCCCTGTCCCAACCTGACACCTATTCAGAATTCTGACCTTGAACAGTAAACAACATGTTACGCATTCCTCATTAGCAGAGAACAATGGTACTAGGGTAAACCAGAGGATCCCCCTAGGCCAGTATCCTGATTCTGAAGAGGCTGATGGAAGATACTAAGGAACAAGAAATAATATCCTACCTCCCCTTACCACTCTCCCAGCTCCTCTTCATTTAAAAAGAAGCATGTATTCACTTTTTTTTTCCCCAAAATTCCCATAGACTCCCAAAGATCAGCAAAACTGATATGATACCAAACCTTATCTTCCATTAAAATAGTTAATAAAAAAAGATTAGCCATCTAAGAAACATTCATAAGCTATTTACCAGGTACATGATTTTTTTCCTAAAGAACAGTGGAAAATTAGTTTAAATGTCTCTGATACCTTGGTTGCATAAGTTGGTTTTTCTATTGCTTCATCCCCGATAAAGAAGTCTAAATCATCAACACCTTTCAAGACCCTCCTCTGTGCTTGATCCACCACTTTTGCTGATTCTTTGATAGCAATACCTTTAACAAAGAACATAAATAATGCTGTAGGTTATACGTCCCGCACTTCAAAAGAAACAAAAGGAAACCCCACATTCAGAAATAGGAAAACACCAACTGTATTCATCCTTCGGTTCAGGCATAAACACAGAAAACCTAAATAAAACAAATAATTTGAGTTCCCATGACAGACAGAACTAGGCTTCACACAGTAACACAATACAGATCTAAACGCAGATTTAATTTTTGGGTGCTCAACATGCAATCAGGGAGATTAAATACTAAAAGAATCAGTCTGATAGGGTATCCCTAAAGATCTCATTTTGTTCAACAAGTGGCCTAAGTTTCTCCACAGTCAGCTGTTAACACCCAAAATAAAGGAATGCAGGGGTAGGAGTTGTGCAAAGAGCAAGACAGAAGACACAATGCTATTATATAAATCAATATTTCATTTTACTTGCTCCAATTTGATTTCTGGACATATTATGAAAATGAGATACAGTACACACAAAAGGAATTGAAAAGCAACTTAAAAACACAAATGCAGAAATGCACAAAAAGGAAGGATAGGACATAAGACAGTAAAAAAAAAAAAAAAGAAAGTTGGAAGATAATAAAAGGAATATTTTGAAACAAAAAGAATAGGAATTTATATGGCTGTATCATGCATCTTTAGACACTTTAAAACAGATTTTCGTAGTCTTTAATTTCTTCCTTTTAATCCTATTCCTATCTTATCATTAAGAACAGGATGGAGAGTTTCACTTAAGACTATAAATCTCTCCCTTGCTTCAAGGAATAACTGGCAAAAGTTAAGAGCTTTTATCTTGGTAATTTATTCCTTCCAGGATAATTACTCATCATAAATAAAGAAAAAATTAGAGAAATACTGACTAAGGCTAAACACAGGATCCAGGAAAGATGGATCAGCGATGAGATACCACAGGAACACAGATGTTCCCTCCCCTCCTCTTTTGCATCAGCCCCCAGGCTACCAGGGTTACAGTGCCAGCAAAACCTGATGTATTTTTTCAAGTCTTCCTGATTGCCCTAAAATACTTGCCCTTAAACAAGTGGAAAAATTCATATAATATATTAATATCAGGCTCTATTATTCAAAGGCTGCGAACCAAAAGCATGCTCAAATGCAGAATTATGTCATTAATCCTCACCTTCAGCTAGGAAGTGCTATTTGCTCACAACCAAGAGAAATGTCATGAAAACAGCTGCTGCAGCCTCAAGGCTGCAGGGCAAGGGGCTGCACAGCCACAGGGCTTGGACACGTACAGCATTCTAGGCTAAAGCACCACCAGCTCAGTAGTGGCCCCATCCTTCTCCCTTCTCTTCCCATAAACAGCAACAGAAGAGCTGTGCAGCCACAGAAACTAAGAAGTGTTGTGAAAGACTGAACAGAGTAAGGCAGAAGATATTATTTTGAGCTCTTCAAGAGGAAAACTGAATCATACCACAACTTCTGTAGCGGCTTACAGGAGGGGAGAGGAAGCAAAAGGCTAGAAGCCAAAAAGCAGAGAGGTAGGTAAGAAGCAGAAGCTGAAGCTGAGCGGAAGGAGATGTTGCAAGGCCAGTGCTCGCTGCAAATGAGAAGAAGCATCTTGCCAAATACTTTTCAGGTCAGCAACACAGCTTGCAGACTTTGGGGAAGTTTTGCCGTCCAGATGTGTGTTATCACCACGACGTTTCGAGTGAGACACCAGCACTTGCCACAGCAGTCAGAAACCTTTGAGTCCAAGTGACTGAATGCTGTTGTAAGCCGCCAGCGAGACGAGAGCTCTGCACACACTGCTGGCGGTCAGCGCTCGTGGCCAACATCAGAAACAGGGAGAAGGAAACAAGCAGAATGAAGAACTACAGCCCCAACACACAAACGGGAACATTCATCTTGCTAAAACCAGAGCTCGGCTACCACGGTGCTGAAGACGGGCAGCGCTCCAGCAGTATCACAGGGCTTTGGCTTTGGTTTGCTTGGCACGAGAATAAGAGCTTTTAGGAAAAAAAAAAAAAAATCAATTTTTCTGCTTAACCACTCCCATGGCCTTTTTTCCTCTTTTAAAAGCAAGTAAAAGGTCATCTAATATGTAAATTATCATATTTTGAAACAGATAAATCTGGAGAACTACTGTGTTACAGAAATAGACTCCTATCTTAATATAATGTAGGAAAGCAGGATTGAGTGAATGAAAAAATCAAGCAATGATCAGCTGGCAGAAGAAGATGAGAAAAGCCAATAAGTCTCTTCAAAGAATTAACCCAACATAATTTCATTTCACTTTTCACACAAACATTTGTCATCTCTACAGAAGCCAGAATTAAGCCAGGACAACAATATAAAAGAGTGAGAGATAAAAATTTGTTAATCCTAGGAGTGAGTAAGATAAGCAGAAAGTGAACCAGGGAGAAGGAATGCTGCTCCAACCTGTTCCTCAGCAAACTTTTTTTTTTTTTTTTTTTAAGAAACTTCGAATTGACAAATGCAACAATTATTCCCGGAAATCAAAATGAGAAACCGAAATATTTCTTAACTGTGAATATTATGAAAAAAATACAGAACTCCTTGAAAAGACCCACAGTTTTTTTTAGTAAGATATTACTTTGAAACTAACTACTACCATAATCTGTTTTCAGTTTCAGCTGTAGGAGAATTTAGACTGAAGTGCTTCTTTTTAAATACATCCTATATGAAAAGCTATCAAGAAATCCCATATTCCCCTTCTCTTCTATTTTAAAAATATCCCTGTTGTATAAATTTCTCTGCTGAATGATCTGACAACTGACTTGGTTTCAAGTGTCAGAATACCTCTTTGCTTTCGTAACAAGAAAGTAATTTTCAAATGAAATAAACCAAGTCTGAATATGCTGAAAAAAGCACGAAAGCCCTAATTATATGAAATTAAATAATTTGTCTATTTTTTTAAATTAAACTTGGCTAGGAAGCATAAAGAGCAATGTGAGGTTTTTTCATATCGATCAGTAAATCTAATGTTAAGATAAAGTTTGCATGTGAAAGACTAAATTAAATTGTAAGTTATATTTTATATGCCAGAGTTAACCACATGGTATTTGGAAAAACACATGAATTGAGAACTACGTATTAGAAGTCAATCTAGAAGAGATTGCAAGGATTCTCTTGCATGTATAAAAACAGGAGAATGCATTAAGTGATTTAACATTAGCTTGCCATGAAAATGGCTTTTCTGACGCACATTTTGTACCCCAAAAAAACAAACAACAGAAAAACAGAGCCTGAACTACCACTTCTTTTCTACAGCATTAAGCATTGTTACTTCTAGCTCTTTTCCTGTTGTATTTACAAGGAAAACTGGGTGTACTAATTACTCCTTTCTACCAGGATGCAATACTTGATTACTTTGGCCCCGATGAACACAAACACTGACAAAACACCAAATGGTGCAGAAGGTGAAGTATTTCTAAGGGAAGTATTATGAAGGGAAGTTGACTGAGCTCCACTCTCCAGGCAAGAGCCACATCCCTTCATGTGGCAGAAACATTTCAGAAGGCAGGGAGTGAATAAATAAGCAGTTTTACATTTGAAAGCATATGTTCCTTAATTTAATGTTTTGCAAGTAAAATAAGTAGCACAAGCTGTAATACTAAAAAATACCTGGGAAGCATATGTATTTTTTATTATTATTATTTTTCTATTTATGATCACCTGAAGTTTCATCTGATCTATTAACTATCAGGAGAAGAATCTTCTAAAAAGAAAATATAGCCATGCTATAACTTAATATCTGAAGTTAATTTCTTGGAGATCAAAACCATCACAGTATGCTATTTTAATGAATCTGTCTTTCTAAACTGAGCATCCAGAGCAAAAAAAAGTCACGTAACCACCCTGTCATCAGTCACAGGTCTTTTCTATTTGCTTGGTTTTAACTGCCTTTGTACATAGCACATGCTCAGAACTTAAAGGGATCATACCAACTTTTATCTGTAACTTGAGCACTCACATGCAAGTAACAAATACTTACATGAGGGAATAATGAACTGTGGTTCAGTGTTACCGGCATATCCGAGCTTCGTATACCTATTGAAGAAAAAAAAAAAAAAAAAAAAAAAAAACTTAGTTATAATATTTAACACAAGAAATACTAAAGATGTATTAAAGATTAAAAAAAAAAAAAAAACAACAGGGAAAATTGGTCTTTTTGATGTGGGAAGAGAGGAGTGTTCGTTAAAAAATACAAAGCCCTTTTAAAAGAGGTGAACCAATGCCTCCTACTACAAAGCAAGTATTGTTGCTAATTTCTACTCAATCGAAATGGCACTACGAAACATGAAGTAATTCAGTTTATCAAGGACTAGGAGTAAAATTCAGTCACAGAAGTTGTTCTTCCCTCTTCAGGGATCAGCAGGAATCATTTAGTGCATTTTCACGTAATAAATGTTAGCAGTAGAATTATTTTTGCAACTGCTAACCATAGGGGAAAAAATTCCCTTGGCCACGGGCTGCCAGCCAGACTTGAGGCAGGACTGACAACCACAAGCCTCTCCTGCCATGTCCTGCCATAGGTGCTACCAGTGACAGTGGTTTAACAGAAGTTAATAGATGGAAAATATTCTTAATGTGTTTAATAAGACCAAGGAGAGCAAGAAGAAGAGAACTACACACCTTTGCCCACTTGGTTTCCAGAACACCCTATGGACATCACTTACTGGGATGAAATAAGAAATCTGACAAAATTCCCAAGGCAGTCGTGGAAAAAAAAAGTCAATGAAATCCACAGTAACAAATCTTTGCTGCTGCAAGAAGTGTTATAAAAGAACAGCGCAGGCAAATTCTAATGTGTGCAAACCAACACACACGCTGCATTTTGGGTTACAGCCTACGGACAAGGTTAACACACGCAGATCTAACAGAGATTGCATTTTCTTCATGCAGCCCCGAAGCTGCCCTAGCCCCAGCAGCAGGAGCGGGAGGCCCTGCAGCGGCACCGCCACACCTTTCAGCAGTGCCATACAAACCTGGCACATCCTAGGCACCACGAGGCAGTGCTGACTTTAATAACCCATAAATCTGTGTCAACAATACAGCAAAATGCCAGGCAACGCATACAGTAACAGGCTAGAGGAGTGTTTTGCTGTGATGCTGATGACACAGAGGCTCCCAGGATGCTCACGTGTTTGCTACCACCTACACAGCTCCTGCTGCTGACACAAGCTGTGCCTGGTAGCACTGAGCCAGAAGTGTTATCCTAATGAAAAGGAAGATAAGTTTCCCTTTAACAAAGTGCTTAGCACAGGACCTCAACTAGAGCCAAAAATGCTTTGCAAGAGTGTTTTACAAGCTATAAAACCCATCTTGTCTATAACCCACTGCAACAGGTATAACCGTGCAAAAAAACTTGACTTCATATTGATCAACTGCAATGTTTACTGAAGAAGAAAAAAGGCAAAATAAAATACTTAATGGAAGAGAAAAGAAGTTAAACACCAGAAAGAAATGTACAATTCACACAGAGACCAGCATTATATACTGTACGTGCCTGAACTCAGGACAGGCAACTCAGATTTTGCAGACTCGAGTTTCTCATGAAAAGTTTTACTTTTTTCTTTTAGACGCCTTAGATAGTTCCTAAGAAATCCCAAGTAAGAATCCCACAAGTTGATGCCTCTGTAACCAGCTAACACAGAATACAGCTTTCAGTTCCAAATGAAAATTAATAATAAACCCAACAAATATTGACTCACTCTCTCCACCTTCCCATGCAAATCAGAAGCTGTGGCATGTAGGGTTTTAAAGCCGAACCTACAGAGGAACTTTGGACCCTGATGGCTACACAAGCTACTAGATCAGAAGCGCCTTCTCAAGCAATAGTCCAGCTTAGCTTTCTTTAAGTGACCTATTTCAAAGAAAACAGAAGTTAAACTGCTGCAGGTAACATGCTGTTTAGTTGCTTGTGGTGTTGGAAACTGCCCGGTATGCACACATCCAGCAGACAGGAAGAAAAGCAGCCAAATGAAAGACGTATTTTAAATAAAAAGGCTGTATTCAGACATAAAATCAGCATATCTAAAAATACTATGGCCTACTCAGCAAAGAAAAGTCTCCTGACTCATGGAAAAAAAGCCCAGTTTTTAGGTTTCTGAAAAAGGACAAAGAAAACCCCACGTGGCTTCTGCTGTCGGAATATTAAAGCCTTAAAGCAGCTCTCCAACATAGTCTCAGATGCAATGCTTCAGATTTCTAGTAGATCCAAGCTTCCCAGCCAGGCTCTGCTCCGCATGGGGAGCACCACCATTCCCGGCTGTGGGTCGGGGAAATAACCCACGCTCCTCACCTCCTGCAGATTCCCCGGGCACCATCCCACAGCCCGCGTCTAGGGCTGCTGGGGAACAAGCAGCAGGCTTCCTCTTCCTAGCCACGAGGCAACAGACGCTCTTGAATTACAACGGAGTGTGAAACCAGTTAAGTCAAAACTATAAAAGTTAATACAAAACTGCAGCTCTCCAAGTGTGCAGTGTAATAAAAGCTTCTTTAATGACTGGGTTTTGCGAGGAGTATTGTTCAGATGGATGAGTTCTGTTCTACCAGCCACTTCAAGTAAATTGCTCAAATCTTCTGAAAAAAAAAAAAAAAACGATACCTTGGGCAAGCTGGATTTTCCAAGTCTCGGATTTCCACAGAGCAATTCACGCAGAGCGGAGCAGAGCGTGCCTGAGTAATGGATGATTCACGGGGGAATGAGGCACGCCCTGCCTTGTTCAGGGTAGGGATCCAGTATCTTCTGGCACTCCTGAAAAACCTCCTGACATTAAGATATCACAAGGCAGCACCAAGGCTGGATCGCACTTCCCCTATAAACCACAGCTTCCTTTGCTTGCTGCGCACACTGAGAGGTGACAGGAGCGACATCCATGGAAAACGCAGGCACACATCGCTTGACAAGACTCAAACTCAGCTCTCCCACACTGAATTTGAGGCACTTGGCAGCAAAAGAGCGAGGCACAGGATAGATGACGACAAACATTAGCTACGTGGATTTCTATTGAAATCTGCAAAACAGAACTGATTTTCAAGACCCCAAAGGTGGAAACCTGCACTCAGTCTCCATCATGCAGACGACCTTCGGCTACCTTAAGCATTTCTGCAGCCCTATTAGCTCACTTAGGGAAAAAGGAGAAAAACATTAAAAAATGTTGGATAATAACTATTTGGGCTGCCTTTAGAAGGTGAACACCCAACCCCAGCAGGGCCTCACACAGCACCCACTGGTCTGGCCTGGGCAGATGCTGTGACAACCACAAACATGTCATTGGGGGGGTTGGGGGGACATTCAGAAGATAGTGGCAGTTCCTTCTCACTTGACTCTACTCATCTACACCTTAACCATCAAGGCAGGAGCATCACTCGGGTCCCACCCACCTCAAACTCACACCCTGAAATTAAGAAGTAGTTCTGTGCTACTCCGCATGAGAGATTTCTGCGAGGACAGCCAAAAGGCTCTTTGCAAAGCTCTCAGCTGCACTAATGGGATTTCTTCTGTGCACTCTCTCACCTAGAATGGATGTTTCTAAGGCTAGGACATGAAAGCAGTAAGTTCACTTGAAGGTTACTTGCATATCAGTCACGCAGACGATTTTAGAGCTAGGAGGAAACAGCACTTAGAGCAAGAACCTCTAATGAGCACGTCATTAAAAACCTCCATCTGCAAACCACAAGCCCTGACCATGTGCCTTTCCTCCATTTCTTTTCTGTCCACGATGAGTGTCATTCTGCTTCCATCCACCCAAATTATACACCCCAATCCTAACACAACTGTAGTTTTAACAGAAGCCTTAAGAATAGGGGAGAATTATTTCTTGGATAACACGTTTAACTACTGAGAAGCAGATGAGAAATGGGGTGGCCCCATACGATCTGAACCCTACACCTGCTGCTGCCAATGCTGTGCAAAGACACAAGGAGTTACCACATGCAAGCAGAACAGAGGCACGGGTAAAGTTCTGATCCCTGCTCCAAAGACTGCTGAAGTGTTTTATTCTGTGATGGTAGAGATGTGGATACCTCAAAGACACTACACGTTGCTTCCTGTAAGAAACTGAATTTTGCAAGTTACACTGCCAACGGGAGTTAAAACAACCACATGCTCGCAAGTGCACTTTCTCCATTAAAATCCAACCTAACTCTTCTCCCAGCACACCACAGAAGTAAACTCTCCATATGTGCTACCTGTACACCAGCAAGGAGCATTTGAATATCTGCACATGAATCTGCTTGCTAAAATAATGTTTATGCAGACATCCTCCACTGTAGCTTGACACGCTTTGCTGCATAACTAATTCTTACAGAAAAATAGATAAAGCAACCGCACAAAACAGTGCTTTCATTTCGTATTTCAATTTATTAGGTTCCAGACATTACTGATTTTCACATTTATATTAGCATTATTAAGTAAGTGGCATCGTTATGAATGGCTTAAGATGTAAAAAGGTTATCTTGTGATTTTATGATTTCACAGTTTCACAGCAGGCCACTGTTCAAGTATGCAGGATAGCACAAATGCCACTTAAGGTGACCGAAGTGCGTAAATCCTTTCTTGCAGGTGTGCACACAACAGCAAGATTCTCCTCTGGCAAAATTACCCTCATTCTAGGAAATGAGTAATTAAATGAGCAGGTTGAAGAAGGCACTAAACAAAAAAGCTGAGAATGTGACCCAGTTCCATGGGACATACAGGCAGGCATGTGCTAATACATTCCAAAGGGCATGACATACATCAAGTGACAAAAACAGCATTTTTTTTTTTTTTAACCAGAAAGGAAAGGGATCCCACCCATCAGTCTCCAACTCCTTACAGATAGGTGTCCGTGCCACCAGATAAGCTGCTGTTGGAGAAAAACCCGAGGGGTCCTACTTCACTGGTGCAGAGAGATTGCACAACCTCAAAAACTAGAGGGTGACAACTTCAAAGGGTATGATTTCCTTTCTTGTTGTAACTGGTGAATTCTGCACTGACATGATTTATAAGATAGATATGGTGGTTTTACTGTCTCATATCTTTTGATAACAAAACTGCCTTAAAAAGAAGTGGAAAACTTTTCCAGCATGGATGAACCCATAGCTTTTAGATGCAGAGCCCCACCTGACTGAAAAGCCTGAACAAGCCCTTACGTTTTTATTTGCTGTTTTGCTGCATTCAGACTTCTCAAGAAACAGATGAGACTGAGGAGGGAAAAAAAAAAAAAAAAAAAAAAAAGAAAAAGAAAAAGAAAAAGAAAAAGACCACACCTAGGGAGCATTTGATTCTTAAATCCCCATAAAGAGAAATAATGGGAAATTGATGGTGAAAGAGAGGAAATCCATCCTCCCCCTTAAAAAGAGGTCCCATGCTCCAGCAGGTGTAAATTGCTTAAACAGCAGCAGATCATCAGAAGCCCCTGAAGGAACTGATTATATTAGGAAAATGGGACTTCCTTTAATGAATTAAGATGTCCTTGATAAAACACAAGATAGCAGAAGACTTTGGAATGAGTCGTGCCCTTTATATTACTTTATATCTTTAGCTAATACAGATCATCTTTCACACATCATTAGGTTTTTAGTTTTAGTTTGTGTGTGTGTGTGTGTGTGTTTTTTTTTTTAATAGCAGCTGCGTAGATGAAAAGTTTTAAAACACCCGTTGATCAAAAACGTTTCAAGCACTCAATAGTGAAAGCCAAAGCGTTAGTTCTACAAATGGAAAAAGCACACAAGATTAGAAATGCTTTTAGATCCTGGTTAATGCATAAAAGACACATCAAGTGATGGCTAAAGTACTCTCAAGTACGTATGGGACCCCTGGGCACCAGAGAGGGATTTGGCAGTTTGCAACCTTGGCCTTGGAATGAACAGCATTAGCACGTATTTGAAACCATTTCCTTACTTCTCAGGTGGAATATTGCATCAAGCCACTTGAAGAAAAAAAGTCACCTTGACAACTAACGCTTCTTTGCCATATGCTGTAACCGACAGGGTAAGACAGCACAGAAGCAGACTGAAGTGGTATGCAATTTGAAAGGTAATGTCAAAATTAAAGCAGTGCAATGTCAAAAGCAGCTTAAAATAAATGTTTGTTAGAAGCGTTTGTTTCCTGAAAAGGGGAAAAAAAAAATAAGGAAGGCTAACATTTTTTTTTAAGTATCTGAATAAAGAATCCTTGACAAAAACACAGTTCTGCTTTTTCTTCACAGCTACACCTGCAACTCAAAGTACAGATACCATTGCAATGCTCACCAGTAAAATCGAGCTTAAAGCACAATAAAAACTGCCAAGTCATGGCCACAAATGGACAGAAGCCTCCAGGTGTGTGTAAGAGGAGCGCAGGCAGCAGCAGGCACTACAGACACTCACAATAAGGTCAGCTGCATTTTGAAAACTGGCACCTGGAGAATCTTATTAACTGCAGCCTGGGGAGAAGACAAAGCTCAAAGCTACCACTGTGCACAGCTCCTATTTTGCTAACAGTTGAGGAGAATTTTCCTAACATTTGGGCAGAACAGAAGAGAGTCTACATTCTAGATTGCTTTATGTTTACTTGCATCTTTGATTTAAATTAAAAGCCCCAACAGCACTGAGAATCGACTCTAGAAGCTCTCCCCTCCTGAAGTCAGCAAGAAGATAAGATGCATTTATTAGCGAGAGACCTTAGGTTAGGAGTGAGTCATGAGCAGCATACCTGAAACCCACCCCTATTTAAATGTCTAAGGCTAACAAAACCCAAGGTCAGGCACCCTGATGTCAATAACATCTAAACTTGTAGTCCTAGTCAATTTGATTTCTATTTGTAAAATCCCTTTCAGATATTTAATGCTGACATGTCCTTTAGCACAGAATGGAGTTAGTTCTGCTTGGAATACATTTTCCTCAAAGTCAGAGAGGCAAACGGCCTTGGATATTATCTTTGCATAATGAAAGCAGTTTGTGTTGGCAAAAGCAGAATGCTCTCTTTTTCCTCGCTGCTTCCTTCGAGACTTTTATATTAAATCATTTTAAAAAGCATTTTAACAGTGCCTCTGTGTTACACCACACCCACACAATACTAACCTATACAGATTTTTTTTTAATTTATATTTAATTTGCTCTCTGAGCACTTTCTGTAGTCTGACTCCTCCATGTAGGATGTCCAAGTAGGAGGAAACAATACCCCAAGTCCGGAAGTCATCATGACTGATTCCTTACGCTGTAAATTACTTTTTATGAGAGGGAGATTAACTTTGCAACTTTCTACACCGTTTGTCCAAAACAAGCTGAACACCGTGCAGACATACTGAAAGAAAAGAATAGGTGAATATACCTAATATTTGACAGCTGAAACAAGAAGGAACTGTTTTAATCAACAAATACACAATTTCCCAGTGAACAAAACTGCACTGGGGATGCTCGTGACCAACACACCACAGCAACATGCTCATGGATATGGGATTGGCAAAACCTTCAAGCCATGATGCAGATGGAGCCACAGCTTGCACAAACCTGAGTGAACTTGATGGTTTTTCCCAAGAAAATGCAATGCATTGGCTAAAAGTGTAAATAGTTAATCCAGATTAAAAGAGAGAAGATCACTTCTGCTTGCTATTGGCACTACAGTTGTGCCTGAGAGCTACAGCCCTGAACAGACAGCTGCGTGCTGTCACCCCAGTGATATCCCAGCAGAGGGCAAGATGAACCCAAAGGGACTGGCAGACCATGGAGAGGTGACCAGGAGCCCGCAGCAAGCCCTGCTGGCAGCTCAGGCTTCCCACCTGCCCAGTACTGGCCACCTCTTCAGCAGGTAGCCAAGCGCTTTCTGAAAAGGATACGCTTTCATAAAAATATCAATTTACATACTTACCTGATCACACCACACTTCTATTAAAACGTGACTTTGAATTAGAAAGAGTTGCTTGTAGAAAAGTGTGCCTTACTAAGCTGGGGCTGAAAATCTATCACTGAATTTTGGTGTAATAAAAGGTAGGTCTCATTTAGCAAGTCATATTGTGAGAGTTCTTGCAGATGATAAACAGCATGAGAAGTTGAAGGCAAGTCATGACAAAAGTGGACATTGAAAAATTGATGAGATATTTCATCAACTACATTATTAAAATTTGGATTAATTCACTGACAGCAGGGTACAATCAAAATAGAGCAGACAGCCTCCCGACTGCATCTTGTTCTCTACAGACTGATCACGACATAACACATCCAGCGCACAGCTGCAGACACTCGCAGTGACCACAAGAGAATTATGCAGAGAAAAACGATATCTAGATTTTCTACTTTCCACATCTAGGCTTAAAAAAAGCAAAGTCACGCTCAGGTCAAAAAGAAGAGGGAGGGAAAAAAAAAGACTGACATTGTGACCTACAGAAAGTCAGTGGATGAAACAATGACTTCTTCAACTTGGATATAATCCTCCTTGGCAACTGATTCCTTTGCAGAAAGTTAAGGCAACATCAGCAGTAGCACTTGGAAAGGACAGATCAGTATCATTTTGATGGTTAAAATAACCCCGATTCGGGCACTTCTAAGTCTGCATTCAAAGCGGTATTTTTAAGGATCTACCCAAGGATATATATTAGATCTGTACACCTACATATATTTTAGTTCATTGACAAAAAAAAAAAAAAAGAGGAAGTTGCAAAGATTCCTTTTTCTAAGCAAAACTGAAAGGACCTCAAGATTTCATTGGGGACTGACTAAAATTTTAGTTGTTTTACCCTTGGATTTATAATTTTCTCTTTTAAGTCTTTAAATGAACAATACCTAAAATTAAAAGAGGTCTTGTTGGAAATCAAAGCCTTTTTGCATTTTTTTTTCCAGAGTCTGCAATGATGAAACTAAATGTTGAAACTTTTACACTGCATGATCTAAATGAGAAACTTTGCAGCTGGTCTTGTGCCTATGAAATAATAGAGGAGATGGATTGCTACTCAGGAACGAGTACGGCATTTCTGAATTCATTGAAGCCGTATTTTCAACTAATCTAGATGCTCAAACATGCATCACACCCATACAATCAACATCCTTTATGGGCAAAGTGTTCACGCCAGGTAATAACAAGCGACCAAGAAGGGAGCAGAGAGCCTGCTCTGTGCCACCCACACCTTCCCCAAAGCCGCCGCCACCGCCAGGGCCGTGCTCTGTTCTCAACTGCTGCATAAACTTCCCACGCACGCCCGACCAGGAGCCGTACTGTACATGAAAGGGGGCTCATTTATCAGCAACATCACAGATCCGGCCCATGGATGCAAGCAGTTTTGTCCTCTGTTCAGAAATGTATTCCTTTCCCCCTCCACCCCCCCCCTTTTTTTTTTTTTTTTTAAATATCAAGCTTAAGTGGGAAGCAGGGCAAGGAAAGCAAAAAGAAGGACCAAAAGGTGTCGTGGATCTTGAATGGTTTCTGACGTGCGTTCAAATAACATGTAAGCTGACTCCTGTAATGGCATTCCTACAGAGAGGGAGGAATATACAGTAATCTGTGTGCAAAGGAATATGGATTTTAATGGACATAATGAGTGCTTATAGCATTATAACAGACTGTGATGTACTAGAATTACTTAAGAAATCCTGTCAATCATAGGTCTGCAGAACCTTTTCTCAATTATTGAAAATATATATATTTTAAGCCACCAACTCAATCTAGCACAACACCTTTTTTCATGTTAAGGATGAAGCATTTCCTCCTCCGTCCCTGACCACTCATTTACTGGCAAGCAAAAGATATTCTGAAAATCCTGGAAGAATGTTTTTCCATATTCCATTAAGGAATGATTTCATTCATGCTTTCCGTTCTGAAAAATTGCTTCTCGGATAACACAAAATAGAGAGAATTCATCCCAATACAGGCAGTTTTCACGAAGACTGGAACCCATGAACAGTCACAACAAGACATCTGATGGAAACATTCACTGTTATAAATCACAGTGCTGAAGCAATTCATACTCAGTAGAAGTTAGGATGTGAAAAATCCGTGGAAATAGCCCATGCCTAGAATGTTAGGAAAGAAAACTCTTTTCAAGGGCCAGTATAAGTTACTTTTAAGAAATTTATTTTAAGTAGCTAAGAGTAGAACCACTAAAGTTGCAAATCAAACAAAATACAGGCTGTTACTTCCCTTATGTTGGTTCCTTGTCTCATGTATGTTTGCTGTCTACTGAAGATTAGATTCTCATGGATCTCATACTCTTTTACACTACCAGGACAAAACGCAAAAGTGAAACAGAACAACACAATCCTGTTACAACTTTTCACACTCAACCTATAAATACTTTTGTCTACTTAAGACCATGAAGGTTTACAAGTGTTGCACAAAGATTAACTGTAGAAGTAAGATTTGTTGAGAAGCATCCCCCAAAGCTTGCTCTGCTGCATGCACCAGAAAAGCCCTAGCCCCAGCACCTCTGAGGTCTCATACACCAAAGCCTTCCTTCATTTTTGGCAAAACTGGTTATAGAAACTCCCCAGGAAACTCTCAGGGAGACAACTGATTCCAAAGAAGTTTGCAACTTTAGAACAAGACTTGGAAATCCTGAGCAGCCTCAGCTTTCCCAGCTCTAAGCTGAGAGGCTCTAGGGACACTCGTGCTCCCACCGCGAACATCACAGCTTTCTCAAGTCTGATCCAAAACCTTTAATTCTGAATTCTAGAATTCAGAGGGATAAAAAAGGAAGAAAAAAACATGCACCCATTTTTGTAACCTGTATAAGGGAAATAAAAAAGGTGCCTAGCTCAGCATGTTGATTTTTTTTATCTCTTTTTACAAGGGAGACCAAGATTTTTCCCTTCTCAACTGTGTAAGCTAATTTACCCAGAGGGATAACAATCATCCATGACCCTACTGATGCAAAAGAATTTGGGGTACACTAGAACAAAGCTACTCACTGGTGACAGCCAAGTATCGGTTGGTAACAGATCCTCCTGGAAGCCACAGAAAACTGCATGAAAGCCTATAAAATGTAAAGTTGAGATACAGAAAACACAAACACTTTCCTTCAAATTATTTTCCTTACTAAAATGACGTTCTCATTTTGGAACTGCAGTAGGTTACACAGCCACTTAGTTCAGCTCAACTGAAGAGCCATTAATTTGAACACTTGCAATTATCTGCCATCCCAAATGAGCTAATTCAGTGTTGTGCAAGTTCATACTAAGAGAAAACCACGTTCACAACGATTAGAGAAATACAGCTCAAATCTAGATGTCAACCTAATCAAGCTAAATTCTGAAGTGGCGTAGGAAGAGCTTTTAATCGTGACTTTCAGGCTGTTCAATGTTCACCCATAGAAGAGAACAGCAAGAACTATTCAAATACCCAAGAGACACGCAGTAAGAGACTCCAGCCTACTGAGATTAAAAAATGACTAAGAGGCTTTTTCTTTCTTTAGTGTGTTGTTCATATACCTGAAATAAATAATATGGATTCATTTCCTTTTCGTATTTTAAAATGCACGTACTCCTTACACCCCCCTCAATACAAAGGATCATTCACAGCATACCTACAGAGTCAGTGAACATTGTAAAAAGAACAGCACACAGCTCCAAAGAGAAGAGAAAGGGGTTCACATTAGCCAAGCTAAATCCCATTCAACATTACCATGGACAACTACTTCCTGACACTAGTACTTACAATATTGTTTCACAGATTTTCCAACAAAGCAGCAATATACTTAAAACTAAACCAGACAACACTATCGATTACAGAAAGAACTAATCCTGTGCTAAAACTGTGCTGTCTGAGCTCTTCAGATATTTCATTCCCATGTCTGTAACCTTATTATGTAATAAAGAAGAAACTGCTTCATCTAAGTTTTTTTGTTTTGTTTGTTTGTTTTTTTTACTGCAATTAGGTATTTTACCTGCTCTTACTCATTACCCTATTTTCTAGATAGCAGGTTTGGTCAAGCAAAGAACGCACAAGAACTTCTGAGGAATACATCGCTCAAAATAACAAGTGTAATTCTGGAAGAATTTTGCTGCGCCCATAATCCAATTGCCATGTCACTGACTTCACCCATTTGCCAGCTCCAGCTGTATGAGATGTACTTGGACTATCCCTAAAGCATTTGACTAACTGTTAAAACATCAAATGACAGGTATTACACGATCTCCCTAACCTCTTCTGTGCTTTGTTCCCTTTATGCTTGAAAAGCGGTTCTTAAAACGCGCCTGAGCTGTGCAGGCAGATGCTGAAAAGCACAACTCAGCCATTTCTTCCCCCTCTCATCCTTCTCCTTCCCCCTGGATGCTAGCTGGCCAAAATACACACATACACCACTCAGGTCAACAAACGGAACCCTGCAGAGTCTGTAACTACATGTATAAAACATGTAGAAGAGATACTGAGGGTGTCTTCCTCCATCTGCCCTTTTGCTGATTAAGGTTATTAATTTACAGCCCAAGGACTGTCCCTTCCCTGTAAAAAAAAAAAAAAAAAAAAACTTCTTGGAAAACTTGTGCGCTTTTGAAGTCCTGCCTATTCTACACAAGACAGCTTCTTTCAACCTTACCGTATTGGTTATGCTTTCTAAACCTCTTTTCCTGCTTTCAGCGGCTCTAACTTGTCTTGTCCACCAAAATTAAAGCAAGCACACAGTAACATAGCTGAATCCTCAGCTGATCTGCACAGAGCACAAGACTTACATGATTTGTATGCAGTGATCTTGCTTATACACACAAAATGAGATGGGGTTGCATTAAAAAAACGAGAGCTATGTGATTATGCTGTTCCATCCCAACACACCTGTTTCCTAATTGTGTCAGGCATTAGATTTCTCCTTTATTAATTCACTACTTCACACCTTCATCTACTTAAATCAATGAAATCCAACAAGCCCAACTCTCTGGTGTGCTTTCAACACTAAACGTCTTTGTCCACAGTTTTATGGAGCACAACATCAGGGAAAAAAGAAGAACCTCGCCCTATCAAGTGCTTAAGAAACAGAAGTGAGAGCAGAACTGTTTGGGTTGTTTTCAAATAAACATGGCCTGACAATAAAACACTATCTTAGAGAGATCTACAATGACTGGAAAAAAGGATAAGTACGTAAAACAGGCAGAAGATTTGGTCAGCATCACATACAAGAATGCTAGAGTATGCCCTGTGCAATTAAGTTGATTAATGGTGTACTTATGTTCCGATCTCTTCAGGAAGATTTGCTTTTAACTCTAAGGTCCCTTGGTACACTTCTCCCATTAAAAAGCCAACATCATTTCTTACACTGCTATATTCTCGCATGCTGTTTCTGCTTGGCATCACTGAAAGCTCTGAGCCAATCTCTTGACACCAGTGCTCACAACCTGTATTTTGCAAGCCTAGAAAGACAGGATTACCACAATGGGACTACCTGTAATGCACATACATGCGAGATGGGAAGAAGCTTCTACTGGCATGTTGCAGAGTGCATTACAAATCTTGGCTCTGAAAGATAAATAGTACATACAGACATCATGTTACACTCTTGTATATTACTCGCAACTACACATTCTCAGTCCCGCTGTGCTCACCTTCCTTTCACCCCACTGAATTCAAGGTTTTAATTTCAGCTCTACAGATACGACTTGAACATCTGTACATTTAACATTTTTATGGAATAGACGTATATGCCTACTCTTCTTAAACGCTGATTTGTTAACATCCTACACCAAATGGATTATCTTAAAGGGAAGACAGGGATGTGCTTTCAAAAAGCAAGTGCCTGGATTTCAAATGAACACGCCCTTTCAGAAGAGCATTGTAAATATCCATACCTACGCTGCACTCACTAAGAAACTTCTTCCATTATTTTCAGGAAGGTGGATGAGAAGCGAAACAGAAAGATACGCTTAGAGATTCACAGTGGCAGCTGAAGAGCTTTGAAAAGACACCCGCGTTTCCCATCACAGTAAAACCCCAGTGCACAGCAGCTAAAATAAAACACTCCATCTTTAAAACCGTACGCTGGGAGCAGCTCGCAGAGCGGTTTTCACTTCCTGAGTGCGCTGCCGTAAGCGGCACAGCGTGACCCTTCCCACAGGCACCTCCGAGGCTCTGCTACCGAGGTCTCCAGAGACACCGAAAGCCGTGCCACGGCGGAAAAGGAGGCTGAATCCCAAGGGCTGCCTCCCGAAATCAGGTTTTAGGCTATATATCACTGGCAATTCATCCTCTTCACCTCCTGGTTGCTGCTAGATAAAAAGAAGAGTTTCTAAAACGGATTTGGTTCAGGTTTGACACTGAAAACTGCCTTATAAGGTATAAAAGCCTGAAAGCAGGAAGAGGCTTTGACAAAACTAAGGAAGTTCCTCTGCGCTTGCTCACTAGCGGAGGAGGTTTTTTTTTTTTTTTTTTTCCTCCCTTTCCACAGAGAGAAGTAACAGAGAATAAATGACCCAGGCAGCGGCGACAACAACGGGGGGCCCCCCGAGCTCAAGCCACCGAGAGGGGACGGCTGCAGGCAGGGCCCTGAGCCCAGGCAGCCCCTCGGGGAGGGCGTGGGGCTCCTGCCCGGCTCCTGCCGGCACAGCACAGGGCCGGCGGAGGCCTCCCCGCTGCCGGGCACCCTGAGGGAGCCGCGGGTGGATGCGCTCCCGGCTCAGCCCAGCCCAGCCCAGCCCTGCCCGGTCCCACACATCCCCGGCGCCCCCCACGGCAGCAGGGGGGGAAGGAACACGCCCGACACCCGCCAGCCCCGAGCTGTCAGCAGCCGCCCCGCTCACCCCGTGCCGCAGTCCACCACGCAGGCGGGAAGCCGCCCGGCCATGCTCCTCGCTAGCGGCGGTCCTGGGGACGGCGGGCAGCCCTGGGCGCGCTCCGGCTCCGCTCGGCTCCGGGGGGCGAGGGCACTTCCGCAGGGCGGCCGCGCCTCCTCCTCCTCCTCCTCCTCCTCCTCCTCCCCGCCCGGCCCGGCGAAGCCCAAGATGGCCGACCCGCCCCTCCCTCTCCTCCCTCCTCCCCCGGCGGCGGCGGCGGGCGCGACAACCCCCAGCCCTCTTCCCTCTGACGTCCGATCTCGCGGCCTCGCCGTTGCGCGGCGAGGAGAAGTGGAGCGGGCGGGAGGAGTTTTTCTTTTCCTTTTTTTTTTTTTTTCCTTCTTTCATTCTCTCATTTATTTATTTATTTATTTATTTATTTATTTATTTATTTATTTAATACAGTCACCCGCCCCCCAGCCGTCTGAAGGTTCTCCCGAAAGGACGCGGCAGGCCTCCTGTCGCGTCGTCCCCAGCGGAAATAGTATTTTAACGCCGAAACCCTGACAGAAGGCAGCAGCGTGGTGTTAAAAAGTGCTGAGGGGATGGCTTCCTGCAGGCACTGCCACTCAGGGCCGTGGGTGGCTGTCCCTGCAGCAGCACTGACGGACTGCTCCAGGAAAACTGCCACAAAGGGCAAATACAGAAGTCAATGCTGCTTGTTCTGCTTTTTGGTGTTTCCAGAGGCACCATGGAAGATGCTAGGTGGCTGCCTGCAGCCCTGTTAGCAGGCAAAACTCTCCCTTGGGAAGGTACCAGATGCCTCTCATCCTGCAATCTGCTTCCCCTCTGCCATCTTGAAGCCCTCAAGCATCTTAGCCACAGACGCCCATAGGAGTGTTGATCTGAGGTCTCATTCCTGCTCTACTGCCCACCATTAAGACCTCTGTGCTACAATCTCACGTAATCAGAGCCAGAAGCATAGATGCTGCCCCAGATATCTGTCCCAGAAAAAAAAAAAAAAAATCCAATAGGATCAATGGTGTCCATTGCTTCTTGGGTTCGACCATAACCCTTTTGCCTGGGACACTGAAGCTTTGAACAGGCCAGGAGGTCATTTCTGATTCAGGATAATAAATTGCTCATATTGCCCTACATGAGAGGCACCATGCTGCTATTTTCTGCTGAGCATGTACTATATCTATAGTACATGACTTAATAGCTTCACCCCTCCCAGCCTTTCATACACAGCAACATGGGAAGCCATGCTCTTCCCCTTTCTGTTACCCCCTCTTTCTTGTAGCAAAAGCACATAAACCTTCAAATAAGAACAGGTCATACCCTTGCCCGCAACAGAGCAAATGAGATGACAGAAAATAGATGAATAGGTAAATCAAATCAATGTACACTCGAACTACAAGACTAACAGAATTAGCTGTCAGCTGGAAATGATGATAAATAATGAGGGTTGGCTGTGCAGCTCACCTTACTCCCACACTCCTTTTGAAGAATTTTTCATCCCAAAAGGGGCAAGGATGCACCCTGTTGGGGTTTTGGCTTTCAGATGGAAAAAAATAAAAACTGTTCAAGGGGTCACTATTTTCCTTCTCTTCCCACCTTTCACAGTCCTTCAGGGTTTGAAGAAGACTGCTGTGTCTATCAGATCTGGCCCAGTTTTTGCCCTGTGGTATACTGTAGCCACACATTTTTTGTTTGCTGTCAAAGTATTTTAATATTTTTGCTATTCTGGTATTGTGCCTTTCAGGTATTTTTTAGCTTGCTGCTACAGCTGTGGCAATGTGGAGATGTGGGTTTGATGTTGTAATCTGATGTCGCAACCATGACCTCTTTGGTTGCCCATCCAGAGGAGTAGTGTCAGGGCTCACAGTGTACTAATTGACCTTAATGGCATTAATCTGCCTCACCTGGGGCTTCTACTCCACACTCCCTGCCCTGAGCACAGGAGCCACAATGAAGTCCTGGGCTCTTAGCCCTTGTTTGAATTATGGTGCAATGTGTGTGGTTCCAGGCTGACTTCCTGGCCCAGTTTTGGGCCTACTTTGTCCTTACAGACCTCCCTGTTGGTCACCGAGCTGTGTCTGATGTTGTTTTCTGTTATTGTCATCATTTCCTGGTTTGCAGACTGATCTTCTGGATTGACTTTGGACCTGTTTTACCCTGTCTCATAAACTTGTCTGATGATGTGGACTCTTGGTTCAACCTGGTCACTATCTTAGGTTCTGCCTAATTAGTCTCACCCAGGTGCTGCAGGACATGCTCTGGCTGTTACTGCACCTGGCTCCACATCCCTCAGGGAAACCACCAGCCCTCAATCCATTCTTTCAGTGGTCTTGCTTCCTTGTCCAAGCATTGGTACTCCTCACTTAGATTAATTATCTTTGAATAAGGACAGCCTTGTTTCCTGAGTTGGCTTTATTGTAGGGTTAGACAAAGGTCAGGGCCAGTGCAAAGGGAAGGGCTAAGTACGTGCCCTTCAGGTTGAGATTGGAGGGCACAAAAACATCCCTTCATGTAGCAGCTAGACCAGTTCAGTTGTGAAGTCAAGCTACCATCTGGCTTCTGTGAGCTGCCAGAGTTTCCTGAGGAACACAGGAAAGGAATGGAGATGCTCAGTACATTAACATTTTTATTTTAATACCAAAGTAAATTATGAATAGAACATAATGAGTCAGTTTGCAGATAATGAAAGGGATTTCTGAAGAATATTCTGTGGGCTGTGAGCTATCTTCTGCTAGAATGTGAAAGATGAATATCTGACAGATTTTCAGAGAAAGTGCAAATAGTCCCTTTCTAATGCATATGCCCATGTATGTGTACATAAGTACATATTTATCTAAAATAAATACAGCTAGTATATAAAGTACCATGTGGACTTTTCACTTTCTTCTTGGTTTTATCACCTGGCATTCAGGGTTATACATGCACCAATACAACTGCTACATCTGACAGATGGAGCCCTGGAGTGAGAGAGCAGCTGAGTGCTCCAGTTGCAGAAGTTCACGTAACCCCAAAAAGGAGAATGAGACAAGGGCCAAAAAGATATGACATGTAGAAAGCATAGAGATGGCAGTTCTTGCCTTTATTGTACAGCTTGAGAGCAAGGCACAGAAGGGATGAGCACTGCCTAGTTAGCATGCCTAGCTGTAGTTTTGGTTTTGGACCATGTAAATGTTAGTGTGACATGGCTGACTATAATTTATTACCTAATATTTCCAAGTGATACTCTATATTAGTCCAGCTAAACTTTGAAGGTAAAGTCAGAAGACAGAGGTAGTAGAACTGCTTTAAAAGTATGCTGATGACTTTTTGCTGACAGAAGAATCTATATTCATACTATATTTGTCACTATAAAACTTTAAATCACACAAGCACTCACTGTAATGCACTCTACTGAAAATATCCCATGGCTGGATTTTCTTTCACCTTTTCAATATGAGCATTTTCTCTGAACTTGCAGGACACAGGGTGATAAAAAAAATACTACAGTTCATACAGAAAGTGAAACAAATCTGGTAGCTCCATTAGTGATCTCTTGTTATCAGTTGTGCTCTTCCTGAGTCTGTTTTAAGAATGATATTGAAAAAGAGCATTGCTGTTGCTTTTTTTTTTTTTTTTTTTTTTTTTTTTTTTTTTTTTAATAAAATGCTGTGGCATTTACAATTGAGAAAACACAGACTAGGGCTTCTTTCAATACTGAGCTGCCAAGCCAATCGATATTTTGCAAGGGGAAGGAGTTGAAAGACTAAAGTCTCTGGCTGTGAGCTCTCAAGTTTCATTTTATTAGTCTTTCCAGATGCAGCTCTTCAGGTGGCTGTGGACCAAGACCCCGGTCCAATAAACTAAAGGTGCAAGATTTCTCTCTAAGTAATATTATCCCACCTTGTTGTACTACAAACATTTTTGCTGTACTGCTCATCAAAATTCAAACACCTCAATTTAAATTTCAATACTGATTCCTTTACAGACCCTTTGTAGTTTCATGCATTGGTACCTCAATTATCTTTGTAGATATTTTTACTGTAGGAGTCTTGTGCTCAAATTACAAAATTGAGCCTATAAAGCTAAAACTCAGCTAGACCCAGCAGGATTGCAGTGATGAATAATACACTTCAAAACTTTCTTGCATTTAAATGTTTTCCAGCCCTTATTTATTTCTTCAGTACAGGAGCAGTAGGAAAGGACATTTTGTCTCTTTGCATGCTATAATTTTCTGAATCTTTTCATCCTATTTTGGCCAAAAGTCAGTTCCAAACATATGCAAAGCTTTTAGCTGTTTCAGGATGTACCACAAATAGATTTTTTAATGTGTAGAGGCAATGTCTTAGTATGTTCTCAATCTCTCCAATTGGAGTAAAACCCCAAATTGTTTTTATCCGGCACTGTCCTGTACAGCAGCCATAATTCCGCAGTATCATCATCCTATAATGCACAGTTGTTCAGCTTTTATAAGCAGGGTTGGATTGCATGCGACCTTTCCTGAATATCCATGATAAGAGAAGTAATTATCATTGGAGAGCATACTCCTTGTGTTGGTTTTAGGCAGTTTCCAATGTAAATAGAGAACAAGAGAATGCAGATGAATACAAATGCATAAAGAATGAAAAGAGAAAAGTTGAGGAGTGAAGTGTTCCTGTCAGTCAACAAGTAAACATAGGAACGATCTAACAGTTTGACTCAGATGGAGGTAATTTTCATACAAATTTCTGCAGTTTTGTACAAAAAAAAAAAAAAAAGTCTTGGGACCCCAATCTTTTGCATGAAGTGGGCATGACTTACTCGCTCTGGCAGTATTAGGTATTGAAATTTTGCAAGTCGTTCCACTTGGAGAAATGCAGACCTAGACAAAAGCATTACAGATCATGTACTGAACTTAGTGGGAAGCTTTTCAGCATCCTGCTCATTCTGGATCATTTTCACGCAGGTAACGGCCTGCCCTTGTGCATGCAGAAAGAACAACTCTGTGATTTCACATACAGATTAAGGCCCAGGAAGCACACTGAAGTGCAAGGAACAAGAAGAAACAAGAGGAACTGAAGTCACAGAGGTGCAGCAATTCTGGAAATGCCCAGGAGAGTATGATTAAACCAAGCTGAGAATCTGAGCTTGCCTGGGTCAGCGTGTTGCCACTTAAACTAGTATAAATTGAAATTAAAAGGTGGGTTAATTTCCAGTGCATCACACTGAACATACCTTAAGGCCAGAAATGACTGATAATAAAAGCTAGAGAAACAACCAAGGTAAATCAGGTCTCAATTATCCATTAGACAATATTCACTTTATTGCGTGCATTTCCTATGAAGTACATTGCTTAATAATTTATCCATCATGTTCTGAATATTTTAATATAAGTAAGTTTTAGCAGTTGTTGGTGGACTAATACAGAGAGCTAAACAAGAAAACTCTTTACTGTGATATTTGACATATGTAGATTTCTTCCAGGAAGGGCCACAAGCAAAATTACAATGTTACTGGTTGATTTTGGCATAGCTATAGTAGCAGCCATATGGCAGGCATGTAATTTCATGGAGCTGCACATGGTGAAGTCATGGCAAATTATCAGGATCTCATTTGATGTGGCTGCTCTCCAAGATTTCTGACTTAGATGAACTAAAAACATTAACTTTCAAAATATATTTAGTCCAATGATATTTTTTCAAAATAATGAACAGGAAAAAAAAAAAAAGCCTATGGTCCTTTATACACCAAAACTAGTAAGGAAAGAAATTTACAAACAGGAGCCTGTTTATACCCCTTGATTATTATGGTGATGACACCACTACTGCCTATTATATTTGTTAGGAATAGCAACAAAATGTGCATCAAAAAATAAACCAGAAAATACAAAGGAAGAAGTAGACTGGAAATGTGATGACTTAAATAGAAATTCAGTTTTCTGGACAGAGCCAAAATCTGCAAAAGTCACTCTGTCTGGAGAAACACTGAATTCCTATTAAAGCTTACTTTTGCCTTCAGAAATATTTGTATGCTACTAGTCTGCGATTTCTTGTAACAAGTATGTCTTGTTCCTGTATAAAAGTTAGTGTGAGGGCAACTGGGGAGTGATGCAGCAGTATTCCCAGCCCAGCCAAATGCCGTCTGATTCTCTGCCTTTGTATTGTACCCTCACTGCAGACTCCACACGCTCACACTTGGGAGATGAGGAATAAAAGCACATAGCTTGGCCCTGGCCAGGAAATTTGTGATTTCTGTTCTTACATTCCGAGTTGTATCTCTTTACTTTCTTGGCTGGAACAAATTTGCATTACTACCTTCTTCATAAGACTTCTAGATAGTACACACTCAAGAGAAGTGAAAACTTCAAGCAATCCCAGCTGAAGAATCTACTTGCTTTAGAGGATGTATGGTAGGCTTCTATGCTTCCATGTTTACCATGTCATTAAAAAATTATTTGACTAAAACTCATAACTTGCAAACATGTAAAACACCTTTTTTAACTTAGTGGTTTTTCTTATTTAAAAATGCCAGTCATGCTAAATCACACCAGCAAGTCTGAAGTTTAGCAGGCACTGCAGGTATCTGTAACCACTGGCATTTCCAGCAAAGCAGAGAAGCTCACTGGAGTAAAACCAAGCCTTGAAGAAGTGACAAGTACAATTGCAAGAGAAGTGCCAGGTCACAGATTCTTAGAACACAGGAAATAAATATCCAAGAGGGCCACCTCAGAAATGCAGGAGCACGATGATTCATAGAGCATGCAGTGATGCCATGGCTTTTTGAGCAAAAGCCCTGCTGTGACAAGCCTTTAGAGTTACTCAGACATTTGAAGCTGCAAGCAATTGAATCTATGATAGGTAAACAAGCTAGTCTCTGTTTTGAAACACTTGTTCAGACCTTAACAGATGTTCACCACCATTTGAGAAGGTTTTGCTGCCAATATTTGACCTCCCATTCTAAATTGCTTTTCACAAGAGGATGCTTTAGAAACACTCACGTTATACCTTTTGGGTATTTTTCCTTGTTATGTGGCTTTTGAAAAAAATATGTCTTCAGTTGATCCAAACTACTGACCTTTCAGATTAGCTTCTAGAAGGAAAAAAAAAAAAAAAAAAAGACCACAAATATCACTGTAGTGCCATGTTATTCATTTTGTATTTAGTTCAAGAAACTAGGGGAGGAGACTTTGTAAGTCACATAGACAGATGCCATTCTCTGGATCAAGCAGAGTGCTAGTGAAAAATGGTACCAGTCTTTCCAATTATCTGGATATTATAGCATCCACAGTTCCATTGGCTAAGCCATGAATAAGTACTCCCTAATTTGCTTCAGACAAAATGAGACGTAACTAAAAATACCCTCTCTGATGGGTTAAATAATGTGTCTGCTTCCTCTCTAGCAGAATAAGGAATGCTCTCTCCAACAGAGCAGGGGGCATGCAGCATCTTTTTCAATTATCACAAGTATGTGAAGCCCAAGTTGAACTATTAGTCAAGTAGGTCAACAGTGGAAACCCTTCAAAAACATTGTGTTCCATACAAAATAAATCTATTCCTAGTGACAATGCTGCATGCGTAAAAGTGGAAAAAAAATCAAGGCACTATTTCTGAATGCTCAGTACTTCTACAATAGGTTTATTCAATCTATTCGGTAATATACAGAGAAAGAAACTCTTAACACATTTCTGTGAACTTGACATTTCTTGCTTGTCCTGCTGAAAGACTGCAGGAAATTTTCCAAAAATAATACCTTAATCAAATGTAAAAATAACAAAAGTTGATTTGCAGTTCTACAATGTTGTGTCAGACATCATCAGGACTATAAGGATGTCTTCTTCAAAGACCACAGAAAATTTGTGAGAATGTGCTCGTGTGTAGTATCTTAAATACATGTATAACAAAACCAACAAGCATTTTATCCAAGTGTTTAATTCACTCTGCTGCTTTTGAACAACTGTACTAGGTAAATACTGTGGCAAATGTTATTAATGAATGTGTTAGGTTGGGCAACATTTTACAAACAAACAGGTAACATGAATTTTGTTAGCCCTTACTGTAAAAACGAGGACATTAAAATACATATTTGGAGCACTACATGCCTTTTCAAGTCGGTGTGCCAGCTTGAAAGCCTTCCAACTTGAGAGCCAGCTAGCTTAACCTTTAATGACAACATATTTTGAAACCTTACTATCTGAAGACAATGCACTGGCAAAGCGCAAAATCCGTATCTCTGTCAGTGCAGTTTTTCATCTGATAAACTTTTGGTTTTGGTGTAACTTAAGAGTCTGCACTGAAAAGACTATGGCTACTTTTTACTTTATAGGATGTGAAAAACAGAAACTTTCCTGGATTTCCCTGCGGAATAACTTCCAGTTTAATCCCTTTGTATGTTCTATGTATAGAATCTACATACACAGTATGCCTCCCATGGTAATACTGCAAGAATCAGTACAGAACATTTGTTCCTTTGCTTTAGGCCCTTTTTATGAGAATGCCTGACTTATCTTGAATATCATGCATGCCCAGCAAGGGATCAGTTAACTGTTAGCATATTGGGCAATACTTCAATTCACTTTCAATCGTACCTTATGTTGCAATTAGCCTCAGTGAATCACTGTGATTATTCATACAGGAATGTACAAAAGCACAAATATCAAAATCTGTTCTGTGTTCTCTTGAACATACAGGGTCAGATTATATCCAAACCCTGTAGCATTGTGCTAAGGAAACTGCCTGGCTTGACTTTTAGCAAGTTGCTTTTATGGGAATATTCAGTGCAAGTAAAAATCACATTCAGCTCTCCATTAAGAAATATTTATTTTTTTCTGATCGAATCTCCAGACAGAGCAGGTACCCACACATGCACTTCAACTCGCTTTGGTATTCAAATGACTCCCTTCTTGCCAACATGTGTGAAGGTTACACATACAGTCCCTTCCTAAGCTTATTATTTTTCTTAATAGCATGGTGAATGTGGTATTCAGAGCACTTCTGAAGGCTTACTTTCCATTTACTTTTTGTTTTGCTTGGATAGGCTTCCAAATGGTCTTTTAAATTGCCTTTTCTAACAAATTAATTATGATCACAATTTATCAACTGAAAATAATTGAATAATAGCAATTTAGTAGTATTTCCAGTTTGGGAAATCCCATTACCCAAAATAATAACAATAATAATAAGCCTGTAAGAGTAAAGAGATTCAAGTAAGTGATAACAACTATGCCAGACAAGTTGTTTACTAGTAATCTTGTTAGTAGATAATATTTGCAAGTAATGTTCAGTGGGAAGCAAAAAAGGCTCTGGAGTCCAGTTCATTTTCTAAAGCTATTAAAAGCAATACCTGATAAAAAGCTACATTGCAAAAATATTTGTGGGTTTTGCTTCTAAGACATCTGCAGCATAACATTTTTCCTTTAAGTACTGGTAGTTTTCATACTAATGAGCATACATTTTATTGCAAATAATACATTTCTAAGCACTGAAATCTTACAGCTTTGTCATATGATGAAACAGGTAATAGGAACCACATAACAGCTCAGCAAGGGTAGAAAATACAAAACATTAGTAAATATATAAAAGAGGACTGAAAGCAAAGTGGAAATCGTAACTATCATAGCCTAACTCAAAATATGCCCTGGTTTTGAAGTTTTAATTTCAGTATCTCAGAAATTGGATCAGAAATCTGGGAAGGCAGCAAAGGTAGTTGAGCAATAGAACCATTGCCTGAAGCAGTGGTGGTTTCATGCAAAGTGGGATTTAGGATGTTAGGACACATCAGGGACAGCTGAGGATGACTATGATGATTTTAAAACACAAATGGTGCAAAGAAGGTGAAGTGGAACAACTAGTAGAAGCTATGCAATAGGATTATTAACCAGTGGGCTAAGAAAGCAAAACAAAGCATTTTCTTTTACATTGAGAAACTACCTAAATAAATCCTTAGCAGTTAATGTTTTACAGTACAACTGGGTTTAACAAGGGAATTAGACAAGTTCATAGGTCCATCAGGGGCTATTAAATATGTTGGCTGAATTACAGACTTCCAGATAAGGATGCTGTAAACCATTTATTTCTAAAACCCACAAGGATGTTCCATAGAAACAACTCCTGTGTAATTGCCCCATTTCTGATACCCTTTTCCCAGGTATCCATTACCAGTTGTCATAGAGACCTGATTCTGAGGTAGATGGATTTTTGGTCTAACCCAACAGAACAGTGAAAATACTCTGATGTGTTCTCTACCAACTCTAGCCCTGCACACCTGGACTGCGTCCTTCTCCCAAGGAGAAAAGAAATTGATTGAAACTGAGTTTTTCAGTTTAAATTTTAATAGAGTTTCTTCTGCTGCTTTGTCCTTTATATCTTATTCATCAAAGATCTGATCCAAATCCTTCTGAAGAAAGCATTTATCTAAAATAAACAAATAAAATTTCATTTGTAAAGTTCTAATGTGAGACTTACTGAAGTATTACATTTCCTTTTTGGGATCTGATCCATTTCATCCAAATCAGCTATTACATTCTTGTAAGTAGAATATGCAAGAGCAGAAACTAAATTCTAATTCTCTTTATAAATGCAATTTAGCAGGTCTGTAAAATAAAATCAAGGACATTTTCTCTTATGAAAATATTACAGTGCAGCTGGGTAGTAGATGTAATTTTGCCTTGCCTATAAATGTGCTATTTATGTAACTGTAAAATATTCACCACAACAGAAATAAATATGCAATATGTGTATACTGGCAATATACTTAGAGTTATATTACATGGGATTACTCAAACTAACTCTAAAAGAAACAGTAAAAAAGGGGAAATCATAGTTTCTTTCGGAGAAGACACAAGATCATCATGTGTACTTGTACAATAGGAAGCAAATTACTTAGTCAAGAGCTAAAAATATGAGTCCTGTGATATTTCTAAGTGTAAAAAATGCAGGCCTGTGGGTTTCTTACAATGTTGACCCATTTTTATTCAAATGCCTCAAGAACCACAGCCTAAGTGCGTCATCATGTGATGAAGAAATGTCTGGCACTCCACCTTAAGATCTGCAGTTTGCCTGCCTCGGTCAAAATGTTTAAAACCAAGACAATACCAGCTTGGATTTAGCTGTGTTGCTGCCCTGAGTTGCGAACTCCATAGCCTCATAAAGAAGAAAACTTGCATACAAGGGAGGACATATGAAGCTACAATCAGAAAGACAGTCTCAATTCACAGTTGGGATTTCATATCCTTCGTTTCCACTAAGAGACTGAGACCAATAAAATTGGTGCATCTCCAGATATTTTGCCATCCCTTGCACCAGTCCCTCCACTTTCCAGGTACAACAAACTGAGCTGAGCTTTATTATGCTAGGCCTTCAAAGGCGAGGTCACCTTTTTCAGAGTTTTTCTTCCACTGCATGATCAGGTAGGACAGAAAACATTGGGAATCTGCACCTTTTGTGTTGCTGTGGGTGCTCTCTCTGTTCACGTCAACATATGCAGCTTGATTTTAGTAAATTATAGAACAATCAGTTCATTTTAATATGTTGTGCATAAAAAAATCAGATTTTTTTTTTTTTTTTTAGTAAAAGCACCATTAGGTATAAAAAGCTGTTATGTGTAGTCTCTCTGTCAGTGCTGTAGTCATAACTTTTTGGCTGTCTTCTCAGGGTTTGCCACATATTAACTAAGTGACCTTGGATAAGCCATGGGAAGTTTACCAAGTTGCAGTATAAATACTTAGAGGAAGGATGTGGAAGATCAAAATAAAATTCGATGCTGTGAGATGTGTACACACTTTCATAATTACATTTTATATTATTTTCAGCTCCTCCAAATTCCACAGAAAGCACTATTTCTAGAAGACTTTTTTTTTTTTTTTTCTGCAGCTTTAATTAATTTTATCTATAATCTTTCTTGAAAGTTGTGAAGTCAAAATTTATTAATAAAAGCACTGTTCTGTATATTTTTTGCTTGAAGGCAGAAGACAGTAAGCACTGAAACACAACATATCAATACAGTATCATTTATAGTATATACTCAGAATATTTTTTTTTTAATAAAAAGTTTAAACCAAGAGCATAATTCACTGTGTTTCCTGTATTGTTTAGGCTATAAATGCTTCAAGGCAAGTATTGTTTATCATACTACTCCTAACAGTTTTATGTGGCATCAAGCTTGTTGGATGTCTCTTAGTGCTACCACATGCAAATAAAACTACAGCTATATTAAGAAATGAAGGGGTCACTAAAAGAAAAAAAAAAGTTTAATTAGGACTAAAATTTCTTTGTTCTTTTCCTCTTAAGAAGCAGCTTTTCTTTGTATCGTCAACACCTTATGCATCTCAAACATAAGGTAACAGTTTGTCTAGGCAGTTTCACTTTTTTATTCTGTTCAAACTGCGTTGATTGCGAAGTAGCCATCTATTTTGAGAATTTAATTAGTTGTCGCTGCTTCCTGGTCCTCTGAGATTTTGTATCGCAGGCTGTAAAGATCGCTGTCTTCATGAAACAAAGCTTCTGCCACCTCAGTGTATTTCAGGACAATTCTCAAGGGCCTCGCTCACTGTTTTTTTTTTTTTGTTTTTTTTTTTTTTTTTTTTCTTTCTTTCTTTCCTCTTTTTGAGGTACCAGTTTCAAGCTCCCTCCCACTTCTCCAATCTAGTTCTTTAGCTTGTGCTGTCCCTCCGTGCGTCGCTTTGGTTTTGACCTGCTTATCTCCCTCCGGTATCTCACTGCTTGGAAGAGACCGCACAAATGCTGGACGATGACTTCTAGCCGAAGGAAATCCTCTTCCATCCAGGCTGTTCTGTCCCATTTTTGTTCTGGGAGCGGGCTGTGGTTTTGAAGCCCGCAGCCGCCCTGCTCTGCACAGCCTGGCACGGCGCTTCCCAGCCGCAGGGGGGTGACCGATGCCTCTGAAGGAACAACCCAAAGCCCCGTTTTACCACCCCGTTTTCCCAAGCCCAAGAAATCTGGCTGTAGTGAAACGGCAAGGTTTCAAAGCTGTTTATTTGTCATTATTTAGCGTGCCAACGCAGCTACCACAGGCGGCGACGCAGGGCTCTGCTGAGCACCTCGCAGCCCCTTCCTCCTCCAGACGTCTCCTGGAGGCCTAACGCAGCCCTGGGGTGGCAGTGGGGAGAAAAGACCCGCAGGGGGCCGTACAGAGAGGGGACAAACCCCTGCGGGCTTCGGGGAGCCCCAGCGCCGCCATTTCGGGCTGAGGGGCGCCCGGACAGGGCTGGCGGGCGGCTGGACGGGGCCGGGAGGCTCGATGGGACCGGGAGGCTGGACGGGGCTGAGAGGCTGGATGAGGCTGAGGGGCTGGGTGAAGCTGAGGCTCGATGAGCCCGGGCGGCTCGATGGGGCGGGACGGGGCGGTCGCTGCCGTGCTCGGGGCTGGGCTCGCTCCGCGCCTCCATCTTGAGAGGGAGGGCAGGGGGAGGGCAGCGGGCGGCGCCGCCGCCGCCGGTCGTAGCTGCGGGCCCCCCCGGCGGCGCTCAGGTACCTCCGCCGAGGCGGGCAGGGGGCTGCGGCCAAACCCCCCGAGCGGCTGCGGGCGGTGGGTGGGGAGGGGAGGCGGGCAGCGGAGCCCCCCCGCCCGCTCGGCCCTGCCGCCGGGGGGTGCCGCGGGCCGGAGGCCTCGCCCGCCCCGTGCCCGAGCCGAGGGGGCCGAGCGGGCGGTGCGCGGCCGGGAGCCGCCGTTCCTCGCCCCGGGGCTGCTCCGGGGGTCCTGCGGGAGAGATCCCCTCCCGGTGGGCTGTAGGGCCGCCTCCCTCCCCGTGTCGTGCGGCCCCTGCTCGGCCCGGCCCGGCCCCCGCTGCCGGTGTTGGCGTTGGGAGGGCAGGAGGAGCCCGTCCTGCCTCCGCCGTGAGCCCCAGCCAGGGAGGAGAAGCCCCCGGCCGGGCCGTGCACGCCGCTGCCTGGCTTCGGTGGTTTTCCCCGCTTGCCTGCAAGGCTCGGCTTTCAGGTGGCGGCGACGTGCGGTTCTGGAGGCTGCCGGGCTTGTTCTTATCAAAGGTCTGCGGCTGTTTATCCCGTGACAACGTGCGATATGTTTAGATCTGGCAGGATTACACGGGTAACCTATGAAGGAGATGTCACTTGCAATTCTTCGCTGGTATTAAACGTATGACTGCAGGTGTTTAACAGATGTGCGCTGCTCTGTACACGATAACGTTTAAAGAGCTTTGGCAGCTTGACATTATTTTCCTCATCTGTTTTTATTGGAAGGAAAGGAAGAAGCCAGGCGATGTCAATTTCGCTTGTCAGCTTTCACTGCTAACCTGAAGATACTTTGTAATTCCTGTGGTGCCAGCTGCTTGTGTCCCACAGCGAGCAGCCCTGCTGGGATGCTGGCGGACCGGACCTGGAGCTCTGGTTAGGTGCCCTAAGAGCTGATAGACACTGCTACCTAGGCAATAGATCAGTATTATGCATTCAAAATTCATGAAAAAAACTTTGCATAAGTGTAGATCTCATACACAGAAATAGTAAGTACAGAATTAAGAAACTTTTTGAAATGTTAACATTATACCTTAGGTATCAGGATCGAGCTGTACCATAACAGTTTGAAATATTACTTACATTTCCCAGTATGGTCCACTATCAGATTCCCAAAGTATCTCTTTATGTGCAATTGAACTCTCTCCTTTTCTTTCTTTTTTTTTTTTTTTTTTTCTTTTGGTAGTAAACTTGGTGTGTTTTCTGTGCCTAGTTTGGGCTTGTTTAACTTTTTATTGAGCTAAAAATGGTGATCTTTACCTTCACTACCCAATACTGGTATGAAAAACTTGGTTCAGTTTCCTTTTTTTTCAGTCCTTTGCTTCATTATATTCTGCAGGAAACTTTGCCCTGAGTGAAGATTACCAGGCTTTACGAGAGTGTGATTGGCATGTTGCATAAGTCTCACTTTTCCATCTCTTTTGAAGATTTTTGCTTTTACTGTCATTCAGTGATACCTCTCAGCAGAGGTCGAAGTCGTGTTAGTTGAACATTGCTTTAATGTGTATTTCCAAATGTAGAAGGAGGGAACGTCAGCCAGCTTACTTTTTTTTTTTTCCTGATTAGTCAAAGCAGTGTCTCTGTTTGTCTTATCTTGAAAGTAATCAAACACAAAGTGAGAATCACCTGACAGTGACAGTACATATTCAAGGAGGGGGGTTGTATCCCAGAACTTGTATGATTGGAGCAGCCAGTATAACTGGAAAAACTAAAACTATTTCTTCTGTGTGCAAGCCCTATCTTGGTATGTTGTCTCTTTTATTGTACGTGAAATAATCTTGAGTAAATACAAGGAAGAATTTCAAGTTGACTTGCCCACACCATGGCTTGTGACTGAGCTTCTCTTCTGGGTTTCTTGTTATTCTTGCTATCAAGTACTTCTTTAGAGGTCTTGTTTTCTTTGTAAAACATCTTGGGGCAATAATCTTGTGCTGCAGTGATTTTGTCAGTTCTTTTACTTGTAATGACCTCTTCACTAATCATCAGTAAATCCAGAGTGATTTCGTATTTTGTGAACTTCATGTAGTTTTCCTTTTTAGGGTTGAACTCTTAATGTGGAAAAAACATGATAGTGTGCCCAAGGAAATATTTAGTGCTACAGAAACAAGTTTGCACGTTAAATATCAGTAGTGGAGTTATACGTGCTGTCCTCAGAAGTCTCTTCTTCCATTTCAGTGTAGTAAGAGTTGGACAGGCCTGTTGTGTACACACGTTGTGGATTATGTTGAGAGACCATTTTTAAATATATATTTTTTTGAGCATCATAAACTAAAGTGGTGGTGACTCAAGTGATCTAGGATACGGTATGTTAAGAAACAAAATACAGTGACATGACAAGGAATGTTAAGTACTTTCTTTTTCCTTCTGCAGAAGACCTTCATGTAACTGGCTGAAAAATGGTTCTACAAGATGACAACCCCAACTCTAACACTATTGAAATGGTAAATAAAATTTAAAAGACTTAAAAAGATAGCCATGCTGTTTGCTGAAAATTATAATGATATTAAGAAATGCATTTTAAATGAATATTCCCTCAAATGTCTCATTTCAACCAGCATCTTTTAAAATTATATTGCGTGGAAATGATATTTTCCTATAACGCAAACAGAAGGCAAACGTAGACTAGATTTAATAGGGTGGAATATTGTATTTACTTCTAAACCATCATTTCTATTTCATCCCATGTGTCTTCTGATAGCTTAAATTTGTCATAGGTTTATGTGCTTCATGAATTAAGTGTTTTATAATGGGGAAGCCATCTTTTTCAAGAGAAGGACCCTTCTTTTGCATGGTTCTCAGTTTAGGTCTCAGATGTAATATTAACGTGCTAAACTGTTATTCTGAAATGAATCACAGAATCACAGAATTTCTAGGTTGGAAGAGACCTCAAGATCATCGAGTCCAACCTCTGACCTAACGCTAACAGTCCCCACTAAACCATATCCCTAAGCTCTACATCTAAACGTATTCTTGCTAATAATGTATTCTTGCTAATAAGCATTCTTGCTAATTCTTGCTAATAAGCAAGAATATTATTCTTGCTAATAAGCAATGTATTCTTGCTAATAAGCATTGAAAGGAGTTCTGTGTGAACAGCCCCACTGGATCTACAGCCCACAGCACATCTTGAGGGCTGATAGGGGGTAACATACAGTTCTTGCATGATAACTAAATTTGGGTGTAAATCCTGAATGTGGTTACTTGAGTATAGCTAATGTGGATTAAGTAGGGATGGAAAATAAGCAACTGAATGGTATCTTTTAGCTTAGTAATATTTCATGTAGTGTGCATGGAGAAAAGATTTTTTAAGCAACTTCTTTTTTCTTTTTGTTTATTTCTGTTAATGTTATATACAATTACTTCTTTTGGGACATAAATAGGCCTGAACAAACAGCTTGAACTTTGTATGGATAAATACTTTCCGGTTTAGGTCCTGATTATCTGAGATGCTGATTGTAATCTCCAGTTACATTGATAGCATAAGGAAAATATGACCAGCAGCTGTTTGCATGTGAGGGCACTGAACTAGACAGGCATCAGAATGTACAGTGTGTACATTGTGTTTGTGGTATATGACATGGATAAGCACATGCCTGTGTCTTCAAAGTACATCTTCAAAACTGTTTTGACTGGTTTTAGTCATTCAGTAAACTGTATGGTGAAGGGATTGAATTTGCTGGATGCTAAGCAGTGTTTAAATCTTGACGAGTTCAGTGGGGGCTGAATTATAAACTTATGTGATCTATTTTTATAGTCTCCCTCTTAATCTATTTTAAAATAAATGAGAAGCATCAGTTAAACTCTTGTAGGAGGTAAAAGTTAATAAACTTTCAGGCAAACTTCAGAGGCAGTCAAAGGCAAAATTTCAGCTAAACATTTAGTGCTGCCCTTACTGCTACCTCTTCTTATACACACTAATTTGTGACTTATTAATGTGGGGTGTACATGCATATAGGATATATGATACAGGGCATCCCTTAATAATGATTAGCAACATGTAAAATTGTTAGATATTTCCATAAATAAGAAAAGAAAAAACCTTCCTGCACTTCCGAGCAATAAAACAGCTTTATTATTCTTGTTTGTCAGTTCAAGTTTGGTTGTGCATCCTTTTGTTGTGCATCATATATTTGCTAATGGCTGGATTTGCACATGGTTAGATATTAGATGGGCTCCTGGTTTGTATAGTATAGCACTTTTCCTCAGTCCCTAATGTTTCTTTTCTATATAGCAATTTTTAAAAAAGTGTGTTAAATAATAATAATACTGTATCAAATCAAGGCAAGATGATGCACTTACACCAGAAATAATGTGGAAGTGTACCATCTGTCTAGATTTTTTAAAGGCTGAAAAGCCTATATGCTCTTCCACTGCTTTCCTAATTCTAACACTTCAATTTTTGCTTAGGAACATAGGCTTGAGAAATAGGATCTTTCACTGCATTGCTTATAAAATTAGAACTAAATGTTGTCACCTTCGCATGTGAGCCTCTTGCATTCAGTTAATAAGGAAGGGACGGTGTTCTTTGAAATAAAGATAGTAAATGATCCTGTTTTCAAGCAATTCAGCGTTGTCATCCCAGCATTTTTTATGTGAACCAATTGTTGAGGTTCTATATTTGTATATCTCTAACATCTAGGACTTGAGCTGCAGTACATGCTTGTTGAACTTGCAATTTTAGAAAATATTTTGTGAAGCTAACTGTCTAATACACACCCACAACATTTTTCAAAATCTTGTCTTTCTTTTTAGGAGACTATCTTCACTGTGACGTGATATGTGAAGTTTGTTAGCATTTTTTGTTTGTTTTTTACACTTATTGTGGAAGGTATGTATGCAAAAAAATAAAGCTTATTCTTTCTGCTTTCTTTTTTTATCGGAGTTTATTGCTGTCAATGTGCAGAAGCCAAATATAAAAGAATGTGTGGAATTGTTATTTCATTGCAAGTTTGGAAATACCAGTGATTTGTCAATAAGTTGGATAATGTGGCTGTCCAAAAATTCCCCAAATACTTGTTTATACCTGTGTTTGCATTCTGCATGAAGTTTTACAGGTCTTAATTCAATCCTAAAACATTTTATGTAACTTTCAGTAGGGTTCTGCTGTTCTTTTGGTAAATTGTGGGTGAGGTATGAAAAATCAGGTACTAAAAAGGACATTGTCCTAATGAGAGAAATGCAAATTAAAAAAACATGTTATAGACACTTTAGTACTGTCACTTAACCACTTTTTAGTCATCTCCTAGCTTGAAGATGCATCTTGCTATATGATTACGAGTTGGTAGTCACCTCTTCTTGTTAAGCATTTTTTTCTCATTATGGGAGAATGATGCAAAGAGTGATTTATTAGGCACACAAAATTGTTAAACAGATATTTTGCAAATCAGATGAGCAGGCAGTAGCTGCTATTGCTGTAACATACTAAACCCCTCAATTTTGAGGTGTAAATATGTGCTTTTTAATTTGAATTGTAAAATCTACATATAGGTAGAAAAGAAATGGTGTAACACGTACTTACACTCTGAATAGCTTCATATATAACCTCTAATCTGCAGAGTACAAGGAATTTTATTGTCCTTTACTTCACTCCCACTGAGGGATCCTAATGCGAGGAATTTGCAGGAGCCTAACACAGCCAGGTTGGATACAGTGTTCAGCACCTACAGAATGCACACAGTCTCTGCACAAATTATATGTGCTGTATGCTTTGACACAGTTTGTGGTGCAAACAGAAGAGCTAGTTGTGTAAGCATGTCATGTAGAGATTTCAAATCCGCTAGGCAACTGCTGTTCCTTCCTGTTTCCAGCTACCTATGCCCTTCCTACCCACAGCACATAAGTGGTGAAAGGTTGGAGTAGTTTCCTCTTCTGCTATAGCTTACCACTGTTATTTTGTCACCTGGTAGCCTGACAAGGAATGAGACTTTTCTTCTAGCTCCTTTGGAACTTCTTTATGCTCAGCTTCCATTTTGGCTGCATGTTATGAAAATGTGGGTGATCTGTAGGCTACATACAATAAAATGTAATACAATGCCTTGTAGGTTATTAGTCATAATAAAATGGAGGCAAAGTTGGTAGAGCTTAGTACGTAATATCCATGAAACTAATTCTTAACAACTCAAAAAACTCACAAGCTTTCAGGCACCAAAATGTTTCTGTTCAGTTACTTGGGCTTAAAATAATACACCTATTTATTTTCTCTTTGGAAACAAACGTTTTCTTCTTTATTCTGTATTGCATAAAAACTGCAGTTTCTTGCTGAGTCTTTCATAACGTTGCTCCTATCTACTTACAGACCTTGCTTTCTTTTGTCAGTCCCACCATTTTATCAGAAAAGCAGAATAATTATCCAGAAGTAGTGCCCACGCATGGAATATATGAACATAGAACTAGTGGTGTAATTATACTTCAGGATCTATTTTTTTCTTTGGAAAGAAGCCCTTTGAGAAATGGAGAAAGAAAAAGTGTCTAGATTTAAATGTGGCAGGGAGTATATAGCAAAGGAGAGGCATGAAGCAAACAAAGGTGGGAAACAGTGTAGTGGTCTGAAAAGCACTTGTGCACATGTAAACATATAAGTAATTAATCTGAAGAATAGGCAAGTCTGAAAGAAAAATGCTGTAGCTTCCTTGCTGAAGATATTGTGGCACTGTCTCCTTCATACAAAAATGTTCAAGTAATGAAAAGGCAGTGAGTGAGGATATGTTGACATGTGGAAAAAAACAAAGTGTAGTGTAGTTTAAAGTCAAATAACTTTATTAGCAAAGCAGTTCACCTCTCTTTATTGGAAGAGTCAGGATTTGCTCCATAAAGGTGAATTACTTCTTAGTTCCTTGAGTTCTTTCATAGATAGTGAGCTTGGTTTTTATGGTGATAATTGGCAAGGTATGCTATATGTTCTGTAGTGAATCAACTCTTAATGCATTTTCTTAAAATAGACCCAAAATAAGATGTTAATCATAGAACTACCATGTGTGTATCTCAGAGTTTCATTAGGAAGTATTTGAAAGACTCTACTATGAGTGGACAGAGGTATGAGATGTCCATCTCTGTTATATACCTAAGCTTGTATTTGAAGGTTCTAATCATAAAGTTGAAGGTTCCTAAGTTTGGGTCTTACAGTCAGCACTTGTAAAGCTGTATCACAATCCTGAGTCTTCTACTAGCATTAGTGAATGTGAGTGCATGTAGGTCTGGCACGTTTGTGACTAGCACTTGAGTTACAACACAAGCAAGATTTTTAAAAGCTCCTCTGTCTTGTTTTTATTTTTTTGATGTACTTTATTGATCTCCTAATGTTTACTGAAAATACTGAAATTAATACTTTATTTAATGTAAGTTGTACAAAGTCAAGCCCTCTAAAGTCAGGATGTGCCACTTCTTTGGCCAACCCAAACAAAAGCACTTCTGTTCTCATGTTTACTCTGTGATTTGAATAAAACAGAAGTACTCTGCCTGCTGAGAGAAAAGGAGAGCAGGTTGGTCTGCGCACTGCTATAGTGCTCATCTCCTGCATCCATTTTCTCTTCAGAAATTTCTGTTGAGCAGGAATAGGAGTATACTCCTACTCTTTCAGTTAAAAAAAAAATAAAAAAAAAAAAAAAAATTGAGTAAAACATTTAAACTGAGCTGGGCTTTCCTGGTAATTCACTAGAATTGCTGTAATTGAGACCTTTCTATCAATACTTTGGACAAAGATTTCTAAGGTCCATGAAAAGGCTGATAGGCTTGTGTCTGTCAAAATCTGGACTTTTTATGTTGTGATTTCTGGCAAGTCTGTACGGCTTTGATAAAGCTGTACTAGATGACAAACCTAAACTTTGTGGCTGTAGTTTTGACATCTCAGCATATGAAGTGTATGTAAGTGATTATTCCTATGTGTAACGTAGCAGGAACACAGTCAAAGCCATAATCAAAATGTCTGAGTTTTTTTTTTTTTTTTATCTTAACGAGGCAAATCTTTCTGTTGTGTATATGCTTACTGTAAGTTTGAAAGTTTTTCACTAGGATTGGTGCATGCCTGTACCTCATGAATTATCACACACACACACACAAAAACAATACATAATAAAAGTTATAAAACAATATATTAAAACAGTTCAAGTGCACGTGTTATGTGATTTTGTAAGCTTACAAGTAGGTGTTTTTTAACATTTTAAACATGGAGGGATCATAATTTATTAAGTGTTGCCATATCTTCAGAAATGTTTGATGAATCCTAAAGTTTAAACAAGTTTCTGACTACTGTTAGTTGACTTATATTTGACATAACATGCCAAACTAATTCCTACTGTAAGCCTAGAGTATCTGAATTTACAGAAATGCGTTGGTTTGAAATTTTGCAGAACTCACAGCATAAAAATTCCAGACATTTTATGCTTTACCTACTTTTGTTTGTTTCAGTGGTGGAAAGGTAGATAAATTCTTGAAAAGCCAAGGTTGACGTTTTTGTTGCTGCTGTCTCTGAAAGTCTCATGCCAGATCTGTCAAAGATCTTTTTAACAAGCCTAAGCATCTGCTTCCTGGTATATTGGGTCTGTTTCATATATGGAACACTTGGTCCTCTCTGCACCCAGTGTGGTTTTTTGTACGTTTTTACATTCTTGTTTGTAATAATTTGGGTTTTATTTCTTTATTAATACTGGACAGGTTACAAATGGTGTGGGTTTTTATCATGAATCGAATGAGCTCCCAGAGCAGTTCATCCTCTCAGCGCAGGCGAATGGCTCTAGGAATCGTCATTCTTCTCCTTGTTGATGTGATATGGGTTGCCTCCTCGGAACTCACTTCTGTAAGTATTGTTCTGTGAACCTTAAAAGAAAATAAAAGTCTATTTAAGAGAAAATTCCAGGGGAAACATGGTCACTCACACTCAGTAGGCATTCTAGTGTAAGGTTTGACATTGTTTTCAGTATGGGGAAGACAGTGTCCTCCTTTACTGAGTTACTTTTACTGGAGTTACTTACTTTACTGGATTACTGAAATAACCTGTATACGTTAAATATTATGAGCACGCACAACTCAGTGACTCCTGCTTTCAATATAGAAGGTATTATTGGCGATTTTAAAATGAAATAACATAAATTAATAAATGCATGTTGTAACTTGGGAATTCATTTTGTTTATTGCCATATTAATTAAAATAACACCTCAGCTTTTCCTGAGAAGTAGTAAATAAGTTGTAGCATTACAAGTTAGTTAGTATGGTAGATTTTAGTATGGAACATCTAGAAGCCTTGGATTAAAGGACTCATGGGTCACGGAGTTAAGCCCTGTAACTGCAGACAAGTGTGTTGTAATCTAGTTCATATATTCACCATCTTAAAACTGGTCTGCTATTTAAGTTTTAGGACCTGAAGTGGATCTTTAACAATGAAAATTGAATTGTAATAAATTTTTCTTAGATTCATGTTTCTGAATAGTTATTATGTTATGTGACAGTTCTGAAACTAAGCATTTACAAATGTTTGTGTTTTAACATGCTATTATTAATGTAACTTTTTTCCAGTGACCTGGTGTAAACACTACTGATTATGAAATACTACTTAGAATAACGTTCTCTAGTTTGTGAATACTATGTTATTGCTTATAAAAGTGATTTTTTTTTTTGTTTGTTTAAGAAATGTTTAGAGATGAGTGTATCTTTGGTCCTATCTGAGTTATATAGTGTATAACACTATGTTGCTTGATAAGTAAAAAGTAGCTTTCCTCTGGTGGCATAGCATCTTACAAGATGGCATTTAAGATGCTTTGAAAGAGGATGTCTCCAGAATAGATAGGATCACTTATCTTTTGGTCATTGGTGCCAATATTTGCAATGGTATGACTTTGGAAACCAAACTACCATGGAGTATATATACCTGAAACTGTTCATTGATTTTTATGAATTCGTACCTAACTGGTAATTTTGGATACTGCAATTATTTTCTTTCCACAGTATGTTTTTACGAAGTACAACAAACCTTTTTTCAGTACGTTTGCAAAAACATCTATGTTTGTTCTGTATCTCTTGGGATTTATTGTTTGGAAACCGTGGAGGCAACAATGTACTCGTGGGTTTCGTGGAAGGCATGCAGCTTTTGTAAGTACTTTAACTTCTACAAAAATTGAAACGTTTATATAAGTTTGTGCAGAATTATTTAAAATAAGGAATAGAAAAAGGTGGAATTTAATAAATAATGCTTTAACAAAAGCAGTTATAAACTGAATCATGGCACAGGCTGAGGTGGCAATTGTAATACTAACAGTCTTGCGAGGAAAAAAAATTAAAGAAAAAGGAGTGTGAAATACGTGAGGAATCATAAGAAATCTACAGAACCAGACCATGTGTGCATTTACCTTGGGCAGTTGCAGAGGATGATTCTTTTCAAGAAGAGCTTACCTGCCTCATTGTTGGTTCCCTTTTACTTCTCCAGCATTTATAACTAATAAAATTAGTATTTGAACATTGTAGTTGATTTTTAGATTTTCTAAAAGAGGTTTTGAGTTTTTTGCCATCATATTTAGGAAAGGTGGTAGAATTGTGACTTTATTGCTGTTAATGCTCACCGAAAGTAAATATTGGCAGCCTTTTATGCATATGAATGGCCTTCTGTTGCCCATCTTAGAACCGGGCACAGTTTGTGCTAGGGTCTAAAATGATGACAGAAATAGAGGCATTTTCCAAGGAATTGAGAGATGTTGGGAAGAGCTCCTGTTCTGTGCCAGTGTTTCAGAATGCTGAACAGCAGGACTCAGGAAACAGTAAGACATTTAGCCTTATACTAATCTTGCATTAAAATAACAGAAAAAGGTGATCCAAGAACATGCTGTTAATCAACATGTCTCTAAAAGCTTGTATGAAAGGAACATATTGGATATGTATATGGATATATTGAGCGTCACTGATAGTGATATTTTAGGTGTAACATACTTTTGTTATTGGGCTTGATGTCATACCTAACATGGCAGTTAAAACAAAACCCAAACTTGTTTAAAAAAAATGTGCTAAACAAATGGAAATCATTTAGAGTTCGGTGATATCTTGAAATATTTTTTGGTAGGCTTTATGCTGTTTAGAATCTTCACAAGATAACTGGGAAATAAACAGAATTTACAGGTTCTTTACTGGCAGAAACGGCAAGGATGTGATGAAAGCACTGAAGGGTGATTAGTTGTACAGAGCAGTCAAATTGATCAGGTTTACTAATCTAAGCAGATGAGTAGAATGAGCAGCTCTCACCTAGAGTGAATGGTAGTGGTAATATTGACCACCTGGATCCAGACCAGTGCTATGGCAAAGACAGAGATGATACTTAATTCTCATGTGAACTGGGCACCAATGAGTAAGATTGCTGAATCTGTCACGTTTTGTGTGTGGCACTCATGGGACTGCTCCTGGAATCCTGTTTTTTTCCTTTTAATTTACCCTACAAAGGTAATTTTTAATAATTTGTAGGAAATAACCGTTGCTTTTGATGTTTAGGTACTGTGAAAGAACAACACAAAGGACTGTAGAGTGCAGTTAGAAGTAAGGTTTTTTCGTAGAGATTTTTCAAGAAATTAGTTAGATATTCAACTGCATAATTACTGTAAGTGCCTTTAAAATGCCGTGTGTTTGCCATGGAACAAAAATTATATATTTATGAATTTTTATTTCAACAGTGATTGAAAGTAAAAAGTGATTGAAGTAAACACACTTTACTTTAAGCCCTTTTCCACATTAGAGGCTTTGTAGATTTATTACCAGAGTGATAGAACAGGAAGGTGCAAGTCAGGGAACTGGGTAGCCGTGCTTGTAAGGATGTAGAAAGGAAGAGGAAAAAGGATGGCTGACCTTATCCTGACTTACGTCTTGTTAAGACTGAGGCAGAGTTCTGTGCTTTTACACAAAGGAACTTTGCCCCAGTAAAATGGAGAAACAAGAGGACTATTGTAATGTCTACACAATAACTTAGTGCAACGTCTCAGTGACTGAACTTCGTAGGTTTTGGCTTTCCAACAGTCTGATCTCGCAGTGACACCTGGGTAGTTGAGTTCAGTGGAGTTCTCCAAGAGGTAAAGGGAATTACCAAAATGGGGTTCCTTACTGAACTTCTACGCCCTCTTGGTTTTGGGGGTGAGGGTGTGTGTGTGTGGGGAGAATTGTGACAGAAATACGGAAAAAGGCATTAAAAAAACGTGTTCTCAAAATAAACAAGCACAGATTGTCTTCATAAATTGTTACATTTAAGGTTCTTTTAACTAGTTTGCAGATGCTGAAGGTTATTTTGCTGCTTGCACAACAGATAATGCTGTAAACAGCTCTCTGGTAAGTTCCTTAACTTTTAAAGCTCAGTGCTTTGTAGTAACATGACACCATTATCTTGACTTCTTGCCTTTAAAATATCTATTTGCATGTAATAGTTTTGGCAAAGGGGCTTGGTAACTCAAGTATTTTTTAAGTACTACAAATAATGCTGTGACTTTTTATGAAAAATAGAGGGTCTCAACTTGATAAAACATTTACTTAAACGTTTCTGTAGTAGTTTGTGAAAGAAGTATTTGTCATAAAAAGGAAACCTTTTTCAGCTCAGTAGCTATCAAAGCAAAATGTGGAGAGCTAGTGGTAAAGCGGAACATCTTCAAGACAAACACACCAGAGCATCATTCAGTTGGTTGAGTATCTTGTGTACTGTGATCCTGCATTGCAGTTTGGAAGAGAAATGGACTGCCTTCTTCCATCCAGTGGATGAAGCGATTACAGTTTACTAAAGCAAAAGTCATTGCTGATAATTCTGCTGATAAGCCAGATGTCATTTTTGCAATGATTTTCATCATCAACAAATGATGTTTTTTTTTATCTTCCTGTTGCTCACGGACTGCTGGCTAATCTGCATACTTAAATTGGAGGCAACCTCCAGAAATGGATCCAAAACATAGGACATAATTAAAGCTTGCACTGCTTCTGTAGTAAAGTAGGGGAAGACAATTAAGTGTTGACAAACTATGATACGTAATTTATATTTTCTACTGAAGGAGAAGTTGGAGAAGTTTTTTTTTTTTTTTTTTCCAGAAGTATGCTTCAATATTTTTTTTTTCAACTTAATTTATGTATATTTAAAAAATAATCATGGTAGTCTGCTTAGTGCGTAGAGATCATCTGACCTTAGAAGAAAGATTCACTGTTAAGCTTGGACAATTTTGCGTTAATATAAACACCCACAAAAATTCGCGTCCTAAGGAAGGAACCTAATAAAAATGCAGCTACCAGATTTTTTTTTCCTTATTTCACTCTTACAGCTTATTAATTTAATTTAAATAAGCAGCTTAACTCTTGGTTTATTGGAAATATTTTAAACAATTAAAACTCCTGCAAAGTGTCTTGTATACTGGAGGTCTTTTCCCAATGTTTTTTTTTTTTTGACATTTAGTTCTAGTTCATGAGTTTTTGGGAAATGAGTATGCATTCAATTTTGTATGGATATTCTGTATTTTATGTTTCTAGTTTAGCATTTGGACAGAGGCTATAGATATACTGAAAACTCTGTGATATTTTTGTGAGTTCTTTTTAATTTTAAATCTGTAAGTTTGTATTGTGGGGGGATGACCTTGGTGACTTTTGTGTTCATGAGGATTTACACAAAAGCATGCAATTATTTGCGTGCTGCATTTTACCAGTATGTTTAATGTAAAATACAGAAGACATATGAGCATTCTTGACAAGCCTATCTGCTCTGTATAAAAACATTCAATTAAATTTGATTTTCAGTATTCACCAAACTTTTATTTTGTATTTATTTTCTAATAAATTAATTCAATTGCTTATAATTTAAATATCCTGCTTAACTTTATTTTACGTATACTGATTCATTTCAGAGTGAACCTTTATATGTTCCTGTAAAGTTTCATGATTTGCCAACTGAAAAAAGTGGCAGTAATAATAGTGATGCAGAGAAAAGTGAGTAAAGATTCCTTGGAATGCTGAAATGCTAGTTCTTTGTTTTTTTTTTTTTTTTTTTTTTTCCCCATTTATTGGTATAACTGCTCTCGTGTTGCAGGACTGACTTTCTTTTTTTTTTTCCTCCCCATCCCCTCCCCTTAAATCTCATGTTGCATGAATTGCAGTCTCATATTTGCTTTCAGGTAGAGAAAACATAGGCCTATCGTTCAGTTTACCTTTCTTGGTCACTACAGATCCAGCCTATGTTTATCTCAAGGGACCAGCTGGGTTCAGTACTTGTGATTCTTTCCTTCTGGGCTTGTATGACCAGCAGCAATGAGTCAGCCTCTGGAAAAACAAGCTATTGTCCTTTTTAGAGCAGGAGCAAAGCAGTCAAAGTAAGAATTTTAACAGTCTATGTGCATTCTGATTTTATTTAAGCCTCACTATCTTGTGATAGTAGCTGAAATGGGCCTAACTGGCCCAGATAATTAAAGAAGGGTTGGCTGTCAAGAGTCCAGTTATCTGATCCTCAGCAAAAGTCCCTGTTTATAAAGGGGAAAGTCTCTTTTAATTTCTAGATGAGAGGTGTTAGGAACCACTTTAGTAGGCTCTACTGTCCTGTGACAACAGGCACCAATCATATGGTGATTGAGCTAGGCTTTTATCCTTTTTCTTTTTTTTTTTTAAATTTAGGAAATGAGGTATTGTTTCATATCAAATCAAGTTAGTACTTCTATGTAGCACGTACTGTTTTTCTTTCCATAGGAAAATAATACTACAGTAGTCTTTCAAGTAAAATCTAAAACTGTCTTGTCCTGATACTTGGTTTAGTTAGGGGGTGAATTTCAAATGAGAAAGTGACCTTATGATTTCTGCTAAACTTTGAGGTCTGCTGGACACTGTCATCCTCTGAATAGAACGCTGTCCTTGCAGTTAGGTACAGATGTGTGTAGCTTTTGGTTAATTTTCTTTAGCTGATTAATAGTCAGTTTTATATGTAATATTTGCCAATACAGAATAATTCCTACCCAAAAATTCATTGTCCTCTGGGGTTGTTTTTTTTTTTTTTTTTCTTCTTTCTGACAGGGAGAAGGGATGCTATTTTTAGGGATTTTTTTTTTTTTTGTGGAGGGATGGACAACTGTATTGATTTAAAACAAAAATTGTGCTTTGTCTTGGTAGCAGCCTGCTAAATAGCAAAATACTACTGTAAGAAATTAAAACAGTGACAAGTCTTCTATTTGGATAAAAAATTGTTATTATTTATGAATTATTTAGAATCATAATTTTTATTGCTTTTTGCGGTTTTTGGAACGGTTTAATGATCATGTACAACTTTTTTTCTTTTTTGTCCTTAAGCTCCCAAAAAGCCTCGTGTAAGGTTCAGTAATATTATGGAGATTCGACAACTCCCATCAAGCCATGCACTGGAAGCAAAGTTATCTCGCATGTCATATCCAACGGTTAAGGAGCAGGAATCAATATTAAAAACTGTAGGAAAACTCACTGCAACTCAAGTAGCAAAAATTAGCTTTTTCTTTTGCTTTGTGGTACGTGCTCCATTCTTTCAGAAAATTATAGATGCATTTAAAGCTTGTATAATAATAGTGAAAATTACCTGTACAGTATTGAGATAAGTTGTGCTCTTTCTGCCTTTTTTTTTTTTTTTTTTTTTTTTTGTAAAAATACTGTAACTAGTAAAACCTGTCTCATGGTAGACATAAAGGTGAAACTTCTTGAAGGATGGGTAACCAAAAGAGATCTAGGGTGTGTAGTTAACAGTAAGGTCGGTTGTAAGATGCACCATGCTTTTGTGCCCTGTTGTCCAACACTGGACATGTTTGATACAGCAAGATCTGGGTCTACATGTACATGGGTTGGTCTTACCTCCACTGAGACTGCATGAAATGGTTAAATGTTACTGTGGCTTCTTTCTGTGGACCATCACAGGAAAAGCACCATCTTATCTGGCATTGTGCTCTCTCATAGTATGAAGAGAAGATGCTTAATTGTATTTCAGCTCCACTGAGGGCTGCAGGTTTTTCTTAGGACTCTGTTGGTCATTGGTGTCTCTGCATAACGCCTCAGTGCTGGGGGAGAGAGCTGATGGTGGCAGGATTTTTAAGAGACAGTAAAAATGTATAGAGCAGAGCAGTGAGCTTTTCTAGGCATGAGTAGCTTCACTGAAGGTTACATGTAGTGTGGACCTGCCAGATCTTTTCTTCAGCGAGTGGTACTAAGTAAACTTTAAAAAACAGTAATTAGTACTGTTGATGCATGGACCAGAAAACAGTGATAAAACTTTCTGTGTATACATAAAGAATATGCTTACAGCAGCAAGAGAAAAATGAGTCTCTTGTAAATGATTTTTTGGATGGTTGAAATACTTTTTTCTTAGAAGTTATTTAGAATGATGTGTCTGAATATATTTCCATATATACACACATGCAAAATTTTCTGGAGTAAAGTCATTATGTTCAAAACATTCTTTTTATGCCATTCATGGATGCTGCTATTACCAGAATATACATGTATTTATTGGACAGTATAAATATTCCTCTTCAAGAGGAATCATTTTTCTCATTTTCTCTAGAATTAGTTTTCTTATTTCCTAAAGAGAGCGGTAACTTCCCTGAGAATGTATCTAAAATTTTCTTAAGATATTAATCAAGAAATTTTATTTTTTTTAAACAAACAAACTTGCTGCTGCTTATATTTATGATGGAATTGAAAGACATGAATCTTTTCAAAATGTTTTTGAGGTATTAAATGTGATGCTTGTTTTTTATACTGAAGATTAGGCTGACTAAAGTCCCATGTATCACCAGAAATTTCTTCACAGCCCTTGTGTAGTAATCATCTTGAAGCACTTACAAAACATGATAAATGTAGCTTTAGATACCACAGAATAACTGTTATAATTTCATTTGAGTTATTCAATTATGCTTACATTTTGAAGTATGTTATTTCACTGTCACACACATGTTGAATGTGGTCGGTTTAATTTTGTTCTACTCTTGCCTGTCATGTAATGTAATCACTGAATTATTTTTCTCGTCCTCCAGTGGTTCTTGGCAAATTTCTCTTACCAAGAAGCCCTATCAGATACTCAAGTTGCTATAGTTAATATCTTGTCTTCAACCTCTGGTAGGTTTTATTTACAAGATCATACTTGTGTTATAAGGCTGTTTAAAATTCTTTTTGGTTACAGTATGCTCGTGTAATGTTTTAGCTGTGGTTTTGGGGGATTGAAACCATTGAATGCATGCATTTAAAAATGTCACTATGTAATTGCAAGGTTTTAGGCTTTCTTTATGATTCCCTTGCTTTTTGCATTTCAAGGTGTGTGTGTGTAAATATAAAGTCTGTATATTAAATAACTATGCTGGGAGTGGAATAGGTTTGAAGGAAGGGTGGTATAACTTCTTGTCAAAAAAGGTGCAATTCAGAGTAAAGTCATCTTGCCAATTATTCGTTTAAGAAAAATGGGGTTTGACTGTATAGAACTTAAACCACCTAGATATTGTACATTTCACTTGTTTTTTTTGAAAGGCTCAACTATGAGCTTTAAAACCAGCAAATTATGTTCATGTTTTGAGGTGTAACTTTTGTTTTATGAAATCAGTTTTAAAGGCACAATTGTGCATTTTGGACTGATTTTTTTAGGCTTGTTGCAGTTTTGTTAGAAATTCATCTCTTCTCAGAGTTGAGTGTGTATTTGTTCATCTGAGGATTGAGACCATGATGTTTTAGTTTTATAACAGTTCTGTTTTAAAAGCATGGATGCTAAAATCCCATCATTGACACAAGTGTGTAAAATGCAAAGAATAAAATGTCAGTGCAGCTTTCTGAGCAAAACAGTAGCAAAACTTGATTGTATAAACTGTTCTTATTTTCTCTTGCAGGGCTCTTTACTTTAATCTTAGCTGCGGTCTTTCCCAGTAACAGTGGAGATAGATTTACTCTTTCCAAATTATTAGCTGTTATTTTAAGGTAAGATAATGGAATGGAACATTTGATCAAAAACTCCCTGATGCAGTATGAGGACAAATACAATTATGATATCTGTGATGATATATTGATATGCTTCTAAATCGTTACTTCATGAACAAATTGAGGAAACAAATTAAGAAGTCTTTTTACAAAATATCATGCTCAAATGGAAAATAAGATTAATCCAGTTTCAGTTGGAAATATGTGGGTTTATTTTCTTTTTGTTTAACATTTTTGTGTTTTAAGCAGCATTTTGTATTTCTTCTTTTTTTGCTAGCATTGGTGGTGTGGTACTCGTTAACCTTTCTGGATCTGAAAAATCTCCTGGAAGAGATACAATAGGTATTCACTTACTTTTTTAACCTTAGAATATGCGGTGATGAGTACCATCTTTTGTCAATTATCAGTACATTGTACAGTAAATTACATTTCTTTGTGTAACACAACTATAAAAGCCTGGCTTTGTAGTTTCAACTTCTGAAACTGGTTTATAGCTTAATTGAGTCAGTATTTACATTATTGAGCTTTCTACATTTTCCCTACTTTTCACATAGTAATGGATTCCATAATAAACAATTTCTATCTCTGTTTGACAGCTTTATAATAGGTGTGTGTTTTGAAGAGCTGATCCTAGCAACACTTGGCATGACTTAAATCAGTGTTTTTCATCTTTACAGGCTCCCTTTGGTCTCTTGTAGGAGCAATGTTGTATGCTGTGTACATAGTGATGATCAAAAGGAAAGTAGATAGAGAAGATAAACTCGATATACCAATGTTCTTTGGTAAGAATAAAAACAATGCTATTGAAAGTTTTAATTCAATGTGTGACTCGGTTGTTTGCTTTCACTCACTTAACTATATGTGAGTGGTTAAGGGGCTTAGAAGAGCCAAAGAGAGAGCTTATTGTTCCCATAATTATCAGTACTTCAGAGAATAGTTGTATGAGATGTTTCTTTTTTATAGTCTCAACAAGGAACGATCGTTGTCCTACTACCTGAAGGAATGTGAACAGCCCCTTTTGATTCAGTGGATTTTTTTTTCCCATTTCTAAACCTGTAAATATATGACATAACTGTTTGTCAGCGTCCTTTCCTCTGTGTATGTGTATTGTCAGGGTAGCAGAGTTTGAGATTTTAATTATCTTGAAGCTGAAGAACATTTATTGTGATTTACTTAATGTTGTTCTTATATTCAGGTTTTGTAGGGCTGTTCAATCTGTTGCTGCTATGGCCAGGTTTTTTCCTGCTTCATTATACTGGCTTTGAAGCATTTGAGTTTCCCAGCAAACTGATATGGATGTGCATTGTCATTAATGGCCTTATTGGAACAGTTCTGTCAGAGTTCCTCTGGTTGTGGTATGTACTACTTGCTTCACGTATATTTCACAATATAAATTGTCTTATATGCATTATCAAATGTTGAGATGTCAAATCAGTAGCTTTTTTGCTCTCTAGTTTGAGTTGCAGGTTGTCATCTGTTACATTACAGTGTCCCTTTTGAGAGCAACAGCAAACTTTAAAAAACAGGTGATGTGGACTTAAAGTATTCATTAAGATAAGCTTAGCTCATTATAGAACAAACATTTTGGTATGTTAGTTCTTCATTTTCCAAGGGCACGTAGAAATAATGAGAGACAGAATGCAGCAAAAAAGTATTCTACAGTTTGTCTTCAGAGACATACTGCACCATATCTCATTAGAATGTATTAATCACCAAGGTATGGCAATTCATATATTACCCTGAGTTTTGTTAATTTCATGATATGATAGTCTGGATAGGTCAGCAACAGAGAATCAAACAGGAGGTTTGTAGGAGAACAGCTCAAAAGCTGTAGCAAAGTTGAAAATTTGTGTAAAACTGTCAAAAGGAGAGAGTGTTCTAAGAGCAGTGGTTGATCAGGTGGAGTTTTCAGCCTGGAAGAATTCAGGCAGCCAAAGTTTCTTCTGGGCTAGCATTAGGTTAAAATAGGAGTGTAACAGGTAATTCTATAAGTTGGAAAATCATATTTTATTCTGGAAACATTAAGGAAGAGTTTCCAAAAAAAAGAGATGTTTCCTGTGCCATATGGTTGCTCAGTGAACCAGAAGTCTGTTTCAATACTGTGTTTTGAGTATGTGTGGCAGTTTCTGTTGACTGAGAACCCCTGGCTTTCAATCTCTATTTGTGGTAGAGAGGATAGAAAACCTTGTGGGTTAGATAGTCTTAAACTGACATATTTCTGATCCTAAGTTCTTGGACAGGCCTACAATAAAAAACCTTAATGGAACCCCCCTTTCTGTGTATGTATTTTCAGCTGAAGTTTAAAATCTAGAAAGTTTAATCATGACTTTTTTTTTGTTTATTGGCAAAATTTTAGCCTATCCTAGGCATAAATCTATTTTAAAATATATACTTTTTTGTAATTTAATTTAGTTTATTTATTCACTGAATACTTTTATTATATTAATAACGTTCTATAAGACTAGTTCAGTGTTGATTGGTAAAAAGATTAACTGCTATTTTGACATAGGCCAAATGAAACACCAACAAAAACAAACAAAAAAACCCACCTTGGCTGTTGTCCCCAAATTAAGAACCAGCATAGAAGTACGTGGGTGGGCACAGACAATTCTTTAGTACACCTGCTAGTTGTGTAACTTCTCAGAATGATAATCCAGTCAGTTAAAGAGCTATTTTTATTTTCAGTTACCTTTGTCTAGAATTTTGGACTACAACTAATCTCAGTTCATGCTGACTTCATTCTTTACATGTATAGTGTGGAGCTAGCACGGTCCTTTAATCTTTCTTTGGATGTAAATGCCATTTAATACACTTCACTCTCCCCAAGAGTAGAGTCCTGCCAAGTAAATAATGTGATAGATGTGACCCTTTCGTTCTTTTTCTTTTTTTAACCCGCTGATAAATTTGGATTGGATTCTATGCTGTTCGTGCATTTATGATGATCTAGTGGTAAGGTTCGTTCTAATTCAGTAACAGCAGTCAGTGCTGCGTTAAAGAAGTACTCTGTAATGATGCAGAAAGGGGATTTAGAATATTGGGGGGGGGGGAAGGAAATTTGCAAAAATTCAGAGCATGCAAAAACTTTGTTTCAGTTCTGTTTCTTTCTCGTCTGCATACATTTTTCTTTCTTTTTAAGACACGGAACAAACCAAAGTGATCACAAATGTTAAAACTGGTCATTTTTGTTTGTTTGAAAGTCAGCCTTATGGAAGGACCTAAGGGCTGGGTATAGGAGTAGTCTTCTAGTTGGAAGAACGTGCACGAAATAATGTTCTGGAAAATCTTTTCCAAATATTTGTTCAGTTCTTTGTGTTTAAATGCTGTTAATAAATTCAACCACTTCTGTGAGGTGAAAATAGTATTTTCTTTAGTGAATCACATTTAATGATTATAGTTTCAGTGATGATGCATCTGTTTATTTTTACAGAAGCCGGAGTAAAGATTGTGTGAGTTTAAAATAAAATAAAATATTACAACTAAAGATTTTTCTTTAAAATTCGTTATTGGCATAACAGATAGCAGTTCCACAAAAAAAAAAGCACAGCTAGTGCTGTTTTCAGCAATTCTCAAAGATGAGGAAAAAATGTCTTTATTTAAAAAAAACAAATAAAAAAAATCCAAGTATCTTTGAAATGAGAGTTAACAACTCACTAGTAAACATTATTGATTTGAACTGGGTAAATACCATTTAGTTGATATTTTCTTCATATGGTAGAATAGACCATTTCATTGCTAATGAGACTCACTTGATGCTTGGGAATTTTTGAGTTGGTCAATCATAATATGGTAGTTGCAGTTTTTATTTTGGATTTTATGATGTTCACTTTATCAAAATGTCTCAGACTAGTCAAATTTTATTTATAGAGCCTTTGGTTTATATCAAAGTGCAGAAGATCTCAGGAGCTGTTTTACAAATCAGTGACTGTGGATATTACATTTTATTAAAGAAGATGACTGAAAGTTGAGCTTAATCATATACCTCCTGCAGTTTGATGTATTACTTTAGTTGTCTTTAAACTTTTATATGAGACTTCTTTTTTTAATTATTATTTTGTAGGGGCTGCTTTCTTACCTCATCACTGATAGGCACACTTGCGCTAAGCCTTACAATACCTCTGTCCATAATAGCTGACATGTGCATGCAAAAGGTAATGTACTACTAAGGTTTGAGCATTGTTAACAGACTGGAGCTGATAGTTCCTTATTTTTCCTTCTCCACCTGAAATCAATGGCAGTGTTATTTTTCACAATATATGCAATGAATGGTATTCACTTATTTTAATTGTTGAATTGCATTGTAATTAATCCTCTTTCTATTGATGGTTACAGTGATTTTGCACTTGCAGGAGATTACTTGCGTACTTTAGTTTAGATCTGATTGAGATGCTGCTTGGATGGAAAGTACCCCAAGTCATCAATAATGCCTGTCAAATGCTTTACCTTAACAGGCACTTTCCAGAATTAAAGAACAACTGCAAGTGCAGCCCATGTTAAGACCTTTACGATTACAGAATTGCTGCAGACTGCCTATCTTGAAAATGCCCAATTAGTAATGAAATGAAAATTGTATGGGTTTATGACACAGGCATGTAGAAGCTACAAGGCTTAATTACACATTATTAGGTTAATGTGGATTATAGCTTCCATTTAACTGTCCTGCTTTAAGTTAGTCTAGTGTCATTGTTACTGAGCTAATAACTGTGGGAAAGACCCTGCATATAAGGAAAGAAAAAAGAAACAGGTAATCAGTTTAGAACAGAAAGTATCTGAAGTTGGTTTATATTACTCATCCAGCTGTATAGATACTTCTCACGCTGATCGTGTAGAACTTCCAGATTTTATTTATGCATGAATTTCAACGCTGACTTTGAATATTTATTTGAATTTAATATTTAATCAGTGGCAAGGAATATCAAATTCTTAATTTAATGTGAATAATGATTATTTAGCATATTCTGCAAGCATACAATTACCATCTTTTTTTGTTTAAGTTGAGGTCATGCAACTGTTTCTGTTTTCTGAAGGCAAGATCACTTTTTTCCTGCTCTTTATTTTGGATTTAAGTTATCCCTAGTGTTAAAATTTATATTTGAGAAGTTAAGTTTTAATTTGAAAGTTAAACCACCTGTTTAACTTTTTATTTGAGTGACTTTTGGCCCAATTTTCTCACACATCTGTGTAAGTTTAATCTTTCTTACAGTGATAATGCCTTTTCTGGGGGACAGGGCATCCCCTACCTATAGCTTTTGATGTCACTCATTATAGACACTGGTGTATCTGTAACGTGGCTAAACTAAGCATTTGCCATCACATGTTTGTTTGCATTTTGACCATTGGTAACCTGTATTACACTGATGTTAGATCACGTACAGTTGAGTGGTATGGAGAGGCTGCAGGAGTTGGTGCCTGGCTATTTGTTTTCTGGGATGAAAAGGGTGAATTAGTCAGCCTTTGAGCACTTTGGCCTGGCTACAATTTATAATTGAAGCACATGGAGTTAGAGAACTGGGATGCTAAATTTTGTGTGAATTAGAAAGCAGTTTAGTCATGGAATAGCTTAGCTGAAGATGATAGAAATTAAAACAGCAAAACTGTCCAAACTTAGAGCTAACTATAGAATACTGCCACTGCAAGTTCAGAGTAGACTGGTGGTCACACTCTGCCAACTACTGCTTGCTTACACTGCTTTGATGCTCTCTTGAGTTCTTTAGCAAATACAGCTATGTTGAGTTTGTAAGCTATGTATACCTAGAAATGTGGAAATATGTGAAGGAACAAAATCTGACTGTGCCTGGAACGTAATAAATTGAGCATTTTCTGAGTAGTGTCATCCCTGAAGCAGATGTGGTTCATGCATTATCTGTGGTGGTACAATCTGTGAGTTGTATTCAGTCACTACATTTGAGTTTTCATCTGTTTCTTTTGAGGTTTGTTTTTGTTTGTACAAGATTTACAAGAAATAAGGTGGTAAGTCTTGCACTTAGAATGGTTCCTGCCAAAAAGAAGCTATACTGAGAAATGTTTCTACAAGCAAAGTGTCAATTCTAATGAAAACTTCTTAACTTCTGAAATTTTCTGGCAGACATGTAAAACTGGGGGGGGGAGGAACACCACAGAATTTGTATTTCACCCTTGCTTAATGTCGGAGGGGATTTGGGGGAAATAAAGCAGAAAAATAAAAGGATAAAAATAATGAAAGTCAAATTGGAAAATAAAACGGGAGACAGGCCCAGAATAAATAGTCTTGTAACAAACATGAAATAAAGTATATTTCATATTAGTATTACCTGAGTCTTTCAACATGGAAATGCAGCAAAACCGTGCAGCGATTCCACCTATAGTAAAGCAGTCACTGGTAAGATAACCACATTCATTTTGCTGTTCAAGTGTCTGCAACATACGATTGGGACATAAACTGTAGCAAGAATGTAAATACTTCATGGTAGATATTAAGGAAAAAATGAGGAAAAAGTAAATTTCTTACCAAAAATCACTTCAGTGAGGTGGAATTAGGTTTATATGTAAACTAGTTTTAATGGCAAGTTTTTTTTAAAGCATTCATTTATATTTATTTTTAATCTATTTTTATGTGTGCAAATAAATTTTTAGATCATATGTATAGTTAGATATTGATATTTGAAAATCTTAGGCTGTCTTCTGAACTGATTCATGTAAACTTTATTCTGGAGTACAGTGAAAACTGGAATGTGTTTTTCCTAACTCTTTGTAAATAATTTCTTCTCTAAGTTATTTAATCTGAGTAAACACAGAGTCCGGATCTTTAAAACAAATTTCTTCTCCGTGTACACATGCAATATTGAGTTAGCTGAAGTAGCAGAATCATCTTTAAAGCTCTGTTTGATGACTTTCAGTTGATATTGGTAGCACAAGGGCAACTTAATTTTTTAACTCGCTTTTATAGTTATCACTGTTTTCACTGTTAGAGTTACTCCATGTGATATGTATTTGGTATTTATTTAAAAAAAAAAAAAAGTAGTTAACCATTAATCTAACTTCTGGTACACCTCATTTTCACTTGCTCTTTTCATATTCCTTATCTTAAATCTTCACCTTCCTGTATTGTCTCAGCTTATGTGCTGGCAACATCTTTCATAATCCAAATCTTCATGCCTTTTTCATTCCCTCCATCAGTGTTTTCATTTGCCTACACCTGGTTCTTTCTGGAGGTTCTGAAAACCTATTTGCTACCTTCCATTTCTCTTAATTTTACTGGCCTTGTGTAAAAAGGCTGCTTTGTCTTCCTTGGGGTAAATACAAAACCTGACTATGTTTAGGCATTTGTCCATCTGGTGATGCCTCTTTCTTCATCTAACAGTTCCAATTTGTTAGATTTTGAGAGTGAGCATCAGTACTTGGTATCAAAACTGTACCTTTTTTTTTTCCCCTCTGAAATCTTCTATTTTGGACTTTTTTTTTTCCACAAGGGGGAGCTGTGCTTATGTTTCATTGCTCTGTAATCCTTAAAGACATTTCAAACAAGATTATAATTCTTGCACCCTTGATTTATGTAACTTTCTACAATTTTAAGTTTAAAACTGTTTCAGATGATCAATTCTGAGTACTAGTAGTATAGGAACAAGTAGAATTTAATTTAAATTGAGCAAGTATTATGCCATGCTTTTTTATTATTATTATTGTTAAAAAAATAAAATAAAAAAAAAATACCGTAAGTTTCCAGTGGGGTAGTCTTATCTCTGCACGTAGATTTCATCTGCTTAGTGACAGGATGTTCACAGTGGATAATCAGATGTACAAATCTTTCAGGTGACTTTTATTTTTTTTGTCCAACGCTTTGGAAGTGACTAGGGGACTTCCTCATTTATAACCAACAGATGACTGCAGCCTAAAAATGAGAGCATCTTTAAATAGCAGATTTCATCTGCACCACAGCACAAACAAAATGTTTGCATGTACAGAACAGAAAAAGTGTTATTGACTTATTAGAAGTAGCAGTGACTGTAGAAATTGTACCAAATCACTTGCAGAAATATTTGTAATATTTCTCCCCATTCAAAAGAATTGCGCATCTTAAAATTGTAAATAGTTTTAAAATAACTACTTCTAATATACAGTATACTCTAAAGGGGAAAACAAACAAACAAACAAACAAACAAAAACCCTTTCTGAATGAATGATGTCTGTGTTTTAATTCCAGGTGCAGTTTTCCTGGTTATTTTTTGCAGGGGCAATCCCTGTATTTTTTTCGTTTTTCATTGCAACTCTTTTATGTCACTATAACAACTGGGATCCAGTGATGGTGGGAATCAGAAGAGTTTTTGCCTTTATTTGTAGAAAACATCGAATTCAGAGGTAGGACAGTCACAAAATATGATCCTATGTCTCCTTTCTGGTATTCTGTAATTTTTTGTAAGCCACAGTATACATGCTATATTTGTTTTCATCTAATTTTGTATTAAGATGACCTCCATGGCTGACTTTTTAGTTGTAGTAGTTGCCAATCCATTTATTAACCTATATAATGTTCAGAAAAGGGAAAGATTTGAAGTCTGTTTATTTCTTTTTAAATAAGTTTCCTAGTGGCTATCACACTTGATTATTTTTTCTTAATGCTTTTATAATAGTTACTGTATCCAAAGCATGCAGTGAAGAAGTGCTAACTTCATGAAGTGAAGGGGTTTTGTATATTTTTAATGGTGCAGTTCAAACCTCTATAGCACATTTAGTACTTATGAAATGAGTTGCTTTGATGCCAACATATTACTGTGTAATTTAAATAAATAAATATGTTTCTTTCAAGAATGCCAGAAGAAAGTGAGCAGTGTGAAAGTCTCATTCCTATGCATAGTGTTTCACAAGATGGGGATAGTTGCTGTTCATAGACAAAAGGTATGCTAATAAACAAATATGAAACAGTACGGTGAAAGGTGAGGATTCTATTTCATGATGGCATTCGTTACATCAGTACACATTTTTACAGAGCATACAGTTAATCTTGTTTTGAATTAATGGATAGAGTTTTAAAGAATATCTTCAAAATTCGTATTATTCTATACCAAACGTTATTCTTACTTTAATGTAGTTTTTGGCCAATGGTTTTGAAACGTAAAGTAGATTTTTACTTTAATGTTTACATTTTCTCAGTGTGGCTTTGTGGGGGGACAACATAAGACAGACAGTGGGGACAGGAGCAGGAAGAGGTAGGAGGATTTAGGTAATGTAAAAAGAAAGCACCTGTACCTTTGAAAAGTCTTACAGAAACTTAATTTCTCAAACGTTTAAAAAAAAAAAAAAAGTGATATTCATAAAGATGGATGCATGAAGATGGACTTAGTTTTTGACTGTCTTAGCCCCGTGCCTAGGGGCTGTAGTTTTCAAAGAATGTATGCATAATTTACATGATCAGGAGTGTATTTTTATTTTCTGATGTTGCTTAAACCTAATAATGAAATTAAAAATTACCATAAGAGTAATTTACGATGTCTTAAGCTTTGATGCACTAGCACTTCCTTTTGTTTATTAATAAGATGGAAACAAACACACACAGTGATTCCCTTTTGTAATTTTTAATTATGTAGCACTGGTAACTTTTTTTTTTTTTTCTTTTCCTTCTTAGTTTAAAAATGGAGTGATGCCTAGCGAAGAGACAATCTTCTGGAAAAGTCCCTAAGGAATCATGTTTCAGTGCCTATTCTGAATTTTTAGTAAAAATAAGAAGTTTTGGTTCTTGTGAAACATTAATGTTTTCCTCTCTCCTGCTTTCATCTGGTTTTATAAATGAACAAATTTACTACATGCATATCACTGTAGGGAGTCTTAGTCCATCTGAGCAACCAAACCTGCCTTACAACACTGAGCTGGTGAAGTTACTTGACAAAATCAAGAAAATGAATGCTGTTAAGTGATTTCTTTCTCTTTTTAACTCACAATTTTGTTAAATGCTGGACAATATTGTTTTTAAAAAATACTTTCAAATGCGTTATGTAAATAAGTTTGCAGGTTATCACGTCTTACAGGCTTTTTGATGAAAAGCTAAATAGATATGTTACCTGTAGTAGGTACAAATTAACTTTTTTATGTTGTATAGACTATTTGCATATTAATAGAAGAAAATAGTAAAGTAATTTATTAAGTGAATTCTTGTAATTATTGAGGCAGGATCTTTGTACGGTCCTGGAACACTACATATATATTGTTTTATCCCATTTTGAGAAGCCTTGTAATGGCAACGGGTGCCGATGTTTAAAAATCTTGTATTACCTAATGTTCTGGAATGTTTACAATTTTAGTGAATGATGCAATATTTCTAATGACAGTAGATTTGGGTGTACATTCTCAAAATCAGTGTTTGTTTTAAACAGACTGATTCTGTAACCCATCATTCCGAATGATCTCATACAGAAAACTGAATTTGAAAATTTTCATTAGTACAGCTGCCAGCTAAGAAACAGATCAAATTAATTGTTAAAGTTTTCAGTCAGTGGGTTGCACTATGAAAGATAAAGATAATTATATTGATTTTTTTTTTCCCAATTGCATTAATAAATTTATTCTAAAATTGATCGTTTTCCTTATAACCTGTATCTTCCTTCTACTGCGGCATTTTTCCTATTTAATTGTGAGAAGTTAGGAATAATTAAGTTCAGGGATATTTGACATAAATCAGTAACTTTCCCAACTTCTGGTTATAAGACACTTATATTTTAAAAAATAATAATAATTTTGTCTTTTGTATGATTTTGTTTTATTATAATGAATAAAGGACAGATTTTTAGCGAATAGTTTTCCACATAAGAAGTCTGTTAATAACATAGGGTATTCCCATATGCCTTCCAAGACCAGTTTTGGTGATTTGGTGACACAAATACTAGACTAGAGGGAATGCAAGAAAGTGACATGTTTAGTGATACAGTTACAAGGCTTGATTTAACCAGCAGCTAGAATGTAGAATTCTTTATGTAGAGAAGAGAAAAAGATACCCAGGAGAAATAGGTGAATCTGGGGACTGTTCTTGTTGACTATTGCACCTTTATAAAATTTTCCCTTCCAGTTCTTAATATTGGATGTCATTAAAAGTTGCAATTATCTGAGGCATCTCTTTAAGATGATGTAGTAAGTCTTTGGATACCTGAGATAGGATTTTTTTTTTTTTAAATAAACTAATTATTAATTTTTCTGTGGCATTTTCAGAAACTTTCCATTTCAATTCCAAAGCCCAGTAGTAGAGGGGTAGAAAATACAGTGTGTAAAACTAATGTTATATTTGACTTAGAATTTTCAGAGATTTCTTTGGTAAGAGGAGTTTACAGTAGTTTTTCTTCTAAATTAGCACAAATTAGAGGATGTTAGTTTCAGCTTTTCCAATAAATGTTGTTAAGGCTTACTGGCAATAAAAAAAAATTATGTCCGTTTTCTCCTAATTTTAACGTTTCAATGAGATCATGCTATATACTCAATACCATCCATTAACTACAAATTTAAAACTGTTCCTTTACACCATCTAATCAGTTACAGCTTCAGCAAACTAACCTTAGGAAAACTGAGTTTGCTTTTAAATGGGCAATTACAGTATTTTTAGCTGAGTATTTTAATAATGTCGTCCAAAATTGGTCACTGATAGGATTGGAGTGATAACACATGGTGGGCAATTGCTATCATATTTGTTCATGACTTAGAAGTGAAAGATCATCATTGTCTCGTCTGTATATGACGTCTGTTAAGTGGCATTGTTATGTTAGAGAGGTTTAGAAACTAAGTACTAGGAGAGTGGTGTTCTGTCTCTGACCCGGTCATCTTTCTGTTCAGCAGACTCAATGTTGGGGCCTTCCCACTACTTCTGTTTTTAACAAGAGATGTGTTAATCTTCTTTTTAAAGATACTTAATATTTTAATCTTATGTCACTAAGTAGCTAGAGCAGTCTTTTTGCATTAAATTACAGTTCTTTACAGAATAATAATAATAAAAAAAGGCAAACTATCCTTCCTGAACTGCCATGGATTTTTAAACAGTGGTGCCCCTGTGGTTACAAGAAATATACTGCAGTTTTATTTACTGAAGTTATGACATGTAACATCGTTCCTGCATTTAATAGAATGTGATGAGATTTTTCTATAAAATCTTGTGATTTTTAGTACAATAATATTTTATAAATATATCGTCTTATTTGAAATGTAAATTGCATAGTTCTCTAATGGGTGCTTGGTAAATGCACAAGAGATTTAGCTTTGATTCTCAGGTACCTCTGATGTAATGGTGACATGCTGTTTTTTTTCCTCATGACACAACTGGAATGTGAAGGCGCTCCCGTAAATGCTTTAACACTGTGTGCTAGCATAAATTGTCATTGTTCCTACTGTTTCATTTGGGAATGTCTTTATTCTGACTTATTTCTCACAGGAAGTACATACTTCAGATGCTTAAAGAATGATGATTTCCCATGCCTACAAAATGGAAAATGGGTACTGCGTGTATTGTTCTGTCAAACAGTTTAAGTAATTCCTACAGTCCTATGAGATAACCAAGAATTTCTTCCGTGTGTGATTTGAGCTTTTGAGTTGTTCAGTTTTTATATCTGGAGGAGGAAATGGCGATAACTTGCCAAATGCCACGTAGCATGTCTTAGCTTTTAGGGTTCTGGTGAGTCTTGTGTAGTTCAGCGTACTGTGTACTGTAACCCAGTACAAAGGAGAAAAACATCATGTAGAGATCTTTTTTTTTTTCAAGCTACTTTCTCTTAGGTTTCAGTCATGCCAAAAATGTGCTCACTGAGAGGGGCTGCTGTAGATGTAATACTGATTCAGCAAAGGTATGAAATACATGTGACACCACTACTCAGCAGTTAATTAGAAAGTATGGGGCACAAGAATGTCACTGAATTCACCAGAGGCCCCATATTTCTGTTGTCGAGCATGCGCTGCATCTGGCTTAGGCATTGCCTTTTTGCCCATAGAAATTGCTGTGGGGGACGTGGCTGATTCAGCTGAGAAGCTGCAAGGCTAAGGCACAGCCTGGTTATCTTACTGGGGGGGAGCAAAGGCTGAAGTATTTCACCACAGTAGGGCGTTGATCTGAGAAACCATGGTGCTGCATATGAGAGGTGACCCGGAATGCTGCTCTATGCATTGCGCACTGCCATGTAACATCAAAGAGCCTGTGAGTTGCTTTTCTTGGTGTGTGCTGTTGGAATACTCTCTTTCACTCTCCCCATTGTGCCTAGGTACTCCTATTTACTAATATGATTGCCTTAAATAAGGTGGTGATTTTTTCTTTTGTTAATTCTAAGTTCCATCTTTCATTGGGGTGAAAGTCATTCCTATTCCCTGCTAAAAAAAATCCTTCTATTTTAAGGAAACTAACTTGAGCTTAAGCTAAGGCTATCAGAGGAGGGGAAAAGTAGTTAAACTTGGTGTCTAAAATTTATGGCCATGCTTCCAAATTTCACATGAAGATAGGCCTCATTAAGGCAGATTGTGTGTTTGTAAATGAAGATATAGGAAGTGGCATGCTCAAAATTTGAGAAACGAGCTAGTGTTTAAAAACCATGTTGAGTTATATGGCTAACTATAGGGTAGTGATTTTTAATCAGTTTTCTGTATTTGGTCTAGGTTTTGCGTTAGTTACAGTTTCTGTTAGGATTGTCACAGGTAGTATCTGCAATGTAATAGCTATCTGCAATAGCATAGAAGTGTTGATGGCTCACTGACAGTTGCTATGCATGATTTTTTTTTCTTTTGAATCTAGGATTGATTAATGGTGTATTCTGTTTTATGTGGTTATTGCATGGCATGATTTCTCAGGGAAATGTGGATGATACCATGCATTGAATGAGCTGATAACTAATTCCTGCTTTTAAAATTGTTCCAAATTTTCAGGTTTCACGCAGACATCTCACATCACATGATTTTCATGTTGAATTTCCTCGTTTGTTAGGTGAATCACAATGATAATAGCATCTAAAGGTGGCTGTAAAATGTGCACTGCACAATACTTTGTTAGCTTTTGGACACACATCCATTCTAAATTGATTTTGCAATTTTTTTTTTTTTTTCCTATTTTATTGCACCATGTAAATTAATAGTTGCACTTTTGTTTTCAGAGCTGCACCTGAGGCACGAGAGTGACATTAACTTTCAGGGTTAGACAATGCTGTAGCAATACAAGGTCTGACTATGGGGTAGAGTCTTCTAACATAAATATATTTATTTTTATCATTAAATTTTTACAAAGTGTGTTCACTTTGGGGATATTTTTTGTTTGCTTTTCCAGTAAAGTTACTTTGGCTAGGCTGGGATTTTATCCAAAGCCCACCAGTATCATAGGCAGCATTAATAAACTAAAACTTTATTGAAATACTCTGCAGTCAGGTTGACCTTTTATGCCTTTGCAGTATTTCTGTCTGCAGCATACATCTGAAGTAGTTTGCTCTAGGACTTCAGTAATATAAAATTGAGGGATTTTGTGCTGGGAAAAATGGTAAACATACTGTAACTGATCACAGACTGTATTTCTCTATGGCTGACATGCAGCTTAATTATTTAGAAGGTGAATTTTTCTTGCTACATGATTTTTCTGTAAAATCATCAGTATAAGAGATGTTAACCACTTCACTTAGTGGTATACTTCCAGGAGAATATATTTTTTTTTTTTTGTCAATAGTGAGAATGTGAGCACAGTGATCATAGCCCTGAGGATCAGCTTCCCCTTGATGATTTCTGATTTGACATTTCCATTTACTTTGCAAAGAATATAACAGGACATTTCCCAGCTCGTTGAAACTTCTGTAATTATATTTTGATTACCCAGATTCTCTCTACTGCTATAAACCTAATATAAAACATGTAATTCTAACAGAAATGTAACCAGTCAGCTTTCTGTCTTCTCGCTCCCTCCTCGTTGATGTACTGCATCATTACATCTGGTGTTTGTAGGTAACCGGACTTTTTTGGGAATGCATGCCATGATGAGGAGTTCATCCAGACTTTAACCTAGTTGTCACTTCCTACTTTTAGAAGCATAAAAGGCTTTTCTCTGAGGATTCGGTAGAAAGCAGCTGTTCAGTTGAGCTACAGTTGATACTTAATAAAGTTGCATCCGATTTTCTTTTTTTTTAATGAACTTTTGATTTTTTATCAGGAAAGGTGCACAATTTGTTCACGTGTTCCACAAAAGGTTCATTGGAATGGCCTCAGAAAATAATACTGTGGGGATATTTGTATGACATATGGTTCTGAAGTTTTTCCATGGTTTATTTAAATTAAAAAAAAAAAAAAAAATCAAGCTGAGGAGAAAGTAGCCATATAGCAAAGAGCTAAATTTATGATATGCACATTACCATGTTTTCATTAAATATCCTTCAGTGTATTACTAATATTGTCAGCCCACAAGTCTGCTTTTCCTTGTCTGTTATAGGTGATGCTTCTCTTCTATATAAATCTGACCTTTTGCAAGTCAATTAAACTAGATCCCCTATCACAATGAGTGATTTCTAAAATATTTTAGAATCTCCTCCTTTTAGCCTTTAGCTAGAAAAACAACAGGGGCTTTCCAGTATCCCTTTCCTGTGGGAGAAGGAAAACAGAAAAAGAGTAAATACAATAATTTTTATTGAAAATAAATACAACTTACTGGGCAGCATATGGGATCAGCTGTAAAACCATCGAGGTAAATGCTTACATAGCACAACTATGTACAGGATGTGTTTAGGCAATAATTGTGCATTAAATTGATCTCTCCAGTCTTGATTTACTATAGAATGTACATATTTTAAGTCTCATAATTTTGTATTGAAGCTGAATGTTTAAGCCCCGTGACTGTAAGAATCATGGAAAAATATATTTAGGGAGGTAGGGTAAATGATAAGGATTTTCTTGGTTGCATTTTGGGATTCTTAGGGGTTTTTGTGTGTGAGAGAGTTGTTAAAAGTCTCACATACGATCCAGTTACAAATGAATGATCTGCCTATTAATCAAAAATCTTGAAACTGTTCACACAAAGCTCTTGTGAATGCTTATCCCCTTGCTTAAGTTGATGTTATCTCAATGGAATTAGTGTAAGAGGTGTGCACTATGGACTTCAGCATTGTACAATCGATCGAATCCTTGTAATGATTTAAAAACTTACTCAGATTTTTTAGGAATGAATATCAGTAAAACAAAACTGTACCTGAAACTTTTTGTTTAGATGTTTATACTGATTGATTTCTTAAACATCTAAAACTTCTGCATTAAAAGATGCACAAACCCAATAGTTAGTAGCTTTGGTCTTTTTGGCATTAAATTCTGTACTAAATTTCAGCTCTCTGTAATTTGAAGATAGTTCTGAATGTTTTTAAAGCAGAGACTGCTTTAGCTAAAACTTTAAACTGACAAAAGCTTCTGTTTGCATGAAGTTTGTGCTGTTCACTGATAATTCAGATGTTCTGAGAGCACAGATACTTGCAGGTATGCTTCCTTTGTGAAATACCTTTATGCATAACAGTTTAACCATTTTCCGTAGTGAGATCAGAACATGAATTGCTGATGAGTATTGCATTTGCACTTAAATACCTGATTTCAGAGTGTGTTAAACCTTGTCTATTTCTGACAAAAAACACAGCATTTTCATCTAATTTCCATTTAATGATAAGTATATTCATGCAGAGAAAAACATATAATCATGGCTTGATGCAGTGATTTATGCCAAGAAAACAGCAGGATAGCAGTAGTAACTCTGAAATGAAGATGCACATCTCTTAAGAAACTCTGGCTTCTTGCTCTTTGCTTCCCTCTGTTCTAAACAGGTGTCTCCACTATTCCCAATTTGTACAGCTGAAGCAAGGACCAGAACTTTTCCCCTTTGTTTTTTAAAAGTGAATGTTGACTTTTACCTGGAGTGTCTTTGTCCAATCACTTCATTTTCTGAGGGGATTCACTTCATTTTCTGAGGGGATTCATTTAAATGAGAACTATAGAATAAGTATTTTTTATTAAAATCAGATTTAAGCTATTAATTATTTTGAAATTCTCAATATGAATAGAGATCTAATGAATGGAAATTATAGGCCTATACTGCAAATACCAAATACTGCTTATATATTTTTAACAAAATCAGTATATATGTGATTATTTGAAACATGTATAAAGGTGAAAATGGGAAAATCATTCTTGTGTTGATAGATTTATAAATTGAAATTCTGAATATCCAATACCAAAACCCTATGAAAGGGCTAGTGAAAAGAAAATGTAATGTATTCTGATAAACAGCCTGTGTAATACAATCGCTGGGTGTGATGTTTTTGTTCTGTATTATATTTATTATATGTAAGTAAACAATAAAGATTATAAATCATATTTTCTTAACAGGAGTTAGTATTTGGTTGGGGTTAATGCTTAATGTACTTTATAACATCATTTAAACTCTGAGTGGTTGCTAAGGGTTGCTGCCTGGAGAGAGCAGCATAGTGGTGAAAAGGTCTTGAATTAGCCCCCTTAATTCCCCTCTTCCACTGCTAGAGGTGAGTCTCAGGATGTCTCACCTTACCCGAAGTCAGCTAGGATGCCAAAAGGTTACAACTTGGTCTCAGATTGGCCTGGTAATTAAGCAGTGAAGTATCCATTTTTAATCCATTTTCATGACTGTAGGTGGTTTAGCGTGCTCATATATGAAGTATAAAATACTCTGGAAGACTGTGTTTCATCAGCAGGGGGAGCTACTGTAGTAGCTATCCATCGTGTTCCTGAACTTCAGTGTCAGAAATGCCATAAACAGTAAAATGCACTTAACGTAGTTGTTTGTCATCCTTGATCCTTAACCGGTTAGAGTTAACCAGGACTGGACACCGGCCTTCTGTCATGCAGTTGAACTTTTAGTGTCTTTAATTATTACAAATCTCTTGGGGATCATAGACACCTAAATACTTACTAGAAAAATGAGAGAAAATATTTTGCTACCATAAGCTTTTGAGTTTTCTGAAATTTAGCTGAATTCTGTGCACTGATATAAGCAGTGTTGCTGCACAGGTGTAGCAGGAAGCAGAATTTGACGTAAAAACAAGAGGATACTTGCTGTGCCATATCAAAATCTGCAGATACTTAATATGACCCTACTGACAATGCAGATAGCAAATAAATGACTCCAAGTTTTATATCAGTGTTTCTTAGAAAACTGGTAAATGTAGGTACAAACACGCGCCAAATACAACTCACAATGTGGAGAAGGAAAAGAGTGTCACTGCTGCGTACAGATTTCTAAAATCTAATTACTTATAATAAGCAAGCATGATGTAATCAAAACAATTATTTTATGGAAGCTGCAATTACAGTGACTGCACTGTCTTGTGAATGTTTCATTACCAGGAAGAACTATTAACATTGAAAAATGGTTGGCCTTTTTTTTCCTTTCTTTTCTGTTTTATTTTTTTTTTTATTCTTTCTTTTAATAGGCTAATGAATTGTGGTGAGAAACATCTCTACTTCAAAAAGGACTTATAAAAAATCAATTGGCATTTTCACTTACGTAACAATTTATCCTTGATATCAAAAGGACAAGTATCATACGTCATTTTTTGGGGGGGGCAATCTTGTGTCTTTCAGCATTGGCAAGCAACTTTGAGAGATAGGAAATGTAGCAAACTTCTGAAGTCAAGATCAGTGCACTTCAGTATTTATTTATTTATTTATTTTTCCAAGCTAATTAACGTAGTTCATCTGATTGCCTGGCAAGCAACAGGAATTCTGGAGCTCAGGTTAAGAGCTCCATTAAAAATTTGTATTAAAATTTTCTATACACTTGCAAGGGGAGCTTGGCAATTACATGCCTTGCTCTTACTAGTGTCCTAACCGATGAGTCGATGTATTTTTATCCCACTAGGCTAGCAAGATCTCAACTGTTTTCTGTGGTGTCTTGGCACATCGTACATTTCTCTGTACAGTGGGATAAGCTAGCACAGGCTCGCTGGGTTGCTTTTCACTCTATGGGACATAACTTGTGAGCATATTCTCTTAATCTACTCTGTATTCTCTTCAGTTTTAGGAGATGCATTTCATGAAGCAGCCTTTTGCCAGAAGCTTAATGTCACTGCTAGGGGAGGTTTAAAGCTTCTGAGGTGTTTTATACTGTATTTCAAAGGTTTTTTTCTTCTATCAGTAGTATGTATGTGGGAGACCTTTTTTTGATTTTTATTTATGTCTGCAAACCAAGTATATCCAATTTATATTGATTAAAAAAAAAAAAAAAAGCCAGAACTTACAGTTTCCAAAGAACCCATGGTGTATCATCACGATGTGAACTCTCCTTCCTTTCTTCCCCTACTTCCTATCCCTAGTAAAAGCTTATGCAAAATAAAATCCATTTCTAGTTTGTGGGGTTGCAAGCTCTCAGGACTTATTTTTGGTAGGGTTATCCACTGTCTTAGAATTCACTGCAACATGAAGGTGTTCATATTATAAAGATTCCTTAATTACCAAAATTGGCTATTCTTTGTGGGAACCCTACAGTGCTGTATCATTTACTAGGCTTTGATTTAACTACTAGGATCATGCTGCCAATAACAATAACCCCGTGCTTCTACTACAAGTAGGTGTTTACACAAGGCAAGGTAAAGATGTATTCTGTCTGTAATAGTGTTCACATTCAGAAAGTTTTCCCAGAAGCTCATACGCCAGTAGATTTTTTTTTTATTTCTTAATCCAGTTTGTAAAAGACTTCAAATTATGTGCAGATAGCTTCTGTGGCTGGGAATGCCAGTTTGTGGTTGTACAAGCAAGCTGTGGTAGTGCCCCAAGGCAGGTTTCTGGCCATGGGACACGTGGTGGTCTGAGAAGAACGGAAGATGAGGAGAAGGTTTGATGTGAGAACCACTGAAAAATGGAGTTTTCTTATGCACGCCTTTCCTCAAGTCCTTCTTGCCCTTTTATATATTTCCTTACTCACAGAGTAATGTACAGAACACACTTTTCACCAACTGAGATCACATCACTAGTTTATAACATATATATATAAAATATTACGACAGTATATTAGTAATTTAACAACTGTATTTTGTTAAAAACATTTTGACACAAGTGCTGAATTTGCTTCCCTTCTTCATTGTTGAAAAAAGCTGATATGTCTGTCACTCTTCTGCATGTGACTTTTTCCCAGAATTTGCATATAATCAACCACCAGTGAATGGAAATGTGCCTCAACTTCTATAACTAGTCCTATTTAATTGCAAGTGGCTCATTCTTGTATGCAAAACTGCTTAAAAACGAGGTTGGATTCATTCTTCCTCACACAGGAGGGTGTCACCCAGAGTGAGCTTCAAGTGCAGGAAAAGAACTTCCTGAATAATGTGTTCATAGGATAGGGTAAAAGAAAAAGTCTCAAAGTATTTTTTGCGAGGAAGTGGTTATGGACTAAGCAAGTCTCAATTCTGAGATACTCATGTGCTGTTGGGACCAGCCTAAGCTGGAGAAGAAAAACAATAAAAGCAATGATCTACCACGAGCTGATGGAGAGACATGGGAAGGGAAAAAAGAGTCCTTCAGAACCAAGAGGAGTTCCAGTATGTAGGGTACAGCTGAGCTCTTGCAGAAGGAGGCAGCCTGAGATAAAGTTATTTCTTTCCTTATTCATTCCTTTTGTACTTGAGGGTAGGCTAAGGATTGGGGCTCACGGTAAAGCTCCAAGACAACACAAACAACACAATTTTGTGAGAATCTCAGCTGTTACATGAATAGTGAATAAATAAGCTTCAAATTCTCATGGATGAAAAATTCAAAACACCAAAAAACTTAAATGGCAGAAATAATTCATATTGAAACTAAATTTTTTGTTTAAATTGCCTTGAGCTGTCTAACTGCTACATAGGTTTGATGACACGGATTCATTCAGGAAATAATGCTAATATTGTATTGGTTCTTTGCCAAAGTAATTCCTCAAAATGCCTCGTCAATGCTTTTAATGATGTGTCTGTGCTTTCTGGTTCTGGTCTGCCAATCCATATCCTCCCTTTGCAGATGATTTTTAAAATTGCCACGTTTATGTCTCCCTTTATAAATTCTTTGTTTTTCCTTTTTTCCCCTCACAGCTTAAAAACAAAACAAAAAAAAAAAGTTGAATGTTAAATTGCTTGCAAGATGGGCACCGGAGGCATGCTTGCAGTATAATACAGAAGCACAAGTACAGAGGATTTGAGAATACCTGCTTTGACTATTTCTCCTGACAACACAACCGTACAAGGCATACAGTAGCCTTGAACTGTATCTTTAGAAAAGCTCTGAACAAAGCCTCTTGTTTTCACATAATAGTTGGAGCTTGTTGTTTTACGTTTAAAGAACTTTTTGCATAGCTTTGTTTTCAGGGGGTAATAGTTTAGACATAGGTTCTGTGTAAATGCAACACAAAATGGACTCCAAGGAAACTTTACAATCTTAAAGTAAATTTATTGGTGTTCCCTCTGATTTGGCACATACCAAAGGCTAGATCTTACATTGGGATGCTTTGAATATTGAGGGTGGACATGGTACTACTTCTTCCCCTTCCTCATCATTGTGGGTCATATTTGGGAAAGTCCCTTTGCTTTTCTGTGGTTTCAGTTTCTTCAGTTTCCCTTCCCTTAAATGTTAGTGATTATAGTTTTCTTCTCTGTGAGGTGAGAACATATTAATGGTGTTATCATAAGGCATTCTTAAGGAAGTAAGAACTACAGCTTTCAGCCTGAGCCCAGCAGCAGCATTGCTATGCTCATCCTCATATTCCCTTAAATCTCCTCAGTTCCCCTTGCCTTGCCTTACCTGGGCTACTTGGGCAATCAATCTGCTTCCAAAAGTCCTTAATCAGCCCTGCTGATTGTGTACCTGTACCATGCAAAGCCCTTGTTGCAATGGTGTTGCTGTACCAATGGCCTTATCCTCGTAGGAATCCACCTACTTAGCTGTTTTCGTAATCAAGAGAGAACTCACAGAGAACATGACAAAAGTGGGCCTGTCTATACATAATTATTCTGAGCTATTTTTTTAAAAGTACTGAAATAATTTTTATGCTCAGTGTCCCTTAGCCCAGACACAACTTGCAGCATCAAAACACCCAATGTCTGGGTATTTTTCTGTTCTAGAAAAATCTGCATATAATAATAATAATAAAAAAATCCCATAAGCAATATTATTTCATCACTCTACACCCACAACCTACTGAGACTAGATTTTTGCTTCCTCTGAGCCACCTCACTGCCTCTAAACCCGTTCATGTGCCTCTAAAAATGCTTCTGCTGCACTCCGCAAATCAGCAAGCTCAGGTTAGGTAGGAGAAATTCCTCCGCTGGTAAATGGACTGATTATAGTAGTACCCCGGTGTGGCTTTTGTCTGTTTTTTAATCACGTGTTAGTCCCACAAACCTACTGCATTTTTCTTCTCCTCATCTTTGTATGCACAAACATACCCCTTGGAGATAGTCTGGCTTCCAGAAGTCTGAAATGTGTGCCTGTTACAGAAGGGATAATTGCCAACATGTAAATTGTAGTTCTCTGAAGATACATCTCAAAAATAAACCCTTGGCCATGTACTCACCTTCCCACTGAGCTGAGATTTCTCTGCACTTTATGGGCTTTAAAAATAGGGTGTTCCTCTTTCTGTTCTTAATTTGCTGCTGTATTGGGAGATTTTTAAATTTATTTTTTTTAACTTTCTTTTGCAGACAAAGTGGGCTTTTGTAGAATTCAGGGTAGCTGAAATATCTCAGCAGGTGTGTTGTGAAACTCTGCTTGCTGTGAACACTAACTTACAACTTTGAGCTCAGCACCATCCCCCCTGAGTCTCTGTTCAGGTGAACAAAATCCCACTTTTTCCAATAACATTATGGGTTAGAACATCAGCTGGGACAAAAAAGCATTGCCCCATTTTTTTCAGTGGAGCTGTGCTAATTTACATCAAATAAGAACTTGATTTTGAAGGATAACCTGCAGCTGAGTCCCACAGTGGGTAAGTATCTGTCTAACAGGAGCTGCAACTGGGCTTCACAACATTAGGAGGGTTGGGCAGGCTCTGAGGGCTCCTGTCACAGACCCACAAGTGTGGGTATGGAGCTGTTGCAGTGCCATGAGGAATGAACTGGAAAAGCTGTCCAACAGGAGGCTGCCTTTGAGAGTTTATCCTTTCCCTGTGAGGAAATGACTTTCCCCATGCTGCTCCACAAGGGTGTCCTTCTCTGGCCTTGTCGCCGCAGCTGCGTGCCCACGGGCTCCTTTAGACGACGTGTTTTGCTTGTTGACATGAAAGTGGTTCTCAAGGACTGGCCAAAACATGACCTTGAAATTGTAATCTTATTAACAGAAGCTTGTATTGGTGGTGTTTCATTTGATCTACTTACACGTCTCTACAGACTTGCTTTGACATTGCCTTTGTCTCATCTGGACATTACAGCATGGCCTACATAATGCCTACTAAATTTATTTTACCACTGGCTTTAGCATAATACCATCCCATAGAGCAGGCATGCTGTGATCATCAACGTGACTGTGGAAATAAGCAGACATAATTGGAAAAACCTTGCTGAACTGGCTAGCTCGTACCTAGTGCATGTGCGCGCTCACAGGCCTGCGGCTTGGCTGGGCCTCGTGCCCTCATGGCTGCAGGTACGTACCCTCCTTGCAAGGTCTGCACCCACCGCCTTGTCTGGGGCACCACAGGTTTCCTTGGGTGCTCAGCTGGCTGAGAGATGTTTCTTGAGTCCATCTTGGCTCCACGCTGAAGGATTTTAAAGCTCAGGCTGAAAGTCGAGAGGCTGCCACTGTGCCCAAACCTGTGAGTCTGAACCTGGGTTCAGTCACGTCCTCTGCTGTGTTCTCTGGTTTAAAATTTAATTTACAAATGCGTATTCGATTTTAAAATTCAAAACCTCTTTCTGCAGGACATGATGTTGTCTTGCAAGCCAGACCTGAGGTGACTGAACCTGATTGCATTTTGTAAATTTTGATCAAATAAGTAGACTCTGAAAGAAAGCTAATGGCTCCAATTAAATAAGGATCATGATTTTTTTTTTTTCTGAGAGACCTTGACTTCCTTGTCCAAAAGCAACAACAGCTACTTTAGTAAAAGGCTTTAAAGTTATAAAAGGGGGAGCTGAAGGATCTCAGATACAAAATATTATATATAAAATAACCTAGCAATAACATACATTTTTATTTCTTTATTTCTGTAGTCCTTTTTCCACAGAAAGAATGTGTCCATCACATATGATAAGTCACATATGGTAGTATTAGCATTGGTGTAAACAATATCAAATGTTTTGCATAAAAAGTGGAAGTGAATTCATGGGCCAAACCTGCTGTTGCTCCAAAACTGATCTTTCTTCAAAGCTAAATAAAACAGACATACAGAATGGAACTGCAAAATGAAACATCTTGTCTAGAGTTAATTCTTGCTTGCAATCTCACTGCTGGAGAATTACAGGGCAGCACACAGCTTTACCAGCCTCTTGCAGACTGCAAGTTCATGAAGAGAGCCAGGCTGCCTTAAACAGCTGCTTTTAAAGCTTCTCTCCAGGCCCACAGCTGCCAAAGGCAGAGGCTTAGCAGCCTAAGCTGGACTCTCATTAGAGAAAAGGGATAACGGTAAGAGGAGTAGTCTCCAGAAAGAGAAGGAAACACATCAGGGAAAGGACAATACCAGAAATTCAAAGTCCACTTTCCTGGTTGTTTGTGGGTTTCTCAGGCTGCTGGAGGTAATATTTCTGATAGTTCCATCTTTCCTTCCATGCCTGGTCAGGGCTTCTTCAAATACCAGCGCCGTGACATGGCATCATACCATCTGAAGAGCTCTTCAGGTTGGGAAGTTAGGAGAAGGAGCAAAATTTTTTTTTTTTTTTTGAGTTCATCTTTACACATGTGCCTAATAAAAATCTTGTGTAGCTACTCCAAAAGGACTAACAAATAACTACCACCACTGTATTTTTGAAGAATTTATCTTTAACCTTGACACATTGTCTTTGTTCCACTGATTTTCATTATCCTTTTGCTTTCTATTTATAATCAGAACACAGTCCTTGGTATTTATTTGGATAAATTTAGTCCTAGTATTCTTTCTGTACGAAATGTTTAGACAACATTCGTCATGACTGGTGACTGGTGCTTTATGGGCCTTTGTCTGTGAAGTAGCACCAAAGCTTAGGCCCCGGTAGGCCCCAGCTGTGAAAGTGTACAAAGAAAGGAATTATAACCTGACTGAAGCTACTGAGAAAACACCTTCTTCAAAGGCAGGGATAAAAGAAGAGTATTTTGGGATATGCTGGACATCCATAAATATACATGCATATATTATGTCTTCTTATACACCGTCTTCAGAACTAAGCTGCTGTCTATTAAACGAGGCTACCATACCTGTTAAGTCCTCATGGGATTTATCCCCTTTTAGCTCCCATAATAGTGCCTGTTAGAAAATTGTGGAATCTGGGTAAATTTCTTACTCCTAGAAACTGTAATGTGTTCTGCAAAGGAATCTTATTCAGCTAGCCTCTGTGGTAATGTTACTCCAGGTAAATGTGTGAGCCAAATGAATTGTCAGGCATCAAGTAATGGGTATAAGCATGTTCACTCTCGTACAGCGTGAACTCCCCTTTTCTGTATTTTTAAGAATCTATACTAAGTATCACAATGGTCTTAATTGTTCGGTAGCTATTATGAGCCACCAAGATGAATGAGAAGCGCATTTCCTACAAATGAAATGTGGAAGGATTCTCTAGGCTGTATTAATGCTAATTCTTTACACTTTTTCGGAGCTTGAGCTTTAAGCACCACAACCGTGAAAAGATTGGACCAAATTGAGAAATGCATTTGGGCCATCGAGATGAAATTGTGAATTGGCATTTAATTGTGGAAAGTGATTCTGTAACAGGTCGTTTCAGATTTTTCAATTGGTGTGAGTCAGTGAGCTTTTATGGTAACAAAATTGCACAGTAGGCTTTAATTGTGCATAATTATTGCACTGCATGGTGCATAGTGCTATGTTCCAGGCATTCAACTGCATTCTGTTAAATTTTTTATTGAACTCTGTGAAGAAGTATACCTGATGGTATTTGATACATGCTTGTTTAATCTGCTCATCTTTTTGTCTTAGGAAAATGAAAACAATTATAATAGATATATATATTTTTTTCCCAGTTTTCAGATGACTAATTATACTGCATGGGCTATCTGCGAGCTTCTGCTAAAATTAACTGGAGTTTTATTTCTGATTTCAGCTGTAACAATCTTGTAATAGGTCTTTGGGGTTTAGGAGCATAACTTTAAATAATACAATGTTTGGGAGGTGAGCGTAGGGAGGGCTGTTTTTGTTTTGTTTTACATTCGTCTGTGCATTCTTCTGGCTGAGTGATACTTGGTGGACTTTCAGCTTGTTACTTCAGTAATCTGTAGCCTTTTCCAATTCAATTATTTTTCATTCCTGATCCATTTGCTGGATCTGACCAGTGCATCCAGATAGAACACAGCCTGTGGTACAGAATTAGGAAAATTTTATTACTTCCTCTATAAGTAAAACATTTTCATCTCTGTGGACCCAGTGACTACAAAATCCTGTTGTACTGTTTTTTTTCTTCCTCCTGCTAAGCTTTCAAGTCATCAGGACTGATCTGTTTCTTCCCCATCTTTTCACCAAAAATGGAGCCCAGGCCAGTACTCTTTTGTTGTCATGAATTTAGTATTACAGCTCTCGTTCATCAAAAGGCCTAATTATGATGCTTGTAGGATGTGACATTTCTGTGGCAAAACAGCTTTGGGTTTGGGACTTGTTTTTTTTTTTTTTGGGGGGGGGGGGGGGATGAAAAAATAGTCTGACATTTATTGTAATTACTCTACCAAAAGATTCTGTAGTTCTCTTTCCCTGCCGGGGATGAAAGTACTGTATAACAAACAGTAGCTCTTGCAGATCTCTTTCCTATCTGTATTGATGAAGGAGCTGTTGTTATAATGTAGATAACAAATCTTACAATAGTCCTCTTTCTTGTTAGCATCATCCAGCATGGCAAGTTCTGTAGCTGGCCTCAAAGAACAAGCTACAGGAAGAATGAATTTTGATTGCACTGCCGCAAAGTCTTTTTTTGTTCTCCTTGTAAAAATGAAGGAGCAGGAAGAGGCTTTTTTTTTTTTTTTTTTTTTTTTTTAATCATCTATTCTGTATTCCTCCAAGACATTCAGAAGAATATTGCTACACATGGGGGTAAGCCAGGCAGGATTTTTTTTTCCCCTTCCAGCCTAGTTACAATTTATACCTGGTGGTTCCTGTAATTCAAAGGGAACAAGTGAAAAATTCTCTAATTACTTTACTGTTCTTTCCCTAAGAATACGTGCATTCAGAAACAATGCAGGATTGTTGGCACCCCACCCTACTCCAAATTGTTGAATTTAACTGGGGAGATGAGTCCTGCTCCTAGCTTTTATTATTTCTGCTTCGCTGTTTATATCAATGGGAAGTAACTGTGCAAACACCAAGTCCTGTCTGACGCCTGCCTTCCCGTGGTGCTCTCAGGCAGAGCGCAGAGAGAACAGACACCTCTGTGGGAGGGTGAGGAGGGATAGTTGCTCAGAGGAACTGTGAAAGGAAACATTTGAACACTTTTTAAGACCCTTCTATTTTTTATAGGCACTAACTGTTAAGTGGGGTATGATCCGCAGTTAAATAAGGTCATTTTACAATATGGCAGGTTTAAATATTTATTTACTTCAAAATCCATTGCACTTCAATCAAGTGCAATGATAATCAAGTTGAGATAATCAACTCTTTGACAATGTGCCATAGAACTGCATCAACTGTAATGCTTCACTCAGATCTTTTTTTTTTTTTTTTTTTTTTTTATAGGTTCTTGTTTTATTTTTATTTTGTCTTGCTTTAGTTTTTAGTGGCAGGAGAAGGAATGAGCAAGACAAGAAAAGGAAGAAAATCTTACTGATTATCTTATTGCCTTAGAAGAGAATCTGGATGCAGTCCCAGATTATACATCTGCCCCTCTAATGTACATCTCAAATAATATTAATATCAAATCAGACATCTGTGCGCTAGATGTGTTCAGCTGCTTCCATGTGTGGTGGTGCTGCTGCATCTGCAGAGAACAGCCTGAGCTTCCTCCGGTGCTTAGCAAGGAACGGCGAGAGGAATGAGCAGCTTCCATGCTTGGGCTCACCGCCTGATTCAGAAAGGTCTGTTTGGCATTTCACTCTTCGTTTTTCATCCTTCTTGCTCTGACAGCCATAATAGTCTGTAGTTCACATCTGCAGTCAGGTTATGCTTCAGAATTACAGAAGTAATTAAAATAAAATGGGTTTCTCAGCATATCGCTAACTGGACAGAAGCTGGCACAAAGGTGATAGGTGATCAGGGCAGTCTTCCCATACAGAACTGAAGCTTGAAACGGAGAAAATAGCAATTGTCTGGCTTGCACCAGGTACTCAGACTTACTCCTCTAAATGTTCTTAGCCAGTTCTGATAAAGTAATTAAATTTACTTATATATTTCCAGCCTTTGAAAGAGAAGTGTAACTTTTTTGTAGTTTGGCTGAAGGGGCAGGCAGGGGCAGGATAGTGAAAAGTTTTACCATATTTATTTATTCATATAAATGTATTTATATTTTTGTACTTTTCTAATATTTCTAACTATAAACTAGTTACAGAGTGGAAAGATCTTTTGTGAAATAGCTGCATTTACAATGTAGAAAGAACACTGATATTCAACAAGTCCCTCCCTTCAGGTTCCTTTTCCAAAAGACTTCATTTACAGGTTGCCAGGTAACCAGAAGTCTTTGACTTTTAAATAATACTTTATACAGGTACAAAAACTGAGATTTTTCCAGAGCTGAAATGGCAAGGGCTATCTGAAATGAACAGTAGTCAAAGTAAATGCCTACAGAGCTGACCACTGCTATGCGCACACAGAAAAGTAAAAGAAGCAATTTGCTAAACTCTTCAGTGGCTGCATGGATCCAATTTCAAGTACAGACAGCATGTATTTTCCTACCTGATTATTAAATTCAATTTGTGTATTCTTACTTAAAGTCACATTACTGTTCATCAGGTAAACCATATTCTTCATCTCCTCCAGGAAGCCAGGTGTGTGCTGCTCCCAGTCCACTTTTGCTTCTCCACCAACTTGGTTGGGGTTTCTGCAGTGTGGAAGACAGGGATCAAAAAGATAGGGTAAAGAAAACTGTCTGTGTTATCATGAGCAGACAAATATCCATGGAGGACAAGGCAGCTCTTCTTCTGCCTTCATCTTAGAAGAAGGAGCCCAGTGCTGTGGATGATGCAGATTCACCCACTGAGCTGAGAGGAACACAGAGTGCCCCAAATAGAGGTTGGCCAGGGATCTGCCAGTGTCTCAGCCATCTGGAAGACTTTGGCTCAGTTACCTCTTAGGTAGCTCCCTTCTTTTATGGATCTAATCCAATATAAAACAAACATGCTTAATTACTGTCCTGTAAAGGCATCGGTGAGGAGATGATGATGATTTTAGCTGCAATCCCATGTAACTAAAGCCCCCAAGCCCTGACTGTGGGCAGGGGCGGGAGAGGCCAGGCTGGGGCTGCAGTCTGGGGAGCAGGATCGTTATGGGTCTCAAAAGCTGTTGATGCAGCCCAAAAGAGAGAAATTTTTGGTTCGCATCTTGCTGTGGTGAGTCCAAGAGGCAGGTCACCTGCCTCGGAGTGATTTCTAATGACTGCCTCTCTCTGATGCTTAGCACCAGGGCAGCAGTTGCAATACTGCCCTGCCAGCGGGGAGCTCCGAGACCACCACCTTGTTTCACACCCTGAGAGTCCCAGAGTGGCAGTGAGTTTCTGTTCTTTGACCAGCTTTGAGTTCAAGCTCTCCCCACTACAACATGTCCCCTTTCCCTTTAAAGTCTGCATTTTGAAAGTCATCCTCATACTGTGGTATACAGTGGAGGTCATTGTGAGATATCGTGAACATTCAAGCCAAATCAATTACACTTCCAGAGCTTCGTCATGGCCGCAATGTAGTGGAGCAACTTAATGAAATGTTTATGGCAATGATTGAAGTTCACAGTAATCTGAGAGTGTGCAAAGACAGCTGTAGGATAAGTTATACAGCTCAGCATTGAAACATGACCATGGTACAAAGTATATTGTTTGGAAATCTATTGTATTGTAGGACATGAAATCTACTTCTGCAATTTTTGCTTGAGAATTTACACTGACAACTTCTTTATCGTAAATGAGACACTTAAAGCCATCCTTTGGGCATTCCAGTCCAATCTGAGTACTTCAGGATCAAAACTGGTGCTGAAAACACAGCCTGTGTATCATTAAAAACAGACAGACTTTTTCTAGCAGAGTGTTTGTGTTGGCTATTCAGACAAGGTAAAACTGGTAACACATTTATTGTGTGTTTTGCTACATCTGTGCTCTGAAATTACAGCGTGAAGACTGCAGGTTTATTTCAGCTGAATCCCAAAGGCTTAATTCTTTCCTGTTGCAAAAGCAGACAACTGTACTTGTAAGCAGCCTAAAACAGGACAACGCAGAGAAAAGTCCTTCCACACAGTCACAGCAGTTCTTGGGTAGTAAGTTACCTATTTGTAACTCAAAATATAATTGTTTAGTTATATCAAACTACAAGATGTTCAGCAACACAAAGTAGAAATTTGGCCTCAGCCTGCTTTTCTCTTCATTCCTACAAAAAAAAAAAAAAAAAAAAAAAAAAAAAAAACCTACATCAAACTTGATACATCAGTTTGCAAAAATTGCAAATGGAAGTGATAGTGATTCATCTCTTTCAGATCCTGACTTCCTACTATTAATTCAGAAATAGTGAAAAGGTGTGGGGGAGCTGGAAAAGCTGATTTCCGTGGCTTTTTTCATTCATAATTCAGTCGGGGTTGGACCCAAACCTGTCAAAGAATTATCGCAGTTGATTGCAATAGGATTGTACTATCCATCCCTGTGCTACACGTGCAGAGAAAAGAAGAGCATAGAAATGATATACGAAAAGAAGAGCATAGAAATGATATACAGGCATGCAGTGCAATGGCATATCCCAGTCAAATCATAGCCAAATCTTTCAGACACTGCTCAAGCAAAATTTTTGTAGTGATCCAGAAATATTCAATGCAGTTTCTTGTTGGATACCACAGAAGGATGACTAAAACAAGTTTAAATTGGCAGATTTGGATGTCTTGCACTCCATAAAACTGTTTAAAGTTTTTTTAAATGTCATCTCGGGACTTGTGATGGTGTTTTTTTTTTTTTCATTGGCTTGTTTGTTTTTTGTTTGTTTGTTTTTGTTTTGTTCTGTTTTGATTGTTTGACTGTTTTCTTTTGTTTTAAACCATGAAGTGTGGGGTAGAGTAGCTAATGCAATAACATATTTCAAAAGCTTAAAAAAACTGACATGGGTAAGGAACCATACTCTTAGCCTTATGTCATTCCCGGGCAAAATAATGGGAAAGTTAATAAGGGATTAAAATGAGAGATATTCAAAGGACAGAAACATAACAAATGCTAATCAGCATAGTTTTTCTGAAAAATATAGCTTATCCAGCAAACCTGATTTCAAATGAGATTATAAATGTGTTGATAATAGTGGCTGTATAATGTTGATAAAATTTTCTCATATCCTGATGAAAAATTTTGCATTCTACAGCTTCAGTGAAACGTGCATTAAAAGTAAGCTAATGGATCAAAAATGAGATATCAATGGCAATTATTACAGAACTCTTACAGTGCTCTAGGGAGGTTGGTTCAGGAAATCAAACAAAATGTGGAAGAGAGACTGAGCAGCTAGGGCTAATCAAAGGTCTGCAGTCAGGCATCCCAGATGGGAATCAGAAAAGCTTGGATGTATTTCAAACAACATCTGAAACTACTGGACATTTTCATCACTAATCCAGCTGCAAATATATAAATTAAAGGCAGGGGCATGATGTAGGATGGGGTAGGGTATCCCACATTGCTGTACAGGTAATTTAATAATCTGAACCCACTCACAAATGCAACCAATGCAAAAGGACAAGCTGCAAAGTCCAGATGTGCAGCAGAAATAATTTCCTGGAAAACTCTAAAGATGTTTTAGGAGGTCAAATAAAATTCAAGGCAACTTGTTGACAGGATGCTGCAGCAGAAAAGAGGAGGAAGAAAGGCACACAAACTGAGGAACAGCTGATGGGACTAAGAAAGTGAGACCCTGACTTAAAAGGTGTAAAAAGTTGAACACCACGAAACAAGCAAACAAACAAACAAATGTGACTAGAGGGCTGGAGGTAGCACCTTGATATAAATGGAAGAAATAATCAGAAAGACCACACACAGATGATTGATTTATCTAGGTGACTGGAATAGATAATAGTTTTCTGAGGGCTATTTAATTAGAGTCACAAGAACTAGTGTCTGGAGGCAAAATCAAACAAGTTCAAATGTGAAACTGGACTTTCATTTTTAAGAAATGACAAAGAGAAATGTTGGTGTCTTCATCTCTTGAGGTCTGCAGGTTAAGATGGGAATATATGTTTTAGCCAAAGAGAAGCTAATGTACTTACTGCAGGCAATTGTCATGGGATCCAACTAACCTGTTCACTTCTGATCTTAAATTTAATGAACCTATGAGTGAAAAAGCAGAACTTTCATTGAAGACGGTTAAATTTTGCCTACAGAAGTAGTGCAGTGTAATTCCCATTTTTTGAAAATTGAACAAAGTTCCTGGTTCTGAATACAAATCCTGCCTTACAGTCCTGGTGTTCACACGCATCACAGAATTCTGGAACTATTTATTCCTCATTAGCACAGCAGTATTAATCCACAACACTGAAGGACGGGAAATATAATTTAGAGAAATCCTTACGGGAAGGATCTCATAGGAGAAAAAGCAATTGCAGTCTTTTGGCAGACTAGTAAGACAAATCATGGCATTCCAATGCAGTTATTTTTTAATGTTGCAAATACAGAACTCTGCAGGAGAGTTTTGATTTCCAAGGGGTGCTACAGGGCTAGAGAGTAATTATAATTTTTAACCTGTATGATATATAACCTGGTCTATGTGATTTTTGTCTTTTCTGTAAGTCTTTCCGATACTGTAACATGTTAGAGAATCACTGAACTGTTCAGTTCACTGTCTTGGGATTATTTTCTTTTATGCTTACTAGCAGTTTAACCTGTCAAAAACAATTATTAAGCAATTTGTAATATAGTAGACACATAAATGGTCTCAAAAAGCTTATGACAGAAGAAAGAAGAATGACAACAACAACAACAAAAAAAGAGCAACAACTTGCTAGAATTCCCATATTTGTAAAAATCCGTAATAATTTGTTTCACAAAGGTTAGAATACATGAAAAGTATTTGGAAGGTTAGAATATTTTGAAATCATCCATCTGGATTTTTGAGGGTTTCTCTGCTGAGATAAATGTTGCCGTCTCGTGCAACGGTCAGCTCTTCGCTGTGGCGCAGGAGCCGCCTTGCTCAGACAGCAGTCCTTGCAAAGAGCAGTGCCTTCAGCTGTGCGAACTGGGATCAAGTGGGGTTGTCGCTCCTGGTCAGCTCGTGACCGTATAAGACAGGAGTGCTCTTAACAAAAACCCTCAGGTTTGTACTGACTGAGCCAGGCTCACTGTGGAGAAGTACAGGGCCACGTCGGTATGGTGCTGATGCCGCAGAGGCAGGGCTTTCTTCCCCACTTCTCAGCATTTAAAAACTGAGCCAACCCCGCTGTCCACCCCATAGCACATACCAGGAGAAAGACAAAGAGCTTTATGGCTCAGGGAGAGAGGGAAATCCCTCTGCCCATATGAGTCATTTTCTACATTTCTGGTAGGGATTGTGGAGAGCACATTTCTCAAGGACGCATCCCAAGTCCCCAGGGAGGGACGTGCCTCCCCTCCAGAGAAGCTGGATCTGTCATCTCTCGCAGCTTAAAAGGAAGAGATGCAATGCCTTGGAAACAGCAGTCTCCATGAGCGATGCTGCAGTCAAAGTGGAAATGAAACAATGGTGCTTTACACAGCACAATCAGAAAAAGGGTACAGGCATGATACTATACTCCAAAATGTTTCAGTGTGGGAGGCAAATTATCTGTCAATAACAGCAAAGTGAACAAATAAAAGAGCTTGTATTTTCACTTAACAAAAGGAAATGGCTGTTTTGACCACATTTAGCACTTTCTCAGCTCCTTTTCACTGGGTTCATCCCATAGTGGTGCTAAAGACAAAATACTCACATTTAATGCACTTGCAGAGCAGCAGCATTCAGTCTGGGACTTCCTACAAATCCTGCCATCAGCCCAAAGCAGGAGAAAAACCTCAGCATCGCCTGCCAAGGGTGCCAGGCCTACAGCCAGAGAGGTAAGCGCCAAGTTTAAGAATCTCTTACTGCAAGTCTGTTGAGCATGGTCTAAAATGGAAGATAACAATTATTCTCTGACACCCACCAGATAACCCTGTTTATTTCTTGCTTTGCTTATTTCCTTTTGAAATTGTGAGTACAAACACCTCACCCAGGAGAGGAGAAGGTTCATGAAATGCAGCATCCTTCCCACTGACAGAACCATGGAGTTGTACAATGGTTTGGCTTGGAAGGGACCTTAAAGACCATCTAGTTCCAACCCACCTCCGTGGGCAGGGATCCTTCATGTTTTCTGTGTGAAAAAGCAGTCTTTGGCTCTGTCTCTTTAAGCACAGTCTTGTGTGCAGATGCTCTACCAAGCATTTCTCCTGGAGAAAACTGGTGTGCAGTTTGTTTTAAATCCTGCGTGGCTTCCAGAGCTGCACTGCAGCTGCAAAATTCCCGAGTCAACCATTCATTTGGAGACCTCTGTACAAGTTTCAAGCAGATTTCGCAAATTCATTTTTAAATATAACTTACACATAGACAAAACCCTAGACAGACTCTAAAACTTGCAACCACCTACACATAAAACACTTCCTAGGAGACCTTCCTGACTTAGCACCCTTTTAGGATTTCGATTCATGTTTTGCAGCCCCAGGAATCTTTCTTCCTAGACTGTCTTTTCTTCCTGTAGGTGGCACAGAAATCTGAGTAAAGACTTTGTAGTTTTACAAACTCCAGTTCCTTCTATCTAGGTACTATCTGGAGCTAACATCTGGAGAGACTATGTTTCTAGGATAGTGTCTTCTGATAATTTCTTCTCTTTATCAAATGTTTATTTAGGTCCAAACCAGGCAAAGTCCACCCTGGAAGAATTATTTCCTTTGGTCTAGAGCCAAATCTTTTATCTGTTTGAATGGATGTCCTGCAAAACTAATGACTCTTAAGCAGTCTGTATTGCTCGCCCTTTTCTGCATTCAGTGATTCTTCCTGATAGCTCTTAGGTCAAATTGAAGTTGAGACCGCATGCCACAATTACAAATAAATGTCACCCAACAGTTGGGCAATCGAAGTAACGTTCACAAAATGTGGCATTTATCATCTGATGTATACACAAAGATTGTATTTGTCTCACTTCTCCTCACATGCTCTCTCTACAGAGGGCTGTAGATATTGCAGCTGTTATTTGTGTTATAGCATCACAGAATGGTTTGGGTTGGAAGGGACCTTAAAGATCAAGTAGTTCCAACCCCCTGCCATGGGCAGGGACCCACAGAGAGCCCTTTTGTTGACAGAAGGAAATAGGTACTCCTAGGGCTGCAGGAATACTTTGCACATTTTCCTAAGACTGGCATTAATCAGGTTGTGGTTCCTTTGAGGAAGATCTTCATTGACACAAGGCAATCTTGGGGTGATAGTGTCAGATGTCAGGGTGGGCCTTGTGGCAGCAGGTTGGCATTTACAGCTGTTGGAAGCACATATTCTCCTAGCAGGAACAGTACACCAAAGAACAAGGATAAAAATATTGTCAAGAGGGGAGGAAATGAGGGGGAGAGAATTACAGATCCAGAAAGCAAAGAGAAAAAAGTGATAACTAAAATATTTTCACATTAACTTTATATAATTCATGCTTCAAAAACTACATAATAGCAGTTGGTTTGCTCCAGACAAAGGAGTTTCTGTATTTTTCCAAAATAGAAGAGCTCTGCTTACCCAGTATGGGAAGTCACCACAATTTATTGATCATATATTTGTACTGCGAGGTAGTTCTGTTTGTACCTGGACAACCACTTGGGCAGAATATGGTACCACATAAACACAGGTGAAAACACCATTAAAAAACAGTTTGGGATCCTATTTCCTATTTATTTCCATGTTCAGTTTCAAGATTTGGGTCTGTAGGACAGTGAGCAGCCATTTCCAGTGTCAGTCTTCAGCAGAAGAATTTCAGAAGTCAAGGAAGTTACACAGATGAAATAACACTGCCAAAGCAAGTGAGGAACACCCCCCACAGCCACTGTGCAGGGATAAAGTAAATAAACATGGCAAGCATCACAAATGCCTACTCCTGTGTAAATTCTGTGCTCTAAATTTAGAACAACTCACTTTCACATTTGTTTGTTTTAGATCTTTGCTTGACTTCGAGCTACCAATATAGTGCGAAATTGCCAAACAGCCCCGTTACACTGTTTATATTTGCTTCTGCATCTCAATGACAGCTAAAACGCAGTGAAGAAAAAGTGCAATCCTCCCAGTCAATACCCGGCGGGTATGGAAGTGTGTCGCTGCCACAGAGCTAATTTGGGACTCTGCTCAGTGCTGGTGGAGGGCAGCAGCTGCGCAGAGCTCCTGGGGACTGACGGGGAGCAGGGCACTGTCCAAACAGCCCCAACACGAGGTGGTGAGCCTTGATGAGCCTTCACTGCCTGTTGCTCCCGGGCCAGTGCCTCCACATTCCTGCACATGCTGTCCTCCAAAGCTTTCTCAGATTTTCCTGGCTGCTGTGTGCCTGGCAGAGGAGCAGCCCAGCATGCAGCAGCACGGATCTCCCGCCCAAGGAAGCCCCGGTGATAGGCACCAGCATGCGGAGGGCACAGATGAGAGCAGAAGCAACTGGAGCCTGGCATTTCAGCTGGGTAAATGGGGGCTCAGTGCTTCACAGACTCTGCAGTGATGGCATATCTGGGAGCTAAAACTTCTGAAATTCGCTTAGTGCTTTCTCTGAGAACAAAAAACGAAGCCTGTGTTGTGGCCAAATTGCAGCTCTGATGGATTCTGTGTGTTTTACTTAGAAACCCAGATGTGGCATCCCCTACACCTATAAATTGCTGTGTAATGTTAATTGCCTGCTCTACCCAGAGGTAGCCGCATCATTTCAGCAGTAGGTGAAGCAGTCCACTTTTTCTTACAAGCTATTTAAAATTAGTTTGGTTGAAATTCCTGCAAGAGAAGGAGCTATATAATGATAAAATACAATTTTCTGAAAGTGAGGTGTTGGTTATTTTGAGCTTTGGCATCATGTATGTGTTGTTAATGAGAAAGAACAAGGTGACAGAAGTACTCTTGCTGCGGTGACATGCTGCTAGGATTCTTTAGATGCAGGTCAAAAAGCCGTCATTAGCTTGCTTCAGGCTAAACCCCATCAGCTGAGTTTTGAAGAGAAGCAAAATGGTTCTGTAATAGCTCGGCTGGGCATAGGAGTGCAAGTGCTGATGATGACAAGGTAGCAAGCACAAGAAGGGAGAAAGAAACCATTTCTTTTGCTTCTCCTTGCAATAGTAAAGCTTAATATGGTTATAAAGAGAATTTTCAAGAGACCAAGAGTGAACCATCAACATTTTTAGATAATTCCTAGTTGGTTTGTTGGCAAACAAAGAAGAGAGTGTACTCTGAGTTGCATTTTTTTTATTTGCTTGTGATGACCATCTCCATAGGTTACTGACCTTGCAGATTCATAAAAAAAGTTATGGTGAAGTCAGGTTATCAGAAGGCACATTTCTGCAGAAGTTCTTTCTATCTGATATATTTAGGCAACATTCAGAGAGAGGTCTGAAGTTTTTTCCAGCGCAATGGCACAACAAGATCCAAAAGGATGAACCTCTATTAAAGGATGGATTGGAAGAATGAACTGTGTATAAGAAATTTTATTTGTCAGCTTAACAATATGGCATGGGGAACTAAGTATGTTCTTAAAAAGGAGCTTTGGCATGTATTTTGAAGCCATTGCCACCTATTTGGACAAGGCATTACAGAAGTTACAGGGAGAAAAATGAGATTTCACTCAGCATGCTGGGGATTGTGCCCCAAGGCTCATGGTGGTAATTTCTTGAACCAGATGTTGTGTTGTGGTGCCACTGTGCTGCAGATAAAGGGGAGTCCGAACGCGCTATTTCAGGAAATGTGTTCAGTATGGTCGATTCATGATTGTTGGGAGCTGGGCTTAGTCTATACGTGTAGTTTGTTTTTAAGTTACAGTTCTTTTGTCAATCCTGGGATATAAATAAACTCAGTTCCTCTGGTGCCTCATTCCCAAAGGATGCAAAAAGTATCAACTATCTCCAGTAGGAGACTTGCTTTTCCCAGTCCTTCTATTCATGCATCTCACCATTTGGGGACACAGCAGCTGGCCTTTTTTTTTTTTTTTCTTACCCCTTCTAACAGCTACAGCAGTGTCAAGGGAGGGAGAGGAGCAGACCTCTTACCTTACTCCAAAAGTGAAAAATTAACCCTTTCACTTTCTTGCCAGAGAAATGCACTCCCGCCTAATCACAGCAATCCACAGACATCCTAGTGCATTTGGTTTACTTTAGACAGTGACATATTTGAGGGAAGGCTTTGAACATCTTGAATGTCTTTAATTTACCAAGGTGATTGGAAAGCAGGTGGTGTATTGTTCAACAATTGAAGATACAACTTAGTACAATAAGTACGTGTTTTGCTGCTGTAAATGTATTTTAATTATTTTGAATTAACATCTGTTAAAACCACCAAGGCAACTAGTTAAGAGCTGTGTAAATACATTTTTTGCTTTGTAGACTGTTGCAAGTTTTTACCTGAAAATCCAGGTATCAGTGAGGTGGCTCAGGCATTGCACAGATTTTCTGTGTCTTGGATAAACCATTTAGTCTCACTGTCAACACTTTCTTCTCTTGTTGCTAGCCAATTTGTAAAATACACTGTAAGAAGTGAAGTGCTTTGATCTATTTATTTATATGGAGTGATTTGGAGCAGAGATCACTTTTACAGTGTATCCTGGAAGCATATTTGCAAACCCATTCTCTCCTCCAGATGAGCAAACGCTCACAATATGATCTTCCAAGAGGATGGCATTGCAGCAGATAACTCTGTACATAGCTAAATAAAAGATGGCAGCTTTCCATATGTCACCTTTCTAGAGGTAATCTAATTAGATGAGAATTAATTATGGATATGCAGGTTACACAGTGCATCCATTGCCCTGATTGCATAACCCAGTCTCTAAAGTTGTCAGAAGAAAAGGAGCCGAGCAGTTAACAGCATGGGAATTGTTAAGACTCTGTTGCCCAAGAATGAACTCTTTAGGAAATTAAAAAGTAATGCATTTCACAAATTACTTGTACTTACTTGTATTAGTAAGTACATCATAGACTTCCAAAGAAGGAGAATAGCATTCAAGAATAACTTACCAGAAGCATACAAAGGAATCTTAACAGTAAAGAAGAGGTTTGTTAGATATCAAGAAAACAGCAAGAAACCTTGAGTTAGTTGAATGCAGTCTTTAATTATTTATATTTTTAATGGAATATAATTTTAAAAACCAACATGAGCTGTCTCTGGCAAATTGATTTTTTAAAACATTTAATATCATTTGGGCTCCTCACTTTTATCTGTGTTATTTCTTCCTTTTATTCCTGCAACACTTTCCCCTCTGTCTGTGCAGATCAGAGTAGCTGTCTTCTGCAGAACAGCAATCTCATTTTGTTTACCTTGTGTTTCCAAGAGAATTGAACAAGCCCAGGATTCACCTCCTCTAAACAAATACTTGCAAGACAAAGGTATCTCAGCTATTCTAAGGACAAGAGGTTTGTTGAGATGGAGAACAGTAAAGACTAGCAAGGAAAAAAACTCAATGTGTTTTTATCTGAAAAAAAAAAAGTTAATCCTTTGCGCAGCCTCATTTTCTTTGCTTTTGAGATAGCTCTCCTTTTTCATTTAAGTTTTAGAGTTTTTCATCCAAAGGAAGCAAGAAACCGAGGTATTTTCTTTGTTCCTGTCAAGTAGCTCGAACAGTTTGAGAACAGAAACCAGTCAGAGCAGTGTGATTAGCGTAGCCAATTAGGGTGGATTTGCATATTCACAACACGGCTATCGAGAAATAATTCTGCAGAGATAATGCAAGCGTGGCAGCGCCTGTCTGCCAATCGGAGCACCCTGGCTCCCGTGCTGGATGGTAATTGAGAAATAACCGTGCAGTGATCCTGCAGATTGGGCACCCCGTGCCAATCCACACGCTGGCACTGCGCAGCTGGGGAAGAAAGTGCGTTTGCAAAGCAGTCGCTGTACGATACCCCTGCATGCTGGAAAAGGTTAATCTACACTCCATTTACATAAAATGCAACAGCATCTGTCAAATGAGTTGGTTCTTCTAAGATTATTTCCAGATTCAACTTGTGCTAGCTGCCACTTTTGGGGGCCCAACCTCACCAGGAGTCTGGGGGATGTGGCTTTTAATGAGGTGGCACGCGGCCGAGCCCTGAGTGTCCCGTGGCTCCTCCGTCCTTCAGTTCAGCCAGGTACAGGGTATGAGGTGCAGGTGAGCTTTGCACAATAGCCCAAAGGTCGAGCCATAAAACCCTGCTCGTTTTTGCCCCATCATCGGGGTGTTATCCAACAACCAGGCAAGAAAGCAAACGGCCTTGCAAGAAACCTTGTAGGTTCTGCTGGATAAAAGACCAGGGTGGCTGATCACAGCAGCTTTATTATCTCTGAAAGTGAAAAATCACCTTATATACTATAGTGACAACAATCTGTGCTCCCTCTCTGCATTCCTCTGGCTCCCACTGCTCTTCGGCTCATACCAGCAACCATGTTGCTGCAGGCATGTGGGTGAGCACAGGGCAGAGCCCCCTGCTGCCCCGTGCCCACATAATCTGCATCTTCAGGACACCGTTGTCTGATCCAGGGGCTGCCAAGTCCCTCCCTGCAGTGTGCAGCAGCCATGTGTGCTGATTTTAGAAAGACTGATGGTGATGTTTGTCCGCAGTACTCCTGACTTCTCTGGTGAGGGGGCTGAGGCCTTGATGTTGAGTCATGGCGGGGCAGCCCGAGGCCTTCTCTCAGGTACAGCTCCACAGGCCACGGGCACTTTCAGAGCTGCTAAGGGAAAGACAACACCACAAAAAAATGAGCTTGTGGGTACTCAGGGCTACGAGATATCAAGGGAAACTTCAAAAAAAAAAAACCCTAAAATTAGACCATTGCACAAATCATAAGATTATAACCTGGTATCATATCTACCAGGATAAAGACCATGAGCTCTCAACCTCTGTGCCACAAAGAGACATTAGGCACATCTAGTTGGGTAGAAATGTCTCCCTCAAGAAAGATATATATTTTATAATAACCCATGATAGGGATTTTATACCCATCTCAAGAATACTCACCACTGGTTTATCTACTCCACTAACTTACGTAAGATTTTTTTTTTTTTTGTAATGGCCTCCCTTTATGAATAACCACAATCATCTCTTTCCTTCCTATCCCCTTTGTGGCACAAGCTTTTTATTAGAAAGTTAATAAACTTTGTGTATGTTCTAAAGATAATATTGAAAACTGCAAAACTGTGTTCTGCATTTTATAATTGGTGTGGAAAAAAGGGGGAGATCTAATCCAATTGGGTCTTCTTTGCTCTCTTTTGCTCTCTCTCTCCTTTTTTCCCCTTTGATGGTAAGCAGCAAATTTTAATTAGCTTCATTTCCACAATTCAGTCATGCATATGTAATCTTTGTTCACACTTTTATAAAGTAAAATTAAGTGAAAGAAATTGGGTAATAATAGAAAGCTTGTCTGAGCAGAACAAATGTGAATTATCAAACATAAGGAGAGATGACTGGGAGTACAGGGCTTGAAGTTGTGCAAGGTTTGAGGTGTTTTTTTTTTTTTTTTTTTTTTTTTTTTTTTCTGAAATAGGACTGCATAAATAATGCATAGGAACAGGTGCTGATTATCCTGTTTTGGGCATCTTTTGTTCATTATGTACTTGGGCTGCTGAGGTACAGTGATAACCAGTGAATGTGAGGAGACTGCTTAATAACAGCTTTCTAATGTTTCTCTTTTATTACAAGCTGAAAGTGTCACATGAGCTTGTCTAGTTAATAAAAATCACTTTGTGAACCCACTGTTCTTAGATTTGGTATTGGAACAGATCACTGTATTGGGCCTCTCTTGATTATAGCTGCAAAAGCTGTTCTGCCGTTTTGCATTGTAATTTAAAGGTTTCCTAATCCATATACACACCCTCTAATTAAATGTTTCCAGGGGTTACCTTGGGAGCCTTCAGTGCTATGGTTTGAAACTAAAACTAAAGAGTGCATTAAATTCATTCTCCCTGGGGTGAGACACAGGAGAGGGAAGTCCATTTTCATCCCCTGCTACTCCTGATTATTAGAAAGCACCAGCATGGTTGGGACTGCTAACTTCACTATTTTTGTTATCTAACATGAGAAGATGGAAATTTAAAGGGAGACGATCAATATGTTTATATCTTGTTCAGCTTATCATTTCTGAAGAGATTCATCATCAGCAATGAAAAACCAGAACCTCCTGTTGACGTAAATGGATCCATGGCCACAGAAGCTGCACAACAAACACTGCTGCACCAGACACCGAGATCTTCACGAAAGGAAATTTAAAGTAGCAAAGCATGTTGGTGTCACCACATAGAGAAGTAAAGTTAATGGTTAATGGTTAATGTTAAACTCATGAGCAGATACTTTCTCTTCAGCGCCTGTGCACACACACTCAGCCTCACCCCACCAACCTAACAGGTCTCGGGGAAACACCTCTTTTTGTCCCTGAGAAGGAGCTCTTGTTACAGGAAGTGTTTCAGACTTGGGAGTTTCTTTTTTCTTTTTCTTTTCTCTCTAAGCGTGCTTTGCTATCAGTACATAGGGATAACCAAGATTTAGGTTAATGGTTAACAGACCAGTGATAACCACATAGAAACTCTGACTTCCTCCTGCTGTGGTCAGGACAGAAAACTGCCTTCACTCACAGAAGAGGCAAGAGCTGAAAGGAGTGCAGTTCACAGCGCAGAGGGCTGGAGTATGGCAGCTTTGCTACAGATTGGTAAGAGCTAAGACAGTTTCTCTCCCACTCAGATTACTGACTCAGCTGCTGTTGCTTACAAAACCCACAGGTGTGTCTAGTTGAGACACTTTCATTGTACCTGATTGTTCTGACCTGTGTGTCTTGGTGAAGAGGGCAAAGCGAGAAAGGATCTATTTTCTGTCATTTTGGACATCAGGGAGGCTCTTCTTCCCTCTTCATCGTCCCAGGGGCTGCTCATGGAAGGACAGACATCCTCTTCAGACTGTTTTCATCGCATTAACCACACTCATATCCCAGAGTTTGAGGTGTCTCATTGGATCAAGATCACTATGGCCTCTCTTGACATCTGCATCTTTGTAGCAGGCATCTTGGGCAACAGCATCACTATCAAGGCCACCAAGATTCTGCAGAAGAAAGGCTACTTGCAGAAGGAGGTCACGAATCACATGGTGAGCTTGGCCTGCTCAGACCTGCTGGTCATCCTGCTTGGCATGCCTGTGGAGTTCTTCAGCGCCATCTGGAGACCTTTCGGCACCCCAAATGGCAATGTGGCTTGCAAGCTCTACTGTTTCCTTTTTGAAGCCTGCAGTTATGCCACCGTGCTGCATGTGGCCACCCTTAGCTTTGAGAGGTACGTGGCTATTTGCCACCCCTTCAAGTTCAAGGCACTCTCTGGACCCCGCACAGTGAAGCTGCTCATCGCCTTTGTCTGGGTGACATCTGTCATCGTGGCTCTGCCCCTGCTCTTTGCCATGGGCACAGAATATCCCCTGGAAATCATCGAGGGCTACGAAAGTACGATGGGCTGCATGAAGCCAACTCCCAGGCACCAGTTACCCCCTACGGACAACATGACCATCTGTACCAGCCTCTCCTCCAAGTGGCCTGTTTTTCAGGCCAGCATCTTCACTGCTTTTGGTGTGTACATCATAGTGCTGGGGTGTGTCACCTTCATGTGCCACAGCATGATGAAGGCCCTGAAGATCCACAAGAAAGGAACTGTGGCGGTGAAGGGTGACCTAGGACACCAGGAGCAGTACCTAAGGAAAAGTGAGAGCTCGGAGGGCAAGAGCTCCAGGAGACAGATCACTCTATTCCTGGGTAAGATCCCTCTTCTACTCTGCCTCTTCTCCCCTGCCCCCTTCCCACAAAGGAAGGAAAACCAGAGGCCTGCATCTTGCCTCACCAAATTCCCCCCCCCCCAAATGGGGGATGTATGGTTTGACACTGGTCCGAGATGGAGAGGCATACTTTTGGTTGCAATGACATATTTAAGAAACCTGATTTCTTTGCATGTTTCTGACTATTTTTGTTGTTAGAACAGGTGGGAGGGAAGACAAAAGGAAAAATCCATTTACTGTCTAACATTTATGTTGCCTGATTATACTGCGTGTCTACGTGCAGCAATAGTGGTAACACGATGTTGCTGCTTGACCTTTGTGGTAGCAATAGCCACAGCTGCCTGGACATAAAGTAGCTCTACTTGCATGTCTTCCCATTAAATTACAAATACATGCATATTTAGTAAGGCCCTTAATAAGAGGGCAGACTGTCTTGCAAGATATAAAGCTTGTCCTGCTCTGAAGGCATGTCCCTGTTAACTGGGGATGCTCCCTGAAGTGCACTGATTTAGCTTTCCGTGGCTGTGTTGCATCCGAGCATTGAGGGAGCTGGGCTGGGCAGCTGATCTGGTCTTGCAAATTGCTGTTGCCCTTTTTGATTTTTTTCTCGGTTTTATTTGAAGGCCTATAACCTTGGAATTATGTTTGATTCTGATCTCTCTTGCCACATTTGTCAGACAAAAACTAATCAAGCTGTCATTTTACCAACTTGGACTCTTTCCAGGCAGTGATCCATGCAGTCTCCACATTTGTTGATGCTCTTAGAGGTACCCTTAATCATGTCCTGGCTGAATTACAGCTAGTTCTTGTTTTGTTGGGTTGCTTAATACGATACCGGGTATAATAAATGAACCATCTTGTGTAGGAATGCACAGCAGACCTAGGATTCCTGTGTTGATTTTTGATGCTCTGCTTGATATTGCAGAGGGGGAGCTGAAACTTGTGGATCTGCCCACTTCTAGAACTTTATGTTGATGGTGATGACTTGAGAATCCCTTGCTTCCTCAGCTAGTCCTGCTTCTGCCCTGGTCTGGGGTAGGGAAGGGTGTAGGGCAAGGAGTCCAGGGTGCAACCAGCACCTTTTCTGCTGCAGGTGTGGTGGAAACCTGTCAGACAAGGCCTGTGACTCAGGCGTGGGGACAGGCTGGAGCTGCGTGCTGTGCCCGCCGTCACCCTCCAGATGGGAGACGTGACGCTGCAGGCTGCACACAGCTCTTCCGCGTGCCCAGGGTGCACATCTGAAGAAGAAATCGTCTCCTCGCACAAGGCATCTATTAGTCAGGGACGAGAGCCCCCGTATCAGGATGATTAAAAGGGCTCTTGATACCTGAGTCCACCGAAAGTACTGACTTCTGGGCTGGAAGCTTAACAGCTGAAGCTAAATGCAGCATGTTGCACAGAGCTGAAAAAGGGATAAGGCTTTGCTCTTTAAGTTAAGTGCTACTGTGGGATCCTTAAATGTCTGTGGATCTCGCTCTCCTTGTAAATTATCACCCACAGCTACATTAAAGTCCAGTCTAAGATCCAAATCCTGTAGCAAGTTCTAGTCAGGTTGAGAGGTGAAGGTAAATTACTGCGGCTTTTCTTCCCCTCCTTGATTATTTTTCTTGCTTGCTGATAGTCTAGTGTGGAGTAGGGCAGACCCGTTGCTGCTTGCAGAAGTGTTAAAAAAAATAAATAAATGAAAGGACAAGTGAGTTGCTTTATCTTACGGGAATTTGCCACCGGTATCTGACGCTTTCTCTGCTCTCAGCTTTCTGGAGCCAGTAGACACTTCTGTGAATCCCCTGAAATGATTTCAGTGGCGTATTTTAAATGGCTCTTAATATGAGTCTTGCTAATTAACTTGGGTTGGGAAATAAATTAATAAACTGAAGAGGAAGAAACTGTGGCTTGCATCCCTGAGAACAATGCAAAGCAATTTAATTTGGAGATTTCATAAGAGTGATGCTTTAGGGCAGTTTTAACCCAGAAGAAATGAACATATAAATTGTTTACAAATTGCTGAATTTAAATATAGTGATTTTGAAGTCCTCTTTGTTTTTCATTTAACAGATGGGTCAAATTAAAACAAATATTTGCTCATTTACAACATATTTCACTTTTAATGTGAAATGTAAATGACAGCATATAGCAAGATGTCTTCAAACATCTAACAGCAATAAAAACAATTTAGCATTTTCTTCTTCTAGTTGTTAAAAGTGATAAGTTCTCCAAAACGGAGATTAAATTCATAAATCTCTTGACGATGAGAAAAAGCTAAGTGGAAAGAGACACAAGAAGGAACTGGTGCTTTTTTAGTGTCACGTTATTGTGAGGCACTGGAGAAAATTCATGAAAACAAATTGTAAATGTTGAAAGACTGTGTGCTGTGGGAGGCACTGGTGCTTGCAGGATGAGCCCCGGCCGGGCTGACACCACAGCTGGGGTGGAGGAGGAGGGGGACGAGGGGCTAAAAGAGGGGAGCACGTGGTACTGGGCAGGCTGAGCTCACGAGGGAAGGGGGGTTCTTCCAAGGGGGTGTCTGCAAGGGTCCAGTCCTTTGGTTTAAACCCTGGAGAGGCTGGTTTGGGTGTTGAGGTCCGTGGTGTAGGGATGTCTGACCCTCCTGTCTCTGCTGCCCTCACCATGCCTGTGGTGAACAGGAGAGACTGGTGCAGCAGTCGCTGTAATTCTGCACCGGGTGATGGAGAGGGAGCACTTCCAGGGGCTGTTCGGCTCAAATTTTGGTAGATTTGCCCCAGTGGGGGAATGCAGATTTGTCCCAGTGTTTTGGAGAAAATCAGTTCTGTTTTTTTAAACTGGGCTGTGCAGTGCTGCTCTTTCCAGGTTCTTTCCCATTATTGCTGTTGGTTTCGAGGAAGATATGATAGTACATGTAAGGAGGCTCTGCTTAATGCTCCTGCTCCTGAAATTAGGCATTTGGGGCTTCGGAAAGCCTGGGGCAAGCTTCCTGCAATCTCTGTGCATGTGATTTATTTGATCATCTTCTGAGTGAGGTGGTAAAACTCCAGTGCCTCCAGTGGCTCACCCCATCCATATGAGCAGGGCAGATCAGACTGGGTGACACGGTGTGGGTTTTCCATAGCTGTTAAAGCAGCTTTGCTCATGTTGGGACAGCAGATCTGTCTTCTACTGAAGGGCAGCATGGGTCTGCTTGAGTCTGGACTCTCCTCAACAGCAAGGAAAATATAGCTGGACTTAATTTTTGAGTGGCTTATGGCAGCACTTGATTATAGAAGTTTCTTCACCTCCAGCAGCAGAAACAGAATAGGTAAATGTGCTTCTGAAAATACTGGGCGGATGGCACTTTGATGAAATGCAAGTTTTTAATAGTATTTAAAGCCTCCTCGTTCTCAGCCCACCGTGACACTCTTGTCTTTGTGCTGGGACTGCGAAGGGCCAGACGGTGATGAGAGAGATACCTAAATGGTCACAGGATGATGCTGGGGCCCTCTGGCTGCTCCAACACTTGAGCTGAGCCACCTGCCCCCATCAGGGAGCTCTTGAGTCTTGGGGACTTCGGCTGGGTCACGGCAAAGAAAGGGAGGGAATGTGACAGAAGGGTCCTGCAAAAGGGAGACCCAGCTAGTGCAGTAATTATTAACGTTAGTAAAAGAGGGCACCACATAGCTGAATCTATGCTAGTTAAAAATCTTCAGGAATCATTAACTTAATTGCTAATCTCCAGCAGTCGTTAAGGGGAGCCATGTGGGACAAGGCCCTGTGCCAGTCGCCGCCGGGGCGCACCTCAGCGGCAACAGGTCCGTGCCAGCCGTGCGGGCCTCAGCTACTTCCCTCCTAGTCCGGTCACTGATATAAGGCTGCTTTTATGCAAAAGCACCTGTGTGCTTAGATCTGACTGGCCTGAACTTGTACTTAAAAATGAAGCGAGTTTTGACTGTCCCAGATGGAAAATTTACCACTTCTGAAGCTTCTGTGGTATTGCCCTTGCCAGCTTCAGTTTTGTGCTTCGGATGAAGGCTTTAATTATTTTGTATAAAGCAGTTTCGGGCCTACCATGGTAAATACATTGAAATTGAAAAGTCCTTTAGTGTTGCTATATGCACTGCTTTTCTTTGTTATGTGCTTCCAGCATGCCCTTCAGAGCAGCGCTCCCCTCTCTGTGCAGCAGAGGGGCTGCAAGGTGCTGGGGGCACTTCGCCACCTGCCCGCCAGCATCCTGGCATGCTTTTCTGTCTCCTGGCCACCACGAGATGTCCAGCCATCCCACCACTCTCTTCCAGAAGAGGGAAGGATCAGAGTAATCCAGCTGCTATGAAATTGTTGCACAGATCATAACCAGTGGCAGGGTCTCTGTCTGAGAAAGGCAGTGTCGTGGCTTTTCCTTTTGTCAAATACTTTAATATGTTTGTCAGATACACAGAGTGTCAGCTTGAAGAAGGTAGCAGTGTTGGTTTCGTGTGTTGTGGTACGGTACAGGTAGCTTCTGGTCTGTTTTATGGAGTAAAAGAAATTAGAGGCTTTGCTGAGACTCTGGTGAGTTCCACAGAAGGAAAGGCAGTCCCTCCCGCTAAATCCAAATACAATGAGCAAAGACTGGAAAAGCTAGAGGTGGTGGCTGTTAAAATGATGGGAGGCTATTCTATCACAACCCCAAATGCCACTACAAACACCATGGACACAACTGAGCCTGGCCATAAGCTAAAGATAGATAAAACATTGAGTCAGAAATTAAAAAGATCTCTTGAAACTTGAGCTGGATCACTGTTTTTCCCCCCTGATATACTACTGCTGGCAGATTAATATTTTGCTCAGAATAAAGGTATTGTGTGTAGAAATAGCCTTTCCAAAGATCACTAAGGAAATGTATTCTGCAAGGCACTTGGCAATTGGATTTTCAGGAGGACAAATTACTTCAAGTACTCTGCAAAAAATACATGGTTGTCATCTAGAGATGACTCAGGCACTGCATAGCTTGACAGTGGTAGGACTTTTGTTACAGGAAAATTAGATGCTTCTTCGTAGGCTGGAAATTGGCTTGTTTTTTTTTCCTTACTGAAAAAGGTAAAACTTGGTAGAACAAAAATTGAAAGAATAACCTAATTGATTAGATTCCAGAAGAACACAGCTCCAGCCCATGTTCTTTAAACTCAGCTTCATCGACTCCTCTTGGTTCATTTCTTTAATCATTCCACTCAGCTGCCTTTCTTCAGAGACTTTGTTGGAGAGGTGCCTGAAGATAAATATATTGTAGGCTGGATATGATTTTCATCTATGTGTTTTATACGGTGTCTTCATCTATATATTTCCCTGAGCAGGGCTTCGAAGTGCACAAGACAAGCAGGAGACTGCATGCTCTGCAATGAGTAGCAGGGGCTGAGCAGGGGGCATGAAACACCTGGACCCAGAGACCAGGGGCTGATTATTCAGCCGAATGAGACACCCGCCCCTGCCACCAGTAAGATTTTTCCTTTAGGTGTTGCTTTCTAGAAGAGAGATCAAAGAAAGGGATTTACTTGGTGGTGTTCAGGAAATTTTGCTTTCCTCTTTTCTGCAAAAGTATTAACCTGGTGTCAACAGCAAAACTAATCAATGCTAGCGAACACTGGTAGCACAAAACTGAAGCTCAGCAATTCAGCAGATGACAATGGAAAGACTGCATCCAGGGATCTCAGCTTCTAGGGGCAATTGTGTACAGCCAGCCTCCTCTGATGAGCTGTGGGACTTTTGTTGTTTCAAACAAAAACAAAAACAAAAAAAAAAAAAAAACAAAAAACAAAACAAAAAAAAAAAACACACCCCAACAACAACAAAACATAGCCACAGTAAAATACACTCAAGGCAAACTTCTGAAGTCCAGGTATCTATATATTTTCCGTTTTTCCACAATGCAATTTAAAAATGAACATAAGCAAAAACAGCATAATTTTCTTCTCTATTGTAGAGAAAGCAATTTATCTACTACTGCTTTTAACTGGACTCATGTACTAGGAGATGGTGCTTTTGGCTTAAATAGACAGTCTTCCTTTTCTCCTACTCAGAGGGATGGCAAAATGGTGCAGAGAGAAAAAGAATGTAAGAATAGGGACTAATTGAGGCCAGTACCCCCAGGGTATTTAAGACTTTTGTAGTTTTAATGGAAAAATCAATGCGTGATTACACTTTGCATTAGAGTACTTAAAAATTGCTTGAAAGTGAAGTCTGCAGCTTTAAAAACAACCTAACCCTGAAAATACTACACTTGGAGAAGCAAACTCACTACCAGTGTAATCCACATCATTCTTGATGTGTGCTGTCCTCGCAGATGCGGTCTCCATGCACACACAACTACTGTCTTTGCTTCTGTGCATCCCATCTCCCTTCCATTTGTGTATCTTCTCCCCATACCTTTCAGCCCTTGTGTTTTCCAGCACCCCTAGGTATACACTAGGAGAAGGAAGGTGGGAAGTGCAGGTATCATCCCTCAAGAAACAGGGAGGAGGCTGCTGCATTTGGGGAGATGAGATCGGGCTGTGTCATTTCAGCTCTGAAAAACCCATCCTGGCTCATGGCAAACCCGCTCTAGGGCATGTTTTCTCACAAGTCAAAAGCCTGGGAGCTGTCTCTTTCTCCAAAGAACAGAAAAGAAAGCAAGAAGATTTATTTCCATCAAAGTGGAGAAATATAGACGTTGATCCAGGTATGAAATGAATTGAGGGAGATTGTTCTCAGCTAAAAATCAGCACCCCTACTTTGGGAAACCCTGTCCTATTGATCCTGGTTGACTGCCCTCATTCTTTGGTCAAGAGACTATTTTCTTAAGCATTAATTTTCCACTTTCTGTTTTCTTGCTATCTCTTCTGAGCCAGACACCATCTCAAACACAGATTGCTCTTCAGACTTCCCAGTTTTAGTAAATGGGTCTCATTTGTGGCAAGTTCACACATGATTTATTGAAGTCTTCACCTGTGAAAATTAAATGCATTATCTATTCCTCTATTGTTTCATATTCCAATTATACCACATTTCGCAAAATTAAATCTTTTGTTTTCCTAGCTGATGTTAAGACCATTATCTTTAAACAATGATTGCTAGCCTGTGAATTTTAATAGAAGACAATTTTAATTTCTGAGCATTTATTAGTAATATGAAGCTTTCAATTTTATCCTACATAACTTCTTGATTTCCTAAAGGCAAAATTTGTATTAGAAACTGAGAACTGATGAACTGCCAACCAACAGGTTAAAGATTATTTTTGTCTCTTTCCTTGTTACAAGTGAGTTCCTAAGCCTATAATTTCACTGGATAGGTAGCAAAATTGAAAAACGAATACGATGGAATTTCCACAGAAGATAAACAGTTAAGATTTCGACTTATGGTTGGCACACATTGTAGCACCTTCTTTGCCTTTTTTGAGGGCATCGTGTGTTTGTACTGGTAGATGTAAGTCTTATGCTTAAGTGAGAAAGCAATTATTCTCTGAACTCTGTTGCAGATGTATGAGTAATATCAAGGCCAAACCTTTATGGATTAAATGAGTTTGCCAAAAGCCTCTTCATTGTATAAATACTAACTTACAAGGATTGGTGAAACTGAGAAAGAGGTCCAGTATTGATATGAGCTAACTTTCCCTTGCTTCTCCTTAAGTTGTTTCCATTCTCTTGCTTGTTATATTTAATTGTCTCTTACAAGCAGTTATCATATTTGTTTCTATGAATTTTTAAAGAAGGTATTCAAGTTGGAAGTGCAGTTGATGGGGTTAGAGTTGAGGGTCTCTCTGAAACCAGCTGTCTGCTTGTTAGGGAGACGTGCAGAGGGAGAGAGAGTTGTATGAGCACTCAAACAACACTTGACATCCACCTGCAAACAGGTGCACATACATAATAATTACCAGGAAACTCAATTATACTCATGTGTGTAAAGAACCCCAGACACAAAGGTGTATTAGAGAAGACAAAATTGCTTAGTTATCTATACTGGTCCTCACCCAGCATAAATGGCTTTCTCTCCTCATGTTTTATTAGGTAGCATCTGCACAGGTATTCAAGAAGCCCTTCTGCTCCAATCTGTTGTTGAACCCTGCAAAAGAGCTTCTCAGATACAGCCCTTTTTGGAGGGGAAACTAAATATTTTGTCCCTATTCATATAATATTTATGCAAGGCTGCTTTGTTTTTACTCTGCCATATAATATTGCCAGGTTGTTTTTTGTTGAATGCAATGATTATCTTGTGTAGCTCAAGGAGGGGCTGCCTTCAGCTCACCCTTGTTTTGGTGCTGTATCTAACAGGGTGCTGCTGAAGGTGATTTTGATTTGAAGGAATGTTAGGAGACTGTCCTGATTGCTCCTTCCTAGATAAATCTGTTGAGTTCAGTATATGTGTACTCCTTAAAGTACAGTAACTACAACTATTTGAGCGCTTCTTCCATGAAGTGTAAAATTTGAATTGTGGAATTTATAGTCATGGAGACCAAATGTAAAAGTGGGCTCCAAAAGGGATTAAATATAACCTTGAAGGATAGTGCTGTCAAGAACAAGATACAGTCTCTACTTTGGAAAGTCCTCGTGGTGCTGAGTGCCAGAAACTTGGTGTGAATAGTACAGGAAAATCCCTCTTGCTTGTTCCTTCTCCCACAGATGCCAATGTGGGATTATCACAAAGAGAAGGGAGTTGCCAGATGAGTGCTAGGTCTGTCCCTGTATGTCTGCCCTGAAACTTTCTGTATATGCCAAAATTGTCAATTAATCAGTGGCTGCCTTCAGACAGGAAGAATATATGCTTTTTAAGATGGTGGAAAAAGGAATTTGGCTGAACAAGAAAAAATTGAAATGCTCTCCCTAAAACTTTTGTCATTTTTCCTACACACTCTTAGACCATAAACTTGTAAAGAAAAAATTCTATACATTACTGGGGTGCATTTAATTTTAATCTAGAGGAGTTAAAATGTGTCTCTTTTGATGAGCTCCAGTATTTGCTGATTTTTTTCTTCCTGTGCCTCACATTATGTTTCTGCAGTAAAGAAAACTTTTGGGCTCCCTGATTTCCAAACGAAAACTCACCTTAAATTTGTCCCTAAAAGGTGTTAAGAATTAAGGTGTTCAAGAACCGAATCTCAAGGGAATGCTTAAGGATAGCTATAGAAGAAAAGCTCTTCAAGCTGCTGTAACTGGGCCAATGATCAGAATTAAGCCTTTAAGGTGACGAAAGATTGCAGTACTGCAGCAATAACGTACAGAGAGATTCAAACAGTCTTTGCTGTGGGTGCAACTTTAACATGCCACATTTCTGACCATTAGATAAGAACTAACGTTGTGTGGTGAAGGACAAAGTCAAAAGAGGGCCTGCTGGACAAGTGGAATTGTTTGCCCTTGCCCTGTAGATAGTGAGAGCCTTCTGACTTTGTATCACAAGCTCATTCAACAGATCAGAAACCCAGGTCTAAAACGGCTGGATTGGGTTGTGTCAGAGGTATTCAAAAGATGGTATCTGAGTAATCTTTTTGTCGTGAAAGCCTGAATACTTAAATTTTAGTGGTAATAATATTGATATCAACTCCTGCCTAGATTTGTAAAGGCTTCTGTTGGTATTTGCAGGCCTACACATACCTTTGAAAACTCGGACACTGGTTCTGGGGCAGGAACTTTGGTACTGAAATGTAATGGGTTAAAATATATTCTTGTTTAAACTCGAACTTTTGACAAAATGTGATGTCTAACTACCCGCATCGAGGCTGGAGAATAGGGCTACTAAGATGACTGGGGAATGTGGAGATGAACCTTAATGGAAGCTAAAATTAGGTTATCTTGTTTAATGTAGCAAAACTAAGAATATGTCTAGCTTTGAGTTGTCTATAAGCACATTGGGGCAGTGAGTACTGAGGAAAGAGGAAGATCTGGTTTGTACCCTGACCTGAAAATCTTGCAAGACTGACTCAGGAACAGCCATCAGTGCAGTTACTCCAGGACAATCAATCTGACCTCATGGTGCAACCAGTTAAGCATAGCAGTCTTGCTGTGCATCTTCAGAAACAGCCGGACCTGTTAAAGTTAGGCCTTATGTCAAGGAGTTTGCAGTCACCCTTCTCTCAGCTGTGGAGCCAGGGACCTTCCCTCCAGCATGCACGAGTCTTCCCCTCCAGCTCAGAGACTGTCTCAAAGTCATAGTACCCTTGATTAACTTTGAATTTATGGAGCTCTAAATCCATGCTGAGTATGGATTTGCTAATTTGGTCTATAAGGAGAGTAACCTGCAATAGGATGGCTGGAAGAGAGAGTTCTTCTGAAACCGCTGCCTGCTCATCTGGTGAGTACGAGGGACCATCGGAGATGCCTCTGAGCAAAGCCAGAGCAGATCTCACCTCTCTGTCCCTGTGGGGGTTTGGGACCGTGTACCTCATCTGTCTTTCAATGCTTCTCTTGTGCCCTTTCTTAAAGGACTTTCCCCACCTACTGTACTTGGAGGCAGCCGTGGGAGTTCACTGTTAAATGTGAATGTCTAGAGAGATAGGAACTTTCCACTGTCGTGATTCCCTTCACTTTTCCTATTCCCACTTCCATGCACGTCTGCTGAATTCTAAGAAGCTTTTTGATAGCAACTTGAAATTCAAATGTCCCTTTTCTTTTTGTCTTCTGGTCCAAGCCAACATTTAAATGCATTCCTTTCTATTATAAAGAGCATATTGACAATTTAGGAAACACTGTCCTGCAGTACAAATGCTCTGATATTACAAAATATTACCATGTTCTCTGCATTGATCTAAATGATGGCGTTGGCACAAGAACTAATAGGTCTACAGGGGCCATGAATGAGCACAGGCAGAAATGAGAAAATTTCTAATCATGAGAAGGACGTGTTCAGGGACAACCTTCCAACTGGAGAGCTGGACCGAACTAGTTCAGTTTCTGGGGCAGAGAACATGCTGATTTCTGCAAGTCTGTGGTTTGGATGCCCATGCCTGGAGGTAAGGGATGTCTGGTTGCGAAGCCCAGGCCTCTGGTGGGTTGGAAGGAGGAGGTTATGATTGTTACTCTGTGGTGTGGCACTGACTCAGCATCCTGCTCTAGGAAGGTGCTGAACTTGGAAAGGTGCAGCAAGCAAATGTTCATAAGGTTCAACATTTTCTTGGCAAGTACCTGCTGGCAAACTCAGACTTTCAGAAATCTGGCCTGGGACCGCACAGCATGGTGCACACACGGGTTCCCGTTGTAAATGAAGGATCTATTTCCTGCACGTTGGGGTCTCTGAGTATCAGGGCATCTCCTTTGCTTTCCTCCCCCCCTGCCTGCATGCCCTCTGTACCAGCCTGCCTCGATATCCTCCTCCACCACCAGCGTGCCCATTAGTCCCGGTGTGCCTGGTGACTGGCATTTGAAAACCTGCCTCCGAGTGCCTTTCTCCGAGAGAGAATTGCTTTAACCTTATCAAATGGAAGTGAAATTTAAAATGACTTCACGTTTATTTACTGACAGGCAGGAATGTCCTCTAAATCGACTGTCACAGCACGAACGCAGTGCGGCAGGACCGCATCATAACCTCTTGTTGGCCTTCAATCAGTGTTAAATTTGGGGAGTGGGGATATTATTTCGGCCTCCCTGGGTGTACGGATAGCGTTCTCATTTTGAAGTTTTATACAACGAAGTTATATTTGATATTTGCATAATTCAAATAGATGAAATCCTCAAACAGGCACAGAAGACTTGATTTCATTAACTTGGGATGCAGCCATTCCCATCTCTCATGCATATGGCAAATACCTTTCCTGTAAGTATACTTTAAAGATTCATTTCTTTCTCTAATCAAGTGGTGAAATCCTACTCACGGGAACCAGAATTGATTTCTTTTCCCTTCAGACTGAATGGCACAGACCTTATTTGGGTTAACTTCTGTCGTGAAAGGTAAGGTTAACCCTTCTGTGTGCCGAGAATCAGCCAATTGAGTTCCCGTTTGCTGCTCCAACACCCTGCAAATGTACACGGTGCAGTTGTCCTGCAAATGTAGCTGTCAGCTCCGCTAAGCTCAGAGATGCTCTGACTATTCTCAGCAAGGGCCTGTATTCACTGAAAGCCTGGCCATGTAAGCTGGTTTCTAAATTTCCTCCTTGGCTTCGAATGCTGTAATTGATCATGTGTAGTTTGGTTTTAGTCTTTAACAATCAAGGTGAGGAATTGCTCTCAAATCAGTTAAGATGTTAGGAGGGAGGGAGGCAGCTTCTCTGTGCCACATGGATGGTACCAAGGAATCACAACAGGCTCTTGCAAGCCTTCTTCAAAGCATAAGGTTTTCTGGTAGGAAATGGAAATCAGGCAGAAATGCTCCTCTCTCAGAGCTGGCACCTGTGCCTTGCTGTCTGTGGGGGACCTGTGGGGACATGGGAGAGCTCCACCAGATCAGTGCAATTTAATAGACATCAGTGGAGAATTGAAGCAATTTTGGTTTAGGTACCTGATGTTGCACCAAGTAGTCTTGAGGAATACTCCTGCACACTGTGCAGTCTGAGCCCATGGCTGGGACTCCTCTTCATAGCAGCACCTAGGTGAATTTCCCTTCACTTTACTACTGAGTTGCCCAAATACATTTGTATGCTGTTTTCCTGTTCACCTTCTTGATAATGGAGTTCTGCATTTTGTTTTCTACCTTTCAGATACATCACTTTTCACTTAAGTTGTCTTACATTAGTTGAAACTGATAACCTGACCCTTTGGCTGCTCTGCTTCTCTGAAACATTTCCCAGTGCTTTCACTGAAATCAGGATGCTCTGCTACACTCCTACAGGGAGCTGCTTAAAAAAAAAAAAAAAAAGGGGGGGGGGTCGGGAATGAGGAAAAATATATTCTTTCTTGGTAATTTGGGATGCTTAATTTTCTACTTCTTGTCTTAGAACATGAAGTTGTCACTGGGGAGGGCTTTCTTCCCCGTGTCACTAGTGCATTTATGGTGTGTTTTCTGCCTCTCCTGCCTGCCAGGTAAATGACAGCAGTAGGTCAGTTGGTATGGAACACTCCAAGAAAAGCCAGGGTTTTCCTCCTGTATTAAAGGAAGATTTTTATGCTGTAATTGATAGTAACTAGTATACTTTCCATTAAACAAATACACACTTCGGTATTTGACCTCTCTAATTCCTGTTGTGAGGATGCAGAGTGGGCAGGAAGCACTGAGCTTGCTCTGGTGTGTCGGTTCCCACCTCAGCTGTCAGCTGCCTCTGACAAACAAGTTTATAAGCTCAGCACTGTCGTTCCTGAGCAGTTCTGATCCGTCCGGCTTTACTGCTTTGTTCACTTAAATGTTGCACTGCTAGGCCATTATGCAGAGATTTTCAGCTCATCCTGAGGAAGTAGTGCCCTTTTTCTGCTTTTCTGGGCGTTCCCGTGGCACAGAAAAGTGGGCTTTTTTGACAGCAGGGAATGCTGAAATGGTCTAACCATTCTCACCAAACGTTCACCCTGTCTCAAGGCATGTTCCTCATGCTGGGCGGCTTCCTCATGCTTAGGAGGTAGCAGCCCAGAGCCCCGTGGTTGGCACCGTGTTGCCTTTTGCAAGAAGAGCAGCCCAAAATAACACGGCCTGACACAATGTCTTGCTCTTCTCGTATCTGGAATTTCTGTTAGATTTGTTTGATATTTGCGGGGCTCTTTTTGGTTTGTTGGTTTATTTGCTGTGATCTTTAAGCAGGCTCAGATCTATGGGACCCAGCTCCCACCTTGAGGAGAAGCCCTGGAAAAATCCTCATTCAGCAGAAGCCCCAGGAGCCTAGACAGGCACATGCCGTGTGTTGGGGTGCACAGGAGATAGATGCACTGAGTTCAGTAGGACCTAGAACCACTTTAGACCTTTGGTATCAAAAATCTTGTTGACAAGCCCTGGAACTCTGACTTTAAAATCATTTCAGATCAGGAATCATCACTTTACACCACAGTTTTCAAATCCTTTATCTTTTGAAGTAACCCTGAGAAAGTCAGCGCCCCCAACATTCAAACCTTATTTATTTAATTTTCCTATTATTTCAGTACATCAACAGTTAAGATAATTTTCAATCAAATTGTTTTTGGGGAGAATATTTAGAAGCCTGAAAAAATATATATTTGAAGTGAAACATCATATCATGCTTTTGATCCAAGGACTGGTGTTCTGCAGGAGAAATTAAAAAAAAAAATCTCATGATAACCCCTCTGCTTTCCTAAAATAGAAAACCTGCATAGTTAATGAATATAAATGAATGTACATTCACTTCCTTTTTTTTGAGGTTACTAAAGCTGATTAACATTAGGTACCACAATTTATTTAAAGCAGTTGAGTAATTATTCTGCTTCCTATCCCATGAACACGCAACTTATTTATTACTGAGGTTGTTTTTTTTTCCTTTAAGTGTATCCTTGAAATCACATTGGGGACATATCTTTGTCATCATCAGAGTTTTAAAATAAGTATTTTACAGTAAGTAATTTTTGGTACACAAGCAAAGAAGAAAAATTGGGCAATGCATTGAAATTCAATGAACTGTGATGAATCGTCTTACAGGAAAGGACCTGAAAGGCTTAGGAATGAAGTAATATATTGACAATTTGGGGTTACACAAGTAGAATTCAATATTCAGCATAATTAAATTAGAAATTGATAGCTTCAGCAAAACAAAACAGTTCTTCATATAAAATCTAAAAGAGGTGAAGCATCTCTGCGTTATTGCTACATCGTGTGGGTCAAGGTGCTTTGGCTGAGAGCTGTTTTCCAGCAGATCGTTGTGTAGTGATTTCTATGTGTTGGCCCTTCCTGTTATCTCAGCCAAATGTCAATTTCTTCTCTGCTTTCTAGGCTGCCATAAGTTCTCCTGTGTTGCTAGTTATGCCAAGCAGGTTAAGTCCTTCTGTCTAGGTCAATCTTTCTTAAAATTGCATGCATCCATCCTTGGGACCAAGAGAGAGAGAGAAGTGAGCAGATGCCAGATGCAGTTGGAGGTGGCCAGGAGCTGTGCAGTTGTGGAGATTTTGAGATTTTGCAGGTTTTTTCCTCATTGCCCCTTTTGTTAACTTTCAGAAGTTGGCTGTTGAACAAAAATTCCTTTAACCTGGTTAAAAGTTACTCTCTAATTTGCCATGCTTGGTAATTGTCTGTAAGAACACATCAAATTGTGCATGAAGGAAAAGAAATACCAAGATTCTTAAATACAATATTACTGTTTTAAACATAATAACAGTACTTCATAGCAACTATCACTTCAGTATGAAAACTGAAAGAATTTGAGGTTTAATGAGTAATCATAGACACCTCTGGACAAAATAAACTCAATGTGAGCACCATAACAGAACAGAGAGTTTCAGTATTAGGTCTGTGTCCCACAGGAACACATGCATAGCTCTCACTAATATTTGCAAGTTGTGTGCATACGCCTGTGGAGGAACATACACCACACTAAAACAAGCTGGGGAAAAATCAAAAATAATCTGTTCTGGAAGTTTCCCCACCAAAGCACTTGAACCTCATCTAAGGAGAATTATGGGACAGAGAAAAGTTCTGCAGCTGGTGAACTTTATGGCAAAGTTGCATTTCGTCCTCAGATCAGTTGTAAAAAAAACAATTTAAAATAAATCTTCCACGTTCTGCAGATGTACAGTCAATTCATGAATAAAATGTAATTCTGCGAGTAACCTATTTATGGCTATAATACAAGTTTAAAAAATCCAGGACAACTGGATGCTGCTCATTTAAAGTCACCAGCTTATGCTGGAAGCAATGATATCGAGTCACCGATCGTGGCTTAGCAGAGGCAGTACTGATCTATCCAAACACAGGCACTTCAGTGACATATCTTGTAATTTCTCTCTTATGTGGTAGTATTTTGGAGCCCGATGTGAGACCAGGGGCTCATTGTATTATGCAGTGTACAGATAAGAACAAAGAAAGCATCCCTGCCTATGAAAACGTGTAAAATCTATGTACTTAAAGACAGAAAGAATGGTGAAAAGGAAGCTGCACGTACAATTGATCTTCTCTAGCTTTTAACAATACAATTGTTGTATTAAATATTTTGAGACTAAATGAGAAATGTTTATTTACTGAAGAAATGTGGCCCAGCTGAGAAGTACAGATGATGTGCTACAACCATGTAGCATATTCAGTTTTTGTTTTGTATTTTCTGCTGCTGCAGATGCAAGAACCTCTTTTAAAAACAATTATTTTTCTTTGGAGAGCTCACCATTATCAGATGCTCTGACACATATTGCATTTTTCAAGATATTCATCAGTAGATGAAAATAGGCTTTGTTTCCATGAAGAAACCTCTTTAATTTACAGTGAGGCTCTGAAATGCAGCCAGGTTGTATTTCTCTCATAGCAGTGTTTGAAAACCTCATCTCTCCCTGGGCTGCATTTGAACCCTCTTTGTTTTGCCCTCCTAAAAAACCTGCTTTCAACAATTCCTCTCTCTCCTTCTCATTTGAGCATGGATATGTTTTTTTTTTGTTTGTTTGTTTGTTTTTAATTCATTTTGAGCCAAGTCCAATGCAATGGCTTTATAGTGTCTCTGGTTTGTCCTTGATAGGCAGCTGTATTTCCAAATGGACCGACGACAGCTCTCTTGGGTGTCTCTTTTGTCTGACAGTGTCTTGGGGTAACCCTGGGAGAAGCCTGCAGGCTTGTTCCTAGCCCTGGGCATGCAGACACGTTGGAGCATTAAACGTCCATGCTTTATGCGTTTAGGATGGCAGGCTTCCCATAATGCGTAGGGGGTAGGCTTATAATTTCTAATAAATTTCCAGCTTGATGTACGAAAGAATTATATGGAGTGTAGAAAAATTAAGAGAGCAGTGAAACCGTACAGTTTAATTCCGGCAGACATCACTCCACAGGAACAGCCATTTGGGTGAGTGATGCAGGTGTCACCGTAACGCTCGCTGTGCAACCCAATATTTTGGACTTTTCAGAAGAGCAGCACATGATGGTAATAGTGCAGGTTTTCCGAGCCCGTAATATCAAGATGTGAAGAAATGAAGCTGAAACCTCTCCTTCCTTTCCCCTTCCCTCCACCGCTATGCCTGCTGTAGGTCAATCAGCAACAAACAAACGTGCAGGAGAAAGGGAGAAATGTGTGCAGTTTACTACCAGCACTTGATTTGAGACCGCATGTGAGTAATTAACCAGTTTTTTTGGAGACTGATCTTCCTTTTGCCCTACCAGCAATCCCTTTCTCCTCAGCTGGCTCAACAGCAGCCTGTGAAGAAATTGCTTTGAAGCCTTCTTTCCCTGAGTCTCTCTCCCGCCTTTAATTCGGTAGTTTATATGTGGAAAATATGATTATATAGGCTGTGATTTGACAGAGGATGTTTTCCCCTTGAATGCCCGTAAGACCAGAAGTGATTGCGAAGTGACTACTGCTTTATGCTTCGAAGACAACTTCCTCTTTGTAGCTTATAAAATCCTATAAGCCAGGAATGTCTTATGTTCATAAAATCTATAGCTCCCTCTTGCATCCTAGCCGTAATAGGTTTTTTACGGCTCTTGTGCTCTTCCTCAAGCGGACAGGACAGTCGCCCAAAAACAAGCACCGAATCTGCATAGCCTGATTGAGGAAGAACTTATAATTGTCTTGTTCTGGAACCTGGCCTAGTAGGGCTTTTTAATTCTCTGCTTGGAGAAGGCAGTGGCAGCTTCATAAAGCCATATTACTTGTTAACTGTTACAGATGAAGATAATCTGAAACACAGGAACTATTAATAACGGAAAGCACTGGGCAGAAGAAGTTTTTCTATATGGGAAATTGCTCATCTGCAGCATACTAAGGATTTTATTCCTTCCATAAGTCAGGATTCTGACTTCACCCAAAAGCTTTTATGACTTTAAGCTTTTATTTATTTATTTATTTTTCCTACTGTCCAGCTGCTTGTTCTTTTCTTTTGGGGAACTACTTAAAGCTTTTCTTTTTAAAACACCAGTTCCTGGCCTCAACACCTGATGCTTTGCCTACACCCTGGCCAGGGTTATTTATTATTTAACCTGCTTGCAATTAGGGTTCTCAAAATGAAACTAGTTAACCCCCTCAGAGAACAAACAGCAATTTCCTCAGTGCTCAGTTGTAGCAGTCTCTTTCCCTCCACTCTGTCCCTCAAATCAAAACTAAATAGGTCTTAATTTCACTCCCCCAACCCCTGCCTTAAATTGTTCTGGCTCAACGGAGACTTTATTTTACAAGCTTTTGCATTTACACCTTTAGAAATAAACATGTTTACTGACAACAGCTTTGCTAAATTTGTAACCCTTGCACTCAGGGGCTTTGCCCTCGGGTCCTCTGTGGTTTTGCTGTGGAAAAATTGGACAAGGACTTCCAGTGGTGTAGCTATTTTACAACCTTCCCAGTCAGTATCTTTTGCTTTTCTTTTTAAAAAGCAGCAGAAATTATTTCAATGACACACAAAGATCTGTGTTGCAGAATAGCTGGAAAGAGGGTTTCCCTCTGTTTGTATTCATGACAGCTCCTACATATCCAACTATCAAAACCTATTATGAAGAGTCGTATTGTGGTGCAGATAGATTTGTATGCTTGTCATAATACAGATCTATAGGTAAACTTGTCAGTGATGAATCCGCTGTCATATTGCTGTATTTCTTATGGAAAATACTCCTAGTGATGAATACCCAGTTGAATATCCTTACTGTGTAGGTCTGTCTGAGTTAATTTGGTTGCTTGGTTTTAGGAAGAATGTATTAAATTATCTTTTTCTTTTTTTTTTTTTTGAGTTTGGAGCAAATTTAGAAATACAATATTTAAACCAAAAGTAATTTACTGAGCTAGTTACTTTCTACATCCTCTTTTGAAATAAGGTATGCACGGTCCAACAAGCCTCTTTCTACGACTTGCAGTGAGGTTTTTCTTTCTCCCAAGTTAGACATGACTTGTCCAGCCCTTGTTAACAGCTTACACTAGAATAACTTTTGACAGGTTGATGAAAAATCAGCCCTCCTTGATTCCCGTTTTGAAGCTAGGGATTGTTTGAGCTCTAGGGCTGTGTTTAAAACGTAAAAAAGAAGAATTCTCTGTGTGATTATGTTAGAAAATCTTCCAATGAAAGGACTAATGTCCTTCTTCTCTCCAGTGTGTTAGTTCTTGTCCTACCCTCCCTCTTGTTTCTCCGTTCCCTGTTTTTAGCTGAACTGGGGATGACAGTGGGGTGACCATGCAGTTATGAAACGTGGGGAAAAAAGATCACCCACTTGTTTCAGGACTGAAACTCAGTTTTGTTTGTATTTTTTTTCTTTTCCTCAACAATCAAAAATTTGTTGTGAACAGATCTCTTTTTTTTTTTCCCATAAAAAAGTTGTTAATCTCTTTAGCTTGGCTTTTAAGAATATGAAGGCCCTGGTAGACCACGATGATAAACCGAAAGGTATTGCCTTGATGATTTTGTCTGATCTGCAAAACCAAGAGTTGAAGCATCGCCAGTTCCTCCCACCCCACTGACAGCAAACTCATCTGGGGCAGGGGAAGTGGAAGAACTGAGGGCAGAGCCTGGTTTTGGTGGCTCTCCAGACTGTATTGCATGCATGGTGTCACTTCCTAATTCCTTGTCATGCACACTGACATTACTTCTTGTGTGTGCAAGCCCAGAGGTGCGTGCCTGCTGGGACCAGCAATTGCTGTTATCCTTGAGCTATGACTAATTCCCTTTGCAAACATAAAAATGTCATCAGTCATGGACTGAAAGACAAACTAGGTGGTGCCAAGAGGAAAAAGACAGCAGAGTTAAAAGACGCCCACCTAAGGCAGGGTCAGGGAGGGTGCTGGGAGTGATGCTGGGGTCAGCAGTGCAAGCAAAGCTCGGGACATGCACATGGAACAGCTCTGCCAGCACAGTCGGTCTCTGCATGTGGACAGGAGCCACCCAAAGGTGCCTTTGTGTGAGGTAAGAGGCAAAGGACAGCTGCTGGTCCCTTCCCATGGTAGAGTCAGGAGCTGGATGGCATGACCTTCCCCCATAGTGATTTTCCAAGGCCTGGTTTTCCAGTCCATGTCTATTTGCTAGAAAGCCAGCTCGATGTATGGGCACCGCATGGTGTTTGTACAGGCCATGAGGTTCCTACTCAAAATGCTTTGGCAGCGCTGAGTTGGATAGCCTGCTGCTTGAGAGATTTCTCTGAGATCTCTGCATCTGTTTCTGGGTTCGTTCGTCTTCCCCAAACACTCCCTGTCTTTGCAGCCTCTGTCTTTGCTTCTGGTTTGGGTTGTGAGTGCATGCAAAAACATGCAAATTAGCTAATTTCCAAAACACAACGTGTGGTTTCCCTAATGGGGAGCTTGCACTGTGAGAAACAGGTATACATCCAGTCACAGGAGCCTTTCTGCCTCTATTTTACTGAGATTCTTAAGTGCTTTTTTTTTCTTTTTTCTTTTTTTTCTTCTTCTTTTTTTTTTTTTTCCTTCCTAAATTGCCCCGAAGGTTAAACTGCTTGTCCTATTCCCTGTCTTTCAGCCCAAAATAGAGTACATACCACAGCAATAGCATTAAAGCTTTTAAAGGAGAATAACGATGAACCCAAATTAGGTCTGTGTCTGTGAAGGAGACAAAATAAAAGCACAAACTAGTTTAACTACTCCCCATTCAGATGTAATTCAGTTGTATTACACTAAGAAAAATAAATGCTGCTGGGATGTTATGAGACAATTAGTAAGATAATGGAAAATAGTTAATGCCCCTCATGCCTGTGGAAGGAAGTTCTCCCCACTGCTTGAGCGTAGTCTTGAAAGGGTTTTCTGAATTGTATTTCCAAGCAAGAATGTCTTTTCCCTTTAGAAATTTAAGAAAATCCTGGCACAGTCTGAAATGGTTATTTGAAGTTTGGAAATGAAAAGAAATCACCTTGTTCCTGATCCTGCCCCTGGGCACAGGTCCAGGCACCTTGTGGATGCTCGTGCTTGGGGAGGGAGAGACAGAAGCAGTTCTGTCTGTGCCCTGCTCCTCGCAGGCACATCGAAGTGTCTCGTGGGCCTTCCTGGTAGCCATCCCAAACATTTCACAGATATCCCAGGCACTCAGAATGCATCCCAAGTATCTTCATTTGTTATATTCAAGGTGGAGGACTTCCCCTTGCACACTGATGAAGTTAGAACAGCAAACTTCCCTGCTGCTTCTCAGCTCATCTTCCCAGTGCCCATCAGCCCTAAAAAATGTGCCCTAAAAGTCCCTTGGCTATGGGTCTGTGACCCAGCCCCCTCATCCCTGCTCCTCTGTGGTTCTGCTGGGTGACCTTGTTCAAGCCGTATGGTCTTACTGTGCCTCGGACACTTATGTGCCACAAGGATAATGGTTTCTGACCCCTTTCTGTTGCGTGTTTTATTTACTAGAGTCCAATTATCCCGGCTGTTGTCACTGCATGAATTACCAGCTTCCAGCACCCATGGGCACAGCAGGGTGAACTTCAGCATGTGTGGCATTAACACAGGTTTCCTCAGTTCTCTTGTCTTGAAGTTTTTTCCTTGGGGTAAAGAGTTTCTGATATTTTTTTCCCGGATGTTAGTCCCTCAGCTGCACAACTCCTATTAAAAGTCAACCTCTCCGTGCAACTTGATCAAAAACCAAAAATCCTGTTTAATGTGAGATTAGTTTAGGCTTTTGTACTTGGTTTCCTTGGGACTCTAATGGCAGTCTGAAAAAGAAAATCACCCTGAGAATGTCTAGCACTTTGGGTTTCACATAAATGTAATCCAATTACCCCAGTCTAGGCCATGCAGAACTATTTGGTCTGAGGTACACATCAATCTAGGGGAAGTACAATATACTGCGCTGAAAAGAAGGCAGATTGGGCATATTTCTTAATAGCATAACACAATGCAATTGCCAAAGGAAAGGCATATGCTTCTGTCCTGCATTAGTCAGTGTCTGAACTGAGTAATTCGGGGGGGAGAGGGAGTGAAGTCCTCGCAGGGAGGGATTTTAGAGGTATCTTCCCTGGAGGCCAGTTTTGTAAAGGCACACCATCTGGTGCATTCAAAATGCAAAAAGATTTGTTCTTCAGAAGTCTGCGCCAGGGATAAAAGTCCATCCCTGCCAGGGATGGCTTAGCAGTATCCAGAGAGAGGGATGAGTTTTATCACAAACAGCGAAACTCTCCTTTCCCTCCGCCCTTCACCTCCAATTCACACATCAAACGAACCGATCGCACTGCGGCTGCTGCTTTCCGTGCTGGAGGTTTCTCTGAGCTGAGCAACGAGCTCTTTCAGTGCTGTTTCTCCTTTGCTTCCAGGCACCTTCTTTTTTTTTTTTCAGAGGGGTCGGAAGGGGGTTAAACACGAACGCTGACTGTATCCCAAGCAAAGCCTCTGCTGGGACTCGAACTGCTGCTCCTCTCCTGCCTGCCCTGCGCGGCAGTCGGAGGCCTCAACATCGGCGTCTTTTAGGCCCGAGCTGTAATGCTGGAGTCTCTGCGCAGAATTAAGCATTTGTTTTACCCTGTACCTTGAAGGGTAGATTTCAAATTGCGTTTTAAAGGAACACTTGGATGTTTAGCTTGCCCCAGAGACACCGCGGGCTCTGGCGGTGTGAGCCCTCGATGCATCACTGCCACAACTGAAGCTCCCTGCAGAGGCTGGAGGCCTGCGGAAGGCGGCTGCTGGTTTGTGCTGCCTCCAATTTGGGGCCTACCGTGTTGTGCTTAATGCTTACATCAGGTGGGCTCAGGCTATTCACAGAGTTAAGATTTTACAACAAAAGATGGTAAAATCACTAGGTGAGGAGACATCACTGAATCATGCCTGAATGCTGAGTGTGATCCGAGCCCTGTGGCATCGCTCATGGCTGCAAGGGGAGCTTCCCTCTGAAAGCTCACCACAGACTGCTCTGCCACAGCCAGTGTCCTGGTAGCTCTGATCCTCACTGTTCACACCCACAGAGCTTCAGTCTTGTCTCTATTTTGTTAATTTGAACTTCTTAACTTGCAGCAATTGATGCACTCGTGAGATCTGACTGCTGTGAAATATTTTTTTGCATGTGTCTTTTCTGGTATAAGCAGTTAGAAAAGAAAAAGTAACCGTAATCAATTACTTAAAAACAAATTTTACACTGGCTTTTCTCATACTAGGAAAAAAATGTCTGTGAAGTAGAAGCCTGTATCACCTCATCTTCCACAGGTATTTCTGCAAGTAAGAAACTTGTAGAAAATAACTTCTGCTTCACTCCTTTTAATTGCTGCTGCTCTTCTTCCAGATTTGTGGATAGATTTTCATGTGTCTTTGGAGCCTCGTAGCTTTAATCTCATTCCAGGCTGTCCTCAATCTGGACACATAATGTGTAACACTGTGGACCTCAGAGGGCAATAACTCACTGAAATGTCAGGCATCTTCCTGGCACCCTGTAAGTAAAGGATGCACCAGTCCTGAGGAAGCAAGCTGGGTCCTGGTGGTGATGCTTTGCTTTGTGATCCCTTTGTCTGTTCCTTATTAATCTTTGAAATCTGTTTGATGCAATATTATTGAGTTCTAACAACTCCCACATGAAATCTTTGTCACTAATTTTGAGACATTTGTTCAATGAAGCGCTTACCTGGGTATAACTAAACCTGTGAGCATCAGCCACAGCTTCTGTCCTGCCCATCTTATTCCTGGCAATTGAAGGAGAAGAGGAATGCAAGAGAAAAATCTGTTTCCCTATTACAATAAATCATGTCATCAGGCAAATTCATGCAAAATAATTGTGTTATGGAGGAACAGTGCTAACAGAGCCCATGCATTTTCCTTTGTGTGGCTCTTCGAGGGCCAGCTATTAGAAACAAATCAAATTATTTAAACTGGGACTTTTTTTTCTGGTAAGTCATGTTTTCTTACCTGCTCTGTCTGGCCTTTTTTTTTTTTTTTTTTTTTTGAGGATTTTTTTTTTTGGATTGACAGAGCTCGAGAGCTGAGGAGAGCTTATTCAAATGTAATTGGTATGGGAAGGTTAAATATTGCTCTTTGCTTCACTCATGTATATGCTCCCTATGCTCCCCTCCATGCCTACCTCAAGCCTCAGAGCATCACATCAGTGGGGCCAAAGGACTGTACTCGTTGTCAAACTTGGGAGAATGTATAAAAGCCCTCTGAAAACCTGTGGAAGGTGAAGTAAGAAGTAGTGTTATTCTTCATTCACCTGTTCCTTTTAAGCTCTTTCCTAATCATCCATGTGGTAAATATCTCTGACCCAGAAGAGCGAGCATTTTAGGTGGAAGCCACAGCAAAACAAAAAACGTGGCTTAATTTAAGTCTCCCTGAGGAAAAATGTGTTGGCCATTACAGCAAAATCCCGGAGCATCATTAGGTGCTGTAAATATCCTATTAATAAAACACAGTTATTTAGCCCTAATTTGCCACACTGCACAAAGGACGTGTGATTCAGAACTTTTTTCCCCTGTCATCTTGAGAAGGGGGGACCTTGCTGATTAATGGTGAGATAGTGAAGGGGAGAAGTGGTGAGAGAGGCTGTTGTTAGCATAAATTACCCTGAACTTTCTCCTTTAAAAGTCAGTACTGCTGCTCTTCCCCTTCCTCTTGCAGCATTTCTCCCCAGCACTAAGGAACCCTCCAGAGGCTCACGAGGGCTCAACCAGAAGTGTTGCTTTTTGCTGCTTTTTGCTGCTTTTTGCTCTTTATGTGCCTTGGCTCCTTTTGCACAATATGTGGGCCTTGAGTCATTTCAGCTGTGAGGGTCAGGTTTCCCTTTTGTCTCCAGGCATATCACACCTCTAGAAGTCACTGAACTGTTGTTGGCAATGAGCAGGAAAGGTGTGTGATGTTGACAGGAGTAAATGCCAAGGCTGTAATGATACAGCTTTCCCTCTGTCTCGTTCCTCCCTGGAAATGCTCAAGACAAGCAAGACATTTCAAGCGTCTGTAATTGAAGGCATTAAGGTTTTCCTTGGCTCTGCTTAAATCGGTGGTCTCAAGCATACAGTCCGTTGCAATTATATATTGCTCCGTGCTTGGTTTTATGGATCTGCACACATAAACTGCTGGAGCTTTTTCAGGCATAAGTAAATCTGAAACGTACAGATCATTAGAGGAAGTATTGAACCATTTATTTGTACAATAGACATAGATTAACTGGGAATGGATCAGCGCGCTTTTATCGCATGGCATCAATAGTAAGATTGAAAATCTCTTTGGGATAAAACCAGAATTGTTGGCAGTTACAAGGAGATGAGCGACAGCTTGAGAGAGCACGCTGTGAGATGCTCTGCAGCTTGCGGCCTCTAAATGGAAATAAATATTTGTAAAGCAGACCACAGTCCTAGTTTAAGTGAAATTTAAGAAGTAAAAACAAACCCCTGAGGGGAAACAGAGGGAGACGAGGCTGGCACCGAGCCACACGTTCTCCTGCCACCCACCTGGGCACTGGTGACTCTCCTGTACCTCAGCCTGGCTCCGTGGTGTGGGAAGGCATCGCTCTCCCCTCCTTCCTCCGTGCTGCTGCTGCAGCAGGGATCGATTCAGCAGCAAGGTCCTATGGCCCGCGCTATCGAGCGGGTCGGACTAGGAGATTACGGTGGTTCATTCTGCCTTTCTAATCTAATAACCTGCTTTTATCCGGTTACCTTCTGGACTTTAATTTGAGATACTCTTCCGTCAGAGCAGAAGCAAATGATAGAAACCTTCAATGACAGCATGCCAGAGGAAATGCTACGAAAACAGAATTAATTGAAAATATATATTCCGAGAGTGAGATATGGACCCTTTTTCTAATAGACTTAGACTTGGATATTATTACTGAAATACTGGCAAATTCACACATCAATGTAAATTGTCTTGCTGCATCTGTCAACAGGCACCTAAAGTAATAAAGGCAGAATAGCGCCTCATAAATATCCAATATCCTAATTATCAGAGCTTGACTTAACCAATGGCAGGATAATAAAAAGTGAGCTTTTTTTGATCTTTTGCCATGAAAAATGCATACTTTATTCTTTGAAGACTGACTGCAGTGTCACAACTTTTGTGGCAAATAGAGCATGAAGCATATTGTCAAAAATATGGTTAGGGAATATGAAGCCACTAAATATTTTATCTTCCTGGCAATGTACTAGGAGAAAAGTATAAACCTTAAATCTATCAGGTCCCTCCTCCCACCTCCCAAACTGTTTTAATAATATAGAAATTCAAGTTCCTGAGAGAGAAGCAATGCATCCATTTTCCACCGTGCCTTGATATAGTGAATATCATGAATTATGTAGTGTTTGCATTGGGGTTTAAAATGTCATCAGTGTATATCTCTAAGAATTGTTTAGCAGTTGTGTGTTATGAACTTCGTGTTTTTTTTTTTTTTTTTTTTACTGGTGAACCAAGATGCACTGGTTGGATGCAAACTTCTTCTGACGGGGCGCCTCAAGGGTGGTGGGAGACCAGGGGACAGGAGGGACACCAAGGAGGGACAGGAGGTCATGTATGCTGTCAGAAAGCCTCATCCCTCCTGGCAGAGTGATTCCTCTGTGTGCCATCCCTCTCACGGAGCCTCTTCCACCTGCTTTGTCACCGAGACCTGCTGCTGAGAGCCTGGCAGGACGTGCTGCCTGCCTGGGCGCTGGCTGTGGGGCAGGTAAGCTGATGGCACAACACAGGCCCGCAGTGCTTCTCCTAGGGTTTGGCACGGGGCTTGCCTGTGCTCCAAGTTGAATTTCAGCTGAGAAGTTACCTTCATGGCACAAACAAGCTACATTCCTCTCTGTAACTTGCATCCCGCAAAAATTAAGTGTGGCTAAATTAACCTTCCTCCTCTCTCATCACCCTCTTGTGAGAATCAAACACCCACAATGTATTACCACTGTCAGTTTTGGGGCACGGTGCAAGATTTTTCTTTTAGAGACCCTGTCTTTGATTGCCAACATGGCCTTCGACTTCTCTGGAACAAGGAGATGATCTGCTCTGCCTCGTTCCTCATTAGTAACACTGTCTTATCTTGGGCTGACACATGATTTTGTCATTAATGAGTATTTGTCTCCAGGTGCTGGTAGGGAGGGGGTAGGCACTGTGACACCAGTGGAAGCAGCAGTCCTCTGGCTTTCTGCTCAAAGACCCCTCCAGCAAAACAGCTGGGCAAATAGAATTATGCTTTGAAGGGAGAAGTGTGCAGAGAAGCAATGGGATCCATCCCATTTTTCTCCTCCCTGTGGCTATTTCTGCAGTTGGGAACACATGGCTTGCTCAGTGAATTGGTAAAAAGCAGTACTAAAAGCATGAAGTTCATACCAAGCACCTGGATAGATGCTGTAGTTCACATTTTAATTTATTAAATCAGAGCAGCTTTTCCCAGTGTACGAGGACATATGACCTTTGTGGCAAAGATATATGGGGGCCCTGACTGACTGCTGACATTCACCTGACCCTCGTGAAAAAGGTACGTGGATGCAGAAAGTTCATGCCTCATAGAAGAGGAGAGTTCAGTGGGAAGGGACTTTCAAAGATCCTGGAGTCCATCTGGCTGACCACGTCAGGGCTAACCAGAACTTAAAGCATGTTACTGAGGGCATTGCCCGAATGTCTCCTGACCACTGACAGAAACAGGGCATCAACCACCTCGCTAGAAAGCCTGTGCCAGTGTTTGCCCACCCTCATGGTAAAGAAATTTCTCCTGGTGTCCAACCTGAACCTAGTCTGCTGCTCATCACTATGTGAAGTAAAAGGAAAAGAGCATGTGTGTGCAGGGTGGGGTGACATGAGGACTTTGGTTATGCAGCCAAATAACCCAGCTTTCAGCTGTCCAAGAGGTTGGCTTTTCTGTTTTATCACTGATGCGGGGCCAAATGATTTCAAAGTGAGAAATCAATTCCTGCTTTGTAAGTAGGAATAGATTATATAGAGATTTAAAGGCCACCTTTTTTCTCCTTGAATTCCTTGAAAGCACCGAGTGGTGGTTTCCCATCAGGGAGCTGGCTCGCACCCCCACTGCCAGCTGGGTGGAGATGCTGGCGTTCGTGCTCAGTGCCAGGATCCCACACATCAAATAATTTGTTGAGGCACACGTTTGGTACAGGTCTTGAGGAACTCTGCTCTTCTGGGTAGGAATTTCACCTCTCTGTACAGTGGCACTAGCATAAAAATGCTGCATTTGCTACATGCCACAGTATTTGAGATAAAAAGGACTGTGAGCATGTAGTAATGTTTTGACAACAGCACTTTTTGGGAAGCTTTATAACAGGGACTGTTGCTTTTTCGGTGACAAAAGCTTACAGATGAATGTGCATAAAGCAGAGGACTCCAATTTTTCACAACCTGGGAGAAAAAAAAAAAAAGCTCTTTTCCGTGACACACCGCTCATGCTACAAGTGTGCTCGCCTCTCTATTTTAAAGCATGAGAATGCTTAACAGCCAGGACGGCGCTGAGTACATCCTTTAGAAAGGATAGTCTATCATCTCGTCTCTGGCTTTACATTCCCTGTTGAACAAATCTGCCAACATGACACTGGATACTGATGAGCAATTTGTATGGTTATAAAAATATTGGCAGAACTCCATTGTTTTGCTACTTAATTCTTAATTTACATTTTTAATGTGCTGTGTCCTCATTCATATTACAGGTTTTACTCTTCTGTGTACATCTATAATAGAATGACTTTTTTTTTTTTTTTCTAAAAAATAATTATGAATACTAAAGAGCTGTTACAATTGCACTGTGTTTAAATTAAGAACTGTGCCTGTCTTTTAAGATATGCTTCCTTAGGAAGGGAGTATGTTTGCAGGGGACAGGGGAAAACAGAGCAAGTATTTGATTTAGGTTAAAAATCCTGAAGTGTTCTGCTTAAACTCCGGATCGCCTTCAGTAATCAGGCTGGTGAAAAGATGCAGTAAACGATGGGCTCTAGAGACCCAGCCTCTGGAAGGCCTGTCTCAATGTGTTTATAAGTCTTCCCTCTCTCTCTCTTTTCCCCATCACAATTTTTTGTTGAAACAGATGACGGCCCATGGAAATAAGGGCTCAGCAGCACTACCCTCGCTCTCTGCATCCAAGCTGTGTTTTTGAATTGCCGCGTCCTGTAAAACTTTTTCAGGCAGGCTGTGATTTGCGCAAGAACTAAACTGCAGGCAGTCACCTTGCTTCTTACAGCTGGCTTTTTGCTGGCCTGCAGGATGCTGGCCATGGATGACTTGGGGAACAGCAATGCAGTGAAAGCATTGGTGGTGGGTTCAGAGCATGACTTAAGGACGCTGAACCCAGAGAACCAGCAGCAAAGGGCTTTGCGCAGCATGGGCTTGTGAATTTGCTGCTGTGAGAAACTCGTGTAGGACAAAAGAAAAGAAAATGTGTGTTTTCCTGAGAGGGGCATGTCAGCAGGATGCCACGGTGCCACTGGAGCAGGGCTGCAGCTCCTGCACCCTGCAAGTGCACTGGGGAGGGCTTCTCGTTTACAAGGCTTTGCTCCAGTGGACACCTTTGAAACTGCCACGAAAATTGCAACTTTGGGGCTCCTTTCCTTAGTGCAGGCTTTCCCCCAGCTGGGACCACATGTGTGCCCATGCCGAGAGCAGGCAGCAGCACGGGAGGGTGCAGCAGCAGCAATTTCTGCTGCGTGGCCACGGAGGGACTTGCAGGGAGACTCGAAGCAATTCACCGAGTGGAGGAATTAGACTGGAAACAAGTTTTTACATACGCATGCAGACCCATGCATTTTTATGAGGACTCGTTAAGTCGTGGTGGAGATAAAAGGGCTTTGGGGAATGGGAACCTGGTTGTTCAATGGAAGAAATAGGATATCGATTTGATCTGGGGTGTATAATGAACAGCGTTGAACCGACCGACTCCTCGTCGGGAGCTGCTCCTGGGAAAGCTTTCTTGGGGTTTTAAAGCTCGGATTGTGTTCAGGGAACCTGGAAAATATGGAAATAATTTTAGCGAGCTCCTCACTGTGCTGCAGAGGAGCTGGAGCCCATAGGGCCCCAGCAGAGGAAGAAGAGGGGGATCTTTAAGAGAGCGGCCCAGAGCTAGATGCAGGAGGCTGTGGGGTTTTGTTCTCATTGCTGCCACAGCGCAGCTCCTAGGGCAGGCTGAGCGCTCCCAAGTACTGGGGGCGCCCAGTAGGGCTAGGTCATCTTGGAACCAAATCTGATCGACCTCTTGTGGCACTTACTCTCCAAAGTCAGACCAAGCCCTGCAGTGCCGGGGGGATGCCCAGATGTGTGCTTCGAGGAAGTACGGGCATCGAGGAGCGCTCCGTTGTGAACCTGGTGACTAATTTGTGCAGTCGATGAAGCACACCTGCACCCCGTACATTAACTTGTCTCGCACTGAGCTGTCAAGGGAGAAGAATGGCTGCAGAAACCTGTGTGACCCCTGGCTTATTCCGTATTTTAATGTAATACGTTACCATCACAAACGTCTGCGATGAGCTAGTGCACTCCGTGGGCTTGTTTCACAGGCCTTTTTCTCAAACAAGCTGGAGTTTGGAAGGGAGCGTTGCTGCCTCATTCGGGGGCTTTTTGCTGCTGAATGTTGTGGACGGGGGAATTGTAAAGTAAAGCTCTCGTTAAGTCTCTTGTTCTGAAAAAAATACTAAAAGCTGAAGTGTGATTTAGGAGCCCAGGCAACTGGTTTCTGTTGCTGAAAGAAGTCGATGCTGGGTGGTTGCAGACTGGCACAATGCTTCCTCTCTGGAATAGTCCCACTGGCTGTTTTACAGCAGGCTCTCTGCGGGGCACTGAGCGTTTTTTGGGATGGAGATCTCACCAAGCAGCTCTTTGAAATGAAACTGCTGTCTTTAGATCTGTCTCTTAGTTACCCATGCTGTTTTTAAGCTCGTGTGTTTACCTGAGAGACATGTTAAAGTAAAAAAACACAAACAACACACTAATTAATCTACTCAGTTTTGAATTCGTAAGACCCTGTGCATCCTAGACTACTTTGCTTGGATCATTGGAGATCTGTGATGTATATCTTGGACTCTCAGTGCTCATTATATGGATTTATATTTTTAACTAATAATTTAATGCATTAGTTTCCTTTACACTGCGCAGCCACAATGCTGCTAAAAATACACGTTTTTACTTTTTACCTCCAGATTCAGATTTCTCGTGTCTAGCAGCCTTTCAGAGGCATCGGTGAGGAGGGAACTGGGGCATCCTCTAACTTGCAAGTGAGAGGGATTTGCTGTCTTGGTGGCACTTAAAAAAATTGTTTTGCTCTAACACTTTTGAAATGATTATCAAAAGAAAAATCATTATTCAAGAGAAATTATACAAGCTCTGGTGAGCATCTCTTCTCCCTTATGTGATTTCAAATAGTCACGGTTTCTTCAGAAAAAATTGTTGGGTAATTAAGAAAAAAGAAGTCTCTTTCAATGGCTTTACCCTTAACAGCAGAGTAAGAGCAGGAGGCACTGCCTGCCAGAATTACAGGTGCGATGCTGGAGAAGAGCTCCCCAAAGACCTGCTGCTTTGCAGCATCCCCAGCTTTATTAGCTGGGGTCTCCGAGTGGGTTTGACACATCCACCTAATGGCCCTGGCACAGCTTTATTACCGTGGCTCCTTCCAGCTTGCCGCACCTCGCTGCGCCTGCTGCAGATTTTCTAAAGCATCGGGCAGGTAACAGAGCACATCCCCTGCAAAAGCAGTGCCTCTGATAGCTCAGGAGCAGGGAAGGGTGGCCCTAAGTGCCACGGGGCTGTGCGTCAGCAGCAGCCATGCACAGGGGCCTCAGGAGCTCCTGCACCACTCATCAGCTGAAAAGGTGGCCAAGAAGGGAGAGAGGATGCTCAGGGAAGGGTTTACGCCTGCTGCTGGTGCCTTCTCCGAGGAAATATATTGGAAATGCCACCCTCGGCTCCCTGGACAAACATTCTTTGCTTCCTCAGAAGCTGCATAGGGTGTAATAAACTGTTACTGCAGGGAGTCTACCGAGCGCTTTAGTTTTAATTCAAAAGATGTCTTTAATCTTCCTGTTGCTTTGTGTAAGTTGTAAATTACACAACCCTGCAGAATATTATATGTAAAGTAGGATTATGATCCTTATTTTTATTATGGAACTGGCTCTGCATGGTAAAAACCGATTCTCATGATCACTTAATTTTTCATTTGCTCTCTGATTTACTTTTCACATATTGAATTCCTTAAAATCTGGGTGGATTATTGTAATTGGGATATTCCAAAGGTATTTATAAACAAACTAGCCAAGCAGATGCTGTTGAGATGGCAGGCCTCCTGTAAACGATCCCAGACATCCCAAAAGCCCTGGAGTTGGCGCTGATGTGTCCAAACAGCAGCCTCAGCTGCTCAGGTACTGCAGCTGGAGCATGGGGCTCAGGGCTGGTTACAGGTCTGGCCTTGAAGCAGCTCTACAGGCTTTTTTGGGATATATTGAGCGAAGAGGCACAGCGATGGAGAGAGCACCTGAGAAACTTTGGAGTTGTGGCACTAATTGGACCTCTAATTTAAAATGAGAGTAAGGAAAACACCTCCAAGTACTGCACGGTGCTGGTGAATTGCCAGCCTCGTGGGACTACAAACAGAGCCGTGGTGCTGCACAAGAGGAGCGAGGGGACTCAGCAGGACAGGAGAGGAAGGGGGGGAAATGAGGAGGAAAGAATGAAATGCAAGAATTGGAGATGATTTAGTATAGCACATTAGGTGCTAGCTCAAGTAATGTGAAGAGTCCCAATGAGTTTCTTAGATTTTAGTCCTAAAATAAAATGATACAAAGTGGTGCATTATTTCACTGCTGATGGGCTCCTTGAATGTCTCCTGACTGGTGGGGAATTCTTTTTCTCTCCCCCACAGGTTAAAGTTTTTGTACTTAGTCTTTCCCTTCTTTCGTCTCCTTTTCTTCCTTCTTTCATCACTTCTCCTTTCCTTTCTCTCTCTCTCTTTCTCTCATTTACGCAAAATTGGTTCAGCTGGTTTTGATTTATGCAAGCACAGGGAAAATGTGTTTTTCCCATATCTTCAGAATAAAATATGTGCAAACTCATAAGTTTAAGCTGGCTGGAAATAGCGATGTCAAATTAGCTTGTTTATAGCCCTCACTGGGGAGTTCCAAGTTCTGGAGAAAATTGGTTCCATGTTTTTAAGTTCTGAACGCGCTGGAAGTCAGCGTTTTTATGTACACACATTAGGTGGGGGTTGTTTTTTTTTTTTTTTTTTTTTTTTTTTTTTTTTTTTTTTTTTTTTTTTCTCCCTCCCCTAATGCTTTTAACCTGAATCAGCTTTGAGCATTTAAGGATGCATCGCTAGGAGACTTTTACATTCAGTTCAAGTTGTCTTGCTAAAGCACTTTGGTCACACATGGGTGCAGAGAGCAGCACACTTTCCTTCCTTTTAAATAAACGCGTACAAGAACCAAAATGCAATGGGGAATCTTGAATAATGCAAGCCTAGTGCTCCTAATGCAATGTTAACCATGGGAAATACTGACTTCTCAGAATGATCGGATTGTGTCAAAGGCCTCTACCACAATGTTTGTGGCAGCTGCTGAACGACACGCTCTGTAGCATGCCGCAGCAGGCAGGTGGACAGTCATCTAGAAGAGCTTTAAATGCACCAGTGCGTACCACCCTGTCGTGCCTGGGTGTTCTTGGTGAAACCCCAAGGTGCTGGCCCTGTATCTCTGTCTAGGGCTGAATTTGTCCATTCAGTCCCAGCCGTGGTCATGGCAGCCCAGCCAGAGCTCAGAGCCCAGCTCAGGAATTGGCCTCGCTGTTAGCACAGATCCTGCTTTAGACAAGAATTGGCTGATGTTAACTCTGAGAATAGAGTGCTGAGAGGTGAGGGCTAGAAATAATAGTTGAATTAACCTAGCTACAAGGTCTGTACCTGCCTTGTGGCAGCTGCTGGCCTACTTGCTTGGAAGGAAGCCCCAGTTCCCTTCTGTGGCCCAGGCACTAATGCTGCTGCCCCTTGTAGCCAGCAGAGCCTGGGCCTTCGGGCCACAACTCTTTGAATGTGAGCACTTCCTGAGTCTTGTCTCTATACCTTTTTTTTTTTTTTTTTTTTCTTTTTTTTCTTTTTTTTTCTTTTTTTTTTTCTTTTTTTCCCTCCTGTTTATGCTGCTTCCCAGCTGCCTTTGAGTGCCAGCAAGTGGTAGTGCAAAATGTTACCGGGATCCCTGTCTGCACCAAATAATTCACAGCTCGGAGCTGTTCTTGTTGTGGAGAAGGAAAGAAAAGGAGCTGGAGGCCCTCTCTCTCTTCCCCACCTCATTGCTCTTCTGTAACCAGTGTGTGGATGCCTCCCCTGTCCCCTTCCCTCCACTGGCAAAGAAAAGCAGGGGGAAACGTGGCGAACCTTCTTTAGGGCACTTCTTCAAGTCCTGGTGGATGTATTTGGCTATTAGACATTGCAGGGCTTATTGGTAGCCTTTCAGCATAACCTGCTTTTGTGCTAATGTATCCGAAATCCCTCTCTATCATCGTTAACATTTATCATTGTTAATGAAATTACTTACTTAATCATCTTAACCTTGATGCTACCCTGGATAAAAGACCTATGATATATCTGTAAAGGAATAACTACACATTTGATACAGATGAAAAGATAGCAGTAATTTATTTTAGCCTGATTTATGATTAGTGCTGCACAGCATGAAGCACTCAGTGCTGCTCTGGACATCACTTAGGGCCCACAGGGTAAATAATTGCTGTACTCGCCGTCCCAGAAGCTGTGTGTGTGGAGCTGTTTTTAGGAGGGTTGGTGACACCAGGCCCACTGCCAGGCATGGGGGCGGCGTTCCTCGGTTATTAGCTCTGGAAAGCTTCACGATTTTACCGTCCAAAAATATATATGCGTGTTTCAGCAACAAGAAGGCAGCTCCATTTGCAGCAGTAGGTGTTTGTTTGAGTTATTGCCCCTGCTGCATGTGCACACATCGGTAATACCACCTGGAGAGTGGTGTCAAAGCCCAGGAGCACCCCATGGATGCCCACCACGGGGAGATGCTGAGCCAAAAGCAGGGTGGGAGGAACACCAGGGGGCTTCCAGAGCTCCAGGAATCAAATCCATCAGCACCATGGAAAAGCCTTTCTTGGGGTCATAAATACTCCACTTAAAGAAATCACCTCCAAAGTCTTTCCCCTTAGGCCAACAGGCTGGCTGTGGAGGGACCAGCTTTTCCCCATAAAGATGCCCAGATCTACAAAGCCACCCTTGCAGTTGTGCCAGGCAGTCTGATAGTGAAGCTCATTATTTTTGGTTCTTAATTTTAATGTAAGATGACTTTTTTAGCCATACCTTAATCACGTAGTACATCTCCAATCTACAGAGGGGACTGGAACATTAGGATAATTAGAAGCCATTAAGCGTATCGGATAATATCACTGCAAAGCTGTACAGATGTTCTGTGTTCTTCAGGTCTCTGTCAATGGAGGAAACCTAACATATGTCAGGTCCTGTCAATGATGTCTACTTTAATCCTGTAGCATATAGGAGGCTTGGAGGGATTCATCATGCCAGACTTTTTTCTTTCCTTGTTTTCCAATAAAAAAGCGCTTTCTTCTTAAAATCAGCAAAGATACTTTTCTCCCGCTCCATCACCCCCTCCCAGTAGTTGGACTCAGAAGTATAAAGCCAGGAGCTCCTGCCAGTTACTTCTCTCTGAATTCCAGCTTGCCTTTTTGTCTCTTACATTTATTCAGCCAGCGATCATCAGTTCTGCGTTACATGAACCTGTCTGACCTGTCACATTTTACTATGGTAAATGGAAGGGGTGGCTCTATCCCATCTGTGATGGCACTGGGATTGGATCTCGTACATCCACACATCCAATCTCGAACAACTGACCCCACAATACGGTCACAGTTTGAATTAGACTGATACCTGGGTGGCCACTGATTTTTTCTGTGGATAAATTCAGGTCTTGGTGATGTTTTTATACATTAACAATGTTTAATTGCTTCTTTGTTGTTTTTAATGAAAAGTGGTTGCTTTCTCATGTCCCCCATACCTAACTGGAGACTGCACTATTTAGATTCTTGCCTCCCTCTCTCAAATGCATATTTTGAGGTTGTTGTCATTTTAGATAGCATCTCTGAAATAGATTTCCAGATTATTTGAATGGATACCAAAAGGTATTTTAAGTCTTAATGTTAGATATATTTCATGTCTTTCACTCAGTCTCTCTTGGTTGAAAGAAGCTTTCAAAATGCTGAGCTCTCGTCCTATATCTGAATGATTGGCACAAAGATTTAATAATCTCTTTTGTCTTTATGGCAGTTCCATTTGTAGCAATTTAAGCATCCGTCTCCAGCGAGCCTGAGTCAAAAACTTTATTTAATATGAGCCAGCTAAATATCATTTCCCATTTCTTTGATCTCCTCTATTTTAATTTGCTTCTTATCAGGTACCTGTAGGGCTAACAAATACAGTTTATGGTTTGCTGCTTATGGAAAGATCTAGTTTAAGCTGCATGGATTATTGTTGGTGAGATATTGCCACATTCTTCTCATCAGGGATGTGGTAGAATAGGTTATAGATGTTATTGCTGCCAAACACCCTGCAGCTGTTGTGGGTAAGGGCTTTGCTTCCTGAATCCCTTACTAGAAACTTCAGTAAAGTGTCAGGAAGGGATCTGAAGAGCAGCAGCTGAAGTAAGTTCACCAGGTCAGGATCAGGATCAGGTCCCCCCAGCTCCCATGGCTTTGGCAGGCCCTGGGTGCATGAGCTGATGCTCGCGGTCCATGGCCTTAGCCGTGAGGTTGCAGAGCGAGCACCCCTTCTTGAATAACATCCAGTTCAGGTGTAAGCAAGGCAAGGGTGAAAAAAATGCAAACAAGAGCTGACTATGGCCATCCTGGCTGCCTGCACTCAGCAGCATGTCCCTTCAGCCCAGGCCATCCTGTGCAAGCAAATTGCATGCTGAAATGCCTGTCGTGGAGGCAGCAGAGAGGAACATCCAAGCTCTCAATATTTCTTTGGCTGTGTCACTCGTTGCTTGGTACAGCAAGAGGCAAACAGCTCCAAAATCGCTGGAGGAAAGCATCTTGGGAACAAGTGTGAAATGCAGGGAGGAAGAGCCAGGCTCGAGCAATGCTTTGTGCTACTGCTGTTTGCATCTCTCCTTGTTGAAGATGCATCTTGAAAATTGGTGAGGCTAGGTAGCTCAGTCCCTGCATCCTCCTTACCTGGGGAGACCACCTGAGCATGTATTTGTAGGAGAAAAAAGCAGCCTGCCTTTTATGTGGGTTGTGGCACTTCTGTTCAGCAGTCCGATAGGGACCCCGGTGCTTGTGAAGCAGCGATCAGGTGTGCGCATGCACACACAGGCACATTCTCCTAATTAGAGGCAATCTGAAAACCAAACTCTTCTGCACTATTTAAAACACAATAAACAGCTTTGCTCCCTAAGTGTTAATCATCTCCTGCTGTTCACTCTCTGAAGCTAAAACCCTCTCCTCACTTCAAAACACTCTCTCAGTAACCAAGTGTGACATCGCAAAAAGGATTTTGAGGACTTCAGCCTGGGAAAAAGCAGATGTGTTCAGGAGAATAAAATCACCAAGGTCTTTGGATCTACAAAGAAACTCCAGGCAAGGGAAGGAGAAGAAAGGAGAAAAAACAACCCAGTCAGCACAAGTGGAAATGCTTGAAAATTCAGTTTCTCAAGCCACGTGGGTGCCCAGGAGGCAGATCAGGGATAGGAGCCATCGGTCTGCGTGCTCCTCAGGGAGCCCCAGCCACCTTTGTGGGGTTGCACCCCACGAGGGCATGGCTGTTGCTTTTCCTCCAAGTCCTGACATCACGTCCTGGGACAATTTGTTGACAATGTCACACTGCCAGCACCCTTTGCTGTTGGGAGGCAATGAGTTGCCTGCCCTGGCTCCACCAGTGCCTGCTTCCCAGCCCCTGGCAGATGAGATGAGATCCTGCCACGCCATCACCGCGGCGAGACGGAGTGTGTTATTAAGCTGAGCCTAGAAATAAAGAAAGGGTTGAGAAATTGCTACAGTCACCGATCCATGCATTTATTATAATTGAGTCCATTAGCCTTAATTTTATAATTTCTAAATTAACTTTGCACATTTACAAATGGCCTTAATTGCTTGATGGAGGGAGTTTGGCTTTAACAAAGCTAAATGCATAAAAACTGTATCAGTTACATCAGTATGAGTGGATTCATTTGTAATATAATGCTGCCAATTAGATCAAGCAAATTGTTTAGAAAACACATTGTTGAAACATCAAAATTACTTTAAGTCATTGGAGCTGGTAAGAGAAAAACAACCCCCAACTTGATGTTTCCACTTGCAGGTTCCTCCCTATGCTGAAGCCCTTGTACATACTAAGCACTTAAAAACAGTGCTTATGAAGGGTGTTTGCATGCAAACAGCAAACCTGAAATTATGTTTCTTGACTGGCTATTGCCTCTACTTATCAAAGTCCTCATCCAGAATTTGAGGTCATTACCTGGTACGCTGATAGCAGTCTGTGAAGGAAGTTCAGCCTTTATTTTATGATCTGAAATGTGGCTTTCCTTTGGACCTTGCGGAAGGACACTCCAATTCCTAGTCCTACCGCCTGGTGGGGGAAGGACTTCAACACAGGAACTTTTTAATCCACAGATACATATCTCCAGATGCATATCTGCATATCTCCAGATGCAATCTGTAGATGCATCTACAGATGCAAGAAAAAAAGTCCCTAGGGGACACTCCTGGAGAGTAACCAAATCCCCAGTCTTTATTTATCAGTACCAAATCTAGTGATTAGAAGAAGGTTCCTCCAGTGTATTAAGAGATGTGAAGCGATGAGTGGTTTCAGAGGGCTTACAAGCTCTGCCTGATGGAGACAAGCTGTAAGGAAGTTGATGATAAGAAATCTGCTGCCTTTCAAGGTTTTTTTTTTTTTTTTCCTAAAATTCACATAATTGAAAAAAAGATAAATTAAAAACCTGACTTCTGTTTTGAGTATGATGCTGAGACTTGAATTCAGACCAATTGGCACTTTACCCCAAACTGCTGTTCCCGACGTGAAGCTTTTCAGATTGTTTTCCTCACTACTGAGAAATGCCAGACTCTAACACTGAAATGCCTTTGTTGTCGTTGACTGCAAGGTGAATATTTTAATGGTTTTCTGGAACTTTGATGTTTGGCCTTCTTCACAGGTAGCATTTCCTGAAGGCACTGTGAAGTGTAACCAACTATTTGAAGGATCAGTCTGTGCAGTATGGCCACAAAATTGCTGCTGTACTAAACTTTTTAGAGCAAGATGTTAAGGCTGAAATTTTCCTTTTGAATTCTTTTATTCAAAGCGAGAAGGAGTATGAATTAGAAGTTGTAGTTCTCTGATCTTTATCTAGAGGGAGTGAATTGAGGGGAGCAGAAAAACAAGGGCTGGAAAGTAATTTATTCAAGAGGAAAGAGAATTTTATATATTTGGGATTATTAATATGCAGCAGTGACATCTGTGCTCAAGAAGAAAGTGAACATAGAGGCTTCAGCAGACAGCTCTGGTACAACATGTGACATTACGGTATGTTTGATTGTCAGTAGTATTGCATGACTGACATCGAGCTGGGGTGGGCAAGACCAATTTACCCCTGTTTGTATTTGAAGATGGAAGATGTTTTTTTGCAGATGCGGATGCTTTGATTGAAGCTTGGAAATTGAGGACTCTTAATAAAGTAGGGAGCAACAAGAGTTATAGCTAGATTAAATACTTTTCTTCCTTCCATCTTACATTTCAAAATATCAGGGCATTTCTTTTCTGCACAAGGATGAACTGCTTCTACCTTTTTTTCCCCTTACTTCTTCAAAAGAAAACCCTATCTTCCAGTAATTTGATGGTAGGGGCATTCTTGGAGGTAAACAGCAGGGCCAGGGTGATGACCTAGTCTGAACATCCAGGTTATTGGCTATTTTGATGTTGAGTCTCTGTTATTACATAAACTGTTTCCCCTGTGACTTGAGACTCTTTTCCTGGGGAAATTTTTGTTTAAAACTTTACATATATTCCTATAAAAATGTAGGTTTAATAACTATTTTTTCCAGGATCAGGAGTGGAGAAAATAAACCCCTGACAGAGAATCATCTGGAGTTCTGGTCCCAGTGGGAGCTGAGTTATTTTCTGAAAAGATGGACCTGTTCAATGCTATTTTTATTATTTCATTTTAAACAACTTATTTTGTTGCTTGCTGAGTTGGTTATGAATCTGAAGTACCCCTGAGAAAAAGGGAAAAATTAAAAAAAAGCGAACAACTGAAAGAACCTATGTATGGGGAACAGCTATTATTTCAGATGGTAGTGATTTTAAAGACATCACCCATGAATTGTAGCATTCAGGTGCAGGTTAGCTCTGGTGCCCTTCACATTTATGGTGCTACGTTACTAATAACAGGAGTCAGAGAGGGAGCTGAAGAAATCTTTACAGAAGTAGCTCACTCTTCTGTCACTGTACCAATTTTCCCTGTCTAATCTTTCACCTCCAAGGCCTCCATTAAATGCTGTGGTCCTCTTAAGTGCAGAATAGCAAATATTTCCCAGCGTGCAAAGATGTATCCCGAACCCATTAAATCTTTCAGCTCGATTCTTTTGTTGGAGTACTTGGCCTGGAAGTTGTGTAGTGGGGCCACTGAAGGCCTCTTCAGTTCCCTGGATGGGATGGAGTCTAAGAGTGCATTTGAACTGTGCACAACCCTTTTGTCTTGACTGCTGTCCGGCTCAATTTGACCTGTTTTTTTTTTTTTTTTTTTTTTTTTTTTTTTTTTTGCTATTATCATTAAAGGTTGCAATGTTAAAGGCTACATGTGTTAAAAGTTCAGAGAAAAGGGAAAGTGACAGGATGCAAAGAGATGCTGATGATCTGAATAATCCAGAAAGGCAGTTTATTCCTATTTCTTCTCTTTCTCAGAAGTAAATGAACAATAAGAGAGAAATCAGATGGACTCCTTAAAGCTTTGTCATACTCATCCACTGAGTAAAAAGCACGTGCAGAGTTACAGGAATCCAGGTGCTTTGAACAAGACCCATTGAGGGCTATTGCATGAAGATGGTGTAGAAATAAATAAAGGTGCAGTCATGACCTAACTGAAAGCTACCTTTTTGATTTGCAGGAGGTTGCAGTACGGGTTATAATGTTTGGATTGGAGGCTTTAATGGGATGATTTGTACTGCATCCTTTGATGTTTGATAACAATCAACAGCCTTTAATGTTTAATAATACAGAAACAGCGACCACGAGCAGTGCTTGAAGCCCTGGTGAGGCCTGAGCCAGAGGGCTGGGCCTCCTCCTCCCTGGCACTGGTGTCAGCTGGAAACCCCACAAGTAAATGTGGTGGTTTTGTACCCCAGCCAGTCCTCTGCACACTACTGTGCAGAGAAGAAATGTCTTTCTTTTCTGTGAGGCTTGGAAAAAGCTGGTGCTGTGTTTTGTGGGGCACAGGAGGTGAGCTGCTGTCTGGAACTGATGTCCATAAAGGAAAGGACAGGCCCTCTCTTGGATGAACATAGGAACACGACAAGTACACCCGCTGTAACCTCAGCACTTGCAAAGCAGAACTTCTTAATCTGTAGGGTTTCCTCAGGCTTCTTAGCAGTGAGGCAAGTGTGATCTGAGACCAGCATTCTTGTGAAGCTGGGGAAAATGGATGCTTCTGGCAGCGGGGTTTCCTCTGGAATACCATGGAATACATTCAAGAAAAAGACAATTCTCTGGAATACATTCAAGAAGGAGACCCCAATGGGAAGGATGTCAGGATGAACACAAGGATGGCGTCATTTGGTTGCACGAGTATGTCAGAATAGGCTCCAATTTATCCCAGCATAATGAAATTGGAGAGGGGATGTGAATTGCTGTCTATAAATACATCAGAGTAGTAAACACTAGGGAGAGAAAGGAGCTAGTTCAGCTAAAGGACAGTGCTGGCACGGGAGCAAATTGATAAAAAACTGTCTGTGAATAAATTTCAGATGGAAATTTCAGATGGAAATTAGCAGAAGCTTTTTAATCAGTAAAAAGGTGAGTTTCTGGAACAGCCTTTCTCTGGGATTTTGGGGGCGAAACCCTAACTAGTTTGCAGATGGATCTTAATCAGTTTATTAAAGGGATTCTGTGTTGTGGTTGTTTCCAGTATCAGGAGACTGGACTCCGTGGCCTGTATGTCCCATCAGTGCTGTGTTCCTGCATATTGTAGCTAGTGATACTCTCTGATTTGCAGCAAGGACAAAGAAATGCTGTATTCTTCTGACAAAATTTATTTTTTTCCAAAAAGCAGACCAAACCACAAATGCACAGGATGTGGATTGGGGCACCTTTTTATTTAACCTACTTTAAAATGAAACCTGTGGACTAAATGGCTTTAGTGACTAGGAGGACATTGGCCATATCTCTCCCCCATCCATAAGTAATTTCATTTCTGAAACTTGTACTTCCAAAAATATTGGCTGCTTGGAATTGGAAGCGTTGGAGGATATATAGTATTCAAGGTTACTGTGTGATTAAGGGCAGCAAGCTGCCATCACATGCACTAGGTGTTAGCATAGCCTTGTCCACAAAAAGACCAGAAACTAATCATTACTGCTTGTGACTTCCCATAGTGGTAGACACTTCAAGCAACAGAGAAAGCAATTTCTTACTTAGAAATTGTTTTACCCTTTTTCCTTTGAACATCTAGAACCATCACTCTCAGGTCCCTCCCTTCTGATCGATTGATTGACAGTTTCAATAGAAAAAGCAGTTGGCTGCTAAAAAAAACACCGAAACCCTCTCTAGTTTTATACATGGGTATGTGAGCTTTGAAATGAATCCTGTGAGACTAATTGAATGTGATTGGCATCTGCCACTGGTACAGCGTGGAGAGGAAAGACCTAAATTCCTGACAGGGAGAAAACAGGCGCCTTGCAAAAAGCTATTCTTTTTCCTTCATTCATCATCTCCCAGGGTTCACAACAATAGCTAAATAGAAAAAAAAAAAAAAAAAAAAAAAAAAAAAAAAAAAAAAACAACAAATTCTAGATTCTGAGTCTGCTGTTTGAAATGCTAAAAAGCAAATCAACAGCCTGGTTCTTCCTGGGCTAAGAGGTCTCAGAAATTAAGTCAAACCATGATGAATGTACCATAATGCTGAGTTTCCAGCAATGATTACTGTGTAAACATTATAAACAGCCAGTCTGAGGGAATAATTTATTTTACATTGAACAGAGTGCACTACTTGTGACTGTCAGCAGAATCTAATACTGGTCCCAAAACTCATTTTTATTTTAAAAAAGGTGTAATAAGCAGATCAAAGAATGCGTGAGAAGAAAGGAATCTAAATACAACATACAAACTTAGAAAATATCCTCTGCACAGAGGATGTGCATTCATAACGTGCAATTTGTTTATGTAGGTTTTAGGAGGTTTTGTGCACCTTGCTGACTGTTTGTTCTGTGTAACAAAGCTTTTCGCGTTTGGGCACTGAATTCTGCTTTGCACCCTGCTGCCGGGGGGAAGCGCGACGTGGTGCAGAGCTGCTCGTGTTGGCAGGTGTAAAAGTGGTGGGTCCTGCTCATGAGCATCAGGTCTACTTTATTTCCCCAGTCGATAATTGCCTCAAATTTGGACAGAGCTCTGATACATCAGATTTGTGACATGTGCAGGCTGCCTCTGCACCACGTACGTGCGAGTGCTCTGCGCCTGCAGACAGGTCGTTGGTGTGGGGCTGCAGTCGAGGCTTGCTCAGGGCTCTCTGAATTTTTCCGTTCAATTACAGGGAAGAAAACAGGAATCTGCTGTCAAAGTACATCGCACTGGCAGCTCCTGCAATGACTGGAGAACAGCCCCAGCTTTCCCAAATGTTGTTGCCCTTTTAACCAAATTATTTATTATTATTGGAGGCTCTTTTCCTGCTAGCCAAGGGGAAGTGTTAGGAGGGGACTTGACCTTTGGAGTGCTTTTCTATCTGATACTCTGTTGTTGTATCTGGATGGCCAAATTCTCTTCCAAGTTTAGTTTGTTGAACATGATATGCAAATAAAGAATAAAGGACTTATTTTTAATAGCCATGTTTCCAGCAGAAGAAAGTAAATATGGCCCAGTGCTTCCTTAGGACTCAAACAGGAAAGTGATCTCTCAAATGGTAAACATTTTTTAATGTAGGTACAACTCATTTTCATCACCTAGTGGAGGAAGCTCACGCATGTTGAGCATTTCTGTTTGGTGATGCTACCTGCTCTGTGTCCTTTCCAGCCTGACCATGCAGTAACAGTAAACTGGACGTGTATAAGAGCCCAGCCGAGGGTTTTTGACATGAGAAATTATTTCCGAAAAACACAACGTTGGAGGAGTCTACTGAACTATCTCCTGCTGCAGCGGATTTACCCTGTCCTCTGGCAAAGGCTTGTTAGGAAGCAGGACTGAGCGGGTTTCAAAGTGTTGCTTTTGGGGCTCTGGGAGAAAGGTGCTGCGGTGGGAGGGATGGAGAGAGAGCAGGGAGGGACCACAGGTCCCACCATGTCAACTGCTCTGCTCCCAGATCAGGAGTTAATCCTGGAAAACCATGAATGATGATTGAGGCTTTATGGCCCTTTTGATTTTCGGAGTGAAAATCAAGGGACACAGGCCTCTGGAAATGAATGCTTGAGGAAGGGCAGCACATGCTGTGAAGCTCACTGCCCTTGGAGGCTCTGGGTCCCTGTTGCTCCAGTTAAACCCCACCTTCCTGAAATAAGTTTATTCTGTTTTCATTTTAATGGGAAAGAGGGGTGGTACTACTAATGTGCAGCACGGAGCCTTGCTGCAGCCCTCGTCAGGTAACCAGGTGCCACATTGTAGGTACAACAATGAATATTAAAAAGGCGTGTAAGCAAAAATTACTATAGGGATTTGAAAGGAGGAAGCTGAGATCAGTTCTGCAGGTGTTCACTGTGTGGGGAGACACCTGGGACACAGCGCAAGCTGCTAATTAAAACCACGGAGCGGATAAGAAAGCTTGATGCCATGGGCAGAGGAGATATGGACACTGATGTTTCATCTGCTGCTGGGGAGTCAACATTGAGTAGAAACATCCAGGAGAATCTCTTCTTTTGTATTGAGGCAAGGGAGAAGCAGAAGGGAGAGGGGTGAGCTGTCCATCTCAGCCACATGGGATTAAAGGTCCCTCAAGCATTTTGAATGGATGTGAACAAATCAGAGAAACATTTGCTAAGGCTGAAGAAGAAATGAGCACAGCCTGGGCTGCACACGGATTGCTCAGGTCCATCCCAGGTGCTTGGAGAGGACAAAACCCAGGCTGGCCATCTCTGCCAGAGGCAGGACAGGATCTGCAGCTATGGGACGACATGATGGGCCCGGAGAAGATCTGTGAAAGAGGTGGTGGTGGTGGGGATTCAAGTTCTTGCTTGAGCCAAACTGATGGCAAGTGGACAGCTGGACATCCAGGGGTATGTCCACCCTGTGACCAAAGAGCTCTTTCCTGTCACATTGGCAGTACAACCAAAATGGCACAGCTAGAAGTGCTGTGGACAAAACTTGAGAACACAACTGCAAAGCGAATGCCTTTGACAAGCCGAGTTGTTGTGACCAGCTCTGACGCAGGGAACTGAAAGAACTGCTGATGCCCTTGCAGTAGCGGTGATTTCCTTTTCATGAAGCAGGAGCTAGAAAGATGGAAAAGAGAAAAATAGCATGATTGGTACAACAAGCAGCCGTCGCTCACCTGCGAGCGCTGAAGTCAAACATCAAAGCCTGTGGATGTATTAACGGGGAGGCAAAGATCAAGGAGCGCCGGCAGAACAAACAGCGCGGTGGCAGCTGTGTGCGGGCAGGCAGGCTGCTCCTCCCAGAGCAGTAATCTAAAGCCACCAGAGAAATGCCCCTGCCTTGGCAGGAGGTGTATTTGTGACTGTTCAGCAGTGGGATGTGGCTTTTAGCAGCAGTGTGCTGCGCTCACAGCTCTTGAAAATCCCATGCCTCGTCTTGCCTGAGGCTGTCCCTCCTTGTGCTGGTGCCCACAGAGCCCTGCCACATCTGGCAGGTGGAATGACAGCATCACTGATCCATGTGTGTCTTGTGCCTCCTTGTGTCACTTTGCTTTGGACTTTTTTTAACTTTTTGAGTAAGTTACGATAGCTGTGTAAATAATTGAAGCTGGTTTATGTGTAGGACTTCCTGGCAAGGAGGCAGCCTGGCACTCTGCTTTGGGAGAGCTTGAGGTGTGTGGCAGCAGCAGTGTAGTACGAGGTGAGATGGGTGCTGTGCCCACCTCTTTCTGGCACTGAGAGCTGCCTTTGGCTTCTGTCTTGTGAAACAAACCATGAAGGAGGGGATGACTGAGCAGAGAACAATCTGTCCCCTAAATCTTCCAGGTGGGAAACTCCATCAGAGGTGGAGCAGCTGAGACTGAGACCAGGCATGGAGAGCCAATGAGTTTTGAGTCCAAATCCTACGACATTGCAAGCTTCGTTATCTTCTAAAATCTATTTCTTGGAAGAAGGAATTCACAGAAACCCAGATCTTCGCATATAAATCAGTCTGTCAGAGGAAATCAACAGGAAATAAAATATTTGTTTAGCATTTTCCCTTCTGATCCTCTCCCTCCTGGCATGGTCGCTTGGAAGGGCTGTGGGGCGCTGAGGTCTCCCTTGCCCCAAAACTCAGCACAGTTGCCATACAGTCAAACAGAAGTGAAGCAAAAGTCTTGCCAAACTAACTTGTGATCTTAACTTGTGATCTTTTGGTTGACTGAATGGAGAGCAGAGAAAAACCTGCAAAAAGTAGAAAAGTAGTGACTTCATCAGTGGCAAGAGCTGTGCCCACAGAAAAGTGATGAAACTGGAAACTGTGATTATTAACCTAATGGTTGCATGGCTGGAAGATTGCAGGGCTTTTTTTTTTTTTTTTTTTTTTTTTTTTTTTTTTTTTGTAGCAGTGCCAACTGCTGTTTTTATTTACACTGTCTTATTTTTTCCTGTACCTCTTGTAATGTTCTCTTTCATAAAGACACATATGAGGCTCCCAGCAGCATTATCTCAGGGACTGTCTTTTCATATTTCCCGTGTGCAGCTGTGAACTGCCATGGAAACAATTCCTGGTCCAATTGGAAGAGTTTTGTTGTTGTTGTTGTTAAATAAAAAAACTTTCTCCTGGGTCTTCAGTTATTTTTATTTTTAAATATTTTGATGTGTGGGAGAGGTTTTTATAAAGAGAGGCAGCAATTGATTTCTGGAATGTAGTTTTAATTAAATTGCAGAAACAGTATCTGCTGCAGTACTAACAAACTACGTTATTAAAGTAATAAAAGTGAAAGAAACAATTTATTGAGGACAAAGTAGAGGAAAGCAAGAGGAGAAAGATAGCTGATGAAAGGCAAATAAGGGTTTGGCAGCCCTCTACAGGGCAGAGTGGAGCTGGCAAAGGTCCAGCTGGAATATGTTTCCTAATTAACTTTAATTCTCCACTTTTGCATTCAGAATAGATTGCAATATTGTCATTTCTCTGTCACGTGCGCTTCTCTTGCCGAATTTTCCTTCCGAGCAGGAATTGTACACTGAATGGCGAACAAGTAAATAAATAAATAAAGTCAATTGCCACAAACCATTCCAGTTTTGAAGACTACAGGATATGCTTTTAATGTTGCTCTCGGAGCTCCGCATTCGACTGCGGGAACTTCATTAACACGCTCATTAGCGCTATCTGATTCACTGCTGCAGCCTCTCACTGGGAGCTGCGAGCAGCAGCTGGGAGAGCGGATCAGCTCGAGCTAATGCATATGTTAATAACACTAATGTTGTAGCATTTGGTGTTGCTGGAAGAGAGAGACAGTAAAATATCTGCGCTGCCTCCTGCAACACTTAAAAAGAAGAAGAAGAAAAAAAAAAAGACCAACGCAACGTAAAATAAAGCTATCTGCTAGGGATGTTTATAGTCAGTATTTAGAGATTAGTGCGCTATGCTGGAAAGTCACACAGCACAATGCACACACGGAGACCCATTCAATGAATTACTCAGGGAGATCTATTGTAAAGCGCTCCGCTGACAGGGAAAGCAAAGTAATGTTTCGGTGAGGAGAACTGAATCCAACACCCCTGGCCCACCACTTCACCCCAGCAGGAGAGCTCCGCCAGCGTAAATTTGGCTTTCCTCCGGCTCTCCATGCATCGCTGGTGGTGGCGTGACAGAGGTGCCGCTCCATTTGGGGTCATGCTGGAGGTCCTGCGAGGATCCAGGGAAACCAGCAACGTCTCTGTGGCCAGCGGGACGTGATGTGGGTCACTCTGCTCTGAAACATGCCGTGTGGCCCTGTAGTTGTCAATTTGAGAAGTATTTGGCCCTGCAGTGTGTGTGTGCTCTGCTTGCTGAAGTGATCGAGGTAGGCAGAAAAAGCAACTGAGGCATTGTAGGCTTTGCAGGTCTGTGGAGGTGTGTTGGCCTCTTTGCACCATTTTGCTATGAATTTCAGTGTCTCCACCGTGAAAGGTGAAGGTGGGAGCCAAGGTGATGATTTTTTTTTGATTTACACCTTCTGGGCTTCTTGACTTCTGTCCTTTCCTTGTGTCCTTGGAAGGTCGACGCATGGATCAAGGACAGGTGTCTGCTGCCAGGAGAATTCTCTGCTCCGATTTCCCCCTTCCTAAAGTCACACCCAAGTTGCATTAGCAAAGCGTACCTTTGGACAGTGTGGGAGAGCTCTGCCGATAGTGAACACTTATGAACAAGGACAGGGTTGGGATTAACCACGATGAATAGTTTAAAGAGGTGCAATGACTTTTTAATAAAAAGATCTTGTACGTGCTTCCTTGCAAAAGCATCTTAATTCGGGTGTGAAAGGTGGTCTGAGTGCCCCTGGACACTCCACAGGGCTGAGATACTGTCTACCGTGCACCTCTCAACTCAGAAATAAGTGAAATATTAATTTTGCATGAACTGCTTACAGCTAAAATAGATTTTCAAGCTTCCTTGCCTGGTTGCAGGATTGCAACCTGGTTCCTCTTATTCACATGGGGTAAATCTTTGCTTCTGGTGTTGAGTGTGTGCTTGAACTTGTGCATTTGTCACACTATTTACTGTGGTTTTGTTTTGCTGTACATAGTCTCTGTTAAATACTGATACATTCTCAATTATTTTCTTAATCTGATAAAGCTTTCAGCTAATTTTATTTCAGCTAATAAGCAATTCACCCTTCAAAACTGTGTTTTCAGATCTTTTATCTGAAATCCCAATCTCCATTGCAGGCACTGCTTTCTTCTCACCCACTGAGGCTTTGCACACCAAAATGATGTGCAGCACACTTCAGCAACTCCCTGTGAGTAGATCTGAAAAGTATTTGGTCCACCACTGGGTGTTTTTTTCCCCTCCATATCTTCGTATGCCACATTTGAATGTATCATAGTGCTGCATTGATGTTACAGCGAGAAAGCCTTCATGCCCACAAAGTCTTTTATTGCTGTGAACAAAGCGTGCCCTCCAAGTTGTGGTGTGGAGACAAAATCACGATAATCTGTAGAGCTGCAGTGTGTGAGGGGATGTAGAGAGCCTCAGCTCCTTCCCTGCAGTGAGTGTGTGCCTCTCTGGGCATCATCATATTGTAACCTGCCGGGAAAAGGCCTAGCCAGCAGCAATGCTGGCAGAGTCAACAGCATATTCCCCAGCGGCCTGGATATGTTTTTACTGGTATTGGGGGAAAGAACTGAGTTTAAGGGTAATTATGAAGGCCTTCCTATTTACTTTATGAGGTAAAGTGCTCTGGTCTTCCTCATCAGTCTCATGCGGCCTACTTGCCTCGTGCGGGCCCAGCTTGTGTGCCAGACGGATGTCCTGATGTACCGCGATGTCCCCAGCACACTGGGATGACCCCAACACACTGGGATATCCCTGATATACTGGGATGTCACCACCACAGCGAACCCCATGCCCAAAGCACTGAGCTGGGCTTTGTTCTCTGTGCTTTTTCTTGTGCCCATACTGCACATACAGCTCTGCTATCAAAGCGGCGTGACTGCGGCGTGCTATGAATCACCTCCTGTTTCTGACAGTATAGGGACCTTGCATACAAAGTATCATCGTGGAGCCAATTTTTACTGTTGAATCAAATCCCATAGAAACTACTTTCTAATGGAAATGATAATGAAACTTTAATTATAACTGTGCTACTTGGTTCCCTGAGCATACACATCCCATTAGATGGTTTCTGCTAAGATAGTGACATCTTTCAAGCTCATTTCTATGCATATTAAAAAAAAAAAAAAAAAAAAAAAAAAGAGGATGATATTTTACCTGTGATGTGTTACAACTGTTGGTATTTTTTCTGGGTTCATCAAAATCTCGTTAGCATTAATCAAAGACATGACCAGAGAATAATGTAGTTCCTTGGGTTGTAGACTGAACAGAAATATTTGCACAAGCCAGAAACAGAATTTTTGATCAAGTTTTAGATTTTTAATTTTTATTTTTTTTTCCTCCCAGAAATTAGCAGCACACCATAAGGGCTTGTGGAGATAGACACCCACAGTCAGGTTTTGCAGGGGATTTGTCTCCTCAGCCTCAGAGCCCTGGGGTGAAACCAGCCTGGCAGCCGTGAGTGGTTTTGGGGCAGGCACCCCTACATTGTGGTGCCAAGATGACCCAAGGCACAGCCTGCTCCCTGGAACTATATGACTGAACTCCCTCGCCCAGGATAGCGGATTTTGGGTTTTAGAACCAATGTTTTTGTCCTTTTCTGTGAGCACCTGAAAGCAGCAGAAGAAAAAAAGGTAGTGTAGTCTCCCTGATACTGCTGGCTAATGGGGATGTGAGCACCTTAGCAGCGTTACAGCACTGGAAAGTTGGCAGAGATTTTTCAGAGCTTATTTTGAAGAAGGGGAAGAAAAGAGGCAGCTGCTCCAGTGCAGAAAAGTGTAAGGAAGGCCAATGTTCTTAGTTTAAAATAGCCCCAGAAAGCAATTACTTTTCTTGTGGGAAGTGCAGGATTCCTGGGCACTTCTTAAGCCTTTCCTGCAGGTACAAATGTGCCTTTTAAAGTTTAACCTGCTCTGTGATTCCTGCTGGGAGCTCTGTTTTCTCTCCCAGGCTTTGTGCTGTATCTCCAGCTTGTCTGCACGAGCAACGCCAGATTGCAGTAACGAAAAGTTGACATTACAACTTGGAATAAAGCCTTCTTCCCTCTGCGACGCAAGGGGCTTGCTTTTTACAGATAAGGTTAACACCTTTGGCTCCAGCAGTACCCTCGAGATAATGATTATCATATCCCAGGCGCAGAACCAGGGGGGTGAGGATGCAAAGGGAAAGGTACTGAGGGGATGTGCTGCCTTTGACGTGACAGCATGTATCAGTGGGGAGCTGCGGGCCTGAGCTCTCCTTTAGTGCCTACAGAAACCTGGCTGTTATTTTGAGTTCCTTCCCTCTGCCTTCGGTTCGGCTTTGTATTCCTGCTATTAATTTTTCAAAGATGCCAGGATCAGGAGCAGCGAGGGAAAATGGTTCATCCGAAATACGTCACTGCAGAGCCAGATCTTTGCCCCTTGCTGCTAACAGAGTGACCGAGGAGCTCGGGTGGGAGCTGCAGGGCTGGGCTGCTGCAGTGTTTCCAGGTGGGTCCTAGTGGCAGCACATGGACCAAAGCCAGGCAGTGAATGGTCCTGGCCTTCCGTCATTGAAAAAAAAAAAAAAAAGAAAAAAGAGAGAAACAAACAAACAAACACAAACCAAACTGTGTATGCTGCTCAGGAGAATATTTTTTCACATCTGGAATAACCGACCTGTGTAGATCCGGTTCATCATCTTCCTGATGGGCACTTCCCTTAAAGAGCCAACTGGTTGCAACACAAACTGCTGCACAGCGGCTGTGTGAGCACCGTGTCTGCGACCATTTAAACCATCATACAGGCTGGGCTGCAGATTTGTTTTTTTTTTGGAGGGGCCCATCTGCTCCCCCCAGCCCCAAGGAGCATCCCACAGCAGGGCAGGAGAAGTGCAGAGCAGATCTCCACCCAGTGGATACCTTCCAGCACGGCTTGCATGGAGCCAAACCCTGCACAGTGCAGCACCCCAGAACAGGGACTGAGCTGGATGGAAGTGCTTTGAAGCTGGAAGATTTCTCATTTAATAAGTTTGTCCTTAACATGGTACCATTCTTCGCTACCTCATGATCTTCTGATTTCGAATGAACACACCGTACAGAGCACCAATTTGCATGGAAATCTTTACAAATGCGGGGAAGTGCTCTTCGTGTCGGCAGTTTGACTTTTATACTCTGGAAACTTCCTTCAAATGTAAATCAGTACGACTCCATCAAAAAAAAAAAAAAAAATACAGCTACTTTACCACATGGATTTTGTTTTAAATTAGACTCCAAGGTCCAGTCTTTAGAACTGAGTCTGGCCAAGACCTGTAAGATCTCAGTACCTGATGTTACAAGCCTAAATCCATATTGACAAATGTACTGCTGCAAACTGCCCCCCGTGTCTCTCGCTGCCCCACACACCAGCACCAGCAGCCTCCCTTGTTCTCAGGGATACAGAAGCTGGGATACAGAAAACCTCTGCAGAATGCACTTTATCATACAACATCTAGATTTAGAAAACAAAATGAAGGCCAGCTTTTTTTTTTCTCCCTCCCTAAGGCTGTTGTGAAGAGAGATATACTTTATTTTACCAAAATATCTAATCTTATCCGCAACATCCCTCTGTTTTTAATTGCTGTGATAGTATGGGAATAACGGAGAAGAGCGATCTGGAGGTAGGCAGGAACCAGGACAAACCCACCCAGCTTCCCAGGCAGGCTCCCCGGGGGCTGCAGGAGCGGGTTTCAGAAGTGCTGTGAAAGTGAAACCTGATTAGGGAAGGACAAACAGATTACAGCACAGGCAGCACCACGAGTTTGAATGAGGAGAGAAGTGTGTACTGGTGTACAAGCAGATACAAACAATCAAAGCCTTTTCATTTGAGGCTTGCAGAGGAATACCTTGCTAAGGTACACTTTTATAAGCATGAAACAATTTTTGGCACTCGTGATAATCACAAGGTCCAAAAAAATGAAGGTAGAAAATTGCCTTTTTCTGGGAAAGAGCACAGTTAATATTGAAATCATTAAAGCAGCCAAACTGTGTGAAGGGCATCTTTATTCCCCTTTGGCACATCATGACTACACCTCGATCAATGCAAGATACATCCCCACAGTTTTCTTTGTCTAAACCAGCTTTGATCAACTCAATTGCACAAATTTCTTCAGGCTGCCTCTGTGGTAAGGATGTGTGCGCCAGGCTGGTTGCAGGCGACCTGTCCTTATCCACGTGACCCTTCTGATGAAGAAACAAGATTTAGAAATCAGATTTTTAGATGAAGAAATAACGTTGAGGGCTCAGCAGATTCAGCGAAAGGACACAGCTGCACATTGCTGCTTCACTGGAGCCGCTGGGATTTATTCCAGCCAGCGGCATGGGGCGCCCGCTCCTTCGTGTTTTGACAAAATATGAAAACTCAATCCCTTTTCAAGAGGAGAGCCACAAACGAAAGGCTGATGGCTAAAGGCAGCCCCTCCTGCTGTTGTGGGCTGTGCAGGCGGTGTCCAGCCAGGTCTGGCAGCCGGGGGCAGGAGGGGAGGTTTTGGGGCTGCAGCTCTGGCAGGAGCAGCGTGAAAGAGGCATAAGGAGGGATTCAGTAGGCAGAAAACAACACCTGGTTTTAAAGCTGGGTAGAGGGGAAGTCCTGCTGATGAAATGCTTTTGGTGTTAATCTCCTGCTTGAACTGGCAGCTCCTCTTTTCTTGCCACCCGTCACTCTCCTGGCAGGAGCAGGGAGCCTCGCGGCCGGGATGCCGCCCAGGCAGAGCAGAGAAGAAGCAGGGAAGGACACGGGGGACACACAACACTCCGGCATGCACGGCGAGTAGATCGGGGTGTTAAACACAACCTCTGCTCTCAGCTGGCTAATGTTTCAAAGGAAAACATTTCAAACGCTGAGAGAGATTGTGCAGTTAGCCGGTGATGCAATTACATGGCTGTAAGCTGTAGAAACTCTTTCAATGTGGCACATATTAAACCTTTCAGAGGTAGTGCTTTGATTTTTAATTTTACGCTGTTGGCAGGCAATCAGGGTCTTTAATAGTATGGGGGCCAGAGGGAAAATGTTTCAAAACAGCAAGGATCTTATCATAGTGTGCAATTAATGAATAATTATTAAAAACCAGAAATAGCTGGAAGAGCAGGCAAGAGCTGGCAGTGCAATTCTCTGGTTTCAGGCCTATAATGAAATCTCAAGAGAGGGAAGCATGATATGCAGCTCCGTGCAATTAAAGCTGGGATTTTTTCCCCCTAGTTGAAAGATCAGTGATCTTGAAAAAATATACCTGTCACTTGGTTTAGTTTTCAAGTCATTTAATTGTCATGGTAAAGCATTTAACGTTTAACAAGAGTGGAGACATTCTTCTGTGAGTTAGGGAGTTTTGGGGTTGTTTTGTATTAAATGGTGAGGTTTGTTTTTTGTTTGTAAGATGGAAGTCTTACAGTGAGAAATGATAAACTCCTCAGTGGAGGAGGCCTTCATCAGGAGCAGTGGGTAACCTCAGATTTTAGGCTTTATTTATTTATTTATTTATTTTCCTAAAATGCAGCTAGATACAACACGGCTTTGTGTTACCTCTGGTCTCTTTTTCCTAATCCAAAGTGAACTTACACTTTGCATTTCCACTTGGCGAGGATAGGAACTTCCTGCCTGGAGGTGTGATCAGCCTCCTTTTTCGCTTTTAGAGCTGCATAACAAATCTGATAATTAGAGTTGTAACATGTGCTTTGTCACTGAAACGCATTCCTCGGTGTCTCAGTGAGTGTCTCTGGCATGTGAACGCTGAAGACGCATTTGCTCGAGCATCCTCTTCCTTTGAGTACCGAACTGCGTTTGCTCACAGCTTTTTCATTATATATGAGCCAAACGAAGAAAAAGTTATTTACAACTATCAGGCATTTTGACATGCAATATTAAGAGAGGTTTTCCATTAGCTTCACGAGAGAGCAGCTTAAACTGTGTGTGCATGTTTTCGTGTCCCTGGTGCTAATCCTGTTGCATTTGCATGCAGCAGGAGTGTAACACCTTGCACCCCCCGTGCCTGCAGCGGGCTCTGGTTCATGACTGGCATTGACAGAAGAAATTGTGAACTACTTGGATCTGCGCTGAATGGGGAAGAAAAGTCTATCGGTTTCTTGGAAGGCTTTCTGGCTTGAGTGCACTTCTGTGTATTTATTTAGACACTTTGATTGCCACGGAGCACAGCAGCTTTAAAGAATTTCAAGAGCAAGAAAGTGCTTCAAGAAACAATTAGACTTCCCAGACACATTACATTGAAACCCAACAGCACGCTAGCGGGGAGGAGGCCAAATTGCCTAGCGGGGGCACGCAAAACCCAGACTGGATCAGCATAAGCGAGCTGCAGCGGTTTCTGGAAGCTGTTTCTAGGAGACAGACACAACCTTCGCCACCGCGCCTGGGCTCTCTGTGCCACCGTTCTGCTTTCTGGCCTCGGGGTCTTTGCTGGCTTCCCTTGCTCCTGGCTCCTCTGCTGCTTGCTCTGAGGCTCTGGGGATGGGTAGGCCTGTGCTGGGGCCTGTGCTGGGGCCTGGGCTCATGCTCTATTTCGGAAGGGTCTTGCTGCCCTGGCCCTGTTCCCATCGCTGTCACACACCCGTGGGTGCTGTGGTAGTGAATAGGTGCGGGGTGCTCCCCTCTGCCCATCTCACTCGCTTGAGGAAACTTGGCTGCTGTTTCTTCGGCTGCTGGAAGATCAGCCCTCGCTGGTGTGGCAACATGGGGCACTTCTGCCTTTGGCAAAGCCATCAGGGACATACCGAGCCGTGCTGGCTGGCGTTAGCACTGTGGATGTGCTGTGAGATGAGTTTTCAGCTCTTGCCAAGCGGTGGGGATGGGGCCATCGCCCTTCTCTGGGGATTTCTCCACATACCTGAGGGTACCCACGGCTCTTGGGCTCATAGGGGACCTTCACTGCGAGGCGTGCTCAGTGCTCCTGGAAAACAGGTCACTAACACAGTTCCTGAAGCAAGGCAGTGCCTTTTTTCTCTCTTCTCCCTTCAAAATGTAGCATGTACACCAGTGAAGTTCATTACGGGGTGGTAGCTGGCCTCAGCTCCTGCCATTAATTCATAATCTTACCGGGTGGGCTGTAAGGCAGTGCCAGCTCAGCAAGCTCCGAGGAACTCTTGGGTAAAGTGCTCTCCATTTTGAGACCGTCAGCGGCAGCTTATCGCTTGATTTATCTCTCATTTCCAGGTGTGGAGCTAGAAGTAAACTGACATTGTAAATCACTAATTCAAGCAGAGTGCGAGAACAGTGCACAGTCTGCATATTTCAATGCTGCTTAATTAGAAAAGGAAAAAAAAAAACAAACAACACAACTTGTTCCATAGACATGTGCAGTGCAAATTCTTTTTCTTAAAGCTTCAGGTGGGCAAGATGTCCTTCTGAGACCCACATGTCCAATGCTGCTGCTTATCTCCTTACAGCAGTCTTTCAGTTTTGCCCCCAGGCTCAGGTCGATCCCAAACCCACCCAGTGTCTCTGCTGGGGAGCAGCCCCTGCCTGCTGCTGCCACGTACACCAGCACAAACACCAGCCTCTCATCCCAGCTCTGACCCTGCTGACCTTTTTCTTCTTAATTAAAAAAATCCTTTTCTGCTTGCTAATTACATAACTGCCATTTTGTGCCCCAGCAGTCCTGGACGAGGTTGAGCTCTGCGCCCTCCCCAAAGGTGTTCTCATCTGCCTCTGGTTCACAATCAGCTTCCAGTTGCAATTGTGCTTTCGCATGATCAGAGCTTCTCTCCCAGCCTCTCATTTCCTTGAAACCACCACCACGGAAAACAGAATCACTTGCTGGATCAGTGGGAATAACATGCTCCTGTGGCACGCTGCTTCAGAAAAAGAAGCGATCCTTGATGCGATCACTGCCTTTGCCTCCCCCATCATGCTGTCCCCCTCTTCCATTACCCTTTAAACTCCTGCTGTGCTGCTGGATGACTGCACCTGCAGCATTTACATCTCATCACTCCTTCTACTCTTTGTCTTGGTGGTGTGAATTGCCCCAGCAGCCTTGTTGTTTTGATCTGTGGGCATTTTGCTCCCCTAGTTGTGCTGCTCACTGTTACCCCAGGGTGGCTGCTGCGTTCTGCTCCCAGCGTCTGTGGAGCTGAGAGCTTCCCGAGGTGCCACGTGCACCAAGAGGTGGAGTAAAAAGTAAAGCAAGGAGAAAGAGCTCCCCTATTAATAAAACACCCTCCAACTTTTTAGGTTCCTGCTTTTTTCCTTCTGCTCTTACCCACCATCCCATTATAAAGTTAAATACGCTGCTTTAGAAAAACGAACAAACAATAACACCACCTTCTGATTTATTGGCACGATTTTTTTTTCCAAAGGTGATCTCTAACAGGCTTTTCTATTGTTGCTAAAAATGTGGCATTGTGCATAAGATTTTCTTGTTGAGATCAATTTGCTAAATTTTCATTTAGTTTCAAAGTGGTTCATTTTGTTGAGGCTTCATTTTGTTCAGACTAGCAACTCAAGAGGTTTCCTGTAGCTTAGAGAGATTGCTTTTGAATTGACACATTATTCAGTCATGAATTGTTTCTTTAGTATATGAACGGCTGAGTGGGGTTTTTATTACAAATATGAGTTTGAGTGCAGAACTACTACTATTTTGGCCAAATAAAGAACGTAAAATTAAGTGTGAGTCTTCATAGTATACTGTGATGCTTTGCTATACTGTGCCTGTTTCTTTTTTAAGTACTTAGTGAAACCCTCCTGTAGGGCATAGTAATATGATCAACTGCACACAGAATTAAAAAAATATTACAGGATTTTGTAGAAATGTGGCTGTGCTAGTAAGAAATGAAATAATTTTCCTATTATCGGAAGCTAAAAATGAGTAATTTTAGTCTTCCTGATCAGCTGCTAATTAAATGCATCTTCAGCTGCGTTCAGCATCTGATCCTATTGTGCTGCTCCAGGTGGGGGCAGCAGGATTGCTGCAGTCCCCGAGGTAATGAGGTGTCACAGGGCAGCAGCACAAGTGCAATTCCAGTGTTATGCAGCAGCCTGTTTAAATATGGTTTTCCTCCGTGCTGTTTCTTCTTGTTTACCTGCGTACGTGATTGCTCCTACCTAACTTGAATTAGTTTCCACCTCTGCAGGATTTATTTTTTTGCCCAATAAAGTTAACTTGGGTAAATGGAAAGCAGTAGGAGAGAAGTATCTGTTTCCTGAAGGTGTTGGCTCCGGGCTGCAGGTGGACGATTGTTGTAGCAGATCAGCTGGCAATTTTTGCCAGGTGCGTGGAACTGAACTGCAGGACCTTGTGTGTGCCAGCTGCCTGAAGTGAAGGGATCAAGGATCTCATCTGTGCCCCAGAGCAAATCTCCTGCCTTGTTTTGCTGCCATAGGCTTTACCACCAAAAATCAGCTTCCCTGATTTCCTTTAGGAGGGAGGCTGGCCTGTAAGGGCAGCAGCCTGAGGTCTCTGCAGCACCGAGTCTCAGCTCTTTGCTCTCTACCTTCAAGGAGTAAGAGGTGATTTTTACTCAGAGATCCTGGGAGAGAGCCGCTTGTCCTTTGCTCTGTGACTTAGCAGTTGAAGAAGTTTATTGCCAGAGAAGATAATTTAGACTTTTTGTTTCAATCTCATAATCTTGACTATTTTTTTTTCTATTAGCTCTTGGGAGTGAGCATTTCAGTCATTAGTAGGTGAAAACCCTACAAAGCTCAAGAAGGACTCCAGAAATCTTTCTTACCAAGATGGCTTAGTTGATAGGTCTGATAGAAGAAGTTATTTCAGAGTGAGGTGTTACTGGAATGGGGATGAGAAATAAAATCCAGTGGCTCTAGCTATGTTCATGGGGGCGGAGCAGCTACTGAATGATGTGGCAGTGTCAGAAGCAATAGGAGTATTTATTTCTGTCATGGTACGGGTCAGACTAAAGACCAGCAGTTGAATATAGGGTACATAGAGAAGTCCTTCAATGATTATAATTGCTGTGAATGCTGATATTTAATCATCTTTCTTTCTTTCATATTCATATATTATATGTGGGAGGGTAATTGGAAAAGTCTTCATCACTGTGTTCCTGTGTGCCCAAAGCTGGAGCCAGCCGGATGAGGTTAGAAGAGGAAAAGAGCTTGGTAACTCAGTCAGGTAGATTTAGTCCTTGTTAAAATCCCCTGCATCTGCACTGCGCTCCAGAAATCATCACATTTATCGCCAGATTCCAGAATTTCCATTAAAAACGGCCTAATTGAATCACACGCATTGTCACGTTGTGATTCCTCTTTCTTATTTACAGGATGTCCTCCAAAACACACACTCTCGTCCCTGTAGTTTTTAGGAGAAAGGGAGAGAGCAAGCTGTCGGGTAGTCGGAGCTCCGGCTTAATTAGTTTTCTCAGGTCTGCAGTAATATCTGCTGGTTCGTAGTGTTTCTTGGAAAGGTGCTACGAAAGATAGAGAAAGCTGCATGCTCCAATTCCACCTGGAATAGCTCTGGGTTCTCCTCAAGGAAATAAAAGAGAGCTCAATGGACAGCAAAAATATACCCTGTAAGGCTTGGATAAAGAAAGGAACATCACTGTATGTTTTTTTTTTTTTTTTCCTAAAGTTACAAGTGATTATAAGGGGGTTTACTTCCCGTACGTTATAGGAAAACGAGCTGCATCTTTTGCTAGTACTGAGGTGCAAGATGGAGCTCGCAGCTGGGAGGGAGGACGAGCGGCAGCCTCACGTGTGCTGGGAGCTCTCGCTGCGTGCCGGCTGGCTGAGGCGCTCTGCGCGTCCCCGGCAGCTCCCAAAGCAAAGAGCAAATATCACAGCACAGGCACGGGGCTCCCAAACCAAACGGTGAGCGCAGTCGGTGAGCGCATTCGCCTCCTCACCCGACACGGGGAGGCTTTCGTCTCACGGGCTTTGAATTAGGCTGCCGGCAAGGTGGTGCCGGGGGGAGGAATGCTCTTTATCTTGTACACATACTCCTCGGAAAGGATTGAGAGAGGTGGTTTTGACATGTTTGCACTCATTATGATTCTCTGGACAGCTCTGAAATGTGAATAAAAGGAGATACAGGTGTTGGCAGAGAGGAGGCTTCGCTGGATGGAAATGGCTCTGTGCCCTGGAGAAGGCTCCGGGAGGGGAGCCGAGGACTGGGGGCATCTTCCTTGGTGTGAGCACGGAGCTTCCACTACCCGAGGCTTTGATCTGAGTTATCAAAGCGTGGGCTAGTTTAAAGACTAAAACTGCCTTGCTGTGCCACAGTTACTTCGTGTTTCCTCCATTAACACAGCTGCCAGGGCACGCTTCAAGGACTCAGACTGGAATTCAGTCTCTGGGCACCTGCGGCTTTGAAATCGCCCCTGTAGCTGTACTGGGGGTGCCTGAAGCAGACATTCCCCTTCTCCCCACTCTTTCCAAAAGATAGTGGTCTTTCACCCTGAAACATCTTTCATTTCTCATGACAGTTTCCAGGCAAGAAAGTCTTCGTAGCTCTCCTGCTGATTACGATCGTCCTTAAGCCTTGAAGCAAATTGCTTCTGAGGATGTGCGGAACTTTGGCTGTCATTCTGACCGCGTTTGTTTACTGTTTCCCTTCTGAAATGAAGAGGAATCCCTCCACAGCAGCAGAATACTCTCTCTTGTCAGAAAGGGAAGCTTGTCGGCATGCTGAGAAGAATGTGAGGTCCTTCGGGCTGCACCTCACCTGCCCACATCGGGCCTTTGGTGGGCACACAGAGCGATGTGGTTCGCTGGGCACCTCTCTTGCAGCCAGGGGCACCTCTGGGCGATGCAGGCGGCCTCGGCAGTAGGATTGAGGCTGCACAGTGTGCTGCGGTACACGAGCAGCAAAGGCAAGCCACGTGCAGCAGGGGTTAGCTCCAGAAAGGATCTGGGATGCCCACGTAACCGCTGTGGCCAGATTGTGAGCCACAGATGGGGGAAGAAACAGGACTGGTCCAATGCAGCCCTGGAACTCTTCTTTTCCTCCCAGCAAGGGTGATGGAGGCAGTGGCCTCTCACAGGGCTGTCACAGCCACCTTCCTCAGGGACAGAAGAGGACAACCATGTCACCCTTGGTCCCAAGTTGCAGCCCCCGAGCTGCCAGCCTCCGTGCCACTGCCGCCACCTCTGCCTCCGTGTGTTCCCACTCGTCTGCCCTCAGGATGCTGCTTCCTATCCTGGGTTTTGCTGTGGAATTGGAGTAGCTGCACGTAATTTCTATGGCGATTTGCTTTGGTTTCTCCTCTCACTTAGGCTGCTGAACGTAAGCTCCAGTTGTGTTTGTTTTTTAAAGCAGCTGGCAGTCCTGATCTCGCTACCATTTGTGCATCAATAACGCCATTTTCATCTCGCTAGCTACCAAGCCTGCAAGTTTTCTTCTGCGGGGTTTTGGTACAACAATCGGACTCGGAGATTGGTTATACCTCGCTTATTTAGGAAGAACTTCAGTGATTCCCCCTAAGACGATTGGTTCCATATAACGTGTAGCTTGAGCTTGTCTTTCTGGCAAAGCTCACGGGCATCTCATGCGTCTGCCGAGCTAATATTTTGTTTGTCTGTATTTGTATTCTGCAGTTGATTGTTCAATGATTTCTCCTGCTGAATTGCAATAGATGAGCTGTTTAATGTTGCAATGGCTGATTTTGTAATGTAAAAACAAAAAACCTCTCCATTCCAAATTGTGTTTGCTAGTTAGAGCACTGAATTTAAATGAGATTTGTATGGAAAATGTATTTTTCCATTGTTTTGCCAATGCAGAAAGAAAACGAGACTTCGGTCTTTCTAAAAGGAAATCAAAGCAACCATGGCAAAAATTTGTTTTGCAAGGAAGAAGCAGCAATAAAAACTAAACTTGTTCCCTTCTACACATTTGTGTCCATATTGGCATTGAAAAAAATATATTTTCTCAATGCAGAAATAACCATTTCCAATAAGCATGTCTTTTCTGACAACTGGAATATTAACGTTTCTGAAGAATTAAAAATGTATTTATTATACCACAGCACATCTTCAGGTGGTGATTCTGTCTACTTCCACAATATTCTTGATCTTCTTTTCCCCTAAAGTAGCCCAGGTTTAAAATGTCATGTTTTTTTTGGAGAATTGCTGCCGTGAATGGAAATGAAGGACCCGAAAGCTGATGCTGGATTCTGTAGCTCTTATCGATAAACCACATGAGATGGGCACCTGACCGACACCGAGCAGTCGATCGCTGCTTCAAATGCCGCGTTGGTATTTACCGTCAGGCGTAACGATCGCAGGACTCTTTACCCAGCCACGCGAAGGAAAGCAACAAAGTGGACAAGGGACTCTCTGAAATCCTCCCGTCAACTGGTGCCTTTCCCAGTTCTTGTCTGTGCGGGGGGAGCAAACATCTGGCTTCGGCCACGGCACTGCAGTGCCTCTTCAAAGCGAGCCAGGAGCTCGTGGCACTGCGGGATGCGCCTGCTGCCGGTTACAGCAGTGAGATCTCCATCATCATTTTTAAGTATTAACGCTAACATGATTTCCTCTCGTAATGTATGAGCATGTATGTCTTTTAAAAGCACATTGTGCCTTTAATCGCTGCTTTGCAGAAAGGCTGCTCGTGTTCAGTAACCATAATTCGGTCATGAAACTTCCTGGAGTATTTGCACTTTTTACTGGTGTTTGCACTGCAAAATGACAGTATTTAAAAATATTTGAGAAGCAAAACTTGACCTTGCTAAGAACTGAAGATAATTGTCAGATATTTTAAATTGCAAAGAAGCAAAACCGTTAACACTTGTGTCCTGACTAATTATATTCTGCATCGCTGCGTTCCCCTGACAACTTCAGATGCACCCAGTATCACTCCACCTAACTGCTGAGGGCTGCTAAGTGACAGAGCAAGGCAAAATCAACTTATTGCTCTGCCCTGGCTTGCAGAGTCCGTGCGAAGGGATCCCCAGAAGCTCTCGTGTTTTAACGTTGCAGAGTCAGTAAAGGTTTTACCATTGTGCTCTGCAAGTCCCAGATGTAGGGACTGACAAATGCACGTACTGGAAACGGACTTGAAGCTTAGGTTTGGCTCCGTGGAAGCCTCTCGTTACGTTATCTTTGTTTAACGGGGACATTGGTGTTTCTCAACCAATGTGCAGTTTGTCGGCTGGGAAGTCCAACAGATGTCTCTCTGCTCCAAAGTGCCGATGTTCTGGGCAGGTGTCTTTGGGGTTAGCTCCCGTTGGAGGGGATCCTGGCAGCACACACCAGAGCCTGTCCCGTGGCTGCAGAGCTGCCGACGTGCTGTCCATGGTGCTCCTTCGTCGCCAGGCTCAGGTGGGACGTGGCCCCAGCAGACACATGGCTGGGTGGCCCGGGGCTTCAGCTGCAGCAAGGCCTCGCAGGCCTTTTATTTCACTTATTGCACCATTTATTGCTGCTTCTCAGTGCCTTCAATTTATTGCACCACTTTGTGGGGCTGCACTGTCCTGATCAGCAAATGGAGCTCCCTAGTGGGATGTATCATTGGTATAGGCCACCCGTGAGGCTGGGAGGAGCACTGTGAGCATGAGGTGGACCAAATCCCTCTTAAGGCTGCAGCAATTCCTGGCCCATTGTTGTTTTTGTTTTTTTTTTTTTTCTGGCAGCTGTTAGCAGGACATGGTTTTTGACTGTCTGGCCCAGGCCATATGCTTAATTATTCCAGCAGCATTTATAAAGATTAGTTGGTTGCTGACTTCTGTTCAGTTTAAACCCACTCTGAGAAGGGCAGAGTTTTCTTTGCCAGAGCTGTTCCTTGAGTGCTTGAGATCTGTCTGCTTGTGCTGGCAACAAAAATACCTTGCTAACTCTGTTGTCCTTGTTATCCTTGCATTCCCAGTACAAGCAGAGAAGGGGCTGGATTTTATCTCTGGGAGCTATCCACTGGCCATACCTTCTCAAAGCTACCCTGTAGTTATTGCTTGGATAGGGATAGTTTACGTATTACCTCCTTCCCTTGCAGAGAAGCATTTTGAAAGACAAATCCATGATTCTGAAAGTTGAGGATAAAAGGAGCCGAGTTGCTGAATAATTTGAGCTCATACAAAATGTATGCAGCAATGCATGTATTGACTTGTTTCGGTGAATATCACAATTTATTGTCCCTCGAACTAAATATTGACACAGACAAAGCAGCGTCAATATTTATCTCTCAGGTTAATACATTTTTATATTCACCTCAACATCCATCAATATGTGGTTATTATTATGATGATGTTTGTCCTTCAGCAGAGGGAAGTTGCATGTGGGCAATCAAGGGAAAAAGGAGTTTTATATTAATATTCTTTTCCTATTTCAATCTTCATGAGATGCTTTGTCCTGGACATGGAGCATACTGCAGGCCTCACTCAAACAAAACTCTTATTGATGGCTGTGACACTCTGCGCTGAGTACAGGATCGAGCGATTGATTTTCGGGAAATGTGGAGCTAGCTGTCACTAGCAGAGGGGGCAGCAGAACCATCATTTTTGTTTTTACAGCGTTTTTTTGGTGGTGCTTCCTCTAGTGACTCTGTAACTAAGTGAGATCTGCTTTACAGAAAGCGAGAGGTAGAGCCAAGCGCAGGGCACAACCTGACAAGAGTCTGGGAGCCAGGTGGGAACTGCCACCTACGAAATGATGCTCATAAAGCATAACGGGGACATCTGCAAGTCTGTTAGGACCCTTGTGTTCAGTTTATCTCATGCCTGTGTTACGTGTGGCACTCTGAGTGCCAGCTGAAATGTTATTTCTGGGCATTTGTTAATACTGTGGAGAATAGTGGCATATTTGGGCCACCTGCATCTCTTCCAGCAAGAAAGTGTGCGTGGGCAAGAAGACATTAACAGTGCCTGAGGGCTTATCCTTCCCATCTGCCCCATCTCTTCTTTTTGGTCCCAATTCTGGGACTTCAAGAACAAGAGAAAGGAGGTTTCCTGGGTAGAACATAACTGTGGGCAGCACAGAAAGGATGCAGGCGTGGTGGCACTGAGTGTCAGTTCAGGGCTCGGCCTCGGGGACACAAAGGCTTTCAGCACATGCTTCAGGCTGTAGCGACACGTTTATCAAGTAGTGCCTCTGTTCCTCTTTGGACTGTGCTTTTAAACCTCCTGACCTCAAGCAGAGGGGAGATGGAGAGGTGGGAGATAAACAGAGTGGGTGTCACAGGCACGGCGCCTTCCTCTGCCAGCCCACGCAGGCTGGAGAGGGCCTTGCTTCACACATCGGGCTGAGCGTCTGCTGCTCGCCAGAGGCTGCTCAAAGCTGCAAGGTTGGGTCTGGCACTCAGCCCAGCTGCTGGCACAGCCCAGACCTTCCCCAAGCGCCTGCCTGCCGGGAGCAGCAATGCCAGGAAGGCAGCGAGGCGAAGGCCGCCCTGACAGGCCCTGCTCCTGCTGCCCGCAGCCCCGCCAGGCTGCAGTGTGCCGGCTGGTTTCCTTGCTGTGCTGGCCACTCAGAGCTGCAGCAGTGAAAGCAACAGCAGTTTGTAAACTGGTGATTGTCAGCAGACAGTCGGCATGTGGCAGGCAACTTGTCACAGGCAGACTGTGGCAGCAGCAGGGGTGCGCAACGGCGGCAGGCGCTGGTAGGCATTGGGCCGCGTCTGGTCACACCTCAGCACCCAAACCCACGGTGCCTTTTGTGGCTCGTTTTCTTCATGAAAGCTAGAAAGACAACAGACTGATGACTTACGACCTTATGTGTAATGGAAAACAATGGTTTTGAGTCCTGGTTAAAATAATGCACATGATATGCCCCAAGCCCACTTCCTGAGAGCAACATCCTTAATTAGTGCTAGTTTTTTCTTCTGCTCTGTAGTTTAGGAGTGATGGCGCTTACAACCCTCCACAACCTGATTAGAGAGCTGTGTTTGCTCCTATTTTCAAAGCCATGGTTGGCAGAGTCAAACAGGGGCCAAGCGCTTTCCTCCTGACTGGCATTTTGCTTCGTGATGGCGAACTTAATGGCGGGGGATGTTCTCGGTATCTTCACCTTTTGGAAGCTGGTAACTGCGGTAGGAAGACTTTGTGACTAAGGCACGGGGCAAATGTCACGCTATACCTTTGAGTATAAAGCTGGGCCAAGTACACAAGTGCAAAATGAGCACTCAGACAGAAAGCCTCCCTCTGAACCAGCAGCACCACTGCCTGCACGCGAGTCATAACTCAGTAACCATATGCTTATATTCCACTGGCAATTGCCATTTAAATGTCAGTTTACAAGCAGATGTTGAGAAGCCTCCTTTGTGCCATTACTCACAGAAAAACAAAGTTTGAGGCTTAACCCTGTTTGAGCTCGCTGTGATTTGGGGTAGCAGCGGTCCTGCAGACCCTGACTCACCAGGACTCAGTTCCAACAGCCTTGGCTAATGGCGATGGCAGCCAGATACAGGCGTGTGTTGGCATTTCCTAAGGACAATTGCCATTTTGTAGATGGTTCCAAGTTTTGTGGTTGGTTGGCAGTGGCCAAGATAGAGGAGAAATGTGGGACTATAGACGGGGAAAGAGTTAAGTGTCCATGTCTAGAAAAAATAATGATAAAAAAAAAGACAAAAAGAATCTGCTTAACAGAAGAACAATCAAAACCTGGGAAGGCGGAGAAGGAAGCCCTCTCTGCTCTACCAGACATTTGCATGTATTTAAAATCCTTCCCAATAAAGTTCATAATGAATTTAATTCAGTCCCCTTTGGCCCAGAGGAATGTTCTGAGTAATAAAAAGTATTGCTAAGGGAGAGATGACTGCCAAACTCGTATTCCGTGCCAGCGATGCATATTTATATTATTGGCACTTAAACGCTAGGTTTATTTTACTACTTAAATGATCCTTTGTCACATATTAAGAATTAATACTATAAGATCTACTTTTGGGAAGTTACAATAACAATTGCCGAATTTAAATCATTGTTAAATTTGTATGCTTTACTTTTAAAGAGGCTTAGTGTTTGTTTTTGGTTGTTTTTTTCAGACGAAAATAGTAATTGAATGTGGCAATTCTTATTTATGGCTTAGCCTTTTAAAATGGTTTTAGTCAAGGGTCTTTTCATGTCTGCTTTTTGTTGTTGTTACAGTGAAATATGCACATCAATGTTAAACGAATTATAAGCTCAAACACTTACTTAAAAGGTGGTGTATTCACTTACACACAGTCAATTAGGTAACGCAAGGGCTCCTGGCTTCTGGTGGCACGGTCTGATGCGCTTCTGAAGATTAAACCCAGTGATTCAAACCTGTATGGGAAATGTCAGGCACCAGGGGTGGAGGTCACCGGCCCACAGCATCACTCTGTTTATAAACATCATTATTCCATGGGAGATAAATCTCTGCTCTCACCTAGCGTGTCACTTCAGTGCAGTAGGTAGGAAAACAGAAAAATAAATAAAATAAATGGAGCTACTAATTGTTTTCACTTTAATAAGAAGGAGTGGAAAGGGAAGCTGAATATGAGATGAAATGTGAAGGTGTTTAATTCCTAGCAGGCAGCAAGTGCTAGGGAAAAAGTGCATGAGTACTGACATAAGATGCAGTTTGTTTTACATTTGAGTTGATACGGAGTTATTTAAGCACCTTCTGCACATTACATTACAAGATTAAAATCTATATAGCCTGTGTACACGTTCACATTGCAGCAATAATTCAGTCAAAATATTTAATCTGTTAAGGCCTGAACATAAAGCTTTTTCTTTTGATGCACTTAGGCTTACTGCATACTTTTAAGTGTGAACAGCTGGAAAAAATACTGTGAATTTGTTAGGTTTTTTTTTTTTTTTTTTTTTTTTTTTTTTTTGTCCAGGTGTAAAAATTCAGTTACTTATCACTGGCAAATGAGGAAGTTTTCGAGACATTTCCTCCCAACCCCAAAAGTCTAACCTCCTCCATACTATGCAAGGGCACAAGCAGCTCATTTTTCACTTGCTGTACGGACAACAAAATATTCAATTGCCCAGAACAAAAGTCTCTGAAGGATATAAGGGGGAATCTCAAGCATTTGGCAGTTTGGCCTAAAAAGAAAGGTCAATGGCACAGAATTCAGATACGAGTGAAAAATTGGGCTTCTCAGTGCACTGCACATGAGCTCTAATACTGAATGCACGCAGTGTTTGCCTAGTTTTTCACAGCATCATTCATAATTTGGGAAACTATTAATCAGGATGATGAAATATCCTTTCTGTGACTAATAACACAAATTTTACACAATAGAGCTTATTTTCTTTCCCCTTGAAAGAGATCATATGGTAAAATTTGGCAAGAACTTTGCAGGCCCTGGTTTGTGGGCTTTGTGTTTAGGTTGCACAGGAGAAGAAGTCACCACAGCACCCTGTTATGATCTTTTTGTAAGGCTCAGCAAAAGTCACTGCTTGGGGCTCCTTGTTTTCTGTTGATCCATGCCAGGACCACTATCCCTGTATTTGTTATGCTGTCAGCAGATAAAAAAAAAAAAAAAAAAAAAAAAAAAAAAAAAAAAAAAAAAAAAGCACTGAAGACTATAAAATTTGCAGGACTAATTAAAAAAAAAAAAAAAAAAAAAAAAGTAGATCAGTTTATGCCAGAGACACTCCAGGAACTGAAACAAACGAGGCAAGAAGTCGGGGAAAGAGTCGGGCAGCCAAGCAGGGGCACAGGACTGTGTAAGAACAGGGATGAGAATAAGGAGACTGTCGGTAACGGAAGTAAGGGGAGTTAAAGAACACGAAATGGGAAAGATGTCTGCTTTAATCACTTGCCTACTAAAAATAGGCTTCCTAGTCGTCCTCCCCCCCAACCCTGTGAATCTATTGCTGTATTTTTCAGCTAGGCTACTTCCCCATCCTTCCAAAATTACCGTGACATGAAGTGACTACATTAAGCGATTAGGGAAGCACATGAGCAAAAAGACGACTTTTATTTGGTATCTGTCATTCAGTGAGATCATAATTATGGCCTTCATTAAGAAAATCAACTTCTTTAAGAAAACCTGACGTTTCTTGCCTTTTCTTTGATGGAGATGGTGGTGGAGGGAACGGGGAAATACCCTGTCTAAGTTCTGGCAGTTTCAAAGTAAAAAAGCTTGATTTTCTTCCACCCTTCCCCTTACATTCACGTCTTCTCACTAGTAAAATATCGTTTTTCTGGCTTGAAAACAGTGGGAATGTACTGTTTCAGAACTGCATTCCTACAGTGATCTGTTTAGTGGGGGCATCTGCCATTCTAGACAGGTAAGAATTAAAACCTTTCTGTGCTTCTGCTGGGAAAGGAGGCACAGCACTCCAGGAAATAAAAACCACAAGTGTCTCTGGAAAAGCAAACCACGCACCAGCAAGATACTCTCTGCTACTTTGTGCACTTGCAGCAGGGAAGGCAGCCTGCAACTTGCACTCCCTCTGAAGCACTCGCATAAGGCACGCTTCCTGCAAAGAGAAAAACAAAGTGGGAGCAGTAAACCTGTGGCTCTATTTCGTTTCAGAAGTAGAGCTTTGAAGGGGAGCACTGTGGAGGAGTTATCTCCTGTACCTCATAGTTCATGTAGGATGCCAGCACATCCAGTGCCTCTGCGTGCTGCAAGTGGGTGCCAGGGAGGACTGGGGTGCCCGTCCCGGGTGCCCATCCCCTGCTCCATCTCCTGGTGGGAGCTGAGCTCTCCCGTCACCAACACGTTTCTCCAGGGCTGCACTTCTGAGGATGGCATCGCTGCTGCAGCTCCGCTGAATGCCAGACCACAGAGGCAGCGTTTTCAGACATCCAGCACTTAAGCCACCCCCTTTTTAATGCCATCAGTGATGCAGCAATGTGTATTTATATCTACATATAAATACAAAATGGTCGGATACCACATTTTAAAGCATAATTTATAATCCGAAACTGTTTACACTTTCATGATTAGGCTTGGGTTTTTCTCATTTACATTCATAATTTAATTCCACTGGAATTTGATTTTAAGAAAGCCCAACAAATCTTAATTACCATAAAAAGATCCATACATATTTTACTTAAAAATATCTTCTGTAAGAGGAAATTTACCAAAAATAACACCAAATATATTACTATGCATACAGTTTCTTCTTTTTTTGTAAAGTACAAACAAGAATCTGATCTCTTTTGGGTATTGCCTGATCTTATATGGCTATAGGTTCTATTTATTTTGTTCATTTGTTTCTCAAAATAAAGGGAAAAACATAAGATGTGTAAGAACACAGACCAAAACAAAGACCCATTCTTTCCAAAGATATAGGCATTGATGAAAGAACACCTCGAAAACTAATAAATGGCAACAGGTACAAAGAAACACTATCCAAGCACTGTGCGATCTTTTGTCCGTAGCATACGCTGCAATGACCTCATAACAGTAATTAAAACAAACAAACAAAAAAAGCTACTGGCAGAAAAAGCTGTTAAGCAAAACACTGAAAAACTGGTAGTGTTTCCTAACCAGTAAGTGCAGAACTGATACTAGGTCCTTTCTGTTTTTTCCCCCTACATACGCACACTTCTCCCTCTGAGACAAGGCTCTCAGACACGTGATTTTTGGGTGGTCCTTTGGGGACCCAGGTGTTGGACTCGCTGATCCTCGTGGATCCCTTCCAGCTCGGGATATTCTGTGACTCTGTGCTTTTCTGTTTGTTCACAGGGCTGATTGTTGCAACTCTGGCAATATGCTGGATGCCAAACCAGGTTAGAAGGATCATGGCTGCTGCGAAACCAAAGCAGGATTGGACTGTCCCCTACTTCAGAGCGTACATCACTCTTCTTCCTATAGCTGACAGCTTCTTCTTCCTCAGCTCCGTGGTGAACCCCCTGCTGTACAACATCTCCTCTCAGCAGTTCCGCAGCGTGTTTCTGCAGGTCCTCCGCTGCCACCTGACCATACAGCACGCCAACAAAGAGAAGTTCCTCAGAGCCAACCTGAACTCGACAGCCAGGAGCAGACGGTCCCTGCGCCCGCTCTTCTTTTCCTCTGTGCGCAATTCTTCCACCAAGAGCAGCAAGAAAGTTTTTTTAAGTACTTTTCAGACTGAGACCAACTGCAGTCCACAGAAACCAGGTCTTGAATCACTGGAGCCCAGCTTGGAAGTAGTGCCACTGAAGACGAGCTCAGAGCCCACTCCAGACACACAAACCAGCCTTTGTGAAAATGAAGTATGACTTCATATGTAAGGCAAAGTTAACGATCAGCGATGAACTTAAAAATGTGAATTAAAGTGGCTGAGGAACTGACTACATCTTAAATGCAATAACACAGATGGATTTGTTTCCAGTTATGCAAAAAGAGCAGGAGTTCTGGATCCTGCTGTTTAGATTTTTAAGTGCACACTGGAAATTCAATCTGCTAACTGAATTCATTAGCTGCCAAAAATGTCAGCCTCTTTCTCCCCACAGCCACTGAACTTCCCTCGCTGCTGATAGGGATTTGGAAACAAATAGAAAATAATTGCAGTGTCTTTGAAGAAAGGAGACAGAACAAACTGTGCAGAGCAAAAAACTTGCTCGAAGTTTAGCAATACAAAAACAAGAGAGACAATTTAAGGAGCAGAGCAGTGGTTATCACGTGTGCCCTCGGCACCACACCAGAATTCCCTCTCTTCTTCGGCCGGGGTCCATTGCAGAGCGGAGTGTTGCAGCAGCTGATACAAACAGAGTTCACTTTCCCAGGAGAGCAAAAAGACTGATATCCGGCAGAGGCTATCAGACAGGCTGCTGAAGATGCGCAGGATTTGCGATACATGATTCCTGTGACACAGAACAAAGGTTACTCAGCTTGGTACGAACCTAGCTTTCCTTTATAACATGACTCACGCTTGAAAACTGTTGCAAAACCAGTTAAATCTCCAAAGCAATGCTGGTGATTAAGCCACAAACCTGAGCTGGGATGTGACTACCAGCTCTGCACTGCAGGAGGATCATGGCCTCCCTTTCTGGCATTTTTTTCTTTTATTTAACTGTGGTTGGAACCAAAAATACTTGATTCACATAATGTACAGCAAAATGTATTTTATAACCAGAATTTTCCATGTTTTGGAACACATTGTTTGAATAGGTACAACTGGAATGCAGTTAGTTTGAAAATTACTTTTTGATGCTGAATGTGTCTGAATTAAGGTGTCTCTATAGCTACTGTTTTATATGCTCTTAATTTGCCTTTTAATGTGTTTTTTTCCCTTTCTTGTTGCTTTGCTACACAGACACAAGTAACCAAGAATAAAAGGAGAACGACTCTCAGCAAAACTTTCTTCTTCTCTACCCCACTTTTTTATTTTAAAGAAAAACTAGAAGTACTTTTCCAAGTAATCGCAGTTCTTGCTCTCTTTGAAGTTTAATACTTCAACAAATAATTTCCATTTGGACAGAAATGGGTTTTCTGAATGTCTTTTATTTATAAATATGACTAAATTTCATCTATTTTAATTAGTTAACCTAATTAAATTTATAACTTCTCAAATTCTTCATATCTGAAAAAAACATGTACATTCTGATGCACATAGCTGTTATTTTAAAATGTTCCATAAAGGCTATAAAATAAATAGTTGTCTTCCCCCTCCCATCCACTCCCAAACACAGCAGGAACCAGTTGCGGCAGTTCCACCTCTCATTGCTCCAAAATTTTCCCACAAGTGATACAGTAGAAATTGTGCTGGACAAAGGCATGCACCATCTACATACTGGAGGTTTGCTCGTATTGTCTTGTGGTTGCACAAAGAGGTAAATATTTCTAAGGCTAATAAAATCATGATTCCTTTAGAATATGGGATTCTCAAAAGGATTTTTCTTTTCCCCTCTGAAGGACATGGGACCAGGATTCCCTCAGACAGTGCCTCCAAACCCTGAAGCATGGTTCCATAACGTTTCCTAAACACACAGTGATTAAGATTTTTTTATTATTATTGAAAGAAATAAACAGGAAAGTAACCTGCAGGTACTTGTTAAATCCCCAGGAACTTCAGAAACAAGCACTGCAGCACCTACACCATTCAGTAGACACTTCTGCAGTAGCAACTGGCACCACACTACTAAGTGCTGTGTGTAGCAGCAAAATACTGTTTATCTGGGTTATGTTCAGAAAGAAGGATTTCCTGCCTTCAGAGGATCTTAATTAAAGCAGTTCTTTTGTACTGTCACTACCTCGCTGCCATTCAAACAACGTGAGGACTTCTCTGCTTTTTGTTGTCCCTCCCGCCCCAAATCTGAACTCTGAGATGTGTTTTAAGGCTGTCAGGTTAAACTCATGAAGAGAAGCCCTCAAGACAGTATTAAATCTTTCTCTATCTCCAGTGAGCTTCAATCAATCAACACAGCAGGTGGAGTCTTTTCTCAGGAAGGTAGAGGAGCTACAGGCGGCTCTAACCGTACCAGCGACGGCTGACTGATCAGGAGGCACAATATTGGTGTAGGTCACAAAAAGGAGAGCTCTGGCCCTGCTGACAAACCATTGCCAAGGGGCCTTGACTATGCTGCCATCGATAGGCTTGTGATACTGACATCTCAGTAGATGTCTCCCACAAAGATCTGGTATTTTGTCCAAAGTCTTCCTACAGCTGAGGCAGACGTGACCCTTCCCATGGCTGCAGTTAACTTTTTTCTTTCCCTTTCTCTCCTGAAAAAAAAGAAGTCCTGCATTCAGAGGAACTAAGCACAGTGGTTGTTTTCCCCCCTCTAATCCAGCACCTCTTCATCATCTATTCCTTCCCTACAGCTACAGCCACCTGCCTAACTCAGCCATTCCTCAGTCTTCCATACACAGCAGCAAATCTCAGTTTTCTCCTCAAAGCCCATGTCTGCCAAAAGCTTTTGACATTGGCAGATTTGCTACCCCCATTGTTTTATAGATCATTGCCTGTCTATTTCTTTTTTTGTGGGATTCCTGCAAGGCCCTGTTCTCAACAGCAAATGATTTAGCAAAGTCCCTGAAAATATCATATACCTTGCAATATTCCTGTAGACTAGGAGATGAGAGCTGTACAGTGCTGTGAACAATTAGGCAATGCGCTCGGATGCACGTTTTTCACCTGACAACTCCAGGAGACCTCTCCTGCAGAAATCGAAGTCCTGCAGCGTAACTCCAGGCATTTACAACAGCTCTGTTCTACCGGATAAATTCCACAGAATAATCCTGAGCTCTTTTTAAAGTCAAACCCCAATATTCCGGCACAGACCAGAATTTTACAACTTCAGCACTGGAGTTTCACACACAGATGGACCATGTTCATGCATAAATAGAGAGAATAATCTCACCAGTAATAAAATCCCATTGTAATGCTTCTCCTGTGTCTTTTCTGTAACTATTTTTTTCCAGTTGGAAATTCCACTCCCAAATGATTGTTTACTCCCATTTCCAGCTATAATCTGAATTGTAACAAGATTCTTGACATAATTAAAAAAAGTCATCACTTCCATCAGTTTTTCAATAGCTACTTAGTTAAGACATCCTCCATGGCCTCCATTTTCTTTAAATACTTATGGATCCTTTTCAGCTCACAAATGAGATGTTATTGTACACTAATTAAGCTTCCAAGAATTTATGAAGCATCAGGCGTGAACTAAACTTGATCAGGATAAAATGGCTGTCCCTCTTCTGTAGTTCTGTAGTATCTTTATGGCAAGACATAATGAAAATGAAAACAGGCATAGAAGATTAATGGAAAAAGAAAGAACATCACTACTACAAGAGTGGCATTTTTAGAACATTTCAGCCACGATTTCACTTTTTTTTTTTTTTTTTTCCTTGAGTGTCAAAAAGGAATGACACTCTTAACTGTATGATTTAAAGGCAGGAAAATACTCTTAAGCCTTCTTCACACCGTATTGTGATTCCAGTGAAATAAATTGTGGTAGAAAATAAATTAGCACAACTGACTTCCATGATCCAGTGCCAGAAGCACTACCCCTCTTGCCCCAGCAACGGCTTAATATACCACAGCTACTGCAGTTGACCACTGGCTTAGAAATCCTAAACGCCCGGGAGCAGGCTGTCCCCACATGCTGAAAGATAAGTCAGCGCAGAAGAGACCAGCCAGGCTGACCAGAGAGCTGTGGCTAGAGCTCAGGAAGAGAAAGAGTGTTTATAGCCTTTGGAAGAAGGGGCGGGCACTCAGGAGAACTGCAAAGATGTCGTGAGGCTGTGCAGGGAGAAAATTAGAAGGGCCAAAGCCCAACTGGAGCTCAATCTGGCTATTACTGTCAAAGACAATAAAAAATGTCGTTATAAACACACAAAGAAAAAAAGGAGGACTAAAGAGACTCTCCATCCTATATTAGATGTGGGGGGAAACAGTGACAAGGGATGAGGAAAAGGCTGAGGTACTTCCTGCCTTTTTTTCCTCAGTCTTTAGCAGTTCGACCACTTGTTGCCCCCTGAGCTGGTAGATAGGGAGAGGGAGCAGAATGGAGACCTCATAATCCATGAGGAAATGCTTAGTGACCTGCTATCCACTTAAATGTGTGCAAGTCTACAGGTTCAGGTGACATCCACCCAAGGGTACTGAGAGAAGTGCTAGTCAGGATGTTTCCATCATTTATCAGCAGCCCTAGCTATCAGGGGAGGTCCCAGTCAACTGGCGGCTAGCAAATGTTTTGCCCATCTACAAGAAAGGCTGGAAGGAGGATCCAGGAAATTACAAGTCTGTCAGTCTAACCTCAGAGCTGGGGAAGCCCCTGAAGCAGATTATCTTGAGTGCCATCACAGCACTTACAGGGCAATGAGGCGATCAGGCCCAGTCATCAGGGGTTTATGAAAGGCAGATCTTGCTTGACGAACCTGATCTCCTTCTACAACAAGGTGACACACTCAGTGGATGAGGGAAAGGCTGTGGACGTGATCTACCCAGACTTCAGTAGGGCTGTTGACACCATTTCCCATGGCATTCTCCTGAAGAAACTGGCTGCTCAAGGCTTGGATGGGTGTCTGCTTTGTTGGGTTAAAAAACAGCTGGGCCCAAAGAGTCGTGGTGAATGGAGATAAATCCAGTTGGAGGCCGGTCACTAGTGGTGTCCCCCAGGGCTCAGAACTTGGGCCAGTTCTCTTCAATATCTTCATCGATGATCTGGATGAGGGGATGGAGCGCACCCGCAGCAAATTTGCTGGTGACACCAAGTAGGGCAGGAGTCTGGATCTGCTCGAGGGTAGGAAGGGTCTGCAGAGGGATCTGGATAGGCCGGACCGATGGGCTGAGGCCAATTGTATGAAGTTCAACAAGTCCATGTGCCAGGTCCTGCACCTGGGGCACAACTGCCTGTGAAGCACCTCTCCTGTGAAGGCAGGCTGAGGGCATTGGGGTTGTTCAGCCTGGAGAAGAGAAAGCTTTGGGGAGACCTTGTTGTAGCCTTTTAGTACCTAAAGGGGGCCATATAGCAAAGCTGGGGAAGGACCCTTTGTCAGGGGGTGCAGCGATAGGACAAGGGGTAATGGCTTTAAACGGAAAGAGGGGAGATTTAGAGCAGACATCAGAAAGAAGTTCTTCACTGAGAGGCCCTGGCACAGGCTGCCCAAAGAAGCTGTGGCTGCCCCATCCCTGACAGTGTTGAAGGCCAGGCTGGATGGGGCTTTGGGGAGCCTGGGCTCGCAGGAGGTGTCCCTGTTTATGGCAGGGGGGCCGGAATTATATATTTAAGGTTCTTTCCAACCAAAACTATTCTGTGACTCTGTGAAATGCCACTCTCCTTGCTCCAGCTAATATACCACAGCTACTGCTGTTTGCCCACTGAGCTCAGGTAGGACAACAGCATCCTTTCCACATTATCTGTGGAAAACGAATTGCTTTTTTATCACAAGGATGTCCTTCCTCATACTTGACACTTGCAGTGGTTTATTTTAGTGTTGAGCCAGTTCTGAGATCTTCCGGCACCATCTGCCACCAGCAGTCTGAACAGCAGACAGTGCTTCAGAGTGGTTATCTGCCTCGTAAGGCTCATACCACAGACAACTGCTAATTACTGGATATTCTTGCTTGAGCAATCAGCTTGATACTGTCATTAATGCATCACATAGAAATAAATTGCCAAACTTTGGGGGAGCTCTTCTTCTATCTACAAATGTTTTGAGTTTCTGGCTGGGTAAGGACAGCTCATGTTTTGTACTCTGCTTTTATCGGGACAGGGTCGTTCCCAGCTACCTACCCTCAACAGTTTACACTGGTGCACAATTACTGTATGTGCTGTGCATTCTCTTGATAGCTGAGTACTGAGTAATTCAGCCTTTTCACTGATTCAGCAGGGCAGCGTGTGCTATGCATATGCATAGGTACTATAAAGATGTTTTACTATAAAGTATCTATTGCTGACAGATTGATTTTCCTTCATTTTAGCCTCAAGGCCTGTGTGGTTGGCTGAAGATGCACTTTACCAGTACTTTTAAGAAGAGAGGGGAGTAGACAAGGCTGGAGTGCCTGTGTGACAGTGCAGTAATATTCCACCCCCTCTTCTTCCACACGCACCTACTACACATTAAAACAAACAAAAGACACCAACAAATAAACAAATCCAACACTCTGAGGTAAAACCAAACATTGACAATTTACTCCTGGACTGAGCAACCTGCCAACCTTATGCTTCTCTCTGTCCCATCTGATCATACATTGAGAGAGTGTGAAGGCCCAGAACTATTTCTGCAGCATTTCTGCCCTATTCCATGCAATTAAGTGATGAAGGTAAAGGTCCTGAAGGCTGTTCCATAGCTCCTGTTTGCAATACCAATTTTCTCATCAAGATCCACACTACACACACACACCCCAGTACTGTATTGCAATGCTCAAAGCCCCTGTTTAGCTGCTGTCTAGCTCCACACATCCACACCCTGGTACTCTGTTTCAGTCGCATGCAGATGCATTCAGTCTTGATAGCAACAAACTATTGATGCTACAATTTATTCAAATCTAAAACATGAGAGTTCTTTCACCTATCCTGTCTGCAAAGCTCAGTGCATGTTGTCTACATGTTGAGTAGCAGCTAAACATGTTTCTGGGACAACAACAAGGTGACATCATACCTACCTACTTCTTACACCGTATATAAAAGACGTTAGAATATCCAAACATTTTTCCTACTGCTTTTCTTACTGCTTATTAGGCACCTCAAATTCTTCTGTTACAGAAGGTACAGAGAAAAAAGAGCAAGTCTGACCCACCAACCTTAGAGCCAACCATAATCCTAACAATAGGTAACTTTGCTTTGCACCTGTACACTCAAGACCGTCCTTCAGTAAAAGTCTTTGAAGCCAAACTAGGCAACTAAGATACCACCCCCAAGATCCATGACCTCATTTCCAAAAAAGACAGCCACCTTCCCACTTGATGACCCAACTACTCTTAACCTGTTTCCTGCAAAGATACACCTCAGCAAGAAACTGCTGCACTCTGCTCTACACCAGAACTGGCTATGGCCTCATGGCCACAGAACTGGTAGCTGTAAGTTTAACTCACACCAAACACACAATGCTGTTTAGCCCAATGCCAACTCTTTCAAGCCAAACATTCCACCTAATGGGCTATGACTGACAAACCCCCATTAAAAACAAAAAAAAACCAACACACTTGCTCCAGTGTTTTGTACATATCCAACTCTGTAGGCATGAAGTCATATTTGTCTTCTGCAAGTCCTTCCACAATACTGCTTTAGAGAAATCTTCTCTGTGTACTCCAAGCATGCAGGCTGCATCAAATCTGCAGTGCTGGAAGAAACTCTGTGCCAAGCAAGGGTTCAGGAACAAGTCATCCTTGAGCAGTCACAAAATCCCCTTGTCCAGCTTGGAGTAGGAGGTGTGGATGTACACACAAGCACAGCTTCAAGCATGTAGGGAAGTTCTGTATCTTAGGATAAGTAACTTAAAAAAGTTAGCAGGTAGGCGAACATAAATTTTGAGGTGTACCATTAACAGACTTTGGCAGAAGTTATCCCCTCGTGTCTTTTAATCTTTGTCTGTCTCCTCCAAACAAGAGGTGGAAAACTGGCCAACAGTGGGCACTTCGTATTACAGCACACACAACCCCTGTGAAACCTGTAATAGTTATCTAGTATTAGCATATTTTTATGATTTGCCTGCCATTTGTTTCGTGTTATTTTCATGTTCATAAAGACAAGCCCAAGGACCATGTGTATGGACTGATACTCCTCCTCTGTTACAGTATCCCCAATAGCTCCAATTATCTTATTTCACAGCAGTCAATGTTCAGTCCTGGTAAGTCTGCAAGTTTTCCTTTTTGTTGTGCTTGGGCTTGTTGTCTTGTGTGCCTACCCACACTCTGACTTTGGTTTCGATTATATATCAACCTTTATTTCTTGTCCTAAACTGTCATCCCTCCAGTTGAGTGAAATTCAGCACCCAGTAGGAGTTATAAAAGTTCTGTGATGTATTCTGAAACCTAAAACGAGAACTTACTCTACAGCAACACGTAAACATTTAATACCCTTTTCTGAAGAACATAAAATATACAATGTGACTATTTCTGGATTTTACTGTACCAGTAAAGTTCAAAATTGCATTCAAAATATAAAGAAATACATTTCTAAGTTCTAGTTTTCATATTAGGTTTTATGCCCATCTTTTTATGACATCCGTGGTTTTGCCATTATAATTGTCTGCTCCTTAGCTAGAACCTGCTCGCATACTTCATACAGTGACAGAGGCAACAGTTCCCATTGTGATTTGCTGTCTTCTAGAGCAACAGATTATGTTTCAATAGAAAAGTTTCATCTAATAAGGTTCTAAATATCTTAAAAAGTGACTGAATGTTGGAAAGGTAACATTCTTCCAACGCTGTGCTTCCATGCACAGTCATGGTTACAGCTGGATCATGTTTATATTGGTTTAAAACAGAATTTATGCTGGGGAAGCTTAATTTATTTATTTACAATTGTAAATGCAAAGTTAGGAAGAGAAAGTTTAAAGTATAACCACTGTAAAGTATGACCATATCCAACCACATCCTCTGTGCTTCATTTTGCACAAACTCTTTCTATCCCATCTTCTCAACTTTCTTTCTGGAGCTCATGAGTGGGTTAAATAATTTGTACCTTGCTAGAAATTCTCATGAAATGTACTAAATGCCTTATAAACAACTAATTAAATACTACAAGCAAAGATAATCAGTGTTCTTTAGTTGAAGAAACTTAGGCACTGAAATTAGGTGACCTGAAATCTTTTACAAAGCTGGGACACATACTTCCCGATTTTTAATCCTGTGTTTTAGGACCACAGCTATTTCATCCCTATCTCCTCCCTTTGATGTGTTCAGTAGGCAAGATAAAAGCATATCCATGCGATTAGACTCTTATGGAGTACATAATTCTGAAAGAAAAAAAGCAAACCGAAACCTACCTGCTCATATTAGCATATTTTCATCATAATTTTCAGCGAAAACTCACAAATCCTCCTACGGGATCACAAACCCTCCTATATCTGGTGTATTTTAAAATTATTTTTTGTGCTTTTTTTGTGGAAAATAATAGGAGGTTTTTGAAAATGAAATAATGGCCTCCTCATTCTCCTTCTGACCTGAACTTCCACATCATCTTGCAGAAATTAAAACATTTTAGAAGAAAACTGGATAATCGTTGACTGACAGATGACAGCAGTCTGGATTACCATGCTATCTCTTTGTAAATCGTGCCTTCTAATCCTGGTACTGGAAATCTGAATCAAAACTGCACTTTTAATGACGTAAATAACAGCACAAAGTAGCCTTTATTACTGCTTGCAGCATCACAAAGCAGAAGCAAGGCATTCAACTGCTTAAAAATGCATAGACAGAGAAAGTTAAGTACAGCTGCTAATGCTGGTATTATCAAGTATTTTTTAAAGCCACTGGAGGCTACAAAACAAAAAGCAAAGCTCAACTTTCACCTGCATGTCTAATTCTTTTGTTTCCTACTGTCCTTATTAATTTCTCTGCTCACTAATGGGGACTTAGAGCCAAGCATTAACACATTCGTTCTTTCAAGCAAAGCTGGTTCACAGTTCTCCATCATCTGTATGTTCATGCTACAACAACAACAAAAGGAAATGCCCTGGATATCAAGACCAAAATATACTTTATCTTCTAGCAAGAGAGGTGAACTTGGACTTCACTTTCAGGATTGTGTGTCAGCATTTTTCTTGACACAATCCGTATCTGCTGAAATGAAGTGGAAAGCCACAGTCCTTTACGCCTTTACAAAATTATATACTTTTGTAGTAAGTCCCATAAATAATTTTACATGCAAAATGTCTTGATACATCTTACTCACTGATGATCTTGCCAATTTCACTGGAATGTCCCACATGTTTATACTGGTGTGCTACTATGGTGCTAATGGATTTTAAAAATCCATTCAGCTTTTATAGCTTAGTTATTTTATACCTACAGTTTTATAACCTGTTCAACTTTAGAACAGGCTTGGCCTGTTTATTTGTTTATATATATTTTCCCCACATTCATAGCATCATTGCTAATTTGGCAAAGTAGGTTACACCAACCCTTCCAATAAATGTCCAGACTAAAAATGAAAAATGGAGATGAAAAGAGTTTAGATCTAATAAAAATGCATTTGCCTACATTTTGATAAAGTCACTGGAAGCTACGAAAAGTGATAGGGTCAGTCCACAGGGAAGGTTTTGGAAATGCAGATCACTTGTGTGTGAAGTGCAGTAGTCTTAAAGGAGGTTTAAAAGATACCAGGCTGTGTGCACTGTATCCTCCCCAAATTCAATTGTATACCTTTCATACAAGTCTGAGAAATAGAAAAACATAAAAAGCTATTGTCCATGTCCGGTGAAAAATGAAATTCACTGGACCAGTTACCACAACTTCCTTAAAATAATACAGCCCTTCATCACTTTTGCACTTGGATATTTGTCATGACTTTTGAGTCATAAACTACTTGAACTGTTAACTCCGCCATTACTCTTGTGTATTTAAAGACAGTTAAAACAGCAACCTATTAAGTACTGTCCATAATTTCTCCTTAGCTGATGCACTTAGTTCGGTTCATCATGTGTGTCTGGAAGTTTTCCAAGCAACTCAAAGATTGGAAACAATTTCCTAAGAAAAGCTTTGGCATCTGGAAAGTGTTTTTGAATGGAAATATATCCACAGCTCTAAGTTTTCAGCATGCAGTACAAATTACCAACATATACTGTATGCTTTTTATTCAAGCCAGCATCAAAAACAAATAGCATGCTTTCAGTATTACTGTGTCTTCATTTCATCGGGTACCCAACAGTAGAAGGTATGATGCAACAACTGTCACATGCTAAGTTTTTTTTTAATTGTCAATAAAGATTGTATTACGCTTTAATTTTAAAAACATATCAAAAGTTGAATTGTTTTGATAAGCCTTGGCCAAAAGGGACAGAGTGGAAGGAAAAAAAGATTCACTGCCAGCTCAGTGTATGTTCCTTACTGTTTCTAAACGGATACTGGAGATACAGCTATTACCTGAAAAACTTTAATGTCTTCAGAATTGCTGTAGGCATTAAACTGTGTTTGCTATTTTAATCATTTAGTCAATACATGTGCACCAGAGTATAATTTCCCCTTGATACAAATGTGCAGTTAGTATTAGTACTAATGGATACTACACATGAAAACAGAGAAGAGTATGCGCTTCTGTAACCCTGAACAGCCACACACAAAGCAGCTTAAGCATGGCAGCAACACAGTAAGATTGAAAAATAAATAAATCATAGGTAGAAAAGTTAACGTAGGCCAAATCACGGCACAACTTAAGACACTGCTTTCCTCTGCTGGATAAATCAAGTAACTTGGAAACCAATACTGAAGAAAGTAAAGAAAAAAAAAATTACAACGGTGAGATGATCATCTTGTTCCTGATGTTCCCATGCACTACTCTTAAGCATACAATTACAGTAATTGCTTTAATTACATTGCAGGATAATTACATACAATGTAAATACATTAGAAAGGTCATTGTAAACCAAACAAATAAGAAGTTTCTTATTGCAGATTAATAGAAGCAATGAGCTTGTTTTCCAATTCATTTGCAAAGGGAAATTCATAAACAATCTTAGTTTTATATATACAGACGTTATAAAATATCAGCCTTGTTACTGCACATCCTTCCCCCCCCCATAGTAAGAAAGATATTTTGTGAAAGTATGTTCACTGCTACATTACAGCACAAAGTATACTGTTCAGAATATTTACATAGGCAGGTTTACTTACAGTAAGGTCTGTGAAATTTGCATTTGCTGCCTTCTGCGTTGATGGTCTCATCCTTCAAGCTCAATTCCTTTCTGAGCTATTCATATTGCAACTTTCATTTTGCCCTAAGTAGATTTTAGATCAGCTTTAATGCTCAGAGGCTGAGCTCTTGCCCTAAGTAAAAGGTAAACATTAGGTTTTCTATGACGTATGTATAAAAGCACATATATATTATAGACTCATATAAGTATCATCAAGATGTTTCATCCGATCCCAGTACACCATGGGATTTCTTTGTCCCTACTTACATTCTAAAATGCAGCAGCATGGAAATTTCTTAGTTAAAAGCCCATGGAGGGAAAGGAGAGAGGCAAGAGGGATGAGGGGGTCTGCCATGGGTATTTCCACAAAGTATCTGCACGTGGAATTATTATAAGCAAGAATTCTGATCCTTTGTCAAACACTTCATTTATGCTGTTTTCAAACATCAGCATATCCAGCTAAATGCACTGGAAACTTATCCCTTATGTTACTTTCTATGGGACAAAAATTACTTGGTGTAGTCTTCAGTGCCACATCCCATGTTCACCGTTCTTCCCTCTAAAAGTAAAAAGCACCGATAATTTAATCTCTAAAAAACAAATAATAAATTAACAAAGTAATTTGTAAGATTCGGCTTCACAGGCAAAATACTGTCCTTCTGTCTATCCCACTGCAGCAGAACATTAGCATAACTGCATAAAACTTATGCCAGCAAAAATTTTAAATAAAACTCTGCTTAAAGTGAGAAAAATATTTTGTCATTTACTTGACAAAGTCTCTAATTCTGTGCACTGATAAATCCCCAAGTGCAACTAAATATAAATTGCCATAGCAAAGCGCATCTTTGCAGGGGAGACAGAGTTATCCTAGTTCCACGTTATCACTCAGGTGCATACTTAATTACTGCTGGATTCTCAATTCATTTTAAGTTGTGCACTGAAGCAAGTTTCTACCCAACAATACCAACAGCTGGGATACCATGCCCGCCTATCTGATTCAAAACATAAGTGACAAATACCTGCATTCTGAGCTACTCCCATCAGAGGCTGTCACAATAATAGCTGCTTTTTGAAGCACTGGCTTAGAAATGTGTCTAAGCTGCTGCTACTTCTGTCTCACCTGAACCTGAAATACGCTTTGTGAGATTGGCTCTCCAGAAATTGGGAAAATGTTCTGAGAAAATAGTAGTATTTGAAGCACTAACCCTAATTTATAGCAAATGAAGAAGGGTGGTTTGTTTAACTACAGTCAGACATAAGGAATAATTTACAACATAAATGAAAAAACTGCATAGTCAAAGTTCTCCACTGAGTTGCTTACAGAAGTTTAATACAGAACTGAGGCTGAACCATCCAAGTGTTGCTGCCTGACTAAATAGGCACTAACAAGTACCCCAGGAAAAAGTCACTGGCTACAAGCTGGGGACTGTGTTGTAGGCACACCACAAAATATAAGTGGGCGACCCCCTTCACTGCTAACCAGACTGATGCATATTGCAAAGGCCGGGTGACTGGATCAGTAGGCTACTGGTTTAGACCATGAACTCTACCTCAATATATCGCATTCAACTTTTAAATATGGTTTAGAAGAACTTAACATTTTGCTTACTGACACAGCTATATTTTACTAAGGATAAAAGTGGGTTAGTCTATAAAAATTAAATTACACTCCTTTGGCTGTATCTAGTCAAGAGGAAAAACTCTAATTATGAGATTGCATTGTCAAATAAATGCAAATTCTCATCTTTCATATTCTGGGTTAGAAACTCGAACTCAAATCTATTATAAATTAAAATCAATATTTGAAACACTTCAGCTTTCAGTGATAAGCAACAACTGAAAAAACCCACAGTTATGAGATGTATTGGTAGAAGTAGAATGAATTATTAAATAAAACTTGTGAGAATAAGGCATTTATATTACGCACATTTAAATATCAATTAGGAATAAAAACAATAAAGGATGATGAACTGAATCATACCAGTTTTACAACCCATTTTCTCTAGAATTGACTGAGAATAACAAACTATGCTCACAATGTAAATTTCACTCAATTTGAAATACTTAGGTTAAAAATTGTAAATTCCAGCTTGTGAATAAATTTAAATCTCGCAGCTTCAAATGAACAAGGACTGCATTTACAGAAGTAAATTAAATAAAATAGAACAGTAGTACCTGCTATGCACAGCATGCTAGTTATCTCCTAAAGGGAAAATCCAAGTACCAGCCCAGAGATGGTATAAAATTGCACAGAAAAGAAAAATACAACTTGCAAATCAATTTCTTCATAGGAGTAAGGTCAAGTTGTTATGCATCTCTGGATGTCTAAAATCTATTAAAACTGTTCCAACTAGCATTTTCAGTGTGTCACAGCCACACTGGCCAGATTGCAGTCTTGTTTGCTACTCTGTGAGAAGGAGCATGACCGCCTACCCCCTGGTACATGTGGCACACAAGAGGCTGTCTCCCAACATACCCGCAGGTGTGCGCACGCACATGTGCAGCGCGCTTATCCAGAAGCGTCGCGCTTCAACATGTGAGTGGTTCCCCTGACTGAAAACACTCCTCTACCATCCACCTGAAGACATTACAGCAGTGTTCCTGGAAGGCTGACACACTCTGAGGTAGCACTGAATTGAAACATGAAGGACCCCAGGAAGATATTTAAAAATATAAAAACACGCACGCAAATGTTAAGAATTAACTGAGAACAACTGACTATTGTTAAGGACAGGTATTTTTACATTTGTCTACATACCATATTGACAGCACTTCAAACCTCCATAGCATCAGCTCAGACTGATTAAAATTATTATTGAATCTTTGTTGTGTAGACAGCAAAACCTTCAAATATTCATTTAGAGGTGCTGAGACTTTCAAAGTACCTAGCAAGCCATAACTATCTCACATCATCACCATCTTTCACAAGTAAACTTGAAATAAAATACTCCAATAAAATACAGCTTGAAGAAGACTAATCTTCCTTTAAACACGCATCTTTTTCTCTACACTGGAGAGCTTCTGAATACTGTACAGAAACAGGCACTGTGCATGATGTTGCCCAGGATGATACAAAGTGCCAGCAGCTCAGCTACTGCTGAACAGTTAACAACAACTGCTAGTATTTTCATATTGCTCGTAATGCAATGATCTGCAGCTACCAGCACAAGCAGCACTAGCTAATTGATAAGCACCTTGAAAATACTGATGATTGGTTCCCTAATGCAAAAGAACCAATGTTACAGTTCAAGACAGAGGCTGCACACATTTGCTAGGAAGAGAGGGACTCCCCTGTCCCTGAACGACTCGCTGAGGAAGGACATACTTCAGCTGGATTTATATGAACAGCATAACAGTCCTTTACAACAGTAACGTCCGTGCTCTAAAGCATTACCCTCGGCTGCAAGCTGTTATGCTACAGAGAGCAAGTTCTCCTTAAATCATGGTTAAGTCCAGTCCTGCCTTTTGCTCCATAAGCCTACCACTTGGTACAGGGGTCACATCTACGTGGAAGCGTACCAGTGCTGTTGTTATCTTACCCTTCTAATGCCTAAAAACACCTTAATCGCTGTTTGCAGTAAAAGCAGGATGATACAGAAACTCCAGCAAACACATTTCCTCATCATCTACCCAGCCCCGAAGTCCCTAATAAAGCTGTAGTCTTCTACACATGCAGAAAGCTACAGAGCAACACGGTGTTCTGAGAGTCAGGGCAGCTCTCTAAAAATTTCAGATTTCTTCCATGAGGCTGAATAGAAAAGCAATTTCTAGCACAGCTCAAAAGACAATAGGGTTGAAAAGCAGAATCACAGCTGGTTTGTGAACACATTTATCTCCAAATATGCTAACTCAATATTAATTACAGTAAGGGAAAAACCTCCTTAGACTTAGAAAATGAGCATAGCAAATACATCCATTTATGCCCTCCCACTCTGCCCTGAACTCAAAAAAAAAAAAAAAAAAAAAAAAAAAATTGTTCAGTATATTCTTCTCTCCCTTTTGCTTGATGTTTTCTTTTATGGATGAAAGCAAAGATGACTAAACTTTCCTTCCCTTAAGATAAAGCTTCAGAGTATATGAATTGCTAGAGTAAATAAAAGAAAGGAGGGAATTATTAATTTAATGCTCTTTCCTTACATCTCTTGGGGAAAAAAGCCATGTAATTAACTGTAATGAGATTAAACTAACTTGTTGTTATTAATTTCCCAGTGCTGGGAAACTAAATCTGAGACCTATAAGACTGCACATTAACAGCTTTATCAACATTTGGCTTATATCCTTCAGTTTTGACACCAGTTTTAAAGGGAAATGATTAACTCTATTGAGTTGCAAAGTCACTCTGAAGCGTAAGAAATTGAATCAGAAGTCTCTCGGAGGGAATACCACATTTATTTGCAGCTGAAGACTGTGAAAGGGTGGAGCAAGAAGCAACAAATCCTGCCCAACACCAATAAACAGGAGCATAATCATGACATTCTTACCAAAACTTTTCTCCATGACTTCTTTCTGACACATATCTTGAACATTCACTGTACAATTCACAATAAACTCTGGAGAAGAGCAGTCATTGTTCAGCTGGAACTCCTCACACTGGTAGCACTGTATTTGCAAACCAAAACCTGGAACAGACAGAGGTTTGCTCAGAATAGTAATAATATTAGAGGCAACCCAATGTGTGGCAGAAGTCCTGCTTATCCCTTTCTCTCTGCGTTTCACTGATCTTAACAGCTCTGCAGCTCCAAGCGGGACTTCGGCACAACCAAAACGCACCCAACGCGTCTCCTGCTTCCCTGAGGCGATGCTCGGTGCGCTCAGCACCCCGCTACGAGCCGGCTCCGTTCCGGGGGGCTCCGGGGAGGGCGGGCAGGTGCGTGCCCCGCTCCGCCGGGCGGCAGCCGCCAGCAGGCGGCGGGGACCCGGCGGGGACCCGGCACAGCTCCGCACCGTGCCCTCAGCCCAGAACCGCCCGGCTCCAGGGAGAGGGACCCCTGATCCGCGCCGCCGGGTTTCCTTCCCCCCTAATCCAGTGCAAACGGTTTAATTACTGTTTTGCCACGCGCAATTACAGCCGCAGAGCATCCTTCACCTCCCGCTTTCGGCATGCCTCCGTCGGGGTGCCTCGCCCGGCAGCCGGGGCGCCTCCGTGTGTGTGTGTGTAGGGGGGGCAGCCCCTTACCTGCAGCCAGGCACAATCCCCAGAAAGTTGCGGCGAGGAGGAAGAGCCGCATCCTCCCGGAGCCGCGGCCGCCGGGCTGGCGTGCAGCGGTCGCGAAGGGGCATCAGCGGGAGGGAGGCGCCCCGGGAGCGCTGCTGCCGCTTCCCCGCCGCCTTGCGCCGCGCTCAGGAGCCCCGGGAGCCTCCCCGCCTGCCTGCCCGCTCCAGCCCCGCCGGAGTTGAGCGCCGAGGCTGGCGGCAGCCGTACGAGAGGCGAGGGCTGGGGGGCGGCTCCCCCCCTCCCTCTCTCCCTCCCTCAGCACCATGTGATGCCGCCGAGCCGAGCGGGGCGGGGAGCGCCAACGGGGAAAGTTGCGAGAGGGAGGAGGGAGCCCCGCTGCCGCCGAGCCCCTCAGCCCCGCTCCTCCTCCTCCTCCTCCTCCTCCTCCACAGGTGGCGGAGCGGGGGCCGGCCCCACGCGTGTCTCGCTCCCTCCGTTGGGGACCGGAGCGTGACGGGCGAGACAACGGCCGCGGGTGGCCGCGGGCTGCCGGGCGGTGCGGAGCCGGCCGCCGCTGCCCCCAAACGGCCGCGTTGACGCCTCTGTGGCGGGGCGGGGCGGCCGGGATGGATGGCAGGAGGCAGGGAGGGAGGCACGGAGGGAGCGGCGGGGAGCCGCGGGGCCGGCAGCCGTTGGCGGGGCGAGGCGGCTGAGGCGGCGCGAGCGGCCGGAGCCGTTGGCGGGAGCCGTTACCGGGCACGGCTGAGGCGGCGCGAGCAGCCGCGGCCGTTACGGGACCGCGCTGAGGGAGCCCCCGGCCACCACCCCCCCCAGGCACCGTACGCCACCAGAGGCACTTATACAAGAGGAGGTTTTATTTAAGAAAGACGTCTCGATGAAAATTTCTTAAAAGTCGAAAAAGACAATGCGAGCTTACGGCCGAAATTACTTAAAATATAGCAAATTGCACGAAGTATTAACACTGATGATACAATATCGTTTCAAAGATTAACAGGCGTGTGCTAGAGAAACTGTCGAGTCTAGAAATATCCCAAATATATCTAGTTTACAGATCACTGTACAAAAAGCAGTTATAAATACTTCACATCTAGAAAAAATACACGGAACCTTTGAAATAGACTTTCCCTTACATATAAACAGCCTCTGTAGAAAAACAAAACCGAGACACACCAACCCTCCGAGATATGCTGGAGCTGGCGCTGGCTAGCACCCACATCCTCCTTACACGTACCACAAACAGGAGCGGAGTTCCAATTTTGAAAAATTATTTAGCATTTACGACTTAATTAAGACCAAATGGGGTCTACAAAGGATAGCACAATATGCTACATTCAGAAATTGATAGGAAATAATTACAGAGGAGGCAGAAGTAGAGAAACTTTGTTGCTGTCAGAATTAAAGACGCTTGTGTAGTTCCCATTCAACAAGCCTCCCATTTGTGTCAGCAGTGAATTACTCCGGCCCTGATCTTTCAAACTGTTACGCAGATGATTTATGAAGTCAGTGCCAGCAGTATCAGGCCTTTTAATCTATTCATTTTCTTGCCACGTCAAAAGTCAAAAACCTTTTGAAATAAGACATCTGTTGTGACATTGTAGTAACCGAAATGCACATTTCCCTAGAACACGAGTATGGAATTGCACTAAAAATGAAAAATAAAAAATGTTTCATAAAAGGGACTCCTAGAAAGTTTATTACAGACGATTTGGCAGGCTCAGGTTTATGGTCACGCAGTGTTTCTACATACAGTTTTAAGACAAGAACAATTATAAATCTTTTTAAAAAAATCTACCAACTTTTCTTGTTAATATTAACATCAAGTTCTTTAAGTTAGTAATCTGCCATTACAGGAGCATAGCACCAATTTAATATTTATTGCTGTCATTTCTCCCTACAAATATATTTTCCCCACATATTTACATCTATACAAATATTCAGAAAAGTGCAAAATTAAGACTTTTTTTTTGTGTGTGGAACCATTTGTTGTGTTCAGCGTTGAGTCTCCTGCATCGCGGCGAATGCAGTCCTGCCTTTCTTATTGCTGTTTCATGAGAAAAAAAGTCAGGAATACCCCGCTGTGAGTACAGCGATCTGGAGTGAGGATTTTCAACAAGTGTCTCTTCTCCCCCCTCCCTCCCCACTTGCCTTTTGCTCCGTAAGTGCTCCATTCACAGCCCACTGGAAAGTGTCTTTATACATCATTAGAGCCTTGGCTGGCGCAAGAGGAGAAGCTATCATACAAAGAATCACTCAAGGATTCTAAATTGTCCACATCGTGCCTATCGGAGCTATTTAAGGAAGCTTCTTCTTTCTTTCCATTTTCTTCCTTTTGTCCTTCACCCTTATTCAGACAGTTCTTCTCTGTTTCTAATAAAAGTACGGTATTGCTGTTAAATTTATTGAGAGACTCCAGGGAAATTTTAGATAATCTAGTCTGAGAATCTTCTTTTGTTTCTTCAGTTTGCTTCAATTTCTGTAATGAATAAGGAAAATATTAGAAACATATTTCTTATAAAGTTATCGTACTATACACCATTAACTACCTTCTTTCCAAAGTTCACAAGGTTAAAGGAAACAGATTAGTAGATGCTTAAATCTCTGTTATAATTAAATAGAACATGAATGTCCATTTTAGGATAAATCATAGCTTTGGCGATTCTGCTGAGACAAATAGGACTCCATGTACAAAACAAAAAAAGTACATTTTAACTAGCAGATCCTATATTTGTATGTGTTAAGCATCTTCGGCATCTTCACAGATAATAACGTACATCTTCTCCTTCAAGAGTACTTTGGGGGTATGTTTAAATGGGTAGTTGTTTTGGCGGAATTTGGAGTCTGCCAAAAAAAGGTGCATAGACACATTCAGAGGAGAAAATAGCGTTTTCTATAAATTACAGACAACAATGAAAGTTGCTAGAAAATAACCTCACATTTTGCATGTGTAAGCCTATTGATTTCCAAGAACCCACACCCTCTCTAATAGAAAAGAAGGCAACAAGACAGGAAATTATACTGAACCGGGCCAATCCTCACAGACCAGAATCAATCAGATATTGGCCAGGCCTACTCTGAGAAGTGCTGCTGGAACACCGGAAAAAGTATTAGCACTTTATATTAAAAACTCACAGTAGGATTATACAAGAGTAATTTTATCCCTTTGTTGCCTACTGCTATCTTCAATCAGAGATCTGACCAAGGAATACTTAGGGAACAGCTTAGGGAGCAGTTCAATAAAACTGACCTGCCTTCCATTTACAGGGTGTTTCAAAACCTGTGTAACTACCTGCTCTTACAGAAGATGTTATCACAGAAGTATGAGATAACGTTCAACGTTTCATAGGACGCTCGGAGAGGCAAGATGCAAGAATTTTGAGATATGCTGTCAGAGTGCAAGCTGTTCCTCGTTTCCAGTGAAACCATCAGATAGTATAGATTGAATCAGTAAATTACTGCCAATCTAGGACATTAGTATTTTGGTTTAGATAGAAAATGAGATGGTATTTTAAGCACACCAAAAACAGCATGGCCAGGTGTATGTAGGATGTGGGTCACTAAATATGCAGCTGTAAATGGTCATTGGAACTTTTAGAAAAATTCAAGTTCCAAGTCACTTCATGCGTGCTGGGCTGCTCACCCTAGGAAGTCTTGGGCATAACAAAGACATTGCTACATGGCTTGAATGCTTCTTTTTCCGACTGTTGAAATAAAAATGGAAATGCCAATCTAGTGACTGTTGATGCTGTGATCCTGTCATTTTTCGTAAACTAACAATGCCTGGCTTAGGTTAGTATTTTCATCAAATGTTTCAAGCAAGCTTCAACAAAGCAATAAGAGATGCTAAAGTCTTAGTAACTGAGGATCTGCCATTTGGTTCATTAAATAATCTTTAGGGCAAAAGTTTCAGGGTTTTTCATAGCACCTAACATGCTATGTTAGGTGCTGGTTTTAGATGACAGTTAAACCTAAGGTCTTCACTGTCTGGAATGACAATAGTTTCTGAAACAGAGGAATATAACCTTTCATAACAGTAACAAACACAAATTTAAACTCTTCTATAGAAATTTCTTACAATTTCAGTTCAAAAAGTTCTTCTTTTTGCTCTCATTTAAAATATTATAAGCTATTATCAGAACAGTTGTTTCACTTCTGTGTAGGTCAGATGAGATAATTTGGAGACATAGCATCAATAAAATACATATTAGCACTTTTTGCTTGTCAGACTACTAAACCTGAAATACTTTATTATATGAAAGACTAAACGGTTTTTCTTTGTATATATTTTTCCCACCTCACAGCTTTTCTTTGGATAAATTGAATGTGTCTGCTTAGCACAGACTTGGGTCTGCAAGAAGTCAATACTGGTGTTAATAAAGTGTATGATAAAACTTTTATTGATTCAAATGAAAGCCAATTTCAACTGTTGAGCAGGAGGAACTAGAGAGACCTAAAGTGTTTGCTGTGCAGAGCAGTCCAGACAAAGTACCAAAATAAGAGCAGGATCTTTGGCTGGCTGAAGGATAGATTTAAACCACAGGACAGACTGGAACAAACTCATTAGGATAATCTACATATATGTGGTATCAGTAATTTATTATACCCTACAAGCATGACCTAGACTAAAATCCTACCTTAATCACACCCTAGTTTGTCATTTAATATAAGGGTAACAGTTAATAAAATATATTAGAGAAACTGCAGGGTACAAAAGTATTCTCTACAAATTTTAAGTCAAATCATTGAACCAAATGAAATTGAAGTGAACTGAAGTGAAGCCCATCACGAAACCCATTCACAAAAGATACATAAAGTAGTGAACAGTATCAGAGTCATAAATTTGATGCATGTAAGTGCTACTAGTATAGCAGACCCTACTACCATTCATGAGAAAACAAAGGAAAAATATAGATAAAAGTTGTAGCAACATTTATTTCTAAAATAGAGACAATATTTGTATCCAGAAATAAGTCATGGATAATTTAGGATGTACAGCTGTCCTTTTTCCACATCTTAAGCCCCAGTTATGCCCTTTTGTTGAAAAAAAAAAGAAAAAAAAAGAGATGTTTTCTTTAACACATTATTGCAATAGCATGCAAATATGTAAAGGTAATGCTCGTGATCTGGAAAGTAACACATAGGGGATTTTCACTTGATGTAGATGAAATCTGTTTGGATACGATACACTTTCTGGCATAGTATTACTCCAGGAGCTATGACCACCTATTGCTGATTTTGTAATTAAACAAGAATGAGAGGTCATCCAGATTGGACTTTTGGGTAGGGAATATTAATATGCTAGAGCTGTACTACGATATCAGATGTACAATAAGAGTGATTTTATCTGACAGCTTTATTACTACAGATATACTTTAATAATCTTAAATTTTCTCTTAAAACTTGTTTGAAATACAGTAATATAATGTAAATGCAGTTAGAAAGTTAAAATATGATATTCCAGTCCTTGACATACAGAAGAAAACACGTTCACATCCTGTGCTCCATGAGAAAAACTAAAAAGTTTGTGCAAAGATATTAATGCAGGGATCCCTATAACCAGCTAATAATTTTCTCCCACAGTACCAAAATTATGTTCCTAGAGGTGAAAAGCCACTGATAATTTCTGTAAACTCGGTATCTTGGAACAAAAGTTACCCCAAGTTTTTCTTTAAGAATCTTTTCTCTAGTCACTATAGATACAACCTGGAAAAAACTATCAGATTATTCATTTAGATCCATCCTTAAATTAAGTTTCCTATTTTTCAGGGCAGCCACAACAGCTGCTAGATGAAACAAAAGGCAAAACCAAACCAACTACTAGAATCTGTTGCTAAAGCATGTAAGTGTGTGGTTAAATGTGTCCATAGTTCTGTCGTTGTACATTTTTATGACTTGAGCAGAGACACAGATACCACAAAGAACAAGGGTTAGCCCAAAGATGTTACTATTGTGCATTTGAATGTAGTTAGTTTACTAATGCATTTGAGAGTCACACGAATGAGACTTGATAGCTTTTCCTGCAGATAAGGAACATCTGGCAGCAGATGAGATGCATTTTGTATCCATGCGAGCTGGGTGAGATCTGGTAATAGTGTGCAGAGCACCTAGCCTGAAGGTCCTGGGCTCCAATCAAACCTTTCCCATATTTATAGCAGCTTTCTGCATGATGAACAGATGCTTTTATCACCATAAAAAGAAAAGCACTTAGCTATTTTCTTGAGTGTTGCTAGAAGACCTAAGATGGGCCCAACAGTATGTTCTTGCTCTCAGACTTGGTTCTTCGGAGGAGTAATACTGAAAGCCATTTCCTCCCAGAGGTGTTGACTTTGCTGCTGACTATTCTGCACCTGTCCTATGAATAAATAAAGTGCCTACTACATTCAGTGCGGCCATTTATGTTTTCCTGAGTATTAGCTTCAGGGAAAAATAAGAAGATGCAGTCACAGATTTTGGCCCAAGTCAAAATAGGCTCAGTGCAGGAAAGGACTAATTTTCACTGTGCCTTTGTAAAAGCGCTGACCCATTATCCTAAAGCAGCTCAGTTTATAGCTTATTTTACTTTTATTAACTAGTTTTGGAGTTTTGGAGCTGGTCAGTTACGGGGTGCCTTACACCACCTGAGAGCAGCGGCTGGTCGTTACAAGAGGAGAAACTCTACCTGACATAACCCAGACATTCATCACGAGCCACATCACTTTGAAATAAACTCACGAGTCATGAATCAGAATAATGTTCCCTTGTTGGCGTCATCCTAAAGGGAATAACTAAAAGCCATTAATGATATAATAAAATTTGGCATGTCGCTTGAAGCACAGCAAATTAGGGAAACACAACTAGCCTGCAGCTACACTGATGCATTATAAATAGGTGCTATTTCTACATTAATACATCAAAATAGATTTTTTCAAACTTTAAAAACGAGAGGTTACATGTGGGTAGAATGCACGTTCAGTGCTGTGTGATCGTGGACTAGCCAGAGCTGCTCTGAACAGCAGGAAGGTTTTGCAGGTGTAGCAGAAAGGTGGGCAGAAGGACGGGCTAGTTCATAGGCACAAAGGGCTCGCAGTTGGCATGCAGGAAGGAATGCTACAGCAAGTCCATTTCTTCTTCTGTGTAGTAACATGCAGAAGCTCTGGTAGCCTGGAGGTCAGGCGATGCTTATAAGGCATACCAGAGTCCAGAATTAGCAATGAACCGTTCTGCGAGATAGATGTATTTTCCAGCTGTCTAAGTTTAGTTAACCAGCAGTTTAAGGGGCTCAGAGTCATTTACACACAAGAATAAAATGAACTTTATTTATGTCTCTCATGCACTGGGCAATTTAGTTTTTAGATTAACACAAAAGCAAAAAGGGCACTGCTTCAAGTGCAGTATAACTGCAAAACACTATTGGGTAAAAACAACTAAATTGCTATGAGAATTAAATATAGATCAACAGAATCAATACTTAATTGTATAACTCAAGGTCTTTCATTTCAGATCTGATCTCTAATAGAAGGTACATAGTATGTTCACTTTTTTTTTTTTTTTTGGTAGTTATTTAAAACTTTATTGTGAGTGAAAACAATTTTCTAGGTTTTCACCTTTTTAAAAATTCTGTTAGTTACTTTGTCTGCATATATTCAAGGTAAACTTGATCCCACAATGCCACTGTTAATTACTTTAAATTTAGAGGTTTACAAATTTAGATATCTCATAGTCCAGTACTTTGTATTTATGACACAGTAGGTCTGAGTGGTATAAGCAGTTGCAGCATTACATAGATTGCTCATATATAATGTTTAGTAGGACAGTTTTAATATGTTCATGGCTTCTTGTAAAACAGATGCACTGAGATACAGAGCAGTACCCTGATCAGGGATATATTGTTGTAATTGGAAGTAACGTCTCACTGAATGGTGTTTCACTACTGGTTTGCAGGTTTTTGCACGGAGTAAAAAGGTGTAACATGAAAAGAGCTACCTCTGAGAGCTACTGTGGAGTAGTTTTCTATCAGCTAGCCAGGACAGAACGCAATGGTAGGCTACCTGTGGAAAGTGAACAATCTCCAGACCTCATTTAACCAAACTGATGAGAACATCAGGTGGACAGGTAACACTCCACAGTGAAAATAGTCATAAAGACACATCCAGGAAAACTACAAAGGTGAAAGCTGTAACTGCATGACCTCCGCTGCGTTACAGCTGAGCTAAAAATGTGATGTTTGAACTTCTTTCCCTTTAAAGCATAACCTTAAATAATAAGTTAAGCCTTGCTCTCTGCTGTATATTGTCAGAAGCTTTCATCCATTTTCTGGACTGACAGTAAAATAATTTTTGAAATAATGAATCACTTTTCTCTTTCCTACTTGAGCAGAAATCCCACGACTATTTTACAGAAAATGACATTCTCAAGGTAACACCATCAGATTTTCAAGATAAACAATAATTGATGATGTCTTTTCTTGGGAGGAGATGTATTGATACGAAGTATTCTTAAATTCATTAGTCTGCTCAGCAGTTTATGAGATAGCCACATACGCATAGGGAAATATCAACCACATTTGGTGTTATGGTAATATAACAATGACAACAGATCCAAAGCTTGCCTGCTCTATTTAGGAGTGTAACAGTCTACAAATACATTGAAGTTTTAGTACCGCAAAGACAGCATTTCTGATGCTCCTGAATTGTAAGTAAATTACCTTAGAGGAAATAAAGCTGATTAGCATGTATTGTGCATGATTCATAACTGCAGATCTGGACAAAACAGTTGTTGCTTAATGAATAGGTGACTGAGGAATTGAGACTTACATTGCCTGACTTGAATCCTCACATGGTTTAGAAGATAAAAGATATTTCAGTGAACTGCAACTTACAGTTTTAAGAGCACAGTTTTCACAAAATGATGAGATGACAAGGTGCAATCAGCAGTCTAATGCCAAGAATCTCATTTTCACAATTTACAAAGTACATGATTTTTTTGTTGTTGATGATAGGACAAAACTGTTTGACCTGATTAGGTATATACCAACCCTCTTTGCGCTTTTGCATAATTTAATAAACCTGAACTTTCAGGACCCAATTTCAAGGTCAGGTAAATCTCACCTTTTACCTTCTGCTCTGTTAAGAACTGAATGTCACAAATATGGTTGTTTTCTCATAGTGCATCAGGCTGGTCACTGGATGGATCAAAAATGTGTGGGCAAAGTTCATTTAAAATTGAGTAAGAAAACATAATACTAATATCTTGGAAAATAGTGACAATGTAATACACTCATGCTCAGTCAAGTGTGTTGAGAAGAGATATTAAAAAGAGAATCAATTAAATATGTACTTTTTCCAGAAGATGATCAGGCCTGACTGTTCACACTGGTGGAACGACCAATTTTCCTTCTCACAGAAAGAACCTGACCACTAAAAGCAATGCTTACTGCAATCAGAGGCTCATCACAAGGCATTAAGGAAGAAATACCCATGGTGAAAAAGGAAGCTGATGCTTAGTTTTTAGAACTTAAGAGACTGAAAATGAACAAGACATGCATAGGATACACTTTACTTTTCAGAGATCCTTTTAGCTTTACTCATGGAGGGAGTTCAATAACAAAATTGTTCTGATTTTCTAGTGATGAGAAAAAATCACAGTAAAAAAAATTCACACTGAAATATAAGATTGGTGAAAAAGTTATTGAACTTTGACTAAACCATCTGAAGTCCGATACCATTCCTTAACAGAATCAGGTTTAAGGTCATTATGTCAGTGATGACCAACTGAATGTTACTGAAACTATGTGGTCCTAAAGAACTTCACTGTTTCAGTCTTCAGATACCATTTTACCAAGCAATATTTTAGTATAAAGAGGTTATGTCCTACTGAGGAGTTACCTTGATGAAAGTGTGGATGCTTGTTTCAGTAAAGAAGAGGCTTTATAAACAATGGGCTACAATTTTATTCTAGACCAGAAATTTGGAGGATTTTTTCTATATATTGAGATACTCATTTAGAACTGAATTGAGAAAGGGGCAAAAAGCACAGCTCAAGAAAGATTTTTGAAAGCTAATGCAAAGTGCTGCTCCTGAAGAGTCAGATTCTATCCCACATTAGACTGTAGCAAAAAAAAAAAAAAGTCTCAAATCCAGTAAATGCAGGATCACACTCATACAACATATAATCTCACTGACATTTTCAGTAATCGGGGGCATTTTCCTGTATGGCTGAACTCTTCTCAGACTACTGTTCCTAAGTATTAGCTGTGTTCTTACCTGTCTTCATCTTCCACCTTTGGCTTTTTTGAACAAGACTATTTATTTTGGTAATTACAAGGGCACTTATCCTCTCCCTCTCTAGTGATGTCTGAGCTCCTGGCCTGTAATGTCAGTCACCCAGCATACTGATGGAAAGCAGAATTGCACTTCAGGACTGTACTGTGGATGGCAGTTGGTAGTGGGTAATGACTTTCCCCGCTAGTAATCCTCTCTTCTGAGTACTGGACTAGATTCCCTCCAGGTCAGCCTCTGAGTACCCTAGGCACATCAGCTGACCTAATGACAAAAAGACAGAAGGAGCAGGTAGAGAAGGAGCAATGTTAAGTGGCAGAACCAAGAGCAAGTCAGCAGTATGAAGACACCACACAGTAATAATTTTCAGCTATGGGAACTGGCTTGTATGCACTAATAGGACCGCGTTGTCTGCAGGTGAGTTCAAAGAGTACAAATCTCTGCTGGGAGATCTGCAGAGGACAGAAAGGTAATGTCCCCTCTTACAAGTTCTAGAGATGATTCACAGAGGTCATTTAAAAACAGGAGTGAGCTCCACAGCCAGTAGTTTTCTCATTTTTAGCCTCTGAGGAGGACAGCTGGGAAGAGAAAAGCAATCTTTCCAGAGCCATCAGTCCACCTCTGCGTGACTGCACATTTAGCCACTGTGGAGGGAGCCTCCACGGTGCGTGTACTTGGTGCACACACATCAGAATGACACCTCTCCCAAGCTCTCACCAAGCAGAAATAGAGGGTTTTTTTTATTCCTAAAAAAAGTCTGAATATACACGCTTAGCCGCCAGCCCCATGCCAACAAAACCGATTATTTTAGGAGCTGGCATTTTCCTTTCCATTCCAGACTTTAATCAACTCTCTAAATATTGGAGTCCTTTTTTACTTCTAATGAATCTAACCCAAACCATTGCCCTCTCCCCTCTCTGGAAACCAGTAACGAGTGCCCCCAGGGGCTCTATTAGGAAGACGATAGGGCCCTCCCTAAAGGAGAGATGTGGGTTGGAGGGTGCAGCTGGGCAATCCTGCCACACCTTGCACTGGTGAGTGCTCCTGGAGGCAGCGGAGGAAGAGGCTGTAGTGCTGGCTGCCTTCCCCGTAGACCTGTTGCAGCCTGAACTGCGTGTGTTCTGTTTCCTGATCCCGTGTAGTGAAACTGCAAAAGCTTCCAGGTAATCAGGACACACTGGGACAGGAGAGGTGCAAATAATGCTGGTTACGTGACTGCACTCGCTGCCTCTTCAGCTGGCATTATGATCGGCACAATTCTCAGTACTTATTCAAGCAAAGTATGAATTGCAGAGTGGAAACCTGCGTTTAAGTTCATCTGCCATCAAATCCTACCTAACAGAACAGTTATTTACAAGCACTTCCCAAATCTATGCAAACAATTTAACTTTGCTGTAGGGCAGAACATTTTGAGGGACAGAGGCACAACATGCACAGAAAATTTGAGCAAGAGTTTCAGATAAAGGCTGCAGAGCCAAATTAAAGCAGAAGGAAAAATCCTCTTGCAATATTTAGTTCATTTCAGTACATCCAGTCATATCAATAAAGAGCCCATAGTATAAGTCAGCTAGGAAATAAATGCTATGAAGGATGTTCCATTTTATGTGGTTGGAATTTGATTAGTGATTAGTCCTGGCGGTTAAACCACATGGGAACAGTAATCAAGGCTTCTCTGCTGCAGTTCTGTAACAACTGGAAAACACTGTTGGCTCATGTCCCATACCATGATGGGATATTAACCTAAAATCTAATTAATCTATGAATGAATTACGGTTCTAGAAATATACTATATTATAATCAATTTTAAGTGAGTTCCTAACAGAAGATAAGATGAGGAAAAAGCTGTAAAATTACCAGGGGTTGATAAATTCTGTTTACTATGACTGATGATTTTTAGGGGGGATAATTTTACAATCCATCAACCTTTTGTCAGTTCAAGAATCATGCTGCCAAACGTATGCAGTAAATTAATTTTTAAATTTACATATTTATTAAAAATCTTATTGAAAACAGCAGGAAGTAAGCCCTGTTTGAATAATAAAATAACTTGTTATTCTACTGGAAAGAAAACAACAACAACAAAAAAAACAACCAACCTTCTATTAAGATGATTTTATAGTAAGGCAATAATTACAAACAGCTACATGAATTAGTTAACCAAACAATGTATTAAATAGCCAAGCAAAAATTAATCAAGAATTAGAAAAAACTGTTGGAAGATAATCAAGTGAAAAAAAAAAAAAAAAGCAATTTAAAAGCTGAGAAATTCAGGGCTGAGTTTCAGATGTGCTCAAGGCCATGTTTGTTAACTCGGCGGCCCGCTGGCACGGGCTGCCAGCTCCCCGGTGAAGGCACGGAGAGCTGCAGGTGTCTGCTACACGGCTTCCCCGCCCGAGGTGCTTCCCTAGTCTCACCTCCATCATTATTCCAGATTTGTTTGACCACGGCCACCGCTGGTGCTATGTGCTCACACTCATAGAGTGCCTGCCTCTCCCCAAATGCTACTTTGAGCACATGAACTAGGTAAAGCTGTCCTGCCTGTGTCTGTCAGGCAGCAGAAGTGCACGGCTCCAGAATCTGCGCTTCCTCGCTCAGCCCTCCTGCTTGTCCCCTGCTCAACTGGTGTAAGGGAAAGGGTCTCTTCACCTGTTTTTCTGGGGGATCTGGTGCACTCTGAGCCCTGCTGTATGCCTCACTGCCTGCGATGATCCAGGAGCTTCTGACACAGCCGTCAGTCACCGGTGTAAAGAAGGATGCCTGCGCTGGTGGTGACAATGCCCAGAATAGAAACACGCTAAAACGAGATGTGATAATTTAGCCAGTGGACTAAAACGTAGCTTGATGGAAAAAATATAGGTTGCAACTAATCTCGTGTTTATCAGACAATTCAAGGATACGGTCCTGGGCTGTGACCCAGTAACCCTGGGGATTAATCCAGAAGGAGATGAGACAGACAGGGCTGCATGCAGGGAATAGGCAATTCTGGCCATAAATGCAGGTTGTAGATGATATTCCTTAGCCCAGCACTAAAGGATGATCAAAAAGAAACACTGAATAAGCAAAATAATGCTGGGCATCAAGAAGACTACTGCTGGAGATGCAGATGGAAGTTCCCACAGCCAGGAGATTTCTGAAGCGTTCAGCTCGCCTCCTCACAAAATTAAAGCAGCGATACACATTTGGATTAATAAACATATCATTTGGGTGTGATCTGGGGGAATGTTAGTTAATTTGTGTTTTTAGGTTTGTCTGCTTCATCCTTTAGATACAAGCACATCTGTTTCAGGTCAAGAGAACCTCTACCCTACTCGTGTTTCAACCAGGCACAGAAAATGTCCCTCACCTGCAGCTGGGAGGAGGCATTGGTGGCTGCAGGCTCTCCGGGAGGAACACAGCCTCCAAAGAGCAAGGACTGAAAGCCCCATGTGCTGGACGGACCTTCATCTTTCCACCTTTGCCTCCCCTAGATGCCAGCAAGGTTCAGGCTATGCAACTAACAGGATCTGCAAGGCTGGTAAACGTTTGTGCTGAGCCTATCCAGGCTATAAAAATCTTTTTGAATGTGAGATGTTTTTCTGACAAGGCTTCAAGGCTTTTTTTTTTTTTTTTTTTTCCCCCCAGAGAATTGAAACCTGGTGAAAGCACGTGCTGGGAACCGCAGTTCTGTGGGGCCCGATCCCCTGTTTGGCTGTGAGAAAATCTTTGTCAGGAATGAGAGAAGGAATTCAGTGTGAAGACGTGGATTCAGTCTCCTGTTCCCACTGTAGGCTTCCCTGCAGTGACAGAATAATGTAATATTTTTGTATTGATTTTGCTACAGTTTGTGTATAAATACAGAAATGTGTAAGTGAAGTGATAGCCAGCCACATGAGTGGATTTGTTGGACAAATGCTGAGAAAGATTTATTGCCCTTAGCAATACATAAGTGTTACTGCAGTATTTACACTGCAAACTGTTGTGAGATACTGGTAGTGCAGAACGTGTTCTTATGCCTAAAATAAAGATGACAATATTGTTAATATAATAGGCCACTAGGAGGACTAAAATACAACTGGAATTCATGCAGACACGTTGTGGAGGTAATGTGCACTCATTTTGTGAATGACCAATGATGATACAAACAGGAAACTCAGAGAAAAATAAAGCAGTTCCCAGCCTTATTAGCAAATTAGTAACTTGAAAATTGTTGTTGAAAATGAACAGGCATTTGGTATTTATTGGAGTACAAAGCAAACCTTTAAAATGTTAATTCTTCAATGTTTCAGATTATTCAGGATTCAAATATTTGTAAGAATGGAATACAAATTTCTGCCATGTCAATACTGTGCAGAGCTCTGCATGGGCAGTATGACCACTGAAGGTGGCACAGCTCAGCTCAGGCAAAACTCAGGGCAGGATCAGGGCGTAAACTGGCTTCTGGTATTCTGAAGATTCCTTAGCAAAGGGGCAATGTGTTTGTGGTGAGCCCTTGTGGTGTGAGATCCTCTCGTGAGTAAGAGTGCTCGATGAGAAATGACACTGATTACTTGCTCAGCATTGCGATAGGGCCTTCAAAGCCCTCAAAGCAGTCAGATTACATTCTAAATGCAGCTGGAAGGTATTATTTATATTCTTTAGTTAAAAATGGGAAATTTAATATCAAGAGAAGTTTGGCAGTTTGGACAGTCAGCCAGACCATTACCCTAATCTCCACAGCCCTGCATTTTTAACTGCTGAGCACTTTGTCACTATTTGAACATTTATTTTTTTCTTTGCAGGCAGAAATTCTCTGTGGAAAAAAACTGGGGCAGAGGCCTTTGTTGTTCTCCTCACTACAGTGCATCTGAAATGCTCTTCACCAGACAGGACCTGGCATTTGATCCAGTGTATGTGGTAGTTAATCAAATGTTTTGCACTGACTTCAGTAGACTTTGGATCAGACTCTTAATGCATTAGAGAGATAAATTATTTAACTTACTGAGTTCCCCTAGAAACAAAATATTGAGCTGCAAACAAAGCTAACAAACACCAAATGGGATACCATCTGCTGCAATGAACAGACCACAACCAGTTTCCCCCATGCTTGAGATTCTTCCAAAATGCAATCTGAAAGAGGTTTGTTAAACTCCCAACTGTCTCACAAAATTGGCTTAGCACAGGTTAGCAAATGCTAATGCCATGAGCAACAGCAAGCCAGACTCTGATATATCAATTGGAGTTGTCTGTAATTTTATTTCTATTGGACTGCCCTGTCTGAAAGCTTAGGGGATTTCTGCTATTCAGAGCCTCTGGAGCCTATGGAGAAGTTTCTCTCCATGCTCTGTGTCCTAGGGCCTACAGACACTGAGTAGCTTCTACCCCTGAGTAAATATGCGTGGTAAATATCTATATAATGATATGCATATTGTTATAAATCTGGACTTTGACATACAGACTCCACATCAAATGACCTTCTGGGGAACAGGACATGGAGGCAAAAGAGGCTCCATTTCTCACAGGAATGGCAGGAGCTACCTGAAATCCCCAGTCCAGAGCATTCCCCACTTGGTATCAAAGCTTTCAGCTCTGGTAGAGAATATGCAAGCTCCCAAACACTTTCACAGGGACAGAAGGACATTGCTAAGCTAAATGCAGTGCATGTGGTACTAGTGGGTGCCATCAGCATCCTCCATACTTGCCCTGTAGAACAAGACAAGAAGATAAATGTCTTTACACCTAGATTTCCTACATAGCCAGATAACTTCATCTTCTCGTATCATCACTGCAAGCGATGAAACTACCATGAGCAAACAGAAACTCCAAAGACTATTCAGTCTTTATCTGATAATGAGAAAGGCTACATCTCTCCACATTACTCAGCTGTTTTAGATGGTGACTGCTGTTCTTTGGCTTGCTCTGCTGCCTCTGTTTTCATCACTGTGCTACTAATGATGGCATAATACAGATTCCATTTTTTACAAACTAATTTATTTATAGAAATACTGCATTATAAATGTTGAACTCTTTGGTGTCCTGCCTTGTTATAGTGGTTCTCAGAAACAATGGACTCTATTCCAATAACAGTGATGATAAAAATATTCTGTAAAATGAAATAGATGATAGAGTTTCAGCATTTTACAGTCGGTCATACTCTAATGGTATGGAAAATGCAATAAAGAAATAGGTATAGAAGTGCAAACAGTTTCATTATGATATGATCTTAGTTGTAACATTGTAGGAGCAGATTAAAAAATACCCAGCATTTGGCCTTCCCTTTAACTCATGGGAAATTGCCTGTTGAGGTTCCCTGACATTGCCCACGAGCACGAGCACTGCAGTAGGATGCTACAGGCATAAATTCTGCCAGACAGAGGGAAAATATCTAAAGCAGGTTTTGAGCACCTACGTAAACATCATGATTTTCACAGGATCCAACATGAGAAACTGTCACAGACATCAGCAAAAGCTGCAATTTTCTAGCACCCTTGAAAACAAGGCAGCTGAAGTGTCTAAACACGAATTTAGGTACCACCATTAGGAAATGAAGCTTGGGAAAACTGGCCTCTATTTTTACTGATCAGTGCCCAAAAGTAAGGCTGCAGTTGGCCTATGCAAGACAAACTAATCCTTGCAAGAGCGATCAGAAAGTGTGCCGGCTGCTTAGCTGCTTTTATCCACCATTTTCAGGCATTGTCTAAAAAGCTCGTGCATTTCAAATCTGCTCTGCATCTTAGTACGTGTGTTATGCAACAGGTTTCCCAGTCTGGCAACTCTTCTGCATATACAGTATCTTGGTGAATTTTAGACACTTCTGTTATAAGAAATATCACAGAGTATTAATATATGATTAACATTTGAATTTTAAAAGACTCAGCCATATAATATATTCATATTTAATTTCTTCATTCCCACCCACTTCTGCTTTATTCTTCATCCTCCCAAATCCATTTGATGTCTTTTTTTTACAGTATGCTATGTCACGTATTCAGTAACACATGGGATATGTGCATGTGCAATAGGGTGTTAGAAAAATCACTTTTAAATGTTTAACCGTTAATTATTCAGATAGTAATCACTTGGGATTTTATTTACCGAGAATAAAATTAGAGTAGTTAAGGGAAGTTCTTAAGGCTACAGTTTTTATAGCATCAAGGCATTTAAGTGACCTCTTTTAATGATCAGAAAAAAGGATGGAGTAATCCAGAGAAGAAGGCAGTAATGGGAGCTGAGCCATTAGGATGAGCCTCAGTCGTGAATGGAAGGCAGCTCAGGCTGGGGGGACTCTGACGTGCTACAAAAACTTACATCACTCTTAGCTTTTGTGAAAGGTAATTAGGTATTTAAATTACACAGCTGTATCTTATAAACTTCCCAGACTTCCCTGTGCCAGTTACTGCTAATAAGCGCTCAATGTTTATTTGTCCTACCAAATACAAATCCTGCTTTCCATTACAATAACACAGATGATGCACAAGGCCTGGAATTCATGTAATGGGGCCTAAAAACACAGCAAAAAAATAAAATATTTTACTTTGGGGCGCACCATAAATGAGAGTGTTTAGGCTCACAAAAAATACTTAACCAATACTTTTCAACAGGATGCAAACAATCCGTATGCCATACTGCATAAAATCCAATATGCTTTCTCATTTAAATGAAATCACTTTGGGGAGATGAAAGTAGATGGTGGAGCAAACTATGAACACCTTCAAATTATTTCAGTATGAGTTTTGCAAACATTTGATATAAAATTTGCCCTCTTTTCAAATAGTATGCTGATTAGGGTATTATTTCTTGTGTTCATATGAAAAGAGAAGGCATCCTCTTACAAAATTGTTTACTAACATATTTCCAGTGTACCGCCACAGTTGCTGCTAGCATCAGCTGTGTAACTTGTTCCTCACGTATTCTGCTCAGAACAGAGCTCTCATACTAAAAGATCTGTCATTCCCCTTCCCTGCATGATGTTTGAGTGCTTTATGCAAAACATATCACTGTTGTAGATGGAGAAGGCAAGTTTCAGCTGGAAACACAATTCACAAAAATATTACAGCATTATTCATCTCATTTAACTCTGCTAATCAGATGCTCCTCTTGGAGTGAAAATATTTTCCAGTTTCAGAAAACAAACAGCTCACTGAATATCTCTCTGCCCTACTGCTCTTGATTGACTCAATCCAGTGTTTATTATATCCAATTTCTTTTTTAGCTTTTTCTTTTATTACTAATATAATTTCTACCATTACAACAATTACACTATCTTGCAAGCTTACTAATATTCATCATTTGTTGCTGTTAATGTGCCCTGAATTTCATTTTGGCCTACGGTGTTATTATAATATTCCAAGTCAACACAGAGAAATGAAACTAAAGCATTATTTCCAAAGATGGACGGCTGAAGGGTGGCTGGTTACAAATGGCAGAAACATTAGTGCACTTTGGGCCATGCTGCAAATCACAGTAGCTCCATCTGTCAAACCTTTGAAAAACAGCTCAGAACATTTTCCACTCAGGGAAATCAGCTAGCAAATGATACTTCTACTCAATATCTACTTTTGGTTCTTATTAGACTAAAGCATCTACCTACTTACGCCCAGGAGCCGCAGTGTCGATTAAATCCTGATGTAATCTTCAGTTACACAGGCAAATAGACATTGACAGTGCTCAGGGCACATCTGCACGGCGGAGGTGTGAAGGTAGGGGTTGGTGGGCTGGGACCAAGAGTGGTGGAAGGAGTCTTACCAATGCCCTGTTATCACGGGCACTCAGCCCAGCTGAGACACTGAGTCGTGCTAAGGCTGGGCCCGAGCAGGCTCACTGTAAATTAGCTCTGGATGGTTCTGCTTTGCTCTGGGCGTCCGTATGCTCACCGTGTCGGACTGCTCCTCCGGGGACTCCAGCACACAAGCTGCAGGCTTTTCTGTGACAGGTGAGCAGTGTGCTGGGCGGTTATGGGGCTCCTACATACATTTCTTGAAAACAAAAGGGTCTCTTTGCAATTCAAGATTACTTGCTGAGATGGTGGGGCACGGGGTTTCTGCTCCGGTGATCACGTTTTTCCCTTTGCAAAGGGCAAAGTTCTCCCTGCTTACAGTGCCAGGGGGTCACAGGCAGCGGCACGCCGCCCCAGCGGCAGCTCGGTGTGCTGCCTTCTGTCAGCCAAGCCCACACACCTGCATCTGGCACCTGGCAAACCAGAGGCACACTGCTGCCGGTGCTGTGAGTTATTTGGGGATTTAGCGCTACATGACACCGTGCCATAGGCACTAGAACCGCACCTACGTGCCAGTGATGCTTCACGTCTTTAACTTTCCTACCGTGTCTACAGCTTTTCACTTCCTCCGCATCTTCTCTCAGACTCACATCCAAACTATTCTCCTGCTAGCCTTGCACACCATGTGTTTTAAATGCCACACAGCCTGCTGCACTATGCCAAATACTTCGTGTCCCTCACCAATATCCAAATACTCTTTTAAAACCCTATGCTAAAAGATAGAGAGTTAAAATGTCGCCACCTACCCATCCCCATAAATACACTAAAAAAACATAAAATAGAGAGAACTTTTACACCAGCTGGAGGGCTAGTCAGAATGGGATTTGGTGGCACAGCACTAAAATTACAGAGTTCGTTAGTGTTAGAAACAGAACTGCATCAGCAGATTACAACTTCCATTTTTGTAGGGTATAAATGTCCTTTGCATACTATTTTAAAAGTTTTTTCTCTGGTGGACTCTGCTTTACATATGTCCTTTTGCCTTGCCAGAGCCTTTTAAAAGCTTAATCAAGTTATGGGGAATGTTATCATCCTGGTATCATCCTCGTTGCTGAACCACTCTCCATTGCATGATTTTTCTAAAACGCTCAGCAGCGTAAGAAGCCTCACTTGTTTCGCCTAGAAGGCAGAGGGAGAGAGATGAGTCTCTGTATAACTGCAGCTTTTTATTGTTGCCAAGCTAGTTCCTCAGGCTAACTCTAGGAATGTTCTTCCACACTACACAACATTTCTTTTAAGTGATACACGTCAAGTGAGACTTTGGTCCCAGGAGACTGCCTAGCAGTCTTCAAATTGCTTGTTTAGCTGTCTCTTCACTTTACTTTTTGGAGGCAACTTTGATGGCAAGGTACTAGAAACAATGAGACCTGATTAGGTATATAAGACTCGGTAGCAGATCTTCGAATGTGAACTTGCCCTATGGAGGGGAAAAAACATGCAGAGACGTGGGATTTGTTGATGTCTGGAGACATCCTAGCCTATTTGTGATTCCGTATTTCCCCACACTGTGTTGAATCAGACTTGAGGCTAGGAAAAATATTTTTAATTCTGTAATACTCCCATGGGTGATAATGTAAGATCTGTTTTCTTATCAGATCATGCTCCTGTGGTTTTTGTCACTTATGTTGTCAGATACTCCCATGAAATTCCCCTGACAATAGATCTTACATCAACTTGGGTAATTACTCAGACAGTCTTTGCTTTGGCGGAACGAGCATTGCATCATTCATCCAAGGATCAAAACCCTTCGGCTAAACACAAAGGAAGCCTCGCAGCCCCAAGCCTGTCAGGAGGCAAACACAGCTGAGGCAATTTTGGTATGAGGAAGCAAACTCAGCTAAAGACCCCCTCGCACACCACATGTGGGGGACATGGGGACTGTGGGGCTGGCATCTGCTAGGCAAGGCCTGGTGTGTGCTGAAAGGGCTGTCCCGCAGTGGTGGCATCTCCATGAGACCCTGTGCTGGCACACACGAGGCTGGTGAGCTCAGGGACAGCCCAGCCGTGTTGCTGCCAGGATGAGACAGTTTGAGCTGAGCGGGTAAGTCTGCCTGGCTTTATACCTCCATGGGCCTTCTGGCTGGGGTCCCAGGCAACTCAAGCACGGTGCTCAGAAACGGGGCCCTCTCTTCTGGGTGAGGTAGGTCTCTGCTTGCAGGGCTGATGTGCCGTGTCCTAAATGGGCACATGAGTCTGCCAGGCAGTTTGCTTTCCTTTCATAACACTGCCCTTCTTAGAACTGCTTCTGGATCTTCTCTGCATGCCCTGCACTAACGTGATCTCAATTTTGAAGATGACATACAACAGCATAAATACAGTACAGGTCATTTTCACGTTTTGTTGACAGGGAGGATGAAAGGATACCTGATCCTGGCTGAATTACAATGTGTGGTGTCAGACTGGCCTCACCTAACGTTTACATCAACAAACCACCTCCCTAAATATATGCGATGATTTGATATACCAGTTCCCTACATGGAAGAAAAGCATTGATCTGACAACACAAAAGCCAGGTGAATGACTGCAGACTTATTCCCTATCTGCAAATTTTGCGATGGCAGTATCTTTCTCAGCATCAATCTCATCAGGTCTAGGAAAGGAAATATAGCTGATTCCCTCCTCACCTCATCATCTTCCTCTGTCTTAAGGCAGGCAAGGAAAATAGCAAAAAGCATGTGAGGTTTCTGTGCTTGATACCTCATAACTGAATTTTACTCTAAAATACAAATGGTATCTACAATAGCTGCTTTTTACCAGCTTCCCACACAGACAAGCTTGGGGCAAAGTTTATCCTCCTATCTTTGGGTAAGAAGTTTGGTACCCGGTATAAGCTAGCTGTGCAGGCTCCCTGCCTGTGGTCAAGGCAAGGAAACAATAGTTCCATGGGTAAATACCTCCTTACCACTTTAAGGTCTTTGGTTGCAGCTCTTTCCAACTAATAATTGGTCCTAAATCATTATCTTACTTTTTTTTTTTTTTTTTTTTTTTTTTTTTCCACATGTGATAGGCAGAATCCTTCCCTAAGCACATCCGATAATGTGGAAAAGATTAGTTCTCTGTGAAAGCACAGTGCAGAGTCTCCCTTAAACTACTTTATACATTTAAATATAGACAAGTTTCTTTTAAGAGAGGCTCCATTGAAAAGCCCATATAATTAAGATAGAACAAGGCAACTACAGAAAATGATTCAAAGAACCCAAATCAGGCACCTAAACTTCACTGGCGTGTTCTCCAAGAGCTGCCTAAATAGCTGAACAGTGTCAAGCGCCCAGTGTGCAGCCAATTCATACCCTAGCTCACCACTTACTGATCTCTGTAGGAGACAAGCCGCAAGCAGAACTAGCTCATGCCTTTCTTTGTTTTCCTCTTTCTTGTGTTTAGTGCAGCCTGCAGAGGTGACTTTAACTATTGCTGTAATTCAGGGACGCTGGAACATCCTCCATAGTATCAGCTTACTACTCTGTGAGCCTAGAGGATGGCAAATGGTGTGCAGTTACCAAACTTTCTTATTATTGTTACTAGCCCAATTGTGGATATTTCATTCTCTTTAAAATGATACATTTGAAGGCTTGTGAGCACAACGAGATAATCATATAGCATTAACTCCCAATCAGCTTACTCATCTGTAAAAAACCCTCAAATTTATCTGGGAATGCCGCCATGTCAGTCCCAAATGTAAGTACGGCCAAAACAGTAGAAACTTCTCTAATTTTTCCTTTTCCTGTATTTGCCAACAAGCTCTAATATCTACTTGAATTGCAAAAGACATGGTGATTTGAGCACTGCATCTCCTTCATCAATCAATTGCACGATACATACAAACTCTGCTGTGTTGAGTAAGACCGTAACTTCATGTTGCACCTACAAGCCTCTTCAGTTACTTGAGCTGCTTAGTTAAATTGTTGATGTAGTTAACATAGTAGTTGTGATAGAAATGTCAGGTTTCTCATGTATGTCATCACAACTGAGGGAAAGCAAGAGAATTTAGAAACTTGTGGTGGGTACCAGCTGCCTTCATGAACGATCTTTTCTTTAAAAGTGCTCCTCAAGACATTCCTTCAAATCCAACCAAGACGTATCACAGAAAAAATGTATGTGATGGTTGGTTAAGGACAGAAAAGAAAACACATTTTTCATGATGCTTGGGATCATAAGGAAGATTAAGTAATAAAGTCTTTGAACAACACCATTACTTCTCCAAGTGAACAAAGAAGACAAAAAAAAACAAAACAAAACAAAAACAAACAAACAAACAACTTGTATTGCTTCTCATTTGATCATAAAGTAAGTCAATAAACAGTAGGCTTGGGTGAGGGAAATTCATCTTGTTTTCTGGATTATTTTAAGAAAAAAAATGCTTCTAAAATCTGAGCAGAAAATTAATTGAAATGTGAAATATTTTTTTCATTGAGAAAATATGGTAGCAGTCACGATGTCAAAAAACTGCTCAAGGTGCTAGCAGGTACTGCTACTAGCAGGAGAAGCAGCTGTGCAACATAGGTCTCTCTGAAGTTTCACTGAATTGGTGTCTCTCCCATGCTGTGACTGCAGTGGACTTTGGCACTGCATATGTTTTATTAAATTGGAGAAGTTCCTGTTTAATTAAAATTAATTGATAGGTATAAAAGTAACAGTTTCTAGTTTTGAAAATCCTACATGAGAAAAATACACCATGGCTGTCAATTTAAGTGGAAGTTTTGTCCACGACTCAATGTATTTTATTCCTTTCTTTGACACTGTGATTTGCTTTTCTTGTCCAAGATACTGCAGTGTACAAAAGAATGACATTATTCTGGAATATGTTTCCCAGGTCAAAATAGATGTAACGTCAAATTGGTTTTAGGGCCAAGAGAATTTAACCAGGATGCTGTTTAAGACTTTGCAGATAAGGAACTGGAACAATAAATACTTCTTTCAACACGTAGAAGCCTTTTTGATTTCTCAAACTGTGCATTCAGTGTCCCTTTATTATAGGAATTGCCCATTGATTGTTTCCCCTCTGAAACTCCTTCTGTGCAATACTTTTTGCTGATAAAACTTGTGTGTATACTCTGGGGGTAACACTGGTGAATATATTCGGTGAGAAAGAGACAACTCAAATGAAATAAGTCCAGGCTAACAGAGCTCCCTGCCAGACTGCCTCATTAGAGCACCCAGTCTGAAGCCACTATCTTACTGGTGCTGTACAGTCCAATTTAATTGGACTAAGAGACTGATACAGCACACTGCTCTTTCGACAAGCAGAGTAAACTCATTCTGTCCATCACGACACTTGTGTTTTTTTGTGTTTTTTTTTTTTTTTTTTTTTTTTCCTTATGGCTTTGCACACACCATTTGGGAAGGAAATTCAAAGTACGTAACATTTCTGTTTTCAAAATGTCAAATATTCTGCATGAAAGCTGCACTCCCCCTCTCCTCAAAATGTATCTGTTGGTCTTTTTTTCAGATTTGCTGGCCATCAGTGTCTCGGTAACTGGCGTCCCCCTTCTTTGTGGGTAAAGTTCCAGATCACACAGTTCTAATTTAAACAGGCTGTGGATCTTCTCAGATTGGACAAATTACAGCTGAGAAAAAATTGCCATTCTGGTTCAAACAAGGAGTTTGGAGCAACCTGCTTTTCATGGTTACTGCTTCTCATTTGTCATTTTGAAAAGTTTAATACTAATAGGCAAATTTCTAACACTTTATTGAGCCTCCACTGCTCACCGAGAGGCAATGCTGTTTTGAGAGCTATTTCAGATCCTCAAAAGTAATCTCAAAACCCCCCCACCATAATGCATGAAAAATGTTAATGCTGAGTTATACCTGTTGCCTTCCAGTTTAATGATGGACTTTTACAAGGACCCTAAGGCTCTTTTAATGAGTGTTGTTTAAGCCTTGGTGCTGATTGGGCGCATTGCAGAGATTTGTTGTGTACAACAAATGCACAAGAAGAATGAATTAAATGCAGACACAACTCTGAGCAACTTTTCTCTAGTGGAACCAAATCTAATTACTCCAATAATAGCAAAATACCTTGGCCTTCAGAAGGCAGAACTGATTTTATGTATATATCTATACATATATATACTTATATAATTCATCTCATCTACATAATTAAGCTATGAATCTGTAAAAGTTCAAGGTGAGGAATTAAGTGGATGCTCATATTATTTTCCTTTATCTATCCTTCTTAATGCTCTTCTTCTACCTTTTTTTTCCCTTTTCTTCTTCCCAACTATGAAAATAGATTCTTTAAAATTATTCTTTCTAATATGACTCAAATATATTCAGATTGAATCATATTCTAGGTACTAGCAAAATCTGGTTGATTGGGAAATGAGGCTGATACATTTCAGAAGTTTGTGAGTCAATTTAATATTCAGTTAAGCGGGGTTTTTATGCCAGCAGAGTTGGAATAAACAGGGGCACTGCCAGTTTGTTCCACACATTCCTTCTGCACACTTGGCCCAGATTCCTGAAAGCTGTAAGACTCTAACTTTGGTTAGAGTTAATCACCTCTGAAGTTGCAATGCACTGTGATTCTCTGAAACCGAAAACTGGGGTCTCAGAACAGATAAAAATTCTTTTCACTCCATGAACTACACCAGTGTGCTACAAACAGCAGCTCATTCATTATTCTTTGCTACCACCTTTGTTTATACTGTAAGGTACCCAAAATTGCTTAGGCATGGAAATAAAAGAGCTTGTATTTAAAAAGAAGAAAAAGAATGTGGAGGCAAAATGATAACAGTGGATCATGGCTGGTTGTCTGTACTTTCAAACAAGTAGGCTTATTAAAGCAAAGGAGAGACCAAGTGAGAAAAAAGCATGAGAATGAAAGGATAAGGCATGAGAAAAAAGAACAGGTTGAAGGGGTGCTTTTCAGGAATGTTTAGCCTGCATGATGTCAGGTTCAGCATTTTTAGAGATAGAAATAACAAGTGGGTTCACATGAAATAATGGGAGAAAACTAATTTGGTTTTGTTTAGTATCAAGATCTACCGATCAGATTAGGACTGATCACAAAAATAATGTTTAAAACTCTCAAGTCAGGAGTACCACAGCTAACATCAAGTATGTTGCACCAGAGCCCAGAAGGAGCACAGTCTCATTCATATTTTCAGGAATATTACTTCAGATGTTGAAGTCATTTACTACATGTTGTGCTACACATATTAGCTAACTGTGTATGAAAGAGCAGCTTTAAAAGATAAATTCTGTGTTTTCTTGCTAGCCTTAAATGTCAACTCTTTTTTAATGGCAGAGTGCTAGCTCTAGACTGTCTCTAATTGTCAATTTTGGAAGTCTAATTCTATGACAGACAAACATCACAATGTAACATCCTGTTCTAAAAATATTTAGATCTTTACGCTTCTGGATGTCAAGCTGTTTATTCAGGTCTGCCTGGTTTCAGTAACTAACCAACACATTGAGGAGAAAATAAGCAGCAAGTAAAAATCATGAAGAAAACGAGAAGTAATATAAAAATCATGGCAACTCACACTTGGGCTCTCTTTGCCCCTGCTGTCTTTACTGGAAGGTCCACTCAGCTGCTCAATTAAACTATAATGTGCTAATTGTTCAGGTCCATCCTCTCCAAAATGGCCATAGAGACTGTGCTGGTATAAATCCAAGATTGACATCGGGTTCCCCAGATTTGACTTTTTCTGCTTCTGTTTTTCCTGCTCAGCTGTAAGAGTTATTAAAAATAATGTTATTATGGCTTATTTACTCGATGAAATACAGTCTAAATATACTGTTAATGTAATTTTACTGTTAATGTAATTTTACAATTTCAAAATGCATTTCAAGTATTTTAAAGTATCTAGAATTCAGTAGTAATAAAAACATTAGAATACTAGCTGCTCTCCAATCAATACATATACATGGGACTGTTCATATTTAACATTCAAGGTGAAAGAGATGGTATGAGAAAGCCAAAATTAATTTCCTTTCTTTTCTAAATGTGGACAAGATGGTTAATTTGGGAGGATTGTTCCATTTATTTATTTCCTGTAAGTTTTCATTCTCCTCTCTTAATAGCTTTACAGGGCAGATATGCTAAGCTGCTTTAGCATGTCTTTCAGTTTGAAGTTTGACTATTTCTGATAATTCTTTCATTGTAATTACATTTTAGCTAATGAAAACAACAGTATAAAAATACATTAGCAAGGTTAAAAAACAGGCTCTGTTCATTTGTTATAGATCCTACTGTAATACAAGAATATGAGGAGTAGAACCTCAGTTTCCAAAGTCCAAAGCTCAAAACTCATACTAAAGATCAAAAACAAAGAAATTTTCTGCAGCTTCAATAAAAAGCACAAGGGATAGAGGCTTGGATGATCATTAGCTTCTTTCCTCACACTTCTCGTTACACAAACTTCAACTCTATCTTACAACCTATAGCATTAGAAGAGCCTCTGCCTCCAGAGTCTAAAGCAGAATCTCATCAGAATAAAACCTCTATGAAACTGGAATCAAAACATTCTCATGGTTGAAACAGAAGAAGCTGGAATATTTGGACGATTCCCTGCTATTCTACTGACTTTCTCTGTAACACTGGGTAAAGTACTGGGAGTCTCATCCAAAGTCCACCAAATCAATGAAGGTCTTACCACTAACTCTTAATAGCCTTTGCGTTAGGCAGTCTCTCAACCTTTCAATTTCCTGCTCATATATGGAAAATGAAAATCATTCTAACATTATAATACTGCAACAAGGAAAGGTCATTAATGTTTTGAGGACTCATCTAATAAATATAATTATCTCTGCATATTAAAATATACCCAGTGACTTGGTTTGCTGCAGCCCCTGCTCCAGTCTCATGTGGATGTTTTGAGGCTGTATCACTTGTGTGCATAAAGAAGCCAAGATCTTTGAACACACAATGGAATAAAGTATTGTTAATAATCTGATGTGGGAATTGCATTTATAGAGCACAGAGCAGAAATCCTGTTCAGAAAGAATGGCCATGGCAGAAATAATTTTGCAATAATGCTTTGTAATTTTATTTTCTATTTGTCTCAGTCACAGCTATGAATTTTAGTTCTGTTGCTAGCCCCAAAGTTAGGCATATACACAAAATTAATGGTTTGCTGTGTAAAACGGTGATTTTAAGTCATGCTTATGTATCACTAAACTTGGAATCTGCTGTCATTTAATGCAACTGCTTACACATGCTAAAATCCTTTTTTCTCAAACTGTGATCAATCATGAAAGAATTCCTTACATACCCTTTTGGAAAAGAAAAAAAAAAAAGCAAGAGAGAATGTGATTTGTAAAAAGCAATTCAGTAACAAGAAGTGTTTATTGGCTGAGTTAAATTACTTCCAATGTTTCATACAGATTAAATATGGAACGTTACAGGAATAATGTAAATAAATGGTCCTAGCTTCCTACTTTGCTCTTTCCGTGGTGGAATCACACAAAATGGATTATCTCTGAAAATGCCAAATGTTTAAGTCCAACTCCCAGCAGACACTAAAGAGCACAGTATGCCTGTCTACAGTATCTAACGGTCCACGGCATTTTTAATGCATTCATCACTGCAGTATCTACTGTAGGTGCTAATCTCTGCTAGGTCAGGCTCACTGCTGTGCTGAGAGCCGGCACAAATCCTCCGTATCGCTGAAGTGCTGCTTAAGCTCTCAGGGCTTCAGTGGTGGCTGAGACCTTGCACTGGCCTTTGCACTTGCCAGAATTCATCACCAGCAGGGAAGCCATCAGCTGCATAGGATATCAGCCACCGTCTCTTCCCGCTCCCAGGGGACACCCATCTGCACTGAAAGGTGGCTGGCAGCTTGGCAAGCTGGTGGTCATGACAAGACAGCAATTTCCCGGGTTATTAAACACACAGAAAACTATTATCTCAAGAACTTTGCTTAAGGTGCTTTCATCTACTGGAATTCAGTAAATTCCAAATTGCTATCAGTTGCTGCAGAAAGGTTTGATACTTGAAAATGGCAATATGTACATGGGGGACACTGAGGAAGACCTCACTACGGCATCACAACCAACATCATTTTGATGTAGAGGTTGGAAAACTATGGCCTTGTTCATTGGGTTATTACAACCAGCTAATATATTTTTTTTTAAAAGGGGGGGAAACTATCTTTATAGTCACCTTTTAAATTCTGTAATAATGTAACAGAAGACTTTTTACCTACACTGAAGCAATTTATGCATAAAAACCTACGAGTTAAGCCCTTGCCAGCAAAAACAGTGGAAGAAGGAAAAAAAAGATACACGAATAAAAAGCAAAAAGCAATAAAAAGTTAATGGAAAATTAGAATGAAGTAAGATCTGGGGTTAGAAAGTGAAAATTAGAGACTCCAATGAAGGACATTATCTGTTGCTGAGTCAGTGTGGAGATGAGAGATACACATTTCTTATGTACAAATTTTCAATTACCTTGTTTGTTGCTCTTTGTTAACTCTACTAATGTCTCCTCTGCGGTTCGAAAATAATTTGTTTCATACTCTGGCTCTGGCTCAGCGTCACTGCTGCTGGCAGAATAAGTGCACACTCTCAGAGCTGTGTCCTGTACAAATAAGGGTATTGCAATCACTCAGATGATGCATACATACCAAAATAATGCAGAAGATGGAATGAGGAGTGGAACAGTTTATATTCTTCATGCAATGGAAATGGATAATTCAGTTGGTAAAATGTCTGCTTTACCAGTTTAACTAGCCACTTACCCTTCAGGTAAGTAATCAGCTACCACCTACTGTCCTAACTTCAACTGCCTCTCCGTGGCTCACTGTGTTTTTCAAAGAGCAATATTAATTTCCCCATCTTCCCAGCCATGGTGCAGCTTTTAACTGATGCAGAAGGCCATTCACTGGAGAGGAAGCACATAGCTGTGAAGTGGGTACCGGACCTGAGGATACCTGCACGGAGCCAGATATGCCCAGCACTACTCTACTGCTAAAACGGGAAGGGTGCAAGCCAGCTGCAGTCCCAGAACCATTTAGATACAGTCACACTGCTACACACACACTAAGCTCCTGACTCTGAGGCAGACTAATTGCCCATGAATCATGCTAACATGGTTTTGGGGCTGGTCTGTCGTAACTGAGGCAGGGTGAATATGACAGTAATGTGGTTGTGACTTGGAAGCCAACATGTTGCACCACAGAGGGTTCACTGCCCATTTGCAGATAATACACAAGACAAGCCATTGTTTTCTCTCTATTTCTGTCCTAAATATCCAGAGCACGAGCTATATAAAAATGGGAGATACTCCAGTCAGTAAATAAATGGATGAAGCAGACATGCAAAAACGTTAAGCAACAAAAGGTTTTCAGCCTCTTACAATGCAAGTCTTATTAGCTAACGGTCTGACAGCTTCCTTGCCTTAATACCCACTTTCTGGAGAGGGTTGTTCTCTTTACTTGCTAACCTCCTGACCCTGTGCTTCTCACAGGACTTGGCAGCCTGGAATTCCTAAATATGAATAACAACCATCAGCAGCAGCTTTTACACAGGTATGTGTATTTGCCTGTTCTTCCTGCAGTTTTCTTGAAAGCGTCGAAGGACGGACAGATCACTGCAGGAATTACCCCAAACCCCACAGAAACATGTAAGAAGACTATTTTCTCTTTCACAATACTTTCCCAGCACAGCTGCTCAAACACTCATACTACACAGCCAAAGAGAAAAGGAAACCTAGACCTGGGAAATAAAACCAAAACACAACAGATATGATTCTCCAAAGGAAAGCAAAAAAGCAAGATCAAGTTCCTGGAAGAGAAAAACAGAGTGAAAAGGTCTCTAATTCCTTGCCTATAAAATGGCTGTGCATTTTAATTAATCATGGTTTGCAAACCATGAGGACAAAGTACCTTTTGGTGCTGTATTATTATTAATAATAACTAATGAAGGTCGAGAAAATAAATGTAGCTATTAGATTGTTATTCTTTCCACTGCATTAATAACATTCACCATTTCTGACTCTTTATACCACAATACCGATCTCACTTAAGAGATGACACTTTTTAATTTATACCTTTGTTTTAGCAGTTTTCTTGGTGGTCCAGCCTGGAAGAACTTTTCTATTTTCCACAGTTTCTTCAGTAAGCTGTAATGAGGCAGAGGTCACAGAACTTGGTTCTTGTTCACTTTGCTTTGCAAGGTTAATTATTCCTGAATTAAGAGAGACATTATTTAAACTGTAGGTCTCATCAGCATCTTCTTGAGAGTTTCAGTTATAATTTGGTAAAAAATGGGAACTAATCGTGATACTTTTAATTGTGTCAAATAGTATCTTACTATTCAAAGGAACTACTTACCTTCTTACCGGAATAACTCTAACAACTATAGTGGCAGAATTTGATCCAAAGCCTTTTCCAGTTAACAAGAGAAGAGGAAGGCATGGACTTAAATCCCTCTTTTAGTTTTATAATGTATGTTCTTTCAAATAAGAAAAAACATTCAATAACTACTTCCAGGCATTGTAGGATCTGCTTTGCTATTTTATGTTCTCAGAGCAAGAACAGCGTGTTAACATAAATATAATTAGAAGTACCTTTCTAGCAGAAATTCTCAATCAGCTAGCCTTTTTATTTGCTATATTTGCACTATGCAAAATCAGAACATCAAAGAAGATCTATGGTGCACATGGAATAAAGTGATAATTGTAATTTGGAAGAAAAAGTGAGGGAGAGGAGAAGATTCAATTGAAAATATTCTAGTAAAGAATGAGTTGACCTCACTGTCTGGTGTATACTACTTTTTTTTAACATCTCTTCATGACAATTTAATTAAGATACAAACCTTGCAAGGTTGGTGCAGTGAATATTAGCATTAAGATCAGAACAATCTTACTGCTACTGACTTCTTATGAAGCAATTCAGTGCTTGCAGTTTCTATTCAATTTGTTATAATGACAGTGTTTAATCATGGAGTCTACTCTATAGCACAATGCTGAACTGAGGTCACACATGTGGCTATTCAAGCATGTAGCATATAATCTATAACTAAGATTTCTCTTCTGAATCCTTCTTAGCTGTACAATTAATTAACAGTACATTTATTTAAAAAATACTAAGTATTAAAATATCTTTTATTTAGCTTTGATTTGAAATGAGCAGGGGAGACCACAATTAAGCATACAATGTGTGTTTGCAGTCTTTTATACCATTACAATACTGCATAGGGAATATTGCTAAATCAACCAGTTCTAAGATGTTTAATTAGAATTCTTCTGTTATGCATCTTATGAACATATTAAAGAGCCTTCTTTCCTCCTAGGCTCAATATACATCAACTCATTAGCAGAACACATATTTGATGGTCTTAAGCTAAGCTTAAACTTTATACTTAACCTTACATCCTAATTATATGGAATCTTTCTTGGAGCAATACAGATTTATGGAAGTTAAGCACTCACAAGTTGTTATATGGGCAAAAAATACTTATGTTGACAGTGTTAACAGCCATAACACCAGTGACATTGCATTTCATCAAGATTAAAAAAAAAACACTCTTCCCCATTAAGCCAATTAATTTTGCTGAGCTTTGTTCCATATCTATCATACATGAAAAATTGTTTTATAAAGCTAAATGCTATAAGTAATGATTTCTAACTTTATTGGCATATATATTCGTTGCTCAAAAACCTTAAAACATGTATACAAATTGTTAGTGTGCATTTATAAGGAATTGCACAAAGTTCAATAGAACTGTTTACTAATATGAAGTTATTTGTTCATGTTTTGCTGAATTGCTATTCCATTTATTCCTTTGTCAGCTTTTGTTTTATACTTTATAGTAAACATCTACTCGGCTGACAAGTTAAAGTGAAGTACTTTATGTTCATATATATAAATATTTGTGTAATGTAGTAAAATAACAGGAGTCCTCTTTGAGGTCAAGGCCATATATTCACTGGGATAGAATTTATGCACTGAGGCCAAATGAATATTTAGACTAACTCTGGTTTCAAAAGCAAGTCTTTATGAATGTGTCTTTTCTATGTCACAGTATAGCTATGCATTGTACTTTGCTACAAAGTCTGATCCTGAATACTGCTGAACATCTGCATTCTTATTCAATTCAAATTCCAAAGCTGGCATGTTTTTTTTCTTCAAGTACTGTTTCTTGAGAAAAGGATTTAAGTACTTAACACATTTTTCTTCCTCAGTTACAGATAAGCATTATGTGTAGCAAAATTTCCATATGGCTCAGGTCACAAACTTGTTAACCTTATGCATTCACACAAAGAATATTTTCTGCTCTGTATTTAACATTTCTGTTATCAATCGTCATTATTGTAGGACTTCTGCTAATCAAAACAGACATCGGGACAGAAATAATGTGATTTTCAGTGTAATTGACATTTTACCTGAGGAAGCTGGTTTTGGAAGGCGACTTTGAAAAGGTCGTATACCTTTGGCAGTCATGGCCGGATCAGATGTTGAGTGACTAATTATGCTTTCCACAGACTCCTGACTCTTAGCTGTTGAAGGCACTTCTCGCTCAAGAGTTTTGGCTCTTACTGAAGGAGCTGAAAGAAGAACTTGCTCAGACGGTGCAAGGGCTTCTGTTTCCAAGGTCGATTCTTGCTTAGAAATGTGTCGCCCTGCAGATCGGTTCCCTGAGTCGGGGAGGGGGAAGGTTCCGATCCCGCTGTCCAGTGTCCTCATCTGGCAGCAAGACTCTAAGACACAGGAAAATTGTGTGACAGGGTGGAGCTAAAGGAGTCGCTGGTTCTTAAAGACAGTGAAAGGGTCTACGGGAAAAAAGGGCATCTTCAAGGGAACATTTCAAGGGAAAAAAACATTTTGCATTTTGTGAGTATGCTGGTACCTGTCATTTGCATGCTTTTGACACAACACATCTATTTAAATGAGTGCAATGAAATACCATTTTCAGGTGCAATGAATCTAACATATGCCAAGACACTGAAACTGGCCTGCTTCAGACTTATGGTGTGATAATGGATAGGAAAGGCATTGTCCTAGAAAGTGATTACGGATGGAATTTTTGAATGACTTAGTTTCAAGACCCACAGGTCTGGAGACTACCAATGTGAGGGATTAAGTTAGGTAACACCCCTTGCTAAACAGAACTATGCTTGACTTCTCCTTATTTATTTCTGTTTACTTCATTGTTTTTGTTACAAGAAGAAGTGTGTTCATCAAAATGTGCCATTTATTCTTACCAAAAATTAATGTATATATTTCCTAGAGATACTGGTCTCTCAGAGCTTCCTCAAAAACTTGAATAGCAACAGTTATGCCTTTGTTCACCTTGCCACACTCTGGCTCAGCACATCTCGCTTTGGGTAAGCGTATGTCTTACAACACAATGCCAGGCTGGGGTACCTTGAAGACTTGGTTTGGAAGCAGGATGGTCACACACAGCTCTTCAGCTAATTCATGCTACTGGAAACGTACTCTGCTAAACAAAGAATAGCAGAAGATGCAAGTGCAGATACACACCCACTGCTGTTCTAGCAACACCATCCTGCCCCGACATTTTCTGCTAATTCCCAGTGACTTGCCTTTTGTTTGTATACTGAACAAACAATATTGAAGAGACCATGATGGCAAAGTCCTTTTGAGCTGTATAAACATCAAGAAGGGAACTTCAGCACTAATGGTTGGAAAATGAGCATAATGTAGGTTAAACATCTGGAAACATCCCTTGACAGCAAGATCTTCAGTCTGTGGCAGACACTCCCAAAGGAAGTAGAAGAATTTCCTTTGCTTGAACAATTTAAGGCTACACTGGATAAAAGACATACTACAGTGAACAACTGTACTCTAACAGGAGATGCAAAATATGACCCAATACATCTTTTCTTCTCTACTTCCTGTGTTCCTGAGTATTGATTTTTTTTTTTTTTTATGATATCCCCATTTGTTATGTAAGTCTGTTGTAGTTAGCAGTCTTCTGTCAAATCATTTCTTGTGATTTTTTTCCTGTGTAGTGTTTCTAATACTTTGAGAAATTTGGAAATATTTCTCTTCTACAGTTTTTCCTGTTTCTTTTCAAAAAAAAGAACATTACCATGGTCGTTTTCCATTACTATCTCAATCTCAATGGACCTTGTTTGATAGCATGTAAGGAATTATTTACAAATAAATGTTTATTTATGTTTCTTGATTCTTGTCAAAAAAGGAGCAATTTATACTTTCATAGTGCTCGTTATCTTATCCTAGTAATTCTTAGTCTCTCGAACGCGATTTTCCTGATAACATTTTTAAGAGGAAGTGAAGCATCTTCTCCCCTCATTAAAAACGGAGGATTTAGAATAACAGAAAGATTGGAAGTCATATTGAGCACTCTTACCTTACAGGGCCTAGTTGAGCTGCATCAACAAACCCAACAACTATGCCCTGTTTTAAAAGGGTAACAAGTGACTCTGATTTCTCTCACACAATTACAACACCACAATCAGTTCTTCCCACTGATAAAATGAGATAAGGTGTGGAAGCTGTGGCCAGCTGGCAACTCCATTTTCCATCACATTTTTGAGCTAATGTGCCATAATGATTTTTGAAGCTGCTGAAGGTTGTCCAGGAAATGTGACAAAGAAGAGAATTATATTTGGATCTGCTAAGTCATGTGGAGGTTTCCCAACTACTGAACCCTTGTACAGTCTTAGTCCTTTCCCTAAGATATTTTTGTTGCTTCTTTTTGAATAGTCAAACACCTAGCTGGAAGTGGGTGAGCCGTTCCTCTTAGGATATAACAGAGTACAGAAAAGTAAGTTAAAATGTTAGGTGTCTGTCCTTGCCATTTACACTCTAGATAAATAAACTTAAAAAATGCATGAGCTCATGGACAGGCAGCACTTTAGCTAATGACTGTCAGTGAGAGAGTCATCAAGTAAAGAAAAATATAGGGTAAGAAAGGACCTCCAGTAGTTTCTTCTTGACCAGAAGAAAGACATTCATGCAACACTGGTTTATTGGAGATGCAGAGCTCTTCAGTGGAGACATGGAGTAAATTAGAAGCACCACATAAAAGAACATCCTGAAGGCAAAAATCAGAAGAGATATCCCTTTGCTGTATGTATGGCTAATGCCAGACCCGATTCCACAACTCAGTTTCACAGGGACTTTGAATGATTTTGTAGCACTGTTTCCTTCCCAAACATTCTCTAAGAAGCTAAAAAGGTAGTCCAGTCCTTCCTGCTTACTGCAAGAAAGCCGAATAGACTCAAAATCTGAACAGCAAAGCTATGTCCTTTGCTCAGGGCAAACTGGAAGATGAACTCTGTTTTATCTTCTAAGGTCAGGTTTCTTAAATTTACATAATCTATGTCCTGCCCGCGGTTACCTTTTGTAAGTCTATGAATGGACCAAGAAAACACACAGAGAATAAAATCAAGAGAAATGAATCATACTTCCAAGAACACACAGTCTGCCATTTTTAAAATAATTGAGAGAGTGATAGAAGAACACACCAAAAGCATAACACTTAATTAAAAGGAGAAATAGTTTAAATCAATTCTGCCTTCACTTTATCCACAAGAAAGGAAATACACCATGTGGAAAACAGATTTTTAAAACATCTCACTAATTTTTAATTCTCAACTACAAAGTGCTCTGGCTTTCAAACTGCTCAAAGCTCAGCAGCTCCCACTGTGACACTTAAAAGACAGATTTTTGAAAACTCCTGACTGGACTATGCTGAGTAATCCTGAAAAACCTAGTCCTAAATCCACAGAGTACGCCACAAAATTCTGTACTAATGTCAACTGTGCACTAACAGAAGTAACTAATCACTCGTTTTATATTCAACAAACAAAGAAGTATCTGTGAGAACAATTTGCATTACTGAATGAATGAACATACAACATTATCTTGTGTTGTTTTTAAACTTTTATGAGGCAACCGCAAATTCAAAAAGAATATGTTACACATCTCAGTGACAGCTTTCAAACCAATCAGTTCATGGCCCATCTGATTTCATCAGTCGTGCTGACACTTCAAATGGCTGTTATCAGCGAGAGCTGCACAAGACTACATAATGAAAATTTGTAAAAGTAAAATCTCTGATGCTGCAACAGTACTACTTGATAGATAAAAAGTGTTTCTGCAGAACATTAAAGTCTGAAAAAAAAGTTGTATTTCAGCTTAATTGATTTTGCTTGTGAATCTTTTCTGGCAAACAAGGCAAATTCTTTGCCTGATTTTGTTTTGTTTTGTCTCTTTCCCTGTCAAGGAAGAAAGAAGCTCACACAATAGCACTAGCTTTTATAGTAGGCACAGATAGACTTACCATCTGCCATTTACCGAACAGTCAGACTAGAATCAAGACTGAAATATTGAAATAGCCCTTCCCTCCCATCATGGGGATTTGATTCGAGGCAGAAAACAAAGTGCCTGGAAGTCCTACAGTAGAGGAACATACAACTGAAAATGGAAATAAGGAAAGTATTTATTGGAAATCAAGAAATTCCTTACTGCATGGGAATCTCTGACAACAGGCTGTTGTAAGACAGATGTGGACAATCTGAGGAAGACCTTCAATGTTGAGAAGCTTCTTCCCACTAAGTGTTTAGAGAAAACATCAGCCAAGACATTAACACCGAGCAGGAAGTTTTCTGAAAGTTTGCTGAACACCCTACTCCTGAATAAATTTGAGTTTTAATATTTTCATAGGCAAGACAATCATTCAATCATTCAGTCCATGTTCTGCATCAGCAGGACACCATGGGAGTTTGTGCAGTTGGACAGGCTTTGGCACACTGTAACATTACTGGTGTTCCACCAGAGTTTTCTGGTATCAATAGACCACCAAGACATCTTCAATATGGAGACAGCACCCAAATTAAATGGAATAAAAAATATCTTTGAAAACTGTGCACTACTCTGAGGGTATAGGCAAGAGGAGAATAGAAATGGGACATACACTTAGGCTGGTAGGTATCAGGAATTCTGAAAATTACATTTTTCTTCGAAAGGGAAAAATTACAATAGCAATTCCCTCTGTAGGTTTCTTATGTCTTCCTCCAAAATGCAAAAATTAGAAGTTTGAAATAAACATAGCCTGCTGACAGGAACTGACAACCCAGAATGTATTAGTCACATTCTCCTGAGCATGTATCATTTAAAAATACATCTTAAATACCAGCAACAGATCATTAAACCTAATTATTTTCAAACTTTGTTATTGTTTCTAAAGACACTATCTCTAGCTCAGGACCTACCCTCATTACAAATCATTGTGCTGGCTTGGAGAAAATACCCAGGGAAGCCAACTGCTGGCCTCATTTTTGTGTTCCTCCTGAAGCCTCTGTATTGGTCACTCTAAGGTCAGTGAACAAGAGGAGCTCTCAGTCTCTTACAAAGCACCCTTCTGTGTTCCTCTTTTTACACAACACATGTGAAAGGAAAATCAATTTTGAGAAAAAAATACAAGAAAACATAGAACAGCTACTATGAAGGGAATTGCTTCCAGCACAACACAAGGGACGTGGGTCCAGCCTCCCTCAGGCTAAGCTCTATACTGATACTTAAAAATAGGATATAATTCAAAATACACAATGGACCCAAGCCTCTCTCACATTAGGTATATAGAAGTCTTTCTAGTGTTGAACTTCGGTAAACTTATATTGAGTCCCAGCACATATCCAAGAGATTTCATGAAGTTCATACAAAAGAAGACACAAAAAGTGGTAACACAGCTGTAACACAGCTTTTAAAAACCGCTTATACACACCTCTTCAAGATGCTTTTACTAAGGGGGATGTAATGCCATGTATAATTGTATACGAACCCTTAATTGAATGACTGGAGAGTATTTCAAAATATTTACTCTAATAAAGATTCACATCCTAATAAAGTCCTATCTTAAAAGGGGTTTAAGAAATTCTTAGTCTATTCACAAATCACATCAGTCTTCCTTTCCATAGGGGCCATTATAATTTCCAGAAGCTCATGTATTTACCCACTGTTATTTTGAGCACTTAGTTAAAAGAATATGAGTTTTCTTATGCTGCTTAAATCACATGTAAAAATCTTTACAGAAACCACAAGATCCAAAGTTTTATTCATAGAACTAAAGTAATAAGCCCTCGATCAGCAATTGTATTAAGCAGGTATATTGTCTTATGGTACACATAATCTCATTCAAAATGATCGGGCAATTGACCCACTTTGAATTAAACATAATAATAGGAGACATTTTTGGATGCGGGCACATAGGGAAGGATTTACAGGTCTCAAGAGGATGTAATTGTAGGTCCTACTGTGCTGTAAGACAAGTTTTGCCTCTCCACCAACTTGGGCTCTGACTGACACAGCTGCCTCTCAGCGCTGCTTGAGGGGTCAGGATTTCCAGAAGCAGTTCAGTAACTTCAGCCATCCCCTGTCACTTGGAGCCACGAGGATACTAATAAAACATATCGACGGATTCCAAGATGCAATTACCACAAACAGACATAATCTCTACTTTAAACAGTTTCTATTTGAAGGTAGCAAAGCTACAGAAGCGTGTTTGTCACTTAACTGTGATGGCCGATCTATCTTAACATCAAAAACGCATCGAACAGCAACAAACAGGACAATTGTATTTTAGGTCCAAAAAAAATAAAAGAAAGAAAAAAAAAAAAAAAAGAAAAAAAGATCACAGGGTGTTCTGCTTAAACCAGCCTTTCTAGATAATGCTCATAGCAGAGGGACACATTTTCTACCAAAGAAGCATCCCACCTCAGGAAAAGTGTGGAGTTCTCCTCTGTGCTCACCACTACAGCTGGTTTGATATCTTCCTCACATAAATTTTCAAGTTCTGGCCTCCCAAACTGCATATGATTGACACAAATCTCAGCTGAAACTTTTGAATAACAACCAGAATTTTCCACAGAAAGCAGACATTTTCAAGAAAAAAAAAATCAGTCATAAATAGCTCTGTATCAAGAACAGTTTCACTGGGAAATTTCCAGCAAGCTGTTTTCAGAAGTACAGACTCACTTAAGCCTTGAAAGAAGGTTTTGAGAGATATCTAACACCGAGTGGGCTTTCTGCAAGGAGTACCTACACCACTAAAAATGAAAGGGCATTAATCCCATCAGTACACAAATTCTAACGAATTATCTTTCTCTGCATTAGAAAGATCAAGACTTCTATTAAGCTGGCATGGGGAACCAGAGAATAAGTAAATTTTTTTTCCTGACACACAGTGGTAGTATCATTTTTCTAGTATTATCAAACACGCCAAATTATTAATTAATACTTTTTCTTTTTTTTTTTCATATAAAATCTCAAATGTAAATAGGTCTCTGCAAAATTGCTTTATCAGTTAATAAACATCTTTAAGCTACATGTGGCATTGGCAGGAAGAACTTAAACTACAGATGGCAAAACAGATCTCTTTATTTGCACATCCTTCTCTTCATCTGCAATGCTAAAGCAACCACAAAAAAAAATGAACGTATTTCTGCCAAATCAATGTCAATTTTAAGCAAATTATTCCTTCTGGGTTTACGCCATCATTTCATCCAACAAAGATGAATGCATTATTGTTTTCTATCTGGATCTGAATGTAACCATTATGCAAAACTACAAAAACTGAAGGCTATCCTAAGTAAAACTATATAAACCACAAGTTTTCACAGCCCTGATACTCCCCTAGGCACTGCACTGGTGAAACGTAATTATTTCTAATGTATACTGAGAAAGGGTAAATGGGAGGAGGACTGTGCAGTGGATTTTCAAATAATGAATCTGTAAGTAGACTTGAACTAAATTCATGGCTGTTTGAATGTAGGATTAGAGTTTATGCCTATTTATAATGGCAATGATAACAATAATAATAAACACTAAATACAGACTTTACCAACTTTACCAATTTAGTATTTCTTCTACTGCTTCTTCCTAAAGTTCTTTGCAAAAATCACTAACCTCAATATGTCATTTGTCCAGCAGTTTGACAGTTGTCTTCACAGTTTTCCATGCCCATAATTGCATCTTTGAAATGTATTTCCTATGTTGAAACATGCAATTGCTGCCTCATTTCAATTCAAGTCCCGCTTTAAAATACAATTCAAAATAAGTCAAAAGATTAGTTTTAATTATTAGTGAGTACTGATAATCCTGTTCACCAGTTTAACAGTTACATATGGATTTATTTATTTTTTTTTGCAATAAGCACTTTCAATCTCCCTCCAGGCATTTAGGTCCCTTCCTTGCATACTTGGAAAGACTGGTGGTAAGCTATTTTGAGCAGGGTTGTTACACAGAACAAAACTTTAAATAAGTTGTAACAAGAACTAAGATAATGCTTGAAATTTTGTGTTCCACTTCTCTGGGTGTCTGCTAAATACATAGGTGTACCTTGCAGCTTCCACATGGTCCCACAACAGACAACTGCCGGCATAATCTCTCTGTATTACGTTTGAATACTTTCTTTCTAAAAATCTATTCACTGTTCTCAGGAGCCAGGATATTAGAAAGAGATATGGTTTTAGCCCTTTAGAAACGATTTTGGAATCTTTAGAATAGAAAGACTGAGACCTCTAATTCATGTGAAGAGCAACTTTAAGCTCCATGTAAAAGGTAATTAACTGCAGTCCAATGCAGCCTGGCTGCCAATGAGGCCAGCCTACGAATAATTTGGGGAACCATCCTTCTTCTTTACGGCTGTATGTCCTTTTAGTTTTACCTCTGCAGCTGCCAATCAGCCTTAGAGACCTGCAACTATCTTTAAGACATCCTGATAGACGAGTGATAGTTGAAAAGAAAAGGAAGTCTCACACCTGATGCAAGGGGTGAATCCCAGATAAAAAACAGATCTGCAGAAATGCAGAGATTTGGCTTTTCCAGGAACTTTCATGAAGAAAGAGTAGCTTTCTGTTTCCCTTAGAACCCTGAAATGCAAAGGTCAGAAGCCAGTAATTGCATGCTGTCATAAGGAACAACTCAATATGGCAATACTCATTCAAGGCAAGGATGGATGCTTCCTTTCATTTCCTGCTGTCTAATAGAAGAGACCCATCCCCACACTCTGAAATTGTACCTAATAAATTAGCAAAACCTAAGAGGCAACCTAAAAGGGCTGCCTCAGCCATGCCTTTTCCATGTAACCACAGGCCTCTCTCCTTCTCTCACTATGCTTCAGTTCTTCATATTAAAACACCGAGCTAATTGCACGTCCCCATTACATAGTGATGGTGTAAGGGTAAAGAACCTCAGAGCTTTGCAGGCAGCGTATAACCACCCTGCAGTCACTTCAATCTGTAATGCTTGTGTGGAAATACCCAAACTCAGTTTAATGCAGCTATTTTGGAGGCTGTTCAGGAACTGTGCTGCAAAAGACTTCCAAGAAGCATTATGATCATTATTTTTGCTCTTACTATTAGAGGTAGCTGGGTTGACTTTAGTTGGGAACATCTCCATTAGACCACATTTACAGAAGAGCTGAGGGCGCATGTAGCATCCCATACATGGGCTGCACACAGTGCCCAAGGGAACATTTGCTGCTGGTATTACTTAGCTGGTCCCTCGAGGGCTTGAGTTCACTGACTGGTGCATTAGAAGCCCTTAAGGACAAAGACATGGAATCACTGATTTACTTGCACTTAAACATCTCTTAGAAATTGGAGTTTGGTTTCACTCATGTTGAGAGAACATCTTTGATGTTCTGTTCCCAACGCACAGGACTAGTGATGGTGCGTAACCATAAATGCTCTCCCTGGTAACACTGACCAATTACTAAATGCACAGGAAGCTCTGGGTTTTGTAAATACACAGGAGAACACGCTATATTTATTTTAGTAACATCGTTGCTTTTTGTTTATTAATAGAAAACAAGACTGTAATTAAAGCCACATAAATATTAAATGAGGCTTTAAATAATTTATTTTTAGTTCTGCCCTGCAGATGGCTTTACTTAAGGGTACTAGTAATAAACAGTTAAATATATACATGCACACCTGAAACAGCCTGATTTTATTTCTTAATTAATGAAGTGAAAACTCATTAACAGAGTGAGCACAGAGAGCTCTGACTGACTTTTAGGTGAACTATAATCTTTTAATTTCAGTACTCAAGTTCAGCTCCTCCAAACCAGCTGAATCACTGTGAAAGTATCTGCAAGGAAGTAGGGGTTGGTGAGAAACCATCATGATTTAAAGCCAGAAGAATGAACAGTGATTTTTTTCAGGAAGTCTGTTTTTTTTGGAAAAAAAAAAAAGAAAAAAGTATGTGATGTTAAATGGCGTTTCAAAAACATCATTAGAATGAGCAGTTTAAAACAACATACTAGATCTCTTTGCATGTTAAAGACAGTAAGTAGGGAAATAATTCACTATATTTTTTGCTTTTTCTTTTTCTCACAGTGCATTATCCAAATACTGAGAAATTTTCAAGATCATCTAGAATTAAAAAAACAATGCACTAATTGTATAATTATTATTTCTCTATATTTATTTTTGAAGAGCCTGCTTTTCTATGAGATGCCATAATTACTAATTGCATAATTAAATGTCAACAGTTCAGTCTCTGACTCAAGATACAAATCAAAGCTCCTCAAACTCCATTAAAAATGGCAAAGACAGCATCAAATTAGGAATTGGTATCTCATCCTCATACTGAAGATTTAGAAAAGCATATGCTGATAGAGCTTAAATATAATTGATAATTCAGGTGAAAATGTGTTTCCCATGAAAATTCTCCTAAATGTCATTTTAGAAAAGGAACACAGAGCTCATATGAACACGGTTGAAACAAATGTTTGGAGTAGCTGAACACATACTCACTCAAAATGCTTTTCAGTTTGCTCAGTTGTATTTCAGGTGTATGAATTAGAGTTAATAGGAAATGCATGACTGAAGATCCATACAAATGCCTACAGATGGTCCTAGCCAGGAGCAAAAAACATGCAAAACAGAAAAGTTTCAAACAGAAGGACTTAAACTAACATAGAGAATACCAGCATATTCTAGTCTGTATTAAGTATGATAATCAGGTACAGTCCTGATATGAGTGATAAAAACAAATATAGATTGGGTGAGACTGTAAGCCAGTGAAAATCAACACAGCAGCATTAACTTCAGAGCTGAAGAACCAGACTATCGTGTTTAATTGACATTTTAAGCCTGAATGAGATCAGCAGATTCTCAGTATCTTGAATAATAATTAGACTGCATCCTATATATAATGTACAAAGAGCCACACTTCTACTCATTCTAGTGATAAAATATAGTATTTCTGGGTGAATAACCATAATGACAAAAGAATGAAATTAACAGAAAATCATTGTGGCTAATAAGGAAGCGTTGATCCAAAATATGAATACTCTGCTTCGAAGAAGACAAGCTAGACAGTAGGCTGCAGCAGCGCTGCAGAAGAACTGGCAATTAGACAAGTGCTCTGTGTACTATCTGTTAAAGTACAAAGAAATGATTTGTCTCTGCCAGACTGTGAAGAAGGTAAGCTGACATAAATTAGAAGACACTAATGGATGCTAGTTTCGTATTATTTACATTGGCAAGGTTCTCCATCATCTTCAGCCTACATAAGTAACAATTACAAAAATACACAGAAAGTTTCACTCTATTATAATAGACTCCTTCAGAACATCATTTCAAAATTAATCCCTGCAGAAATACCCAAATGCCAAAGAAGAGTGAAGAACACAGTACAGCAGACAGTCCCATTTCTAGTGGCCCAAACCAACATAATGCTCTTCCTCTTGCAGCTCTTTTCCATTCTGCAAAGTCACCTATTCATGTCCTATCTCACCCCAAAACTAATAAATCCCCACTGAAAAGATGTGGAGCAACTCAGAAGAAGAAGGTATTTAATCAGCTTTATGCACCAGTGCATAGGCTGTTTCTGATGAGTAAGCCCTGGGGCAGTAAATGAGGCACTGCAGAAGGCTGCTCCACGCTGACTTGGAAGGCCATTCAACAACACGACCACACTGATTGTCAGTAACAAGAATACTGCAGCATAAAAACACAGGACTGCTAAATGTTATGTAAAACCTCCCAAAGCAATGACGCATTGGCCATGGACAAATTTAGAACAATATCCTTGAAGACATTCAAACCTGAACTGGTAAGTCCCTGAGCAAGAAGCGTCTGGACCTCTGGGGGTCCCTTCTGCCCTATATGCTCCTAGGGGCATGTTGCTACACACAAGAAAGTCAGTTCTTGCAATGCCTAGTGGTTACTAAACAAGGTTTCTCTTTAACAATGTCTTCTTTCAGCTACTTGAGCTCAGAAGAGTAAGTAAACCACAGATAGGGGTCATTTCAGCAGCGCTGAAGGAACAAAGAAGGAAGATTTTGAAGTACAAAAAGGGGTAGAACAGTGTTTGATAATTGCATTCAAGTGTGAGCAATTTGGGGAAATTAGATGGAGGCATGAAATGCCACAGACTTCGAACCCAGGGAACAAAACAACCAATTCTGCACTGAAGTGGAAGAGGGAAAGAAGGAGAAAATTTTAATTCTAGTGGAGACGCTGCCCCTCTATATTCATGATTTAGATGTATGACTAATATCTGTATAAAGCTTCTGTGCACATGACAACATGGCAGATTCTCCTCTGAGCGCACAGCCAGTATCCCGTGTTTTGGGCACACTAAGATTAGAGGAACTGACAGACATTTAAGTGAGTGAAAGTACAAATACAACTGCTCTTTACCTAGCTGAGCTCAGTTCTGCTTCTGCGCTTTCATACATACCTCTTGTCTGAAATATCCTGAGGACAGCGAGATGATGATAGGTAAGGAGGTTGTGAGGGTCTGCCTGGTATCTTCCAGGCCACTTATGGGTCTGGATGTTGAGTTTGTTTGTTTGTTTTTTAAGCCATTACTGTCATGGATGAATTCTGATGTTCATAGAGGTAAGCAGCTTATTTCAGTGTTTATTAATTCAGCGTTGTTTTAGCAATTGAGAACAAGTCCTTTGGATTAACACCCAAGTTGGCTAGATATAGTGAGAGTGCGTGTCATTAAGTTGTCTGCTACACTGAAGTCCCATTTCAAAGCTGCAGCCCAGGAAGCACGCTTATTAAAGCAATCTAGTCAGCATCTACAGATTTAATACTTACCTCTCAGCCAGCACATGTACACAGGGCTTTAGAAAATGGCTTTGCTATTGAGGTACAAATAAATGCACACATACACATATTTGTGACATTGCCCATATAGAAGGGATTAATTAAAAATCTCACACTTTATCACAACTTGTATCAAGCCATAAAACTTTTGAGTATGCAGATTCCAAATAACAGCCCCATGCTGGAAACTTACTCAGTGATAACTGGGTTTGTTTGATGGCTTTTACAGACAGCAACCTCACACTCACTTGTAGATTTTGAGATATTCCACAGCTTTACTGGGTGGTGATGGGGAAGATAAAACAAACATTTTTCCTTTATCTGATCATGTGTAAATGAACAAATCAACTCCTGTATCAGTGATAAGATGTTTGCTAAATGGTTCTTCTCAACTTCTATCAATGGCCTGATGAAAGGAATTAACACTGACAGGGATAAGTTATTTTCTCAGGCATTGAGACTTCATGACAAAGGAGGATTTCTTTTGTGGTCAAAAGACATTTTATCAGTTGAATATTCTTCTTCATTAAATGCATTAGAGGCGTCCAAGGATTCGCCTGACATTTAAACAACTTCTGGATTATTCTTTTGACTTCCTGATGTGGATCACCTCTCTTTACTGAATGCACAGGCTGTAATTCAGATCAATTTGTTCACCATCTTTCCTCTGTCACTTATTCTGTTACATTTATCTCAGTAATTCATTACAGACCTCACCTAATCTGCCTCCAGGTTTTGAGGGTTCTTTAACGTGAATGTGTTTGCTCAAATATGTCAGGCTTAATGGACATGTTTTAGGATGATGCATGTCAGACTTAATGTATTTACCACATTAATCAAGCTCGCTTCCTTCACATCTATTTCCATTCCCTTAGAATGAGAAAACATGAATTAAATAATTATTTACTTAGCAATCCAGGAAAAATAACCTAAGTTTTGGCAGTCTACAAAACAGTGAATGAAACCAAGTCTTTTGTTTAGCAGAGGGGATTGTCTGGTATTTTTTGTTCTCCTATGGGAAGCTTGGTGCAAGCTTATTAAACAAGTAGAAGAACTGCTATTGTTTACATCAAGCTTTGGAAAAGGCCACTGAATAACTTACGTAATTAAGCATTTTGAGTATGTACGTGAAACGGCACATTTAGAAATAAAATTTGAAATGTATTTTTTCAGTTCCAGTGTATATCAGATCTAGATTTCAGGAAGAAGCCCAGGCCTATCCAAGAGACAAAGGCAGATGATACTGGAGTTAAGGATCCACTGATTGCAACTGGTATCAGTGTGGAAACAAAAAGGCAGGCTCTGTGTCATGGTTGAGATTCATGGGAAGTCAGATAAGCTGGGACAGCAGCCTATCAGTAAAGTTTAGAACGACTGTGACTTTTAAACAATGCAGGTGAACAGGCATGAGGATATGCCTTGGCAGCGAATGAATGTATCTGTGGGAAAATCAGAAGAATCAGAAAGAAAAGAAGAGTCAGAGACAAATGAATTTACTTGGGATACTACAAAGAATGTATGTCCTTTTCCTCATAGAAAAAAACTGCTTAGGAAGTATGTTTGTTTTTCTTACCATTTCTGTAGCTTCTAGTATAGCTACTGGATGCTGGACAAAACATTATCAGAAAGCACAGATAAGGCTATCATCTTCACTATTTTGATACCTTGATACAAATAATTATAATACTGACATTTCATTTTATGCTGAACCTACTCACATATACATTTTATAGATCCTATTTTTGCTATCATTATATCTTCAAAATTGCTATCAAGTTGCTGGCAACTTCTCTATAAAACTTGCTGTCAAGGACATCCCTGTTTTCTATTGAAAATGTAGTCTGATCACTTTTCTGCATACAAAACTTAGAGTGGTGGACTTTAAAATACAATACAACATGCAAAATGGCAAAAATAACCAACAAACGTTCCATTCTGGAACATCAGGAATACACGGAATTCAACCAAATGTTCTCTGGAGAAGACAAAACCTTCTAAAAGTTGCTTAAAAGACAGGATTTTTTTTTTTTTTCTTTTTTGACTAGATTGCCTTTAAATTACACTGCAAAACCCTTCTGCAGGGTTGTTCTTGGAAAGTAGAAAAAAAAGATGATAAAGCCTGCTATAAGGGAGATGATTATCAAGAACTTTAATGGAATTGAGCGCTGGGATACAGCACAACTACAAAAGAATCCCTTGACCTCAATGTGTGGTTTTGTTCTAGCACAAAGCAGCACAGGCTACAATGCACTTTTAATGTTGCTTTGATAGTGTAGATGCCCAACCCTCCATCTAGCTTGAGACTTTTCAATACCCTTTTAAGCATCTGCAGGCCTTTTCTCTGTATTATAGAAATGCCAGTATCTACAATGTTCCATTTAATGCCGGATGAATCAATTTTGAGCAACTGACCTGGACCTCTAATGAAAATTTGACAGAAATTAGACATAAGTCTTTCTTTAAAGTTTGAAAAATTCTGCCTACACTTATCTTCATAATCTTTACTTGGTTCTGAATTTCACCTGACATAGTCAAAACAAACAATATGGGTCAATGCCACAGACAGATAATTTATTTCCAAGAGCTGTGAATCTTTCTACCGTGGATCCTAACTCCAGGCAGCTTCAGTGAATTAACTCCCATACAGCTTCAGTAGGTAATATCCTGTACTTCTAGTGGATCAGACAGTACCACCACCAAATGGATAGATTTTGGATTGCCACTACCAATTCTTGCATTATCAAGTATTTGCTCTGTACAGTACCCACAATGCTAATGCAAATTGCAGGTCTGTTCAGAATTACTTTTTTTTTGGATTTATTTTTACCTGTAATGTCATTCCAAGAACCCAGAGGATAAAACCAGCGCTTTCTCTCTCTCAACAGGCTTTCCTTAAAGAATGAAATTGGCCCTTCAGTTCAATCAGTGGCATATTGAAGTTAACATTTCAAACCAAAAAGCTTGCAGTTCAGTAAAACAATTCCTCTAGATGAATTGTCCATGCTTTCACATCCCTGAGCTTCAGTGCTTTTGACCAGAATTGTTGTTTGATACATTTAGGGACTGCTGAGGACTGAATGACCACTGGAAGTCCTCTAGGATGAATAAAGACATTTGCACATAGAAATATCTGGGACAAGGAAAAAAAAAAAAAAAAAAAAAAAAACAGAAAATTCTTTCTTTGTATTGAAACCTGAGTATAGATTTCAGAATAGACTTGAAACCTCAGAAACCTCTCATCAGCCTATTCAGGTTGGTGAGGACATACTGAGATCGTGTATTTTGTGCAGCTTAAGTATATCATTTTCATTGCTGATTTGTTCCTCTAGTGAATTTGTCATCCACTTGGGGTAACAAAGAGAAAAGGAAACTGGATCCAAAGAAATGATTGTCATGCAGCTTTCAAACCGGGTGTTTTTTAAATTACCAAAGTGTTGATTACTGAGAAAAGGTCACACTCAGTCTCTCCTCCTTCAGCATCAGCATAGGTTTACATGAACACTGAAGAATAATATGGTTAATTATTACTAACTTAGCTCTTCATTACATATATATATATATTTCTAAAAAATATATATATAAAAATAGGTAAGCTCAGAAATCTTTCCATTTGTATAGGGACCTTACATACCCTTACATACCGAATACCCTTGCGCCTTCATTTAGAACTTAGAGCAGCCTTCCAGTACTTTATATGGCCTACAAGAAAGCTAGAGAGGGACTCTTTGTCAGGGAGTGTAGTGATAGGACAATGAGAAGTGATTTTAAGCTAAGAGAGGGGAGATTTAGATTAGATATAATGAAGAAATTCTTTACTCAGAGGGTGTGAGGCACAGGAAAAGGTTGCCCAGAGAAGCTGTGGATGTCCCATCCCTGGAGGTGCTCAAGGCCAGGCTGGATGGGGCTTTGGACAACCTGGGCTGGTGGGAGGTGTCCCTGCCCATGGCAGGGGGTTGGAACTGGATGGGCTTTAAGATCCCATCTAACCCAAACCATTCCGTGATTCTATGTCAACTGTATTTTAGATGCAACAGATAAATATTACGATCAAAGAAACTCTGTATTTGGTATGACTATTACTGTATACCACAGTATTGTCATGCGAAGTTGTCTATAAGAATGAATTCTTCAGTAATTAGCATTTGTTTGCTTGTGCCATGGATTTTTGTCTTTTCCCTGTTTATCAATGAAAACTCTGAATACATTATAATTAGTACAATCACACTTTTCCCGGAGTGGTTGCTAATAGGAATATTAAACTTTGTAAATGCTTTTTTTCTTCTCAATATGTCCACTTATTTGCCTTTTTGTGTAAAGCTGTCATTTGTAACTGTCTTGTAATGTTTTTGACCGTTGTGACAATGGGGAAACAGGAAGCAAAACACTGAATATTCTATTCCATTGAGAGAATTCTCTTCCTTTGTGAAGTGAAGGCTTTTTTATGTTTACGTGGGAGCAATACTGTCAGAAGCCTGACACATTGTCTTTGTATTCAATAAAGGAATGTATTGATAAGAACGTCTTGCAACCCCATTGCACCTGTCTGAGCTGGGGAATCTCTCATGACATGAAGGGAAAGGCAACCTTTTTATCATGCCATTTCTATTATTATGTACTTTAGCATTTCCCTCTTCACCACTCCTTTTAAACCCAACTACTTCATTGCAAAGGGCATGAGGAACGAGCTCTGAGGATAGCTGGACCTGAAAGCAATACGCCTGGATTTTCAGGTCTCTTATTTGGGGGAAGAGAGAGTACAGGTAGCATCTCTGCTGCCAGGGCCACATTTGGCATCCTCACCTACAATCCAGCAAAAACATCCAGGGTGTAATGCAGTTATTTTTAAAAAAAGATTAAAACTGTTTTAAATATGTGCTTAAGCACAATACAACAACATAAATGACTGCTACATAGGGAAATGATGTGTACCTGAGATACAAGTACACTAGACAAGTAATTTTGTACTATCGTGCTTTCTTGTATTCTTTCAATGCAGCAAAACCAAAGAATCAGCAAAGTACTTAAATTTGTTCAGATCACCAAATGGTAATAAATTAAAAACCTAGCAACTGGCAATTTACAACTACAACAACACTTATCTTTTCTATTATTTCTTTACCACAGTAAAGAACATCTTTCCTACTTAATCACAGCTTCTCTACATCTTCTGTACATTCAGCTCTGTTTTGTTAACATTTCAGAACAAAACTGGTAGAATGAAGTCCTTAAAGTACAGCTACAAAACCACAATGAACTTTGTTTCTAAAAATGACTGTTTATGATGGCGAAGAATGGAGACCAGTAAAAAATTAATTTACTACCCACTGAAATTTTCAAGATTTCAAAGACGTTCCTTTTCTTCAAGAACCCTGCAATCTGTGAAACTGTTCCATGAAAACAACAGACCAAAAGCTTCCACCAGGACAGGAACTGCTGAGGGGACAAAGCAACTGCCCTCTGATCACACCAAGGACCTGGGTCACCACTGTGTGCTTGATGGCAGTGAGGCAGAGCATTGTAGAGCCATCCTTCCTGTATTATTCCTTTCAGCTTCTGACAACCAGAAGCTTAGTTCATAACAAAGAAAGCTGAATTTGCCTCTATCACATCTCAAGTAATCCTTCTTACCAGCAGGTTCTTTATAATCTTCACAAGTTGTGTATGGTTCTAAGAATACCAGCATGACGTGGGAAGTATTCCAACTAAAGTTTCTCAAAGCTGCACAGAGATCAGTTTTGAAAAGAAAAAACAAGCAAGCAAGCAAGCAAGCAAACAAACAAAACAACAACAACAAACACATTTGTTCTATGTAAACCAGAAAAATGTGGTATGTATCAGAAAAATGTATGTATCAGAAAAATCCAAGAACATCTAGCAAGGAATTTGGTAAAAGAATCTAAACCAGAGCTAGCAAAGTTTGCTATTCAGCAACGAGCAATGTGGACATACAGAAGCAAAAATTCCAGTGTGGTATAAAACACAGCATGATACTGATTTAGGAGTATTCAGGAAGCTCACTTAGATCCACGCTTCCAATTTCCCAGCCTTGTTCTCATCCTGCTGAAGTAAGTAATGACTAGGACATTCTGTGTTAGGACTCTGTGTGCTAGTGCCAAAAACTTTGCTCACACTTCGATTATTTTTACCATGCCAAAACTATCTACTGCACGTCTCTCATCATCAAGGAGTTTCCTTACATCATCTAGATCCTTAGAGCAAAATACTTGAGTTATTCTAGATGCTTTAAAAAGGCAGAAACAGGGGTAGATACCATACTGTGTTGAGCCTTAAAGAGATGGAACTGTCTAGGGTAAAGATGTGTCTTTTGTAATTAGTATAATTCAGGTGTAATTAGTATAATTCAGATGGTGGGAAGTTCTTGTACAAGCTATATGAGTTTCCCAAGAACAGCACTGCCTGGCTACTCTGCAGTGCCACATACAGTGGACTTGTACACACCCGGTCCACAGACCTACCTGTCACTCCATCCATGTGACCAGCCCTGCAAAATGGCAAAGAAAAGGGGCTTTTTGCTGAGAAAGGGGGCTTTGGTGCACAGGAGTGTCAGATCCACAGTGATGATGTCTCTCAGCTAACTGAGGGCCTCATGAACCTAAGGCACAATAGAAGTCTGGCTTTTGGGTGTGCCAGCCACCCTACTCCACAACCACTCTGTCCTGTCAGAGACTCAGACTTGGTGTATGCAGGACGAGTAGCACATTAGCATCCTCACCCCCCCCCCCCACCACGACATATTACAGGACCCACTGACACAGTAATATATGAAAATGCATAGTGATTAGGTGTCAGCCACAACCACCAATTACACTGATGAACACCAAGGAAGCACTGCAGTCTTTTCAGGACACTTTACATATAGCTGTTTCTTCTTATTCAGTAACTGGATTAAAAACAAAACCAAAATATTTCAAAATAAAAGTTTTCAGAACTTTGGGGCTGGGAGTGAGGGCAAAACAATTCTGAACCAACTTAAGTGAGTTATTCTCTTTTTGGCAATTTCTAGTATCAGAAAGAAAGGCCTTTATTCTTAGAGGGAGCAGCAAGTATTTAACTTTTCAGGGCTTGCACCTACCCAGCTGCAGAGCCCCATCACAGTCTTACAGTGCATTGTTCAAAGTTCTTGTTATTTAGTTACTGTAACAGAGCCAAGTTTTGGATGGGTTGCTAGAGATCAGAGAATTCAGGGATCTCTGCTGCAAGGAAGACAGAGTTCATTTACTTGATATTAGGACTGAAAACATTGGACAAGTCAACAAGGCATACAAACGTTATCCCAAAGAGAAATGTGTTTCAACATGATACCTCTGGTTCAGCCCCACTTTCTGGATTGAGAGCATTAGTGAAATGAAAGAGCTTTGTGCTAGTACAGTTACTGACAGTGTCCTGAAAACACTGAATCAGATTTTAACTACTGCAGCAGTCTCTGCCTGCAAAGGGAACTTGCTAAAGATTATTATTTATTTTTTTTTAATTCAGAATCGTTTTCTTATATTGGTGACACATTGCTCTATTACAGATCTCAAACAAACTTCTGTTTCATCCTCCGTTGTCTATTAGATATTTTATAACAAGTATTGAAAGTTCACCTGTGGTTAAAAATTAGTACCTGCCAATCAAGAAGGACTGACGGTGCCACTCTCCTGAAAAGTTTAGAGCAAGGGCAGCTATATTTGCAATTACAACTTCAATGTTTGCTGAACAGACACCTGGTTTGGTACCCACTCTGGGATAGTTTATCACAGTTATTCTGCTATTTGGAATTTTACGCTGAATCTTACAAACTCAAGGACAGACTGCAGAGTTACAGAAAATCAGTATTATTTCCACTGAAAGTATCATGCGCAATATCCCTTGAGTTAGGTCACTGTATGTAAGCCCCACGTTTTGGAGACTGAAATGGTATTTCATAGTCAGATTCCAAAGCTCTTCTATCAAACATTGCTTTGACCCACAATCAGTAATGGCATGTACTGATCTTTTATATAGTTGGTGAAATCTGACTGGTGGTGAACGCAGAGCTAAATGAATGCTAAAACTGGCATTAGGTGGGCAAACAAATAAAGTAATGAGGATTAAGCATGTTTTTTTCTATGAATGGAGACAGCAATAAAATCCAGTGTAAAACATAGTGTTGTACCTATGTCATGACTCTGACATGTAGTCCTTGTCATGGTGTCCTCCTCTTCTTCTTGCAGGTTTTCTGTCACTACTTTAGCCTGTACATAGTACAACAATGACAAAAGTGAGGAACATCTGTGACTCTGCTTATGGTGCTATATGATAACTACTGAACATCTTTTCAGAAATAAACCACAGTAAAGTTACAGGGCAGCTAAGAGTGGAAGTATATAGCCTGTCCCATTCTATTAATTATATCAGAGGACAACAACTTTAACTTCATTAAAAGTCACAACATGCAGTAGTCAAAAAATACCCTTGGAAAATGCAATTCCTCTGAAGAAAAAATATGTTTCTGCATTTTAAAAAAACTAAGAATCAAGAATTACACTCAGGACTGTTGACCTCATACTTGTTTTTCCTTGAAAAATACCATGTTTCAGTTGCTATGCTAAAAAGAAAAAAAAAAAAAAAAGTGAATTTAATAGGTGATACCTTATTTAATCCAGTTTCCAAGCACTTAACTTTGGCATTTTTGTTTCTGCATCTCTTTAAAAACATTTTATTAGCTAAACAGCGAGAAAATCCAAATTTCAGAATTCACTAAGAGCTCTTACATCGAGCTCTTTACACCTGTTTCAAGTATGTGTTATTCAGATCCCCTAGATTGCCCTGTTCTTCTGCATGAGTATTTCCAAAGTGTGTATGTAAGGTCAGTATCTTCCTATAATACAGTGAAAACCCCCTCAATTACATGTCATGAGTGGCCATAATTCAGATGCTAGGGACATATTTTTCTGCTATGGTATATAAATCAAACAGGAATGAAGATACTTGTAGAGTGCTGAGAAGAAAGCCAGCCCTGCAGAAAAAATTACTGTCAGTATCTCACAGATCTTAAATTGTTTGCTAATCACTATCTGCCATTTAAACCACTTATAGCACACTCCAGTAGCATTAGATACATTCTGTAATCTAAAACAGCAGAATTTATCATCATTTGCATGACATATCTTTGATCATTGGATATATTTTGCTTGTCTGGCTTGAAGTAGTAGCCCTATTGACCTCTTGTGACTAGCCTCAGTAAAACATGAAAGATTTACTCTCTATATTTATAAAAGTGCATTTATAATCTCTTAATCCCAGGTATTCAATTACATCTTTTTTTTTTTTCTTTTTTTTTTCTTCTGAAATGAGGATTTTCAGGCTATGGAAAATGAAGAGGAGGGTGCATAACTATTTGGCATCAAAATACAGCCAAAAACATCTCTCACATGTGCATATGGCAGTCTGTTGCTTGCTAGTGCTGGGACAGTTCACAATATTAGGATAGATCTTGGGTGTTCCCCAACCACACAGACTACAGGCTGACAGTGCTATACAAAACTGGTGTCTTGATTTTGGTGCCACACTTCCACCTCACAAAGTAAAGCTCATGGCTTTTCTAAATTACACTGGGCTGTAATAAAATCACAAAGGTGAAATGAAGCAGTGCGGCACAAAAATGATTGTATCTCACCTTAAGCTTCAGCCAAGGACATGAAAAAGTATTCAGGAACATGGAACATCCTTGGTGTAGGCTAAAGGATTATGTATTTCTGTTGGCTGGCCTTTAGAGCAAAGTGCTTTTTTGATGAACACTAACGGGAAGTGTATCCCTTTGAAGGTGAATGCACAAGGCTGCTATTGGTGGAACATTGCTTTTTCCATAAATTCAGTGGCAGTCAAGCAATCGTGTTCCTTGTATGAACAGAAATCAGATGTAATTAGTGCATATGCTATGGCATAATAGTGCCTCAAGTCTTTTCCTGGCACATCATAAAAGAAGAAATTTAATTGTCAAAAATTAAATGGGCTTTAAAGGAAAAACTTTCTATAAAATTAATATTTAAAATGTTATGGCTAGACTTAAATAAGAGGTATATACGATATGCAGTTTCTGCACTGTACCTGTGTCACTAAATGCATTTTGCATTGTTCAAAGAAGAAAAAAAAATGCTCTTAGTTTAGGGCTTTGCAAAAGATTTATGCTCTTTTCTCCAAAAGTATTCATTTTGTCTTCATACAAGCAAAAAAATGCACAATAGGCCGTTCTACCACACGCGACTGTTTTCAGTCTCAACTATATCCCAGTCCTTTGCAATCTGCTTCAAAGGAAGCTGACACCGAAGAATAACTGAAAATGATAGTAATAAGATGCATGAACTTTGAATTTACAGACTTTCTATTGTTTTTCTTGTGCAAGTTTGGAGGACAAGATGAAATCTCACATACTTTGGAGTCTTATGGTATATTTCTTTCAGAAGTAAGCATTAACAACTGCAAGCATGTTTTTATTCTCTTTATTCTAGATGTCTTCAGCCTTTTAGCACTAGATATTTCATTCAGGAATTGAATGCCGCAAAAACAAAACATGAAACTCACAGAGATGAAGCATATAATGCAACTCAATCTCCCAAAACAATATTAAAAATACTTTGATTCTCAGCGAACAAAAGAGTGTGTGGTATAGGATAGGTAATGCCTTTTCTCTGTGACTAATGTGTCCTAAAAAGCTAAACAGAATAATTAGGATTTCTCCATTATTTATATATATTAAGGGCAATCTTGTAGTTCCTTAATAAACTGAAGTGTGTTTCTTGAAGATACACTTAAAGTCCTAAACGACTATTATTGCTGCATTTAGAAAGACTGCACAAATTGACAGACAAAAAGCACAGCAAATTATTACAGCGTTAGAAAATAATAAGTTAGAAAGAAATTGTAGAAGCGATGTGCAGTGTTTTTTGTACTTCTGTACAGTGAAGATATACCCTAAGCTGTCAGGACCATATTAAATGGGGCATAGTTAAACTGAGTGGCTCTGATAAGGGGCTCTGCTTTGCTATCAAAGTTCTAGATCAGTTGGATTGAATTTCCTGCATATTGCACATTTCCAGACTTTCATTCTCTCTCTTTCCTTTCCGTGGCACTACAAGGACAGCCTTAGATACGCTTATAATTTGTGGTTTTATAATGCAGGAGACATCTACATTTTCAAAGAAGAGATGATACCACAATAGTCAGGAGAAAAAAGTTTTCCAACACACGCATTCTGTGCATATTCCCTTTAAGTTTTAAAAAATGACCTTGTGGATATTCTTAGGAAAGACATTTGCACTGAGGTAAAATATCTTTTGCCTGAAGTTGAAACCATGTGTGTTCATACTTCAGACTTAACCATCTGAAACAACAACAAAGAGTTTCTCCAGTTCCCATTATGAAGCTTTTTGAATTGTTTTAACCTTGAAACACATCCCCCCCAAAATGTATTTCAAATTCTCTAAAATGAAATAGTTGCATGTGCTGTACTTCAATAATTCAGTTTTATCAGAACAGAAGTAGTAGCTTCATGTTCAGTATATATGTATTTGGCATAAATTTTCAGATTATTTTGTGAAAAGTGATTATTTGTAATAACAATCATAATAATATGGTCAAGACAGCTACCAGGAATGAGAAAAGAATGCTTATGAAGTTCAATTACATGAGATCAAGTCAAAGTATCTCTGCTCTCATGGTGCTTGGGCTTTAAAACATCATGGGAAAGGCCCTTTCTGGCCAAGAAATCACTCGCTAAATTCCAAGGTTAATTATTAAAAGCTTCACAAGGAAGGGCACCCATTCAGTTTCACTTTAGGCTACAGTCCTGGGCTGTGCTTACACTATTCAAGGTACAGAAAAGTTAGCCACTCACATAACCTTTCAAGAATCAGAATCTAGCAGCTAATAGAAAATAAAATTATTTTTCTTCGAAATCACAACATTGCTATTCGCTAGGTAAATTAAAAAATCAGGTATAGTTAGTACCTTATTAAAATGTAAAACTAACTACAAGGCATTAACAGGGAGATTTTCCACGGTACAGAGTCATGCGTGAAATGTATGCTTTTGCTTTTGAAAGACTCCTTCTTAAGTGACAAATATTCCCCAGTGTGGTCAAATGCTTTGCCTTTTCCCCACCAGCATTGCACTTTTTGGGCTTAATGTTTTCTATAACATTCAGAGTAATGTTCAACACTGGCAGGCATGCAATTTTCAGGGAAAGGGGAAAAAATGGAAAAAAAGAAAATGGTCCTATTATTACACTGTACTGCAGTATGATTATAACATCGCTGTGCATATATCTCCACTGAAATTGAATTGCCAGCAGAAGCAGTAGGACCTTCATGACTAGCTGTATTATCTGGCCTATAGTCAAGCTGCCAACTTTGGTATTAATTCACAATTCTCTCGCTGCACAAAATCATATATAAACAGTTATTATCCTGTTTGTCTGTACTGGCAATAAGGAACACATCCAGAAGTTAAAAAGAAGGTAATAACATTTTCATGTTCTAAAGCACTTACCAGGGTCTGATTCTGCATTTCCATATCAGCTTTTGTGTTGCTGTTTTTCTTGTGGTTTCCTTGAGAGCTGATAGAGTTGCTGTGAAGAGAGGAGCCCTGGGAGCTGCCCTTCGACACACTCCTGTAGGAAACATTATTTGATCCACTTTCTGTCTGCTGAGCTGCTTTCTTATCAACTCTGCAGGTAGAGAGTGATTCCTCTGATAAATTACATTGCCCTTCTTCAATCACTCTACTTTTCCATTCCTTTAATGTTTAAAGTAACCTCTCCATATCTTTCTGTCTCTAGACCTTTGAGTGATAAATGTTTCTAACTAGCCTTGATCAAATCTGTCACTTGCAATTTCAGGTAGTATATCAATTTAGTCTTTCACATGTAATGATTTATTTTATATTTGTGACTGCTGTGGGGCAAACGTGAAAACACAATATAGCAATTGCTACGTTCTTCTGTGACCAAAGGTTATGGTAGCTAGAAATGTAACTAATTCTGACTAGTTTCCAAACACGTTTACTGGTTAGAATACATGGAAATGGAATTCATTAAAAGATGTACCTAAGTATCCTCTATATTTACACATCGTCTGCCTACATTCTTGATTTCTACAATAATTTCGTATTTCTATCAACTTGGATGTAACTTCCCATTCTTTAATTTCAAAGACCATTGGTTTGGTTAACAAGAAAAAGTCAACTGAATTATCATTTCATTATTAATACTTTTTTCCCTTAAAGATGAAAGTCCTGATAGTTTACAAACCGATTGCTCCCATCCATTCTTAGTCTAAGAGGAACATACATTGAACTTAGCATCTGAGGATGCCAGCAAAGTTACACGGCACAACAAAATATCCCATACCTGTTTAAAAGTTCCTTCATAAAACTGTCTTTCGGTGAGTATGCAGCTGTGGTGGAACCTCTGACTTGTTCACACCCAATGTGGCCGGACGTGTTTTGTGATGGTTTCAAAATTTTACTCTCCATAGCATCACCTAAAATGTCATTGTTTGTTTTCCTGTTAATTTCGTTTTCCATTTCACAGCGTTGTTCAGTTTGCTTTTTTTCTTTTCTTCTCTCTAATTTTGCCTGCTTAATTCCAAATCCTGAAACCTTTGCTTCTTTTTTTTCTACCTTTGTTTTAGGAACATCAGGTTTCCTGCTACTCAGTGCTGGGAGCTTACTCTTTCGAAAGCCAAACCAATTAGCTATAGAGGGCCCTGTCTTTTGTTTAGTCTCCACAGTGGGAGATTTGTTTTGTTCCTGACCCTTCTGGACATTTTCTTGGATGCATAACATGACCTTCTCCTCTATTGTAGGCTGTAGAGCAGGCGAACTGAAAACATCAGTAACCTCAGAGGCTTCTGCTAACTTTAAAGACATCTGCTGTCTTTGTGATTTTGTTGCTTCCAGTTTATGAGGACACTTCATTCCATCCAAGCTTTGAAATGATGAAATCTGTTTGGAAGATGCAGTAGCTGATGCTTCTAACTCCAATTCTGCAGGCAAAATGCTTTTTTTATTTAGAGCTTCATGTTTTACATTTTCACTGTTTTTCTCACTCTGGACAGATGGACTGCGTGCATCCTTTTGAGAAAATGATTTGTTTCCATCACATTTTGAAGTGCTGTGAAACAAGTCTACTTTTGGAGACGATCTGAATGGCAGTTTGCTTGGGCTTCTATGCTGGCTATTGCAATTACTCTTATTTCCAAGAGAACCTTGTCTAGAGTACGAATTTTCAGTGGTTTTTGAAGCATTTGAAGGAGTCTCGTGTGTCACTGCTGACCCAGGAATGGCCTTGATTTGAAGTCCTTCCATGGCTGAGTTCTGCCTTGTTAGAGAATTTCCTCTGTCAGAAGTATTTGTAATAATCTGAGTCCGTACTTTTCCAAGACCTTCTGTAACAAGAGCAGATGGCTTTTCCCCTGTATGAATGCTAAAACTCTGACTACGAGCTTTCGCTCCATTCATGCCCAGAGCTGGTTTCAAGTGTGACTTGTTGCTGGAAGAAGCAGATCTCTTAACTAATTTGCTTTCTAATCCATCTACTCTGTCTACCACCAAGCTGCAGTTTTCATGTGGCTGAGGTGATGCTGTATCCATACTAAGTCCCACAGTAAAATTATCTTTTATATCGATATCAGACTTAGAGTCTTTTAATTCAGCATCCATTGCACCTCTGGTGGTTAGGCATTCATTTTGCTTGTACTTACTTGAACTCACATTGCTTTTGGAAGCTGCATTTATACTGTCTTTTTCCTGCTTCCCTGGGACGGTAGAGCTCTTTCGGAGAAGTTGAGGAGATTTGACAAATAATTTCAGTCCTACAGGGAGACGGGTTTTCATTGCTTTCTCATTAGAGTTTTGCGTAGCATTTGCAGTGTCGCTACCATGAAAGGATGACAATGGGGAATTGTTTACCTGAGATAGTAAGGGCTCGCTTGTGCTTGTGGCATGACACTGAGGAGTTGTGGGGAGAATGTTTGGCATCTTTTGAGGCTGATCAACCCCACTGTCACTGGAAATATCTTTTTTGCTGGAATATGCTTCTGTTGAAGAAGTTGTTTCCAGTGACGGACAGCCCAGGGGAAAGGACCTGTCTGTTTGAAAGTTTGTGTTCAGGAGCTCACGATTCCTGTGGAGACCTGGCTGATTAGGGCTTTTTGGGCAGACTTGCTTTGTGAAAACTTTGGAAAGTCCTTGGCATGCAGTATGGGGTTGCTGAGATACACATTTATTTTGCATAATTGCTTCTGCATTTTCCTGAAGGTAAGATAACTCAATTTTGGCCCCAGAAGATACAGCTTTTGCTTGCAGTTCATGACTAGATTGATTATGAAAGCCGGAGTTCACAGCTCCTTTTAATGGTGATGATTTCAGTATATTTTTTGCTGTTTCACTGGGACCAGCTCCTTCAAACTTTACAGCTACAGGTGATGAATGAGCATAATCAGGCCGAATCAACAGGGATGTTGACCTGCCTGGAGGAAGGGGTGGGGATGGCGATCGGGCTTCTACAGTTGCCAAGTCGCAATGAAAGTCTCTGGTTGGAGGTTCTCCATAGTCACTGGGCTCTATAAGGTGCTGAGGCAACAGTGGTGATGCTGGGCTCTGACTCTTTGGATACTTTGTCCCATTGGCCCTGCCTGGACGCTTTGAGCTGGGCAGGAGGTGGGCAGGGGGCTTTGGAACCTGGAAGTCGACTTTTGAGTCAAAATTATGAGGTGGACTTTGGGCCTTTTTGAATCTGGAAAGCTTTACAGGTGGCAGAGCAGGTGATTTTTCAAGGGTTGCATGGCTCACTGATGTAGCTACAGGTGTCTCCTGGCTCTCCATCATCATAGTTTTTTGCGGAGAAAATTTCCCTCTGCTGGGTATTTTAGTCAAGTTTGGCTTTTGATTGATTCCTGTATGAACAGTGAAGCTTGAATTGGCCTTGTATGATACCTCATTCACTGGCTTCACTATTTTTTGCCGTGGAGCATTTTGCAGTATTATTCTTCCACAGCGTGAAGATTCACTGCAGGTCAGGGGGACAACCGTATTTTTATTACCTGTATTATCCTCAAGAGTGTTCTTGGTTTTATCTTCAGATCCTTCTAAAGCAGTGTAGTTTCTAGCACTGCCTCCTGTCTGCAAATTAGTTATTCCCTGAGGTATAAGTTCAGTATATTCAGCACTGGACCTAGTTTGTGGCTGGTTGATTGAAATTTCATTTCTTGTTACAGTGACAACTCCAGTTTGATGCGAGCTGAATTCAATAGGCTCACCATCCTCGGCATCAAATATTACGGTAATGCACTCTTCAGAAGAGGTCTTTTTTATGACCTTTTGTTGTTTAATGAAATTACATGTCTTTGGCCTAATATCTGACTGAGCAGATACCTGTTTTTCCTCTTTGTCAGTAAACTGAGAATTCTCTGTGACTACGAGGACGTCAGAGTTCTTTGTGTACTTCTCAGAAAAAGGACTTGATAATAGATCTGATGGACTCTTCTCATCACTGCTTTCTATACGCAATTCATCCAAGACTTCATTGTCATCAGTATCTGAAAGCTGAAAATTAAGGTCCTTCCAGCCCGTATTAGCATGGCTTTGATCTAACTGTAACTCAGGCAGCTTTGCTCTGGTGCACAGTTTTACTTCTGCCTGAAATTCACTGACAAAACTAGTTAATTTTTCAGGTCTTTCCTTTGAATTAAAATATGAACTTCTTTCTGGCAAATGTTTCCTATTAGGGTCCCAGTCAAAGAGACTGTCAGAAACACTGTGAGTTAATTTGTTACAATAGATCCTGCAGTCTTTGCTGGGTACTTCCTGCAGCAATAATAAGGATGAAGAATCGTCATCTGCATCATCATGTGAATCTGAATCATAAGAGAAAGTTTTATGTTCAATGCAAATACTTCCCATCTCCATTGGCTTACAATGAGTCTGTTCATTATGGCTGCCACATTTAACACCAGGGGAATATATTCCTTCATTGGAGTTCATGCAGTCTTTGTAACCCCATTTTGATATTACTGAAGGTGATTCAAGTAATATTTTTTGCTTCTGTAATTTCTTCAGCCCTTCTAGGATGTGGTTTTCCTTGACACGAGTTGGAGGTAGATCATCTGCAGGACTTGAGAGGTTACTTGGGAGTGAAGAACCAATGCTTATTCTTTTATCCCAGCTCACGGATGACTGTCAAAACAAAATAGAACTCACATATTACTCACAAGTGCCGTTAATAAAAACGTTACCATTTTATTAAAGAGATTTAGGAGTGCATAGGGCATTACGTTTCATCCATTGCTATTAATAGCAATGTTCTTTTTTAATACAGGATTTCATACTGGTGTGAAAGCTGCAGTGGATTTAAAACCTGTAGGAAGAACAATATGAATGGAAGGATTAAGATAAAGAAGGAGAAGAACAATTTGGATTGTGAAAAGACAGAATAAATGTCAGAACAAATGAGGAAACTGCGAGCAAATTGGAGTGATAAAGGAATTGTTAAAAAAAATAAATGAGGGAGAGTGAGAGGGAGGGAGACGGCAGGGAGAGAACTCCTGAGTTTAATGACAACTGTTTTAAACACAAAAGAAGGAAGAAAATTAAAAAAAAATAAAAAATCTGAAAGTCAGCTTAAGCTAACAAATGAAACAAATTAATTTCATTTACCCTTTTGCTGCATGTCTTCCCATCATTCCAAGTGTAGGAGGAACCACTGGAATATTCACTGCAAGCACTTGAGAGGGAGAGTTCACTGCTACTGCAGCTGCTCCGGGGATATAGGCGGCTAGAACCTGTCGTATTTAATTGACTCTGGCATTTCAAGACAGGTATACTGGATTTCACATTCTGCTGGCATTCCTAAAACATGAGAAGAAATAGAAATATCTCATGGCTGGAAAAAGATCGTTTAACTTCCCCCTGATTAAGAAGGACAAAGAAAAGCCAGTAAGCTACTTACACCTTCCTACTATGCCATTAGTGTCTGGTGATTTTCATACAGAGAACTAAGTTAAAAATTGCTAATATTTTCATTTGTCAGGGGAAAAATCCCTGATCCTCCATGTTTTTTCTTTATTCTTGAACAAGTATTGTCCTCTTCTTTTGCTAAAGATTATTCTGAGTCTACTTGAATTATGCTTTGTACATAAGTAGCATGCTCCAGTAAGATACAGAAAACAAAGTTATAAGAATACAAGTACATCTTGACAACTGCATTATAGCCCTGGAATGTAACAGATGAGGCTGTACACCCTAGACAAGGTAAATTAATTTAGTATCCCAAGCAGAATGTCCACTGAGAATGGAATCTCTCCATTACAGTCTAATTTTGGTTTCCTATCTAGTTCAAAGCTTTGTCTAAGAAACTCTCTGACGTAGGACAATCCATCTTTGTGTCACTTTCAGACAGCTGAAGCCTCTTGCTTATGCAATTTATTGACACTTTATGGCTGCCTTTAGTACTTGTGTAGTTATCGCCCCTCTCCAAATGCAATTTCAGCTGACTGTGACTAAGTGCCAGCTTTGAGGAAGAGAGTAATGAAGAGCAGATAGCACTTTAGGTAAAATATTAAACCTCCGTAGGAGTATCTAGGATTACTTTAATTTGTTTCCAAACTAATACTCTTGTGCCTAACAATGTTAGAGCTTCTTTAACGTTAAGCGCCCGCACCGTTCTGTTAGGCGATTCTCCAGTTTCCTTACCAAATCTGACATCTTTTTAATTACCAGTAACACCAGAAAGAATGACACAACTCTATTTCATAAAACTTTGGTTTGAATTTCATTAAGGCAGAGTATGATTGTGCAACCTCAAATATTTATTGCTTTTTGCACATGGATATAGCCCCAATTAATTTTGCATAGATGAAAAATTTACCTTTATATTCAGGAAGTCACAAGAAATCTGAAGTTACAGGATCCACAAAAGAAATATCAAAACTACACATGCAACAGACGCAGCTGCTTCATGCAAATCTCTGGAAAAATGTTCATTTTGTACGCATTTCTCATACACCAGCATGTTTATTGGACTTCTGCTCATTTCTTCCACTTATTCCTCCACAACCTCCCATTTATTATTGCTAGGGCTGAACAGCTTTTGGTTAAATGGGAGAGCAGAATTTTTACTGCTGAGGAGTTCATCAGTACAGCTGTTCATTGCTGAGCTGACATAATAATGTTCTGTTTTTGACAAACTTAACTACAGGGCAAATCATTATTCTCTGTCACAGGCCAAACTTATGAATGGGAAAATCATTTAGAGGTAGAAAGAGCACATTTCACCTCTGGGAGTTATTGGTACATGTCCTCCTAGGAAGTCAAATGGATGCAGGAGGAATAGCCTTTAAATCTGTTGACTCTGGGAGGAATACATGTTTCAGCATCAGACGCAGGATGATGCCTTTGTTTTTAGCTCTGAAGCAGACTTTTTGCTTTGTGGAGACAAATTACACTTTATTTCTGACACCGTGGCTCCCATGGGAGACCCTCTCATCAGCTGCCACAGCCATGACGGCGTCGTTCCCTGTAAGGCTGACTGAACAGAGGCCAATGGTAGCATATGCCAGCTCTGGCTATTTCAGAGCCTTTCAGCTGTGGCACTGGAAAAAGATGTTATGTCAAATTTCTGCCCTTTATACTAAGCTATGTCCTAGCCATCATAGTGTTGAAGGGAAGGATGCCTGGATAATCCTTTCCAATAAGAACATCCTATAAGAGAACAGAAGGGATCGGAGCCCAGTGAAAAGTACTGCCTTCCCTTCCTATCACCTTGACTAGTGTGTGGGCCTGTCCATCCCCTTGCTTCGTTTCCTTTGCACCAAAAGAGAAGAAAGGCATGTTTGGTTTTCTAGTTTTAACAATATGAAAAGAGGATATAAAAGTGAAGCAAAAGACCAATATATTACTGTAATTGTCTTTACTGTTGAAGAGATAAGAAAACATGCAAAAAATATCATGCCATTGGAGATTCTGAGTTAGGATGCCTACCCAACATCTAGATTGCATTCAGATTACTAAGAACTGGAATATTCTCTGGCAATTTGCCTTTATTCTCTAAATTCTCTCAGAAAGTACTTTAAATTGTAAGTTTATGATGCATTAATTAAATACATTTAACTTGTATATGGGTTTATTAACTGACATGGTGAAATGTTAATTTTTTGTAATCATGACTTTTAAATCATTACCTTTAACGAAATTGGAGTACAAAGGCCCGAATGTAATACTACAATTTAAATACCTAATTTTTGCTAGACATCACAGAGAACTGAATCAGACTATAAAAGAGACAAAACTATACACTTAGAAAAACCTAACCTGAAGGCTTAATTACATATCATACAAAGGGTTGTTAGCATTTTCGTGAACCTTTGAAACAATGCCTTTTCATTATAATACGTACTACAAAGGAGATTACATTTTTGTTGACACTACTACACTTCGAGATCAAAGGCACACACAGGTTCAATGTTCTGTTCTTGTCCTCTTTATTTCTCTTTATTCCTCTCTATCTTCATGTGACTTTTGTTTTTTAAGCTACTTTTCTCTTTGACAATGAAACATGAAAGCCACACTGGCTAAGATTTTGCCAAATAAGCACAAAGCTAACTCTATTTGAAAAAAAAAAAAAAAAAAAAAAAAAAAGCAGAGCCCATGAATTTTTAAAAGTTCATACATAATATATCATAAAAGTGGATGAATAATATGGTGTATGGGCTTTAATAAAAAGCTCCTTGACCATTTCTCAGAGATTCTGAGATGTAATCAATACCCAGAAAGGTATCTTGGGGACATTGCTAAGATTTATGCTTTTTTGCACAGAGTGACACTATCTGCTTACTATACCAACCGAGGACACAATATTGAATTTCAGAGAACAGAAGGAAGAAGAAGCATTGTTATCTGCCTCAACAGTGTTTCAATTCAGAGATCAGCTTTATGCCTCATCCCTGACATCAGACTTCAGAGGCGAAAAGGAAGGTGCCGAACAAGGAATACAAGGACAGCACAAAAACTCACGTGGATCTGAGCATCAGCAGTTCGCGATTGCATCAAGCTTCTGTTTCTTTCTACTTCTGAAAGCAAATCCCCAGACGAGAGGTCTAAGATGCGTGAATGGAGTTTCTGGGGGGTGGGGAGGTTAGAAGGGAATGAGCAAAGCATAAGCACTTGTCAAGTATGCAACAGATCAGCATTTTTAAAATTCCAAACTCTGCGGTTAAATTTCAAGGGAAATGAGGACCCCGAGGTAAAAGAGGATTTGTTCTGTTTCAAAGTGTTGCTGTTCGTGCTTGTTTTGTTCCAGACGTCCTGTCTGAAGAACAGGTTGTTCTTCATCTAAAACAAACCATACTTTTTCTTCCAGCCTCTGTTTTGCAACTTATCATTATTTAATATGCAACAATGACGAATGACCATGAGTTCCACCACTATCCATAGAGTTTGACAGGTTTCAGGGAAAAAGCATAAAAATGAACTACAAAATTAACATTTATAAATCAATCAACATGTTAATGTTGTTTTATTTACGAGCTGCTACACCTTGAATGAATGATTGCAAAAGTGACCCAATTTTTAAACAGCATTGATCTGCTGAAGGCCTCCCTTGCACACATTTTAACTCAAAGTCATTAATGTCATCTGTTAGGAACAATTAATGTGAATAGAAAATAATTGCATCAGGGAACTAGGGACTCAGAGGATTTTGTGCATTAATATTCAGATGCTGTTCGATTATATACACTGTTCTTTCCTTGGGTTTTGCTTGGAAGAACAACTAAGCTGGTGCCACTTCCTCCATATTCACCTGTATACCAATTACTAAGGCTTTCAGTGTGCATTAAACCTGATTTGTTTTAATTGCAGTTTCAATAAAATCCATGATTTATGTGAATGCCTTGGCCAATGGCTTCAACAGAAGAAATACCTGCAGTCTTGTCAGTCACTGGGCCCACATATCATGTAACAGGCAGTATGGATCTTATTCACAGTCCACCAAAATCAATGAAAAAGGACTTTAAAAGAAAAAAAAATCAACACAAACACCTTCCACCTGCAGGAACCAGCAGCACAGCCCCTGCCCTAGCACTGCTCCAGGCTCCCTTCCTTGCAAAGGATGTAAACCAGGGGGGAGACTTGCTGAGGCTGCTTGCGTGGCCCTTCACCCTGCCCATCCAAAAACCTGGTAAAAGACAGAAGGAGACTCTCTACCCACTGAAGTCCTTCCCCACAGCTCAGCAGTAACAGTGACAATGCAGCTCTTTGCAGGGCCATGAAACATCAGTTACACGGTACCTTACAGCTGGATGTGCCCCTGCCTGCTCTCCTGGTACTCGCTGCAGAAATTCATCTGCTGGAAACCAAGCAGGCAGAGCCACAGGGCCATTGCTACAGCCTCTGGATCTGCGTGCTGTGCTTCAGGCGCATTTCAGAAATGCTAGCAAACCTTATTTTTTTTCTTTTTTCTTTTTTTTTTTTTTTCTAAAGAGTAATTAGTAATTTGGGAATAATTTCTCAAGAGTTACATATTCATACAGGTTTTATGCGCTGGCTCTTCAGGAGGTGCTGTCCTGCTGCAGATTATGGCAAATAGCTTCAGTGAGCAATGCTCTGCAGAATCGTATTTTGTCCAACATATTGTTGGGTAGATTAAAATGCTACAAGCACTCAGCATCCAATATACATTTTATTATAAATATTAAGTACACTCAGGCTATGTGTTTTTTAACACCAGGGATGCCTATTCCCTAGTTATTCAGTGTGTACCCTTTAAAACGTTATTACTAGAGTTACCGTTGGGTGTTTGCTCAAGATTTAAGCTCCAGGTAAAATGCTTTCCCAAGCTCACAGATTTACTGACTTAGTACACGTGCTATTCTTGACAATAATTCCAAGTGCATCGTTGAACCACCAGAAAATTCCACTGTTTTCTGAAACAGGAGAACCTGATGCTATGAACAAGTGTTGTGCTTGCTCTTGGCAGAGGAATTACTTTCTCCAATGAAGCCAGCCATCTGATTTTTGCTTCCAGAGATTTTTTGGGTGAGTTACAATAGCCAGACCTGTGCATTCAAACTGATGACAGGGAACATCTGAGATGGCTGAACATTTACACCTGAACATCTATTTTCCCCAAAGTATTCTAGAAACAGTGCTATAGGAGTTTTACAGTTGTAAAATTGTCTTCTTTTTCCAGCAAAGCATTTTAAGTAGCTCATTACTTAAATGGGAACGTGCATGCATCTCAGTAAGGGAAACAAAATACACCCTACAATGTCATCCAGTGGAACTTAGCGTGCTGCTGTTACTGTCCATGTCAGACTTGAGAGCAGAGGTCAGCCCACTTGGATCTAACACCTTTGAACAGGCAGAAGAACCAAACATTTCTGGCTGGAGAGCTGGCTGGTGATAAGACACAGCCCAGCAGAGCATGCAGCCAACAGTCCAGAGCTGCAGGGCTCCAACCACACCAGCTCCATCACTGGGCAGGCTGGGCTGTGCACGGCTCACGCTCCGTTTCAATGGGCTTTGCCAGCACTCAGCTCTCTGACTTTTCATAACAAAGGTGAACCAGCAGACTGAAATGGAGGAAAATGCTTTCAAGATGTGTAATGTGATTGTACATGTATTTCTGCATCAAATGAAAGACTGCCACATTGGAAATATCCCCCCCATGCATATGCAAAGACACCAACAGCCACGCGGCCAGCACAATGACTAGCATTAACAAACAGCCTAGCAAAGTTTGAGATCATTAATTAAATACAGTCACACAGCACTGAAGCAAGTCATCCAATTACAGAAGAAAAATGATAAGAAAATTGTTTTTCTTTCATTTATTTGTTTTTCTTCCTTCTCCATTTTCCAAATCAAAAATAGGAAAAACTCTCTTAAAAAAATCTCATTAACGATCCATTTAAAATCAAGTAGCAGATTGTGCTAACTATGTAACTTGATTCTGATTTCTTCTCAGATAACAAAATGTACTGTGTCCTTTGTGGTTATTTTTGGATGGTCACATACCCAGATCAAGGAGTCACCGCTGCCTTGAAAATCACACAATGGGAAAATCACTGTTGATGCTATCGCAGTGCAGAGGCTGACCACAGCACAGACTGGCTTTCACAGAAAAGACCACATCAGTTCAAATGAATATTTAAATACAAGCCAACGAGTTATAACTATAAATTCACTTCATCTGCCCCATTTGGAGTGTATTGAGATAGCTGGTGACCTACGGGAATAAGGGGAAACTGGGCAGTATTTGTGCATGGGACATATCAGCCCCTCTGAAAACAGGAAAGTATCAAGAGCTGCAGGATGGGAAACCATTATGGAAGCGAACACAGCATGGGTTGGACACATTTGCTCGGAAATTACCCTGTGCTGAGCAGTGCTGGGGCAGGTGCAGATGAAAAAGTTCCCAGCATCGTGGCTGGTCTGCAGCCACGTCTCTGGGGCTGGTGGGGAGGTGCAGGCCAGGCAGAGCAGAAGGGGCATCTCTGGGGCTGCCTCTGAGCAGTGGCAGAAAAGCTCCACCTTCGGTTATGAGATCGTGGTGTTTCCCAGGCTTTATTGCCATGGTCTCTCTCCCGGCTTGCCTGTGTTTTCAGCCAAGATGGAGCAATATGGCTCAAAGTCAAGAATAACTCCTGTAACCCACATAAAAAATAAAAACAAAGTAATTGATAATTTAGGTGGAAACCTATTATATCAAGTGCAATAGGAAATACAATTATCTGGCAGCAGATAACCAATCCATCAGACGGAAGGCCAGCCCCCCTCCCCACAGCGACATCCTTATTAAGGCTTTCTAGGAAGATAAAAGAAGGCTCCGGCCTCCTGGCATGAGGCAGTATTACAGGGAGACTCCACAGTGCCTCGTGACTGGATCTGCACAGAATATCTATCAGTTCCCATCTCCTTTTTAAAATGTCTAATGGCCTGCAGCATTGCCAGAACAATTTTCAATGAATTATGCCAAACTGCGTATGACTCTCCAATATCGGATGAGTTAATTGCTATTAAATCAATTGGCTTTGTTTTTCTCACATGAGCCAAAGCCCATCATTCACAAGAAAGAAATTCTCGAGGTTCTGAGAGAGACATTTTCATCCTGGTGCTCTGAGCCAGAGCTGCAAATGTTTGTTTGGTGCAACCCCTCGTCTCTGCTGCTATCCGGGGCATCACAACACTGAAAAGGCAAACTCTGGACTTCTCTCCCACACAGAGCAGCTGTTGCAACACGACTGGCAGGGAATACCTTCTCTGCAGCCTTCACACCACCCATTTTTAATAATTCTCTGCACAAAGAAAGTTCCTCTCAAATCCACAGGCAGCAACACACCTGCTCTGGTTCTACCCTGGCTGTACTAAATAAGCAAGCCTTAGTAGCTCTACCAAAAACACGCAACAAATGTACAACACGAGAAGAGTGCTGATACAGCTGTGACAGAAGCTCAACAACTCTTGCTAGGTGACTTTTTCACTCCTGATCCTTCGCTCATAACTGCTATATCCATCCAAAGCAGAGTCCAGCTATGAATTAATCCCACCTAGGATGAGATTTAGTTTCAAAGGTCTTACAGAAATAGCACTCCATCCTGCATTTCCATTGCACCCTGGCAGATAGCAGACCAAATATATATGTATGTGATTAGGTATGCAATTCACTTAATACTGGTTTATGCAGAAATAACATCTGTCTTGAAACTGAATGCTGATTTTTTCAGTCCCTAGGTGCATTTTCGTCCCTAGATGCATTGCAGAGGGATTCAGATGGAGAGAGAATAACTTTCACCTACTCCATCAGAGGTTAGCTAGATTAAGAACACACACTATTCAAAGCATGAAGGGTGAACTTCTCATACAGCTGATATTCTGAAATAAAGGAGAATGTTAAATGTATGGAAAAATAATAAAATGAAGTTCAACTTCGGAAAGCAGAAATAGATTTTGCCTTTAGACAAATCAGAGACTGCAATACATGTGCTTCTGGCATCTGGTAAATCTGCTTTTTAAAGTGTGCTGAACAAGTTGTTGTCAACAGAAAACAGCCAACTATGAAGCAAAAGTGAATGTTATATAAAGGTGCTTCCATTGTATTTAATTCCAATAATCACTAATGTAGAAAATACACTTGAAATCGTACACTGTGTGCATGCAGCAATGCCTGATGTTTCATCGTATGTAACTGATGCAATGAAAATAAAATGATAAATATTTCAACACTTGGAAGTTATATATTTAATAGAAAATTCAGAATTATGTCCTACTTTCCTACTGCTCACTTCCTATAAACAGAACATTTCACAGTTTATAATGGCAATAGCAGTTGGCATACTGAGCACTTTACACGAGTAAATCAGCTTGGTTAAGAACTTGCCTTCATCCTTCCAGCTGTCTATTGAATATGAAGACAGGCAGCTTCCTAGCAGACTTCTTGTGCATCATTTATACCACTTCATACTCCTTTTTATACCTGTATCCTTTAGGTTAATTTCAAGGACATTTCACTATGGAAATATCCATGCTTTTTTCCTTCTAATTCCCTAATAGTCTGCTTTGCAATCATTTACCCTAACAGCATGACATTACCTCTGACTGTTTCTCTCTGATAAATATTTTAGACTAAAATCAAGTCCAGCCTTATGGTGCTTGAGCTGAAGAATTCAGCATGTCTTTAAGAAGCATTTATGTCCTTTTTAACCACTTTTCAGGAGTGCCTTTACATCAAATAAGGTCCCTTATTCACAATTGTGTTCTGGTATTTCTTCACAGAAATAGGCAGCTAATAAAATGAATTTTTCCACCAGTTCTGAAAACAAAACACAGCCTTATCTTATAAGTTGCACAGAGTAGTGCAATGCAACATGAACCACATAAGGGTATGCTTTTCTATATTTTTAACAAGTGTTAGAAAGAGACCAAGTTTTATAGGACTACGTGAGATTGACACAAATACTTAGATTTGTATTTTCACTTGTACCTATAGCAAAAGTGACCGATCAGTCTGTACCTGTGCATTTCCTTAAGCAACAAAATACTGCATCAAGGAAAAAGAAATGGCAAGGTATGGGTGAAGCACAGGAGCAACGAGAGGTTCGCCATAGCTCTGCTCTGGCCTGCTCTGCTGCTGCAGAGCATCCCCTGCAGAAAGTGAGTATCTCTCTGCAGTATGGGCAACGGGAGCTGGCCACAGGAGACAGCTGGGAGAACGTGCACTGTGCAGCCAACTTGTCAGGGAGCTCCCTTCTCCTGCCAAACCTTGTCCAGGACTGAGGCTAAACACAGAGTGGGAAACGAACAGCCTCCGTCTGTTCCAAATGCTGCTCCCGGCCCCAAATTGTTTTACTCTCATCACTTCTTAGACATCAAGAAGCTGTCAATGCACAAGTTTGCCTCTATACCAGCAGGCACACACAACTTCTCATCGTAAAGCTAAGGCATCACACAAAACTCTTTTCACTCTTTCCTTGTTGTTACAGGCTCCATTTCTAACAGATCAGGCACTCAGCAGAGGTACTTGATATTTGGCAAAAGCACACAACATGAAACATTATACAGCTCTGTCTGGAATAGACAAAGCAACTCAGAAGTCTTACACCCCGTGGTAATTAGCACCAGCAAATATGCTGCCTTTCATACTTAGTACTCTGCTCTGTCTGTCTGATGGGTCACCTGAAATTCATTGCCCTGTGTGATGCTGCTAGGGTTCTCACCTCTCATACCGTGGGTAACATGCCACTACAGCTGGTTAGATTTATTTTTGGTGGGAGGAGGGGGGTTAATCCACAGCGAGTGAACCCCAGGATAATTCTCACAGTGCTAGGAGTGAGCAGCGAGAGACTGGTATTTATTGGCCTTATTTACTGGCTGTGTAAAATATGGGAAACAGAATCACAAACTTACAGTATTGCCCAGCGTTAACAGGGGAAAGAGTTATAGAAAATATGAATATTAAAGGCTCAACTATAAAATACATTTCAGTAAGCTAAAACATTTCATGGTACAAAAAAGGCAGCCTCCAGTTATTCCAGAAATTTCAAGTCAAGCAGATTTGAATTTTCTATTAATCTAACAAAAATATTTCCATGCAAGTTCTAATTTGATTTTTGCCATTTGTTTTTGCTGTCTCCCCTACTACTAGGTGGACATTGCTAAAAAACATGACGTCTGGGGATCTAACATCTAGCAGATGCTAGACTTTAAATTCATACCCAGTACAACAGCAGTTTGTCAGTTTTGCTGGCAAATCCTCCAGGCGAGTTCACTGAGACTTAACTGACAACGTCCAAGACAAAGTACACGGGTATGATATTACAAACATTTGTATAGAAGATTAGGGTGCTAAAACTACATCGGAAAATCCTGTTAACAAGGCAAATCCAGCACAAAAAAAAAAAACAAAACAAAAAAAAAAAAAAAACAAACAACAAAACAAAAGCTTCACTTGCATCTACTTCAGGTTTTCCAGGCTTGCTGCTCTCTGTTATTATCAAACCATTCAGAGAGAGGAAAAACCAGTCAATTAGATTCCAAAGTAAGGAACTCAGAAGGTTGAAAACTTATATCCTAGGGTATAAATTGGGAGGTATTAAGCAGACATTTGATGCATAAACATAAATAACATAATCTCTGAATTCTTCACAGAGTTGGCAATATTATTGTAAGCCTAAAATTACTCCTCTTCCAAATCCCTTCGTTTCATTAATTTTCATAAACTGTTTTAAATAAAAGTTACATTGAAAGACAGAAAGTAATCCTCCCTGATCCTAGTGTTGTTTTTATAACTCTATCAGTGTTCTCAAGCTCTAAGACTCCAATGTGGTTTTAATAGCACTACAGTAGGAGCCTGTAAATATTGCAGTAATAATACAAGGAGCTAATTTAATTTCTTAGGAAAATGTACGCATAAAGTTCCCTGTGGTTTGTAATTACTGTAAAGTCAACAGTTTACATCAATGACCTGGTAATCAGCTACTCAGAATGTAAACAATTAATGAAATAAATGTTTTAAACAAGCTTTCCCTTGGAAGAGTCCTTGGAGTATGGTAAAACAGCAGTTTTGTGAGAATAGTATTGTAGAAGAGTCAAGCCTCTTATTAAGTTTATATATTTACTTTTTCTCATTAATTTGGTGCAAAACAGTACATGCTTTTTGTAAATACCTTTCTATTGATCTGATAGCAATCCATATGTTAATTCCACTTTGCTAAATGGATGCCAGCCTCATGCTGGTGCTATGAATTATAGGAACACCCGAGCATGGAGGCAGACATCTGCATGTTCTGCAACCTTCCCTTCCTGCACTGCTCACAAACAACACCAGTTTTCCTTCACATCTCAGCGTGGTCAAAATCAGTCTAGAAAACAGCTTTATACTAAACTTCTGTGACAAGGAAGAACAATGCCATTAATCTTTTATGGCATGCCTTTCACATGCTATCTGTGCTTTAACAGTGAAAAGGTGGAGTGTTTGTTATTATTTCACTGTATTTAAAAAACGCTTTAACATGAAAATACAGCTGAAAAGTGTTGAAGGTTTAGTGTCACTTAGACGATTGCAATCACGTTATCAATAATAATCTGATTAAATTACTCACTAATTTCAACATGCTGCTAAATTGATACTGATCAGAGATATTCCTGGTAGCACAAAATAATTTTGGTCTTTGAATTGTGATTCTTACAGTTTAAAACTCATTTTCACATTCACTTTCTGACTATGCCCCAAAATCATCTAAAGGAATTAGGCAGCCCTCAATACGATCTTGTTATTGACATTTATGTTGATCGATGTTGGCTCTTACAGAATTGGAATCTACAGATCAATTCCCTTATTAGATTCGTTCTCAGTGCTGCCATGATCATTTTATCACAGAAGCTGCTGCTATCAAATGCTGCTTTATCACTTTATAATAGGATACACTGAAGCTTTCCTCTGGCATATAGTTGGAAATGAAAGCTGTCTGAGCTCTAAGAATTGTTTTTACAGATTTTCAAAATTATCCTTATTAACAGCATATGTCTAATTTTTAAAAGCTATTTAAAACTCAATTTACCTAACTAGTAAAAATTTTTCCCCATGAGAAAATACCAGTTCTCAGGGTGGTAAAAACATAAAATAAAATAAAGGTTAACACTGGACATTGCCCTGGATTTATTAATCACCTTCTTTCTGTTGCCTCTAAGAGTGAAGAGATGTTAGATAAAAATGAGTGTAAGAATGTAGGTATGATAGAAGAAACAACGTGGTTTCAGGAATGGCATTATGTGAACACAAACACATGTACGAGCACTCAAAAGCAGACAGAACAAAATTATACTCGAGGTTTGTTGCAGAGGTTTTTATCTGGTTTTGAAAATATGCAGGGCAATGGTATTTTTGTAAGAGTGGTGTTACAGCCCCTGTTGAGAGAGGAGTTCATCACATTAATTTAAATCTACAATAAAATAAATTAGCTTTTTTATTGCCAGGTTGAACTACGGGGCTATGATTGTTATGTATTGCTACAATCTAAGTCTTAATGGCATTTTAGCCCTGTGGTGGTCAAACAGAAACCATTTCAAACCTTCTAAAGGCTATTAAAACATGTGCAGATGTCTGGAAAATTAATACTATTATCTAACTCTAACCTTTTGCCTGTAGGAGGAAAAGGAGAGAGAAGGCTCGGGGAAGATGTTTTAGATCAATACATGGCAACAGAGGAGGGTGAACGCCGCTTCACATGGAAGTTCATTGGCTGTGAACAGGTGATTCAAGCGAGCAGATTCATCCTTATTTGGTTTGCACTGAAATCATTCATTTACTCAGAAAAAATAATTTAAGAGATATGAGCATCATTTTTACAGTCCTTCCTCACTGCTGTTTCTCAAGGTCCAGCAAGCTAGACACTGGAAAGGTTCATTCATTTAAATGACAGGAGCACGAATTTGTCAAGGTTAATGTTGAACAAGTCGTATTTTCCTTGCTACAAAATTATGCATTTGAAAGGTTTCACAATCCCTCCACCCTTTCTTATTCTTTTTTTTTTTTTTTTTCCTTTTTTTGGTGAAATTGTTGAAATGTCAGCTGGACTGAAAAGAGTGTAAAAGTAGTAGGAGGATTTAAGGAAATAACATTATTGTTAGTTTAAGGCTTTTACATACATATTTTCTCTCCAACACTAATGCATTGTTTTTGCCTCTGACAGAATAATTTCAAATAAGGAGAGCCTTTTTAAAGTGGTTTTCTTGGATGCCTGGATACCAGGTACTTATGGAAATGGAAAATAAATACCATCAGCCATTGCTCCTGGGCCAAACTGGGCTCTTGCGAGTACAGTGCCCTCTACGCACTGTGCAGGACCTGGACCAGCCCTGTGAGTGCCAAGCCCTGGCACACGATGGCATTAAAGAGAGTTCCTCTCCCACCCTGCTGCCAGAATGTCCCCGGAGGCAGCCTGCCCTGGGCTCGAAGCAGCCATGAACTTTACCATGGAAAGCTGAGAGCTGCAGACCCCTTCGGCAGCTGTACATGCTCGGAAGAAGTGGTGCCAACTTTTGATTAGGAATCTGTGACCTTGTGAATTGATCATTATTTTCCCGTAGATAAAAGCAGGGCTTAGGAGGTATTATATAGGAGTTTCAAAAAGGGTCAGCCCCTGGTTCAGCACCAAATAAGTAGCCAGATTTTTAGAAGAGCTCAGCAAAATGCCTGAACACTTGAAAGTCTGGGCCTGTGTACGCGAAGGACCTAAAGACCTAAATTAAAGGTTAATTCCATTTGTTATTCCCCCATGAACTGGTAAAGACTGGTAGCAAAGCTACCCATATGTCTAATTATTGTCAAGAACCTCCTAAGGACCATTTAATGGAATAAATTTAAGCAAGCCTCTAAAATACAATGCTAATGTCTGGTTCGTGTTCACACTCACATTATCTATAATCCATAAGTGTACCTAGACATATATGTATCTACAGAACAGGAGGAGGATGCAATGCTTATTTAGGGAAAAAAAGGGGGGGAGGGTTAAGAGTAAGTGAAAGGAAACTTAAACACATTAGATGAAGTATTTCTGCTTTTAAAATATGACTGACTATAAAAATTTTGAATCAAAACACTACAAAATGAAGTAATTCATCTCAGAAGGTGTATACCAGAAGAAGGAACGGAAAAGTGCTATCTGTTTGAGTTTTTAAAGCACTGATATTAATTCCAGATGTCATTACTTTGACACTCTGGTTTCCATACTTTTAACCCAGTAAGATGGAGTTTAATTCATAATGTTCAAGATGCCCTTGTAATGCACACAGGACACAGACAAATCACTGCTCCTCCCTGCATCCAGACATCTGTTAGTGACTAATGAAACACGGCTTGCTCACATCCAGGCAGAAATGAGCAGGAATGCAATCTAAAAATGCTAAAAATACAGTAAGACTCAAGTTTGTCAATATCACATTATTAAAGATTTAATGACGAAGGTAACTTTTCCTTTCAGCTTGCCCTTATCAAGAGATACCCAGATGGTAATACAAGAGTTAAGGCACTAATGGACTCTTCAGTTTCACTGAGCATCTACGTGCTGATTTTATCTTGCAATACAGTATTTCACATTCTCAGCGAAGTCAACAGAGACATAGTCAATAGTGTCACAGCCTCTGGATGAGGATCTGAATCTTACCAGTATCCAAACCATCATTAAAGAAGATAGGTCATTTGGGAAACAAAGGAGAGCATTAGTAAAATTCAATACTAAAAGATGGGGTTGGTTCAGTAGGTGTTTTATGATTCATTATGAATAACATTTCATTTTAATTACCAACCCTTTCTTCCATGCACAGTATACATAAAAGTACACAAAACATACAGAGTACATGCCAGGGAAATTATTTTTTTTCGTAACAGATGGCAACAGAAAATACTTATTGAGTAATTTTATGTGCTAAAAACCACTTAGCATGATGTTGGATTCATCTGATTGAATGTGTAATTTAAAATTACTAGCAAATTACACTGACCTGATATAATCTGAAATGCTTAAATGTTACTAAGCAAAGCACTTACTGGCACACCACTTTTGAAGTAAAGGAGCCATAGTTCCAGATTGATTCATGTCCTTAGACTCTGCCACTATGCTTCAACAGTAACAGAAACACAGTTATGAGTAAAGTACAATTTAAATGAAATTCTGCACGTACTAAGTGTAGTAAAATTAGAAATTAAATTAATCATTTACTTATTGTTATTTATTTCATACATGCATACTTCTGAGCAGTTGTCCTTCATTTAAGTTTCAAAGTCTTTTAGGAAAACAAACGACATACTTAGCTCCACTAGAGCAATAGGAGAAACATAACACGTCTGTAATAATAATGATTATGCTTTTATACTGCCTTAGAATTTCAATAGATTTCTACTTTGCCACAAGAAGAAGGCCTCAAAATCTTCGAATCATTTAATTTTATGCATTCTTTTGGTAATTCATTTGGGAGTTATGGAGTGTGAAATATGCACCATGATGAAACAACAATTATCTAGCACACCTGTTGTTTATCCACACTGTATTTAAGAAGGGCCTGCAGTGGCTACTATTTCAATCCGCTGTGCAATTCAAAATCAGGAAGCTTCAAGAAATGACCTGATGACACAAAATTACACGTCCATATGTAACACATGGCTTGTACTGCGCATATCATACACTGCAATAGCATTAGAACAAATACATGATAATTTCTGCTATCAGAATTTCAATGAGAAAGATTTTTCCATTTAGAAAGGAAACCAGAGTGAATGACTTTTGATTAAATACACCTAACATAACAAAAACGTTGTAAATTTAATCAAAACCTGAAATATATCATACAAAAAAAAAAAAAAAAAAAAAAAAAAAGATGCTGGTCATACAAAATTTAAAGGCATGAGTAACTCAAAGAGTTTTCACAAAGTTCTCAGTCTACAATAAGCATTCCTTGTAACCAGCCTCTATACTTATTCTTTGACGATTCATGCAACGATTTACACAGTACGTTGCCAATACAGTCAGCAAATAGCACAGGTTGAAACTGCATCCAGTGGGCTATTCTCTGTAAGTTAAGCATTGCTATAGGTTAAATGTAACCACAGAAAATTAAAAAAAAAAAAAAAAAAGTGTATCTTTTTCATGCTTAGTGTAAGTTTGAAGCACAGGGCAAGTTTGGAATATAGAAATACTGTTTTGTACTGTGGGACTCTTACCTTTTATCTTAGATGTCTTCTCTCACTGAATGTACACAATGATAGGAAAAGCTTTGAAATACGTTGTGGTACTTAATGACTGCTTACATACTCGCTCAGGGTTTCAAATGCCATATTGGATTCCTGCCATCATGTGTATCATCACTGATAGTAAAAATCCATGCATAAAATAAAGAGAAATCTACAGTTCACTCAGCATCAGTTGCATGTTTGTCTAAAAAAATAGGCAGCAAAATCTTACTTCTTTTGTTAAGGCCTGTCGCATCAGCACAGCCCCACTGTTTCCTTGACGTATGCTTACTCTGAAAGACCATCTCTGCTCTTCAGCACATGGTGAGCTTTAGTCATTATTTTCTTTTTGTTTAAGAGCACATCAGTGAAGAGTTTAGGTACTGAAATAAGGATTAACAGTCTGACAAGAAGGGAGGTCACCAAGACACAAATTACAGACGGGGCAGACCTATCAGCTAAGTTGATCTAACTCCCTGATAATAAAAATACCCTTCTCCACACAACACCTAGCTGTGCTTTGCTTGCTCTAGTTTTAAAAGCTGTGAAGGATAATACCCTCGCTCTCCTTTCATATATCATGCCGCAGTCTATAACTTTGTGTGTGTGTGTGTGTGTGTGATGTTCCTTTATCAGCCTGAATTAGATTTAGATCCAGCAAAGCATTTTGGCAAATGTTCTATTTTCAGAATGAGAGTTTTACAGTTTCCCTAGTTATAAAAGAGCACGACAGGTTTCCCTGGTGATACAGACTGGTATTTGTGAGGGACAAGAAAGGCCTCCTCAGCCATGTGGTTCAAGGGATCTCTCTCACAAAGCTTTTTGAAAGTCTGCACAACACAGCCATGATTTTCACACTGATCTTCCTGGTAATCCGTGATATAACAAAAAGGAATGGCACAAAGCTGCCTCAGGGGATGTTCAGACTGGACATGAGGAAACATTTCTCTGCCACGAAGGTGGGCAAACACTGGCACAGGCTTCCTAGTGGGGTGGTTGGTGCCCCAAGCCTGTCGGTGGTCAGGAGGCATTGGGATAATGCCCTCACTAATATGCTCGAGCTTTTGGTTATCCCTGAAGTGGTCAGCCAGTTGGACTCGAGGATCTTTGTAAGGTCCTTTTCAACTGAACTATTCGATAAGTTTGTTTCTGTCAGCTTACGTCCTTGCGACTAGAGATGACCTGTAGGGAGCCACTGTTGTGGATGACATCCAGTGATGTGAGATGCTCTCCCAAAAATCTGCTTATCTCAGAGCCTTTTTCTAGAGCTGTCAGGTTATCAAATGTCTAGCCTCATTCTTCCAAGCATTCTCCTATCACTGTTCCTTCAAAACTAGAGGTCATGCAGCTTAATTTAGGGAGGTTAGATGGACTTGCTTTGGAGGGTATTTTCTTTCCTTCTGTCATCACTGACTTTGGTCACCCATACATTTAACCAGTAGGCTCTCAGCCATACTTTATTCCTCTAACATTTCTTCAGCATGTATGTGAAGCTGTAAAAAGGGCAAGAAATATGGTTCCAATAATATATTCCGATATATGGAATATATTATTCCATGTTGGTGATTTAAGCTGAGATGAAATACAGAGCATTACGTATCACTGCAGAAGCTGTTATGCCTTATTTTTACTTTAATATTTTCTGAGAAAAAAAAGGCCATTTGCCAATCTGTTCGGGAGCTGGAGTTTCAGAAGATTTGCAAATACGAGCACCCTGACAATGTGATGGATACCAAGGAAGAGAAGTGAAGTAAGAAAATAAGCAGGTCAACCGCGGGAGTTTCCAAACTTCACACACAAATTTGCTGATCTCGGTCTCAAGTCTGCGTGCTCTCTGAAGAGCCCAGAGGCAGCAGGCAGGACGAGTGGCTGGCTTCTGTCAGACGGGAATTATGCTGCTGCTCAGCGTGTAACGATCCAGTTATTTAAATAGATTTGGACTGCTGACAAACTGTTTTCTAACAATGTGTGATGATCTTTAGCTTTAATTTCAAACCCTCCAATACTTTCTTTCCGAAATACTTAACCATTTCATATATCTAATTGCTGGAAGGTGATGCAACTTCACTTTTAACCTTCTGCATTCAGACATCATCGTGTCTAACGATGTCTGAACCAGAGGTCAGGCTCTGAGGCCAGACACTCCATCTCCTTTTGTCAGGTGTTAGGGCAATTAATTGCCCTTTTTCCTTCTCATATATAATAATGTCGTCAGTGTAATTTACCCCTTCCTGCTAAGTTGCACAACTGTTTCCATCCAAGTGCGTACAGTTACAGTCTATCTCATATGTCTCACAGTTGTCAGGTTATTACAAGAGCTAATGTCAATGCAGTTACAACAAAGTAGTTATTATTTGAATCTAAGGATTCAGCAGACTGTGCTATAGCACTCGAAACAAAATCTTAGACATGAAATTAAACAATGTGGATGGTCCGTGAGTAATAAATGAAGCTAATCTAGCCAGAGAAACACAATGAGAAAATGGATGCTTCAGGAGTTCTCCCTACCTTGTTCTGGAGTTGGTAAAGTAGCATTTTTATGATGGGAATAAAAAGGCAATGAAAATACAGTTTGGGATCAGAGATACTGTAAATCTTGTGATTAGTAGTATTATTTTATGCTTTCCCAACTATGAAAATTTTATTACTTATTTAATCAAGTAAATCAATTCAATAAATGTTGCTACTCTGCACTTTTTAACACCTTTCACTGTAAGTTCCCTGCCTGCTTTATAAACAGCAACCTCCTGGATGAAAAGTGAAAACAAGAATTTTATCCACGAGAAGAATTTATCTAACAAACATTTTCCTTTTATGTAAACAGAGATACTATACATAAACGACTGCAATATCTATCAGAAGGCAAACCCCGACCCCTTTTACCTCTCAAAAACTCTATAAATGTCATCCTTGTTGCAAAGGAAAAACACTCATTTCTAGAATCAGGTTTGATGGCAATCATTATATTGTCAAGTATGAGTAGAACAAGAGGGCTAACTAGAAAAAAAAGGCCCGAGACAGATCTGTCTCAAGAGTGAGTAGTCTATACCCGATAAAGTCAAACAACTTTATGAGACGACAGAGAAAAAGTATAAAAGTCTATAATTTGGTTATTTTAATAGTTTTACATTTCTCTGAACAAAACACTGTACCATTTATTAAAAACGAATAAGTAAAGGAAAGACAGAAATTAAGTGATATTAACATTTACATTTAAACCTATTTCATATATGCTATACATGACCATGGGCAAATCAAAAGTGGTAAGTTTAATCTAAGGCTGCTTCTTTTTCCTACCCTTACCCTTTTTTCTTACCTTTTTCTCAACGGTTTTCCTACCCTTACCCTTCTTCTTATCCTTACCCTCTATTTAGATTTATCTCATCCCTTCATCAATCTTCTGAGCATCACCTGCACAAATTTACCTCTTTGCTTCCAACCAGTTCCACTCTACCCTATTTTAAACCTTTGTCTGTCATTCCCAACTATATCTCCCACTGCCAGATGAAATACAAAGTACCTCACCATAATGGAGTTCCTGTTTTTCCTTCCCAAACCTTTTTTGCCATGAATTTCATCTCTTTTTAGCAACCATATCAACTGAGGAAAATGAAGGCTGTCTTGGCAGAAGCCACTCCTCTGTGATAGTTTCTAACTAAAGCTATTCCTCTTCTTCAGATGGTGCTGAGACAGAAGCACTTTTCCAAAGCTTCTAAATTTTCAGAAAGCCATTTCAGAGAGATTTATTGGATAATATAAAACAAAAATAAAAACAAACAAAAAACCCACAGGTTATCAGATTCTTCCTTATTTACCTACCCTAATAACCCTAATACTGGCTTTGTAAATCACACTATTCAGTTAGAAAGAATGTCCCTAGAAAGACAGGGTAGCTCTTAAAATCATCCACAAAAGAAGTAGTGAAAAAAAAAAAGCTTGAGTTATCTCTTTCTCCTCCTTATATTTTGCATCAGAGCCTGTGTTATTTAATCTTTTCTTGACAGGAATGAGATGTCCTCTGTATCACCGTCACTACAAGCAGTAAGTACACCAGAATTTCTAGCAGCAAAGAACTTATATGGCAATCTACTTAATCACATGCCTCAAGAAAACACATGTATTTCTTTTAAAATATTATTAGGCCCTTCAATTTCATGAGTACTTACTTTTCTTGTAAATGCATGAGAGTGTAATACTTTCAATAATAGTTTTATAGTGAAGGATTCCAGAAGCAGTCATGAAAACCTTCACTACATGATTTTGTTTTTAAATTGGAAGCAATCAGTTTTGCTTCTGATCTATGTGAGAAGCACGATGAAAAACAACGCAGTGCAATCAGTACTGTACACAGGCTACTATTCTGCAGTCAAGTTCAAGACATTTAAATCAATTTGTTTACTGGGAAAAAAAGTGAATGAACTGATTTCTAAGAAGACACAAATTGTGTAAAATTTGCTTAAAATCAAATAACAAAGAAACTTAGGGTAATGGTGAAATCTATTTCACCTTATTTAAGAAATCTATATTTCTGTTGAAATCTGAGATACTCAGAATGTTTATGATTTAAAAATAAGCTTAGTCTTTCATACAAGAGTTTTCTAGTGCCAATCACAGAATGAATTGATGGTAATATAGAACCAAATCACAGAAGATATGCAGACAAAGTAACTAATATTACTTATGTTTAGCTTAGACCCTGTTCTGCAGCATTATTGAAAATTTCTAATTGTACTGAGTATAAATACTTGTAGGATGAGATCAAAATGTAAATAAAATTAAACTTCGCTGTACCAGACAGTACGGGAAAGGTAAAAGTAACACCACCACCACCCCCCAACAGTATTTGTCCGTTCACTTTGATCAGGGCTGTGAATTAACAGAAATGTCCTTAACCACACAGTTAGTACTCTACTGGAGAGCGAGAGATTTAAACAAATATTTAGTTCTTGCTCTAAACCTGCTGTTTATGCATTTCCAAAAAAGACATAATCCAAACTTTTCTTCCATTTTTGTTTCAGGCACACAACAATATTTGCTTAATTTCAGCCCTGAGGAAACAGTCTTCTTTAGATTTTACATCCCAGTCTACAAGATCACAGATGACACACCACTAATTCGAGTCTGGAGTAAAATTGGAGAAAAAAATAGATTTCTGGAAACTCGCTAATTGACTTTGTGTGTGTGTGTGTGTGTGTGTGTAAAAGTGACATATGAAGTGTTTTAACAGAAGTTCATTTTCTCCTGTACACTGCAACTTGTTCGCTGCCTTTTTTGTTTTTTTTTTTTTGTTTTCCCCTGAGCGGGGTTAAAATCTGTTGATAGTGTAGGGACATAACAGCACATTTTGTCATCTGTGCAACATGGACCTTAAGAATGATCTTAATTCTCTTTCTTCTTTGGCAAAAAAGACAAAGCAGTGAAACAAGGGCAGGGGTGAGGGGTGTGGAGGGAATCTACACACATTACCTGCCTGCCAAACTGTGCAGGGACAACAATATAAAACAGTTTGAAGCCCTCTCTAAAACCTACATCATTTAGTCCTTTCTTCTACTTGGTGCAGGTTCATCTCTTTCAACTTCTTTTGCAGCAGTGACACGATCCAGTTTCAAGGAACTGAAGTCAAACCATCGATCCCACTTTTCAGATGTTATCTTACACTTCTGTAACACTCTCAAAATAACCTGGCCTTATTGTTGCCACATAACTAGGCAGTAAGGAATGTGCAATGTCTGACTTCTGTGCAACCTAACCCAATACTAACACAGGCTAGAGTTAGGCACTTTGGAAACGGAACAAAAGAAGAAAATGGGAAGAAGGAGCAGGTGATGGAACTGTCAAAATCAGAAGTGAGCAATAAACGTGCATGCTGCAGTGGATGCATTAAAGACTGAATAAATAAAGATGTAACAGTTTTACACAGCAACCATGAGTCTATGAAGGATGAACAAACAGGCAAGAAAGCGGGGGGCAGGAGAAAAGAAAACAAAAGAATGAGGGTCCTGACCTAGCAATACCCAAATCAACACAAAATGAGGAATATGAGGACAATGCAAGAACACAGATCCCTGTGATGGTGACCTAGCACCACTCTGCCTGTGCTTTAGTTTCACAGCTATTCGCTCTCACTGTGGGGATTCCTTGCCCTTAAGCACCAGTTGGTGAGCAGACCAATGTTTCCTCAATAAAGAACCCAAAATGATGTGAGTTAGCAGCTGTCAGGTGTTGAGCGATAGTGCAAAGGCTAAATTTTACTTCAAGATATACTTGCACAGCATCAGGCAATTTTAGTAAGACACACATTTAATATCATTTAACTAGGTGAGATACCCAAATTTCTCCCCTTAAGTTTATGATATTTTTTTCTCTAATAATAATAACATGCATTGCCAAAGCCAGACTTTGCCCCGTTGTTTGAAGCTTGCAAAATCTAGTTAGTCTTCATTTACTGTTCTTCTAGCTCGTGGTCAGATTTGTTGGAAGTTCTGCAAAGCAATTCTACTTCTACAAAAGGATGTCAAAAAGATGGATTAATTCATAATAATGGACTTTGCCAAATCGAAAGGGATACTGAAACATCTCTTATTATTCCAGAATGGCAAAGGAGTGGGAGATGGGTCAATTGGTTCCTCAGCTATATCCTCCCATGAAAGGTTAAAAAAAATATCTCTGTAAGCTTGTGAAGATGTACTTAAGTCCTCGTAACACATATGGCAGGAGTTAAATAAATGGGCTGTCTTCTTGCAGGAAATTACACTGTTCACCATCAAGCAGAATGTTAAGGAATCTGAGTTTCTCTCCTGCAGAGGGATAATGAACCCATATAATTCCATTTATCATAGTGAAGAAGCACTGAAAAAGAAAGTCACTCCACAGGTATACTCCTTTTTCCACATTTGCACATAATATGTAATCATAACTCATTGGTGTACACTTTCAGTTTCAGTGGTATTAGATTATAGATAACTGACATTCTTCTGATATATTAAATCTACCAACTGTCATTTCCTGCTTATTGACATAACCTTAAGAAAAAGAGAAGAAGAGGAGAATTTTATAATTGTGAGAAATATAATGCTTATGGCTTTCCTTCTGCAAAGGCCATTTCCTACCTGAAGGAGGAGGTCAGAAGCTGGTTTGACTCTCTGCTGGAAAAGCACACTTAGCGTTCGATTCTGTTGTTCCAAATCAAAAACTCTCGTTTTCAGCTTTATACATTCTTCCCTCAGATCCTGCAGCACAAGGGAAAACAGGAAGATTAGAAAGCAGGTAACAGAAGCAATTTTAAAATCTCTATGTAATGTCAGACTCTAAGAAGGAATTTAGAATTTAGAATAGTGCAGTCGGAAGAGACCTACAAAGATCATCAAAACCAACTGCCTGACCACTTCAGGGATAAAGAAATTAGAGCATGTTATTGAGGGCATTATCAAAATGCCTCTTGAACACTGACAGGCATGGAGCATCAACTTGTATATATATGAACAACATAGACAGCTTTTAAAATAATACAGATCAGAAAAATTTGCTACTTCATTTTCTCTGGTTATTTGATCATCACATGATAACATCAAAAAAATCTTGTAATGAAAAATGACAGTTACATGCTACATCCTTTAGGAGTTTCTGTTAGTATAAAAAGTGACTGCTAGCAACGTGTTTCATTTTGCATCCTGCTCAAAGCAGAAAACAGCAATTAAGATATGAATATTGTAATAAGCATACGCTAAGGAAAAAGCTTCAGCCACACCATAGCAAAAAGAAGTTCAAAGAGGCACTGTGCCTTCAAGGTACTCTTCTGAAGTCGCATCCCTTCCCTGCTTTTTCTGGAATAACCAAGTCAGCAATGCTGGCTGCATGTTGTGCATGGTCTGTATCTTCCCCACTGTAACTAGTCACCATAGAGGAGGCCAGGCCTTAGATGTCAATTCACCAGACACACTTGTGAACGTGATCCTGCCTGCCATTTCCAATATGAGGTACCAAAAAGCCTTTAGATAGGCCATTAGAGCAGCGGTAATGCATAAAGACCATTAGAAGCAGAGGCAGAGTGTGAAACCTCTGCATCGTAAGGCACAGGATGTAACTGCCACAACTGAAAGATGCAAGTCTTTTAGCCAAGGCTATGGTGGGTTCATCACGAACAAGCCATTAGTGGCTTCCCTATACAGCAAATTATCTATCCATCTATCTATCTATCTATCTATCTATCTATCTATCTATCTAATTTCTAATGTCAATACAAGACCTGCTTTTCCTGGCCACATGGAGGAGTAAAGGATTCTATCAGAAAGAGGATTTTGATTTTGGAAAGAGCTGAATCGGACACTCCACCTTCCCCCATAATTTCTGAAGCTGTCTACTTTGAGGTATGGGAGCTTCTTAAATTAAGAAGAGCTGTTTGCTAATAAAGATCACATATAAAAGTAATAAGCTGCAGCCATGTCTAGTTTTATTAAAAAAATAAATAAATAATGACCCCCCCCCCCCGACATCTTGCCTTATGCTTTTAAATTTAGGCCAGTTGCTGCCCTGTGGTATTGCCTAACTGATTTTACTTCCCACCATATGAAGGTGGAGAAACAGGCCTCTGGATCCCCATATGCTGTCCTGTCAATACCATTATCAACATAATGACCTACCCTCATGAGAAAACAACACAGAGGAGGAAACTGCAGTCAGATGTAGCCTAAATTCTTGCCTACAGTAGCTCTTGTCTCCACTGCAGCCAGCACTGAGGTTATAAGAGGTGAATACCCAATAAAGTAAGCTCATCTTGAGACTTTCAGAAAATTGTAAACATCTTTTTATGCATATAGTATGCATCAGATTTTATGATGCTACTGGATGAATGCAGTTATTTTCTCTTGATAGGTTCTCAGCTTAATATTTGTTTTAAGTGGCCATCAGGCTGTAAGTAAAATTGTTAGAGCCTTTTAACATAACCCCCCCAAAATCTTGAATTTGATGTTATATAAAAAATCTAAAGCTTTGATTTCTGACAGTGAGACCTATTTTATCTCTGGTCTCACAGAAAGCAATTACTAATAGGAAAGTGCAAGCATCAAGATTCATCATTATCTGCCTTCCACAAATAATCAGAGAATTTAAAACAAAGCCTTGGTTGTTACAACATTATTTAACATTTCAACACTACTAAGTGTACTGAAAGGGAAAAATGATTCACAGAAACTGACACTGTAGAAAGAAATTAAATCTTAGCAATGACTCTGCTCAAAACTTTCTTATCGTACAGTCCTAAAACCATAAGATTTATGTTCGAAACTTTAGACTTCCTGTAAAAAGTGAAATATAAGATAGTAGATTACCCACCCAGATGCTATAAACTGTGCCAATGGCAATGCCACTTATAGTACAGAGAAGAAATGAAGCACATTAAGGTAGCAGTATTCTGGTAAAATAAAATCTCAGTTTAGAAAGTTGAAGTCTTAAAATTACCAATTAATAAAACTATCAAATGTCTGAAACAACTCTTTCCCCTCCTGAGCGCAAAACGACCAGCTATTAAGATCACAATCTCCCAAATATGTAAGGTATTCCTACGGTCTCACTATAGCAATAACTGAGCATCTCTCTATTCTTGCTTTTTCTCTGCAGTATGAGTCCCACTCTTCTCCAAAATGGGATTCAGTGCCCATTTCTAGAGGTTCCAGAAATGTGCTGCTCTTCCTCTGAATGTGCTTCTTCTGTTTGAATAATCCAGTTCGTTTTATTTCACTGATGAAAAAGGAGAAATGACTTTCCTACAAAACCCTGAAAAAACAATATTCCCTCAATATACTAATGAAGAAGGTAATATGCAAAAAGCAAATACGTAGATCAGAAGATAATTTAATTAAGTGGTATAGCTCAAATTTCAAACTGCTGATCTAGGTTTTACATGAAGAAAATAAAATAAAATATACAGTCCCCAGCACTTTTACCATCTCATGTGATATGAGGAGTCCTTGGATAGAAGGAGAAAGAATAGATGCTTCCAGTAAGTATCAGAGCACACACGTTTGTCTCAAATCATTTTTTTTTGACTTTTTAAATTTCCCAGAGGTAAAATTTTCTATTAGTTAGTGGTGGAAAATCCATATAATTTTGCCATATAGAATTGTGAATTTTTGTTGTTTGGCTAATTCAGCACAAACCTCAATTTAATATAGTTTTTTTCCACAATCCACAGTAAAAAAAAGAAAAAGCCTCCCACATTAGAGAAATTCTATATGTATTGTAACAACCAACCAACTTGAAACGTGCACATTTAAGACTGTAATTCCATTTCAAGGTTTCAGTGACATTGATAAATCACTCAGGCTTTGCTCACTCAATTTGTGTCACCAGAATCTCTCGGTGGAATCACAGTCCTTCCACATACTGGTGAGTACACAGTGCTTTATTCGTTACATTACAGCATGTACTTAATTTAAACAAAAATTAGTCCTTGAGGGACAATTTCAAACTCACAGCAAAGCCTACGCAGTGTGCGTTACTGTACAAAATCACTCCTCTCCATTTTCTGAAAGCTCCCGGCTTTTCTTCATGTCTCACTATGCCCCAGAGGTGTGTTATCTCACTGTGGCATGACTGGCTCTGTCTTACTGCTTAGCTGCACTACCCTAGATTTATCTGTTTACTGGTTACTATTTGGATTCAGATATCCACCTATTTGGGACTGGTGTGAGGAGCCCAGGTTCCTCTTTATTGCATGCTATTGTGTTCCTGTCTTTTCTTATAAAAGGACTTGTATGAATGGTGTCAGGAGAACTCTAACAGTTAAATATTCATTAGCATTTAGAAAAGTACCCTCTTTTCTCTTTCTATGGATATTAAATTAGCTGTTATTACTCAGTAATAGGTAAGCAGCTGTTACTTCCCATCAATACTAAGTAAATCACTTTATTAAAATGTATTCAGATCTGTTTTTATTGTATCCATATGAATTCGCTGGTTCCTATGGGCTTGGGAGGATTCATTACTGAGAAAGTACATAGTCATCAAAATGTCTGACACCTTTGAAACGGGATTCAGGAAACTCCTCTATTCACTGGAAAACAACCACGTTATTCCCAAAGTAGAGATGAATACACTGAGATTAACCCTCTGGTAAATATTTAATCACAAATGGTTTTATATTACAATATGTGGATCCGTTTTTTTTTGTGTTAATACACAAGAAAATGCCTCCATCTTCATTTAAGCTGTACTGAAATGCAGGTTTGGGATTTTTAAAAAATAGCTGATGTTTCTAAAAGGTGTTACAGCAATAGCTCTGTAGGCTGCAGTCCTCTGACGATATGCAGCCCATACAGTATATGTGTATATGGAGAATAGGGAGTATAGGCAGAGTAATACAAGGCAGACAGCAGCCGTGCAAACTTGCCCATATGTTGTGGTTCATGAAGATCACTTCCAAGTTACAATACTTCCAAGAGCTGTAAGGAAATATCCCTCTTCTAGAGCAAAAGGCTTTGTCATGCTTCAGTAAGTCATGGGATGAAATAATGATACATGAATCCCCAACCTGTGGAAACAGCTGTTTTGTGGCCACAGTTCTTGGGGGAAGAGATTTAGGGAATATTCTTACTTCTGGATTTCTGATTCCAGGAACACGTGGCCCAAACTGGCAATGGCACCCTCCAGAGTCTTGCATCACTCACCTACACATCACCTCTGCCCATCTCTGCCTCCACAGCAGGGTAGCCAAAAGCAGACTTACTGGGGGCAGAACATCTGCCTGAACATCTCCTAATCCCGTCCAGAAGGTCATAAAGTTGATTCGCAAAAAAATTGGTCCAACAAGGTGCCGAGCAGGGTCTCCATCCTTTTTCCTGCTGTCCAGATGAACAAATGCACTACTCTGCACATACTTAGTATTCACTGATGTGCAGATGTTTAGGGCTGTAGCTGTTTGTCTCTCCTGCTGCCAGGGCATGCTCCCTTCTGTTAATTTAGTTGGCGAAGCTGAAGGTCATCACGTTCATGCCAAAGCAGTGCAGCAGTCACCCTGAAGCTACACCTATGCCCAGCCTCCTACCACCTCAGTCCTGAGCTGCATCCTGACCCCTGCCTCGGCTTTCCTTGAATGCCTGCCCCAAACAACGAACCTAACAGAGGCTTTGGAGCCTCTCCCCTAAAACTATTCCTATATGTTGTTATATTTGCATCTGCAAAGGTTTTGGGTGCATGGAGGAGGTTTTTGATTATCTTGGTGTTTCTTGCTGCATTTTAAGAACATTATTTCTTGTCCTGTCATTCAGTGTAGACAAAACAGTTTATATTCTTCCTTGCACTATCTGCACTAAAAGACTGTATTTATGTTCCTTTCAGACTTGTCTTTTTAAAGCTAAATGATCCAAAACATTTTAATAATTGCACATTCATCAAGTGTTCTAGATCACGCAAAGGATCATTTCATGAATACTGCAGTGTTTATCGCTTATTATAAATCTTTATATCTTGGGTTTGTTTATTTTTTGTTCTTTTTCCCCTAAGACAATGACATCATGGAATTGTGTTCAACTTAAAGACCACATCTTTGTATAATTGTTTGTCCTACCAGTTAATCCCTGCTCTCTCTGGGCAGCTGATTATTTCTGCTTATATGTAATTACCTTGCTTTTCTCTCTATTGAATTCCGTCTTACTTTTTTTCCCAGAACACTGTTTCATTTTGCCAAGATCTTTTTTTTAATTTTACTTGTCCAACTAGGTTCTATTTGAAACTACCACACTTCATATTCAAGTTTGGAGTGTGAATGGAAACTTCAGACATGACTTGATCCAGAGCGGACCTTTACAGTATCTGCAGTGAATGTTTTCATTTTGACAGGTTTGCACAACCCCACAAGAATTTTGTTTATACAGTGCTTCCCTTGCTTATCCAGAATAATGGAGCATGAGGCCATCAAAAGACAAAATACACAATCTCTATTGCCGGTCCCCAGCCCACAAGCAGAGTAGCCAAATTGCCATTCTAGACTCAGTGCCCTCTCTTTTACCCAGGGAAGCACAAGCTGACACCAGGAAGTCTTTCCTTTCCCTGAACATGAGTGGAAGTGCCAACTACTGACTTGTACTGTTATTTTTTTGTATTTTATTTCACACAGGAACAGGCTGTGGGAGAGCCAGAGCTAATTATGGATAAGGAATGGAGAAGTCACCATCTGGGGATGATTTTCAGACACTGTTTCGGCGTAGGTAAACAGTAAGAACTGGACATGGCTCCTATTTGATTGGGCCTTGAAGATGTACAGTTTCATGGACTTTTATTGACCTGTATTTCAGAAAGCCCTTGAATTTGGGCCAGACATGTTGCAGCATTGGTAATTAAGTGTGCGAAAACTATTTAAAAAAAAGTACCCTATATAACAATATGTATATCTTAAATGAATGAACTTCTGTAAGCTTTAAGTTACACCGAAATACAACTTACCTTTTGAGTAAGTAAAGCCTGAACAACCTGATTAGCTACCTGAAAGAAATAGATAATATAGTTTAAGTACATGATCATATATGTTTTTGCATAACATTACCTTCTTCTGTGGCTTTATACTCCATTTTCCATCAAAAACCACCATGAAAACTACTAGTTTCATTATTTACTAGCATTTTCATCAGGTTATACTAGAAAGAATATATGAAATGCCAGTCATTACTTCTGTGCTAGTCTTTATAAACAAACATCTATCAATTTTAGTGTGACATGATGGACATTTCCTTAACTTCTGTCATCCTTTCTTTAAACTAGATTAAAACTTCACAGGTTTATATGCAGCTGTTGTGCATCAGCATGGATTGACTTGCATTCACTAGAGCTGATTTTTACCAGCTGAGGAGTCCTGAATGTTTTCATGAAGTTTAATTGCTTCTTGATTCAATATTGACAAAATGGTACATCTATCATGACAAGCAGAAACCATAAAGAGCCACAGAAAATTAAAGTACCTACTGTCATCAAAATGTGGTTGGAAGGCATTCACACCACACAGTATAATTGACTTGAATGACATTACACACCATTGATTAGTGGAACTATATATTCAATGGGGAATTGTTGAAGTTATTTATATTATACACCCTTTCTAATTTATATTTACCAGCAGGCATGGGGGGAAGAAGGAGGAATGGAAAGAAGGGCCGAGGTAAGATTTTCTGTTGATGATGTCTAACTTGCAAGTTACATTTTCAGTGTAATATAAGAGTTGAAGCTAATTCATTTCTGCAAAAGATTCAGTGCCATTTGATCTAAAAGGCACCTTTGATTCGTACTCTCGCAAAATTGCCTAGTATCAGTCTTTTCCTCCGAGCTGGTCCCTAAGTTAAGGCAGCCTGTGGAACAATGGTCACATAAAATTGCTCTATACATGATTTAACAGAAGACAGACTAATATTAGAACAGTAATAAGCAACAGAAGTAAATATGTTGCAGTTTTGAAAAACCATGTGCCTTGCCCTATGGGCTTTCACAATCTACATCCAACAGCGTTCCTTCTGGCATATTCTTCCAACGTCTGTTTGCTCTACCTGAAAATTGAACAAGCCATATCTAATACATTATTTCTTTACTTTCTGACATGGAGTTACTTTACCAAGAACTAAAAGGTTCTTAGAAGTGTATACAAATCTCTTGCAACAGAATTGCCTACGAAATTACACCTATACCTTTATATATTGAGTGTAAATGACATAATCCGCCAAATTAGAAAAAAAAAATAATTTTCCAGTGCATATGGGACAAATTTTCTAACTCTGAGTGTATGAAGTTAGGTATCTAAATGGACGTACTTGCCTATGATCCATAGCTCCCCTAGATCTCAGTAAGAAAGATATGGAGCTAGTTTCTTAACAAAATTAGGCTATTTCATTCTTGTATCTAGCAAGTTGGCAAAATGTGTTGCTATTACTATTCAAAGATTTTTAGGTCTGTATGCTTGGTGGGAACAGTGGTGGGAAGCCTCCAGTGAAATGTTCTGCAGCAACTACAGTTAATTTAGCAGTCTGTAAGTGGAATCGTGTCCAAACTGTTGCATTTCAAATGAGGTTGTCATTCTAGTCCTACAACAGGGTTAGTGTCCAGATGGAAATAAACTTCTAAGCTATAAGGTATTTTTACTTACAGGTATCAAGAGACACCATGGATATGAACAACGTAAGCCAGCACTACAAGGCGGATAGTCACAACTACCAAACTGAGACCACTGAAGGCAGAGGGACTGGTACCTGAGAATACGTGAAATTCCCACTGATATGAGACAGAACTGTGCCTCAATCCCTGCAGGCAAGAGAATGTAAAATGACTTGACCTGTGAGTCATGAAGTTAACAGGGCAAACACAAGGCATAGAACCAACGTGGCTGGTTCCTCAGTCTGCTGTTACGCAGCATATGACACTGCGTGCCTTCACACTGCCTGCCTTTCCTTTTGGCTTAATCGCCAAGATTTTTTGGTGAGATTTCTTTTTGTGGACTGCAATAAAAGAGATAAAGGATCAAACTCCACTTTTTCCTTACACAATTATGTTTACATATACATATTATAAAGTGGTCTTAATAGAAAAGGTATAAAAGAATGAATCAGAGAAAGGAGACCCTAGTGTAACATATATTACATCTTTTACAAGTACTCAGATTTTACAGGGCTGCCTTTAATGGATTTTTACATACGCACACAGACATTTCAACTGTACTAAAATGAAAGGTGTTATATTTTATTCAAACTTCAGAATGAGTTTTTACAATGACTTTGTATTTTTTATTAGCTAAATGGATACATATTCAATAATGTTACAGTTTAATTCTTAAAACATCAGCAAACATATTATCTAAGCTAAGTTACACAATTTCCTGCTTATAAGTATAGTGAAGCTTGACAGAAATCTCAGCTGGCACTGTAAAGTGAATAAACATGACATTACCACTTGCCAATAAACTGAGAGCTGAATTCTAGGATAGGAAACCAGGATTAGGCATGCTAACCTCAAACACTGAAGATATAGGAAGACAATCCTGGTTTTAGCATTAAATTCTTCAGAGATGGAAAGATACGTATATGTGGTATTTGTGAAATTAAATGAGCTCTTTTAAGTATTAAGTACTGGGATGATAACACTTTCTTCCAGATGTTTCTTCTAAAGTTGTTTATATATACATCCCAATATGAACAATTACTTTAAAAATCAGCGAGTATTTATTTAAATTCATGAAGGACTCTTTTTTTTCCCCACAAAAATATTCATGCAATACATTTTATTTTCCTGAGATCTCCAGTAAGAATCCTTTTTTTGGAAAGGGCTTTTTCACATGCAATACATCCTCAGAAGACTCTAGATGGAAGTGAAGGTTCTCACATGGACTGGGTTATTCACTAATTACTTTTATATCTGATCTCTATATTGGTATTGTAATGAAGCAGAATTTCCTGGGGAGCCCCCTAAGGGGATGTGCTCAGGTGGGTGCTAACTCAGGAATCCTGCAGAACTTATGATTATTAAAAAAAGATTTCGCTGCCTAAGCCAACGGTAACAACTTCTTCACCTCAGTGCTCAGAAAGGAGTAGGTCCAAGTCTGTGCCAGGTAAAACAACACTGGCTGCAGTGTCCCTGCCAAAGCACCATGCGAGCTCAAAGGGGAAGGAGGAGAAAAAAAGTGATACCAAACAATGGGAAAGGACAAGAAAGGGCATTGCACACACACAAAAAGATAAGCAAACAAAACAAAAAAGTAGGGAAGCACAAAACCACAGGTGACAAGAAGCACGCTCTCCTGAAAAAGTTGACACAGTGGGAGAAGATGGATACAGCTGTGATAATATCGAAGAACTGTAAACAACCAGCCTAATGTTGAAAATAATAAAGTTCAGAGCATAGTTTGATATAATTATTCATTCTTCGAACTGCAACAGCATGTAAAAAATACAGCCTTGGATCAGAAATCCATCATGTTACTGCAAACACAGAATAAATACATATCATCTGTCCTTGTAGTGTGCCTGCAGTGTTTTTTCTGGGAGGGACAGTTATGGTGCTTTACACATCTCCAAAATGTAGACAGATTTTGTCCAAGACAATCTAAAAAATAATTTTAAGCTCTGTAATTTAAACTAAAGTAAATAACTATGTGGTAATTTCATCAGGCCAATGTGCTAATTTCACTCAGGCCAACGCAGACCAAGGCTCTGCAGCTGGCCCACAGCCACAGAAGAGACAGCACGCAGCCTGGTGGGAAAGTGCATCTGCAAATATACTACACTGGTGAAAGCGTGCATGTGCTGATGAAAGTCAACCTAAATTGGAAGCTTGTTGTACCACAGTTATATTGATCATGACAGTAAAATTTCAGCAAATGCTGATTGAAAATTTAAAAAGCTGGTATGAATGCATGAATTGTTATCTGCTATGTGTGGTTTAGACACTCGGTGTACTCTTTTTTCAAAGGTAGAGCTAAGAAGCCAGAGTAGGTTTTATGGTGTTTTTTTTTTTTTGGTTGCATCTAAGCTAATTACTTTCACTACTATGCATTCCCATTGTAGAATGAGCAAATGATTTTCACTAAGTAACACTTTAAGCTACTAAAAGTCTCAAAATTATTTTAAGCTCTTGCACGTCTTGAAGAGCATTATTTCAGGAAAATGAGAGGAATAAGTAAACACCAATAAACATCTCATCATACAGAGAAAGCTGTAAGCAATAGGAGAGACACTGCCCAAAATCTTGTATGTCCTAAGGCACACATTTCTGGAATGGTAAGCATTGATGGAGTGCTCAGGCAATAACTGATGGGTGAATTAGATAGCTGTAAATGGGAAGTCTGATCAGAAGATGAGGCATGCAGTAGAAGTCAGCCAACAGACAGGAAAAAAAAAAAAAACAAAAACAAAAAACAAAACAAAACAACAACAACAACAAGCAAACAACAACAACAAAAACAAACAAAACCAAAACAAAACCAAACCAAAACAAAACAAAACACAAAACTGGCATAAAGACCTGGGTATGTAAACACAAGGGGGAGCAGAGAGACAATTCCTATTACATAGGAAAGCTGGGGGGGTTCTGACAGAAGCATTGCCACCTGTGTTCCACACTACAGAAAAACAAGAGCACACAAAACCAAACAGGTAAATGATAATTTTCTCCTCTTAGGATAATTTACTGAGAGAAGGCATCCCTGCAAAAGGACATCTGTCTGACAATTTAATTCCAGAATAACAACATCTTTGGTGGCAAAGCCAGTACAGCAGTCAAGTTCCAAATATTGGTCACGGAGATACCAACTTTTTGGTGAAGACAAACAACAACAATTTACAGCAGAGGTCATGGAGTATTTATGACTGACAGACACATGTTCTTGGAATTACATAGACTGAGGTAGTACCAGAAAATTGCAGAACAATGTCAACCTTGTATGAGAGGAGAAATTTGTTTCTATTCATTTCATTGCAGTACCAGGTAAGAACACCTCTTTTTAGCTACCTTACCTCATCAAGACATCTTTCATACTGTTCTCTCTGATTTTCGTTTTCCAGAGCCAGTGCTGAATTCTCTGCCTACAATAAAATACAATAAACAAATAAATATGTATATTAGTCAATGGGTATCTTGAATTACAGGCCAATTCATAAATTTTCTTAAGGTGAGTGCTTTGTGTTCTTCTTCAAGATCCAAAATAAAAAGCACCATACAATTTGTTTGAGTAAAAATAGTTTCTGAAATTATTCACACCATGCATTACAATTTAGAACAAAATACCAGCAGAAGTATGTCTACAGTCTCATCTTGCCATGTGCAACAGAGTCTGCAATTAAACATTATAAAAGATCTTCATATATCTTTCTTTCTCCCTTTTTTACTCTTAGAGTGAACTTGCTGTCTGAGGAAGCCACTTGGAAGCGAACAGAAGCAGCTACTATCAAAAGGTAATGATGGGCAATCTTATGTAAACATTTACTCATGGCAGCTTTTCATAAGCCAGGTTTCTGCACCGAGTAACTCCAGATGCACTGACATGTAATAGATAATTGGTAAATTACATCCTTTAGCAAAACCAGAGAAATGTATTAATCTTTACCTTAAAAAAGCTACCAGCACTTTAAGAATACAAGTGGTATTTTAGTACCTCTAAATGCAATCTTAAAGTCAGAATTTTTTTCTCTAGTGTATGTCAGTTTAAATATGATAAAGTTTTCTGTACAGTAGTGCCTTTTATCTATCTTTAATTTCCATTACACTCATATTTTTGCATAGTGCAAACTTCAGAATGGCAGAATCTGGTACATAAATTAAAGGAAATCAATGCATTTTTCTATATATTATGACTTGGACTTTAGGAATACTGTCAGTGTTAGAAAAGGAAAATCTCTTAAGTGAGATGTATACAGCTGCATCAGAACAAGTTTCAACTAGTTTTCTTTTAAAGACTGAGAAACTAAAACAATATATAAAAAGCTGTGAGTTAAAGCAGGCTCCAGAAAGCTCTTTGCCTCCCGTGTATAACTTCTCATCACGTAACCATAACACCACAATCACTGCATTCAGATAATTACAACTATTATACAATTTACATTACTCGCTTCACTTTAACTGTTCTGTCAATCTGTAAAAGTTTAACAAGTGCTGTTTCAGAAGAGTCATGGTTATATAATACAACACTCATAAATATGGTTAATGCATAATATTAGGAGAAAAATTAATGCAATGTACTGCATGGAAAGAGTCTACAGAAAGATGCACAGTTATCACTTCTGTGTTAAGAAAGGTCAATGATTCAGCAAAATGAAAAGCCCTAAGTCCAATAAATTGATTTGTGGTCACTGTGGTCACAGTCCAAGCTAGCAAAGGTGGTAAAATGCTCAGCGTAATATTTTCACAGTGCTTCCTCCCAATGGATTCAACATATGGCTATAAAAAGTCTATGGGTGATCCTGCAGGGAGCAACGTAAGACGAGCGAACAAAAAATACAGATGCAGAAGTAGCAAGGTAGAAGTAGCAGAAGCCACAAAAAGCAAGAGCAGCCATAAGAAATCAGGAGCTGGAGGGTAAATAGTCCTCCTCTACACTGAAGACGCTACCACATACAGTTATCAGTTTGCTTTTACAGATGCATTCCTGCAGATTGATTGATAAAATAAAGAGATGATTGCTATATAAAAAGGTATTTCTATGAGTTAAAGATCTTCAGATGTTTTCTCTATGACTATCACCTTAAAATGTCATCCAAGATAAATTCTTACTGTTTTGAAGCTCTCATTAAAGGATTAGTCTGCACGGCCGTTTAACTCACTCATGTGGTGTACCTTTGGGTTTAATTTTTGGAATTTTCATTTTCCATAATGTGAAAATATACTGTGTGATTTTATTCTAGAACAGTCTGAGCAGATTGCTTCCATATAGAGATGTCTAAAAGACCTACTACCTGCAGTTGTACTATACAAAATACCCAGAAAAGTCCCCATTATTTCTTAGTCCTTTTTTCCTTTGAATGCTGTGAGGTTTTAAAATGGAAGCTAAGCCTTCCTGGCTCTGTTAGCTGAATCTCTGATTTCAGTGAGCTACCCCTTTACAAGCAGGCTACCAAAATTAGGAAATCTGAACTTGACAGCATTATAAATAAATGGTACATTTTTCCTCTTATCAAGCCATAGTGGAAACATCTGTATAATAAAACCCTTTTCACACCAGTAGCTCTGAAAGTGCAGAGAAAGGATGTAATGCAGCCAATGTTAGCTTGACTTCTGTGCTTCTTGATTGCTGAGCAAATCATGCCCATTTATTTGGCGTTTTTGTAATGAGGACTGGACTAGAAGGGAACACTTGACCGACTTTGCTTAAGATTCTGCGCCACTTCCCACAACGTGGGAAAACCAGGACTTGATACACTAAATCACCCTATTCAGCAACTGAATACTTGATAATAATCCACAATCCCCCAAAAGTATTCATATAGAAAATCTGTAATAGCACTTGTGGTCTCAAAACCCTGCCTCCTAATCCAAACCTTCATTTATTTAACAGAAACCACTGGGCTTTGTTGCTGCCGTACGTCTGCTCTTTCTTGCTCAGAGGGACCTGCCCACCTCTGAGCCCACCTCCAGTATTGCTCATTCCGGGCATCTTCCGCCTGTTAAGCAAAGTAGGTCTCATTGGAGAAATCACTATTACATTTTATTTTCATTTTTATTTTCAGGCCGTGCTTTTAGTAGGCTAAGCCGCAATAAGAAGCCCCCACTTCTCTCAGCATGAAGGCTATTGCATGCTTGCAGGCACCCAGAGGCAGTGGCAGAGAAGTACTGACCCCTCTCCAGTCATTTCTCCCACACACAGATAGCCTAGCAGGGCAGCAAAATTGAGACTGCTGAGAATACCCTCTGAGATACCACCTCATTTCTATGGTGATTTCTAGTCTTAGGCATAGCTATCATCTAGGTATTTATATGTATTTTGCTACAGATGGAAATAAAACACCTCTGCCCTTCAGCCTCACAGGCACTAGAAGCGATGCAGCCCAGCAAGCTGCTGCAGGCACACGACATTCAGCACTTGCCACCAGTGCCCATAGGCAAGCCTGTTTTCTTGGGGGTCAGCTCCCAAAGCATGGTATCATCCTTACAGCCAGAAGTAACTGTGCAGAGCTTACCACTAAATGAAACATTGCGTGTGGGTTTTGGGTCATCACAGAGTCAGGGATCCTACAGATGTCAGAACGGAGGGACTTCCTAGTTCTGATTTGGAAAAATTATTGCCCACAAAGTCTCTCCAAACATTGGAAAATTTAAATATTTCAGTCAAGACTTGGGAAATGTTAAACAGCCGTGAGCTGCCTTAATTAGAGACAGCTTTGTTATGAATGATGAGAGTGAGTTTATGGAAAATCAATTTGAAATTGAAAACTTCAAATTACTTTGCATAAACCAGAAGTAACACTGCTAAGATACAGTCATTACAAAAGACTTTGTCAACTCTAATTTTAATCCTTTTCTTGGGGTGGAAACCATAGCCATAGTAACAATGATGATCTTCAGGTCAACTAAGAGTCTTCTTTCTCCTTCACAGATGCTGAAGAAAACTACTTTCACCTACATGAAACAGCTTTCACCTCAAATGAAACAGCTGCTCACTGTTTCATTTGAGACCAATAACAGACAGACTACAGGACTGATACTCTGAGGTTCAGTCCTGTTCATGCTGAAGTCGATAAGAATCTGACATTTGTTTCCTATGAATGAAGATCCAAGCCCAACGCAAAGAAATAAACTATATTTATTTTCACATTACACAATGTTTCCTTAAAACTATTTTTTTTTCTCTGGGACAGCAGGAAGCTCCTTGGTTCACAATGATTTATTGCTCTTGATGCTATAGAAGAAACAAGGAGACAGAAAGCAGCCATGGCTTTTTTCACGTTACTAAAAACGTGTTACTATACCCGATCAGTAAAGGCACACCAATTAATTACAATTTAAAAAAAAAAATAATTGTAAAATGGTAATGATCGTTATGATACCCTTAACACCAAGAAACAAGGAGCATCTATTCAAGCACGATATTCACCTATCCTTCACATTCTTGTGAAAATCATCTTCACCTGAAGTCTAAAATGCATGTCAAATATACCCTTAACACGGTCATACTTACTATTTTGTTAAAAACAAACAAACAAACAAACAACATCAAAAAACACAACACAAATATCCCCCTAACACTTCCCCCCAAAAAAGAAGTGCTATCTTCCCAGAACCATTTATTACCAGTAGGCTCTGAGACAAAAAGTGCTCTGCTGCTTTCCATTTTTTTCTGAGTTTTTATATCCTCAAGATATCCTCACCCACACTGATAGAGCCTGGCACCTTTCAGCTAAATAGTATCAGACTATAAATAGCTGAAATCAATATGCTCATCATAAATATACTCTTACATCGATACACACATTTAGGATGATTTCTTCATTTTCTCCTCTTCCCTCTTAACCGTCTCAGAGAGGATTATTAGAACAGGTTAAGGACTGTCGACTAGCTATACTTTGTTCAGCACTTACCCGTGTTTGGTAGGAGTGGCAGACATTCTTGTGTCTGAGAACGCCATGAGACATCCATGTCTCCTCCAGATTTGCCTCTCTAAGTGGCACTTGAGAGGACATCTCTCACTTAACATCTTGCAAAAGCCCTTTCTGTGTGCTTCTTGAAAGAGGAGTGAAATGCTTAAATCATGTTTGAAATGAGATTTGGATTTTAGTCCCTAAAGTGCTTTTCAAAAAGTTTAATCTTAACCTTTATGTGCCTTGATTTATTAAGGCAGGAGAACAGGAACAACATTTTGTTATTTAGCTAGCCTATTTCAATGCGATAAGAACGAGGATATGCTGGGTGCTTTGGGGTCTTTATGTGAAGAATTACTTAATGTACCTATTAGGGAATCTTCAACAGGCAGTCCTCTACACCTTTAGCACCACGCTGAAAAGAATTAAAACACCAAAGTTTCTGCTAGAAGACATGAATAAAAGAGAAGCACATAAAACCAGTTGTCCTTATTCAACCATTGTAGAGTTGAAACAACATAAAAGAATGGGTGGAAGAAGGGAGAAGAAAAGGAAGGATAGAAAGCATTTACTGTGCACTGAGGGAAAAGCAGATGAAGGTCTAAAGGTTGTGTGTCAAGTTAGCAGCTCAACATGCTTTGAAGGTATCATCAATAAAGGTCAAGAGGAACAAAGTTATGACAGTGAACTTTAAAATCCCTGACAGAATGCTACAACAGTGGTTACCATGTGCACTTCTTTGCTATTCATACTAAACCATTAGTGCATTTATAGAAAGGTTTATCGATTTACACAGACACTCATTTGTCATGCCCCGCGCAGTATATTAATAGCTGTCCAAGCACTTCAGAAGTGCTCAGCAATTTCTTCATGCTTTCAGCCTCTGATTTTGTATACTTCTGTGGTCACAGCTGCATACAGCACACGATTAGAGAGGTTACAGCCTGTTGCTGGTAAAAGTAAGTAACAACATTGTTGTAATCTTCCCCTAGGTCCTTATGAGGTCCTTATGGCTTTTTTTTTTTTTTTTTTTTGCTAAGCTGCCACCCCAGGAAGAGTTTACCACTTGAACCACCTCCATATATTTGGTCGCAGGAAACCTGGTATTATTCTGCCCACCTTACCCAGAAAACTTGTCCTTTGAGATCTAGCCCAGTAATCACACTTTCTTTTCAATTAAACAAGTTGTCAGACTAAAGTTTAACAGCAGAGTTATGCTGGCTAGAAGTAGATAAAATGGCATCTTTGCTTTAAACTCAACGTAACGATAGGAACAACAGCCTAAATTTATTTCTAGCAGTACAGAAGCATTGTCACCGGCCATTTGACGGTGTTTTCTATGTTGCTACAGATGTCTCCTTGCTAGGGATAAGCTGGGAACTGCTCCCCACAACCTGTCAGCACCGGGCTGCTCCCCGATCCTGCCCTGCAGCAGGACAATGCCAGAGAGCCCCGGAGCCTCCCTGCCGAGCTGTTCCCCCCCCCCAGGGCAGTGACCGACTGGGGAAAGCCACATGCTGATGGAGTAACAGAGCGCTGGGCAGGCTAATACTTAACTGAACACTACCAGATGCTTTTTCAACTGTTCCAGTCTCATCTGTTTCTTCCACCTCGTGGAGATGGGGAAAAAGCAGCAAGAAGGACAAATTATTGATATGACAGCCAAGCTTCTCACCCTTGCTTGGGAACACAGGGGCCCTAAGCCTTGTCAACTGCAGCATTTGCAGATTTCTTTTCAGCATGATAAAATAGTCTTTCCTCTTCAACCGCACTTATAAGATTTGACACATTTTATCTGAAATATTCAGCCAACGCTCAACACAATTCAAAAAAAAAACAGGATGAAAGCAACGCATGCTATTTTAAATTACAAAATACAGAACCATAAAAGAGTTAACCATAATTCTGTCTGTAAGAAGGCCACAACAAAGCTCTCTGGGAGGGATCATTCTTGAAATTAAAAATTTTAGTCTTGTTTTTTAGTTCTTTACTGACGCAAAAATCCCATGAGATTAGAAGAAGCCACCACCAGCTCTCACAAGCAGCCTATCTCACAGCCGTGCTGAATTACAGCTGTGCTGCCAGCAAAGTGGGGTTGTGGCCTTGCAGAGAGCAGCATAACCTTCTTGTTTTAATGTATGCTAGAAATCAGAAGATTATTCAACATCAAAAGGCTAACCACTTAAGACTATGTAAAAACTTGGCTTTAAATGTTTTTAAGTAAAAGCAGCCCAAGGTCTCTGCAGCTGCATATGGTGTTTTACGAATTATTGATGAGCTGATTCGTGTATTTAAACAGGAATTTACACTGGAGATTATATTAGCTTTAAAAATCATACAGATTTCATGCTGCCAGAGATCAGAAAACAGAACTTGCCCGTTATTTGCCCAGATCTGGAGCAGATGGAAGGAGACCCAACCCTGGGTCCTGGACAGGGCTCACAGGCAGGGAGCTCCTCTCCTGCCCACTGAGTGTCTCCCACTTCCCATGGGAAGACAAAAGTGGTTCTCGGCTTACATGGCAAAGCCTCCTTTTTGTAAGGGGACAGCTATAACCTAATCCTTCAAACCTACTTGTGCTGGAGGAACGTACGAACTTCAGCAGATGAGCCAAACAAACCCAAATCGAATGATTCATACACATCTGATGAGACTGCCTCCTAAAATGTGCTAAAAATGAACCTCATATTCCTGGGAATTCCTCTGTGATTCCCCTCCACCCCACCCCCACCCCCGTTGTTATTTCCAGAAGCTGTGGCTGGAAATTTTTAACTGGTTCAAGCATGGTAATATTTGTCTTCTTTTTATTATTTTGGTTGACTCTAATGTGTTTAAGAATGACAAGCCTTTAAAACCTTCAACATTTTCCCTCCTGACACCACAGAAATGTCTGGAGTTGACATTTTAAAGAGAAGGTTAGGAATGGATCTAGCAAAACAGACTGCCCAGGCTTATCTTCCAGCAAATAAATATCTAGGCTACCAACAGATCTATCAATAATAGCTTTGTCTGTTTGCTTGCATACAAATTGTAGCAAATAGCAAATTCTAGCATTATTTACTGAGACTATAATAGACTTACAATATGCCCACTGGCAATGCACTGTCAATACAGGCCTTTGAACAAATAGGTTAAAATTGTGAAGGATGACATTTTTTTTCCCCCAAAATTATTCCAAATGATCACCAATAAAACATTTTTGAGGACAAGAAGTAAATAGATACAAATAAGCAAAGACAGGCGGTATAAAGCCATGTGTATTTTCTGAAGTTAAAGATACACGTATAGGGGTAATTGTACATGTACTGTGCACACACTTGACGAAGCACAAAAGTATGAGTATGGAGACCCAAAAGCCCCAGCAGAACTCCTGCTTTTCACCGCTCATCCTTCGCACAAAGCACTAAGCTGTGCACCTTGGTGTGACGCCACGCTCTGCACAGGGACTGCGGCACTCAGCTCGCCTCTAAACCATAGGCAAGACACCTCTCAGCAGCCCCAAGAAGCTCTGTGCTATGGACCTGTTGACTTGGGCAGCAGGAAGGAGGAATGCTGGAAGTCATTCACCCATCCCAAAAATGCCACTGTGCCAACAGTGCAGGGCATCTCCCTAGGAGCATGCACCTGAGCATGATGTTACAGGCTACAACACCGTCACACAATTGTACGACATAAGACTGAAATGTTATGCAAGGAACTGTGCGTGCCTATCACAAAATTTGTTTATTTTCTGATTTTCCAGTATTTACATTTGGTGATCCTTCCCCTTGCAAGTTGTGAACCTGAGGCAGCTGCTCGATCTCCTTCATTTTCCTCTTGTTTTAAGTGATTTTTTCCCCTTTGAAACAGGCTGTCCCTGAAGAACTCACAGGACCTCACTCCGGCAGCCTTACAGTGCTTCCCCATGTAATACTAAGAGGCAGTTACTTCCTCTATCAAAGAACTAAAAATAAAATCCCTGGTCAATAAAAAAAAAGTAAGCAGTTCCGAAACTGGAACTGAAATTAAGATTCTTACAATTAATGCAGGTAGATAAGAGCAAGCAGAGTGGACCTGATTCAACTTAAGGGACATTTTGTGTTTAATGTTAATTTGTATGTAACATATACATGTATATCTTTGTATTTTAAGCTCTTACCTGGATTAATCCTATCACATTTGTTCAGCTGCATTTGTTTCTTTTTTTTTTTTTTTTTTTTTTTTTTGGTAAAAAGACCAAACTCTTCAGGGAAAATTCTACTTCTTTGAAATTAGTAAAGAATAGTTGAAAACCTTGCAGCCAACACAGACATTAAAAAAACTTTCAATGAATCCATTTTCAAGTAAAATATTGACTTTCATTTGAAAGGAAACCTCTTTGCAGAAGATTTAGATCAAATTTTAAAATTACACTGATATACCTATATATATACACAAATATTTGTACAGCACAACTATTTGCAGGGCTTTGGGTCCTTCTGAAGTGATACACATGGCAACTATTTTTTAAAGAAAAGTCACTTGACAAACTAGAAGTTTTCTTTATAAAAATAAAAAATAGAAAATCAGATCTCGATCAAAACTTATATACTTTCAGGACAGTTTTTTCAAGCAATGAGCAGGGTAACTTTAGAATCCTAAAACTTTGAACAACTTATCCTTCAAACCTTTGCAATCTTGACCATGAGGTTACTGACGCAGTCACAGCTTTCTATTTTCTACAACTCCATTATCTACACCTTCCTGAGTAGCACACTCAACACCAAGGTTAATCTAATGTAGAGTATGAAAAGAATACAGCATTTCAGATTTATGTATGAAAATTAATATTTGGACAACTTTGTTCCAACAGAAACCATTTCTTATTTTTCCCACTTGCCTAGCTGAGATTTTCATAGCAAATAGAGATAATAATGCTATCGATTCGTGGCCTTGGGAAACAAGTATGGAAAAGAAACCCAAGAGATGAACAGTTTGTCTTCAGAAGAAAGGCAGTACCTAAGTATAGGAATAAACCACAAAGGCCTTAAGCTTGGTTTCTTCAAAAGGTGAAATTTAGCTATTCTTTTTTGGAATGTTATTGCAGCTTTTCAAAGTTTTGCAGGTCACACTAAAATATTCAATTCAGGAATATAATCCAATTTTAGAATCTAATTCAAAAAATAATGATGATGTATTTTTCCTTTAAAAACTACAATTAAAGTCATAGTCAATGGAATGAGATAGAAAACCTTAAAATAAAGTAGAAGAAAGCCAAGGAATTTAAATATCTATATATAGGATTTTTTTTTTTTTTTTTTTTTTTTTTGATTTCTAGAAATTCTATCCATCAAGAGCAGCTTTTCTCTTTTAAAATGGCTTTTATCTATTTTTTCTAATATTACTGGAATGAACATGGGATATAATTTCATAGGTTAACGCAAGCAGTGGCCCTCAAGCAGTAATCCCAGGGTGCTCCTTGCACTCAAATGGAAAGGGTATTAATAAATGATAGTAAATTGCAAATTCGGATCTAAAGTTGGCACTGTCTCCATGGAACACCAACACACCCCACGCTCCCTGTTCCCCAGGAAACTAAGGAACTGAGCATGTTTGGGGCTGATAATAGAAAGAAAATGTGCAAAACTTTAATGCATTCCTGCCTTTTTTTCCCTGTGTATCATACGATCAACAATACTATTCACTGTATCCCATTAACTGGTTATTTTAGTTCTCACTGAAAGGTGAAACAACAGATGTTTTGCCCTGTCTTGGTAAATGAGGATGGTGAATTTTTATCAAGAAATAATTTTTTATGCTGGTTATTTATTCAAAGCTTTTGCATGTAGTTAAAACAAAAATAATTCTCTGTAATGCAGTAATTGAAAGTGACAGCCTGGCAGACACAGATCCCCTGTGCTGAAATGTCACATCCATTGCCTGTGTGATGTGAAACTCATATTAGTTCCCTGGTATCCAATGATTCTTTAAGTGGGAACACCTCATTTTTCTTCTCCAAGTAAACATGTGTGGTTCCTGATGCAATGGCAGAAAATACACAAGCGGTTTTCCTTTATAAAAATATCCTGTGAGCTTATTTTGATTTGAACTGTGAGTAAAAAGAACGATTTTTCTTTGCCACACTATGCCATAGATTTAAAGTATTACACAATATTATAATTGATATTGTCAGAAAATTTCTTTTAAACATAATAAAATATAAAATATGTTATTTTCTCCCTTCTATGATGAATCATTTTATTCTACTCCTTTAAAGATTCAGAGTTAAAAGGTTTCCACCACAATAAGCTATTAATGTCAACCATTTCACAAGGCATAACGTAAATTTATAACAAGTTTCTCTGTTCTTAACTACACAGGAGCATTGAGTTATTTCTGAAGGCAATGTTTCCTGCAATTTCACTTTCTTCATCCAAGTCACCCATAAGTCAACAGCCCCAGGTACTTAAAAATGAACTTCTTTTGATGGTTTCAGTTATGTCTCTCCCTTCCAGGTAAGGAGGCGAGAAGCAAAGCAAAGCAGTACAAGGTGGTGGTTTGCTGTGCTATGAATAGCATCAAATGCCATATAATGTGCAGGAATTGTTTTGTAGCCAATAGCTAACTTCTCATAACTGAATCACAAAATTACTGTTTCATTTCTTGCTGAAATAAAACTCAATTTGTAATCAGTTTGCATCTCCTGAAAGCTTTATATATATACATACACACACATATATATATATTTTTAAGAGACGGAGCAAGTACTAAATGATGCCCCTCACTCCACACAGCAATATGTGGTGGGCTGACTTCTGCATGGACATTTGTTAAATGATTTATTTTTAATCTTTGAGAGCAGAATAGTGAATTTACAAAGTAATTGCATTTTGCTCGACAGATAAACAGATCAGGCCTCAAATTCTGTCTACTTAAAGTTTCAACATTTTGGAGTTCCGTCTGTTCTTTCTGCCCTGCGGACTGCATTCATGTTAAAGAAGACAGATGTAGAGGAACGAGAATCCCTTCGAAGCTGTCTGATGTGACAGTACCTGACTGCTACCCTAATTTCTCACAGGGAATTTCTCCCATTGGGCTGGCTGATGTCTGGTGCACCTACATCAGCTTTTTGGCTTGGATAAGCAGTGAGCAGCCTTCTGAAGTATTTTTCTGATAAAAATCAGAAACTGACCAAGTTGCAGTTCACACTGTGGTGTGGCTTTGGGACCACAGACAACTGTCTGAGTTTCTTTCAGACAGAACCAGAGGAGGAACTCCAACACCTCCTGGGCTTGACTAGAGCTAGGCCAAAGGACTGCACCTCCCTGCACCAAAGGGAAAGGCAGGCCTGTTGGGAAGGCTTTCTCCTACATGAAACAGAGATGTGCCAGAGGCATTTTTTTTACTTGGATAATTTTACAACTTGGTATTTCATGAAAATATAAAATATGAAACTGTACAGAAACATAAACAATAAAGTTAGCTACACAGAAAAACAAAACAAAACATAACATAACTTTATTTTAATTATATATTATGAAGTGTTACAGTGAAATACTAAATACTTTCCTACTATTTATTCAATCTTGCTTTTCAGTATATAAAATTCTACTCAGAGCTTATCCTTTGTACTTTCGTTTACTGGTAAACTATACCCCTAGATGTCCAAGAAAAGCCTTACACTACACACTATGGGAACATGTAGCAAATTGCAAAAATTCTCAGAAAAAAAAAGCTTTGGATACCAATAACAGTTTCATATGGATTTATTTATTTATTTTATTATTTTTTTTAAGACAGGAAACAGTTATTTCTTAAATGTTGTGTGTATTACAGAAAGTGCATTCATTAGCATATTGTATTGAGTCATTTGCTATTTAAAAAATAAGAATAGAACATATATCAAGTCAAATTTGATGGGATTCAGAGGTGTTCCAGCAAGAAACTCGAGCATGAAAAGTGCAGCAGCAACAGCCCAACAGCCCAGCTGGGATCTACAAACTGAGCCAAAGTGGTGTCACACATAAGTAAGCACAACTCGAGTACAGCCACTGGAACTGCACCCACCTGCACACCTCCCAGTTGGACACACGATAGCCAAATACACTACTGCTAGGATCAAACATGAGGATATGTTGCTGTTATCTTATTCCAAGCTGCTGTTCAAGAGCAGTATGTGTGATTAATTGATTGGCCTAAAGGGAAAATGCGGAAAAAAGAACAAAAATAAATCAATGTGTGAAATACTATGCAATGTAATATATACCCTAGGATCGATCATATTACTGCTCTGTCAGTACAGGCTGCAGTTGGGAAATATCCCTGCCTGGCAGAGGTCACCAGCAGGGCAAATCAGTTGCTTAAAAACATCAGAAGTTCTCATCTCTTATTTCTATTCAATTTCTCTGTGAAAAATAGATTTTTCTCCTAATATTAGCAAGTCCTTTGTTACAATGAACTAAGAATGCCTAGTTTTACCAACCTAATTCGGTAAAAGTTTGAATAGATACCCTTGAGTCACTGTGAAGGACAAAACATTTGATAAAGAGTACAAAAAATACCATCACTGGTATGTAAAAATACATATTTATATATACATATATATACCCCCACAAAGAGGAACCAAGAGAAAGACACAAGCTCTTTCCTTAGCTTTGAAGATAAGTCAACACTCGCCAAGCAGCTCTACAAAGATCCCCCAAAGCTAGCTCAGGTTTCTAACATCCTGTTCTAGCAGTGCTAAGGCCCTGGGTTTCCAGAGGAGTTAATTAGTCCCAACAAAAATGATGCTTCTGCTACTTGAAGTATCTTGCTTGGCAGTGTCAAATGCATGACAGCCTCCACAGCCCAACAAACCTTGGATCCACTTCTTCGGCTGACCTGATACTGTTGTTACGATAACTTTACAGAGGACAGTGGCTAACAAAATAACCATTTTTTAGTATTTTAGTCTTAGATTTGTTAGTGAATAATTTACTGAAAAGGTGAATGAAAAACCTTGGTCTTACTTGTTTCCTCTTTTTTTCTTTTTCTTAAGAACCTGAATATTAAGAGCAAGGTCATTAAAATCAGAAAGATTACTCTGGAAGAACTTGTCATTTGATTGTTGGAAGACAATAAGGAAACTTGAAAGCTTATAAGTGGGAAGAGTTATAATTACTAAAGGAAACTTTTATATTCTAAATAATATCCAGGTCTTGGCCTTGCATGCATCTATACTAAGCAGACCAGGAATAGGAAAGTCCATGAATTGCAAAGATGAATGGGCTCTGTCACCACCCGTAATGGAAGGCCAGTAGTTATCTCAGGTATTCCTGTGGGAAGGGAAGAAACTCTGCCCTCTAGATGGCATTATGCACCTGCATATTGCAGGCGCGTGCGGAGCCCTGCCAGGCAATTTAATCATTCCTCCACCTGCAGAGGAAACGCGGGCACATACGTCAAGAAGATCAGATGGCAGTTCTTGGTCTCAACGGAAAGGTGACAGCTGCACGTTGCTAAAAGGCAGAGCAGAGGCTACCCAGGGCAGAGACCCTGTCTGAGCCGTTTGACGTGGGAAGCAGAGGAAAGGTGCTCATCCTGAGAAGCAGCAGAATGGAGGCTCTCCCCGACACCATATGGGGAAAGGGAATTTAGAGCAGGCAGCGATGGGCAGTGTCTGAAAACAAATAATTATCAAACACTTGCAGAAAAAAGGGTAAGATTGTCCTTATGAAAAAAAAAAATAAAAAACAAAAACAAACCTATACTTGGCATTTAATAGTATTGTATCTTGTAAACGTGTATTAAAGCATGGATATATACATGCAGGCATGTATGTCAGTGGATATAAGGTTACATCATATCCACATATAGCGCTTTTGATGAAAAACTTAAATTAAATATTTGGTTAGTGGTTACCAAGTATCTATGGAACCATCAAGAAAAATCACGGTCCTACATAATAGACTGAAGTAAGACTATTCCACATTTGATTTATCTATTCTTCTTATATATTTATTACTAATCTTAAAATCTGGGGTTGTAGATATGATAGATTAAGTAGATTTAAAAATAATTGTTTTTTTTCTGCTGTAGATTTTTGAAGTGGCTGCAAAATAATGCCAGTGAATATTGAATTCCACAAGTATGTTAACTGGAAAGATTTCACATGTGCAGGTAAACATACAGCCAACGCAAGAGCCCAAATCCACATCATGACAAGCACTGATATGCTGCCAGCCAGCATGGCTCTGGTAATTCCAGTAATTTGAGTGTAACTATACCTGCCCAGAGTCTCAGCTGTAATCTCTAATTTTGTGTTCCTGCAAGATGGAAATCACTGTCAAACTACTAAAAAGTGCATCACCATGCGGACCTCATTATTGTTTCATTTTCCAAGGCCAGTGCAAAGAAATGAAAAGAGAGTAATTATTTTTGCTATGTAAGGGTTGTAAGGGATTCAATTCAGCGGTTGAGGTAAATTAATTGGGATTTCCTGCGCAGCCAGTAGAGAATGCCCGCAGAATACAGGGATTTTCTTGATAATGCTACTTTGACATGAACTGCAGCTATTTATTTAGTTTATGAACTATACGACTCCCATTACTGTCAGCCAAATTGCATGCATTAGTATGCAAATTAAAAATATAAGGCATGATTCTAAAATCTGTTATGCAGAATCTTTCCTCTGAAATAAGTGCCGCTGTGAGGAATGAGAAGGCTCACAAAAGGGGCTTTCGTGGAGCCTGGCCCAGCCTGGCACACCTGATAGAGACTGTTTTAAAAAACTTCTGAGTCTCACTCTGAAATGATAGATGTGTTGGGATAAACACAGTCACCTAGATCTATAACATACTATTGGAAAATCTCATTTCACTCAGAGAGGAGAGTGAATTTTCAATTGTATCACATGCCTGATTGCTATAAAAGGTAAGTCGCATTATCTACTGATTACGTGCAAGAAGGCACTACAAATGGAGAGAAGGGCACTGAAAAACTATCCTTATTTAAATTATAAAAGTCAGACCAAAATATCAGATTCCTTCGGTGCAACCTAGCAAGGACTCTTTGCAGAACATGGTTAACATTTATTTCAATAGAGAAAATTTGACAGGTTTAATAAAACCACGATGATTTTCCTTCACTTCTGTAACTTACCTTTTCTCCACTACCTAGACCTATTTCTCAGACCTTCTGGCACCAAATCATTATTCTTGTTGCTATATTCAGTATTTTGAACTTCTTACAGAGTGGTTCAGCCAAGTTAGTACCACAGAAAAAGAACTATAAAGAAAAAAGCCATTGTAAAAAATTGGAATATCATAGAAAAATCTGCTCTTACAATAAATACAAGCAACTACAATTAGCTGTGCTAAAGCAAACATCTAAATGTTTATCTCTGTTCTTACTATTTTTTGTAAAAGTTCTAGAGCTCAATATAACATCCTAGGTATCCTAAAGTATTACTGTAATTTTCAAGTGTGCACGCACCATAATTTGGGCAGAAAATGAACAGTACAGGTAAACTAAATACATTTCTAAACAGTATGCTGACCCAAATGTGAATGTAAATTAAAAATTGTACAGAAGAGATGTTTCTTCCACATGGAAGATGTTGGATTTACTGTCATGGAAAATGACATCTTTCGTTAATCTACTCTGAGAAGGTACAAATCAGGAATAACCTAAGTTATTTACTCTGCCTTTCTACCTCTCTCAGGTAGAGGTGCTTTGTACCTCACTCAGATAAGACTGATGTGTGTGATAAGAACATATCTGAAATATCTGACTCTAGTTTAGAAAGCTACTAACCTTTACTAAAACTTAAATTCCTTCCATAAGCAGGCTAATGAAGAAAAATTCTGATATGCAACAAAATTGCTGGTGATGGTGTATGACACAGAATTAAATGCAGTTTTAAAACTTCATAGAACAGAAATGCTAATCAGCACATATTCTGTGGATCAAGGAAATAGCACATCTTGAAAGATTACTGCTACACGGGAATCTCATAGCAGAAAGCAGAGAATCAATCTGAAAGCTTTTACCTTTTCACCACATGCCAAAAATTCAGAAGCCCTGCATGTTTTGACCAAACCCAAAACATTTAACTTCTGAACCACTGCTGTGTTGCTTTGTGGGAGATGCAATTGAATATTTTTTTTTCTTCTTCCCTGTTTTTTTTCTAGGCTTTACTAGAAATGAAAACAATACCATCTGTCATTTGGACTAAAATTCCCAGGAGGCACCATGGTTGATTTTAGAAACTAAGTACTTTAAGCTCTCATTCAACTGGATAGTCAGAAAAACTCAGATATGCACGACCTCCCCCACCAGTCATGGATGCAATGACTTACCATGCAGACTTATTTATCTGAAGCCTCTATCCTAGCTCAGGAGATGGAGCTGTTTTGGTGGAACAGAGGATCAGCAGTCTCTCTCCAATGATACCATCAAATGGTTACAGCAACAAGAAAGAGCAAATCTCAACAGCTCTTCCAGTGGGCTATTTTCAACCTCCCTGCGTAAATGTATACCCACAGTAGATCTTGATTTTTGCATGCCAGAAAAGAAATTGCCATGAACTTTGTCTGGCTTAGATAAAAAATTGTAAAGGGAGCGAGAAAATAAGAAAGTCCATTTAGATCCTCAATATTTTAAATGTCTGTGAGAACTATATTCTCTTTTCTTAAATACTCATCACCTCCTAACTGAATTCAATTAGTCTGCCCAGAAGAGGTTTCTCTTAGTATTCACCTTCTGTATGAAGATATCATTTCTATTAACATCCAAACTGATAAGGTGCATTGACATTGAAAGCAACTCAGGGTGTGTGCCATCTATGGAGAACGCAGCTTCATGCATTCATCTGCAGCATGTAGGATGGGATGGAGAAAGCACGGAGGAAGATCTCATGGGCAGGAAGGCCCGTGTTGGCAAAAGAGAAGGTACAAGCATGTGGCAAAGATGTGCATTTAGAGACTGCAGCAGGAAAGGGTAAGGACAGATGGCAAAGAGGAACGCATCCTAGAGCACAAAGGCAATGAGACACAGGTAGAAGCCACGGGATTTGTTTCTCAAACACTAGGAATAACTGAGCCACTGAAGATCTACAATGAAAGAGTTCAAGCATCAACAGATTATAGCATACGTTCCGCATGATAGTACTTGTTTGGTTTTCATTTAAAAACGTATTCATTTCTTAGGAAGCCACAGCAGTTTGACAGTACTGTTACCAGCACAGAGCTGGAATAAACTGGGCTGTATTTGAAACCAGTGATGTGAGTCAATGCTGATTCATTATCAGCCTTTGTGTAACTTTGGAAATAAAACTTTTCCAGCCTCATCTTCTGATCCTATTTATTAAGGAAAAAAAAAAAAAAAAAAAGACTTCTTAGGCACAGTTCAGAAAACAAATTATAAAAGTCTCCTACGAGGAGAGATTTAAAAGGAAGGAAGATTTAAAAGTAAAATAATCCAATAATTAGGATTAAGTAGGTTGGCCTTTGGTGATCAGCATATTGAATCTATTTATGTGGATTGTCAAGGCATTGGGCTAAGAAGAGGCCTCTGGCTGAATCAGTTTAAATGCACTTAGATATTGCATGTTTCTTTTCACATAAAATGATACAATTATTAATTGTCTTTACAATTGACATTGTAGTACATGGAAAATGAGAAAAAACAGGAAAACCATGTAAAAGCAAAACAAAAATCACACAATGCCAAAATAAGGCTCTCTTTTCAACACGCCCAAAGGAATTAAGTCACCTTCTCGTATCTCTTTTTCATCTCAGTTTGTTAATACCATGTGTCTCTTCTTCTACAGGGTAATAAAAGCATAATATGGGAAATACTTGACATACTTTCTCATTTGTTTAATGGTGATGATACAAGGGAAATTGCCCCTCTAATATATTTGAACATTTAGCTTATTATCCTGAGTGAGTTTTGTCCCAAAAGCTCAATTTATTAAAACAAAACACATCTTTCTATGATGAACTGCAAAAGGACAAGAGGGCAGAATTTCATAATTAAAATCAGAGTATTTCCTTGACTCTTCCCTAGCGGATATTGGTTCTACTGCAGCTTAGTTTGCTGAAACTTTCATTGAGTCTCACTCACCCGCAAGCAATGAGATTTTCACACATGAATTAGGCTTTTCATTTGATAACTTCAACGTTACAATTTAATGCTACTCCAGTGGCTTGCAATTTGGTGCCGTGCTGCAAGGTTGTGAGCAGCCTTCAATCATTAGTTTTTGAGGCCAACAGAATTAGTTCCCATTGCAGAAGGTCTGGAAGGGAAGTAAGCGTAGTCAGCAAACCAGGGCAACCACTGAAACCACTTTTTTTTTTTTTTTCCTACCCTGCAGAATGGATCTAGGATCTATAGTTTAGATTTTCCTTGTATGTGGTAATGGCTGGATAGACACATCCAGACTTGAAACCTTAATTCTGCCAAAGTTGTCCATTTTCCTCTTTGTTTCATGTGTAAAATGTTACCCTACCAGACTGAACCAGGGTATTATGGCCGGAGTTGTTTCCAGTTCCATGTTTTTAAGTAAAAGAGTACGTACAGACAGAAGAGGCTAGGCAAAACCAACCAGCTTCCCAAGGCACTTGACTGCATGCCCCATTCTAGCTCTTTGCTTGCCTCCAGGTGTAGTACCAAGGTAGAAGTAAAATAGTCTGTAAAAGGATGCAGGAAATCTGGAGCTGAGACAGGAACTGAATCCAGTCTTCTTGAGTTTTCATCCCACCTTGACTCACAATCCCCTTTCTTTTTGAAGAATTGAGGGGACATGGACTGTGTGAAAGGACACAGTATCAAGAAATTTTTTTTTTTTACTGGCAAAGGAGCATCTTTCATATGAGGAAAGGCTGAGGGAGCTGGGCTTGCTCAGCCTGGATAAGAAAAGGCTCAGGGGGGATCTGATCAATGTGTATAAGTATCTGGAGGGAGGGTGTCAAGACGATGGGTCCAGACTCTTCTCAGTGGTGCCCAGTGACAAGACAAGAGGCAATGGGCACAAACTGCAACACAGAAGTTATATCTGAACATAAGCAAAAACTTTACTGTGGGGATGACTGAGCCCTCAGGTTGATTTGCGATAATAAATTCAAAAGCAAATACTGTGAAAAGAAAGTTGCTTTGAAAAGAAAGTTGCAGTACTGCAATGGCAAAGAAGGAAGTCTGGAAGAGCTCAAACATTTCATACAGTTAGACATAGTTAATTCATGCTGAATTATCGTCACCACATAAATGTCTGTGCAAATGACAGACTTTAATAAGCCTTCAAAGCTGACACACTATTTATCACTGATTAAATTTTTTAAATCAAAGTAACTATGGCTTTTACAGACATGTTTAGATTAAGACTGACACTAACTCAGTATATCAGTTTAAGTCACTTGCAATTATGCAGGTGCTTGGGCAGCCTGTAGCTCTGTCATTTAAGGCTAAATTGGGGCAAAGAGCCCGTATCCATGTTGGATAATGAAGCCCTTGTCTCAGGAGACAGATAATGATTTTCAAATGTAGAATATTCCCAAAGTTTTCCTCTGTGCACTGTGACTGTGTAATCTGTTCTTGCTGGAAAAAGGCTGTCACAGGGAAAGTAATAGTATAAAATCTTGCAGTTTGAGTCTGTGTAATACCCATCGTCCCCAGGAGGTCAAATAAAGTCTTTGTGAAAATTTCCCAACTTACATGCATATGACTTTGGAAAAGCAATAATATTGTTTTAATGTAATTTCATATATATATATATATATACTTGAAATCATTATACAGGGGTTGATGCATGTCCAGAATAATTTATATTTCTTGTACATGCTGGCTACTGGTTTCAAAAACAAAACATAAAAGAATGCAATCCTTCTGCTGATGAAAACAGATTAAAAAATGAAATTCCACCGAGGAGTTGATGTTATTCCCTGTACTTCGTTAACATTTCATTTTTTGCAGCACTCCAAATACACAGAGTTATCAAGGATTTTTTTTTCTTTGTAAGAGTTTTAAGGCATTTGATCATAACAACTGCTGAAGTAAATTAAGTGGCATTTCATGAACAGCCAACTAAAAATGCTGAAGGCACAAAGTAGTTTTGATATCCAGGAAATCACAATTAATTTCAACTACATAAAACGGAATACAAGACTGTATGAACCATTTGTTATTTGTCACCTGTTTCATTTGATTAGAAACGTATGGTATTTATCAGTCAGTAGAGTGGAAATAGAATTTGCTGTAAACGATAAAGAATGTAAAAAGATTACAGGTAAAAGGAGCAATTGGGGAATATGTGTATATATTTCTTATCGAAGTATATGATAGCTTTCACTTGGGCTGACTACAAAGACACTGTATTATACTGGTTTTTACTGTTCAGTGAGAAAATTTCTAGGTTAAACAGAATTTAATAAACCTAAAACATATTACAGACATTTATTTGGCAATACATTTGACAGCATCCGAGTATAAGAAAAGAAATGTTAAATACAGCTCCACTGATAAGGAAGTCATTTAAAGAAAGTTTTTCTCTGAAAATGAAGCCTAAGCCCTTTATTCCACTTGAAGCCAATAATTTGCTGGTCAGTATCTGACAGTCCAAGATGACTGCAGTTCTCTTCACCTTGCCAGAACTTCCTGGAGAAAACCACCATTCACCTCATGTCTACCATAGGAGTAATTGACAAAGGATGGGATAAAAACTATTTCATGCATGGATCAGGAGGTTTTTTTTCCCCATGTAGGTATTAAAAACAAAGAAACAAACAAACAAAAAAAAAACAATTTATTATCTTATATATGTACTGGCTGAACTGTCCATTTATTCCTGTGCTGGATGGCTTTTCTCTTTTTCTCTTCATTCACTTGAAAATCAGCTTGGACTTATCCAATTTTTTTTTTTGTTTCTTTGAATATCACCAGTCAAGAGAACATATTAATCAGGAAAAAAACTTAACTACTGAATAAAAACCTTTCTATAATAAAAACATTACACCAATTCATCACACTTTTCCCCACATGGACATTATAGTATCCCTTTATATATACATACGTACACACAGGCCCTCATTTCAGGAGAAGTGCACCCCAGCAGTAGGACAGGGAGGGAGGGAGGATGGAATGCTCTAACAGACCAGGCTACATGGGTTAAACTGGTAACATGGACAGGAAAACCAAACTAACTTAAAAAAATAAATAAATTATACGAAGACATATTAATAGATTTTTAAAAGTGCTGATATTCCTGAAATTATAGTAAGAGGCTTTAATGAGTTAGGCCCCACATTTTCACTCTTTTCAGTAGTTCTGTTTATATGCAGTGTTCAGATTCTACAGTGCACAGATGGAGGACCAACTTTACTAAGTATTTTACTAGTCTTGTTGATTTTATTAATTGTGTATCATACTGTAACATCTAATAATGTAAAGTAAGATTAAAGATTCTGACACCCACTGCACAGGAACTAGCAAACAGCAATTTTTCGTTCCTTTTTATAAAGACTAATAAAATATTTAGAGTAATTGCTTTGCAAATAGTAAAGGATTAGAACTCCTAATTGCATATAACTTTAAAAAAAAAAAAGTATGTCTCAATTAATAAACCATAGAGTCTTTGACATTACAATTTATATTCCTCACAAGAAAAAACAAGTGCGAGAATATATGCCATTAAACAACACACAATTAACAACACTTTGTTTTAATTATCTTGGGCTACAATTAATGATAGTCCTACAGTTCATCCTTCAACTTTGATAGCTACTTAGACTACTTATGTAGATTAATTATTGAAGTATTGGCATTCACTAATAAGTGCTTTTTTAACAAGCCACTGCACAGCACTGACATCAGTGAGGGGATCTGTTCACTCACCTTCCAGGCCTAGATTCTGTCTGTCCATTATGTTATGTTACATATCTGGGCAGTTTGCCACAACTGATAAAGGCCGTGACATTGCTGAACAACTTCCTATTAACTGGGGACATAAAGAACTGAAACTGTCATGCAGACTGATTAAGATTCTGGCCAAGTAAACACAAGTCACGCGTATTTGAAAATTAAAGACCACAAAGAACATACAGTCATCCTCCACTGACAGATAAAGCAGGATGATAGTAAACTGTATATTTATCAGTGGTTTATGGGCCTTAAAAATTTCCTATTGAGCAGTTGGTTTCTGTGCAAAGTTAAGGTTAATTAATATTCATAGAATCATAGAATGACTTGGGTTGGAAGGGACCTCAAAGATCATCTAGTTCCAACCCCCTGCCATAGGCAGGGATGACACCCACCAGGTTAGCCAATGCCCCATCCAGCCTCGCCTTGAACACCTCCAGGGATGGGACATCCACAAATTCTCTGGGCCCATATTAAATGTGTTTACTTTACAAACTACTCATTATTTTAAAGGAAAGAAAAACTACAGAGACTTTGCGTACCTTTCAGATTTCAGAATCTGTATTTAGATCCAAACAGGGTTATAACTGTCCATGTTTTACTTTTAACAAAGTCCTCAACAAAAATCCAGAGTTTTATTTTGAACAGAGTATAACTCAAAAATAGAAACTGTGATGAGAAAAAGTGATGGCAAGAGAGTCATCACTTTGAACTGAAAATGTATAAGGCCCAATGATGAAGACCTTGCTTACCAAGAGTAGGTAAAAGGCTGCTACAGTCACTGCAATGCATTCATTTATAAATACACAGAATGCAACATAGCTTGAATGGAAGAGAATGAAGCAAATGCTTTGTAAATTCAAAATGTCTTATTACTAGTTTTAATTTATATTAAACTCTGCATAGTCTTAATGTTTTATACACATTGAAATCCATGTTTCTATCAGGGAGAACAAAGGAAGGTCATAGATGTAAACATACATATATAAATATATAGTGGTTACAATCCTACCTGCACCTTCTTCATGGTTGCTTAACAAAACTAGAACTTTTTCTTCAGGAATTTTTAACCATCTTGAATTATAGAGATTATGATTAATAAGTACCACAAGATTCAGTACTTTGCATGCCCTGATTTTCCATTGGACTAAAAATGTGAAGAGTGCAGTTTTCCTTGTGGTCTACCAAGAAATAGATTTTCCACAGTCCAGCAGTAAAAAGACTTGAGCCAAGTCTTTGAGCACGCTGAGCAATAAACTACAATGAAGCGGCATTGGTTTTATGACAGTTGTTAAACCATCTGTATTTGTCTGAAAATATTAATAATTGAAATAAAAACAGTAAAAAAATTCTCTTTAAATGATCTCAGTTGAATTAAAATCAAGTATGAAGACTTTTATAAAGATATATGATGCTCAACATTAGAGAGAAATCCTTTCAGTGATTCTAAGACTGAGTTTCTTATTCATCCCTGGTAAATGAATTATAAAAAAGAAATATCCCATAATATGAGTACAGGTGAACTAAGAAAGATTAGATTTATACTACAGGGGAGATTCAGTGACAATAAACGAATGAGGCAGGGGACAAGGTGGGCTTTTATGTGTGAAACTGTTGTATTTCTTACCTCCAGAGCCTTCAAACGCTCTAATAGCAATTTTGTCTTTTCTTTTTCCTCTTCAGTGCTGCTGCTTTCACTTCTTGAATCTTCATCTACTACTGTGTGAATTTTTTCCATGCCTTCTTTACATTTCCTACTGTCTTCTGACAGCTTTTCCTGAAACGATTTTTTAAAATGTCATTACTCACAGGTGGAAATGAAGTTAACTATGCAAGTATCTTCAAATCTCCCTTGTATATGAATGAAAAAAAGACAGAGCAAATTGCAACTTACAGAACTAAATAAATGGAGTCATGAAGGGTTTATTAAACATGCTGCTATGCCAGTTCTACAAAAGCGTATGCACAAATGAACTGCTACATCCACTTAAGATACTTAAAATTTGGAACTTATCATTTTTAAATAGAGTAACTTGCATTTTCTTCTTTTAAGGTTGCAATGAAAATTGAGTGTATCTTCTTTCAATGGAAACATTCTGCCACTGAGATATAAAGCAGTTTATTAACGAAAAGCTAACATATGTTCATGTCTGATGTATTTCACCTTTCTTCATCTTGAGCTAATATTTGAATTACTAAATAATGGGCTGAGAACCAAGCTACTACCTGAATGCTGATTTAAGACCCACACTAACAGACAACTAGAGAGAATCAACCTGACAGCAAAATTTTCTGAAGTGCCCCAGTCTATTACAAGTCAGTCAGACTGGGTATTATTAGCTGCTGCTGTTTTACGGCTGTTCGGTTTTACAAGATGTCTATAAAAATGCTAGATTTGAACACTTGAATGCTACTAACACCATTAATTATGTGCCCAAGTTCTCTGTTGAGAGAATGAGATAGAGCAAGCAAAACATCTAGACTACAAAAACATGCAACAAAAACTCTAGACATAAAAATATGTATTTTCATGAAGAACAGTCCAACTTGAATAACTGCGCAAATATCTGATTACTCTTCAAAGACTTAACAGCAAAACATTATCTTAATTAAAACCCATAAACATAACTGAATTAAAAATCAGCACTGTGAATCACAATTCTAGCAATGCCTTTTTAAAAAATTAGCTAGCTTAGAAATGGACTATTACCATTTTAAAACTTTAATCAAGAATCAATTTTATAAGCTATGGGCTTAATCACTGAATACTCTTACAGAAACCAGGAGGCACAAAGCCTCAAAACACTGACTTCAAAGAGCCATTCCATCAGGTTTCCAGCATTAGTGTTATCCTGATCACATGAGAACCATAAATACAGTTTGTTTGTTTGTTTTTTTCTTGCCCCTCGCTACAAGAAGGACATGGAGGTGCTTGAATGAGTCCAGAGAAGGGCGATGAAGCTGGTGAGGGGCCTGGAGAACAAGACCTACGAGGAGCAGCTGAGGGAGCTGGGCTTGTTCAGCCTGGAGAAGAGGAGGCTCAGGGGCGACCTTATCGCTCTCTACAGGTACCTCAAGGGAGGCTGTAGCGAGGTGGGGGTTGGTCTGTTCTCCCACGTGCCTGGTGACAGGACGAGGGGGAATGGGCTTAAGTTGAGCCAGGGGAGTTTTAGGTTGGATGTTAGGAAGAACTTCTTTACCGAAAGGGTTGTTAGACACTGGAACAGGCTGCCCAGGGAAGTGGTGGAGTCACCATCCCTGGAGGTCTTTAAAAGACGTTTAGATGTAGAGCTTAGGGATATGGTTTAGTGGGGACTGCTAGTGTTAGGTCAGAGGCTGGACTCGATGATCTTGAGCTCTCTTCCAACCTAGAAATTCTGTGTGATTCTGTGTGATTGTTATTAACTGATAGCAACGATCAAGCATCTATAGAAGAGCCATTAAACACCTTTCCCTTCAAGTTACCCTGATGAGTACATTCACATAAAGTATTTCAATGAACTCAGAAAAACATTGACAAAGGTACCTCTGATGTAATTCAAACAGCTGAAGAAGTAACCAATTCATCTTCTAATTACAAAACCTGGTGAACTTTGCACACCAGTGGCATAAACAAGAATACGCATCCTGCTTTGCTATGATGGGCACTAGAATAATTGCAAATACTTCACACTGTACCCCTGCTTGAGTATTTAAATACAGCTCACATATTTAATAATAAACTAGTTTCAGTGTTTCATGGGCTAAAAAGGCCCCGATATATCACATATCCTATCTGAAAAAGGTGCAGGATAAATACTATTTGTGTTTAAAATCAAGTCAAGTAAGGGGGAGGATGACAAAGGCTTTTGGTATGACAGAATCCTCTTAAAAGTGATAAGCCTGCTAATGTCAAAGGCAGCTGCCTGCAAGGGGAAGACAGGGAGGGGCAGAAGACAGGGAGGGGCAAGAGGAAATTTGCATCTTCTACATGATGTTGATCAAATCTTACAGAAAGCTCTGGAGTGAGCATGCTGAAGGCAGAAAACAATGGCATGGAACAGCTTGCTTTTTTTTTTTATTTGTTTTTCTTTTTTTTTTTTTTTTTTTCTTTTTCCTTAGACTCCTGTACTGCTGGAGTTACCTGGAACAAAGACCATATTTGCAATCTTTTACAGTGTCTCTGTTGTGCACCCTTTCATTGCACAATGAAAGGCAGGCTGGATTTGCAAGCTGAACAGCAAAATACTTTGGGTCGGAAGTCCTGCAAAGGCAGAGTAAGTGTTGTCCTGCTGATCAATGCAGCTTCACTTCTCTTGAAAGGTAACAGATGAAAACCACACTCTGGAAGTAAGCTGGACACCAAAAAACAAGCAACAGCCCGGCATGGTCTCCCCAGAGCACCAAGAGTTTAAGACATATGCCTGTACCCTAAGAGGATGCAAGCTCAGCAGCCTGATGAGAATTGTACAGACTCATCCACATCTCTAATGCTCTGTGTCAACAAAGAGACAATAAGAACATTAAATATTCAAATCTTTTTAAAAGGAAACTAGGATTATGCTGCTCACTATGGACCCATCTCACTGAAACTAATGAGAGACCTGCTATCAAGTCCCACCTCGTAGAAGCTTCTCAAACTGGTTTAAACTGTCATGGCTTTTTTGAAGCCAACTTCACTTTTCAAATCTAAAATGACATCCTAGCCTGATCATTATTTCTATGCATTGTTTGCTCTATAAATCAAACAAATAGTACACTGATGATGAACCTTTTGATCAAACGCTGTAGGCCCTCCAGCCAATAGAAAACAACCGATGAAAACACAGCCGGCAGTCTGGAAATGGCAAGCTTTCTAGAATCAATGGGAAGATATAAATCACTGAAGACATTGATCTATGAAGCTGTACAAGACAGCGACCTCACTGAGACTCATCAAAAAGTTGGTTTTCAGTTAGATCAAGTAGAAAAGAACAGTATAATACTTCCTCTTTCCATTAATAAATGTAAGTGAGAACAACAAACTAAGAGAGCAGAAACCCAATTGAAATTCCAAATAATAATTTTCCTGGAATATGTAGGAATATAAATAAACTTTTAAAGCCAGTCTTCCCCCTTCTGCCCACGTCTGAGAACACTGAGCTAGGAAGTGTTTCTGCTGTTTATAAATAAAGGAGTGTAACTGAAGTGATGTGAAAGATCACATAGCAGCTTGCAAGAAGATGAAAGACACAAAAGTGCTTACTTCAGGAATTGCCTCCTCCTTCATCCCAAGGAAGGCAACAGGCTGACCTTCTGGACACAGCTTTAGTCGCTGGGAGTCGTGGTCAATGCCTGTCCTCTGAGTCTGGTCACCTTTCTGGGGAACAGCCGAATGTCAAAGGGATGCTTAGCCAGCTATTTCTTAACCACTGCAATCTCACAAATGAGTGTACTTTTGAAGTTTTATTTGCAATAGTGTGGCCTGTCATTCCTTGGCCTTTCATCTTTCTTAAGATGCTTCCTAGGAATCACACTACACACACGCGTGCGCGTGAAAACCGGAAAAAAAATGAATACAATTTAAAATATTTCAATTTGTAACTACAAAATTTCAAAATGAGGGCTAAAAGTCAGATGATGCAAATAATAATAATAATAATAATAATAATAATAATAATAATAAAAAGGTATCTCCAAAAAATCTATTCTAGATTTTCTTTTTTATAATGAACAAAATGATTAGGCACTAATTGTAATCAGGAGTCTTCTCTAGTAGTAAGGACAAATACATTATACAAAGTGATCATATAATTCCTCAGTACCTTGTGTTCCAATTTTTGCTACTTTGAGATGTTACCATGCAGGAACTGCCTACACAAATGAGAAAACTTTAAGAAAACAGAAGTCTTTAATGCTGTTAATGCAGCAGACAGGCTTCCACAGGAGGAGCTCTTGCCAGACATGAAACTAAAAGAGCCAGCAACTGCACAGCACGTGCCATAGCTGTCAGCATGGCAAATGCAAAGTCCTGCACTGGGGGAGAGTGGTTATATGGTCACTAGAACAGGTTACCCAGCTTCTCAAGTTCACTGGACAAGTGGCTACAATAATATAACAGCCTAATTTTAACCTGATATAACTGGATCTGTACTCTACAGTGCTGATTATAAACAGCTATCTCTCACAAGGACATGTGACATAATCCTGTTTGAACCAAACGAATTAAAAAAAGATCAAGATACTTGAGATGCTGATTTTCTCAATGAGCATTTGATGATGAATTGCTTGTCTGGAAACTGATAAGTAATAATTATAAATGACATCTTTACTTACTGCAGCTAGAGATCATTCTCAGGTGATTAACCCAAGCCCTCCACAGAAGTGAAGTGTTTCAGATGCCACACAGTAAAGGTCCCTCAAATACAAACTATCCCTTTTTCCATTTGGGGTGTCAGATTGTAAGATTGTGTTGCTAGAGTGCGAGAGTTCTTTTTTTTTTTTTTTTTCCTTTTAATTCTCCAACCTCTGAAATTCATTAGACAATGGTTTTATAAGGGTTACAAATTCAAATTCTTCAGAGATTCGTGCCTGCATTTTTCCAAATAGCATACTTTAATCACACAGGAAAAAAAAAAAAAAAGTAAGACATATAATTAAATTGTGTTTATAATTGGCTACAAAGACTGATTTTAGAAGAAACTTAGCAACTTTCACAATGTAAATCTCTACTAGCAGAATGTACTTAGATGCCCCCAAGAATCCAGTCAATACTGAACCCACGCTATGTGGCTAGCTCAGCATCTCAAACCAGTTAGCACTTCTCATGAGCATGTCTCAGGAGCTTCTGCAGTTCTTTCTGAGTGAGATAGGTACTGAGCTGTCAGTAACTCAGTTTGGTAATTCAGGTAAATTCCTTTAGTTCTACGCTTTTAACACTCTCTTGTGCTATCAGAAAGACAGACTCTTAACCTCCAAACCTGAACCGCAATTTACAAAACCATATACAGAATTGTGTCTGTAATAATAAATTCTGAATGCTGCTTCTTGCAAGGCCGTTCTACAGTCTTGATGTATTCTTAGATTATGTACTTTCAGTGTTATTTCCACTGCAGACCTCCTAGTGTTCAGCACTATTCTTCACTGCGAGTGAGCAATATGAAACGAGAATTTTTAGACTGTCAATGTAGATAAAAACAGTACATGAGGGTTTCTTTGTACTTTCAGGAAAAAACAGCCCCAAGCTATGCACAACTAGCTCCAATAATTTGACTGCAGAAGCTGAAAAAGACAGCAATTGCTCCAAGGACTCCTGACTTAACATTCCAACAAGTTTAAAATTGTTTTTCAGTGGCACCTTGCTCTCCTTTTACCTCCCACCATAGTCTTTTTTTCCTTTATCATAATTAACACATTTACTGGGACTCAATCCCTCTTAAATAGGCCATTTGACATGTTTGCAGTTTCTTCTGACAGGCTGTTTGGCCAATTTCACTTGGAAAAACCTGAAGTGCATAAAGGACGCTTGTACATTAAGTCAATGCGATATGAAGTAGGACTGATGAATTCACTAAGTGCTTCCTGCAAGATGCCCTGTACACAAGTAGTTACTGATGTCACTGTGACATGAATATGTCTGTTCTAGCTGCAACTTTTTTCTTTTATTATTATTTGCTCTATCTGCTAATGGCAATCCAATTGAATACCATGACTCAGGCCCCAAAAAAAGTAAGTGAACAATCAAGTTACAATGAAAAAAAAAATTACACACAACTGAATTGTGCAATCTAAATGATCTCTCAATATAAGGCTACAAACACAACTTCTGTTTTAGCTGCTTATTTGTCTCTATGTATTCAGCTGTTTTCTTTCACTTCTTCCCAGTGGAAGGGTAGACTAAAATATAGCCTTGTTTCTGATAGCGCATCAGCAAATGCAATAATAATATATTTTTGTTTAGCCAACAGCTTTTGTTCTGAACAAGCTGACAAAATTGAAGAAAAAGGAAGGAATGCACATATATCACAACATTTTACACAAACATCCCAAATTGTTCACAGGTTAACATTACTGTTGTCAGGAAGAACATATAAAGTTCTTCTTTTTCATCTCTGGTTTTGACTTACAGAGTGAACAGAGTGAGCAGTAACATTCCCTAGATTAAATATGGGTGATGGATAAGAGAACAAAGTACTTTCTTTATGTTTCTGATACGAGCCTCCTACCGCTCACATATCAATCTCAATGTACTACATATTATTCTTCACTCAAAACTCTCTTCAGCAGTGCAGGCTACCACCCCTATGAGCACTTCTGCAGTCACATTAATAAACTTCCTGATGATGCTTTTATTGGCTGCTCCATGCATCAGAAACAAGTAGTTCTGAAAAAGTTCTGATCAAAAAGGACTCTAAGAGAAAAAAACCTTTGCAATGAAGTTCACTGCTAAGTGAACTTAGAAAATCAGAAAGATTAGATGGAGCTTCTTGTCTTGAGGTCCCCAGATTAAAGTCAGTCCTGGGTGCCAAAGGGAACTGCACCAACCTGTGACCAAATATTGCTGTTGACACCATCCTGACTTTCGTAAATGGGCATTCACAGGATCAGCAGCACCCTCACCTCTGGCACTTCAGCTGTCAGAAGCGAAATCAGGGAGTGACAATTCTGGAGGTGACCCTTGTGTGCCAGGTCTCAAGCACGGTGATGGCAGGGCAAGGTGGCAGCAGCTCTGTGTTGTGTCACTGCCTTCTCAAAATGGAAGGCTGCAGCAACATTCAACAGCAATTGGCAGAAAGGAGGTATTCAAGAGCTAAGCTGTTTCTTCTTCCTATGTTTCTTCTTCATACGGCTTTATGAGAAGAATCTGCAGCATAGTTTTTCACGCAGATATTTTCCTACTAGTTGGTTCGTTAGCACCACCCTTGAAGTAACCATCTTTCTTCACAGGAAACCTACATGCAGCATTTCAACTTTTACAAATGAGTTTGTACGTGTTAAAGTGACTGCACTTGACTGAAGTGACTGTATTAAAATATCTACCTTTGACTGAAGTACAAACAAACCAAACTATTATGATAATTAAATCGGGTAAATTCTATGTGATGGCAATTAAGGCAACAGATTTACTCTGGATTTAAATTGCTAGAAACAAGCCTATTTTTCTTCCCTTTGCAACCCTTTCACATTCTAAAAAATAATATCTTTTCACTACTTGGATGAAGGCCAAATTACTCTTTTTAATGAAATAAAAAACTTTAAGTGCAGTGTTTTTTTTTTTAACCACAAGAAAGTCTCCTGAGAATTTATACTTGTTGATCCAGTTTTCTGTACATGGTTTCTCTTGGGAATACCATAAAGCAGCTCTAAAGAACATACCTGAAGACGAGTATTAACTAGTACTTTGGAATGAAAGCAATGTATTAACTGACTTGTTTCCCACCATAAGCACAAATGCTGAAGCTGACCTAAGAAGCTACCTGTGTGATTTGGACCAAAAAAAAAAAAAAAAAAAAAAGTGTATTATTACATAACGAGGTAATTTTTGCAAATTGCAGGACAGTTGGTTTGTCTCACAATCTTGTTGGGGCAACTCCTGAAACAAACTCAAAATGCATCTCCACAAAAAAATATAACAGAGGAACAACTATCATCAATCTCATCAAAACTCCACCTTTTCAAATCTGTTATTATAGTTTGTATCAAATACATTAAACTGAATTAAAAATATATATACTTTTCTTGATCAGTACTGTAAATTATTTCCAGAACAGATATACCTCTATTGGTATACTTCTAAGTTCTTTCTTATGTTTAAAGAAGTTTTCAAGGAGAATGTTTGTAAATACATAATACATTCTTTTTTTTTCTTCAGAAAACAAGCAAAATTTTGTCTAGAATTTTTTCTTTTTTTTTAGAATTTAAAAAACAGCATTCCCAACTGCCTTTTTACAAACATAAATGAATCACAGTTCAAAATGCAGAAGGAGCAATATCTTTAACTGAGATGTGGAAATAGAGAGCAAGTGACTTGGCCATGTACACAACCCATCCTTGGAATACCAAGGAACACAAACTGGAATTCAACTTCTTTGTCACTAGGCAGCTGATTGCAGTCTCTACTTCTAATTTCTTATTTCTATTTATTATTTTCTTTCTGGACTCTATTTATTATTTCTTCATTATTTTTTTTTTTCTCAGAAACCACAAAAGGATTAGAGAGATAAAGATGCTTCTTATTTACTTGCTCGTCCCTCCTGCCCAACCAGAAGCTCTTCAATAGCAGCCCAGGATGCACAATGCTGTGTAGGTCAAAAAAGCACTTCTGGATCCCAACAGAGATCCAGCCGGTCCCTAGCCTATAAAAATCTTCTGGTCAAGAGCCAGGAGGCACCCTACAGACCTGGGAGCTCAGAAAGCAGTCGCCAGATGGGAGATGACAACAGCTCCCTGGGGATCTCACTGCTCTGCTGAGAACTGGAGCGGGGCTGCAAGTGGTGCCGGTCCCACAGCGAGTGCGCTGCAGCAGGCTTGCTTCCTCCTGCTGCCGAAGCGTGGGCCAGCCTCAGCCCCTGCTGGCAGCTCGGAGCTGACCTGCTTAAGGAAGACATGCAGATAAGGAGCAATAAATTGGCCTTCTCATTCCAAGATACTGGTGTCTCTCCAAGCAGCAGACAGATTATCTGAAAACTGACAGGTGCTAGGAGCTCCTGGAGGTTATTGCAGTCTCTTTGGACTACCAGGCAGAGGCGTGTCAGAGCCATGCTCTTCTCTCAGATACAAACCCTGAATTAAAAAAAAAAAAAAAAAAAGGCAATCACAAGAACACCATTAAGGGCAAGATTTAGGCTGCAGGCAGCCTGCTGTGCATGAATGGGAAGTCCCTGTATGTGCTAGGATAACCTGCACCTGCCAGGCTGTGAAGCACATCATCACCCTGTTTTCCTGAGTGTCTCTGAATTTCCCTTATGCCTGTTTCATATGCACAGGGTTCAGGCAGGGTTTATGGGCTGATTTTTGTGGACTCCTTTCAAAAATAAGATCTAGAAGAATGATACAGCAAAAGTCAAATTCTGTATTGTAGAGAAAAATCTAACCAGAGACTTAAAATCAGTACAGTACATAACAGTATCATCATACCAGTCAATCTGCACTGCTTGTTACTAAAGATATATAGAAAATCCCAGGAAGGAAAGAGCAGCTTGTTTTCTGAGAAACACAGACACACAAATTGCAAATTTCAGTTCTGAGACTTCATTATGTTAAACATAACTCCACTGCTTCGTTACTGTAGTACAAACAAACAATCAGGAAGGGAAAACTGTTTGCACACAACTTCCTTACAGCGACGTTGTCGTTTTGAGCAGTGTCTGAGAAGCACCATCGGTGCCCTTTGGGGGCAAGAATCCAACCTCAGTTTAGATAAAGAGGGAACAAATATCTAACAGAGTCTCTGCACACTGATGAAAGGCTACCAAAAGAAAAGCTGTAAGGAATTAGTTGTTACAGAGCTAGCTCTGAGTTTCTCGGTGTGGAAAGCAGCCCGAGAGCAGAGGCTGGTGTAGCTGACCGCCCAGGATTTCTGGTGGAGGTCCCAGGAGTGTGGGTGGCTGCTCCTCAGTCCTTCTCTGGGAGACACAGAGCTGCCAGCCTTTGCCTACTAACATTCTCCTTGGTAGCCGAGGGGACCCGGCTGATGCAGTCTCCTGTGTGTCCTTCCAATCCAGAGATATAAGTTTAATTTTAAGGATATATTTCCTCTCTCTGCAACAGCAGTTAGCATTAAAAATCCTATGTGGATTTCAGCTAGGGAATTCAACTACTGCCTTTTTTTCAATTCATGACCATGCCCCTTCTATAAAATGTTACGTATCAGCAGCCTGAACATCAAACTTGCATAATTTTGTGTTAAGATAAAATTATATTGCCAAAAGATACAATTTTTCTTCTCCTGAAAGACCTGTTGACACCAACGGCTGTGCAAATTACCAGTGCCAGCCACAACAACTGTTCCAAATTTGTTGTTCCACACAACACACAGACAAAAAAAGGGTTGATCTGCCCAACAATGCCACCTGAAATGTGCCTGCATCACCCATGCAGTCACGCCTTGCTGACACCTGCTTCAGAAAGCAATCAGCAAAACACTGCAGACTTCATGAGCAAGAGCTGGAGGTCTTGCAGAATTGGCATTGCTTTATCTTCGTATGGAAGTTATTAGTATTAACACTCCCTACAAATCTTCATCTATCTCCTTTCCTACTTTTCATTAAAGCAGAAGCATGTAAACATATCCAGCAAGAGGGCAGGAAAAGGAACTGAACTTTCCTACGTTCAAAGCCACTGCAGAGAAGCAGATGACTGTGCTGGTGGTGATGCCCTGCAAACATGACAGATCTCCCCCATGGGGCTGCATGCTGTCCTTCTCATGGTGCACAATGAAACCTACATGTAAGAAGCCTCTTTGGAAGTCACTCCTTCCCAAAACCTTGTCATTCCTCTGACTGAGGAGAAGTCCGAAGCTGAACCACCATCACCCAGCCAGCCCTTACTCGGCAAGAAGAGCCCACACAAATGCCAGGCTGCAACTGCTCAAACTGTCTGCCACCACTTCTGTTGCTTTAGGTGCAGAAATGAGCAGAGGAACAGAAATGAGACAGGACAAATACCTCTACCAGAAAGAACTGGAAGGAATCACACTGATGTTCTCTGTTGTGCCCAGGGCCAAAGAAACCTGAAGCATCCCACTACAAAGGCTACCTGTGATCCCCATTCAGTCTCTCAGCCAGACTTTGTTTGGTGATGACTCAACAGCACTGACCTCAGTGTGGGAATCTTCTCCTCGATAAATTTCCTAGCACAGAAGTTCAGGGATGACAGGACCTGTGATGTTAGACAGGAAAGGGCTTCAGGCTGTGTAAATCTCAGGATTTCAGTTCCCACTGAGCAAAAGACTGTGCCTGCACCCCACAGCAGTGTTCTTTTGGAGACTAAATCTCAAAGAAGCACAGTGGGGCTCAGAAAAGGTTGCAATGGTTTTAGTCCCAAGTGCTCATTTCCGTAAAACGAGCACAACTCACTTCCACACTTTTAAATAAGACAAAACAACTCTACTCAAAGACCATCCAAGCTCCACTTCAAAACTGATTCCTCTTCTATCAGAAATATTTGTATGCCAAGAAAACTCTTTGGGAGAAATAGGCCTTTTTTCAAGTTTACCAAAAAATATCGGAAGTCTGTTTTTCTTTTCTTTATTCATTATCTGACCCAGTACTTATAAGAGTTCTTGTTACCAGAAATAGCAGTTCATACATACTGATAACATTTTAAACATAACTAGCGTATTGTTACCATCTTTTTTATAGACAATGTAAAAGATGGACAGATAAATGTATTTGTCCAAGAAAATTGAGACATTTGTGGCAAATGAAGGAATCAAAATCTAGTCTCCCAAATGCAGTGTTTTAAACAGCAGATTGTCGACCCTCCTCTCCTCTCTGATGTGACTGTGGCACGTCTGTTCTGAGCTTCAGTGCGTATATTGACGGTTCCAGAATTGTAACAAATCATAAACTCACAACAAACACCCTTCCTCATCTATTTTGATTACTATGCAGTGACAGATAAAGTCAAAAGGAGTTCAAAGAAAACTTGAAAGACTTTGTTTGCGTGATTTGTAATCAGGTAGGAGTCTAGATACCCAGTAATGCGACCAGGCAGGGAACAGGCTAGTTTTTGATATCCAGAAAACAAGGACAACGCTAGGAAGAAAAGTCTGCAGTGGTGCTCACAATTATTTCTGTGGATCACTTTCCTTCTTAGATAAAGTATTAGCATCTTGAATGACAATAAAAATAGTACATAAGATATTGGTTTGGCCTTTCATGGTCTTAATGCACGTGGATGATGCCTCTTGGAAATATCCTAAAAGCTCTTATACACTAGAGCCTTTTAGTCAAATAAACTTGAAGAAGTGAAAGAAGCACGATGGTTCACATCAATTCAAATCACACATATTCTTATCTACATTTTCGTGAGCATTCATTATGAATTTTCCATCAGATATTATTATGCAGAATGATAACAACGAATTTTATTTACAATCCCGCTTCTGAAGTCATTTACCCCAAAGAAATCACATCATCCATCTGTAAGTCCAGCAAATTAAATTCCCATAGGACAGCTAGCTCTACAGAAGGGGTTAGAATATTTTGCTTCAAGTAAGAATCCTGACAAGACCTAACAAAATATTGCAATAATACTGCACGCTCTGGGCTCTATCTTATTATTCTTCTTCTAACACGAACACTATGCAACATTTAATGTTCATTAGCAACAATATTTATTCTGGAGTCAGCCGTATTGATATTATAATAAGAACTCAATTTCATACATCCCAGAACAATAATTAGATTTGTAAAAAAGCAAATATGTAGACAACGGTCAATAGATCAACAGCGTTTATTGCACAGAGGTATCTTTTATGACTATTCAGATATTAATTTGAACAGGCTTCACACACTAAAACTAGCTTACCATGGTGTCAAAGAATATGGGACATATGTTGATATGTCACGCTGGAGATCTCCTAGTACATGTCCTCATTTGTTACAAAATACGTGGCTGTGAAACAGCAGTAAAATCTGATCCTCTGGTGCACTGAGTGCAGAACATATCATACTAATTACGAAGAACAGTTACCAACACATTCTATAAGGTAGCTGCTTGACTGTAAAGGCTAGCTTTCAAAACAATGCTAATATTTATATATTCAATACATTTTGTATATATATATATAAATAGATATAGATATAGATATGAGTATATATATCACTTGCTATTCATATAATAAAAATCTTTTCTCGTGTGTTAGCTCACATCTATAGTTCACTTCCAAATACAGGATGACAATATGGTTATCATGTTCCCAAAAAGCTGAATACATCAGGGTATAAAGAAACATTACCTTGGTTGTACTTTCAAGTTCTACCTCCATTTGTGAATTACCCTTATAAATATATCAAAAACTGTCTGAGCACATTTGGAAAAAGATAGAAATAAAATGTTTCTATCACAATATTGGTGCCTCTTGCCAAAACTGGACTTGCAATGTTTGCAATAAAATATTACAATAAAATACAATAAAAATATTTTATATAAAATAAAGTATATTTAAAGTATTTTTATACAAAATAAAAGTATATATTGCAATAAAATACAATAAAGTATTTGCAATAAAATTCGTCATATATTTCAATGATATGTTTGTCCATGATTTCCACACAGTTTATTTCAGTAACATATCCATTATTCATACGTTGCTTCATTAATATGGTTCTCAATGCTAAAATACTTTATGAACATTTTAGATTGCAGATTCATTGCCAACTATTTGTTTCAATGAGTCTTTCAAGTATTAACTTTTGCTATTATATGTGATTGTTGCCTAAATCACTGCATAGTTTTCACCTGGTGACTGAGTAACAACCATACAAGGGAATCCACCTCTAGCCTACACAACAGTAGGAGGGTAGAAATGCTCTGTTTTGCATGTGAATGGAGCCATTCGTTAACGTTTTCAGTAAACAAACTGTTGAAAAGTTTGGCATAAAACATGAACAAAAGGTATGTCAGGAAGAATAAACCACAACATTCATGGAAATGTTCCATGTTTATGCCTGTTTTACTCATCACAGACTGGTATATGATGCAGCAGACTAGCTGCAGTAGACTTTCCTTCAGGAAAGGAAAAAATGTTGCTTCTGAGTCACAAATTGGGAAAAGAAATTCATAAGCAAGGCAAACAGCATATTGGCCATAAGAAGGAAATCAAAATTGCTAAACTGCAAGCTGACTTGCATACCATGAGCCAAATTAAAACAAACAGTCAAACTTTCCCAAGAACAAGAAGAGAGCAGGAAGAGAAGGACGCTGGTATGCAATGTGGAGCACACAATTGAAAACAACTCCAGAATAACAGGTATGTGGGTCCTTGAAGGTCCTGGGATGGAGGTAGCTTCACTCTAGGTTAACAGTTAATGGTTGGACTTGATGACCTTAGCCGTCTTTTCTAACCTAAATGATTCTATGATTCTAAAAGAGAGTTAGGCTCTGTCTGGGGAATAAGCCTAGCAGATTCAGAGAAAAGCCCATGTCCAGAAAGAAGGGAAAAAAAGTGTTAGAGGGCACTTTGCTAGGTGGAGGAGGCTGTTTTCTAGAGATGAAGGGAAGCAACAATTGTTCTTGTTTCTAACCAGGCAGATCTTTTTCTTTTGTTGGACCAGTTTTCAAGGTAAAACAGTACACAGAAAAGCAGGTAATGAAGTCATTCCAGCATCTGTTATAAACAGACAAACGTAATCCACCCAAGGCAGAGACAGAGGCCAAGCCCACTTCAGAACGCCCACCGTTTGGTGGCAGGAGTGAGCAGGAAGCATTGATTTAAACTCTGTACCAGGAGGAGGGAACTGAGCTTCATTTTCACATCCCAAAGGGCAGTGAGTAAAATATAGATGCTTTTATAACCAGTTTCTGAAAGCACAATGGTTCTATCATGAGTTCAACAAAAAGTTTAATTCATCCTGGAATTAAATTTTACAGGCTATCATTTTAACAAGAAAAATCGATTATTTTGGAAGGTTAATCTAAAAGATTCTTTTCCCCTCAATTCCAACTTAAAATGAAAATTCAATTACAGTGATAAATACTCTCTAGTACACATTTCTGTTTAGCTCTATGGCTGTATATTTGATCCATCGGTTGTTAGAAAGGACTAAGGTAACTACAATTTTATGAAAAATCTCTTATCAGAAGGATTGCTACCTGGTGGCAGACTTTAACATATTGTTTCAGCATTTCATACCCTTTAAAAATGCTTATTCTATTTTAAAAAGAGAAAACGCAGGACTGACCTTCATTACGTGTTTTTTTTTTTTTAAGAACTAATGTGCAGAAAATCTGGTTAACTGGGACGTATATCATTCCCATTTCCAGAGACTAAAAAAAGGCTTTCTACCACCTCATGTTCCCTGCTTCCAGAACACAGCAGTGCATTAGAAAAGTGTTATTTCTCATAAACAGCATAAACAAACCTGGTTCCTTTTAAAACCTCTAAAATCATTGCCCTCTTATAATCTGTCCTGAGACTCTCCCTTTAAAGCAGATGAGGACAGAAAAATGCACCTACCACAAGCAGTAAGAAGAAATTATGCAGATTCATAAGGAAACCTCAAACCCAGTAAGAATATGTGTTGATAATATTATCCATCACAATCTGAAGGTCAAGTTGCCTAAAACATCTATGTCTTTTAGGGATGCTGAAATATATGACTTTATTAAAATGATAAACACAGTAATAAAGTCTTCAAAACTAGTTTCACTGTCCCCTGCTAACTGTGAGTGAGAAGCAACAACTGCAAATAACAATGTCAACTAAAATGGAAAACCTGTAACTGAGGTGAGAAAACACCTGGAAAAAAGTAGCTGGTACCAACAGCCACTTACACACATTCATAACTAATATAACAAATAGAGGAAACAATGCCAGACTCATTTATCTCACTAGTGAGATTTTTGTTTTAAAGAACTTTTCTAACACAAGAAAACAGGCAATAAGTCACTAATACCTGATATACCTTCATGATATTGACAGTTCCTTCTCCATTCTGGCCTGGGGATCCTTGGCTCTGTAGTAGATTCCTTACTGTCTCCTCCATTCTAGAGAATAAAAACATTTATGTAAGTCAACCATATGGAAGAAAATTTTAGACTTGCATTCAGTGTTTTTGTTCTTTAGAAGAGCCTAATGCATCCATGGCTACCATGAAATTAATATTTAAAGGAAATCCTGGCCTTATAATGTTCTCATACTCCATGTTATGAATAACACATTAAGGGCACTCTTTTATCTTTTGAATATGCACAGTAATTAGGTGCATTGTTAAAATCCTACTGTAGCTCAGTTACAAAAATTAAAAACAAGTGTCAGCTAAAAACCTCACCTTGTCAACACTGTAACCAAACACCATCAAAAAATTACTGTCATTTAGGAGCAAAATCAGTCAGATTCCAAAATAAACTGTTGTATCGCCAGCCAATTGTCAGTTCTGTGCAATTTAGGCAAGCTGTCAAATACATTACCAGTATTTACGCTATGTTATAGGTGCAGCAGTGTGTGCCAGTACATTTGTTTATAGAGGCACAGCTGCTTGAATACATTCACCCCTCTTTGCCCTTTCAAAGGGATGTAAAAGCAAGTGTAGGCTACAATCTGGCATTACCATCTCATGAAAACGTAATCAACTTCAGTTCCATCAGTGAAAGAAGGAAGGTTTGTACTTTCACTTTACAAGGTATTAGTGCTACCATCAGAAGTTGCCTTTGATCTTCACAGATTCATCCAGCACATCAGGACTGAGAATAATGGTAACTGCTACCCCTCCTGGGTGGCGGCAGAACAGAGTGGAGAGTTCTGCCCCTCCGCACAGGAGGACCACTGCAGGCACCCATGAAACACTTGGGCCCATTCCAGGTAGATCACAAATTAAATCCTGTTTCACCTCTGATAGTACAGGTAAGAAGAGGAAAGGCATCGCAAGCTGAGAAGCAGTGATGGCCAAGCCATGAAGAGGCTGGCTTTCAGGACAAAGATTGCGGAGTGTCATCCACACACAGCTCCTCGTGCTTCTCCTCCTCACATGAATTCTCACCCCCGTACAGCTTCTTAGCTGTGTGGATGCAAGTTTCTCTGATGCTCACTTTTGTTTTCTGTTCTTCTCCTTTTAGGCTGTCTAGGTCTGGAAGACGCAGCTGGAAGAGCAGCCCAGCTGGAAGAGGGGCTGGAGAAAGGAAAAATGCTGTGGCATAGGTGTGAGGGTGACGCAAAGGCAGGAGAGGAGGAGGAATACCTTCTGCCATATTGTCAGATAAGCTGCACATCAAAACTGAAACCTTGAGAAAAGAGCCAATATTCCTAGGAATGTCAGGCTAGAAACTGCCAGTTGCTCATTCCTGCTGTGTTTAGGGAAACATGACTTTCGTGTACCATTCTTTGCAAATGCAATCGAGCAGAATTACTCACAGCATATCTTTTTTATTATTATTTTATTTTATTTCTAAGGTAACAATCTAGTGAGACTGCAAATATTAGCTAACTGCTCTGGCCAGAGGCCAATAACATTATCTTTTATATAAGCTATGTCTGCCTCGTAGCCTTTCTGTTCTTTCAGTCTTATCAGAATGAATGGTATCGGCTAATGTAGCAATAATACCAGCTTTTACTAGGTTTTCTCCTTTCAAGCCAGCCAGCTAGGCTACTTTTCAAGAAGCTGACACTGTGAGGTATTCATTCTACCAAGGTGCCCACTGACATTTTACTTATATGTATGATATTTTTTTTGTCATTGATGTGCAGACTTCTACATTGCCAGAATGCCCACAGAATAGTTGGACCATCTGTTGACCAAATGTGAATAAAAATAAGCCAGCTCTAATCTCTAGTGCAGACAGTGGTGCAGTTTTTCACTTGCAGATTGGAACCATTTCTGTTCACAGGCTGACCTTAATCAGATCCATTTTACACAAAAGAACAAATCTTTTTGTGGTTCACAATAGAAGTATCCTTGTATTTCCTTTCCTAATGTGCTTACTAATTCATTTTGTAAATTAACAATGTAGTACAATTCTTATTTTAATTACTGGGTTTACACATGCATATACAATTCCAGCTCTAGTCCTATAGAAAGTTAAACAAAATTAATAAACAATGAAAAATGGGAGAAAGGATAGATTCGACTTTCACTAAAATCAGAGTTTTTCAACTTAGGCCTAATAGCATTAATGAAAATAAAGTCAAGCTGCATATTAGCATCACCAATAAGCCGTTCAGAAACATTAAGCAGAATTACTGAACTCAGTAGGTCGTTTCACCTTCAAAGTCAGGTATTTTGGATAACAGGCCTATCTCATCCAAAAACCTTACAGGGACTGGCTGGCACGCTGTTTCATGTGGCAATTAGAAACACCTCCCAGCAGGACATAGATTTCTAAGCAACATAATAATATTTGCAACCTGACAAAGAGCTCAGCTAAACGCAGGGGAAACTTGTTGTTTTCCTTGCAGCTATTACAAAAGTCTGTAGAAGTCGACAGCCACGAAGCTGAAGGACGGGGATAGCAGAGACATCGCCTGAGCTGTCACGTCGCTGCAAAACCAGCACGGAGAGGAGCTCAGAAGCTTTGGGTACCCGTGGCATCTCTGAAAATGGAAAGAGCAAACTAGTTTCTGTCAGACAAGGAGGTGAAATATGCTTTTGGTCAGATTTACTGCAGAGCTCCGATGGCCAGCGCTCCTGCAGTTTATAAGCTGCTGCTTCCTCACTAGTATCCCAGTTTGCTACTTTTTTTAGGAAGGATTGTTTAACCAAACGTTGCACAGGGTAATAATTCAGACTTTCTCCCCATAAATTAGACTCTTTGAAGCCTGAATTAATGGCGCAGTAATTAAAAAGTGATTGTTATATCACAGTCTGTAACGCTCCCCACAGTGACATTATATGCCAGGAAGATTTAGTATAAATTCTTTTAAAGAATGCAAGAACAGTTGAGCCTCTGTAAATTTAATGCGAAATACCATGTTTTATTCCCTGAACAAGGCTTCCAGAGGACATGTAAATTTTGGAAGTGAAGCAGAAAAATAAAGCGCTTTATGAAAGGCCGTTTCTACACATCAAACCGTGCCTTTGCCCCTTCTGGTAGCCACGAAAGGTTATCTGCTCTCGGTTGCAATTCGACTATCCTAGATGGACCCACTCCAACATCGAGCACTTGCCGATTACATCTAGAATAGCTATCCCCCACGCATATATTCTGGCTGCTTGCTGGCCGATGCTAAAAAACCTGTTTTGTCAAGGATTCTGTGTATCTTACATAACTATCAAGCTGTTACAATCTGCAAAAATGGTCTCTAAATCTCTCCATTCCCAAGTCTATGTTTTCCAACCACTTTAAGAACATTTCTTTTCCCTTTTCTTTTAGTCTGCTGTTTAGCGTCTACTCATCTGAAGCATCTTAGTTAGTATCATTAAAATTCTTGTTACATCCATTATTTGAAGAGAAAATTGAAGTTTCTCAAACTGCAGTGTTCCTTTCAATTTATATATATATATTTAAAAAAAAAAATAATGGATTTTCTCTTCAGGAGAAAAATAAATGAAACCTGTGTTTGATAGAAGCTTTTTAAAGTTTCTTGACATAATGTCAGAGTAAGGAAACAGTCCTCCACCAGCCCTAAACTCAGGATAAATTTCTCAGAGCATTAAACAGAAGAAGAAATGAGGCACTCTGAGACCAGAATCTGTTCGAGGAATATAGGAGTTTAAGGAACATAAAATATTAATGTTACTGTGGAAAGCACTGTCAAGATTTCATCTAGAATATTATCTGCAATTGCGATTAGCAGTGTTCAGGAGCAGCTCACTCACAGAGGATTCAGTGAAGAGGCAGCTCGGAGGTTGTTTAGAGGAACGGAGAAGCTGCGTCATGAGCAGAGGCTGAACAACTTATCTTCCTGAACCGAAGAGCACAGGCTCACAGAGGTATGACTTCCCCAAATGAATCAGTGAGAAAAAGTAACATGGAGAAGAAAACAACATCAAGTTGAGGTCAATGATTGATAAAACAAAATGGAAATGCAGTGGCTACAAATATATTTGGGCTGAAATGAGAATGTTTTTAATCACTGAAAAAGTGAGACTCTGAAACTGCCTGCCAGGCAGCGTAACGGGATGGGAAACCTGAACAGCTTTAAGCCAGTTGAGCAGTTTGTGAAATTAATTAGATAACAGGGGCTGAGGACTTGAATTTATGACCCGCAGGTCCTTGCATCCTGAAACAAAATCAGTCATTCCTACATGTTTTAAATGTAATTTGCCCAGTGCTGTTGCAAGAACACCAGGAAATCAACCCAACTGCAACATACGGTATTTAGTTTGGCCTTTTTTCTGTGTGTGTTTCTGGCGAGACAGGCCCTGCTGGGGTTGACAGCTCCCTGAAAGGCCGGCAAGTTCCTGACTGTCCCCTCACTTTACTTAGGGCCATCACCCTCACAGACCGGCAGCTCCTGTTGCTGTCCCCCAGCAATGTTGGGACATGGTCAGAAAACTTGCCTGTTTTGTGCCTGGCCCAGTTCTGCCTATTCGAGTGCCCACAGCCATACAGTATTTTACTGGGGTCCTCCCCAAGAGCAGAATTTAATACCACACAGGAATTAAAGTTCCCTCACATACACCATTCCAGGAGGCACAAGTGTCCAGTTTTCTCAGCCCTCCAACTCTGGAGAGCCTTCCCCGTACATATCCTTCCCCAACAGAGCTTTCAGACTCTGTTCAGTGAGGTTTATGGATTACGTTCCCTGAGAGATGTCTGTCTCACAGTTTGCCACTGCAGTTTCACATAAAGAGGGGATTTTCTCCGACCAGCTCCCCACTGTACAGCACATGCCTTTATGCCCTGTTTCACTGCAGAGGAAACTCCTTCTCTTTTGTGGCCCTCTGCAGCATATCGCTTAGAGCTGTTTGATCTCCCCAGACCTAAAACCTTTTCTTGACAGAGCAAGCTCTCCTTGAGAAAGATTAAAAAAAAAAAAAAAGCCTTTCCATAAATCCTGATCTTCGATTCCCCTTCCAGCACCGGGGATATACACTCTGTAGCCTTCCCTCTGCTCAGCCGCATCCCCACAGCCCAGTTTATGACTCTCCCCCCAGGGGACAGGCAGCACGCAGTCGCTGCAGCTCTAGAAGGTGCTCGACAGCTCTAGCCCCTTCTCCCGTGACCCATTTCCTTCAATATTTCCACAGGCTGGCTGCTACCTTTTGCTAGGTGCCATCACCTTCCCTCTTCATCACCCTCAAGCTGAGGTGACAGTACTCGGTGGTTATTTCAAAGGCATGTCACAACAACTCCTGCAGCTATGTCCTGACTTACAGCCTTACAGAGAGGTGTTTCTAGAGTCTCACTGCAGCAGTTGAAGTTTGTATTTCATTTTTTTCCAATTTTTGTATTTCATTTTTCATTTTTGTATTTCATTTTTTCCACTTGCCCATGCCATGAAGCAGGCACAGGACTCTTTTTAAGGCCATAGACAAAATATCAATGGCAGATCCTTCTGCATCTTTAGCTTAACTTACCTCTGTGTATTCTGAACTCTCAGGTGGGTATTTTCTTCCAGCTCCTCTCTGTGAGACAGTGGAGCTTCCTGCCTTTCCCCTGGGCAGTCTCCAACTCAGATTTGCTCATTGCTATTTCTAGTTACAGCCTCCCTGGTGACATGGCCTGGGTTTCAGGTCCTTGAGTTGTCTTGACCCTTCCCTACAGACTGATCGTGGACCAAGAAACAAGTTCCCATGTGGTCTCTCAGCTCCTTTGGCCTCTGCCAGCTCTGCCCAAGCACTCCTGTGCAGCACCATGACTAAATATTGCTCGCTCAAACTTCACGTTTGGGGCTACCTGCACCTCGCGTCCTCACCACTCTGACAGGACCCAGAGATGTTCAAAGGTGAGACTCCTTACGGTGAGCTCCTCAGACTACCAAAAAGCTTCAGAATAAACAAGCATGCCTCCCCCTCACAAACAACGAATCCAGATTTTAGATTAAACACCGGACTTTTAAAACAGAGAAAATATCAAAGGGGCTTTACAGGCCACATCAGAAACTCAAAGAGCTCAGCAAACAACTGCTCCTGTTCGCTGCATCCTTGTACCTGACGTCAGCTCATTCAGCAGCTGCCTTCCTGGGGCTCACTCCTGTGAACCAGAGCACTGCCTCGAATGGTAGGCAGCCCACAGACTGATGCAAGCTTCTTCAGATAATTCAGATTTTGAAAATGGATTTAAAAAAAGCAAAGAGAGAAGTGAAAACAGATACGTGGTAAACTTTAAAGAGAAGTGACAGATGGGCAATGTTGAGGCTCTAAACCCCAAGGGGTTTTCTCAGCGTTTTCAGTTCTGCTTAGGATATGACACTGGTACATGCCTTATAGCAGTGCGCTGGGCAAAGCCTACAAATGCACAAAATCCAGCCTTAGCATTTCAGCTGGAAAACAAAGTACTAACACCCTCTACAACAGCAACAGAGAGATGCCCATAAAACCCGTGATGTACATTTAACTCATTCTGCTCACCAGCAGCTCCCCACCGCAGGAATACCACGGCAAAGCCTCCTCCCGCAGCCCCAGCACGGCCCCGTCCCCAGCGCAGGCTCGGAGCAGCCCGCTCAGCCCCGGGGCTTTTGCTGGTGGCAAAGCCAAACTGCGCCAGCCGTGCTCTGCTCACACGCTGATGCTAACCCACTCTGCTGAAAGCACTCGGAGCCTACTCAAAGTTTTGCCTGCAGGGCAAGCTGTCTACCCAACAGTGGCACATAAAACAAACAAAGCATCTTGTGCAAGATGCAGGCCATTATTGCACAGCTGTGTCAAAATGAATCAGGTCTCAAGCCCTATTAATACGAGTGGAGAAGGGCCCTTCCTTCAAGTGGAGAACCAAATCTCCACTAGCCCACACCACCACCTCAACATTACAGAGGGTTGAAGCACTGAGCACAACATGTGCTTAGTTGAACCGCTGATGGTCGAACACACTGGAAATTTTCAAGGTATCCTGAAAATAATGTACATGCCTCAAGCCTGAGATAAGTGGGGTAGGAGTTTGGAAGACCTCAGCATTGGCACATCACTGCACCCACGCAAGCCTGAACTCTGTCATCGTGCAATGGCAGGCCTGACATTTCTCTGAAACTCCTCTAACTACCGTTGGAGCCAGGAAAAGTTGGAAATGTTTCCATCGTCTTTCAGCCATACAGATTTCAATCATCAAACTCATACCTACAGCAAAAAGTTTCGGAACTGCAATAGAAACCAGTGGTAATGTTTATTTCTGTGTTGACAGATAGACAAATGCCATATGGACTGTATGGGTGTCTTCCATCACCAGCCCCATGTAAGATGTTGTAAGTTACAGGCATGGAGGAGGATTAAATAAAATATAGTCCAAGACTAAGCCTCACAGAAAAGCTGCTTACAGGCAACAGAAAGGATTTTTCAAATGCTAAGACTGTCCCTCCTACAACTCCCCAGTAACACATTCGGGACCTTATGAAAGGAGATATTTTCATTAGCTATAAATGGATAGAAGCAGACACACAGCGAAAGCTAATTCTCATGTCAGCTTAAACATATGCTCATAAGTTCAAACTTTATTCATGCTGGAGGCACCAGAAATAGTCGCAGTGTTTCAGCATATCTAAAAGCATCGGAAAGATTACAGACAACTATATGACCAGACTGCAAATATTTCCAATTTCAAGCAATGAGTTTTTACTCCTCCCTCCCCATTTTCTATATTTTAAACAAATACTTGTTTTTTCCATATTTTCAAACACCCAGATAGGTGAATAGATGCATCTACCAGCTCCCCCAAAAACATATTTTATTTTGTATATATAAGCGCCCTGATATAGACAAACCACTGTTGCTTTTCAGTACTCACGGGAATGTAATGCCACCCAAAACCAAAAGCTTGTGTTCCACTTTGTATGTGCTGACATGGCTGCATGAATTTCTTTGTTTGCCATGAACGAAGGCAGCTTTTGTGTGGTTTAAGAGGTATAGAGAAGCACAAGCTGAAAGCCATGCCTGTCATCTGTGAGCATTTGCCCACTGCCCACAGTGCAAACTAGTGCATCTCCTGCATTTTCACACTAGGCAGCCCATCAGGAAACTTTCAGGCTCCGACTGCAAAGTGTAGACACCCACCTGTACTGCCCAGAGTACAGACAGCAGCTGAAAGAAAGCTAAAAAGAGGAGGATTTTTTTTTTCCTACTACTGAAATTATCATGATTTGTTTTCAGTCTCTCCAGCTCCCCAGTGAAGGCTTTTTTAGGCCATCAGATTCTGGATTCCAATCTCAAACTCTACATAATATGAAGTTATTTCACTTTCTTCATAGCTCCACCTCTCTGCATATCTTACAGGAGAATTGAGACAGTTCCAGGGCTGTGACAAATATCTGGAAAAGCCCTGGGAAGATGGGTGGATAAGCTTTTCTGTAAGTAAAATGCCAACTTAATGGAACCAATAAATAATAGTATTTTTTTACCATAACATTTTCACCTATAAATTTGGATTCTCCCTAGCTGATATGTATACCACTGATGGCAACAGAAGATTTGTTTGTATTTGGTGACAGATTCACTGTTAATTACCCTTCACAACACATGTGTGAGTACTCTTGTAGTAGCAATACCTTTCAGATTCACACATCTGGGAAATCCATTGCAAAGTACAGACATTTTCCCAGTAGTGAACAACAGCAATAAAAATCTAAGGATGATTTATCACAAAGTGGAGTTTGTTCTTCTAACTGACAGATCAGATTAACTCACCATGTGCTGGTAAATATGGTTATTCTCTTAGAAAGATCAGTGACGTGAGTCCTCATCCCAGAATGTACTTGTGAGAGGTCTGAATGTTCATAGCTTTTGTGCTGTGATTACACAGGTTAACACAACATACTATATTTTCATCTTACAGGTGAATAAAAAAACACAGCAGGGTTAAACAACGTGGCCAATATCAGTGACAGAAGCCAGGATGCCAACTGTTCATTGTGCTGGGTCTAACCAGCAGATGAGGTCCTCTCTACTTCATATCTTTCTGTTGATATGACAACAAATCTTAAGGTCCTTTCATCAGTGATTTGCGCTCTGTATCTCAGAAAATATTTGAGTAACTTCAAATAAATTGGTAGTTTTTCTATCTCTTTACTGGCATGTTAATGTTTCACACATTTCAATGAATAGCTTATGCTCGTGCTCACATAACCTTAAACAAGCCGTTCGATCTGGAATGAGGTATGGTATCAAAAACTTCATTCTGTCTTTTTATCATTCTGACATTTCTACCATTCTGCATTAAAATGAAACCTGGAGGACTTGTGAAATGATATAAAAAGATATTTATCTCTCACCATTCTACGATTGTTTAGCAATAAAAAGAACAAAAAATGTTTAAAATATATAATTATTTTGATTAAGCAGCTCGTGAGGATGCATATTATTGCTGTACAGAAAGATACATAATTCTTTTGATTAAGTGACTACTAAATATGCATATCACTGAAGTTTTTTCAGAAAGTTTCATTATATTCAACTCTGTGCAACATGCCCCAATGCCTTGAGAGACAAAGACTGGGAAGTTTTTCTAGCATATTTTTCTCTTCAAATGCTGTTTGCGAATTTAATGTCTATAAAAAAATAAGTACTAATGGAGCTAAAGGGAGTCTAACTACACAACATTCAACCACTCCTGGTTTAATTCAGTAAACTACCCCTTATATTAAAAATCAATCAAATTCATAAGAGAGCACCAGCCTTTTCCTGACACCATACTGCCTAATGCAAAGGCACAGAGGCCAAACTCCTGCAGATGTAACTACACAGGACTCAGGTATGTCAGGAAAGATTTATACTTTGAACTCAGATGCCCCCCAAAACGAATCACCTCAGATGTTCACAAAGAACAGCAAGAATCAACAGAACAGCATGAACCAGGCAGGTTCCCAACCATGCGAGTTGCTTAGAAATACTTTTAAAGACAACATGGAGTCTTAATAAATATAATTTCTTTTGACCTATTCAACTTAGCCTTTCCAAATTACAGCTTATAAGGAGTAGAATAAGACAAGAAAAGAACTTGAGATTTTCAATTCAGCTATGGCTTCCTGAAAGCCTCTATGTATGAGGCTAGGAAAGGCAGACAAAATGTGTAGGAATATTCCAAGTGAGTTCTATGTTACATATAATGATACATTAATATTTTAATTCCTAAGGGGGCAGTGTGCTATTGTAGGTGTATCTAGAATATGTCATTCCATTTTTCTCCTCAGCAGAAAGCTTGCTTTGAATATTCAAATAGACCTTTATAAACAGGGAGTATGAGACAGTTCTTGACCGATCAACTACGATCAAGGGTTTTCCTGGTACACTTCATGAACTGCTGATGCCCTCTCTGTGTGACTGGGACTTTCTCACATACCTCTGCTGGCCAGGGAGGCTGTGCAGGCACAGGGGGATGGCCTACCATGGCATTAGCTACACCCTGGTGAAGTTTTTTTAACATGGAAAAAGTGCGTAGGATTTTATTTCCCAAGGCTGAAATCTTCCTGGAAGAAATGTTTTTATAAATGATCTAGATGCAGGACTCAAATGCATACTGATTAAATTTGTGGATGATACTAAATTAGGAGGAACTGTTGACTCTCTTGAGAGTGGAGAGGTCTTGCAGAGAAATCCCGACAAATCAGAGGGCTGAGCAATCACCAATCACATGAAATTAAAAACAAGTGCTGGATTCTGCACCCAGGGTGGGGCAACCCTGGATATATGTAGACTGGGGGGCAAGAAGCTGCAAAAAGGGATCTGGGGACTCTGGTTGATGGCAAGCTGAACATGAGCCAGCAGGGTGCCCTGGCAGCCAGGAGGGCCAACTGCACCCTGGGGTGCATCAAGCACAATACTGCTGGCTGGTCAAGGGAAGGGATCGTCCCACTTTGCTCTGCCTGGTGCGGCCTCACCTTGAGCACTGTGCAGTTCAGGGCAATCCAATATCAGAAGGACATAAAGATATTACAGAGTTCCAAAGGAAAGTTCCAGAGATAGGGAAGAGTCTAGAGAGGAAGACATCTGAGGAGCAGCTGAGGTCCCTGGGTTTGCTCAGCCCTGAGCAGAGCAGGCTGAGGGGAGGCCTCATGGCGGCCTGCAGCTCCCTCAGGAGGGGAGCGGAGGGGCAGGCGCTGAGCTCTGCTCTCTGGGGACAGTGACAGGACCCGAGGGGATGGCATGGAGCTGGGACAGGGCAGGGTCAGGCTGGGGGTTAGGGAAAGGGTCTGCACCCAGAGGTGGTTGGGCACTGGGACAGGCTCCTCAGGGCAGTGGGCACAGCACCGAGTCTGCTGAAGTTAAAGGAGAGTTTGGACACTGCTCTCAGATACGGGGTCTGGTTTTGTGTAGTCCTATATGGAACCAGGAGTTGGACTCGAGGATCGTTGTGGATCCTTTCCAACCTGGGATATTCTGTGGTTCTACAAACAGTGACATTCAGACACCTTTCCAACATTGTGTCTAGATTTTCAAATGACCAATTTATGGCATGAAAAATAATAAGTAATTTAAACAAAATATTTCTATGTTTTTCCCACAAAGCAGGTGGGGAATGACTGCCAGGATAGTGAATGCCAAATGCCTTCTCCTGAGCCTGAAGAATGCCTCCTCCAGCACAAGTTTCCTGCAGCACTGCCCTGCAACAAGGCAGTTCTCTATTCTAATGGCACCTGGCTCAAAAGGAGTTTGATCTTGTGGAGGACAGATTCGGTTAACAGCAACACACACCTACCACCAAAGAAACCTGAGATGTAGAAAATTACTCTTCCTGTTTCAAATTTCAGATGGTTAGAAAACAATCATGAAAACAAATCATGTTGGAGACATAAGAATGAAAACTTCCTGGTTGTAGATTCCCAAGCCCTAGTAACATAGCAAAAGGGCCTAAACAAGTAACGCATGGTTAGAATAATGGTCTCCAAGGGCTAATTGCCTGGATCATTAGATAGTGGTAATCTCTCTTAAAACTGTATTGACAGCTCTTCTACATCTACACAGTTGATAATGAGGCAATAAAAATACAGGACAATGCACAGAGAAGAGGGCTGGAATGGTGTCACATAAAGCATCATCATCCTTGATGCCAATGAACAAGAAGAGCTGAATTAAATTATTTGTGATCTGGTCACAAAAGAATCAGAAAGTACCTGATATGAAACATTTTGCCATCAATCACTTTTAGTGTTCCCCCTTTCTAGGTGTGCAACCCTAACAGAAAGGGAGAGAAAAAAAAAGGGGGGGGGAAGGGAAGAATATCAAGGTGCAAATAAATTCAAGATGAAGAATTAAAAACTGCATTTAAAAGAAAAAGAACATTTCTGTGATTCTGTTAAGTGGCATAAAGCACTCCCCACATCTTTCATATCTTTCCAAACAAATTACTCAGTCACAACCATTATCCATTGTATGAAGCAACAACAGGAAACAAAAACCTGATCAGATCAGCTCAAAATGCCAAATTCTACACTATTGAAGCTCATCCTTTTAAATTGCATTATCTTGGAGATTAATTCAATAAAAACAGGAGGAAAACATTTGTGTTTCTCTGTGTATGATTTACACTGAAATATACAGAAGAAGCTTTGTGCATGTATGTGCTTCCACTGCTGCATGTTCCCACTTTTCCCTTGCTGAATTTATTGCCCCTGTATCAGATGCAGTGTCTGAAATCTTTCATGCCTTGTAGGTTGTAAGTTGTATGATGCCAGTAATTGGGTTAGAAGAGGAAAGGACACTTCAGATTGCTGGGCAGCTGTCCATATGGAAGGAAAAAAAAACCACACACACACACACACCAAAAAAAAAAAAAAAAAAAAAAAAAAGAGAGAGAGAGAAGGTAAAGGAGTGTAGAACAACTAGACAAACTAAGATCTGGATTAGGAAAAGAGAGAAGGAAATACTTATAAACAAAGAGGGAAAAGAGAGGGAAAAGTTCTGAGAAAGCCTCTTAAGGAGTGAATGGAGAGAAAGAGAACAGAGCATGGCATGAGGATCACAAATAAAGAAAACGGCATAAAAGATCTAAGAGAACTTTAAGGAAAAGAAGATAAAAGGATATGCAAATGTAAGCAAGACGTAAGAAAACAAAGAGACTACAGCGGATCAACATCAACAACGAAAAGGTAAATATAAAGACAAAAGAAGAGAGAGGACATCTAGACATCTAGGCATCTCAGAGATGCAAATGTATCATTATTTGCATAGTATTGGAATTTCATTTTCAGAAACAAAAGAGCTATTAGCTTGGACTTCCAACAGAACATCATTTATGAAGGGTTTAGAGAAGGATTTTTAGTCTAACTATAGCCCTAAATGGAGAATCACTACATCGCTCCCTCCTTCCTTTTCAAGCACTCATTCTTTAATCATCTATCTTCAGCACAGCACGGGATACATTTTAAAACTGCTTTGCAGGATTTTAGCCATGCAGCTCCCATTGTGTTTAATGGGAATCCTGTGAACAGAGCTCTGTATGAGGCTTTCAAAATGTACTCAAAAAATCTCTAAATAATGCACTAGTTGAACATTACCCTGTTTACTTCTCATAGTACACAACTAAAATGAAACAAAGAATAGGTCTTTTTTAAAAGTAGTATTTATTGGGAAGCTCATCAGTGTTTCCTATAAAGCTATTTTTCCTCTCTATAAATATTTAAGACTATTTAGAATTTACTTTTTTTTTTTTTTTTTCCCCATAATACCTAAACAAGAGGACAAACTTGAAATCAGCCACATTTGCTTCAGAAAGTAAGATCTGACAGTTAACACATCAGCCTGAGATTCAAGAAACCCTTCTTCAAGACTTCACACTGTGACAGGATACCTCTGTGGTTTTGTTTCAGATTTTCCTCTGAAAATTGATTTAATAGTTTCTATTTCATAATGGCTTTATGATGATAATAAATACCAGTGAAGTATTAATCAAAGATTCACCAGAGACAGAAGAATGTTCCAGTATTCATTCTCTCTCTCCCTTCAAGATGAGGACTGTTTCCACAATCAGGTCTGAGATAACATGAAAGTTTTGAGAAATGTAAATTCTTGCCACCTGTGCTCTATAAAGAAAATACCAGGGTTTCTGTGCTTTCACCTTTCAGAAGCAGCCGTCAAAATAAATCCACAAAGATGCAATTTTAATCAGCTTTCTTGCGACCAGACAGTGGATCATATTCCATCATGTTTTGCAATATGATCCAAATAGCCTCAGCTCCAGAAAGAACTTCAGGTATTTCAGTTTCAGAAGACAGATCCTCAACCTCTGCGAAGCAGAACGGAGTTACTGTACAGAAGAGAAGGCTGGCACGTTTGTTAAGCAACAGTTTATCCAAGGAACAGCAACGAGGTAACATACAGAGCTTATATTTTTGGCTTCAGAAGTGAACATTAGATGTAATGTTAATCTCAACAGCTCACTATAAACTTATGCTTATGCTTTCACATGAGATTTGTGCTACCATGTAGGTGGGAGATCACTTCAGGAATACATGTACTTATGTTAAGATAACTCAAAGAATTAGGCTCAGCAAATACAATTCTTCAGTCATGAACCAATTAGGCACTTTTTTCCTAGTCTTACAGAACAGATACTGAACATAAAGGTCTGCCATTACAGCCTAGGGAAATACCTGTAACACATGAAATTCAACCTTTTGTGAGAATCTGAGTTTGTCAGTGCAATGGAGAAAAATTAGATGACTAGAAAGTACTGTGCCTACCAGCTTCAACATGTACCCATGTGAATTACTGCAAAATTGAATAGCTTTGGTCAGAAGTCATTTCATTGAATTAACAGTTCATTTCATAGAATCAGGGTCTTTGTGACATAAGTGAAGTGAGAACATGTATTTTAGCTAATCTGGCTGAAACAAAGCTTCATAAGCCCACTGTACTAAGAAATAATTTAGTAGTTCTCCTGAGGGAACTTTTTTCCCCCCTCAAAGCAAGAATCAACACAAAGAAAAAGATCCTTTTGAATACTTAATTAATATAAAAAGATGAAAGAAAACAATCATTATCTTATAAATACACCCTTGCAATGCAGGAGACCAACTTCTGAAAACCCAATTTAGATATCAGTGTTCATAAGGGGAAAGGGCAATACCAACAAAAAAGCCATAGAGACGTATGGAAGAGATGGGAAAGAAGCTGGGCTGGAGATACGGGAAAACTGCTGAACAGCAGCTCACAGCACGACAGCCTTAAAAATTCCCTTTGTTCTTCAGAAAGGAAGGACAGCTTACCTTCCTCGTGAGCAAAAACACTACATAGGGCAGGAAACTGTGTGTGACAGGATTCTGGTAATGCGAAGAGATGTTACGTCGGGTCCTTTTATATCCATAGCTGGGCAGGGGGAAGGGCAGGACTCTCCAGTACTTAAACAAACGCAATGAAACCTGTGGGTATAGGACGTAGGAGGAACAATAAAGCAAGAGGGCAAACGTCATAACTGTGCTAAAAAACTGCATCCAGACCAGTGAAGTGCTGATGGTGTAGGTCAGCTTGCTCGCTGTCTTCCCAGCCAAGGCAATCCGAGCTGACACAAATGCAAGTAATGTCACCTTGCAGAAAATATAATGCTAGGAATGACTGCAAAATGGAACTACAATGAAATAGAATTATTTTAGATCATGCATGATCACTTTATTTTTAAAATAACTGCCATAATAGTAATTTGTAAATTATCCATATTTGCCTGTTTTATCAGTATCTTCTAAACAGCGTTTTTATTTCAAGATTATTATAAAATAAAGATGCTGACAGTATTTTTATTAAGATAATGTTAGCACCATGTTTATTTATTTATTTATTTTTACCTGTGCTAAGCTCATCATTAATGAGTCATTTCAAAATTAGTTCAGATTAAAAGGAAGTGTAATGTATTGCCCTTAATCTTCATTATCCTACACCCCCATTTGCTGTTCATGCCTCCAAGCAAATTGCGCATTTTAAGAAATCCCTTGGTCTACAACCTATATAAACTAAACCTGCTAAAAAAAATAAAGATATTGTTTACAATTGTAAAAATTATAAATCCCACAGTGTTTGAATTGCTGAAGGAATATGGTAACTCATTTTGTAATAAAGGCCACATTCTTCCATAAAACATGGGCATTTTTTTGTTTTGATATTTACACTGATGCATCACCAAATGGAAAATAGTCTAGTGGGAGGAAGGGAGCCAAATCTGTATCTGGCAGGTTGATCACTTCCAGTGTTTGACTACTAACGCTGTTTGCTAAAGACAAATCTTTTAAAACTTGAGCAAATATATCTTGATTTTATGGATTATATCTTCACCTCTTTGAGCAAGTGGAAAGCTTCTAGGTTTTAAACTCATTTGGGAACAAATCTTTCAGTTTATCACTGATGACACCAGAGAAAAAAGCTGTTGTTAACTTAAAATATAACCAATTGTACTCACTTTATTATTGGTATCCCATGCTGCCGTTAAAAAAGTTCTTTTAAGGACCTGCTTCCAAACCATATAAAGACAAATACAAAGTTAAGAGGAACCTGGGTCAGTTAACCATTAAGGCCTGGAGAATGGCTTATAAACCCAAAAGACTGCGTATTATTAGTAGGTCTAAAAGAATGTATCTGCAGGACAAACTTGGCTTGTAATAAACAGCACAGTCTTCAATTATGGATATGAAATTCAGATATTTCTATGTTCAGTAGAATACCTGATGATGTAAAGATATCTGATATTTCTTTACTCATGTAACTCAATTCGTTATTGTGACAGAGTGAAAAAGTCAAACACGATTTCAAGTTGTTCTAGGGGTCAAGACTTAATGATGGGAACAGTACCTCAAACAGTTCCTTTCACTTACACAAACATACATCCATCGCAATAGTTTTTCAGAACTAGCAAGTGGATCACACATGCCATTAAGTCTGCCTTAAACAGGCATAGATTGCACAGGCAGAATTCTATCCTGAGACACCAGATGTTTTGAACAAGCCCCATGTTGTGCAACCAAGAACCAAGACATCTACAGTCATCCTGCACTTCTTATATCCTGTGTTTTGTACTAAAAGCTTTCACATTTTTAATAGAAATAAAAGGCAGGGTAAAAGCTGGGTAGCTTGCCTAGAGCCAGTCACTCCAAAGGGCTCAAACTCCCTTTCAGATTTCCATCACAGCAGTGTCTGACTGGGTTAGTAATTTAGTCAAGAGCAAAACACAGCAGCCTAGCTTCATCCTTCATTACCAAACTGCACCAATTATACTTTGCTCCCATTTTCTGTAATAATTTAAAGGCATTCTTTTACATCTTAGTCCTTTGTGTAGACACAATATGAACTCTGTGGTTTGGTTTAATCTTTGCTCTGATATCCTAATATTTAAAGAGCAATGCAAAGCTGAAGTACGAGCTATATTTGTCTAAGCATTATTTTTTTTTCTATAATTTTCTCTAGCATGTGAACAGCACATGCAGAACAGAACCAGAAATAATAACCAAATGAAAGTTGTTTGTATTGTCTTAGTAGAGCCAAAGATGAAATCACAGCATGAGGGAAACGTACAGTAAGAACTACAGGGAAGCTAACAAAAAGGAAGCTTTTTTCTAAAGTTTTAGGATTATTTTTTTTTTACCAGTTAAATTTGCAAATACTTGTGACAATCACAATAAAGCCAGGTGTGTGCCTGACTGGCTCTTTACCAGGCTAAGATTTACTTATAATACCATATAATATTTGCCAGAGCAACTGGCCCATCATTACACAGAGGGAAGAAAAGCTGCGGATGGATACGAGCTGCACCAGCAGCTTTAACTGCTGGAATATTCCCAGAGCTATTGTATCTGTCATACTCTGCATTCAACATTTATGGCTGAATTTACGGTTTTTAGCTGAGAAATCACTCAGATGCCATGAAGGACAGCAACATAAAAGCAGGACAAGCAGGCAGTATCCACCATAAGAGTGCCTGGTGTTTAACACGAGGTCAGACATAGCATCACTCCTTACAGAGTTACTCACGGTGTCTGCCTGGGATACAAAATCAGAGCACCTAAACCTTGCACCCACTGCATTGCTGGTGGATTCTGCTGGATCACTGCTAGTCCAAGCACCAGCACTGGAGCTGTACTGTGGGCACCTCCCTGCTCCGCTCACCAGCAGTGCCCAGTGCAGCCACCACCGGCACGGCTGCGCTTCGTGCTCTGTAGGTGAAGCTGGTGCCAACCCTACCTCGCAGCTGGATTCAGACTGCAGTTGGCATCCTGAGTTCAGGCTCCTTCCAAAACAGAATTTTTTAAAAGGCAGTGTAGTGTTTTTTGCAGCAGGTCAAAACCATTAAAGTAGGCTGCAGGCTTACAGTCATTGGAGAAGGAAATGGAGATATGAAACAGCCTGTTTCATATCTTAAAAATACAATAAAATATAAAATAAATAAATAAACAAACAAAAAAAGACAACAAAACCTCAAGATCTTGAGGTATAAGATGACAGAAGGTGCAGATGGCACCTGGTAGGAAAAAAGTTTGAATCCAGCTAAGATTTGACAGGATTACTACATACATATAGGGCAATGGAAAGGCTGTTTTCTTCCAAGAGTCAGAAACCAGAGCTTACACATCCCTCTCCACCAGGCACTTGAGGAAGAACAAGGATAAATCCTGACTTGTAATTTGCATTGATACTAGCAGTCTGCTCAGACAGGATTTTCACATAAATTCCAGCCAGGTCTTTTAATACAATTTTCAATATCACTTGCATACGTGATCTGGTAATATGAAAAAGACACAAGACTTTGCTTTAACCTAATGGTGGCCATTTTCCTTGCGTTTCTTTTTTTCAGGAGCTGTCTGTGTTCAACACCACATCACGGCATGCCTTGCTGTGGCAGCATATAGAAATTCTGCCCTGTCTTGTTTGTATAAATATCAGATAGGAAAATACTTTCAGGAAAATGCTTGTTTAGAGTATTGTGCTTTAAATAGACATACACGTTTAACATCAGTTTAATTGCATTAAATATATTTAATTTCTTGCTTAAAGTTCAGTTTGGTGAGTGTGCCTGCATTTAGGTCCTTGTATTTCACGATGTATCAGGAAGAGTGAACAGAGGAAGAGACTCATGTTTTTAAACCAATTCCTTAATTCAGGTGATCTCCTAGAAGACAAGCCTTAGTAACAGGTCTCCAACTTTCTTCAGTGAGAAAAAATTCAAAGCTAGACTCTAGGCACTGCTGGAAAATAAACAACTTTCACCAACACACAGTACCTGCAGTCCTGAAGTTTTGCTTTACACTATATTTGTGAAAGGCACAGAGGTGATGTGAAGATACCACTTGGTTCCACCTTTGTGGTATTTGAGCAGTGTTGGGAAATGCCAAGACTTTTTTTTTTTTTTTTTTTTAAAGAATTTGTTAACCTTACCTTTGGTGCTTTAGAGTTTCATTGTCATTTTGATTGAACACTATTCATACCATCGCATGTGCACTTTATCTGTTTGGCTCCAGGGCTTTCATCTTCATGCCTTACTTTAAATTTTTATAAAAGCTCAGTCCATGCACTAAATTGTTGTGCTGATTCTGCCACAAACATGACTGCCGTGGATGTGATAGGCAGATTTAATTCAGCCAAATACCGAGCTAATTTTAATATGAACTTATCATTTAATTAAAGGAAAAATGGTGAAGAAGAAAGAACTCACATGATCATTTAAAAAATTTTGTTGGACAGATTTCCTTAAATATTTTGACTGCTTTTATTTCTATAGTTAAGAAAAAGGTTCATAGTGAATTAGCATTACTTTCAGGAGCTTATGATCACTCTTGCATTTTATCTGAGAGTTACTGAGTATATCCACCACTACGAAAAGCAAGTTTGGGAATCTTAATGCAGGATTTTTCTAACTTCTGAACTAGATAATAAACGCATGCTGTACTTAGGAACACTTAAAAATCTATTCATAAACTCTAATAGCATTCTCCAGGAGACACACCTACAGTCTCTTCTGCATTATCCGACAGATTTACTTTGATTATCACTTTGTTGAACAATGTATTATTACAGGCCTAGTCCAACAAACAGTGGACTAAAAATTTTTGAAGTTTACAGACACACATTAATTTAATGAATAATTCACAGCAGTTTAACAGCAATTTAGAACTTTTTCTTTTAAACAGAGAACTTTTCTTCTTCTCTTCTATTGTGAACAGAAACACAGACAATACTGTAAGAAGCTGCACAGAAGTGATCAATCACAAATGCTCTAGGAGACTGCTACCTTCTCTTCTACGTTCAGCTTTTACTTCTATAAATATTGATTTATTGAATATTGAGGGGGGAAAAAAAAAACACACTATAAAACAAGTTTTAAGATCTTGAATACAAGCGGAAAACCTCCCCCACCTTTGGTCCTTTCCCAGTCAATGACCAGAGGGTGCAATCTGACCTTCCTCAAGCCCACTGCACAAAACCATCACTAGAAAAGTATAAATCGAAGCTGGAATTAAAGGAGTATTGCTGAAATCTATGATAAAAGGTGACATAAGCATATGAAATATTTTCAATTCCATTAACTCCTCCAAACTGACAACAGAGACATTTTATCTACAAACTGCAACAAGCTTTAAAATGACTGAATCCCTTTGTATCTACCCTCCTTACGGGAAGCATAATCAAATAAATTCAGTTGTAATTACATGGGACTCAGATTCAATTTAATTTTAATTATTTGCACTGTGTACACACTCCAGAAAAAAACTCATTAAGATGGCTCAGCCAGTCTGTTTTCAAATGGGACCTGTAAGTCAACATTTATGACTATCCATCATAACTGCCAACCATTAGCTCTACCAGGTCAGATTAATCACTTATTATGGTCGATTCATATCTGCAAGTAATAACAAATAAAACTGTTCTCCAGTTGTATAAAGAAGATCTGATCATCCAAACAAGAGAAAGGTTCTTACTGCTGGAAAGTTTTGTTTCTCTTGCTGCTTCCTACTTTTCCTGTAGGACAGTAAATCATGTTGTAGGGATGTGACCTCCATGGGCTTCCTCAAACAAAATGGCCTTTAAGTTCTTTGGTTTCCTACTAGAAGCAGAGTGTTGCCATAAAGAAGAAAAAGATGTTTTGACCTCAAGTTCAACACCAATAGGTTGATTTTTAGTACACTGCCTATCTGCAATACATAAAACAGCACTATCTTCCTATTTTGCTGTAAGCAAAGAGTACAATCAAATGTTGTTCAGAAAAAAATCCTTCTTGCAGGGCTGTTCTCTTTATCCTTTTCTCCCATCCTACTTCTCCATCTCCCCATCTTAAACACTGTGTTTCTCTCTTTCTCTGAGTAATTCTTGCAATGCAAGACTAAACTGCTGCAGAATAAACAGCATTTGTGACACAGTAGTATGTTTAAGGAAATTTTTTTGAGTAATAAAAAAGATTTTTCTTTTAATCTTGGCATCTGAAGAGGCAGCAGATGCTTTTTTTCCCACTACCTGGGAATTTTTTGTTGCACCAAAATCATTGGCATATTAAATCTATTGGTTTGAAGACAGCAAATGCAACAAGACCTCCGGCATGAATAGAAGCCTATTGTACAAAAGCACTTCTGTGAAGTCAGCCAAAGCTAAATCCTGGAGTTCAGCACTAGGTCAGTACATAGCTCTTTCCAGTCCAAGTAAACAATTGAAAAAGAAATCAGCGGTATCGGAAAACCGTGTTTGAAATCCTCATTTAAAACACGGTGTTAGTAAGCCCAACCCTTTTTTCATGGCATCCTAAGAAGAATCACCATCTTGTCCATGTATTATGCCTTACCTTACTAGTAGCAGTAGACACTTGGAAAATGTTATTCAGATATTAACTTCCCCATTTATGTATATTGTTATTATTATTATTCTCAATCTAAAATTCACAGAGCATGGAGGTGGAACAGTCATAAAAGATGTCACTCTTGAGAGCTGGTCATTAGCTTCACCAGATCATCAACAACCAAATGCTTTATAACCCAATCCCTACACTGGTCACTTTGGCCAGTTCTTGTCTGGAACCTCTCAGCACATTTTCCTATCCTCATTTTTAACTTTTTATTAATAGGGGCATTACAAAAGTGTTTTTCGTTTTTTCCTCCATTTGCTGCAAAGTGTCTGGGAGGTTTTTCAGTTTCTGCAAGAGTAACTGCCCAGCTTTGAAATGATGCTGATACCAGGTGAAGGAACTGTGGAGGGTCTGCCTGAATTCAGTGGAATGCATTGAGATTTAGGTTGATGCTTTGGGTGATGTACCTTTACTACCAAGGCAAGTATCTTGCAATAACAGAAACTTCTATGTAAAAGAAGAGAGAAGCAAAATGAGTTCATGCCTTTCAACTTACAAGAATCCAATAAAGTATTTTAGAAAGACAAAGGATTTACAGCATTTTTTTTCCAATGACTATACTTAGAATTCAAACATTGCATCTTCCCCAAATATATAATGACACCAGACAATATGTTCAATAAATTTTCACGCATCTGCACTAGTGATAAACATGAAAAGTCTGCAGCACTTCCAGAACGCAACATACTGTAAAGTAGGAACAAAATAGTTTTAATTTTATTCCGTGACTAAGTGTGCCCAAAGAATGTTTTTATGAAGCGCTAACATTACCCCACAGTAAAGAATTGATAGAAAATAAATGGTTGTTAACCAAATACTTGAACTAAATAAAGTGTAACATATACAGTTATTAAGGTTCAGTGGTTAAGCAAGAATACTCAGCTCTTCACTGCACCTATCCTCTCTTGTTACTGTTCATGTCATTATTTAGCCGTAGGTCACTCAAATTCATTTTCACAGGGTAATATTATAACCTTGCAGGTATTTGAAGCAGGCAGAATAAAACAAAAAGGTTAATTGTGCATTCTGTCAGGACAATGCTGCATCAGGCCATGACCATCACTTGTCTGGTAAATCTTATCTTGGTTTCTTTGTTATTTAAACTGTCCTTGGATGAATGATATTTTTGTCATTTTCTAAGTTGCCTAAAGGATAGGTTTCAAAATAAAGTTCCAGTTTCAGGTTCTTTTGCTTATACCTTGGTTTTACTTACTAAAATCCCCAATGTTGGCAATGTTTACTATATTCTTACAGCTCTCTCACCTCCTAATTAATCATTATATTATTTGTAGTTTAAATTATTATGAAACTTGTTGTCCTCTTAGTACATAGCTACTAGGCATAAAATATCTTAATTATATGTACTTAACAAATTGCATTCACAGCAAGATCACTGCGAGTTGAATCCCTAAGAGAGCTGGTGTGTGCCAGAATGCTTAGTCTTAAGTAATCAGGAATGGGGCAGAGCAGAATTAGTCTTTGAAGGCCACCAGATTTGGTGCCCAGGCTCTGAGCACAGCTACTGCTTACACCAAGGACTGGAACTCTCATAAAATGCAGTCATGATAATCCTGTTTTGGGGGAGAGAAAGGTGATATTGACCTTTTACGGCATAGCTTTGCACATTCACATCCAACCCATGATAGAAACTGGGAAAAAGAGGCATGAAGGGTCCCTCAATTAGTAGGTGATATGGGCAATTTTTATTCAGTGACTTCATGGGTCTATGAATCCATGTAAAATGATCTAATTGCAGACAAAGCCCAGCTTTAAGGGGAGAACAGAAAACTATTTCCACAATGAGGCCACCCTTATGCTGGTGAGGGGACACCCTCCTGAAAGATGCGAGAAAGCAGCTAGACTCAGTGGGCTGAAGCAGTGCACGGACACTACGTCTTCCAATTCTGGCCCAAGTGCTGCCTCCATTAAGGGGTCAGAAAAGAGGATTCCCTACACCATCATTTCTTCTCCAAACCAGTTTAAAGACCAATTCTGAGCAGCTTGCCTCCAGCACCAGCTTGTGCATGAGCTCTGTGATGCGACATACTCTTTCCAACAGCCCTAGCTGCTTTCTCGCTTAGCATGAAGGCTTTATCAGTCACCTTCAGAAGTGCCTTTTGCTGTGCATTGTAAGTGGAACCTGGGTGCCTAACTGTGACTTTTTTATTCCCTCTACAGGTGTGTTTTTATTTCACTAAAAAAAAAAAAAAGTTAAAAATTAAAAAAACAAAATTTGTCCACAACATATTCCAACTATACAACAGACAAATGTAGTAGAGAGAAGGGAGAACTAATTTGCTTCTTCAAGACAAGCGAACACTTTCTTACTCCATTTAACAGCATACTGTGTACTCACAGGAGCAGCTGGGCAAGGATATTAATATTATCTCTCTGTTCCAGTAATTAATAGCAACGCCTCTCATAGCACTGATAAGCTAGGAAACACATTTCATTCTTTGTCCTTTTGTGCTTGTGAAACACTAATGGAAGAGAAATGGGTGCAATATTCAGGCAATGACCTTGTATCAGGACCGCAACTCCTTTAAACTAACTCAGAATCAGTATGGAGCCATTACAAGTCTCCAGCAGTAAATGGTATGGGACAGCCAGTAAAGTTTTTGAGAGCATGCAGCTCAATGAGGCATTTCAATTCCATCACAACACACTATTAATGCCAATTACAGCATGAAAGATGCTAATGCAAGGTAATTCAGAGACTAAGCAAAACTGCTCAGTTTTGAAGATAGCCTGTCTTACTTTCCCCTCCCAAGCACAGATTTATCTGCTGAAATTTTACAGCCTGCTTATTTCCTGTCGCTTTCAGAGGTACCAAGAGACATAGAAATGTAAAGTTAGGGACAAGTTCCCCTCTCCAGATGATGGAATGACTTATAAATAGGACAAAGATTTATTGTTACTGTTGTAACTATATTTTCTGAATCACAGAATTATAGAATCATAGTTCTATGAGTTAACATCCATAAAGTTTCCTCTTCCCCTCTTATTCTACATGGAGTAGTGAAAAATACATCCATGTGTAGCTCACAGAGGGAGAGGAAGAAACAAAAAACGCAAAACACATCACCTCAGTTACATATGGTTAATGCCACATGTTTTGACAGTGCTGGTTGGAGAGATAATGTATGTTCATCAAGCAGAAATACAGTAGTATCTCTTGACAGCAAGGTGTATCTATGAGAGCAAAAGGCAAAAATGCGCTCTTTGGACTCTGCCAAAGTTTATAGAAAGAAAAATACATGTCGAATGCTAGACCTTAAATCCTCAGAAGACGGCATATGAAATTTGTGAGATATTTTAAGAAATTGTCATTGGCCCAGTACACATAAAAATCCTATGCTAAACGAACAAGCATGTTCATTAGTAAAAACAAGTTCATAAAGAAGCAGAATTCTGTTTTATGGTTCCAGTGGGCTATTACTAAACAGCATCAAACAAAATGATGAGTTTAAAATTAAAGACCTCCCAGGAGTGTCTTTTTTTTTCTTTTTCTTTTTTTAATTAGAATTAACAGCATAAAGATGCTGATCACCAGCACGCAACTTAAAGATGAATTAAAAGTCTACAGAAAAAGATGGGGATTAAAAAAAAAAAAAAAAAGAAGTTAAATAAGCCTTTCTAGAAAAAAATCAGGATATTACCAAAGAACGTGCTGAGTGAAAATCTATTGGACTACCAAATGTTCCCTTGGTATTTCTTGTGCTTGCTGTTAGTGATTTCTGCTGTGTGAGTGCCATCACTTGTAAATCAACAGGATTTCTAAAGGGAATAAAGTGGCTTCTTCCAAAAAAAAAGCAAACAGAAGTTCTCATTAAAAAAAAAAAAAAAAAAAAAAAAAAAAAAAAAAAAAACAGCCAATGGAGTTTGATTTTCTCACTGTATCTAACTCCCCTACCCAGTGCCTGCCACCTCATGAAGCAAGCTCAATGGCACAGACATCACTGAGCAAATCCAGGTAACCAGAAGAGGTCTTCCTTACCATCAGCATCTTGGCAATTGTAAGGGATGTGAGATCAACAAACTGCTGAAAAACATTTAAGTGGACCAATAGCATTTGAGAAAAGTTATTCAATTCCAACAGCATCTATGCTACAAGCATAACTAGCTGTGGGGTAAAACTTGCATCACAGAACTATGAAGCTCTCCCGAAATCAATGGCCAGTTCTTCTCAATGGAATAACATTTTTCTAAGTATTTCAGGTATGCAGTAAGGACATCAGGCTCATGCAGATACACAACAAGTGTTCATTCCTGGTATCAATTTTAGATACATGGCAAGGCTTTTGCTTAATGATTTTTAACAAAGATGACAATGAGCAACAAATTAAAGTCTAACCATGAATTAACGTAACTTACTCCAACACCAGCCACCACATTCACCCTCTGCTGGAAGACATTTGCTTTCCTCACTTGCAACTTCCTCTCTTTAGCAATAGTCACAGGGAATATTACAATCTCTATTCACATATGGATTCCAGTACAAAGACAGGATTCTGAAGTATTACGAAAAGCTGCTTTATGTACATGTTAATACGTGCTGATGAATTATGTAAGTGCAAGGAGAGCCAAAGAAATATATCATACAGTATCTACTTACCTCCATTCACATGAAGTCTAACAGTATGTCTTCACAGAAGAAAGGTGACAGCCACAGTTCACAGATTTTAGGTTTTGAATTTAAGTCATTTCACGTCTTTCTAATTCTACATGCCTGTTGGTAGAAGAGGTCTGTACTCCCCAGCAGGGGGATTTTCCAATCTAAATTAATTACATATCAGATTTGTAAGAGAAAAGCACCAAAAAGAAAGCTGCTACATGATACGTGAGAAAACAGTATTTCTTCTTTTGTGTTAAGTATCTTGGATTCTCCACATGCCCACAGCAGTGTTTAACCTCTTTAGCATCAAATATCTTCCCTATGTATTTCTTCTGCATATACTGAGATAAATTCAGTGAAATTGTAAATGAAACTAATTCCATTAATATCAGATGTAAGCGTGTATCTGTCCATGGACAAGGTAATGATCCTCTACAAAATCTCAGTCAGGACTTTGCTCATCTATACTGTACTGGCCTTCAACTCCCCAGTGTACAGTCACTGCTAGATATATGTAACTGCAGGATGTTGCAACAAAGACTTCCTATTGTTTTTTACTATGTTTCATACAATCAACCAACTTCATAGCAGTGGCGTAAAATGTTTTCATAAGGCACTTGCAAGGGAAAGTTGTGAATTGTATAAACAAATGATATTGTCATGCTTTCTCCTTTTTTCTCATGTACATATTTCAGCAATTACAAGTTACAGGTGGGTTATTAACTAGATAAACCTGCATATACTCCTCTATGGAAAAACTATGTGAAGTTTTCTTTTGGTTTGTGGTTTTTACCCTTTTGATTAAAATAGTTCTGTAAAAATGTCTCAAGTTGCTGTGCTCTTTATAGACATAAAAGTAGATTTCCTGTTAACTGGAAAAGAATTTGAATGACTAATTGTACAAATTTGGATTCCCTCTATATAGTCTCTCCATTTTTGGAGCCAAATGCCACCAGTTTTGTTTGAAATGCTTGGAGACCCAGCTTTATACCAGGTAACTTCCCTGCAAGAACAAAAGGTATTCAGGATATTTAAGCACATGAAAATTCATCACTGATAGATAACAAATGAGAACCTTTGAGTCAGGCTTAAATTATGATTCAGAAGACGATGAAAAGTGAAATTCAAACTTAGACCACTCTAGAACAGAAAAATCATAAAGCAATCTTAGAATGGTGACATCAACAGCCGTCCTATTTATAATTCTTTTGGTTGCAAATACAGATAAGTTCTTGCAGGTCCAACATGTGAAAGCTTAACACATGAAAGTTCAAGCTGAAGAAAACAAGCCTACATAGTGATTCCTGTCAGAAACCATTAACTTCACCTGCCCAAAAAACCACTGTTGTGGCTGAAACGATTCCCCAGATTGCAGGTCACCAGTGGGAAAGAAAGGCTGCACACTTATCACGGAATTCCTCTGCTAGGATTTTATGCGCTGCTGAGACATACAGAAATGCCTATAGACAAATTTTCCCATTTTATTGCTCTGTTACACCAGGTGGGTGGAACATACCCATAGTAAGCAGCACCATTAGAGCTGCTGGATAACTGTAATTGCCATTTGCATTAACGTAACTGCAGGATTTGAACTTAAAGGGATTGAGAAGATGGAGAAGAATGTAATTCCTGGAATTAGAATTTCTTATATATTTGTACATAAAAAACTGAGTAGCAGAAGGAAGGAGAATCCCAGGTGTAAAGAGCCTGTAGTCTGAACAAACCTCTCCCCATCCCACCCCAATTATATTTGTATAGGATAACGCAGTAGATAGATACTTTAGATATCAGAAGATAGTACAAGTAGCCAAACATTTTGATTTTTTTTTAATTTTGTTTTATTTTATTTTATTTTGTTTTGTTTTGTTTTTATTACTAGCACCGTCTCAAAGAGGTACCTATGCTACCTAGAAAAAGAAATAAAATACCCAAAACCTCTACAGCAATCCTGTGCTCTGACCAGTACCATGCAAGGAGGACAGAGGGATTGTTTTCCCACAAACATGCAGAAAACAGATGCCTGGTGCTACCACTAGGAAACGTATACATTCACTAAAAGGCAGATTTGTGTCTTCAGCTGGCTGATATAACCAAAAAGAAATTTCATCTTAGTGCAAGTCTCATTGCAATCAAGCTGATCTACACAAAACAAGAAGTCTACAAAACACTAGATTGGCTTAAAAATTAATTACACTCAGCAGGAAGAATTTGATTTATCTAGATTAGTTACTAGAATGCCTGCAGGGGGTAGATATAATCTTTCCTTAGAAAAGAAATGAAGATATGATTCCAAATGTCATGCTTTGAACATATAATCAATACTCCAATTACCAAAATTTCCACACTAAACTTTCTTAAAATAGTATCAGCCAATTTTGTGAGGTGTCTGAAGGAAGACAATTATGAAAACCTGCTTTTATACATGACAAAGGTACTCAATTAACCTGGATGGGTATGACAAATCTCATTACAGTACACACACGTTCTCCAGTGACTTATTAGGAATTACAGGCTATTAAAATATACTAAAAACATCAACAGATTTAGCAAGGTTTGCCATCTATAAGTGAGGACACTTATACCTAACAAACACGATGCACAATAAAAAATGCCAACGAGAAGTATTCAAAGATGTTCAAGCTACTACTTTTACAGTAGCAACATGAAGGTACAAATAATATGATTCGTAAACTGAAAAAAACACAATCCACCACTTCCAATTCTTACATCGTTTTGAAATATAGACAGTCTTGTCTCTTTCATGAGGCATCAATCTAAAAGACAATAGGGGAGCCAGACAAGGAAAATGACAGTGATGATTTCAATGCCTAATCCTGGCTATGATAGCAATTTATCTTGAAATGTAAGTTTTCCAGTATACAGAGGCTGGAAAATTAAGTTTTTAATTCTTGAAAAATAGAAGACAAAAATAACGAACTGACAATTTTTCTACTTCTTACAAGGACTGCAAAGTAGTGTATCAAAAAACTTCATTCTCTGAGAATTCTTCCCATACAATTTATAATTTTGCTGTAGCTGCTCCTAGACACCGAGGGTCTTTCTTGATATCAAAGCATAAAACCTCAGGGACTGAACAGCAAAGAAACAATCCTCCATTTTTATTCTACACCTTTGATGATTAAAACTGAGCAACTTCAGACAGTGGAAGCAAGAAACCGAAGGGAAAAAAAAAAAAACAGACACCTAGTATTGGGTTTATCAGTGTTTAAAAAACCAACAACTATTTACAAATAAAGTCTGTCTTTGATCATCTTTCTAACAACTATCTCTTAAAAGAGCAGGATCTTATCAAGGAGCAAAATCTACAAAACATGAATATTAACTATAAGAGTGAAAAAAGAATTAGAAGTAGGATGGATGCACAATGACAACTTTATAAAGAAGGCAATACTTCTACAGATCCACAGAGATGCAAATGAGACTGAGCTGGTCTATGTGCAGTCGGTTCTCTGAAGTCATAGTCATGACAGTTCTTTAAATATTCGGAATTGTAAAAGTCAATCTAAAAATGGAGAAGGGAGAGAAGACAGAGACTAAAACGTGGAAGTTCGTTTCTTAGCCAAAAATATCATTATCACAACTTGCAAATGAGATTAAGTGTGCTTTTAAAAGATTTTTGCTGCAATGGAACTAGTTTCTGATAAATCTATGAAACTACCACAAGTACAATAAAAGTATCTAAACCACGGGTGAATGACACATAAATTTGTGGCTTGCTACAATCACACACTGCTACACATCAGAGTTATATGCTTTCCATGGCATGAGAAATGATGAGATATCAGATGAAACACTGAAAGAAGAAACAGTTCTTCAGACTAACATTTAAAGTGCTGTCAAAGGACAGTGCTCCACTTCTTAAGACCTCTTCAAATTGATTGCACACAAGTGTGAACTCTCGCTCTTAGTATACAATCAACTTTATGAATTTCACTGTATCATTCATCTTAAATTCTCTCAGACTTAACACAATCAATAAGAAAAGTTTCTCCAGAAAGATGCAGTACCTGCAAACAGCCTCTCTTAGCATGAAATTAAAGTCAGGCTCCTGTGAATAGGCTCTCCCGGGGACACTCCTCCTGTGCATGTTCCGGGACATTGCCAGTTCCTTTTTCTGACTTGGACAAATGACTTCTCACAAAAGGCTACTCAGGAACTGAGCTGCTTTTTAAAAAAGCATTAACGTGGCCCCACACTGTGCAGTCAGAGACTCTTCTGCATGAAGCCTTCATTACTCATACATTTCAAAACTGCTGCACAGCACACAGGACATCAAAACTAATCACTCTGTCTGGTCCTCTCTTTCAAAGTCCGCAGAGCTACTGTTTCCACTTGCTACTGGGGAAAACAGGCTTTTTCTCCACCACATGTTTGCTAGTGTCTGACCTACATCATGAAGAAGAATGATCTTCCACTAATCCACATCCTAATAGCCAGACTTTCTTAAACCCCAAACAGGAAAGCCAGGCATGTGACAAGAAGCATTACTCCTGCCCCCACCTTTTATTTAATATTCCTGCTCCTCAACTTTTTTCATATCCTCTTGTTCTCTTTGCAAAATGATTTCAGAGTGAATTAATGACATTTATAATAATCTACTATGTTCATAAATTTCAAAGATATGATCCGCTGGTACTCCATCTATCAGAAAGCTAGGTATCTCCGCTGTAGTTTTTAATACAATAAACCTTTTAAATCAGCTTTAACAGAACTCAATCAGAATGTGCTTACAGTAAGCAATATTCAGTACTGGACCTGCAACTTGTTTATCGAAATAGACTCATCTATGCTACATCAAACCACGAAATCCAAAATTATGCAGTGGAGTTTTTTTTTCCCTTCCAAAGATTTTATCGTTAAACTGATTTGGAAGCCTACAGACAGCACAGGATAACTGTGGCTTTCATGGTCTGAATTAGCGAGACGACTGGCACTTACTGAAAATTTCATTTCACTGGACAGGAACATTTAGAAACGTCTATCAGGTATTTTTCAAACTAGGGTCCCCAGTGCCCTCCTACAGGGGAAAAAAAAAAAAAAAAAGTTCATGTATTATCAGTAGGATACTGGTGGTTAGACCATGCAGTTTGGAAATGCAGATAGGAAAACAGTTTCCTGACATCCAGCAACACAGTCCTCTCCCACTTACCCATTTTTTCATGTGTAATTTTAATCTTTTTAGCATTTTTAAAATCTTTTCAATGCTGCTTACTAGTTGATTTACTATTACCCCACTATGCTTTTCAAATAAACTTCAATGCCTGAAGAAGAAACAATTCTACTGGGTGCCCTATGAAATTCAACACTGAGTTAAGACGTGGATTCTTAGTCTCAGGCATGCTGCTGTTTTACCAAATAAACAAAGATTTACTTTGCAAAACACTATGAACTCTGTAGGTAAGAAGTCCCATATGTAAAAGTTTACATATAAATTTACTTTATTCTCATAGTGTTTTCTTCTGTTGTTTTTGCAGAGTGCAAGAAGAAAGGGGAATGAAATCTACAACTCAGATGTGCTGGGTTATTCAGCCCTCAACTCCCCCAACTGAGGTCTGAACCCAGAATAGTTCCTGATGATGTCCCAGGGCACACCTGCTGCATCTGAAGCCCATGGAAGGGAGGGCTCAGAACTCATATAAATTTATTATGAGGTAAGTGCAGCCTGTTTAACGAGGTTATTTTCTTAAAGGAGAGATGATTCAGACACTCTTCCATGCACATCCCACTAAGGAATTTAATTTTATTGTTTTAGAACTCCTGGGGAAGGTCTTGTGTCCATGTCTTGTGTCCATGTTCTAACACCCTATGTCTTAAAGAGCTGTCACCAAACCTAAAAGCTTGTGACGAGCATTATTCTCACGTGTGCTTTTCAAAATTTTATTGAAAAATCTTGACAAGAAGCATTTCAGTATTTGCTTCCTTAGTAAGCACAAGTTACCCAGATTTACCTTTCCTGGTTTTGGAATGGGAGACAAGACCTAGAAACTTCTTTTCTTTTCCTGCCTGGTTCCCTCAGAAGTGGCTGTTAGGGATCCTCATGAACGGGAGTTTGGCTGAGTCTGAGCAGGCAGAGGGGTACATTTTCCATTGCATAATCACCATGTTTGCCCATTTCATGACATAACTACGTGATTTCAATCAATCATACCTGCTTCAAGTGGACACGCTCTTTGGCTCTGATTCATTAGGACCACAATACCAAACACCACACTGGATTATGTACATACAAGGTTCTCTTCAGTGGTCCACAAGACAGATTTTTTATGAGCACACACATACAACTACTTTGAAAGACATCAAGGCTGACTGATGTCCTGCCACTGAATATGGGGTTAGAAACAATGGGATCAGCAGGCACTTGAAACACCGACATGGCTTCACAGAATCACAGAATCACGGAATTTTCTAGGTTGGAAGAGACCTCAAGGTCATCGAGTCCAACCTCCAACCTAACGCTAACAGCCCTCCACTAAACCATATCCCTAAGCTCTACATCTAAACGTCTTTTGAAGACTTCCAAGGATGGTGACTCCACCACTTCCCTGGGCAGCCTGTTCCAGTGCCTCACAACCCTTTCAGTGAAGAAGTTCTTCCTAACATCTAGCCTAAAACTCCCCTGGCTCAACTTAAACCCATTCCCCCTCGGTCCTGTCACCAGGCACGTGGGAGAACAGGCCAACCCCCACCTCGCTACAGCCTCCCTTGAGGTACCTAAAAAGAGCGATAAGGTCGCCCCTGAGCCTCCTCTTCTCCAGGCTGAACAAGCCCAGCTCCCTCAGCCGCTCCTCGTAGGACTTGTTCTCCAGGCCCCTCACCAGCTTCGTCGCCCTTCTCTGCACCCGCTCAAGCACCCATTAAAAGCAATCTGCCTGTGAAAAACTTGACATTCAGTTAGAGTTCATTTGTGTTTTTTCATTTGCAAACATTTTTTTATTTTTTTTTTAAACCAGGTAGGCGGATTAGATTTGCAGTTACCTAAGTTTTCTTTCAGTGTTTAAATATCTCCCTTTCTACTTCTTGATGCTATGTATAATTTCACAGCAATATTAGTAAATAGTTCAGAATTGCTCTGCTTGCTTAGCTGTAAAGCATCATTATTTTCGTTTAGGAGCCAACAAAGGAAAAAAATCCCAAGAAATCTGGAGTCAGTTTTATAATCTTTTTGTAAAGCAACTGATTTAAATACTGAAAAACAAAGAGCAAAACATGTTTACAGAAGTGTTTCTTCACCAAAAAATAAATAAATAAAAATTCAGGCTAAGTACTGGCTGAATTATTAGCAAGAGATAATATTGTTTATTAGACTTGTATCGGCTCCTTTACAAATATCTCTATTTCCATAGCCCAGGAAGGCAATGACACAGTTACTACCACCAGATAATTCCTTCTTTCATTTTGTAAATTAATGTATTTTTCAAATGTAGATTTTAAATTTCTGAAAGTGTGATTATTTCTCCTCTAAAGCACAGCTTATCTTCCCAACATAATTTGCTGAATGTTATTTCTGCAAGAGGTGCATGCTCTTCATCAAAACCACTGCTGCAGCTCAAATAACCAAGCTAACTTTAAATGAGCTGGCTCAGCTCCTGATCAACAGCACTACATCAAGGAGCTTGGTGCAGGGCAGTCAACAGAATATTCATCTGTGGAACAGGGAAGCTTAGAGAACACACTGCTAAATACACGATGTGGGGGGCTGCATTACTCACTGAATGTGGCTCAAATACCTGTGTGTTAGCTACCATCCCAATTCGGATTTATTTCTAAGTGTTCTGGAGGGAGGAGGAATGCTATTTTGATTTTTAATTGATCTGTGTAGCTTTACAGGTTATTAGGTAACTGTAAAAGCAACGTGTTTCTTGGAAAATCATTATAGAGCAGGTAAATCAAGTGTGCTGTCGGAATGCCTGCAGTGGGATTTGTGCATTCTTACTAGCTTGAGCAAACGTAAGTACACACCACACACAGTGGCACACACACTTAGAGACTTTACCAACAAGTGTTAATATAGATCATTAAGAAGTAAGTGGTTCAGGACAGGATACTCATATCCTTTTTTTATTCCCAATGCATTTACAAAATTGATGGTGATATCAAAAAAATCAGCAATGTTTTGTTCTTGTCTACATAGCAGAAATAAACACTATCAGCACAACAATTGGCTAGCACTTTCACAATGTTAAATTAATCTCTGTGCTGCAGACATAAATTTATGTTAGAATTGCACAAAAATATATGGGGGCTAAACAAGATGCTGGAAATAAAAATATATTCTCATCTACTATATTTATGGGATCACAAAATCACTGGTCCACTTCAATTTAAGCAAGACAGAATGAAATCACATCCTCGAAAGAATTAGTTAAACAGTCCTAATCCTTCATCTTCTAAATCCAGCCCTACCTCTCAGCCTTTGTATTGTTTAATCTGAAGAAGAGAGGACTCTCATCTAGTTCTCTGAATGCCGTGGTGATTAACCCTTCCAAATGAGAACGTGGGGCACAGAGGGAAGATGCAAAGTGATTAAGATTCCACATCTGACTCAGATGGTATTTTTAACTAAAAATGTGCCTAACCATTTTAGATATGCTAAACAGTAGCAAATGCAGAGCAAATGGCAAAGTCCCTCCTGGAAGCAAGAATAATAATACTGGCCATCCAGAAACTCAGCTGGGTGTTTTAACTGAAGGAGAAGATCCACGTAACCAGAGGACTGAAGGATGAACAAGTAAGAGAAGACAGACAGGAAAGGCTTCATGCACTGTGCAAGGCGTTGGTAAGACCCTTCTGAAATGTATTTCAGACCACCTGTCTCTGGGAAAAATTAATCATATTGGAATAGACACAGGAAAGAGGCTGAAAGACCTGGTTAAGTTTAGTTTGGCAAAGCAAGCTTCAGCGGGGACAGCGTTAGGCAACGAGTATTTATTTAAATTAAGGTGATGCAAGAACAAATAGGCCTGCATGGAGCAGTACTCTATATCCAACAAATCTGAGCAGCTGAAGCCAGACCAGTCGTGCTGTAGCAGCAGAGGGACAGAACAACTGCTCAGCAGGGCTTGCGATCAGGTTGCAGAAGGATTATGAGCCAGGACTGCTTTGACAAGGTGGGGGATGAACCTCTTGGCCTAATTTTAGACCCTAAAGTTTCTGGGCATTAAATACCTGTCAAGTAAGTAGAGCAAGTCAAGAAAACAGTGAGCTAAACTACCTGGTTATGTTATGAATTACAAATTATTCTCCAATACATGCATATTGTTTTATATTTGTAACTAGGTTAATATCCGTATGAAAATGCCAGATTATTTTAAATATAGACCCTATGCATTTTAGATTTAAAATGTTATTAGCTACTCAGTATCCTTCATAAATTGGAAAGTAGGGTTCTGAAGAACCTAGACTAAATCATGACACAGCTTTTCTCAGCGCTTAGTTCTTCATTCATTTCATCAGAATTTTGCCAACCCCAACACTGCACCAGCAGCACATGCCAACCTAATGATAACAGGTTATTTCACATTTTTATATACTGCAGACACCAATGATTCAGAAAGAACCCCCCTCCTTAATTCAGCAGGATTAGGGAACCTCTTAAACAACCTCAATCACATTTCTCATCCTGCCAGCACCACAAGGGATCACGATGCGTGTGCTTCACGTTGTGCTTGCCAGTATAATTGTCCTATTACAAACACGCTGATTGAGAAAATACATACAGGGCTCCAATAAGCACCAAATATGTCACAAAATATGCAACAGAGGGCTCACAATGAAACGTGGTCATATCTGGAATGGGAAAATATTGCTTGTTAGTTTGCAATATTACAAATTTCAGCAGTTCAGTACAAGACTGCTACAAAACCCAGAATATTTCAGGTACTTTTACAAAAAGAATACTGACTGAAGTATGAAACTAGTGAAACCTGTGACCCATTTTACTTCCCTGTATCCACTGTCTGCAACAAAAATCTCAGAAACAAATCTAAATGGCCTCTGTGAAACTCAAATATGTTAAAAAAAATAATCAAATATTCCTCATTCCTTCCTCTAACAAGTTCTACAGTAAATTCACACCAATATAACATACTCTCCCACTATTCACTACCACATAGTCAAAGACAAAATGAGCACTTTTCTCTGGGAAGGGCTGAGATTAAAATATAAGAACAGAATTTGAGACACATTTTGCCTTGCATTAACAGTTGGGTCAGTTCTTGATATCTTTTTCTCTGCAATTTAAGAGCATGTGCCTTGTAGCAGCAGCAATGTACAGTGCTTGCGAGGTTAAGAAACACTTTTTTTTTTTTTTTTTTTTTGTAGCAGAATTCATATTCTGAGCTATGTTTGCATTCAACAAGCAAGGGGAGGGATTTCCACAGTACACTGTTTTTAACACAGATTCATTTTGATATACCATAATCTAAAGGCAGCTTTGAAGTCTGTCAACTCCCTGGATTTTAAAGCTACTGCTTGCCTCTGCTCTGCCTTTCAGAAAGTAGTACGGGTGGTCAGAATTTTCTGTTTTCTTATTTAGTTTTAGTTTTTCTAGTCAAAAGGAATATACACAAAGGCTTACAGTGACTTGCTCATTATCAATGCATGAAATATACACAACTAGCTTTCTCCTGTTTAGTAGGTACAAACTGGAAGGAATCTGTGCACAACTTAAGACACAGAGAACACAGCAATAAAACCCCAATCAACACCGTGCCTCTAAAAAGGCGTTACGATGATGGATGAAACCCATAGCTAAAGACAGAAAAAGGTTACCTTCTGATTAGGCCAGGTGGTATATCAACCCATGCCACATTCATTCAATTAATAGACTCTGCAGCTTGAAAACACTGATAAGGGCACTACAACTTAATGATCTAATCTGTGCTCCTAGAGAATGAAAACTTAGTTCAGAACAGACAGAGGACTTGGATTTCCAATGCAGTCACAATGTATGGCAAGATGTACTTTCTCTGCTAGGCCTGCAGTGCACTAGTATAGGAAAAAATGAAGAAATAAATCTCACAAATACAAAAGAAGAAAAAAGGAGGATTAAAAAAGCTTGTAGGAAAAGGTATGTCAAGTTCTAAAGTGCAGCCCAACATCTTGCTCAAGACCAGGAGACTGCAGAGATCTCTGCTCCCTTCCATCATTAAGTCTCACTGTCTGACACCTCCAAAGCACTTTTCTCATGACAAACCCAACTCCCTCAGCATGCCACTTCTTCCTTTAAGAAGAGCAAGAAGAAGAGGGCCTTTTACCAAGATCTGTGTTCAGGGAGGATAATGGATGATTTCTGAAATATATGTTTACCTAATGCTATTTAATACATAATTGTACTGAAGGGTAGCACTGCCCAATTAGCAAAATTTCAGATTATGAGGCAGACTTTACAAATGGAACTAAAACCAAGTTACACTGAAACAATCATTCATATCAATCTACGTTTTCTTACAGTATCTGCAAACTGAAGCATACATTATGACTAAAGATAATCACATTAAGATTTTTGGCAATGCCTTACAATGAAAGCTATCTGCAAGAGCAGACAGTAATTATTACTAAACTGTAGCAGAATCCCTATGGAGTTAGGTATTATAACCATATTAGTCGTACAGGTTCAGCATGATTAATGACACTGAAAGAAAAAAAAAAAAAAAAGTTTTAAAGCAATAAATCCCTTACAGGAAAAGCCCATGGCAAGTACCCAGGTCCAATCCTGCCACAAACTAGACACAGTTAACTCTTGTCTTGCATTTCCAGGGCAGCCATCTAGCATCCTTCAGGAGTTGGTGAGGATCTGGCCCACCAATTTTCCTAGCCTAGTTGATTAGCTTGAGTCATGTTATATGAGTTAAAACTGCATTGTTTGTCCTATAATGCTTTCTTCATCCTGAAGAAGGGAAATGTCCATTCCTCCCCAGGAGTTATTCCCTCTGCTAGGTCTAGATCCAAATTTAGTGAGAACCCTAAAGCTTTTCCTCAAACAGGACTGAATAAAGACCTCATAGCTGTCCTTCCTGATACAGATTGACTATAAACAAACTTTTTTGCCCTTTTTTTTTTTTTTTTTTTTTTCCTTTTTGTCACATTTTCCCTCTAAGCAAATTCCATGACAAACCTCAAGAAAATGAACAATCTACATCCATGTAGCTGAAACAAACTTATTCTGCCTTCAGGGCATAAATCCCTGAGGATACATCAGTAAAGTACCTAGCAAAATGCAGCACCAGAGTAAGAGATGAACAGTTAGAAGAACTAAAGCTATAAGCCTAAACAAGAGCAGCAAATCCCATCGTGTTCTCTTAAAGTTTGTCATACACTCAGAGAAGCATAACTCTGAAACGGAGGGTTTGTGCCTTACAGCTTTTCAGTGTTAAATATACTCGCTGCAACTTTTAATAATCGTATTTGAAAGTTGCTCATAGGGGAAAACACACACCCAAAACATTTTGATAAAAGGAAGAGATTATAACTAATTTTTTAAGTTGCCCTGTCCAATTCTGAGCACTGACAACAAATTAACTGCTGCATGGCCTGTTACATTAGAACAATACTGTAGAATAATTACAAGTTCTAACATAAAATTAAAATTACCATAATAATTCTCCTGTGAAACAATCCAATCTACACAGGCTACAAATTGCTGCTAGGTTGAAAAAATATATTACCACTTCAAGTCAGGCAGAAAAATTATTCTGTTTCCATTAGTTAATATAGCTACTTAAGAGGTTATGCAGAGCAAGATGACAAACTGATTATATTTACAAATTCCGTACTGGTCATGTTCAGAGACCAGCTGCTTACTTGCACAGCAGCAGTAGGAATTGGCTGAGCAAACTGTGAGTAAAGACTCTACAACAGGTTGTCACTGACTAGAGTGAATAGCCCAGCCTACAGGGCCCACCTTTGGGTAGAACAGGCAACATGATGTTGGGCAGGTGTTTGTGCACATTTCTCGATTATTCTGCCACCTGTGCCACTTCCGTGCTCTTTGGAGAAAGCCCTTTTCTCCTCTAGGCCTCATACACACATGAGAAAACTTGTTTCGAGATCCCTACAAGACAAAGCACTCACCTATTATTCTATGCTGAGAGGTAACATCCAGGATTTCATGTTACTATATCTTGCAGCACAAATCTGCACATCTGTACGATGTAAGGCAACAAACTCCTCAAGGGTACCTGAAGTACTTTTTTCCTCCTGATTTCAATGAGAGCAGAATGCACACGAGTACCTTAAAAAGGCTGAGCACTTTTCTGGATCAGATTTACATCTGCTTGCAATTAGAAAGGAAGTGCAGGCTTCTCCTTCTTAGTTTGTTGTAAGATTGTAAAGGTAAAATTTGGAGTCAGTCAACCAACGGTCTGTTGAAGAACTCCAATCACGCTCATAAAAGCGAAGCATCACTATCAAGATCATTTAGTTTTATGTCAGCTTTTTAATCATAATATTCCCTCATAATTTAATTTGTACTGTACCTAACACCATCAATCTGAATATGCTCCACTGCCCATTAATGATATATTCAGAGTTTACAACACAAATTTTATAGGACAGGAGAATTATTAATACAAGCCACCTCAAGCACCTACCAGAAAAACAACCACCACAAAAATCCTGATCATAAACTCACATTTCTCTGTGAAGCACTAGTAAAGAAAAACAGTCTATAAACTGTTGCACACCAGTTACCACTTTCAAGTATAGGTTCACTATCAAGTGACAAAAGGAACCACAAGTGTGACGGGCTCAGTAAATTAAAATGGGATAAATCCATGTTATCTGAGCAGTAAACTTAAATCTAATCATGCAATCAGACGACCAGTCTCAACCAGCATTCTACATATTGATTTTTGGAATGCTTGTCTTTTTGACTCTCCAGGAGAACTGCCCGCCCTATTAAGAAATGAGTCTCAAAGCATAGGTGGCACATGTACACGTGGCAAGAAGTAAGTGTAAGTACGCACGGAGAGTGTAAGATGGCCAGTTGTGAGGGGCACAGGCAATGGAAATTGTCAAAACAGTCTTGTGCTTTCCATTTTGTGTTTTCTTCATTCCTAGGAAAAGGGTATCTAATAAAAGGCACCACTGGACAGCGCTGTAAGGAAAAAAGACCTTAAGGACAGACTATCGTATTGGTGTAGAAAAACAACTCCAGGAGACAATCCTGCAGCTCAAACCAGACTGATGCTTTTCAAAAGACATCCTTTAAACTTACCGCAATCATCCGTGACAGACCCTAAAGTAACATCTGCTCTCTGCCTGCTTTTTTCTCGCTGTTTGCTTTGTCTAGTTTAACTTCTCTAATCATTTTAACAGGACATGATCTTCATTTAAACAGATCTCTTTGAATTACTGAATTCAAAAATGTCAATGAATGCTGCCTCAAAGGTGACTGTAATATATTCTACTGTAAGGATTCAAGATCTTTATCACTACATTGTCTTTCTCTCACAGGTATTCCGTCCATTTCCTTTTGAATATTCCTTTGTTATACAGGTAGTATGAAATGAAGATAATCCTTTTCAAGGACAGAGGTACACATATAATCTAAAGTAGGGATTTTTTCCACTTTCAGGTTCAAAAAGGTGGATCTGGCTTTTACATGCTGAGTAAAACACTCTGTTGAAGACTTCCATCCCACTGCAGCTTCACACTCACTCTTACTGTTTTGGTAGGGATCATGCCAGAAAGCATTACTGATATTTTTAAAAGCTCTTTATTGAAGGAAAGGCCTTGTTTTTTGAAACCTAGGAACTTCAAGATTATATGAAGCCATTCTTTACTACTCACTTCTTCAAAGCATATAAATAGTAAAGTCCATTAACAAAGAGGAAGTTAGCATACAGAATTAACAGAGTTATATACTCAATATACAAAATTAAATATGCACAATATACAAGCCAAGGCGATCTCCCATGTTGATATTTTTAAAGCACACCTGAACTTTTAACAAACACACAAAGGTGATTTATAGATTTATGACTGCAATCTAGACAGAAGCTTGTCACCTGTAAATATATTGCTTATTATGTCTTCTCCAAACAATGAAAAATTATTCTAATACATTGAGTTGGCAGGAGTTCCTAATGAGACAAGTAAGGGATTGACCTCACACCTCAGGACATGGGAACATCACAATTTTTTCCATCAAGAAAAAGCTTTCCCGGAGCAGATATCTCTAGCCACCACTAAGGACTGAGTGCCTGAATCTAGCCGTGTTCTAACTTCAAAAGTGATGTGAGAGACACACTACAGAGCATTGCTAACCTTGGCACTTCCTGTATGAGTACATTTAAGACAAAAAAAAAAAAAAAAAAAAAAAAAAAAAAAAAGAAACACACTAGAAGAGTTTCTCCAAATCTACTTATCAGAGCACAAGCAACTGAACTGAGCACTGGGACCATAATTGTTTTGTCTTCTTTATGAATATTATTGTGGAACCATATCTGAATTTTATAAACTGCAAATCGGTCTAATCTTCTGTGCACAATTCCTTATTTATATACAAGTAAATAACACTCCTTTGGGACTTCACTCGTTCTCCAGACTGCCTACACACATAATTGTCAGTGATGGTTTGGGTATGGGTGATGCCTGTGAGTACAATCAAGAAATCCTGGCTCCACGGAACCCACTTCTGTTATCTTAATTCTTTAACTAGTTTTCTTCCACATTCCATCTTGCAATCTCCGATCATCCTTGCTGGTCTTTATTGGTGTGTTTATGCTGTTACTTTCCTTCAGGGAAGACTAAGACAGAACAGCTGCTAAGCATTCCTGCTTTCACATCTATTATATGCTCTTCTGTTTCATATCTTGCACATGCTTTTTTGTTTATAATCACTTCTAATTCTTTTATAATCTTTGCAAAGATGCCTTAGCTATATATGCAAATATAAATATATACATGTATATATATGTACATACATATGTCAATCATACTTCCAAATAAAAAAGAGATGTCAAGTATGAAGGAGTTTAGTCTTTTGTGTAAGGGGATAATCATGCATGGGCACACCAAGGTAAGGTATGAATAAAAAGTGATGACAATCTTCCAGCTTAATTAGGGCAGGTTCTTTCCTGAAAAATGGCTCTGAATTTACAATATCATGTTAAAAGAAAGCCTTTTAAGAGATGTTCTTCTTTTAAGAAGATACTTTCTAGTATGAAATGGCTTGACTTAAAGGAAAAACTAAACCTAAGGAAAACAAATCATTTTCTGCTGATCTTTGCAGATCTTTTCCTCGCAGATGTGCTGATCTTTCTGCTGGTCCTTGGAATTAAAGTATCTATCATGTCTAGCACAGAAATCTTTTTATTAAATATGTGGAGGAGTGTGTTGGTTTGAATAGTCCTTTTATATTGCATCAAGGAATTGCAGAATAACATGTACGGTAACTGTGACCTTCCTGCTTTCACAAGCTCAAAAGAAACCAAAGTAATGACGAGATCCACAGTAAAGAAGCTGTCAGTACTTGTACTTGCTTGTTTCAATGCAACTGTAAAAATATATCCATAAGAACAGCAAACTAGTACTAAGTGTAAGCTCTCTTGACAGCCACAGGTCCTACCTTTGGAAACATCTTACCATCCACGACTGCACAGCATTTAGGCAGCAGCATTACTCCGTAATAGTACTTAGCTCCTATATCAGCACTTTCCTTTCATAAATGTAAACATGTTTTACAACCGAGAATTATCTGTAGCTAGGAATATCTGCAAGAAATATACCTATTATTGTGCAAAATAAAATGCACAGAGCTGTGAACTTCAACAGGTAGAGGATTTTACAGTACATAAACAGCAAACATGAACCTTAATCTCTTTAAACAGCAGTAACAAGGGAGTCTGCAATTTCACCCAAAAGAGGTTTTCTCTGTCCTCTGACATAAAAGGGTCTGTAAACCCAATCACATAATCTGCACACGAATCCCTGCACTTACAATATTATTTGGAATATGCTTCCAGGAGTTTTCTTCAGCATAAGTGAGGATCTCACTTTGGGAATGAAACAGCCACATAACAAGAGAGATTATGGCTACAAACCACTCACTGCCTAACACAGGTAGGTCCTGCTTTATTGATGACCATGGTATGGGGAATGAGGAGAACATTCAAACCAGCTTTCTGTCACATAAAAGCAAGGAGTAGAGTGGATAACATGCTTTGTGTGGACCTACGTATGGTAACCTACTGTTAGCTTGGAGTGCAAATTTTAATGTCTTGAATTTTTGATAGGTTTTTCTTTACCTGTCTTTACCCTAGACAGGGTAAACAGTCTACTACTAGTTTGGTGCTTATCTACTACATTATGCAAAGGAAAAGAAAAAAAAACAACACAATACAATGTCCTATTAAAGTGTAGCACTACATAGGAGAACAGAGGAAACAGTATCATTTCATGCTCTGATAAATCTAATAAACAGGCAATAGATGCAACTGTCCATAAATACAAGTATGCATACTTGTATTGCATACTGTCAGAATACAAATACAAACCAAAATCAGGATTTTCTGAGCACACAGATAACCATCTTTTTTTTTTTTTCTGTGAAGACAAAGATTACCTACTTACCTGGAACCCTTGAGAGAGGGGTCTTTCAACTAAGAATTGTCATGAAACTTCACCACCTGATTTACTACTGTGTTGGGGTACTAAAATAAAGCTTCCTCTTAATGTAGCTTCAGTGCCTGAAGAGTCCACAGAAGTTCAGGATCTCCACATACCTCTCCATGTGTCTACAATAATGTCTGAAGCAAAGCAATCCATTGCTCTCTAGAAGTGTTACGTATGTCAATGTATGTCGCACAATGTAGTCTCTTAGAACTTTTGCTCCTTCTCTCACTTCTGTGTTTTGAGTTTACAGATTCTTCAGTATTCTACGGTCACTCTGACCTCATTGCTTGTTTTCTTTCTCAACTTCGTTATGAAAATATGTGTAGCTCAACCAGATGGTTTTGAACATCAGAATGAGAATTTGAAGGAAACTGAGGTAATAAACTCTACGAAGATATTCCTCATGAGTATGTACCTTCAAAACTACAGTATTTAGATAAAAAATGAAGCTTGATGAGAAGTTATAAAATCCCTTTTTTCTTCCTGTTGGTAAAACAATGTGACACTACAATGTTTAGTCCAGACTAGCCTGTGAAATGGGACCAAAACTCCTATACAACTCAAGGCGACCTCCTCTTCAGACTCAAGTTCAGGGGGTTGGTAAAACCATTCTTTTATTTTCTGCCACATAAAAACTATTCACACAAAAGCTCCTTGATCTTACTTAAAACAGTGCTTGACACTTCTGAGCAACGATTAGGGATGAAATATGTACCTAAGGGTTGTACATGCACATAAATAAAAATATTAATATGCTCACCCCATCAGTGTTAATCTAAAAGAAACTTCATCCTTTTACTCTGTCAATTCTAATAAAAAGTCCAGATCGATATCCTAAGCATTAGGTCAAAGCCCCAGTAAAATGCTATTCATACCACGTCCTGAGGCTTAGCAAGGCGAGCCAAGAGCTGAGCACCCCTCCAGCGAAAGCACCCTGCCCAGCACCCTGCCCAGCGCCCTGCATGTCTACATGACATTTCACAGTCACATCTAGTGAAATCCAGAGGTACCTAAATGCCTCAGTTTTGTGAGGCAGTATGACAAGGCCAGCCTTTGATACAAACGCTATCTTTGTGACCGCCTGGCCCCCAACAACCTTCTGTTCAGGCCACTCGGGGAGGACAAGAGATTTCTGCAGAACTACACAAACAAGAGGAAGACTGCAGACAGCTCCTCCTGTGATACTTCTCTGAGAAAAAGAACGAATTCCTACGCAGTATTTTATTCATCCCTTCTATGAGAAAATCAGAGGAATAGCATAAATTGCTGCCAGGAGAGCATTTTAATCACCCAGAAATAAGACTGAAATGCTATTAATGGTTTAAATTGGCATTCAATGGGCATTAGACAAACTGTCCGACCACAGGAGCTACAGATACATTCTGCTGGTTTATGCTCTCAGAAATGATCTCTGCTCTACATGGACTACCAGTCATGGCAGTAAGGCCTCTCTGAAGCGCAAGCAGGTGGTGACCTCTCGCACTCTCACATCAAGCAGATGTGACAGGGTTAGAAATGGTGATGTGATGATGCTGGAAATGGGAAAGATCTCTTTGTTGCAATTGCTAGGAAAGCAGTTACCATCTCCACTCACCTGTGGACAAGCCTGAATAGAGCAAGAGGAATTAAAAATAGTTGGAGAAAAGCATGTAGGCTATGCTCAAAATAATGGACACACAGTCCTTTCACACAAAGTGTTATCAGGTTTGTAGGAGTCACGTTTCCCCTCGTCAGAAGCGACAGGCCAACACTGACGTGAGGGAATGCTGAAATATGGTCTAATGAGAATTACACTCATCCCATTTGCAGGACTCTGACAGACCAAACAAGGATCATTTCCTACTATTCCAGTAACATCTCCTCCTAAAAGCCTGAGGCAGCTTTCCAGTCACAGGCATTGATACCTATAAACAACATCGTCTTAACTGAAAGAATTTTTTAAATTTACCCAAAAGGGATTTTAAAGATTTGATACCAGTTTCCTCAATTATTGTTTAAAGATATACTTTGCAATGGTGTGCTCTATTAAACTGGTTCCATTTAGACCAAAACACTAATCAAAATAACTTAAGTAAAGCTACTTCTTTTACTGCTTTACCATTTAATCCCAGTTTGGAGTCACATCTACTGTATGCACTCAACAAAAACCAATTTGTATTACTTACTGATATATAGCAGAGAAATGTAATCAATTTATATTGCGTATATCAGTGTGCTTTTTAGAGTGAAACTATAAATCACTACTGCTTCGGGCAGGGTTGTTGTGTTTCTGCTCCTACTGCTGTAGGAAGATGCTGAAATTAGGAAAAGCACAGTTGAATCTAAGAACAAGGAGATACACAAGACGCAGTGGTTGCATTTTCTTCTCTAATGTCCAAAAAGGAACACGTCCAAGGAGGAGCTGATGTTAAACTGTGAGCCATCAAAGATAAATAAAATAAAAAAATAATAAAATAATAATAAAATAAAATAAAATAAAAAATAAAATAAAATAAAATAAAATAAAATAAAATAAAATAAAATAAAATAAAATAAAATAAAATAAAATACATCGAGAAGAATTGACCCAATTTCTTCCAGAGCTGGATAAAGAGACAGCAGGCATAATCCTATCGCGAATGCTAACCTGTCAGTATATGCATGAGAGATGCCAATAGTCAAAACGGAGAAGTTGGACTACGTGACACTATCTTGGAAGGAACTGGGTGATAGGTATTTATTGGGTTAGTCATTGTGCGTTTAAGCAACGTTCATCTATACACTGCCATGCCAAAAAGGGCCTTATATAGTAACAGAGTAGTTGTAGTAAAGCAACAGATCTCTGTGGTTTAAGAGAGAAAACATCAAAGATTTCACTTCAAGGTGAGATTATACTAAGGCAATGAAAAAATAACTGCATTCAACTAGAGCGTAAAATCCTAGTTTTAGCATTAAATATATTTTTTTCAGGACCTTTGCGCACCTCCAATACATTCCCCTCCAATAAAATTAGAAGACAAATTTAAAACAGCATGGATACACCACAATGGAATTCTGGAAAATAAGTTTGGTTTTAAATGCTCTTTCTTCTTCTGTGTAACTGTCACATATTTATCAAACTAACCACCGTGTCATCTTAAGGCTCTGGCAGATTTATATAGATGTTAAGAAAGAGAACTTCGATTTACTTCAGATTCTTAGCCTGGAATACTGCTTACTTGGTAAGAACAGAAGCGTCAATCAATTAAACAACAACAAAAAAAAATCAGACAAAAAACCCTTGTGTTCTGAATTCCTCAATCTCAAACTAGATGCTTATTTGATAGACTGAAGTCTTCACACAATTTCAGCGTGGAACAAGCAGCTTTCCTTGGCTGATGAGAAAGGTCAACTTACAGCTTTCATAGAGTCGTGGAATCATGGAAACCACAGAATGGTTTGTGTTGGAAGGGACCTGGAAGATCACCTAATTCCACCCCCCCTGCCACAGGCAGCCACTATCCACAAACCATTATGTATCACTCTTTCAAATAAAATATTTGAGATGCAAAGAAACACCTCCAAATCACAGCTTAACCAACTGCACTACATGTAAATGAACACAGTTCAGGACTTACGCAGATTTAAAAGATTTATGCTTTAATACATGTTCTTACTTTGGTCTATCTTCATTTGAAATCCCAAACATTTGGGCCGAGTATTATTCTCTGGCCAGTTTCTTCTAAAGTACTTCCTATTTGCTTAATTTTAATATTTCCTATCACCACCTGTCTTGTCCCATTTAACTACGCTCAAACTGGAGAAAAAAGCCTCATATCCTTCAAACAACACAGAATCTCCAAAGAACACAAGATTGTCCTGTTGCCATTACTTGCTCAAACAGGGTGAGAAAAACACTCTCATTTAAGGAGAAGTTCTGTACCTTAATATTCTACTAAATATAAGAAAAAGTAACCACTAATATTCATAATGACAAACACAAGGTTTTAAAAGCAACTGAAGTATGTTTAAGTGAGGCATTCTCTTCCTAGCCGTGGTCTACACTAAAATAAAATCAGCACAACGAAGCCCATGGCAGTTTTCATCACAGGCAATAACAGGGCCAACCTCAGGTGCTATTAATGAAAAGTGGTATTTAAGTTTGTCTTCAATTAATATAGCTAACGTGCAGACAGTCTTATACGGAACGTAACACTGATTTAGACTGTATTCACCTTTATCTAAATCAGAGATACAAAAATAAAGAGACAAACAGCTTTAATCCAAAGAGCTTGTATCCCTCTGCTTCTTTATAGATAGAGCAAGCTAGACTGAAAATAAAATAATAGAAGAAAAAGAATGGATTAATTTGAAGATAGTGGACTTCAGGGATCCTAACTAATAATACAGTAGTTCTTTTCAGAAATACTGTAGAAAAGAATCAGGCTACCATAGTTTCACAGGAATAATGAAGCTTTATCCTGAAAAGATACGAATATGCAACAGATAAAATTTTACCAAGTTACTGGACACATTATTCTGGAAACCGTTTGGTTTCCTCTCACCTCGTTCCTTCCTTTTTCTTAATCAGGACTGCACCAACTTAAAAAGTTTATTTCAAAGGTTTCTAATTATTGTGACTGTAATTATTGTTCTAAAATAAGCACCTCAAGAAATTTATCCATAAACAAAGATTAATATATAACAACATTTTCTAAACAAGAGTACAGGTGTATTTAATTTGTGTATATTATACAGAGACCCTGATCAGAATAAATAAAAATTGAAAACAAAAATCACAGAAAAACAGCAATCAAAAAAAAAAAGAAAAAAGAAAAAGAACATCTTTAACATTTTTTGAGAAAGAATTTCAAATATCTCTGAACACTTTTAAATCTAAAGAACATTAATGGAATTTTTCCAAAAACAAAATAACAGATCAGACCAAATTTTTTTATTGCTATTAACTGCTTTTTTGTTGTTGCCTAGAAACCCAATCTCAGATAGAGGATCAGCATGGCAGACACTGAGCAAAAAAAACCCCAAGAACTAAAAAAATTTTTTAAAAAGAAAGCCTTAAAAAAAAACAAAACACACACACACACAACAACCAAAGGAAAAAACACATCCCATAGCTTGTTTTCATCATATGAAACTGAACTTGAACTTTTCAATGATTTGGGGGCCTAAGGGAAGGAGACCTGAGGGAGTGAGTTAAAATACTGGATCTTGATGGAAAATATATAACATAAAATTCCATTGTCTCTTTCAATTCTGGTTTGATTGTTTTGTTTCTGTTCACGTGACAAAAACAATAAAAAATTCTATATGATGTACAAGATCTCATCATGCCTCATAAAAACAATAAAGAACTCCAATCCTTAATGTGGCCATCTGAATTAACAGTTTGTCTTCCATCCCCCTTTCAAGGCTGGCTCCCTTGTACGTGGAGCTCTGCCCTAGCACAACACTCTGCTCCAGTAAATGCAGGATGAGGCACTGAGCTTGTCCAAGGAGAATGATTACCCAGCTGGTAAAAGGCATCACTTTTTTGTCATTATTGAGATTGATCAAAACCACTGCTGTTGGTTAACAGAAAAGCAACCAAACATGGACTTATTTTGAGAAGTGAAGACCTGTACATCTTAGAATATTACCGGGAATTCTAACCAATACAAAATCCTGGAAATTAAAATGTTCACCATTATAGTGAAAAATGGCATAAGCCTTTTAAATTTTACCTCATGTAGAACAGTCACAACAGTCATTCTGACAAAATCCTGCTGTGTTTACAGAACTTCAGAGTGAAAGCATTTTTTGCCTTAGATTCCACCCATTCAAGCTATGAAGAGGTTTGATCAGTCTTTTTGAATCAAAGTTTGTTCTTCCCTTATTTTGAACGTAATTTATTTATGCAACATACCTGGAAAACTGTTCTTGTAGCCCACGCATCTGAGCTCTGCTACGCTCTGACTCCAGTGTTACCTCCCGTAATCTTTTTTCACTCTCAAGTCTTAAATGTCTTTCTTCCTCCAACTCATGTATCAGTTTCTCACGCTGAAAGACCATAGAAAGTTATTATTAATTGTACATGTAAAACACTTTTAGGATAAATTTTATATTTAATTTGGTAAAAATAATCAGATATTCAACTATGCAGTCCAATCATTTTATTTTATTTTTGGAATGGCAATAATACACAGAATAACAAATGAGGGATTGAGAGCCTTTCAGAGTATCCCCATCACAATGAGCTACACTTACATAGCTCAGACTTACTGAAGTCAGCTTAAAAGCTATTTAAAACCAAACACCATCCTCTCCTTCCAAGTGCTTTTTCTTCACCTCGACTCAAAATAAATTTCGCAAAAATATTTAAGATCTGTGATCTATCTTGCTTGGTGATAGATACAGGAAGCCTGAATCAAGTCATGATGACAACTTGCACCCATCCCTTAATGATTCAGTCTCAAGAACAGAGAAGGACAAGATTCTACAGCCCTGGTATTGCTGTAAGCAAACCAGAAAAATAAGACAAAACAAAACAAATAAACAAAACCAAAAAATAAGGGGCAGGATTCCTATGAATAGGACAGAGTCTATTTGAGTCTATATAAAGAAATACTATGACAAACATATGAATATGTCTGTAAAAACTGGGAATCTAAACAAACAATTAGAGGAATAAAAATGCCATTAATTTTACTGCTAGTTCTCAAAGGCAAATAGATTATGCTTGTTGCTAATTCTTGAACTACAGGAACAAGTATACTGTGCTACCTGGATATATCGACATATGTCTTGGAGTATCTGTTTTTTTTGTTGTTTTTTTTTTTTTTTTTTTAAACTTCAGATCCAGATACAAAAACATCACAGAAAAGCATCCTACTGATTTCAAAACTCTATTAAAAAGTAGCTACATGTGATTTAGGAGGAGTAGAACAAACTGAAAAGTTATAAAAAATGTTAATTTAATTTAAAAAATATATATGCACAGCCTTTTCCATGTGACCTTGTTACACAGAAATTAAATTAAATTAAATTAAATTAAATTTATCCTTGTGCGTTTAAATGGGATAAAAAGTCAATTTAAAAAAAAAAAAAAGCAATTAACATGGTACTGCATTATACTCCTCCAACGAAGGCGTTAGTTGCCTAAGAAAAGGTTAAGTTACTGTAAAGTTATCCTGGATGCACCACCTATATGCTTTAAAAAATTTCTGTGTGCTTGGTGAATTGCGATTTGTAGCCTGTCTGACATTCTAATGGAGTTCCATTGCTGACCTAAATTTTCATGACATACCTGCAAAAAACTATCTAGAAATTATACATACATTTTCATTAGAAAATAACAAAGGCATCTTAGTGTTAAGCCATTAAATGGGAGAGATATGTACAGATTGTACGTAGATTGTATGTAAGATTTGTACAAGTCTTACAGCTATAAATCTTACTGGATAATAATTTATAATAGTGGTAACCAAGGGACCAAAAATAAGAACATTACCAAGTGGAAAAGGGATCTTAAAGACAGTGATAAATAAGCAGATGCCACAAAGGGAGGCTGCACAGGATTAAATGAAATATCCACATACTTGTGCAAAAATATGGGGAATTACTCAGAGAATAGAGGGGGTTTGTCTATTAAGTCACACACAATATCTGGAAAATGTAAAACTGCAAAATGAGAAACAAATTATTGGAAAATAAAGATATTGTTCTAACTAAACTATCTCATTTCTGTTCTTACGGTTACATAACCACGTTCTGACAGGTGCTGAGTAATCCTTTGTTCCTGCTAAAATGAAAAGAGCAGAGTGCTCAGCACCAAGAAGAAGACACACAGCACCTTCGAGAAAGAGAATTTGTCCCATGAACAGTAACTCGGGCCAGTGATATGAGAATATTATTAAAAACAGTTAGACTTTCTTGAGATTTGATTTCATCAACACCAATTTTTAAGATTATGCTGTTCCAGTGGCCCTTGCTGAACACTCTTCTAATAGATGTATTTCGCTGCTGCTAAGGAGACACTTGGAGCTTGCAGGGAGTCAGAGGATAGCATAGAAAATGACCCAGGAGAAAGGCATGGTTACTAATCAGTGCTTAAGACAAGTTTACAAGACTACAGAAATTGGACTTAAACCCCAATAACTGTCCCTACAGTAACTGATAAGCCACCTTGGAGGAACTGCTCTGAGTGCCCAAGCTAATTCAAAGCACCAGGCTGTGCCTGAGCCTCGTGATGCAGGAACAGCTCCACTGGGTTACACGCTGAAGAACAGAGATTCGGCCATGTCTTCTGCACTCATCCAGCGTCATTACTGCCACAATGATCTTCCTCTGATACAGCACCAACCTCCGTGTGTCTGCTACACTGGCCATGCTCTTGGTCCTTGGATAAACCTTCTTTCTATATTAGGTACAAAGCCACATCTCCACGGGGAGGACTACAGAGAAATACAGTTGTTGTGAATATTTTGGGTACTTCACAGCGTTTCTTACCAAAATATGATACTTCAAAAAGCAGATGAATGTCCTTTCTTCCATATCACTGCCCGGATCTTTTCTAAGTTGTGTACAGCTTCGCTGATGCTGCCCTGCAGAATGACTGTGCTGCATCTCTGTGCATCTCAGCTATGTTGCCACTAACCACAAAACCAATTTCTAGCAGAACATAGAATATACAGCAGAGATTCACAAATTCAAACTGTCCCCTACAGGTCGAAGGGCAGCGTAAGCTATCTCAAGGTTTCATTTACCTCTTGCTGATAGTTCAGAGAATGCTGTTGCTACCACTTACTTCGTATTTTCAGGTGGGAAAGTCTGCATTATCATCCTACACAAAAAGATCAGCACATCCACAGGATTTTTTTCTTTTTTTTGGAAGAGTAAGAAGAGAAAAGGATGTGGGAGTTACCTTAAGAAAATTATCTGTAATGCAGTAACAAATGCACCTATCAAGAACAATAATATTATAGGAATTAAATGTTTTAGCATAAGGAGCTTCTGGACTGAGTTAAATGTCCAGTCTTTATTCAGTCACCTCAAGGGCCAGCATCACGACACAGTATTAGTTATATGAGCAACTTGCTGTACAAAGCTTATGCTTCTTTGAGGGTATGGGATGAATAACAAGCAAATCACAAGACTCTCTACAAGACCAGAAACAAAAGTACTAACGTATGACCCTGAAATTGTAGGTTCTCTTCCCAACTACAATAAATTTCCCATATGAATGAGAAGACTAAAGAGTCCAAAGGGAGAAAAAACAAGTAAGACACCACCCACACTTAGAGAGTTTTCAGTCTCTAGGACAAAAAACACTCACACATTCTACGTACAGTAAGCAGCTCCCAGCAACAGCGATCTTATCTACAAGGAAAGGTGACTACATTTTTATTCAAACACATAGAAGCCATAATGAAGAGTCAAAAGAGAGAAGTGAACCTCATGCACTGAAAGGCCAGGCTAAACACAGATTTTTTTTTTGTCCCTGGAAGTAGACTACAACCCTGAATTCTCCAGAAATTTTGCGTTGTCATAACACCCTTTATAAACTCATCTGTGCTAAAACCACTTTATTCCTGTGCAAAATAAAGGTGTGTGAAAAGAAATGAACTAGCCAGAAGTGGTTCCTGTTATTATACTGAATGTATGCTTACTGGAAAGGGATACGATTAGCATGCAACGTGAAGAAAAGGTTAAATAAAAAAGAAAGTGTTGTGAAACATCAATATGTTTTAACACCAGAAACATCGTTGCTATCTTCAAATGAAGTGATATGTATTCCCACTTGTCAATTCTTCTTTAATTGCAGCTTCTTCTCACCACGAGCTCTGCTCAAACTTTTCCCTGCTGCCTCTCCTCGCACAGCTATAACCTTCTCCTCTTAGAAGTATAACCCTTACCTCACTCTCGTTTCCCCTTTTTCAGCCTCTCCAGATAGCCTCACTTTCATCACATCTCCCTGTCAGATCTCTGGTAGCTTTCCAAATATGCAAAAATTTCAAGTGAACAAACTAGACTGAAAGTCAGGGTTAGCAAGCTCAACCAATACTTTTGTGTTAAGTACTATAATATTTTAACACTTGAAAAAGTACTGTTTGTAATTACTTTTTCATGAACGTGTGAGCAATTTGAGTTTCACTAGCTGCTCATTATGCTCGTGAGCAAGCATTTGCACGTCAACAAGTTCCTTTTTGTGTAGCTGTAGAAATGTTCATGTCAAAATGTTTCCTTTCTCATCCAGTCAGGGACATGTACCACACATTAATTCGTCTTCTCAAAGTTAAGCAAGAAATCAGAGTGAGATTCATGATCAAAACAAAATGCAGGAAAACTATTTATGGCTCAACCGAAATTAGGACATGTATTTGACAGAAAGATCCAAATTGCTCCTCAGCACTCCAGGAAGAGACAAACAGACAAAGCTTATTTTCAGAGTCCCTGGTTAGTAGCCGTGCTCTCGGCCCCAGGACTGACCCAATGCAGCCTTTACATCTCCTGTAATTCACTGGGACCATGTCGCAAATGTCAGGACATGGTTCCTCCACCTTACACCCAAGTGTGAACATCTCCGCTCTGGAGCTCTTGAATGACCCCTAATGCTACAACACCCGGTGGAAAACAGAGAAGTGACAAAAAATAAAAGTACACAGCACGAGTGGCAGCCACAAAAGGCAGAGCACGGGCATGTTGTACAGGGCAGGGGCTGTACGATCAGGGTTTCATTTCTGGTGAGAGCTTTACACCCACTGTGACTTTTTTTTGTATGGGAAGGCTACCTTCTTACCCATTTTTTTTCCACTCATGGCTATTTCACTATCAACCCTACATTTGTATGTGGACAACAGTCATGCCTTTGAATGTGGAGACTTGCAGTTAAACTCCTTTAATCGTTATTGCAAATAAAACAAGCAGAATCCAGTCCTGTCACTCAAAGCAGGCTACCATGACAAAAACTTACCAGAGTACTCTCTTCACTGGGGTCAAGCATTTGCCTAACTCAAGCAGGTTTCTCATTTCAAAATGCTCCAGTCTCATCCTACTTTTTTTTGCTGGACATACTTGACTGCCCTCCCGAGTACTGATGATCTTGTATCTTTGCACTCAAAAATAAATAAATAAATAAATAAATAAAACACTAAAAAAAAACACACATTTTCTCCTTCCCCACCCTACTATGCCATGCCAACAGCCTCGCTTTTTCTTAAAGTAGGTTTTCTGTAGGTTAGATGTGCTGGGCCTGCACGGCTTGGTGTAGGCAGGGGGTTCTGTGAGGAGAGGCCAGGGCTGCCCTGTGTGGGCACAGCTGGCTCCGGCTGCTTCCAGCTGGTTCCAGGCAGTTCCATCTGGTTCCAGCTGGTTCCAGATGCTTCCATCTGGTTCCAGCCGGTTCCAGCCAGTTCCAGCCCCACCACAGGGCCTCGCTGAGCCCCTCAGGCACCCTGGGGGCGCCTCAACGTACTTAAGAAAGGACAAAGCTCTGCAGGGCACCGAGGTGTTGGATTAAATTTGTTTCTTGCTGTCCAGATCTATTTTAATTGGCAATAAATTAAATTGATCTTCCCTGAGTCAGGTCTGTTTTGCCTGTGACGGTAATTGGCATGTGATCTCCCTGTCCTAACCTCAGCCCAGGAGCTTTTCCATCTTGTTTTCTCCCCAGTCCTGTTGAAGGACCCCACCACACCAAAATAGTTTATTTTTAACTTTGCTAGTTATCTTTCACATAAAAATCATACTACTCCATTGATCAATAATATTATCTCTATTTTAAAAACATGGCTGTGCATCAAGATTTAAAACTATAGACACCTGCAAGTGAAATACTCAAGGCATTTGGCCTACACATGCCACGCGTGCTGTACAGGTTGTAGGTGTTCAAAAGGGAGTCAGCCCGACAGCACCACAGAAAGTGGCCCCTCCTTCTTCTGTTTAGCCCTTCTTACAAACAGACGGGTGTTACAGGACTGCTCAGCTCAAATGCGAAAGATGTCTTAAAGGAGGCACAAATGGAACCTCCCCTCATATTTAAGATTAATTCCTAAGTAGTAAAATGGGCTGCTGTTTACACAGAAGCAAGATAAGCAAGATTCCTCTTTCTTCTTGAATTTGTTCATTGCTTTCCCAGTGTATCATAAGATGGTACTACTATGGCACTACCAATCACGTTAACATCAGAGAACAATTTTGTCAAAAAAAATCGACATCAATATACTTAACACAGGCTTAATGTTGCTCTAAATCGGGCTATTAACCTGCACATTAATTTTTTAACTATTTTTAAGCATTTGCTAAAGAGGGCTACAATTTCTGTATAATTAATATTGATTTCAAACAGTTACTTTGCACTGAATTTAAATGAGGTGGAGAAAATAATACATTTTTTTGTTATTGTTGTATACAGTCTGCAGCACCACTAAGTCAGTGCTGACCTGAAGTGAGTCTTTCTGTAAGTTGTTATACAATTTCTGATGATAAGCATCTGATACCTTGCATTAAGAGTAATAATTTAATAGAATCACAGCCTGGTCTGGAAAAAAAAACATGGTACCAGCCTGAGGATCAACTGGAGGAAGCAGACAACAACAAAAAAAAACAAACAAGCAAACAAATAGCAACTAGAAGCACATTAAAATTCTGCAAATCAGTTTTTAGAGCAAGTCAATGCCCAATACTGTTATACATATATTCAAAGTACTCAGAAACACTATTTTGCTATAATACTGGGGACTATCTGTACCAACACAGTAGTGCTGGGGGTGTTCAGAGTGTGCTGCATACTGCAATCACTGTCATATCAGCATTCGGTAACTCTGGAGCCTCTTAACCAAATTAGTGGATTCCAGCTCACTGGGCAGGATACAAACATAAGGACATTCATCAATATAAAGGCTGTGCTGCAACATATACGAGGGTTTGGAAAATTACTGTCAGGAAGGTGTGCACAGAAATATAAATTGCCTGTTCAAGATGATGTGCAAGAAGCCTGGGACAGGTCACATCGGTCTAAACCCAGATGTGGGCTCTCTGCCCCAAGACCTTCCTTCCATCACTGCCTCCAGTCCCTATGCACACACAGGCAAATGGCCTGGGAAGCATGAAGAGATAGTGGTAGCTCCATACTAGGTGAAAAGCATACTCAAAATGTAAAGATATACTCATAAAGATAAGGAAGAAAAAGCTTTTAAGTTTTTCTTCTGCCTGAGAGGAGCTAGACACTTACACTCCACTTTTGCAAGCCTTCTTCAGGCAGCAGCCATGGAACAGCATGGAGTAAGGAAAGGGGGATGAGGAGGGCTAGCCCCCATCCCCTCGCTGGTGGAACACTTCTGTTTTCCAAGAATTAAGTGTGAAATATTAATTGAAATGGAAACTGGGATTTGTGACTTCATCTCTTAGTTGGTTACTTTAACAGGGTAACTTTTCCTGATGCAGTGAGTATTTAATTCCCCCAATATAAAACATAGTAATCAAACAGTATTTGATCAAGTGCCTCTTGTCCACAGAAGACACCTGAACCCCCATTACCCAGAGCTCAAAGCCCAGGGCTCCCACGTGAGGCGGGACCTTTCCATCAAATTCCCTTTGTGCAACCTGGTCCCAAACCCAGCTCACAGGAGACTAAGGTCCTCTGTCTAAACTTACTTCATTCACAGATGACAGGAAAGAATCATGATTATAAGAATAGAGAGAGTAGATGCCATTTGTTACTCCATCATAAATTGTACCAGGTACTGTACTTTTGTTCAAATTAAAATGAGTGAAACTTCAGTGTCCTTTGTTTGCTCCTCATCGATCGCTGTTAAACCAAATGTTTCTCATTCTGTAATCAATACTTCTCTGCAAAAATAAACCAAGGCACTGACAAACAACTTTGCAGCACACTGCAGCTTTCCTTGTAGCGGACTTTGACAGCATGAAAAAACACTACCCCAACGAACAGAAAAAAAAGAAGTGCATTGCTTATTGTACTTATTACAATTTTAACAGGCTGCTTACAGCTGAATCATTTTACTGTAACAAGACTTTATTAAATCAGCCAGCTATTGAAGCCAGAACTTTCCAACAGTGGCAGTTAATATGCCTTTGTCCTTTATTAATGTTTCCAGCTATACTGGGAAAACTGACAAATACTCTTAAACACTCAAAGCTTTCCCAGTGATGAAGTTATAGGTGTTTTTAAACCACTGTGAAGCATTAAGATATAAACAGTAATAACTTAAGCACTTGGAGGGTTCATGGAGGGAGAGGTAGCTTTATTTCCCCATCTCTTCAAAATAAACTTAAGGGTAAAATTATGTCGTTGCTTTGTAATCAAAATGAATTACCCTTTCATCTGATAGAGGCTTGTACCACAGAGGCTTAAGAAGACAATTCTTTGACTTATGTTACATCTCTAATTTTTTTCCCCAATTATTTCACGATGTAATCATTTTTCCTAACCTTATTCCCACTAAAGCTCTGCAACAGCAAGATATAAACAGCATAAAAAGCATCTCCGAATTTTAGGCTGGTATCTTCTAGCTCTTTCATTCCAGTAAGAAAAAATGATGACTCTCTGGAATAGGATTCTGCTCCCAAAATGACAAGCTGCCCCGAATAAGCCAGGAAAATCTAATTGGCACTAAATAATTTGTATTAGCATTTCCTAAAACTGCCTTATACACAGTTAAAGTGAGTAATTTCAAGCAAATAATTTATTTTTCACTATTAAGTTTTAATATGCTGATAGATCTCTCCCTTTTGCCCCATAACAGAGTAGCGCATGTGTTCCGTGACTACCAGATGTAAACTTCAGGCTTTGCTTGGCTCTGAGATGAATAGCAGGATAGGAAACATTTATTATTACTAGTGATATTTTAGTGACAGTAGTTTACAGACTTTATATTCTTGGGTGATAACACTGCTCCAGAGCAATTCAAGTAAATTAGAAACACTTTCTTGGTATGGTTACTACTTCCGAATAAAGTAACGCTGCCTTTCATTGTGCAGTAGCTCAAAATTGCCACCATGTGGCAGGACAGCAACTTAATTTAGCATTATTTATGCTGCACTGATATAGATTTAATTGCATCTGTACAACAGAATAACTGCTGTGCTGAAGCTCCTTTATCATTGCAAGCCTACAATTAATCTGAATTAGGCAGGCTATTACACGAGCAGCGCTGTATATATAGTTGGAGTTGTAACATTTATTTTACAGATTTTTTTAACAGAATAATTCATAAAGCCTTTCAACGCAGAGCTAGATGGCTAGCACTACTGCCTGCCCATCTCCTTCGACAACTATGGCCACTCCTCAGAAAGGAAGCTCTTACTGCCAACAGCTCGTTAATTCTGTGAAACATGCAACAAAGGCCACAGAAAATTGGAATTGCCATTGAAAATATAGTAAAATAAAAACCAACACCAACACCAAAACCCACTCCTAGTCTTCCAGAATCAACTGAAGGCAAGTATATGGTTGACTTTTCTTTTACCACCTTTCCTGGAGTCACACCTGTAGATGTCTATTGGGTTACACCCAATCGACCACAGCGACTCGCACCATTTGCAGACACGCTTTATGGAGGTGAACCACCTGCATCCCTAGCAGCCACCATTAGCTAGAACTTCTTAAAGATCATCTCCAGATCACGTTTTCAAAGTTGAACAAAGGCAAGGATTTTTATTTTATTTTTTTATTTTTAATCCTGTCTCCATCATACAACAACTGCTGTTCACTCAAATTCACAACTGATAGCCCAATTTCCAAGACTGGCATTGATCCTCCGTTCTCAGCCTAATTCTTTTTCCATTTTGGATATATTATTTCCTCACAGGGGACGAGTGTAAAGAGAATACTCTTAGTGAACAAGGAAGTCCCACACAGATCAAGTTTTTTTTTTTTTTTTTTTAATTATTAATCTTAAAATGATAATGCTTTTCAAAAATGAATTTGCAAATTTAATTGAGCTTTTAATAGCTTCAACAGACAGTAATTAAAGAAATTTCATTTCCCTAAATTAAACATAATGTAATGTTTTTCAAGATCAAGTAAAAACTTCGAAACAGTATTAAGACAGAGATAACTCATATGAATACCTAGTATTCAGAAGCGTGCAGAACAAACTTCTGTCAATACCAAAATGAGAACCAGTGCAAGTAATATGTAATGTAATGGAAATTTTTTTCTCCCCTAACACACGTTAAGTTTTAATAGCTGATTATAATTCCAAGCTCTTTGCTACACATTTTTTTGATAAGGTGACATGATTATATTAAGATGTCTAACTAAGTACAGACATGGGATTTTTTTTTTTTTTTAATGCTATTTTAACTTGCAGCGCAGGCAGAACATTGACTAAAGTTCTCTCAAGTGCTTTACGTGTTGTTTTGTGCCCTACAGCAATGCTTTCAAAACAACTATCTAGAAAAAAAAAAAAAAAGTCACGGAAGTTTGTAAATAAAGAAAACTCTCACTTAGGGAAGAGTCTTTTGGCAAGAAAACCAGTAGGCCAGCAAAACATTTAATTAAAACGTTGATGTTTCTTTACTGTTACCATTCTACAACCAACAGAGACAAACATGAACTCTTCTTCCACATTTTCCTCTGCTGCTCAAAAACTCGGCTGCAGAGAGTTACCCATCCCTTCTGGAGGCAGAGGAAGGAACTGAGGAATGAATACCAGCCATTTTCACTGTTCTCGTTGACCACGTCCTTGAGAAGGCCAGCAGAACCTGAAGGAAGAGCCGTGGTGAGGCTGGTATTGCTTGGGGCTGGAGCTGCCAGCAGCAGACAGGTCTCTGCTTTATGCTTGCTTTCTGCTGCTGTGCTGGGCAAAGGGCAAACAAAGTAGAAGAGTAAAAAGAGCAAGACAGGAACCAAAAACAAGAGTAGTGTGCCCTTCTGATGTTCCTTCTGCTGGCGGAAGGACGGGTCAGAAGGTACCTGTCCTCACAGGACCTGACGGGGGCAGAACTAGCACTGAACACACAGGTCTGGCCGTATGACAGAGGGTTGTTTCCACAGTTGCACATGCTCAGATGACATTTAATTTTTGATAGGGCACAGCTGTGTTTTATAGTTAAGTAGTAGATAATTGCTGTCAGTTTAGATGAAGTTCCAGCCTAAGCACTGTTGTGATTTCATAGAAAGAAAAAATAAAGTCCCATAAAGAACAAAGGAGAACCTTATTACAGTACTGTGCTACTTTGTTCAGTGCTATTTTCATTAACTTGTGATTAGCACCAGGACTTATCGGCCATCAGAAACCAATCAACTTCTCCAAGCTGATTAATCCCCAAGATTAATTACAGTCCAATCCACATAGCTGTGCAGAGTGTCTTCATCGCTTAACAAGCACCGTGTGGCTTACGCTTCATGGCTGCAGGCACCACCCAGAGCAGCACCTCTCTGGGCTAGGTCAAACCACAGGTAATGCTGGCTGCCGTTCCCAGCAGCTATGGATTCCAGCCCAAACACAAAAATCCTTACACTTATAATTCACTCTTGGAACCGCTAATAGAGGCATAACAGGGTATTGCTCAGCACGTGAACTGTGACGGACTGACACCTCCGTGGCTGCCAGCCCACCGCCAAACAAGCTTTGAAGTCCCCTGTGCGCAGAGGCAGGCGACGGAGCAGTGCCGTGACCTCGCCACCTCTGCTGGGGGTTACTGTCACAGCGTAAATTACTTCTGCTTATCTGAAATGAACGCGAGCCTATGCCCAAAGCAAATGTGTTTGTTTTTTTTTTTTTTCCCCTGTAACTGACCAACGTGTTCGTTAGATGATACGAATGGCTTCTTTTCTACAGCTGGGTGCTCACAGAACAAACAGGCACATGGCTGAACCAAGCATTTCCCACTTGGAGCTGGGTTAGAGAGATAGGAGGTAAGCAGCAGAGCACAGGATAAGCATTAAAATAAATAACTAACTTCTAAGAGTTTTATTTGGTGTAATGGGAAAGGCCAGCGGAACTGTGCTTCACTGCTCTGGGGACCTCTGATATTTACGCAGAAGCAGGGAGTAGCATGCGTTCCCTGCCCTGATGCTAGGGACAGTTAGCATTTCTTCCCTCTCTGAACTTCTCATGAATGTATTCGTATTTTCTGCTAATAAATGGGATATCAAGAAGTTAACTGAAGTAGATGTCAGGCTAAACAAGAATTGGGAGGATGGGAGATGCAGAACTGATCATAATGATTGTCAGAAGTGGCTCAGAAACATCTGCAGTGCCACCAAGCCTCCGCGGATCTGGGATATGCTGATATTTTAGTTTCCAGACACACTTCTTTTTGCCTTTCTCAGCTGACACACTCAACACCTCCGGCAACACTGTTTTGCTCCTAGCTACCTTTCCATCTAGCATTTCTATTTCCCAGGCTCCTTACAGCATTGCTCATGAACATGTCAGATCTTATTACAATTTTTTCTGTGTTCACTTGAAGAGTCCATTTATGGCTGGTAAGTAACTGCAAAAAAAGGTACCTTATTTACTCAGCTGTTTCATGCACGTATTCCAGAGGCCTATTGCTTTAGTTTTCTGACAAATGGACCTCTATCGTTTTCACTCCTTAAGCACTGCAGGCACTGCTGTAAGCAATGGGGAAATACGGTGCATTTTTTGTTGGCTGGCACGTCTTAACTGGTATTTTTAACCGAGCTGCCACTGCAAAATCTTTATGAGGGCTGATGATGCACTCATCCAGAAGAACTGACATCACTTGCAGAGGCCAGACTGAGTTTGCAAGCCCAGTAGATGGAAGAACTTGAAATAAAAAAAAAAAAAAAAAAAAAAAAAAGAGAAAAAAAAAAAACAACAAGTTTGCATCGTGTTTTTCATTTGTTCACTGGTCCAACCAGAGTAATTGAAAGACTGTATCACAACCTGATAGCATTTTGCAGAGTCCCTTTTCAGTAATAGGTTCACTTCAACGTCTGTTCGAGTTTCCACAGACCAATTTCAGCTCGACTCTAAGCAGCAGCCAGGCTCTACCCCTTCAGTCTCCTTCCCTTACTAGGACAGCTGGGGTAGGTGTACTTCTACAGGAGCAGATCAAAACCAGATACACAGCCTCTAACGTTGAGCTCTCTGGTTTTCTTTGCCATGTTTATCTATTTACACAGGATATAACAGTTTTATTGCATCTAACCATAGTTTATTCTAATTTGTTAATTGCACTTAGTCATGTACTCATCTCTCATTTAAGACATGACTAAAAAGTCTGCTATTTTCCAACCTAACAGCAAATGTTGACAATTACAGCTGCTTGATTTTCTTGAAGAAAAATAGAAAAGGCGTTTCTTTCTTTATAGAAAGTGCCAACTACTAAAACCAGAGTGTGACTCTCTTCTCTGCTGCCTCTTCCACCTTCACACTGGTTGAAAATATCATAAAGAAGGAGGTGCAGCTATTAGGCTGAGAGAAGATCTGTCTCTGAACAATAAAACACTTAATCACATAATTAACATGCCGTGTTCTTTCCAAGTGAGACCTTCCACATGCTTTTTGTATTGTGTAGAGCACTAGAATAGGAGTCAGGGGAATCGTGCTAAATTTTTGGTACATTTTGGCCAGCACATCAAGGCTTCCCATCGCTTCCACACAAAGTTCCCTTACAGATGCTCTGTAAAAGCAACAGAGCGACCTCCCCAAATCACGAATGCTCAGCAATGCTCTTGAGATTGCCTGGTTCACAACCACGTTTGTCTGTCCACTGGGTGTAAGAAGTATGAAGAGCAAACTACTTGTAATTATATAGTGCTTAAGCTGTGGTGAGAAAGAAATTTTGCTGTTTATCTGCAAAACAGGAAATTTGCTGTTCACTAATGCTTCTGTGGACCGCTGTAAAATATTACTGCTTCCTGTAACTCACTCAAGACATCAGGATTGATTATCAATTTCCATACAGGTGAAATATGAACAATCTTTATCTAAATAGGGCTGAAAGAAATAACCCAGCTTCACTGACCACAGAGGCAAAGTCAAACAGAGCTGGGTTGACTGGAATTGGGGTGCGCAAGCGTTTTGGTCAATTACTCGGCTGTTGTGGGGACAGGGGGGTGAATCCCAGCTAGTACTGGTGGCTCTGCCCCAGCCCTGGCATCGAGAACCAAGTCAGGAGCTACATGGGAAGAATAAAGCTGAGAGAAGTTTGTTTCTTCGTCCCATTTGCATTACATTTCCAGAAACTTGATGTTCTTGCTTCCTCAGGGCTCACACAGATATTTCTGCAAACCTGTTTATGTCCCGTATAAAGCTCTTCCTTTTGTAACGTGTTTTACACGTACACTCCTTCTTCGCACCTCAACTTTCATTCACCTCCTCCTACATATCCCAGTTTGTGAGCAGGCTGCCCTTACCAGCTGCTGTAACATACAGCTGCTGAGTGCAACCAACAACTCTAAAAAGCCAGTTTTAGCATAAAAATCCTTTTCAGCTTCAGATTTAAGGCACATCTTCTCGTACGGTATCTCCCACGTGACAAGTTTTCCATCGGAGGGGTAACATCACCTCAGCAACATCTGTTGGGCAACTGGATGTACCACAAGGTTTCCAGCAACAGCCTGGGAATCCTGACCTGCTCCTCCAGCGACAGCCACGGGGAAAGTTTTTTAACTGGAAAACTCTGCCAGCCAGCGCTCCGGGGCGCTTGTTAATGGATACTACCAGAAACAGGATGTTCCCAAGAGATAACAAATTTTCTCTGGCACTCAGAAATTGTTTCTAAATAAGCAGTGTCACCATGGATGCCAATCACAAATCTGCAGTGTAAAGATGTAATTACAAAACGCCTGCTGCACGGCTTGTGCATACTGAGCCAAATTCCCTCTCGGTATTCATCCCAAGTGGCTGGGCTGTGATTATCCACAGCACATCAGCACCCCCAGGCTCCAAATGGCTCCCAGCACTACTTACAAGCATAGTAAGATCCTGCCTCTTCCCCAACAAGTTCACTACCTACACTGGCAATCACACAGCCAGCAGAAAAGTCAGAATAAAGGCTGTTTGACAAATAAGCTGTTTGGATCAGACATCAAGCATTTGCCAAGATTATTAAAGAATTCGGTGGCGGAGGTAGTATCCTGTCTTGTACAATGCTAACGCTAAAGAAGAATATGGCCTTTAATGAGAACAGCGAGTAGGGATTTTATCCACATGGTTATCTGAAGGCCACAGCAGGTATTGGAAAGAGAGAAGGACTTAGCAGCACAGTTTGGAGAATGAGTGAAAGCCGCTTCACAGCCAGGTAAGGCCCTGTATCAGGCCTGGTACTTTTATTTGTATTAGTTTCCAGAATAACTGCAGAGTGCAACATGCCAAGTGGTATGGAAATAACACAGTCCAAACATCACAGTCATTCCCACAGTCTAGACAGTCTCCTCTCGCAGGACATTTAAGCAAGTCTGATCACCAGTTCCAGACTTGGAAAACTATGTCATGAGATCTTCATTATGAAAGATCCCATAGAATATCAAAAGATGCTTTATCACAATGCAGTGAGCAGAGAGCCAAAACAAACATAAAGTATGTAAAAGCAAATTCCTGACAAAGCAAAAACTGAATTAAAGATTATGAGACTGAAATAGGGCGGAAAAGAGAGGAAGAATCAGAGTTGATAGCTCAAGCCATACGGATCTATGCAAAGCTATGCAAGTTTAGCATACAATTTCCTCGCTCTATTCTAATATTTCTTCTAAACCTTGACCCGAAGTTGCAGAGAGCAAGGTGATTATGAAATGCCAAGAGAACAAAACAAAATAAAACAATAAAGTAAAGCTCTGCTTTATGGCATAAAGAACAGTCACAAGTCCAAGTCTTGCTCTGGTTGCTGTGACTGGTTTTCATGTCTACTCAAAAAGTGCTCTGTGCTCTGAAACAGGCAAATAGTTTTTTCCAGCTTCTTCTCTCTCTGTTTCACTCATCTCCAATAGAATATTTTCTGTATATATATATATATATATGTTTTGGGAACCGGTCAAGACACTGACACATTTTGATGTTACCTTGGTGCTGCAGAACTCAAGCATGGACCAGGACTCCATTGCACAAGATGCTGAACAGAGCTGGTGCAATGAAGTTTTCCTCTAATACGATGCAATCTAAAGCACTGCTGGAGCTGACTCATTCTAAGGGTCAGCACCAACTTAATGGTACAAGCTCCAAGAGCACTGCATTCATTTAAATAAATGGGCATTTAATGGAATCACAACTGAGCAATACTCTTGGTACATAAACTTTGTCCTTCCTCATGCAGAAATTTTGTTTCTCTCTCTCCTGATAACCTTTTCTTCCGCATTTGGAAAATAAGGTCATTCAGCAGGACCCAGACAAAAAAGCGCCTTGGTTTGTGTATTACCTAGTGCCACATACAAAAAAAAAAAAAATATATATATATATATATATTTCAGTTCTCATTTCTATGATAACAACAATGAAGAAATTAAAATCTTACTTTCTCCATCTCTCCAGCAGTGAAAGTGCTCACTGGCGCTGGTTGGCTTGATTAGACAGAGGCAAATTCAGGGAATCAGTATTGCTGCTTGGCTGCACCCCCTCTGCCCTGCTTTAGCCATGCTCTGTGCAACAAATCAGTAACTGGCTCCATTTGCCATGAGGGCAACTGCAAAGTTGCAAAAAACCCACAGAACCACTGGAAGAGTTGATACAGATGCTGTAAGAGGAAAAGGCTGCAATTTTTCGAAGGGATATTGTGACCAGAGCTGCATCAATGGACTGAAACCAGTAAGACAACAGTTCTTTGGTCTTACAAGAGGGCCTACAACATTGGAGAACAAAACCTAAAAATACTAACAAAGAGGTTTATTTAAAACAAACAAATGAAAAAAAACAACACCAAGCGTATCACAGGGGTTTCGCTCCTATTAATCTGAATAAATTTACCTTCCCAGTTCGCAGGAAATTCCAACTGTTGGCCCACTTTATCCACTCACCTTTCCTCTTCAGAGCCTCAGACGTTGCGACTAATTCAGCGCTAGCCGAGATTGCTTTCCGGCATTAGGGAAAAGCTGCCCGTAAACGCTCTGCCTGCTCGGGCTGCAGAACGATGGCTCTATTCAGGTCATCTTGCAAGAATATTAATCCAGTGAGTGTGCAGCTTCCCGGAGTCAACTCATGCCATTGCCTGGAGGAGTTCAGGATTGCAGAGCTTAACCTTTGATATGAAAATGGCTACAATTCACTGTTATTAGTGCATGTGCGCATCACTCCTATTAGGCAGTGAGGTATTGCCTAGAGCGGGGTACAGCTGTTTCGAGTCATAAAGTGGGATTTGCTTCACGTTGAAGCCAACTGCCGCTCTGATAGCAAATATATCCATAGCTACTATGAGACTGCATGTGCTTTTTCTGTGCTGCCTTCAACATCCCCTGCCTTTGTTATCTAATGTATAAATGGCAATTTCCACTTGAGGGCAATTTAGTTTATGACATACTTTCTACAGATTGCCTTTCAGACCTTATATAAATGCATTTCGTATATATATTTTTTTCTCTGTTCAATGATTCTTATATAATGCTATTTCTCTCTTTTTTTATGTTGACTAAATACTTCCAGAGACTCGTTGGAGAGACAGACCACTTTGGTAGATTCCAGCAGGAGAGGCAAAATTTATTTCTGCTCCTTTGGATTTAACTATGGTCTTCCTCAGTGCTGGCACCTACAGCAGCATCCCAGGCAAGCGCAGCAAGAGAATACCAAAAGTGAGGAGAGCGTATCGCTGCCTTTACAGTGCCAAGCACCAAGAGTCCCTGCAAAGCTCAGCTTATTTTCAAATACTGTAACTAATATTTTCCATCTCAGAAACTAAACAAACAAAAACCCATAAGTTCCAGTGAACCAAAAGTGACTGGGTTTGTGTTCCACTTTTACAGTAAGTCACATATTCTGCGCTTGAACAGATGGTTTGCTTTTTAACAGGGCTTTGGACATAGGTGTTATTGTAAGTGAACGTAGCTCCCTCTCCTGGTTGAAAGCCAGATTCAGAAAGGCCACTAACTGGGGCAGGGGGAATTGTCCAGCATCTTTTTATCCCTGTATATGCTCACACAGTTTCTATTACATTTTAAACAACGAGACTGAAAGTAAATTGGTTTTAACGAATATGCTCCTTACAATTTATTGTTCAATTTGGTGATCAAACCAGGCTCTGAAATTAATTAACCAGGAACTGACATAGGCCTGAAAGGCAGAATTATTCTGAGCAGACATAATCAGGCTTTTATTACTTCAATTTCAGAAGAGTGAGCAATTTATTTATTTATTTTTTTAACTTTAAAGTAACTCTTGAAAGGTCTAACTACCTTAACTCATGAAGAGTCCTTAGATTCATAAAATCCATAAAGTAAAAAAAGAAAATGTCAATGTGCTTGCAAAGTTGTAGAAACCAAACCAAATATGTATGTACGTATATATATATATATATATATACACACACACACACACACACACACACATACATGCATGCACACGCAAACACACACTTAGGAGTTGTAAAAATCTAAAAAGAACTAAAATTCTCTCCTGGACTAAAAATTCTAAAACAACTAAAAATGAAACTGCTAAGTTGTGGATGAGGACAGTTGGCCTAATGAGGTATGGACAATTAATGAGATCCAGGAGCATTAAAGCAGGTTTGCAGAGAATTTCAATAGCCATTATTGATGTTAACTACTACTAATGCCACCTAGTTTCTCTGACAGCCATGTGACAAAGTTTCTAAGAAAGAGGAGCTAGACAGCATGGCTGGTTGTAAAAACACACAGCTTCACAGAGAAGGCACAAGGGTCAGACTGCTCCTTTCTGGTTTAGGATGTTGAATATTCAAAGAGACATTTTACAACAGCGGCTTTGCCTCTCTCTCTGCTACTTTCTAATTAGAGCACAGATAGATGATTTCATAGATGTAAGAACCCAGAAGTTGGGAAAGATAATTTAGCCTTTTGTACCTCATCTTTAACACTTCATTTATTACTAAATATCATCTATTTTTGCATGACCCGGGTGCTTCTGCAGCAATCCCTGCTGTCCCTGGCCACGGTGCGGACCCATCACGCTGATGACAGCGAGTGCCCCCCGGCCGCAGCCGCTCGTCGCATCGTGCTGCCATCCGTCAGGCTGGAGCTCACGCACAACCTCACGATTCCCTCTCGGGCATAAGGGCAAGGTGCCTGGTGCAGATGTGAGGGGCTGGGCCTCTGAAAATGCTGCCTGTGCTCCTTTTAAGAAGGCTCCCTGCTTGATGATTAACGAGGCAGTGTGAGCATCAGCTTCGGTGCTGAGCGCACAGCCAGAATGTGGCATGAGACTGGGTGCCTGGACTGTGCTGGGAGCCAGGAGAGGTACACACAGCTTTCTAGAGGGGGAACAGGTGCAGAAAAAGGGCAACTTCCTATAATCATGGCCTGCCCCTATAAATGCGCATTTCCAGCTTCCTGCAAAAAAAGACGGAGATTTAGCTTTTTATTTCCGACTTCATTTCGCTTCAGCTCAACAAAGCATCGTCAGGCAGGGCTCTGATCTCCTCTTTCTTCTCACCAAAACCTCATACCTACATTCAAGTGAAAGAGGAAACAACTGAAATTACACACAAAACAACCTGGAGCTTGGAAAAGTAGAGAATATGGTCAGAGTCTCTACTGATTTTCATAAGATTTCAATCAAGACCTTTTCTGCAATCTAGCACATCCGACTCCTTGTGAATGCTCCAGTTCAGCAGCCCATGATGAGAAGAGGGAGCAAGAGAGAGATCTTATCACAGCTGATTACATTAGAAGTTCAGCTTCAATCCGGGAGAAAGACTGGTTTGCATTTCAATCCCAGCAGTTTTACAAGAGGCTGTTATGTATATCTAGGAAATTACATTTTAAAAAGTTGTAACAAGCAAAAGTGACTCCGTTCCTAGTAATAGCGGGGTATCTTACTGCAGGGAGACTTTTCCTGCCTTTCCCTTTTACTTTTTCCACTCTTTATTTTAAAACTTGCAGTCTCTAGTATTTTATAGCAAAAACTGTTTGTAAAGCAAGAATTGTGCTGATCGCATCAGAACTCATTAATATAACTTGTTTTTCCATTATTAGCACCATCTGAGCCTGTTGAAAGCCTTAACCAGGGCTTTAATTTTTCCACAGAGAGCTTTAAATTAATTAGTGGTTTACATGCTAACAAAGAATCTGATACATTCATAAATCAATCTAATGCAGAAGGATTACCAGAGGGTGGAAACCTATTCAGTGGGGACCTCACATTCAGTTAACATGGTGGTTTTTAACAAAAGGGTGCAGGTGTGGAATAGACAGACACCGGGAAGAGCCCACGATAATCACTTTGCATCACTTAAATACGCAGCGGGACACATGGTAAATCAGAGCCTAGGGCCCACCCTAAGTGAAAGCCATGTACACATAAAAGGCGCCATCATCCCACTTTAACCTTCACAGCTAAATTGCCAAAGTGGCACAATTTCTTTTGTGTAGGTTACAGGCCACTGAACTAATGGAAAATAGAGTAGATTTAAAGTACTTGGATACAGAAGTACAAACTACTGAAGCAACCCTGTAACATGTATGCATATAAATAGATCGAATAAATAAAATCTTGAACTTTTTCTAGGTAATTATTAACTGAAGTTATTAAAACATGATGTAATTCTGTGTACGTTTGGTTCACTCAAGGTATTTAATCTAGATGTCTGCTAACACAACACTTAATCTATCACAAAGACTCTGCTATGTAACTATGGAATCGTTTTTCTTGTATTTTTCCTAACCCAGCATTGTTCACTGTTAATAAAATCTCACAAAAATGAACACTTTTCCTGGTATTGTTCTGTGTCCTAAAGATCCAAAGTCATGCACTTAAGGTTTGGTAAAAACATTTGGACCTAATGAGTCAAAAATAAATAAATAAAAGAGGACTGACTAAAACAGTTTCTAGCTTTTATGATCTTTTGAAATAAACACTTCATCTGTATGGAAAGCTGTTAATTTTAATAAAGGAGACACCTGCACAGTCTCCATCAAATTCATACACGCTGTACACACATGAAGTGATCGTATTCTTTTCCCTTACAGAAAGGTAAAATATCTTTGATGAGTCAGAAGTAACATGACTAAGAACATTTCTAAAATGCACATTAAAGAACTGAAGGCCACAAGCAAAAGAGCCACACCACAGCTATGCTCACTGCTGCTGGTGCTTCCAGTAGCTTGACTGGCAGCAGAGCAGATGTGCCTTCTGGTAATGACTAATCATTAATATTTACTGATGAGAAACTTGAGCAAATGTCAGGTATTCACAGCCTAAATTTATTTGGTTCTCCTAATTCAAACAATTTATAAATGCACGTTCACACAATCTGATGTATGAGGTATCAGATTTCTATACAGCCATATGGAAAAAATGGGATCTTAGAGTCAGCTCATATTTTTGGTGATGAACACTAGTCTTGAAGTGCAATACCTTCATTTGTTCTCTTCTTTAGAGTGTCTTCTGGTACATATCTACTTCCAATAATCCAGTCATGAAAAATACATGTCTGGGACATGGGAAAAAATACATTTCTACAGGGACTGTTGTGGAGCTGACACGCTGGTATTGCACACAGTACAGCATGCCTGATCTTTTAGCCTTAGCTTTTAAAAAAGGTCTCCTCATAAAAACCACATTCCCTCATCACTCACCTTGTTATTTACACAGATGCACGAATCCCTTTTTGAGCAAAGATATCACAGCTTAACTAGTTTCTACAGCACATGCTTAGCGTTGATTGTTTGATGTTGTTCCTGTGTTCGAGCAGGCCTCGCCGCTGCGGTCCCTGCCTCAGCTTCCAGGGACCGCATGCAAAATGCAGAGACCGCAAATACTGACGGGCCCCCGCGCAGGGAAGCGAATTATAAATAGCACATTCTGCACATGATTCCTGCAGGGAAGGCAATAGTGAAGTCTGCACACAACTTTCTCACACTGCGATCAAACAGGTGCTGAACAGAGAGCAGGCAGGGCAGGCCGAACCCCGTCCTGCAGCCATGTGCTGCCACGGACAAACACCTCTGGCCCTCTGGCTCTGCTTGTCCTAGAAGTGGCCGTGGGTTGGTGTAATGCCACCGCTTCTTACCCTCATGACCCATCTGTATTGCAAAACCCCAATAAAATGTAAATTTTTTGAAGTAAGGAAGGAGCACTGGCACGGTACTAAATGAGGTGCCCCCCTGCAGAAGGCTGGGTGATGTTTCGTGCGGTTTGCAGAGGCAGGAGAGGGGGCACGGCTCCTCCTGCAGGCTGCTTTCCACCCACCCCACACCACGTACAAATAATGCTCCTTGCGAGACAGCACGGTGCTAATAGCAGCAACTGCCGTCACCCCTGCCCTTCCCAAACGAAGGCGTTAGCTCACTGAAAGGCCAAAGCCAAAGGCTTGCTCTGCCCAAAATCCCCCTCCAAAATTTCTCTGTGCATCTTTCCTAAGAATGTGCCCTGAGACCGGCCAGCGGTGTGGGCTCCGTACTCCATGGCCCAGGAATGCAGCCTACCTGAGTTAATTGGCCCACGGCCTCCCCTGCATTCAGATACTCCATCTCCCGGACCCATACTGCTTCCACACTGCTCACAGCTGAGTTCATTAATGTTAATTAATGACCGCTGTGTTTCATATTAAAATTACCGGTTCTGAGCTCTGAGACACAGGCAAGTTTCCATACATCAGCTGCTTCAAAGCAATTGTCTCTCCAGGCGCACTCTGCCTCGGCAGTAGTTGCAGGATAATTGTGGAAATGACCCCTCGGGAAAGAGCAGGAAAACTGTCTGATATTTACCTTGGGGAGAGGCTGCACCCCTGGGGAGCTACCTGTCAGCTTGTAACAGGCTACAGCACTCAGCCTCACAACCGATTATCCAAAATCACACTCTGCTTAGCAGTGCCGTGTGAGGAATCTCACAAGCCCACAGTAAAAGGCACCCGGCGTGCCTGACCCCCAGGAGATGAAACCACCAGGTGGGTGCGACACCAAGGCCAAAAGCCCAAGCCTGGGGCTTTTTCAGAGGCCCCACTGCTTCCCTGCCCTGCTGCAGCCCTCTCCCAAAGGCATGTTATCATCTCCAAGCTGCTGAGAGCTGCTGGGACAGAGGAGGCTCGATTCCCATTATTCTGTGCTGTTCCTTGAGTCCAAAAAGTATGTAAGCAAAGTTACTGAACAGTAAATAAAAGGAATTGTAATGGTCTTTGAATCCGAGTGTTATTTATCAGGCAGAGAGGTCTTGCAGCAGTTCACTTGTTATGACAACTCTTCTTCCACCATAAATTACTTCAGGACAGTGACAACCTACAAATTATAGGTTTTCTACTGAAAATAGGGGGTCTCTGGAATCACATATACCAAAAGCATTACCAGGTCTAGAAGGTTAATCACTGTTGCTTATTTCATGAAGTCTTGAATTATCCCGCTAAGTGTATTTTACATGCAATATATTATATTGGTTCTATGCCTCCAAGGGAAAACTGGTTTTTAAAAAAAAAATAAAGGAAACACTTCAAATACAGTAAACAGCTCTTTTCAGATTTTGAAAATTGTTTACGCTGGAAACTAAAATGCAATTCTAAACCCCATGCCTGATCTTTGCCATCCTTCCTGAGGCAAAATCCCCTCTGAAGTCAGCAGGAGTTACATCGTGGTTATCGGCTGCTGGATTATGGCTCAACGTGACAGAAGTTTGCTTCTCAGTTCCTAGAGAACTTCAGCCCCAACACGCACCCCATAACCAAGTGCCCCATCTGCCTGACTGCTGAACTCTCAAAACTTTCTGGTGGCCAAATCAGCCCCAGCACAGACCCAAGGGAGCTATCTTGGGGTAATGCTTGCACCATGCCTGGCACACAGCAGGGATTTTGTGCAAATCCCACTGCCCTCCTTCCCCTCACTATGAGCCATGAGGATTGCCAAGGCTCCTGTCCCTGCAGAGCCCCCTGTCAGCCACCCTTCCTCCGTTACAGAGCTGCACGTGGCTATCGTCATATCGCTCATGGCAGGTTTCTCTTGCCTGTCACCCACATCCCTCCAAACCTTCTTGCGTTGCATTGATCACTAATAATGATTTATAAAACGCACTCACCGGAGGCAGCTGGGATTTTAAGGACCTGGAAGCACACAGCTAACTGAGCGTACAGGTCCTACACAGCTTCTCTCCACCAGGTTAAACAAGTTTTGCCCCAGATTATTTCACAGCCAACTGTGAGACCCACTCAGACCAACAGCAGCATCCTAAGTGTGTCTGAGGGAGTGGATCTGGGTTTGGGACTTTTCTGCTTTGTTATCCCATGGAAGCCTACGACGTTTTATCCAAAGACAGGGACAAACAAACTTCTTAACAGATGGGAAGAGTTCCTCAGATATTAAGTAATTAAGCACATTCTGCACATGTTGGCTCCGAAAGAAAATTGTTTTGAAGAGATAAGGCACTCTGTTAATTGAGAGCACTGGTTAACCAAAAATCACTCATTTCAACTTTTGCTCACAAGCCTAATCTCAAAATGCTATGAGAAAAATGAAGATATAAAGAACATTACATGATTTACAAGTTGATTGGATTGACTTTTTTGTTTTTAATTAAAGCTTCCATGCTTGCACTCTTCCATTTTTCTGCAGCTGGCCAAGATTTAAGGCCAACAAAAGGCAACTAAATCTACTACATTTTGATCTGAAATTGCCCTTCTGTGCTCATGGGCTTGCGTGCCTCTCTTTCCATTCCAGTGAGCACCATCAGCAGGGAAAAGGAAACAGCTTTTCGCTACCACAGCTTTCCCCAGAAGCCAAGACAGAGCCTTGAGTTTCCTCAGAGGTATGAATGAATGGTTGGCACCCATCGTTACATCCATGACAGCCTTAACACTCGGGTGTTCATCTTCAGCAAGACGAAATGGACCTAAGGCCTGGACAGAAGTACAGTAAGAACCGCAAAGCAGACGGGTGCCGCAGCTTACCATGGTTCCTTCACTCTTACTTTGTGCAACTTCTCGCTGCAGCCGAGCCACAGACAGCTTCTCCCTACGGAAAGAAAAGCGTGTGAATAGCATTTCATTTCTCACTGCCGGAGAGGACGCGCCACATCCACGTCACGGCGGCGTTCCTGCACGCCGCTCGGGTAACCCTCCTGGCAGAGCGCTGCCATATTTCTGTGAGGTATTTAACGGCTGTGTTATTGTTTCATTTTGTGGCAGTCTGACAGAACTGACAATAAATCAACAGAATCTCAACATCATTTGCTCCATTCAAACTCCAGAACAGCTCATCACGCTGCTGGTACGGAAGCAGACCGTGCAAATCAGGCCGCGTGATTTGTTTTCCTGCACATCAGCCTCTGCTGCACTGCATTAGCACAAGCTAGAAGACTGTTAAATTATCAGTAAATGTATGCATAAAATTAAAATAAATATGCTCCGTTTCTAAACATACTGTAGATATTTTGCAATTTTATTCTTTTTATTAAGCTTTTTTTTGTACAAGGCCCTTACCCAAATCTTCAACTTGACTCATATAGCAATTCACTTGCTTAATTAAGAATTTGGCAATCACAACACAGGTTCTCCTGAAAAGTTGTAAGAAAGGAATGGAATTATGTTTTTAGTATGTGCAGAAAGGGAGAGGTTTTCACAGTGTATGGACTGGGAGAATATAGCACATACCAAGTCTGTGAACTACAAAACCCAGACCCTGCAAAGCGGCGCAGAACCTGCCGCTGCCGGGGGGAAAGGAGGAGAGGAACTTACTCTGGAAGCTCAGCAAAACAGAAGACACCTTACGGAACAGCTGGGACTTAAGCAACCTCTCACAATTTAAAATGGATTTAAGAAAAACAAAGACACTTTTCCAAGGAGGCTATTTTTAAAGAACACCTATTTTTGAAAGAAAAGCACCCTGCAGGAATGTCAGAGGAATTTATTAGCACATAAAGAATTTATCAGAACACAACAAAACATAAAATTTGGAGATGAATAAATTCGTTACAAATGATGAACAATGGCTTTGAAAACTTCTGGCAACAGGATTTGTAAAATAGAAGATAACCAAGTTGGAAATTTTCCATTTAAATGGAAACTGTACTGCCAGCAGGGTGCCGGCCTGGGAGCACCCAGCTCTGTCCCATGGTGTGGGAAACCCACCAGGAACAAAATCCCCCCTTGTTCAGGAGGTCCCAAATGGTCATCAGAGTAATCGTAGGCATTGGTAATATTGTGATCTGTAAATGTACACAATGATGAAAAAAAATGAATATTGGCAAAAGCTAAACACAACGCAGCCACCACCCTGGGGAAGCTGCATTTGTGTTACTGCAGAATATTTGGATGCTTTTGTGAACATGTGAAAAATGACTGAAAATGGAGGAGCGGCACTAATATAAGAGAGAGCCTTAATGCAAGTATCCTACAAACTGCTTCTAAACCACACGTGTAACCCTCCCTCTGCCCTCCTTGGTCAGTGTCACACTATCACACACTATCACAACTTACAACATTGGTTAAACCTACTTTAAGGATGTAGTTCAGCGGCTAGAAATAGCCAGTTGCCTTTTTGTGCTGGTTCAGTGCCCTAATGTGTTTTAGCAGAAAAAGCTTGCATACCCTTTGAGGGGGAGTTGACTTTTTAATTGCAAAACAAATGCCTGAAGATGTTTTATGAGAAAAGACGTAGGGAAACAAACAAAAAAACAACCCACAAACCAGTCTTCCATGTACTTCCAATCTGCATAGGTTCAGTTATTCCTCCTGAATGAGGACAATGCTTTTCCCTCTCCATTTTACTCCTAACAGAGATTTATTTACACATTTCTGGAATGCTGTAGCTTTTATAAAGCTAAATTCTATTCAAGCTCCATCAGCAAAGAGCTGCTCTTAATGAGATCCAATTTTCACCATTCTTACAGGGGAAGAGTCAGAGGGGGCTTCCTGAACAATTTTCCCAGCAAAGGAGGGCAGAGCCAGGCGTTCCCATACCGTGCCTACAACACTCCTGCTATTGGGAGTGGAATGACACTTCAACAGGAGAAAGCAACAAATAAACCAGATCATCATGTATGGGAAAACCTGCACCAGGGGATGCAGAAGAGCCGTCTGTTGCAGCAGCATCTAAAAATAAGCAAACATAGAGGAAGGCAAGCTCCGTGCTCCCCGTTCAGAGGGGTCCCAGTGCGCTTTCTCCCTTCCTCTGGGCAAAGGATCTGGGCACGGGGCACCAGCCCCAAGCAGATGGTCATCCTCATCTGTGCAGGGCATGCCGTGTGCCCCCAGAGCACGGTAATCCCTTGGGTAACTCCATCCAGTTTGGTTTGGGACGCGTCTGGCCCATCGCCCACTGTGAGCTGCTCTGTGTAAATGTGCCCACATTACCTCTGTAAATACCCACCAGTACCATGGCTGAGAAATGCGGTCGAAATCCTGCCGTGAGCCAACAGCGTTTAGCAGCAATTTGCAGCGCTGGAAGTTTTCGTGTAAGCTACGGGACACGGGAGAAATGGGACCTTCGTGTGCAAGCACAACCAAATCACCCAGCTCGTCCTCAGCACAGTGAGTTTTCATTTCTTTTTTTTTTTTCTTCCTTTTTTTTAACCAGTGTTACAATTGGATAAGCACTTTTACTATGACTGAGCTGCAAAAATAACAAGCTTTCAGCTACTTTAGCCTTTCAGATGCAAAGAACATTTGACATGCAGCTTCAGCGTTAATCTTGTTTTTTTAATCTTTGCTTCTAAATAGGAAAAAAATCAGTAGCGTTGCTTTGTGGCTATATGGCTTTATTTATTTTTAATCAAGCATGTTTCATCCCTATAGCATGATTAATTAACGAAGTTAATTAGCAACTACAGCCAACCTACAAGAAAACAAAATCCTTCTGAGGGTTTAAAAAACCTAAAACATGTTCATTGAGAAGTTCTCATGTTCACTTTTGAAAAACTACCAAATGATAAAAGGTTTACAAAAGTGTTCTTTGAAAGCACAGTTTATGCTCCTAAGTTTGAATATTTGCATTGTAAGTGGCAAAACTCCCAGCCGAGGCCTTTGCAAAGAGATAATTAAAGGAGCCAAACAAGGATGCAATTATATCCTTTCCAGATGGAAGCAGGCACACAAGTGTTCAGTGTGTGGATGTAAGAAAGATACATTTCAAGTCTCAATATCACCACTAGATTTTGCAGTAGCTTGTTCTAAAAAACAACAGTTTGAGGAAAGCCCATTTAGTCCAAGAAAAACACCAGTGTTTTAAATCATCCTGCACGTGCTAAACTCTCCTCAAGCCGACGTTTCTCCTTCTCTCTTCCCCACCAGCGAGACTCCACCAGCCACCAGACAAAAGCAGTCTCATACCAGCAGTGGCAGCCACCCAGCACAGCTCAGGTTTTCCCTGCAGATCTGTGTCACTTGAACTTCTCGCAGTCCACAGCTATTAAGAAAGTCAAAAAGATGCCATTGCAGACCCCCACCTACCACCTAAATTTGAACAAACGCTGATCCAGTTCCTCATCTGCTAACCGATATCCTCAGATCCACCAAGGCGATGAAAGCAGTACTGGATGCAGGGAAGGCTGCCTTGTTCTTTCAGTTCTTCTTTGCACGTGTTTTACATTGCTGAGACAAACAGAAACCTCTAGCAGCAAAGTTCAACTTCCCAAATGTTAGAGCGAGATTTTCATTCGTATTTTGCAACCTCAGACTCAGCAGCTCGTAGATATATATACAGTGTTGCTTCTGCATCTCACACAGGAAAGGTATTTCTTAAAATAGTTTCTCAATAAAGGCATGAAGTAAAGACTTCATTACGACGTGCTGGATTGGAACTATTTGCCAAGACCTCAGCCCTGCAGACTCAGAGTAGATTTTCAATGCTAGATAATGATTGTACAGTTTTAATGAAGAGAAATAATTTTAGTGTTAACAATGAAAAAGAACAAATCCCAAACTCTAAAAGAATGCAGAATTTCCTTGTGACATCCCCTGAAACTCAAGTTAATGCTTCACTGAATCTCAATTGCTATGATCCACTGAGAACAGGACGGTTACACCAGACCCCAACATTGTTCATCCACACTTTACACATCATCAATGTCACCACACACCAGCACGTATCAGCATCTTGCGTTTTCAACATTAATGAAAATATTTTCACCTTTTCTTATGCCTTATAACTTATTACATTCCTACACCTGGAGTGAATGAGGACAAGATTTAAGAGGTATGGCAGTTCCCAAGTTACTAACTTAATTGCTTCTTTACTCTCCGATTTATTTCTTTCATGACCAGGAAAGTGTTTTCTTCATGTTTTATCCTTTCTCGGAAACTTTCACTCAGCAGCAATTTCCCTTAGAAATGGTCAGTTCTGCACCAGAAAATAAACCCTGGCTTCATCTTTCATCTTACAGCTTTCACCATTTGCAAAGATGGAAAACAATCACTTGACCTGTGGAAAAAGTCAAGCTTGGAAGTGTTGCTCTTACAATTGGTTTTATTTTTAGTGCTTGTGTCCAACCACAGCGACCGTGCTATATTCCAGGGAGCGCTTTGGTGCCTTCTGCAGACCACTTCGGAGCAGAGAAATTAGCAGGAGGTTCCTGCTCTACGCTATGGAGATTCAGAAAGTGAATAAACAGCTCACAATAGGAAAAAATATATTTCACCATGTAAAAGTCAGCAAAATGAGAAAAACTCAGAATGTGAATTTGCAGTGTCCCTACTCATTATGTGCTGAAATGTCACAGAATCACAGAATTGTCTAGGTTGGAAGAGACCTCAAGATCATCGAGTCCAACCTCTGACCTAACACTAACAGTCCCCACTAAATCATATCCCTAAGCTCTACATCTAAATATCTTTTAAAGACCTCCAGGGATGGTGACTCCACCACTTCCCTGGGCAATGTCCTCCCTATTTATCACCTAAAATTCGTTCTTTGTAATTTTCTCCCCCAAGCACCCAGTTGTCATAACCCTGACTTCCCAAGGCACCAGAAACCCCAGCACCAAGCCCACTGAGCTGTGCTCGAGCCCCTCGCCTGCTGTGACCTGACAAGAGACAGCCACAGGTGTTGTGGGGAGCTGCCGTGCCTCCTTCAGTGCTTGGCGATGCCACCACCTTCCTTGCAGCTGAAGATCAGGCACAAAGGGTGTGTTTGGTGTGCTGGAAGTGTCTGCACTGTGCTCTTTTTGAAGCTGGTAGTTTAGAATCACAACAGTTTAGCTAGATCTGGCAATAAAGAGAGTTGTTCTGCAAAGAAATATTAATTGAAAATTTAACGCTGAGCAGAGTATGAGCTTTATTTAATTATTTTTATAATAATTGCAGACTGTGGTTACTACAATAGAAGGAGCAATGCTGTCAAGGAGAAGCAGAATAGATAGGAAGAGCCACCAGCAAGGCACAGGCTCCCAATTATTGCTAATTTATTTCTGAGTAAGAGATAAGCATACTGAAAACATCATTTACATTAAAGCTCTCTTCCACGGGACATGTTCCTGCCAAATCCAGACAAGCCGAACAGGTAGCAACTTACTTGAAGTGCATTTCCTTGGGGATGAGGCAGCGTGCGTTGGGGGAACACAGGATGTACAACTGTGATCTAAAATATCAATCAGCCACCCCCAGGGCTCTCACCGATTTCCAGTAGATTTGAAAGTATGTGAAATCTGAAGCAGCAGGTTCAAAGACCATCTAATTACCTCCAGAAGCATCCACGAGACCACATACAACAAAATCCCATGGGAGACCAGGGGGGTGCCACGGGGCTCAGTCTCACACCTGGGCTAGAAGCGAGAAGCAGCACAAGCAGCAGACACACCTGGAGGAGGCAGAACTGTGATAAGAGCCCAAAGGCTCCCCTTTGCTAGGCGAGGGGGAAAGGAAAGGTTATCAGAAGTCCATGTCGGGTGATGATGAGCTGGTTTTTGTGACAAATTCCTCTCCCAGTCCTGGTCCAGCAACAGAGGCCAGCCGGGTACGGTCACATCACTGGTGCTAAGCTCATGTGTGGGGCTGGCAGCAGAACTATCTTCTCTCACACGCACAATCCTCATTACTTCTACTGCCGTTTATTGCTTTCAACAGGGGAAACCTGGGTGCAAGCTTGCACGCATTAATTATTCACTGTTATCTCAGTCAACATTTCAAACAATTTTTATATTTTTTTTTTATGCTGAGGAAAAAGTCTCCTTCCACTGTGAGCACTGACCCCACAGCATGGCCACCTCCCAAATCCTGTACACGCCTGGGCCAGCAGCATCAGACAGTCAGGGACACCTACACAGGGACTTTAAAGTCCATTTTTTTCTTTCCTTCTCAAGCTTTGGGCTATTTTTTAACTTTGGTATTGTAGAAAAGCCAGCAAGCAAAGGGTAAAAGCTTTTTAAGTAGAAGTCCCTAACGCTCATTAGTAACCTGCTGCTAATGAGAATGACAGCAAATAGAGCCAGCAGCACCTGGTGACTGCCCGGACACACAGACAGCAGCAGCTAGCACAGTCAAAGCAGGTTCTGGATGAAGAAAAGGCGAGCAGGTGACTCCTTCATTGTGGCAAACACATTTACTCATAGAATGAGAGACTGATGTCTGGGTGGCGCGATGCCAAACCAGCAGGGTGATTACACATTACACCAAGTGATCATTCCACAGATCTCCTGGAGCATCTCGCTTGTGACCATCATGTGAGAGAAAATGCATTTGTGTGCGTTTTTTTCAGATGTATTCCTCTGACACCTTCCACCTGGAACCCCAGCCCAAAAGGAGGAGGAAAATGGGGGGGGGGGGGGTGGGAGGGTTCAAAATTTATTTATGAAACACAAAAACCGAGAAAAAAATCCTAATAATTTCTGAAGTACAGAGGCAGTAGTGAGAGATACTTAAAGATTTGTTTTTAAAAGTCAGCTCAAACATAAACCAGTAAACTGCAGCAGGCAAGGGAGTTACAGATGTTCACTTTAATGCACCAGCAAGTGTGATGCTTCAAACACCCAAGTTTCAAGAAAAAATAAACAGCACTACAGTACTGAACCCTGGAATACTTCTAACATACAGTTTTTCACATTACAAGTAAAATATTCCAAGCATTATGAAAAACTCACATTTCTCAAAAAGCATGTGAGGATTTTAGCAGGGCCAGAGTCCGCCCAGATTTGTTCCCCATTTAAACCTGCTGATTTAGTACATCCCACAAACTACTGAAACACACTACTACAAATAAGTCAGCACAGGATCTGTCCCACAGTTACTTTTTTCTTCTAAGAAGCAATACGCTAACCATAAACCTTATCATCTCTCTTCTATAATCCTCGCCACACAATAGATAGCAAAAGCAATTTAACAAAATTCAACAGCGTGGCTACAACTTCGGAATTTCTTGACAGCAGTGATTGATTTATCAATTTTAATGTTACATTAACAGTAACACTCAGATTTAATGCTGTATTATTTCAGCCCATAAGTTGCAATCCAAGAAGCATACAGAGCAAATGTGTATGATTAGGCAAGCTGCCAACTTCTCAAAGACTTATCGTGGAAAAGCTCGGTGTTCGGGCAGATAGGGAAAGAGATGAAAAGGACTAATAGAAGTCAGTTTGGAATATTAATTTAGCCAAAGAAACTTTAAAGTGTAATATAGGACGCAGTTGTGTATAGATCCCCGCACTTCACTTCGAGAATAACTGCTTGTTCTTCTTTCCAGGTGATAGCTTAAATTGTAATGCAAATGAAAGCATCTGTTTAATGCAAGCCCTGAAACACTCTAAAATTGTACTAAAATTCTTCCTGAGACTTCTGTCACAATAGAAGGGCTGCAGTTAGCACTTTTCCATAATAAAAAGAAAACAACGGTGTACATCATCGTCCTGACAGCATGCTCCGAGTGGCTGAGTCATTCTTATAACCTTATCCAGTACAGGGCAGTGTGAAGAGCATGTTTTATGCTACCCCTTCTGCATCGCTAACCCAGCTCATTGTTTTGCAGCAGTTCGTGGTCCAGCAGCTCCATTTCTTTAAATGGGAGGACGAGACAAGAAGACAGGCTGCTAAAAGTCTCCAGTTTTAGCTTTATACCGCAGGCAGGCACAGAGAAGGCGCTGAAAGAGGCACCAGGCCAGAGCTGAGTGCTGCTTTAGCCGCTGCCTTTTACCTCCTTGTATCTTGCATCATTAAGGTACTTTTTGCATCTTGTTTCTCCTTCACACTGCTCCAGGTTTAGACTGAACACACCAGCACCAGCAGGGGACCTGTAGCTGCTTCCCCCCACCTTAACCGCTCCTCTTGGCATGTTTCATCCTGTGAGCACGTACCTTTTTACTTCCCATGTTGCTGACTTTTTAAGTTGGACGAAGCTGCTCTCTAGGTAAGATGGATTCTCAGCTCTCGTGTTTCTGGCTGGGGGACTTGGTAGGACTTGAAGTACTAGATCCTTACAGCATATGGAACTATCTATGTTCCTTCTTTTTACACTTTTTACTGGTGTTGTTTCAAGAATTAAACATTTTGAAGTCTCCCGACACATGAAGAACTCTCCGGATTGTTACACAGACAGAATTGGCTGAGAGACCTGACCCGGTTCAGCCATTCCCAGTAAAAAAAAAAAAAAATAAATAAATAAATAAAATATTTTTTTAAAATAAGCCTGCTCCCAAGAAGACCTTGAAAAAAAGAAAAAGAAAGGAACAAACAATCAAGAAATACATTCTTTCTGCAAAAGACTTGAAAGTTAAGCTAACAAATCCCCCAATCACTGGTGGTTCGTATACTTTTTTTCCTCCGGAGATTTGTCACATGGACATGATGTGCTGTGGAAATTCTTCTGAAAGGATCTGCATTTCCCTAAAGGATTTTTAATGAGAATTTATTGCTCATGAAAGATTCAGGATTGGCAGCACTTCTGTCTTCAGCTAATGATCTTTGTTTATTAACATAAAATGCATCGTGCTCAACAGTACTTTTACTTTCCCAACCACTGCATCAAAGCATGAAAGCATTCTCACTCCTTCCATCCCGTTCCCTGAGGCTCTCTGCGCGGGTGCTAACTGATATTTATATGACAGTCCCGTCGCAGGATGAAGTCAGAACCCTTGTTTCACAGAAGGCTGAAAATAGGGGAAACATTTCTTCATAACCAATACTACTCAGACATACAGCTAACAGCAGCCAAGAGCAGCAGACTGCCATTGCTTCTGGTGTCTGTTCCTTCAATGCAAGCCTTTCATCACTAGCAGATCTTTTTAGTCCTAATCCTAATTGCTCTTAAATTCCACAATTAACATTCGCACAAAATGCTCCTTCCACATGCTTTTAGTGAATTACCAGCTTCTGAAACTTCATTTCATTGAATGTGCAAAAGAGCGATGAAGGCTGTAGACAACTGGGCCTGCAAACCAGAGATCCTATAAACAAACTGCTGAGTCTTCTCTTGTATTTCTATGGAAATCAAATCAAAGGAGTACATACATTTCTTCGGGAAAAAAGGACCAAATGCAAGACTGAAGAAAAATGGGGGTGTAAAGCTAAAAAAAAAAAAAAAAAAAAAAAAAAAAAAAAAAAAAGAATCAAATACACTGGTATGTCAACAAACATCTCTTAGATCCTACTGCTTTCTTCCTAACTCGCTTTCCTTCTGCTATGTCTCAGTGATGCACTCATCTCTCAGGTTGGCTGTGACAATGTTTAGAAAGATTTTCTCCTCATTCTATACAAAATCTTCTCAGTTCCACGCTTACAAATCAAAGAGGATATCTGATTTTGCTTCATTACTGGTTGCCCTATTACCTCCGTTTCCACTCCTTTGTTCCCAGATCATCATAACACATTCCTGGTATTCTTTGTAATCACTTTTTTAGGGTGCTGTACAGTGCGATAGGTTTTTAAACCATCCAGAAAGCCCACAGCATCAGGACTTGTGTTTTTCTTACCAGACTGCACTTACAAACACCATGTCTTTTCTCTCTGAGTGTCATTTATTGCATGCTCTGTAACCTTCCTGCTGTCATTCATGTCCTGTTCCAATTAAGCACTGGAATATACCTTGAAAAAAAAGTCCTTTTTTTTCCCCCTTGATGGACAAGAAATAAAATAAAAGTGATTTCATTCTGTTTGACTCCCTGGATTTTTTTCTTGACTTTTTCCATTTCTGTAGTAGTTCAATGCTTTCAAGTATTCTGCCACACACGCTAGCAAATCTACAATGACCCTCTGCTCAAAGAGAATCAGAGTTGTTCAGAAAAATTCCCTTTCTTTACTCTTTAAACTGCTCTTGTTGCTTCTTGTCATTCCCTTTAGCACCCTCAAGACTACCAATATCCTTTTATTAAGGCTCATGAATAATGCTCAGTCATGCAGGCTGGGGACGGCTCTGTTTCAGGGCCAGAGGCAGCTCACACTTGGATCAGGTCCCTGCAGCAGAGTTCTGTCCCGCATCCCATCTCCGCTTTCCTCTACCAACTCAGCTGAGAGAATTTCTTCTCACATCATTCTACAGGAAAACAAACTGAATAGTGAGATGCTCTGCAGATCTGTGGGTGCAGCAGGACAGTAGCACCGCCACCTCCCACGGGTATTAACTGCGTGCATCAACACCCAGCACTGGGCACTTCAATTGCAGAGCAGTACTGCCAAGTGCTTCGTACCCAGGAAGCAATCAGAATAGGTCAAAATATACACCGAACCATCAGGTACATATTAATACTTTCTGTATGAGGGAAAACATACATGTGTAAGCCACACATTTCCTGTATTTGTGCCTCCGAATTTCCATTCTGGGATACCGTGCACAGAAACCCCACACAGAAGTCTGTGGGTGCCCAACAAGTAAAAGGCAAAGTGAGAGCAGGTAAACAAAACTAACCATACAAGACAGGTAACAGTTTCCTAAATGTACTTTGAAGAAAGGACCGATAAAAGAAACAAAAAGGGCTACTAAAAGGACAGAAATACAGTTTGCAGCACAGAATTTAGTAATTGATCAATACTGAGTACATATGCTGGAAGATGAGCAATACCTGTAATTCTTGCAACACTGCCATGAAATCAGCTACTCCGTTTTACATGTGTATATCCTTGATCTCCATTATTCAAAGCTCTTGTGCACCTATTCAATCACATTAGCTTACACTGTGGCAGTGAAAAATAAACCAATTATGAAAATAATTTCAGATGACCATCCATTTTTCATAATTCTGGAAGGAAAAAGCCTATTTCATAGTTAAAGGACACATTAGATAGTCTGCCAAGGTCGTCTTTGTACAAAAGATGTGCCTGCAGTACAAGGTAAAGCAGATGATGTGTACTTACAGAGCAACAGGTCGCTTGGTGGCGTGCAACAGTTGGCTCTCGGGCCACCTGCAAACAGCCAGCAGCAAGAGCTGCCTGCTCCTGGCAGACGCCGAGCATCAAGGCAAGCCCCGCAGGGGCCTTCTGCTCGGACTCCCAGCAAGAGAGAGATGAAAGAAACGCATTCTTTCCTACACGCATCCTCAAATGTCGACATAAAAATGGTTTGGATTTACTGATAGACAGTAATCACCACTTAGATTTTAGATTTCAGAAACACGAGTCCCTGTAAACTTCAGCATACCTACCAGTTTTGTGAAGAGGAGAGAAGCAGGGAAGGAAGTAACAGAGAATCCCTTGTTTATTTAAAGAAAAAAAAGTGATAGCATAACAATTTTCTTGGAGAAGTTACAAACTGTTGGACTTCCCCCAGTACTCTCCCAGCTTCAGGAACGTGCTTTGCCATGCCTTAAACAAAATAATGTGGTCTAAACCATGTCTCATTATGCCAGAAATAAAAAAAAAAAAAAAATCAGCATGCTGAAAACCACTTTGAAGTATCCTTCAGTAACCCAATCCATGAATTCATATTTATGCAGCCTCACAGCAATAAAATCAGTTACATGCTAATGATATAATTGTTTCTTCTATCACTCTGCCTACAAAAGACAACTAGATAAAGCCAAAGCCAGTGGCCTCTGGCTGATTATGTGTTTTGACAAATTAGATGATTAACTGGAACCTCAAACTCAAGCTCCGCAATCTCAGTAGACCCAAAAGAGAAGAAAAGACCGGCTTTGAGAAGGACACGGCTCTACAGGGACCCTCGCCCAGACTGAGGAGAGCTCCTCAAAGAGCAGTATTTGCATTGGATCAAACAGTGGCTGGCACGCACACAGGCTAATTTTAATGCAGAAATTACCCGTGTTACTTTAAATAATGGGCACAGCGTTTGGTAATGTATGCAAAATGCTTTCAAACACGGTCAAGTAAAGATAGAGAACCTCACTTCTCAGTGACAGTTCTGCCAGCGTAACACTTAATGACAGTGAAAATTAAATCCAAAGCACATCACGATTATTACTGGAGCAATGGAAGTATTTGTGTGTATTTATGAAGCCGTTTAAACTCACACAGTCAAATCACAGCCTCGGTAATTGTCTGGGGATGATGCAAGAGCTGAACAGCAACTGGCACAAGATCCACCTGCTTCACTCAAGCTGTTTTACTGAGCACACGCAGTTACATGGCGACCAGAACTTGCTTCAATACAGAATCTTTAAAAATTGATCTCTTCATGTTAAATGAAAAACTTTCAGATAAGCACAGGCACATCCTGAGCTGTCCTTTCACCTAGCACAGCTCAACAAGGCTGGGACAAAATTGTAATTTAAAACTTTTCTAATTACTCATGATGCATCGCAAAATTGTAACAAAATTATGAAAATGTGTACTCCTAGCATTTCCTTGTAAATGATACCTGGAGAAAGATTAAAAAAAAAAAAAAAAAAAAGATTTCTGTTTAAAAGCTGAACCAGGGAAGCAAACACCTTCAAGAAACCCCAGACAACTTAAATCCTTTTAGGGCATCATAAAAGATCTTCCCCAAGGACATCAGCAAGCTCTCCTCTGCGAATGAGGACAGCTTCTCAGAGCTCAAATAGCATCAACTTCAATGGAAGTTTAATTTCAGCAAACAAAATAAGTAATTTAAAAGATAAGGGTGAATCACGATGCAGATGTTTAGCGTTCAGGCATTTCCAAACAAACATTAAATGTATATTAACAATGATTTAAATATTAACTGTCTGAAATATTAACATAGAAAGATCTTCAGATGTTCAACTGTCAACCAGATGTTTAGACAAGTCTGCATTTCTCCAGTTTAAGAATAACATTTTAAAGCCAATTTGATATTTGAACAGAACTCCTTGCCATTATTTCACAGCAGAAAAAAATATCTGGTATTTTATCTATGAGGCTGAGTAATAAATTGTGGTCTGAAATGACTTATTACAGGCACTGCCACTAGCCAGATACCTCACCTTTCTAGGAAGCAAAATCCAAACCACGACAAGTGGTCACATAACATCACCTCAAGAATTATCTCATTTACAGAATCAGGAAAACATCGGTCTGAAATCAAGGTATTGATTATTTCAAAATTTAATTCCCCAGGCAAAAGCCGGACTGACAAATAAATCCAGTAAAGGGCATCTGCCTATTACCTAGGTGAGCCTAATCTTGAGCTTAAATTGAACTACACTTAAAGTACTTACATTAGTGAAGAAGACAAACAGCCATATATGAAATTGGTGATCAACTTTGCAGGTTATCTCCATGTCACTACATGGTCGTGCCTTCAGGTTATGAGATCAAGACAGCTGACAGACATCACACATATGGACATCTTGAATATTTGCTGCTTAAACCAAAGGTATGCGTTCACCTGGAGTTCAGAGGATCGGTATGAGGCTGCAGTAAGCAGCTGCTTTCACATCCAGCCCCACCAGTAACTGGCAAACGTCTGTGCAAAAGGCAGCTGAAGCAATCTTCTCAAGAACCAGGGTTCACAAGGAAAATTTTATCAGTGGCTCTTAACAGTGTTTTACAAGAGTGCTAAAAGAACTGAACATCCTCTTCAATACAGAATGCATGCTATTAGTGTTCTGAGTTAGTAAAATGGGCATCAAGAGCTTTTCCAAACTCAGATGATCAATATCTAGGGGATGTTTGCATTCACCTTCCTTTCTTAAAGTCCCCAAAGCAGAACAGAATAGCTTCTCCTGTTTAATCATGCTGCAAAAATAATCATATTTTGATACACTAAGGTTACTTCCATGCTGACATATTTTTCTTAACAAGCTACTGTCTTAATTAGTTTTGTCTGTCATTAAAAGGTTACCTACAGGGCAAGTTAAGGATTTTTTTTTTTTAGTGAAGCAGAAAAACCCATGGTTTTAGATTATTCCTTACTGTAAAAGCAGCAGATGCTCTTTGCTGCACTTCCCATAAAAACATGTTTCATAGTGAAAGCTATTAATATCTAATTTCACGTGGAAGCAAAGTGTTAGGATTTTGTTCTGCACTCTACATCCATATTCATCTCTTCAGAAGCTGGGTCATTGAGGATATGTGGCCAAAACACAATGCTCTTGTGTTGCCCTACAGCCACTGGCTCAGTCTGTGATGTTCAGGTTTCCATCAACACCTCTTACGATGTCCTCTTTGGACACATTCTCACCCTGCATCAATGCAATGGCCCAGTGCACAATGGTTATACAGCTACCTGCTAAATTTAGTTACTGCAGTCAGCTTACTCGTGCTTTTTCCAAATCTCAGATGCAGGAAGAAAGAAATGCTCAAGACACATGAGGTCATGTTACTGTTCAGCAAGCATCTTCCCCCGGTACTGTCTTGTGAAGATGTTATGAAAAACTTTACCTCCTTATAAACAGTGTTTCTACAGTTGTCTATAAAAAACACAGTTTTACTTAAAAATACAAAGCTGTCAACCTCTCAGAAGTGCAAATGACAAAGAGAAAACTATTTTCTAGATAGGTACTAAATAATTCCTATTTTCCCTTATACACAGGTCATGTCTCGTGGCTTTCCCAAAGCCATATTTTCTTTAAAATTAGTGGTATTTTGCAGATCAAAGACTGCAAAACATTTAACAAAGCAACATCAGCCACCAGCCTTTGTAGGAGGAAAATGTTTTTAAGTAAATGCACACAAGGACCTCATAACGCCAATGAGGAACAGCATAAAAAATACCCTAGCAAATTGCACTCATCATACCAAGAAGCGATGTAAGACTTCAGGAAAGGAGCCCACCCCCAATGACACATACTTCACCAGCTGATTTACCCCAGATGAACGCCTAGCTGGATCTTCAAGAGGCAGACCTCCACAGAGCTGGAGCTAGCAGGGTTCAGGAATTGCCAAATGCCAAAATTGGGAAGAAAAAGCTCTTGCTGCCCCGCTGACCCTTTGGATGTTACACAGCCCAGCCCAAAACTTCACATGGAGAGAATAAGAAAAGGTGTCAAATTTACAGAAATTGCTTTAATATTACAGTCTGAGTACTCAAATACTTCTGCCTCAGCCTCTAGGGGAAGCATGGGGTGTATGCTGCTAACTCCATGGCACATCGATGGCTCCCAGAACCAGCCCCGGTGAGCAGGTGGCATGCCTGCAGCCTCACCACGGGGCAAAACCAAGGCTTCATCACCCCCTATTTGCCTTGGGAACCAAGCTCACGCTCAATACTTATTTTTTATACAACATACTGCCATAGTATTTACTGCCTTTTTTATCCTCTTCCATACATACTAAGCACAAAACAGTTTTTATTTTAAACTTCTGAAAGTTGGTAAGCTTTTCTGACAGTTAGGTGTTCTTTTTTTTAAGTTTCATTTTTAAAAGGCATGAAAAATAAATCTAAATCCCAACATCCAACACCAAACAGCAGTGAAAATCAGTGACAGGTCGCTTATTCTCAGAAATAAAGTTGAGCAATTTCAGGACCTTGTCTTTTGAGCATAGATTGCGTTCTGGCATATCAGATGCTGCGGTAATGGGATTTTGTAAATCTGAAACATGTTCGTATTGTGTACATAAAGAAATCTCTTGATATTTTAAATAGTTTAGTGCTTTTTTCATCATATATACCTTCCCATGCCCCCTTGCTTTCAACAGCTAATAACCCATACATCTGATGAAAATTAATTGTCTTGACAGCTTGCATAAAACCTATAAAGGTCCAAAGGAAAAATGCTGTAACAGCAGTTTCTTTCCGTGTAGGACAGTAGCTATGGAAACTATCTTTAGAGGCCAACTGGCCTTCATCCCAGCACAACATTAAAAGAAAAAATCAAAACGCTACTTTCACTGGGATAGCCAGAGGCACCAGTCTTAATTGTCAACCTTTACAACTTGGCTGCATGTTAGCTAAAGCAAAGTATTCATTGATGTTATTGGGAGCACAGCTAGTAGGACGTTATAGTAATATTACAGAGTTAGATAATATACACCTTATGAACTGTGCCTATATTGATAATTATAATGATAACCTGTTACAAAGAACCTGTAAAATGTGGAAAACTAGACAGATACCTCAAATATCTATGTGCACATTATTCAGTTCCTTATATAATATATTGTATTAATTATTATGATATAAATAATTTTGTCTTATCTTTAGGTAGATATTGCGGCCAAAGAAGAAACCTGTAATCTGATTTAACTCTGTCACATTGTATCAGCTGAAACACCTATCTTTTGGAAGGGATTTATCTCATACACCGAGCCTGAACAAAAGCTGCGATTCCTAATACAACCTGACAAAATCATTTTTTATGAATGCTGATAGCTTATGCAAGGTCTTTCCCTCAAACGGTAAGACACAAACAAGGCAGAGATGCACTACTGCAAACGCATGTGGCAACTTCCACCACCAGCCACAAAATTATTCCACAGAGCAGCAGCCACAGGCTGGTAACAGGGCTCCTAAATTTTAGGAAGTACAGTTTTCTTCAAGAATGATATTCAGAAAGTAGTGAAAGATTTTATTCATACATAAACGTACCTGTATGAAAGGAAGCAGCACATATACACCTCAAGTACGCATGCAGAGCTCAGCTCTTCACAGAGCGACACCATTTTGTCCCCCTGCAGTACTCTGTTACAGCAGCGCTTCTGGAAAGCACTTAAGTCTCATCTGAAGCTTCTGCCCACAGCAGTAATTCTCATTTACATGGCTTTTGGGGACCACCCAGGCAGGTCAGAACTACACAGACCTGGTCCGGGTTTAATCAAGGCCCAAGTGCTCCCAGCTGCCAAGCGGCCCTCCCTGAATGCGGGCCTACTGGGGTAAGGAAACACAGCACCTGAAGGACGCTTGAAACACTGGTACTTTAGTGCACCAGCTCATAAAAGAAACAAGTGTATGATTTTGGTTAATATACCAAGAGGCACTAGGCTAACAGCTGGTAGCTGATTATTCAGATAACCAGCTAGCATCCATAAATATGGTTGCATTCAGAAGTACCTACGCCTGTTGGCAGAAGACAACTGAAGGCAGGGAGTAGGCCCGAACTCCAGAACTCCTATCAAACATTAACACTGGATTTAGCTCACAGATTACAATCATGGGGTTCATGAGAGCTCATCAATTTACCTGTTATCCTCAAACAGATTTATCAGTGTAAGATTGCAGTAAAATGAAGCAGAACTATTTATTACACACCTCACACTGAGCTGATCCAACTGCTACTAAACAAGGCAGGTACATTTTAACTCACTTGGATTTCACTCAAAAATAGTTGGGCTGTGCCACCATCATTAAAAAGAGGAGATTAACAGAACTGAAAAGGCAGACAATAGGGCTTAGGTGCCAAAAGCTTGACTTCCTTTTCCATGTTAATCTCTTAAGAGACACCCACGACTGAAAACCTTGTGTTGCTTACCCATCCTTAAGCCTATCACAGCTACACCGCTGCTGAGTGAAGATGTTAAGGAGATTAATCCAGACTCTAATAATATTTATCTAAGTATTGCCATAAATATCTCTTAAAAAAGCCTTTCCATGCCAAGGGAAAGAGAAGCTCACATACTGCTACATCCCAACCTACCCTACTTCCACCCTAGCACAAAACCTAGAATCAGCCAACAAAATACATGCTAAGTACCCAAGTACCTGTTCATTACTCTATGAAGTAAACACATCTGGGAGCACTGCCATCATCTTTTTTATGTTAAGTGTATTCATACTACAGTGATGAGTGACAGCATTAGCTTTTATTAAAAATAATTTAACAACTTATATCAAACAAAGGGACGTTCTTTTTATAAGTATCTCCATCCCAGAAAAATCCCAGTGAAAACAAAGGACTTCTAACAGCTGTTAATAGCACATTTCCTTTCTTTCAGTTTTACAATGTGGTTTCACACTTTGTAACATCTACATCACGAATCTCAAGACCTGACAGACTGTCCTGCTACATTTTTATTCCCTAGTTCTCACGATTTCCTAGTACTACTTTTCAAACTTCACAGAACATACAACTTCAGCTGAGTATTTTCTACCTTTGATTCATTTCTCCAAACCTGCAGTTCTCTTTCTTCTGAACATGATTTCATCATTTTCTTTCAAGAGGAAGTAAACCAAGATCCAACATGGCCATTTTCTTCCTCCTCACCTGAGAAGACGAAGCTTGTCATTTCACCTCCCAAGTAGTCTTCCTCTGCAAGAATGATTATGACTCCACCTCATTTTCAGCAGCCCCTAGGAACCACTTCATTGCCAATGCAAAGAAGGCCAAGACATGCCACATATTGAGTATGGTTCAACTAGTAGCTCTGGACTTCATCCCAAATTAAGAGGAAGATGAGTTTATTGCACTGGTTTGGTCTACATTCCCTATTTATTGCATCTTGCATACTTATTACAGACACAGCTGCCCTTCGGGTTGCAAGTCAGTCGGGTCAGCATCTTACAGAGTGCACTTTGGCTTCTGTATCTGAGTCTAGCAACATATGCTAGAATGCAGACATACACGGTGGATGTAGAGAAGAGGTATGCAGGCAATTAATGTAAAGGAGAAAGAGCAAAACAAACAGCAGAGATCCACTTCTCTTTCCATGGAAAAAAAAAAAAAAAAAAATTGTGCAGATGGCAATGATGTGACAACAAAAACTGGACTGATCATTCTAAGGACATCATCAGGCACCTTCGGAAACAGAGTCACTCAAAAAATTGGTACACACAGTTGGTCACAAGAAGTTTTCTTATTAGCAAATATACAATGGGATAAAGATTTTAGCTTCCTGTAGTGGATTAGAGCAACAACATGGGCAAAATCTTGGCACAGAGAAGAACTGTAAAGCCTTAAGGATCCAAGTGAATGTAATGAGAGAACAGCTGCATTGTCTATTTAGAACAACACAGGCCACAAGGAGCCAGGAGCCTATTTAAAGGGGGTTATACACAATGCAAGGAAAGTTATTAGAAAATGGAACAAAGATGTATATGGAAAGCAACTGGTAAATGTTTGGCTCAGAGCCTCAGATTTAAGGGAGATCCTAAGAAGGGAGATGTGAAAAAACAAGAAGAAATACTTTTATTTTTCCCAATATACAGCAGCAGTGAAAGTTTTGTTTCTGTGATATATCAAACTTTTTTCCATACCTTGTTCTTTTCCCCTCCTGATCTTACTTTCATTCTGATTACTCTGAGGAATAATTTATGTTTCAGATGTGAACTGTCAGTGCATACGCCACAGCAAGAGAGGAAGAAGTACTTGACTCTCCTTTATGAGCCATTAGTTTCTGTATTTTAAAGCTTTTCTCCTTTTGAAAAAGGAAAAATCCTATTTTCATTTCAAGGAAAAGTATAGAAGAAAAATCAGTTCTCAAAGAAGTAGAGAACTCCAGGGTCTCTGCCTTTTAGAAGAATTTTGCATATCGACTCTTGCTGGCAGAACACCCAGTCTCTCTCTCTTAATGTTTAAATCATTTGAATATATTAAGAAAAGAAGAAGAATTTCCTTTTTTTATTATTTATTTTTAATTCTATCCACATTAGCTTAGGTCTGTATGCACTATCTAATATCCTAATTCTGTCAATTCTTTGGTCATTCCTAGGAGTTTCCATTACACAATTTAAATGAGGTCTAAATATGACAGAGTTAGAAACAATAAACAGAATTTTGCTGTAGCAATTCCTCTGGACCTTCTTCAAAATGGAAACAAACCTAAAACCTACCAGGCTCCCAGTCGGTTTTCTCAGACAAGTATTATTACAATTGCCTCTCCACTGTCTGACTTCTGAGCAGTGCCAGCTCTGCACCAGCGCTCTGACAATCTCAACTTTATCACAGTGCAGACTCAGTAGGAAGAAGCGGTTCCAACCTCTACAGACACACAAGCCACAAGTAGAAACAATCCCTGCTGCTTGATACCAGTCCCAAGCCAGCTCCGTCCCACCATGTGAATACGTTTTAGCTAAATGAACTGACAGCAACTACCAACCATGATTCTTGAGAATAAGAGCAAATCAAAAGGGATTGGTTTTTTTGTTTGTTTGTTTTAAGTCTTCTACATTTTTTGTGCAGCACATCTTTGCAAGCCTTAATCCTGCAAATACCTCCACAGACACCTGACTTTACACCCAGTCAGGTATCTATTTCAATGCTGTAACTCTGAGGTTAAGCAGGTGGTCAACCAGTTGCAAAATCAGGGTCGTAAATGGAAAATTAATCAGTGTGAGAAGTGTATTTATACACAACACCTGGTTTCGGTGACTCAGTCTCTGCATAAGGGTTCATACACCAGAGTGGCACAGCTCTGCAAGAGCTGGAACCAACCTGACCTGGCCCAGGAGTAGAGAAGTTCACCATGACATAATTACTACAGCAACGGAGGTTCTTTGTTTAAGAAAGAAGGCATCACCAAATATCTATTAAAACATACACTTAGACTTCACTCCAGCAACAAATCCTGTCAGTAATTGAGTGCTGCATGCAATTAATAGCAAAGACACAGACGAGAAAAAGCAGAGGCAGGAATACCTTTGAGGAAACTCTCTAAAAACACCAAGACAAAAAGACCAGACTGAAAATGCCAAGTAATACAACTGATTATATTTGAGCTAAAGGATGTAACACTCCTATCAGAACTATTTAACAATGTGCAGTGAGAGAGGAAACTGTACAAGAGATGCCAAAACCATCCTGAAGTTTTGTTCTTTCCCATTTTCCTGTCAGAGCTCCTCACCCAGCTTCCAACCCATCCTTAACTGTCAGCACACTGCTGAGCTGGGCACGGGGGGCCATATGCTTCTCTTTAAGCGCGTAAATTGTACGGCATGACATGAATGGAGCTGCTCCATGCACACAGTCAATCACACGTCTCAAGTATTTGGCAGAATACTTGAAACTTGTGATTGTGACTGTACCCTGCACTGCAGCTACTCGAAGAGTCGGACCTGGGCTTCTGCAACACACCGCTGGTTCACAAGCAAGTTCTGGGATGCTTTAACTCAGAAGACTCAGGATTTTGTCAGGGTATTTTTAAAGCAATGGCAATCAAACAGTGCACTTCTTCATACTGTTGGCCTGTAACAGCACGGTAATTTTCAAGTTTTAAAGGAACACGTAAGCCTGCAGTAGCAGGGACCTGATGACGTTGTTATTCTTGCTACTGGCAAGCCTCATCCAATGGCAGCGGCATTACTCCCATTGCTCACTGGCAAAAGGAAGCAAGTCTTGGTAAAGTCAGGTAGGGCTACCGACCACTTGAACCTGAAAGCACATACTGCATTTGGCTTATGCAGCTTGATCCTTCTGTTAACAAAAAAATGGAGAAACATTCTCAGTATTCAAGGCAAAACAAGTATTTTTGGTTCATCACCACTAACAAGCATCAAAACCCACAGAAAAAAAAAATTCCTTAGAGTTCCGCCTGCTGCATAGTTATTCCCCAACCACGTTTAAAAATCCAGCCTGTCAATTCCAGCATTTCAGCGCAATTTTTATTGACCTACTAACCTGTAACTCTGGGAAGCCTGGAGCTAAGAATGCAATAATGGCTAGCAAATACGAGTCTCCAAACGGAGTGTAATAACCTTAAGTAAACTACTGCCAAGCAAAAGTCCTGCAGATCAAACAGTTCCCACGAAGCCTCATGCTATTAACTGGCAAAGAAGTCCCACGATATCTCCATAGCCACGCACAATAACAGAGCGCTGCGCTCCTGTTTACTTACACAGCTTATCTGCAATCCCGTAATGTATACAGCTGACCCCGCCGATGTAAATCACTGGTCTATTGAATGTTACTTCACTTGTTACAAACTTCGCCAGCTTTCCACGGGTAAACAAGGGGTTTTAGCTGAAATACCCGCTTTTAAGGGAAGTGAAAATTTGTGCTGGACGTTTATGGGTCTGAGGTTGAAATGGTTTAAATTTGTTTATTGTTATGCAGAGAAAAGGGGTCTTATATACCACAAGTTAGCAATGCTGTTATTTATGAGGTTCTCTTCTTCTTATGGAGAAACTGTGAGGCCCAGTCACGCTTCTTCAGGCTTATTTAGGGTATTTTCAGGTCAAACGCACCTCAGAAGACAAACAGGGGATCCAACACCCACGTAAAGCCAACCTAGTGACAACCAGCGCTGCGTGACCCCACACTGCCTTCCCTTCCACCCCATGGCTCCAGCTCATTTTGGGGCACCCTCCCTCCCCACAGCACCACCCCCTTTTTCCATGGGTGCGGAGGAGCCGAGCAGAAACCCCAAACCAAAGACGAATAAACACAACCACCCCCAAAACAACCCCAGGGGCTCCTGCCAGAAGCAAACCCGCTGCCCCTGGAGCAACAGGGCCGCGCTGAGGCGGGCTGGGGGGGGAAGCCCGGCGGGGCGGAGGCAGCGGGGCAGGAGGGAGGGAGGGCGGCCGGGCCGGGCCCTCCGGGGCTCTCGGGCCCCGACCGTGCGGGCCCGGCAGCGGGGAGCGGGGCGGGAGCAGGTGCCGGGGCCGGGGCCCGCCTCCGGCCGCGCCCCGCCGGGGGCAGGCGAGGGGGAAGCGGGCGGCTGAGGGGAGCGGCGGGGCCGGCGCTTACCTGGCGGGGGCAGCCCGCGCCCCGCTGCCTCACGGCGCTCTCCGCCCGTGGCCGTGGCCGCGTCCCCGTCCCCCGGCTCGGTCCCCGTGCGTTTAAGGCGCGGGGGCGGCTCCTCCCGTGCCCCGTCCCCGTGGCCGTCCCCGGGAGCAGCAGCAGCAGCGGCGGGCTGTCAGCTGCAGCCCATCTGCCGCCATCAGCCGCGGCTCAATGGCTCCGGCAGCTCGGCGGCGGCGGAGGGGGCTCCCCGCGGCGGGGGGGGGGCGGCCCGGGGCGGGAGGTGAAGCCCCCACCGGGCTGGGGGGCGCGGAGCCGGGGGGAGCCGCGGGGAGCGGCCCGCAGGGGAAAGGGCTGAGGGGTAGGGGGGTGCCGGGTCGGGGTGTGGGGGCCTCATGGGGACACGGACGGAGCTCGGGTAGAACTGGGGGGTTAATTGGTGAGTTGCGGGTTTAATTAGGGAAAGGGCAAGGTAGAGGCCTCGGGAGGTGAGGAAAGCTGAGGCAGGCTGGAGCGGTCCTGCAGCAGGGCTGCTGTGGCTTGGATAGCCCGGCAGGCAGCTTTGTGCAGGCTTCCAGGTTGGGCATCCCTGTCTGCAGTGTGTAACGGGAACCTCCAGCATTGCTTGAATCTGCTAAAATGAAAATGTCCTCTCCAGGACTGCAGCCTGTGCTGGCACCTCTGTCTCTCTCGGAGAGATGCAGCCGCTGTTTTCTGAGGGCCGATGGCGAGTCCTGGGCTAGCCAAAGTCTCTGGGTTTCGTTCAGTACAACTGAGTGAAGTATAAAGCCTGTGCTCCCCTGAGAATCAGAGCGGATGATTTAGTCGTGACTCCTGCTCGAAATACTACAAAACTGCAAAAGTGAACTGCAAAGAAACATGAGAAGGGAGCTAGAGAGAATGGTAGCTAAAAAGTCCTTAAATCCAGTCAGTTTGGGGTTCTCCAAATGGATTGTGATTTCTCGTTCATTCTCACGCCTTAAACCAGGATCCTGCAGCAGTCACACAGTGCTGGAGTAATGTCAATTGATGTGTTTAATTGCTTTGTTGTGCAGGGAAACACCTTGAGCAACTCTCCTAAGAGCTAGGTTTTAATTACTGAGTTTAAAATATGTTAATGTTGTGTTTAAGTAGAAATAACAACATTCCAATAAAATGTAATCACATTGTAATGCTTGTTGCTTGCACAATCAATCTAAATCACCTGTTCAGATTCCTTTATAATTAGTGATTCAAACTGCAAGCACTAAATGTTTCCAAGGCTTGGGTAACATCGCAGCAGCAGCAGCAGATCTGACTGAAGCGTCTGTGTAGCTCAGCATCACCTCTCTGACAGTGGCAAAAACTGAATGTCCAGAGGACAAAGTACTTTCCTGCTCCCCCACCATCCAGGAGCTCGGGGACTTCCAGAGCCAAGCTTGCCCTCTCTGCCTGTGGTACCTCTCACTGGCTTTCTGCCGGGACTTAGTCCAGTCTCCAGCTGAACCCACGCACAGCTTCAAAGTCCTCAATATCCTGTTGCAGGGGCTCTGAAGCCTGACTACTTACTGCATGAAAAATCTCTTCATTTGTTTTTTGGCATGCCACCTGTTAGTTTCATCTGATACCGTGTATTTCGTGTATTGCAAGAAGCAGCAGACAACCTGCTCCTCTCCATGCAGCTCACGTTCTCGGATCTGTCGCTCCCCTGCCTAAGTTCCTGCTTCTTCAGACCAAGGAGTCCAGGTAGTGCCATAAATGAAAGCCATCATCTCGTGCTTCTGCCCTTCTCTGCCCTCCTCTGAACCTTTCCAGTTCCTTTGCACCTTCTCCAAGGTGGGGAACTCGAACTGCAGCCAATATCCAACGTGCAAGAAAATCACTGGCATAATGATGAGCCTTTCCTAAGCCTGATGCGGCAGATTTTAAAATACAGTTCTAGTCTTGTCAACAAATCCCTCAGTCAGCTGTAAATTATTGAATAGAAAGCATTTATTTAAAGACCACAGCTATCTTTCTGCAATTCTGGTTTCTTCAAATTCCTAGTGAAATCTGCAGGTGTTAGGTCACTGAGTGATCTTACCAGGTATGCTAGATAAGCTGGACTACTAGAATGAAAAAAATAACATTGTCAGTTCTTTAATTATTTTCAGGCATGAGCTTACATCCACTGAAATCAATAACAATGGAATTGGTCTCCTATTCTATAACTAGAAGTGTTTTAGAATTAAAAAGAACCAGTATTCATCTACAACTTAAAGCTATAATTACATTTTTTAAATATTTTCATGCATATCGAGCTTCTGGTCCTGACAGCTGAGATACTGTTCTTTGTGTCTCTTTAAGATTAATTGTATCTCAGTTTCATACACAGCAGTACGTACATGACCCAGATCGTTAATTATTTCTTGACCCTGGGTTTGTGCAGTTTTATCTAGCATTTTTAAGACAATACGCTGGTCCTCAAACCAAACTCATGACTTTGCTTACCAGTACTTTGGGGTGATACTAGAAATGCAAGGCTCATATTTCAGAACACCAGAATGAAGTAGATACATTAAGGATAGCCATCGTTTAAATATAGAAACCTGGCAGCTGGCACATTCCGAAATTGCCCAGTATAGGAATTTTATCATTTTCTCAGAGATACCTAGCAACTGTGAAAGACAGGACAGACAGTTCTTTCAGCTGGCTTCTGTTTCTCGACTGGGGTAGCGAAAATTTAGAGGTGATTTACCTCTGCCTACTGCTGCTTTCTGCAGATCTTCCAAACAGGACATACTTGGGAAAGAGCAGACACATTGACAGGTTGGAAGTTAATGTGTGTGCCTTGGCATCAGTGATACACAATGACCGCGTCATCTTCAAGAGGGTCTGCGCTTCCGGGAGAAAACTGGTATTTGGAAATTTGGGGGAAAAAAGCCTTCAGAAAGGTACAGTTACTAAGTTTAACTCACTTCTCCGTATTGGATGGTAATTTACGTTGGACTGAAGCTATACACAAGCACTGTACTACTAGATTTTCAGGCGTTATACCCAAAGGTTACCGGCACTTAATGCACGCTGTCCCAAAACTCCATAAAACATGAGTAGGGCAGAAATTGCATGGCTGGTGTCACTTTCAACCCACCACCAAACACTATTCATTAAGATCTGAGGCAGCCCTGCATTTTGGGGGCTTCAATTCAGCTACAGAGACAATTACCTGTGGATCTGGGAAGCCCACCAGGCGAAGCTACTACACACTGAGCTCTGCAACCACAGAGCTGGCACTCACTGAGCTCCCCGTGCTGAAATAAAGCATCACTGCACAGAGCAGCACTCAAGCACTCCAGTCCTTAAGAAGCAGGTTTCCAAGGTGGTGAGAAGGGCTACGGGAAGAGCCGTGGTCCCGCTGCTGCCTTGGGTTGGCTTCCTTGGCTGTCAGCTCCTGCTGCGGGCTGTTGGGTTCAGCCTCGGTCTGACCCCACGTGAGTTTTCTGTCGATGGCAATTCAGAATTCAGACCCCACGTGGGAATTCTGTGCATATTTTGAAACATCTGAAGAAAGGCACGAGTGCTGCCATTTGCACATTTCCACGCTGCAGCAGAGAAGTGCAAGAAACTCCTGCCGCTGCTAGCGCTGGCAGCCGAGCAGCACTTAGCCAGTTCTGCAAGCGTTTATACCAGCATTGGTAGAGAAAAGGAGCAGACAGATTCAGCATGCTTACAGCTTTGATCTGTGTTTCTGGATCAATCTCTCTCCGGGCTTTGCAGGAAGATAGGTCCTTCCTTTGCATTTGATCTCCCTTCCTCAGCCAGGAAGAGGAAGATCATACAAATACAGGCGGCCCAACAGGAGCCACGCTGTACGTGCTTACTGCTCAAAAGGGCTTAAAAGGCTCCCAAATTGCCTGGTGGAGGACTGAGAATCTGCTTCCACTGGAGTGAATGAAAACCAGTATTTGTTTTATTACGGCATTACCATGAGAGTGCCTGAACTGGGAAGAATTTGAGAGTAGCATCAAGCTAGCACAGAGCCTCCTCCGGGACTGGGTGTGAGCCTCGCCGGGCAGCACGGGGAAGCAGACAGGGTCAGTCATTCCTCTGCCATCCTCAGAGGTGCTCCATAAACTGCAGCAATATCCTGCCAAAGCTGGTATCTCCTGGCTGCTAAGCTGTGCTGGAAATTAAGCTAGGGTTTCTGTTTTGTTTTTTTTTTTTTTTTGCATATTTACGTTACACTTTCTAGACTCGGCTTAGCTAATCAGGTGGTAATGAAACCATGAGGACTGTATTTTGCAAGGTTTTATTCATTTTCCAAAATCTCCGGGGAATGTCTACATAAGCAAGAGTTTGCAAATTCTGAGCCGTGCTGATTTAAATAAGAAAAAATATGCTCGGGTATTTAATATCTAATGAATACTGCCTTATATTTGAAACCTTGTCCCTAGTGGAACCCATTACAATAATGTTTATACAGGCGTATGCTGTAATGCATGATATTTTCCCTACAGCAGAATATGTTGGAATTTATTCCTGATTAAAGAAAAAAAAAATTGCAAATGGGCCGTATCCCAGAACATGGGCTGCTGCTGTCACAGCGATGCCCTCTTATTAACAAATAAAGCAATAAAAATTTAATTTGTTAATATGAGAAGGCGGGCAGCATTCACAGAAGTGCACTCTGGGTCCCGTGCAATGTGTGCGAACAGGAGGGCAGCCAAATCCTGCAGCATTAAAGGAGACTTTCAGAAGGTAGTGACGTGATCTAAATTTCACGTCTGCGGTAACACCCTTCAGGGAGGGCGCTGAGTGTCAGGGGGACAGCAGAAAGGTAGCAGTGACAGGCAGGGCCCACTTTGGCTGCTGGAGAAGAGTAAGAGATGATGGCACAGGAATATTGGTGTTGCCCAGGTGTCCTGCGGTATTTGTCCTTTAAGAGCCCAGCTGGATGTGACATACATCTACATCCATGGTTTTGTCTGCAGTAAAAATCCTTTGCAGCAGCACAGCAACATCAATGTACATTCAACTAAACTTTCTTAAGAGAAGAGGGTAGGGCTCTTTTCTCCTTCTGCCCTCGTGAATGCCCATCTCCTGACGAAGATCATTTGCAGTGGAATTCTGTACTGTGGAGCAGGGCCACAGACAAGAGCTGGAGGGGACGCTTCCTCAGACAGGGCTCCTCTTCCACACCTCACCACGCTGCGAGCTGCAGGCAGAGGAAAATGCTCTTCTCTTGCAGAGCACAGGATAAGGTTGTCACCGAGGCTGCTTTAAGCAGCAAAACCTTTTAAAGATTCAGGCAGTGCTGTAGGAACTTCATTCCCTGGACAGCAGCAGCAGGCTGACACGCGGTACCGTGACATGGGAAATACAATCTTATTATTCATACACCAAACTGGAGCACTGAACAACTCGGCTCAGCTCCTGGCTTAGACACAGATCGCTTCTATAAGCTCCATCACTTAGTGTGTTCACAACTTTACCTTCCTCTGTAAGAAGGGAATTATGTTATTTCTGGTTTCATCCTTGGGGTTGGGGGGATGAAAAGCATTTCTCACTTTGTGTAGGGACTGGAACAATGAGGCCTTGTTCTTAGGTGGGGTCTTAAAGCCTTGCTTTAACATAATTTAGGAGAAATAAAAAAGGTAGAGTGTTACAGAATGAAGTAGAAATGCTAAACGTGATTATTTAACTTTGCTTCCACAAGTGGGACTGATTTACGGGGAGAGCTGCTAACGTGACTCGCATGACTTCATGTGCAGCTCCTCCTGGGCCTCGGCTAACGCTGCCATCAGCGCTGCTATCCAAACACTTCATCAGTGAAATACATCAGTGATGTGGCATTCCTTCAAAAATTATGGATTCTGAAATTGCCCATTTCTCTGTGCTCAAGCCTGCCCGCCTACCCCTCAAAACCCCCTGGAAAACCCTCTTGACAAGGTTCCTCTATCACAGCCTGTGTCTGTGCACCACTCCTTTCTAAAACCTCTTTTCAAATCCTGGTTTTGTAACAGCACAACTTGTCATTTTGTTACCTCGATGTAAATCCATGGGTTTTCCTCTACCAAATAGGAAACAGCGCTGCAGATGCTGCTGCTGTTGGGTCACCGAGAAGACTTCAGGGCAATGTCACTGTCACGCGTCCAAATTATCCCTTGCTCTGTGAATAATTCCAGTGAAATCATTGGAATTATCTGAGGAATTAAATATGATTCAACACGGTAAGCGTGGCTGTGTCTAGCCACCAGTGGGATCAGAAGGCTGTATTCAGTACAAAATAATAAAAGCAGCCCACACATAATTTTACACGTGGAGCTGTGTGATTTTTAAACACGGCTGAGATAAACTGGAGATAAACAGCTAATTGCTATTCATTTCTTGCAGTCGGGTGTTTTGATCTGTTGCTTGGATTCACAGCACAGAGCAGGGTGGCACTTTCGGACTGGAGCACGGCCACGTGCCCGTGCCAGAGCAGGGTGCTGGGCAGGGTCAGACAGCAGCAGCCCTGAGCATCCCGTTTCTTCCTGACCTACAGAGCCACCAAGGTACTATGTGTATCTGCATACACAAAAGAGTTCATTTTTATAGAAATGTAAAACAAACAGAGAGCCGTGCCAAGATTATACATTTCATTTCCCAGCATACAAATGAGGATCTAATTTACTCTGGGCCGTTCATGCATTTTGCTTTTAACAAACATCCATATGTCAAATAGACCTTCTGCATACTTCCCTGCTGGAGTTTTTTTTTTTTTCCTTTCTCCTTTCAACTTGGTAGGGAACATTTGTGATCCTTATTCTACCAAATATATCTAAAGAATATATTTTGCTCAAGGCCTTCTATTTTTTTTTTAATTTAAGAGAAACAAATCAATTCCTGGTTCAGGCAGTCTTGCTATTAAGACGAGCATACATCTGTGCAAAAATAGCCCAGTCCCTAATTAATTACAGAATGTTATTAACATTTTAACTCTGGTTAATTTATTTAATTTCATAAACATGATCACACCGAGTTACTTTTTAAAGAACATTTTTCCATCCTTTTGTCTGCAGCCTTACAATTCGGGTAGTTTATCATAGGTACGGAGATATTTGCTCGCACCATGATGATTTTATATTCGGATGGTTCCAGATCCTTTCTGTAATGACCTCAGGAACTGAGGCTTGACGCTTCACCCCCGACTCCCGCGGCACTGATGGGCAGTGTTAATGGCAGTTTTCTCCGATTAAAGAAAATGGGCTGAGATGCATTCTTCAGAATTAATACATTTAATGAATTTATTATACCGAAACCATCCCAAGTCCTGTTTCTCATATAGCACAGCACATCAATTTGTCCTTATTTTAAGCCATCTTAGTAAATAGTCCACGAAAGCAGGCCCAGTTGGTGTTACAATGACTTGCTGTCAGAGCAGATTTACTTATTGATCCGGCAGATTGCCCATAAAGTGACTATTAACTTTAATCAGTTGTGGACAACTGTGTTATTTGACTGATTGCTGCACCTGATAAAATCTTTTGAACAGGTGTAAACTTTAGCAAGGCATCTATCTATTTGACTTGATATTTGTTCAAAAGGCAGTGATCAGTCTTGATCTGAACAGTGAGTTAAATTATGCTCCCTTACACACACAGTTTTCCTTGCAACTTGCAACAAGTGCTCTCGCTTCCAGCCAACCTTTTCCCTTTGTTAGGTTAGTATTTAGAGGGGACTGAGGCGCTACGTAAGGTTCACGTGTGATCTTTAACCTACCACCTCTTACTTTTCTAGGATCCTATTAGAAATATGATTTACATGGCTAAATGGCAATCACAGTAAAATGGCTGCTTTTCTATGTCCCGGTTATTCACATTACTCTCATCCAGCTCAGTCATGGAAAAGTATCTTTAACAGCCATGGGGTGACACAGGCATTGTAGCAGGGATTCAAAGGAAGCGAGTCTTTTTCATTCACTGCTCATACAATGGCCGTGCTTTCTGTGACCTGGTAGTTACACACGCACTGCTCACTGAACCATCCAAATTTACACTCATCTAAAGAAAAGCACATTTGGCCAAAAATCAGATACATTATTAATTGGTAGTCTCCTAATGTGCATATTCAAACACTAATCTGTGGTAGAAATGCAGCCTTATGTATTTCATAGCCATATAATGTGTGATTTATTTTATTTTTAAACATTAAAGGCACAAATCAGAAGCCCCAGCTTCAGAGAGACATGATATTGTAATTTTAGTTGGAAACATCTGAGTAATTGTGATGACTGAATGACTTCAAAGTGCCAAACTAAATCGTGCTCTGCCCCTGCCAGCCTCACCTCCTAACTCGAAGGATTTCCTGAAAGAAATACATCAGTGTTTGAGGGAACTTCACGAATTTAACATCATGCTAAATTCTCCAGTGTTCTAGGGATGTGACAAAATCAAAACTAACCAACAACCACTCAAAACGCCGACAAAGAGATGATAGTTAGATGCTAATGGGTAATAGCACAGAACACCTTTTCCTGGCTTTATCCACTGGCAAGATGGTGGGATAAGGCAGGGGACTGAATACCAAGAAGCAAAGGGGAAGGAAACCTCCCGCTCTTACAAATCAAACCAACCAAACCAATCCCAGCTGGTCATGGGCTACAAACAGCATTTTGGCAAGATTCTGCATACAGTCTGTAACTCAGGCTAGCATCATAGACCAGAGGCAACATTTGTTATTAAGAATCTTCCAGAAAGGGTTAAACCAGGGTTGCAGCCCCAGTATCTGGCTGCTTTGACCTTAGTTCCACTCAGACCAAGTTACTAAGCCCCTGACGAGAAAAAGATATTTGCGCAGAGCATGACCTTATGGAGCTGGGGTAGCATTTGGGTTTTTTCATAGCCTTCATTACTGTAATATCATACATTGGGTTTTCATTTGTTTGCCATGCAACTTATTCCCCCAAGATTAGTCCTTTTCTAGTCAAGCAGTTTAAAGCTAATCACAGTTGTTATTTTAATCTGTGCTTACCATTAAGAATTCTTGCAGAGCTATTTTGCTTGTTAGCAATTATGGTCTCCCAATGGAAGTTTGTGATTACAGCAAAAGCAACCTGTTTAATGCTTGGCACCTCTTTAGTATACAGGCATTAAACCCAGGAGCATAGAAGCATGCTAATGCTGGAGATGAAAGTAGAGCAAATCTATTTAGTAAACTCTGTTTTTAAAACACGAAGTCGGTGAGATGCCATCTGGTCCTCGCAAATTTTGTGGTGCTCCCCCTCTGTGTTTTTCCTTCCTTTTACAAGGTAATAAGGTGTTGTTGCTCCGTGGTTTGTTTTATGATTGTCATGTCTGAAAAGCAGCCATGCTTTATATGCAGTATATCCTAACGCTTTCACCAAGACAGACTGGTTTGGTCCCGGTTCCAGGAGCACTAATAATAAAATTCCCATGAACGTCCTTAAGAACAGGACCTGACCCTTGCATATTTCGATGTGCTGAAATTCTCCCTTCTGTTAAGGGAAGTACTAATTGCTGTCATTGACCTAAGTGTCAAGAATAAAAAATTATGATCTATTGTCAAGGTCAATTAGCAAAGACTGTAGGAGCAAATTTCTGCCTCTCACATTGTTTCTTCATGTGATTTTGCCATAAAGGATGCTACAGAGTAATACAGGTCAGCCGAATTAGAACGAGCATTAAATGAGTATGTGAGAAATGCCACTGCAGGAGCTCCCCTCGCCCATGACCCCTTTCTGTCCTATTTAAAGTTATTTCCAGGCACGATAGGGCAGAGAAATCTAAAGTAAAGCAGTGCTCTAGCTCAAGCTCATACACTGATACATGTTATTCATGTAACTCCACTGATAAATGTTGGCAACGGGAGTTGAATTTGCCTCACATCAAATAAGTTTATTTTGTTCTAACAAGCCAGAGAAATGGGGGGAGCCACTGACCACTCAAGCATGCTGCCATATTCATCGTTCTTCAGCTGAAAATAATTATTGGAAGTTCCTCAGCACCAGAAAAGCTTAAGAAAGCCCACGTGCCCATGTGCTAGTGGGGTAACTCTGCTCGTTGCGAAGGTCTTTAAGAACAGGAACTCCAAAGCTGGGCTAAAGGCCTGCTTTAGCAGAAAGCTATAAAACGTGAGCTAACCACAGCCAGATCTCCGGGGACTGCAATTACAGCAATAAATGTTCGACAGCAGATGCTTAAGCTATGTATAAACAGTAGTCCTCTAAAATGAAAAGAAATTTTTGCCCCCACATGTCTTTTAGGGTCCCATTGTACATGTGGAAATGTAAAGGAAATGTAAAATTGATATGCGCACCATGACATCGGCTTTAGTCTCCTCGGTCTTAGCCCGGCTGCTATAAATCTGTCCGGCTGTAAGCAACACTGAAGGAGCTAAGCGCTGAGGATTTGTGTCTGCCCTTTTTATTAGCTCGCCTAGAGTAAAGTCGGGGTTATCGGTCAGTGTCAGGTTCAGCGCCCAGTGACCCACCAGGTTAAAACTGTGGTAGTCACAAATCAAGAGCATAATGAAGTCTGAGAAGAGGTCCATGCTGATTTATTAGGACATCTGTCTGCCTGTAGACAGTCTAGTCCTGCCCTTGCGTCGTGTGAGCTATTAGCATAATCCTCACATGAAACATATTACAGATTTAAAAGAGAGAAATGAAGTGTTCAAAGACGGCTGGCAAACCAGAAGGGTTTACCTTCTAGGGCTCATTTTAAGTCTTAACCTTTTGTGCCAACACACCATAAAAATAACGTTAAACGTAAATTAACATTAAAAACAAAAATTAGTCTTGAGTTTTCCAAAAACACTGAATTTTCAGACCACATCTGAATGTCTGTTCATAATAAAATGAAGTCGCTCTCTGACACTTTTCAGACTTTTTCATCTCTTAATTTTTTTCCTTTTCATTTATATTTAACCACTGCATTGTCTTCCACACTTACTACCTTCATTCGGACAAACACAATTTCCCAGATACTGTGATCTTAAAGGTAAAGTTACGGGTTTTATATCAATTATTTTGACTATTTCTGTATTTTTTTTAAGCAGGAATTACACACAAACTTTCAGAGTTTTCCCTATAAAAAGATGAAGCCCATATCTCAAATGCCATACGCTTTAAATGCTGTAACACTACTTTCATATCCTCCAGGACAGGAAGTTTGTGAGATGCATGCTAACTAGTACTGTCATGTGCAAAGCTACTTCTTCTGTGCATGAGAGGCATTCAACTGAAAAATCAGACAGATCATTACGTCTCCCCTTGATCAGAACTAAGGAGAATCAGGTTTTAGTCTACAAAGACTAAATTAATCTATAAAGATTAATTTACAGTTGAATATGTATTAATAGAGATTGTCATCTCTTCTATGCCTTTAGAAAAAAAAAGTTAAATCAAATATTGCATTTAAAAATATATGACTTGAGAACATTGAATTAGTTTCATCACTGGTATTATTACATTTCCTCTGTATTAAAAGTTATTCTAGATATGAATCTAGCTATTAACTATAAAAATATGAGATACTGAGCAGTTAATACTGAGATACTGCATACTTAAGTAAATATAAGTACAAGGAAATACTGCGAAGTGCTGTCATACAGATCTCTTTATACCAGCTTGATAACAACTCTATATAAAATAAAATTCTGGAAGAATTAATTTAAAAGTGATCAAGAGATAATTAACTCATTAAGAGCATGAGACTTCTGAGGCTTCTTGAGATTAGGTAGTTTCTCAGCTATCTTTATCATTTTACATCAGAACAGCCCTGAAATACAGCTGGAGAACAGTACTGCAGAAATACCTAAAAAATCTTCAGTATTTGTGCCAATGTGTCACAGTTAGAGATGACACTTGATAAATTTTGTGAAGATGCAAACAATGCCCGAGTTTGTCCTACCCAGCGAAGACATCAACAGTAAAACAGCAGCAAAACTACTGAAGTAAATTATGTAATAAAGTGGTTGTTGTAAAGAGGAAACTGTGTCTGTAATGAGGGAAGCACCTTTTTGCAAGAGAGCGGACGACCTACCCCTGTGAGTAAATGACATTTACTAGATCGGACGAATGCCCAGAGATTTGCAAGGCCCTACAGCCATCGTACCAGAGGAACACAAATTTTGAGGAGATCTTCAGAAGAGCTGGTGCAATTATCACAGTTGCTGTGTGGCAGAGTAAAAATGACCACTAGTTTTACATTAGCATATGGAAATTGCTGCTTTGCTTAAATCAGAGTTAAATCTGGGCAACCTGCACTGAGCAATATGAACATAGGAGAAAGAGAAAATTCTGGACTATCAAAAATACCGCAAAATTTTAAAATCTTGCTTATTCAGTTTTGAAACTCTCAAATTCTGTTACGCTATCTAAAATGCTGTTATGCTGGGTTTTGTGCCAAAACGCTTACACTCAAGAATATCAAAGCATTTATTAAATTCAATCCAATTAAAAGAATTTGAAATAGAGTTAGCATCCACTGCTTCGAAAATAGGACGGGAAAACTGTGCATATATTTAACTGCCCTGAGTATCAAAGTTCAACTGGTGTGTGATGCCTTACTGAGTTATTTCATTTAGGTAAGACTCGGTAAAGAGACAGTCCGCAAAGCACTAAAAGTGCAGAAACTCAATACCCAACCATTTATTTGAAATCAAGAACTATGGAGCGGAGTATTTCTTCCAACAGAACAATATAAATAAAGATGTATATCTATTGTACTTGCCTCCATAAATTCCAGCGTTGTTCCTCCAGCTGAGTCACTAGATGCTCTATGTATTTGTTTGAGTCCATATATTCCTAAAAGAAAAAAGAGCAAAAGTTATTTCTTCAATGTTCAAAGCATTTGTAAATGTTTGAGTGAAAGACACAGTGATAGTTTGTGGAGTCCACCTTCATTTTGCACCCAAGGTTATCCCACATACATACAAGTCCCAGTGATGAAAAATCTAGATTAAAATCAAATTTCTATTCATTCCAAATGAGTAAGGTAGTAGCCCAACACACTCCTCAGTGATTATGTGAGGGGAAGATGAAAGGCAGTGAGGATCTGCAAGCAGCTCAAATGAATTAGAGTACATATAAATACGTATCCATATTCTAAGCCCAGAATTTTATACCTTGGATTTGGACTGAAAAATAACTTTTCATCAGTGTTTTGGTGCTGTCATTATTTTGGTGTACATTTTGTTTACTTGAGGTATATATCAAAGCGAGCTGAATATTTGACTCAAATATTTATTTTGTGCCCGGTGTGAAAAATATTATACTATGTACCCTATTTGAAAATGGAGCTATAATTCAACTCCTATATCATTTCCCAGTTCAACTTTTGCAGATGCTATAACTTGCAATATCAGCTATATGAAAGATACTGTATTTGTGTCTAGACCAAACTTCTGATAAATAATCATGATCAGATGAACAATTTGTACTTTTTAAATTGAAGCCTATTTTTTAAACTCAATGTAAAGAGATGATCATCAGAGAAATATTTCAGTAATAGAAATACACCATTTAATTTCCAGGAGGAAGGCAACTTGAGTGCTATATATATAAAAAATATTTCAGAATGAGCCCACAGAATAACGTGTGATACAGCATGATATATTCATATGACATTGGTAACAATACAGCGACATTACTATTATTCTGAAAACCTATCAGTAATAACGTAACTCTCTTGAAATAGCTCACAAAAATATATATGTTTCCAACCTCATACTTCAGAAAATAACAAGTACCGGAGTGCTATCCGGGAAAGAATCCATCTACAGTTCCTGGAGACAAAAGGTCCAGTTTTATAGCTCCGATTTTATAGCTTTGGACTTATCACAAAACCACTTTGTGGGGTTCCTGTTTGTATTAGGGGTTGTTTCACTCGCATTATTATTTATTCTGTGTACAAATATGTTTTTTCATTACAAAGCAGCTGGTTCTTCTTAGCCATTTATCTTTGTAATCAGGAATATGAGACAGCCACCGCAGGGACAGTACATCATCATGTCTTCTCAGGCTGGAGATAAATGTTAGCTGATTCTAATGATCATAATTTATATAGAAATGTACATTTTCATTTCTCAGGACTGAAACTGCTCTAAGTGATTGGGTAATAGTACGAGGCAGTCATACAATATTTCTTGAAATCTCATTAAACTTTTAATACTCTGTATAAAGTAGCGAAAGACGTAAGATACGTACAATCAATGGCAAATATTTTCCTGTGCATATACACAAGCACGCTCAATGGGTGTCCAACTTTGCTGAGCGGTACAGCTCTGCCCCGAGGCAGAAGATAGCCGGGCCAAGGTAGTGTGGGGCTTGTGCCATCCCTTACAGGAGCTGTGCCTGCACCTTTGGGTGCCAGCGGGTGCTACCAGTGGTGGAGGATCCTCCACACCATGTTTCTGCCCACAGGCTGGTCTGACTGAGAAGGATCCTCTTCAAAGGTACCCAGCAATGTTTCCTGGCATGAGCAGGAGTTTTCTGAAGAAAGCAAGAGCAGGACCTTGATCCTAGGGAGTTGTGCAATGCATCTGCTGTCATTTGCTACAAGGCTGCCTTGCTTGAAAACCTCCGCATATCGTGAAACTTTGCATTAAACTCCGTACTTGCCCTAAGCTTGAATTTTAATCTAACCGCTGTAGGTAGACATATTTTGTAACGTTGCTCTCAGAAAACACTCAAAATGTAAATACTGGGAAAAGCCATGAACTTCATAACACAGCTTTTATACCAGTGCTGTTAGACCAGACACTGGCTCGAGCACGGGCTGTGGCTCTCCCTGTTAATCAGCTGAGCTGCATTTCACACGGAGTACACCACGTAAAGTAGGCAGCAAGCTTCTTCTAAGCCAAAACAAGACAAGTCATTCTGTAACACACACACATCACAGTTTAGAAAAATTATGCCATACATATGTATAATGATGGTTAGTTGCAGAACCAAGTTCTTTAGAATAGGCTTTTTTTTTTTTCTTATTATTTTTTACTACATTGTACCTATTGTAAATTATTATTAATACCTTTATATTTTTAATGTAATATTAAACAATATTCCTGATTTATTCATCAGTGCACTTTGCCCCACAGGCAAGGATAGGATCAGCAGTTTTCTTCTGCATAATTCTATCATGATAATATAAAAAACTCATTCTGAAGCAATTTTCTGAAAAATATGGTGAAGAAAATGAAGACAATGGGGAAAAAGAAAGCCATGTGTTTATACTGTATGATTCCTGCCTTCATGTCAGGTTTTTCCTGTGGCAAATCAGGAATATTCTATTTCTCTTTGAAGACCTGCAGCTCAGAAGTATGTACGCTGTCAATCTGCAAAAGTGTAAAAAAATCAGTCGTGATTTGATATAAATACCACGATTGGAAGCACCTTCGTTCTTCTGCGCCTCTCTAGCACCTTAATGTGCCAGCCGTGTCCAAAGCGAGCCATCTGCTTAAGGCCAGGTCTCTGTTCCCAAAGCCAGGTTTCTGTGCTTTTCTGTTATCAGCCATCCCAATAAGCCAAATTCTGCAAATTCTAGACCAGAAGCCAGTATTATCATTTTGTCTACATGAAGCATGCAGTGCTTTGAGATTTAGAGCAACTTGGTGATTTAAAATAACTTGGCACGTTCAATTAAAACAAAAATCTGGAAAAAGAAGCCACAGTACCCACACTTTTTCACAAAGTCTGCAGTTTAGTAAAGTACCAACACTTTTCAGTTCCCAACAGATCACATCGAGAGAGGAATTACAAATGTTTTGAGGCTTCCTCGGAGCAATGTTGTGTGCATGCTTGCACCGTGTAGGGTTTGGGCAGCACGGTTGACTCAAATACGCAAAATTACACAAAGCGTCATTTTCTGGTACAAGCACCTGACTTTAGGAGTTTGCATTATTGAAAGGAGATCCTAGAGACCCACACGCAGTTAAGAAAAATACCTCTTCCATATGAAAACAGAAACAAGATCCCATAACGGAGCAGGGATAAGAACCACTGAGGGAGACAAAACCTGTACTTTCACTAGCTGCTGATAAAACAGCCCCACCAAATGGTGGAGGAGGCCTGGGGAGCACAGTGGCGCCAGGTTTGCACAAGAAGTGTGCACGTTCCTAACAAAGCCTGAGGGGTGGGAGGGCTGAGTGCTCAGCACCTGGGAACAGGCAGGTCTGTGTAAGGCCAAGACAATGTTTCCAAAGCCATCTGAAGCTGGAGAGTCCACACACAGGCCTGTTATGAATCTGATGGTATCACACGGTGACTCTGCAGGCCGCGGAACCAGTCAGCCTCTTCTCATGGGTAACTAGTGACAGGACCAGAGGGAATGGCCTCAAGTTGTGCCAGGGGAGGTTCAGGTTGGAAATGAGGAGACATTTCTGCTCAGAAAGAGCGGTCAGACATTGGGATGGGTTGCCCAGGGAGGTGGTGGAGTCACCGTGCCTGGGGGTGTTCAAGGAGAGGTTGGACCTGGTGCTTGGGGACATGGTTAGTGGGTGACATTGGTGGTAGGGGAGTGGTCGGATCAGATGATCTTGGAGGCCTTTTCCAGCCCTAATGATTCTGTGATTCACAGAATCACAGAATCACAGAATTTCCTAGGTTGGAAGAGACCTCAAGGTCATCGAGTCCAACCTCTGACCTAACGCTAACAGCCCTCCACTAAACCATATCCCTGCCATTCTGTGATCCCTGCCACACTGGAGCAGAGCAAGGCCCCACGCTGCGCCCACTCCCACCTCCGGCGGCTGCCCCAGCCTGCAGGACCAGCAGGAGGCCTGGCCTCAAGTCTTTGCTCTTATATCCCTCAAATCAAAAGGGGGGAAACCCGCCCCCTTTTTTCCCAGTGGCAAAACAAAGTTGGTAGCTTTCCAGCCAGGATTTCACCGCTCCATCTCTCCTCCTGTGATGGCATATAACTGCGCTGTTTTAAGGAAAAAACCTTCTGTAACGTGCTTAACTAGGGTAGGAAATCTTCCTAGCAGCTGCGTAGATTCAGGCTTCCAGGAGGAGCTGGGATGCAAATGTCACTTAACGGCTCATCTAATTTAGAAAAATTTAGAGAGAATCAGAGAATCACTTTACCGAAATTGTCACTGCACTGAGCTGAGGCACGAGCCTACCTACGTAGGCTTTTTGACAGGACTAAATATCAAGCTTTGTGATGCTTTAATTACTTTTTTTTTTTCCCTTCTTTATTAGCTGGACAAAAGGCAGGAAAGTCTGCTGGTCAGGAAGAAAGGGAAGAGAAAGGAAATGAAGCGCCTCCACAGAGGCCTGGGATGCGCCGCTCGGTATTTGGGTTGGTTCCGTGGGTATTTGTTCTGGCATCCGCGCGCTGTTGTGCTGGGCAGAGGATCAACAATTATGCAGCACCCGGAGCATTTTCCCATCCACTGCTACAGAGCAAACCCAGGGGCAACCTCAGGCTCCTAACACCGGGTTCCCTCGCTGGAAGGTTACAAATTCAGGCTAAGGAAATAACGCGTATTCTCTGCCTCTCATAAGGAACTTGCACAGCTTGGTATCAAAGAGAGTTTAATGAGCTTAGCAATATGTGAAAAGGATTAAGGATACAGTCGCTGATCCAGCAAATCACTTGATTACATACTTAATTCAATAGGGCCACTTGTGCTCAAAGTTCAGCGTGTGCCCACAAGCAGTGGGCAGCGGGTGGTGGGAAGCGCTGCTGTGGGGCTGGGGCACCCAAGTCTGGATCTGGCCCCTCGATGCTTACCCCTAAACCCACACGTGTGTGGGGACGAGGCAGCTGCCCCATTTGCCACCTCCTGCTCTGAAGCAGCTCCCAGTGTACACCCTGGGCACATGGCTGAGGTGCCCGAGTTGCAGAAAATGGGGAAATTTGGATAGTTTTGGCCAGCACTCATCCTCCTGCAGGGCTGGGAGGTAAATGTCACAGAGCCCCAAATGTCCCGTTCTCCTTCTGGCTCATCTAACACTGCTCCCGATGGGGTTGGGACACTGAGCTCGCAGCCCTCATTCCACAGCGCCCAGTTCCTCCTCGGATATTTGCATCTGAAACCAGACAGGAAAACACCAGTGTGGGTTCAGGCTTCACAAAGGAAGGCGTTTGTCATCCAGGAGGTTGAGAAAAACGGGGAGTGAACACGGCAGTAAAAGCACAGACAAGTTGCTGCGAGCGTCTGGAGCTGGCCGGCCCTGGGGACACGGAACTGCCTTGGGGAGCCCCGGTCGCCTGCCCCAACGGGGGAAGTCGTGTTTTCACAGGGAAAGGTTATTAGCAATCAAACAACAACAAAGCTGTCTGCAGCCCAAAGCAGACTGTTGCAATTAGGAAATGATGTTAGCAAAGCACAGAGTGGATGCGACTGACCTGCGAGGGGGAGACGGGAGCTGTTGCACCAATGCGGAGACACAAGTCAGCTTTGAAGGATCTTGGAAGGGTGCCCTGGGGTAAGGCTTTAGATCTAGGGAGGGTGCCTTCAGAGAATATTGTACATTTTGTAAAATATTTATTTTTGTTATCATCCTGCCGCATAAACCTTTGATGGAAAAGAGGCTTTTTTTCCAGCAGCCCGAGAGGATATATATACATATTCTTGTCTGGACCGTGTTTTTTGCATGTCTGAAAGCGTTATAATTGAGGATTTGAGTGAGCTGTCTGTTATACAACATTACTCAGCTATGCACTAAAAATAAATCACATATTAAAAAAGATAAAAACCTCTTTGCATTAGATATTTTTCTGTCACTTCCTTCAATACCACACCTGGCCAGACTGCTCGCTGTCAGTGCTCAACAGCAACAAAAGCTGAACTGTGCAGCTTAAGCAAATCAGATCTTTTTAAGCTGCCATTATTGCTAATTTATTATTTGCCTACCTGATTTCAACATGTTATTTTAATTGTCAGTTTTATTAATGATCAAACAAAATGTGTACGTTCAGAGTGTCTGCAATGGAGCAGAAGGCTGGCAAGAGCCCTTGTGCACATACTGTGGAATTACACCATTATGGTAAAAACAGTAATGATTATTTTAATAAATGTGTTGAGCAAATTTCTTAATTGTTTAAAATCACTCAAGCCTCAGTGAACAGTTCATATTACATCTCAGCTGCAGTGATTAAAACTGATTTACCGACTCATCTGAAGCCAGTTGTTTTCATGGGAATCAGCTGGGTTTTCCTCCTGCTGCTGCCTGGTTTCCGCTCAGCACCCTATTAAATGTCACCAACCACAGAGGACAGCAGAGCTTAATAAAGCTTGAAATAGCTCAAGCTTGTTAGCTAATGGACAGATCCTGCACCCCGTGCAGGCAGGGATGATACGTCCCCCAGGAGCAATGCCCAGACTCACAGAGCCCCACTGCATTTGGGTTTTTGCCAGTTTGTCCCCAAAGAAGCACAGGCTCTGGAACATCAATGTGGGTGCTCTGCTGATCAGTGAGACCCGAGAATGCTGTATTTTTTACATTTTCATACAAAACCTTCGGTTTTCCAACAAGACACTTTCTACATGCAATTCCCAGGCAGTTACATACACGAGAGATGTTGGGACCAGTATTCTGAGTGAGCTCTCCCCCAGCTTAGCAGACCACAGCTGGGAAGTGAACAATGGGTTTGGCAGGAGCCACCAGCACCACCTGGACTTCCAGATGCTGCCTGGTTTGGTTTGCTCACCCTCGGGGAGTTACAGTGACTTCTCATGTCACTTATACAACGTATGTGGGCTTGGACAGGGGCAATAGATCCTAACAGGTAGGTGGATAGCAATGGTACTGGGAGAGAAAAAGCTCAAATGTTGACCTAACTGAGGTTAGTTGCATTAAAGCAGATCTACATTAAGTCAATGTATGAAGGGAAAAGGGAAGAAGAACGAACGGAAGAGTCCCAGCAGCCCAGCTCCTGTGACGCTAAGGAGTGAAGCTGGAAAGACAAACAAATAGCTTCAGCTTTCCAAAGGGAAGCCTGATGAAAGACTCAGACAGAAAAATAGCACAGCAGTTTTCAGATGGACAGAATCAGCACAGCTCTGCTGAATTCAGCCCTTTTTGTTACAAGTGAGCACTACCCTGTCATAATTCATTGCAGTACAACGCTACATCTCCCCTGTAGGAGATGCACGTATCTCCCCTTCCTTCTCAGCAATACCTGCTGCCTTCTGTAAGGACAGGACTGTTCTCAGGGTCCGGAGGAAACACCAAACTTCCCTCACCAAACCCAGATGGCTAAGCAGGGGCCACAGAAATCATTGCAGCACCACCTGGACATCGCAGTGCTTGCAACCCAAGCCATTAAGATCAAGATAAAAATAATGCAGAAGGTCCAGCAGGTGCCTGAGTTTCCCATGGCCTGGAAGATCTCTGGCAGTGGTAACACCACTGTGCTGCATCCCGTGTCAGTGTAATCCTCTGGCCCCTCATTTTCAAAGCATTTAATGGTTTTAGAAACAGCTGTGTTAAAGGGCAAATGCCAATTTATAAAGCAGTATGACAGCTTCCTTCTCTCAGGGCAATGAAACACAGGCCAAAATGAAGTAGGTGAGTGGTAGGAAAAATTCCTGAGATCAAACAGATAGATGAAAATAATATTTTACAGAAAATAGGCACTTGGACAGACAATTTCAAACCGGGATCCATTAACAAAAAAGTGCTTATTTGACAGAATGGAATATTTTGCAAAATGAGATATGATATAAAATAAGATAGCGGGAAGTGAAGTCAGAAACCAAGAAGATGGATGAAATACAAGAGGGAGGGCTAACTAAAAACAGAAAAAAGGAGAATGGGAATGAGAAAGTACAGAGAATGTGTCTAGAACCTGACAGATTTTTTTTCTACCAATATCTTTTACTCCAAAAAATTTATTATTCCTTTGTCCCCAAAGGCTCTATGAACATATGCAAATAATAGAGATGAGAAGTGTTGTCATTTCTACTCAATATTGAGCTAATTCTTCTGTTTGGCTGTATAAGAAACCAGACATTTTGTCCAACAGACAAATCCACACTATTTTTGATTGTTTTTCTTTCCTTGAAAGAAAACAAATCAGCCAAAGCAAATACAAAGCATTAACTGGAATTTACTGTAATTATCGTGAAATAGGAAAGGATAATATCATACCAGAAAAATGTGAATTTATTAGACACCCTCCAAGTCACAGAGCTTTTAACACCAGTTAACAGCTCCAGTGAGCAATACGTCAGAGGTACACACCACTACTGCAGGAACAAACCCCAAGGTTGTACAGCTTTGTGTCCTACAGCATCACCAGGGGTGCTTCCAAAAAAGAAGTGGACGCCCTTGATTTGTGTTTGGGGTAATCCCTCAACCTCCTTGGATACACATCTCTTCTGGAGTGTAGTTCCTTGTGACTGCGTTCAAGAGGACTGCACAGGGCCTGATCCTGGCCAGCAGGCAGAGAGCATGAGACGCAGCAGAGGTGGGTGATGAAGGTGCACAAGGCAGTCCTGTGGGCTGGGCTCACCCTCGCCAAGAGCTGAGAGCTCTTTGAGCTTTGAAAGCTTCAAAAAAAAAAAATCAACATGGCCATTGCAGCAGGCAAGGATTTTAGGGGGAGGTGGGACAAGGAGGCCTTTTTCAGGGAAGGAAGAGATGGGGGTGAGCAGGTTGCACCACTGTGTCCTGCCCACATCTCCTGGGCAGGCTCGGAGGCTGCTCTACCCGTTTCCTCGAGTACGGGAGCTCTTGTCCTCAGGCAGTGTGGAACCCCTCTGTACAGAGAAATGCAAAGCCAAGAGATGAAGAGGCTTAGTGGAGTGGTACACCTGACAGCTCCCTGTTGTTTGAGGTTATTAATGGCTGTGTGCAAGTAAAGAAGGTGTCGGAGTGACAGAAAAGCTTGTGTCTCAGAAATTCCACCTATGGAAAGGCCTCGATGTTATTTAGGGCAGTAGGAACTTAAAAACAGACATTCAGAGTAAAAAAAAAACCTGACTGCAAGAAGATGTGCAGATTTTATGGGCTCAGAATGTGTATATGTACGTGAAGTAATTAGCTGTAGTCTTGTTTATGTCAAATCCAATTTACATTAATAAACTTCTCACAGCAAAGACACTGATGCTGTAAGAAATTGCCCAGAAATGTTAGCAGTCATAACGATGCAGGGTAAACACTGGAGCATTTAATTAATCAATTTCTGACATTACCAGGTAATTATAATTTCTGAATCACTTCTTGATGTTTTTTAGGAATGCAAACCAAGCAGAACACACAGCAGAAGTGCTGGTTGCAGGCATCTGACATACGTGGACACGTGGGGCTCACGTGGGACTCACGGTGACTGAAGACAAGGAGTTATAGCAAGGAGAGAAAAACATTCCTGGGCTCTATTGCAGAGGTGGGGAAATCTCATTCTAATGTTATTACAGACACTCGGCAGTCACAAATAAAGACCTTCTTCATTCTCTGCATGTGTCAGATGTGTTAACTCATCTGGAATAACCGCTATCATCTATCCTAGCAAATACATCGGGACCTGAAGCTTCCTACCAGTTCCTCTCACTGCTTCATTATCGCTGTCTTCGCATATATTCTGGCAACTTCTGACAAGGATCAAGGCACATACTCAAAAATCAAGTGTATCCTCACCTTTGTATCTCTTCTTAAAAACAACTATATATGAAACAAAGCTATGCTGAGTTCAATCAGTCACTTATTAAGAGTCCATAGTAAAATTTATTTCAATACTTAACAAAACAATCCAACGCGGTGTCACAGGGGTGTCGATCTGGTCGTCCCAAAATGCTTCCAAGCAGCACTGGGCAAAACAGAGTGAGGACACCCAGCTCCACCCCCTGCTCTGAGCACCAGGGTGACCTGCTGTTTAGCAAAAGCCCAATTATCAACCTGTTAGGGGTTGTATGGTAGGAAAAATGAGGAAAAAGAAATGGAGATGAGCAGAGAGAGGGCAATATTCTGAGACCCGCCTCCCAGACATTGCGGCCATGCCTTTTCCTGCTGCCCCTATTTTGCCATGCTCTTTTGCCATGCTCCACATTTTGGAAATTAATATTTGTGTCAATGGCTCTGCTTGCAATGCCTTGCGCATAATTATAATAAAGAAAAATTAATCTGGGAGTTAGAAAGGTAGCAAAGCCCCTTTCCTCAGAAGCTGCTTCTGGCACTCTGCCTCCTCCTGGCCAGCTGTATTCAGCAGCACGCCCCTGGCTGACACCCATCCATCCATAACCAGTACGGTGCAGACACGGACATGCAGATAAATGACAGAACATGCACATAAATAAGCTCCTGAACAGCTCTTACTGCTTTGCTTTTTCACTCTGTGTATAGAGGAATGAATCAAAAGCTACCACACAAACAGACCTCTGCATGTCTGCACGCTTACGACAACCAGAGCCAGCAGCCTCACTGCAGGGAGCTGCGTGAGCTCAGGTACGTCCTGGGGCACATCCATTGCCCGCTGTCATTGCCAGGCTTGGCTCTGCGCCGTTCAGGTTGGGTATTGACTGAGCATTGGGCACCACTGAGCACAAGGCATGCATCAGAATTGAGACCCTCACTGTATTTTCTTGCAGGTAACAATTACATGAGGTGTGTGTGTGAGGAAGCTAACCTTCCCCGAGACCTCTGCAGCCCCGTGTCCCATGTCGAGCTCCGATCCCAGCCACCACACATCTCCAGCAGCCTCCCTTCATAACTGGGATTCATGACAAGATTAGAGCCTACGCAGACTAGATGAGATGCAAAATGATATAACTGAGGACTGTTCTGGCACACACATGGATTTTTACACGGGCACACTGCTCCTGCTCCTCAGCTGGCCTCAGTGATGGGGACATTTTGCAAGCAGCCATGCAGGACGTCTCCGTGTCCTTCACACAGCCAGGAGAAAGCTGTGCACCTAAGGCACGCGTTAAAGGTTGCTCTGATGGAAAGCTGCGAGCCAGACCCATGCTCACAAACAGAGCAGCGGCAATGCATGGAGGGGGCAGCTTGGGAGACTGCCTGGAGCCAGATGTGGAGCGGGGAGATGCTGTACTGGAGAGAACAGGGATGCACCCTGCTAGATGTAATGTGTAGGAGTACCAGAATATAACATAAAGGTTGTCATAAAGCAGAAATTAGTAGTTTTTCCTCCTCACTTGTGTTCCAGACAAAGCAAAGAACTCCCCCTTCAATTCTTGCATGTAACAGTTGTATTAATAATCATTATTATCTCGTGCTTCTATAAGTGGTCTAATGCATTGTTCATGTTTTGTCTTCTGAACACTTGTAACTTCAGTGTTGCCATATATACAGTAGATGCTAAACAAATATAATGACATTTCTCAATTTAAAGATAATCTATGTCCTTTTCACAAAAATTAAAGTGAACCTTTAATTTTGTTCCGCATTTTAGAATTCACAGGTACGATGCGGTATTGGTGAAATCAAAGCGGTAATTTAGCTCCCAGTAACACTAATAATTTTTCTGCCATTGAGTATTGCTGCACTGAATTGCAGATCTGCCTCAAATGTTATGCGCCTAGAGATACTAGTTACAGCTATTGCAAAACATTATATTTATTCAAATAAGACCAAAACAAATATAAACTGTAAAATGAAAGGCTTGAAAACACTCGTTTAGATAAATATTCATTGTCAGCTTCTCTGCAGGATATATAGTGAAAATCCAGATTACATGATGGCTTTCTGTTTTATACCCTATCTTGCTAGTTAGCATTCAAAAGTGTATCTTTAAAAACGTCCTTAATTTAATGTGTGAAATAGCAAGAGAAATACTTAGCTTTCCATATTTCTTAAACATGAATCTTTCAATCCACATCAAACTTAATGTGAATTAACAGTGAGGACAGAAGCATAGCCCTTTATATTTCTGCAAATCTAATTCTTGCCATTATCTGCGGCTTACTGGAAAAGTTCTTCACAACATTTAACTGAATTACATTTTAAAGATCTTTCTCATCATTGGCTGGAAAATCTATGGCAACAAGTGATGAGTCACGTTAGTGTACCTTCTGCTCTACTGCAGACTTTGTGATATTTAGATACCGCGTCTCTCTCTTGGGAGACAGACATACACAATTTCCTGCAGATGCCTTGGTTCCCAGTATCTAAGACACAAAGGACAAATTAAAGCAAAATACATATTAACCCTGGACCTAAAAGAATTAGTTTCACACAAAGGTGACATCACATTTCCTGTGGTTAAGGGTGATATGGATCAACTTCAGCTGGAATCATGCCGACCTTGAGATGGAATTAACTTAGGGCATGGCAGTTCAAAATGAAGACAGACAAGCAAGTCACAAGGTGATCAGCTTTTCCTCTCTACTATTAATGGGTGATTTTTGAAGTAATTGGACAAAAAGAGTTTCAAATACATTTCTTAAAAAAAAAAGTCAGATCTCACAGTTATTAAGCATCTCATGTTTTTAAGTACTTAAAATAGTGGCAATAGTTTATATAAAAAAGGAGAGTTGGAATGCTGTATCTCAACTGAGTATGTGCTCCATGCATGACTCACAGACTATATTCTGCATGATTGTCGCAAGGGCTGATGATGGAATTAACTTACGTAAGACTTCAGACGTTTGCATGCATGCTCTAAATCAGAAATATTAAATCACAGGAGGAAAAAAAAAAAAAAAAAAAAAAAAGAACTTTAAAAGAGAGATTCATTTCATACATATTATTATGGAAAAGGTTGATAAGTCTTTAAAAGTGCTGCCCTGTCTCATGGCTTATGCAGTTGCAGAGCCTCCAGCTGGAAATGGGACAGGGCTCTGGTGCCCAGCTCCCACTAAAAGTCTGCAGAAATGCTCTCACCTCTGCCTTACAGAGAAGCCTACCACATACCTATGGTTTTAAGGTGTTGCAGACATCAAGGCAGCCATAAAACTGAGCCATTTTACCCGCTCAGCCATACTCCTATAATCTTGCACAGCTTCATTGTGAAAAGCGCTGAGCATCTGCAAGTCTCATTGATATCACAGAATTAAACTTATTCAGGGGAGGAAAAGCAATTTTCAAACTTTAGATACAGTCCTTAATCATTCATTTAAAAAGAATTTCCATAGCCATCAACTTGACAGTGTTTAAATGAAAAGACTCTGAAAACCTCTTGTTTTCCAACAGGAAATGTTTTCAGGGACTGGCATTTCACATGTATAGAGAAATTTACAGTAATCATATCCTGATGACAAGTCTAGGAGAGGATTTACATCTAACGGGAACGATCTAATTTATCTTTCATACAGTAATACCCAGTGGCTATTGTGAACATTTCATTATCAAGGAATTAAAGACAACACAAGAAAATTAATGTTTTAAGAGAAACTCATATGGTCCATTTAACTCTTCTTTTGACTGTCCACATAATGTAATAAGATAATTTGCTTCCTTTCATACGCCTGAGTAATAGAAATAACACTTTTCATAAATCATCCACAAAAGCTTTAAGAACAAATGCATGCTATTCAGTGTAAAGCTTTCAGATTACTTCCATATAAATGCATATCGTGCATATTTCAGAAATTCCCCTCTCAAAGAAAAAGCCCTTGCGCTGAGTAATGACCTACCTCTTCTTCTCCTTCCCAACTGTTTCTGCCTGGGTATCAGACATCCCCTCTGCATGACAGGGCTATCCCCCGCTCTGACGGGACTCAGAGGAGATTTTGTCACAAACTCAGGATGTGGAAGCGGTGACACGCTGTGAGAGCACAGCGTGCCTTCCCCGCAGGGAAATGCCTCATAGCGCTTTATGGGCTGAGGCTTGGAGGGAAGCGCTCAGAAGTTTTGCTGCCGAGCAGAGCCGTTTCTCTTGCCTCACTTCCACATACCCTTAAAAACCCTGCAACTCATAAAACAAAATTGCTCAGCCAGAAGCTTTTTGCAGGAGCAGGGAAGGAACAGGGCCTGAAAGAGACCGCATAGCTCAGACCTTAATCCTCCTTCTTGCCCTGGGGACGTGGCTACAACAGCCCCCCTGTAGAAAACGCCCTGGGCCCGGCATCCTGACGAGGTCTCTTGTCGAGGCCTCTCCTGAGGATGCTCACAGAGGCCTCCAGGTCACGCCAGGCCCCGCAGCCCTCACACAAGCGCACCTCAGAGCTCCGAGTGCCCTGGGGCCATGCTGCGGCCTGCGCCGCTTCTCTGGCCGAAGGGAGAAGCACAAATGGCACAGGAATCAAACCAGCACAGGGTTAGACGAGGCATTTCAACATCTGAAGATGCAAATAGGCACCTAATGAGATTTTCAGGAGAATGTGCACATTCTGCCCCCTCAGAGATTTCTAAAATCCCTCTGGACCTGTGGTACATTTTCGGATCTGTCTCCCAGATCCTTCCCACGAATCCGACAGCTTTGCTTTGCTTTGAGTGGGGAGGGCAGGGAAGCACAGCGTATAAATTCCTTTCCTTTGATACTCGCATTCATACTGCATAAGGTGAAATACAGCCTCCTCTGTACATATTTGAAAAACACAATCACTTTTGTGGATGGCTGAATTTCCCCTTCTACTAGTTTGCACTCACGCACCGCATGCCTGGGGCTAGAAGGGCAGCTGAATGTGAGAGTGTCTGTCTAGCCACAAAGTAAATATGGGGCAAGGGGAGGATTAGAGTGAGGCAAATGAGTCTGTCATTTCAGACAGACTTTGCAGGCTCTCCTGCAATGCCATAAGAGCGACGCATTTCACAGAGATGATTGGATTTATCTCCAAGCCAGGGGAAACTGAGTCACTGAACCAGTCACATTCACTGAGTCCTGGCAATGAAATCTAGATGTGGCTGAAATCTAGACGTCCTCAGTCCTCTCATCCATCTCCATAGCCTGTTACCAGAAACACAGCAAGCATGTACGTGCTTTATATGTGTGGACACATACATATACAAAAATAAGCTTCTTTGAAACATCTACGTAGTTAGGATGCAATGACTTCATCTTATGGTCTTGAAAATTGGAGAGGTCCTTTGCAAAAGAGAGTTATGCAGTCGGCTCTAGGGATGGCTCAGGAACAATTGATTTTTCTGCTTTGACACATTGCACTGCCGATGCTAAAATGCATCAGCTAATAGATCTCAAGCCATATTGCATTGTTTTATCTTCTAAATTTTGATGAAAAAGACCTTTGGATTATTTGTCTCCTAAAACGCTCCTGATTAGTGCTTGTTCTTTCAAATCTGATATTAAGTTATTAATCAAGGCAGAGTTTTCTGCTTTCCACAGACTGGTAATTATCCATTTAGCTATGTGCTACACTGTGAAACCTTAGTTTTAGAACAGGCAGCATTCAACTTCTAACAGATACAGTGCATCAAAACCACAGCTTGGAAGCTGGGATAGTGTAGAGGTGTACAGTTCTGCCGGGAGGTCTGAGGATTTGCTCCTCATCTAATTTTAATTTACAGCGTTGTTATGCTATAACTTTTATCTGAAAAATAAACCTGTGGTTAAGCCCACCAAAGATATGAGACACATACTAATACCCACCACAAGAAATTCATGAGCATGATTGCAAAGCAGTTACTAACTTACAGTCTATGGGAACACTGATTAGTTGCATAACCACCTCCAATTATTTGCATCCTCTAAAAGCTTTGGGAAAATTTGTAAAACAGGCTGCTTTCCCATGGAGAGCACTGCAATTCCAGCAACACGGTAGCACAATATTAGGCTAGATTTCACTATTTCTACTACCAATTAATATTATTATTTTCATCAGCATTAATATTCATTAATATGCATTATATTCATTAATATAATTTGCAGAACCAGTCAGACATGGAGCCCAGCTCTACTGGCTTACAAAGGTGCTGCTCCTGCCTTGGCCACCTCAAGGTTTTAAGGTTAATCATTTAAACTAAGGATTAAATAACATCATTTGGATTATAAACTATAACTTAGACCTGACAATGTTTTACATTTGTGTACTTTCCGGGCTCAGTCATGGCTGCAAACGGCATTTCCAAGGCACGGCTGGTGACATTTCCCACTTCCTCGTCTATTTTTCTCCTGTTGCTCCTGTTATGACTAAAAGCAGCAGGATTATATTTTTCTCAGTGGGAAATGTGTCACCTGCTGGTGAAAGGAAAGCAATTATTGTGTCCTAGCTAAATCTTGGGCCTATTTGTGTAGGCTTTAGAGCTTAAAAATATAAACATGCCTCCCTGTGCCAGTGGCAGCGGGGAGGCACTTTGGGACCCAGCTGGGATCCCCTGCATGTCACCTTCGGCGCCTGTTAAGCACGGGGAGAGATGCCAAACCCGAGTGCCTTTCCCGTAACTGTGTCTAATCAATGGAAGGTAAATGTGAATGATGGGCTCGGAGTTCCTGCACAGGACACCTCAAGTGCTAAAAATTAGGCTCTCCCTCTCCCCCCTTATTCCAGGAGCCAGATTATACTTCTCAGCTTCACAAACAACATTTCTGTCTGCCTTGCATCTGTGTGGTTGTTTTCACTCCTTCTGTGTGTTTTTATGTGACTGTAATCCTGTCTGACAAAGGCACAGGTATTTTATTTGCACACTCTAAGATGCTCTTTTTTGTGCAATCCCTGCTATCAAACTAAAGAAGTCTTATAATCAAAAGGGGAAGTAAAGCAACTGGAATTTTACATTTGCAGTTGGCAAAAAGCAACAGAAAACAAACTCACAAGATGTGTGTGTGTGTATATAAACATAAGAAAGGATATACAGTTGTATGCTAAGAGATGGTAGATTTTAATAACAAAATTTGTTTCTGGTGAGTCTATTGTTATTTATATATTTTTTATTTCTCATGTATATTCATTAAAGAAAATGCATATAGATACTGCAAAGGGAAAGAGCATGACTAAATTTAAGAAAAAGTAATATTGGACCAAGTATGAAAGGAAGTTTCTAATGCTGCTGATCACTTCCCTGGGATCTAGGGAAGTAGATCTAGGATGCTTCTAGGGGAATGATCAGCAGGGTCAGTATCAGGCATCATTTTAGGTAATAAAAGGGTTGCCAATTTTTACTACCATATGATCCCAACCAATTACAATAATTGTCAGGAAGATCTATTTTCCCTAACATAAATTAAACACTTTTTTTTTTTTTTTTTTGACAAATACACATGTGGGAGATTTTACCCCTGGACAAACTAGTAGAAACACCAGATTTTTGTTGTTTGATTTAAAAGATACCCCAATTCTATTTGCAGTGGTTTGATCAATTGACAACCTTTTCTCTGTGCTTGTTTTACTACAAATATGCAGGGTGCTCCATCTTTGAAAACTGACTCAGAACAAGAAAATTATGATTTTACATACAAGTTATACGTTCTCAAAAGCCCTCTAAAGAACCCAATTCTTGTTGGCAAAGAATTCACGTGAAGAAGGAACGCTGTATTATAGAGTATATAAAATATTGCCCCAGCTTTCCCCTCTCTGTACCACCAAACATTTTTCTAAGAGAATTCTTCTATTACGAAATTAAATATTGTGCTTTAATGTAATTTGTTACCAGGAAAGGCAGTGGAAAATTGCCATGCTGAAGAGCAACCTTCTGTTCATTTCGCTTCAATGATCCTTATCCGTTTTGTTACAGAATTTCTGACCAGAAGTCCAGAAACAGACCAGCAAAAATCAGAGGGCTACACATCACAGAGCACGTTTTCCTTCACATGATCTGCTAGAAACAAGGGCTTTTAGCATTTGGCCAAATTCAACCACTCTGGCATATTCATAGGTAACTGTTCAAAATTATAGTCCATGAAATAAAACAGTATTTAACAGCTTGACCTATAAAATCTTTCCTAAATTGTGACTATGAAAATAAATAGAGCATATGGTCTTTGCTGAGACATACCAAAAGATTCAGTGATAACATAAACACAACAAGACCGGGTACTTCCTTTCCAGATCATTTTGTATATAAGAGTTGCCAAAAGCTATAGCATATGGACATATTTTATTTTATTTCATTTCATTTCTCTTCCATTTCTCTTAAAATACTCTGGCTACACTAACTTTTAATTCCAGATTCATTGTTAGTTCACCTTTGATCAGGGAACTGCCATCTCACTATGCAGTGTGAAAGGTTCACGAGTTTCACAATTGCTGCTTTAATACTGCTTTGTATCCTTTGCTTTCTAACTTCATATGGTCTTCTCATGTCGAGTCACAACCAATATCAGAGTAATGTCTACAACAGATTTGCACTGGAGACTACAGAGGAGAAATACTGTATTTTTCTTCTTTTCTCAGCTGCGGATGAAAGTGGTACACGGCCACTAATCCCTTCTATATGGCCAGATGGCCATTTGTTGTATGTACTCATTTACAAATGAAATTCAGAAATTCATCTGGCTTTATCTGCATTCATTATGTATTATTGGTCTCTCTTCATTTAACATCAAAAGTGCAAGTAAGAGGAATGCCATTCTTTATGGTAATTGTTCCGTTGGTTCCGCATGAGTAACACTTAGCATTTATAGCGTTCTTTACATCTCTCAATTATAAATTTATAATTCTTAGTTCATCAAAAAGTCTCAGATTTCTTACAAGAACTTACCTTCTGGAAATAATGACTAACCAAAAGGTAAAATAATAATAATAATAATATATTTATTAAAAAAAAAAAAATTATCATAGTGCAATTTGTTAAATATTTAGTGGTTTAAGGTACCAAAGCAACTGAGTGCATGAGCATTGAAAAGAGGTTGCATTTCAGTCTTATGTCAAAATTCTTCTCACCTGTTTACATGGAAGCAAGCAGGCTAGAAAGGGATGAGAAACAAGAGTGAGTAGGGAAGCATTATGCCACTGAAAATGAACTGATTGAAGGATTTTATACCACAGCTACTGCTATCTGACTGCCCAGTACAGGTCAAAAAATCAGAACTTACCCCACTAACTTCATCCACTTTTGAGGTCTGTACCAGGCAGCTGAACACTAGTCATGGATAAATTGCATCCCCGTGCCTGTGGCTCTCCGTACTGCTTGCTGAGAATTTGTCAGTGCTTTTTGGCAGGACTTTGTTAGCAGATTCAGGGTGGTAATCTTACAAATCAATATCCCTCCATCCCTTCACTGCCCAAGCTTACAAAGCTGCTTCTTGCACAAGATTTCCTTGTACATGACTGTCAAACTACCCAGCATAACGGCCAGAAGTAATGAGAGCAGTGACTCAAATGAATACACTCACGAAAGCAGAGAAGTCAACAGAATGTCCTTGTAATAAGAGGCATAGCAACGTAAGTTTTGATCAGGAAGAAGCAAAGCAGAGCAGTGAGGTAACGTAACTGGGTGGCCATGCAGTCCAACGCAGTGTCACCAGCTGGGTGCAGGCCTGCAGCTGAGCCTGGGTGCCTGTTGTGCCTGGCACTGGGTGTCCGGAACTTTCTCTTTGCATTATTTCAATTAAACAGAGAAGAGAAGGGAAGGGACTGACATGACATTTATATATATTCAGTACATTCTATAGGAAACATGGAGTTTATCCAAGATGCTTGCACGCTACAAAACAACTTTCTATCTAAAACAGCCCATTCTCCTCTAGACAGAGCAAAATAAATACATATTGTGTGTCTGTCCGTACAATTGGAAGGCAGTTTACATACAGATTTGTATGAGAACAGATTTTGCTGAAGAAAAAAGAGGACTATCCCACAAGTGGCCACTATCTCACAGAGCACTTCATGGAAATGAGTTCATAAAATAATAAAATAATTGTAGTCCTTTTTGTGGGATCTAAACACGTCTTCTTGCCAAGAACAGATGCATCCAGAACAGATGCAGAAAGGGGTCAAGGCCTTTTTTGGTTGCTGGCGCACCACAGTCGCTAGGGCTGCCTTTAGGTGTATGTTGGTAGCTCTGTGCTGTTTTTACAAATGCAAGGACCAGCTGTGCTCTTTGCCAGCTCGCATTAAATATGAGGTGACTCTGCAGCTGTTCGGTACCTCTGCACTGCATAAAAAAATGATTATTAAAGTTGGTCTTCCATGGGACAGCTTACTTGAGTGTCACTTAAAGTTCAAGCATTTGCTGGGCTGAAAATTCAAGCGCAAAAAAAGAAATTGTTTTTTGATATTAGTTGTGCTACCAATTCTTTAACAATCATAAAAACAATTGCAGGCTTCAAAATGTGCTATTTAAGTGAGACGATTAAAACCAATGGTCCAGTGTCAACGATAGCTGCTAGGGGTTGAACAAAATAAATGCACCTTTTAAAATAAGTGGATGCTTAACCTCCGCTCATCACAAGATGTTGAATATCGTTTAGAGGATTTTTGCTAGCTTATAAATGACAATGTCACCACAGTGTAATTTTTGTCATTTACTGTCCAGAAGTCAAGGAGTCTCCACCGAGGAAAGGCAAAATGCGGCCTCATACCTGTAAGAGGAGTTAGCTCTATGCCAGCATCTTTCCTAGCCCAGGCTGCGGCTGCCTGATTTTATACAGCCTTCCAACCAATGCATCTGGTTAGAGTTTGAATTAAATGCAGATGCCACAGCATCATCGCAGCACTTTAGCCCATGGTTTTGGGGCCATTTTTACTCTATGCAGGCAGATTCTTGCCCCGTGTTGGCAGAAACCCACGTGTGTGCAGTCGTTTGTAAGATCCAGGCTCAGCACAGTTTTCTAAAGGAGTACTTGATTTCCTAAAACTCTGACGTTTCAGATACATTTCTGATCCTATTTGTTTTAACCACGTCTTATTGCCACCATAGTTCGAGATATAAGTCATCTTGTGAATTTCTAAAGCACATTAGCCAAAAGCTGAGTACTGTGAATGTCTCATTTCATCCTGGTGGTTGTGTTATGTTAACTATTAACATGCAATAAACCCCCATGTTTAAAACAAATTATAATGGTTTAATAGACAAGAAATAATTCAAGTGTCTAATTTCTGCTTTGCTTAATGTAAAATTTGGTCGTTGACTCCACTTACAGTAAAATGATTGAAACAGCAAGAATAGTAGCAATAGTCATGCAATCCATCTGGACCATAAACACTTCAGAAATCTACTTCACCAAAAACATTTTGATTAATGAAAAGTGCTTTCCTCTTTTTATTAACTATGCAATTCATCCTTATTAATGTTAAAGTGAATGTATTAGATCCTTAACAACACAAGAAAGGATACAAATGAATTAACAGGCCATTTTAGCCATCTTGACATGATTAGCTTGTAACATCAATTGTGCAATGTATCAATTGCATTATGACTTTCTGGAGAGTCTTGCACATTACAAAACTGATGGATATTTAAGCTCCTGTGCATTTTTTTTGTTTGTTTTCATTTTAAAACCAGTCTCAGGGGCTTCTACTTAATAAAAAGCAAATGCATCGCTCTGTTATCCTCACGTAAGCCTGGGCTTGGGCCAGGGCTCGTACAGGGATCCTGGACTTCACAGGCAAAGAGAAAGTGCCTACGACATTTGGCATCCTGGAGATGTTGTGCATGCCTTCATGGGGATGGGCGGCTGGTTGGTTTGATTGCAAACATTTGCACAAATTTCACTGAGAGCGCTGGGAGCTTCGTAGGAGGTAAGAAAGCACAGGCATTCAGAGAGAAACACTGGAGGCAGGTCGTTCAGATCTCAGGAGGAACCTCAAGAGAATCTCCTCAGACAGGGGAAGGATCCCAGCCCTGCATGTCTGCCCCAGGATGGGGACAAAAAGCTCAGTTTGGGTGGCAAGTGATGCAGTAGTGAAGGAGAAGACAAGAACGTCCTCTCCCAAGACCCCTGCAATCCCATGGACTCTCTGAGGCCAGCAGTGCCATCGTTTCATAGTGATTACCACATGAAATTAGTTCAAAACAAAAAATTAAAAAAAAATATTACTACCCTGAAAGATTCAAATGCTATATGCCATCCTCACAGGAATTTCCAAATTGCCCTTCATAATGCGGGCATCATCCCATCGAACGAAAGGTTTCTTGGTTAATTAGAAGGAATGACAGCAAGCAGCCCGTGAGCAAGCGTGTCCCAGTCCAGGGGCCCCAGACACTGGGTCTGCCTGTGGTGCTCTCACCGAGGGAGGGCAGTGGGGATTTCAGCAAGCCCCCCCTTTCTGCCAGTGCTGTTGCTAGCAGTGGTGTGGGGTGGGTTTGGGCTGTAGGAAGGAGGTGGCAGCACTCCCAGGCCCTGGGTCTGGCAGCCCTTCCACTGCAGGCACAAGATTTCAAGAAACGCAAAAAGGCCTCAGGTTTCAGGGAAGAAATATGACCTTTCATAAAACAGGGGGGGAAATCCAGGGAACAGTGTTTGCCCGAGGATTACCTCAATAACCTGCTGTCAGTTCCAGAAGCAAAGTCCATTATTACACTTCTACTGCTGCCTTGAACAAGTTTCTGCAGTGTAAATGAAATGATTCTTATTATCTGCCCGCGATAGTGATAAGTTTGCACTTTACAGAAACAGCTCACTGCTCTCAACTGCCTCATCATTGATTTTCTCCAGGCCATGCCTCTGCTGTCATGCCACAGACAGAAAGCCCCCTTCTGTGAGGTTCGTCAAGATGCAATGAATTTTACCACCGCCAAAACTCACTTTATGCCAGGGAAAATTTGTGGAGACGGAGCTAATGGAAAATCCCCTTACCTTGTCCTCGCGGGCCCTGCCGTTTGCTTCCTGCGTATCCAGGGCTCGGTTTTTCATCAGGAAGGTGAAAGCCCATGGCAGAGGACAGAGAGCAGGAGAGGATGAAACAGTGTCGGCCCTACCAGCGGCAGGGGAAGGGCCGTATCATATCTGCACACCTGCTCGATGAGACACGCTGAGCAGGGATCCCTCTGGGTCTTGGGAGATAGGTGCACGGGTCTCAGGAGAAAATTAAGAGTGAGAGAACCTCAAGAGCTGACAGGATAAATGGGATTACATTTTTTAAAGCCGCTAAAACTCAAGACCCTGAACCTATCTATATACATATATAGATATATGTATGTATGAAGTAACCATTTCTCTCCATCCAGCTTAGGCTCAGAATTTTCCCCCGCTGATACGCCAAAATTAGAAACACATTTTCAGAGACCAAGTCACAGAGACCAAGTCACAGATAGGTGCGTGGCTTTCAGAAAGGCAGCTCTGTCCCTAAAGCCTTCTAATTTTTCTCTTAGCAGCCCCTTGTTTGGCCAATTAGATATTAACAATCCAGTCAGAAGGAAAAGGGAATAATTCACATTGGGCAGCTACAGACATTGTCTCCCTCACGCACAGCACCAGCAGCAGTCTGTCCGTCCGCCTGGCGCCACGGGCACACAGCCACCAGCTCCTCTGGCTGCCAAGCTCCGGCCAAACGCTGCTTCCCTCCGAGTCGAAGCACGCTGATAATAAGAGCATGACAAATTGATCTGCTTCTCTGGCGAGTCCTTTGACGCTGCTCTAATGGCTGCTTGAATTTGTGGGGAACACGAGATCAAACAAGGCTGAAGTTTAAGGATGGGATTCAATCGCTTACTGCATCTGCGATACCTGAGCGGTGTCTGGTGGGGAAACGTGGGCCGTTGTTTTCTCCAGCTACTTCCACAAAATATTTAAAATAGATTACAAAGATGATAAAATCACATAATGAGCTATAGTTAATCAACATATGAAAGGTGCGAATTGTGCAGTGATCCAGTAATTGCCAGTTATTTCAGATTCACTCTTGTGAGTTACTTGTCTGTGACTTATCTACGTGTGGTAAGTCACTGTCACAAGGCAATAGCGATGCTTCAGAAGAGGCTGAGCCTACCTGGGCTTAAATATTACCTGCTGCTCCTTCCATGCCTAAGAAAATATAGAGAATACTTAAAAAATATTGTCATATAAAACATTTTGTTTCATAGGGCTCCACAGACAACTTGCATTGGCATTAAAAGGAAGTGTCTCCACAACCTGGAGTCCATCCCAAATCAATACAGAGGTTTAAGCAAATGCTTTCTTGACTAGGGGCTTTTGTGAGTAAGTGGTTTTTCCTTTTTATTTATATTTTTTAAATTTGTATTATGTCAAAATACCTACACATATAAATTGAAGCCCCCATGTTTTCTCACCCCCCCCCCTCTGCCAACCTACCCATTCGTCATCCTTGGGTACCGAGCTGTGTACTCCTTGGCGCTGGGGCATTGCCTCTTGGAAAGCAAACAGCCAACATTTTGGAAGTTTCAACAACAGCAAAACTGAGCTGAGGTGATTTCTGTGAAATTCTGAAAGATCACGCACAGCGAGTGGCAGCAGCCTGTACTGAACTTTGGGAGACCTCCATGCAAAAGGACATGGTTTGAGCCCTTGTTCTCAAGGCTGCTGGGAGCTAAAAGCCATAGAGAGAGGATGTGCTCAGCCTGCAAAGGCAGAGATAAGTCTTCCAGCTCCGAGAGTGAGTGCACAGGGTGAACTATGGATATTCTGACCCTTCCTCCTGGAATATAAATGAGTTTATGACTATAAGATATGGGGCCAGAGTTAGGGGAATGGGCTAGAAAGTTTAAATGAGATCCCAGTGCATAACAACGCTCTCCAGAGCCAATGTGGTAACTGAGGTATGGGAAAAATTACATAGATTTGGATCTCATTTGTGCCCATACAAATCTGTTTCTATGTACTGCTTCCTACAGACAGAATTTGCAATCAATATGTACCCTCCCCACACCTTAATCTTCAATCTAGGTAACTTTTGAAAAATACTGAAATAGTTAAAATTTATAAAACAATGTGTCCAGACCACCAAGACAAAGAAGCATGAAAATGTATTTGGAAAATGCTTTCTCTTTTGGCAGACCTGCTGGAAACCTTTTATCATAATTAGAACTACTAAGTAGCTTTATAATTCGTTTCCATATAAGGCAGTCATAATATTTGAGAAACAGCGAAATTCCTGTATGCTTTTTGAGCTACGGCATAAAGCGCTGGGAAACACAATACATGCATCATTTAAGCACACTACAGAAGAGAATGCAGCATCGACACAGTCAAACATAAAAAACACAGAGCAATTTTTTCTTCAGATAACTCTCGAAATGCTACATAAGACAAACATAAATGATTCCTTGGAATAAAACGACAATGTTTTGTCTATCTTCAGCTTTGCGAGCTCATTCTAAAGTATTTTAGTAATGGGCATGAATGATTATGAAGGTTGTCATAGATGGTTGCCCATTGCCCTGAAGAAAATGTTTATGACCTGAATAGATTAATTATATTCTCCTCTTAAATATCATTCCTTCAGGACTAGTTATTGTTGAGTGTAAATGTGCCACTTTATATGCAAATAAAATAGACTGAGAGTGGAATAAAAAGTTCGGCATATATCTACTGACAAATCATCTTATTATGTTTTATATTAGCAAGTGGAACATCTTGTGGTATGAAATGTTAATAGAGTTCAACAGGATGCAGTACTTGCTTCCTGGTTTCTAAAAAATCTTAGTCAAACTTTCACTTATTTTATGTTAGTCACGTTGGTTTAATTTTAACTGAACGGTAAGAAAAAGTTACACACTGAATGCAAGAAAAATATCTGAAGTTCATTAATACCCAATATTAGTAAACCTATTTAACAGAAGTGATGTAAATTAAAAATAGGAGCTAATATGAACTTGAACATTCTACAAGAGATGATTCAAACCAGCAACCAATTTAGCACTGCACTCTTTGGTCATGCAAAAAATTAGATATTCAAGAGAAGAAGGAATCTCAAGAACAGACTTTAATTTTCATCCTTAGTTGCAGTTGCTTGTTTGAGTATCGAACACCGTCAGGCTACACTGTAACTGAGCTTTGGTAGTTAATTTTCAGATATTTTAAACAAATTAGGAAGTTGCTTACACCTGCATTCATGATAAGGAACTCTTCTGTCACTACCTACCTATAATGCGTGGTTGGATTATTACTTGTTTTTATAGAAAAAAGATGCTCTGGAGTTTGGCATACCAGGACATTTATTCCTGAGGTGCCCAAAGCAACAGTCCACTGCCTGCCATCAGCCATAAATAAGGAAAGTGAAGATGTTCACCAGCTCCTGAAGACATGACCTTTGTTTTTTAAATAAAGGAAACATCCAGGAGACCTGAAGAGGAAAGGGTGCTGTCTCTAGAAAACTGAAAGGCATAAGGGCAAAAAAATGTCTTGGCTTGATTCTCACTTGGGAGTTTCAGCAGGGATGCAAGGTTATTTAAATTAAGAATTATTAATTGGTCATAACCAGGAAAAACATGGAATAGGAGTCATGAGGTTTAACTTCTCTCATCTCCTGAGAACTAAACTGAGAGTCTTCTATAAAACACATTAGCAATGTGAATGTGGTAATAGGGCAGCATACTAAAACCACCTCTGCTATCCCTAAGATCTGCTGTAAGAGGAATACAAGTTTGGAATGAAGTGATACAGTCACATACAGCATTAAAATGTAAGGTTATCCATTCCTATTGCAGTCTAAATCTGTTCTAGACCAAAACAAATCTTTGAATTTAAATAAAGCACTATTTCATTTGTTGAATGGTAATAGCTGGATGCAATTTTATGGATAAATATAGTATATATTCTCCCATATTTTTAGCTAAAATGTTAATTAAAGTGATTATACTTTTTTTTTAATATTATGATAGCCAAAAGTCAGCGTCAAACTACCTGACTGAGTTCAGAGAAGCCAGGTTAATTGTAGAGCTCTGGATCAGGCCATGGCAATTAAAAGAAAATCATAATCATAATGATGTAATCACAGATGTCTTGACATAGGATTATTGCCTTTGAAGTGTGAACGTAATTATTGAACCAGCTGCTGGGAATCCTCAGATACTACTGAAGCTGAAGGTACCTAGGGGCCTCTGAGATGCCCCCACCTCTGTGATGGATCAGCACCAACGATGGGATCATTGAGTTCATCAGCACAGCGATATATAAGCAGGATATACGATCTACCTGCTGCATTTACACTGCTAATGTGTTTGATAATGATACAGAATGATTGCACCGGCTGTTAATCTAGGATGCCATACGAAGTGCTATGAGCACAGTAAGACAAAAAAAACCAACAACAAACAAACAAAAACTAAAGTATTTCTCATGTATAAAAAATTAATTTCTCTTATTTTCTCATTCCCTCCCAAATCCATGTGCACTTTTGAAAAGAAAAACTATCCTTTTTCACATGTAGAAATCTGCTCATATGGAAGTTAAAAACAACCTTTGAATTCCAAAGAGCAGATAGATAGATAGATAATAAGGATGACAGCAAAAATCCACATATTACTTTTAAGATCCCATTAGTCAAAACTGTTCAAACAGATCGAAACAAAATTTGGAGAAAAAAGAAAAAAAAAAAGAAAGAAAAAAAAAAAAACTGCTGCATTTAGGTCTTGAATGCCAAGTTCCTACTCAGAAATCTTTTTTACAACTATAATAATCCTGTGAAATTGGGGTAAAACTGCTGCTGATGTTCTTTAAACTGTGTGGCACTATCAAGAAACTCTACATTATTAGGAGATATTTGAGCCCCTCGTCTCCAATTTCCAGATAATGTACTGACTTAATCACCACTCTCCACAATACAAAGCAGGCAATCTTTCTGTCTTTTGTTCATTTTTTACATCTTAGAACAGTTGCTTTTCAGTCTTCTATACCCCATCTACTCCCACATCTGTCTCACCCTACATAGCTGTTCTTTACAATTCCTGCCATGCTTATTTTTGTTGCTACATTGAAATCTTATGCATAATTATGGGAGGTTGCTATGGAGATTATGTGTGATTTGTCATGAGGAAAATCTATTGTGTTTGAGATAATTCTGCTCACTAATGACCGCCAAATCTTTCTTCTTCCCCTGCCAGGGATTAGGAGAAGCTACCTGCATGGGTGTCACCAGCTGCAAGCCAAGCAGACTTCATGAGCAGGACAGTGTGTGCTCTGCACAGAGCACAAAAACTTTCTCTTTTTAGACAGATGGATATGAACTTGTACGGGCTGGGGTTTTCACAAAAGGTAGGTGTCAGTGGTTATGAAGTTAATTTTTTCCTTTGGTGAAAATCCCTTAGTCAATGTGTACAACTTCACACGAAGAAGATAAGGCACAGATAAGGTCCCAAACTAGATGCAGTTTAGGAACTTTGTAAAGGATCTTGCTAGCAGTACCTCGAAACATTAAGTCCTCTGTTCCTAGTTCTGCATCTTGTTTAGAGCCGGGAAAGTTTACGGTGTGATTGATTACAGCACATCAGTCACGAGCAATTCAGGCCATCCAGTTTGGGCTGAACAATAGCTGAAGCCTCTCATGCTGCTTTCAAGCAAGGTCACGGGTTAGTTCTTCCTCACCCCATTTAACAACTTCCCTCCTTCCTCAGGCCGGGACTATCTAGGAGAGTGTACCTATTTGCATAGCAAGTGGACAGAGAGGCACAGGAACACACCAAACATTTCCACCATGGAAGAGTCGCCAGAAGAATTCACAGGGACTTGGTAGGAAAATGCCCCCATGTCAGGCAGGGGAGGTGCAGCACAAAGACACCAAACTCCTGGGGGTGAGGAAATGTTCTCACAGAAACACACATTTCATAAGGAAAGTGCAATTCAAGGAGCTTTTTTAAAAACCTTTTCACGTGACAACTCCGAAGTCTAAACTAAATCCTCCAGCAATCACAGGCATCATTCAGTGCGGGTCATCATCACGAGGTTAGTGCAGGTGTGATATGCTCTACCACCCAAAAATGCTGGGTGGAAGGGAAGGGGCAAACCGTACACACAACAAAAAAATAGCAAAAGCTTTAAAAACTTCAAAACATTCATCATCATCTACCATTCGTTCACTCCCTGTAAGTGACCCTTCTCATTTTCACTGCCCTCCTACAGATCACCTTGCAATTTTTGTTTTTATTCAATTAGTTATGGGCGTTTGCTGGCCTAAGCCATCCTCAAACGAGCAATAACAGAAACATTCAGACTGAGCTTGTAACAGAAGGACAAACACACCCTGAGGTGTATGTATTTTTATGCAGAGCGCTGTATTGCCGCATAATCTTGCATTAACCTACTGTTCAGTACTGCTGACTACGAGCACAGGAATACATCTGAAATGGAGAGACTCCTTAATTAAAATCCGACTTTTGATAAAAAATATAACTACTATGGCCAATTCTTTGATTCAGTGATTTAGACTTCAGAAGCAACAGGACTTTGAACAATTCTTTTGTGTCCTCCATGCCCTACACTGTGCACTTACCATGCAGCCTGGCTGATGCTGGCAGCACTTTGATTGCTGCCCTACCATGCTCAGGAGGGGCAATCTGCTTCAAAAGCTGCGCAAATTGATTGGCCTGACTTTGGTGACATTAAAAAAAAAAATAGAGTTTGCTCTGGTGGTTCACAATGTTGGCAGAACCCTTGAATGAATTTACAACCTCATTATGCACAAATGGGAATACATTATTCTATATACTGCTAATGTTACAATTGGGTTGAATAATAGAACTTTTTAGTATTTAAAAAGCTCCTCTACAGCACTTTCGAAGGTAGTTGATAAAATATGGCCAGGTAAAGCCAATTATTGACTTTAACAAAGCACAACTCTATGCATTTTTAAGCCCCTTTAATTTTTGACAGTTAGAACTAACATAAAGAAGTCAGTTTTTTTGTTTTGTCTTGTTTGTTTGTTTTAATCAGAATAAATGAGAGAAAGGGAGGGATGGTGGTCTGATAATCAATTGCGTGCCTTTCTTATACTCTGAGGCACACTGGTCTTGAACGCTGTGTACAAGAAAATTGTGCAATTCATTCTGTCCCTGATACACACCAAAGATGTTCTCCCAAAGAAAGGGTGAGTAGAGGTGATCTGGAAAGGGCTTTTAATCTGTGTGATAAATTGCCAAATGCCATTACATTTAATGAGTCCCATCAATGCAGTGCTGGAATAGCACAGATAAATAAATAAATAAGTAAAGTCCAATCAAAAAACTCATATAAACAATTACATGAATTAATAATAAGAATCCTATTAATGCCTACATAATTTAGAGAAGTTAATGAAGCCAATTTTTACTAATGTATTTGGTGCTCTGAAGTCTAATTTTCTACACAGATCTTAATACTCCTTTTCCCTATTCATCCCTCACCACCACCACCCATTTAAGAAATGAGCTTTTCTAGAAAAAAAGCATGAAATTTAATGGAAAATTGTATTTTCTGCAGGATTTTAGAACTGCATTGTCAATCTCTCTTTGCTTTAGAATACCCAGTGGCTTGAATAAACAAAGCTACAAGACACAGAGCCATCATTTACAACTGTAACAATTGAGAGTCCATACAACCCTTGGTAGAAGACTCTATTGTTCTCAGTTTTCAGATCCTATTACTGTCATCTTGTTAAAATTAAATAAATAAATAAGTGTTAAGGAAATGTTTCAAAGGGGAACCATTATGTACATACACATTGTCAGAAGAAGATTTTTACACCTCAGCACCTGCACATAGGAAAACAGACCTGTCTTGACCTGCAATGAAGAAATGAGGTTCTGAGTTAAACCCCCCTGATCTGAACGAGCAGATACTATTTGTGAATTTCCAAGAAATAATTCTTGGTCATTTGATGGTTAAAAAAAATGTAAGATTGAATTTTGGTCAGAAAATCAAAGCCATGAACAAGAAGCATCCACAAACCATCAGGTGTAATGAAACCTGTTTTGGCTAGTTCTACATTAGAGAAATTAGAAAAAAAAAAAAAAAAAAAAAAAAGTGTTGTTTGGCATAAACAACTGCTTGCAGAAAATGTTTTTGTGATTTTCAATACTGGCTGTGGCAAATCCACTTTTGCCCCAGCTCCAGAAATGACTTCTGTGCTCAGCGACTGGGAATTACCGGGAGTTTAGCACTGATCACAGCAGGGCCTGGGACTGAATCTCGATCTCTGCAGGGATCAAAGTCTAAAGCTGCCATTGGCCTCGGCAGGGCCACAAGGCTGTGCCCTGTCCTCGCTTCCCACTAATGGGGTTTATTGGCCCGGTCATAGGTCTCCCTGTAAAACCCAGGAGTGAAGCAGTTTCCCGATTGCACCAAAAGGCACAGCCTCACCCTGTGCTTTCCCCAGCTGTGTTGAGATCCAGGCGCCTGACTTTGTTCCACATCCAGCGAGGGCAGGCTCAAACAGAAACCTGCGGTTAGTTAGGTAACGTGCAGTTAGCTAGCGTGAGGATCTTGCTGACACCTTTGCTAGGAGAAGTGTTCACCTGCTGTCTGTAAACAGTTCTTCAAAGCTGGCTGCTTACAGCTGCCACCCAGCTTGGCACAAACTAGAGGGCTGGCTCCAGCTCCAGGAGCAAGTCAGCTTTTTGTTAAGGATCCTCACTGGGAGTCAGCCTGGGAGATGTTCCTGCACATCACCTTTAATCATCCTGGTGCTTAGTGTATTTATAACCTCAGTTCTTCACCTCATCTTTGAATAGGGGAATTCAGATTTTTTTTTGGCCATCCTCTTGGTACTGCTTACCAGGCCATACATTTGCAAGGGGTCACTTTTGGGTTGCCCAAAATTGTTTCAGGCACTGCTACCTGAGAAAATTCTTGTATACGACATATACGTGTTTTATTTACCATTTCTTAAGTAAACCATAGCCAAAAAAAAAAAAAAAAACATAGCACCATGTTATCTGTAAGGCACTGGGCTTCATGAGATGACTCTGCAGAAGTAAAATGACATTTTAAAGCTCCTGGTGATGTCTGTTTCAAGTTGCAGTGCAACAGAAAGCGATGTTACCAGCTGACATCAGTCATATAACTACTTTTTAACAAGGAAGGAGTTCACAGATACGTATTCTCTTAACAGCAGTGATACTGTTTTCTACTATTTTCCCCTTTTCCTAATTTATCCTTATCTTCCGTTTGGTAAGCATATCAGATCCCTTCTGTCTTGCTAAGCAGCAAATACTGATTTTTTATTTATCTGTTATGAGAATGTATTTAAAAAATAAAGATTTTATGAGAAGGTAAATTTACATCTATATTTTCACTTCAAGCTAAAACTAAACTAATAGAAATAAGCAATTGAACAACAAAGCTGAAATTTACCTAGGAAGCTGTACATCATGTTCAGTCCAATCACACACAAACAGTAAACATATTAGGTTTAAGTGATTTTCATCAAAGATTATAAATACTACAGTTTTTTTTTTTTTTTTTTTTTTTCCTGAGGAATATTTCAATGAAACGTATTTGTAATTTTCTGTCCTGTGAGGCCAATGGAGAGAAAGGTTGTAGCACAAAAGCTGCTGTATGAGAGCATGGAGCAGCAGGTGCCTTAAGAAGCTGGCTCTGCAGCTGGGTATCTTCCGAGGGTATTAACCATGCACAGCAATGCACATCAGCTGTGCCTCCACATCATCTGTGCCAGCCTCCCAGCACCTCCAACATGACAAATAGTTTAACTGCCAAAGGAAAATAAAAGAAATAAAAATGAAATAAATTATAAACTTGGGAAGGTCATAGGCCAGCTCTCTGTCATGGCAGGGCCAGAACAGGCGATGGAGAAGATTTGTTTCCCCAAATCCTGGGCCCTCGAATGGTGATTAGGGAAGGGTAAATAGGAAGGAAGTAATGAGGTTGAAAGCAATCTCTAAAATAAATGAGGCTGGGTGTTGGAAAGCAATAAGGGTATGCAAAACCCATCCTTATGTGCATAGTGGGCTCAGCATGAGAGTCTAGATAGTCTGAGATGTGCCTGTCTTCACTGCCAATGAAGCGAAGAAAAGTGCCAGTCCCACAGAATCAGTAGGCTGAAATTTCAAACAGTGGTGTGGGTTTCCACTGGAGAAGGGCTAGACCTCAAGGTGGATCTTGTAAGAACGAAAGTGAGTCATGGTGTTGTCCAGTCTGCACCGTGAGCTAGATTTACACCCTTAATGAAGCAGTGGCTCTCTTGCTTAGAGTCCTGGACTCCAAACAGTAACTGGGTGAGACATTGCTATTGTCATTAGGGTGTCATGCACGTATTTGTTCTGGAAGAACAAATTAAAAAAAAAAAAAGAAAGTTGCTTAGAGATGTTGGTCTCTATGCTTCTTCCAACTCACGGGAAAGTTGATGGCCTCAGAAACACTTGGCATGTCTTGGCAGGCTCCAGAAGCATAGCATTATATACTCTCTTCAGCCTCATCCCCCCTAGTCAGCCTCAGCCCCCTAAAAACTGAATATACCTTCCCAAAGGGTCACAACACTAGTTACCTTGTTCAACTGCAAGCCAGATACTAGAGTTACACTCATCCTCTCAAGTAAGAAACGTTATTTCAAAAGGATTCCGACTCATCCCAAATCTCCTTCATTTCAACAACATTTTTCTCACTCAGTTGCTTGCGAAAGTGTAAGCTCATTATGTGCTGTCCAACACTCATCAGAAGATTATCATGTATTAATTTTAAAACCTAATATTGCATTTCTTCCTTGTGATAAAGTTTCTCAGAACAGAGAGCTAGAAATTACTTTAGAGTGGCAATTTGTAAAGAAGATTAGTCTGGCAAAGTGGATCTGAAGAGTTTGTTTCTAATTATTTCCATAAATGAGCTTTACAGGAAATTCTAATAGCGAGTTCCAATAATCAAGCAATTTATGCCAAAGTAAGCTGTAGTATTCTTCACTTTCAGATACTGCATTTATTCCATTAAGATCTATAGACGGCTGAGAATAACACTCAAGTTCTAAAGTAACAATGAACATTTATTTCATTATGAATTTTACAAAGTACTCACATCTTGTGCTTGCATTTGAGTTCTGTGTAATTGTGCCTGATACCAAAAGGAATTTTATCACATTAGGTGGGCTGTGTCATGCATCTATGATCAACTCCAAGCATTATTTCACTGCCCAGTGCTTTGAGCACAGTAAGAGGAAGGTAAAGGCTTTGGCTATCATTTTGCATATGCATTAATGTCAACCTGGTAAAGAGCACTGCCTTTAACAACATCATGCACCTTTTAGGTTGCTTGCAATGGAATAAACACTCTGGGACGCATCATTTTTCCTCAGTATCTGCCTTCCAAACTGCAATCACAAGATCAAAGTGACAGCAAAGAAAACTGCACGTGTACCCTCAGCTACACAGGTACCCTGCTTTCGGAGTGTATGGGCATTCACTCCCTCCATTTGGACAGGAATTACGTAAAGATCTCACAAAGCAAACAAGAACATCAGTGAACCCATCACATACTTCATATATTGTCTCCAACATTGTTTTCTGAGACCATCTGTTTGTGTTTCCATCTGACACAGATATATACATCCTATATGGAAAGATCTCTGTGAGCAGCTACCCTGCCAGTCTTCAACAAGACCTTACCCCAAAGCAGATGAGCTGCAAGACTGACATTTCTGAAGCAGGGTTCATGTTGAAATGCTTGCAGTGTGGCACTAAGCACCTGGCAGCAGGCAGTGCTGGGATCCTGGCAGTGACAGCCTCGCTGCTGCCTGCCTGGTGCTTCCCAGACGTGGAGATCTGAGGGGACTCATCTCATTGAGGAGAGCGTGTCAAATATTTTCTAACTAAACATGAGATTTTTTGCCAGTCAGAACGGTAGACGCATTCATAGTTCCGTGTCACTAGGAGAGAAAGTATTTCCACATTTCAGTCTTCTGTGTTAGTTAATAAAAATTGGTGATTACATCTATTATTCTCTCGCAAGGCTTAATATTTCTGCCTTCGGCTCAGTGATGCAGCCCAGATAGCTTTAAATGAAACAAGCATGAAAGAGCAAAAGAAAGAACAAACTGCTGAGAATCTTCTGTGACATTTCTCCCTTCACATGCTCACTTACAGGGGGACTCAAGGAAGAAACACCCAATTGCAGCTCTTTCTAGCTTATAAGTCTTCCCTAAACTGCAATCTATTTACATGGTCCCCTTCACCAGCTTACCCAAGAAATTCAGGACATGTGGAAGGAGAAATAACAAACCACCCACTTCATCTTTCCCTTCTCATTCTACACGAGGAACGTTCACTTTGATAGAGTGAACTCTCTGTCAAAGCATGGGGAAGCTGAGAGTCAGTACAGGGAATGGCAAACCAGGATGTGTTGCTCCACGGACTGGCACTCTGCTTGTGGAGTTGTCAGGCTACACAGCCTTGCTTATAATGCTCTGTCATAACCAATATTATGAATCATGGATGTGGTCATCATGTTGGTCAGGTGCATGCCCCATAGCCTGGGTTGCAACCTACTGGCCGGCTGCACGTGAAGCTTAAAAATCAGCTGCCTGAGAGCACTTCCCACAAGTGCACAAATCAGCTCCGCTCAGTAAAGTGCAATTAAAAGAAGAGGCCATCGTGCTGCTGCAGAAAGCGTTGATTGTGCACTCATCAATCCTCCAGTGGAGCCCCCTTTGCCCCTGCCAAGGCTCCCCCTGTGCCCCTCTGTCTGTTTGGATTGCCGGGCAGGACTGTAAGTCGGCTAACAAACAGCGAATTTACGGGCTAATGAGCAGTGCTTTGTTGAATGCTCCTTTGATATAAGTTCAACCATGATCAAATGTGCTGGCAAACAAAGCTGAAGGGCTAGCAAACACGCTGGAGAGGAGAACAAAACTGTAAAGTGACCTATAATATCAGGACACACTGCGACTTGCAATTATTGCATGATTTAGAGTGAATGAGGAGAGGGAAAATTAGGGTAAAAGGGCACCTAGGAAACTGTGAGGCATTACACAAAGATGGGGTCTGAGGGAGGCTGCAGCACAACTGCAACAGAGTACCTCAGCTCGAAGGGGGAACAGGCCTTACCTGGGATGTTACTTGATGTTAATGCCATGTGGCAACCATCGCCACAACTGAGGGGTGCAATACACAGAGCGAGCAGCTTTTAAAGCACTGCAAGGAGCCAAAATTGTGCCCCATGCCTCCTGAGGGTAGACAAGAACTCCGCGGGAAGCTGAGGAACTGTACAATCCCCATTTTCTGCAGTTCAGAGGGAAGTTTGGTTTGTTTTTTTATCACTGAAGCCTCTTGTAATAAATTCAACCTTACACTGCTGAAAGGGTGTTAAATCTTGGTTTTCGGCAGGAATTCCAGAAGCCGCTACTGGCCACTTGTTTTATTTATTTAACCTTCACAGGAAGACACGCAGGGCTGAAGCCATTGCAACTGTGTCTACAAAGGGACATCATTCATGAGGTTTCTGTACGTGGCGCTAGCACAAAGGTACAGGGAGTCCAGAGTACTGTGGATGTCAGTGATAGGGCAAAAAGGACTGAGCTATTTTAAAATTACATACTTATTTCTCTCAGTTTCATCATGGAGACAAAGAAATCATTTTCTTTCCCTTTCCTGTACTGAAAATAACTTTTCATAAGATTTTTTTATCAGCTAATCCACATTTTATTGCTCTCTTTACTAACTCCAAGGAAATATGTAGCTTATTTTAGCAAAAAATTCACTGCAGATTATGGTAGCTTGAAAGTTATGTGATGAAACCCAAAACCAGACTCAACGCTGGAGATTTTCCACTTCATTTCAAATGAAAGGTGTGCCAAGCTCACAAATACTCCTCTGAAGGCAGCCAAGCAAGTGCAGGATAACACAGCATCTGAGTTTTGGTTGTTACAAGTAAGTAAAGCCCCAAGCCAAGCAAACTTTTGTTCCTATTAAAAGCCAAACAGCAGTTGGAAAACGGCTCTAAAAACCCCTGTTACAGCTCAGACTTGACTACCTGCTTTCTGGGATCACCTTTCAGGGTACAAAAAGTAGCAGCAGTAATGTACCTTCCCCATCCTACACCGAAAGGAGGTGCACAGAAGGCACCCACAGCACCTTAAATAGCATGAAATGGGTCTTCAGCAACACTGCATACTTGGTCACAGTCATTCAGACTAAACAAGAAAAGCATAACATAAGTAAAGCTGCTCTGCTCCTCTGGAGATTTCCTATTCTGTGTAGGCTGCGACACACTTCAGAAGAAATTTGTTGTAGCATTTGCTTAGGACTGACCCCGCTATGACAATTCAGCTGCAGAGCGGTTTAGTCTAATTTATTTACTCTGGCAAATAATCTACCACGTCTGACCCGACAATACAGATTACAGCCATTCCCACGTGTTTGAAATACTGCTTAAAAAGGTAAGGAGAGAGCTCCCTGAGCCTCTCTATAGCATGTAATCAGTAAGTGCTTACTGATAGTGACACTCAGCACTGAGACTCGCCTGATACTGAGTAGGATCTGCTCATAAGGGAGCAGATGGTTATTTCTAAAAACCAGCCTAATTCTGTAACCTCTCGCTGCCCAGGTTAGAACGGAGATGAACTGATAAATGGCAGGGAATCCAGATGTGCCTTTCTCCACCAGCACAAAGCCTGCTTGCTGTGCACCCTCAGCTATGCTGTTAAGCCACTTCTTGAATGAAGACAAGCTCAGCGGATGTAGAGAAGTTACTGCTCGTGTTTTAGGGCCTTTGGTTGTATTTAAAGGTGCAGGCTTTCAAAGTTTGATGTGTTCCCAGCTATAATGAGATGCTATAATGAATTAATATAGTAATCATGTAAATGAACATCCCAAAGAGTCTGGTACAAAAGAGTTCCTTCATCATTACCTAAATACTCTGGTGTCCTTTATGAGTTTGAGACCACCTAGAGTTTCATTCCATAGACTATTAAAATGCAAGGGTTCTCTTGGAAAAAAACACAACCAAACCACAAGTTTCTCTGTAGCATGCAGGGATCAGAGCTCTAAGGGCTCCGAGCTTCTCACTGGATGGCTGGGATGAAGGACGAGCAGGACGCAGGGCGCCCAACCCATCCTCACCCTTCTCAGCATGGGAACTCATCCCATGACACCCTGCACTCCTCTGCCCCCTCTCCATCCCTTTCCCCTTTCATCATTCTTTATAAATACCATCATTTCCTGGCTACTCCCCGTGTTATTTGTGCTGTTTTTACTATCTTGTTTACATTGAAACTTCCTCTCCTTTACAATTCCCTGGCCATATTTACGTTCCCATTGCAGGCTAACCCCCTGGGCGCACAGCACACACTGGGGAGCTCTGCAGGGCTTCCTGCCAGGGGAGCAGCTCATTGCCGTGCTATTTTAAACTTGATGTTTGTTAGTTATCTCCAAGATAACATCGGATGCTGACTTACATGGATCAAGGAGAAAAATCCAGCTCTCCTTCATTAAAAGCGTTTGTCCTATTCTGCCTGAAGCCAGTGTATGGTAGCCATAAATTTCAGAGCTAATGAATGGTATCTCAAGGAGCCGAGCTTTAGCGGGCTGCCTTGCTTGAGTTCTGTCATGAAAGTCATTTCTGTACTTGCTGAATCCTGGATAAACAGAGGTTTTAAATGCTGGAACAGTGTCAAGGGTTTTACAAGGCTGTCACCATTTATTTACTTGTGCAGCAGAGTCTGAAGGAGCAGATGCTTGTAAGTTACTTTGCCTACTGGGGGAACCAGAAGATGTGTGACCGTCTTGTGTAATTAAGAGGGAAACAAGGAAGCTATTAGTAATACGGAAGAGCTGTGCTATTAATACCCCATGTCATTAGGGTGTCAAATATGCAGTATCTTTAACTTCACATCTTCATCTCCCTAGATCCATTTGTGGCCTTAGTTCTGCTCATCTCTGAGCAGATCCCGTGGCCTCCCGCGCTGAGACAGTAACTGCTGCATCTGTCTGCCACAAGGAGATCTGATTTTAAATATACTTGGTTTGCCTCATCTAATTCCAAGTTGGCAGCACAAAAACTAACTGGAAACTTATAATGAGAGTGTAAAGAAAGCACAGATTAATGTCAGGTGAGAAGAGAAAAATCCTGGTGACACAAGCCAGATTTTCTACTCCAAGTCAATCTTTGCACAAATACATAGCTGACTATGTAAAATGTCTAAAACACAGAGATTTGGCAAATACAAGACTTTCCACTTATAATTTTCCCACTTTCCATTCTCCTTGTAGTCATATACCCTATAAAAAGATTTATTGGGAGGCTCCAATAAATGCTGGGTATTAGCTATAGCTGTATATGCCCTTACCATGTCAATCCTTGAAGGTCTGCATTCGCACATTTTTTATTAACGGAGCCCCACGCCACAGGTCTTACACTAATTGTTCCCTCACTGCAATCCATGAAGCATTCGCCAGGATTAAAACTTGGAGGTAAAACCACAAACTATCAGTCTCTGTGGGAGCTTCACTCAGGCAAGAGGCAGAAAATGAGGTATGAGATGCAGTCTTCTTGGCAGGCCCCTCGCCAGAGGAAGCTCTGCTGCAGAGGATAAGCCAGAGCCACGCACGCTCTGCTATAAGGGATGAGCTGGAGCTTTTGCTTAGGTAACCAGTGAAGTTTTAAAAAGTAATGCTAAAGCAGAACCACGATGTACCTATCTATTTCTGTACTGGCAGCGCCTGGTAGGTATTTAGCCAAACAGATGTTTGTTTGATTATCGTTGTAGGGGAAACAGCCCTCCAGAGAGCTCTGGACTCCTGATGATGTGTGTCTGCATGGTGCTTGCCTCCCAGTCGGCACCCGGCAGGCAGTGAGCAGAGTGAGGCACTGCCGCTGTGCTGCCCCATCTGAGGCACCCCCTGCCTCATTCCCCGAGGGCTCCAAATATCCAAAAACGCCTGGGGCCTAGGCATTTCCCCAGCTAGGACTTGAGCCTTTGCTGAGCCTTCCTGAGGGTGACATTTGGACCCTCACGCAGGAGCAGGCAGAGCATCGTGCATCATCCAACGCCCTTCTTATCTCAACACTGTCCCAGGCTGGTGAGTTCAGAGAACTTGGAAAAATAAAAAATGGAGCAGCTCCCTGATAGATTTTCCTCGGGATTACAAACTTCTAATTAAGATTTTCAAATGTAAAAATCATGGCTTAAGCTGAAGCCACTGTCACCAAACATGACGGAGTATTAAAACATTACACAACGAAGCATAAACAATGTGCTTCATTTGTCCATTTGCTTTACAGCCAGCTGAGAGAGTATTTAGGTCATTACATCTAAAATGCCGTTGCATTAAGCCATCTCTTGAACAGCACCACATCCAGGTAATAGCAGATCTGCAGGGTTCCCAATGCCTCCCCAGAAAGAGAAAAAAGCTGCAATTACTACATCACAGGATTTCATAGGAAAGGTGTCCAGGGCCAGTCTGGTGGCTTCTACTTAAACGTTGTATCATGTCAAAAGGTTTGGGTGATGTCAGGAAAGTGATTTCAGGATGTTAAATTTGAATAAATAAATAAATCCCATAAGAAACACAAGCAAGGATTGGAATAAGAGAGGAAAGACTGCAGAAAAGCATGATTGATTGCCAGTAGCAGAGGGCAAGCATGCAAGGGAGAGAGGTCCTTGCACAGAGCCTCTCCAGCACGAGCTGCAAACGCTGGGAGCCACACTCAGGAGCCAAGCTGTGTGCACAGACTGCACTTAGCACTGACCCCACATCTGCAAGTTAGACCAAGAAGACGGGAAATAAATAAATATTAATAATAAAGTTCTTGAAAACCAGAGACAAATCCGGGATTTTAGATGTATGTCAGGATTGGAATGAAAATTAATTCAGAAGGGATTTCACTGTCTGTATTACACGTCTGCGTTTGAGTATTGCTCCATCAAACGTGCCATCAAGGCATGTTGGTATCCACTTCCACAAATACAAGCACACATAGTATGTGAAGAGAAACCTCAGTTTTGAGAGAAAAGATGTAAGATACTTCACTGCAGGTAAAGGTGAGCATACACAGGGCATGGAGCTGTGCTGCCTTCAAGGTCCTCAAGGACCAGCCATGTCCATCAGCCCAGCCAAGCTCCTAAGTTAACGCTCGCTAGCTACCAAAACATCTTTAAAATCATGTTGCCAACCATCAGTAGTAATTACAGGGAATATCCACCTCTTAGCAGCTGCATTCAAGGCGTGTCTTCTTCAGTCCTGTTCTACCTTGAATTCGCTCAGTCAGTGTTTGCTGTACGTGCCTTATTAGGTGCTGGCCTTGCCTAGTAAATATTTTGCCAAACAGATGTTTGTTTGATTAAAATTATACGGGAAATAGATTGAGTTCTGTGCCTGTGACGATGTACTGCAAATAACTTCCCAGCTTTTGAATACCTATGAATTGAAACCAGGAGATGTGCAGCAATCAGTTGACAAGGCTAGAAATGTCTCCAGTGATTCACCTGACAAACCACGTACAAGCATGACATGGAGAGAAGCAAACCCTTTGAGCCAGCCGGACCCTACTCAGAATATCTGCGGGTTTTAGCCGGCCTGTCACTGTATGTGCAGCCCAAACCTTCCCTTTCCCATATGTCTGGCAGTCTGTGGAGGGACCATATGGGATCGCAGCAAAGCAGGATAAGGAAAGCACCACCACTATCTAGGCTGATATGCTGATGGTGTGGTCAGAGAGGCTCTGCTCGCTATTTGTAACAACAGAGTTTTACCTGGTGCTGCTTGATTGTTTTCCATAAAACAGGCAATAATTCACAAAGTCATTGTTTACCCTCACATTAAGTATAAAGACTCTCTAGTAAGAGCTAAGATTTACTTACAATTTGAGTAATATTGTCAAATCTTCCATTCGTTTTATTTTGAGGAGTAAATTTCTTTTACTATACACTGCTGACACACTGCATTTCTCTTCTTGCCTCTAAAAACACACAGCTATTTCCAGAGTTTATTCTCCTGCTAAGCTTTGAAGACATTCACTATATTCCATATAATACATCTTTTAAAATATCATTTTATGTCATATTTTGGAGCCTGAAGAGTGGATTACATAGGAGAAATGAACACAGTAGACGGCGAAGTTTGAGAAGAATTCGAGTCACATTTCAAAATGAAAATCCCCAAATTGGATTTTAAAGCTCCTATCTCAGGGAAGAGTTTCCATGCAATTTGATTTCTGTCCGAGGCAGGGCCAAGGATCAGAACACAATCCAAAGAAAATACAAGTTGCAAAGATTCTTTCCTCAAAACTCAGCCTGTGCTGAAACTACATCCAACTCAAAGGTATTACGGGTAGGGAGAACTACTCTGGACCAGAATATCAAGAAAGTGCAGCAACTGGACCAATGTTTTATTACTGCCACCAAACCAGAACCATCGCTGTTAGCCACATCGGTGGCTAGTTCTGTACGAGGATAACATACTGCATTAATAGACAAATCCCTGTTTCTTTCCAGGGCAAAATTCCTTTCAGTGCTAAAGAAACATAAAATGTAACTAACAAATAGCTGTTTTCTGTAGCATTTGTAGGGAGAGCCTGATGAACCCCTTGTGCCTTACCCAAATGTGATTACATTCTGTTGCCTGCTAGTGTTGAGTGCTTATTAATCACTTTTAAAGCCAATTTATGAACTTGGCTTGGAATCCTGTTCTTACAACATCTTTGCTGTTCTCCTTGGCTTTGTTTTTAAAATGATAAAAAGTACAATGAAAAACATTGCCTGAACAGATGTTGTGTTCTTTTAGAAACCAGCAGGAAAACTCAGATTACCAGTCTTGCTTCGTTAGAGGAAATTTTACAGACAATTTTATTTTCACCCGTTTAATTACAAAGTAAAATTTCGCTCCTCTGAAGCTTCTGTTTCCATAGTTAAACAAAACCAGGCACCAAAAGGAGCATCTTCTAATTTTGAAAGTCCCCAGTCCTCTGCCAAACATTTGGCTTGGCTTAATCACACAGAACAGCTCCACTGCATAAATAGGAGCATGATATTAAGTGACAACTGAACAAAAAATTCTGTTAAGCATGATCATTCATAGTTAAGTTTCCTCTGAACTACAGTACTTTCTTATAAGTTTTGGAGATGCATAGTAAAAGTATTTCTGGATTTGTTCAGAATGTTTCCTGTGCCTACATAAGCAAACATTTTCTCCGAGAACAGTGAAACAAACAGGAGAATGAAATCAACTCCATTATATTTATTTTACTTCATAGCTTCTGGGCCGGATTCAATAAAAGCTCTATCTGATTTTAGTCTGTGTGACAGAACATTAAAAAGGCGGGGTATTTATTTGATTTAGCACTGACTACTTTTGAGCAACAAATGATAATTTCCTGCTGATCCTTGTTTACCATGACTTATTCATGGGAATGATGCTTTAAATAGCCAAAGTCCATAGGATGTCAACTTCTGGAGCTTGGACTGGAATGCACACAGATCTTATTAATTAACGAGGCCTGGGAAAATAAATGGGATAGAGAAAATGTATTTGGGCTCTGGATTCAGCATGAGAACAGAGTCAGCATTCAGATTCGAAGCCAAATCAGAGCAAGCATTCAAATATGCATGGAATGAGGCTCCTAGCAGCGGTTATTGTGAGATTCCGACGCTGTGACAGAAATCTCCTGACATTTCCCTCATTTCTAGCCAACTCAAAGCAACTTCCTTCATTTCCTTATTCCTTTACTCACCTGGCTTTGGGCCCATAAATTGATATCCCAATCCTGCGAATTTTCACTGTACGCCTAAGGTGATCAGGCCCTCGTTGGATAGAAAGTTAGGGAAAACAGGTGCTGTTACAAGCTGCCTGCACATCAGTAATCACCATGCTTCTCTCGGAGCTAGGCACAAAGTATGGGCTCATAATTAGCAGCTTTCTGCTGCTTGAGCTCTGTTTTCATGAGAGGTAGAACCGAGCATGCTCTGTCCACTTGCAGCAGTGAAAACTGAGAAAGGCTCAAATCTCATCTTGTCGCAGCTTCAAAAATTGTTTTGCACACCTGCATAAGTACTTCCTCCTAATTAACACTTACTGCAACATGTTGGCAAAACTTCCAACCTAATGAATAAAGGATGAATTACATTCATGTCTGAGCATTGTTTGCAAAAGACTATTTGTTACTGAGCGTCCTCTTAGGCCTTCAATACTTATCCCTGCAGAATGGGCAGGGAAATACCTCTGTTGGTATCAGATTTCCGAATTATTTGTACAGCTCTGATGCATGGGAATGTACATGGGAGCTCTGTGCATCACTCTCAGCAGACACTGCTCTATGTCCACACTTCTCCCAGTAATTTACCTTTCTGAATTTTGGTTTGTGCTCTGCCAAAGAACATGCAGTTCAGCCTAAAACTCCACCTACACATTTTCTTTTCCAGCATCTCCCATTCCCAAAATGTGAAGGATATTTCTTTTCTTTGCTCTTCTGTGTGAAGCTTTTGTTTGAGGAAAAGCGCTGTCCTTTTGAAGGCTTTTAGGTGCATGAAAGCAGCCTCCCTAGCTTAAGAAACTCTCATGGTTTCTTTCCCTTCTGCATCAGCACCAGGAAAAGCAGGAACATGAGGCCACCAACAGCAGCACAGAGCAGATACAGCCCACAGTCAGACATTTACTCCAGGTGGGCCAAATTCAACCCTGGTAATCGCAACAAACACTTTGAATGCAAAAGTTACATGAAGATTTGGAGAGTATCTTGGAATTTTTGCTTTGAATCACAAGAAATTAAAGGCTTCAAGAATAAGTTTTAAAGATCTCTTGCAAGTTCTCAAAAATATTTTCGAGTTCATCAGTGTCTGACCTTCACCACACACATTTACATTGTTACATCTTTCTGTTTTAATATTCTTTTGTATTCGTAATCATTCCTGGAAATGGGTTGTTTGAACAGTATCACAAAATTGTTTGTAGAAAAAATACAGTGCTTTATTAATACACATATTAATGCCAGTTCCTTGTACTGCTTGGATTCCTAGCCCCATTTTTCCTTTCCGAAAAACTATGCTCGGCTTGGAAGGCTTTCCGTATGCAGAATTCCCTCCTGGCTTAACAAGGCTGATGTCACCACTGTGCAATTCTGGGTTAAGCCGCAGTAACTCCCCTGATCTCCATAAAGCTGTAACAGCAGAAAACTGGAGTAACACAGCAGTGAGTCACACCCAGGCAGCCCTACATGTGGAAGGGTTCTGGATGTGTCTGAAGAGTAATCAATGAATGCGTTTCGTTCTTACCATGTGCTGGCTGCATTGCACTATGAAACGTGTTAAAGAAACTAAGAGTTGATTTTGATGTTCATGATCTGTACACATCAGTGACCTGAAGCTATTTGAGATACCAAAGGTTATCGTGTTATGAGACAGCAAAATTGATTAAATGGTCCTGATGACACAAAGTCACAGCTTATTAAGCCTTAGTAAAACAGTGTCACACACGGCTTTCTTCCCAGGTTGGTGCCTGAGCTGCAGCACTGTGAGACAAGCTCTTATGTTTTTATCGAGCAGAAAGGTTGGGATTTTGGCCTAGGAACAAGGCAGGCATTCAGTTCTGCGCCCCGCGTTTGCAGAATCAGGCGATGTAGATTGCACATTTGCATATATGTTACACTTCCTTCTTTCCGTAATCTGCTTCTTCTATAACAATTCATACCAAGGGACTGATAACGAAAAACAGTTCAGGGAATTTCCCAGAAGAAGCAAACATCAAATGCAACGTGCACTGCATCGTTCTATTTAAAGCACTGGTAAATGAGCCAACAAACTACTGTCCATGAGCATTACATCACATGTTGCCACGTTTCTCTGAGGCTATATAAAGCTGTAACATGTTCACTAATGAATTGCATGGTATGTTCAGGCCATATGGCACACCGGAATTGTACAGTACAATGCTCTGTTTGTGGGGGTAAATAACAATCCATATCTGACATCTATATCATCGCCAGTTTATGAAATGTCTCCCAAGGAGACTAAATGTTAAAATAAACAGTAAATATTTTACTGCTCGCTCTCTTGAGTGCTTGTTACCATTTTGCTTCTATATTATTTGTTTATAAAATCATTTGTGCTAATAAAAAATATGTTGGCGTTTTTGGTTATTTTCTTCTATGTCCCAATTTCATTGCTGTTGTGGGAATAGAGAAAAGGTGATTGGCTACCGTTAGTTAGTCTCAAAAGCTCCAGCTGCTGACTAATTACCCTTTGGAAAAGCAAACATGGCTGTTTCCCGTATCTCCACTACACTTTCTTATTTCTAAATATGAAACTACAGGAATGCAAGGCAGTTAATATGTCAGGTTTTATTTACATAGCTCTTCAGTTATCATGTGGAGCAGCATATCTGCCCAACCTTTTGGATTATAAAAGGATTTTGTTGAAAGATAAAATGCTAGGGAATGGGTTAAAGTATGTAAATAAATTTAAACAAACACATAAACAAAAAGCAGAACCCTCAGACTATCTCTGTGCATTATGGCAAATGAAGCAGTAATCTCATAATACCCTTTGACGATGAGGCCTCTCCATTAGCTAATAGCCGGTTTTAAACACAGTCTTATAATAATTCTATCAACTAAATACACATTTTTAAATGAACAGACACACATGTGCATAATCGCTCTGATTTATAAGGTAAAAAATGTACAACATAATGTCGTACTAAAAAAACACAATTAGTTTTCTTCATTACATTTTGAACAGTGCACGCCTGTATGCAACCGAACAGCCCACGATAAAAATATCTCCTGAAGTCAAACCAGCTCGGAGATACCCACACAGCTTTCTGACAAGGTGCTGCGCCCCCAGGAGCAGCCCTGCTGGAAGGGCAGCCCTACCTTGAGCAGGAGAGATGGCGAGCCATGCAGGTCACTGGATGGGGGCGCGTCACCAGGGCTCCGGCAGCCACTCATTCTGGATGTGCAAGTCCTGGTCGTGCTCAATCAGAAAAGCAAGAGTCTTCTCCTCAGCCTGAGCTTGGCTGCTCTTCCGCTTCTTGTCAATATTTAACTAGTTTGTCAAGCTGGATTATATCGCCTGTCCTAAATCATACTCCTTTCATTCCAACTCAGTGGGTGTGCTTCCAACGCAGCCTCTTAGGCAAATATTGATACCTTATCAAAGCCATTTGCTTGACCTGAGAGGTACCCAGATTTCTTCCTGAGTGCATTATCATACATAGGCAATATGGTTACCAAACCAGTGGACCGAAGAGAAACTGATGGGCTAAAAAAGCTGTAATGATTTCTGTGTTTTCTGGGCGTGTTGTTGTCAAACAAGGACTTACTTGGATTTGCAGCATTTCCTCAGGATTATCTGCCACAGAAGGAAGCATATATAAAAGTAGCGTTCACAACAACAGGAAGAATTCCAATCCACCCATCCTTTTCAGCAGACTAGTACCAAATGGCCTGCTTTTCAGACTTTTCCTCTGAAGGCTGGGACGTGGCCGGCAGCTGCCCACTCCCTGTACAGACCCCACAACACCCAGAGGGGCTCCTGGGCCTACAAACAGGCCTCTTCTGTTCGACTCACTGAAGATTCAACTATACACTATTACAGACAGGCTTGCGTGGCTTTGCTTTTTGCTCTACTTATGTACATTTATTTGCAGGCTAAGTGAGTCTCTCAGGCACAGGCAATTTGCCGACACAGGCCTCAATGGAACAAAATTTTGCTCTGCAAATTTAAAGGCATCAAGCAGGAAAAACAATAATGCAAAACCCATATGGTGCTTCAAGCTATGGTAGTTAACACTAAAAAGTCAATTATCACCATCCCGCTGGAATATTTTCTCTCAGGAGGTACAATTTTTTAAAGAAATATTTCAACGCCTCAGTCATTTGTTGAGGGAAAATAGTGACTTTCAACAACAAATTTCACTTATTGGAAAAAAATAAATAAATAAAATCCAGTTTTGCTCTCTTAGTGGGTTATCAGAGCAGAATCACTACAACTGGGCCTGACCCCAAGGCCAGTGAACGTTCTGGAAGTTTTCCTGCTCCCTTCTCAGGGCTCAGGGCCAGGCCAGGCCACGCCAGTACCTGCACTGGGGCCTGGGGGTGGATTGCCTCGGTGCCCCTACCTCTGCCTCCTGAGACCAAAAATCTCACAAGATGGTTTGAGGTTGATCTATACAGTCTTGTCCCTCATTACGTGATTTCAGACCACCAGAAACTGACAGAAGCTCACATTTGCCGTTCAGACAGATGGCCACGAACCTTCATATTCATTGCCAGTCAGTGAAATCGTGTATGCAATAGTCGGTTACTTGAGATAAAAAGGGATTCTTAACCTGCACCCGATCTCTTGAGCAACCTAATTCCCCTCCCCTTCCCTGCTGCTGCTCTGAAACCCACAGCCTGTACCGAAATAGATGCTGAGCCTCAAACAGTCAAAAGCTATTTTGTAGTTCTACATCCAAACCACGTACAACTGGTCTCTGAAACCAGGGGAACAAATGCTACTCTTCTGCAGCAAGACATTATCATCTCTGATAAATATTAGCTGGCGTGCAATAGTCACAGGGAAATCAGCTGACCCATATTTCCTAACTGGGGGAGCTACGAAATGGGGAAATTTTCCGTGACACTGCCACTGGAGGCACTGAGCTGCTGAGGGCTGTGAATCCTCAGACCATGGAGAACAGCATCACCGCGTGCGGCAGCAACAGGAGGAATTGCATTGGCAATCACTCAATAGAAGATTTTCATGTGGTTCTTTACATCTTGAAATTAGCTTTAAAAAAAAAAAAAAAAAAAAAAAAAAAGTGAAGGCTTTCCAGTTATGCCTTATTAAATGTTATTTTTCACAGGGGACATATCTCTGTGGACTCATCACTGTCAGCAAATGCAGCCACTGGTAGGAGGACGCAGACACCACTGGGGGTGTTTTGTCCCAAGTGTATTGTCACTAAACGTAATTTTGGTGAAAATTACCTCTAATGCCTAAAGTCTGCAGACCCAAAAAGGAATTTTTAGTAATCCCAGTTTGTATAAAATTTGAGAAAATGCCAAAAATTTTCGACATCAGAAGCCGTTAGAAAAGACAACACTCTTTAGCCTAGAATGTTTTTTTACTATGAAACTGAAACACTGCTAATGTTTTCAGGTGCTTTCTGCTTTTTTTTTTTCTTTTTTTTTCTTTTTTTGCAAATAAATAATTGGATTCAAAGTTTGCAAACCAAAAGGGAATGCAGAAAAACTGAAAACACTCAAACTACACTGAATATTGTAAGCAATACAAAGCATCTCAGAAGAATTCACTACAAATTAGGTAAAGCGCAATCTTTGTTTACTGAATGCAATTCTGACTGCTTATTTATTTATTTATCGAAGCATTGCGCGAGCTTCCCCAGCCAAGCTGTTTGGGATGCCAGCATGAATAGCTTTCCACATCTGCTGCCAGCTGATGTCTCCCCTGACAGTATTCAGAGCTGAAGACCAAAATTTCACATAGAGCAGAATTAGCTCTTTAAAAAGTGAGTCTGTGGACCAGCTCAGCCTAGTATAAAGCAGCTATTTCAGTGGTTATGTGGCTTTTGGCAATTGTCTCCAAAATCTGCCTTTACCACAGCACCCACATCGAAGAGTTACGTGTTTCTTTCATCACAAATCCCTGTTTTTGCATTCTTAAAAATACTTTAAATGAAATGGGCACCTCGAAGCATATTATTATGTTGTGAGATGTTCTGTGTTGTTTGCAGAACAAGAGTAAATTCTGACCTCAGAAGTAAATTCTGACCTTCTGATCTCACTCCAGATCCTTTTCTTGAAAGCCATTTACACTTGTGTATTGTTTTTGCACTTGCATAAAGGCAACATTTTCCTGGTATACACTGCAATGATCTTAACTCACAGATTCACTTAAGCATCTTAGACATACCCATTGAGGTCGTACTGTCTCCCAATGAGTGCTGAATGCATTCTGTCAAACTCCCACGGCCCCCAGTGGAAATTCGTCCAAAATTGAATGAATAAATAAATAAATAAATAAATAAAATCTACCAACAACAAAAAAAACTGGATCATGCTTTGTGTTTGGGAGAAAAATGAACTGTCTTGGTAGCTGCCACATTTGTGTGCCAGAAATTGTTGTGTGGGATTTTAAAAGGTGCTTACTTTTGGCCTCTGTTCCCAGTGAAATCAGTCAGTGATTAAACTTCCATTGACCTCAGTGGGAACAGATTTAAACTAACATTAAGCATTTTAAAATTCAAGTGTGCAAGTTTTACGTACTAGACAACATACCTTTCCAAGCACTATTTTATTAAACCTTTTTCTCCATCAAATCTATTGGCAATGAATCTTTTGCAGTAGATGTTGGACGAGGCTGAATAAGTGCAATTGTTTTTCAATGTCACTTAAATAAATTGCTTATAATGCCACAGGCTAAATAAGAAGCGCCAATTCCTGGTAAGCTCATAATGTTTTTCTTTGTCTTAGAATGTGCTCATTAAACTTTGAATAGTGTACATCACACAGCATCCAACATAACTGTGGTCCTAACACTGCCATGTCAGCCCCATCACACAACAAACTGAACATGACTTTTTCATGAGAAACAATAAAAAATGTTCATCAATTATTAAAGTTTTCTTTTCAGCACTTATGGTTGAAGAAAAAAAAAAAAAAAAAAAACATTAAAATGAAAATAAAATATCTCTTTCCACATGTCAGTTATGCACACACTAAATACTTTGGATTTCTGATATCAGGCCCAGCCACCCTAATACCTTGTTTAGGGCATTGCCTGGCATCTGAATTTCACCATTTTAAACACAAAGGCATTCAGGACCCTCACTGACATCCTATATATAACTATGGCCTTGGGCTAAAAAATAAATACCTGCCATCCACAGAATGCAGTAGGCAGTTCAGCATTTCTGGAAATAAAACTGTACTTTCACCACACTTTATCTTGATCTTTTTAGAACAAGTCAATTGATAAGAAATCTCTGAAACACTAAATATTTCCAAATGCAGCCATGATGATAACCCCGATGGCTTGCACAAAAGGTGATTAGTCCTGCAGTCCAGCATTCCCCTGCAGGAGTGGGAACATTGCCTGGGCAGCTTCCAGTGACCTGAGGGTCATTCTTTTGTATGTGGACATTTGTCTACAGTGAGGTCATTATGGTTTTTTTTTAAACCACCAGGGAAAATAAGGAGACTGCTTTCCTCCTCCATTGGCTTCTCTGCAGAGCATCACCACATTTCTGCCAAATTTCTGCTGCCTTCTGCCCTCATACTACACCTGAGCAAAGGATACTTTTTCTTTTTTATTCCTTTATTTGTTTATTTTGTCCTTCGTTGACTTTCCCTGAAAAAAAATCTTATCTTTCCTAAGACAGAAAAGACCTTCCTTTGACCTCATTCATCTTGATTATTTTTTTCCTGTACTCATGGATGCCAAAGGAGAATGATGAGGAAACCGTTTGTTTCCTTTCTTCCCATTGCCACTCATTTCTCTCTGTTTCCAGTTTGTGGCCACAATAAGACTAGTAAAAGATCATCTTCTCTTGGCTTCACCCTATACATCCCAGAGTTTCTTCATCCCATCTAAATGTTAGCACCTTAGCAAGTACAATGAGTATCAGCAGGTTCCAAGGAATCGGTTCAGTAGCTGATGGGAGGTGAGCGTGGCACCCAAGAAAGACAAACAGTTTCCCATGACATCCATATACCAAAAGGCTGCAAAACCTAATATCCAGATATGGGCCAGCCAAACTTGGCTTAATGTGAGATTGAAAGAGATCACAGCCCAGGGAAGGATGGCTGCAGGCCATAAATGCAAATAGCTGTGAGATTAATAACATGTTATACCCATAAAATTTAAATTAAATGTTGGTCAGCTGAAGGTCATTAAGTGAAGCAAGTCCCTTAGTTCTCCTTCCCTCTGCTCCGCAAGGCTGATACCATTGGGACTTACAGCAAACTGAGACGAAACCACACAGATTTAAAAGGTTTTGTTTAAAAAAAAAAAAAAAAAAAAAAAAAAAAAGAACATGGATTTGCTGACTATTATGGTGAGCGTAATCAGTGCAAGGAAAGCAGCAATAAACTATAAATTACAAGGAACAATAAAAAATAAATAAAAAATAGTTGTTGATTTGAGTGACTATTGCCAATAAGTATCACTTACACAGCACCAAAAGAGAGCACTCACAGCGCAAATTATAAAAAGGCCAGAGTGCTCTGGATACTTTGCCAGCTTTTGCAAGCAGAGTTCAAGAAATATGAAAACACTTACTGCCAAATGGCTGCCTGCGAACTGTCACCTTTTACAAGAGGTAGAGGGGATCTGGATGTTGTTTCTACAAGAAGTTAACTCAGAGCTCCTCAAAGCAGCAGAGGAGGCTTCGGAGTCCTAAGAGCAGGTACAATCAGCTGAGCATCCCATCACGTCACTGCAGTATGAAATAACTTCTGAATAAACAGGATCTGCAGAACTGGATCGCTGTCTCCTGTATGAATCTAACTGCTCGCTGGCAGTACGAATGGCAACTTGTTTTATCTCCACTACCAGACTGAGCAGAAATTTGCTGGATTTAAACAAAAGGGAAGAAAGAATTTGTAATCCCAATGAAACTACCTACAACCAAAGTACAACTTCTGTAACTACAGTAAGATAAAAGGTTTAAAACAAAGTGGATATTTTAACTCATAAATCCATTTAAAAATTACAAGCTACTGATACAAACTCAGGTAAGTGTAACCTTTTGGTCAGCCTCCCACATCACCAGGGCAACTACAGATAAGGAAATGTCAGTGTGCCCCTGAATAGCTGGAGGACAAATCTTCAGGAGTCTTGGAGGACAAGTCTTTGGAAGATTTCTGAGCCTGCGACTCTTTTGAACATGGAATATTTTGATCCATGCAAATCTAAGGGATTAGTTTTCCTTAGCAGCTTCTAAACAACAGAAAAGATCAGGAGGATCTGGCCAGCTGGGAAGCCAGTATTAGACCTGGCCAGGTATACAGTGGCAGTGTTAGAAAACAATGCAGAGAGCAACGAGCCTCTACATTAAACTTGTCAAACCGAGTACATTCACATAAACACTGATTTAAGTATGTTTACAGCAGTTTCAATTTATGAACATATTACTATTGCATTATTTTCCTTGGCTTCTTTGTAAAGTTAAAAGGAAAAAAAAAAAAAAAGTAATTCTGGTCTTTGTCTAGGAAGTTGTTCAGATGCTGACTTTATTTATTTGTTTATTGCCAAATAGAAGCCTTAAGGAAGTGTAAAGTATCTGTTGTGACACACAGCACTTTCTTACTAGATCAAATCTACGTCTCTATAGACAGCAGATAATAGTACAAAAGGGGAAATGTAAGATGAACTCACACTAGAATTAGAAAAAGAAAGGATTTAAGGCTGAAGGATTTGAGGGAAAACATCCATTATGATACACTTCACATTCACATTAGGCTGCCCTTGGGAGGGAGAGAATCAAGAAACTGTAAAGCAGGGTTTAAAATGGGCTTCCCGGGACTTGTGTCAGGAAGCGGCAGCCTTACATTAGGCAGGCTTTTGACAGGTCTCTAACTTCGGATATTCTATACATAAAAATAAACACGGCTCTAGCTGACAGCCTATTGTTCCTACCGCGGTGTAGATCATGACCAGTCAGAGCTCTTAGTAGACTCTGAAACCGAACTATTTTCTACAAACACAGGCAGCACCCGGTGCAGATCACACATCGCTGCCAGCCTGGAGCTCCCCAGTGACAGCGGCCGCCTGCCCAAAGCCCCGCTGCCTGTCCGCCCTGCTGGGAGGCTCCAGGACACAGCAAACAGCAGGGAATCCATGCCCAAAGCCAAAGGACTGAGCTAAGAAGGCAAATGGGACAAACTTCAAATATACCTTTACAGCCTCCTGTTTTGCACATCAATTTGTTCTTTTTCAATTTTTTTTTTTAGTCTTGGTAATGTTGATTACTGCATTTCCTCATTCTCACCAGGTAGATGCAGGGTAGAAAACTGTTGAATCCATTCAGTTCTGCTAAATTTGAACCCTGTTTTCTCAGTCAGTCCACCTTCTGGTATTCTCTTCCCTTTGGGGAAGACTCTCAGCTCTGATTTTTTCAGGTCTCTAGAGAGCACTTGTGGCAGGACAGCTTCTGCCAGGTGAAGAAATGTGTGTTAGGATAATGCACCGTAAATCCAGGAGAAGAGGAAGGCAAAGAAAAGGACTAATTTGCAAATGTTAGAGACTAAGAGATAGAGAAGCTTTCAGGATGGAATACATTGTTTTAGACAAAACAGTTCCTTGTTCAGGTTGCTTTACCAGATTACAAAGGGCTTTTACCAACCGGAGACAAAAGCAGAAGGGAGGGATTGAGCTCAGGGCACTGGTTTCACATGAGGCAGCGTTCTCTTAATCTCTTATCTCTAGAAGAAAATCCAGCAGAAGAGACAGAAATCCATGGCAATGAAAATATATGCATTATAGCAGTCTTGGTGAAGTGTATATTTATTTGGGGATGCTTCTAGCAAGCTTAATATGAACCTACTGAATTTAATAAAAGAAATACAATTTCGTTTCTTGTTGATCGTTCTTGCATAGACCTGAATCCTTTGCTCTCCATGTTCCAGTCTAAGAATCTAATCAGAAATACAGGTTTTTCCACTCAATGCTTTTTAGAAGGAAGGTTATTTGCAACACCCAAGTCAAACAGCAGAACACAGCCACACAAGGCAGAGCTGGAAAATACACAGTATTCCCCAGTGGGTCCTACCAGTAACTCGCAAACATCGGAGATAAGACAAAGCACCTGAGGCCAGCAGTGTGTTGATTTTTGCAGCACCCAGGTCTCAGGTAGGCAATTCCCAGCACGGCGTGGAGCATATGCCTGCTTTCACTGTAGGTCCCAGAACACCTACGTGATGGGCTTGGAGGAGGGAATGGGAACGGAGCAGAACATTTCACAAGCAGTGGGAAGCAGGGCTTCAGTCAACTGGCTGCCTCTTGGCCTCCGAGTTGTAGAAATCTTAGCTTCCTGAGCATCCTCTGAGTTTGGGAAAAGCATTTCAGTACATTTACAAGCTGTCAGGATGGTAACGTGGGGTTTAAATAGGCCGACTGCTTTGTAAGTACATTCTTCTCCCTCTACTACAGCTGTGTCAAAGCTTATGCCAAGCGGCACTTGAAGCTGTTCTGCTGCCAAAATTTGCTGTCTCCGAAGTAAATGGGGAAGAGTCAATGTCCTGCAGGTCTCAGCTGTGAGGAGCCATCTACCACAATATGAGATGAACTTGCAGAAGAAACAAGCAATCTCCATAGGAACAGTTGACTCAGAGACAGAAAGGGGGAGACTATGTATATTGGATAAACAGTTCATTTTTGTCTCCTGACTAATATTTAGGATCACATTCTCCACTGGGATAAATTAGAGCATCTTTAGCCATATGTTTGCAAAAATCTTGACATCATTGTATAAACCGTATTATTTGAGATGATCAGTCTGGGGGCTGCTTTCTTTGCCTAATAGTTTGAGGGCCTCTAGGCCTATTGTTTTCAAGACACTTTCTAAAAATCAGACAAGCAAGGCACTTGGCCACATGTTGTCTTCATGCAAATGGAGACTGTGGGTAGTGCCCCAAATCTGGGTGTCAGGGAGTGAAAGACAGACCTGGAACCAAATACCATAAGACGAGCAACAAAACCATGAGAGCTTGTGGCTGCAAAATCTGTCCAGTTCCAGCTCCCCTCAGTGGAACTCTGTGATTTTCTGCCAGCTGAGGACCCAGCCCTCAGTCTAAATATTGACTCACTGTTTGGTCTTGTGGACTAAACAAGAAGTTTTGGAAAGCGTTTCCCAACCCAGTTGAGTATGCCTGAAAGCCTCCACTTCAGCTTTTGTGTGATCTAAGTTAAGAGCTCTATTTTACTTTGCTCCTGAATGCAGTCAAAAGATTTTCAGCTGCTTAAAGATTTATATATCTATATACACTAGCTGCAGCACATAGAATATACAAATTATGTGCCACAAATTCAAGAAAAAAAAAATATTTCCTGATCCTGTAGTTATAGTTAAGGTTGGACAAAATATTTAAGAACAATTTTTCCCTTCCAGAATAAGTGATTTATCTATTTCAGAAGGAAATCGATATTTACTGCTATGCCTGTAGAGAAAATTATCTTCTACCTACTGAGAGCTTTGTGTTTTATTTGGCCAACTAAGTGTGTTCTGTGGTAATGTAGGAAAAAAGGCAAATTACAAGCATTTCAACATTTATCAAATTCTTTAAAGAAGACAGCACTGCTTGCAAGATTTGCATTGTTCAAACCTTGAAACAGTTAAAGGATTTTTTCTGTGACCAAGGAAAAGACAGCACATTTCATCTTCTGCATAAGACATGTAAGTTCATTGTCACCCCAGGACAACCAGCACAGTCGTGTACATACCTTTGCTCAAAAATCTCATTTCTTCAAGTCATTTACATCTCTATGGCCACTGGAAATCTGATTTTTTGTTTGATACCTGTTCTCTCTTGAGCCCGATTCTGTACTCTCAGCATACTGACTGTACCGCAAATTATGAGGGGAAAAAAAAAGAATGAATCCTTATCCTGAGCAATTGGCTTTGATGCTGAGTTAATTGGCTCTGAATTTCTATTAACTGTTTTTCCAGGTTCACTCTTTTAAAGGCTCTGTCAGCGACACGCTGCCACATACACCAAAGTAAATCTAATTGTACCATCCTCTGTTCTCATCACATTTTGGTATAACTGACATAATCAAGGTAGATGGGCTGGGTTAACTATTTTCTTCCGTAAAGGTTTATTGGAAGATTATGGAAAGAAGACAGGTATGTTATCATTAGCTGTAATACACCGCCTCAGTCAAAGGCCATCAAAACCTCTTTCATATCAAAATTCCTTATTGAGAATTTATGTAACAAGCAGGGACAGCAGACTGGGATCACAAGTCTTTGGGGCTCACAGAAGGAAACCACCTTTTCCTACCTGTAACCATTTGGTGTGGCTGCTTTCCTTGACTGCCTGACTCTGGCCTTAAGTGCTCTTGTACATCACACTCCAGCCTCCACTCAGCAAGCAGTCACCAGAGCAAAGGGACAAAAGCCACATTGCCCTCAGCTTTGAGAGCAGTCAGCCACACCAGCAATATTTTCTAAGAGAAAATATAAATCCTTTTTGCTACTCACATTCTCGGTTTAGGATCCTTTCTGTTCACCTAACAATGACAACAGCGAGAGCAGTGCGTGTCCAGCCCCCACCCACTGCCCAATTCCCTGGCACAGCGTAAGGGGCATCGCCGGTGGGGACAGACTCGGGTGACTTCCATCTGTGGATATTGCCTAAATACAAAGAGGGCAAAATGCACGCCGTGAAGAGGAGAAGACCATTTTATTTGTTTTGCAAGGCTATCAAGGATTTCAATAAAAGGCAATAGATGCATTGCCTCTGATTAACTAATAAAGCCCCGTACTGCCATTACGGAGAAATAAAGCTCTGCTTAACACACTCTGCTCCTCATAGAGATGGATGGAATTTATCTCTGATGGCTCTGAACTGAAAACGAGTCATTATTACATATTTGAAGAAGTACTAGAATAATGAAAACAAGTACAGATATTTTTTTTCTCATTGGAAAAATTTCCTTTTTGAAGAATTAACAGGACTTTCTGAGTGGTTTGTAAATCAAGGCAGAATATCCTTAAATAATTTATTAATGTGTATTAATGCTCGTTATTTTCAGAGATTGGAAAAACAAGCCCATTCCTACCCAAAACCCCCCTAAACCAGGCAATCTCATCAACAGGCAGACTCTCTAGTTCAGCCTCACAAGCGTGTGAGCATCCCAGGTCTCTAAATACGAGACACGCTTTCTGTGTTTCCAGTTAAATGATACAGAACAGCAATAAGTATTTATGAGGGATTCAGCTAAAGGTCTTTAATTCATAATATCTGTGCCCTTTTAAGCCACTTAGTCTTAGGACGTGTCACCTTCTACAGAAACACGCAATGGCAGCAGACCCTCTGGGGACGACCCACATCACAAGCAAAGGCTGAAGCCTAGTTAGTAGCAGGGATCAGACAAGCAAATACTTAAAATAAACAGAGAAATCTGCAGCCCGCGACTGATTCCCTGCCTCCCTGCAGCTCGTCCTGCTTGCAGACCTGTGCCCTGTGACAGGCAGGGAAAGAAGCTCTAGGAGCAAGGTGCCACCTTTCCCTCTCCATCAGGGGACAGGAGATGCCTCCCATGCAGGCGTGCAGAGGTGCAGCTCACACACTCGTGAACCAGCTCTAAAAAACACAGTCTAACAATTGCACAGGGAGTTTAGAGGAGGCCCACAGGGCTCATTCACTTAGGGAAAAAAAAAAAAAAAAAAGAGCAGGCCTGGCTTTTGAAATTCATTTACCCAGCCAGATCATAAATGCAGTAGTCTCAGCTGATCAGTCAAGGAGAATGGCTTGGGAAGGCCAAAACAAAAAAATAAATAACACTTGGGAAGAGCTTAATTTCATTGTCTGAAGGTTTCTCTGCTGAGCTCAACCAGCCCTGCCCTCTGCTTGTTTAGGCAGCTTTTCTCAGTACCAAAGGCCGTTCACACTCCAGCGTACACGAGCCGTACAATTTCCAGAGGCACTGACGGGACACGGGCTTGGCGCTGTGTGTACCCAACATCATGGGGTGGTGGCCACTGGTCTGTGGGCAAGCACGAGCTTCCAGTCCACTGATCGATTCATCTTCAGCCAGCAGCACGCTGATGTCCAAAATGGACTCGCTCCACACTGGCGGAGGGGATATTTGGGGTTAGAAAATTGTACAGTATGATTTTTTGAAGCTCCTGTGGTACACTATTGGATGCCACAAATAAACACAGCGTACACCCCAAGGTGAGGTCACACAGAAAAGCACCATTCTACGCTCTGTATGGTACCAACAAGTGTATAAAGAGTAACTCACCCTATTTTGAGTTTTGTCAGTCGTTTCTCACTTCCCTCTATCCCTATCTCTGCTGGCACCACTTCCTGAGCTTTGCTAATTAGTGCATTGAACCATACACATGGATATATAAATATAGATTAGATATAAAGACCTTGCATTTCTGACTTCCAAAAATAACCCTAAAAACAGATGATAATTGTGTCCAATACAAAGCGCTGTCCTCCATATTTCCTTCCTCACCTCCATTTTGTGAGCACAGTATAAACAATGATTTTATCATCATAAATAATTCAAGTCATTCCATAAGATATCAGCAATGCCAATTAGACATATTTCTTCCCATCAGTGAAAACTTCCTGTTTTATCCAGCATTTTGGGAAAAACACTCTTAGCCTTGATGCAAAAGCAATTGAAAAGATGTCCTTTGTTTCTCGTTCACTGCCATCAGGGTTCATCGTGTACTCAGTGAGCCCAGATTCAGGTTCGTGCTTGCTGAAGTCCATATCCTCCCTTCAAAGCGCCGTCCTGCAATCCACGCAGGGCCGGACAACTTATGGAACTTGATATGAAAGTACCATAACGCAAGTTTATTGCGCCCATAATTAGCACGTGTCCTCACAACATCTGCCCTGAAAATCATGTAACATATTAAATAAAACTCAAACCATTTTCAATAACATTTGCTCAGTTTTAAAAGGCCATTATAAGGTGAGCAAAGGTTGAGGGAGATCTTTATGTGGCGGATAAGAATAACATAGCACAGATGTAATTATAATCTTGCTTGGTGGATGATCCACCAGGTCTTTACAAACATTAATTAAGCCTCACATTTTCCATACGAGGTAGGTAAACACCGTCACTCCCTTGCTCTCAGATCTATAAAACAAAGCCAGTAAAAGACCTGTGACTCATAAGATATCAGAAGAGCCAAGAACAAAATTAAAAAAGCCTCAGCAGCCAGCCCACATTCGAGCAACTCAAATTAATCCAGCTGGTGATAGGATCCTTGTACAAGCTCACATACAGTTTCCACTGCCAATGACAGCACATTTCTGGCTGTACTCGACTTCCAGTTTTGTACAATGATAAATAATCTGTTAGATTTCATTATTCCAGAGTCCAGTCATCTATAATTTCTAACATGATTTCTTTCCTCCTCCTCCTCCTCCTCTACTCCATTCCTTTGATACTTAACTCCTCAGTTCTTTTCTATGCAGCATGGTATTACAAGAAACCTCTGCAGAAAGGGAAGCTGTGAACCAAATGATGAACATGTTCAGTGTAGAGTCCACAGCTGTGAGAAATTCAATGTTAACAAAAGCCAGCAGGAAAGTGTTTAAATTTCCCCTTCTGTCCTCAGACGTGAGTAACAGCAGGGTGTAAGTGGTTCATGGACATTGTACCTCTCTTCTTCACCATGGGATGAATTTCACTTAAACACCGCTGTCATATCTCATAGTTTTGGTCTCCGTTCCTACCCATTTTCAGTTCTGCAATATATCCAACTGAAACTACATCTAAAAATAAATACTAAAGCATACTTGTGCTAACTTTCAAATGCAGTTTTATACCTGTAAGTGCTGCACCAGGCACATGGAATCAGAGATGCCACAAGACTCAAGATGAATACATCAGTAAAAGAAGAAACAAGATCATTCATTGCCAATGCAAATTTTCAACACTGCTGGGCTTTATATATTATATAAAATGGATAACCAAATTTTCTCTTGCTTTAGTTGGTCAAAGATGTCCAAAATTCTGTGCCCTCAAGAGGGCTTTTGAAATGAATTCACCAGCCTATTGCTTAGGACAGAAGTTTTGACCTGCAGCACCAACCTGTTGCTTAGGACAGAAGTTTTGACCTGCAGGTCCATAATCAGAATTAGGATACTGTAAGGGTAACTGTATATCCAGTTATTTAAGCTGAGGTCCCATTTGCCTATGTTATTGAGAAAAACATATTTTATTATTTTTAGTTCTTTGAGCCAACAATCCTACAAGAAGAGCTTCACTATGTGCTCTTCTGAACGTTAACAAAACAAGGGCCAGAAAATGGTTTACCATAGCATTCACCCGTGCTGCAAGCACACACATATTTTTAAGCTCCAAAATTAGATAAATTCCGCTGGTAGTCAAAAGAATCAAAATGATGGTGAAGAATGGTGATGAAATAGATACAAATCCTTTAGCTGAATCAGGGCATGGTGGGCTCTAGAAACACCACTGTTTTATTTTCTCACCCAGATGCATGATAACAAGCAGGTCATTTGGGGTCATTTTTTGAAATATTGTTAGTATCTACATTCCAACGTGAAGTTCCCATTTAACTCTGTGTAAATTCAGTGTTCACTGCTAAGAGCAAAAGAGGGTCAAGTAACCTCTTGACCTGTGCATTGAAATCCTACATCACTAATGAGATGAAAAAACCCTAAATGGAAGGGCCACATTTGGACCTCTGGAGGACAGCTGATCCAGCAGAGTAAATTTGTTGAGCTGGAACCACCTAGTTAATTCTACTGCATTAATATTTCAAATGCAGCAGGTTCAGAGCAATATATTTTTGCCAAAAACAACAGTTTGGCTTAAAGTCAAGACCTGTAAACTGCCGTGTATTAAGTGCCAATGCTCTTGAAATACTTCCTGTTCTTATAAATAGAACCTGCAAGGCAAGTGCTATCACGTAAGGGGCGTAAGAAGACATATGAAAACAAAGGTGTGAAATGCAGCATACCAGAATGGCTGTGGTTTAAGAACACAAATATACAGGGAGTCACGCCATGGCTCACAAAGTACCATTTCACTGTTTGGAGGGAATGGACTCCACAAAGAGATGGCTTGTACGTGGTACTAAAGATGCTACCATCTTAAAAGCACACAAGCTCCTTTGTGTTGGAAGTCCTGGGCTATTCCATGCCAAAGAGGGTTCTGTTTATTCACATATGCCAAGTTCTAGGATCTGAACAGGTGTGTTCGTTTTTTTAGTAGTGTTAACCAGCCTAACTTGTTTGTTTTTTATAGTTGAATATGCACATCATTTTTATATACCTTTTTACACCTTTAACAACTTTTATTCAGGCTTTTCTTGTACTAGTGTGATAATGCACTGCAGTTGCCCACCGCAGTAGGCATCTCGTTCCTCTAATAGTCAGAAGACAGAAATTCATTTCAATGACCTGAGCAAAAATAATTGAAAGCCTAAGACTTGGAATGCTGGATACCTCCCGCGCTTGGGACCAAAGCGCGGTCTGGACAAAAATGATGAACTGAGGGGATGCAACTATCATTTAAGTGAGGTGGAGATAAATGATTCTGGAGTGGATCTCACCCTCTATTTGTGTTAAAGCTTCCCCACTTTGCACAGAATACTTAATTAGCCAGAAAGATTTTCTTGTCCTGTAGTGGGAGATTTGGATTCCTGTTGCTGCACTAGTGGATCATCAATTATTTATACAAAGGAGAAGAAAGTCAACAGGAGGGACTGTGAATGCCCTATACAACATAATGACCTATCGCTCAGAGGCTGTGATGCTCCTGAGGCAGAGGAGAGAACTGAACCTTATAAAAGCAGGACAAAATCATCTCCCTCTCCCTGGATAATATAGCTCTTTATATCTTTTTCTTTTCTTTTTTTTTTTTTTTTTTTTTTCCTGAAACGAGAAGGAAAATTTGACCCAAATTCACAAGCAGTTTCCAGGCAACTGAACTTTGCCAGAGTGCATAACAAAGCTCTGGTCCTCCCTGAAATGCTCTTTGCCATCCTGCTGTAAAACAGAATGGAAACAAGGGACCACGAGGTAAACTAAGGACAGCCACCTACTTCTGAGAAGCAGGGAGGAGAATTTGCTGTCACTGAGGAAATGTTAAATACTTATCACCAGGATGTATTTTCAGCTCCATAGGATAATGATCCAGATCTTGAAAGTGATAGGAATCCTTCCTCCCGCACCACCAAGAATCTTGTTTCCAGTTCTGCTGTGTGCAATTGCTATTAATACCTGAAGCTATATTAGGATCTAAGAGGCCCAGTTGTTATCCAGAAACCCTACTGGTTCAATGCTGTAGAAGCTGTGGATTTGGGGCAGCAGAACAAGAAAGGAACAGAAGCCACCCTAACCTACCCATTTTTTCCAGTATATGGGGCAGGAAAGTGTTTTAAAGGCTTTTGAAGGGCAAAAAAGGCTTTTTTTGAAGGGCAGTGAGGCAACAATCTTTTTGGCTTTTTATGGAGCACTTTCCCAAAGCGTGCAGAAGAGCCCGGGAAGCAGTCTGAATGCCTTTCAGTGCCTCTTCAAGCAAAGCGGGGAGTCGAGCCTGACACCAGCGGCTGGTCAGGGAGCCCAGCCGACCCTCCACAAGAGGCCTCAAGAGGTAAGTTAGCGCCAAGTGTGCTTAGGGAAAGGAGAGCTAATGAAGGACCACAAAGAGAGAGATGATCTGAGTGAGTGAGCAGATAGGAAAGCGAGTCCCTCCCTTTGACAATTTAAACTAGATTTTCTCATCTCAAACCTGGCTAACAAATTACTGAAGGAAAACCAACCTGCCCTCCGACCAGCCCAGAGAAAGCTGTCAAGTTCAGTCAAGTTCACACCTTGCACTTGCTCCTGGTGGGGTTGGCAGAGCTCTGGTGACAGCCTGCTGTCATCACTCAGCCCTGAGGACTGCTGAAGGCCCCCAGCCCTCCAGCGGCACTGCTCCTGTTGGAAGGGAGACCCGCAGACTGCTGACAAGTGAATGCTGGATTACCTCCTGGAGACAAACCGTGCGGTGCTTCTGCAGAAGGTCAAACATCACAGCAGCAAGTAAAAGTGGTCTGAAATCTTAATAACTTAAACTTTAACCAACTTATTTGTAACTGGCTTGTATTCACTTCTAATTCTAGATTAAGCTACATTAATTAGCTCTTGAGTTAAACGATATGTCTAACGCTACCAGCTGTCTTTTCCCTGTTCCTAGATACACATGTATGGAGCCAGAGATGCTTAAGAGGATAATTTCACCCCAAGTCTGGGAATGTTCACAGAAGAAATCCCAATTGAGCTTGTGCTTCCTCTTGCATCGAGAAACCCAACAGAGCAGCTCGCTGCAGAGCTGGCTAGGAGCATAAATAATGTATACAATTGAATTTGTTTGCCTCGCTGTGTTTTCAATTATTGGTAGTAGCCCAGTCCCTAAACTGTATTCTTTGTCTTGGAGAGCCATCCATTTTGAGAGATGCACTAATCAGTCCTCTTCCACTGTGTGACTGTGCCCACAGACAAGATATTTTAATGACTCAGGTTACCAGCCATACTATTCCAATCATAAATTAAATCAAGGGGGAAAAAAAAAACACACACAAAGAAATGCATACGCTGATCAGAGTCAGTGATTAGCCAGGCAAGAGAATGATATTTTTTCTCTCATTTTGGCCAATAAACACAGATTTTATCTTTCAGTAAAACATCCAAAAATAAGATGATATATCATTTTTACAATGAAAACGCTCCAGAAAAAATATTTCCCCTGGTTTTGACTTTATGATTTAAGCGAGCACTTTCCATACTAATATAATTTTACACTTACTTTAATTCCAGTTCTTCTACTGGCAGTGGTAAATTGCATCACTCTAAAGATGAATATTGTTTACTCCTATGTAAGTTTTATACTTTTGCTTCCCACACCCATTCAGCATGAAGGGCACAGGAGAAGAGGAGATCTTCTCCCTGCAGTTAAATATAGGGCTATTTATTGTTCTGCAGTCAGTATTTTCTTTATGGTCTCTCAGATGAAGATGTGGGAAATGGTTAACATCCAAATTTGCAAGGCAAAACAAAACACAATCTGACTACTGCCAAGTATTGCATTCTTCTGTATGTCACAGTGAGTGAACTTAATCACGGTTCATTAACCCCAAATCCAGTTTCTCATTCATGTACCCAACAGTGTGGTATCAAACCATCTCTCATAACTTCAGCATGATGTTCTTAAATCAATGTGAGCTTTTTTTTTTTTTTTTTTTTTTTTAATATCAACATATCCTATAGCCCTTGCATTTTCATAATATTTATCAATGGAAACACAGCACATTATAATTAATCATTTCAAAAGCCAGTTTTGAAGGAAATAAACTGGGATTACCAAATCTCTTCCCTGAGGACAGAGACGGCCTGATTAAGTGCTTCAAAAAGTTCCTTTTTGATATCTTTTGCAGAAAATGCCCCTGCTGTGTCTGCCCTCTGGTTATTAGTTTCACCTGTAAACAGTTCATTGCCACTGCTGACTCCACTAAACATCTTCTTTGTACTTCAATCTGCATTTTATGTGAACTCTGGAGCTATTAGCCACTAATATCAACAGCATTGCACAGTCTAGGAACATTTATTGCTCCCCTGCTTAGTTTAATGTTTCTGCCTTAGTACCGTAATATTATTAATAGTCACCAAGTACAATAAAAGAAAATTAAGTGTTTATTTTGTTTAGGCTTTCGCCACTTTACCTGCAGCCTTTTTCCATTACATTTGCACATAAATGAGCATACACTACATTTTTTAGATGCAAATCAGGGTTTAACTCCCCTAATCATATTGTTCTATTTTCAGTCATCTTCCAGGCCACTTTATTTGTTATTGCAAATGCAAGTATATTATGGTAAATTTATACATATATATATATTATATAAATGCATAGCATGCATTTGGTAGCTATTCGCCTAGCTAATAGACTTCATTTGTGTATTTTACGTCTTTTAAAACAAATATTTTGTAAAAAGATGGTCCTCGGTAGAGTTATGACATAGCTTGCAGAACATGCTCACATCACATGCATGCCAAAATAGCCCGTTGGCTCTTTGAGATGCTGCTTTATTCCCCCCCTCATTTTCACAGATATAAAACTGAAGGAAAGGTTTTAATGCCTATTAAGACAGGCATCGATTCAGACACATTTCAGACTGGTGTGACTGAGATCTGAAGGCAGATGCCTTTAAACTGACAATGAAATTCTGAAGTGCCCACTCTCTAGAGAAGGGCTGGCCTTGGTCGGCGATGTGTTGTTAGAGAGCGAGCCAAATAATATCTGGCCACAAGAATATAAACCAAAGTGCTTCCCATGGACACACACAATTACGCGTTAAGAATAGCATTAACCGCATTCTTTCCGAAGACCAGCTCAAGTTCATAGTGCTGTTCAAGAAAGCAGACAGTAGATAAAATTAAAGATTACATGGTTAATGAGTATGTAAAATTGCAGCTGTGAGAGGCCTCTCTCTGCGAGGCGCTGCCTGCGTGTGTGCCGCCGTGGTGGGTCCAGCCCAGGCGGCTTCTCTGCTGCTGCCTGCGTTGGAACCGCCTGAGAGGTACCTGGAGGGACTCGGGGTACAAACCAGCCCTTTCTGGGGGCTGCACACTACCAGGGTTAACATTTAACCAGGCCCATATTCTCATCAGCAGAGAGAAGCTAGTCATTTTCCCTGCCTAGATAATTTAGCTACACGCGTGTTCCAGTAAGCGCTGCCGAACTTGCACACTCTTGTGCGTTTGCAGCACGAATTACCTAAAATAAATGTGATTTGAGCGTTGGAAGTGCAGGTCCAGAGCAGCCTGATGGGCCCTGATTTCCCAAATGCTCCTCAGACTGGCCTCCTGCCAGCCTGGCACAGGGACCCAAGATTTTTGGATCCCATCTCCGAATCAGCTCTCTCTGGTTAAAGCAGCTTGCTGAAAAACAGTGGGTAGCTCACATTTATTTTTTTCTGAACCGTCTCTAATTTGACAGCATTTTTGCAGTATTCATGGGCTTAGATTATATGCCAGGAGTCCTGGCCCCAAAGGAAGGGTATTAGATTTTCTATTCTTTTGCTCTGAATCTAGATTAATAGCCCTAAATTCCTACTCCCAGTGGACTGAAAAGAGATGCTTTGAAATCTATGCATTTGTTGGGCCATATTCATTTGTACATGTAACTAATTACAAAGTAATTAGTATTATCTCAATACATCTAAACACAGACAAGAAAGGGAAGACACAATCATTTATTATAGTGACAAAGGAAATCAGCATTTTCTTATCATAAAACTCCGCGTAATCTTATTTTCTTGTACATCAGTGTAATTAATCACTGTATTTAGCATTCATAGATAATAACACCTAGTATCTGCTTTGATGAGATAGAAACAAGCATATTATGAATCACTTCACAACCAGACCATCTTAATTGCTAAAATTACTGTCTCCATGCCTGCCTTTTCTGTAACAGCGTTGGCTCAATGAAATGACTGAGATACCTGCATGCCTTGGCAACCCCTTCAGCCGCTGCACTAACATGGCATTTGTCGTTCCTATTATGGAGCCACACTCTTCCCTCATTTACAATTGCATTAAGGCAGAGAAGTCAATGGGGTGATGCAGGGCATAAACAAGGGCATAATCAGACTTATTACAGTGGATGACTGAAGGAGTGAAAAACGCTTTCAAATTCAGTAATCCCGTCTAACTAAACCTCTCAACTGGATGGAACACAAAGTGAAACCTTACTTTTGTCTTTAACCAGGTAAAAAATAAAATACGAAATCTAAAAAAAAAAAACTTACCAGTTAATTGGGATTGTCTTCCATTATATAAACACAGCTGACTAACCTTTAGGGCTTTTCATTAACCAAGGTTCATCAATTCTAATCATCTGGTACTCAAATACTCGAATGGCCATGCCGCTGCAATTAAAGTTGCCAGCACTGCTAACAAAGTTCTTAGGTTACACGCACAGTTATCAGTGTACGATAAGCAATCCTGTACCACGCTGACTTCACAGATACTGTCCTACCCCATTAATGTCTTAACTGGTGACAGAATTTATTAATGGAATTCATCTTCAAATATGTCCTCATTCTTTACTTTCTGTTCAGAACCAGAAGTAGTCACGAGTCCATAATCCCATGTGATATTTTATCACAGTTAATAAACACAATAGGAGTCCTAGTAGGATTAATAATCATGTTTAAGCAAAATAATTAAGGCTTTAATCTTCTAAGGGTAATTTGTTTGACCTCATCCTACCAAATACATTCTCAACCCATTCTGCCGTATGGATTGTGACTGCGGGCAGGAGGCGAGTCAAAGTGCAAGAAAACAGCCCAACAGCTGCTGTCGAAGGTCTTTCATATTCTAAGAATATCCACATGACAAATAGAAAGATTTGTCATGGCTACTGTATGACTTTCCAGTTAAATCGCTGCCAGAAAAATATGCATAAATTAACTTAAACAGCACGTAATACTATCAATCAGAAGAATCAACAAGCATTAGACGAGCAACTATGCAGCTGCAGACACTGAAGCAACTGCCAGACATAACATGCAGGAATGGTTTCATTGACTTCCATTGGGCTGACCACATGAGTAAAATTAATTCCAGTTCACATATTGCAGACCATAGAACCAGACCCTGAGGTTCTTGCTCCTAAAACTCTGCCCAAGCAATACACTTTGTGATGGAAGGAGCACGCATATGACTTGGTGGAAGGAAAAACACAGCTGTGGGAGACATTTTGTTCTCTTTGTGTTTTTCCTCTTCCAGAATTATTACAGGATGTTTAGGATTGCATTTCCAAGAAGATGCATCATCTTTCTTGCTTACATTCACCATTGTTTGATTTGTCTTTTCTGTATAGATCACAAAGAAAAGAATCAGAGGAAGTCTTAGAGCATATGATAAACACAACTTATAGCAGTAATATGACAAAACATAGCGTGACTTTCAAGCATTAGGTAAGGAAAGAACAGCCAAACTGGTGAGACCAAGGGTTCTGAGAGGCCAGCAGAAGACGTCAAGGGAAGAACATAAGAGGATGGCAAGCATAAAATCTTACATCAATGGGATACTTTCAGACAGCTCTGGTCTGAATTGTTTCTCTAATAATGCCTAAATTCAATTTTCTTCCTTGACTGCTACTGAATATTGAGATGACATTTTCATTGAGCTACCTATAGTATTACCATACCTCATTCATGAACCGTAGCACTTAGTTCACATCCTGAATATACTGAATATTTTCATTTCATCACCAGTCCCTAGAGCAATCATAATTTTTAAAAATGAAGATACATTTGTGGACTATGCCTGAACAATAAATACATCCAATAGCTTCTTAGCTGTTTTCAACCATTCAGAAGCAGAAACAAAGAGATGTTCTAAGCACTTTGAGTGTTTGGTTTTGGTCTCTTGGGTTGCTTTTTCCACCAAAATCACACAGAGGGTATTAGAATTATTATTAATTCACAAGTATGTCCTGATGTGCTCATTCAAGCAACCTCTGGCTTTCTGACCGTATACCATAAGCAGTCATGAGACAACTGAAAGAAAAGTAAAAAAATAAAAATAAAAAAAAAAAATCACCTGCTATATATTGTTGCTCATGACTCAATGAAAGTTGTAGGTCATTGCCTCACTCCTGTGCTTCCAGAATTTCTTCTGGCAAAATGGCAGGACTGTGCCCATATTAAAAGCAATGATACTACTACTAATTTGCTAATATCTTAGAATTGTTGCTGAGTGGTCAAACTTATACTGAAAATTTGCATCAGTACTTGATCTAGCCAAGAGCAAACAGAAAGCTGAAAGCAAGCATTTGGTTTTGTTGTTTTTTGTATTCTTTTTTTCTCAAATAAATTACTTCATTTACTACAAAGACATCTACCTACACTAGCTTGGGGCTGCGTCAGTTTAGGGTTTAGCTTACAATGAATTACTTTGTGTGTTCTTTGACAGGGAGCCAATTTTGTTCAGAATAATATCTGTACAACTATGCTGGAGTCAGTAAAGCCTTGAACTCGCAGACTTACGCCCATATTTTTTTATGTACTGCAAACAGGCTGGCTGATGTCAATGAGAAAAGGCACAATGGATAAGAAGTGAAACACATACAAGAGTTCGTAGGAGGAGAACCTACAAAAACGTCATTCAACTTGTAGATTTTTGGTGTTTGCTACAAAAGCACATTCCCACAAGCTTTTTCAAGAGTATCTGACACTTTGTAAACCACATTTATCAAAAAGAAAGTGTAAAAGCTACCCTTTAAAGTTTATTGTACAACTGCATCACATTAGTAACTACATGCCCCACAGCAGTTGGACTCAGTGATCCTTGTGGGTCCTTTCCAACTTGGGATATTCTATGATTCTCTGATACACTGGAGCAACCATCCTCATTACACCATGCATAGTTTCAAGCCACACACTCCCACAAAGGGTGTATGAAAGAGCTGTCTCTATTCAGCCTGAACACTAGGAGAAGAGGTGCCCGTAAAACACAGTGATGTCTCCCAGAAGTGACTAAGATATTCAGCGAGCTACACGAAGAAGCCCATAGCAAAGTCAAGAATGGAAGTCTGATCTCAAAATACAGCCTCACGTTTTTTCCACAAGACCACCAAGTGGATGCACATTTCAAACACAGTAGAAAACACTTGGGAGTCTTCCTGTTTCCTTGAATTTCCCTCATTTGTAGCTGGGCTGTCAAAACATGCTCGGTAGCAATGCTATGCATGGAATTTGCCAACAGTGGTAAGAAAATTAGGAGCAATTAGAGAGCAATACTAGTTAAAGTAATCTCAATTCTCACAACCGTTTCTTCCCACAACCCATATTTGAAGTCAAATTCTGGAAACTCCATTTGATCCTTATTCATCCAAACATGCGTTCACCCTCTGAAGTGCCTGCCTGGGAGTTTTTTTTCCGAAAAGCGCTGAACAACAATGTCAATTGTTGGCCCAAAGTCAGCTGGAAACAAGCCACAACCTAGACACAGTTGGCCCTCAGGATATGCTTCCAAAGACCTTGACAAACTTAGAATTAAATTTTAATTATCCCTGTTCAGTTTGATTTATACTAATTGTCAATATCTGTGGTTTGAAATAACACATTTTACAACACGATCAGTCAGACAAAATATTTTCCTAATGACTAAAGGGAGGAAGAGTCTGCAGTAAGTCCAAGAATTATATTATCAATCTTATTTATTATTTTTTTAAACCATAGAACACAAACATTTTAAGAGACATTGATCTGAAATTGGGGTGAAAGGCTGAAAAATACTGTTTTTCTGGTTTTGCAGCAGTCAGATTTAGGAGTCTAATCCTGCAGACATGTTAGCAGTTGAGGTCCCAAGAGTTCACAGAGATAATTAATGGTGTTAGAAACACTCAGAAATTTTGAAGAGTCCACAGAAGCATACAAATTTTACTTGCCAACTATTTTTCTTTAAATAATTCTGGTGTGCTAAGTGTTGGTAATTTATTCAGTTGGACAAAGATTCGTGTGATGTTCTTCACAGCAAGTAAGCCCACAACCCGTCTGTACCCACGACAAGTCCATTAAAGCATTAAACTCATTTCATTCCTGTAGAATTGCACAGAAAAGGTCACTTTTAACACTAGGCTACGGGGTTTGTCAGGTTCTGGGCAATACTTCTGAAATAAATGACTGCCATGACTTAAAGGACAGCAGGCAGAACAACAAACAAACTCTTTTCTGAAGTGGTGGCAGCATTTCTTGCCTTCCAGCAGTGGCCACTAGCAGAACTACAGGCTCAAGCTGTAGCTGTGCCATAATATTTTTTTTTAATCAATACTTCAAGTTGCTCAGAAATGATCTGCTTTCCTGCTTTGAATCATTTACAACAAAATTACTCCATATGGTGGTCAAAATCAAAAGCAGAGGGGTAGATTAAAAATCTAAGAGCAACTCAATTCACGTGAAATAAGAACTGCTAAGCTTCTGTGAAAAATAGATCCCAATAACGTTAGCAGAGGAGCATTTGGAGGCCATAAACCACGGCAATATTGCAGTTGCTGTCCCTGCGCCAAGCAAACAGCTCACCAGAAACAAATCGCATCATTTGCAACCAGTGTATCAGTAGGTCACTGTAACAGATGATGTACATAGGCCTCTATTCTCAATGATCCTCTTTTTTTCCCCATGTATAAAACAGATAAAACTTATATACTTTTCCGTTTGTTTATTTATTTATTTATTTCTGTGTCTGGGCTCTGAAATTGCTTCTGCCATGGGTCTGTGAATTCCCAGCCTTTATTTGATTCATTCTTACCAGCAGTCACTTAAGCTGAAAAGACATTATAAGCTTTTGTGATTTTGTTTGCTTTTTAAAGGTAGTCTCCTGTAACGACTCCTTTCTAATAAGCTACTTGTTTTTCATAATATCAATTGGATGAAACATTTCACTTCATGCCTCAAATCTTGCCTCATTTACACCCATCATTCATGTGGGCTATAAATAAAATTACCATTGCCTTTCTTTTAAATAACTCATGTGAGTAAAACTTGCCCATCCTGAATCCCATAGCCAATGGAAAAAAGAGGGGACTTTCTAGCTTTTCTACACTTTACCCTCGGAAACACACAGCTGGTAAGCCAATGGACTTCCTCACACGAGATCATTGCTCATTCACAAAGACAAGCCCAGAAACTCCACGTATCATCTGGGAATACTGTATATTAATCTTCTTGAACAACTCCTACCCTGCCCTAAAGCAAAATTTGTCCTTTAAGAATTACAGCACATTATTCTATAACAACATTTTTCTTCTCACCCAGGCAGCAAAAATATGAGAAGGTGAAGGAAAACTCTGTGGCAGTTCCCCCAGAGGAGGCTGAAGTCTCCATCTCAGCCCAGCTACAGACCTTGCTGGATTCTGATTCTCTGCCTCTGAGAGCAACACAGCCTTAAAATGTTTCTGACAGCTTCTTCTAAAGTTAGCCCATCAGTTGCCATCCATCTACATGTAACATTGGCAGCTGCGATGGGCTCCGCAGAGGCCTCAAGTAATTCTGCGCAGAACCTGTCCTCCTGGATAGAGGGGAAGAATTTATGCCCAAGACTGCTAATTTTGAGCACAGACACTTCTACATCCTCACAAACCATAAAAATCTAGGCTGCTGGCCAAATCAGTGCTTAGGAGGATGAGCAGGGAAGACTTAAACAGCAATTCAAGGGAACAGAAACAACTGTGGCTCCCAAGGAAGAAAGCAAGAATAGTAAAAAGTATCAAAATACTGTTGAATATTGAAATTCCGCTAGGTATTTTGGGGAAGGGAGCAGTGGGGCTTTAGGGGAATGTATGTAGGGGAAGATACACTCGGTTTGTGTCCCTTGTCCTGTGTGATCGTATGCTAGGATAAGGAATGCCAGGTCCTACCCCCGAAGAAACTTCCCCTTTGCCGGAGGTCACGGTGTTTGCCACTTCTGCAGTCCCCTGGAGGCAAAGCCTCTTCGTTGCCTCTTCCAGAGCTGCCAGAATCCATCACTGCCACAGCTCTGCTTGGCGCAGCGCTGGGCTGCAGGAGCAGAGGGAGAAGCAGAGGCTTCCCAGAGCAGACACCCAGGTAGCATCCCCCAGCCCTGGGACAGGTCATCTGTGCAGGCCTGGATTAGCAGCTCTGCAAAGCCAGCAATGTGGATAACACAATGCCACGGTAGGATTAACACCTAATAATTTTGCTGTCATTTGCTATTGCATATTTCTAGAACTGTGATAATGCCCTGAAAGCTGCGTATCAGCCATTATTTCAGGGAAGGCTTTGTGAGAATTATCTCTTAAAGTGGAAGGTTTCTATAGAGCCGTTGTGCTTTAACTGTATGTGCTCACAGTCCAAGGTTCATTAATTCAACAGACAATTTATTCTTTTGCAAAAATGATACTCCAGAAGCTACTATTTGAACAGAAATAACATTTCACATGAAGCAGACTCCACAGGGAAGAGACTAACTACCAGATGTTTTATGTTCATTTAATAAATTTATGAAATTGCAAGCTTGACTGAAAAGAAATCTAAGAGAAAAAAAAATCTGTTTGGAGAACAAATGTTGCCTTCATATAGCTGTTTATCAATACCAACAAGACAGCGATACAGCACAGAGCTTAAATCTTTAACTGCTTAACATCTCCCAAGCAAAGGTGGTGTTGTAACAGAGCAATGACCTCAGGATCTGTCCCCAGAGTTGAGAACAAAATAGAAAAAAACACAGGTTTGTCAACTTAAGGTTGTCTGCAAGTTAAAAGAGTCTTCTAAGCAAATCTTTGTTCATCTCCCCTGGGCAATAATGAGCTTTTTCTGCCACAAGTTTTCTAGCGTAGCAGTAAGAGGTAGGTTTACCGCATTTAACTTTCAATTCTGTAACACAAATAGTAAAAAAAAATGATAAAACTTAGAAAAGAGCACAGCACAGCAGCCTTCTTCAGGCACATGGGAAGGATCTTCAGTGCAGAGCCTGGGCCGAAGCTAGGATTGGCATCCCTGACACAGAATTCACCCAAATTGCCTCTGAGGTGCAGAATCCTTTAACGGGATGGGAGTAAAAAGCTTCATGAAGAAAAAAGATCTAAAACCAATTGAGTCAAAAGGAGAGGAATGGGTTTTGATCATTTGTGTGGTGAAGGTGAGCTGTGTCTGGTGGAAGTCCATGCGATGCGTGCTGTGCTGACACCATGTTTATTACACACAGCATAAATGCCCTCAGGGCTGAGGGTTCAGGGGACAGCTTTACCCTAACATACAGCATCCTTGCTCCATTCCTTTCCTTTTCATCAGGAAAGTATCTCTCCATGGGATAGGGGTTTTCTTATCTGCAGAGAACATGCAGAGCTCTCATACATCCCGCTGCAGAGTCTTCAACAGTATTTAAGGGCTGATGTGGGGGTTTTGGGGGAACAACCTTCATGGAAGGGGTCAACATTATGACTCCAGCCATCAGCCTGTGAATCACTCGGACAACTTCTTAGCACAGAGAAAGGCAGCGTGCCATTGCAACAGCACGCCCGCATGCACACACACATGAATAAGACTTCTTTTGGCCCAAAATGTCTGGTCCAGATTTCAACTCCCAGGCTATTGGCTTGGCATCAGGCTGTCAGTCGTGCAGCCTGGGATGGCAGCCTTCGTTCTCCTGCTAACTCGGGGCCTTCTGTTTCTAAGCAATGGACGCTGGATCCCTGCGGGAGTTCTGAATTGCTGGATGCACATCAGGAACCTTGCAAAGGAACTTCGGGAGAGGGGTGGGAAGGAGTCATAAGAAATCATAAAAAATAAATTAGATGGATTTAAGTTTGATTCAAAAAGAAAAGCTTTTCTGAGTCCCAGCGGCTCCTGACTCACCGTCCCAGCCTGCACAGATATGAAAGGTGGGATGCCCAAACTCAGAGGGGGTGGTGTACTCTATATAGGGACTATAACTAGCACAGGGCACTAGATAGCTGAAGCTATCCAGTCCCACAGGGACCAAGATTTCCTTTGGTTTGCTTCCATTTCTCCCCTCTGTATCCCTTCCCTTATTGCAACTGAAAGTGGGAAACCCCCAGGGCTGTGAGGAACCCAGCAGCCACACAGACACATCCCACAGGCTCGGGATGCCAACCCTACACGAGCAGAGATTGTAAAAGCCGAGAGAACTTTCCCGTTTGTCATTTCCCAGCCTTCTTTTACTCCAGACTGTCACACACGGTGCATGAAGGATACCAGCAATGACAGCGCTGTGTATTTTCCTCACTATGCAGTGTGTGGAGAATCACGCTTGTAACACACATGGGAAGAGATCAGTGGGGTGGCACCACGTACCACACCTTCATTTGATTTTCACTTCGCTCTTAGACACTCAATATTTAAGCATTAACAGTCTAACGCATAAACTTTATGGATGGGTTCTCTTCAAATGAGACAGTGTCAAAGATTTTGTGCCAAAACGACTATTTTCTCCAGTAAAATTAAGTCCTTTACACTTTCATGCATGCCTTTTTATGTATATGAGACCTTTAACCAAAACATATGCTTCTCTTCTGCAGAGTAATTTCTTCCTTTGTCAACAGTACATGCACTGACTGCTGAGTGGAGGAGAATCCAAAAATTCTAACTTCAGTTTTCGGCTTTCCTAACCTTATACAATCACTACAGTCATGTCTCACTTGCCAGCAGTTGACTCTAAATGTTTCTGCTTACATAGAGGGAAAAAAAAAAAAAAAAAGAAAGAAATAGAAGACAGAATAGAGCATTTCAGAAGAACTATCATTGCCATTAGTTCCACAAACACACTGCACCTAGCTCAGAACCAAATTCTGCCCTCAAAAAATGACGTGTCACTTACAATTATGTGTGTACGCACACAGAAAGTGACGGGGACAGGCAGAATGAGAGGACAGTCTAGCCCCCGAATTTTATAAAGCAACATATGCCTCACGTGTACGAGTGTCGTGGATATCCATTATACTGTTATCTTTGTTCAACAAGACTTTGTGCATTTTGCAAATGGAGTTCATCAACAAAATGAACTAATTATTTTACAGAAAAAGTTGGTGGGGGGTGCGTTGCCTTTTAATTTTAATTCAGATTGCTTCTACCAGCTCTAGCTGTCAACGCTGATTAAAATAAAACAGGCAAGCAGGAGATCTGGACCATTTTTATCATACTTCATATGATAAAATATGTATAACTTCAAAATAGTTAATAGAAATCTAGCACAATATTCATACATTGCAATTTCATTCAAATATGATTCACAGATATCCTTGTGGGTTAAGTATTACTATTCCTGTTATATGGAAAGAATTGCTAGAAAGTCAGTGGCAGAATAAGCTCCTAGACTGTGTTTCTGTGCCCACCCCCCTCGTGTCCTATAGATCTTCTTTAAAGGAATTTCACAATATTCACAATATTTATGCCAGTTTTTCTAGGAAAAAGCAATTTTCATGTTACGTGTCAGTGGCACAACCTAAGATGTCCCATAGTGGATACAAATATTGCAAAGAGAGCTGGGCAAGAAATGTCTAAGTGCACATTTTGTAACTTTTCCATGCTGAAGTGGGAAATGACAGAGACCTTTCAACAGTTTTCATAGTAGATGAAGGAGGTAGATGGTTTGGGCATTCATCTGAAACATAAAAAAGCATGACTAAGCAGGTGCTGGTGTAGTCTGTCTTATTTCAGTCCAGGCTCTTTATCTCTGTCTTATTTAATTATAAACTGCAATATGAAAGATTTATCAGTTTAAAAAATAAAGATCTGATACGTTTCAGCAAGAAATGTCATAATCTTAAAACAGGCATGTTACTATGAAAAGTTAAGGAAAAACAAATGACTATCCCTTTTATTTTTCCTGGCTGCAATACAAAGTGATAAAGGCACCCAGCTTTGACTCATCCCGTGATCTGCATTGGTTGGGACAGTCCTGGAAAACAATTTCTTGCCCAGTTCCCCAGGACTTACTCGGAATGCTTCTCTGTCTTGGAAAATCCACAGCTAAAAATTAAACTGAGGACCAAGATCGCCTTGGTCTTTGACAGATCAATTTCAGATTTCCGCTGGAATCTAAAAGCAAAAGCAAAAGCATACCCAACGCGTGGCAAAGATAAAACAAATAGCTCTAAAAATTGCTGGAGGATCAGCACAGTGCTGATAGAGTAGTGAATCAAAAGGCACACATCCTTTAAGGCTTCATGCTGACAGTCCTGCACTGAAGGCACGAGACAACTCAGACGAGTCACACTGTGTTACAGCATTTATCATAAATCAATGCTATTAATGCAAGCAGACAAGATAAGTCACTATCTGATGTGTTAGTCGAGAAAGAACAGCAAGAGACAGATTTTGTACAAACCAGTTGAACACAAAATAAATACAAAAGCATTTTTGTTCTTTGATACAGCCCTCTTACTGGTGAAAAAAATATCACTATTCACATATCTTCAGTAATTCTTGTTTTGAAATTAACATTTTGTATGTTATTTTCCTCCAGCCTAAAGGTCAAAGGGATTCTACAGGTGGCACATTTCTGTTACAACAACCACTCTTCCCTCTGCCCCAAAGTCAGGGGAAGGAGAGGAGCTCAAGGCAATGGGCTGCTGCATTAGGAGAGGATGAACCACTTCTTGCAGGGCTGCTCTCTTACCTACTCGTGCCTCCCTTCACACATCTTTCCTTGCGACTTTTCCACGCTGCTTCCAGCGGCTCTTCATGCATTGCTGCCACGGGGGATGAGGAAAGTTTGCCCATGTGTCAAGTTATTGGCAGTGCTTCTGCCCATAAAGTCAGTGACGTACCGTAATGACACCCTGTCCTCCAGAGCACTCAGGCAAGACTGCAAAGCGCTTGAGGAAAGGTAGCAGCTCTTAACCTCAAGCTACTGGTGAAGGAACTGAGACACAGCATTAGCCACTGTGAAAACGGAGCCATGAAGTGGAAGCAGCCACTGATTACTGGTTTCTCTTTTCCACCACCATTTTGTCCATCATCACTGAAAAGTTAGTTATGTCAGATCGTGCCTTCCCCGGCTGTTTGCTTACACAGAAGAATAAACTGCTGCAAATCCCTTTTCCCTCTGAGAACCAACCCAGTGATATAGTTGCTTTATAACGTTACTGAGCTGAATAACAAGGAGTGAAACAATGAGAGCATGACACCTAAACCTGGTTCCTGATCCTTACCCCTCTCGAACTGCAGAAGTCCTGGATTGCATAGGCAGCAGGGCCATCATTATCCCCAGGCTGACCTCCTGCGTAATGAAGGCCACTGAATTCCATTCGGTAACTGGGGCGGCGGAGGGAATTAATAAGGGGAGTTTGATTCTGCCTGCTGCAGGAGCTCTTGAGGCAGCTGAGGCAGTAGGAGGTTACCAGGAGGGTAAGGTCATCCCTTCCGTGCTCCTTCCAGGCAGTAAAGCTCCATTAATTCTGTACTCTCCAAATGTAAAACTTCCAAGTATGAAAATATAGATAAGCCTTTATCCTCATTTATAAACTCATTTAACAACTTTTCCAAGCTGTGTCTACCAGGACAGACCCATCACCCTAAAGCTACTGGCCAGCCATGCGGCAGACCTTGCTGAAATGTTGCCACTCTGCAGCAAACTCTGTGTTACTCAGTCACGGAGAGTGGAAAAGTTCAAAAAATGGCTGGGGATGCACCACATACTGCCTTTTCTTACTGCTTTTTTCCAGGTCTGTAGTGGCCAGAAATCTCAGTAAGGAAGGGAAAGAAAATGGAAGAAAACAGTCTTTGAAAAGTTTAGCAAGGCATTTCTATCTCAAATACCAGGAAAATACTAGGAAAACATTGTATAAACCGTGCTTCTGGGATTTCTTTTGTCCTTATTTTACAGGGATAAAACTATGGTGAACGAGAGTGAAAAACTAGAACACGCTAATAGCATTAAATTTACAGGAGGGAAATCCCAGTAAAAATCACAGCAGGATCTTCTCCCTTCAGGCAAATTCAGAGACAGAAGTTGCTACGCAATGCAGCCCAGAACATGGCCAACCCATCAAATGATGAGATTCAGCACGAGCTGTAGAGAAGTTTTTAAGCAAGTGACCAGTAGCCCATCGCAACAGGGAGTACCCCCAGTTTCAGCCCCGTCCTGTGGAGCTTCCCCAGTTCCCACCTGAGGAGCTTCTTCTGAATCACTTCTCCGTGGGGACATTTGCTCCAGGAACAGCAGGAGAGGTCACTGCCCAGACACCGTGTGTGTCCCAAAGCTGCACTGCACATCCAGAAGAAGACAAGTCCATCATGTATAAACACTGCCATCACTTCCTTCTTTATACATACGGAAACTCTGCAACTTTAGGAAGGTTCAGAACGGTGCCTTTCCTCCACCCCTGCTGTGACGTGCGGGATGTATCCTGGGGACGCCCATTTGGCAGAAACCACCTTGGGTCAGTGGTTTATTAGCCATTTGTTTGCCATCTGAAAGCCCCCACACAGACACTGGATGTTTTGTTTTCTTTTCCTGACTGCTTTCACACGTGAAGCTGCAAGGACGTGTCAATTGATCAGACGAAGCTACTGCACACTTAAACTCACAGCAAGCGTGCCAGGTGAGGAGTCCGTGTAATCGGCTGCTTGGGTCGGTACAGCTGCTGGCAACCTGTCATCTGCTGGAAAGCAGCCCCAGTGCTTAAAGGCTCCAATCCCATGCCACGTCTGCACCCCAAAATAAAGCTCCCCAGACTGCCCTTCAACTTATGTTTTGAAAAAATTCAGGATGACAGACAGAATTTGCAGCACAAGAAGTTTCCTTGCATGAACCAACAGTGGAAGCAGAGTAAATAAGCATCACTCTGTCTCCTCTCTCCTCTGCTGTAACCATTTTGTCTTCATTTGGTCCACAACAGGTTCCTCTACTGACAGCATGACAAAAGTCTCCATTGACCTTACCAGTTTGGGTTCCACTGTAGGTGCTCTGAATTGAAAGGCTCCAAGCTAGCATTCCATTATGTCACATACGTGTATAATGCATTAATATACATGCAATTAATTTTAAAAACTTTCCAATTTATCATTAGCAAAAAAAAATCTTCTAAAGTGCTGTACTTGTTGCATACACTTTGCCATTAGGTTTAAAATACAAGTGCTTACAGAATCGAGCTATGGCTGCAATTTCTCTTTCTGCATTTTCATCTTCCGCGAAGCTGAAGGGACAGCTTTTGTAGCAAGGACAGTCATTACATTTTTGAACAAACGGAGTTCATTCAGTGACAGGTTTATTGCTTGTTTGTCTCAGAAATATTTGCTACAATGGACATCATAGAAAATTGCAAGAAACTGAAATATTGAATGTAGTTTGAATTGCATTATATGGAATTCTACAGCTCAAATGGTATTTGATAAAACAATATTCTCAACTCAAATCACCGCGCCCAAGAAGGATGCTTGGGTCACTAACAAAAGCTGGATCTTATTTGTTTTCTGCCAATATTTTTGCTTGACTAAAGAAAGGCTTGAATCTTCTTGACATCATAATTTCATTGTATCCCAGGATCAGCACAGAACTGAATAACTCTGCTTGCTTGAGCTGCCAATGTTATTACTTTAAAAGTTTACAGAAGCAGGGAGTGCACTGTAAATTTGACATTCCTGTAGGATATAGAAATGTCGCATTTAAACATATCCCTCAAAATGCTTTTTCAAAATGGCAGGATTAGGGACAAAGGTCATGTTTTTGACATTATTTATAGTCAAGTTGCTCAGATTACTTATGGAAAAAGCAGCCATGAGACTTATTATACCCACAACCACCCATCACTCAGATATATGTTATGGTGAAAAGATAAGACCAGCTCCGCTGGGGGGAATGAACTGAGATGAGAAATGCTGGGTACTGCATGTGGCAGCATTTCAACCTGCAAACTCCCCAAACAGAGAGTTAAGAGTCAGCCTAAGGTCTCTCCCTAAGTACTGTGTTCTCCTCCCCAAAGCAGGAGACGAACTGCAGCCTGTGGGAGAGCTAAGTCAGGGAAGAGAGAATACAAACCTTAAACCAACAGGAGGTTTCAAGAGATGTGAGAGAAGTTAATTGTTTAGAACATGAAATTTCTTACCTGACTCTGGAGTATGAAAAAGGAAAACTCTGAACGCTCCGTCCCTGTCCTATAATTCAGTATAATTTACCTTATCATTTCTACAGCATTCCTTAAAACTGATTTTAATGGGCACCTAAGCAGCACTGCTACATAAGCTCTTGAGAAGCATCAACAGAGCATGTTAATTTAATGCTACACTAACCAGCGTAATGTCAAAGCTCCTGGTTCAAATTTAAATATGCTTTCCCTCCTCTGGATCCTTCCTTACTGCTCATCAAGGATGAGCCTCAGTAAACAAACGTGTTATGTAAATTCCTCAGACAATCACCTGCATTTACAAGTTACAGATGAGCGAATCCTCTCCCCCATCCCCTCATCCCCAGGGGAGGGCCCCAGGCCCCAAGGCAGCACAGGGTGCCCAGCAGCAGCCCGGCTGCTGAGAAGAGCTGAAGGAAAAGCCGAGGCACAAAGACCAGGCTGAGCCGGGGATGTTCAGGGAAGGCAAGTCAAACTCCATTCGAAACCACAAAATAACGAATCGTAACAGTATCTGACTTGAAAGGATTTTTTCCCCCCATTATTTTGTTCTGGAACTTGTAATAACCTGACATTTCTTAAAATACCGAAATTGAAGTACAAAGAGCCCAATTAAGTAATGCCGAGATTATGAAACAAGCCAGGTGCAGCACAAAAATTCAAATTAACGCTCATCGCAAGCTTCAAATCAAGTGTCAGTTTGCTCCTTTTTATTTTAATTTATTGTAGTCAACATTAGTTAAAGCTGGAGACATTTGTTCTCTTGCTAATGATACACACACAACTCCCACTTCCATCCCCCTGCTCCTTCCAATTAAGAACTTCTTCAGAACATTTCAGCTAGGAGGCTTATCTGGCACAGATTATTCACTGCATCATATGGATCCGGGTTCTTATGTCTGTGAGCTCCTTAGAGCAGCAATTTGTTCTTTGTTTAGCATATTTTGCAGCGCGCAGTGCTAAATAAGCTTAGGGAGCTCTAGTCACTGAGGCATGTTTGTGCTGGGTGCATTCGGCGTTGCCTCGTGCTTTGTTGTTGGAGTCTGTGCAAAACCCTGCCTCAGTGCCATGAATAAAATCCTGGCTGCCTCTAAGTGGATCTGTTTCTTGAGGAAACCTTCAGACTAAACACACAGAAATTAGTGGATCTGAGAAGCTCTGTAGGTGGAAACAGCACACATTGTATTACCTCGCTGCTCCCTAAGTACACGAAATGAGCAGCAGCTCACTGCTTACCTCCCTGCACAGCTAATTGCCTTCCTTACCATGCTTCTGACACATCTTGCATGCACCCTGGGTGCATTTAACACCAACCGAGTAACAAAACAACACCAGTTCCTTCACATGGGAAATTCAACACAGCTCACCCAAGTTAACCCTATTGCTTTTGCGTTAGCTCCGAACTTTTCAGCCTCATTGAAATACATTTTGAGAACTAAAAAGACCTGGCATGGTTCCTCTGAGGAGCATGGAACAGGTTTCTGCCATCGATGCTGAGCAAGGAACATGCAGGACTTTATAAAAGCCTCACATCTGTTAGCATGGACACCAAAGGGGCTGGACAGACCCAGTGGCTGCATCTTCTGGTCTTGAAATTCATTTCCAACAGACTGCCAAACATTTTGGTGTTTGAAAGCCCTATGTCCTCCATGAGAGAAGTTTTCTTCCCAGAAAATACAGGGTATGTCTTCAGTTTTGTTTAAATAAAGCTTTCTCACCGCTATCATTGTTAAGGGAACTGGAAATGGGCAATCAGTGCTCTGCACTCTTACAGGCTTTCCCCGAAGGGAAGGGAAATCCAACCAAACATTATCTTCCATCTCATGCGACTCTCATCCTCCCGGCTCACACATCGGAGACTGAGCAAGGGGTGTTTAGATAAGACACCGTAAGTGGTTACAGAGACTGTGTTGCCAATATTCCTGCTCTCAGCTGACAGGAGAGGACTTGTAATACCTGCAGGTTATAAGACATCTGAACCCAGGCTGAATCCCTCCGATGGCAGGAAGGATACTTAAAGTGAACACTTGATTTCCACAGCTGCTACACAACCTAAGCAATCAGTTCAAACACTGAAAAAGGCTTAAAGTGCTTAAGCTATCAGCACTTCTTTCTCTGACAGAGGCACATGAAAAACAGAGACAAGAGTATGCTGACGAGATTTCCACTGAGGGTAAAAGCAATCTCACCAAGCTCCGGGGCCAGGCTCCTGCTTTCACTCAGACCAGCAGAAATCTGCAGAAACTTCACCAGACTGCCCTTCACCAAACAGCATCGAGCCTTAAGCAGCCTTAGCCAAAGGAAGTATTTCAGGTTTCTGGTCTCTTGACCTGATTTTAGTCATGCTTGCTTGATTGCTAAGCTCTTAATTCCGGCTGATACCAGGTTAGTATAAACTGAAATAGTTTGATTAGCATCGATGCCGATTTATACCACATAAGGGCTCGGTCTGCTGGCTTACTTAAAAGGCTTCTCAATTTACTCCAAAGCTTATGGGGGCGAAATCTTTACACTGGAGTTTCAAACTGCAAGCCTAATTTTGAAAAGGGGCTTGACAGAAAAGTTCTTCTCTAATATATAGATTAGAGGGGCAGAAAGTGTGCCAGTTGGCATTAAACTTCACTGTCCTCCCCCCCCTCTGCCTGTCTAATCCACCAGAACATTCAGCTTACCCTTTAAATAAACAAGAACCAGTTCAGGTTGCATATTTTATCTCACAATTGCATTTGGTGCTCCAAAAGCACATTAAAAGTGATTTTAAACATATATATTGTATATGTTTATGTGTTCTCTATCTTGCCTGTAGGGACTGATACTTTCTTAAAATTTTACATATGATTATATATGAATGAAAATAAGAGTAAGTTCAAAGCCCAACTAGTGTGCTTAGGACTTTGTATTTTAATAAGCATAACAGGCAATGATAAAAATACCTATCAGTCTCCAGTCCTAAAGGAAGAAAAGGATGGAAATTGCAAACTCAAACAGTCAAAACAAGGTAAACAAGAGTTAGGAGGCTTCCCCTTGTTTACTTTCAATGAAATTTGACACTTTTTCTACTTTCAAATATTTCAATATTTCAAACCCTTGTTTTGAAATTGGAAACCACTAACCCCAAACTTCTAGATATTAACACAGCTCCCAAAACGTGTGTTAGGTTTTAACGTTAATATGAGAAAAATCAACTTAATAATCATTTTAGTATTAAATTTACTTCTAAATCGTGCACATTAAAACACTGAACACTCGCTCCTGAATATTTGTTCATATTTTAATCCTATAGGAATGACAAAATACAGATCAAAGCAGCTGCCTGTTTAGCCAACTACCTTAGTGAAAGGTAGGAACCAGAAAAGTAGAAACTCTCTCCCAGCTTTACAGGAGACCACGCTATTCCCTGCAGCAAGAGGTGCAATTATGGTCACCACTATTATCCGAGGTCAGAAAATTATTGAATACTATTAAAAGTTCATCCAAAGTACTTATACCTCAGTGACCTCCAGCGATCTTGAATTCCACTGGGTGACAACATATTGGCTTACTTATTGCCTCTTATTTGAGACGGGCCCCAAGCTAAACTTATTAAGAAGTGTTCGGATCCAAGGATTTGGGTCGACACAGTTTTAATTCGCAGCAGTTCTTTCATTTCAGAAGGTGTCTTATTTCCTTCTCTCAGGCATCTGGGAGCACGCAAAGCACGGGGAGCACACTTTGCTAAAAGCCTAGGGAACAGCATCATTAACCTTGATGCTGATTACACCTCCTGCCTTTGGACTGCGGGCTGCCACTGCAATAAATACCAGCAGCCAGTTCTACAAACGGAGCGGGCACATTTACAATCATTAATGATATTGTAGCTCTGTAAGGTAGGTTGAGACCTCCAAACCCATCACGGAGTTGGGTGCAATGGGCACGTTGAAACCCGGATGCTGAGTCAGTGCCGGCTGATGGGGCGCCCCAGCACCACCCCTCCTGCCACTGCTGTGCCAAATGAGCTTTGCACGTGGGAGCTGAGCTGACAGCACGGCTGCACAGAGCCACGCAGCCATGCCAACAAAATACAGTGCAAAAAGGATTAAAGTAGAGCCAACATTATCAGCAGGAAATTACTTTTCGGTACTTGCCTATTTTACTTTTTTAAAACCTCACCTTTTTCTGGCTGCATCATGTTATTAAAGCACAAGGGTTGCAAATGCACCGAGACTACCCTGAATCCAGGCTCCAGTTGGTATAACTCCCTTCGACAGCAGCTCACATCTGTGAGTGACACTGGGGACATGCTGGGTAAGAAAACCACAGCCTGTGTTGGATTTCCCTTTCCATCACCTGAAACTGGTCCTGCCCAGCTGTATGGAGTTGGCCCAGATAGCAGCATCACATCACCAACGAGGGGCAGATGAGTCAGCGTCCTTCTTACAAAGACCTGATGTTGTTACAGATGAGACAATAAGATATACAATACACATTAACAGCTCTAGGAGTGCTGTAACTGACCTTCTGTCTTGTCCATCTTCCTCAAGAAGCTAGGGCAGAGCACATATGGACCAGCAGCGAGCATCTTTTCAGTCCTGTCCCATCCCAACACGCTGCCTTCCCATGCCTTTCACTTTAGGCAAGTGGAAAAACACTGAAAATGTATTTACCATCTGGAAGGAAGAACACTGCACGTTTCTCTTCTGAAGAAGGATCTTTCAGATGCAAAGAAGTGTGAAGAAGTTTTAACTGCACTTACTGTAAGTTTTTAATTAGTTTTGACTTTTTTTGAAAGTTCAGAGTTAGTGCTACTCCTCTATTCATAAAATGTTTAAAATTATCTCACAGTCCTGAAATACTTAAAGGATTTATTTTTTAATTAATCTTAATGTATAAATGAATTAACTAATATAATTGCTCATTTCAGAAAGTTAATTCTGTACTCAAAAGAGTAGATGCTATAATATTGGTGCCACATAAACTATTCTTTACAGATATTAAAGTAGCTGAATCCCTATTTTAATTGTCAAATCCGGATTAGGAAAGTTTTTGGCCATGAAGAATACTTTGATCTCTGTGTAATTACAAACCTTTACGTTGGCATGGTTGGCACTTCTGCAGCTAGCATTTCCCTGCCAAATGTGTCTTTGTAAATGTAACGTCTAGGTAGGTGGAGGTTTAATGGCTCAGACCTTCAAAGGAACTTATGGAGTCTGAAAGTTTCCAGTGTCCCACTTGATGGGATCTGTGTTTCAGATTTCCAACATTTCTGCAGTCTAGGTACCCAAAGTTGAATGCCCCAAAGTTTAACCAAAGTTTAAACAAAGCTCCATTCAGAAATAACTCCGTGCCTTGCATAGGCGTGGTGTGCCGATACCTCAGCATGTTTAATCATGTGTCCTTTAGCTGCTGAATTTTGCACAAACTTACCAATACCGTGTAGCAGCCAATCTGGGAGGCTGTGAGGCAGCTACTGCAATAATTCAGCTTGTGCCGTTATCCAGACATAAATCAAACCCTCTGTATCCTGCTGAGACAGCAAGACCCAAGCTTTGCTGAATCCCTACACTGATAAAAAAAAAAAAAAAAAAAAAAAAAAAGGAAAAGAAAAAGAAAAAAAAGCCCTGACAATGTAGTTGATGTGGTACTCAAAGGAGAGCTTGAAGTCGCAGATGAAACCAAGATTACAAGGTGGTTGGAAAGTAAATAACAATCCCATCAAACAGAACCACACATGGAAGAGGGTTAGGAGGAACCTGCTGCTTAGCCAGTGACAGCCCGTGTGATTCAGTATCACAAGACAATCCAATTTACAAAGACAAAAAATGAAAGAAAAGTCCAATCCAATCCTTGGTAACAGCAGGAGAAACAGATACGAGGTATGAGTTGAGAACTGGAAGCGTTTGAGTCAAAATAGTTACAGAACAAATACAGGATGTTAGCTTGGTTATTGGCTAATTTAGACACATGTACATCAGGAACAAGTCCACTGACGTTCCTGGAGTTTAAACACTGTAAAAGGCACACAAGTGAAATAAAGAAGCAGACACCTGCAACATCAGATTCTGTCACCTTATGGAGTATGCATTTTTCTGTCTGAGATATCTGTCTAATCAGTGCCACTGAGGTTTCTGCTTTGTGGAATAATGCAATATATAGACTGGCTGAAGCTAAAAGCATCATCTTGTATATCTTTAGTAAAGCTGGTCAGGTTTTTTCTATCTGAATACTCTCCAGGAGACTACAGTTTCTACAAGAAAAAGCAGAATTTTTGAAAGAAAATGACATCATTCTTAAAAATCAGATTTCCTTTAAGATAACAGAAAATGTTTAATTTCTGGGGGCAATCTGCATGAATTAACCCACACACATCTACACAAACCCTTTCTTAAAATGAGTCATAAGGTTTGGGGTTGGTTTCCCTCCAGACAGAGCACCTCAGCAGATGACAGCTGCGTAACCTGTGGCTGCGTGTGTGCCATGGGGTGGCTGTGCAGCAGGGAACACAAGGCGGGGAAATGGCAACTCTCTAAAGGCATTGCAGCTAGACTGGGAAGAAAGCAAAAACACTTCAAAATTCATTTTAAGAGGAGACATATTAAAAATTTCTAAATAAAAAAAAAACAAAAAAAAACAAAAAACAAACATAAACAAAACCAAAAAACAGTTCTAGCTGAAAAGACAAATATCAAAATAATTAATCAAATTTCCCAGGATGGAAATACCCATTCTAATTATTTCTACTTTCTACTTTCTACTTTCCAGCTTCTAATTTCCAATTTCAAATGCTGTCCAGGTTCGATGCGTAACTCTCAGAGGAATTTTGCATTGCACCTAGTGGAGTCTCTTGATTAAGGCTCGTTTTCCTGTAAAGATCTTTAATAAACGGGTATATTTGAACCTTCTTACAAATTAATGGAAACAAAAGTATTTTCATTAAGAGTCAGATCTTGCTTTTTTTTTTTTTTTTTCATTAGGACTGCAATTCATGCTTTAAAGGCAAACAAGAAGTAATTCCTACTTCAAAAAAACTGTTCCATTACACCAGTGAATAATATGCAGGAGGCAAAAACAGACTGGTGGGATTTTGGAGGGCCATGTACCACATGCATACATCACCAAAGATGCATAGGAGCAGTTATACTTTGGTTTTGGATTCAGTGAGAGAAACCACTACCCTGAAACACGATCACATTGTGAGTTATCTTTGCCAAAACTCATAAATTCAAGCAAAGGGAAAACATATTGGGTGTCTGGAAACAGTGGAGGTAATTTTTCCCCTTGGACCTAGCAGAGATTTTCACTATAATGAAAAACTCTGAGGCATAATTACAGAAATACGTTTTCTAGAAATGAACTGAGAAAGTGTTTCCCAGCCCAAATTACTTGGGTCTGCTTTGTATGCTAGAAAAAAATACCCATTGACATCACACAAACTCTTTGGATTTACACTGTCACCTCCTCATAATGCCAGATGTTGATACCCAGAGTCACTCTAAAAGCTTTACGATGATCCTAGATCACTTCCTATCTGAGTCAAATGAGGCCCTAAAAACAAAAAGCAGAGAGGCAAGCTCCAAGATGCAAGAGCAGAAGTAACTAGAAACCAGCAGCAAAGCCAATCACAGCAATTAGAGCTCGAGGAGCACTCTCAGAGTACCTAGAAAAGCAAAATGTCTGGTTTCAGAGCACCTGAATGTTCCTGAATGTCCCTGCCTCCAGGGGTGCTGAGCAAAAGCCATATCCGAGTCACACTGCACAGTTCTATGTAGCTCTGTTCACAATATAAAGCAGAGTATTTTCAATATGAAACTAACCAACATTATAGCTAGAGAATCAAATGAGCAAGAAAGACAAGTGAATATATATATATTTTAGAACAAAACCCAGGATATTCCAGCTGGGACAAAACCAAGTATCAAAATCTCAGAATTTCCCACATAGGCTGGAAATGCAGACAGTTCAAAATGATAGTTTTGATTCAAGGCTATCCCACAATCACTGCGAGTAGCTGGACAAAATACACAAAACTTGAGAACACCAGGGAAACCTTTTTTCATTAACCATAGTATTTGTAAAATAAATCTACCTGGACCAAGGATTTCTATCCCTTTTGCCCTTTTTACGGTTGCATGGACACAACTCCATGAGAGAAATGCAGATCCTCTCAGGGATGTAACAATATTGAAAATAGGACATTTGAGAGGATGCCAGGCCATGACTGAGCCCGCAGGAGGTAGATTCGCTGCTCGTACTCAGTCTCACAGGGCAGGGAATTATATCAACACCATAAAACAACACAGGACGTAATTCCTCGCTCTCTTCTCCCCGGGACTGTATTCAAGATAAATCAGGCAACTGTGAGAGACAGAGGAGACCTGTCCTGCTCAGGGTGTTATGTTTAATTGCTGAAGGCAAGAAGCATTTTTAAAGGTTTGTCAATAAAATCCCTATTTAGTTAACCCCAATCTCCTCAGATCTCTTGTTACAGACAGCCTTCTGCTCTCAACATCTGGGCAGGCAAAGCCTCCAATTACACTGCTGGATTTGGTAGCTTAATAGACCCAGATAAGGGCCCCCGGTGTATCCATTTCCCTTGGTAACAGCTTATCTGCAGCCAGCCCAACGATACGCAACCTTTATGCCCCGCGACCTTTCCTTTTCTGTGGCTGGGCCCGCATCTGCCACAGCCACGCCGTAATTTATGGGGAAGGGGCAGGGGGCAAGGAGAGAGAGGCCCGGCAGCACGGCCGGGACAGGCCCGCACCACTCGGGCTCTTCCCTCCTCGCCCTGAGGGGCAGCTGAGCTGGGGGCCGGGTGGCAGCAACCCCCAGGGCCCAAACACCTGAGCTGCAGGCTGCAAATCGCCCCAGAGCCTCCAAATCCTGGCACTTAATCCAAACCTGAACACGTCCTTGGCTGAAGGATGCTGAGAAATCCTGCAGAAGTCAGCTCAAGGCACACACACAGTGTCTCTTCCATGCTGAGGTGAACCACAACCGTTTTCTTCTAAGCAGTGCTGTGAGCTCCCTTCCTCCCTCCCCTCAAAATCCATGCAGACATTTGTCTTGTCTTCTCCTTTATTCTCATTTTCAGCTCCTCCTTTGCAATCAAATCAATTTCTTTAAAAGGTTTTTTAAAAGTTATCTAGGATTTAATGTTTTCATGTTGAAAGTCTGACAGGGAATTTGCAGAGACCCTGTCGTAACACAGGCTGATTTCTCCTGCTTCTCTTAAAGGCCACAGAATTTCATTGCCCTCTGTTTTTCTCAGCCCATCTGTCAGCTAATTTGCAGGAACTAGTTAAATCACCTCTTCTCCATACTTCTTTCTCAGTTTTCCTCTACTTTTGCATCGAGTTCTGTGACAATGAACAAGGGCAGATCAGCTACAGAAATTTCTCTTCAAGCTTTCATTGTAACCTTCGAGTCTCATGTTTGTCGCTTGAAGTTTATGTGCCGAAGACGGGAGAAAGCACAAGCCAGCAGTTTGTCAAAGCACGCTCTCTTGGGATTTGTGTTCTGTTTCAGCTGTCACCGTGTCGCCATATATATGTCTTGATGCAACTTCTGATGTGCAGCAACAAATGGTAAATAATTCCCTTCTCCAAATGCACTTCTGGCTGTGTTGGTGTCAGTGCTTTTGATCAATAAACCACTGAGGCATCTTCCAGCAGGAATATTGTTCCAGCTGTTGTTCAGGAACAACATGCTCCATGCACTATTTCCTTGGTTTGAATGCAATATATGAGGCTTTTACTTTTTCTCTCTCTTCAGGAAACATCCTATCTGGCTTGCTATGCAAGGACTGCTCACTGTTTATCCACATCTCCAGCTCCTGAAAAGGCTCGCTGGTTTCTGTTGGTGTAAGTTAGTTTTAACTGAAGTAAGAGGTCACTACCTGTTTCACTCCAAGCAGGGATTCCAGCTCTTCCTGGGGTGCTGGCAGACAACAGAGCTGTTTCTTCCCATTAGGCCTGACGCTTCTTTTTCTCAGAAAATTCCAAGTGCGCTGAGTCCCTATGAACTTGCAGCCCCCGTATTTTCTGACTTACCTCATTAGGCTGCTCCAGACTCCAAGACAGGCACTTACTGTAACTGCCTGCCACTGGGACACCCACTGCTTTGCACACTTGGGTTTTGAACCTCTTCCTCAGTGAAATCCCAAACTGACATCTCCATGACTGCTACACCACCTTCCATCTCACTTGGTGATACTGGTCACTTTATGCTGTCTTAATCCAAGCTGATGTAGATTTTCTTCTAGTACCTTGGACACACTGCCGTGCTCATAAATGATGCCCTTAAATTACCCATGCAGACCACAGTGTTTCTCACAGCAGTGCTAGTGGTACGCTGCTGTCAGTAAAGGCATTTCTGCCCCACCAGTGGTTTCTCCTTTCTTGCCAGCTGCTGCTGTGAACTGCTCCATTCAGATGGTTCTTTTTGTTTGTGTTTTCTAGTCCCTGACATTCCAGAATTCTTTTTCTGATTAAAATTAATTAAAAATGCAAATGCAGATAAATATATGCTACTGGCAATACATTTAGACAGCTCAGTTTTTGCAAAATCCTGGTGCATGCCCAGTGCCATTAAGCACAACAATCTGTTCCTACTCTCTTCTTCTGTCTTTACACATTCTATAGACCCTAGGATTTTCTTTTTATATGATGTTTCAAGCAAATTACAGGGCTGTATATTATATAGACAGCTAATAGCACTTTAGTTTATGCCTTTAAGGCTGCATTTGCCCAGTCTGCGGAGTGATGTCCTTACTGGCAGATTCGCAGAACAGTGCAGGCATCACTAACGTCGCCATAAGGAAAAGACTTTCCCAATATTGCCTTGGTAATTCAGTTTACTGAGTCCTTATGTCAGTTCTAAATTTTAAGGTTTTCCCTATGAATGTGCAAACATTAATCTATTAAGTTAGTACCACTTCACGGACTTCATTGCTGTTCTCTTCTGCCTTCTACCCCCAAACAACACTCTTGCTGACTTCATTAAACTGTTCTCTTTGACATATGCTCTTGCTGTATGCACTGAATGTTATGGATGTTTAACTTGCTTCTCCAACACGTAGTGAAAACTGCATGCTTGAGGCTCACATTCTGCATGGTTTTTCCAGTGCTGCACCACGCTTTTGCAGTGCCTGACTGCCCTTGGTTGATCCTTTTCTTCTGATGCTGAATGCAAGCAGAACTGAATAAAACTTTAATTCACACATACAAAAAAATCCAAGTTTTGAGAGCACTGAAAGTATTTGCAGATTCATATGGAATTTGACAGCAGTTTTAGGTGGAAAAAAATGTAATCAGGGTGCAAATGTTAAAACTTTAGCGAGCATCTGACCAGTAAATATTTTTAGTGACACCTTTCACTTCAAAATGCTGGAATATGTTATGCTACATAGTAACGCTAGACAAATTGGGAGTGTCACAGTCAACTAGTAAAAAGGTCAGGGCTATTCTCTTCAGCGGATTTAATTCCTACACATGAAGAATGGTGCAGCATTCTTCACAGCTTTGGTATAACTTTGTTCTCTCTGTGGCACCTTTCATCTGAAGAAACTGAAGTAAGCTGCAGACACATGCTAATAACAGACCACTCTCAGAATACTTACAAGGTAAAAAAATATATATATAATCTCCAGTTTATTGATTAGCAAACTGGGTTAGCGATTTGTTGGTGATGACGGATTTGGGATTTACACCCCAAATTGGTGGCTCCCGGCCCTAGGCATTGCTCACAGATAACGTGCACACTTCTCAGCAAAGGTCTCCAATACAACTAAGGGATCTTGTGCATGATGCTAATGCAACTGTGGGCAGGCTGGATGTAGGTACTACTCCCATCCCCATGTACGATTCGTTACATTACACTGCTACCCTTATTACAACCAAGTGCTGTCATTAAAGCTAATGCTACAGAGACCCACGGGAGCGTGTGACCAGAATGAAAGAAGCAGGGCACAGTTCATGAGCCACCAGAGAGGCACTTTCCTGCAGCTTGCTTTCAGAAGTAAAACCCTCATTTTAAATAAAACAAAAACTTTTACTTTGATAAATGCTGGCTGCTTCTAAAAGATATTCTGTTCTCAAATCTCCCCGGCAAAATGCCACCACAGTTGTAAGGGCCAACCACGTGTGCAGTCAGGCTGGGAATTATCCACACAAATAAAGAGCACAGCTTGAAACATCGACTTTTTCCTGATCAAAAGGGTCTGGGAGACAACTGGACAGTTTGGATCAGGCAAAGGATAGGGCTTTTATTTTTTTCAAAGAGTGCCCCAGTGAACAGAGTAGCCAATGTGGCCCTGGTGGCAGCGATATGCTGTAACACTCTCCTCCTCCCACACAAGTTATTGAAAGCTTGGCTTTGGATCTATTTGTTGGTAATTTTTTTTGCCTTTATTATTTATTTTTGTTGAAGAAATTCTGTAAGGGAAATGTGATGTACAATCAACCCTTTCATTAGCTTCTTTAATAGCATTCCCTGTCTAAGCTGCTTCACCCCTACATACCAAGTAATAAATTGCAAATGTTACCAAAGAAGCATTGTCACCCAAAAAGTGTCTTCATTATACCAGTACAAAGGAACTATGTGCTGTGATTTTATTAAAATCAAAATTTAAAATAGCATTAAATGTACTTTTCTGTGTTCCCATATCTGTTTTCTTTATGTACTTTAGTCTAAAGTGAAAAAACAATGCATATCCTTTTGCATCTTGTTTTTACCTAGTTTCATTCATTAGGGGTTTTCAACTGTATAAGCTGAAATGAAAGATTTAACAATGAAAAATTATTTATGAAAAATTTTACAATCATGAAATATTCACACTACTTAACTTTGTAAAGCTGTTCTTTTGAACAAAACCTAAAGAATTTAGGGATTTAAGCCGCATGATAAGGTACAATGCTCTTCAGAAAGATCTGTTTCTCTTTTACTAGTTATATTTCCATTCTAAATAAAACCAGTCTGACACTGTGGTAGGTGACAGCTAAGCAATATGTTGCAAATAAATATATTTTACCACCATAACAATTTTTGTGACTTATTTTAATTCCAATTGGATGTACTTCAGCAATCATTGTAAAGGCTTTGGCCTCAATTTCTATACACAGCAATCCAGAAGAGCATAAGCTTCCACCTTTTTCTTTGATTGTTGTCTATCTTATCATCTTATAACTGCTTCACGTAGGGTAAAATATATTATGCCATAATACATTATGGGACAGAGATCCATTACGTGGAACTCAAAAAGAATCAAAGATCTTCTTTAGTCCTCCTAATTTGTGGTGTTCTGTTTATAAGCAATTTGCATAAGACAATTTCTAAAACTAAAACATAGTAGCATCACTTTTACAACAGATGAAAACAAGAAGTTATTATAAAGCTATTTTAAAACTGTAAAAAGTATATCCTTCTTGTATGGTGTGTTTCCATTTTAAAATGTCAGGCAGAATATGAAGATAAATTGCAAATATATAATTTTCTATAACTGATCTTATAGGATTACCTGTATGAATTGTTAAAAAGTTAAAATTTGTTATTGCTTCATCTAAACATAGAGCTATAAAACATCATACTGCAGACTTCTTTGTCTGTGAATGTAAATGAGCATTTTTGTGTATAAAGGTTCTCCAATACTGGAATCCTACAGAGCGATAACAGTCATTAGCTATAGTAGGGATTTCAGGAGTAATAGGTGTGATATTATGACTAAATGCTCATAGGAATCTAATTCCATTGGAGCGAACAGAAAGTCTCCCCTTTGACCTGAATGGTCGTTGAATTGATTCCTCTGCTGGATGACATGAAAATCAGATCAAAGGTAGGATTCTGAATCTTGTTAAAACACACGGCTTCAAACTACTTGCTTCCTGCGAAGCATTAATGAAAATACCCATTGGGCCCGTAACCAATCACTGAAAGAATATGTCCTATGACGCTCATACTATGAGCATATGTGTGCATTTATATTTTTTGCTTTTTAAAAGGTTTATCTGCACTCATTTTAAAGCTTATTTCCCCCAGACACAAGCTGGAAACAGGAACAGTAGTACACGGAACAACTGTGAACTCTTCTCCTTTATCTGAGGTGATCAAAAAGCAGTTACTATGCCTGTGTTGTAAGGAAGAGTGTTTTAATGTCTATGAAATTTCTCACCGGCATGTCATTTGAAGGATCTGGTTTCTGAAACTGATCCACATCATTTGAAGCCTGACACTTGCTGTTTGATGGGATAGACCTAAATACAGAACACTCTGATGAAATTCATATTCATATTTCGAAGGCCCAGATACATATTCTAAGCAGGTGGAGGCCATCTCTATTGTTTAGAAACATCTCTTTCCTCTCCTCCCACTTCTTTCAAATAGCATCATAGCCCATATACTCAGAATCTAAGAGATAAGGGAGGCAGAGGGAATTTTTTGGCTTTAAGTATCTCTGAACAATTCTTGTAGATTATATCATGGCAAAAACATTCTAGAAGAAGAGTACAGTCTGATACAGATGGGAAAAGCAGCAGAGCCAAGCAGGGTGGGGAATGTTATCAGAAATGCCTATTTGTAACTCATGGTCCAGAATACAAAAGCAGAAATGTGTTTCATTTAAACACGCAGAAATCAGAATTCTTTCAAAGATATGAGAATGCTGGAAGACTCCACCAAACAAGGGCAAGCCATAGTTTACAAGGAAATCCGAGCCAAGATTTCAAGTAAAGTGTCCAGCCCTGAATACTTGAGAGGTTAAACACAACACCTTTGGGAAAAGACACAAGAAGAAAGAGATGCGAAGACTTGAAGGGGCAGGAGCAGGAGTAAAACATAGCACTTGGATGGAATTTGGCAACAGGAGTAACGAAGACAGACATATGATATGAAGGCAACAATTAAGAAGTTAGAGACAAAGGTAGGATAGAACAGGAAATTGGGGAAAATGAGAGGAGTGCTTCGTTTTGCCTGGTTGAATTCCATGGGATGGGACATGCAGTGCAAATTACTAACATGCTGCTGAAGGCACGCAAATCTCAAAATGTCTCTGTCAGTTTGTTAAGAAGTAATAGCTGGCAGTTAACTATGAACAGTGGTCACGTGTTTCTAATTAAATTTATGGATGACACTCTTTAATCTAGTTATATGTACTCTATTCAATACAAACTTTCAATGGACACTGACCTGTAATATACAAGTACTGAAAGTGCAAGTTTGCAGTGACAAACTATGGAGGCAAGCATAACCTTTAGCTGTCACGGGCAGAAGAAGCCATTGTAAAAAAATGTGTGTCAGCCTGATGGTTTATATGTTCAAAACATACCACAAAATAACACCCCTTTCATCTTTCCCTCACACATTTCCTTCAACACCTTATCACCACATGGGTTAGTTGAAGACAAATCTGGCACGCGCTGGCATAAATGCATTGACCTCAAGCCAGCGCCTGAATGCTCGTTTTAATCTGTGAGCAGTCTCCCACCCTACTTACCACTTGCCAAAGAGTAGGGAGGAAGCATCACCTTTTCTTGGAGTCACAGGTTCATTTTTTTTCCTCCACAAGGAGCATTTTAATATGCAGACAGCATTAATTACTACACAAAGCACTTTTCATGGTGTTACACCTACAGTATTCCCGATGACAACAATAAATGTCTCTCTCTACTCCCCCCTTACTGATGCGAAAGGGTAAGAATTAAGCACGGAGCACTAACCTGGCTGTAAATAAGCCCAAATTAGCACTAGATGGGTTTGGAAGCCAGAAATACCTAGTTCCTTGTTCCTATCCAGACAGCAGACCATGCTGTCACCTCAGGGAAAAGATAATTCCTGTCTTATACATGAAGGAAAGGCTGAATCTAGCCTATCACCCCAGCGAAAACAGTTCTGATTTGCCACACTAAGCATCATCTTTGTGCAAAAATCACAACTGCTGGCATTTCCGTTAGCATTCACTATCCAGTTTCCATATTGCTGACCCCCAGAAACCAAACGCAACTCTTGCTGCTCCCAGTGCCAAACCTCCCAGCTCCCAGCATTTCCAAGCATCAGCCCAGCAGTATGAACACTTGAAAAAAGAGGCAGCTCTGTTAACAAAAGCTAAGGACACACTTGTTCTGCAGAAGACGCTGTCTATGGAAGTCAAAGAGATGGCATGGGCTTCCTCAGAGCTCTTAGCTTTGCTTGTTTCAGTGTTTGTTCCATTAATAGTCCCACTAGCACGCTAAGTACTTGACTTTGGTATGTTTATCCTCTCACACAACTGTTCAACATCTTTGAGCATTTTCCAGTCCTGTATCCATAGTAGAGCTATAAAAACTCCTTGTTAATCTCAATCATCATTTGAAAACATTACCTAAATATACATCTAGAATATAACACCAATAAATTCACATCCTACATACAGCAAAAACAATCACTTTATAGCATATGGCATTTATATTTCGCTTTCAGGTGATATTAGAGTAGTTTATACATTCACTATGGTGAACAATTTTTTCCTGGTATCCTCAACAAGCATTTCTGATGAGATGACCTACCTACAGCTCTCATACACTCAGTATAAAGAAACAGAGGCTTACAGAGGTAAGATTTTAATTACAAGTTTGGTAACTTGTCTGGATTCTTTCCTAGAATGCAGTGAATTCAGTGAGGTTCTTCTATATGATGACATGTTTCTATTTAGGATACTTTAAAATTCCTCCACCACTTTTGTTCTAAAGAATCTTAAAAATGAGGAAAGGTTGTGATACTGTGATGAATAGATAAACATCTTCAAAATGTACATCATTATGAGTATTGCTTCTTAACAACTGTATCTTTATGACACAAGATATATTCAATAAATTCAGTAAATATTAATTCTTACCACAAGACTGCTGTCCAGAGAAAGTCTTTTCCCAAACTCCCTTTTCTGGAGCTGTCTTTTTCTCTCCATAGCTGAGGCTATTTGTTTTCCTTTTCATCTACTAGCAATGTCAGACTCTTTCCAGCATCACTGAAAAAAAAAATAAAAAATGCACATTTCAATATTCTACTTAACAGTTTCTGTCTTTCATCATTAACTTTGTAATAACCCAGCAGCTAATGACTTTGTGTCCATAGTAGGCTGTGCTCCAGGAACAAATTTTCTGTGCCAGAAAAGCTAAACTCTCCAGACAGAAATATCACCAAAATGTTTGGGTCACGTCTCCAACAAAACAAAAACAAACAAAAATAAATAAATAAATAAAAATTAAAAAAAAAGGAAAAAAAGAAAATCTACTACTACTATTGTCTTTATCAATACACCCCGTGTTTTAATAGTCTCTGTTTAACCAGGCTGGCAAATGGATTTGCAGAGCCAGCGAACTACCTGGGGTTTGCAGGAGGGAAACAGTTCGTTTCATATTAATTGCACTCCTCAGTAAGCCCTGCTTGTTGGCACATCTGTGCTGCTACTGTGATGTACAAATTTTGGAACTAATCCTGACAAGTTCTAAAAGCTTTCAACTCCTATTATCCTTAACGAGACACTAATGCCCTCAGCGCTTTTCGTATATTTTTAAGGTCAAATATTTGGCTGTGATAATCAAAGAGTCCCACTGACTGTGCAGAATGGCCGGGGAACTTCACCTAAAGCACGGAGGGCAATAGTCTTACTGATTTGGTAGGATTCGTTTATTCCACTGATGATTTCTACTAAAATCAAGGCATAATTTACACATCGCTACTTCTGAGTCTCTGCTTTACTACATGTTTCTGGTGAAACTTGTATTTGAAAGTTTTGGCTTCTACATCAAGGTAGTATTTGTTGTGCGTGATTTGGCAGCATGGGCAAAGCTAAAGAAGTTGTTCAGGATTTACAGAAAATAGTAACAGAAATCAGAGTTTAAATTGAAGTGGGCAGATAGCCCATGAATGCTGAACCGAACAGAGGAATTTTCTCCTGTACCTTGTAGTGACTGCATTTGCTGTATCAGGGGGAATATCCTCTCTCTTCCTCTGGGATAACTCTCATTAAAGACTGAGGACTTTCACCATAAGATTTTGTCCACTTGTTATAGTCAAGGCTTGATATGGAAGCCTATTTAAAATCATAATTCTAGCAAGGTTGTGATATTCATACAGCGCTACTTAATTCTAAACCTAGAGTAGTTCATTGCATTTAACTGGAAAAAAGAAAAAAAAAAAAAAGATAAAAAATACAAATCTATCAAATCTATCTGTTTCTGATCCCTTGTACTTTTTGTGAACAGCAACTTCAGTTGCCAAGAGCCAGGTGACGACAACAGGCACGAATATCACTGGGCTTGGCTGCAGGGTAATGCAGCTGGCGTTCCCAAAAGAAGCCTTACATTTGGCCTCCAGATGTGCTTACATGCCTGTGGATAGCCTTGACTTCTCATGCACCTGTGAACTAGACCATCTGTCACTGCAGTGATATCAAGCAGATAAATCCACCCCAACTCTTCCCCCAAATTGCCCCCGAATGTTCTGCCACAAGGGCACAGGGGACTCAGCACGTGGGCCGAGCACGGGCTGCCTTGCAAGGAGATCAGGATGCTCTGGGCGAAGCCTCAGAAGCCAGCTGGAATTCAGAGGGCTCCCAGAGGCATGCAAATTGTGATAATCAATCAGGTACAACGCGGACATCACAAGTGGGACTGCTCTTGTAAAGCATTTCCCATGGGGAATCAGTAATTGGTCCAGTTAGCAAGTGATCCAATGGTAATTCAGCACTCTGAGAAACAGCACCTGGTCTCTCTTACACTTTGTACTTCTGGTTTGCACTTCCACGAGGCCAGTATTCACCCCTTTTTCTCCAAAATGGACAAAAATCAGCTTCTATAACATGAATCTAAATAGCACCCATGATGGTAGGAATATCTGTTATATCACAGCGATCATTCTTTAGGTGTATTTTGTTCCAGTTTTACCTGCAAGCTCTTGCTTCCCATCTGTAGCACCAATCCTAAAGCTACACCCACTACTTAATTGAGCTAATAAGGAAGAACAATGGCATGCTATCACACAATTGCCATTGCTTCCTGATTAGCTATCGTGTCTCAGAAGACATACTGCAATCCTTACAAACACAGAGGCAATGTATTACACTGTTCTTGCGATCATGACAGAAATCAGCGGAAGAAAAAACTTAATGTAATCTTTGTGTCATTTTTCCGTGCGTTTGTCATGCCTGGAGAGCATGATTCCCACCAAGGCAGTCTTTGTTGATCAGTAAGCACAGCACTACAGATGAGTGAGCTGGTGACAGCTACAGTTGGAGCCAATTATCCCGGCAGAAGGTCAAGTATTTAACTTCAGTGCCTGAAGTGCCTGTCTGCAGGTATTTGGCAGAACAACCCCAAATCCTAGTTCAGAAGGAGAAAGGATTATTCGTTATTCCAACAGCTTATACACTGAGCTGCCTTGGGCACTTCAGAGGGTGGATTTACTGTCCCTCTGTAGCCCTGGCAGGTGCAGCACACCCACCTACGTGAGCAATGGTGAGGCTGCCTCCCACCTGCAGACTCCTTCCCCATGTACACCACGGGAGCTCAAATCTCGGGGCACATCACGATTAGCAGGCTGCCAGGGATCTCTCCTGAAAAGTTAACAACTTAAGGCTGAACCCACCCAAACTTCTGAATCAGAGGTAATTACCTTACGAGATAACACAGCGCCTGTATCAACATATGCTGGTGGCTCAGGGCACCCAACTCGGGAGGTCTTAAAAATACCCCGATCATCAGAGCGAAGTACTTAACAAAACCAGAACAAGTTTTCACGTGGAATGGTCATTTCTGTGCAGTATGCTTCTTGTCACAGAGAAAAATGACCTTCCTAGGTAAATCTGTCTTCCTCTGAGACCAACCCAGAGACTAAAATGAATTCAAGCTGCAAGTAATGCATCTCCCGGGAAGCTCAGCACCGGAGAACAGCCATCCAGATGGAGCACTCTTGAAATGTAAAAACACTGAGAATCAGTTTGCCCAACCATCAAAAATACCATTTTTGTGTTATCAAGAGAACAGGCTGTAGAAATGTATCAGCCTTCCCTGACCGTTTGGTTGTCGATATCTCTCAGATGATGTCTTCACAGCAGAGCCCCCAGTGATCAGCATTCAGACCCTGACGATCCCATTTGGCTTGGCTGAAGTGGGACCTACATTGCAAACTCACTCCTGATTTCTGGTGGCTTCACTGATACGGCACTCACATCGGGAGCTGAGTTTTGGGGCCATACCTTTGTGCTGAAGGAAGCTTGCCCACTGTAGGACTCTTCCCTGTGGGACTACAGAGCTCATCTATGCTGAGCATACCGGGGGAGGCACTGAAGTCAGAGGCACTCAGCGATTACGCCCGTATCCTGAAGAGGTAGGTGGGGATCAGTCAGTGAGAATGCAGGTCCCAGATGTTTGCCTGCTGCCTGCTCACTTTAGCACTGAGCTGAGAGAAGTAGGTTTTGTGTGGATGCAGGAAAAAAAAGTCCCAGGGGATGCCCTAAGTGGCATCTTGCGTCAATACGGTGTACCCTCACCGTTCATAAAGCCAGCAAGCCAGCAGCACCAGCTTGATTACATATCTTAAAGTGCAGCAATTTCAGTACTCAACACAAGCACGTTCAGTACTTCGGGAGATGGCTCTAAAACTATGCCCTGGAGAAATGGTGTGATTAACATAGAAAAGCACTCTCCATAATCTATGCAAGAAATTTCTTGGATTATAATACCTTCTCCATTTCTAGTAGTAACAAAGCATGATTGATGCCTATTGCTTTAGCTGATGAAAACGGGTAATACATGTATTACATCCCTCAGATAAGCAGCCAAGATATTTTCAGACCGTTTGAAGCTGTGCAGTTACATTTCAGCAGAGCTATGCCAACACATACCAGCTGGGAACTAACACGTAGGAAATCTTTTTGCTAACTGGAAATGGACTGTATTTATTTTTCCGTCTCACAAATTAGTATAAATCTAGCAGTTATGACAGGTGACACAAACGACAGCTCCGGAAACCAGTGTCCTTTTGTTTAAATTCAACGTAGATGCTAATTCAGCCTCCCCACCCCCTGCTTACTGTACCTTACCGCTGCCAGAAAGCACGATACCTGGCGGGCACCAGCACATTCTCCCCCTGCAATCTGTTTGTCTGTCTGAGCGTTAACGAGAGGACAGCTTTTGTGATGTGGACGTCAAACTCTCAGGTAATGGAACGAGGCCAAAGTTTCGCAGTGATCACCTTTGAGCCCTTTTTTCTACTTGGCCAGTTGTAATTGTTCACCAGTCATACTTTAAAGCCGAAAGGGAATAACCAGAACTGGTATTATCCTTCAGCAAGGAAAGGAAAATGAAAATAATGTCACTAGCACAGGTCAGGAGGCAGCTAGGAGAAAGTACAAATTTTCATCAATGCAAATGTTAGTGAGAATGAACAGGTGACCTAAAGGTGAAAGATTTTATAGCTCATTACCAGCCTCTGGATGATTCCGTTTCCTGAGAACCTAATTGAATTGAATTGAGTCTTTCACTGTACAGCTGGGTTCTTTTGCCAATTCTGGTGCTAACACCGATGTCTGAATGCTTGCTTTTGTTGTGGTCTTTGTAGGAAAAGGAGCAGAAGTAAGTACAGTACAGTTTGTCCAGGCCTTCTCAGAGCTGGAATAACAAAAGGCTCCAGGATGATGAACTCGATGTACATTCATTCGATAGATCAGAAATTGTTCAGTCCTACAAGCTCACTACATTTATTCTTCCTAGGCCTAAAACACTAGGTCTGTACTAAGTTTTTGAGTGTTTCCTGTTCTTTTTTAAATGGCAGGGTGTTAAAATCACCAGAGCAGTTAACAGCAGAGAACTTCACCTTCGCGAGAGATGAGAAAATTCTGCCTAGTGACTAAAAGTGAGCCATGAAACCAGTTTCATTACCACACCCCTATCTCTCCCTGTCATGGTGTTCAGCCTGGTCCTGACTTTAAGTGGTGAAGTGGAAAAAATAATCCCCAAATTCTCTTCTGAGCTGATGTTTCTAACTTCAACACTTGGGAACTAGCAAGCCACAGCGACATCTGCACTTACGCAACCTGAAACTTAGCTAAATGTATTTTATTTTGCCCGCAGTGCATTTCAGAGCAATGCCATGAGCATGGCCTGCCTAATGCTCAATACACTCAGGTATTTGCTGAGGCTGGTCAGCAGTTTGTTGGCGCTAATGTATGCATTGTGCACGCACACCCACTGGATTAGGCTGCTATTTAGATAAGCAAGCTGCATTTTTGCAGAGAGGGAAGGAGAATGTGCCATGTGCCAGCATTAATGAGTTAATTAAATTAGAAAAATTCCAATGCAAGACCCTAAAATGCTTAGGTAAGTGGAATACTATGGGAATTGCAAAGCAGCAAACACTGCTGTACCATTCTGCCTGCAGACCCAGGTATTCTGATTGGCTTCGGAAAGCTGAGTTAAACCAAAGTATGTCAAGACAGTCAGAAAATATCCAGATTGAAAAAAAACTCCTTCCTAGTCTTCTTCCAATCACACTGATGCATGGCAGTCTACAAAGAAACTGAGAACTGACTTATTTTAGAGCCAAATTACGTGGATCACTCTTGCTCAGATCCCAGCTCTTGAAAGGGAATCAGCAGAGCACATAGGATTGTCTAAAGCAAATTTTTAATGGTGATCACTTGCCAGCACTGAACAGACTCAGAGCACGGTGTCCTAGAAATACAGCATTTAAAACAAAGCATCTCAGCTGCTAAATTCCACATTTGAATCTGTCCGAACCATCGTTTTCAATATACATTTATGCTACCTCCATGCAAGATAATCTTCCATTTATTTGGCAAACTAAACAGCCAGTAAAGCTTTCTATAGCATTGCCTCTAGGATTTAAACAAGTTAAGATTAGGGGCTTAAATCTAGCAGACCTATCAGTGTGCTCAAAATAATACCAGGAATTTCAATAAATCAGAAAATAAAGAATATGGCATTAAAGATGTTATTACTCTGACAGCTGTCAAGATGAATTGCATGAGAAGCATTTAAAAGATTTATATCTCCGAATCTCACCAGGTTAATTAAATGGATGCATGCATTCATTTAAGAGGATAAGGTGGGTTGCAGTGACATAAAATGAGAGTGCATGAGATTACGTTCTTTTAGCATTAACAAGAATGGGTTGAACCGATATCATTTCCGTATTCTGTAATAAGCGTGATTCATCCACTGCCATTTTCAGCTCTCATTTTCTTTCTGGCAACAAAAAAAGACCATGAACATTTATAGACTAACATAATCAAAGCCTTAACCTTTTCAGCATTTTGTGTTTGCATTGGCTGTCCATTTTTATCGCAGAGCTCCACAGGCCATGCTGTAGGGAAGAGAAGAATCGCCAGTAAATTACACCAAAGAATGCTGGAAAGGTCAAAGGATTACCCTCCCCTGTTTGCTTTTATGGAACATATGAAGCATTCATATCATGCAATAAAATTACTGAGACAAAAATGATGAAAGATAAGCAGACAGAAAGCATGAATCTGTTGTCAGGACAGCAACCGGTAAGGATGGAAAAAAGGATTTATTACAGCGTTATCATCAATAAGAAATAGGCTCTGACAATGATGGTTATGTACCCCTGGCTCCTGCACTGAAATCAAATCCTTCTCCGTGCCCTAAGACCTATAGCCAAGAACGGGATACCCAAGTAAGATCCAAGAAGCTACCCAGGCTGAAGGAAACACCAGGCCCAGAGCTTCCATTTCTTGGGAGCGTTTCTAACCACTCATTACCATACATTATTTATTACCATATACTACTCTAAATTACATAATATAGCTTATTATATGGTAAAAATGGATTCCCTCAGCCACTGGAGCTCCACCAGCAATGTCTTGCAATATGGGCTGTTCATCTGCAGAAGGCACGTTCTGCAGACAGCTACAGCCACGGGCACCTCTGCAGGCTTCAGCGCAGATTTGTCTCCTTTGTGAGGCACTGCCAACCTTGGGGAACTGTTGTAGGGCACCCACCTAAAGGAATAAATATGTGGAGATTATGAGGTTCAAAAACAAATGTCCCTTTTATATGCCAATAAAGATGCTCCTGGCACTTTGTGGTTTCAGGCTGGTAAGTATGAAATGCTGGAAACAACTTCTCTAACTTCCTAAACCATTCTTAGGGCTTGCTGTTTCTCATGGCAAAATATTTTATCAAAATTTACATGCTGTAAACTAACAGGAAGGTCTTAGCACACAACATTTGAATGCGGGTACATCGGGGGGTAAGGTGGGGAAATCACATTGAAACTCAGCATTTAAATAACATTTGTTTACGAAGTTCAAGAGCAAGTTTCAAACTGATAGAGCAAATATCCCAAACCTGGCATATCGTATATAATGGCCAGGTATGGGAAATTCATGAAGAAGTCACAGTCATTTTTGACTCTTTGTATGCCAGGAAAGAAATCAGAAAGAATCTTTTCACTAATTTTTACTATAGAAGAAAAATCTGTCAGGCATAGGCTTCTGCATAGGACACCTTCAACAGAGGGAGTAGCATCTGGTTGAGGAGGCCAGTGAAGATCACATACCAAATTCACACGTGTTCATATAATATGTTGCAAGATTCAGAAAACTGCAAGCAATTAAACCCAAAACCTGAATTTTTCCAACAGACAACAAAGCAGAAGGAAGAATTTAAAATATACAGTCAAGATTCCTAGAGTTTGTTCACTTTTTTTGTTTCCTCTGCATTTTTCTTTCATTAATATAAATCAAGACACTACTCAAGAAAGTCCAAGAGTTACAAACCCACCCATAAGACTTCAGCTGGAAGCAAACTGCTGGATTAAAAGCTCAATTCTTGAAACTAGACCTAGGAGCTTGTGAAACGTGCTTAAATACGGCTTCTTCCCTGGAACAGATGCATTTCAGCTGGCATCTCTTCTGCCTGCCCATCTGCCCTAATTGTATTCCAGAGGGACCACTAAAAATCACAGTCCTTTGTGCACGTCCCACCCCTTCCACCTGCAGTGCGGAGAGGGACGATGGCTGCAGTGGCCACGGGATGGCCGAGCGACCTGAGCACCAGCCTGACAGACACCAGCGAGCCAATGTGGCCAGGAGCCCTTTGTCACAATTACCTCTCATTAGCTCATTTTCCACACCCTGAATAAAATATTTTGCTACAAAACATTTTTTAATAGTCCATTTTTGGCGAACGAATGCAGTTTTATGAAATTAAGTGTCGCAAATAAATGCTACCTGATTTGGTCCTTCCCAGCCATGGAGGTGAAAGGCATCAAAGACCATTTCCTTACTGAGGCACTCCAACCCATTAAAATGAGGAATTATTAAAATTATCTTAGTGATAATGCCCAGACCACTGGCTTCACTCCACAGAGCACTGGGTAACGCTTTAAAACATTCACTTGGCTCAATGTAAAACTCTCAATATTAAACAAGCACTGTAAAAATATTTCTGGGGCTACTAGTAACATCTTCAGCATCCGGCTGTGCATGGCCTCCTTAGATAACCAAAGGTATTTGCAGCAGAAGGAATATTTCAACATCTAGAGCACAGAATTACTTTCTGATGAACGTGGGGCCCTGTGGGTTGCAATGTGCTGTCTCACATCCCACCTTGCTGTTCAGACACTCCCGGGGGGCCAGGGCTTAACCTCACATTAAAGGTAATATCTTTATAATGAAGATACTCACTCAGGAACAGCCCAGAAAAGAAGCGGAATCAAACTCATAATCCCTTTTTGTCCTATGAAAAATAAGGGAGGATAAGGTACAATGAAACACATGGGATCCCTGCATCATCCAGGCACAGAGTCACTAAGAAGAGGCTCAGCTTGGCTATCTGCAGGACCTGAAAATAGCTCCTTCACACCACCATGAGCAAAGGCAGCCCTGGGGAGGAACAAGAGAGGGAAGATGGTGACAATCTCTTCCAGTGCCAGGAACACCAAACCCAAGCCTATGGCTTGAAAGAAAGGACTGCAGCACGGGACTGAAGCAGGAACACGCAGCCTTATTATGCTGTGTGGCTCCAGCTGCTTCCCGCACAGGCCACCATCCACATTTTTATCAGAACAATTCTCTATACATTCCTTATTTTGCTGTGCAAAGACCTCCACTGAGCCCTGTAAATGCGTAGTTGGGCCAGCCATACCTCCAGCAGCAGCCCCTTGCAGTCACCTCTGCCCACAGGTACAGACACGAACCAAAAGCCAGGCAGTACCCGAGCTGAATTCGGAGGTGCCTGCACTAACAGTAAACCCGCTAGCTCTGGTCCTTTGCTCATCTAAGTGTGGGCACTAAAATCCTTCAGCTGGCTCCCCAGCTGTTCAGCCTGCGGATGTTGGACCAAACCTACTCTAATTTCAGCCGACATAACTTCATCCAAGGATCAGACCAAAGAAATTCATCTCCATTGTTCCCAAACACACTTTGGGGACGTCTCTTCTCTCCTTCATGCTCACAACAGAAAGATAACAGGGTACAACTCAGCTCTACCTCCTCCAGTTTTGTAGTGGGATGTATTCTCTATAAATCAATGGACACACATTAAGAAAAAGCGCAGAGAGATTTGCCCAGCCAATTCAAATTCACTTTATTCTTGTTACACAACAGAGCATGTAGGACTGTGGGACATCAAGGCTGTAAAATTAAAAGGAACAGATACACATTGATTAAGCTCCATCTTCAGCTTATAGCCAAGAAAACTATTGTGAAAACGTTAAAAATGAAAGATGTGATGTCCTCATCCATATATCCTCCGACAGTGACAGAGCACTGAACAGCACCAGCATACTGAACAGCCCTGCAACTTTTTTCTCTGCAACTGTGGAGAGATCTCATCTCAAACACTGGCTTCAGTTCTGGGCCAAAAGGATATAGACAAACTTGATGGAATTCAGACAATAGCTGTAAAGACAATTAAGATATTGATTTGGTGGAAAAACGATTAACAAGTCTCATAGTAGCTTCAAACAACGGCAAGAGATGGCTAAGAGAGGAAGGAATGACCACATCTACATGGGTTTGAGGGACATGTACTAACAGTAGAGACAGGGAGGAATTGATTAGGTTATTGACAATAGGCTGAAAAGAAATAAAGACAGGGAAATGATGCTGAGTATCTGAAGAAATTACCTAAAGTGAAATCCAATACAGTGATTCCCAGAGAATCAGAGCAACACTCGTCATATAAAAAAATAAGGTGGGATAAAGTACGAGGAAATGCACTGACAGTGAGGATGCTGCCAGGAATGAGTTGTGTGAAGATCCTGATGGGCAAAAAAAGAGTTCTCCCTTTCTTCTCAGAGCCTATACATTGCCATGGTTGTTCCACATTAGAGACTATTAGAGTGGAAGGCTTTTCCTCTGGGGAGAAAATAAAAAAGAGCCACTCCATCCTTCCCCCACGCAGTCAGCTGCCTGCAGTGCTTACTTCAGTTTCTCACTGTGAAGACTGGCTGTCACACACTGGCTTCAAATTTTTCCATCTGTCAGAAACTTAATAAAAATGTAAATTAAAAACATTCACAAATTTCCTACTTAAAAGGTTCATAACTCTCCTATGTTTTATGTCATCCTACCGATCTTTAACTCATCTGCACTCAGTTCTACCAAGCGAAATGGAAAAGAACGTATAGTCTGCCATCACAGATAATAATCCAACACATTCGGGTTACGGATACAGTAATATCCAGAAAATATTAGAAAGAGAGGAAGCATACTATTAAAACCCTATAGTATTTCTCTCTATCAAGTGCCTGCCTGTTTAGAATGCAAAGTAAAAGTCAAAAAGTGTCACAAAAGAAAAAAGCACTCCGCTGATGTTTCAGAAGTTCATAATTCATTAAAATCTGAATTATATTTTTGCTTGTGGTAGCAACAGTTTGTTAGGTTTATTTTTTACTTGTAGAATTCATGTTAATTACTCAAACAGGATTGTTCTTCCTCAGGTTGTTTCCTTATAAGCAATGCCATGTAGGTTCAGATAATTATTATTTTTTTTAAGATTATAGTTTATGGACCTGCAGTATTGGAATAACTGAAGTTATTCAAAGTATTTGCTTTGCCTCTATTCTGGCTGGGGAAAATAACAACTGAAAAAAACAACAGTACTTTTAGTGGGGAAGAGGAAAGAGTTAATACACTCATACATTTTAAAGGAAGCACTTGGAATTTTAAAGTGTATTTTGAGCCCAAATATAACCTTTTAAAGTACTGTGCTCAGCATGAGGTTTTTTAATTGTTTTCTTGGGGGGGGAACAGCCTAGGACACAGGCACTGAGGAAAGAAAGCACACCTGGCTCATTTCAAGAAAGCGCTAAGCACTGACCCATGTTTGGAGTCGGATCCCGGCTCGAGTGGGTGGTTTAGGTTGGTATCACGGGACTTCTCGCCCCAAGGCTGTGCCCTAAAGCCGCATGAAAGTGTCACATCCTCCCTCCCTTCCCAGGTGAGGACCCTCCGAGTTAGAGCTTCAGCTCTGCCCCTCCTCATCCCTGGGTGAGCCACGCCGTCTCAGATGAGTGCAGTGGGCCCTAAGGAGACCCAGCCTCCTAGGCTACCAGGGCGGGTATCTACGGAGCCGAGCTCAGCATCGCCCTGTAACGCACAGGACCCAAACCTGGAGCTCAGGTAGAGAGGAATAAGTAAAACGAGGAAAGAAAAACTTGCTTCCACAACTGACAATAGCCAGTGGGGGAAAGCCAGACTGTGTGTGCTTTACTAGCGAGACAAAGCCCATCGGTAACATGACCTCCCTGCCACGAGCAAGGAATAGTGGCTAGGAGTGGTGGTACCTGCCTCCGCATCCTCATGCTGCCCATGGTCATCTCATGAGCCGTCCTCCTCTCAGAGTAGTGTCAAAAGTCATAATCTCTTTGCTAAATTCTCATCGATGTCTGTTTAAGGCTTTTTCTTGGGACGGAAGATTTTTGTGGTAATCGAGAAGAAAAGCAATTCACTTGATTAAAGATTGGTAAATACAAGTGACAGAAATGGTTTCCTATGAACATCGTGATGTGTCCCCAATCGATAACGCCATGACAGAACTGGAGCTTAAGGGAAGGAAGTTATTAGTTTTAGTAAAGGCTCATATAATTAAATACAAGTCTACAGATTCCCAAGCAGAAAGGCAAGGAGAATGGCCAGGCAAGACTTTTCAGATTGTTCTACTTTTTTTCCTCTTCTTTTCAGTTGATTTGGTGCTTTCATTTAATTGTGCAATGTTAAGATAAAGGTGAAGATCTTAGTCTCACATGTTAGGGCAAACAGCCAGTGACATAACAGAGAACTGTTTATTAAAATGTTAGGCCAGGTTTCACCTAAATTGTCCTTCAGTAGCAGCCAACAGTGGATGTTAAAAATCCTTAATAATTTAGCTGAACTTTTAGTAAGTCATTAATTTCTAAATGTTTCTCATGTGTGACTGCAAAGAGCACCTACAACTTAGCACCAGGTTTATCTGATCCCCATACTGGGCTGGTTTCTGGTAATTGGGACTTTAGCCTGTCACCCCTGGATCAGTGTTTCAAACTCACACCGGGCTGGTATCGAATAAAAGTCATTTCCATCTGCAGGCTGCTCAGTGACCTCTGTGAAATATTGCAAGTTGGTAGTGGACAGGTGTCTATATAATTAAAATACACTTTGCAAGCACAGTTGGCACCCTGGAATTTTCTTATTATGACTCTATAATTTGCTCCCCCCAGCTCATAAATGGGAAGCATTCAGGAGCACTGATATGTCATTTGAAAACAAGGAGGATACAGTATTCTTCATAAATCCCGCAAACAAAGTACCTCTGTCTCTAGAGCAGTTTTAAATCCCTAGACAAATGCTTTTGTGCACTGCAAAGATTATTAATCAGTCTAGCAAAACTCAGGAATTGTAAGTAAAAGATCAGCTTTAAAAACTGATAAAAACCCAGAGCCCGATAGGTGCATGACAAGATCTCCCAGCTGGTGTTATGCCCAGCATTCACTGTTTCCACACTGGCAACACAGCAGAATAACACAGCGTATCCCATGTATCTGTGAACCTGCATTAATTGAGGTAGCATGCCCAGATATCCACACTGACTCAGAGTACTTTTTGTAGCAAAAAATACAATGAAGGTCTTAACAGGAGAAGATATGCCCAAGCTCAACATGAGGCAGTTTCACTGACTAAGAATCAAGGCAACAGTTTTATATTTTAGCAGGATTTGGAGGGCAGGCAGGGGAACAGCACAGCATTTTTTGACTTTTGACTAAGGAAGCCACAATTCAAGCCTCAAGCCTTTACCCTGCTCCTCTTCTCTAACCTCTTTAAGCAGAGGTTTTGTCGGAAAACACGACACACTGATCTCCTCGTGCAGTAACGGAGAGCTAAGCAAGGCAGAGCGCTTCGGGCTGAGGCCATGGGACAGATGCAGCTGCACGGAACTGGGGGATGCTCAGAGGCTGTCGTGGGGATCTTTGTGGATTCACCAGCAACTCACATCTGTGCCAATCAGAGAAATAAGGAGAACGTTATATGGAACCCAACCACCAAGGAAGGATAGTTAAGCACAAGACGCGTGCATGATGTTTCACCCCTCTAAACAGAAACATCATTTGTTCTGACCTCGTTTGAGATGTTAAAAGATGTGTAAGAACACCGTTACGCATGGATGGCATGAGCTCCCATCTCAGGGTGGGAACAAAACAGAAGAGATTATTTAGCTCAAGAACTGAGTAGCATCCATTTTGTAGGAAAGAGAAACGAAAGCATACACCCACCCCCACACCCCCACTGTCCCCAAAAAGCAAAGCCAAGGCGTTACAGTGGTCCTGCTGGGGACATCTATAGGATTGTATTTGAAAAGTTCTCTAGAAACTTTCTCCTACTAGGAAGTTTCTCCTCAGATTGTTTTTCTTAGCCACTCATTTCCTTTGCACTTGACAACTGGAATACAGAGGCAAACACACTGCCAAACAGATCTCAGCATTCACCCCTCATTCCCCAATTTATATTCATTAAAGCCAGTCTGCTTTTTACATGTATTTCTGAAAGAATGGTTAAGAGCAGGAGGAAAACAGAAATGCGTAACCAAAGCAAGCATCACACACCCCTTTTAACACATTTCCGTCATGTATTTTTGTTCCAGAAGAACATACATAGCCTGCTCGGCCTGAAACACAAAACCCCAAAGTTACAAACTGTGAAGATGGCCACTGTTAACAAATTGCAGATGCATGAGACCTATCCAGAAAGACCTCACAAATCAGCAATGAGGGAGAAGAGAGAGCAAATCATGCAGAAACTATTTAATCAATGAGTAAAGACAATTATAACATCTGTTAATCTTTTGTGTAGGTTATAATTAGATGCTGCGGAGGAGTAGCCTTTAAGGGGGGAGGCAGGGAATCCTTTAACATCTGCTAGAAGGGCAAACACTGTGCAATAAATGACTTTAAATGCAATCAGCAAAATGAGAGCTGTGCAGAGTTCACAAAAGGCCTGTATAAAAGATTGAGGATAACAAAATATTTTGCCAAAGGTCAACTCCTGCAGCACAAGAGCCTGAATAATGACAGCTAGTTTAGAGGCCACATCAAAAACAAACGTGATTGTACCTCTGAAAAACAATTCTTTTCTCATTTGTGTCATTATAGCAAAAGCACATGCTGCTGCTGTATATCACGTCAGCTTAATGACTTATTAGAGCTGTATCTATCAACCTTGAACAGTTGCGAATAAACAGGTAGCTACGATGCATTTCAAGGATCAGAATTCAGTCTAATTAGACTGACACGGGACTGTGGTGTGCTGCAAAAGTGATGTGATTCTTATTTTAAATAATTAATCATTCTGTAGCTTCTAAAAAATCTAATTATTTACTCATTTTGCCCTTGAAAACAACCATATGCTTTAAGCTGCTACTCACTGAAAATGTGAGCCCAAGAGGGAGTTATTTTATCCAGTTTAACGTGGCCCTCTACTGGCAAAATAACCCCCAAAATCTTATCACTATGAACCATTTTGTCAGATCCAGGGAGCTAAGCAGCTGAAAAGATCCTACATTTTACAGCAGAGTTACCCCATATTTTAGAAAACAGCAACGTGGGGCAGAGCTTTAGGAATGTGTAGAAATTAAGCCATTGTTAATCTCCTCTCGAGTTCCCCACTACTCCTTTTACCCAGCAGATGCAGCTCTGGCCATCCACCAGAGCACTGGAGAGAAAAGCCAAGCGCTCATGTCTGGTGGGGTAAGTCATTTCAGAAGCCAAAGCCATCCTCTTACTCGCGTGTCAAGTTGTGCTGTATTCCTCAAGGAGCGCTGCTGATTCCAAAGTGGATCAAATCACACGTGTGAGTTCAGTTTGCACGATTAGCTAATACTGAGTGCTGGGGAAGTAAGCATGATACAACCCAGCTGCAACAAGAATAGCTCTCAAAATACAAATGGTAACCACCACCAAAAAGCAAATTCAGTGCACAAGGAGTCCTGCTTCTTTTTTTTTCCCCACCATTACTGACAACCCACAGTGGTGATTCAAAACAGCTTCAATCAAAGCGAAGCAGACAATGCAATTCGGCTCTGTTGTTGCATGCAGTAATTAACTCTTCCTGTTTGCATTATGCCTGAGCAACAACGAAACAAAAGGATGTGGTAAACTGTTGAATTTAACAATTTAGATAACAATGAATTATAATAATCAATTAGCACTGTCAAAGACCAGAATTTATGGCATATTTGGTTCTGCACAGACCTATTGTGTGCACGCTATCCAAGGCTAGTTTGGCTCAGGAAAACAAATAGTGGCGTCTTGTGGGCAGCTTATCAACCCCGCGGTTTCCCGGTAGCATTTGTTCTTGCTCTGTGTCAATACCAGTAGTCCATTTTTCAGCAACATAATTTTTATCCACCGTTTTATAATCCAAGCTACTGCTCAGGGCCTACATCATTCACAGCCCAGTGTTACCGCCAGCTTCCAGAACCCACTGCTGCAGCACTGACCCCATCCCTGGGACTCACCCCATCCAACTCCGCATGCCAGGCTAGGGAATCATACACAATTTCTAAGTATTTTTCAGCTATCTAACTTTCCATCCCCAAAACACTGTGACTAATGTATGCAACCATCAGGGAACACTTAATGCACTTCAGGTTTCTGCACGGTATATGAGAAGGATCATCAGGCAGCACAGAACAGTACTGGGAGTGCTAACAGTTCATGTTTTACTTACATTGTACATTTATCCTATTTTAGTAATAAAACTCTACTTTAGATGCTAAAACTTCCAAAGGTGTGTATTAGCAGCTTTGGTAGGGATTTTTGGGAAGCATAACTCCATCCTGCCAGGAGCTGAACATGGCAGAGCACCTCCTGCTAAGCCCCGCAGCCAGCTGTGCTCCCCTTGGCACCTTTGTTCGGTGGCTTTTATCCCAGCCTCAGTCCCACTTGTCGGCTGATGACAGGCTGGAGCCTGCACTCATTCCACTTCTTTTCAGACGGCCAGAAAGCCCGAAGAATTGCCATTCTGCTGGCAATTGTCCCCTTTAATGCCATCCCACAATGTTATCAGATAATATGCGGTGTCCTTGGGCTTATTTCTCAGACCTGTAGCCTCTACCCAGGGAAAATCCAACCAGGGGATCGCTCGACTGAAAACCGAGCTTGCTCTGTAGCCTAATTTAAGACATTGAAATATAGGAAAGAAAATGTAAATGTGAGAAGGGAAATGTAAGAAAGAAAAATGAAAATCAAATGGCCTCAAGCTCATCAGGTTTCGAGAGTCTGCTCCTGCTCTTAAAGCAATTATCTGAAAATTTGCTCTTGACTCAAGTGGAAGGGGAATTGTACCCTACCACAGGGCATTTAATGGGGCAAGATTTCTACTTGTTTAAATCTAAGCCTCAAAACACTAGTATGCAACTCACGCTATGCGCCAGAATGAGAGCAGAAAAGTCCATGAAATTTTCTTAAAACAGGAGTGAGATCCACATTTGTAAGAGCAGGACTTGCACATAAAATGAAATTAAGTGGGAAAGCTAATTGGGCCCTGATTGTTATTATTTTTTTAATCTCAGTTTTTGTTCTGAAGGTCTTGTAGGCATTTGCCACCACGATGCCTGAGCTTTGCAAACATGAATACACTTATCAGCTCACAGCAGTAGATCATCATTACTGACCACAGGCTGACAGAGGGAAGGAAAGACTGGCCACAGGAGTCAGCGTGGTAGGGCTCAAGGCACCTTGCCTTCAGCCCATTCCCTCTCCCCAGCGAAAGGCTCTATCACAATGCCCTGTTCTCCACTTCCAAATTCAGTGGCAGCTTCTACAAAAAGGTCTTTTAAAGGAAAAACTCTTTTAAAGAACATATAAACTTTTTTATTTATACTATTTCTGAAGGAAGAGGATGAATACACAGAACAAAACTCTATGCCCTCACTTAAGCCCCTATTTAAAGCCCCCCAAACCTTTGCCATTCTCATGGCATGGCATCAATGCAGAGCTATATTTAGGGCTCTTTTTTTTTTTTTTTCTTCCAAGAGAATACTCTTCAGTTCCAAAGACAGAACAACGGGTCCTAAGTTGCACATCTTGACATGCCAAGCCACATTAAAACATCAAAAGAAAAGACAGACAGGTTTTGATCTGCTATAGAAACAAGGTCACTTGAGAGAGGCATCTGCAGTTGCAGCCACCCAAGCCTGGGAGTGAAGCCCCAGTAATCTGTTGCTGTGTGTGACTGAGAGGCCTTGTAAACAAAGTCAGTGGCAGGAGAGGCAAAAAAAAAAAAAATAAAATAAAATAAAAAAACATCAGTGCTAATAATTAAGGAGGAATCCTCCTGTTTGATTGATTTGTGCTGGCTTAGCCTCATAGTACTTGCCCTCCAGAGTCATAGATTTCTGATGTCATTCTTTAGAAATGTGCTTTGTCTCCCCAAAGATCATTAAACAGAGGTAAACAGTAATAAAAGAGATCCTCATACACAGTCCTGTGATCAGGTTACTTTCTGGAAGAGCCACAGCAATTGAAATTGCAGTAATTTAGAACGGGCTCCTGTGAAGGGCTGAAATGAGAAGCAGGAGAGCTGTGGTCTGTTACCAGCTTTTGAAGAAGGTAAACTAAGTTTTAATAAATCACCGCTCTGGGTCAGTGTCCCCCTCTGTAAAATGGGAATAACAGCACGACAATCTCACCTGGTTGTCACGAAAATGAGTTAATTGGTGGCTATAAACACAGCTCTGTCCTCAAACAGCAGGCAGTGCAGAAAAAGTTTATTTCACAGCAGTTACCAAAGTAGTAGTGGTTTTGTCCTGATGTGTCAGGATTTGTTGGATTTCTAACATTAATACTCAAAACAAAGTAAAAATCACTGTTTCTCATATAATTGACAATTCATTTAATCCAAAAGGCGTCAGATTTCAAAGCAGGGTACGACTCTCTTTTAAACTTAACTACCTCCAGAACTTGAACAAGGGAAAAGAGTAGAAATAGCCAAGTTTTACTTTAAATCTCTGCCTGCATAAGCAGCAAAACAGTTTTAAAAGAAAATGTGTTAAAAACTACAAGGAAATGATATTAAAAATTCACACTAATTTTGAGTATTCAAATAAATGCCACAAACTGATAAAAGAACAATCTTTAAAAGACAGACTGCTTTTTGTTTGCTTAATGGCAATATGATATTTCAAGAACCTTAGAGTTTCATCAATTATATTAAGAGAGTCACTTCAGTGCAGCCTCATACAAACAAAAGCTAGATTCAAGTTTTCATTTGCCCTTTATCCTGTTACAGATACATGGCTGCAATTCCTAACTACATACTTGCTGCTCTTTTAATTAAACTACAAACAGCAATGCTGACAAATTCCTAGAGAAAATAAGCTTTACAGAGATGATAAAAACACTAAAACAGCAAAAGTCTTACTTGCAGCAGTTCAGTCAAAACATGCCAGCCCTGGAGAACTCAGAACCGTAAGAAGTCTTTGCAGTCCAGAAATTCTCTCGAGTTTATCCAGTGTTTATTTACCAAGCTTTAAAAGTCTGTGGTTAGAAGAACAGAGTTAGCTTTCTGCACCATCCACAGCACTACAGAAGTCCTCCAGTAACAGCAGACATGAAGTTTGCTGATAGTTGGGTTTTCTGCTGCTATGTAGTTGCTCAGTACTTGTAAATACAAGCTCTGTGGACAAAGTCCCAAATGACATCACAGGCAGCTGCTTATTGTTGAGTCTTTATTAACTGACTGTCAAAAAAAGAAAAGAGAAGAGGAAAGAAAAGCACAAACTATCTTCCCTGCAGCACAATTTGCATCTTAGTAGGAGTTGCAGTGCTACACAAATACTTCTGTTTACCCAACTGATGTTTTCTTAGAATGAATAAACAGTGTTTGCAGGGAAAGCACAAAATTAAGAACAACCTCACCAGAGCTTCAAAATGCAAAGAGTGCAGGGAGAAAAAGAAAAATTAGAAGTGTCAGCAGTGCCTTTTTCAGAATTCACTCCTGCATTCTCCTAATTCTTTTGTTTATTTTAACGATATGCAACCAGGGGTGCAAATCTGCATGGATTTAGAAGCACAGAGCACAGAGTTTTATTAAGTTGAAATGAGCATTTCAGCTAAGTCCTAATTTTAAAAGTTACACAATTACAGACTTCTATCCTTACAAGATTTAAGGCAGTTCAATGTCAGTTACGACATGTTCTGAAGAAACTCTCCTCACTTTCCCAGGGTGAAAATATAAGAAAGCAAGAAACAGCCTCAAACGGAGTTTTTCACTCAGTGATGAGGGTGTAAATACTGACCTTTCCTCCCCTGAGTCGGAGGTCCATGACTAGGAGGTGTTTTGGAGCTGAAACACCCGCTCAGCACCTGGGGGGCAGGGGGTACTCACCTGAGCACTGGCACAGGCACTCATCTCAATCTATCCCCTGTCACTGAGAGCTCCTGCTGAAAGAGAGGGGCTGGGAGCCTGTGCCTTGGTTTCTCAGAAGTCTGTGCTTTCAAGTCAGAACTTCAAACGCTGGAAGGGCACCACCAAGGGCTGTGACAGACAGAGCTCTCTCTTATCTGCACGCTCTTCCACACAAAGAGCTTCGATATTGGGAAACGCCTCACCACTCGCATCCAAACACCCCAGATTGCACGTTCCACACACAACAAAACAGAAACCTGAGCTCAGAGATGAGCTGAAGCCAAGTTTTTACGATGTTCTCCACTGCTACATGTAAGAGTAGCAACCCACATTTCTGCCAGGATTTACAGTGAGCAAATCAACCTGGGGCCAGATCCTCAGCTGATGCAACTCATGCTAGTTGCAATGACACAGGTGAACGACAGCAGTTGACATTGGCTGAAGATCTTGCTCTTCCCTGCAACAGCATCATTAAAAAAAAATTGTGTGGCCTTGATGGCCAAGTGCCTGATTTCCCTGGTGCTTGCCCAAAGGGGCAGCGATGCCCTGCTGCCACAGTGCCATGGAGCTCACTGGAACCGCTCACACCAGCACACGCTGCCTCTAAACCTAAGTTTGTGCCTTGAAGGAGCTGTGCTGTAATTCCCCTACCTTCACTCCTGTGGCTCACCAGCCCGAGCACACCAGAACAGCAGCAGGCAGTGCCACCAGGAGCTGCATTCACCGCCCTGCCTCATGGGGCTGCGCTTCATCTTCTGTCGCAGTCAGCATGGGTTTGTGATGGGTTTGGGATGGGTTTGTGTCGGGTTTGTGTCTTGCTCCTTAAGCCCTGGTCCAGGAAGCCTTCAAAAGACTTTGAAGATGAAGTGGGCCATGGGAGTAGTGAGTACTAACAGATAACATGCAATAACATGCACTTCAAAAAAAGCAGCTTTAGGCCTAGCTATGCAAGGGCTGTGCTGCAGCTACTCCTTTAAAAATAATTTAAAAAAAAAAAAGAGAGAGACTGCATGCTCACACATACGGGTCCACAAGACATCAGAGGAACAGGCCCATCCATAAGATCAGTAGAAGGGTCACATTCTGTTTAAATTCAATGCCAGCTTGCAGTCCACCATCTCAGGCCAAGGATAAGATTTATTTTTTCACCTGCCATTACAAGTACTGATGAACGTTAAATAACTGCAAAACACAGATTACACTCCAGCTCTCTTGACAACAAAACTGGCTTGTAGCATGATGCTCATGCAGGCACACGTGTAGAAGAAAGCAAGATTCATAAAGCAAGGAAACCCCTGATTTAATAGAAAAAGCCAGATACTTCATGAAATGAAAAAAGACAAGCCTTAAGAGAAAATGCAGCCTGTTACCAGGAAGTATTTGTAGCATTTAGCAAAATTCATCATTTACTCAACTTCCTAAAGAACTGTGATGTGTTTCCAGGCTAACTACACCCAGCTGCAGAGGATCAGGAGAGCAGACACCAGGCAGACCTCTCTAGTCAGGCAGCTCTGCAGGGCAGTGGCGTCAATTCCCTGAAACCAGTTTTTTGGAGACTTCCACCAAAATAAGTTCTCTCTTAATCCTTTTCAGAACTGGTGGATCTTGCAAAAATAAATGCGCAAAGAAACCAGTATTGAGGCTGGTGGGGTTAAGCAGTAGGTTATTCTTCCCAAGATGAGAATTCCCATGTGGGGGGACAAACAGATTCTGCATTCTTCACATTGCAGCCCTTATTACGGGAGTGGCCATTAGCTCACCCTCCGAGTGCATTTATCCATCTAACTTCTATTCTAGGTCATCGTAAGATACAGTTACTGGCTGTGCAGATACAGCTTATTTTTGGCAGGAATGCCATGGCTTTTGTTAGAACAAAACTCACAAGAGAAGCCCGTCCTTGACGAGCTACAGGTTGACTGCAAAGATAAATGAGTGGAAGTCGTGAGCTACAGCAGTCACTCCCGGGCTTAACATCTGAGGACTGTATCAAGGGACTGACTCTGCTTCATGCTGCCACATTTCCAATGGGCAGACAGCTCAGATGAGACATAATGAAGTGACCCAAGTACACACAGCCATTAGTAAAGCTTGTCAATTCACCTATCGCAGCGTAGGCAGGATCTGTTAAAGACCCAGTGTCTCATGCTAATACAAATCTATACCATCTCCAATACTGCTGTTTGCTGCTCACCAGCACAAGATCAGAAAACAGCTGGGATCCCGGATGCTTGCAGTCCCCTCTCCGCGACAGAGCCATAAAGCCGTGGTGTGAGCTGCTCGGCTCCCATCAGTTGAACAGGAGGTGGCAATTGCTGAGAGGATTTCCAGCCAGGGCCACCTAACAGCGCAGGGAGTTGTGTGTGCTCCAGCACAGCTTCACGCGGTGAGCCCGCGGGCCGTGCAAAAGCCTTTTTGTACCCAATGCCTGGGGCAAGGGCAGGCAAGCTGGCAGACTGCAGAACAGCATGGCCTAGAAGGATTAAACTGCAGGACGTTCACATCCCAACAGATTGCAACACAATATAATATGAGGTTATGTAGCATAATGCAATACAATAACTCATACTACATGGAATAGAATAACCCCAATATGTTATAGTATTATTCCACAATAAATACTCAGATCACTGGAGGGCAAATTTGAAAAATAGTAAAACAAATCACAGGCTGCAGAACTTGCCCTCCTTGGAGTTGCACATGGTTGGAAGTCTTGGGCTGATCCTTAAAATATCACAGAAATTTCCCCAGAATGGCACCAGGGAACTGGAAAGCAAAACGCTCTTTGGAAATTAAAATTATTCTCTCTTTTACCATCACAATTAAGTATCAGTTTCATAAAACAAATACCTAAAAGCATGTGGGATCATCACATGTTAGCACAGTAAACACTTTTCTAAGCCTGGGGTAGCTGGCAGAGAGGATAAACAACAGAACCAAGTAAAAATATGTGGAGAGAATAAAAGGAAATGTGTGGAGGCGGTGTATGAATCTCCTCAAATACTCACTGTCAAAAAAGGGTCTTCAGCTGAAGCAGTTTGATCAGGCTGGTAAGCTTTTGATCACAGAAACAGTTTGGGTTTTAACCTTACTAGGTGATTTTTCAAAGCTTTTTACCTCCCCTGCATGTCAGGAATAGGGGAAAGGTCCTCAGCAAAGGAAGGTTTTATTGCTGGAACAAACGATAGATCTCTCCTTTGTCACATTTACGAATTTAAGCTTCAGAGAAAGCAGCAAGTAAGATGTAACAACAATAAGTGTGCCCAGTTGGCCATTCTGCCCCATCTGGGGTCACGGGACATTATCCATCTGGTTTGTCCTTCCCAGCCCTGCTCTGCGCATGTACTGCTGCACGCTCCCCACCACCTCGCAGACAGCTCTGTGCAATGGGCTGCCTGCTCCCCTGTACCTGGCACTCCGGCACCTAAAAAGATGATATTCCATCTCCTGGAAGAGGACAGTCACACAGAAATATTTCCTTTACCTCACATCCTACACTAGGAGAATCCTGTTCTTAAGTGTCAGGATAAACTTGACACCACATACTTACACGTAAGAAAGAGAATGGCTAAAATGAAATGTTTTATCTAACCTTTTTAGATGAGCTGAGAACTAAAATGAGCACCTACCATTTTTCCAGCTGTAACAGTGATGTGAAATCAATTCCTAAATCTTTTTCAGTTGCATAGTTTATGCTTCAATAGAATTCCAAAAAAGCATTCACAGGTGAAAATTGATGTGATGCCTTCAAAGGACATTGACTTTCACTATAAATTGCCTCACTGTAAAATACATTTTTAAGCAAATCATACAAAGTCTCTTTCAAGTGTTGCCACTTGAGCCAGGAAAGGGGACACAGAAGCTGGATTTTTAGCTTGCAAAGGAACTCAGAAACATTTTAAATGTGATTACTAAATACAAGTACCTTTGACTGGCTTTCATTAATTTCCCAATTTAAGCCATTATTCTTTCTTTGCCTTTCCTGTTGTTTCTGGAGTCGTGAGATTGATTCAGCCACCAGTGACCTTAGCCAGAGTTAATTGAAATCAATGGCATTAGTGCATTCTGGAGCAGGCCCAAAATCAACCTGCGTTCAAGGGCTTTTGTGTATCCTTAATCACACGGGTGAGTCTCTGCAAATTTAGATTCCAATGGGTCCAATCATTAGATCAGTTATGCAGTGTTTGATTTCACATATGGACAGTGGTCCCTCTCTGGTTATCAAATGTGGTCTCTACTAAGAGCAGAAGGTTATTTCCATAATTTCTTTCTGGTGAAAATACTTATTTCTGCAGGTGTTGGTGTTCCAGCAAGGCTGGCAGCTAATGGGAATGCTGACTAATTTGCACTCTCCTCCTGCCTTTTCGGACGTCTCCCTGTGTGTCAGGAAGCAGAGGTATCAGCTTGTGAAACACACATTCCTCTGATGCGAGCATCTGGCCTCTTGGCAGCCAAGTCGTGACAGGTTCTGCAGCAGCTGTGATGGCTCCATGCTCTTTCAGATGGTTAAACAGCCTTGTTTTCTAGCCTCGCTGTTTGTTTTCTGCTGCACTCCTGGATGAAAGCCCATTTGCCCTTTTAATCAATGAACTGGCCGTTGGATTGGAGCAATCAGTTACATTTTTGTACATGTCAGAGCAGAGATTCTTGCCCGGGGAATGCCAGCCTCACAGCCCTGAGCTCTCAACTGGATGGTTGTGCTCCTCTGGCTGCACCCTGACACCCTCACCCACCGAAGGAAGGGTTGGTCGTCTTCCCAAAGCGAGGGCAAGTGCTAGCATATCGCCCTCCAGCCCTCAGACATGGAATTGCCTCGCTCCTGTTCTATTACAGGACCTGGTAATCAGACTGAACAGAGGAAATGAGGAAAACAATTTATATATTTCAGATGGCTTTATAAACCATCCTCCCATGTGCACGCACCAGATGGAGATACGGATCTGGCTGGAAGCTGTACCCTTACGCTGTGCGGCACAGAGGTAGCAGCACATCAGCGTACTGAGGGGGAAAAATCCTCAAAGATTATATAAATCAGAACCAAATTTTATGTAAATTGCTTTTAAACACATAACACAAGTCCATAATATAGCAAACAGTTCCAAATAGTTCCCTTGAATGAACAAGCATGTTGCACTGTAACAGCTGGGGTGGTGTTAGGGATAACACCACATCTTTTGAAAGCTCTCAGAGACCTCCTGAACGCTGGGAGCTGGCAGCCAGCTCCCAGCCATTTGTGAGCCCCTCTCTGCCCTCTCACTCCCAGCGATAACCCGTGTCTCTCTGTAACAGATGCCCTCTTTTCCCCCTGTGTATTGCTGCTTGTGGAGGAAAACCAAGTAACGAACTGGCTGGGTCAGCCTACTTTCTCTCTTACCAGGCTTTTACTCCAAGTTCTTCTTGTACTTGCCACAGGAAGCTCTTTCTGTGGGGTGCCACCGCTCCTGCTTCTGCCTTTCTGTCACAAAGGGGCCGCTTCTTGCTCCTGCTGCGGGGTGAGTCTGAGGCGGGAACAAAGCTGCCCTCTATCTACCTGCATGTGTTTCATCGATCCCTTGACGAGGACATAGTAACCATCTGATGGGTCCTATCACACACTCTATTTGCCAAAGGGCACACATGTAGTTAATCAGTACCCACGAGCAGCTGTGGTCACTGGCCAAAGCGCCGCCGTGAGAGCAAGGCAGCGGCGTCCCCACAGGGCCCAGCCACACCAGGGCCTGTGAGGCCCAGCATGGCGACCAAAATGGGGCCCTCAGCTCCACTCTCGCCCAAAGGCTGCAAAAAAACAGCAATCCTGGAACTGTTAGAGAAACATTCATATAATTTAAAGATCTCTTTGGGTCTTTCAAATTCTGTCTTCAGAGCAGGACGGGGAGGAGCCACTACCAGCATATGACTTGTCAAATAAGAGGCGCAACAACACGCCGTGTTTTAATACCACACAGTTCCATACTGTGACACACCGCAGGGCTGATAAAAGCATCCCGTTTTCCTGGCTGTGATAAACAACAGTCTGCCTGAAACACCCTGCAAGTATGCTGCTCCCACAGCACCCCTGAGACCCACAGAAAGCTGATCCAGCAGCACAGGTAAAACCCCCGGGGGTCAGTTGCCTGCTTAAAGCCAAAATGGAGCCACCAACAAATTAAAGTCTGGGAGTTACTGTTCTCTGTACTGCCAACAGCCCCCTGAACAGCATCACTAATTCTTACCAAAAAGTACCTCAATTCAAGGCCTCTGGCCTCCCTCCGCTGCCCTCTTGAAAAATCCTTGTAGAAGACGGTGATAAATTGCACACCCACTTTCAACACGCAGGATTTCAACAATCTGCTATGATTACCTTAAATCTGTGAAATATAACAGTTCGTAACAGCCAGCTAAACAGTTTTCAGGGAAGGGGACCAAGTGTGGCTTTGCAAAAGGGATGATGAAACAGCCTGAAATTATTTTTGTGAGAAGAAAAGTTTCTCAGGCCTCCTGCAAAATAAAGCCCTCCGTTCTGTGTGTCTGGCTCGAAAGGGGCAGGTATATCAAATGAAGGCTGTGCTGGTTTATCACGCTGCCTCCTCTACTACAGTACTGAAGATTTTATGGCACGCTATAAAGAGAGGAAAAACTCATCTTGTAATCATATAAACACAGTGAACAACACAGAATAAGTATCAATTACTTTTCAAGTTTCAGTGATAGCCTCAGCCCCTGAGGATAATTTCAAATGGTATGATAAAGACTTCAGTTAGATTAAAAGCATCAAAAGCAAGCTAGCGTTCAAAAACAAACAATTCAGTCTCAGCTACCTAAGTTACAATAAATTTTCTGAACTGGCAGATTTCCCTCCTAGCTGTTCAGCTGTTCCTTCCCCACAGGTAAAACAAGTCAATCTGCTTGAGAAGACAATTTGCCACCCAGCTTACTTAACGCCACACATTAAAATAAAATGAATAATTTTGATGTCAAAACACTGTTTTAATGTGAACCCACGGTTAAAAGAAACAACCACAACAGAGAAATGCAATCAGCTGCTGCTGACTTCTATACAGATTAGATCTAAATGAAATAACTGTCCAGCTTTTGGTCTCATATTTTACACCGAACCTTCCTCAATTCCTGCAGCAGGTCGCTGAAGATACGTTACTCTTTGCTTGCTTTAATCTCATGATCCACATTTTTCTCAGTGACATTATTATAAACACAAATGTGACTAACAGACAGCAGTAGATCTGTGATAAATTTTTATTCATCTGGAACCAAACCGATGATCAAGTTGTGTAACACGCTAGCGACTCAGCATAGCTGCATTTTACATTGACTTTTTGCCAGTGTATGTGATGGGAAAGTACACAATAGTGCAGGAAAGCAGTACTAGGTGATATTCACACAGTGCAACGCAGTAACCTGCAGAGGGGCTTGAAGTGTCTTTCAACAAGCTACCTGGGTTATGGGAAGCAGCCCCGCCACATCAGCTCCCTGCACGGAGCAGAAGGAAAGGAGCACTTCTCAGCATCGCTGCAGTCACGGTCCTCCACACACAGACTTCATATACCCATGGATACATGATTAATGAAATGGGCTATCACCAGCCAGAACCACTTGCTTAGTACATTTGGCACATCCTAAAAATACAAGCCCTTTACAGTTTTAACTCAGCGATTCTAGCTCTAATTTGGGTTCTAGGCTGCATTACCAAACTACTTGGATCAAGTCTTGTGTGCTGACCAAGGGGTCGGTCATCACAGACACATGGGACAGCTTCTCGGGCATCTCCCCTGCCCTGTTGCTGCTTCCTTACCCCTCCAACAAGATGGATACAGCAGCCCCCAGAATGCAGAAGTGTGTCTCACGCTGCACAAGTTAGCATTACCGGTTGGTATTGCTCATACTATACCACAGGTTTATGGACAACGTCTAAGAATTTTAAATAAGGCCCCAAACATTTCATTCACTGCCCATAATATTGACAATTTCCTTTCAGAGCTTTCCTTCCAAACATCCCAGAAGCCTGGACGTGAATAATTTCTCCAGTGCTCTAAGTTTGGCACATGTCTTTAAACAGATGGAAATTACTGTTATGCAGCCTAAGGACATATCAAGATCTCTTTTTGTTTCCATAATGAGGCCCAATTAATACCTACGACTTTCTGCCGCTCAAATGATTTCAAAATATCAGGATTTCAGCCAGAACAGCCACGCTGATGTGTGCTTTCATGATTTAATCTAACTGTAATTATCTAAACCAATATCAACGTCAGTAATGATAGTCATTCTATAGGAAACTCAGGTATTCTGCTATATTCAAAATACACCTACTACAAAAGACTTCCCTTTCCCATTGCAGAAGCAACATTATATCTTCATAAGGCTTCAAATTAGAGTAATATTATTGAGCTAGATAATCTTTGGGGAAGCCTCCATGGAAGTTTTGCTGCAAAATAGGATGGGACAGAGCAGTTGTCACTGTGTGCAATCTTACCACATGGCAAGCATTAGAAACATCTGCACAGAGAATCAGTGTGGAATAGCTGTTTTGTAGTGTGATTCACTGCTAATTTTGCAGTAACTTTTCTGTGTAGACAAAGCCCTAAAACTAGGTTTCTATTTTTAAGACTTATAAATCTCAAAAGCTTTTACAGAAAATGATACCCATGAAAATGCAGTATTTATAAAACATTGCAAATGAATAACTTAATTATAGCTTATTTACCCGTCAGGACCAGGGTTACCACTCCCCCCTTAAAAAGTCAGTTTATGAATGCTTGAAATGCTCATGGCAATTCTTGAACTTTGTCCTGTTCATGAAAAGTTTGCTGTGATTACTTACTATTTTAAAACCAGGCAACTCTAGGCAAATAATAAGATGACACTTCTTCCTAATTAGCTGTACAGTTCATGAGTTTTTCTCCACCTGCAGCGCACTAGGAAACCTCTGAATTAATTCTCAGCAGCTTTGCTTGATCCACTAGGACTCTTCACTCGCTGTGGTTTCCAGCTGCTACCTAACATACCTGAAAATTTCCAACAACCTCAGAATCCTGGCTGTCGTATTCAGAACAGATTGAGAAATATTTTATTAGTATACCCAGATACATTACAAAACAGAAATTCTTTACAACATGGACAAGGCTGAACCAATGCTATTAAAATATAGGTAAACTGAACACAAGCAAGCTGCTTTCTTCTCCTCTCCTTTCCTTAGAGAGATTCAGTGACAAGACAGTGTCAATAAATGCCACTGTGTCTTCCTGGGCACTATGTACATACAAAGCAGAAATGGTAAATACCGTGGCTGGAGTTGGTTTAATATTATATGCTATAATTTTTAAAAATATATTTAATTACTACTGTCAGAAGCTGTGCTAAAAATAGGTTATTGAGCTGCATTTTTTCTAAATGACAGATAACTGTAGGAATGCAGCATTCACAAGGAACTGTTTGTACTAGGCACTGTATTTCCCCTCCACCCAACAGCACTTCCAGCAGAAGATCATATGAATTCTGCAAATATATCAAGGAGAGAATAGACACCAAAGGCTGTAAAAACCAGAAGATCATAGACATGCAAGTATATGCAGGTGTTATAAGCAAACTACATTTTTATCCTGCCAAAAAGGCCTCTCTAATCTCAAGTCAGTGAGAATGTCCTCATTGCTCCAATATTTTCCCCCTAGCCACAACAATTATTTAAAATACATGTATGCAGCCATTGGAGTTTTTCACCTAGAATGATAACTTCATGTACACGCTGAAAATCAGCCTACATACTGGGGCTATCTGTACAGTTATTAAAATACTGCCAGCAGTCTTCAAGAAGGAGAAGAGCTTGGAATCCAGCTCCTCCTGTAGCCCTGACTCAAGCTAATTCTCCCAAAGCCGAGTGCAGAAGTCAGACCCTACGGGGCAGATAACTGACGCCAAATCACTGCTCCTCTGCCTCAGACCTACAGAGCTGGTTTGTTTCGGAAGGGTTTGGTGCTAAGGGCTGAAACCACAGCCGCCTTCTATCCAAGCAGCTGCGTAGGACGCGCTGCCCTGTGCTGCACCAGCCTGCTGGTGCTGCTGGCGGCCACTGGAGCTGGGCTCTCGCTTGTGGTCCGCTCCTGAGGCAGAGCTGTAAATCAAGGCATCCGAGTCAGCACAGCTTTAATTTACTCAAAATAAAGGCATTATAAACCTATCTAAATACTCCCGCTTCCACTGGGAACAGCACTGCCCGCCAGTGCTAGGAACTGGAAACCCAGCTTCCCAAACCGATGCCAAAGCAGGGGAGAAGCACGGCCCCGCTGACCTGGGCAGCAGGTAACGCTGCCAGGCCCCTGAAGTGACAAATCCCATGCCTTCCAATGATCAAGTATTTATTTTCTATGGACCCCTGGGGAAGATAGTTGCCCTCCCTCAAGATGGCATGTTCTGGAAATGTTTGTGAGGAAAGTAACACGGGTTTGGGGAGCAAGACAGTCTCAGGGGCACTGCTCAGGGACAGACATTTATCTGGAAAGTTTTCCCCCGGAGTTCCCATGAATGCTGGAGAAGTCTCCCTGGCCACCTCAGGTCTGGAGCATCTTTACCACGATCTCTTCTTGCTGCCTGCAGTTACCCCACTACCGGTGTCTGCGCCTCACCACAGCGCTTACCCCTTGCTCTAGAATGTGAGCTTTAATTAAACGTTTCTACACCTTATGCCTGGAAGGAAGATTTATCAAAACAGGAGTGGAACATAAACCTTGAGCCTATATAAAGCCTGAGACACCAGCCCTGAAATTCTGCTAGTCTTTCTTAGCATGATGCTGAGATGAAATAACAGTACTTTGTAGAGGCAGCTTCACTGAGAACACCAACTTATTAAATAAAAATTAAAGAACAACTCTTGCTGGTTTTTTTGGCACCGTTTTAAAGGTGCCCTAACAGATTTTACCTTCAAGTCTTACTGCTTTCCTCCTGATGACCCCAAAAGGAAATCTGTATTATTTTTCCAATTTAAAATTTAAAACTTATTTAGAAACAAGGTATTAAAAGACTATAATAAGTTGAACAACAGTATAATGGACTTACTTAGTAGAACGTTTCTAAAAATATATGTTTACATGTTTAATTCGGCAAAAGCACCCTCCTTTCAAAAACAGCTGGGCTGCTGACCTGGAATTTCAGAAAACGAAGAGAGACTTCAACGCCGGGGCAAGGCCTCTACAGAGGCTGCACAGAGCCTGCTGGGGGTGTCACAGGCACTCAGAAACTGGCTCTTATCCACATATTTAGCATCCTGACCAAAACCCAGCCGGGGGTCTGCTGACGGCCACTGGGAACCCGTGGGGTGCCCTGGGCTTTGGGCAGGCGGAGAGGCGAGCTGCAGGGCGGCTCCGCGGTGCGCATTGCCAGCAGGAGCAGAAGCCGCAGGGACACGTCCCGTCCCGCAGCCCTGCCTCAGACAGCAAATCTTTCAGCCTCGGGGGAACGGCAGGCAAACAGTTTAATCACGGCGCACCGCTGCGGGCATACAAAACCAGTTTTGTTTCGGGACAGAACCACAGAAACAACGAGGCACGGCACTGGGGTCACAGATGCTGCTGGGTCCTGCCTGCTGCTGGCCGGGAGGGCCAGGGAGCTTCCCTCAGCTCCCAGGTGGAAAACACCCAAAACTTCCCCGGCTGGGCGCATGGCACCCATTTGGCCACAGAGACATGCTTCAACTGAGCCGGGCCGCCCCACGGCCAGGCCATCCCACACAGGAAGGACTGGAAAGCTGTGTGGGTACGGCAGGGCCAGGCAAAGACGGAGCGACGTCCAGGTGGGCTACAAGGTAAAAGGCCGCAGTGTGGTTGCCCTCCGTGCACCGTTCAGCTCGGAGAGACGTGCTGGGCTTGCACAAAATACCCCCAGATGATTGCATTCTGGTTTTCGTCCCTACTGTAATGAAAGAGATGAAGCTATTAAACTTTCCCCATGTAAAAATCTAATTTATCATCCATACCGAGCTAAGCTTTGCAGCCACACCGATGTTCAGTGACAGTGCTACAGTAGGCAGTGCTTCTGTACAGATTAGCTTTGAAGTCTTCCACACCCATGGACTGTCTCAAACCTATCCAGCCTTACAGCTTACAGACAGTCACCCAATTAACACACAAGTACCTTCACACGACTATATGGGAGAAAAGAGGAAAACAAGAGGGAACCCAACACACCATCCCCTCTCCTTGACTGAATGCCAGAGGTTGCCCCTTATTCCCATTTTTCTTTCTTTGCTGTTGTTAAGTATGACTGACAGCACCCCATGACACGCTTCTGGCAAGAATGGAGCTTCCTTCCATGCAGACGTGTTGCTCTCTTGAAGGACGCACTTCAAGCTGCCAAGTGTTCTTCTAACACGCAGCTTTCCAGTGTGAGTGACGGCTCCTCTCCCTCCACAGCACTCGGCAACCACACTGGTGCTAGGAAGATGGATTCAGCTCAGCTCTACCTGCCCACCGTGCCATAGAAAATAGACCAGAAAGGTAGAGGTCTTCACTCCTTTTGAAGGTGGAAAAACATTTTCTGACCTCACTTTCCCAATCACGTTTCCATAGGTTGGTTGCACGCAGGGTCTGATAAATACTGAGCAAGTTTAAGGTTAATGTACACTCCTAAAAGATTGGACCACAAAAGGGAAAAGCTCAGATAAAAGCTCAAGACAATCAGCAAATGCAGCGTGCTGTCAGGATGGTGCTTTGCTGCACCACACAGACCTGAGCAGCTCTGGGAGCAAAGCTGGTACAGAGGTGGGAATTTGGCTGAAAGCTGATGAAGGTCCTCCCAGTGCTACTGGCACTCACATAGCTGCGATCAAACAAATCTCACCTGAATTTTTTGAAGACACAAAGACAAATTACCATGGGAGTCACCATTTCTAAGTTTGTTACTGAAGTAGAGCACATGCAAAAAATGTACAAACCTCTTTGTGCAACACAATTTCCAGCACATCGCTGAAGACCCAAATTACTAAAAAAAAAGAATAAAAAAAATAAAAAAATGCAAAGGCCTGTGTGACAGTGTGTGGCAGGGAAACACCCATGTGTTGAGCCCCACAATTTCTATTTGCCAAGAGATACAATTGCAACTACCGGATGCCACAGGGGATTAAACAGTTAACAGAAACATCAGAAAATGCACAATTACATAAAATACAATCTGTCAGTCAGCTATTGGGAATGGACTACAAGGATGCCAGTGTAAGTGCACGTACTTATACCCAGAGACCACTTTAAACAGCCGAGCATGATTTACACGTACTGCAGCTGTCACGCACACTATTTTTGACATTCAAGAGCCTATGCATACTGTCACTCGAAGAAATTTCTAGTTATTTGCTATTTTGTAGATCTGTAAATCACATAAATGCTCATATTATTACCATGTGCTCTGACAGAGCACATGCATCAGCAGACCATCTCGGAAGAACTACAGTGATGAATTATTGATAGTATCTCACAGAGCTGGCAAACATTTATTTGAAAATCAGACTCCTGTGATACAGAACCTGCTTCCTTCCAATCTTGAGATCGACCCTAATGTAAACTATAGCATACAACAGATTAAAAAATATATAGCCTAGCTCCCAATTCATGTTCTCATTTTTATCATTTGATGGTTCCCATAAAGATTGTTTATTATTGATGTGAAATGTTGGAACCAAAATATCCTGTAGCTGGAAACTGGAAGTCTCAGTGACTGAGTCAGTGTGACTCTTTTGGCCTCCTCTCAATATGCTTTATTTCTTCTGCTGAACAAACAAGCAGTCCCATTCTGTAATGACAAAGCAAACCCGAATTTTCCCATATTGTTTTGACAGATGTTGTCAGGGGCTGATTACAAAAACCTGTATACCTAGCAGATATTTACTACTATGATTTTCCGTAATGTAACTGAACTTACATGCAGAATAAACTCATGTTGTAAGAAGCTGTGCTAATGAAAAACCTCTGACTATGGAAATTAAACTGCAAAATAACTTTTCCAACTGCAGGAAAATCTATTTCATGAAAGGACCGATTATCAAAACACCTCAGTGTCTGGCTCTGGCACCTTGCAGGAGGAGATCAGATCTTTCTCCAAAGGTCTCCTTCCTCAAAAGCTCTCCGTGAGAACAGCCAGGCCAGCCTTTAGCTGACTGCTGCTTAGCTCAACGCATTTAGTCAGCATTTAGTCTGGTAATGAGTCTGTTTTGGACTCTGTTAGTTGGAAAATGCATCAAAGCTGCTGAGGTTCAATTATAACCAATTATTTTAAAGTTTTTTGGGGGTTTTCTGTTCCAGGATGGTTAGAGGATGATACTGTTTCACTGACCACATCAGGGCATTATTTTAACTCCCAATACATACAAGTGGAACGGTGCTGCAGTACAACTACATGCAGAATTGAGAAAGGGAACAATTTTCTGTTCTCAGGTGTTAATGTGCCATTTGTAGCTGCCAAAAGGAAGATCCCAGACACCGCCACATCAAGGGGCTTCCTTTTGAATATTATTTTTCAGGTCTCTAGCCCCCACTGGCTCTGACATTTACTTGTTAGATAAGAGAGCACGAGTGAGTACCAAGAGGACAATCATCTTTTGAAGTTAAGGGAAAATGAGACCTACTGGATAAGGAGCATCGCTGCGAGGATATTTTCATCACAGCAAGGGTATTTAGACCAGCAGGTTTACACAGGCAACAGGTGTTTTTGCAAGCCCAGGTGACTAATAATTCTGGAAATTAAAAACATGTCACTCTGTATGACTGCCAAAAGAGATATTTCCCCACGTCATTTCGTCTGGGCAGAATGAAGCAATACAATTTGTATTTAAAAGCATGTTTCCCCAGTATTTCTCCAGATTTTGTACAGCCACAAAGATAAATGTGCGTGTATGTGTGCGTACACACTACAGATAGGTTCAAATGAATAAATATAAATAAAAGGGCATCAACAACACAATGCACTTGGTTGGAGTGGGATCCTAACATAACATGAGTCAAAAGGTCGAAAAAGTTTCAGTGATTTGAACTTTTCACTGCTCTCTCTGATAAAAGACTTCCTTTGGTGAAAAAAAGTGGGGGTTTAATTATCTGTGGAAACGTATCATTTGATGGCTTTTCTTCAGTTGTTTGTCTGCAGGTAATTGCATGTTAAGCAAGCCCAAACCTGAGGATTTTGCAGGTTTTCTATTTAGAAGTAAATGGGAACTGCAACTGGAAGTTGCTGTTGGAGGAAAAAAACTGGAGGAAAAAAAAAAAAAAGAAAAGAAAAAAAAAAGCTTAATTCTTCACCAGTGTGGAGTAAAACTTGAAATATATTAACATAATTAGCATACAAGAGGATAAGTATTTCAGTGAGAGTTAGGATATCTTAGTCTCTACAAGGATATGGGCCTAAGCGCCATAGGCTTTCCTGGATGTGAAGAATAAAAGCCAAAGCCTATTTTTAAAATCCACTAATTTTTCCAGTGATTTACTTTATCGTTAGACTACAGATCTGATCTGATAGAAACCTCCAAAAAATGGAAACCACTTTCTAAGTTAGTGTCCTTTTCCCAAAACATTCACTCTCTCCACATGAAAAACATATTAAAATGGGCTGCCATGCTCGGGAAGGATTCTGCCCTAGCCACTGTCCCTCCGTGTCATAAGGGTCATTGATGTGGCGCTCCTTCCATGCAGAAAATTATGTAAGAAATTACAAAAGAGCCCTACTAAAGATGATTCTCATTTCATATACTAATTGCCCAGGAACAGCAAGGTAAAAAGAACATGTACCAGTGGGAATTTAAGGAGCACCGCTGAGCAAGCTACATGTACGGTAAAAGTTCACACAAGCACTCCAACCACCCCAACACTACAGATCCTTTCCCAGTTTCCACAAGTTTCCAAGAAGCAGCACAGGAAGTTATCTCCCTCCACCTGATGATATTCACCTCGGTGACATCCCACGGAGGGGATAATGCACTGGGATTTGTGCAGCTGAAACTGCCCCCGGGAGGCTTGTGAAAACCCTCAGCCCAACGCACTATTTAAAATCAAAGCCTGATTTAAGGAAAAAGACAAATTATTTGGAGGGCAACATCATTAAACTAACAGATAAACAAAAACTGTGGCAAATATGCATACAGATGAGAATCAAGCAAAACTTTTATTCAACAAAACAAAAAACTTCAAGTAACATTCATCCTCCAATACCTTTGAAATCAGTCATGCCTTCAGCAAAAAAAAAAAAAAATGTCCTTGTGAGCTGTGATGATACTGATAATATCTCTGGCTGTAGGGAGTATTAGGTATTTGGAAAAACAGAGTCAGGCTAAATCTGGTCTGCTCATCGTTGCCTGACTCGCAGATGTGAAGCAGTCGTGGGGGAGCAGGGGGTGCTGTCACCACGCTCCCAGACCCTCCCACAGCACTCTAATGATGCTCCCGCAGATAGTACAAGCTGTGGGCATTTCCTCCCCCTCTTATTATTATTTTTTTTAACTTGTCTAACCCTGGAGAGTCCTCCAGACTGTACAGCATAGTACTGTTTACGGCCAACATCTTACTTCATTGTGCCCCTGAACACAATTAAACTTCAAACTCAAGTTGATTGAAGAGGGATGATGCTTAGCATCTCTGTGAAAAAAAAATGAAGGTGGTTAAACCCATCAGCAAGTGATTCATCTTTCAGATGAAATGAGCACCACCAGAAAATAGTAGAATGCAACAGACAACAGAGAAACAAAACAGGTAGGTGCAATCTTTAATTTAGATATGATAATTTACACTGTTCTGGTCACCTTCAGCAATCATTACTGCATGCAGGAAGGGTGATGTAAACTGTAACTAGAGGGTGAAGAAAAGATGCCAAGGAATCAGATTAAAAAACACAAAAGGAAGTGGAATTTCAGCCAGACTGACACACACAAGCATTTTCTTGAGCGATATATGGCTAGAGTGAGAGAGAGGCTGAGCTGTCATTGATTTCCTTTCAATTACACGAGCAAAGCCAAGAGGGCACAGCATTATTCATTATACCACCATCTTCCCGGTGGGCTGTATGCAAATAGGGCCCAGCACAGCAAAGTTGGATTGTCTCCGCAAGAGCACTTGCAGCAGATGCTCACCAAGTGGTTACGTGCGCTTCACCCAAAGGCTGGCTGTGGAAGTGGCAGTTCCGACCCCAAAGCCACCCTCCTTGCCACCAGCAGACCTCCCAGCTGTGTGTCACCCAGCCCAACACACTTCCCAGAGTAGGGCCACCACAGCCGGGGCTAACCACAGTCCACTCCCAGGAGATGTGCAGAGCCCAAGCGCTCACCACTCGAGCAGGAGGCAGTGGGCCTGGCTGCGGGCTTGTGGCCAGTGAAGGATGCAGCAGCAGGGGGAGGCTTTGCTGAGACCCGGATCCTCACTCTGTGAGGAAAGAAATTCCCCAGAGGCTGTATTTACAAAGCATTAAAGTGCTGTTGGTCACATCCACTGCAATCCAATTGATCCAAACAAGAAACACTTGTAACTATCCAAGGCTGTCAATAATTCAAGAACAAGTTTTGCTTAGTTGAATTTCCGCAGCTGACGCCTCTCCCATTAAAGTCTCCCGTACTTCATATGCAGAGCTCTACAGATTTATTTCGTATACATGCTATGCTGCTCATATAAAGTTGTCATTTGAAATTATTTTAAGCATAATATTTACAAAATTAATTCAATAAGAAAGCTTACTGCTGAGGGATTCCAATTCTGACTGCTGAAATCACTTGGTCCAATCGTTTATGGTAGTAAATAAATGTTATGAAACCTCATGGAGAAACTATTATCTAAATTACTGAACAAAAACAAAAAAAAAGCATTTATTATGTTCCAGGAATGCATTTCTGGCAGAGAAAATAACATTCATATACAATGTCTTTTTATAGATTAGTCAGGGGAAAAAATGACTGCATTGATGTACTGCAAACTGTAAGGATTTTTTCCTCCCTGAAGAATTAGAAGTGACATCAGTTTTCATAATATCCAAAAAGAATAGAAAATACTTTGTTGAAAGAATTCCAGCTTTTTTATTCTGCTAAGTTATGTTACTGGGACAAAAATTCCCATTGTTTATTGTCTGGCCAGTTGTGGATGTGGTGTACATAAAGGGAAAGTGTTTCAAGCTCTAAAAGATTTTTTTCTGAATAATTATTTTATTGTTTTCTCTCGAGCCAGGCAGCAAAATGACCCTACTGAGATCTGTGACAGCATTTGCCAGCGGATTCAAGCCTCCACCTCCAGCGCGCAGAATAAAGCTGTCCGTGTGGTCGTGGTGGAGCGTTCTCAGACCATTTATTCCTGGATCAGGTGAGTTCAAACAATCCTCAGCGACAGCCAAAAGCTTTGCTCAAAAAAAAGGAAGCAGTAATTACTGGGGTTCTGCAGAGGAAAACAGGCTATGAGATCTTCCCAAACTGCTAAGCAAAATGCAAAGTGTAGTGGGGGAAAAAAAGCATCCACAGGGTGGGATCTTAGAGTGAAGCTCTAGGGAAATCCACTTCATCGCTGTACAACATCCAGAGCTTTGGATTATACTCCTACATGCAAATACACCTGATGGTGTGTATGGGATGTGTTGCCTATCCCAGAACAAGTCCCTTTATGAAATGTTTCTTCCCGGGTAGAAAGTGGAAGGGTGAACTCCACCGGTTAAACTTCTCATAAAAATGGTTCATGATGCCATATGGTAGCAAGGAACTCAACAGACTGACCATGCTGTTGACTCTGACTTCAACAGTTCAGTTTATTTTTTTGTCCATCTCACTGGGAAAAGGATAAAAGTCACACATGTTGAGTTGGTGAGACACTGCCACTTGTCACGGGTTACCGCAGAGTCATGCAGGTCCGCATCAGAAAAAACCCTTACACAACTTGACTCACTCTGGCAAAAGTAGACAGCACCCATTTGTTAGTTACAGTTTGTCCTCTATTGCTTTACTGCATCCCAATATTCCATTGAAGAGCATTTTCTTTTTTTTTTTCCCCCCCATCTACAAAACTTTGTTTGCGGAGTTAATGTTGGTATGGCATCCTTTCCCTCAGGATGAGTGACCCCCCCAAGGTTTGTTGTGTCTGTTAGGTGTAGTCTCAGCACATCTTAGCATCTCTGTTCTGCAAAAGACATAGGCAGTGAGGTACAGGGACTGTCCCATATGCCAAAAGCACAAGCTCTCAAAACGGTTTTGGTTCAGGGCTAAATGAAGAGATCAGGCCAAACGTCTGGACCCATCTGGCTTTGTACAGCTGTCCTTTAAGGTTTCTGGTGGTCTTCTGCCTGTGGCGGAATCCTGTTCTCGCAGGAGTCACCAGAAGGCTCCTTACTGTTGTCCTCTAAAATTAAAAACTCTACCACTGAACACAGTCCCCCTCCAGAATATATTTCAGGCCTTTCAGACCAAATGCACAACCTAAGTACCTCCTGTGCAGTAGCTGAGGATTTCACAGCAGAATGCGCTATGCAGCTGCGTGCCTAGCGAGCAGTGTCACACAGAATGAATTTTTCTTCCCTTTCATGTATTAAAAGGAGCACTTGACAAGAGACAAACTACGCTGTTGACTCAAACTTCGGCAGGCATTCCACAAGCCGCTGCTTTATGTGAGGCAGAGACCAGCAGCTCCGTACAATCATCAGTCATTTTGGGAAGTTCTTCTGCAAAGCCAAGATTATAACAGCTCAAAGGAAATAACTTTGCAACTGTCAAAAGGCAAGAACATGCTCATCTTTTGAAGAAGTCCTATAACAGTGACTGTCATTGCTAGGAGCAAAATTATTTAAGAGCTTCATAGAGAAAGGGTGATGGTGTGGTTGTTAAAGCACAAGCACTTAACCAAGATGATTTGGGTCTTTTTTGTTTGTTTTAAACTTTGCCACTGCCACCTGAGGGGCTTTGGGCCAACCCCTTACCCATCTGCATTTCTGCCCCACTCTACACCTCTCTCACTTTGAGGTACCCTTTTTTTCTCCACTCAGTTGATTCTGACTGCCAAGATCTGGGTGCCAGGAGCAAGCCAGCAGTGGCAGGGTGAAGCTGCAGTGACAGGAATGCCCCGGGGAGTGAGGCATCACCAACTGGGAGCACCACCTCCAGCGTTCCTGTGCTGTCCTGCACCTGGTGCACGAAGCTGGATGCCCTCAGTATCAACAAAGTCCAAATGAAGTTGCAACTGGATTCCAAAATCTTAAATCTTACTGAAGAATAAGTAGTTCTTGTTCTCCAACACCACCTGAATTAATTGGTAAAGCATATTTTTGGGTGACACCAATTGCCAGAGGTTCCAGTTGTGCACCAGCTGTGCTCTGAGGTTCAGCAAGTTCAGTGCAGCAATGACAATAAACCCCACCTTAGGATCCGTTCCAGTGAGCTGGGGCAAAGATAAACTATTTCCTAATGTAAGGTGGACTTTAGCTGGAAAGTAGTAAAGGGTGATTTGAGATTCATGTTTGCTCAGCTCTCTTTTCCCTTACCACTCTCCTCCTCCTAACCCTCCCCCCCGTCCCTTTTTTTGTTGTTTTCCTCTTGTGAGTGAAGGAAATAGCTTTGTAGGAGTTAAAAAAATAAACAACAAATCACAAAAAAAACCTCCACTTTGGTGTCCTGTCACATAGGTAGCCTGCTGCTTTGCAGAAGAATCAATGCTTTTACTATTCAAGAAAATGTGTCTTTGCTTACTGTACCAATTGTGTGAAACATTTAGTAATCAATGAAAGAAACACACCATCAACAGATCCTCCGTGGTGGAGGAAAGGTTAGCTCAGAAGAAGAGATGGAAGGCAAGCTCAAAGAGCTAATACCAATTATATACTGCGTGCTGGAGAAATTGTAGTGTATGCCTCCCAGCGCTAGGAAGGATCTTGCCAGAGGTACCCACACCTTGAACAACAAAGCCGTGACATTCTGGGGGAAGCCTCCATACTTCTCCTCTCTAGGATGCTTCAAATGCAAAAAAAAAAAAAAAAAATAAAATAAATCCATTTACAGATACTTAGCTTCAAAATTACTGTTTCAGCAACCCCTGACAGCCTCCTGAGGTGACCAAGTACAGTACAGGCAGAGCTGCTTTCTGTTCTCATAAAGCTCCATCATCGAGAGCTAGCCAATAAAATATTCGTCCAGTTCGTACTCTCACTAGCGATGCACTGTGTTTGCAGCACACGATTGAGGCCAGGCAATCACAAAGCACTTTAAAATACTTTATTTTGCAGAACAGCTATAATCACACATCCCACCCTCACAAAGAGCCACGTACGCCAGGGCTGAGCAGGGATTGCAGCACCTGATCGCTGCCCCTGCTGCCTGTGTGCCCAGGCCAGCCTTCAGACCTCCCCACTGAGTACCTGCCCTGCAAAAAGGAGCAGAGGAAAGTCTGCAGGGCTTTGTAAGAGATGAAATTTCACACCTGGTTATTCCCTGCATCATGTATTCCTAAGCCTCAAGAGTGTATTAACAACTCACATCACAAAAACCTGCATCACATTACTGAAAATAAGGAGTTAGCAACAAAAATGGCAAAACAAAAATGGCAAAAAAATAAAAAAAATGCTGTGCTTCTCCGCAGGAGTGTCAAGAAAGTATAAAATAGTTTTAAAAGCTAACCTGCGCTAATAGGCGTAACGATACTTGTTCCTTGGACTTTGCAATGCCAGAGCATGCTGCTCAAATTGTGTTGCTTTGAAAGAGCACATAGCTCCAGGAACACAGTCTGTTCCCCATTACAGCAGCCTCCCATACACAACCCTTTGCAGTGGGTCAGTTTCTTTCTTAGCTGTACACAGCCCTTCTAGAATAAAAAAAGGAAGACTCTAAATGCAGGTGTTACTTTGATAGTGTCCCCACATATATCCCCTACGGGCATAGAGGGGATGGAAAGGAAAGAGTAGGAACTACACAGCTACTGTTATTTTCTCTGGAAGGATGACTTGGAAAGACTAATGAATTGGCTTTTCCTTTAGGACTAGCCACAAAAAGCCAGTGTGGGTGAGAGACTGGAAAACAGAAGCAAATTACTTCTCTTCCAACAAATTAAGGAAATAAAGGCAGTTCCTTCCTTGGAGCAGTCCCATTTATACAAATCGGTGTCTAGAGACACAGCCTAACCCTACAGGAGCAAAGCTCTGCGTAATGAGCCCAGCTGCCTATCTGAGAAATTCTCCTGGGCCAATGCGACAAAGACAACATTCACGTGGGCTGCTGCAGAAGAAGTCTCATAAAAATTACCCTCAATTTCTGTTTAGTCGCTCCTACCGCAAAAGAAAGGAAGGGGAGAACTCCTCGACTTTGGACAGGAAAAAAATAACTTTGGTCCTGTAGGCTGGATTCAAGTTTGAAGGAATAATTTCATTAAGGCCCAGGATCCAGGCTGAGCACACTGATCACCAAGGCCCTAAAACCTCATCTGACTGCGATGCCCTCATTTATCAGCTTTAGTTACTGCTACGAGATTAAAGTTCCAGGCTACTGCATTGAACTGCGCAACTCGGGGTAACTAAAATAGTGATTGCATTGGAATAGTTCTCTGGAGAGGAAAGGATGGTCAGCAACTTAATTGTATGCACGATGATTTCATCATTTAGGTGAGAGGCCTCTTCTGCCACTGAAGTACGTGAGCAGCTTTGAGGTCTGTCTTCTTGGGTTATCCACAGGATCTCAGACAGATAGTGTGAGATTCGAAATAATCATTTTAAAGACTATAGATTAAGAGTTACATTCATTACCAGAGCAAAGTACTGCAGAGAGAAGCCTACCAGAGCTCTTACCAGATGTTGAAGGACTACCTGAACCAGCCTTGACAATCCCATAATTTGGGTAATTAAAGGATAGCTCTATGTTTATGTTTTGTCATGAGTACTGATCACCACCCCACTTTATCCTTATAATGTAAAACTAACAGGAAGAGGAACTTCACATTAGAACTAGCTCCACAAAAAATAACAACACGTACTCACACAGCAAGTCCCACTAAGAGATTTCCTGCAATAAGTTCTGATTTGCCCTGCTTGCCTTTTACTATTTCTTACTCAAAATCAATCCTACCAAAAATGTAGTTCTTGTTACACACATATCTGGTATACATTACTCTTTCCTTTAAGCTTTCCAATAACCATGTCAGAGAGTTTTACAATTTATGTTAGCTGAGTATTTCTTCTCTTCCTTTACACATTGCACAACCTCTGTGTTTGGAAATAATTATCCATCCTTCCAACAACTTGCCCCTGACTTCACTATGCAGGATCCTAAGCAAATAGGAACCAAATCAATGACTGAACAAACAAAATAGTAAAGTTATTTTTAAGAATCCCACAGAACCAGAAATCCCAGAACTGAAGCCCCAGTAGAGTTGTTTTGCAACAGCAAACATGCCTGAAATGAACAGAAATCCATGTTTTGGCATTAAGATACCCCTAGAAAGTACGAGTAAACTACTAGTATGAAATGAATGAGAAAAGAACTGACCACCTCACTGAGGACCAGACCCTACTGTCTGTCGAAACTGAAGGAACATGAGTGCTACTCTAGCTTCTTCCAGCAGTTTCTCTATATGCACACAGGTGCAGCCGTTGCGCTTGCTTTCAGCTTTCACTTCACAGGTCCAAGGTTATGAGGAAACTCTCAGGCACAGCTTTGGTGTAAAGGAAAAAATCTACTTTGTAAGCGCCCTGAATTCTCCCTTTTAATCTAGAAAACAAGCACCATCCTTTTGGCCTTTAAAAAAATAAAAATAAAATGATATCCCATTCCAATTTTTTCATACTCTAAACATAACTCTCAACTCCCTCTTGAGACTTGAAAGTTATGAGATCTCTCCACCCCTGTGCCGCACATTGCTGCAGAGATATTTATCTGGTTAAGTTTGATCAACAGAGGACACGTCCTGATCCAGGGTTTTGCATGGAACATGACCCAAGCCAGCCCATGCAATTACTTTTTATGGTTCAGTAGAAAATATCAACAACACTGGCCCTACCAGAGCTTTTCAGGTCTCTGGAACGGTCGTGGAAATTTAACCTTCATCGTGCTTATTAGAACAGGCTGTCCTCATGGCTAACAATTCCTCCTAAGTTATTCTTACTGCACTCAGGTTCCAGTAAGGGTAAAATGAAGAATTCTCTTACTAAATACGAAATATAAGCGATGCTATTCCACAGTTAACAGAAGTGAACACAAAAATCAAATACATAGATGTATTTCCTACATCTTTCTGACCCTGCACAGTCCACCCAATGGTCTGCTAGGTATTCAGCTGCAGATCCATTTCATACAGAAACATTTTTGTTCTTGCACTGACTGCATTCACGTCAGAGGATCTAGACTTGAGGGTCTCCCTTTCCTCTCTACCACTCTGAAAGAGCCATACTCACATTTTCAGCCCTGTCTTTCCTTCTTCCCCCAAGAGTTCCTAAATCTTAACTGGCTTGGGAATAGGGTTTGATCCTCCACTGGCACCAGTCCTGCCATCATCATGATGGGATGTGATTACCACATGCTCAGAGTGGAGTCAGCTCAAGAATTTTTAGTACCTGCAAAGCCTCAAAGAGACCCGTGGGCCACTGTCAGCTGAGGCAAATGGAAGCCAGTCCCAGCTCACTGTGTGCAGTGTGCTACTGCCTCCCGTCTGGGGAGGGACACGGTGGTGTGCAATCATGCTGGAGAGACAATGAGCATGAGAAGAAACTCTGGAAGATGCATCAGGTTTACTCCAAGTTAAGTCTTTCTGCAGTATCCCATTATCAACAGCTTCTTCCTGGCTGTACACCACCAGATCCAATGACCATGGCAGAAGACACTTGCGGCAGAGAGAAGCATGTGCCATACAGCACCCGTCACAGAAACCAACCACCAGAGCTATGAGGGCTGACACAGGGCAACAGCCCGCTTGGGCCAACTCCTTCATCACCTGTACATCATCTCCTGCACATCCTACAGGAGTCCTCATCAAGGCCACGAAGGTGGACCCAATGTAAGAGGCAGAGGCATCTATTCGCAGAGCTACAGGAAAATACCATGCACAAGAGAAGTCTGCCTCTCTACCAGGTAAAAAGGACTTCAGAGTTCAGGCTGCATGAGACTCATCTTCATCCACTAATTAGCTTTCCCTCTGCTGCCATTCCACTTACTGTGAGGTTGGGGACAGGTTCTGTCCTCTGGAGTCCTCTAGAGCATCAGCAACATAATAAGGGAATGAACAGCAAATCCTAAGTGCAATGAATAGATGCTTTAATGCAGAAACCAGAGAGCACTTTGATTTTCAGGAAAGCAGCAGAATAGCCGTTCTCTAGTCCTGTGGGCAGTATAATCATTACGGACTCCTTGCAAGCCTTTTAATAAAGAAGGGTATATGTTCAGATACCCAAAGATTTCAGAGTTTGACCTGCCAAAGACATGAAGTAGTAGTGGCTATAGCCATACCAGAATCACTAATACTGCCCAGGGGAATATTGCAGAAAAGTTCTCATCTGTTTGCCATTATAAATTATACCGACCCTTCAGTTGGACTCATGTAATTTTCCCTGTGGAGTCACACCAGAGCCATACAACTTTTCAGCAAGTCATTCTGGGGGAAAAGCCCAATAGAAATCTGCCCGTGTTTTGGCAGAATTTAAGGACTAATATCCAAGGAAAAAAAAAAAAAAAAAAAAAAAAGGCGAGCTTTCCAAAGGATATTTAACCTTGGGGAGACCTAAAAAGCTTTTTAGCATTCCCAAACTATTTCCTTAACACCTGTGTAGAAGCACACTGTAGTTTGGAAAGTTTCACACGTAGCTCCACCTAAACTCCAGAGACCAGGCAGCAGCGTGCCTGTAGGTCAGTACGCTCCCCAAAGAGATGCTTGCTCCATGTTTAATTGTGCAGCAAAGGACTGCAAACGGCTGAAGCCCAAACGCTGGTAGGAGAAGAAGGAAATACAGAAGTACTAATACATCCTCTTCACCTGTTTGCATCCTTTCTAAGCACCTCTCTCGTTTTCCTTGAGGTAAACAGTGTATTAGCTGAATCACTGGACCTTGGAGATACATCCATCACTGCATACAGGAAAAGTACACGAAATGCAAAATGTCATTGTGCAGGAGGACAGATTCATCTTTTGATTTATCCTGAGTCAGCCAAGTCTGTTTAAGATGGAGACTTAGTTTGAAACAAGTTTTGCCCATTGCTGGCCCTGAAGGTCCATCAAAAAGGTTAACAGCCCACTTTTTGGTGGGCCTCTACTCATGCATTGGCTTCCTCATCTCCCACCTCATTTACTTTGTAAATGTTCAGAAAGGAGTCGTTTGGTATTCTGTAACAAAAATACTCAAATAGCCCTGTTCATCTGCAGATCCAACAAATTTTGCAGAATTTTGCAAATTTTGCAATTTTTGCAAAATGTCCTAAAACATACCGTTTATTAAAAGTCAGATAGCATACAAAACTAACTACTAACAGTGTTAGCACACTACTGCAGCCATAGCTGGCTTGGTCCAGCCCCTTTCTTTAAGGTCAGCTAACTCCTTCACACTCCCTTCTGTACTCCCACTGCCTTTGGGCTTGGATCAGATCTTTAATGCTATAACAGACCAGGTGCTGCTAAAACTTTTATGCATGATTCAAGTCACTTAAGTCAAAAAAAAAAAAAAAATCAACATAGTATGTACCTATGTATTTCATGTACATATATATAATTTCCATAATACAAAATTGGGGCCAACACTTGTTTAATTGCAATACGTAACAGTGAATGGTGATGAGTAGGACTTACCCAAACAAAATAGTTCCTAATTTGTCAATAGATTTCGCTCTGAATACCTGCAGTTCAAAAAGGGTATTTTAACAAGAACACCAACCTCTCAATTTAGAGATTTTTTAATGTTGATTCTCTTGAATTTTATTGTCTTAACTGCATTAATTATCATAGTATAAGTGTACTCTTATTTAAGTTTCTTGATAAGTGTTTTTAAAGTTTTATAATTTGACATTTATTTTGGCAATAAGCTTGTTGGTTTTTTTTTTATAAGCCTCCCTTTGGCACTCTCTCTGTGCTACTCACACATCAGCAATTAACAAGGCACTTTTAAACGCACCCCTACTGCTGCAATATGATCTGTCACCATGAAATTTGCAGGAAACTTTACTCACAGTTAAATAAATGAAGCCAAGACTGACTGACCATTATATACTGGAATAGGAAGGAATTAGGAATTTTGTATAATTTCATATGAATTTTATATGATAAGACATAATAGGTAGAAACAAGTACTTGTTAGTTATGGAAGATGTTCTCTGAATTCTTTATTATTTTCTGATAAGACTTAAAAAAAAAAAAAAAAAAAAAAAAAAAAAAGAGAGAGAACATAGGAAAAACTTTTCATTGCCCTACTTTTAGCTGCTTGTTGAATACCAAAAGGTAAAGAGAGTATTCTCTGATACACTATTAGATAAAAAAACACTGATCCATCTATAAAAATATTTGCATTTGCATTTCTAAAATCAGCACAATAATCAGTTAAACAGCAAAAAGTAAACTTTACACGGGCATATTACAAGCAGCAAATTTTGAAGGCTCGCTTCTAACCTAGCAGGGCAGCGTAGCCATTCAAACCTAGACGTGCATTCATTTGTGCACCTACTGCACACGGTATCAGCAGCGACTGTGTACAGCTACTTCTGGTAAGGTCTTTCACCTCTTCACATTGTCGCCTCCTCCCAAAACACGAGGTTAAATCAAAAGCGTTAATGGCTTCTTTCAGAGCTCTAACTGCACACCTCCTTCAGAGCAACATTTAAAACATTAAACAAAAAAAATCTCTCCTTACTTACAAGGCAAAGCAGAAAAGGAAGGTCATTCATGACACCCCATTCACTATTTTCTGTTTCTTTCTGTAAATATTACAGTGCTACTGAAAAAAATATCAAGTCTGAGGTTCTCAGATCTTCCTTCAGAGTTTTAATCATTCGCTTCCCAAGAAGGGGTTTAACAAATACCACAGTGTTCTGTCAATATTTGTATGCAGCACCACACAGGGCAAGCTGCCAAACTTGCATGGTTTAAAGAGCCAAGGGTGGAAAACTGACACCCTAACAAACACACTCCCCGCTTTGTCCCAGTTAAGGTGGTGCTAAAAGTGTCATCGTTGCTGCCGGACTGCGGTTGAGGACAGCTTTGTTCGACTGCCGTGCTTCTGCAGAAATGCAGCATTTAATAATCGCCTTCACCAAACTTCAGGGATTTGTTTCATGCCCAAACGGTTCTTAGGCAATTACGAGCCTTTTGCTTTCCACCAGCTGCACTTTAAATGTATTTTAATTGGCTGGAATTTCGAAGGAATCCATTTGGCAGTCATTTACATTTGAAGCACGCCCCTAGCAGCTGAAACAGGCCCCAGAAGCAGCCCGATTACTTCATCAAAAGAAACTGTTTGAATACCGTTGACTCCTACATAACTACAGTGAACTCCATTATATAGGTGTGGTGATGCAATTAATAATTCCTCACTGCATTTTTGCTTATCCTGGGAGCACAAAGCCTTATGAACTGAGAAATTGAGAGTGGTCTGCAGACTTACAGAGCTTGGCGTTAGTTTTCCAACATCGCTGCGCTTCCAGAGAGAGGCCTTCCTTCTGCTTTCTCTCTATCTGATCTGAGCCACTCTGTGGAAATGACAATGGTATTATTGTTTCTATACTTGCAACGCATCAAGAATGTTACCAGCTGGATTTCTGGATATAAAATTATTTTAAAAGCTAATGTGTTAGTTATTCGAGGATCAAAGTATAAAGCAAATTTAGTCCATTATATTAGTTATGGCTCATTTTTCCCCTTTCTCTTTATTTTTGGGCTCCTAATGTGCACTGCAAGCCAACTTTGCCGGGCCTTAGTTTAATGCAGCGAGTTCATCCTGCTCTGCAGTTTGTAATGCAGAGGTTTAAGGGCTGACAGCATTAGGGAGAGCTACCAACAGCTGCTCAGAGAAAAGAATGAGAAGACATTAATGAAAGAACCACAAGAATTCACTCTGCAAAACGCAATATTTAGGCTGAATGTAGCAACATTAAGAAGTCAGATTTAAAAACAGAGAGACATTTCAAGCCATGCTGATTGAACGCGTGGTATCTGAAAAACCCAGAGCTCTGCAGCCCATGAAAGCTCCTGTGAAATTGTAACTGCTTGAGAGTTCACTTATCATCAGCGCGCCACGGAGGATGAAGGCGCAAAAGAAAGGGGATTATTCTCTAGCTGAAGCACAATGAGAACTGTTTTTTACATTTAAAAGGTGAATAGTTCTTGAAGTGAAGTTATGACAATACTTGCCGCCTACGGAGAAAAGCAGCATTTCAAGTGCATTGTATGAAAAGGAGAAGGATTAATGCCACAGAGAGAGACCATTATGCTGCAGAAGGGTTGCATATTTTAATAATTTGACTCCATCCAGCTCTGGAAATTTCCATAGTTAACTGGCTTATGCTCCTAAGAAGTACAAACCCTCAGTGTACGAAGGTCTTGAGGGAACTTACTGGAAGTAGCACTTGGGAGAAAGAAAAAAAAAGCAGACATGAAGAAGCAGCCAAAGCGGATGATAAATGATGAGAAGCCCGAGGATTTGTTAGTTTTAACTACCTCGTGATACTTCACTGAGAGAGGGTCAAGCAGCCATCCAGACTCTGTCCACATTCTTACGGTAACCCAGTGTATCACAATCACTTCATGTATTTTATCCTCAAATATATTCATGACATACAGAAATATTCTTGTCTTCCTGCTTTTGAAGGCACGACACCTCTGACCAAACTAGGACATGAACCCAGCACCTCAATGCCTTCCTTCTTTCATTATGCATCTATAGATGTCCCATGCAGACATGCTTGCAGCTACAGCACAGGTTAGAGCTGACCCTGGTTAACGGCTGAAAAGCACTACAAAGCATCTTAGATCTTTGAAAGCCAAAGGGAATAGAAGTAGAGGCTTAAATCCAGACTTTCCCTCCTCATCCAAGTGGGAACAGATGATTAGAGAGCACCGGTCACCTCTATCTCATCTGTAGCCTACCAAAACTGATGACAAAACTCCAAACAAGTTCAAAAGGTGATATGGGTGAAGGAAGGAGAATCACAGTGACCTCAGCCATAAACAAAAAGAAAATCCTAGATCATCACCAGCAATCGCAGCTCACCGTATTTCAATCCGTAACCACATTACCTATACAACTTCATGTATTTATTTGAAAAACAAAAGCCTTCCTGATAAATCTGCTACAGTGCGTATGGGGATGTATCAGCAGGAATCATGCGGAGGACCAGGAGGAGGTCCAGGCGGGATGGCTGAGGGCACAGCAGCACAGCCTGCCCCGTCCCGCTGCCTCTGCCGAGCCCTGATCTGCAGAGAAAGGTCGGAGCTCTATTCATGCTGCCGCTCTGGGAATCCCTTGCGTTGTCATGGGCTGCGTGATGACAGCCATGAAGCCTTGATGTGGCACTGATTGTTAGAGGACACTGAAGACAATCGGCCATTATTTAGCTTCAATATCTATCTTTACTATTATTTAAATCGGAGGCACTGGCCAGTGTTTCCAGAGAAACAGCGCTGGTGTGATTTTCAAAAGAAGGAGACTGATTTATTTTCAAGACTCGTGTGGGATTCGAGTCACAGCCACAATAATCCTCAGAAAAGCTGTACACTAAACTGATTTTCTGGTAACAGTTACACAAGAAAACCCATGCATTGACAAAAACTTAAGCATATGAAACATTTACTATTAAGACAGTTAATAGCCCTTAGCGCAGTGAAAAAGAAAAGCATTACTTTGAAATTTCAGAAACTATTAAAAAAAAACAACATCGAGAGAAATATGGCTGCTATCAAAGGGAAGATAATCAATCCTTCAAAAGCAGGGACATCAAGCCGTAAAGAACACTTCCACCATGCCTAATGGCAATTCTCTGCTGCCTTCCTGCTCTAACTGCTGTTGGCATTCAGCTGGACAAGAGGAAAAAACATTACAGTACTACACACGGGCACAAATGAACTATGGCGAAGGAGAAACCCCACAGTGAATGGAAAGCCGATTTTCCCTTATGCAAATGCTACGCATCAATGAAACAGTTTCCAGTCAAACAGAACCATCTTGAGGAAATATATAAAGGCTATTGGTGTAACTGATACCTGGTTAAAAATGAAGGAAGCGAGGCAGACGAGAATATAAGCATGGAGGATTTATTGAAACACCAGCAGGGTCCTCGCGAAACACATGACAAAATACAAGAATGATGTCTCTGAAAAGGACATTAGAAAGAATATGTCCTCTGACCAGCATGCTAGAAACCAGGAGGTAGAACCATTACAATAAGGCTTATTACAGGCTTTTATAAATTAGGTGAGAATACTGCCAGGTCAGATATTTCTCCTGAACACAGAGATTGCCCACCTGAAATGCTGTAAATGCAAGTAATTAGATGATCAGACTCTCCCTGGCCCTTATTGAGGTAGACAGGCAGAAGGAAAGCAGAGGACAAATCACAGCCCTTGTGCTCACAAAGACAGACCATACCTTCTGTACATTTCTTATCACTTTCTGCCTGCCCATCTTCCTTCTGCACATTTCAAGGTTTCCAGACCTGGGCAGGCAAGAACAGGGGAGCAGCAGACTTCAGCTCCACTGCCCTACAATGTTCTCCTAAGCATCACCACAAAGGCTGTCATAGCGCACCCACACCTCCACCATGCTGAGGCGTATGGGGAAGGATGTATATTTATGAAAATACACTTCCTTCTGTGACCTATTTAGATCTGGTTCTGCACCCCTTGCTCATGAAGAAACTATTGTACTCCACTACGCCACTCCTGCTGCATTGCACTACTGACTAATGTTGACATATCCCTATTGGAAGCCCCCTTGGGGCTTAATGATGATTAATGTCTTATGCTTCTGGATAAGAAAGTCTAGGCTTTGTAAACAAAAGAATGCATAGAAAATATACCTGATAATTTTTTTGGATGGCAGAACAGGTAAGGAAGACAGTCTTCTTCCTTGAGCACCTTGACTGCTTGACAGCAACAGCAAAGGGAGCTGGGGATGTCAGAAAGCAGCCCCTTCCTTCACAGGAGGCAGCACTGAGAAGTGTTTCCATGTTGTCAGTCTCCTGGGATTTCAAATGTCATCTGTCTGTACTGACTTGGAAGGAAAAAAAATTCTCTGATCCTGGAAGTGGAGCACAGGGCATGCTGCTGAAATACCAAGAGCTGAGATGATAGACAACCTTTGACTGATCAATTCCCTAAAGCTAAGATATGTGTTGTTGGTCCATTATCTGCTACACACACTCCTGTGAATTGGCATTTGCTGCACTACTACAGTCTTCAAAGTAGGCCCAAACAGCGTTAACATAGAAAAGATTTCTCAAAAAATAACAAATTGTGTTCTAGACCAAATTTATACCCTTACCAAATACGGCTAGGCACAAAGTCATATTACTTAGCATTAACATCACTTTGGAAGTTTAATGTATATTAAAACCCATAGCATCACTTCTTAATCTTTCCCTTCAAAATATCATACCCACAAACTCGTTGTTATTACTTTTGTGTTCCCTTTTATCACTTGAAAATAAATAAGGTATTTTAAACATCAGTTAGCATTCAGAATTGCTGCAATCATATGCCCTGCAAACTGCTGCTACCAGATAAGGTAATCTGCTCCTGAAGAGAAGCATATGACCAAGCAGGGTGGTTATGGAAAACTTCAGACCACCCCTTTGCAAGGGCATGGTCTGAAAGTTCACATTTTCAAGGCAGAAGACAGGCGTGTGCAGAAGACAGTAAAGGTTGTGGGAGAATGCAGTTGGCTACAAACAGGTCTGGACAACATAACTGACTGCAGGGCAAAAGTAAACAGGCGTGGAGCAAAAACAATCCAAATTATGCATCTTGTGTGGATGCACATTCACCTCCAGGGTAGTCAGTCTGCTGCCCTGGAGAGATGCGTCATCTGCAGGTGCATATTTCCTTTGGTGAGTTAAGGCAAATGCCATTTTCAGCTGTGCCATGCTGGTTTACCTTAGGACCAAGCAGAGTCACATGCCAAACTGTGACAACTTGAAAAGAAATAACAGAAAAGCTATATATAGAGAGAAAAGAATCAGTGTTTCACACAATATTTTTAAATATTTACAACATCACCTGCTACTCTAATAGGTCATCTCACCGGGGATTAAATGAAGAATCAAGAGTGCTTACAATTAGAGGAGTCAGGGGAAGATGCAAGCCAACAGCTGCTGTTTCTTATTACCTCTATTGGCTTAAATTCCTATTAAGCAAACAGGTAGAGGAAGACCAACAGATACTCAGCATAGAGAGTAACTATGGACACCTAGAAAAGCTTAAGGTTTGGTTTACACATTCCTAACAAAGCCTTGGTCATAAGGACTCACAGCTTGTAATAAAATAATGCCTGGAAAGTTATTTGAAGGAAAGCATTTTCAATAAATATAAGAAACTATGACATTTACACTAGCTTTGTTATGGTAAGACAGCCTGCAAAGATTTTATTATTATTATTAAAATATTAATTGAAACGGCACAGAACAATAATACACAGTGTTACCTGTGAAAGTGGTCAACCACTGAGTTTTGTGAAATAGTGCTGTGGCCCAGGATACCAGCCGTACTAGCAGGTTATCGGTGCCTGCATGGAGTCCCACTGGTGTTGGGGAAGTTATTTCAGCAGAAAGTACCGTATCACCCCTTAATCACTCAGGTTTTCAACACTACTTAGCAATTACCATAACAATTCATATATTAAGAATTTTGTTTCACATACACTTTTAATAACAGTACTTGGAACTCTATACAGTATCAGGGAGCTCAGCATCTAACCCTTCCCAGAAGGCAGGCAAAAAGCAAGTGTCGTACTTTCATAATGCATTTAGGTACTGCATAGATGGGACATAATTAAAGCAAGACTTAATTAAAGCTTTTCTTCTCCGGAGACGGACAGGTAAAACATAACTTGCTGTATTCCTGAGTACAAAAGAGTCTAAAATTGTCTCTCCTGTTACACAATTGTAGTCTCTCTGTGCAGCAAAAGAGGAAAAACAGTAACAGTCGGGAGTAAGTTTTGCTTCCACCTGTACTCTGCTCAGTCTGGACTAGTTTATAATACCTGGAAACAAAATAGTCAGGATTTGTTCTGCTTCATATAGAAAACTTGGCCTTTGTAGCATGCTGCTGAAAGACTGCATGGGTGATCCCTTCTGCTCATGCTAAACTGCACTGCCTTCAACAGTACACCACGAAAAATTAAGCAGGGTGGAACTAGCCACTTGAAAGTGTGTCCTTGGGCAAGTTACTTAGCTTTCTCAGTTAACAACGGGGTTTCTTTGTGGCAGTACTCACCACTCACTATCTGCAGGCATAGAAAGTACATCCACAAAGGCAGCATCGCTTGCTGGCACCACGTTACTGAGCACTATGTAAACTTTGTGTTGGCTGCTTTGTGCTTGGAGGGAGATCTCCCAGACGGTGGCTGGCCACAGTATCCAGTATGGTGCATAGGGAGAGAGACTTAGAAAACAAAAACAGCAGCATGTGCTGAAGTCAAGTACACATTAAACCTCAGTCCCTCTTGTACCTGAAGAACCTTTTCAGAGCTGGGCAGAAATCTTTCCGCCCATTTCTATTCTAAACTGTGGGTCCCCCTCTAAAAGGAACTGGGCAATGCCAGTTCTCTGACAAAACTTACACCTAAGGATACCACAGGAAGCAAGCTACTACTCTGTGTTCCTAAATAGCAGCTAGAGGTAAAACGTGTCAAGGAAAGGTGCCACCAGACTGTTCTCAGTGCCAGCAGTAAGCCAGCAACAGACATCTACTGAAACAGCCCAACTCTTACTGTAGAGACCCTCTGACTTCAGTCTGAGGGTGATGCAGAGGCAAAGCACAGATTGGAGAGACAGAGCTGGGGCAGGAATTGTACCCACGAGGTGGAAACAAGAGAACTGACATCTGTCAGATTCAGCTACAGACTTGCTGATATCCTTTCTTCTTAGTTCCTTGATCTGCAGAATAGGGATAACCTTCTCTTCTGATGACTGCAGTGGCAGGAGAAAAACTTCCATCAGTTATATTGAAGAATTTACTTACAAAATCCTCTGCTAGAAGAGACAGTTCAGGTCCTGTAACTGCGTTACATGAGAACTATCACCAAAAAAATCTATTCACAGATTCTAAGTTCTCCTGAGCACAAGTAACATTTTAGCAGAATTTTTCTTGTAAAGGCACAGGAAAGAAAGGGGGACAAAGAGTTACAGCATGACTAGTACACAAGTCCATGTTTTCTAAGGTCATAAAAATAAAGCAAGACAGTTCTGTATATTAGCTGTAAGATCTTCCAATTACCTCACTCTTCCTCCAAAAACAAATAAAGCTCCCTGACCATATCATTCGTTACTGAGTTTGCTCATCCTCCACCAAGTAACTCTGGGTGAATTCTGAACAAACAGAACTGCAGGATAGGGGTATTTATGATTACTCAACTAAGTAGACATGTGCACATGTAAACAGTCAAGCCAGAATTAGGGCATTTTTGTCAACGAACCAGCAAAAGACAGAAATAAAGGTAATAGAGTTGACAAAGAAGGACAAGAGAATAAACAGCCAGTCTGGGAAGAGGTAGCAAGTTCAGCATTTCAGTTTCCCAGACCTGATACTCACTTTTAAGGATTTCCCCCCCACACTATGAGTTCTGAGGCCTTAAGGTGCTATAGGATGGGCAGCTGAATCTTCTATCCTGTTTTCATTTTCAAGACAACAACAAGCATTCACCAGATCAAAGGAGACTTGTGCCAGCACATTTTTTCCCCAGTGAACTAGAATTTGTCGTCTTAACCACAGAGCCCACAGACAACTTCTCACAGATGCATTCTAAGTTTTAAATAATCCATAGAAATATTTTAAACACCTTCTGATGACAAAGCACTGTTAATCATATTCCATAGTGCAGGAGCAAAAACCGACAGCTAGATGTCTGCAAGAAGAAATGTGAATTCTGTTTGTAGCTGGAGTTTCCAGAGCCTCAGTAGTGATGCTCTGAATCAGTGCATTCTCTAGCTACCCAGACCAGTATCACGTATTTTTGAGATCACATTTATCCCTTCTCCAGTTGCAACAGAGATACGAACACAGTATGCTTCTGCAAATGATTGCTTACCCCAGATTTCCACTCCGGGAATCCTAGTCAAGGGTCTTGTGTTGATACACACCAAGAATGAATAAGGCCCTGAGTATTTTGACAATAGAACAGCACTTAACTTCTAAACATATTGCCCAGCTGTGGTCTTATTAAATCTAAATAAACTGCATGTCTGAAGCAATTTTCTTCCTTGCATGATAAGCCTAGTTTGCTTTTGTTCTGATCTCTAAATAGACCTCTCCCATTTGTGTTTAGCCAAATATTTTGCTGTAAAACTTTAACAAGGGGAATGATGATTCACCTGAATTACAGCTCTACATCTGCAGTAACTGTTTGTAAGGATGCTTGGATGCTCAACACACCCATGAGATGGCTTGCAAAATAATCCACAGGAATGTACATGAGAAAAAACAGCCATAAACACACCAAGATGAAGGTCTGATGGGGATTTAGTCAGTTAAGACAAATATTTTTGCACTAAGCAATTAGAGTCACAATTAGAAGGTGTTCTCTTCACTACGTGGTAGGTGCGTATGGTTCAAATGGAAGAGATTGTTAGCGCTTCGGTCAGTAAGCTCATTCTTAAAAATTGCAAGCAGAAGGGGTGGATAAAGAGCCCCAGACCAGGTTGGCCTTGGATCACGCATGAAGATTGATGGAGCCAGAGCAGTTGCAATAACAAGCATTTCAATCATGCCCTAGGCCTCCCTAGGAAAGCGCTTTTAAAAGGCAACAATAGAGACACTACTGCTGATACAGGAAAACTACAGTGTGTATCATCTGGATCTCCCAGATGCTAGGCTGTGCGCCCGTGATGGATTGACTTGTCTACACGACGGCAGCACGTGGGGAGCGTTTCATTGTTCTTTTCTTCTGCAGCTATTCTTTGGGCTGCCTCCTCACAGCAACGGGGCACTGGGCTGCACGGGGCCTCAACGGCATCACATTACTTTTCCTCAGCTACCATCGCTAACTATATTCTGGTCGGTACTCTTCAATAAAAAGGACAAGTTCGGCTTTTGATTGTGCAGCAAGCAGTTGGAAACGCAGACCCAGCCTTTAAGCCATAATAACCCTAGCACACAGAACATATTTCATGTTCTATTTTTATGCTACTTCCATACTGTAATTAAAAGAAAAGATTACCACCTCTTTCTTCCCAATTAAAAATCTCCAGATGGAAGTAGATTGGGCATGGCAGATAGCAATCCAAAAAGAGAGACGATAAAGTGAAGCGAAGAGGGAATTTATCTTCATTTTATCAACAATTTTCAGGGAAATAAGGAATTACATTCATTAAGAAAAACAGCAATACTGTCTGCAGCACCAATGCAGTAGTCTGCAGCTGCGCAGCGGGAATTTCCAGGGATTCAGTAACCCTTTTACATGAAAAGGGACTTCTTCCATCCCATATGAAGAACAAATAGAACAGGATACGTTCATTTGGTCCATGATCAGAGAGAAAACAGGTCTAAACATCACTGTACAAATGATGTCACAGCTTTGCAGCTCAGGATCTATATTGGTCTTTGAGGACTTCTAGGTTATCCAAAGTTTTCCTAGTGCGCTGCGGGACTGATTCTGTCATTCTGTCCCTGGTATCTGATGACAGGACACGTGGGAATGTCACACAGCTGTGCCAGGGGATATTCAGACTTGACATGAGGAAAAGTTTATTTACCATGAGGGTTGGCAGGCACTGGCACAGGCTTCCTAGGGAGGTGGCTGATGCCCCAAGCCTCTCAGTGGTCAATCTTTATAGGTCCATCCCAACTGACCTATTGTATTCTCATCTTCTGTGGAGTTCCTGGAGTAATACCCATTTATTCCAACTGTGCAAGAAGAAAACATGAGACATTTGTTGGTGTTGTGTCATAGATGAAAGAGATACAAAAAGGCTGACCAAGCCACAGAACAGTAAAGCTGATTTGGGAGGGGAGAGAGGAAAAAAAAGTAACTTTTTATGGGAAAAGAGCTGGGAGCACTGGAATACTGTCTTGCCAAAAAATAGTCTGATGGACTCTGGCCTGAATGGTGATTAGACCTTTGTTAGACAAACAAGAGGGAAGATAGGCTCCTCGGAGCTGCAAGATAAAGAGTCCTGCTCCATCAGCTCCTCAGCGTCTCATAGTGCAGAAAGGAGAGGCTCAGAGCTGCTGCTTATTTAAAGATAGACCTGCTAATCTGTGGCTTAATAATTATAAGCAAAGAGCATACAATTTGTTAAGTTTCAGGCCAAGTTTAGTCATATTTCCCCAGCACAGCAAATCCACCTACCCCTCTGGCAAGAAAATGAAAGATGTAAGAATCAAGAATAAACATGTACTACTGGAGGACACACACCGCATTTTTAAGCCCAGACGCTTAGAAGCTTTCACTATAAAGCAGTTAATGATAGGCCAAAACCCCAAAGCTTTTTTATTCTCCTTAACCATCTGTCAGCTTCAATTGCAGATAAAATAGGATCCTGATTTAAGTTTCAAAGATAAATCCAGCAAAACATCCAAAGTTTAGATCATCCCCATGAACACTGGTAAGTATCTTACAAGCAGCACCATGGTGCATGACTTCGTTACCCCCTTGATTTCAAGCAATGTTATAATCCAGCTCTGCATGCAAAATGCTCGAATTCAGATTGACAGAGCCTATGGAATCTGTGGAAACAAGGATTCTTAAATAAAAAGCAGAAGAAAAAAGTTTCTGACCTCAAATCATGAAGTTTGCACAAAAAGCAGTATAATAAAACAGTCTGCAGTTATTTTATGGTCTGGTAGCTGATTTCCTGATAAGTACTGAGGGAGCATGCATATAGAGGAAAATCCCTAACATAAGTAAGAGTTACAAACAGAACTGCAGTGAAAAATTTCTCTGAAATGACCATGGTTCCTCCTAACATACTTCTCAGTACACTTATTTCCTTTGACCTGGAAAATCTGATAAAACTTGTGGGTTTCTTTTTTTTTTTTTTCTAATATAAACTAAATAGCAAGAGAATTATTCAATGTGATTATTCCTTAAGCATGAACATGTAGTCATTTTTTAAAAATGTGGCTCTGGATGAAAATTTTTACATTTCCTTCATAGATCTGGAATGTGCAAAAGGAAAGATGTAGTTTTAGATGGTTTAGAAACCACCTTCATCTATATAAACATATATAAACATTAATGTTCTTCATATCTGGAAAAAAAAAATCTACAAAACTAAAAACCAGGATATTAAGATGTAAAGTAACTTAAATCACGGTAAACTAGAACTGACTCAACAGCCAGCTGTGAAAAGAGAGATTCTAGATGAAATGGAGTGTAACATATTTACAAAAGAAAGCAAGGAACATAACCTTCAGCTTTCCCTGAGGCTTCATAAAAGAGATTCAACTGTGATTTAAGAGACCTGAGGCAGGAAGGCATCACAGAACACTGAAGATTGACTTGGCTTAAAAAATAAAAAATAAAAAAAATTAGTTACTCAAAAGTTTACAAACAAGATATTATGCACTTAACTATATATATGAAACTATATATTTTTATATATATATATATATATATATTTTTTTTTTTTTTCATCCTCTCTTCTTCTCCCATCCCATAAGATGATAAAAATCTATTGCTATATTGATGTGCTTCCATGCAAAGTATTCCTAATAAAATGAAAGTCCTCTTTGCAGGACAGTAAGATTAAAGTAACAGCAGCTAAATAGGAACAAGTTTTGCCCCATCCCTCTTCCAGCAAAATGAAGTTCAGACCTGCTCCAAAACCCTAGCCTTCTAGCAAGGCAGTTTCTCACTACAGTGAAACTTAGAAGGCATTCCAGAATTTAATGATATTTTACCGTCTTCATTTTCCAGTAGTATTCACCACCATCCTAGTGCCTTATGTGTGCAGGCTTCAATCAAGTGTCACTGAAGCCTTTCCTTTACAGCAAAAAGCTGTTGCTTGCCTTCCCATCTCATAATGCAGCTTCGTGTCAGGTGAACCTCATGTAACTGTAATTCAGTTTATGTTAACCTAATGTCACCTCCTCCATTTCTCTATTTGAGCAGACCTGCTACTCAAGGAATCCTGCCCCTGTGCTTCCAGTTTATCAGACACCAAAACAAGTTCTCTGGTAAACCTGTGCTGTAACACCAGTCAGATCCGTAATTAGAGGAAATAAAAATGTCTAATGGAATATATATCTAATGAGGAAGAAAAAAACTGAGAAGTAAAAAAAAAAAAAAAAAAAGTCAGGTGTTCTATGAATCATTATGTGGCTTGTGGACTAAATTCTTTAATAATTATGTTTTTTGCTGACACGTTGTTTGTATTTGCCTTCATAACTATCTGTATTAATAATGAGTAATTTCATTTGGAAAATATTTACATAAAAGTATTTATTCTCATGCCATGGGCATAGATAATGGATTTTTAAAGGGGAAGAGCAGCCAGGAAATGACTAATGCTGCAACCAATTTAAAGTGCTGCTCTGGGATATCCCACCAGAAATCTATAGATACACAAGGGATGTGACTCCAACCTCAGTTACCACCACTTAAAAGAAACAAGGCTCCACTGGCCCTCAGGTTTTGGGATACTCCATGATTCTGTAGTGTCTGAGTAGGAAGGAGCCCACAAGAGTTATCAGGTCCAACTCCTGGCTCCACACAGGACCACCCAAAGCCAGGCTCTGTGTCTGAGAGCGGTGTCCAAACACTTCTTGAACTCTGGCAGGCTCAGTGCTGTGACCACATCCTCGGTAAGTGCCCGACCACCCTCTGGGTGCACACCCTATCCCTAACCCGCAGCCTGACCCTCCCCTGTCCCAGCTCCATGCCGTCCCCTCGGGTCCTGTCGCTGTCCCCAGAGAGCAGAGCTCAGCGCCTGCCCCTCCGCTCCCCTCCTGAGGGAGCTGCAGGCCGCCATGAGGCCTCCCCTCAGCCTGCTCTGCTCTGGGCTGAGCAAACCAAGGGACCTCAGCTGCTCCTCATACATCTTACCCTCCAGAACCTTCACCATCTTCATAGCCCTCCTTGGGATGCTCTAATATTTTTTATGTCCTTATATTGTGGTGCAAAAAGCTGCACGTGGTACTCAAGGCAAGGCCACCACCACACGCATTATGCTACGCTCTGCCAGCCAGACACAACATTCAGAAGTTTCCACTAGTGCAAAGGTTTTCAAAGCCACCCCGGTATGGTCTGCAACCACAGTTTACATTCATGGTTATAATGTTTGCAGGAGTAATTAACAGGGCAGGTGTAGAAATATTTGTCATATTTCACTGTGGCCCCACCATTTTCCTGTATTAATTGTTAACTCGGTCTACAGACATTTTCATTTGGAAATAAAGGGAACACAAAGCATTGTGGAGTAGGTAGAAGGCATAATGCTCTCTTCAGAAAAGACAGTCTGTGGAGAACAAAAAGAAGGATACAGGACGATGCTGATAGATTTTAGATGCAGAGCAATAAGGATCATGGTGACTCTGAACTTAGAACTGCCAAGACAGCAAAGCTGAGGAAAAAAGGCTGAACTGGACATCAGCTATTAATAATTCAACCATCCTCCTCCCTCAGGAAGAGCTGAGTTTTGAATCCAAAAATCGGGTTTTCAGAATAGCTTTTACACCCAAAAAGGAAACCATGTGAGAGAGCAGGACAACAAAGAGGAAACAGAAGAATCCTTCCCGACTGCTATTCCTGCTAGCTCTAGCTGTAGCTACCACTAAGCAAGGTTTATCTGTTCACGCTTTACAACACTTTGCGTTTGTACTAAGGAGTTTGTAAATTTGTAGTACAGCTAAGATTAGAAGTGATTTTATTGACATTTTTGTTTTACAAAGCATGGGGCTAATTTTACTTTGCATCATTTTTAAAGATATTCAGTTGCAGATAAGAAATAAACCTAAAACACACACAAGCTGCTATAACTTAAATTTTAAATGGTCTACTGTGGTTTCAAAGCTGCCAATTGTAATCAAATATATCCTTCTGAAAGCAAAGCTGTTGTACTGTAAAAAGCCTTGCCCGAGAATATTTCCCCACTTGGTGCTTGCTGTAAGAGGCCTGCCCAGTTCAGGCAAAAGCAGCCTCTACTGAGAGGGTGGGAAAGTGTAGTTAAAATGAAATATCAAGGAATGGACTGGAAAAGAACTTACCATTGGCAAAAACAGGGAGCAAAGACTACGCAAAGTGCTGCTCAAAATCAAAAGGTTTTCCCAAAGCTGTTCAAGTAAGATAGAGGTGAACAACCCCAGAGTGAGATGCAGAACGTGGCTATGCCTACAATACCCATCGTAAGCTGAGAAAGGAGAAATAAAACTAAAAAGATCACAATAAAACATTACACACATCATGTGTTTTTCTTTACAGCTGTATCCATAGCTGAACATCCAAGGAATTCTGCAGATGTCTTCCTTACATTCCTCACAAAAGATAAACATCTGCTGGGCAATGAGACAGAACCAAGTGAATAAATATCTCAGGTTGGAAATACCCAAAGGACTTTGTGCGTCTTCAGTATCTTTTTGGACGGTTTGACTGTGTGAGTAACGCAGTACAGTGTAAAGTGAAGCCATTTAACAGGCCCACAATTAAGATATCCCCTCGTTGTTACAACTTCTTGCTTCCAAACTCAGCAGGTTCTCCGTTTGCTTTGCATGACTGAGGGAGAAAATCCCGACATGATACATTACTCTCCCTTTTGAACTTGCACTTTTAAACATTTCCAACAGCCTGTGCAGGAGGCAACCAAGAAACTAATGAGACCACTACATATGGCCTTTGGATGTTGCAGCCATTGTAAGCCCACAAGCCACACTGCCTGCTGCATATCAGGCGTTGGTGACAGCTGTCTCCTCGGAGGACAATCCACCCCAGCAGCACCTACACCCGGAGAGCCAGTTGTCTCTGTTGTGGCCAGCACAAAAGGCTCACTTGGGCATTATTCATGCAGCTCCGTGACAGATTGTGCCACACAGCATGGCTCCGTGCACCGACCTCTGCTCTGAGCATCATAGTGAATGCAGCGGGTCATAAGCGAAGTGTTTGCCCAAAAAGCTGTTATCATTTCTAAATTAGAAATGGCTAAACTGTGCAAAAGGCTTGCAAACATTTTGTCAGCGTTCCCACCCACAAGCCGTCCTAAGTTTTCCAGATTGCTTTGCAGCCACAAATCCAGCTGGCGACTGTGCATAACCTGTACAATGGACTGCCTAATACCTTGCTCGTCTGGCAGGTTGGATATTTGATGGCTTATCCGTGGTTACAAATCACACCATTACACTGTGCTACTTTTATAAACGCAGCTAGGCCTGCTTTTAAATAATGGCTATGATTTCCAAAAGGGAGTCCACAGTCCTCTTAGTTGTGCTTTAACAAAAGCACAACTCTGATTCTCTAAATCTGACAGGTTGCTCAAGAGATGGATGAATTTAGCATAGCTGGAAAGCATTGCTTCCAAGAAAGGTGACATCAGACAGATGCTAGTCATATCCCCCTATTTTTTTCCTGAGACTTACAAATAAGAGTTGAAATTTACCTCTGCCATGAAATAATATGTGCACTCTTGTTTCTCTGCCTTGGAGAATAAAAAAGAAAAAAAAAAAGAAAAAAGCTGCTACTTTTTTTTTCCAGAGCTAAATATACAAAGACATGCCTGAGTATTGCCATAGGCACCTTTAATGAAAATTTAAAAGACATTTCAAATGAAAACCTTGGCAAACATCTCCCTTCTACCACCCCCCCCTCAAAAAAGAAAAAAAAAAAAATCAACTGCCAACAGCAAATATTTCCACTGGCGAACACTTTTCTGCTCTATAAAGTTCTTCCCCATTAGGAACCTCCTTCCCCAAAGGCCTGGTAAAAAGCGTTTGAGCAAGCTCCACAAATATTGTCAAGTGGAGGCTACACTTAGCCGGAGGGCCAGAAGGGACCATTAGATCATCTCGTCTAACACCTGCATTGAAAATAAAATAATAATAACAACAAACATGATTTCACTCTCTCAATTCTGTGTACAGTCAGCAAACTGCATTTGGTTGGCAAGTATCTTCCAGAAAGTCAGTCTTTACCTTTGCTCATCAAGAAATTGAGAGTCCACTCTGTAGCTCCCCTATTTTTATCTCTATGGAATATCACATTATGCATCTCAAGAATAACTTCCTTGGAAAGAGCTACCCTTGTTTTTTGTTTTTGTTTTTACTATTACCTGTGTTTGTATTTCTGCCATGCCTCTTTCTAAATGCAGAGTCTCCATCTCACTGAAATCTGTTTAAGCATGAGTTGACCCTGGTTGTGCAATACTGAATTTATCATTTTGGAGCCACATCATAATAGAAGTGTACAGTTAAAAGTACACCCATCACTAACAGTAGCGTGCCAAATGTATAAGACAGACACATGTGCTAGTGGCATTGAGTCCTCTAGAGAGTGGATTTGGAGATGGATCCTGATTGACACTGAACTACATTGATTTACTGGCATCTGTAAAGTAAAAGGGCTCCATCTATGACAGCTGCCCGATTTGGTTTATCTGCTAAGCAGTTAGTTCAGCTACTTATGTAGAAGTCTTGCATTTTTAATGCAACCCCCCCAAATGTGTTAAATAAAGATAAAATCAAGTTAAAATATTTCACCACATTTTGTTTTTAAAAGTATAAAACATTTCTAATCAGTTCTTATCTTCCTGTACCCCTAATAGAATCATGGCACGTGCATATGCATTTTAAAGAACCTTCATGTTTATATATTTCCTATTTAATTTTATAGCACATAACTGAGTGGTTTACTGGCACTTCACATTTATAATTGATCACATGATTTTTGCCTGGTCTCACTTGCAGGAACATTTCCCATTTGGGGGAAGAAATCCAGATTGGAGTTATTTGTCCGTGAGGTAGTGTAGGTTTCTATTTATCAGCATATGATTGTTGTGGCTCTGGTTCTGTAGAACTATGTTAGCTTCCCGCAGTATAAAGATGACATTTCTGCCTTTTTGACAGAAAGTATAAGTGATGGCACAAAATTAAATCCATTGTCTTCATAAAAAGATAAGAGATAATGAAGTAGAAAATAAATAAACAGAAGTTTCAACAGCAATAAATCCAACAAAACATGGAGGCATGTCAGCTTCTGAAATAGTTGGTATTCTGCTGAAATCTATGGCACAAATAAAGCATGTGTCTGTGTATATATAGAGCTGACACAAACCTGGGTCACCGTCCAGTCAGAATTAGTGGGAAGTATTATGCTTGATAGTAATGGTTTGCAGAATTGGCCTTAACATGGTCAAATCTGACACCTAGCAAACAGCTTTAATGTGCAAAGTCTGTTTTGCCTTCTGCAAGTGGTTTTGCCAAGACAAGAATAAAGTTATGACATCATCTGAAAAAAATCTAAATTACACTCTTACCTGAACAATGGGCCGCCTTGCTGTTTTGTGCAGTTTGCATACAATAGCTGTGCGTAAGCATTCCAAAGCAATCATTGTCAGTGCTCCAAATTTGCATCCTTGCCCATCCAAAGATAATGAAGTGCTTTGCAAACACTGGCTCTTAATCATTTGGGAAAATACATTCATCCTCAAACACCGCCCTTCAGAGGCACGTATGGAAAAGTGCTTTCTCCAACGCTGATGCATGCAGACTTTCTTATGAAGAAATATAAAGCTGTGTGGTATAAAACTACTCCTATCTCTCTGCACAGCATCATCATAAGCTTCCTCCTGTGTCAAAAACTATGCTAGTCATCTGCAATAGGCACTCTTTATGAGAGAGAGGGGGAGGGGAAAAAAAAGGAAAGATTTACTGTTTTATTGTAATTTATGGAAGAAACTTCATCATTATAGTAGAGACTTCATCTTTCACAGCAAGAAAAAAAGCATCATGTTCTGTTTTCAGATGCCTCCACTGGGAGGCATCCCTCAAATGATAAATAACGTTGGCAGACATAAGACTGGAACTCCGCTCTCCTCCAGGAGTGGAAGTGGAATTGAAGCTCCGACACAAGCATTTATAAAGTTGCTCGAGGAAAGCAACTACAATTAGAAGATATATATTTAAAATGAATCTTAGAATGTGTGAAAATCTGCAGGACTGAGGCACCTACCTACGGCTAAATACATGCTTGAGTACTTTCCTGACCTAGGGCCACAGCTGGGAGTTAGGAGTTTCTCATTGGCTTCAGCTCAGGCTCCCAGGTGTCTGTCAATGGTGAAATTAGAAAGCAGATATCTATTTGCACTCATTCGGTTTCTGTGCTAAATAACCTGCACTGACTTGAGGGCTACACCAAATCTTGCTCAAAATCATGCACTAGGCTGGGGAAAGAATGAAGTCACTAGCGTAACAATCAAGGAGTCAACATAATGAACACATCTGCAAAAACCTATAGGGAGACACTGGGCTCTTATAAGACAGGCAGATCATTTCAGTAGCTCCTGTGTAATGACTCTGCACAGAAATATCAGTGGTTTATACACAGCGTAATTCCACACAAACAGCTACAGGATAAAATAGATCACACTAATTCGTTTACGCACAAAGATGAAATCCCTATGGATCTCAACGCATTCAGTAAGCTACAGCCTGTGATAAGCAGCCAGAATAGGTGGCCAACTGCACTGTCTGCAGCCTCCAGGAACCCCCAATCCCTTTCTTCCCCTCCTACAGCCTCTGCTAGGAAGGGACAATAGGATGGAGGCAGGTAGAGTTAATCCCCTGCAGTGCAGTACCAGTTACTTACCCCAACTAAGGAACAGCGATGTTATTATCAGCCCTGCTGCAAGCGTACACACTTGGATCACCAACATGAAGTTGTTTCCAGGTTGCAGAATAGTGATCGATTATTTGATGTTGGGTACCAAAAGCACCTGTCCACGAGGGCTCTGTTCCACTAACGAATTAAGATCAGATGGTCTTCGTTCTGTCTTTGCTTCTTACGTTTTCTTAGTGTCCTCTTAGAAATGTTGTGCTTCAAGTGGAGGGATCAGAACCCACTGAGCACAGATCAGCTATGGATTAAAGACTAATTAAAGTCTTAATTTAATTAAAGGCTAATTAAAGACTGCGTATAAAGAAACCTGCAGAGCAAGTGCCTGTCCTCTTATCTAAGCATGGCTACTAAAGCAATTTCTACGGATGTACTTGCAAATCCGTACATGTAACATCAATATTGCAACTCCTCACCAAGTCTTTTCAAGCTGCCAATCGGCTTTTCCCATTTGTCTCCATTTCCACATTTGTCAGACTGAATTCATTCCCTATGAATCAATACTAGCTAGCTTTTGTCAGCTGATACCTCTCCAGATGTTTTGTGATCTCACGGCTTATTAATGCCTCCAGGACACCGCCTGCCAGTAAGGTTGGGCACATAAACCTGTAATTGTTTGTCTTGTGCTCTTCCAAAGGGCTCCCACGCCGACTTACAGGTCTCCTCAGCAAGGTCAGCCACAGAGAGCCACACGCAGAAAGCACGCTTAGAGCCGTTCACGAGGAGCACTCGGCATATTTCTCATTCCTTTAGTGGCCAAGACATTTGCAACGGCATAAATCTAAAATATATATCTACTGGCACAGAGCCCACAAATCCAGTGGTGGGAATTAAATGGTTATAAGTAAAAGAAGAGAAAGGGAGATGTTTCCCACACCTATCATTTGAAAACTTATCATTCAAAGAAAATCCCTCTCCTCCATCTCTTACAAATACTCTTTTGTGCCTGGTGCATTTCAAGTCGCTACTAGTCCTCAGGTTATGCCCTGAGAAGAGCCCTAACGCTAGAGAGAGCAAGATGTGACAGGAGAGCTGGCAGGAGTCCAGCAGATAAAATTTGCACAGCACAGATTTGAGGCAGCCTTAATTCAAGGTACAAACTACTGGGGGCTTCTACGGTGGAGTCTTAGACACTCATCTCAGAGACAGCGTGGGTACAGCAGAACGGAAAGCATGAATGACCACCTTATAAAAGGATTGCTCATACTGGAGAGCTACACAAAATCTTCTAGCTGCTTCTACTGCTATTCCAAATTCAGGTTTGCCTCCATGTCGTTGAATAGTTTTCTTTCAAAATCCAAGACTTTGCATAGTTTTAAAGTTCAGAACAGCATGCCTATGCTTGTGCAGGTGCTTCCCTCCTTTCCTTTCTGCATGTCTGAGAACTCCAGGCAGAGAGATCTCCCTATTTACACATCGATTAAACACCCTTCTTACCAGCCATACAATGTCATCTGTTAGTTCATTCCATATGATGCAGTACAGATCATTTAGATTATCCTAAAGCACATCAACATTTTTTAAAACTGTGTCAAATGGTCATTCGGAATTGGACTTCCACAGATTTTCCTTAAGCTACTGTACACAACAGGGCCTCTGAGCTCTTTGTGATTACGCCTCTGTACCACGATTGTATGTGCAAGACCCACCTCAGCCAGGTTTACAGCCCTTCTCCTTTCTTTGCTTACTCCTAATGCCCTGCTTCAAGTTTTCACTCACTAAGAGGAACTGGTCCCATTTCCCACTTTCTTTACATCTGCCTAGAATTAAGTTTTCAGCATGTGTCCTTTTTCAGTCTCCATACTCATACCTTTGTCCTCAGTTTTGTAAACAGCACTAAAACCATAAGCATCCCAGCACTTGTCTTTCTAAGATTTCAGCCTCGGTTTTATGCCTACCTTTGTCTGCCTTACAAAGGAACAAAACTCATTTGTGATTACTCCGTGCAGGCTGGTCTCCAAAATTTGTACCTTGGTGATTCACTAACGGTTTGATATCAAGACCATCAGGTCCAGGAGCATCTCAGCTCTGCCTTTTATTTTTCCAAAATATTTCTGGGAAATTAAACACTTCTGTTACTGCACAACTATGAAGTGTACTTATTTTCCTTACAAGCTAGTAGGTTATTACACCACCTGGCACTACATCTGACTCCACCATCCTCTCTGGTATCTTCCACAAACATTTCCTCCCAGAAATCCCCTCATTCCTTCCTGTTTGCCTCAGACTGACTGGCTGTTCCTCACTCAGGCTCCATCATATACTACTGGGAGTCTTCCCCCCTTACATGCCATTTAGCTCCATTTTCCTGCACTGGCTGATTTCTCCATCCCCCTTCCTCACACTCACACTCTTCTGTTTATTAACCTCCTCATAAAAGGGTCTCCAATTTAGAGATGATGCTCCTCTTGAGCATCAGCTATCTGCAACTTGCCAGACTTACGACGAGCCTCAGTCTCCTCAGTAATCTCTCAAAATTCAATTGGAAACCCCAGGACTTTCTTTGATTGTGCTTCTACTCTGTAGAGCTTTCTGTCCATGAGGTTTATTAAGTGCTCTTCCATACCAGCTGCACAATTTGATAAATCCTATACCCTGTAGGCTTGTTTGCCCATGACATGTTTTCATATTCAGTATTCAGCTGCCATTTCAATCTTCCTTATCCTAACCAGAAAAAGACAGAGATGTTCCCCCTTTACTTACACAGGCACTAAAAAGCTCATAAAAACTCCTGCATACAAATATTTGCCGGCTTGTACTACTTGTTGGACTTCCAGCAAACACAGTCTGGTGGGTTTTTAAAGCTCTGCCCCTCAGCCAGCTCCCTATTAAACATAACCCAGGACTGTGGGCAGGAAAGAAAATCTTGCCTGCCAGCAAAAAGGCTCCTACAATGTACCCGGGAAAGACCCCCCAGCCTACCAACTGCTACAGGTTAATGTCACCGTGCTACAGAAAAATTCTGCTGCTCACACAGCCTCTGAGCAAAGCCTCCTTCCTAATGCTCTGCTCCCTGTTTTCTGCTGGGCAGTTGGATTGAAACATCTTTCTGCTCCTTCTATGAAAACATTCTGGATTTTGGGGGAAGGATCACGACCTAAGATAAAACCTTGGCATCAGCCAAGCCCAGTGGCCACTAACACGACAGGGGGAAGACTTGGCCCAAAGGTTTCAGTGCCCTAAGGAACCAGCACCGATCTCTTGTCAAGTCTCCGCACGCAGAGCTGGATTAACTCTGGAGATTAACGCACTCTATCATCTCCTGAATATTTACACTTTATTTCATCTAATACCAAGTATGAATCTTGTAACTAGCTATTGCATATTAGCCTGTTCCATTCCCGTGATTTATGGCGCTCGTCTCTTGGCATCCACCTCCGAACATAAATCAACCAGCATATAAAAATCATTGCCAAAAAGAAATAAGATTTATGCGCAACTCAGTGGTCATGCAGCATCTCTAACTGTAAAAGATGTTCTCTAATCAATTTAAGACGCATCATCTTTCTCATCTCAGAGCTTTAAAAATATACAATATATTGAAAACCTATTCGCAGTAGTCCTCAAAGACTGCACTTTAAGCCCTTGTTTTCTGTAGCCCAATAATACAGGAGCACATCTTTCAGAAATACACCTTGCAAGCAGTCAAATGCAGTCGTCAGCCTCCTAGTGTTAACAGTAGAACCTTTTCTATCCTAATTTTTAGCACAAAGAATTACTACTAATGAAATTCAGCATTCCTGAGGCACAAATGAAAGGCAACACCTAATGGCAACTATTTCCATCATCTCCTTTGTTATTCCGAATGTTTTTATCTGTTGCCGTTGTTGTTATCCCACAAACACAATTACTTCTAGAATTACAGTTGTTAGTAAAGTCTGTAAGACAAAATGAGCCATACCTATCAAAGGTTATTATGATAAAGTCAGAGCTGCTATCTAAAATTTTTCCCAAAAGAATTGAGTACCATAAAAAGTAAACTTACCTTCACTGAGTATTTTTAATTGAGAAAGTATTGATTATCAAATTTCCAAGAATATATCATTACAACTTTATTTTTTTACAAGCTTTATCTGTATTTTGTGTGTGTGTGTTGTGGGTTTTTTGTTTTTTGTTTTTTTTAAAGTTTCTGAAAAAGTGTTGTAAAACCAAACAAAAAAAGTGTCAAGAAATCAAAACTTTTTAAGTAACAAGTTTTTAAGTTATGGTATTTGTGGAAAAAAAAAAAAAAAAAAAGCTCAGAAATTAGAATGCAGTAACAGATATACAAGATCTACAGTTTTCACAGAACCATCTTTCTTTTGAAGAAGTTTTATATCCCCAAAGAAATAGAGCTACAAATATTATTAGTCAGTCCTGTCAGCTAATGCATGGATGGAAACTCTGCAACTTCCTTCTGGATACATCAGTGCTATTAAAAACCTAAATCAACAAGCATAAAAGCCCAAGGAAAATAAGGACGAAGTCAGTTCTCCCGTTTATTATTACCATTAATTAGAATAAAAGTAATTGTGTTTATATTGATCTGTAGCTACTGGATGAGAAACACAGATTCTTTGACACAAATGATCCCCTCAGATCATTAAAAGTCCTCTTCCAGGCCAGGAGAAGAAACGACAGCCATTACCCCCACAGAACACCTTCCCGATTTAGCAGAATGCTGTTATGTGTAACTCATCTCTTGGGGGTTTTGTCTGCATCCCTTCGGTTCACAAACCTTCCCCTGCCTCCGACCAAACTATCACAGAGACGTCTCCTCCTTGGGCTCTCTGCTCTGCCTGGACCCAGACCCAGCTGGAGCAGAGCACTTGTTCCCCTGCCTGAGGCCAGGACCAGAGGCACAGGCCAAGAGCCGAGCAGAGTAGAGCCCAACCTGGGTAATAACCCCTGCAGCTGGAAGCTGCAGCCCAGCTGGAACTCCTTCAGCACCACACACAGCTTGTCTGCTTGGAGAAGCCCAGGAAACCCCAGCCCCTGAGCTCAGGGAGTTAAAATCCTTCACTTACCTCTCCCTCCCACAAGTAATTTTAATGGCATGGGTTTCAGCATAACCTGGGCACTTTAAAACCCAAAGCAAGTTGAACCCATATATCTTGTGTGTTGGTGTGGGGTTCCCCATGCACTGCTTTGAGCAGCTTGCTGAAGGCCTCCGGGGCCGAGGACTGAGCAGGGCTCTCTCTCTCCAGCTCATTTTCAGCTCTTGTTCCCACACAAATGTGAGGCGGTTTTAAAAATAAGATACTCATGTTTTATGGCCCTGACCGGGCATTTGATTTTCACAAGGGAAATAATACAGAAATGATGATAAATTGTCCAATAATTCCTCCAGTAGGAATCCAGGGAGAGAAGACACCGAAGAATTTAAAACTGGAAGTAGGAGCCAATTCAACAGGACAATGGTTTTGTTCTGGAAGAGTGTGTATGAAATGTTACTGCTCCTTTTTTTTGGGTTACTTCTGCTGAGAATATTTGTTCACTGTGACCATGATTTGTGAAGTTCTTTGTGAACACTGCTGTAGTTATCTATTGCTCAGTGTGTTATGCCAGTGAAAACACAGACTGCAAGCTTGCAGTGCAACTGTAGAATTAAACATTTGCTTATTTAGTGGGCCCTTTAATCGCCCTGTGAATCTTAGCAGCCTGCTGCAGTACTTGCCAAGGGTCAAACTCTGACAAATCATCACCCAAGTGATGGAAGGAGAAGAGAAAAGGTGTACCATCCCCTCTCATGTCTCTGCGTTCAGGATGCAACAATTATCCCAGCTCCTCCGTACCTGGTTAACAGCTCACACAGGTGGTAAAGCTGTCGGGGTGTACGCATATTGCAACACATGCATAACACCACATAGTCATGCTTTCCTTGGAAAGGAAACAAATCATGAGCCCTCAACTGAAACATTAGTTTCCTTCTTGGTTTGAGAACAAAACACTGCTAAACTCCAGCTGAACTTAACTTTTCGCTGGCATCTGACTGTGCCTCATGGCATTTAATTATAATGAGAGAAGGACGAGAGAAGGACAGTCATAAAACAGTATATGAAAACTTTGGATATAACGACATTAAAGCCAAAGCTCCCACTTAACTTCAGAAGGGCCAGAATTTTAGCCCAAATCTAGAGATGCTGACACAAAAACAATGTCACACCCCCCCACCAAGAAAAAAAAAAAAAAAAAACACACACACACACCTAAAACTAGTTGATTTACAGTATTCAAAATGAATATAATCAATGCTTCCACATGAAAGCAGAATGATTTATACCAAAATATCCAAAAGAGACAAGACACAGATGTCAGGAACGCTTCAGAGAAGTTTAGCAATCATCTTTACAATGCAGCTTTTTATTCCTGTTATGCTGCTTAAAGGTACATGGACTTTTGCTACTTTGCAAATACACATTTCAATTCCTGCATTCACAACCAGTTTGAAACACATCCCAGTAAGAGCTGTTTTCCATGGTTCTGCATACTGCTGAGAAAAGAGAATGAATTTAAAGAAATACTGCAAATGGCTTAAGTTGGCATCAATTTCACCCCACCGTGTATGTGCAAACAGCCCCAAAACAAACACAATAAATAAAAAACTGAACCGAACTGGAACATCATTTGTCCACAAGACAAGACTCATTTCAAGATAAAGGAAATAAGGTACTGCAGCATCAGGAGAAAGACTGCTCATCCTTTAAGTCACCCAAACCTTTAATTCCTTACATTCTCATCTGCCTTAACAGAGGACACACAAAAGATCTGGACTACACCCTCACAAATTCTTCCTCCCCACAAGCTGAATGCCCCCCTCCTCACTGAAATATAGTTTTGTTTTAAACCTGTTCTTGCATACGCAACATGGAAATGGGGCTGGGGAACTCACATCGCATTGAAGTGAAGAGAAATTGAGGATGAGTAGCCTCTGTGAGCCTTCTGTAAATGAAGGCATTGTCTGACCTTTCATATTCTTATATTTATACAAATTCTCCAAGAATATCCTAAATTGTTACTCAAGTTTAATGCCTTCATGCAATTTAGCACCAAATATACCTGCATTATACATGCAGAGCCCATAGTTCATACTGAATGATCTCATTTATCTCAGAAATAGAGACACTACAACCACTTACTACCTGGTGTGAACTTCTCTGCCAGGTACTTACCTGCACAAAACCAAGCAGACATTCCTTAGCGGCCCTTTCCGTAATTACTTACAGCAGTTTAGGCTTTTGTTAGTGGGCACTATGCCTCTGTGCCATGTGTCACAAATACATCATGAGTAACACCGCAGTGATACTGAGACAACAGGTGTAAGAAACTATTACTAACACCTTCAGTCTTGATTTTGTCTTGGGTCCAAGAGATATTACTCTTAGTACAAATCCTGACATCTCATATTTACAGTGTGAAGTGGTGAATCAGTTCTTCTGTGTTGTCATTAACACACCATATCATTTGATTATAAGTTACAAGTATAAATGAGACCAAAATGGAGCTGCTGCTAGAAATGTCTATTGAATGATTGATGTTCTCGCTGGTTTTTCAGTCCCATTGTCTGGTGTTTTGGTGCACTGCAGTGCAGTCATTTCTGACTCAAAAGCTCTGTGCAGGGGATTTAGGAAGATAGGACAGCCTGCAAACGGCCTAAAAAAACCCCGAGAAATTTGGGACAACTTCATTGTGAACAAACTTCTATTCATCCGCTGAGTGTAATGCAGTGAGTGACAGCGTATACAGAACTTGGCAGGCTTCACAGAACGAGAAATAAAAGCAAACTTTTAGCCTGTGATAAGCTTTATGACAGGGCAGTAAAATCTTAATTGAGATACACTGAACCATACAAAGAAGCTTCTATAATACAATGTAGGTTTAAATGAATAGGCATAGTCAGAAGAAGATGAAAGAACCTTCATTTAATGATATAGCCTCTGATATTTTTATGGTATTATTCTAATTCTCACATTTGCTGTTTATCTTACCTATTCTTGGCATTTATACGATGCATAAGCAGATAAACTCTCGTATTTCCTCTCATTCTTGTAATTACTTTGACAAGCTTTAATTGCACTAGTCATTTTTAATTCTCGTTTTCAGAGGAACACGTAGCACAGCCTTAAAACTTGTATCATCTTGCCCATGAAGTTGTGCCACCCCAAACACAATTCTAAGCCTCCTGAAATCCAGCAGATGTTTAGCTCATTACATCACACCAAGTGTGGGAATAGCTCTTACCATACTTCTGTCTCATTGCACCCTCACTACAGGATTTGGTACGACAGGACGGTTTGTGCAGAAATTAAGTCAGCTGTAACTATAGAACGAGAGATGTTCAAGCTGAAATCAATAGACTTCAGGGCAGCTCACGTGTTCGTGCAGACCTCCCACCAGAAAGTCACATTGCAATTAAGGGATTAATAAAGGAAGTGGAAATAAATATCTGAGGGCAGAGACTTATTTTATATCCTCTTTTGCACCATCATGACAAGGCAGCTGAGAAGACATGAATGATCTGCTGAACTTTAGTCTCTCTCAAGAGGCACCGCATGATTTGGACCGCATGAAATATTGCCCACATAAAAGGCTGCATCAGCTAAAGATTTTGAGCTCGAACTAGCAGCCTTTCTGTACCTAACAGCCCTACTTCCAATCCCAAAGCCAGCCCAAGCTTTGCATTTCTCTATAAATTCTTGATACTAAACCTGTGGTCCAGATTGACAAGCAACAGCCCTAAAGTCAGACCAGATCCCCACCCCTGACCTCCAGCAATGCTCACCACAGCCCAAGCCCCCTAGAAGCCCCAGGGCCCTTTTAGACCCATCAGTTTATCTCAGACTCTGCCAGTTCATATCCCATCCTTACTCCTAACCCACTGATTCTGCCAACCACAGAAACCTAAACAATTCTCGAAGGCACCTGCCCTGTATCTATCCCAACAATCTCTGGTCCTTCAGCACTTCTCATTTTTAACTCTGTCCCCTACTCTTAAATCATTTCTTCTCATGCATAATCCTGACCATGTTCCAAACTTTCAGCCCGTATTTGTATCAGGCATTTATCTCCCAAGCACTAGATTTTTTTCTGAGATAAAAGGAAATTCAGTCAAGGTTGCTTGCTGTGTCTCTACTTGCTGTTAAGTCAGGTTAACAGTTGCACAGAGCACTATTTTACAATCACACTGATCCAGTACCTGGTCACTATCAGATCCATTTGAAACTAACAGCCTTTAGAACATCGTGGCTGCTCTATCTGCTGTGCTACCACTGCCGGATCAGTAAACCTAAGGCAAGGATATTGGTCCTCCTGAGACTGACCACAGCCTGGGCTGATGCCCGTCATTCTGCTTGGTTGCCTTGACTACAGCCCCTTCTGTCAAGTAGCCTGTGAAGTCAGGAGTTCACTTTGCAAACACACGATCCTAACCTTTTGCTGGGGGTATTGCTGAGCCTCTTTCATCAGAGGCTGATAAAAGTTCACCACCGCGATAAGGGATCACATGAATACAAGCTTTCTTGAGTCTTTCATTGTAGCTCCCATTTCTCCATCGAAATTTGAACTTTAAGAATAAGACAAGCCGCTTTCTCCTCACTGTGTTTTGCTGTATGTGATTGCTTTGATGTCTACAAATTATAAAATCCCACATTTCTGATACATTTTTCAATTTGGTGAATGACCTTTGTAGCTGGTTGCCATGTGGAGTGCACTCATTCCAGTATTTAAATGCTATCCAAGTGGAACATCTTCCTCTTGAAGACATCACTGAAGACTCTTCAAAATTTAAAATTATTAATACTTTCTCTCAGTTACGTTCATGTAAACCACTGACATTACCCAGGGGCAGCAATGAGGTGAAGACGTTCCTACCATGGATGAAAAGAGCCCATTCATCGCCTGAAAAACTTCCGACTTCCAAATATCTGCCTTTGACCTCAAAGCAGTTTTATACTTAATTTTGGAGGGAAAAGAGAAGAAGGATTGAAAACCCAGAGACATGGTCTCACCTTTGCATCTGAAACTGTTTCATTGATTTCAACAGATTTATTGCACTCAGTGTCACCGGGTAACAGGGTGTTTAATTCTTAGGGTTTTACTTCCATTTTAGCATGGCCATAGTTTTAAAGAGACGGATATTGGCAAAGGGAAGCAGACTGAAAAGGAAGGAGAGGGTAAAACTGTTTCCATGGCAACTCCTCCGATAACAGTAACAGTCTACCTAGCCTAGAGGGATAGGTAAGCGAGACTAAAATATGTATGTAAAATAAATACTGTCAAGGCTCTTCTTCAGTTTAAATACATGCATTTGAATTCAGGTACTGCCTGAAAAATCAGAGATATTATGCACCCTGTATGTCCAATTTCAACAGTAAAAGAACATGTTTTACACTGTACAGAATGATTTAGGTGAGAAAACCCTAAGATCTGTCCATGGAAAAAAAATCATCGCTATATCTTCCCTAGGTAAGCTGCACAGGCTTTGGCTAATTTAGAAGTCCACTGAAGTGTCAGTGAAATGGATCTCCATACAGCTTGCCTCCTGTTTCATCACAGGAATCGTTGACCTAAAAGGTCTAGACGATTACTTTGCCATTGCTAGTAAGAAAGCAGATGCTGGCTTCACACGCTGACACCCTTCACGGTGGGGCCATGAGAAAGCCCTCTGGTGGTTGCAAGAACCTGGACAGCAAGAGGCCAGTGGCATGGCTGGCAAAGCCAGGCCAAGCAGAAAACCTTGGAAAACACACGGGAAAGATGTTAGAGGAGAGAGTCAGACAGCATTAGAAGGATGTTTAAAGAAATTAGGGGGTGCTTGTGGGAAAAAAAGCTCAGAAGTCATCACACTAGCACCGGGAAAATACCATTCCCATCCCCAGGATGCTCAACGTCCCACACCCAGAGATGGGAACCCTGGAGCAGAGGCAACTGCCCCAGCTGCACTGCAGGACAGCTCAGGAAACTGATTCTGGACTGCAGAAACTTTACTCCAATGTGTGCAGGGAGAGTAACACCAACCAGTTTTCTTACCACATGTTGCAAGTTACTCCATGAGCAGCTTGGCTATTCTGCACTGAGGCTGTGGCTACAACTCCGTCTTCCTAAAATGCTCCTCTGCTCAGGCAGCAATTAGGAATCCAATTAGAACACTGACATTCTCTACAAGTCTTCACTGCAACTTAAGTGATTCCTTTTTTTCTTCGAGGGGGAAGAAATAATAGTCATTTATCTCCCATCTCATGTCCTGAGAACCACCTGCTGTTCTCATTACTCTTCTCTCATTTCTTTCAAACTCTTTCTTGAAGCGTGGTGCCTGGAGCTGAAGGCAGGATTCCAGCTGAGCCTTCACCAGCACCGAGGTGAGCAGAATAATTACATCTGACACTCCTCCTACAGCCTTCTGCAATGATATTTGCCTTTTTGCAACTGCGTCATGTAGCTGGCACACACCTGAGTAGCCAAAGACTTGCGATACATATGTATTTCATTGCCAAAAACAGAGCCTAACTTTATTTCCAGTTTAGCCTCTGTTCTGATGCCATCCTTTGGAGCGTTTGATAGCTCTCCTCTTCTTCATTTTGAGTCATAACAAATATTGTTGAAACTGCATTTGCTGCTCCATTAGCCAAGTTGCTAAAGGAAAATGCTGCCCAGAACTGAGTACGCGACAGACCTGGTCTGCCCCAACTCCAGAAGCCCTCCCACCAGTTTCACAGCAAGCCACTGCACACCACTCAGGCTCACGAAAAACTTTTAAAAACTGCTTTTTAGTGTGTGCGCGCGCATGATCACACATTAAAGCAATGACCTCCAGGACTGCCCACCTAGCTGGATTATGGCATTTGGGAGTGTTAAAAAAAAGCTTTACCTAAAAATACTTCAAAGCTCTCAGCTATACCAAAGGTACTGCTTCTGCCCTGTTGGGAGTTCAGCTGACGTACTGCATTTACATTGTGTGTCAAGGTAAGGCTCTTGATTGTCTTCAGCTCAGGATCCTTCAGAAATCAAAATTTGACTGACTGTTCTGCTGTGCACTAGCTCTTCCACACTTTTTCACTGTAAAGGTACTTGCTATGCTCATTTTTCTCCCCTCATTTGGGATATCATTCATGAAATCTTGCGGATAGCCTCAGATAGTTGAGCAATCACTGCAGTTGACTCCTTACATACTTTAAACCAAGCCTGAAGTTTACCAAGCCTTTTAACTAGAAAACACAGAATTTATTCTTTCCCTGCATTGGCTTACACATCTATCCCCTTATTAAAATTTATCTCATTAAACATCTGATCACAATTAACTGTTCAGTGAAGACAGAAACAAAGGCGGCATTGACTACTCCAGTCCTGTCTGCTCCATCCATTATTTTCTCATCTTCTCTTTTCCCCCATTTAGCAGGGAACCTATGTTTTCCTTTTTTTTTTTTTCCTTCCTCCCCTCCTTATTCCTAATATGTTCATAAAACCCACTTGGGTTGTCTTTTACATCCCTTGCCAAGCAAAACACACAGCACTCGTCCCACTAAATAAGACTGAGACACGTAACTGGGCAGTTCTCATTTTAATCCATGAAACCTTGAGACATCCCAAATGCTCACTCTCTTGTGCTCTTGATAAATATCAGCTGCGGATCAGCTCGATTCAAGTAGATTCCAGTGGAAGAAGAGTTCATCAGCTACCAAATATAATTCCCTCTCACAGAGTCCACTGCAGAGAGCTGTCACAGGAGACATTTGCACCACGTGCCCGGTGTCACTCCAACCTGCACCTTGTTTGTAAAAAGTCAAAGCTCAGATTAACCACTCCCCTCCTTGCACTTCAAAACCCACCATGGTCTCCAGAATCAGTGCAGTGAGTGACTCTACCACAGCTCTGCACAGACTGAAAGAGTACTTAAAAGACTAACTCTGAAATATCTGTTTAAGTTCTTGCCTAGCAAAATAGTGAGCTTCCTTCAAGTTTTTCCACTACCCATGTACTACCACAGGGCTTCTTATTTGTACACAGCTCCCTCCTCATGAATTGTCAAATAACTGCTTAAACAGTTTTAAAAGAATAGTTAGTTCTCTGCAGAGTTGTAAATAATTTATCATTGCCAAGAATCTGAAAATTAATCCATACCTGTCCATCCAAGCAATAGAGACATAAAATTTTACTGGTTGCTAGAGAAAGGCTGCTGGTATTAAAGTGGGAGCTATTTAAAGTAATGCAAGGGAAAAAAATATTTTTGCTCTTATCCTCCTTCTTTCCTCGCCTTACTCCCCTGGTGACTTCACACAATTTGCTAGCAGCCCGTCTTCTCCAACCTGGCTGCAGAGCCAGTGCCCTTTTGAACTCAGCCAGCAATCTCATCTGAAACACCTACAGCAGGAAGCGTGACAAACGCCGAGTAGCAGAACGCTGGCAGTGTTTATCAAATACTTCCATCTCCCCCTGTAAACTTCTGTCATGGGCATTCTGCATTCCCTGTCTGTTCAAACAGACAACCTGGAACAGTGACGCTATTCCTCGTAGAAAAAGCCCTTACTGGCAGATCCTGCAGACAAGATTTAAAGGCCATGAAGGGGTCTCATTTGAAGTGAATGCACTCAGAGGTCACCCCTCTGCTCAAGGCCAGGCTGGATGGGGCTTTGGGCAGCCGGGGCTGGTGGGAGGTGCCCTTGCCCATGGCAGTGTGTTGGAATGAGATGGTCTTTAAGGCCCCTTCCAACCCAAACCATCCTGTGATATTCATGCCTGAAGTAGGTTTTAAGGGTATGGAGGAAGAGTTTACTCTAAAAAGAGTGATCAAATTTGTACAATTCTGCTTTTTTTATATTAAAATTATTATATATAAATTTTTTTCATATTAACATATACCTAGAAGTTCTTTGGCAGTAAAATATTGTGCAGCCATGAATACAAGCACTGCTCTTCCTTCTGGAGGCCTCATTTTGCCTCCATTTGTGCCTCACTTCCTCTGATTCTTCCATGCTTTACAAGCAGTAATTACTAGACTCCAAAGAATTACACTTGAAAGTTTTGTTCTAGTAGCATTAAGCCTGACTTAGTATTCCAGAAACAGAAACCAACCTCAAAATGAACAAAAGTAGTAGGCAGGACATTACCTTTTTACACTAGTAAATAGTACCTGAACACAAAGTGCTATGGGAAGTCTTAAGACACAATCCAGTGCAACAAAATGCAGCAGTCCGTCAGTGTGTACACCTGAACTACTTCTGAATTATCTCACACAAGGCCGAGTTGGCAGCACAGCTGTGTTAGCATGATGCCCTGCCTGCGTTACTTACCCCAAGTCAAACTATCACATGCAACTGCAATCCAGGCAGCTACATTGCTTCTGGGATCAAGCTAGCTCAAAAACTACATTGTGCCACGTAGACATACACAGAGCGGTGGCAGAAGTGCAGTTTGAATGGATAAACTGTGCCATTTTTCAACTAAGTGACTTAATGGATGCAGCACTTCAAATCTGTTCCCATGGCAATGTAGAGACAGCAATGGAAATACAGGCAGTTTCCTCTTATACTCCCAGTACAAGGAGCAGAACAAAAACCTTTTCTCCATTTGAATGAACAAAAGCAGGAGCGTTTTCCAGTGCAAACATGTAAAGCCAAAATCTTTCCCATGTCCCGACCACAGTAAAATTCATGAATAAACAGAAAAGACTTGCCAACAAGGTCAAAAAACTTGGGTTTTGCTTTGTCGGACCAACAGGGGTTAGGGCTGATTCACAGAGAACATCCTGCCCCCATTCCTCCTGAGCTAAAAATCAAAGCACTTTTGGAAGAAGAGTCCCAGATGTTCTTTCAAGAGGGTGAATAAAGGCAGAGACAGCCTGTAAGGTAGCCTCGGCTTTGCTGATTAGTCATCAGTTTCCATTGTGTGTGGAAACAGACAGCTAGCACAGTACAGGAAGCAAAGAGATACACCACACACACAGAGATCTCCCAGAGTATCTTTGTGATGTGTGTCAAAAAAAAAAATAAAATAGAAAGAGTCCAGACAAACTCCAAACAGTTCTCCTGGTCGCCTCTGCAACCTTAGAAGCCTGCACCCTCCCATCGCTCCCAAACAGAAGGTACCTCTTGGGCTGCTAGCTTCATTAACAGAGGGGATTTAAGAGATATCCCTCTCACCACATTGTCCTGCTCTCTTGCATCACTTCAGTCTGGTCTGGCAATCTTCAGAAAAGCTGGTTGTCAGGCAGGCCCCTAAGGCAGGTGTTGAGAAAGCCCAGAGGCTGGGCCAACACACTGTGACTCAGCTGAACATCAATCTGTGTACCCAGCTCATGGTTTATCATAGCCACCTATTTTTGGTACTTGCATCCTAGTTGTACCTAAAAACACCAGTCAGCAGCAAGAACTCCGTTCTGCCAGGCATTTTGTACTTAAATCTGCCCCGTGTACACACAGAACACAAAAGCAGCACAACTAGCTGGCCTGCATACTGAAGAACTAAGCTAGAAAGCAACCCCTTTGCATGCTTTCTAGACTCAAACACCTGAAAGACTAACACAGAGATCACCTTGCTTAAGGGCTTGTAGCAGCAGCGATGTGTTTGCAGGAAGACACCATAACTTCTTCCACTGGAACTGCTGTACCCTGTCTGGCCTTCTTCAGGTCCTGAGTTCATCAGGAACCTGACCAAAGAACACAGATATTTCATTGCATTTTCCTGAAGGAAATACAGAGATTCAAATAGAAACAGACCCAGTCTCAGAATAAGCATCCTGACCTTTAATGCTATGAAAAAATATTATCATAGCATCCATCATTTATTGCTTATCCAGAAGGCCAAGGCCAAGTTCTCCTGTTTTCATTGCAGAGCCCAGGCAAACAGCTTCTCCCCCGACCCTTTCCCATGTGGTCCTAATGGATTTGTCATTAGGAGCTTAGTTTCGGCTGCACTGTGTAAATCTAGAAAAGGAAAGTGAGAGCAGAGACTTCTGAGAGCAGCCCTCCAGCATAAACACCGGTCTGATTACACTGCCTGTCCACTGAGAAGTCCTCTGTCTGCCTCTGCCATCCCGCTTTTCTCCTCCTGAGCACTAGCAGTGAAGCACCAACATGCAGTAACACAGATCCTCTCTGTGAGCACAGCGCTGTCCCTGGGCCCTGAAATCCAGGGCACTGCCTGGCGGCTCTGTTCCACCTCACACTTCGTGATACAGAGCCGAGCGCTAAGAAGTGCAGGGCTCCAGCTGAGGAGACGCAGGCTTCCCGCTACCCTGCCTTTTAATTAAATAATAAACAGGATTAAATGGAACTCAATTCCCTGGGAAACTCCCACCCACTCCACGGGAGCGCATCACTCGCCAGCAGCCAGCACTGTAGGCACGTCTCTTTTTATTAATAAACGCTCCTCCACTGCAGACTCTGTTTCTGCCTCTGTCTCCCTGTCACTCTCAACGTGGGGCTTTCCTAATCTCTTGCCTTTAAACACGCCAAAGCCCATCATCAGGGTATTCAGAAAGAATCAGGATGGGATGTCTTTGCACACATAGGCTGCGATATACTCAAACGTTCACAATACGGTCTTGAATTTAACCCGATGGATGTGGCAGAGTATTTTTGTTAATATTAATGAGAATTATTTTCTTTATAAAGGGCTCAGGGGCAGCTTCTCTGTGCTGAGTGCAGCATACCAGTTTGCACTCCTCAGCCACGAGGAGTGCTCTTTGTACCACAGTGCACCCCGAGCAATCAGCATTTGGGATGTGAATTTTGCATCTCATCCAGTGGCATGTGGTCTGGAGACACACTTTACTTGGTTTCTCACAAAAAGCCCTGATAGCCTGTACCACTTCATCCCTGCTGTAATGTTAGCTGAGTCAGTGGAACTTAGCTGGCCCGGCTATGATTTATATATCTGCTGTACGGCCTGCTGCAGTAATTTCAGAACAGGCATATCACAGTGACCTTGACATGCCTTCTGTTCGCTGTTGTTTTTAGCAGTTTTAATGAATACATCTTTCCTGAGCAAAGGATCAAGATGTGGTCCCTTAGATTACCCACATGGATGATAGCCTCCAAATTCATTTTAAAAATCGCAGGGAAAGGATTTAAGAGTTATTACAAACAATTCAGAGATGGTGCCTGCTGAAAGCCTGATTATGCTCCCAGCCATCATTTTTCAGACAGAGGGAAATCTGTTAAAGTAAATCTCCAATTAGGATGCTTGTGTTCTTTTAAATTAATGTTTCATTTCAATTTTGTTGCCTAGTTCCTCCTGTCATTTTCTAAGGAATACATGTGCTGAAATCATCCCTTTGATGAGGCTTGGACAAGAAGCTTAGTGTGCTTTGATGTGGAAAAGGAAAATGGGCCTCCTTTTTCTACGGAACTGGCTTGCATTTCTACGGAATAGCAAGCTGTCGTTAATGCAGGGTGAGCCTAACTTCTTTTTTTCCAACCAGTAAAGAAGGCAGGAAGAAGCAGCTTATTCAAACACTAATGAGCAATCAGGTGATGACAAGAACTTCCACAGTTACCCAAGTTTCCATTATTCTCCTTATCCTTCAGAGCACCACAGGGCAGTGGGAGAAACCACATTTAGACCAGGAACTCCTAGGACAAAGCGATGCCACCTGGACATCAGAACTACGCACTTGTAGCATCACTCTGTGTCTGTGCAACCTTTGCATCTCTTGGCCAGTAAGAAGCAGAACTGAATCAGAGCAAGAAACCCATTTTTGGATTTGTTTTTCTCGCTGATGTGCTCCCACAAGAATAGGAGGAAACAACTGAGGACATTCAGAGGCACTCATACCTAACACACCCCAACTAGAGGGAGCAGTGTTTGACCACAGAAGAAATGCAGCCAAGTAAGGCTGTAAAAGGACTTCGGTGTGTGAACAGAAGAGGTGCAATGGTACAGCCACAGTCTTCCCCTATAAATACATGTCCCTTGGTTTCATCTTTGGAAGAATCAGAAGCAAAGATCCAAATTGCTCCAGCAAAGCCAAGAATAGAAGTACTGCTGACATGGGCGTAAGATGGGTCAAGCCTAGACTCTGCTGATGGACAAGACACCCTGCTTTTGAAAACTAAAAGCAAGAATATGTCAAACTACATTAGCATGCTGAAAACCAAAACAAATGTCTGCCTTGTTACCTTCTATAACTGTTAACCACGAATAAAAGCAGGTAGTTGCTATGAGACCCATAGTTTTGTACATTGCAACCTCACTGCATCTAAAATATTAGCAATAACATCACGCTGCTGTATCTGGTTTCCTATACAGCAGGATGCTTCAACGTGAAAGTCACATTAAAAATGGATTGGATTAGATTAGACGTGCTAAGTGCCTTGTGCAAAGTGCAGCATACCTCCAACTCTCCTTTTTCTTAGAGAAGTCCATGAGAGCACCAAGCACTTCACACGAGCTGGTCAGCGATGACAGGCACGTCTCGTCTCCTCTGCGTTTCAGCACTTTCCCACATGCATACTGTATCAGTGAAAGGAATAACTTCTCTTGAAGCTATTATGTGCTAAATCATACATAACACATAAAAGGTTTTTTACGCTGTTAATTTTAGAATGAGAAATACCCAGTTCTGCTAAGTTTTATGGCTCCCTTGCACTAAATGACATGCAGCAGAGAGAAGGCTGCCATTTCAGCTTATGCTGTTGGCAAGTTTTTGATTCTTTTTTGAGAAAGTTTCTTGCAGGTCAGTTCCACACACAAAGGAGGTAGAGAATTAACAATGTTAATAAAAATGCGCATTAATCAACCAATTCATTTTTAAAAAGATGCTCTTAGTCAGCAGAAAGTGTCACAGTGAATGATATATTGCCACCCTGATTCCACAAGCCACCTGCAGCTCATCAGGAAGCTATAAAGTAAATTCTTCAAAGAGAAACAAACAATCTTCTGACCCAAAAATAATGGAGAAAAAAAAAATGCAAAAGGGAAAAAAATCCATTCCCTCTATTGTGAGTCAGCTCTGGTGGGGAAAAAAAAGAAAGAAAGAAACCCGTAGCAGTTACATTTTTGGAGATGTCATGTTCCTACTTCTATATTCCTTTCCATTTCTTTGATCTAAAAAGATCTCAGCCACCGGGGGCTGAACCAATCCAGGAGATTTACATGGCTTCTCTGTTCACTCCTGGGTGCTTATCACATTTTCTACTGCAGGCACTTTTTAACAATTCTTTTTAATTTCAATTTGGAAAATACAGACACCACTACAGCACATAAGGCTGTCTTTCTTATACCTCCACTGACCTCAGGATTAGGGAAGGGTGAAGCTGTTCCCAGCTGTACCTCCTGTGCTCATGCAAATCACTTGGGTACCGTACACCTCTCTCACACAAGTGAGCATCACTTCTTGTGCTGCGTTTCATTGCTGAAAAGGTTCCAGGTTGTTAATGCCACGCTTTGATTAGCCAAACTCTGTGCTGAAGACAGCTCCTTTTCTGACAGAAGCGTCACTGCTCCTACCCAGAGACTGACATGCTGTCACTGCAACGCACGCAACTCCTCTGCAGCAGGCAGGATACAGTGACCTGCGGAGAGAGAGAGCCCGTGCCACTAATAGAGGGCTAAAATCTGAGTTCTTTGCCTGCCATTAAATGCTGCTCCCTGGGCAAACACTCCTAGGCCAAGTAACAAGAGGGCAGTAGCTGCCGTGAAGGAAACAGCCCCGCAGCCATGCCCTGTCCTTCCTTGCCAAGCAAGCCATGAAGGAGCATCTTAAATCCCAGGGAAGAAAATCATGACATGACAATCCTTTACGTGCTGGTAGGTGCATAATGCAGAGACATGTGAGGGAAAGCTGTCAGGAGGAGGAAGCCTAGGCGTACGTGCAGCACAAAGCCTGTATTTTACCTATCTAGAATCTAAAAATCCATTCCAAAGCACTAGCAGACAAAACTTCTGAATGTGACAAACAAGTTCTGGTACACATTTCAGCCTGACATTTTGCTGCTTCCTGCATGTACACAGAGACCCCTAGCTGCAATTCAGCTCAGGACAAGTACGTGCCTAAGAACACCGTTTATTATCATTTTAAGTGAATAGTCATGTTTCATTTTTAGCAACCATCACCCTAAGCTGCACAGCCGCATAGTGTCACTACCCTATACAGCACACCTGGCAATGCTCACAGATTTCCAGTGGCAAAATCGGTCAATCGTATTTGCAGTTTCCCACTGAAACTTCTTGGCTGAAGGGTAGCTAAAACGTGTGTTATTCCCCACAGAAGTAACCAGAAGAGCCTCTGAGCACTCCAAGATCTACCTCAAAACCCTGCAAAAGCTGAAGCATCATCTGGGGGGGGTTGATTCTAACAAGACATGCTGGGAAGCCCTTAAAAAATGGTCATGGGAACTTTTATGATGAAACGAAATGCTGACTCCCCCTGTTTCCACGTTACCCCCTTACAAGCAGACCCCCAGCACAGCCACACGTGGCTCTGGAAGTGCAGCAGGCACCGACCTGAGACCAGGACTCTGCACGGAGCTGCCAGACAAGCCCGACCATGCAGGAGCCCAGCTGCACGCACCAGCTGCCAGCTCAAACACCAGATGTGCCGGGGCACACAGGTCCCAGCATGTTCTGACCGCCTGCCTCCAGAGGGCTGCCCCAACACTACACCCCAAAAGTGCCAGATGTGGCCAGAGCTGGGCCAGGTCTGCTCTGGGGACAGATGGCTCATCCGCTTCTTGTTCCAACTTAACTCCACATTCACACCTCACAGCACCGCTAAGATCCCCCCTTTTCTCTGTGCTCTCAGAGTAACATCTGATGCTGTCCCTCTTCCCTCGACACAGACGGGTACTGTGACTGATTCAGCAAGGAAGCAAGTACTTGTGTTTACACTTCCATTTGCACAAACAAATTTGTGCAAACCCCAAGAAATATGTGATCCCACAGAGGTGATACACACTTCCTTATTTCTCCAGCTAAAAGAAAAGAAGATTTAAAATCACTTACAGCTTCCTGGGATCAGCACATTTAGCAGGAGGGCTGCTTCCATCTGCTGACTCACATAACAGCAATGAGCTTTTGGCCAGGTGTGCTGAACCCTACTGGATCAATGCAGAGGGGAAAAAGGCAAACTTGTACTCCATCCTCTAATGTACACAGAGAGATGCCAAGACAACCTGTGTACACTCTACAAAGTCAAACTAATCGTATGTTTTGTTGCCTCTTCCTATCCATCCTGCTTTCTCTCATATACACTCAAGCTATTAGGATGCTAGCAAATAAATCCTGAGGGAGAGAAAAAAGGCTGAGACCTCTTACACCTTGCTTCCAGATTTTCTGCCACTCCAGTTAAAGTCAATCAACTTGGTAAAATAACTTTTGGAGAAAATCAATCAAATGATCAGCTGAAGCAGTAGCTCCCTGTTTGAATGCAAGTATTGATGAGCAGAGATCTTAAGCAAAAAATATTGAAAAATACATGTATACATATATACGTAAAAATGTAGAAAAGGTAAGTGAGATTTTCCTTGAGTGGGCCACTGAAGTGAAAGAGATGCAGCAAACAGACAGGGAATGGGAGACTGTGGCCCTTCTCCTGCACCTTAAAGGTGGTCATAGTCATTTTTTGCCCTAACGTAAGATTAAGACACACAGATCTCACTATCACAGTGAACTCTGCTGCATTTCCCACAGCAAGCAGGGCCTGCGGGGAGGGCAGCAGCCCCCGGACAAGGCACATACCTGCTGCGTATCCCACCAGACTGCTTGTGCTGCCTTGAGTCACCTTCCCCTTGGAGAGGCACAGCTCTCTGCCACCCACACAGTAAGACAACTGAGGAGCCAGGAGGAGAACAGCAACACCTCGTGAGGCCCAAAAGCCATGATTAGACTCTCCCACACCCCTCCAGTTAGGGGAAGGAGGAATACCTACCTCTCCCAAGGCAGCTCTGAGCTAACCCTCAACGAGCTAGTGCTGGGACCTGAAGAGCTGCAGCTGCAGCCAGCTCGTGCTCAGGCTGCTGAGCCTCCTGATCCCTGCCCACCGACTCCGGGCAGAAACCAGCTGGGCTGTGTAGATGTGCCAATCCATTCCAACTCACACCTGTCCTGTAGGCATACCAAGAAGGTCTTGCCATATATCGCTACACCAAAACATTCAGAAACACGCTGTGGTACAGTACAGTACCCAAGAGCTCTGCTTTGGACATCTGTGGCTGGGAATTGCTCTCCTGAAAACAAACAAATGCCACAGCAAAGGCTGACTCACCTGGTTCACGTGCATCCCACAGCCATTTCTCTGGCCCACAGCTTGCCACACACCACTTGGGGCTGATTAACAACCTCGTGTACATGGGAACAACCTGACCCAATCATCTCCAGTAAAGGTTTCTCATTATGTCAGTTAGCAAGCAGCTAACTCCTCCTGCTGCTCGTTGAAAAAAAGAAAAAATGAATTTTCCTGTATGGGAACACATTCGAAGAAGAAATGCCCCATTAAGGGCAATAGTAAAATGCATTTGCATTTCAAAGGAGGCAAAATTGGCTTCCTAAACTCTAGAGGATCATGAGAGATTTCTTACTAGCTCTGTTGGTCATTAACAAGAAGTAACTCATCTGACACACCTGTCTATAAAAGAAGGATCGTGGAAGTGCCTGAGTCACTGAAAACAAAGCATTTTCAGATCTGCAAATGATAAGTGCTTTGGCACAAAAGCAGATATGCAGGACAGAGTTATTCATCATTCCTGCCCGCTAATAAGACAGCTTCCTAGACACCTAGGCAATTTCTGAAAACAGTTTCAACAATTTTGATTAATACCTACTGGGTGGCATTATTGCTTTCCTTGCTAAAAAAAAAATAAATAAATAAATAAAATACATTATAAAAACCATTTGTGATTGAGCTGTGTTTGAACAGCTCTTAAAACATAGCATTTCTTAGTTTCAGCCCAGCCTCCAAAAAAAAGCTCTCATCAGATCAGATAAAGTGGGTGGGCACGATTAGGCTAATGCATAACTTTGCATGCAACTTTAAAACCCATGGGCTGATGTATAAGGACGAGAGGGCTGTGAGACAGCACATCTTCCCCCATGGCTAACAGAGACAGACATGGAGCTCTCATAAATTCTTTAATGCAGAAGTTAAATATGAAAATCACGTGTAAGCAGAGTGACACGAGGTCTGGGGAAGCAGCTGACAATTGCTAGAGACTCATTGCAGAGCATATGAATTTTGACCTTCCCTTTACAACCAAGCAGGTTACGAGCAAAGGCCAAGTACTTGCCATTCTGCTTTTTTTTTTTTTTTTTTCCCTTTAGGTTACAAATCTTAATGTTATCTCAATATGCGTTATGAAATCATGCACCTCATTAGGAGTAACGAGGCAGGCAAACATCGAACAGCCACTTTTAAGACCTTGCAGTGTTGCTTACGCTGCGAGGAAGAGCACCAGGGCACAGGTAGAAAGGAGCTCTGAAGTAAGGGTGAAGTCGCTATGGAGATGCAGCTGATTAGCACGTGATCTGTAGGATATTAAAATGGATGTGAAGGATTAATAAACAAATAAATCTGACAATTCTTTACGCCGCAGTTTTGCACTGATGCTGGTATCCCTCTTAACTCCCCGGCCTTTTGCTGCCACCTCCCGGGCTGCTGCTCGTCCGCGGCGGGGTCCCGCACAGCCCCGGGGTCTGGCTCTGCCCGGCGGGCTGGCTTTGTGAGAACTTCGTGTGATTGTGCAAATCCTGGCGCACGCACTGTACGATACAGACCGCGTTATATTGCAGCATGAAGCATAAATATCACTCCCACGCGGCGGGGCTCATTAGGGAGCGTAAAGCCTGTTGTGAGATCATTTATCGTCTCGTTTTACTCGCAGAGAGTGCGTGTTTGTGGAGGAGCTGTCCTCTAACAGCTGAGACAACAGCATGAGGCCAGGCCTACCTTGTACTGCCAGCCTTGCAGTCTTGCTCTAAGCAGAGCCCCAGGTATGCTCGCTCCCAAGCAGGTCTGCATACCTGTGCTGGCAGCACGACCCAGCCGCCTGCTGGGCGCAGAGATCCTCACGATCGGATTGTCCAGGGCTGCCTGCTGCCAGAAATGAAACTGGAACAGTTTAGGTGCAGGAAAACGTGGGCCTAATCCAGCTGGGAGAGCGGCGCCGAAATCCCTCAGGTAGAAATACACTGACAATGAATCGCTCTCTTATCCTTCGTCTGGATTATTTAATAAGTGAAGAATGGGCACTACAGGCTATTTTTCACCCAGCCAACGCCTTTCCTCATGCATGCAAATCAGCACACAGGAGATTTTATGCCCATTTTTCGCTTGGAAGGGAGCTAGAAGAGTATAAATTCATCTCAGTCCTTCACGCTTCCCCTGTTCACAACCGGTCATAACTTTCATTTATTGTTTGTGCTATCCTTTAAAACTAATCACACTTTGCTTTTCTATCTTGCCACTCCAGCGTCTTCTGCTATTGCATGAGGAATGACGGCAGTTTTCTAAGAGGCTCACAAGCAACTCGGTGGAATAATGTCCTTAGGCGCCCTCTGACTGGCTTGCAGCCCTGGCACCCTGCGCCTCTACATTAACCCCACAGAAGCAAACAGGAGATCCGACAGTGTCAGGGTAAGGGAAAGGAGACTTCAGCTTGTTATCTTTAGGTGTATCCTAAACCAAACAAGTAAAGGATTTTCCTAAACACCGAAAGAAAAGTAAAAATCTACCACCATGGGTTTGGGATCGAAAGGACTAAAATAAAAGAAGGCAAATTTATTACCAAGAGCAGCAAAACACAAAAACAAGTTTCTATTCGACTAATTTTCAAGTTTCTAACACTATATTTTTATTTTATTAAAAGAAAGTTCCTCCAAACCATTTTTTTTTCAGATTATCCTTACATATTTCAGATCAGACCAACATGAGAGCTGCAGCAGCACCCCCCTGACGCCGCTCTCAGCAATCAGTACTTCCAGCATCCACCCTCCTCTCTGGGCGAGATTCCTGCGAAGCTGCAACTCCCACGGCTTGCCTGAGAAAAATCTCACGGATACGGTGGCTGTGAGCCTGGTGGGAAGAGAGATCTGCCATCCGCTTCTAGGAACAGCAGGTGAGGTGAGGTGGAAGTGCAGAGGCTGAGGACAGACCATAGCCCCGGTCAGCCTGTCCCTGCACTCTCACCGCTTGTCTGATGCACTCCGGGCATCTCACAGCCGTGGCCAGCACCCTCACCTAACGCATCTTTGATGTCACAGAGCCTTGCTGCCTCCCTTTTTGTAGGCTGGCTGGGCTCCTAATGGCAATTTTGCTACGGTAAGGCACAGATCTGGGCTGAAATGAAGCATTTTGCAACATTCAGAACAACAACAAGAAAAAAAGAGAAGAGACAAAGGAGGAGTTCCAGCTTTATAACTCAGTTTATAGAAGAGCAGAAAGAGTTAAAATGAGAGGTTCTCTCCCGTGCATCTCACTGGTGCAAGAGGGATTCAGAACCAAGTGAACGCTCTCTAGAAAGGTTTTAAAAGGCATTTTCTGTCAAAAGAAACGTTTGATGTGTTCCATCTTTTGCTGTTAGGGCACACATAAAGGAAGGGCTTGGATAAAACTGTGTCAGAATTGCAATTCTGGAACAAAGGAAGGGCTCTCTGTAAAGAAAAATAAACAGCACCTGCACTGTTAGAAAAGTCTCGATTGCTTCCTGGTGCTGAGCTGGGGCATGACTGGCCAACCAGCCTGGAAGGTGGCATCATCTCCTTACACGGGGCACCAGGACTGACCTCAGTTAGGTGGCTCAGCTGTGGGACCTGCCACCTTGCTGTGAGTTCAGGTGGCTCTGTACCCAAGAAACAAAAACGTGATAGGTGTCCCCTTGTAGTAACGTCTGCGTTGATTTTTGGCACTTGTTCAGAGACTCCTTCAAAATTAGTCCAAACAAGCTCATGGAGAATCACCAGCCTCCTATGGCTAGGCCAGTTGGTCACGCTCACTACGAAGCGTATTGCTCATTTTAGGGCTGTCGTTCCTGAGCTGCCACACAAGTTTTGAGCCCCTCTTATTGCTGTGAATATTCTTAACATCCAAAAAAGTCAATATGGAAGTGCTGGGACAGAAGCACTAGAAAGCTGAGAAGAGCAAAGAGACACGTTTAGGAGCCCGTGAGCTCCCGTAGGTTAGCATCCTGTCAGTTTTGTTTGAGATACTCAGAGAAGCCAAATGCAAAGTCTGAATCAGTTTCACGATGATTTCCCTGCCAGAAGAGGTGGCATTCACTGTGAATGCATTACCAAAAAAAGAAAAGCACAATTGTTTCAAATGCCAGATTTTTCAAATAACAGGTAGCTTCTGAAGCCTCATCTGAAAGGAATAACTCGAGCTGAGCCAGGTCATGCCCAGAGGATCCCAGGACTTTGCCATAAGGAACAGCACATGTCACAATCATTTTATTTCCTGAAAATCCGTGTGCTAGCAGAAAATTAAGTTAAAAGGCCTCTGTACACAAAGGATCTTTTTTACTTATTTTGCCCACAGTGTTCTCTGCTGCATCTCTGCTCTCTGCTTACCCAAAGAGCACAGTGTGTCCCCATGGCACAGCCCAGAGCAGAACAACATCTTCTCCAGAAGCCAGCACGCTCTCAGAGGCAGAGGACCAAGGCCATGCTAAAGCTGGGCTACCCACCATAATGCAGCACCTCACCCGCAGCTTTTAAGAGGTGCACGCACCTATGCCAGAACACGGAGGAACAAGCTCTGTCGTAGGCCTTGGACAGCTTCACAGCTTTTTGGTCAGGCTTGCAAAAAGAGGCAGCTGGCACTACAGCCTGCCCCAGGGGCTACCTATTGGCTGCCCTTACATGACAGCTCCTGCACAAAAGTCTCAGTGCACCACAGCTGCCTTCAAGTTTTGCCAGGGATGTTCCGAGGGCAAAAAGCTCCCTTTTTTTTTTGCGACACTTCTTGACAGGGACTCATCCCTTCTGCTGGGTGAACAGCCTCACTGGGGAGTGAACTGGCTGGGGAGCCTCAGGCAGGAGGGAACCTTGCAATTGCATTCAATAAAAGGGGAAAGGCCGGGAACCTCAGCCTGATCTGGAGCAATGCATTTGTCTTTAATCCAAAACCACCGGTGTGGTGTCACCTAGCATGTCCACACAAGGCTTTTCTGCCGCAGAGTGATTTAATAGATTTATCTTAGAGCCTGTCCACTAGGTAGGAAACCTGGGCCAGCTAACTGGAATACTGGCTCTCCTTGCATTTCATTTAGCTAGAAGAAAACTAGATATGATGAAAAAAAGGTTTTAGAATAACTGAAGAAATCCTAAAATTATCATTCAGTGGCTGTATGGTGTCTCACGTTATTTTAAATCAGGACTGACTGGGGTTGATCCTGCTAAAAACTAAACATTCAAATCTAGGTATAATTTTAATTAAGCCTAGCCCAGTACATAAGTGAACAGGAGCCACCTCTCTGATCCGTGCTTCCTTCAAGCTAGGTGGCAACTGGCTCCCAGCTTCTCCTACAACTCTCTGATGTTGGATGGAGTCTCCAGAGAGAAGAAGTGATTTCAAAACCAGCAAAGCATTCCTGGGAGTGGAATCTCTTTAGGCACTGATGTGAATTCCTAACATTTATATTGAAATACTGTGATGAGAGAGAAGAGGAAGAGTTAAATTGGCACCTTGTTGGGAAAGGCACCCATAAATTCTCCAGTGATTGCTCTCACAGCTGAACTAAACACGACAAGACAATTAATTGGCAAGGGGCACAAGGTGACAGCAAGATTATGACTACTGTGACAGCTAGCAGTTACAGCAGCCCCAGCACTCAGAAAGACTCCAGGGTTCCAGATAATATAGTGAAAAAAACTCTTTAGAAAGCACAGAGATACTGAGCACTGGAATAAGAGCGTGTACTGATAACATGCCTCTACGATATCTGCCTCCATCCAAAAATTGTCCATTTCTAATAGTCACAAGTAAGTATACCAGATTCTTTTGAGGTCCTGGGACATCACATTTGTCATGTTTCCCTATCACAGGGGCAAGCGATTGCTGCTTCTGGCAAGAAACCCCTGCATGATTTGTGGGCTCTTCCTCTGCTCTGTTTTAGAACAAACTACAAATGGTTAAAGGGAACCAGCTTTTCTTTGAACTGGAAGAGAACAGAGTGGTTCATAGATTCAGAAGCAACAGAGAGGTATTTAAAGAAATGACAGACTTTGATCTGAGAGCACTTCCTGACTAATACCGCAGACAGACTCATACACATTATCATCAAACACATAGGTATGCTGATAAGTACGTGTGACTGAGCTTGCAATCACTACATCTTTTGTGTAATCATGCAAGCATACCCCAGCGCTATTCCACAGATAAATTTTCAATGGAGGAAACGCAGCCTAATGATATATGTTTGGCATAAAAGAAGCTAGATCAAAGACGGGTGTCAAAGCTGCAATCTTTTCAAGACGGGAGGGAGGAAATGTCAGGATGGCCTGAACAGTGCACAGTTTTTAGTCCTGTACGTCCTCCTGTTCCAAACCCAGACAGGCAATAATAAGTCCTCCTGGAGGATCTTGCTCCAAAACAAACCCAAAGCATTGAAATCAGCGTTTCACAAAGCTCTGAGAAGCACGTCAACACGCAGCGTTACAGATAAGTGAGGCCCACAGAGGTCCAGGCCATGCCTGGACTAGGCTGGGAAGAGCCTGATATTCCCTGTTCTCATTTTCTTATTAGAGAGCTGGCAAGCGATGTCATCTAGATTCGCAGGGATTTATTGCCTGTTTCCAATCTTATCAAAATGAATAACCTCTGAGAAATTTTGCAGACAAGCCTGCAGGCAGAGGGATACCTTGGCTGTTGAGATCAGCGTTTTTCGATGGCAGAAGATTGCAACGTAAGGACCGTCCAGCCGGCTCTAAGCCACAGCGTTAGCACTGATACCAAACTGTGACAGGATCAGTATTGCTGGCACCTCGTGCCCTGCTCTGCAACCTCAATTTGAGGAAATGAGTTAGCTGGTTGGAACCAGCACCAGCTACAGAGGTGCCCACCTTCGGCACCTGCTGACCCCAGAATCTACTGAGGGAGGTTTTTACGGGTTGTTTCCTTCCAGAGAGGTAGCAGTGCCAGTTAGACCCTCAGCCTGGAACACAGGAAATTTAGGCTCAAATTCCTTTTTAAATACAAATTCTTGAATGCCCTTGTGAAATCCATTTAGTTTCTTAGCACCCTGGTTCTGCTACCAGGCAATGTCCTGTGGCAGAAGAGGTGTTCAGGTGCGCAGAACATAGGTGTGGTGGAATGAGATGGATGACACAGGCAGCCAGGATGAGGAGTGATATCCCTCTGACATGCATTTCTGCACAGTACGGGCTGCTGGGTTTTTCCTCTCAGATTTTAGCAGCACTACAGCCTTTTATGACATTGAGCTCTTCACCGTACATGAAGCAGGTCATGTGAAACAAGCACCCCTTGTGAGGCAGCCCATCCTTCAAACACCCTGCGGAGGCATCCAGCCCCATCTGAAAATTCATTTTTTCCAATGAACAACTGCAGCGTGATAAGGATTAGCAAGAAAATGGTTCCCTTCCAGTACTTTCAACCCCATGGACAGTTGTGGCCTCATATTAGCATCATTTAATCAGGAAAACAACAAACAAGCCTGGCCATTTTTAAGCCAGCCACGCCTGCTGCAGTGTGTCACCAGAAGCCTCAGTCATGCAAAGACCAAGATTAAAAACCAATTAAAACCAAGTTTCCATTGGTTTTCCATCAGCCTAATGCTACAGTCATTATACAAGGCCACCTCTTGTCTGCGTATACAGGTTTCAGCATTTTAAAAGAACAAGATGTCAAAAAGTGCCAGCTACTGCATAGGAAATGAGACTGGGGGATATATCACAGCCGCTTCTCTCTTCATCTAATGCACCCAAGATTTGAGTTTGATTTTGGTGCACTGAAGTATAGATATAATAGGTATCAGATTTTTTTAGTAGGGGTAATACCCTTCAAAATATTTTAAAGTGTACAAATAGAAAGCAAACAGAAAGCAATTGGGCATCTTTTTCTACTCAGAAAGAAAAGTTTACTGCAACACTGTTAGAAGGAAGAGTACCCAAGAGAGTCCATTTCCTCCTTCCTCCCACTCTTCATAAGTGGTTCCTAAAATAGATTTTCCTTCCTATAAGCAATCTGGAGCTTTAATGGAAGATACTTTAACAGAAGGTAACACTTTCATTCATGCATTACTGGGAGATTGTAAGCCCAGGACACCTCTGCTCCGTGCCTCAAATATTAGCATGCCACTTCAGAAACAGCAAAACACAGACAGATCAAGCAGTAGTCTGTTCAGTCACCCAAAACCAAAGGGCTGTTGCCCACAACATCTAGGAATACTCCTGGCAAGTAAACAACTGTCAGTTTTTGCTGTTATAGAACAGAAAGCTCCCAAATACAACGATATTTAAGAACTCGTTTAAAAGCAATGTAATTCCATCAGTATGAGCAGCCTCTGAGTTTGGCTGGCCATTTCAAAAAGAGGGGAGTAAAAGAATCTCAGCACTGTAAGAAATCCCCAGCGCTGGAGCACATCTGACTTGTTTGATATTCCACATACTGCACTAACAAGCAGAAGACACGTCGTAAGCTTATATCCTTACTGAAGTGTAAGAGGTTCGCTTCAACAAAGAGCACGCTGCATTCTCTTGCATGATAAGTAGCATCTTTCTTTTAATCTTCTTTAATTAATATCTGTCAGCTAATTTTTAATTTGCCTGTATAATATGACCAATGGGCAGATGATTCATGAACTGATACAGCATTTCAAAAACTCTTTCATCAGTAGTCTGCATTCTTAATTATTTTGAAACTTCTGTGTTTGTCAAAACCCACAGTGCATTATCCTAATTTGTATTATGCCTGGAGGTTTCAGTGAAGTAAGAGCCCAGAGAAAGTAAATGAAGTTTTGATGGAGCCTGAGAAGTTGTTGTGAATACAACCTTTCCTTTCGCTTGCTTTGTTCTCTCGTGTTTCACAAACATACCTGTCTAAAGAAACGTGGATTTGGCACCGTGCCTATGGATTGAACTTCTGTGGATAACCCTAAGTGGTTGGAAATGTAATTGGACAGAATCTCTATATCCCTTTTATGTATCTTAAATAAGGCAAGATTTTAGTTTACTGACGAGGGATTTTACTTGCTGAAATACAGAAAAGCTTTCTCAAGAATGAGGAGCACAACATCCCCTTTTTCAAGCAATAATTTATGAAATGTCTAGGGTTGTGTGCAAAGCAAACACTCAGGGCTCCCCTGCCCTACGCAGCTCAGCACTGAGCTTGTGCAACAGGGCTAAGTGCAAGGTAGACAGAATATGCCTTTCATTTGATGCTAGTCCCAGCTCTCAATTCTGCACACACAATTTACATTAAACAAGCATTAGTTAAAAAATAAATCAGCCTCAGAGCAGAGACCAGGCTCAGGAGGTTCCCGTTCCAGCCAAGCACCTTGAACACCAGACACCACAATTATTTCCATCTCTGTTTGATCTCCTTTTGGCCCCAGGAATACTGCACAGTGACCCACTTTTAGACCGGGCACAAGAGATTTCTCCCTCCATTTACATCCTCATGCTGGGAGGCTCTTTGGTGAAAAAGCAAAGGGAATTCACAGCCATTCAGGCCACCAGCAGCTACACTTGGGAGCAGGCTGTACTTCGGAGCATCAGCTCTCAGAGCGTCTGCCTCAGATGCCATAATCTCCCTAAGCAAGGGGAAATATCTGAGCTACGGACAGCACTTGGCATTTCCTTTGAGCTAATTCATTCAGCACACATCTGAGATACCACGCTGAATTACACCTTTGTTTTGGCAGCCATCCCCATCTCCCTTGTTTTTCATAACACTTCTCATTCCCAAACACGCAGTGTGCCTCCAGGTCGTTACACTGCTTCCATAGCTTTGAAAGGCTCTAAGCCAGTCCTCAGGAGCTGTGACATCCACAGGGCATGAGATCCAAGGGGGTGAGGCCTGCTCAGATCCATATGTTGTCCCTGACCTGAAAATCCAAATTATACAACCTAGTTCTAATAAGGAATGGACTGACAGAGCACAACTGAAAAGCACTCTCAGGACAACAGGTCTGTTTTCAGGTGCATCCGCGTTCTCTTGAACTGGAGCAATCACAAGCTGCTTCAATCCATTTTAATCCATCTTTTGTCCCCGAATTACAAACGCTGAGAAACCAAGGAAACTAGCTAGCAAGGTTGTCCAGACAGAGTAATTCGAGTATGGAAATGACCAAAGAAAAAAACAAACAAAAAGAAAGAGTCTCAAGAGAAAGGAAAACTTGGCCAAATAGACATCCCAATGTAAAATGTGTCTATGTAGAGTTTGTAAAGGGATGGGAAGGGCATTCATTTGCAAAGAGCATTCTTCATAAACGAAAGGTATAGAAATATACCCAGGAGGGTTTAGCTGACCCGTACAAAGAAAACTGAGCTGACTCTTTAGTTCCTAAGTAGAGAAAGGCTAAAGAGGCAAGAAGTGAGGCCTTTAGCCACTCAAAATGCTGTGGAGTCAAAAGATAATTTAGGTCTGGCCTAGCAGTTAAATACAGCTTTTCTGCTGTTTTTAACAGAGATGGTTACATTCATGGGGATAATAGGAGGGCACCTCATAGCAGTGAAGCATTAACCACATCCTAGGAACTACCAACATTTGGAAAATCACAACAGAATTGAACATAAAGGGTAAATGGTCTTCATCCAAAGAGGTACAAAGATCACCAGTCCGTCAGATAGCGTATCTGTCTTTTAATTTGACAGTGATATGCTATGATCCAGAGCAAAAAAACATTGTGTGTATTTTTAAAAGTAGGGAGTGGTAAGAGAGAAATAACATTTTGCAAGACTTTAGTACCATTAGTGGAGAAATGAGTCAACCTAGGAGAGGGAGGTAAATTAAAACTGTGATGAAATGCCCCATGGTTTTATCAAGCTTGATGGTGGCAGCCTGTAGCATCCCTGTTCAATAAGAGAATTGTTTCCTTATACAAGTTCAACGATTGGAACTAATCTCTATAGACTTAAACCAGGCATTTCCTTCGGTGCCTCCAGGCAGATTATTAAAGTGGAAAAAATGGAGATTAAGAGAATAACTATTAAGTAGGTAAGAAGTGGAGATTGTAATTGTTTACACCACTGGGAAGAAGCATCCTCCTGATATCAGTGCTGTGCTCAGCTCTGCTTATATTTTAATAAAAATCTTGGTCCAAGAAAAAGGTGATCTAAAAAGGTGTGTGGTCCTAAAGCTTCAGGTAACACAGAATAGGAAAGCAGTGCTAATTACTCAGAATACGTCTTCATGCATGCCGAAAGAATTGCACAGCCTCATCAGTCTGAGATGGGCAGAAACTCAACACTGCAATTCCCCAGCCTGCTGCACCCACCCTGCCAGGCAGCCAGCCGGGGACAGGGGCAGAGGGAGGCACCGAGAGTCCAGAAATGGGGAGCAGCAGTGCCCGGCCACGTCCTCGGCTCCAGGCCATGGACCTCCTGCCAGAGTGGCAAGAAGTGGAGCTGGCTGGAGGTCCAAAAGGAGGCCTGAATGCACGCCTGCATTTAACTGACTAGTCACTAGATGTCGCTGAAAAATGTCTCAAAAGGCAGAGAGGGAAAAATACCTGTCTGTAAGCATGGCCAACATCATTTACTGGCTCCCAAGCAGGAGCGTGCACCCTGTGCCGAGCAGCAGCCCATCCCGAAGCCTTGGCCGAAAGGCAGCAGCAGTTCCTGGGCCTGAGCATCACTGACAAGTTTCAGTGCTGAGCACCACGGGTGCTGATGCAGATCTAGGGCTTGGCAGAAGTTCAGCACCCTCAATACAGCCAGTGGGACCCAAAGTGGTTTGTCCCAGCTGGTTTGTGAGTGTTGTACCAAATACCAGAGTTTCTACAGGCTGTACCAACTGCTCCCTTCTCACTCTACACTTAGAGCAATTCCTTCTTGGCCCTTTCGCCAAGGCCATTTCTTCCTAAGCACAAAAAAGCCACTGTTGGTACTGGATGGTTTAAATGCCGAGTCGGTGCCCACCACGGACACCCGGTAGCTGGTAGAAGGCAGCCGTCTGTGCCGTGTGCCCATCAGCAATTCGACTTTCTTCCTCCCTGACAGCATGCTGGATAACTTTGTGCAAAAAAAGGCAAAATGTTATTGCTACCATGCTTACAGCTCTATCTACTGCTTTTACTCTGCACCACGAGACAGAAAGTTTGTTTTCTACCTTGATTCTGAATGTGACTCTCATACTATTCATTTTATTTTTATTTTTATTTTTATTTATTTAGTGGAACTGATCCAGAGGGAGAAGGCAATAATTTGTGGTGGTTTGGTCTTTTGTTGTTGTTGCTCTTTGTTTTCACTCTAAGAGAGCTAAAAGGAAGCTTGTGGGGTTTTTTGTTTGATTGTTTTTGTTTTTGTTTTTGTTTTGTTTTGTTTTTTTCCTGATAAAAAGAAAAAATGATCAGTCCTTGGCTCCCTCACTTTATATGAAATAGTTATTGATGGCTTGCTGGTATAAATGCATACCAGACAGAAATTCAGTCCTCCCTAGCTCTATCCCCCACAGAGCATTTAACCACTGTCTGTGTAACACCGGAGCCACTTTCCTGTCTTTTTTTTGCTTCTAATGAATTTATAATATACAACGCCTTCCTGTACATCACTCCCCTTTCTGTAGAGGCCATGAGTTACTGCTTGTTCTTCCTCACGGACCTGTTCTTCCTCTGCTCCCACCTACAGAGCAGAGGCTCAGTCCCTATGAAAATCCATCTGTTTCTCCCTCCCATCTCATGCATGCCATCCACTAAAGGTAACAGCTGCTAGTTTCTCTGCCAGTCTTTCCTCCCTGTTGAGTGCTCTCATCCAGCTGCTGAAGTTCCCAGAAACACTTCACTCATCCCTGTCAGGGCAGGCCCCACTCCTGGGTACACCGTGGCCACTGCTCCTTTCTCAGCAGCAAGAATTGTGGGCAAACCTGCAGCCTGACTGAAATTCCCACTGGTCTCAAGAAGATTAGGATTTCTTCCAGACTTATATCGATGGAGAAGAGAGGAACTAGGGATTCCTTTTGTGGATCTAGCTGTCTGTATCACTGTACAAAATCACCTAATTTTGACTAGTGGATTTTGATTTAGCTGCTCATTCATAGCAGTCCTAATTGCTTTGTGATTCCTGCTCTATGACTGCATTTTTGACAAGTCTCATGATGTTATGAAACCTGATTTATTTATTGCTATGATCCTCATTCTCTGTATAAATTCAAATGTAACTTGTAATGACTTGAACTTTAAGCACTTTTATGCAATTTTAATTTTTAATGTACATCTTAATATCATTTTCCCCTGCTCTTTCCTAACTCACTTAAAAATACCATTAAAAATCACATGAGCTTGCAGTGGCTGTATCAAGCAGAGCAGTGGGAAAGGTGGCATTATGTCTCTCAAAAAAATGAATTAGATTTGTACTGGAGGAGCATTTTACCTTCAGGGAAATTGAATTCCAACATATGAACAGAAACTGTGAGAAGTCTGCCTGCGTATGGGCCTCAGAACTCACCCCAGCACTTGAAAAACATAAGTGACAACTCACAAAGTGTTTCTTAGTTCCTATTATACATGCAAAAAAAAAAAAAGAAAAAAATAAAAAGGGTTTAAAAACTACATTTTAGAAGACTTCACAAACAATCTGAACTGCAAACCTTTTGACTGAGTTCAGCAGGTTGTGCCTTTGCAATTCATAGGCATTCAGAGATACAGTCCCCAAAATACAGATACAATTTACAGGAAGCATATTTGTCTCCACTGCTTAGATAGGGAGATCAGACATAAGCCTGGAGTGCCTAATTTAAGCACCATGGCTGGTGGCTTAGTTTTGGTGTCAGGACACACCACAGATTGTACAGGAAGTCTGACTGACAGCTGAGGAAAACTGGCAGCCTAAAACACTTGTTCTTTTGAACTGCATGTCACAACACCCCGTGCAGCCCTGTACGTTAGGCAGAATTCCCCTCTTCAGTGCTGTCCCTGCACAGGAGCTTGTGAACGGTTCCCTTTAGGACCACAGCCCTACCTTTTTGCTAGCACCATTCATCAGATCTTCAGGGCTAGCACAGCAAGCTCAACTCTGTTTTGCTTTACCTATTTTCAGTAGAATTGCCAATGATGCTTGAGTGAGGGAAAAAAAGTGTGACAGTTTTCAATCCCACAGTGAGTAGGCAGTGCTCATTGTCAAGGGGAGAGTAGAGAAGGAGCACGTAACTGTCCACAAAAGAAACCTTCAGATTTTAAGACTGAGGGATCATAAAGGGGGGGGTCAATGATCATGGGGTCGATGATCAGCATTTGGTCTCCTGGTACTAAATCGATTAGATTGTTTATAGGTAAGCATGTTGAGCTTAAGGCGCTGAAAAAAATAATATAAAAAAGTCATAAGCATTTAATTAAATATCTACAGAAAGAAATCTATGGCTAGTTTGGAGGATGCAGTTGATTTACTAATGGGAGTTTTGAAGAACTCAGCAGCACAGCTGTATTTCCTCCCAAAGCAGAAACCAGAGCAGGTTGAAAAAGAAAGGTTCTGTTACACACAAACATTTAGGATGAGTTTGTTTTCTGAAACACGACTGCAGTCCACTGGGACTAAAATCAAGAGTTTTCAAGGATGGATATTTGGCAGTAACTTTGTTTAAGAAATAATACAAAACACATTTCAGGTATGAAATATGCTATCTGCTGCCAGTAGCATGATGTTACTGGCTACTTAGAACTGGGCTCTCAAGCTTCCCAATGCAAATCCTGAGATGTCTGGAGAAACTGTCTGCTCGGATTCGCAGGGTTGCCAAGCCTGAAGTAGTTTAGCTGGCAAGTTTGCCTGAGAGCTACTGATCTTGGAAAATGGAGGTCTCATTGTCATTGTGCCAGCAGACTTCACTGTAATTTGGTGGAATGGAAACTCTTGCCATATATTAAGCAGAAGAAGAGGTAAGCAAGGATCTGTAAGTAAGGGTTACATGTGGAGTCAAAACATGAAAACGAATACTTGTTCTCTCAGGGTAACCTGGGGGCAGAAGGGAGGGATCACTTCTGGATCCCATCTGAATATAAACCATTGGAAAGAGGCAGACAGAAGAGAGGGGGAAAAAGAAGGAAGAAACAAAAGAGAATTTTAATTTCTTCCTTCCTTGGTCTAAAGACCAAATCTTTTCAAATCTTTTACCATATTGTTTAAAAAGGACTGGAGTTGTTACAAGTAGCAGAGCATATCCCTGTGGGTTCAGCCCTGCTCCCGTGGAAGGTGATAGATGTAACAGCACGCCAGCTGTGAACGCACGGTGTGGCTGTGCAGACACGTGCACACGGTGAAGGGTTAGGGCTGACCATGTACATCAAATTGTATGAATTTAAAATAGATGCAGGGCTTTGTATTTTTCATCTGACCAGGGCCTGAGCTTGCTGTTTGTAACATGCAGAGCTTTTATGGAAACTTACCTGCAATTAAACCCGTTGTTGAAAGGCTTAGGAATATCTGGAGAATACTAATAAATTAAACAAACAAAAAAAGACCACACAATTGCCTAAAATAGCTGAGAGTCTAACATAAAAAAAAAAAAAAATTTGTCCTGTTGGTAAGTGAAAAGCAAAGAATATCTTCTCATTTTCATATTTTTAGCTTTCCAGTCAGGATTGCAAATGGAAATATTTATTTGCGCCTTGGATTCTTATTTCTAATTAACAACAACTATTATTATCTGCTTCGGTCTATAGCTTCAGGATGTGCATGGCTTCCACAAAAACTTCTTAGTAAAACCACAGTGAATCACTCAAATTCAGGTCTCCGTGTAGCAGCCTCGTATTACAACTACAGTCTAGCACTTAACAGAAAGTGAAGCAGAGTGGAAAAAGAAAAAAGAAAAAAAAAAAAAAAAGCCAAAGAAAGCCAAGGGGAGAAGGGGAGATCTCTGTAAGAGGTGTAGCCTCTTCCTTCTAGACGCCATTCCAGCAGTTGCTCCTCCCTGCCTTGCCACACTGCAGGGAATCTCTGCAGCAAACTGCATATCCTGACTCTCTCCAACAGAAGCTGCTACATAGCCCTAAGATGCTGCTACAATTGTTGTTAATGTGTCGGTGTTAAATATATAATCTTATGCCAATGTTTGTTTTTATAAAAGATAATATGCAGCTGCCATCCAATCTACGAATATGGAAAGGACCAGAAATAGCTCCTGAGTCATGATGAGCTTGTTTGTCATGATAGGGGACTGGGTATCACTTAATTTATTTGATTCGTGTCTCCCACAGCACACATGTACATGCAGACATACTCTTACCTTGCTCTTCTTACTATTAACAACTTTCTTCTAGAGGTGTTACACTTGGCTGACTTACAACACTGAATTCACAGGTCAGAGTGACATACATAAGAGCTAAGGATAGACCATTGTTAGCCAGAAGGATCTAGCTTTGACTATTGTGAAGGAGATTAGATAATTTCAGAGTCCAGGCATCCTTACAGAAGATGGCAAGGCAAGCTTACCTTTAAATAAGTCCACCCATGACAAGAACAATTCACAATACTGACCATTCCCTGCTTCCCAGACACAAACACTTGTACAGCGTGGGGCAACTAAGCTGGGAGTGAGGGGGGAAGGAAATACATTTTCCTTAGAAGTCTCCAGTAAAGCGCATACACAAAAATGAAATGAATAAAAACTGGCAGTAAAATCATACCCTGCATTAATTTCCCAAACAGAATTTTGGTCCTGAAAAAGGGAGAAATAAGACGATATCATGACATTCATTCAGAGACATTTTGTGCTGGGTAAATTACTTGATATTATTCAGAGACCAAAGTGGTCAGGGGCAACCTCAAACTCCAAGGTACACAGCCAGGGATTACTTACCTCAACTTATGAAGACATAGGAATATAGGTACACTGTTTTCTGACAACTTGAGCCACAGACGTCTTTTGTACTTGGATGTATGTATTGATTTTAGTTACACAGGTGTTCCCCAAGGACTCCTGACAGGTGATTTAACATCAGGAAACGTTGTGAAGCCATGCTGCTCCTCTCTGAATCAATTCTTCGTCTTGATAAGCTGATAAATGCACTTTGTTGCTTTTTGTGTTTTGTAACTAGTGGTTTCTCATAATTGGTTCTCAAAGCTTACTTTCTTCAGACTGCTCCTTTGATATTCTGTAATGCCACAGACTGTCTTTGAAGAGTGAGCAATAATTGAGAGCTTAAAAAGACTGGTAAAAGTTATAAAGTCATAAAACTCTATTTGATTCCTCCTTCAGTCTGCTTTCTGAAAACGCGCTGAATTTTAATGGTGAAGAGATCTTGTGGGTTTTGAATGAAAGATTCTTTTTCCTCTCAAGCCATGGTTTCTACTGCACAATCCTCATTGATATTTCATTGCCTTCAGGATAGCAGAATGTCTATAGAATTTTTTTCCAAGTCTCTTATCAACAGTGTTTTGTGACATTTGGCCCAAAAAACATGTACCTACTCTCCCAGGTTTCCTTTTTGAATGCATTGTGCAAATCAATTCTACATGGAGCTACAGTCATTGTGATACAAAAGGTACACCAAGACACATTTTTTGCGAATAGGCATTGTATTCTTTTTCATTTCACTTCTTGTTCCTGGCAGTTGCATATAGGAGCTTCCCATAAACTGAGTACATTTCTCTTCTTCTTTTCCCAAGGTGTGACTGAGCCATAAATAATTGATGCTTCTGGGAAGAAAAATGGTGGGAAGAAAATGAAAAAAACTTTCTTAATCATGGTGCACAGTTTCAAGTTCCACCAGCCCATTAACTCAAAATAAACTACTATGCATGCTGTCTGCTCACTGTCTGCACACTGACATTTACCAGGGGAGAGGCAGACAAGAAATAGTCAGTGACGAGATTTTTACAGACCAGAATAGTGACACTGTAACCTTGCTCTTTCCCACCCTGTCCCCATTGCCCCCTTTTCCAACCTCTATGTCCTTTTCGAGACACAGCTAAAATGAGTCTCAGAAGTAACATAACATGTGTTCAAACCCAAAATACAGGTATTAGATTTCACTTGACATTAGAAGAGGTAGATGATGGGAAAGAGAGAAAAGGAAAAGGAGAGAAGGGGAAAGGAAGAGGAAGAGGATAAAAAGGGAAAGGGAAAGGGAGAGGGAAAGGGAAAAAAGGAAGGCAGTTTAAGCATTTTCTTGTTCCATGACATGTGGCAGGAGAAACATTACTGTTACTAAGCTCATTTCTGTAGTCAACAGATGGTCTTGGAAATTGTTTTGCTGTTTTTTGTTTGTTACAGAAGAGAAAAAAAAAAAAAAACTGGAAGTAGTTTCAAAAGATTGTATCGAAAAGGCATTGTGCCAATCCTACTTAAAGCAGCATTTCTCATACAGCTGAAAACAACTTTTACAGTTGTGAGTAGGTGTAAATATTACAGGACATTTTTAAGTACACATGAGCTCTGCCTCCAAATGAGAAGCAACAAGAAAAAGTCAGATGTTATCAGCCCAGTATACTTCATGCAGCCAGTCAGTGACAGCAGCCCACATGTGCCGAGGCCAGAGATGCTTTGATAAATCAAAAAATTTGCAGCATCATAGGAGCCATCAGCACAGCAAAATAACCTTCTTGGAGGCATGTGGTTATGCCTCTTCCTGAAAGGAAAAAAAAAAAAAAAAGTGAAAAGCAGAAAAAAACTTGCCTGGAAAAGCTGATTAACTGCTAGCTATGTATCATACAAATGGAAGCAAGAGCTCTTTAAATGGAAACAGAGTTACCACAGCATTTGAGTAATTAATGTCATGCCCTTTTATCAACTACTGTTATGGTTTGGGCTGGGATGGAGTTAATTTTCTTCACAGAGGCTCACACAATGCTGTGTTTTGAATTTTTGATGAAAATAGCGGTGGTAACACAGCAATGTTTCAGTAGCTGCAGAGCAGGGCTCACCCAGAGCCAAGGACTGCTCAGCTCCTGGGGCTGCCCTGCCAGCCAGGGGCTGGGAGGGGACACAGCCAGGACAGCTGGGCCAGGCTGCCCAAAGGGGCGTCCCGCACCATGGGGCGTTGTGCTCAGCGATAACACTGGGGTAAAGAAGGAGGAAAGGGAGGAACATTTGGAGTTTGTCTTCCCAAGAAGCCATTCCATGTGCTGAGCCCTGCCTTCCTAGGAGTGGCTGAATGTGGCAGCTGATGGGATGTGGTGAACGGGCTCCTTGCTTTGCTTGCACACGCAGCTTTTGCTTTACTGCCCGTCTGCATCTCGCCCCATGAGCTCTCACACTTTTACCTTTCTGATTCTCTTCCCCATCCCACCTGGGGACAGCGAGCAAGCGGCTGGGTGGTGCTGTGCTGCCTGCTGGGCTGTCACAACAGCTCTCTTGGTGTCTTGTTTTAGGAAAATGATCAATACTTAACACTGCTTCTGACCCTGGTCACATCCAGCCCCACCTAGTAACTGCTGATTCATTCCCAGTAGCTCCTTGCAGTTATCACAATGGAGACTGGGAAAAGCTAGGTATAAATGGCACTAAAACTAAATAACCACAGAGTACTTCATCCATGCGTTCTCCATCTGCTGCCTCCATTTATGGATAATAATGCCATTTGCAGACAACAGCAGCAAAACTTTTCTCCAGGGATTTATTTATATCCCTGTATTTCCTGGATTATGTATTTCCTGGATTATGGTTTGTACTTGCTAGTGCAATAAGTGCCCCAGAGAAACACTAAGTGCAGCAATTAAGAGAAGAGTTCATTTTCCTGCCCAAGTAATCCCTGCCTCCTAAGCCATCAATAGAAGGAATGCCTTAATACCACACTGCACCGGGAGCTGAATTCATGCTTCTCAAGCCACCACTACTAACAGAGGAGAGCAGAACTGCAGGCTTGTTTACTCAAATGAAAGCATTTAAGTTACTCACCTGATCTGTGCCCACAGGCTGGTGAAAGGGAGGACATTGCTTCTGTGTTTTAGTAGCTTTGATAATTTCAAATTACGCCCCGGGGCTATTAAGGTGTACTACCAGAAAGAGATGGTGAGTTGAAAGATGAGGTTATTGACGTGCCTTCCTGGTGAAAAACTTGAGGCAAAACTGAAATGGTATTCTGCTTCTTTGTAATTTTTTCCTCTATTATTTAGCATAGATAGAATGTACACTCGGTGATGCCCTGTGCTTCTCGTGTAGATTATCCATCTTCCACTGTCATGTGTCCTAAATTACAAGTCCCCACTGCCTAGGATGAATAATAAAATACTTACAACAGCAGCTGAAGGGGAATAAAAGCAAGCAACAAACAAGAGAGCTTTTATCTCCTTTCGTTCTTATTTTTCCCTGTCCTTTTAACATCCAGCAGGCCACAAAATGAATGACAAGGATTAAATTATTTGGCTGCCAGATTATCTCAGTGGCAGTTCTTAGCCGAATATCCATGCGAGTCATTGAGAGGTCATGATATGAACGAGTGAATCAGACTCTGCAGGGTCACTGCACATCTCCCTGTGTTACCTGCTCTCTGATAGAAGGAGGATTCAAAAGGAAAGATAACCCATCTAAACGAATTCTAAATATTGAATGAAATCAAAGCCAATAGATGGGGATTTTGGTTTTCTAACAAATCCAAGCTAAAAGGAACAGGAATTCTGCAGATGGCCTACGTGAAAACTCCCAACATGCTTGCACCTGCCCACCCTTTAAAGTACATTTACTTCTGGAAAACAAAGACGTATCTCACCAACGGGAAATATGAGATCCTAATGTGCAGAAATTGAAATTCCAAAGCTACCATGTTGTCCTCACAAACCAATGATTTAAATTTGCAATGATTTAAAATTGCTCATTGTTCTGGTGAGATCCCATTGCTCCTTTGTTGCATTTATTTCCTCATTAGATTAAAAGGTGGTTGGGAAGGAGAATGTGTTTTACCTGCACAGTGCTTTGCACAATGAAATATTTATCTCCAAATGGAGATTCCAGGCTTTATTACCACATGAATAATATATGGAACTTGAGTTATGACCTCCCAAAGACCTGTTTACAGGTCAATTTTTCTGTCTGTTCACCATTGTGATTCATGACTATGGCCATTGATAATATTTTCTTATTTTATGATAAAGGTTATTTTTAATAACCTCACCTTGTCTTCATAGCTGTTAACTATTCTATCACCCCTTGCAAAAGTACACCACTTGTTTAAACTAAACTACTTATTTTAAAACAAACAACCAAACAAAAAGCTCCTCTGTTGACTCAAGAAAAGCAGCCAGTAGCAGCTTAACCTAATAAGCAAGTTACCCCAGTGGATGACTCTTAATATAACAGCAGAAGAATTTGCTTTCATAATAGGCAACTGCCTGGTGGGCAAAACCAGCAGATGAGAAATTGCAGATTCCCATGACAAGGACATGCAAAGACACCACCTCCTATATTCTTCAGATGTAAACTCTACCTTTTACAAGCATCTTATTAGAAGAGGAAAAGGTTCTATTAAAAATCTGCCTTGCTAAACTGATAGAGAGGAGAAAGAACTGAGACAACAAACACCATTTGCTTGCCTAGTCACTCCTAAGTTTTCCCTGATTCCTCCATACAGCTGAAGAGCAGATCATTTCTAAAGATATTCGAAGTGCTACTTGGCTATGACCTTAGCCCAGACACTCTGCCCGTTCTGCAATGCCTGCTCTCATATTGAAGATGTGTAGCATCGACTGCCCTCTTAAAGGCATTCAGCAAAAATAACTGAACTTCGTACACAGATGCAATGGAGGAAGTCAAGAGCATTTGTGTTTAGTCACCTTGGATTTTTAAGTATTTTTAGGTTAATGTCTCTCTATACTTGTGTGTATGGTGCTTTCAGGAAATTACTAAGCAGTGGTGCTACAGGGAAGAGCCTCCTGCATAAAAAGAACAACAAAAAAGTTCTTCAGGCACGGTGAAGTTGTCTTGTGCTTTCTAAGATGGTCTGCACCTTCCAAGGAAAACTGTAACTAAAACAAAACACTTCATGGAAAAGCTGCAGGTACCTTCTGGGTAACACAGACCTCACATCTCCTCCTGTGTGTCTCCGACTTTTATTTAAGCCTGTTGATGAGGCTAAAAGTTTCCAAATGCCAAGTACTGAAGGTAAGGCTCACTTCCCAGCAGTGAAAAATTGAACGCTGAGTTATAACAATTGCAATTTCCATTTCTAGGACTGGTGAGTGATGAGTGGTTTCATTACAGATAAAACGTTGACAGCATGACAGCGCTCCATGAGACAGTACAAATACCTTCCCTACAGCTGGTGCCGTGTGCTTACCTGCTCCTGGCAGCCAGAAGAAACTATCAATACCCATGACAAGATACTAGAATGGGCTTCCCAAATTAACAAATTCTGTCCCTGCTATCAGCTAGCTATGGCACACAGTCCCCTTCATAACCTGATTGAAGGATATCCCCCGAACAAGTTGGGAAGAGCTCAGTCATATGGCTGCTATTACTGGAGTCTTCTCAGCTGCTGTCATTGTGAACAGGTAATCTCTCGGTTCATAGCAGGCATTTTTGTTTTATCTGCCTAAATTAGGACTTTGTATTCTACAACACTAAATTGAAAGCCATTTTTACAAGCAAGGTAAGATAGCTCTTCTCAACTGTTTGTAAGTCCCTTTGGGGAGCACAATGTTTTCCATCCTTTGGGAATCACTTTATCCCTCAGTTCTCAGCAAAAATCTGAAATAAAAGTGGTTGCCACCTCAACCGAGGAGCTTTCTTATTATTCCTTCTCCAGAACTATATTTCTTCCTTTAGCATAACCTCCCTTTAATACTAACTGTACTCCTTCAAGCCATTCCTAAAGTGTATTTACAATTCTTACATTAATACCGGTTCTAAAATTATCTAAAAGGTAAGCTTTAATGGTATGTAAGTGGTACATAAATATACTGTGCATTTGCTCAAGCTTCTTCCTGGTTCGCAACAATTTATTATTATTTTCTTATTATACGGTAATGCTGCTTTTTCCAGAAGACAATGCCAGAACCCAAATGGCAAAAATGGTGGTTTCACCATATGGGCTGCTATGAAGAAAATTAACCATGGCACAGCCAGACCCAGCACACTTCCAAATCCACAGTCAAAGCTTTCAAACTGCAAAGATGAGAAGGAACTCCGTTTGCTTTCATTTGGCTAAAAGACTCTTGCTTTCCAGAGCAGTTGTCATACTAATCTGTATGCTGTGTGTGCCTTCAAGGACAGCACATCAGTGCTGCCAGCATGTAAAGGAAAATCAGGACAGTTTGTCAAGGGTTAATTAATCAAAGAATTTTTATAAATCATTTTGGAAGCATTTGGTGCATTTTGGAAGATTCACAATGGTCAGGATGAGTCTCAGAAACATAGAAAGCAAAACAAATTGTGGCTGTCAAGCAAAATTTAATCTTCTATTTGGAAGAGACATTGCTTGGCTTACAAAACCAAGACAGATAATGACCAGCAGGGACGTGGCAGTCCATGGATGCAGGGCCTAATGGAACCATTAACCCGCACGGAATAGTACCACGCTGATCCAGCAGCACTTCCCAGATTTATCATGGCTTGGGGGAATCTTTCACAAGATTAAGAATACTTTATTTATTTATTTATTTATTGTATGGCCGACAAGGCTGCTCAGTTAGAAGGAGCTAATGGCAGTAAAATGATTTTAGAGAAGCCCCAGGAGCTCAGGAAGTTGTTTCATATCTTAGTTAACGCCAGACGGCTGGGTAGTAAGGGAACAAACCAGAGATCCCAAATAAACAGCAATTAAGGGTTTGGTCTAGACTGTAAGACTGAAGATATAACCTGCATCAGTGTTGTCTTCTAGTATAACTGATTCATTAGAAGAAGATGGATTTTTAAAATAAAATTACCGTGGTAAGTCATATTCTGGCACATATATCTTTATACATAGAGCCTAGAAGACACAGAGGCAGAGGGCTTGCTGCTGTTGTCTCTGAGCAAGGTACCTATCGGCATAGTACAGTCTGGGGACAATGATGCAGCCTTCCTGACACTTCATTTTTTCCCATTTTTAACTTTTCTTCTTTACTCTTTCTTGTACCATTTATTTCTACAGATTACTCAGTTCAGGCACTTAAAAAAATATGTTATCACAAGCTTAAATCCAGTATTTTTTACAAAAGAAACTCTGCCTATAAAATGTTTTTTAATGAAGTTAGGAGAGCTTACGCTTTCAAGTCTACTCGATACACAATCTAAAAAACAATAGGAAGGATTTTCTTCTCAAAACTTTCTGTGAAGCATTACGTTTGAAAGCAGGTGTTTCAAGGTGTTAACAGAGCTTGAAACAGGTTTATACTACTTGATTTTTCCTTTGCTTTTACATTTACAAAAATACTCCATAGCATATCTATAACATTTTATAGTATATACTCAAACAACATATTCACCCATTCTTTAATTTTGATAATTTAAGGTTTATGAAGGTGTGAGTGGCATGTACATCCATAACACAAGAAAACACTAAAATAACGTACTTGTTGAGATAATGAGGCAGGATAACAAACAAACAAACTAATAAAACACTACTGCTGTAGCTGGTTTTACTTTTAAAGCAGTCCACTTTGGGCAAATTACTTTTACAGTTGTTTAACCCCATGGACAGCTCAGGGAATTGCTTCTGTGGCTTCTAACAGAACTCTACATTTTTTTATTTGACTTCTGCTATTGCCATGGGTTGCATCAGACATCTGGGGAAAACAGTTCACTACCCCACCCCACCCCAACAACAACAACAATAAATAAAATAAATAAAAGCTCTTTGACACTGAGGTCAGGGAATAAAAAGCTACACAGAGGGATCAAACCTACCACAATGAAGAAGGCGTATCTGGAAAGTAAAAAGGAGGAGCCACTCATTCTTCCCAGGGCAGTATCATTTTCCTGTGTGAATACTTAGGCAGAGCTCACATTATTCATGCAAACATGTCCATGAGGGTCAATGGGAGCACAGTGAGCAGGATGTGCAATGACATTTCCTTGGAACCAACAGGGACCAGGAACTCTGCTGTGCTAGATATTGTTTATACACATTGAAAGGTCTTCTGGCTTCTACTGTCTAAACTACAAAAAGCTAAGGTAAGAGGAAGAGAGGAACAGAGGCACAGTGCAATTAATGCCGTGGTGAGCAGGATGCGTAAAACGCCCAACTTCAGGTGTATGAACATTAGTGTCTGACTGCCCCAGTGTCTGAGTTTTTTGCTGGACCAGGGTCAAACTAATTTGACAAAGGTCACATATAGAGCTTCAGTGGAAGAGTTAAGCATTAAATTCCATTATTCTACAATCCAAGCTACATCAGTATTCAGCCCCAGACAATTAATCCTGTTATCCCAAATCCAGGCAATAACATGCTATGCACATTTACTTCTGTAACAGCAGTTTTACTGTATTGTGGTAAAGTGATAAAACAGATTAGGAATAATAAAAAGACCTAATAACACAAGAGGTTTTTTTTTTTTTTTTTCCCTAAATTTAAACGACGGAAAAATCCTCGAAAGAATAAAAGCAATTAGGTCAGATTCCTTGATGGTAGTTAGATATTATTCATGTACCTACACCACTTATAGAGTGTAAAACCATCCATTTAAAAATAAATATTGTATTACCACCTCATTTACTATCATTTTAAATGTACCTGCTTGTAAAGAATATGATAATATTCTTCATGTCAGAAGAGAGCTATCTTTTTTTTTTTTTCCATTAATCAAGCCAAATATCTGCCAGAACAAGTTTAAATCAAATCCTCCTCCTTCAGCACTATTTCAGTACGTATTCTTTCCCAGAACAGGCGGTTGCATGTTGCGTTTATGAAGTCACTGAAGTTGTGGTTGAACGTGACGGGACGTAGCATGAACTATTTGATCAAAGCAACTAAAATGCAAGAGGAAATAATGGACTGCCACATCAGATGGGAGGTATCTGATGGAAACCTCTTGTAACAAATTAAAACACCTTTGGTCTCTGAAAAGTGAGTAGCAGGTAATGCCCTAAATAAGATTCACTATTCATCAGTCTTTGTATTCACAACGTGTTTCAGGCATTTATTTTTGTTGTTGAAGAGACTCTCTTCATTCCTTCTCAAATCAAGGAGTTAGCATGAGCTGTGAGTCCTTAAGGAATGTGGTATCAGATGCTAGATTTATTTTGCTCTGTTTAAAATTCAAATGGATCATTTTTGAAGTAAAATCAGCTACAACAGGGATGTCTTTTGTTTTGATTAATTTGCTCAATTTGAAATGCTGGAGCTGGATTTGACTCCACACTATCAGTATAAGTAGAAAATCAGACACCCAGACAAGGATGCAGAGTCCTTCGCTTTTTGTTGGAGGGGAGACTATGACACAAAATGCATGCTTTTATGCAGATAGTACAATACAGCTGATGCAAATTCTATGCAGCCCTTGCTAAACGCTGTTCCGAGACCTGACAGAACCTTACAGCATCCAGCATCCCACAGAGCTTAGCTCTTCAAACAGAGAAGTCACCGACAAGTACATTTTTGCAAACAATTGTATTCCAACTGCACAGACCCTTATCAGTTCTTCCACAGAGAAAAGCAGCCCTGTCCACCAGACTCTGCCAACGTGGCCAATTTTCACACTTAGCTACACTCATTTTCCTCGGGAAACACACTATTAAGGACATGCTGATCAATATTTCTGTTTTCTATTTTTTTTTTCTATGAAGGACAGACAATTGTTACCAATTGTACAACCGCAGCTCATCTGTGAATTACTCCAACCCCAAACAGTTTCTCAGCTTAAATTTTGTCTCCCTGTAATAGCTGCCTTATCTTTATTTTATATAACAGTGCTTTTTGTATAACTAAGTAAACAATAATAAATAACAGAACCCCAGCGGTTCTGGTAAATTGTTCTCTGTAAATGGCTGCCACGCATTGCTTCAGCTCCGTGGTGGTGGCTCACTGCATCCCGACAGCTGAAAACTGCTCCTTTAGAAATCTCTTTCCACATGCCTTAGCCTTCACTCACCAATAGCTTCATTTTTTATCTTTTCAATATAGACACTGACAGGTCACATGTACCAGAACACAAAGAGTTGTCATGGCAGATCAGCCTACTGGTCCATCAGGCTTCCTATTCTGTCTTTACGAGATCTCAGAGGAAGGTGCAAATCCTCCTAATGCAATAAGCAATTATGCAATGGTACCCATAAGGGCAACATTTCTTTTCCACTTTGACAATCAGCTTATACCCAGAAGCAAAAGATGCTATTATCCTTTAAATAGTTTCCTACGTTGTGCATAACAGATTCCCTTCTCTTATGATCGATACGCAACAGGACATGGTCACAGTTAATAGGCTCCAAATCTAATTTGGCCAAAAAAGAATGAGACTAAAAATCCAGATTAACAGTACAGCTGCTTTTCAAAATTAAGATTGAAAAAAAAATAGAGAAGAAGCTGGATTCTGTGGCATTAACTTTCTTAAAGTTCTGTGTGCAAGCTGTCCAATGATTTTAGATTCACGTGTGACTCATGAGGAAGACAAAACAAATTTTAGCATCATGTGTCAGGAGCCATTTGGAACAGTCACGGAGTTTGTGACCTGGATTTATTTGCAGTCCTGCAGTAAACTCTGAATGCTAGCCTTTAATAACAACTGTTTATATAGAAATACTGCTTTTATTCATGTTTCCTGCTGATATTTTGCATGTCAGTAATTGCTCCCTTGAAAAGGACTTTCCAAAAGAGTAGCTGTAATGTATTTCTGAGAGGAATCAAAGCCTATAATCCCATTATTCTGTGATTCCAGTACTTCTGGACCTACTGCTCAACAATCTGTTGAACTTGGAAGAGCTCAATTTCCGCAGTTTCCAGTCTACTTTGTAATTACTCTTCATAATTTGTAACAGATTATGCAGAATGTCCCACAGAGATCAGCAAACCATCCGAACTCTCTGAAACTCTGACAAAAATCATTGAGACGTGAGTCAGATGACTGTGAGTTCAGATTTCCTTTCTATTAATGGGTAGTCATTTTTCCATTCTTTGGAACCCTTATTTGAATCCCAAATCTGACATCTTTTCCCATGAAGGGAGTCAGCTATTAACCCTGGCTGGTGTTTAGGCTCAATCAGCAGGAAGGAAGACCAGCAGAACTAGAAAAATGAGAAAGAATATCCAGAGAACAGTTAGGAAAGAAGTAATTTGTACAGAGTGAGAAAGAAAAAACAAATGTGCTTTCAGAGACAAACCAGCAGCCTACTGAAGGCTATTAGCTTTGTAATTTATACTAAAACATGTTATTTCCCAAAACATTTGAAAGATCAAAAAAATACAGGAGAGGAATTGTTTTGAGTTCTGTAAATGGAAACAACTGGAATTACATGAAACTAAGAAAAGAAGGACTTAATGAGAAAACAGTAAATACAGCTGTTGGTTCCCTAGTATCAGTTAGATATGAAGAAAGTGTAGGAATTTGGAAAGTTCTTAAAAACAGCTTAAACAAAAACATCAGCAAATACACTGTGTGGGAGAAGGCGATTCCGCATTCGCAGCAGGACAGACAAGCCCTGACTGGTCTTTTCTGTGTGTAACTGCTGTAAGTCTGTACGTGCAAGGAACGGAACAGGAGATTGAAACAGTTTCTGACTTTTTTGAATAAGCACATATAAATGAGTACATCTATATGTGAATACATAAATGAGTAGATATAATTTCTAGGAAAGCAAATGCAAAATAAACATTTGAAATATGTTCATTGGGTTCTCTGTGGTACATATGTAATTTTAAAACAAAAATGCCATCTAAAAGGGAAATATCCACAGGCTTCTACATTTACAGGAGTACGTATTGTTTGTCTAGGGTTTGCCATTAAATTCGTCTCTATTTTAGCAGCTGTTTTCATTTTTTGCCAGAAGGGGTTCAGGAGGGATTTGCAGTGATAGGGAAATCTAGGAATGTTGGTATAAAATAGACAATTAAAAGTTGTGTGGGTGGTTTCAGAAGTGACTCCACTGGTTTTAAGTATCTTTACAGCAAAAGGGCAATGTGGAGCTTTCCACAAAATAGTCAAGCACCTAAGCCTATGGGCTAGAACAGTGGTCGCTTCTCAAGTTCTTTCTGAAGGAAGAGTGGTTTGAAGCTTGCTTTGCACCTGCCCCAGGCATCTGCAGTTCCACCTGCTGAGCTGACAGGATAGCTCTGATGATTCCTACACTTTCTGGTACCATCCTCACTCAACCCCAGCTTCAGCAGGCTGGTTAGATTTTACCAAAGTAAACCTTTCAGCTACCTGATTTGACATACTCAGCCTGCAATATTTTTTAGGGGATGATTAATGGTAAATCACCAGTATATGCAAAAAAATTTCTTTCCTGCTAGCATCTTATACCTCATTAATCTACCTCCCTGCAATATTTATACACATTATAAGATGACATTTCTATAAACTCTGCTTCTCCTGACTCAACATTTGTCCTTGTTACTTGTCAACCACCCTAATTCCTACTGACTTCAAAAAAACAAGTCTTCAAACTACTAACTGTATTATTTAGCCAGATTTACTTAAACTGCAGTGATGTCCTAAATCACCTGCTACTCCATAAGCTAGGCAACCCATAGATAGACACATCTTCCTGCTTGCTAAGATCTAAATGCTTGTTAAGATCTCCTGGTCCTCTACCATGTGCAAATGTGAGGCTGCTGAGGGTCAGTAGGGGATAATCTGCAATACCTCTCCCCAGTTTGGGCTGATGGAGTCTGTATCAAAAGACTTTGTCCAATGGTCTTTCTCTTGCAACAAATCACAAAAGATGTTTAGGAATTTGATGCTGAAATATCTGTCATAAATCTGGCTAGAATTCAGTTCTACAATTTTAGATGAAGCCACCCAATCTTTCTTTGTGTCTTGTGCCTGTCAGGCGTGTTGTGTCTAAGGAGATAAAATTACCTATGAGAAATATATTCTAGAATGCCTAAGGAAGGAAACCAGAGAGCGGAGAGTCATTTGAAGCCAGGGACCTAACTTGATTAGGAATACTTGATTAGGAATTAAAATTCCAGGATCTCAGTCATATGAGAAAACTCAAAAGCTGGGCTGCATCTGCTTAGCAATGGGATGTATCTCCAGGGATAACCAAGTATGTCTAAATGCTTCCTATCCATGGGAATTGGTATGGGTCAAAGACCAGAGTGACATGAGAACCGGATTTGGAGATTCTACTTGAATTTTGCTTGTGACTGTTGATTTTTGTATAATAAAAAATATTCTTTGGGCAAAGAGTAAGAAAAAGAAATAAATATACAGGTATATTTCAGTATCTGGGAAATCCACAGAATACCTCAAATCCAGGGGAGAAAAGGAAAAATAAAAATAAAAAATTGCCCATTTTCTAGTACATTTTTCATGCAGAAATAGCATCCATTATAATGGACAAGCTGCTATAAGTTCCTTGTATTGCTTTCCCAAATTCCTTCTGGCTGCAGTTGTTTTTATCACATTTATAAGTCCTGAATGGCCTAGGAGCTTATTACATTAGCAAGCTAAATAAAAACTTCTACTTGATGACTGGTTTTATTGGCCATCTACAACACAGAATTTCTTCTGAAGGTGGCAGCTCCCAGTAACAGCAGAAGTGATGGTTGAGGACAGAACACAGAAGGAAACTGAGTTTTTGGAATGATTTAAAGTTGAAGGAAACAAACAAAGAAAATAAAAGCTTTAGAAAACAGGACTTTTGTTTTCTTTAATACTGTCTTGTTCTTGGAAAATGAAGTTAGACTTGTTACTTAAAGAAGAGCTTCCCCAGTTCTTGTGTCCCGACTGATACTCACACCTGAGATTTTTCCTGTTAATGCATATATTTTATCAAGTAAGTAGTAATTCACTCTTTTGTGATCCAGAATAATGTGAATTTTACAGCTGCAGAAAGCAAACACAACCGATTCCATCTTTGAATTCTGAACTATCTCACAATGTCTACCTATTGCTATAGAGCAGACCTGGGTGAAATAGTGAAGATGTGTTGTTATTTTCTGCACACACACCCCTTTTTTTTTTAGAAAAGGAATACATTTCTGAGTAAGTAAAAACTCTCCCAGGTTCCAGCTAGAGTCCTTTCTATTCAAAGGGACTGTCTGACAAAGGAATATTTTCCCTTAATGAATGGAAGCCTCTGTTTTCTGACTCCCTTCTGCAAGACTTCTCTCAGGCTGGCATATACATAAGGTCAAATGACTTGGTGCATGTCTAGTGGCTGCATTTACCATTAAGTAGCTTATTATTTTAAGAGACCTTGTACAGAATTATTCCTTTCTCATAATAATTTCACTTCAAATATATATTTTTTTGTCATGCATGACATGTCCTTGTTCAAGAAAAGCATCTCAGAGAAAGCAGTCTGTTAAGGTTAAGATACTTTACAGTCAGTATAATCCATTTCCATAAAGCCCACTGTATTATGCAAAAAAGTCTATAAAGTCCACTCTCTGCAAAAAAAAGAAACGATCCTTTTTTAAAAGATCTTCAACTGCAGTATAGTAAAAACACATAAAAATAACGAGTCTTGGGAGTTTAAGGTAAAAGTTGGAAGGCAGTGGTAGGACAGAGAAAATATGGTATTTCTGCTAGTAAGTAGTGAAGACAATTTTAATTTGTTAGGATTTATCAAATTCTTGCAAGAGCCAATTTAGGAACTCCATTGTATTTTGTCCATTCTAAATATGTTGAGTGAATATTGACGTTGGGCTAAACTTTGCAACTAGTCAAGCACCGCATTCAGAAAACTGCAGAAGTAAAGCAAGGGGGATCCTTTGCATAGGCTTTCAATTTCCAGAAGTGTCCAGTCACTGCACGAGGAGACTCAGAGGTCACTGACATTCCAGGTGGACGAGCACTCCTCCGGAACTTTTGCGGTGCTTGAAAAACTGTGCCTATATTCTCTGTTGTACAAACATGGTGGGACCACAGATTGCATGATGTCAGCATTCCAGAGAACTGCAAGCATCTAAAAGATTCTCACTGATGTCAGATGAAAATTTTCAAGCTGAAACTTTAAATTACTTTTAAGGAGATGCCATTTAGGATAACCTACAGAACTGAGTTACTATTTAGGAACTAAACTCCACAAATGCTTTCATTTAGCACCAACAACGGCAAGTATACGCTTGGTATTGTCCAGACCTTAGCCAACCCGAATGTTTTTGTTATTAATAACAGCAAACAACAACATAAATATACCTCAGCTTCGTATTCATAGACCATGGGACTCTTAACCTTTTAGACTTCTAAGTTAAAGCAAAGGGTACCTACCAGATTCACTTTACTAGCAGAAACTCTACAGGTAAGCTCTCATATGTGGCAGTTCTCCAGTCAAGAATTCTGTCTTTTTTGATCATTTCATAATTAACAGACAAGACCTACTATAAATAATTTCCTGGTGCTTAAAAATATTCCAGAATTTCAGACGTGGGGTGAATTACAGTGAATCAGTACCCTACAAAAAATTTCCTTCTTTTTGGGGGCTGACAGGAAGAGTGTTCAAAGCTGTTGATCTAAATCTCACAGTTTGAGTGTTTCTAATAATAACAGAAGCTTCATCTATCTCCTGTTGAGTCTGTTTTGTCACAGTTCATAAATTGTTGAAAACAGTTTCCTTTTTGTGAAGTTTTAGAATCAGTTCTTTCTTGGCTTTATAAAGCAGTCCCCAGTTTAATGTTTTCTATAAATCAAATGCCTCCCACTTCCAAACTTTAATTACCAAAATAGTGACAACAGCTCCCTTTTAAGTAGATAGAAAGTAAACTACATCTATTTTTAACACCCTGGTTTAACAGTTCCCATAAGTGAAATGTCACCTGGCTACTTGAGAGAGAAAAGATGCCAATTTCAGTGACTGCCTACGTGATCTGTTTTCTTCACCCCTGTGTGGTAATGCATTTAGCATTAGTAAAGAGTGAACTTTTAAGGTGCATTTCTGAATCTGTATATCCTTTTGAGTTTCAAATAAACAAGTTAATAAAATATTTTAAAGAAAAAAAAATCACTTAAGAACAACTACACATACGGACAGCAGTACTATCCAGATTGTGAAATTTATAGGAAATATGACATTTCCTGTACATCTTATAAAGTACTAGGCCTGGTTCTGAAATCTCAAATAGCAACCCAGTTTATACTGTAAAACCAGAATCAAAATTAAGGTTTATTTGGCTCCTAATAGTTGTTTTGGATATGAAGAACAACAGAAATGCAGAAACAATTAATAATGTAAGGCTGAAAAACAATCAGTTTCATGATTTTGTTTTGGCATTGACCCAGAGAGTCCTTGGTTATGCCAGCGATAATGCAGCAGAGATGCAAGTAGATTGTCTGTATTCCAAATTCATCTCTCCATTACACTGCTTGCAACCACACCAAGGGTGCACATTAGTTTATAAATAAATAAATAAATTTGTACATGAGACAGTTCTATGAGATGTGGTACTATAGCACCAAATTATTGGGGCTATACTGGGGATAAAGAGGTGTAACATCTACAGGTTGTTATGACTTACTGAATTAGAGGCATTCTGCACCTTGAGGAGGTTGAATTTCAGTGTAAACGCAAAGCATTCTGCCCTGTTCAGGTCGTTTCTGTTAAGGTGAAGCAGACAGTCCTTAGAAAAGATTCCGCAGATCAGTCAGCAAATAAGAATGTGGCAGCAGCTGCGCTCAGCCAGATGAAGGCCCATCTGCTCCCTGTCACAAAGAAAGAACAGGAGGAGACACTTTGGTAGGCAGAGGAAGGGACAGGACAAATACAGAATGATGCCCCCCAGGGAACATCTTCCCAGCTTCCTAACAGTCACAGATTTAGAGGCCTCTTTGAAGTCATTACCTAATTAGCAGCAGCTAAAGGATCTCTTATCCTTGAACTATGCAATTCATTTTCGAACCTATTTAAATTTTTGGCCTCCAGAAAATCCTGCAGATTCTACAATTTAACTTGTATGTTGCCTGAACGAGAATTTCAAGTTGTTTGCTTGAAATCCACTGCTAAAAATTCTTTGGGCGTCACAGGTTCTTTTGCTGTGGAAAACACTGAACAATTCTGCCCCATTCATGTTTATATGATTTGAGATTTCATAATCTTGTTGTATTTAATCTCTGTGACCTCTTTCTTAAGTCTCTAGTCAGTTTAGTCTTCTCATATGATGTAATTCAAAGTCTCTGATCACTCTTACCATCCTTTCCTGCTTTACTGTATCCTTTTTGAGGTAGGGGAAGAGAACTGCCAGGGGAAAACAAATCTGAGTGTACCACGGATCTGTACAGACATAGGAGTGTTTTATTTTGTTTACAGACCTTTTCTTAATAAGTCCCCAAATTCTGTTCTTTTGATCACTTGAACATGAGCTGATATTTTCTGAGACTCTTCAAAATAATCTCATAATCTCATTCCTGATTAGCAACATCAAACATCCATTTGGTGATATAGGCTGTCACTTTTCTGTGCAACTTTGCATTTATCATGCAAAGCAATATCAACACTAAATTATATCTGCTGTTCTATTTTCCTGTCACGTAGTATCACTGTATCCTTCTACAACATTTTGCAATCAGCTTTAGATTTTATTATCATGAGCAATTTTATATCATCTGCAGTTGTCACCTCGATATTCCTTCCCTTTTCAGATGGCTTACAAACATGCTAAAAAAGCAAGGTCACAAAACAAGGTACTGAGGGATTCCAAAGATAAATTCCCTCCACGGTGACAAATGACCCTATATTCCTAATTCTATTTTTGTTTCCTGTGTTTGTTTTGTGTTTTTTTTTTTTTTTTTTCTACTCCTATTTTTTTAGCCTTCTATGACAAATCTCATGGCAATTTAATTTCTTTAAGTCACTAAGCATTTGGCTTAAGATTTTGTTTAAAAGTTGCCTGATACCTGAACAGAGATCACCCCGATCAGAAAGATGGTTACCGACTCCTTAAAATAGCAAACAAACCTGGGAGCTTATTGTTTACCTCCAAAGAATAGCATCGTGTATAGATATTAATCTATTATACATATGTCATCTGTATATATTTTATGCATATTTCCAGCCAATCCATCAGGGACAGAAGTCAAGCTAAGCCATTCATTTCCAATTTTCAGAGTAACTACAGCGCTCTCTGAAACTGGTGCCTCTGGTAATTATGAAAAGAGGCTGCTTAGGCAATGTACCGGAGATAAATGCTCAGAATCTTCCTTCCTTCATTCCTTTAAAACACTTGGATGAATACCATGTAGCCCTAGTACTGTTAATTTCATTAATTCAATCCAAAAACTTTTGTATTGATTTTTTCAGTTTGAGACGATTGCTCCACAAAGATGATACTGGAATGGAAATTTCCCAAATGACCGCCTTGGTAGCAAACACCAACACAAATAACCCACCCAGATTTTCTACTGTGTCCTTACCACCTTTGTTCCTTCTCAGTTTTACTCCGTTTCTGCCTTGACCGTGTATCTGCCGCACAGTCCCTCTGGCAAATCTCCTTGAGCGGCCAGTGACTTGTTTGCTCAGTAAAATCTCTAATTCCTCCGGGTCCAATGAAGTCTCTAAAATAAATCACGGTGCAATTTCAGTTTGCATTCAAATGAGAACACAGAGTATCTCTTGCACCTTGAGAAGTCATTCAAACCTGTGCAAGGTGGGTGTAAAATATGACCATTCTTACTAATTACTATGAAGAGCATGAGACACCGGAGAATCAATCAGATCTATCAAATTTAGGCTGTGCCTATGAATTTTTCCAATTACATGCCACTTTGCACTCAGATGCCACTGTGATCTCTGAAAAAAATCTCAATTTTCCTGCAAACACGGCGCTGCTTAATATACTTTTTGCAGACATTACATACCGATTGGAAATGTCCATTTTGGTACCGAAAAGCAATGGTTTATTTCCTGTTTGATAACTTAATGCAAAGTTAATGGAAATGTTTGTACAAATACAATTTATATTTACAATGCCTGTGGTAATGGGAAGATCTGTTGGAATACTGATCAGTTTTCCGGTGACAGAACATCGTATAACCTAGTTGTTACATTTATGAACGAGGGACAGAAGAAAACCTTCAAAGGTGAGGGTCAAATAATTAATGGGTTTGGTCTTTTGTGATGGGCAGAGTTTATAATACCTTTAAAAATAGGATTTTTTCATATCCATAAAAATTAGGTGGGAAGGATACAACTAAAGTCTAACTGCAAAGTCTTAACTGCTTTAAAAACAGGGGCTTTACCTGATTGTGGGCAAAGGACAGGAACATTTCCTACTCTTTCGATATTTAATCAGAGTTAAATCGAGGTTATCCTTTAGCAACCTTGAATTGTGAATGAGGAATGAAAGAGAGGGTGATTCTTCAAGATTTCAGTTTGTGATCAGAATACTAGTCGTGTTGAATATGAAAAATACAGAGCTTCAAAATTATTTTGCATTGCACTTCAAAAAAAAAAAAATCTGAAACACAGATGAGGCCCTGAGAAAGGTGAAATCAGACAAAAAAAAAAAAGCAAGATGCATTCTTGAATAAGACCACACAAGTTTTCTGATCTCCAGCATAGAGGTTGGAGTCATTTTGTGGTAAACGCATTTGTATGAATAAAGCTGAAGGAGAGACCTCAGAAAGCTTTAAAAGCTTATGTTGGAAGCCTCAGGACACAGCTACTGTGCTTGACAATGAAGAGAGAAACATGCTTTTCAGGAAGGTCTTTCATTTTCTCTTTGTTTCAAACTTCAGTTGGTTTTTCCTTCTTCTTTCCCTTCTTCTTCTTTTTCATTCTATTGAAGTCACTTTCAACATTAATAACACAGCACTTGGCCTACCAGCAGAGTCCACCTGGTATCTGCAAAGCTAACAGATAACATGTGGGGTTTATAAAAGAAGGTAAGAAACCCTGTAGAGAAAGTATGGAGACCTTCCAGAGTCCAAACAATAGGACTTGGAAGGAGATGCAGATCATAATGTAGGTTCTCTCTTGTTCCATCCCAAGTGCTTTATTGCTTTGTTCATCCAAAAAGCATTACGTGATGGAACGCTGTGCCCATTTACCTGAGACATGTATGGGCTTTCAACCAGAACCAAGGCAGGGACATTAGAGGTAGTCGACCTCAGAAGAAAGAGATTTCTATATAAAAAACATATTTTGTATATGTATATTCTCTAATAATAGGTATTTTATGATTTTGCTATTAGGAAAGGAAAACTAAATTTTACAATAACATATGTATGCTGTAATATCATTACACCTTGCCTCTTGTTATGCTTTATACTCTTGTTACGAGTTGAATGCTGACCTGAAGCAATTCTGGAGTTAGCACCGGTAAATTCTGTGCATTTACATTTTAGGTTAACATCCGCTGCTGTTCCATAATCAGAATTTCCCCAAAATCGGAATAGAGAAGTACAAAATAATTGGTCTCATAATGTAAACATTCCTTAAATTGTCCCCTCAATGTCTTTTAAGGATTACTTCTGTCCTGCTGTGTTGTGTTCACAGTTCACAATCAGGACTTCACAAATCTGTGACTTCTTAACACAGTCTGAGCCCTCGGCTAATCAGTAAGCTGAAAGACCTCCATGAACAAGAGGTATAGCCAAGACCCTCAGTCCCAGCCTTATGCAAAGCTTAAGCATTCCCACAAATGCAACAGACTTACAAATTTGTCTTCTTCAACCACTGAACGTGGGCTCATGGGATGTGCTTGTTTGCAGGCACTGCAGATACACCTGTGGTGACACTCAGGAAGCATGTGCAGAGCTACATGGCGGAGTGTGACAGCCCCCGGGAAGCACACTTCTGGCTACTCCTTGAACACATAGGTGCCCTTTGGAGGCACCCTAAATTCCCGTGTAGCACTTCCACATCGTTCCTCGCAGCACCCAGAGGTGGGGGGGATTAGCAGGCAGCGTCCTGGAGGTGGAGAGAGCTTGTGACTCAGCGATGCAAACAGGCAAGACGAGATGCCAGCATCAGGGCCCTGATTGCATTAATTGGCCTTAATGGTCCTAATCAGCCTCTCCTTGTGCTTTCACCCCCCCACACACGCTCTTTTCCTGTAGGCAAAGAATGAGCAAGTGTATGGGTGAAGATTTAACCGTGACTTTCTTGCTGAGTGTAGAACAGGCCTGAGAGAGCTAACTCTTCATAAGTGGTGGCCTACTTGCTACACACTGCAGTCAGGAACCAACGGGTAAACGCCAGCTGATGGTTGGGTGCTCTTAATGCTTTAATGCTGTGGGGATCTCCACTCTGTCTTCCCTCAGCCTCTCGCCCCTGTGCTCCCAGGAGCCGTCCTTTCCTCAGCGCGGCTCCCTGGGCAGGCAGCACCCTCAGCCCTGCGGCTCTCGCTTCCCTCATGGATGTGCTTGGCGTGCTCATCTCTGCCAGGCTTTGCCATTCGGCCGTGTCAGACACAAACGCTGTGGAACCGCCGTGACTTCCTCACCCTGTACGTGGGATCACCTCAGCGAGCTGTGAGCTCCTGAGCTGTCAGTTCCTACTGCTGCCTTTGGAAAGGGCTCTGCTGGGGGACTCGTGCGGTTATTTTCTGGGTAAGTTACTTCAGCAATACATCACGTCGAACCCAAAAGTGACGGATGGGCGCCACATCAGCTGCTGTGTGCGCGCATCCCCAAATTCAACCCTCAGAGGAGCGCGAATGTGGCCATCGCCCCCACAGCCGCGTTACCCCGCTGTGGCAGCAGCCAGCCCACCACCTCCACCACCACCTCCCCTCACGGCGTGCCCGGGAGCACTCTCCCCCTCGGGGCAGGCAGCAGGAGGCCGGCAGGAGGAGCGGGGCCGCCCGCCAGGGGTCCCCCTCCGCCCGCAGCCGCCCCCTGACGGAGCGCTGGGCGCTGAGGGGCGGCGCCTTCCCGCCCCCTTCCTCCTCCTCCTCCTCCTCCTCCTCCCTCCCGCCCGCGGGCCGGGCTCGCACTTTGCAGACGCTCCCTTGCGGTGCCTCAGCCTGTCATAGGCGCGGGCGTGCGCGCGCGCATTCCCCCCCCCTCCCTCCCCGTTCCCCTCCCCTCTCCTCAGCGCCGCGCCGCTCTCCCTCCTCCTCCCTCTCCCTCTCCCTCCGCGCCCGGCACTTTGCAGACGCTCCCTGCGCCCTCCTGCAGGCGGCCCGGCCGCCCCTCAGGCCGCGGGCCCATGGGCGCCGCGCCCCGCCCGCCGCGGGGGGCTGCGCTCGGGCGAGGCGCTGAGGTGAGGCGAGGCGGGAGCGGGGGGCGCCTCACGGCTCCCCTGGGGGGCGGGGGGCGGCTGGGGGAGATGGGGGGGGGACACGCGGGGGTCGTGGGGGTGTGAGGGGGGTGAGGGGAGTGAGGGAAGATGGCCCCGGGGCCGTTGGTGGCGACCGTTGGTTCCCCTCAGGGCGCCCGTTGCCTCCCCTCAGGGCGATGAAGTTCGGGGTCGGGGCCGGGCGCCTCAGCCCCTGGGAGCCGCGGTGAGCCGGGGACGCGCCGTGCCCTTGATGCTGCGGGCTGGGAGCGGTGCCGGTGGGGTGCCCGCTCCGCTTTCCCTCAGCCGCCCGTCCCCGCTGGGGCTGTGTCCCCGTCCCCCCGCCCTCCTCCTCCGGCTGCAGGCTTGCTGCTCGCGGCTCTTCCCAAATAGTTTCACCATTTCGTAAAGGGCTGACAGCAGCTCTCCGGAGGAGGAACCGGTTGGTTGGTGTCGGTCGCTCTTGGAGCCATTTTGCCTGGGGACACTGGGTCCGGGTTCGGCTGAAGGGGGGATTTGCCTCCTCCTGTCTCCATCTCGCGCAATGGCCGAGTTCTCCAGGAGAAATCGTGCTGACTGCGGGACCCGCGGTTCACGTAGTGACTGGTGGCTGTGCCAAGCCTAATAGTGGTAAAAAATCCATCACTTTTCTTTTTCTGGTGTTTTTATTACATATAAAGCAACTTGCAGTGCTGCCTCCTGCTCTGTACCTGTACAGGAGAATATAGGGAGTAGTTTAGTCTTAAGCAGAGCGCTGTGTGTACCGAAAGGACTGGCTACTCGCCTTAATTTAAGGTGTACAGGCTGTTTTTTCTTTCTCCTATGTAGAATATGGATTTATTTTCCATCAGCAAATAAGGCTTAAACAATATACGCGCCCCTTTTCTGGGTGGTAAATCCATCCTGCTGTCTAAGAAGGAGCCAGCTTGTACAGCCTGGACTGAAAAGATGCTGAAAGACCAAGTGGCTGAATACCGAGCGTAAGAAGATCAGGTTGCTTAAGCTCCAGGAACTGAACTGCCTAAAACTTAGGAAGCGGCCAGCAACACTGAGTGCAGATCATCTAAAATCCTTAATCTGCTTCGTGATGTAGAATCGGGCAAAATAATGAGGTGCTCTGCATTCCTGAAACGATTTAGACTAACAGCAATTGCTCTCCAGTTTGTCATCTCCTTCCAACCAAATTCCTTTCCCTTGATTTAAACAAAACGCAAACAAAAAGTTACACCGACTTCTATTCTTGAGGTAATATGAAGGATTTTAGTAGCACCATTCATTTAAGTCTGAATTTAATTTATTTTTTTTATTATTTTTACAAGGTTACGTTTCTGGCATTATATTCTGCTGTCATCTAACAGGTTCGCTTCGCTATTTTAATAAAATTTGCTTATTGTGCAGTTTTCCTCCCCATCTTGGCTCTCAAATTTTACTAAAATTCAGAGGTTGTTGACGTGAAGTGCCCTGCACTGATGTAGTAACTTGATTATTAGCTGTGTGGTAGGTGTTTTTGAAGGCTTTTGTGAACACGGTGTTCATATTTTGAGCAGGTTGAATGCTAAAGAAGATTGCCTTAGTGTTTCATGAGAGAATTTGGTTTTGTTGTTGTGAAAAGGGACCGATAAGGGAGATAGAGCAGCAAACGTTACTTTATGGTTACTTGCTGACATTGACGTAGTCTATTGAGCAGATGGTGGAAAGAAATCTGATATGATAAATATCAAAAAGCCAGGTTCTGGTAGTATTTTCATTTACGTCATGTTATTCCAAAAGTGCCTGCTGAACTCGCTTGCTTAGCTGCGTTTGGAACCCGAGCAGTGCTCCTGCAGTCACTTGGTAATGAAACTCGGGAGTAGCTGCTGGAGGAGATGAACATGCTGCACAGCGCTAATTAGCTGCGAATCTGATGAGGGGAAACTCTTCCACGAATCAAGCAGTTCTGCTATTATTGTGTCTTCAATTTAAGAAATTTCTTAAGTGGTTGGAGTGGTATGATGCCGTCCTTTAATCTTCTCTGCTTTTGCAGAGTTAGTATTTACACGGCTCTGCAATTCATATGTTGTAACAGTTAAACAAAAAGCAAAAAACACTTTTGTCTGCGATGCTTCAGAAGGAAAAGTAGAGTTTTGTATTTGCCTCTGTGTGTGTGCACGCACATGCAAACCCCTCTGGTTTTCTTGTTTTAGCCTCCTGTTACTGGTATACATTATTGGATCTGTGAAGGCTTCACTGCATCTCGCTTCCATTTCTTGAACAGCCTGGATGAGTATGAGGGCATGTAACTTCTGTGAGAAATAAGTTTCATTGTTCAGATCCGGTTCTGGTAGTGGCTTGGTTTCCCTCACTTGTGACCCCATGTGCTTTTGTCAGTTTCTTGTGGTTTTTTGTTTGTTTTTTTGTGTGTGTGTTGGTAACAGTTACTGTGAGTTACTCCCCAGCCACAGAGGGAAGGAGAGAAAACTTTTCTACCAGTTTTTATTAGTTCTGTGCAAGACTTTAGTTATTGATATAGGAGCTCTATTTGGACAGCGTTGGAGGAGGAACAGCCGTGATTAGAACTCGTGACACGAGTGCTAGCACAACCTCTCAGATGCGTGGCAGCTGCTTTTTGTGATCGTGCAAACTTTCATCAAGGTGGATAGCCTCACTCTTCTGCTCAAGCTGGGGTGATGGTTGAGCTGTCTTGAGACAAAGTGGCAGGGTTTTGTTCTCGCCTTGCAACAAAAAGAAGTCTTGTTGGTTTTAATTGGGTGGTTCCTTCAAGGCCACGGTGCAGGCACTCAAGCCAGGTTGTTGCTTCTGCCAGGAACTTCTGCTAAACATGTGGCAGTTCTGTGTACTAGGGAGACCCAAAGGAAGGAATGGAGAAGACAAAATTAGTTCGGGGGACAGGGATTCCCTCTTTGAATGCTCCAAGTAGCAAAGTCCATGATTCAAAGTAGCAAAGTCCTTTACACAAGGAAAGCTTAAGTCAATGATGTGATTCATTTGATTTATTATTTATGGTTTGTATGAGCTAAGAATCCTGTGATCCTTGCCCTTCATTGAGTCTCACAAGGTCCTGTTATTCCTATTAGCTAAGCATATTTCTTCATACATCCCACAGGCATTCCAAACTGTTTAACCTTGATTATTAGCCCAGCTCACTGGTGTTTGTCTTACTGCTTTTTCTTTCCTGATAGAAGACTGTAGTATTTGAAAGCTATCAACCACTTCTTTTGACCTCGTCCTTTAGACAAAAGGGTTTACGTGGGTTACAAGTGGCAGGCAGATTGTTTTAGTGACTTGTTTTTTCCTTACATAAGAAGGAAGGAGATTCGTACTGTTAGGAAAAAAACTGATTTCACTTGTATCAGTTGCTGGCCTTGAATCATGGAGTTTGTTTTGTTTCTTTGTGTCACCATTTTTTGTTTTGTTTTCCCCATACTGTGTATTGCTTTTGGTTACGCTTCCTGAGAATAGTTTTGTAACTAGAATGTCTTTCTGAAGTCAGAGATTTGAGTGAGGAAGCTTGTTGCTGCTTCCTGTCTGTTACCTGTTAAGGTTGCATTCCCTGCTTCCCAAAGAGTCAGGTGAGCCATGTGAGCACTCTGACTGTTGCACAGCAGTTTACATGACCTCTTTTGAGGTCCTATCAAAACATTTACAGATAGCTACTGGTGAAGTGGTCATTGAAGGTACAAGCTGCAGTGAATTACAAATCCTGCCATATTCTGTGGTCTGGAGGTTTGTTGGATGTGTTACATGTCAAGATATGGACACTGGATTCCAGCCTGTTATGTGATAGTGCTCGTGTCTGAAACGCGTGGGAGTGGAGTGGAGTCACCCACTCCTACAGAAGACCTCCAGCAGTGCAAAGCTGTATGTGTGGATTCACTCAGGCAGCGGTTCTCTTGGGCTTAAAATACTCTCTCTTATCCCTCTCCTCTTTTTTACCTCCCTGTTCTCTCCGTGTGTCTGTTCCCTTGCTGCAAAAATTTGTTCTTTTCTCCTTCCCTCCGCACTGCTGTGTCTGACAGAATGAAAACAAATCTCCGTTGGTTGCTTCAGGGCCGTTTTTGGAAGTTGCCCTTGAACTCTGCAGAATGTGGCTGTAATATGCATCCGGTATACCTGGAAAATGTTTCCAAGTATTAGGGACCCAATGTAATCAACCTTTCATTTTTCTCTGCTGTTATGACCTATTTTGTTAAAACAACTTCATGGTTTGAGTGTAGATGGTCTATTTGAAACGTTTCATTGGTGATGTAAAACTTGCCAAGGTGGGATGCGTGAAGGAGTTACGCGTGTTTTTCTTAACTCATTTAGTAAATTTGGACCTTTCTGATACGGTATTCATAGCGAAAATAAATCTTTGAACAGATCATTTACTTAAAATGCTTTTATGTAATTTCAATGAGCATGTCTTGATAGGCTCTGTTCAAGACAGCGTGTGCATTGATTTAATTTTGGATGTTGTAGACAAAGAAGAGTGAAAATGCTAGCCTGAAGTTCCTGTGAAGAAAATTTTCACCATCCCATTCTCTTCTTATTCTATTCTGAAACGTGGTGACGTGACTGCCTTAAAAGCAGTGACACTGTTTGCTTGACCTAACTGTAGAGCCCAAGTCCCACACTGCTGCAGTCCACTGTTGTGTGAAGGCTGTTTCTGCGTGACAGAAATGCTTCCACTATGAGGGCTTCTCAGACATTGCTCCAAGTAACAGGAGCCATCAAATAGTTTTCTTTTCCTGAAGTTGGTTTGAACTGCCTATTTCTGCCTAGATGCAATTAAAGCATCATCATCCTGTCTTGGATGAGTTTTCTTTCTGTTTTGCTTTTGGTATGAATTGTACATTAAAATGAACACACATACATGCACGTTTCCTAAAATGAATCTTGGTGTGTCTTTGTCTACCTGATCTCAGAATTTGAGCCACCTGACAAGGAGTCTTCTCCCTGGAAGGAAAAAAAAAAAAAAGAGGAATGAAGCAGTCATGTATTTCATGCCTAGAAAAATCCAGAAATACTCTTAACACTGAGACTTTCATACTTGTTTTGCAAATGCCTGTGATAAAGGAGCTTGGCAGCAGTGTTCTCTGTACAAGATAATTTGCTGGATGCGGATACAAACTTTTCAATGCAATTAACACACTGTAAAACCAAAATCAAGCGAAGAAACAGCTCTGAAACTCCCTCCTGAAACACTGAGAGTCCTGACAAAAATGCATTTGGCTAGTGGTAGGCACATGGCGTGTTCAGTGAGAATTCTGGCAGGAGGAGGGGCTGCAAAATGAGGGGGCTGTGCCCTGGGCAGTAAGGAGATGTTTAAAACACAAGTAGGCAAGGAGTCCAAGCAAGGTACCTTTTTGGTGCTTGGGCAGAGGACATCTTAGAGGTAGGCTTGCAAGTAAAGAGCATGAGCAGGAAAGGGGCTCTTTCGCAGTCCATGTGCTGGTGGAATTTCAGGTGGAAAGTTAAAATATGTACCTCTGTTGAAGGGGTTGTGGACATGGGTCTAGAGAGCTCAGGAAAGAGTCTGGAAAAAAATATTTGGAGGACTGAACAAAATGACTTGTTTGAGAGAGGCTTTTGAAGGGCTCAGCCTGTTTGTCTGTAAGTTTAGTTTCTAGGTTTAGAAATCAGGTGTGAACTTTAAACAGGCATAAAGCTAAATTAGAAAAGGAGGTTCCTTCTCCTTCTTTCTCTTTACCGCTCAGAGGTCAGCATGGGTTGTGCTGCATATTTGACCGGATAATTACAGCTGCATCATTTCAATCAGTTCCTCAGCACATTGTTTTGCTTTGCAAGTTCTTAATGTGAACAGCTCCCCTCCCTGTATTTCCCTTCATGAAATGCAGTTTCACAAGCAACACTATTGATCCTCCAGGAGCATGGAGAAATGTAGCGTCGCTCTGTTGGCGCTTAAGATCTTTACATGTTAGGCAGCTATGTTCCTTTTACTACAGTGGGGAAAAAAAGCATGAAGGAGGAGAAAGCTTAAGTAGGAAAATACAGTGAAAGCACTTGCAGCTAACGGCTATCTTACTATACAAAAAATTGACCAGTTCTGAATATTTAGACAAATTTTAAGAGCCTGTGATCAAATTAAATGATTTTTATGGTTATACTTTAAAAAAATTGGTTTTTATTTCTAATAGCCATTTTCTTAGATACTAATTGAGTTTACTGGTAAACCAGTTCCAGAAATAATCTTTGCCTCAATATTGTAACTTCTCTTGAAAGAGGAATACAAACTGTCCTCCTTTCCTGCTAGGTAGTAGTAGTTCTTGTTGGAATACTTCTCCAGATTTTTTTTTCTTGAGTAGCATGGCAGTTACGTTCGAGAAATGGGATAATCAGTAAAACAAGAACTTCTGCGTTCCTTGTAATGATGTAAAAAAAACAAATGAAACCAGGTCACACACCTAACAAAGCAAATTGACACGTTAATTCTGAGCCTAGGTCTCAGTGCTTTGAGACTTCTGGGGACACTTACCGCCCCTGCTTTATGGCACTAGTTGTTCAATATTGTGAAATCTTTGTTTGAATTCTCTTCGCTGCCTCTCCTTAGGGCTGTCTGGAGAACCTGATAGGACTATGCATGATTCCTTTTGAGCAGCAGGCTGCAGAGACTCTCATCTCACCAGTTTTATCCAAATTCTCACCAAGTAAGTTCAAGGGGGAGCGAGGAAGATTTTCAGACTGGAAAATGACTAAGATTTTGGCCTCGCTGCTGGCTTCTATTGAGGCTTGCTAGCAGCTGAGATGGAGGTTCCCTGGAAGTAGCGCTCACCAACTGATGGTCTGGAAGTTCAGCTCAATCTGTTCAGGATCTGTTGCCACTGGTGGGTCACCAGTGGTGATTCAGTGTGCCCCTGGCCTGGAGGAAGGGATTTTCATCACACTGTAGCAAGAGGCTGAGTGCAGTGGATGAAGTGCCATCCTGATGTAAAAGGCGTGTTGCCGCTTGCTTTAGCTCTTGAGTAGATGCTATTTAAACCTCTGGCTTTGTTTATTGAAACTAGGACAACGAGGCCCGAGTGTGCTCTTAAAGTTTCCTTTGAGGTCTGTAGTGGCTGATTTAAAAATAAAAATCAGCTTGTTACAGGTTTAGCTTCTGTTCAGCTCGTATTAAAGTCCTTGTACCTTGATACGTTTCCTGCCATAGTAGCTTTCGTGTGTCCCAGTTCCGTGGCTTGCACGCTGTGAAATGGTACAGAAGAATGCCAATATTGTGTAAGCTACTTAAAACATGTCTAAGAGCACTTCCTTGCGTGCTGAGGCCTTGGTATGCGTGTGGCCACATCTACAGCAAAGAAAGCGGTGAGCCTTATCGAGCAAAAAATGGTCTTTTAAGAAAACCCCACCAACCGTTCCCCGGCTTCTTCACCTTTTACCTGTGTCAGCTGGGGAAGGAGCTCAGGAGGTGGTAAAGCTGCTGCTGTCAGTGGCAGTGTTGGCTTTGGCTGTTTGAACATCAGCCTAATTTAGAAGACTGGCTTTATTCCTTAAAATTCTGTGTTACTAGGGGGTTAATATGGGTTAAAGCTCCCTCCAGTAGGCCAGGTGGCCCCAGTTTTATTTAAGAAAGTAATGGCCTTTCCCCTCTCCCGAAATGTGCTGTGGAAGTACTATTAACATACGTGTTTGTGCCTATTCTAATTAGGACAAAAATATCCTACTCACTACAAAAACTTCTGATATTCAAATCAGATTTTGTGCTATTGATTTTGGATGTGTGTTATGCAAAGAGGTTTTTTTTTTAACGAAGGCAGACTCTTGCCCTTCCACAAGCTACAGAGTATTTTTAAATATGCCACCCACCTCACTCTCTAAATAACTAAAATTTGGCATTTTATTAGAAAGGCTGCTGATGCAGCATTGTATTTTGGCAGAAATTACTCCAGGAACCCTACAGTGCTCAGTATTTCCACCATGCCTATCATATGAGGATCAGGCCTAATTGCTCAGGATAAAAATGTGACCTGTCTATAGAAATACAGGTGAAGAACATTTCCATTGCTGATTTTGTACTGACCTCCTCTGTCATCGTTGCATTTGACAAATAGAAGAAGAAATTTGTCAAATGGTATTAGCAAACTGTCTTCCTTTTTTTCCCCTTCTGCTGCTGTCATTTGGCTTGCTGGTGTGGCTGACTGTACCGCTGATGGTTGTCCAGCTATTATTGTGTTAAGGTCTTCATTTCCTAATTTGATATTTAAGAAATTTTTGGATAGTACACCAGTGTTTGAGCTGTAAAACTGATTTAGGAAAAAAATAAACAGGGAGAAGCGTTAGAAATTCTCCAGGACATTGTGTAAGAGGTTTCAGGGTTTTGGTTGTACCTTCCTTTTCATCTGGGCTTGTGTCTTTCTCCTTCCTTCCCTGTTTTTGTGTAATTTGAAGCATGTTTTCTTTGTCACTGCTACTGAACTGTTGCTATTAGCACTGCCTCCTGTGTTCCACACCTCAAAAAGACTGAGAGGCTAATGGTGTTGTGCTCTCTTTTCATTTGGCATTCAGAAAAAATGCAGGCAACATACGTATTTCTGTTCTGCTCAGCCTGGCTGCTTCTCCACTGGAAGCAGCCTTCAGCTAGAGCATGAAAATTTTAGTGAACGTTCCTTTCTATTCAGCTGTTTCTCAATGTTAAGTCAAAACAGTCTTGCATATTGTTTTTTGTTGTCTTTTGCTTGGTTGTTGTTTTTTTTGTTGTTGTTGTTGTTAAGCTGGATTTCTGTTGTGTGTGAGAAGTGTTTGAGTGTCCTCTGCAGTGCTCAGGAAGAGGCAAGCTCTTTTTCTCAATACAGACTTCTGATGGCTTTTGTCTGTTTTCCCCAAACATCTTCTCTTCAAGGCTGTGGTTTCACTGTATGACTTGACATATTGTCATACACTCAATGTTTATACTTTACCTTGCGTGTTCCTTCCCATCTTACAGTTCTTTCTCACGTCTTTGTAACCTGTTTCCTTATTAGATATTTTAGAAAATCTTTACTGACCTGGGCTAAAACAGATCTCGTCCTTCCCCATCCAATCAACAAACCTGGATGGATTCTTCATCTGTAAAAATTAAGTAGAAATTCATGAAGTCTGAGAGGTATGGTTGTAGCTGTGCGGAATCTTTGTATAGTCAGCTGATAATAGATATGAGATGAACATTTCTATTAGGTTGCCCACCAACTAATTGTCAAACCATCTGATTTCAAAGATGGCTTGCATGCCTTTAGAAGGCCAGTGGATCTTTTATCTATTTCTTTGTCACATCGATAACACTTTCATGCAGTTCCTCTTCCTTTTTTTTTTTTTTTTCTGATGTGGCTTTTTTCAACCAACCTCAAGCAACTGTCTGAAATGATTGAGTCATTTTACTGAAGGTCAGACTCTGCCCATGTTGCACAAGCTTTGAATCTACAGAAAATCAATGTAGCATGTTGAAGAGGTGAGTGATCATTAAGTGTCCTGTAGTTTGTCTGAATCTGCAGATTTTTTTTTTTTTTTCCCTGGGGGGTTATTGGCACCGGAATTGACTTCCATATTTTGCTGTTCTAATCACATATCGGGCTTCGTTGCTGCATGGTCAGCCATTGGGACGGGTTGCCCAGGGAGGTGGTGGAGTCACCGTCCCTGGGGGTGTTCAAGGAAAGGTTGGACGTGGTGCTTGGGGACATGATTAGTGGGTGACATTGATGGTAGGGGGATGGTTGGACCAGGTGATCCTGGAGGTCTTTTCCAACCTTAATGATTCTATAATTCTATTCTGAATGTCTACATAAGCATCTCTTCTAAGCCAGTCATTATATTTAAAAAAAAAAAAAAAAACAAAAAAAAAAACTGGCTGAGCAGGAGAAACAAAGGTGATGTTATGACAATTATGAAGAAAACATGACCTTACTACTTCAGATTGTCTCAGCAGCCTGTTAGAACATCGGAGAGCTGAGCCAAGCAAGTCATCAAATGAATCTAAATTTCTGAACCTAGCTTTTTAATATCATTTAAAAATTCTTTTCCACAGAAAGCTTACACTTCTTTTATACTTCTTTTGCAAGTGGGCTTTTTTGAGACCCTTTTTGCAGTGATGCTCCCCATTTCATTATATACAGGTTTTAGGTACCTGGTGTGGAACTGAGTGTCATAGCAGCTAGAAGCCTGTAACCATGAAGTGGTGATCATTTTGATTTTTTAGCTAAGCAGAGAAAAAGTATTTCTAGTTCTAAAGAATCTTATGGAATGACAGGCAGAGAGTCTGGTGGTGGTGAAGCTGTTGTTAAGGAATTGTTGAAGTAACTGGTGGAGTTCGGCTGTCTTTAAGGTAAAGCAAACTTGCATATGGAGAGCAGGAGCAATGCAGTTAATGAAGGAGAGGTTCGGGGTTAAATGGAAACCTTACCTATGGGAAAACAAGCTTAGTTGCAGGACTACTGTGAAAATCAGGTATTTCCTCAGGTTTAAAGAATAAATGAAAATCGCTCAAAGCCATATGCCGAAATAACTGTTCGAAATAACCGCTTCTTAAATCCCTAATTATTATGTCATACTAAGTAATGTTACAGGACTACAGAGATGATTTTCAAAGCACTCTTCACACTTAAGCTTTAAGTCATGTGTTGGGTCCAAATCGTGGGGTGCATCTCTTCTCAGCATTAAAACAGCAGCCTAAGCTGGAATAGAGCCTGAAAGCTCTTGAGTGATATGAAGCTGTAGGAAGGAATATTGTAACCTCCTGAAGCACGGAGGGAAATGATAACGAATAAATATAGTATAAAGATAAATAATAAATATAGGCTGTCTTTTGTCAGGCTGTTAGTAGGAACAGCTCTTCTCTTTAAGACCAGCCCTAATGAACATGAGTGACTGACATCTGAAGGGTTTTATTTTGCTGCCCCTGATTAGAGGTACTGTTACACTCTGCATTCACATGGCTCAGCTATGGGTTTATGTCTTCTGCAGTGGGCTGCAGGTGGAAGTCAGTAGGCTAAGGTACAAAACGGTAGTAGGATAGCCTGTCTTGGGTCCTTGTGCTTGTAGCTTACAAGGAAAGTGGATTGCTCCGGGTGTTAAAAATGTGCTAAAATGTCTTCAATAGTTTTCTGCAAGTTCTGTCAAATCCTGGCGGTTGCTAAGGTAAATCTATATAGCCTGGTTATACAAGGTTTAAAAGAGTAAGGCTTCCTGTACCCACTTAGCCTTTAAAGATGCGTTTGCCAGCACATTCCCCCAGTGAGTAGAAAGGAATGAATATTTTCATAATATTGGAAAATCTGTTCCTCTGTGTCTCTGCCTTATTATCTTCGCTAGCTATGACTAACCCACAAAGAAATCCGTTCAGCTGTGGTAGCGTCAGTGATGTGGCCTCTTCCCCTCTGCTGCTACTACAGTACTGTTTGAAGACCATTTAAATTCTGCTCAGAGCTCTAGGTGATCTTTTTTGGCAGCCTTACTTATGCTTTTACATTAAGTGCTAGGTTGCAATAATTTTTAAAAGGCTTGTCTGAAAGTGGATGTTTTTGTGTGTATTTATAGGTGGTATTTGTCTTAGAGGCGTGGATTTATTTCACACCCTGTGCCTTTAGCTCATTAACAGGACCTTGGTTGTAGGAAGGTTTGTCATACCGGAGTTTTACAACAGTCAGAGAGAATGGATGCTGAACCTGGCCCTGAGGTCCAGAAGAAAAACAGAAAGTAGAAGTAATTCCAGTGAGTTTGCATATTTGATACTGGGTGCCTTTAAGAGCTCATTAGCATGTTCTCCACCTAATGTTTAATTAGATATATGGCAAATAAATGTTGTCCTTGCTGCTAATGAAAGTTCCTTTTGAGGCAAGCCTACTACCACTGTATTTGTCCTGGAAAGTCTCCTAGCTTTCTCTTGTTACCTCAAAATACACTTATTTTCTGCACCCCCGTATTTTTCCCCCACTGTGGCCATTCCAGAGATGAACATTATTTCCTCTTGGATTTCCTTTTGGACTCTGGAAACAGTTTGGTTTAGGACAGTGAAGAGCTTTGTGGAAGTAACACGTCCTGCTGTAGATGTTGCCAGGAGTTTAGAACGCAGCTACAGTGGAAAGATGTTTCCTACATTACAGCCACAGCAGCTCATCTGCTGTGGATAGCACCACTTGTCACAGCCAGAGATATTTTTAGAGCATTTTTTAAGGTTCTGCTAGTTGTGTGTTGTTTGTTTGTTTTTTTAATCAGTTTCATTTGATTACAATGCTTTAGTTCACAGAAAAGTGTTTTCTAAGAACTGACTTGTGTTCTAAGCACTGTAGGGAGAAAAACCTCAATTTGCCTGAGAGCATGCCAAAGAGCTTGCATGGTGGAATTCCTGGTCTAGTGAAATCAAAGAGGAGGGCGACAGGTATAAAACATGCCCATAGATCATATAATCTTTGTATGGTTCAGCCAAGTGCAAAATTAACTCACCAGATTTGTTTCAGTTGCTTCAAATTGATTTGAAAAGGTGGAGAGGGGCAGAATTCCGTACACTGAAATTGTTCAAGATAACTGCAGTGGGCAGGAGAAGAAAATAACCCTTTGATGTCACTCAGAGTGAAAAACACAAGCTTAAATTCATGTCAAGGCAAATGCAATGCTATTTTGTAGTTGTATAAGGCTGTTTAAAGTGGTTATCAGTGTTGGGGAAAACATGTCTTTATTTTCTAGGCTCTTTTTTTTAACGTACCAAATAAGTGTTTTTTCCTCCTCCCCTTCCCACACTAGAAGGAACACTTTTTCCTCTGGGGACAGAGATAGGATGAAGCTAAATATATCACTTGTCGGCTGTATTCTCCATCACATTGCTTCAGTGGTTATTATTTGAGTTTTACCTTCAGAGGTTCTGCCTGATATTTGGTGACATGCATAATGAATAGAGACATAGCAATTTAAAATTCATTCTTTATTGCACTTAGGTTTTAGTTTACAAAGTGCTATAAAAATGAAAGGGACTTTGTAAGCATTAATCCAGGCACTTGGGGAAATTTCACCTCGATTTGTGTGAAGAGGAAAGAAAACGACATAGGACGCTGCTTGCAAGTTTTTTTTTTTTTTTTTTTTTTTTTTTTTTTTTGTTGTTTCGTTTTCTGGTTTCAAATGCCATGTAGGAAGGTGACATTTCTCTTCTTTCAAAGCACCACCCTTTCCGTGAGGGTGAGGAAGCCGGCTGGGTTTGAAGGCCATGACCTGTGGCCTAGCTGTGCGTTTTTGGTTGGTGTTCTTGCTTTCTGAAGCACCAGCTCGAACAGCCTAAAGGCCAACCCGAGGAGAGCAATGCACGTCTCTGGAGAAGCAAGCCTGGGAGACAGCAGCTGGAGAAGAGGCTTCAGGTAGAAAGAGAGTGGCCTCTTCAGCAGTCCATTACTGCTCAGAGGTACAAAAGAAACTCTAGGTGTACCTAGGTGTGCTGTAGACATCAAAACCTTGTTCCTTTAAGTCGTCTTATGCTGTGCTTTGGGTAACTGAGGAAAGGACTGGAAGGTTCCCTTTCCCATTGCTAATGGGAGCCAAGCAACGATGAGGAATAAGTTTCATACTGCTGTAACCAGTATTCAAGCTCTGGCTTTGCTTTTGATACTCCTGACTCTCAGAATTGGCATAACCAGTTGCCAGCAACAGCAGCTTTGTCCTGAAAGCCAGGCTTGGAAGTTCTACTGGTTGCGATCATTTACTCTGACTTTCCAGTCTGCAGCTAAATCCTGTTAATCCAGCTTCTAGTTCATCCAGTATTTTATCCTTTGTAGGAGCTGACAGTAAAAATTGTGAGTTCATGCTGGAAATGTGTGTTGGCAAATAGGTAGCCATTACAACGCACATCACAGGAGCATCTCCTCAAGCTTTATGCACAGCCTTTGATCGAGAACTTACTAGGGAGACACGGTGGCAGCATGCTGACCTGGAGAGGACAACAGAGCGGTAGTAGAAGGTATTCTTGATCTTGATTGAAGGGCAATTTATACTGTCTGAGCTATTCTAATCAAAATAGCCAGACCGGCCAGCTTTGTAGTTCAAATAGCAAATGACTTCTAACCCGCTTTCATTTGACTGAAATGTCTGGGGGACTCTCATTCAGGTTAATTCCTTGGGCAGATGTGAGGAGGCAACGACTTCTGCTTGGAGAAAGAGTTGTGTTTCTGCTGGCAGGGGTGGATCTGGCAGAGGTCACGCCTTCCTGGCCCCAGCCTGTCACATCCAGAAATGTAGGCAGGGCATACTGAATCCCATGGTCCTCGTGACTTCCACTCAGCAAATCCTGTAACCATTTTCCTCTTCACTCTCTCCACCGCTTCAGCTTCACTGTGATAGCTTCTGCTGCCAAAAAGGGCTGTGGGTAAGCACGTGAGCCTGCTTTCTATTTTCTAAGTTATTTTTCCTGATGTTCAGGAAGAGATTAAAAAGTTGATCATTCTATATTGGGAAGCAGCATTAGGAAGTAAGAACAGAAGATACAAAATCTTGAATGAGTTGCAGGCACTAATGGGTCCTGACTATTTGCTGTGTTGTAGGATACTGGGGGGCGTGGAGAGAGAGGAAGAGGAAGAGATAAAAGCAGGGATTGCTCAGAGCTCAGGGGGCCGGCTCCGTCCTTGGTCAGCATAGAGTGTGATGCTTTTGAGGCTGCTGCTTGGAATCGTTCCCCCAAAGGTGGAGAATGGCCAAGCTGAACAGCTCTTCATTATGAAAAGATACAATTTCTCCTTTTTGTTTTCACCAGCTCAGATACGCACCTGACCCATCTGTCGGACAGCTTGGTTTGCACAACAAGCCGAAAGCTTGTGTAAGAGAGAGGCTCCTTTTGTTTTCGTGATCTGAACAGCTCATCAAGGGATCTGTTGATTTGGCACCGCTCCTCCAAAGAAGGGTGAGGAAATGAGTGGCTGGAGCAGAGGGATGAGGGGCGTGAAACAGGGCTGCCCCTTCTTCCTCCTCTTTTGCCCCACGTGCTTTTGATGTTCATTTGAAAACAGCAGACGTGGTAGTCTTGGTAAACCTTTATACCTTGCTAGGTACAAAGACAGTAACTAAACACTAAGGGGGTTCTGTGGAAAAAAAAAAAAGCCAATTTCTCAGTTGTTTTGGTTATGTCACCACAGCCTCACTCCTGATGCTGCAGAATGTTTGTATAAAAATGCTTCAAATGTAAGCAACAGCCAGCATTTTTGTTTTGAGGCTGTTGTCAAGAAGGATGCACTTAAAAAGGACTTCTGACTGAGAATGCCCTGCCACACCTGGGGCAGTGTCAGAGTGCAGTACCAAGCCCATTGACGCTTCCTTTCGTGGGTCACATCTGGGTGCTTTGTGTTTTGGCACGCGGTCAAAAACCGATTTAGCCCTTTACAGGGATTAAGCGTTGCTCTCAGACGTTGTAACTGAAAAGACTGTGTCCAGTGTGTGGTGTGAAATTAATCAAAAGGAAAGAAAATTAATGACCTGCTGTGGTGCCATCCATCAGGATATCACTCAGCAGGTGTGAAATTAACTTGCCTTGACTGTGGATTAAATTTAACGGCGTGACGTGAAACTACAGAAACCATTTCTGTTATTACTAGGCAGCAAGCAAGCTTTTTTTTTTAAAAGATTCCAGATTAATGAACTGCTTACGCCATACAGTGGATAGTCCTGTGATCATTTAACAGCATGAATTTAGATTATGTTCCCTAAGAAGATCACGTATTACTGTATCAGTAAAAATTGTTAAAGGCAGGCCGCAGAAATGCGTTTTTAATTTCTATAATTATGGAGCGCCAGATGGTGGGTGCATACTTGTTTCCAGTGTACTATTTCAGCTCAGATATAAGCAGTTGTGATCTTTATTTACAATTAATCAGATTTTAACCTAGGTGATTTGAAATTGCGTTGTGACTATAATGAGTTCCAAAGAAACACACAGAAGAAATGTCTCTGCTGCTTGCTATAGTTGCAAAAAAGCCTTTCTTTTTTTTCCAGATCCTAATTCTGAGGATAGCAAAACTACCCACTAACTTTAATTGTCTGCCAACTATTTTGGAATGAATATCTAATATTAGATTATCTACTTAAAGGACTTGATAAATCATGGTTAGTTTGTTACATGTAGAGAGAGAGTTCTTTGAGAAGTAATAAAGAACTCAGTTCCCCTACCGAAGGTCGCAACCCTCAGAGTATACCCCTGCTGCTGAGGCTTGACTTCTTATCAGCTGCTCTAAAAGAGCAGCACTACAGAGGTGTAAAATACATTACAGTTTATCAACTGCTCAAGATGAATGAGGAAGATGAAGGAAACATACCTCCTGGTTTAAAGATTCTGCCAACTATTTTTTTTCTGTCCATTCCCGCTTCCTTATGCGTGTGCACTTTTTCTCTGCAGTTGCCTCATATTTTTCATGTGGCATTTATTACCAGCGTGAAGGCTCCCATTGACTTGAACATCCTCCTTTAAAAGGTTCAGTTGTCTCACCTGTTTTAGAACTCATGATGTTTGTGCCCTCAGCAGAGAAGTAGTCATTTATGTGGTTTTTTTTTTTTTCATTCCTTCACACCCTCCTCACCCCTCTCCAAATCAATTCTGACTCCCCATTTCCAAGAATTAAGGAAGCTGCATGTTTGTGATTAGAAAGACTGAGTTGGGACTTGCATGGTACTTTCCTTGGAGGTGTATCAGCCCCACATCTATGAGTTCATCTTCAGGTTGGAAGTTCACAGTATACATGTATGACCATGTGCTTGACTATCTGCTCTTTATAAGTTGATTTGTTTGACCTCTTATTAAAGAACATCTGTGGTTCATAAAACACAACATTTTTGTTTAAATATTGTCAATCAGCTGTTGGAAAAGTGAAGGTCAAGTTAAAGCTTCACTGCTGTGGTACCAGAGACAAATGATGCTAGCATTGGTAACAAGATTCTGGTTCATTACAAGCATGATATAACCACCAAAGAAACATCAGGGCTGTCCAACTCAGTGGTTGTGTCACTGGCAGCCCTTTCTTCAAGGGTAAATCATAAGCAGTTCCTGGAGGATCTGTGCTGCCCTGCAACCTGATTGAAGAGCTCTGTTAAAAAAAAAATAAATAAAAATCCTTTTGTTGAACATTAATTTGGGTTGAACTGCCAGGATATTCTACAAGTTTTGTCTCCTCTTTGAAGAGAAATGTCAGTCTTGGTGCCTGTTTCAGGACGAGGAGTTGAACAAGTGATGGAGGCCTAATGCTTTTTATCTTTATAAGCATTAACAATTCAGGTCAAGCTTTTAACCGAGAATAAAGGCTAGATGATTACTAGAACAGTTATTTCAGCTGGACCTTTGGGCTGTTTTCTTTCCTGCATTAGAGAGTGAAAATCTTGATATGCATGCCTAAAGAGACTTGCTCTTTAGGCAGAGATTGTAACATGGTGCTCTTGCAAACTTGCTTGTGTTGGAGGAAACGCTGGAATATTGTGCTCAACTGCTGCCTGCGGTGTGGCATTTAGATTACTGGGCTTATTTAATGTACTCCTGCCATTCTCTTGCTGATGGCTTTTATAGCTGCCTAAGCTTTTATGATGAATTTGTAGCCCCTGGAGAGGGAAAGAAGAGAACAGATAACTTCAGCTCTTTCTGTTGAACTTGTTTAGGTTTTGAAGACAAGTGGAAGGAAAAGCAGCAGTCCTCTTCGCAGCTAGGGCAGCAAGACAGTTGATTTGTTTCTGTCCTGGGAAACTTCTTGCCAGCAAGAAGTCCTCATGTCTGTTTGCCATGATAGGCTGTGTGAGCTGGGTCTGTGGAATCTCTTTATTGTGTTTTGCCTTCAAGCTGAGCTTGTGTTGGCTGCTTTTGCGATTTGCTTTATCTCTGTATATCTATTCTATCCCATCAGAAGGGAGCACACGAAGCTAATGGAGCTGTTAGGGTGTCTTCACAGCAGTGCTTTTTTTTTTTTTTAAAATGCAGCTCTCCTAGATTTTGGGATGAAGAGAACTCAGATTTTTCTGTATTGTCTGTAACACAGAAATATGCAAAACTGTTTCGTCAGCATGCTCAGAGTTGAGCAGTGTGATGCTATCTGCCTGTGAGCATGGGCTCCTGAGAGCGTATTCCCATTTCTCAGTTCAACTGAGGAGTGCTGTTGAAATGAGAAGACATCGATCCCTGCACGCAAGCAGAACCAATGGAGGGAAGAAAAAATAATAATAATAATAAAACAAAAACAACAAAAAAACCTGCTATTGAATGTGGTTTGCACAATATTGACCCAACTAGGGGAAGGGGGCCTGGCTCTTCTGGTTGCACCCAGTATTTCCAGAGCATTTGTTCATCTCCCAGTTTATGCTGACAATGCTCTTGAGTTTCTGGTGGGCTCAGAGCACGTGAGCAAAGGGGGAGCTTGTGTCTGCTAGCAAAGACGTTGGCTGTAGCCAGTGGTTGAATCACTGGGTAGGGTTTTTTGTGAATCTGTGTGAGGAGTGAAGGCTTTATTTGGCTTTTCTCATGACATTCTCTGTATTTTCTCAAGCTGCAGTCAATAAATGTCCCTTCCCAAAGGAATTGCCAGTCTGTAGACTTGTGATTGTTATTCTAAGTCAGCCATGGAAACATGTTGTGTAACAAGTCTAAACTATGATATTTAACAAGATACTAATTCTTCATGGCAAAAATATAGAGTTGTTTAATTATCACTCAAACCACTTCTTTAGCCCTCTAGTTCATTATGTCTCAAGTAGGTTTATGCCACTGATTCATATAGCTCATTACTGCTCATAAATGTCACTGTAAAATTACTTAAAATAAGAGTGTTAGCGTCTTGCTGTCATTAGTTCTACAGCTGGTTTGGTTGTGGTGACAAGTTGGTAGATAAAGTGTGAATTTTATAGTTGAAGATGTCAGGACTTGGAGAGCTTGCTGCTCCTTGTCATGGGAAGAGACATGCCTGCAGAGCTGAAAGCTGGAGTTGGAAACTTCTTTCTGGTCATATCTACTGCCTACCTCTTTTGTCAGCAGTATGAGTCAATGTCCCGCACAGAGTTTAAAAGCAATAAATGCAACGGTAAAAACTGTAAATTAAGTCACTGATGACACTTGTGGGAACATGGCATCAATGAGAGGCTTTCACTGAATCTTTGTGTTCTCCGAGTAAATGGCAGGCAGTCAAGGTCTGGAGCATAACAGCATAGGCTGAAGTGGCCACTTCTTGAGTAGTGCAGCTGATGATTTCCAGATGCAAATTATAATAATTTGCTCAAATACTTTACACGTAGGTGGGATCCTGTAATCTGCATCTCAGAAGACTGTTGACATTGTGAGAAGGAAACTAGAAACAGGACAGGAAAAGATTGCGTCAATCACTTGACCAATTGATAATATGATAAAAAGTCTTGATACTTTAAAGTAGCAAGTTGTGATGGTGAACAGATAACATGTCTGTCGGTGGCACTTGAAGTTTTTGTTGTTCTTTTTGATGATGTTGGCAAATTCCAATTCAGCTGAGTAGGAGAAGTCTTGGAGGCTAGAAGTTCAAATTGATTTATTTTAATAGATTCATGGGCCAAATATTTGGATATCTACAGTATCATGAGCTCTCCTTGTGACAGCTATCAGTAATTTTTGCGTGGCTTCACATGAACAGATTTCAAAGGTTGGAGGTTATGATGTTGCTTGTTTTATTGTGTACGTAGTGAATAAGCTACAGGGCTGTACAGGAGTAACAGGCCAGTGTTAGAGTCAAACTACATGACATGTTTCATGTTCCAGGGTGCAGTTCATCAGTGGGAAGAGATTATAGATGTGCAGAATTAAAATGGGAGCATCCCTGGTTTTAATGGAACTGATGTGGGTAGGATGTATCCGTCTACTAGAAATTAGTGAGGCACAGAATTTGGCCAGGTAAGAACTTGTATTATCAGACTGCAGTGGCACAAGTACTGCAACCTGAGCCCAGATCATTTTCTGGAAACCCTAAAGCAGTCTGCTAGGTATCTGTTGTTTGTTTGCTTGACAGGGATGTGCACATACACTTAGAGGAATATATCTCAAATGACTGAAGATGAACTTCTTTTTATGCGTCTTTTTTTAAATGAACTGTAATGTTAACCAAAAGCGACATTCCAGTTTAGTCTCTGTTCAAAGAAAGATCTGTTTTTAATAATTTATGTGGAAGCTCTATGAAAGATTTAAAATGTGACAGCTCTGAAATAAGAAGATTGATGCTGCTCCGGTGTGATCTGATTTGGATTCTGACCTAATTTCTGTTAGTTAGTGATCGGTATAAAACTTGGTGGGGTACGTGAGCTTACGACTTCGGGAGGTTACTGGCTGATATTTTTAGGCCACCAGCTAATCCTGTTTAGGAATAGGATTCTCATCTGAAAACTGACAGGTCTTTAAATTCTTCCCATTTTGCTTTATGATGACAAATGGGAAGTGTACAGAAAAAGCAAAGGATTGATTGCCTATTTCCAAGTGCCTTGTGCTGTGGTGCTCTCATCTAGATAAGGATTCTCTGCATGCATGTGTTTAAGAAGTGGTATTTATTTATGATTGAACAGAATGAAAATCTTGTATTGAAGCTGTTAATTTTGCATGTACTCCAGAGGAGGTATGGAAAAACATTGCACACCGAAGATGTTTGGAGCCTTTCCTTCTGGATTTTTCTCATGTTGCCTTGTAGCTGTTTGCATAGCAGCCATACTGTAGATAAACTAACAAATGCAAATTCCCTGTTCTGTTTGCTTAGTCAGAAGCTGTGTTCCATATATAAACACATCTTCCAGATGTTTTCTTCTTGTTAGCAGTTGCTTTCTTGCACTTGTAGCCTATGGCAGAGGCAAACATGCTCTTTAATTCCAGTCTTACGGTGGGGTTGTCATCTGCTATGTCTGTTAAATTGATAAGTTAGTAGATGAAGTGTTTTGTCACTAGTTTCTACAGATGGAGCCCATAGAGCTTACTATGGAATCCTTTAGATGAGTCCACCCATGTGATTTTTTTTATTAAACGTCATAAAAATTAAGAAGCAGGAAAAGAAAGGGCATCTCTGATGCTGGAGTGTTATATCCAGGTTTGTATTGTCTTGTAGCTGTTCTGTTTCCTTTCAGCTGTACATGTTGATGGGAAGGGAAGTCAAAGCTAAGTGGAAAGATGGGAATTTGGACTGAAAATAGAATGTGTATGAATAGTACTGGGTTGTACTGAAAATACTGTAACTCGCTCTATTGCTGCTATCCCAGTTAGAATCGAAGGTGTTATTTACAGAGAGGACCCAACTGGAAGGCTTTATGGAGTGCCACAGCTTCTACCTGAGTATCTGCTCTACTACGCATAGAGCTGTGCATGTAGGTAATGAAGTGAGAGTCCGACAGTTTTGATGAGGTAAGGTGATCTTTATGTGAAGAAGGATTGTTCAGTTAGAGCTAAGAAAGTGAGCAAGGCGTTCAGGATTGCCTAGAGGTGAGGTTCTTGCTGTGAGCTACTTTTGAGGCTGTATCTCATGGCAGCGGCTCTTGCTGACCGTGTTCTGCTTTTTGACTGCCTCGAGTTGTTAAAGGATAATTAAAGCACATTCAACACCTGTTTAATACTGTTATTGTCATATGAGCAATAGCTGTGCCATAATTTAATTTGGAATTGTTGGCTCAAATTGAACTGTGGGGCTTTTGTTGCCAGTTTAACTTGATAATATAAATGTGTCCTTCCCTTTTTAGTGAAAGGGGAAACATTGGACCAATCTTGATTTAATTTTCAACTTCCACCACCCCTTGCTCTGAACTGCTGCCTGCTAAGAACCCTCGTAATACATAGTTTGTGTAGTGAAACCTCTTTTATTGCCACAGAAAGCTCCCATCATGGCCTGGTGAGGCCTTCATTTCAGCAGCGATGAGGGGTTGGAGTGAAAGGCAGAGGAGTAGGAGGGTGTCACATCTGTATGGGCGATGCCATGCCTTGCAAGACATCCCTGTGTCCTAGCACACGGCTATAGCCAAGCCCGTGTCTCCTCGGAGCAGAGACAGCTGCGGTTCTGTGGGCAGTGTTACCAGTGAAAGAGAGCAGCTAACTCTCAAGAGATCTCCCACGCAAGTCAAGACAAATTCTGCAGTTCTGCAGCACAATGTAGTTCTTATTTTTTTTCTTTCCTTCTTCTCCCTTCTTTACCAACTTTTGAGAGTTATTTCAGTGTTTTCTGGGAAGAAACTGATTCAGCTACCACTCATCAACCAGATGTTTGGGTGTATGAAACACTTCTCACTGAGGCTTTCTGCGCTTCCTTCAGAGCTACCTTAATAATTGTCCTTCCTCCATTTTTACTTCCCTGTCTTCCTTTTACCTCCTCTTTCCTCTGCAGTTTCTGTATATCACTCATGGTTTTTATTCGCCTCTACAATATCTGAGTAAATAATATCAGGTATTTGCAGAACTTGATTAATTCGTGAAACTTTTCTAAAGCTGAAGCTGTAGACATTTTTGCAGACTTCTTTAATTATCTGTATTCATCTGATCTGAATATTGCATAAATCACGCAACTTGAGCTTTCTACTCTTTAATTGCCTGGTTTAGTTATTCTGGCAGTGCTCACGTGGAAAGAGGCTCTACTGCCTAAATACCCAAGTGGGCTGGATTCTGGTAAGTGAGAGAGGAGATGACATGCTAAGGAAGGCTGCTTTTTGTTTGCTGTGTTCAGTGCAGGTGTTGAACCCCATCTCACCTGCTAGGCAAGGGTGTGGAGGAGCGTTCAGTCTAAAGAGAAAAAGCCCAAGGTGTGGTGTTGAGGTAGAGTATGCTCAAAGCATGAAAGAGCTGCTGAAAGTGTCACATGCTCCCAGCTAACCATGGGAGTGGCTCACAGGTGATAGGAACAAGCATCAGTTCCAGTCTGAAGGGGGCCTCAAGCTGTCTGGCCACAGAACCCACCCCATAACAACTTCTCTGAGTGCAATAAAGTGACATAGTCATTAAAAAGCTAACCAACAAGTTAGGGTACTACTAAAAGGGAAGGGTTGTGCCGAGAATTGGTCTGCTTTGCTTAGAATTTTGCTGACAAGTGGCACTGATGCAGCAAGATGTTAAAGTTAGTTGGAAAGATGGGAAAGTGAGGATGGAAGTAGCTTGGGCTATCCCACTTTAAAAGATACCATAAAGAGCATCCAGTGCTCTAAGTGCTTCTTGTATATTGAATACACACCAGTATGTTTATGACTGCTGTCACAAACCTTGTAGTATTTATGTGCGTCGTTTGATGGCCTTAACTCAAAAATAATTAAATTAATCCCTTTCAAAGCCAAATAAAAACTTTACAGCACTGGACAGAAACATGTGATAGAAATCTAAACTCAGAACGCAGATTTGTTTTACTTGGTGTAATGACTGTGTGTCCTGTGGGATTTATGTAACAATTTTTAAGTGGCTCAGTGTATCAGGAGACCAAGGCAATTAGGTACTTAGAAGGGGCAAAGGGAGAAATGTCAATTGCTCTTTTAAAGACTGGGCAGCAACTCCTACGCTGTCAAGAAATGATCTTGCTTTTACATAAATTGCCACTGAACAGCTGTGTTCAGTGGGATGAATTCAGTGGGATGAATGAGCTTTAAAGAAGTTTAAAAGAGTTAATTTCTTATTCTTCCCAATACAATAAAATTCAGGACTTGCTCAGTCACATTGCAAGGATGTAGCAATAGGTGAGAAGCAGGCATGGCAGTAGGGGTTAAAGATGCTGTATGTATCAAGTGTAATGCTGAAAACATGTAAAATGAGGGCTGCTGTTTTGGGGTCATTCTTTTTCTTCTTCTGCTGCAGGAAAGTACATTGCTAATGATCTTGTATAAACTGAGCCTGAAGTGCATTCAGTGGTGGGCTTTTCTTCTCAAGTGTTGTCAGTGTAATCACGCCGCGTATTATGTTTTTATTTTGCTAAATGAAACGCTCTATTTTCATTACTTAACTAAAAAAGAAACAAGAATGCATGAGTAGAGATGGCTTTTATAGTAGTCTTTATTTTCTCAGTACTGTAAGCAAATGCACTTTAAGTTGAGAAGCATCATTAAGCTGGATTTCTGAATGATGGAAATTATTCCTTAAGTTGTTCAGTGCTTTGATTTATTTATTTTTTTAACGGTGCAGTTCTTTTCCTTAGACCAAACTCTATGGGACTGAGTCTGTTACTTGATACCAGCTGTGTGTTTCCTTTTCTTCCTCCTGTTCCTGAACATGCAGCGTTGATAATTCCCCCCATTCAAGATCAAATGGACTCTTGGAAAAATGACGTATTTGGTTTAGATGCTATAGAAATCAACTCTGTATATCCATAATTTCTTGTAAGTAATCCAAAATAAATCTGTATACCTTCAAAATAAGGTTTTGCATTTCTGGGCAGCTTTCTAGTTTTTGTTTTCTTTCTTTTGGTGGAATGCACAGGAAGAGTTGAGGATGATTTTGGTACAGCTGGGTTATGGGAAGCCATGCTACCAATGTCATGACCCAGCAGAGTAAGGCTGACTTACTGTGCTCATGTGTTGGCTAAAGCTCAGAGGAGAGTGCCCATGTGCTCTGACTGCTCGTGCTGACCTGTTGGGCTGTGCTGCTGTACTCATCAGAGCCGATGGCAGTGAGGAGTGCCCCACCACTGCCTACCAGCACGTCCTTGCTAGCTAGTGCTCTGGGCACGCAGCCTGGAGCCATGGCTAAATGGTGTGGGTAGCAGTGAAATTAGCCTCCTCCACCTGGCATGCCAGGTCATCCTCGTCCACGTCAAGCCATCTCTCCATTTGTTGGCATCTCTGAAGAAAGCTGATCTTTGCACAGCAAAAACACTAACAAAATCTGCTTCAGTTTACAAAGCTTAATATGTTGGGTTTCTTCTTTTCAAGTTTGTCCTCGAATCTCTTTCTTCCTACCTTCACTGCAACCTGTGTTTGTCAGATCCCTTGGGGCTGTCATTGTGTGCCATCAGCTGTGCAATGCTAATGAGCTTCAAGAAAACAGAACAGCAGTCTGTGCCTGGTGCAACCCCTGCAAGATCTCTATCAGTCTTGTTGTGTTTTCAGGAAGGCCACGTTTCTTGATAACATTAACTTTGTGAAAACAGCAACAATTTCTACAGCAGAGGCAGCTTACCAGTGTTTTAGCAAAGAAGTCCTGGCCATGTGTTACTGAACTCATTTAGTCTGCAGCTCTTGAAGTTATAACACGATTACGTGTTCAGGGTTGAGTGACTGACCCCCACAAACTTTAACTGGTGATAGAAATCTGCAGCTTCTCTGAAATGTGCTGACCCATCTGCCCTTGGGTTAAAAGAATCCTGTCCTAAAAGGTTGGTGTGGCCTACCTATGAGCCACAGTTTCATTCCATCTGTTACTATGCATGTTCTGGAGATGATGCCAAGAAGGAATGTACTAAATATAAGTACTCTTTCTGGGACTGCCCAGTCCTTGAACTGAACAAATTTTCTCAAATACCAAAATTAAGCAGCTTTTGACCACCTTCTCAAAAGACAAGGGGTAGGAAATGCCCTCCTTTGGCCTTCATTGCCTATATATTGCCTTTGTTCTTACTGTTTTTCACTCATCTGGAATGTTAGTCTGTATTAGAGCTATTCTTGTATTCATGTGCATTCATATGTATATATTGAATATGCTATGAAGGTATTTAAATTCGTAACTGAAGATATTTTTATAGTCAAATTATACTTAATCTGCTATAAAACTGATACAACGTAAAAGATGTGGCGGTAAACTGTGATTTCTTGTTATGGGGATAGTTGGTAAAATATGGGTCACCTTAATTTTCCAATATTTAAGCAAATCATGAGAAGTAGACGAAAACTTTTCAGTCCCAGTTCTCAAATTTCCAGAAGAGGTTTCTTTCTTTTGTGAATTCTTGATTTCCAGTTGTGATTTAGGTTGACTTTCCAACAGCAGCAAATATATACCAAATCCTAAATAAATTATTATTTTTTCTTTTTTAATATTGAAAAAGACTGAAAAAAAAGTCCTTCTGGAACAAAATAAAAAGGAAAAGCTGGTGCTGAAAAATTCAACCCTCCCTCTTACCCTTCTATAAATTGCTGTTTAGTATTCCTGTCTCCATGTGTGAGCCCAAGGTCCAGGCTTGTGGTTTAAGCTATAAACAGAGATGAGATACTTTTATACAACAATAAAAGTGCACAGATGGAGATAATCAGAAGTGACTTAACTGTGTAGGCATTTCCCGAGGTGCCAAAAGCCCACAATGCCAAGATGATGTTGATGAGAGCTACAGGTGCAAAGTGTGCTCAGACACATCCTTAGAGGCTGGTTCCTAAAAGGTGTGCAGACACCTTCGGGAGCCTCGTTAAGTGCAGTGGAAATTGTGCTTTTGGGTGTGTTCTTAAATCTCTTGGATGCCTCTTTGCATCTTTTGAGATGTCTTTAACATCCTTGATTTTTGCTCTGCTGTTGACAGTAGCCATAATTAAGGGGAGTTTTGTAGGGCTTGGCTTATAGTTCTTGGTTAACTATAACAAATCCTGATGGTGTGGGCTAAAGACTAGAGACAAAAACTTTCAAGGACAATACTTGGCATGAAACAAAAGATTTCTGTGGGATAAATGAACCTATATGATACATTAAAATCCAGGTAAAGGACTTGATCTGCTTTAAGAGTTCTTAATAAAAAAAAACATTTTTCTTTAAAAGAAAACAAACTTCCATAGTTACACCTCTTCGTTACGAAGAATTTTTGTCTCTTAGAAAAAAAAAAAAGTAGAATCTGTTAACAAACTCTTTGCATTTTTAGTGGCAGTCACCTGGCATGACTGTCTGACAAAAATGCTTGTTGTTCTGTGCATGTTACTTGCACTTCAGCCATGCTTCTATAGTAATGGAAACATTGGCCTTGAAAGAGATGCAGGATTTGTTCTCATTTGTTAATAGTCATAATGATTAAATGTGGAGAATAACATGGCTTTGTCGTTTAATAATAAAAACTGTGAATGAGCATTTTTGGTAATGATATGTTCTTACATGTAATTCCTGTATTGACCAGTAAGCCTCCATTAAACTAAGAAGTTTCATGTTGTTGAAACCATGTTCTTCTCCCAAGCTGAATGTGAACACATTTAATTCTTTTTTTTTTTTTTTTTTTATTTCCCCCAAACTCTACTTTGCTGTGATTTCTACAGGGGGGGGGGAAAAAAAGTGAGAAGACTGACGGTCTTGTTGGCATGACTTCTTCCTGCTCGTTCTTTGTATTGCTGCTCCATCCGCTTGCACCCTCAGCATTTACGTTGCTCGGCTGCTGGGGGCAGGACCTGTCTTGTCCTCAGTGCTGTCAGATGACAAACCCAAGGCTCCTAATCCATATGGAGGATTTGCTGTACTGCAGTAATACAAGTTTGGAGGGGTAAGGCTATAATGCTCAAAACGCTGCATGTGCAATATGACACAGTCACTGGTGTATTCTGGTGAAATCCAGCCACTCCTTGGCTAGGAAATAGCAGTTGTGCGTCTTTCCTTTCTTTCCCTTCCACCTTTTGTTATGCTCTACAGGCTACACAATTGTACGGTTTGGTACATTTACATATCTCAAATTTAGCTTTCCAGACAGAAATACACAGACATTAATTACACCTTGACATGAAAAATGTGGGCAGGCTCACAGGGTTTTTGTGTTTCAGAGGAACTGGGGACTCTTCACAACTTAGGAAATTTTCTTCTAAGAAAATGTTTGTACGTTCTCCATGCTTACAGCTACAAATAGCGCTATCGCCAGCAGATGGTAGGTGGTAGGATCAACCTGGTTATTGTCTCACCTAATCATTTCCACCCTTTTAGGTGACATTTCAGTGTTTACTCATCCTCGAAGCTGCCAATTTGTACGATCTGAAATGTAATAGGGGAGAGCGGTTTGGTGGTTAGATAACTGTTCCTACTTGTCTCTCTGTGTGTACAAACAGGGAGTTTTGTACTGTGTCCTTTACCTTGTATGTTTGCTCAAAACCTCTTCGATACCATGTCTTTAACAAGCTGATTTCATCCTTCTGCTTCCATCGGTTGTTTAGTTCAGGCGAATGGATTTGTTTCAATGCAACCTGTAACCAGCCGTGCCTTCCTACAGCCTTTATTATTCCTTTAGCTTCTTTTAATTCTTTTTTTTCATTGGGAGTGGTACATAAGATTACACAGTCCACTGAGACCTTGGTGTTGCTGCTTCTCCAAGTAGCCTCGGTCAGCTCCTTTTGTTCGTTGGTTGTGTTTTAGGCAGTCCCCTTTGATTTGCTCCTCTTGAGAAATTGCACAAGAGGCCCTTCATTTATCTTTCCAAACCTGAGCATCTGGAATTTTCTTGCCATGTTGAAATGGAACGGTTTCAGTGGAGGAGGAGAAGTAAGGAATGTTAGGGAATGAATTTTTATTTAAAATAAATGGAATTCAGTGGGTGACCTGGTTTGTAGTTATGCAAATGCTCGCTTCAAAAATGAATTCTTGTCAAGGTTCTTGGGGAAAAAAAGTGGGATGTCTTGGTCCCTTTCTCTTTTCTGAAAACTATTTGTTCTCTGAGAACTTTTTCCTTGGAGTTGGCTACAGTGTGGAGAGCTTTCTGTTACTGTTTTCGCTGACGCTTTTCTAAGGCTTGCTGGTTTGCATTTCAAATCTCCCTGATGTTTATTTGCTTGCAGTGTTTGCAGTGTCACTTCAATTATGCTCATGATTTTTTTTTAGGCATTTATCCTTCACCCACTGCTAACGTTAGATCTTGAGTAGTTTTGGTTCCCACCTTTGTCCTTCAAACTCTTCCTTTTTCTTCCCTACTCCCTAAAAAGACTGAATTACCAACTAAAGTGGTGAAAAATGCTATCTGACAGGTTATCTTTTCATTATCGTGCAGTTTTAAATGTGGTTTGCTTCTGTACCTTTGTAAAGCACATTTAACAAAGTCCTGTGTGGTTTAGATCTCTGTGCACTTAGGTGAAAATTACTTCTCATGTTGTGCATGTTTGTCAAAATACTCTTAATGCTTTTTTCCCCCCTACTAAACTACTTTTTCTAAAGTGATGAAAATGGTTCTGTTTGCTTGTTGATAGTTGCCTCAGAGAGAGCCTGCCTTCGATGGAGAATGAGATGCTTTTAGTTTTATATCTAGTGCATTATAATGCTTAGAAGCTAAATGATGAGAATTACCATTATAACTCCTTTTCTAAAGAAACTGGTGTTATACTGGGTTTTTTCTTTGTTTTGAGAGTGTAGAAAATTGGAGTAACAATTCTCTCCATCTCCTCAAAAGACTGAAATGTCTATTAAATTGGGAGAAAAAGCTTATCTACTAGGTTATTTTTTCATTATCATGCAGAAAAACTGGGGTTTCATTCTGTTTTAATTGAAAACATCAAGGAGCCAGGCCATAATGCAAGGGAAGCACGGTGCAGTTAGTAATGGGAAATAATTGAAGGGGTGCTGGGCGCAGACTGGTGCTTGGAGGAAATTGGCAGGAGGAAATTTAAGGGCATCAGCTTCAGGAGTTTCTGTGTGATTTGTCCCTGGCTGTGAAACCTGAGTGGAGCTGCAAGGGGATTTTTGTGGGCTTTTGTGTTCTGCATAACGTGTATGTCTTCCTCCTAGTACTGGGAAATCCAAGCCCATCAGACTTGGTGGTCCAGATTTTCTACTCTACTGCAAAGTGAGGGAGGCCAACAGAGGACACTGCATTTCTGTAGTACCTAGATTGACACCAAGGTACAGAAAATATTTATTTGGGTGCACATACAGTCAGTTGCTCTGTTAACTGACTGGGGCAGCTTATTGCAAGTGAAACTCTACCCGTGTGAGGGCCTAACAAGCTGTTCCTTCTTTACTTCAGTGACCTCTGCGTTGTGGTCGTAAATCCTAAGGAGCTGCTGCAGTCAGTACCGGGCACGCTGCAAGGATTGAGTCTGTATGCTGGGAAACAACTTCAGCTAATGACACACACGTGCTTGGATAGAATGTTCTCTGTTGGTCACACAGAGAAGCTCTCTCTGGTAGAAATGGCATGAGGAGATAGATTCTGCCTCTTTGGGACCCAAAACAGAGCTGTGGCTGAAGCTCCTTGAGCAGCAGCCCTAGCAAACAAGCCGTGTACTTTCAGCTGATCGCACCAAACTTGTTGCATCTCTAAGCCAGGTGTTTGGTGGGTTGCTTTTCTGTTGGGTTTGGAGTTTGAAGTTCAGATGCGAAGGGGAAGAGGCAAGGGTGAGATATTTAAATCTTCCTTGATAAAGATATCTGAACAATCTGATACGTACCACAGTCATCCTTTTCTCCAACAGGATGTGCTTCTTGGTTTATGCTTATATAAAAGTGCAGAAAGGATGTTATGCAAATAAGTGTTTTTTAGCTTGACACTCACTACGCAGCCACCTGTTAAAACATAACGGTATGGATGAGTCCCAGCACGAGATACGAATGCTTTGCTGCTTGTGGTGAAATGTTTACTAACCAGAAAGCACATTTTGTTACCAAAGGAAAATTTGAGAGCTTGAAAAAGTGAATGTGTATGAACTGTGAGAGTTGGGCAGAGGCTGGTGGTGTTCTAGTAACTGAAACAGCCCAGCTGACTCCTGTAGAAAATTTCACTGTACTTCTAAACTACAGATACGGACAAGGCTGGGTTTAAAAGCATGTTATTTTTTGACTGTTCAGATTTAAGAGTATCAGAAGAACTCTTGACACTCTCGTGAGAACCCTTAACCGAGTCTGAACTCGGTATCACTAGCCATACCAAATTATGTGCTGTCAGACCAGTGAGAGGGGTTCCTTCTCAGAAACCATGGGGAATAGCTACTGGCAGTTGCTGAAGTCTTTCAAGGATGTCTAGTTGTGCCTCTTCTGTCACCTGTGGTTAGATGTGTGGATGTGCAGTGTTTCTGAACATCTCTGCCTGTGTAAGTCTGTGCATAAAGCATTTTGAAGAGGGTGGCTGCTTTGGAACATGTGGAGGCACTGCTCACAGTTCTGAAAAACAAGTGTAAAGGAACTCTAAATTGTTACTGACCGCATGGAAGGAGATCATGTTCACCAGTTAATTAATTACTGTGACACTACACCTTGTGGTTTGTGAGATGTAAATGCTAATATGCAATTTGTACTAATTTTTTCATAATCCTGCATGTAAATCTTGAATATCTTCTTGCAGTGCCTCTAGCTCTATTCCCTACTGTTTGCATCCAGCATCACCTTGCTACCTGGGCAGCAACCTTAACACAGACCCTTGATGTCTCGGGCAAAGGTAATGTTGTGTCTCAGCCCTGGTGGCAATGGAGAGCTGTAGAAATAGTTACACTTGTGAACGTAAGATCTACTTTATTGCATGTATATATTTATACACTAAGGGCCAGATCCTTATGGGGTAAACTGGCATCTGACCATATGAGATGCTTTTTTTCAGCTGATCCATCAATACAGCAGCAGTACTGAGGAATAGTAATAATGAGGGAGTATCCCCTTATCTCGGAGAATGTATTTACAGAAGGTAAAATCACTGCCTGTGGCTTTCTCAGACAGGAGCTGGTCTGCCTATTCCTCGCTGAAGGTGAAAGCTCTGCCAGCTTTAAGTGTATCAGGAAGCACCAGTAACACCATGAGCAAACTGTTTCCTTCATTGATGTTTACCGACCCGTTTGTGTGTGGGACTTTATTAGTTATACATCACTAGTTGCCCCTGTAATCTCCTTTTCATCTGTTGGCATCTCAGTCATAATGTTGATTTAATGACACTTAGTGGTTTGCTGTGTTTGCTTTTGTTGGTTTTGTTTTCTCCTGCATCAGCCAGCATGTTCAGTTTGTTAAGCCCTTGTCTTTTCAGGTCACTTTGCTAGTGCCTTTTCATCTGCTTATGGCGTGTTTGGTTTACTTTGACTTGCATTGAAGTGTTTTGTTGCCTCATCTCCTCATTTGGAGCGTTTGTTTTCCTTCTCGCTCTGTCACCTTTCACTTTCTTGGCTAGCCTAATACTTCATTTTAGTCTTTATTGTAGTGATTTCTTTCTCAGATGTTCAAGTTTTTTTCCCCTTTTTTACTCTTGTTCTCTCTGGCTTTCTTCCTGTATCTGTTATTCTGTAATTGCATCAATTGCTGTGTCAATGAATTGCTGATGATATTTTCCAAGCCTTGCTCATAATTAAAAGGAAGATCTCACCTTCTCTTCTGTGGCTCATATTATCATCCCCGACTTGTTATACTGAAAATGGGAATACAAAATTTATGCCCCTTTGATTTTTCTAGTCTAATTTTCCAGTGAAGCAAGGCTCTTCCAGTCATCTTATTTTTGTCCCTCATAATTTCAGAATCAGATGGAATTACTGTGGGACTGCTGGTTACACTTGTGCAGGTCTGTGTAAATTAGCAGCAGGCTCAGAAGACCCTTGCTAGCGCCGCAAGGGAAGACATGGAATCAAAAGAGATGATGAAAAATGCAGGAAGCTAAACTACAGCTTCCTCTTTGAAGTATTTGCATGTTGTTACAATGGTTACCTGGCTGTAAAATGGCCAGTGTGAGATCTGGGCAGCTTCAGCATGCGGCAGGAATTCAGGTAACCCTTTTGATACAATTGCAGCTCATTCAAACAGAAGCTGTATTCTGGTTTAAGACAGGTTCTGCCTTAGTAAACCTGCAGCTGTAGCCGTTCTGTAACCAAAATGTACCTGAGTAAAGGCGCAGCTTCTTGTATTCCTTTTTAGCCTTTGAAGTTGCTACGTGTTTTGTTACTTGAGGGAGTAACTGCAGGTACTTGATTTGAGTTAATTTTCTTGGCAATTCCTGTGGTGAATATCTATGATGTGAATGAGTTTGGTAGTTCAGGTTGTTTCCAAACATAGGTTCAAATGAGAAGCTTTTAGAAGTGAAGTAATAACCCTGCTGAGAACACTTCGGCTTGTATGGTGGAGTACTCTCGGAGATCACAAATGGGATTCCCCCGTAGTGAAGATACTCTAGGAATGTACCAAATGCCCTCAAGCTGTTAGCAATTCCTCATTAAGAGGAGTAGGTACAACGCACGGCACTGTCCCGTCCCGTCCCCCCCGGTATTAACCCACATGTGTGGACATCAGATCCTCAAAACCTGTCATTTTATTTTGCAGATCTGCTCCTGTTCTGTTGTGGTACTTGCTAACATGAATCGAGATTTTGACACCTAAGGTGTGCTTTTGGCTGGTACAGACAGGCTTCAGGCTTCGCTTCCTGGTTCATTTCAGGATACCTTCAGTGAGGAAATGTCTTGTGTAAGATCTAACTACCTTCTTTGAGGAGGAAGAGCAAATCCATGATGACTCTGAAATGAAAGCATTTGATACTGTAAATAATTAAATTTGCCAAGATGTTAACATTTGCTTTGGAACTATGCTGCAGAAGGAATAAAGGTTTGCTTTCAGCACTGCAAATGAAGCTACTCTTGCTACCGAACTTTGAATGAGAGCATTGACAACAGCCTCAGCAGAGCATGCTCTGGAAAGGATGCCTTTCCAGTAATTTAGATGATTTATAAAAAGCATTGAGGCTTTGAAGAAAGTTCATTACCCAAAGCATCATCGTGCTGTGGACCAGAACCAGCAAGCAAAATGGCTTTCTTGAGTAATAATAGATGGTGGCTATCTAAAGGACCTGAAAACTTGGGAGGGAGAGAGGCTAAAAAAGATGCATTGTTAACGATGGGCTATAAGCAACAAAGAGCTGTCTGGGTTCTGCATCTGTCCTTATGTACCAGTAGGTTCCCAAAATGCTCCGTTATGCAGAATAGCAGCTTAGAAACCTGTGTCGCTTGCTAGGGCTTCTTAAAATTATTTCCTCTGTGTGTGTGCATGCATTTGTGTGTCCTCTCCCTCCCCCTCTCCCTGCCTGGCAGCAGTCTCAATTTGAGAGAGCAACAAAGCGATAATACAGATTTACTTGCCTTATGCTGCTTGACTGTGCTGGCTGTTTTCTACATTTAATTTTTTTTTTTCACTTAGTTCTGTAAGGGCCACAGCTGAAGTATTCCTCTGAGTTTGCCAGTACAAGCTGTTCTACAGCTGTCTAGGGACGTTGGAAAAAGGGAGGCTGTTTTCCACCTACTTAAAATAGTTCCTAAGTTTTGTGCCCTACACAATATGAAGTAAAGCTCGTATTTGTGCAGAGGAAGCTGTATAGTTTATTACATCTTCAAGATAACTGGACAGCTCTGTCTTGTGTGACTGCAGTTTTCGAAGTGGGCTTTTGGGATGTGTGCAGACCTACACGTAGGCCCCTTTAAACGTTTTGATAGTGGGATTGCAATGTTTCTGGTACGATGCTAGAGTTTAACAAAAAGCAAGCTTTGTAGCCCTGTTGCTGTTGCTGACTCAGCAACACTGCAGCCCCTCATCTGCTAGGACGGGACAGACTGCCTTTTAGTGCTAAGTAGAGCTGATCTCCCTGCTCCAAAATGTTACTTAGAAAGAGAAATAAGAACCATTAGCAGCGTTAATTTTGAGTGCTCATCTAATTGTGTCAGCAGTTGGTAAATACCAATGCTTATAAACAGGGTGTACGCAGGCGGTATGGGATATATGTTGGAATGTTTTGCTGTTTTACTAAGTTTTACTAACTTTCAAATGAGATTGCAATTTGTTTCCTATCTAATCTTTTCCCATAATAAAGAAAAGGCCTTAAATACAGAAACTAGAGAATAATCAACAGCGCTGTCACTTCCAAATGGGCGACTGTTGAAACTTTAATTCCATTAAATTCTGTGCTTCGGAGATGCAGCTCGTATTCTCAACCATTTGTCTAACCACATAAATTGGAATGTGTTCAAAACGCTTGCCAAGAACAAATCTGTAGGAAGAGATGTTATACTTTGACCCAGGTTCAACGTGTTCTAAAGCAACGAGAAATAAATATTTCTGAAGACTTATTTAATGCTCAGCTAGGGGAAAAAACAATCTATGATCTGATACGCACTTTTGCTCAGTAGCGCACACATTAATTTCCTATGCATTTCTTTCTACTTTTTCTCTATTTTAACCTGAGTCTCCTGTCTTTTTGTCTTGGTGTGACCTTTATGGAAAGCTTGGATGTATAATCCTGTAGCTGCAATTTATTGAAAGCCAGCTTAATAAGAATTTCTTTCATGTTTTGATTATCCTGCATCCCCTGCAAATGATAAGAACTTGAAGTAAGTTAATTTTCTTGCAGAGATGTATTAATTCTTCAGCATCTTTTGTTGTCTAAAACTTTTCCAATAAGATGTAGTAAGCATCAACGTGTTTGGATCTTTTCTTAAATCTTGAACTTTCTCAGTTGCCTGCATGGGGTCCGGCACGATTGCCAGAGGCCGCATTTAGCCTGTTGGCCATCAGGTTGATGAGAGATGGTAGTTGGGCATCCACATCGATGAGAGCTTTTTTGCTGAACACAAAGCACTTTTTGACTTTGCTCTGTGAGCTGGACAGGGCTGCTGTTGAGAGCTGCTTGTTTTTCTCTTGGACAGACCGCAAGATGTGATGTAACAGGCGGAGTTGTGGTTAATAGCGGTGGGAGAGACGGGGGCCTGGAGTGTCTGCTCGGTGCGTGAAATGAGCTAACGATTCCATTTTTCTGTAATAAACATTAGTTCCCAGAGTGCGAAGTAGTTTGGGTGCTTTGATTATCAGCTGAATTCAATTCCATTTTTCATTTAAAATATTTTCTGAATAAGTTCAAAGCAATTTTTGTTAGCTCCTCCAGCTTCAGCTATACTCTCTGACCCATGGAGGCGGGAGAGAATTCCCCGAGCCCAAGCTGCACACACAGGACTCTGCTGTGTAATAACTGAAGGCATTTTGCTCATAGGCTTGGAGAATTTCCAGGTGATCTAAAAACTGTGAGACTGTGTTTCTCAGCAAGTGCCAGCGTTATGCCTCTCAGTGGTCATAATTCAGCTCTAAGTTCCAGAATGGTGTACGAGGATGTCGTGTGTTAGGCTTTGAGTAGGATGTCACCTTTGGGTAGGTGCAAAGAGGGGAAGACAAAAAGGTGTGTGCTTGGATCAGAAAAATTCTGATCCATGATTCCTGTTCCTTAAATTCATTAAAATTAATGACGTGACTTAAGGTTTGCCTGTTGAGTTATGAGGGACTCTTGAAGGCAAGAAAACATGACTCATGCATACTTCTTTGTTGATTTTAGGGATGTTTTCTAAGTCTTAGAATGACTGGGGCTCACAGGCTCTGTTTTTCAGTTACTTCCTCCTATATATAACTAAAAAGTAACTATTTCCTAATCTCTTGATCACCATGCTGACATCCCCAAATGTCATTTTTTCAGTGAGAAAATGATATTTCAGGAATCTTGTTTTAATGTAATGACAAGATAAATGTTATTAATGTACCCTGCAGTTTGCCTGTAAATGGCTGCAAACATTTAAATTAATTTTTTTCAAGGGATATTTCTGGTTTTCTGAACTTTGAGGAAGTCTTCCAATTCCTAATCCTAAAATTAATTCAGGTTTTTGATCTGTAAGCACTGTTATTAAAAGACTGGGATAGGTTTTGGTTATGACCTTAAATTCATTGTCTGGAATGTCTTTAGTCCATAAGAATTATTTGAACCGTAAGAATTTCAGTCTGTAAGGATTTTTTCATATGGATTTTCTTGTAGCCTTTTTTTCGCTATTTAACACGTGTGGGTTAAAAACAATGGGATCACACAAAATTCCTTGTCACATTTTTCTTCCATGTCAAATCCTCAGTTCTGAGCTTCTCTGGTATTGATACTAAAGACATTTTGAGCTGTAGGTCAACTGTCTGAGCGGTATTCTTTTGTTGGCTTGTTCATCAACTGCGTTTTGATGCATTTCCCTTTGCTCTGGCCAGTCCATGCTCCAAACATGCCAAAGCTGGCGTGCATCTTCACGTAAAACAAGAATGGTCTCTGATCTAATGAACTCCTTTATGAGTTCTTTAAAGACAGAGCAGGTACAGTAAAACGTTGAATTATGCAGTATAAGAAGATACGAGGTGCATCTTACTGATCAGAAAACATTTGGAAAACTGTGCAATATAAAATTGGTTTAATTAGTGAGTTCGGAGAGGGTTTTAGGTAGGATGCTGGAGGATGGCACTTAGCAGTGAGTGCTCAGTGTGAAAGAGCAAAGAGTAATGGTTGGGACACTCTGCATGATGGCTGAAGCATGTAGATTGATCCCTCTGCACAGTTTTGGGAAAAACAGGCTTTCTGCATCCTGGAGAGTGTCCTGTATCCTCCTCTTCTATCTTGGCTCTGGTTTACTGTGTGTTTGTGGGGAGGTTTGCCTTTGTCATCACTTCTTTGTAAACATTCCTCTTTGTCTTTCCTCCCTGAAATACCAAGGTAAGCAAACAACATGAAAAGCAGAATGGCAATGTATGTTATGTAGGACTAAACTGCAGAAAATGCTGTGCTTGGTAGAAAATTGGAAACATTTTGGAGTGCTCTGTGAAATCACAGGCCCACATGGGGAAATGCTGCTTGAGTTGCCACCCAAACTGTTTCTAAGTGGAGAAATTTATTTTTGAAAGTGCAGGCAAGCTGCTTGCTCAAGATGCAAATTTACTTCTTTATGGCATCTTATCAATTCCTCTCCTTCAACTTTCTTCCCACCGCCTCCTGCCAATTTCTACTACACACACACACATATATATGCGTGAAAGCAAACATGCCCCCCCCCGTCTAAAAAACAAACTCGGAGTATTTATACTCCTACTCTCCCTCAGTCCATCTGGCCTGCTTCTCCTGTTGTGCCCCGGTGGTGTTCTGCTTTTCTCACTTGGTGGTGTCGCATCCCAAATTGCCGCTTCGGGAGCAGCGTGCGGTGCCCTTTCAGCTGTGGAGGGGGGTGAGAGAGGAGAAGCAGGGACATCTGTCAGCTAGAAGAAAGGAACCAGCTGGCGGGAGCATTGCTGAAAATAAAGTTGAGCAGTAGGAAGAACAAAACTCAGGCTCCGTAGTTCAGATGAGGAAATGTTGTTATGCCTTCTTTTATATACTAAGGAACCTAAATTGTACCCCTACTAAAAGCATGCGTAAACATTGGTTACTAGACAAGGCTGGGATAGTTGCATGAATTTTCAGCTCCTTCTCCCTCCTGAGATGCTGGCATTGTCTTTGAGGGACGTAGAGGATGTGTGCAGCTCCAGTGAGCTGCAAACCTTGCGTTTGCCTACTTGGGTTAGCACTGCAGGCTTTGCTAGCTGCTTCTGCGCCTTTCAGATCTGTGTGCCTTGTCTGTTACAGGACTGATCCCAGCAGAATTAGGAGAATTTATTTTTGGGGTGGTTCAAGTGTATGACCTTAACAGTTGAAGTAAATTAAGTGATTAGTTGTTGGAATCAGCGGACTAAATGATCTGGCTGCGTCTGTCCTCTTGTCAGGGAAACCACCGGGTTGGTGCTGGGAGTTACTTTGCTGTCAGGTTTCTCCCGAAGTCTTGTGAAATGGGTTATTGCGGAACTTACCTCTTGGAAGAACAAACAAAAAGCAGCTGCTGGAAGCTCTCAGTGGGTCCTGAGGCTGCAGTGCTCTTCCTCTGCTTCTGCGACCCCGCCAGGCTGGGAGGGCAGCGTGCTGCCCTTTGCAGATATGGAGTGAACCTTTTGCTGTGCCTGCTGTCTGCCCCCTGCTTGGTGGTGTGAAGATGGTCAGCAACTAAAAGAAAAAAAAAGGGAAAAAAAAGAAAAACAACCAAGAAGTATGACTGCATGGATTCAGTTGTGGTGAGATTTGGCTGGCTGCAGTTGAATTTGAGGAAGAACAAAGCCATTCTTTATTAGTGTTGTGGTTCATTTTTTTGCTTTGCCTGGTATGTTTTTTCACTTCCACCCTGTTTTTCACGCTCAGCTTGTAGTTTTGGTACAGTAGGTGCTCCCAGGAATTCAGAGGGGTCGTCTTTCTAACAGTTTCCCATACAACTTCACAACTATGACATAGCCAGTTCCTAGAGGGGTGCTGGAAGTATTTCAGGAGTTGTGCTGGAGTGAGAGCACCTCTTTCCAAGCCCCAAGGAAGGGGGATGCAGTCCCACATTCTGCATTAGCGCGTACAAATCTGTTTGCAAATCCTCTTCAGCTACTGCTTACCATTGTGCACTTTGGAGAACAGGCGAAGTCGGAGTAAAGAGCATCAGCTCCTTTCAGGGGACTTATAAAGGGGGAGGTGGGGAATAGGGAAATAAGCTGCCACCTACAGCTTGGCATTGGCTTACTTGATATGGGCAGAGAAATAACTAGTCAGCAGGCATGGCCAAAGTCCGTGAGCAATTATGATGGGCACGTGTGCGTTTATAACTTCACCTGTGGCTCACTTCAGTCACTCATTAATTTCTTGCTAGAACAGCAGCATGGGAACATCTCTGATATTTCTGTCTCCATGCCCTTCACCTATCCCTTGATGTCTTCTGACCGATGTCTGTTTAGATACCGTATGTGTCGTCGTAAGTACGTGGCAGTCACTGCCCGTGGAATACTTGTGTTGTCATCAACGTCTATCAAAGCTAGGATTAAACGTACACCAAGGCCAGCACAGGCGTGCAGTCCAGCCGCGGAAGGAGCCTGAAGCCCAGAGTCTTGTCCTGTGTGCTCTGAAAGCCTTCCTGCACACCAGCAGTGCTGTAAGTTGATGAGCTGCACAAATACTGCCTGGTCATCTCGGTGCTACTCGCTGGAATTGCTTTAATGGCAGCAAAAAATGGGCTGGATGTGGGGAGTAATTTCTCTGTTTTTCTTAGGGAAAAACCTTCATATTTCCTGATTGCCTTCTTACCATTTGGGGGTGTGTTTAAGGCTCTTTTTCTGATTGTTGATGAACAGAATAAAGAAGTCAACAGCTGTATTTAAGTAGGTAGTGCTCATAGGTTAGACAGATGTTTATAATCATCCTTGGTTTTCCTCTAGAACTTAAATAAAATTGTGGGATACTTGCATTATTTTGTAATTGATATTTTTAATGTTCTGTGTGCTTTTGCTAACAATGTTTTATGAACAGTTGTTTAGGGCTTGTCTGTTAAAACAAGGGTGGTGGTAGCTTTACCTTCTTGTTCAATATTTAGTTTGTTGCATAAAGCTGATAATTGGGAACAAAATGTTGACTGTTCTAACCACAGATCTTATTGCTGCAGAGGATGCTGTCAGTTCTTAGGTGAAATTAAGTCACTGAAGGGATTCCTGTTGGATATTAGGTATTTCATTTCCAAATTGCAATGTTGTTTTAAACAACAATCTTCTGTATTTTTTTCACATCAGATGTTGTCAGAGAATTAGTAAAGCATTCAATTTTTAGTGAAATAAGTGTTGCACTTCTCAAACAGCCCAAGAACGTCCCAAGACTATAGCTAAATAAACCAAAAGAAGTGAAACTTCCTTCTGCTGTTTCTCAGAAAATTCACTTAAGTTTATGAAGAGCAGCATTAATCCTTTGTAATCTTTTTTTCCATGAACTCGTGATTCATTTTTCTGCACCATTCTTCCTTAAGCAACAGATGGCTTCAAATTGTTCTTTTAGCAGCAAAGACGCCCGGTGCGGTTACTCCTCTTCTGCTTCCAGTTCTGTGTAACAACACACTTCCACAGGCAGTGGTCATCAGTAATCGCACGCAGAAGTCATGGTGGAAGTCAGGTAGTCCGGGGGTATTTCTGTCCCTCTGCAGAACCCCTAGCTGGACTGAAAGGGGAAGATCTAAAGGGAATTTTCATAAAAGCAGAGTGCTGCTAGCAGGCATCTGTGTAATTATCCTATTAAATGAGAGTAACATCTGCATTATCTGGGCAAGTGCAGAATGGGAGGGAACATTGTTTTCTAATCCTGTCTGGGAGCATTATGAAGTTAAAAGGATCGCATTTTACCAAATCCGTGTTTTAACACGATAGCTTACACTTAATTACCTTTTAATTACCTTTCTTCTCTTGTAGGGTTTTACGCTAAGGACCCTGCCTCTAGCCCTCATCACAGAGCTTTCCTTGCCTTTGGGTAGCTTATGCCAGGTTTTATTTTTGAGTTCACCATGAAAAGATGGTCCTACTGTTTGTCTTGAAGGCAGTTAGCCAACTTTTTTCCTTAGTGTGGGAAAGGCTCTGAGAATATTAATTTTTATATACAAAAGACGTGTTGTAGCATTCAGAGGGACGTGTGTGGAATTTAGCTGCAAAGTGCAAACTCATTGGACTCCATTTTATGAATAAGGAGTAATGATACATGGCAGAGGCCACACAGGAGCAAGAAGAGATTATTTCAGCCTTCTGACTCCTTGCAATGTAAGCCAGGAGAGTGGATTGGTTTAAATAATGTAGACTTCTTTTTTTTTTTGCTCTTTACCCCTGAGGGAGTCTGATTTCCTGATCATCTATCTAGCCATATGCCATAGCTCTTGCCAGGAACTCCTAACAGTGTCACTGCCAGCTAAAATTACGTGTTTTCTGAGAACTGAATTATGTTAAGAATTGTCTTAAATTGCTGCATTGGCAACATCACAAAGTTTTTTGTGTACACACACAGGGGAGGAAAAAAAAATGTTAAAGCAGCATTACCTTGAAATTCAGCTTGGAAACAGCTTCAAGCATTGAATTTGATCCAGGTACTGAGAGGTGTTCTTCACCTGCTTAGGCGCATCACTCTTTGTTCTTTTTCCAGGGCTTTTCTTGGCTTGTTTGTGCTCTAATATAGTACAATATTGATATGTACAAACTAAACATTTACAAAAAAAAGCATATCGTCTACTCTTACTTTATACTAGTTACAATGGAGACCTAGTAAAGCTAGTAAAAATTCCTAGTATTTTGTGTTAACTGTGCTACTTTTCTTTCCTCTTTCAACAGGATGGAACTGAGATACAGATACACGTTGACTAAGGAGTTGGAATAAGATTGAGTCCTGCTCTGTGATCTGTATATACCCGGACCATGAACTTGCTCTTTGGCTTTATGCTTTAGGACCCTTTGTAGTAACTCTGTGAGAAGCTGTTGGGAATCATGGCATTCTCTCCATGGAAGCTGTCCTCTCAGAAACTTGGCTTTTTTCTGGTGACTTTTGGTTTTATTTGGGGAATGATGCTTCTGCATTTTACTATTCAGCAGCAAACACAGCACGAAAGCAGTTCAGTCCTGCGTGAGCAAATTTTGGATCTCAGCAAAAGATACATCAAAGCATTAGCTGAAGAAAATAAAAATGTGGTTGATGGGCCTTATGTCGGAACAGTGACAGCATACGGTAAGCGTGTGTCCTAGATTATGTGATAATCTGATAAAGGGTTTTTCGAAGTTGTCCAAACATTGTACTTCCTAATGCTGCTCAGTTGACAGTACTTCATACTGTGGGTTTTCTGCACAGATGGAGAGAACGTTCTTTACTTGTAAGTTACGAAGTGGGACAAAATTTAAATTTTCAGTCATTTGGGAATGAAGTTATCAGCTAATTTTTAATTTTCATTTTTTTTTACTGCATCCGTCTAGTAACAGTGTCTGTTATGCCTCAGGTTATTTGTTAGAACTTGATTTAAAAAAATGTGTGGTTTTGCTGTTCTTGAGAACCTTGGGAAGCTTTTCAGTTTACATGTCAGTGATTTAAAAAATTCCTTCTGGAAAAATAACTTGCCTCAGCGATAAAGCAGAGACCTGCAATGTTTCTTTTTCCTCTTTTCCATTGCACTTCTGTGTCCAGTCAATTTACCTAACATTTAAGATTATGGATGTGGCCTAAGCTTACTGTTAAGCTTGAATACGTCATATTTACCTCAGGGTAGAAAACTTTCTTTCATGAGTTTCAGTGCTTGTCTGGCAGTTACTTCTGCATAGTGGGTTGTAATGCTTCCCCCCCTCCATTTCATACTACATGGCAGTTCAGTTTGTGTTTATGTGAGAAAGCATGAAAGAAAGAAATTCATGGTGTGTTACAAGAAAATGTCATAAAAAAATATATTTAATTTCAAGTGAGGTGAGGTCCCTTTTTAATCTGATAGAATCTGATTGATTGATTTTTAAGCTCACTTTCTTTCCTACTTACCCGTGCCCTTTCAGACTATCTGGAGAATTAATTGCTAATTAGTCATCTTGATGTCTTTCTTTTAATATTTGTCTTGATATTTTGCTATAGAAAATCATCTGTTTTTTGTAGGCTTAAAAAGGAATTAAGGTTAGGGTGCAGCAGATCAAAGCTGCACTTCTTTTCTGTTGTTTTTCTCTTTGCATATAATGAAAATATCATGCTGGGATGTCATCTTGTTTCTGTTACCACTTCTCTTAAAAAAAAAAAAAAAAAATTCGTATGACAGTGCTTTTTTGTAAGGCTGATATTGTTGTCCCTGACGTAGCTAACAATTAGATTGCTTTGTTGCTTAAATAACGAGCATTCCCTGTTCTTCAGTTCCTCAGTAACTTCTACTCATCTGTGACTTCACTTTGATCTCTACTGCTATTGTAATCTTACGGAGCAACACAAGCAAAACAGAGAGGTGCTAGATAAATATCTGGATTGAATATCTCCAAGCACATAGAGGTCCCTAAAGGATTCACAGAATCAGGGAATGGTTGAGGTTGGAAGGGACCTCTGGAGGTCACCTTGTCCCAGCCCCCTGTAGGGCCCACCCAGCACCACGTCCAGGTGACTTCTCAAGACCTCCAAGGCAGGACACTCCACAGCCTCTCTGGGCAACCTCTGCCAGTGCTCTGTTACCTGCACAGGTGGCAGATGGAAGCTCTTGTGTTCTGGGTGGTGCCCGTGGCCTCTTGTCCAGGTGGGACCTCACCAATGGTGACAAGAAGGGAAGGGTTGCCTCTCTTAACCTGCAGTTACATTGTTTGCATAGTTTTTTTTTAAAAAATAAAAACTATCTAATACATAACCGTTATCAATATCCCCTTATCTTGTAAGGTTGCTTGATTTTAGGTGAATTGAAGAAAAAAAGAAATAAAGCAGAACAATATATTCCTCCAGAAGTTGAAGGGTAACTGCGTGAATCCGTGCCCTAGCTAGGATATCCTTAAGCTAAGCTCCCCCTGCAATTTTTTGCCTGTGACTTTCATTTCCTGCTCCAAGTCCTGCTGTGGAATACATTGACTTGCTGCCAAATAGTGGTCAGGTTCCCCAGGAGAAGTTAACAGCATTTGAAGGTGGGAGAAATAACTCTGTAACACTTCTGTAAGTTACAGCTAAATCTTGCAGAGAAATTTCAAGGTCTACAGCTAAGAAGAATTTGCAATTTAAAGACAAGTGTAGACAAGCATTTTTCAAATTAAGGAGTTTTGAAGGATGTAAAATCATGGTAATACATGTATTTAAAATGCTAGTGGGAAAGGCGCTATGGGGAGCGAATGGCACCATATGAAATAATGCTGCATTAAACTGAGTAAGATCGTTAGTCTGTCTTCCTTAGTGCACCAAATGATTTATTAATAGCAAATTACCAGGTTAGCTGTTCAGAAATAAACCCATTAATGTCTAAGGTTAGTGATAGTGTGTAGAAGTTGGTTCATTATTCCATGACAACTGCCCTTGCTATTTGGCCTTTTTATTTCTTGTAATCCTCTGATTGCTATTAGTGAACAGGATTCATGATTCCTGTGTGCAGGCTCCAAGTTTGCTTGATTTTGGCCACTTTTACCCACTCAAAAGATTTTCAGTCACTCATTAATCTTGATTGCATAGCTTGTTTTCTTTCTTTTGCTTTCTACTGTATTATCGGCCTGTCAGGTGGATCAAACATCTTCATTTAAAAAGCTGTATTCCAAATATAAATGAGTATTAGTTTTTTATAACAGTAAAGAGTTGTTTTACACAATTTTTTTTTAGAGTTTCTGCTTCTGCCCTCCCCTTCTCAAACTGGCCTTCAGTTGCTTTTTTGTTCTAGGAAGGAGTCTCTTACCTCCATGTTTCAGCATTAGGGTTAAAAAGTTTCAGTATCAGGGTTAAAAGATTACAAGTTTCAGCTGTTGTTCACTTGATGCTCTGTCTGTGCCTTTGTGTACTGTGTTTCTTCCTCACTGTTTCCTGAATTTTTTGTACTACCATTTTTTCTTAGATTTTCCTTCTCTCTACCATGGTTTTGTTGATCTTAAGTCCCTCCTCCACACTTTGCTTTTCTTCTGCACACTACTATCCCATTAAGTAACTTCTGGACTCTGACTGAATCGTTTGATTTTCATAAATGCTTCTTTTATTGTTGCACCACATCAATATTTAAAATTGTGTAAAGGCACTGTATTATTAGCACTTAAGGTTCCACATTCTGATCTTTAATGTAGACTAAAGAAAACACACAATCACAAAGAAAAATACATTCTTTATGGCTCCATGGAAGAAATGTAACTCCTTTGCTAGAAAAAAAAAAATAACTAAATAAGCTTTCTAAATGCAGTAGCCTTCTCTTATTTACTCTCACATTTGCACAAGAATTGAGCTGTCCCTAAGAAAAACAATAAGGAGCACAAAATCTCTTATGGCAAAACTGCAGCTGATACCAGGGCAGATGAATCCCTTCAGGTGTATGGAGGAATTTTTTATTGCAGATCAGAAAGCTGTTTGATTTTAAATTTGTGGAAAGCAGAAAGTGTATTATACAATGTACATGTAATTATTTTATGTAATTAAATGGGAAAATAATGTAAATTCATCATACCAAATTCTTTAATCATGAGACAAGTAAACGAACAAAGAACAGTACTTCTCTTTCATCTTATTTGGCTTGTTGCCACTTTAATTAAAGTGTAGTATTATAGCGGTCTATCTCTCTCCCTCCCCCCCGTTGCCCACAGTTCTTTTAGCTTACCCACATGTCTGTTACTTTAAGAAAACTGAACAAAAGAACTAGAAAACAAAAAATCAGGAAACATTTGCTTGGTTGTCATATGGATATGCAAACTCCTACTGCTGTTTGTTGCTTTCCATGCAAAGTGAAGTGCCACTTCTGATCCAACAGATAAGTACAAACATAAGTAGAAACAATCGCCAGCACAATGAATGAAAGAAATGGGTGATTTTTTTGTGTTTTGGATATACAACAGAAAGTTTGGACTTCAACACTGTGTGCCAGTGCAGAACCTGATTGTGGCGGAATAGATGCAGGAGAAGGTTTTGATACTGGCCCAAAGCTGTCCCCTCTTTTGGGAGTGGCATTGTGGTTTCCAAGTGACTAAGAATCTTACAGAGCATTAAATTCTGTTCCTCTGATGGTACTTGAATATGCATTAAGGTCTTGCTATTGGAGTAGTTGGGAAATATGGCAAGGACTTCCCTGCCAGATACCTCAATCAAGTCTAATGCCTGCTTTGCTTTTAAATTCAAGTACTTTGTCCTTGATTTCTCCTTTTTTCCTTTCTACTTATGCTTAATTTTGATAGCTCCAGCTGATTCTGGTAGATAGAATGAGCAGTTTTGTGAAATTGAAATGATTTGTGCCCCATGTGTTTGTGCTGGAGTGAAGCTCTTTCATTTTGCTTAAGACATCCCAAAACCCACCAGCAATGTGTAGGTACTGCATTAGAGGTGGGCAGCAGGTGTTTGTGTGTCTGTGCAAAGTTCCACCACAGTACCTGAAGGCAAGTGGTAGGTGCTTGTAAGATGCAGCCATTCATTGTTATTTAAGCAACATACTATTACTTGAGCTACTACAAAGCAAGTTTTTTTTTTTTTTATTTTTCTTCTATGGTTATACCCACATGGGTGCACATTCCCCCCTCGAGTGTAGCATGCATACATGAGTTGCAGTGTGCTTTATAAAATGCATAGAAAGACCAGTTCCACATCCAGGGAAACTTATACCTGAGGCTCAACAAAGTAGGGAACGTTAGAGCACAAAACTGCTAATGACAAAGACTTGCACTGATTGTGTGTATGTGTGTATTTCAGTCTCATTCTTGTCTCTATTTTTTGGTTCTTATAGCATGCATTGCATTATTAAACATAACTTCCCTTTTCACTTATAGATTTGAAGAAAACGCTTGCTGTCTTGTTGGATAATATCTTGCAGCGCATTGGGAAGCTAGAGTCCAAGGTGGAAAATCTTGTACTGAATGGAACAGGAGCAAACTCTACCAACAATACTAGCACCACTCCTGCTCCCAGCTTAGGAGCAGTCGAAAAGCTTAATGTAGCAGGTGGGTATGGCAGCACATGTGGGCTGTTCAATCTGTATTTTCTCTCTCTATGCAATAATATGTTTTTTGAGTTAAAGAAATTTGAAGTATCTTAAACAGAATTCAAAAGTCTAGCCCATACCAATTGTACTCTTAAGTCCACTGATCTTTTATAGTCTCAGAGGAAGACTTTCAGTGGTAACTTGGACACACTGAGGAAAACTATATTCTATGCCAAAATGTATAAGCTACTTTATTCACGGTAAATGTTTCATACTTTTAAATGTTTGTGCATTAGAAAGATGAAACTCGGCATATATTTTTTCACTAAGCCTTATTACTTGAGTTGGTACGAATATGCTCTGCATTTCTACCATATGCACTTGACTGGGTGTTAATTAAAAGAAAACATATGTGTACTGGTTATGAGATAAAAATGTAATTCCCTGCCCTGGCTAATAGCTCTTATGATTTGACACACAGAGATGACCTACCCTGGTACCTTCAGCTTATGCATTTTTAAAAGTCATTTGAAATCATTAGTTTTGTCTTTTGGCATAACTGCATGCTTAAATCTTTCCTACGCTTGGTTTTCCTAGCAAAATAAATACTTGTGTTGAGAGGGTGTTTAAATATGGCAAAAGGGAGCAGATGCAAGCTTTGTTAGGGTCATGCCTTTGACAAGAAGCCTGGGAGAGGGGTTGTGCAAGTGACAACACAGCTACAGCATGCCAGCAGAGTTAGTGTCAGCTGCTCTGTCCCACCAGCATTTGTCCATACCAGGATGTTCAAGCCATCACATGGTGAGAGAAGTCTTCTGTGTCTCATTTGCCACAAAATAAAAGCATGCTCATAGACATGTAGTAAAGCCCTGTGCATGCATTTTATGCTACTGCTTTTCTTGCAGTAATGCTTTTCCCCTTGTATCTCTGGAACTCTTTCCCGTGTCTCTCTGGTTTTGGTTAGACTGAAGACAGATTAGAAACAAGCAACTAAAGAGGTATGGCACTTGCAGGCTAGTGACAGGGTGAACCACATCACTGCCACAAGGAATACAACACAACATCTTAGTCACAGATGGAATTTGAGATAGGACAGGATTGTTACAGGTTCTGAGTTACATATAAAATGAAAAACAGACCTGTATATTTTGCTTTTGTAGTAGGACAAAAGAGAGACCTGATGCTGTTTTCAATAGATTTGCAGATAATTTGAAGAAGCAAACTCAGGTTGTTGTTTACATGTTGGTAGGCAAAGGACCATTGTTCCTGCTTGACTAGGATACATGACTAATCAGTTCTCAGGGTGGATTAATTTTGTTGTTGGAGTTGGCCAGAGTTGCAGCGTTAGTACTCGCGATCAACTTTTAAGGAGCTGGGTAGTTTTCAGTTTGCTGAATCTATCTAGCTTTATGCTGCCTCGGGCTTGATCTGTGGCAAAGAACACTATTTGTCTTATTAGAGCTTCAGGCTTTTTTTTTTTTCTTTGACTCTTGATGCATTAAGTTTAAAATACCTCCCTGAAGCAATTATAGTAAATAGTGATGATGGAAAAAAAACTTTAAGAAACAATATCTTAAGGTTTGATTAATATATTGTGCTGGTGTCTGTTTGGATGACATTACTGCTGAAGTATCTCCAGGCTGGATAGAACCAATGGCTAAAATAGAGCTTGGGACTAACCCGTGTGTATCTGCTGGTTAAAGTGTTTACTAATTGTCCATTTGAAGCCGTGAGTAGAACTCATTTCATTGGAGGCATTTCCCAATGGAAATGAAAAGTTTGTTTCTACTTCTGTCTTCATAGTAGTTTTCTGACAGTAACAGACTCTAGAAGCCGTACAGTTATTGCTTTGAGGTCAAATGTAAGTATATTCTATGTTAGCAGTGAGTTGTTCAGAAAATAAGCTGGGTAAGTAAATATTGTGATTACAATACCAGCCACAGTGGTGGTTTTTTCTGTTGTGATTCAAGTGTGTCCTTTTTTCTTGTTATAGAGCAACTGAGATAATCTGCAAATTGTTGTAGAGGAGGGATTTTGTTACCAATGGTTTGTCAGTTTATTGAAACTGAAACATGTATGCATACAAATACATGTGGTATTTCCATTGCTTTCTTTGTAAGAGCTTATTCAGCTCTTAGCTGATGAAGTGATCACAAAATGCAGACACGATAGGATTACTGTTTCTATCAGCTGTAATATTTTAATGCTGACTTGAGAGGAATGATGTTACTTACTGCTAATAATTTAAACTCTTTCCATGTGGACAACTATGCTAGGATGTTCCATAAATAATAAACTTGTGTTTAATATTACTATTAATATTTTTAAAAGAGCACTTGAATTTGTTTTTGCAATTATTTTTTTTACCTCTGGAGTAAAATAAGCATTTAAAGCCTCATTCATCAGCGTAACAGTGCAGACTTCTACCAGACTATCCTAGAAGTGTGCTGCTTCCAGTAGAGCTACTTGATGCATTTAGGATTTTTGTCGCAATACTCTAAAACCTATAATCTGTGTAACCATGCTCCTTTATCTATGGTAAGGCTTCCTGAAATAAATGAAGCTTCATGCTCGCTTAAGCTGCACCATAATATCTATTCAGTGACTGTAAAATCTTACTTTTGTCCTCCCTGACCTTTTACAAAGTTTTTTATGTGCTATGTACTATCTGCTTAGCTACAGGTGATAAAATAGGATGTAATAGAAAGACAAGAAGCTGATTACATTGTAAATGTTTGTCTGTTTTCATTGCTGATTATTACTAGTCACAAGCTCAAGAACAAACATTTTTTTTCTTATAAATTGAAACCTGACTACCATGGCAGACTAGACTTGTCAGTCTGAGCACCTTGAGATTTTTTGTTACATATTTTACATAATGCTAATGCTTTCATTAAGGAAACAAAAAAGGGTACTTTTTACCCGCATACTAGGAAGAACAAAAAGAAATGATTAGTCAACATTTCTTCTCTCAAAGTCTGCCTGTAAGTGGAATCTCTTTATCAGTTACGTTGCTGTAAACAGACAACTGTTGTAAAAACAGTATCTATGTGCTACAGGTAGTGGATGGTAATAATGAAGGAATCCTGGTTTATTTCCAGAGTCCAATTACTAGAATAAATCCAGTTTGGTTTTATGATTTTTTTTCCGGCTGTAATAAACAGAGCCGGTATGTGGTTGTGGCTCAGATTTACGGATTGCAGAATTCCTTTTTGTGAGATACAAACACTGACACTCGGACCAGATCAGGATTTCTCGTTTTTTAATTTATCACATCTGTTGACATTATATGAACAACCAGAATAATAGTGTAGAAGATAATATTTACCATATTAAAACTGATGGGTGTTTTCCCCCTATTCATATGTACGTTGTTTTTTAGCTCGGATGGGAGTTTGTGTCTGAGTATGCAAGTAATCCAGGTAGTGAAGTTAATGTGTTCTGAGAAATGGCTGGCTGTTACACTTGCTGAACAAGTGATTGAGAAATCAATTTGTTAAGAAAATGCTGATGTGTTTTTCAGTGAGCTGAGGTCGGGATATTTAGTTTTGCCCAGTACACATGTTGATGGTAAAATATCTGCTGGTCCAGGAAAGCTCTTATGTATAATTAATGAACTTGCAAGGATACTTCTTCTAATGCACTACACATAAGCTAACACCACCTTTAGTTACTGCATTCCCTTGATACTGAATCTATCATCTGTCCTTCTAAGGAAGAAAAATAACCTGTTATGTACTTTTTGATGTTTTCAAATTCTTTTTGTGGATATACATATCCAGACTTGGAGAGTGGTCATTGCAGCTGCCTGAACAGACCTGCTGTGTGTTTGCTGGTGGGCAGCAGGTGCCTCTAACTCTGTCAGTGTTGAGAAAGGGATGCGTGACCTTCACAGCCTTATATAGAAACAAATGAAATGAGGAAAGACCTAATAATCAGTTTTGTAGCTGCTTTGAAAACAACTAACTACTGGTTGTCATCAGAAAGGCATTTAAAGGGCTACCGAAGGTCATCTTAAACTTCGGTCAGTAACTTCTGTAGGTTATCTTGATAAGTAAAACGAAAAAGATGAAGACAGTGTGAGGAAAAGAACATACGTGGGAGACTACCTGGATATCCGAGTTTAAAACCGCCAAGCCCCACAGCACAATGTCCAACAAACAGAATGGAGTCTGCCCTCGGAAAGCGTGAGCAATGAGCACCGAGTCTTGGGATGTCCAGATGGGTGTTGAGCTGGGCGGTTTTACAACCAGGGGCATTGTGTAATAAAGGAATGAGCAATGCCTTCTGTGAAAGAGCCTGTCGGTGAAGGAAAAAGGAGGCACCGGCCTGGGAAATAGCAGAACTGCTTGGCAGATTTGACGAATGGTCTGTCTTTATTTTAGGATTAACAACACAGCCAGAAGTTGAATTAAGTCTGGCTAAACAGCACCCATCATGGCTATTTTGCTCTTGTAACAGCCTAATAGAAATGTTTGTGGCTTCCTAAAAACAGTTTTCATCAATCCTTCAGCCTGTGCTTTGACCACAGTAGCATGAACAAGCAATTTCTGTGATGGATATTACTTGGTACGGAGCCCATGACTTTTTTCTTTCAGTGGGGTAGCCTCCTCGTTATCATAATGAAACCCACGACACGCTGCTATTGGGAGATTACCTAACATAAGTAAAATGTATTCTTTGAACAATATTTATAATTGTACTTTTGGGCAGAGGTGCAGAAATCGTAGGAACATGACTCAGTGTTTGAAATTTAGAGGCTGTGTCAAATTAATTATTCATTACTTTCCAAAAGTCTCTTTATCAGTTGTGCTTCTTGTTTGGCAAGCCATGGAGAAATGTAGCTTTTTTTTCTGTTGTTCTACCTCTGGCTGTCAAGCCAGCTGTACAACTGAGACAGCAGTGGTGAAATCTGCAGCAGAAGATATTAGAGTGGTGTGCACAGTTCTTGGCACATTAAATGATCTGAAGAAAATCCATCTGGATTACGCTCGTTCATGATAAGAAGGTGATAACAGCTGGTAGGAGGAAATGTTGAGGATTTAGCAAGGGCTGGAGCTCGGCTGTCTCTGAAGTAGGTAAATTCAAAGTTGTCTTGGATTCATTTTTCAGTTCACATTTAGAAACCAGAAATGTCTTTCTCCTCAGACTCTCAGACAAATTACATTGTTGGTTTGGATATAGAAATGTACAGTGTGTTCGCATCCGTGTTTTGTTTAGGTTTAGTGTTTGTGTAGTGTTGCTACACCTGGGTTCTTCCTCTGAATTTAGTTTTGCAGAATCATTCATTGAGAAGCGTAAGAGCAAAAGCTTCTCTTTTTGTTTGGCTTGCATGAAAGGATAGTGAAGTGCAAGATTTGTGTCACAGATATCTTTAATCCTAATCCCAAAGGAGTTGAGGTTGGGACCTCTGCTAGAGAATGAGATGGGGTGAGCTGATGCACTACATAGGCAAAGTTGAAAAGCAAAGCCATGACGTCCCTTGGATAGCTTGAGTAGGAGGGTAGGTGCTCCTTTTTTCTCCCTCTTAAGATCCATGAGTAAAACTATAAGCATGCTTTCTTTTTCTCCCCTCCTCAAAAGCATCAAACAAGCTTGTTGATTTGATACCGACAATTTTCAACTGCTTCTCCAGAACCTCCATTTGCTTTATGAAAGAGTAAGTTGTTAATAGTGTTGCTTACAAGGCTTCATCTGACTGGTTTCAGATGCAATGAAGTCCTTTTTTTCCTTCTCTCTCCCCCCTCTGTTTTCATTTGTCCAAATTTTATTTGATGAAAGGCTTTTAAGAGTTCTGGTAGTGATCTTCTCTGGCTTTGTGGGAAGTGGTATATTCTCATATACATAATAACATATTTATCTACACCTGGGGTGCAAAGCAGATAAGAGTTTTTGTCAGTCTTAGAACGGGATGCTCCGAGCCACTGCCAATCAAAACACACTAGGTCAACCTTAAATTACTGGTTTTAAGATAAAAATGGGAGAATGGGAAACCGTGGCACCTTCAGGCAGGGCTTCTCTACAGCACAGCTTCTTTTGCAGCTGAGTTGTTGGATCCTTGTAACGGGCACAAGATCAGTTTCATTTAGGCAGTTTGGCTTTTAACACCAGGGCTTTTCTAAGATAAAGCATTTATTTGTTTGCTGGTTGTGTGGAACGGTGTTCTGCTAAGCGTATTTCGTCCGATAGGACAATCTCCTTGAACAAAAATGAACAAAGAGCGTATCCTGTTTTCTTTAAGTTTTTATTTTTTGATAAGCAGGGCATGTGGGTTTTGTGTTGCGGGTTGTTTATTTTTTTGGTTGGTTGGGCTTTTCTTGTTTATTTTTGCCTGAAATCTCGCTGTGTACTTCAGGCAGCCATGGGAAAAATTTGATTCAAGTAAATTGAAGGAAACTTTCAGTGCCTTATTCTTCAAACCACTGCTAAACAATAGTGGTATTAATTATGAATATAGCTGTTACAAACATTTTTTTGGTCAAAATGTTGATTTTAAAGTAAGGGCGAAGGTGCTCTGAGGCCATTACCTTCACTATATTTCAGTGCGTGTTCAGTAAAACAAATTGCGGTAAGTGTCACAGTCTTAATGTTTCAGATAGTATAATTGCACAGAAAAGTGTACCAGTGTGGTTGTTAGCAGTGTTATTTGCATTGAAAAATGTGACTTTGGAAGATTTTTTGTGCCTTTGATCTCATAAAAATGAGGAAATGATGGTCTGTGTTCAAATTCCTCCCTTGCACATAGGTGACACTTGGAGGACTCCTTCCGAGCCTGAGCCCAGTTCAGTACCAGCGTGTTGTACGTACCCTGCTCAGGGAGGGAGAAATTCCTGGTGTATCTCTTCTTAGCTTCCACAGCATTTTGAGCTTATGTATTAGCATGTTCTGGTGTATAGGCTGAGTTCTCTTTAAAGATGTGAAGACTAAAGTTGTTCAAGTCACTCATTTGGATGCAGACTTCAGTATTTACTTGTCATCTAAAAGATGATGCGTGGATGCCTGTCAGCTAGCTGGCATCACCCGTGAATATGTAGCAAGGCAGACTGACAAGTCAGTTCTGGCAATGCTGCGAGCAGGCATTTTTATTTAATGTTGCTATGGTGAGAAGAACATTTGGCTTTGTATTTCCATGTACTTCTTCCTGCAGAGTTTGGGGTGACATGATGAAGACTTTGAGGTGGGAAGGAAGACTCGGGTAACTTTGTGAGAAGTTGGTTTGTTTTCATGGCTCTTTTCAAAGAACTTTGTTACGTGCAGGACAGACCTGTTGGTTTAACAGGCTGCGATGATGGTTTATCCCATAATGCTGTGCTTGCAGAGACAAACTTGATAAAAAGCTAAGTATTGTGTATTATTGTGAATTTCCAAAGCTGTCCTCCTGTCTTCAGAAGACTACAGTAGGTTTTTCTTCAGTTACAGTAGTACATATGGTATTAGCTATGGCCATGCCTTAAAAACAAACTAGTCCTCACAAAACATCTGTGAGTACTGGATGCAATAGGATGTGGGCTCCGCTGATACCAGGAGTCAAGATTACAGCTTGCTCAGGGCAACACTTTGATTAGTATTTATTGTGCCTTCTCTGTTGTATTCTTCTCCACACTGTGTGTAATAGCAAGTGCTTTTTCCCATTTTCCTGTCAGTTTGCCTCCTGCAAAGGCAGTAGCTTGGAGCTGAGGAGAGCTGTGTTTTCAAGCCTCGCTGTTCCAGCTCAGCATAATGACCGTGCAGAAGACCACACGTGAATATTTTCCACTGCAGTGCTAAGCTGTATTAGTAATGCTGAAAGGGGCTGTTAGTGGTCCCCCGGGCTGCATTCTGATTAACCACTTGACTACTACTTGAATTCTCCTAACATCGCATTGATTTCAGTAGCATTAATGGAACACAGCAGCACAGCTGGTGTGAGGATGGACTAGCAGTCGAAAAGTTAATTTTCTCTAAATCATACCAATGCTTTGCTCCCAAAGTTTCTGAAATGTTAGTAGAAAGCGGTTTGTGCCTTGCATTTACAATCGTGTAACCTCTAGTTTGTTTCTTTGAAAGTGTCGATAGTGCTTTCAGCTCACACTGCAAATTCTCTCTTTAAAGAAACCTTCCCAGCTGGAGAAGAAAAATGTGAATTAACTTGAGAATGTGTTAATTAGTAGGAGAAGGGAAGGGAAGGGAGATCTTACACAAATGAAAATTGCCTTAACTAGAGTATTGCATCTAACCTTGGATTCCAGATTTCAGAACAGAAATAGAAGCAGAAAGATTCCATAAAGCAAGAATAATACATTTATTTAATGATCAAAACCAGAAAGAGAGCAGGTAGAGAGAAAATTGGTGAATAGACTGATCAGATGATTACTCCGTCCTTTTAATCTTAAGGAGGTTTCTGCTTTTATGAGATAGGAAACACTGAGTTGAGCTATTATTTGTGCTCTACATCATCACAAGGTACTCTAATATGCTTCTTCACGCTAGTCTGAAAATGGCCTTGATGTTCCAAAGTGTATAAACTTGACGGCATCTAAATTCTTAGGGTATTTCTGCTCTTGTAAGAACAAAGAGTTGGTCCTTACCCAGCTAGATATGCCACCGGTGTCACAGTTTGCAGTTCAATGGTGTTGGGGCTTCTTCATTTGCTTTAACCAAGAGTGCTATTTTAGAACTTCGTTAGGTATTCCGTTTGTCATAAAACAACAATCATTATTAAATAACTATGCAATTGCATCTTTTTTCTATTACTATTATTCAGCTTGCTGTCTTTGCAGATTATTTCTAGGCTTCAAAACCATACTGAGAAAAACAAGCAATTTTTGAGTGTATCACAAAGCACGTTATTAAAGTACTTATTTATTGTAAGGGTATTTATTATTATAAGACGTGCATAGCAAAGGGACAAAGTATGTATGCAGCACTTACTAAGCCTTATTTTTACTGTTTTGTGAGTGAGTAACTAGAGAGCAAACAAAAAATGAATGCCTCATCACAGATTATTCTTTGAGCCACACAGCTCGCTCTTGAGATTGTAAAGCTTCCCTAAAACAAACAAAACCCCCGATACGGAGTTGGATTGCATGAGCATTAAAGACCTGTACCTGCAAAGTGGCGTTTCAAGAGTTCAGTGTCAAAGGCAGGTGACTGGAACCAATCTGTCCTTAGCTGTACACAGCAACAAAGGAGAAGCATCCTTTGCAGAGCAAGGTCAGGTGGCTCAGCTTCAAGCTGCCACGTCATTCATGCTAATGCGCCAGACTTTGCACTGAAATAACTGCTAGTTGTTCACAAGTTCAGTTCTGCCTGCTGTGCAGTAGCGATCTCTGATGCAGAGCTGGTAGTCTTCAAACAGCCCCAGACGTTGGTGAAGTGAACATATGGCTGCTTTCCGAGTGCCGAGATGGAGTTTTAGTTACATATCCAATGGCCCAGCACTGCACAAACGAAGCACTGCATTAAAAAAGCCTCTGTGCTCTTAGGTTTATTATGTGCTCACATCCAAGTTTTCAATGTATCAGTGTAATAACGTATTAGGTAAATGTTTAATCTGCATAATAGCAATCAAGAGGATATAAGTTGTGCTTGACGTGAAAAACACTTGGGTGTCTGTAGAATGGAAACTGGCATCATGGACCTAACTTAAGAGGAAAAAGTGTGTTATCTGGTGTTCTGTGCTGACTTGACAGTTTGCATTTTTAACTGTTGGCATAAAGTTCTAAGTTTTGGCTGGAAAAATATCTCAGAACTCATATTTTACTTGCTATAAATCCTAATTAAGAATAAAAATCTGTGTGGTTTCTTATACTATTTTCTCACGAAAGCAGCATTAAAAATGTCTGGCTTTATGATGTATTTTGGGTTTGGGGCTTTTTCATCATCTTCCCACCAGGAAGAAGCTCTGTGCTCTTGACTTGTATTTTGAACTCGCTTTTTTACACTGCAAGACCAAGATTGGTGTAGGTCAGCACCCCCAGGTTTCCATTTGCTTCACGTGCTCTTTGTAAGCCATATAAAAGGGTACGTTGCTAGTGTCTGTCTGAGGTGGTCACAGCTGTCTGTGGGATACGTATGATTTGTTCACCTCTGGATTTCTGATGAAGGGGAGCGTGCTCTGTGCTAGCATGGATGGTGGCAGCCTCGGAACAAAACAGCATGAGCTGCTTTGGCAGCACACGCACATTGTGAGCTAGACGTGCACGAGGAAATGCTGTCCAGCCCATGCTTCCTCCGCTGCTGCAGCTGCACAGCAGGGTGTGATGAGGGCAACCTGGGCTGTTAATCTGTAGCTATCAGCTCACAGTTAGAGGCTGGCCACTGTGCCCTTGACTTTCAGTATTTTACAAGGCTGTTTTCTTTGTCTATAGTTCACAGCAGCTAATGCAGTAAGGGTGTGGAAAGGAGCCTTTCTGCTGCCCAGAAAGGAGCATGTTCCTTACACCTAGCTGGCAGCGAGCTGGTTGAAATGTAATTCTTCATGCAGGCTCTGATCGAGGACGAAGGAGAAGTGGGGAAGGATGGTTCTCAGTCTAGAACTCGCACTGACTGTGGCTAAGATGGAAGCGTACTGCTTCAGGGCAAGCTCAGATCCACCACCGCTTTTCACAAGTGAACTCAGACTTCTGCATTTATTTCTCACACTAATGTATGGAGACCAGTATGTTCAAAACAAGAAAGGCATTAACATGCTCACCTATAAAAACATTTGAGTGCAGAGACTGTGTTTATGCATGCCAAAAGTGAACTATCTAGACTACAACTGCATGTGTACCTAGAGAGTCCATTCTCTCTATCTTGTGTTTTTTCTCCTTCCTCCCATTCTCAGGAGTGTCACAAGATACCAATGCAAATCTAATATGGTGTGACAGACTTGGCACACTAAAAGGTTTTGCTCAAAAATAAAGCATTATAGTTGTATTTCTTTAAGCACAGGGTAGTAAATAGCCTTTAGAAGAAGAGATGGTTTGTTGCCTAGACATTAAGTATTTTCAACCCTGAGTTCAGTACAATGTTGAAAGTTGAATTTTTCCTGCAGTTGAACTATATTTCTGACATGATATCATAGATTTAAAGTGTCTTTTATGTTTAGGGAAGATCTGGATTTAACATGTCTTATAAAAAGCTCAGTACTTATTTTGTATTCAGGCTTACGAGTTCCTAATTTAGTAATGGATAGCATATCTAGCATAGAATATATTTGATTTCTTGAAATTCTCACAGAATTAGTTGACAAGTGAGGAGAGAACTTAGCTACCACCCAGATCTTAGATCTTTGTGAAACTGCTCAGAATACCAACTACTTCCCTCAAACTGCTAAAGACAAGACCTGAATACTGGTGTGACGGATTACTTTGTATTTATGCAACACTGTTCTTTTGCAGTACTGGAATTTTAATTTTCAGAATGCCTTTAAAGATTTATTCTGTAATTGTTCCTTATTACAAAGGATATGAATTGTTAAAACTAGAACAGTCCTTTTGCAAGAGGAACTCTTCTGTAAACATAAATAAATAAACCTCAATACTGTTTTATTTTGCCTGAAAGGGAAAAAAAGTAAGGGCTAGACTTTAGACCACAAACTAATGTTTACCTAATGGCATTATACTAATTATCAATAATCACCACAGTTTTATCCATGCCTCTTTTTGTTTTAGGGTGTGTATTATTTGATCTCGAGCGCTTTTAGTACAGTACAGGTGGGAGGTCTGACTCCTGAACTGAGTACAGCAGAAAGTCTCAGTGTTATTTACCTTTACTGAGGCAAAGTAGAACATGCGTCCAAGCTCTTGACACCTGTCTGCGTGCTCTGTGTGTTCCTTCTTTGGGCAGAAATCAGAGCCGTCGATGTCAGCAGTCTGGTCTGCAAGAATCCTGTATGGATAGCAACATCGGAGTATTTTGAAAGTGCTTATTGATTTGAAATTATAAAGTCATCTGAAAAACTGCTTAGCTCCAGCGTTGTTGTCGGTGGCGGTACAGCTCGGTTTGTCAAATTGCTGCTGCTGCTGAGACTGCCAAATACATCTTCTTCCAGGCATAATTCTTCTTTCCCCATCCAATCCATTTTGTAACACTTCACTTGCATTTCAAGCTTTATCTTTAAAATAAACTATTTCAAAAAAAACTAACTAAATAAAACGCAAAATATTCAGATAAATCAGGAAAAAGCTTTTTTTATTATACAGCAAAACCACAAGTACCCTAGCTTTTTTTCCATGGATTTTGGCCATACTCTATCCTAATGCTGCAGCCTTTTTTATTTTTTTAACTGAGATTTCTAATTAGCATATTCAGGGCGAGGTTGTGCAATATAACTACAAAAATGCCATGGTGTGAAGTGTTCCTATGTTGATGGATGGTTGGCTTTAATGATCTTGGTTCTAGTACATGGGAAAAGCCAGAAATGATGCAGGTGTAATTTAGATAACTCCGGGAGGAACTAGCTAAATTAAAAAACTTATCCTCCGCTGACTCTGGTGAGAATCTCTCCACCACATTAATCATTTTTCTTGCCTCAAAGGCCTGTGTTAGTGGGTTCTTAGTAGAAAGTCCCATCCTGGAACTGGTGTGATAATGTCTTTAAATACTGCTCATTTTTCCTTGGTTTATGGTCTAAAAGAGTTGATCTGTCATATTCTTTAACATGCTGCAAAAACTGAGAATTACAAGGTATTAAAATAGTTAAATGTATATGCATTAGGAGACCATAATATTTTTTATGTTGCAGTGTTAGTTGTAAATTTAGATCATATCACAGTATTTAATTGGGTCAAGTATCTGGTGCCAAGCCTGCTGATCGAGTATTTTATGAAATGATAACAGAATCGGAAAAATCTTGAGTTCACGTCTAGAGTAATGTACACCTTACAAGTGTTTGGCAATTATAAACAAATTATTGCAGTTTAGTAGCTTTAAGCATTCTTTGATTAGGAAGCTGTTTTGCTTTTTATTATTTTCAGTATGGGTTAGCTTAATTTTTATTTAAGTCTTCATAGATTGTGTTGTATAATTCAGCGCTTACTGCAAGTCAAAGTTGAAAGCTATGTAACCTTTTTCTATAATAAAAAAAAGAGCACAGTGAGTTTTAATGATATAACAAATGTTACACAGTGGGACTCTTCAGTCAGTCTGGATGTGGATTCATAAAAATAAAAGGAAGGATTCATTAGGCTATCTGTCAGAACTGTAAAACAAAATTCAGTTATGGTCTCTGTTTCTTTTTAGATCTCATAAATGGAGCCCAAGAACAGTGTGAATTGCCTCCTATGGATGGTTTTCCTCACTGTGAAGGGAAAATAAAGGTAACTGTGAACTGTTCTTAATCTTATGTGTGTTTTGTTAAAAACTGAACATATGCTGCAAGAAGTCACTACTCAGTGTTGTAATACAAGAGCAACTGGGTCAAAAAAGAGGGTATTTAGGAGCAGGTGTCACTACAAAACTCACCTTACCCTTTAATACTCCTGCAGAGAAACAAAGGGTCATCCTATTAAGAAAGACATAAAATGCCATGTTATATTAAAATGCCACATTATTTAATGAAATTACTCTTTGAATGCTGTTTTGTTATTTAGATACCTTCTCGTTTTTAAAAAATCCTGTCTGTTTTCTTCCCCCATAGTGAGTCATTGGACGTCTCCCCACCCAGGGTTGGGATTTTGTGTGCACCTCACTCCAGCCCTCCCTCTCTTTCAGCAAGATGCTTGTTCATACTTCATATGTATGAACAATTGTTGAGTACTTTCATATGATTATCAAATGCTAGGATTTATTTCTGAAAGTGTAGCTGGCAAAGTGTACATGAAATTTCCTTACCTTTTTTTCTTAAAATAAAATTCTTACACTATAGTATTTAAAATAAATATGACTGTATATAAATTTGTTTTGATCCATTTTGACAAATGGGCTGTGTGGTGGCTATGAAATACATCATTTCTATGTTAAAATAAGAAGTTAAATGAATTATTTACTTCTGCAGAATTGGTATGTTCTTGGCAGAGTCAGATTACTGTCTTGGTAACTAAAATGACCAGTTAATTTGCAGAGCGTGTGTAACGGCGCAATGAAAGTCAGTTCCAGCCACACCCATGTGTATGAATCCTGATTATATTCTCCTTTTGGTATTTGCCTCTGCTTGCCTTGCTTACAGTTTGTGCAAACTGCACTCACACCTTATATGTAGTTCCTTCCCCACTGTAGTTGAATGCTGAGATGCAGTCTGCTGCAAAATATTCATAGAACTCTTTCGGTTATTTGTGGTTTTTATCAGTTTGGATATAGTGGCTTGCAGCTTTCCTTTGTTATTCGTGACTTCAGTATGAAATGGTATGTTTCAGAGAGATTCTGTGAGGCTTAAACATAACCCTGTTCTTGTTCTGTTTCAGTGGATGAAAGATATGTGGCGATCGGATCCCTGTTATGCAAGTTACGGTGTAGATGGGTCCACGTGCTCCTTTTTTATTTACCTCAGTGAGGTCAGTAATCTTTTTATCTGCATAAGGGGAATATCATAGTGCCTCATTAGCTTTTGGTAACTGTTTGTAAACATTTTTCAAAACAAATAGCTTTCTTCAGAAAAATTCTAGAAAGGAAAACAATAAAACAGATTTTTGGAGAAGTGTTTTGCTATTTTTCTTCAGTCTACCAGGTGTTTCTAGCATTGGAGAATTCGAATGTTTGTAATTGAAGTGATGTAAACAGCAACTGCTCAGTGAGTCCACACAAGATACCCTATAAAACTGAAGTGTGAAGTTCAGTCATAGATCCTTGCCTCTGAATGCTTGATGTTGTCTTCTATGTAGTTCCTAAGGTAGCAGTAGATAGGAATTTTAGGGGGAGGTGTTTGGAGTGTGAAATTTAGGAAGTGGTATGCGGTAGTACATCCTCCTAGGAAGCATGGTCACTTCCTGCTTAAAGCCCAGTTTTGCACACAGCTGAATAAGGTGCTTGCCCTGGTGTTTTTGTAGTTTTTTTTTTTTTTCCATGGATCTTTCATTTCCTGAGCAATGCTTGTTTTCCAAGAAGAAATTATGGCAAACAAGACTCACTGTGACCTCTGTCACTAGTTGGTGGTTTGTATGCCAGAAATAGTCAAATGTATTTGATGACTTGACCCCTTTCTTAATAGTAAAATTCTGATTATTTACGGCAATTGACTTGGGTAGAAGTTTTGATGCCTAGTGGCTTCCCAGTTGTACAGAACTGAGAGAGCCAGTGCGGTTACAGAACTGTGAACTGATTTTAATTACACAGTTTCTGCAGGATTCCAGGAGGAAGGGCTGGGTTTTTAAATTCTGTATCAGAGATGAAAACAGTAAGTCTGTTATATGAGTAACTCAGTTATAATGAAAGCAGATTCTGTTCAGTTACTCAGCTTGCTGTAGCTGAACTTCTCAGGGCACTGCTTTAGGCAGCATTAGTAGTTAAATGCGTGTCCAAAACACACATCTGAAGAAATAAAAAATGCTGGGTTTTATCACAAATTTGACTCACTACATTGCTAGCACTTAGTGTTGATTTATTTATGGGCTATAAAGCTGGTGTAGGAAAAGATCCAGTATGACTGTGTTATTTATCCTGTTATTTTTCAAAAAAGCTGAAGGTACGGTTTTGTAATCATCTGAAGCTGATCGAAGTTTCTACTAAAAGATTGTTGTAGCCTTAGTGGATTTCTATTAGTGCAGTAGTACATTGTCAGCCAGCTGGTGCTTCATGTCTCTAATGCAAATGTATCTTAAAAATGAGAATACCTGTCAACTGAATGTGAGAATCTGGTATTCTTAAATGACAAATGTATTATTTTGTGTTCCTGTTGAGTCACAGTATTTTCTGTGACAAACTTCTGTTTGATCATCAGCTTTGAAAACTAAGTTGATGCTGTTAGTCTTTTCATAATTGATTTTTCAGCTCATCCCTGTGGCAAAATGTGAGTAGCTCTTGCTCCTGATGTCGTATATTTCAGAATGCAGATGTACCTCGTGGTTATACAGATAACCACTTCTTACGTGCATCAGTTACAGTACTGTGTTCTCCCACTCTAAAACCATGTGCCTCAGCTTGCCAGGAAGGCTGTTTGTGAAATACTCTTGTGTTGACAAAAACAACTTTCTTTTGCCTTCGAGAAGGGGATCCATTTTTAAAGTGTAATGATATGTAAAGAATGTTAAGTACAGAATCTTTTTAAAAAATAACTTCTGAGAATTTTTGTTAGGTTCTTTATCAGATACAATTCCTCGTTAGTGAAATGCTATTTAGTGTAGTGTATCTTTATTGAGAACATAACAGTGAATGTAGGAAGATGTCGTTGTAGGCACACAAACACTTGTTCCTTCACACACCAATGAAGTTTATGAAGGTGTAGTACCAGTTGTGGATTCCTACTGGCCACAACCCTTCTTTCCTCACTTTTTATTGCATGTGGTAGCTAGTCAGCTGCAACAGGCAGGACCTGCAGTCTTGGATCAGGACCACATTGTGTTATACTCATAAGCAGTGCCAAGTAGATAGTACCTTCCTCAAATGAACTGCTGAGCCTACAGAAACTAGTATAAGGGCCTTCTGATTTGCACCTGGAACTTGGTTACAGAAGCAGAAGTTGTACTTAAATTATTTTGTTCCGCTAAAGCTTCAAGGCTTTTAGGGAAATTTTGAATCGAACTTTCAGGAGCAGGGAAAAGTTACCACTTAAAACTACTCAAGGCAGAACTGTATTACTTTATAGCATTAAATATTGTATCATTTAGTCAGTAAACATTAAACCTTCTGGATAAAAAAAAAATATATGAATAAATGACAGTTCAGTTGTTATTCTATGAGTTGTTGACCTTTTGCTTTTAAGTTCACAGCTAGCAGGAAGTAGTATGAGAAAATTCTTTTTATTTTGCTAGTGGATGAAATGTATCTCGTAATTGTTAAATGGTGTAAGAGGATTCATTCTGCTTGAGTTTTCAGAATGCTGTGAAATAAGCTAGTCTATTCGAAATAATTTTTAAATTGCATAAACTGCCTACTGTGTGCATAAGAATGTATCAAATACTTTTACAAATATCATAGTTGTAAGGCCTTTTCCATGTTTCTGTCCTTGCAGTCTGCTCTGCTACCTGTAATATTTTGGAAGTTTAGTAGTATTTCTCTTAAAATTTAAGCCAAGATAACAGATACATTAAAGGAGATGTTTTTCCAATGTAAGGCTTGTGTCACTTCACAAGAGGGCAAATGGGTGTTTTTTACAAGGGTGCAGGAAGTTGATTTTTTTCTTTAGGAAGAAACGTAGAATTTGGGCAACTTGTTGCCTGATGGAACAAAGGTACAGTTAGCACCGTTGTCTGTGGGTATATTTGGGAACTTCAGACTAAGGCCTTACATATTTTTTGGAAGTTTTGTCCCCATGGCAGAATGTAAAACTAATATTGGTTGAGCATGTTATTAACCTTGAGTTTAAATTTGGCATTCTTAATCCTATGATTAATTCCATGATTAATGCCCAGCAGCAGAGGTTGAAAGCTTAAATGTTTGCGAATGCAAGCATGAAATGAAATTCTAATAACACTACAATGATGTGGATTTATGAGGTGTGTTGGCTGCTAAGGATAACTGGAAATGCTACTGCAAGAGTAATTTGTCAAAGTGGACAGGGATGAAGAGTTGACAGTTTATAGTATGGTTGCACAGCTGAATGATAAATGTGCCTACAGAGCTCTCAAGTAAAAACCGCTGGTTTAAAACATCAAACTGTGTTAGGGTTCTGGCAGGTTATTACTGTTAAGATTTTTTTCTCACTTCAAGGTAACTATCTAGGAATAAAATAGTTGTGTATACATCTTCTGTTTGAAAAGGCAATATTAAATTACGTGTAGAATCACAGAATGGTTGGGGTTGGAAGGGAACTTAAAGCCCATCCAGTTCCATCCCCCTGCCCTGAATAGCGACACCTCCCACCAGCCAAGGCTGCCCAAAGCCCCATCCAGCCTGGTCTTGGATACTGCCAGGGATGGGGCAGCCACAGCTTTTCTGGGCAGCCTGGTCCAGGGCCTCACCACCCTTATAGAGAAGAATTTCTTCCTTACATCTACTCCACTCTTTCAGTTTAAAGTTTCATCGTAGGGGCCCCTGACAAAGAGGCCCTCCCCAGCTTCCCTGTAGCTGCCTTTAGGTACAGGAAAGCTGCTGTAAGGTCTGCCTGGGGACTTCTCTTCTCCAGGCTGAACAACCCCAATGCCCTCAGCTTGTCTTCATAGGAGAGGTGCAGTAGCCCTTTGATTATCTTTGTATGTCTACTTTTGCTCTTAAAATCACTTCTACAATCTAGTGTGACAAGCACATGTGCTCTTTCATACTTTTTCGGGATCTGATTTTATCTTCTAAAGCAATTCTATTAGGATGTTATATGTTTAACTCACCTCTCTCTAGTAAAGTGATTTCAAACCTATAAACAGAGGAGCCCAGAATGTTACTTTTCATTGTGTAATATGGGTCAGAACCACAGAGACACTGTAATTTGCCCATGGTTTATGCAAAGCCTTAAAAACACAGCTAGGAATAAAACTGTCCTACACCCTGGTTATGTTGTCACCGTGTATCTGCAAAACAAAAACAGCACAGTGAAAATCCAAGTCATCTTTTCTGCAGAGCCTGCACAAATGCAAGTATTAGCAGCTCTGCCTCCTCTGGTTTGCTTTTGACGGCGCTCCCGTAGGAGTACGAGTCATCGACAGCGAGCTTAACAGCTCTTCTCCACTTCTCTTCTGGTGTCTTGGCTGCTTGAGCAGACTGGGAGGCGAGCATGGCAGCAGAGGGAAAGCAAGAAGCTGTCCAAGGCGTTCAGGTTTAGTTTCTTTTATTATTTAAAGCTCTATCCTGTAGAGACTTGCAGGTAGAGCTATAAGGATTTTGCACTTCAAACCAGCTGCCTTGCTGGAGGCACCAGGTCACTCCTGGTGGACAATGCACAACTGTGCAGTACTCTAGTTGTGCTGGAGCCTTTGAAAGACTGGAGGAGAAACAAATGTCCTGAATAGCAAAACCAGACTTGTGTTTTCTGGAAAGAAAGAGCAAGGCAGGGATTAGAAATGGCAAAAGTTGAAAAGGAAGTTAAGCTAACTAAGATTTCTGAATAATTGCAGCATGATTTCCTTTTAACTGTGATATAAACTTACCCATTGAGAAGAGGTCTCCCTTCTAACCTTATTTAGTTATGAAAAAAGCCAGTTGGTTAACACTATGTCATTGCCACACTGGTTGATGGTTAGCATTGCTTCTGGTGAGAAATGTGTCAGATTGAATTTCTGGACAGTACAAGAACATGCTTCACTGCAAAATGTCAGTTTGCAGCTTATGAATTTAACTTGAATAAATATCTTCTAAAAAATAAATTTGGCACAGTTTCCCAGCTTAATAACAACAAAAGGTGGAGGGATCTTATTGCTCCTTTCCTTCATTTAGACATTTGTGTCCTCAGAGGACTGCCTGCCACCCAGGAGCAGGACTGCTACTGTGCCTGCTGGTCAGCCGGTGGCTGTGGTGCAAGTTCCTGCAGCCCAGGGAAGCTCTCTCTGTTTTGCTCTTTTGTGCTCCCTTGAGATTTGAGGCAGGAGCTGGGCAGCTATCATGAGGATTCCAGGTTTGGATCCCAAACTCACCTTTCAGGTGCAAGTGCAGTGTTTGGTGTTCTTTTTCAAAGTGGATCCAACACTTCAAAAGACTAAAAAGCTGTTTCAGCAACCAGTCTTTGAAACTTCTGTAGCTTTTGTGTTTCCTAGTATACCACTGGAGAGAATTCTTAATTTTAGCTCTCTAGACTTCATAGAACCAATGCTTTTTTTTTTTTTTTTTTTACAGTAATATTATTCTTTATGCTGTGAAGGGGTGGAGCAGAACAATACAGACCAAAGGTGATTTTCAATGTGGACTTGTTCCCAGAATGCAGGCTGTAGTCTAAGGCGTATTTTAGTGAAATAGTGAAAACATCTGGTAATTACAGTTATGCAGGTTCCTTAAATCCTTGTGGTTTTGCTAGTTTACTGCAGTTTGCTAGCTTCTGTGTGGAAGTCCCATTTCCCCAACTGCTGCTGCATGTGTTAGATAATCTCTAACAATGAGGTGAGTTAGCGATTTCCACTTCTTCAGTGTAACGTAACATTACACCAACTTCCTTAAATACTAAAGCATTACTTAAAAAAAAAAAAAGACTAAAATAGAAAAAAAAAAAAAGACTAAAATAGCATTCTTGTCTGAAATGTAAATTAGCAAAAAGCTTGAACTGAACTTCTGCAGTTCCTAAGAAATTGAAATGCTGATGATATTCAGTACTTTGTCCCCAAATCAGCCTGGATTTGGGAGATTGGAGCTCAGCTATCTTTTCTACCTTGGACACTTTTTTAAAAAAGGATTATTATTTTTGTCTTGTTGGAGGATGCCAGTGTAAGACAGGGATAAAATTGAGCACACGTTACTGAAGCTAGATAAGAGACTGTTTGGGATTGCCTGTGGAAACAAACTCCCAACACTACCTGCATGTGCTTCTCAGTTTCACTGAACAAGCTGGCAGTCATCTTACACACCACAGCTTTTGTCCCATCTTCAAAATGATTATGTATCACTGAGCAAATGCTAAACAAAATGTAGATGTTACGGCTTCTGGAGGAGAAGAGAAAGTCACCTTCCCAAAGGTAGCATTTCATTTGTCTCAAATGCCTAAATGGGTTTTCTAAGTGAACATTGAGTTATCTTCTCTGCCTACCTGCGTACTGTCCAATAAATTTCAAGATGCAGTTTTTCACCACGTACTGCAGCGTTGTTTGTTTCCTGCTCTTATTGACAGAAGATTGTTAATAGCAGCGCTTCGCCGTGGATTGAATTACACTGAGCAATAACTCCGCTCACCCAAAGTGCAAACGCACTTTAGTTTCCCCGTAGACGTGCTGCACCTTTCCTTCAGAAGAGTCCAAAATGAAGTTACTGCCAGGTGTTCAGCGAGTATCCTTCAGCTCCTGCTTTGTCCAACTCCCACTAGTGCTCTCTGTGAAAATATAAAGGACCTCCTGAAGCTGGGGATGTGGAGAGCCTCTGGCAGAGTACACTTGCATTCAGTTTGGAAATGCTCAGAGTGGCCTGTGCTACAGACGCTTGCCAGCTTTTTAGGAGTGTAATCAAGGTCCTTGCTCTGTAATATAGCTGAGCACTGCAAGCCTGACATCTCCTCAGTTTCAGTGTATTTCCGAGGAAGAATTATTGGAACAGATGAAAGCTGCAAAGCCTCTGAGATACTTTTCTGATTGCCTAGGTTTGTTTGGGGTTTGTTTTGTTCTTTTTTTCATGTTAACTCTATAGTTCAGTTTAAGCAGTTCAGAGCACTTTCCACTAATATCAGGAACTGTGTAGCAATTTGGGGCTTCTAAAGTAGCCTGTAACCCAACCTTACAGAGGTTGGGTTACAACCAATGTACAACCTACATATGCTGTAGACAGCGCTCTGTCTACTGTGATTCAGAACCAGGCAGGAAAGGATAGGCTTCTCAGGTGGACTTAGTCTCTTGAGCATGATCAAAGGCTACCCAGTGCATTTGATTTGCATTGAATTCAATGCTAGTTACAGGAGGCACAGCTGTTCTTAGTCAGAAATATGACAGGAGAAGATAAATATAGTCTGCTCTGAAAAACAGTTTAGCATTTGTATCACTCATCCAAAAAATGGGCAGTCTTCAAATCTGCACTTGCTGCTTCCCAACAATCTCCTGTAACTGCTGTTCTGGGCTTTATCACATCCTTCCTGCCCAATCATGCAGAACAGCAGAGCACTCAGTTGCTATGGTGAGAAGAAGCTAGAGGAAGAACCGATGCTAACCCAGGGAGAGTAAGGCTGTCCTGGAAGGCACAGAGAGAAGTCCCAGTTCCTTCTTCAGGGATTAGTTTATGTATTTTTTTTTTTCTTAAATGATCAAGTAAAATGCATAAACAAGTTGAAAGGCAAGATCTGAACAAATACTGCTGCCCTCCTTCCTTTTGTTCAGACTTGTGGCTTTTGGCCATGTGGTTATCTGTAGCTAAACAAACACAAAGCTGCAGTGTTTGTACATTTCTGACAGATTTCATCTAGACACGCTTTAGTGATAAAGTAATCATTTGTCATCGTTTCCCATGACAAGGAAAACATCTGTAACAGCAAGCAACAATACCATGTTTGTAACTCCATACTGCAGCCTTATGCACATTCTGTGTAGTCTTGCTATTTATAATCATGTATATGTGTGTATGTATGTGTATCCACATGGATTTTTTCTGTTGTATCTGCCACATGATCATAAAGATTGCTGGCCCAGGACAAGGTACACTTCTGTGCTGTTGCATTTCCTGCACACTTTTTTTCATTAGTTAGGTGGTACAGTCTAAAATTAACCAAGGCAGTATTTTTTTTCATGTCCCACTGCAGCAGCTTCCAGAAGATGTTTTGCAACACAAGTCCTTAATTCAACCCCTTATGTTCCCCAGCACGTTGCTGTCTCATCCCTCATAGCTTCAACAAAAGCTGATGGGTCCCATAGGAAAACTTCTTCTGGGCACCGTGAGAGCAATGGGAGAGAAGGAAGCTCCAAGCATCAGGTCTTTTCCCTGAGCAGGCATTGCTGTTGGTGCTTGGCTATAAGACTAAGGAGATTAAAGGCCTTCACTCAAACCAATCTGAATGGTTTTCATCCACATTTATAGTTGGAGGTTGCTGCTCCAAGAGGTAAAACACAATTTCTGAGAGATCATTTCATAGTCACTGAAATGCGGAAGGATGCTCAGAGCACCTCCCTTTGTTTTCAGAGAAGTTGGCTTGGCAGTGGTTACTGGGCTGAAGCTGAGACGAGCAACTGTGGGGCTTGCGCAGAACTGCTGAGCACAGTGACTGTCTGCTCCAGACCGTATTTGGTCACACAAGGCAACCAAGGAAATTACTGAACCCTTTGAGGTTTCATTTTGAGTGAGAGGAATCCTTGTGCTATTCTCTGTGAACCCTGGGCAACCTGTGCCAGTGCCCCACCAACCTTCAAGAACATCTTCCTAATGTTTGATCTAAATCTCCCCTCTTTCAATTCAAAGTCATTACCCTTTGTCCCATCACTACATCCCTGACAAAGAGTCCCTCCCCAGCTTTCCTGGAGGCCCCTGCAGGTACTGGAAGGCTGCTGCCATCCAAAACCATGGCTAACCGGAGGCTTTTTACTTGAAATGCATAGGAAAATACAATCGTTGTGTTTCCTGAGGAAAGCTGCAATTAAAATTTAGCAGCCTGATAGTTCTTGTGTAGGTAACATCACATCAACAGGCTGTTACATTCTGCAGTCGAAGCCTGTCAGTGCTATTGTTTCCCTTTCCAGTAACTTGACAAAGCCTCTCAAGTTTTAGATAACTTGTGTAGTTGCCTAGGCTGAAATCCCTCTCTGCTGCCGAAGAGCATAAATCATTGATCATCTGTTGCTCGCGCTGAGCAGGGAAGCAAGAACCTGAAACAGAGAAATCTCTCTGTTCCCCCTGAAAACCTCGTCTTCGTTAGAAGTGTGATATTTCTTGTGTGATAGGCACCTTTTTATAAGCACAGGTATTACAGCGTGCGTGGGCTTCTCTACTATAGCTTTTCACTGCTGCTTTCTTCATTCTGTGTCTGTGATGGTATCGCCGTGTTCTGAAAGTAACTTCTGAGTAAGCTGCAGTGTGTGTGTTGAGCCCTGCCGTGGCTCTGATCACCTTCTGATTTTCCTCTCACTTTCTCTTTGAACCGCTATGTCGTAATTCCAGTTCTTACTTTAATTGCCTGCAAAATTCACGTTTGTTTTGATCAACACAACAGCATTTTGGCTGTTTTGGTCATCATAATGTTTTCTTCCTGGAGGCGTGTGTGCCTCTGCTGGTTATTGCTCAAAACTACCTGAAATTCACTGCTAGGTTACACCTGGCTTGGTGAGTGTGTCAGTTGTGCTTTGCTTCTCCAACCCCACTTCCCCACGAGTCAGTAGATTAAGTTAATACAGTGATTATCTTCTTTCCCCTCCTCCTGTACATCACATTTTTAGTCTTCAACTTTGCTTTCCGCGTGCTCCTGTTCATTATTATCCCACATCTAACAGCTCTCACTTTGTGAGCCACTGGCTTAGCAAAATGTGCAAATCCTCTCCTTTTTCTGTAAGAGAATGCCTCTGCGTTCTTCCTACTGCATTTACCACTCCTGAAAATAACGAGACAACCAGAATGCTTCGAAGAGTATGTGTTTAAAAATCTTCTGGTGAGCCAAGTTATGTTTTTTTTGTAGTTGTTTTTTTTGTTACTGTTTTCAAACGAAAAGAGGAATTGACTAAACGCCAATATGGAAAAAATGAATGCTAGACCAGTTGTGATATATCCTTGAGTCTACTCCTGCAACGTTCATCCCTGAGCTGAAATGCAGCATTTTGATTTAGGTTAGAAGGAAAATGGAATATTACTAAAAGCACAAAGGTACTGTATTGTTCAGCATGATGCCCCATGGTGCGGGACGTCCCTTTGGGCAGCCTGGGCCAGCTGTCCTGGCTGTGTCCCTTCCCAGCCCCTGGCTGGCAGGGCAGCCCCAGGAGCTGAGCAGTCCTTGGCTCTGGGTGAGCCCTGCTCTGCAGCAGCTGAAACACCGCTGTGTTATCACTGCTATTTTCATCAAAAAGTCAAAACACAGCACTGGGTGAGCCTCTGTGAAGAAAATTAACTCTGTCCCAGACAAAGCCATGGCAGGAGAAGAGAGAAATTGAGACTGTGTACAGTTTTTAATACAACTGTTTTCTAGTAGCGATTCCACAGCTAAAGTTAGGACTGTTAATTGCTACAATTTCTAGTATCCTTCCAGAGCTGGAGATGATGAATAATCAGGTATTTCAAACAAGGTTGTTCATGTCGTGGCTTTCAAACATTGCATTAAGTATGTTGGGTAGATGAATTCATAGCATTCAAATTAAGGCTTTTATATAATTTGTCAAAGAAAACTACGCTCGATACATTTCTTTTTTTTAATGAGGTTGTGATATTTGCTAATTTATTATTTTCATGTGGTTGGTTTTCTAGGCAATCATTCAGTCTTAAGGTATCAATCTCTAATGCTTCAGGCTTACAGGTCTGTGACTGGAGGGACCCTCCCTTTTTGCAATACAGTTCTGTTCCTGTTGTGCTTTCGTGGTTTGCCTCCAACAGTGAAATTCCTTCACAACACTGAATGGGCTGATTATTTGATGTGGGTTGTACAGATTCCACAGAACAAGTGAGATTCCTATGGAAAGCGCAGGCAGTTTCAGTGACTTGTGCCCATTTGCTGTTTCTTCCCTACCTACTAGCCGTTGTTTTTCTAGTAGACAGTGGTAGTACTGTATTTGCATGGATTGTTTCTCTCAGAATTATGGCTACTAGTACTTGCGGATACCGTTACCTAAGTTAAAATCCTATTACTTATCAAATAAGATTTTTTGGTGAAGTCATCTTTCTTTCAATTTTTTGTCTAGATTTCTACAAGGTAGAATTCTGATCCTTGTTTTTTGATCCTTGTTTTTTCTCAGTCTTTTTATAGAGATATCCTAGGCAGATGGGAAATGTGTATATATAGAATACATATTTTGTAAGGTCTAGAAGCACAGAAAACTCAGTGCTTTTTGAAAATAATTTAGGACCTGCTCAGAAAAAGCATTTAGCAGCTGACCTCTGACTTGAAAGGGTTTTCTGTTATGTATTCATTATCATGAATGAATATCTAAATGCTACTTTTAGTTGCAAATTTGCAAGGTTAAAGTAGAATTGAATTGCAAAAAGTCTTCTTAAGCTTCTCTTAGAAGGCAGGTTTTGCCATGCAGTGACTTACTAATCAGCTGATGTTGTATTCAAACCATAGGAAAGTGGAACATAAAGGCAGTCAGAGTTTGGTAGAGGAGCTGAAAGTAAAATAGAATTGTTTGTTTTAATTTGATTGTTTTGCAGGTTGAAAATTGGTGTCCTCGTTTACCTTGGAGAGCAAAAAATCCTAATGAAGAAACCGATCAAAAAACAGTGGTAAGAAAAACATTAAAACATGGGTGTTCAGTAATTGTTCACTCAAAAGACCCTGGAAGCCTGTGCCACATAAATGCTAGTAAGACTAGAATTTACTATTGTTATTCCTCAGCTCCTCAAAACTGAAGGGCAGCTTCCTTGACTGTGTATATGTAGCTCGTCACATATTTTCTCAAGTCATACTGCAGTCTTGGTGGCAGATTTCCACTAAAAACATTCAAGTGTTCTAGTTTATGTAGCGTTGTACACAGATACTGAGAAAATTTGCAAAGCTATAGACTGTTCCCCAGTATTAAGTGACCATATGTGAAACTATCTATTTTTATTATCCCATAAATCTGGGCTTTATATAAAACAATGCTGTAACAGAAGAGGCCTATGTACATTTCAGGTTTGTAAGGTTTTGATTTTTTCCTTGAGAAATAACTCAGTATGCAGTAGAGTTTTTAAACTGTTACAGCCTAATTATGTAGCACTTAGGTATTTTAAGATAATTATTGGGCTGCAAATGAACATCACCTATAGAATTTTGGTGTAGAATGTCATACTTTGTAAAACCAATTGTTTTGCATCAGTCTGGCTTTCAAATGAATATTTCTTTTTAAAGGAATACTGTAGCAATGTTTCTGCCTTAATGTTATTGTAAGAGCCTTCCTTGTATTTTGAAGATTCATGATGATATCTGAATCCTCAGTGTAATTGTCTGAATTTATATTGTGTCCTAGAGATACTTTTAGCCTCCTTTGCAAACACATGAACAAAACTAAATCTTGTACTGCAGAAATAAATACACGGTGAAACGTTGCAAATATACTCCAGTGCTAATAAGTACTACTAGCAAAAATAACCGTAATTTATATGGCTTAGAAATGTCCATTTAAATGGACATGGGAGGAGCCCAATTCCCACCTTGCTACAACCTCTTCTAAGGTAATTGCAAAGTAAAATCTTGACTTTAGCATAAGAAGCATTATCCTTTTTTGTTTGCTTTTATTTATTATTTTTTTTTTACACCAAATAATGTAAAGAACAATTCATGTTTGTGTAGTTTCGTCACTTCTGAAAGGTACACACAATAACATTGTCTTTTTGTTTGTTTTAATGACTTAATTGAAGGCTGAAATTCGTATCAACTTTGATCCTCTCTACAAAATGATGTCAAGGCATGAGGAATTCAGGTGGATGATGTTACGCATCAGACGAATGGCTGATACCTGGATTGAAGCAATTAAATCACTTGCAGAAAAGCAAAATTTGGAGAAGAGAAAACGAAAGAAGGTAAGTTAAAACATTTTTTTAGCACTTGCCACTTGCAAACATTTGCCTTACTTAAGCTAAATTTTCCAAAAGTAACTTTGGAGCAGGAATACCAAATATGAGTAAAAGGCTCATGTTCGTACATTTGTCTCTTTTCAATGAGTATTTTTTTGTTTGGAATTATTTGTAAAATGGATTTGTGTTTGTATACATCCAGTAAGTCAGTCTTTGAATAAGTTTTTTAACATCTTTAATTTTGGATAAAAGAGAAGTTATGCAGAAGGTTTTAAAGAAATGAACTATAAATTTACCACAGACTGATTACACTGGAATGTTTTACATAGTTGTAGAAAACAACAGTTGTGTATTTCCTTTGTCCACAACTAAAATCTTACGTGGCATCTTTCTGGTTTGGGTTGGAGTGGGCTTGAAGTTGATCACAACTTTCAATCAGATCTCTTTTGACTTGTAGTGAGTCCAGGTTAAAGTCTGTGAGACTCTTGAAATCAAAAAGTCTATTTTATTTGAATTATTTTTTTTAATTACTTCAATTAGTTAAGATAAAGCTGAAGCTCTTAAACACAGAAATTTCTCTTCCTGCCTTGTGCTTAATGGAGCCAAACCTGAGTGACAGTCAGAGTTGTGTTCCTGTCCCCTCAGAAGGCTGCCTGTCTGTGGCTCTGCTTCTTGCTTGCGATCCTCAGTCCCTGCAGGAGACCTGGGCTCCATATTGTGGCTCTCACGTTTGTCACTTACCACAGTCCTTGTGGAGGCTCACTCTCTGTCAAGGAGCAACGCTTTTCTTTCAAGCAGCAGTGCAGCCTGTTTTATTAAAGAAATGTAACATCTGAGAATACAGAAACTCAGAAATAAACAAAAGCAGCACTGTCCTGTACAGGCAGTTTTGATGGGATGCTCTAGTGCTTATTCTTTGCTTTTAAAAGTCCTTTAAGGTCTTTTTTAAGACCTTTTTTAAGGTCTGCAAACATATGGTGATTTCATTTTAATGTGTCCAGTTCTCTTCTGGGAGCAGAGATTAGAACAAGATGTTTTTATGAATGCTGCTTCTTTTTTAAAGAGTGAAGGATAAGGTTTTGGTGTTTGGGGTTTATGTTTGGCACTATATGTATCAACACTCAACGAGTAGTCCAGATGTGTAGCGAAGTGTTTGAACTCAGCTGTTGTGCTCCATTAGAAAGGCAAGCACAGATTTCAAGGAACTTTAGAGAAAACTCTCCTCCAGTGGCAGTGCAGAAAAAAGGTTGATAAAGCATCCTGTCATTCTTATGCAATCTTTCCAAGTTCCTTAATGGCTCATCCAAAAGAACATACCCTTCCTGGACCGAACTGTCCTGTTGCATAAGCAAGAATATCCTACTTGAGAATATAAGTGGTTATTCAAACAAAAGAAATTAATGTGAACCACAACTTACTTTCTGTGCAGAATTACATGTTGTTTTGTGAATAACACTGATTTAAGCGTTTTGTAACTGATCTGCTGGCATATCGTAGTGCAAAAGAATAAAGTAACATTCTTACAATTACTGTTCCAGAGATCTATTACAGAATTAAATTATTTACAGGGTCTCCAATTAGGGTGGAGGTGTTAGGTTGTTGTTGTTGTTGATTGTTGTTCTTGTGTGTTTGGCTTCATTGTTTGGTTGGGTTTTTGTGTGTGTCCATAGTGGCAATTTAAGAGAGAGAAAATGCTGTGAAGTATGCTAGTTACATGTTTAATGTTGGTAACTAACATACAACTTTTCTTTTCAGATTCTTGTTCATCTGGGGCTTTTGACGAAAGAATCTGGATTCAAGATTGCTGAGAATGCATTTAGTGGTGGCCCACTTGGTGAATTAGTCCAGTGGAGTGATTTAATTACATCTCTCTACTTACTGGGCCATGACATCAGGATTTCAGCTTCTCTGGCAGAGCTCAAGGAGTAAGGAGATTACTTTCAATTTTGAAACTGGAATACAAAAAAAATAATAAAAATCGGAAATTGTAAACTCCTGAAGCTTCTATTAACAAAGTGTATAATTTCTTGAAGCATAAAATGAAAGTGATAATTCACTAAACAGACAATAAGATTATTTTCATGAGCTAAATATGTGCTATAAAAGGATAATGTGTTTTCATTGTAGCTTCAGGCTCATGAGACTTCATAAATGAATGCTGTAAAATTCAGACTAAGCAGCTTATTCTTTAACATTCCAGGTGCTTTAACCAGCTGCAGTAAGAAGTTTTACAGATTATCCTAATTCTGTGTCCTCTTCTTCAGTTTTTACTATTCTTCACTCAGTATCTGATTTTAAAATAGAGGTTTTAATCCTTTAAACAGATTACTTTTGATGTAGTTAATTGCTTATGTTAGGTCACATTGCTGCCTCACTCATCTTTGTCTTGCTTTGCATGAGACGTTCAGCATTAGGCATAATACAGCTATTTTAAGGTTGGGAACATGCACCTTTTCCGTAGCTTTCATTTTTTTTATAACATGACAGCATCATTTTGTAGAGAGCTCTTATTCCATCAAGCTGCCAATAGAAGAAATTATTTCCAATCATTTCAGAACACTATTTTTAAACATTCAGATCATATTATTATTTTTTTTTAAGTGGATGGGATTTTTAGTGAAATTAGCTCTTTACTGATACATATGCAGCTCTTTAATAAATGCTGAGGATCTTTAGCATTTGAATGTTTTTACATAGTTACTGATTTGGAAGAGATAAAACTAAGGCTTGTGTGAAAAGGTGAATTATTGGTATAAGTAATATAGCATGAATTTCAAGGTTGATCTGAAAGTAATACTTTTCCACGTTCCTTCTTTTTCCATTTAGGATTATGAAGAAGGTTGTAGGTAACAGATCTGGCTGTCCTACCCAGGGAGATAAAGTTGTAGAACTCATTTACATTGATATTGTGGGACTCACTCAGTTTAAGAAAACCCTTGGTCCATCGTGGGTACATTACCAGTGAGTATAATATTTATTTGACCTCTAAACTGCTTTGTTGAAGAGCTTTTGTGGAATACCATGTAAAAATACTAAAGTGGGTACGCTTACGTGAATTGGAATTTATTTAAAAGTAAAAATACAGTTCTCTGTTGTCCTTCATTCCTAAGAATAAAGCAATTGTTACCTGTTTGTTGCATACCAGATGTAAGGCCCTCCCCACGCACGTATGGAATACTTGTTGTAGATCGAAGCATTTTTAATCTTAATGAATTATATTGCTGAGTCATCATCTTTGTCTTTTCTTCATCCCCTCTCCCAAGTTTTGTTCTTCCCATCTATTTGTAAATTAATAGATGGGCTGAAAGATTATGGAACTTTGCTGTTGAGTTGGAGCAGAACACGCATGTTTTGCTTGTCTGTGTTTGTCTCCATACTGGATTGATGGTTGTGGGGATTTATCTATTTAAATTTTATTGTTTAACAACAATGTCATATTTTCTGTCCCATCCCTAAAAATGCTGGGGGCAGAATTGTCTTCACTAGTAATTCTAAAGAATAAATCTGCTGTTAACTGCAGTTGCTGTTGCTTCTGTAATCTATAAGCATTTTTCCATTAAGGATGGAAGATGGTTGTCACAAGAAATTACTTGGAATGGCCTTCTTATTGTCTGCGGTTTTAGAACCAGATTTCTTTTTATCAATATGTTTAAATGAGCAAGCCTCACACATGTTGCATTAATATAGATCAGCATGAAATAAAACCAAATCTAAATCACTGACTTTGATTTATTTTTTTTAGACCTAATCAAATTAGCTGTATTTCATGATCTGTAAAGTCCAGTAAATCTTAGCTGAGGGAAGAAATTGAAAGGTTCTCTGAAGGCAGAAGAATTGTGTTTTTTCCTACTTCAGGATTTGCTAGAACATTGCATCTTTTCAGCATAATTTTAAATAAAAGTACTGTGATTAGCGTCGCATATTAGATTACTCTTAATCTCTTTTTTAAAGTAGAGGAGTAAACAGATACTTGGGTTTTTAGGAGCCTGCTAATAAAGCTAATCCCATTTTCCACTGAGTTAGAGTTGGCTGTCTGTCTGCCAGATGCAATTGTCATTAGGCGATCACATATGGTATTGTGGTCAGGATAGAAAACCAGGCTTAGGAAATGGTAACCAAAAGGGAAGAAGCGTTTTAAATTTCTACTTGGCATATTCTGTAGCAAAGATGGTGGAAATGCAGCATGACATTGAGTTTATTAGATCAGCTCTTCAATTTTTCTTGCTTGTTTCATGAATCATTAAATCTTAAGCTGCCAATCTGTTTTTCATTGATTCCTAATTTGTAGTAATGACTGACTTTTTTTTTGTTTAAGGAGAGAAGAATTAAATTTCACTGTAAATACATACGTTAGGCAGTATGAGATGTTTTTTAGCTGTGCTTTTGAGGAAGAAAAAATATCACTAGTTCTCTTCCACAGCCAGCATTGTGTATCTGGGGATTGAACAGGACCTCATCAGGTGTATACTGTTGCAGATCAGGTGTATTTATCTTTCTTGAGAGATTTTTGCCTAGTCTCTTAGAGAAGACTCCAAAAGACAGCAACAGTATTTCATACCTTAAAGAGAAGTTTAATAGTATCTTTCTTGGCTTGATATCTTGCAAACTGCATGTTCCTGCTTATCCCCCATGGTTTCAGAAAATAAATTACTTCCTCCCTCTCTCTGCCAGCTTGTAGAATATCTTATGTACTGTGCTTGCTTCAATTTGCCTTCTCTCCCCTGCCCCACATAAATAAATAAATTCAGAGGTTTGGATCACTCCTTATAATTCAGGTTTTCATTGCATTTTTTTGGGATCTCTGTAGTTACTTGATACTGTTCTTCAAGGTCAGTGTAGAAAACAGGGTCCAGAGTCCAGCAGAGACCATCAGAGAAGAAGAATTAATTCTTAGTTTCAAGCAAGCTGTCTCCTGTTAAATGATCCTGTTGCAACCTTTTTTCTTTCAGCATCATGAGTTACCTCATAAAGTTTGTCATAATAATATTTTTAAGTTAAGAAAGTAAGCCTGGTATAAAAGATGATATTTACGTATTCTTGTTGAATGCATTCCAGTAAAACAAAAGCATTATCACCTATAAAGCTGCCTCGTAGGCCTTGTTCTTCACAAACTTCTCTTCCTCACTCATTAGTATCTAATGTCAGCAGGAAAGATTTTTTTGTCTTGAAAGAGGTGTCCTGTTTTACGCCATGTAGTTCAGCAGATGTGTGCTGGTCAGCTTGGTCTTGTGTGCAGACCAGACTCAAATACAAATAAAATGTGTTTATTCACTTTGAAGTAGAGCAGTAGAATAAACCTGTGCCTTCAGAACAGGCTCTTCATAAGAGCGCAGTATGTAATCTTTGAGTGAACTTGAGCCCCGAGGAAAGTTTTGGCTGTCTCAAATCAGGTTTCTAGGACTGGTAGCTCACAAGAATGACCTGCTGTGAGAGGTGAGTGCTTCTCAGCAGCTGGAATACTGCATTGTACTTCTGAGGTCTGTAGCACCAGTGACTCCTGATAGTATGTGCTTTATCTGGGGTATAACTGTGCTACAAATAGCAGGAATACATCAAAACAGATTTCATTTGTTCCGAGCACCGTATTGTCAAGCAGAATGCCTGGACAAGCTGCATTTTTCTTTTCTGAAGTTTGGGTATTTGAACGCAGTTCACATGCGATGAAGCAACATAAAAATTAGTGGCTTAATATAGACTGAGGGGTGCAGCTCATTGCTTTTCTTGTCACCCGCGTCCTCTGTACAGCGCAGATGAATCTGGTATTTTTTCATTTTTCTACAGCCTCTCTAGCAATGACTCATTCCCATATGCCTAAAATCTAACTGGCTTTATTCTTGAAACAAATGAACATGACAGGTATCCTGCAAAATGAGCAACATTCCCGCTGTTTACGTGTTTTCTAGAATACGTCTGTTTTAGGAGGGATATTTTCTGACTAAGTTCTTACATTTTGAATTTAAGTAGTGAGGGGCCTGAAAAAATACGTGCGTCTGCAGAGCTTGCTGTAGGCAGACGTGAGCTTGGCTGGGCATGAGCCAAAGCAGTCTGGAGTCTGTGTATGTGTGCGGGCATGTTGCTGTGCCTGAGCTCAGTGCACCTACAGAGCTTCTGCACCAGAACTGCTTGGGTTTTGACCGGCTTGCTCCCAGGAAAATGTCTGCTGTCTGTCTGCAGCCACGTGCCCTTCATTTAGCAGTGCCTGCTGGCGTAGGTGTTAGCTGCTGACAGTGATGGGTGCTGCTGGACAGCACTGCTCACCCAGACAGAGAGGATGTACAAGGAGGGAACAACTATAACCTCAGGTGGGAGAATGACCTGAATAAATATGTATGAATACTTCCACCAGGGCAGCCCAGTTCAGATTGTGCGAATGCCCAATATTTATGGAAAAACGCTAACTTGAAAAATGGTGATAATTCTGGGTTACTTTTGTCCTTTTTTTTGTAAACACAACATTTGTCACTTCTAATATATCAGAAGAAAGAAAACATCGATGTGGTTGTTTCCATAGGCAATTTGCTACCCACCGATCCTTGTTTTAGAAGAACTGTTCTATGGTTTGTGGAAATCTTTTTGAGATGGGAAGAGTGCTTTCTGGTACACTGTGTGAAATATTCAGTGGTGCCACACTAGTGTGTCAAAGGACAGCGCTCTGTTCTATGGGGGTGATGTACCCCTTGTTTTCTCTTCTTTGGGTGTGAGAGAGATTTCAGACATAGTTTATTTTAAATACTGCCAGCTTCAGTGAGTTACAAATACACATATAATCACTAGTTTTCAGTAGTTCCGTTAGCTTCATAAAATTAGAAAGAAAAAGTTCAGTTCCTCATTTTAAAAAGGAGATGGGTCCGTTTCATTTTTACTTTAACATCTCGTGAATCAACCAACTGTGTCAATGAATAGGCAAATCAGTCTCACACCAGTTCCTTCTGCTGTGATCTCTTCCTGTCTTCCTGACTTTCTTCATGCCCTAATACTATAAACACAGGTTTCGTTTTCCCTGCTTCACTTACTTTCCATTGCATCATATTTCCTGTACTTCTGCTTCAGAGCCCTGTGTAAGTTGGACTTAGTGACACCATATCACTCTAAATAATTGGTGCTAACATACCTTACACCTGAATACAGAAAAACGAGAGGAAATGAAGCACATTGAGACGTTTGCATGCACTGCAGTGCTCCTTAAACGTATGATTTGACAGACTCCAGTAGTGCTGCAGGTTTTCAGTAGCTTTCACCCATTTTCTTATTCCCCTGCATTCCTGTACCTGGCCAAAAGCTGTACATTTGCTAAGAATTCTGTTTTAAGGCCTGCCAAGAAGTAAGAGGGCTTTTATTACTCAGTGATTCATCAGTGCAGAAGTTGTTTTGGTCTTGCTAGAGTATTTTGTATGATGCAGAGATAATTGCTACTGTTATAAAATATTGTCATTGAGAACAGTTGACATAAAACACTGCACAGAAACGGATCTGTCAGCTTTGTTGTTTGGTGAATCACAATGTGTTGTATCTTTTGACTTTCTTTTTTTGCTTGAAAGATCTCTATGAAGATTTAAAAACAAAGTAAATTTGCCCCTTTTGTACTCTGAAATACAAAGGTGGCATTTCATTTTGTTTTATTTGGTTTTGTTGTTGTTTTTTTTTTCTTTTTCACAATTTAATGAATACTTCAGTGAAAAGAGTAACATGTAAGTATGTAAGTGTGGTTTGGGGACTAAGTTTTTTCACTTTTTAATGCTGAACTATATTTGGAGCTAAGTTCTGTTACCTGTTGAAGCCAAGAACTTGATGTTTTACCAATGAGAATGTGTATGGGCTTGAGGCATGGGAAACTTTTTGAAGAGTGAGAAATACAGGCATTTTTTAAAGGCACTTTTACCAGCTACCGATATTCTGTGCCACCTCTGAGGTTGTGTTTCTTTCTTAGTGACAAAGTGTGTCGTGATAAGAGTTGATGTCTTTACATCACAACCCAACGTGGCACATGGCCCTGCACAGCCTGTATCAATCTTTTCCCCAGATTTTATTTGTGGAGGGCTGAAGAACAGAAGGGTCAGCAGCTTTAGAGCCAAGTAACACAATTCATTTGCAATAGAGCTAAAGGTCAGTGTGACCACTACAAATAAAGTTCCTGTCTAAGCCATATCAAAATTTTACAAGGCTGCATTTTGGAAACATAAATCCTTGAACCTGTATGCTAGAATATCCACCATCTTATATTGAGGGTGGGTTTTTTCAGCCTTTCATGTGCTGTGGATTCTTTTTAAAAATAACACGACTCATGACTGAAGTAGGTTTGTTTTTTGTTTTTTTTTTTTCAAGGAGTTAATAAGACTTTTCTGTAAAGAACTGAGTGTGAAACTCTTTTCCAGACTCCTTGTAATCCAATGCCAAGGTTTCTCTTAGTTGCAGACATTTGACTTTTGTATTATTTTTTCAAATGTCTCTAACAAACAGTTTTACAAACAAATGGCCTGTCTGACTGCAAGTCTGCAAATTAAACTGTCTTCAGGGCTTCTCCAGTAGGTCTAACTGACCCAAAAGTCAGAATCTGGAGACTAAATAGAGTTGTCTAAAGACAAAATTCTATTCTGCTCTGATCTTGGTATGTAGCCTTTGGCTGTTGCACTGGTTTTGTAGTAGTGGGTAAGAACATTAGGAAATAGATGAAGAATCCTCTCTTCTTCTGCCTAAATTCTACTTCAGAGCCCCAGGAATGTAGGTGACCGCAGCAGTGTTCCCATAAGCTGTACTTGGATGTTGAAGCATGAATTCATTTTCTGAGAACAAGGAAACCAAAACCAAGCTCCAGGGTTTCTATTTGAAAGTCTGAAATGTCCTTCAACTTGCTGATTGTAGTGCCTTTGAAATTGAAATATGCCTTCAGTTTATAAATCATTCACAGTTGCAAATACAAACAGAACACATCTTAATTATAACTGTGTACACATGCTTATATATATATATATGCTTGTGTACCTGCAGTAAGTCTTTATTTTTTTCTTTTAGGTGTATGCTAAGAGTTCTGGATTCATTTGGAACTGAACCAGAGTTTAACCATGCCCATTACGCTCAGTCTAAAGGCCACAAGACACCATGGGGAAAGTGGAACCTTAACCCCCAGCAGTTCTATACGATGTTCCGTAAGTATCCCTGGCTTTATAAAGAAGTTGGGGTTTTAAAAAGGAATGCTGTCATTGAGAAGAATTCTTGTATTATTTAAAATAAGTTCATGGCTTAATAAAATGCATGTAAAAGGGCAGAATCGTAAGTGTAGACTATGCAAATACTCTACCATACTGTCATACACAAAAAAAAAAAAAAAAAGCACAATAGCAAGGAAAATGATAGGGCATAGTATACCTATGTGGAAAGTGATGGCTGGCGTTTCCTTCAAAAAAATTTTGTCTCAATTTTTGGAGTGGATTTCTCACAAATTTTCACCAAACTTATCGTTACGTTGTGAGCATTTATCCTGAGAGGAACTGATTCTCACTTTTTTCCCAGCAGAGTACAAAGCTATTGGAAAACAAGTAGTAGATGTCAGTATTGTTATAAACATTTAAGGAATCTTTACATACTCCCCACCACCACCCCAGGAAAAGGAATTCTCTGTAAATTTTATCATGTTAAATGATTGCAGTGACCTATTCTAGCGCTAGTCTTTGACTTTATGAAACTCAGTTCTAGAATCAAAGGATCATTCTTTTGCATGCTGTAGTACTTTAAGTTTATCTCTGAAAAAAGCAGAAAGATTCACCACTGCCAGCTAGCTTGAAGGTATATGATGCTTAGGAAAGAGGAAGGTGCATGCTGTTACTTGCAGGAGCTTCTCAGCTCAAGTCCATAAGGAAGTCCTGGGCAGTGACCAGCCTGACCTCCGAAGTTTGCTGGTGATTCTTACCTGACACCAAGACCAGGGACGTATGCTTTTTTTTTTTTTTTTTTTTTTTTCAAATCAGACTCTTTAGTCACATCTTTCAAACTTTCCTGCTCTTCCAGCAGAAGTATGCATGCTGCTGTCTAGCTGACATGCTTTTGAATTCAGTTGCCTTTTAAAATCCTTTGAAGGGGCACATTTTGTCTGTTAACATTTACTGTGCAAGTTTTTTCCATTCCCAGTTATGTAGAATCAAGCAACCAAAGGCGTGGCGGGGAAATGGGACTTGGGAGTGGTTGCAGAGTTAGTGCCTGGACTTCAGTGAGCAGAGCTTGTTCCCTGTCCACATGACTTGCTAACATTTTTTGGTTTGTCATACATGGAAAATGAGCCAAAGGCCCAATTGTGCTGTATTTAAGTAGAACAGCTATTAGGAAATTTGATTGTGAGATCCTGCTTCAAGATAGCACCAAGGGTGACGGTGCACTTGAGGAAAGTAGTTGCATGACTACTTGTGGTACAGCTGTGTTTACTCCTCAATCCCACTCCAAGAAAGGCAGAAAAAAGTAAATCTTCCCTATAAGGAAGATGTTATCTGTTGCAGTACAGACTAATGTTACATTCTGTTGTTTGGAGCAGATCACTTCATAATAAATTTTCCAAAGAGTATGACTGTATTGAAACTCCAGTAGGTAACCATTTCTGGGTTTTAATACCAGCAATGACTGCTGTTTGGCTTTGCAGAGAAAGTGCTGAAGAGACTGCAAGCAAACTCATTCTGAAGCATGAGTGATTACAGTGCTATAGATTGTTCAAGGATTTTTCCTTTTTGTGCTAGGTGCTGAAGAATCAGCATGTTTGGATATCTAAAGTTTATTTTTGTATTTTGTCCTCTGCTGCAGAGAGAGCAGCATCTTTATTGGGTTATGATTGGAAGTGCATGTTATGAATCAGTAAAATTTTTACACCAGGTTGGAACCCTGGACACCTTCCCAAGATCCCCAGACTCTATTATGTTTTGAGAACTCTGATTATAAGGGCAAAAATTATTACTGAGCAAAAAGAAAGCCATATTCAAACCTGTGGCATATTACCAAATGCTTGAGCTTTCCAGAGGCGTGAACTTTTTTTCCCTTTTTATGTTCTTTTTAAAATCTTTTATGCAAAATAGCAGCATTGGTACTTCTTAAAACTGCATGGTCTTGCTTAAAAATCTGAGTGCTTTCTGTCAATGATATTTAAGGCCCTGAATTCCACCAGTTCTAAAACTTCAACAAAGGTTTATTTTTCAAGTGTGTACTGCCTTGCCTCTCTTTGAATGCGGTCTCTTATCCAAAAATACAAAAGGATAGAAAAATGCCCCTTTTCAGGAATATTTGCAACATGCCATTCACTGTGCTAAATGTTAAGGAGTCCTTGGGTTTAAGTGAGTGCCTAACGGTTGCTGAGATATTTTTCTGTGAAAGAATGATAATTGTCATTTGAAAGATTAAATATAACAATAAAGGGAACCATGTACTGCATATAGTTTCTGTTCTGTTGTGTTTTCCAATTTGCTGGGTTTGAGGAATCAAAAGTAAAGTGTCATAATAGCAATAGAATTTCTTTTTGTAGAACTTTGACTATGGGTTTAGCATTGTATGTTGTATGTCTGGGGTCTTTTTTTCCTCCATCTTTTCCTCCTTTTTTCCACCTTTTTCCACCTTTTCTTTGGCAAAGCGCACTTACTAACAAGTTGTCAACTTGAATTAACAGAATTTGAAAGGTGAGACTTGCAGAGGAGATCCTGGTTTCCATTAGAGTGTTGTTCTGTGTAGACATGCAAGGCTGTGCCACTTTTTAAATAGGTGCAATACCCCCATATATTGCAGTATTTTTATACAATAGGAATGAATTCTTACCTGAAGCTGTGAACACTGCAGTCCATCCATGCAATTAAACACATTTTCAGCAAACAAGCAAACAACTTAGCTGTAATGAGCCTACAGCTCTGTGCCTTTAAAGGAGGAGAGCGAGAGCAGTGCCTAGTATCGCTGGATGTCAGTGCTGAAAAAAGAACAATGGAGGCTAAAAACATAGGAAATTAAGACCAAATCCCATAACCTTTGCAATTAACACAACAGTTTTGATCATTTCAGTTGTTACTTTTCGATATTTTAACATAGATATATGTAGTGAATTAGGCAGTGAAATTTCTGTTCTGATTTACATGGTGTGACTTCGTAGGCTAATACCTAACACAGATACGTAATAGGCAGCAAGCTAGGTGGAGTGTTAGCTCTCCTAATATAAGAGATGAGCCCAGGAAATTCACAAAAATTTATCACATTGAGAAACATACAGCTTTGTTAACCAGCATAAACCCAGTGTTTTTTCCAAGTGTTGGTGTTGCGTCTCTGGGATTGTCAAGCTAGATTCCTTCTGGCTCTCTTATCTCTAATAGTAAAGTAAAGCTGAACACACAAAGAATCGTTATCATTGGCCTGGGTCCAGCTGCAGAGTTTCATTGCAGGAAATGAGCCAGAAAATAACTGCTTACTTCAGTAGACATATGCAGCAGGACTTAGTAAGAACTCTTCTCAATAATAAAGTAAGCAAATACATCTGTGTGAATGTGAAGAAAAGAGGTATGTGTTGTACATTGTGTTCCTTATACCTACTTTTATTTTTGTCAACGCTTATACTGTTGTAATGTTAATTAATGCTTTAAAATGTTTTGAATATTCTCCATTTCTTACAGCTCACACTCCAGACAACAGCTTCCTTGGATTTGTGGTAGAGCAGCATCTGAATTCCAGTGACATCAAACACATTAACGACATCAAAAGGCAAAATCAATCTCTCGTTTATGGCAAAGTGGATAACTTCTGGAAGGTAAGTTTTCCATACCTGATATGCTTGAGCAAATTTATTTTGATCAATGTAATAGTGCATAATTCTAAACTTAAGTATTCCTTTTCTATAAATCTGTTAAGTTCTTTTTCTGAAAATAATCAAAGAATTCAGTTGAACAATTTGAAGTCTTTCTGATGAACAAGATTGTATCAATCTAGAATGAGATGGATCATCTGTTATTTATGCACACTTTCATAGTATAATAAAGTTTTTATGGTCTTGATATCACAATAATTTTAGAAAATGCAGAAGCTATTACAAGTAATGTGAAATTGAAGGTGTCATAGACTTTGTAGACTTTAATCGTTTTCGTAAACAAATGTCTCGATGATTTATTTTAATATATCTACAAACAAAAATGTGCTGTATTTTGCGCTAGAAGCTGTGTTTCACTGAAAACCCTAGAAGTGTGAAATCTCATTTTATCTCCCTGTAATAATAGCAGATGTGTTTTTTTAATACTTCAATTGCTGCAATGTCTCTTCCATTTGCAGAGGAGAGCTCCAGAATAACAACACTGAGATTTGGTCGTATTTTCACCGAGTATCATATGTTGGACTGTTAAGCTCACAGTGCTCACTGCTTTTTGTCCACTGTCCTTTCCTGGAGCTTTTTTTTTCTAGGCTCATACACCTGGGAGTGTAAATTTTGTTCAGCTTTCAAAGAAAAAGGATTATTCCTTAATAACAGTATTTCTTTTTCACTCATGTCTGTGTGTCCATATTCCTGGTGTGCCTTAAGACCTTATATTTTAAGCTCCTTCTCAATTGAAAATGGAACTCATCAGTACGTGCTGTGTCATACATAGGACCAAATGATACAACAGTGTGAGAGCATCTGTTTCTCACATTTTCCTTCCTTTTCTCTTCCTTGGCATAAGAATGTCAGTCTTACACAGTTTTCTGACCCGTAGGACCAACATTGTCTGGTAACTGTGACTATACAGAATATGTTCTTGAAAACTGATAGCTACAAGTGGTCCATCTGTGAGACAAAAGAAAAACTTAAGGGAAAGGGGAGAATGCTAACAGGTTTTGTGTTAGAGAAAAGGTAGAGCTGAATGCTTCTTGGCTCCTCTGCTGAGAAAAATATGTACATTAGTTATGCTTGTTCAATTTCAATCTCTCAGGTTTAAATTTGGTTTTACTGCCCTAAGCTATGTAATCTGTGTCTTAACAGGAAATTTCGCTTAGCATCGTACTAAATACTGTGGCAGTTACTCTTTGAGCTCATGGAATAGAATGGCTTGGTTTGTCCCCATTTGCCCCCTGTTCTTCTGCCTGCAGAATGCTGGTGCAGAGCTGGGTTCCTTTAATTCATGTCTCTTCTAGCTGAGGCTCATGCACTTTTAGTTCCTGATCTCATTATCAGTCTCTCAGGAACAGTTGCATGTAATAATCGTCTACACTTCCTGACCTGAATTGTACTGTCTATCAGTACAACAACCTGTTGAGTACTGGTTAAATTTAAGGAACAAGATACTGGTGTAGTCACCAGCATTTGTTTTTTTCCCACTGTTATATATATATATCTTTTTCAGTTTATTCAGCCTGCATTAATTCAGAAATATGTATTAATAGATTATATGCCCAGAGGGAAGACTTGTGATTGTGTAGTCTGAGATTTGGTGTGACACAGAGGATATTCATGAGCTGATTAAGACAAGAATATGGCTTTTTTGGAAAAGAACATCCGATCTTGATTTTTAAATAGCACACAGTGGAAACCCCACTACTTCCTCTGGTAAATTCCTTAATTGCCTTCTCCCTCAAGACTGCATTACTTCTACTACAGATTTCCAAACCAATTTCCAGTTTTAATAGCAGGTATAGACTTTGTCTACTGGACTGATGTTTCTGTTCTGTTTTCCTATAGAAATACATAGGATGAGGCTAAAGCAACTCATAGTCGTCTTCTGAAAAGCCTGGATGTGCTGAGCCACTGAGAGCTTTGTGCTTTCTAATCTTTAAGCGTTCTCTCATGTCCCTTTTCGCTGAACCTTTTCAAGATTGTTCACATTCCTCTTGCAATGTGAGTGTTGGCAAAGGGTGTGTGGGCCATAAGAGCCTTGAAGTCAGAAAGAAATACTACGTGCATTATTATGCACATACCCTTTTCACCATTGGGAACTCATGTTTAGGTGACTTCTCAGCCAAAACCCTTGTATCTTGTATTTTCGAATTGCTTGTTCCAAGTCAGTGCTCCATTTCTGTAAGTAACGCCTGTCTTGTTTCTTCTAAGAGCTATAACTTAATATTTGGTGGTATTAAAATGCTTACTGAGGGCTTGTTACGTGAAGTGCATCGTAACTGTAACTTGCAGGCTGTAACAGCAGTCATGCCTATATGCACCCGTATGTGAAATGCAGTGACTGCAGATAGGCTTGGAATTGGTGACAATGTGGGGTGTGTTACATGGAGAGAGAAAATCTGGGTCTTGTGATCACCAAAAGGCCTGAACTAATCTTGTATCTGTAATTTATTTCATGTTTTCTTGTTTTCCCTGTGCAACGTTCTTTTCATCTGCTGTCACGGCATATACTGAACCAGGCTAATCTATTTGTCCTGCTATCTTCCTTTATATTGAACGTGGCCAGTTAACAAAAACCATAATCTCCGCTGAACACACATCTCTGCTGGTTCTGGTCAGTCGCTGGAGAAGCACAGTGTGAAGGGGAGGGTGCTCTGATTCCCAGACTAAAGTGCTTTTTCAGAATATCGCTTGCAGATAACTTGTTAAATTTTAAACCAAAAATTGTTGAAAAGTTGAAATGGAACTGAGGAGACTACATTGTCAGTTCAGAGTGAATTCTTTTCTTTTTTCTTCCCTGGGAGTGGGACTAGAATAGCTAACTGCCATCATGGTTTCCTATAGCCATGGACAAGGGTCCTTCTCTGCATCTAGCTAAACATGTAGAAGAAAGATCCCAAATTACTTGTTACTTAATATTTGCTGGAAATCCCCATACACCCGTCACTGCTGCATGACTAGACAGAGTTGGAGAGGCTAGCTCAGACCATCTACTTAAACTGGTGAACTAACCCAGTTATTGTAGCTAAAGAGAACTATAGATTGCTTCCAGACAACAATCTGTCTTGCCACCTCATTCATTGGGGTTAAACTCTGATATAAGCATGATGATACTTATGCCTTCAATCCTAAAAAGAAGAGTCAAGATTCATGATTCATGCATCTTACATTTCCATCCGTCTCAGTTACACACTGCATATACCACTGGATTTTGGTTTATCTTGGGATTGACACTTGGGCGAATAAGCACCCAAATGTTTGGGCCTCTAGATGTAACAGTATGCACTTAGGAAATATGCAAAGACCTGTCCCAGTAGTTCTTTCTTACCTGAATTGCATATGTCAAATTTTATAAAAGCATTGCGTTCTGATTTTTTTCAGTGTTTGAAGGTGTGGAAAGGTTATATGAGCTGTTTTACATGCGTTTTGCAGTTTCAACTTTTGGCCTCCTAATCCACTTTGGGACTCTGAATCAAGATCTTGTGTAACATAATGAGCCTGTAGCTCTGCATATGTGATGGCTACTTTCATTCCCTGTGGAATTTACCGTGTTCTGTGCAGTTGCCCAAGTGGTCTAAAATTGTAAAGAATAATTATAGACTCAGACTGGCAAAGTCATAGTAAAACTTGGTCATGCCTTCTGTCTACCACATCAAGAAAATGAAAGTTCAGTTCTTCATGCATTGTGTTTCTACTATGATTTTTTTGTCACATTAATACCTCTTACATTTTCATCCAACAAACTTAAAATTTCAGCCTTTCAGGACTGAAATTGCTATGTCTCCCTGTCAACATTGTCTTAGGGAAAGACTTACCAGACAGTTGTCATTTGATTTCTTTGATGAGAAGGGCTTTATGATGCTTTTAGAAGTAGGTAGAAATAATTGATGTACAGTAATAACAGTTCTGCACTCAGTGATCAACAAAAATGTCGTTCCTGAATGGCAAGTTTATTTTAGCTGCTAAAAACTTGTTTCAGAAAAGGCTTGTATGACTCTTAGTCACCGCTACTCTTACATTTTGGTTCTGAGGAGAAATAATTGCCTCTTTTGTGATGTGATTATCTTTCATGCTGTAGGTCTAGATTTGTACTGCAGACACCAGACGTACAGTGAATAATGCAATCTGACCCAAACTCTGCAGAGAATGCTGATTTTGCATTACTAGCCAGCAGCCCATGATCTGTTCTCTTAAATTACCTTTGGAAAAGGAAAAATCTTCAGTTTATTTTTATTCTTTAAGATAAAAGAACGTTTGAATCTGCACGCAAGCAAGCAAACTCAGGAAATGGATTAGCAGCGGAAGGAATGTTGGGATTCTGTTTGTTTGCAAATCACATTCCTTGATTTATTTACTTACAGCCCTTGTATTTATAAATGCCGTATTTATGCTCTCTCACTTTCTAAACATTAAAAACATTGAGTTAGAATGTTTTGCTCACTTAAAGCATACCTCCATTCCCCAGAAGTGCTACTGTAAATACAGCATAGAAACCTATTTGTTTCATCCTATACTGCTTTCTTTTGCTATATTCCCTGTTTTGTAACAAGCAGGTGCCGGTATTTATATAGAGGACAGCACATAAATACAATACAGTAGGAAGGTTCACCTTGTTATAGATGATTCGGGAAATATTTTGGGATACACTGAAGGTCCATTATGTGTATCAAAGAATGTTTCCAGCAGGATTTAAGTGATGAATGCCACAGATGCGTTACTGTTCTGACTGTTCCTGCAGTGCACAGGCAGGTCGTGTTGTCATTAATGCCCGTGCTTCATGGCTTTCTCTTTGCATTCAGAACACTGAAGCCAAACTTGTAGGCTTTGTTCATAGCAAGCGCTGGGCAGGCAGGAGTTAGTTCTGCTTCTGACAACAGGCCGGTGCTTCGTTCTGGGAAGACAAGGAGGCTACGCCATTTGTATTTCTCCTAAACATTTGCAAAGTTCCAAAATGGACTTTTGTTTAACAAAATATATGGCTTCTCTACGGTTTCTAATCTTGGTACTTTATTTTACACATAAAGGAAGGAACATCTCTTTCAGAGTAATTCAAACTTAAGTAGAAGTGGAATAAAAAAGAATAAGCTTTTTCTAATAGTTTGTGTCAATTAACAATAACAGCAACTGTATCAAAGAAGAAAGCACATTTGTCTCCATTTCTTGGCTATTTTATATAATACTCAGCCCAGGACATTGAATGGTGTGATCTTGGCATAGCCACCAGCCTAGAGCAGTTCAGTAATGAGGCAGGCAGTTTATTTCTTCACAAACAGAATCGCCAGCAGAAGAAGGTGCAGCTAGAAGCCAGTCGTTATGTGACATTGAATAACCTGTGTATTTGAACGTCTATCACCAGTTCATTTGGTAAGGAAGTTTCAGGAAGCAATGGTGTTCATTCTTTTAGGCCTGATGCCTTATTGTTCCTCCATGATTTTAAAAGACGGGGTTTTTCCAGTCTACTTGCCCTCTGAATGAACTTCAGTCAAATTGTTGGCCAGCTTTCATATAGGTCTGTGGAAGAACAGTGTACAGAATTTACATGACAAAAATAGTGATTTGAAGTAGAGTTCTTAAAAACTCCCTTGCTGCCAAGAAGTACAGAAACTTGTTTCGTGATTTCAGAGTTATTACTAAGACTATGTGCAAATATTGAGGGAAAGTCTCTGATCTGTGCTGCATACTGGCTGTAAATACAGTCTTTAGCTAATTGCTTTTGGAATGCTAGTAGTCTTTAAAACTCAAAAACATATGGCATTGAAAATTAAAGTAATTCTTGTTTGCAAACTAGGGTGGTGTACTGTTTTCTTGTGGGTTTTTTGTTTTGATTATTGCAACTATATAGAACTGTTACTCTGGGTCTTTTCCAAAATGCTTTTTAAAACTTTAGGTAATTTGGATATTTGGAGGTATCTTGTGATTCAGATACCACGTACTTAGATAAGAATGTGTTTTCATTTGGCAGGAGTGCAGCTTACCAGGTGAAATTCACCCTTTTCTTCACAAAGATGATGAACAATAATGAATTTTGTTTCATCTGTGACTAAAGCAGAATGACAATTTGATTTCTCTTTTTTTCTTCCTTTTAGGACAAGTGTTGTTTAGGCAGTGCTAAGAATACAGCTATCTGGTGACCTATTTTTGGTCCAGTTGGAAGTTAATAGGACCTTGATATTTATTTATACATACACTATGAAACAAAAAAAGCTGCAGTTCTCTTCCAAACTAGTAACAAAGAAAATTAATGATGTATGAAATATCAGATATTGTAGGAACCATGTAAAAAAAAAAAATAAGAAGCAGGATGTAAGGAATCATGTAAAAAAAAATATATATATATATAAAAGAAGCTTCTTCCCTTTCTAGCTTCTGCTTGAAACGTGTAAAATATTTTACTGTTGCTGTTGCAGGATAAGAAGGCTTATCTGGACGTCATTCACACCTATATGGAAGTCCATGGAACTGTTCACGGGACAAGCACAATGTATATTCCTGGCTATGTAAAAAACCACGGTATACTCAGTGGGCGGGATTTGCAGTTTCTGCTGAGAGAAACCAAGGTAAGTTGGTAAAGGAGAAATGGCAAAAATAGCTAAAGATAGACAGTATCTGAAGTACATGAATCTCACCTCCTACGATTGCGCTCCTAATTTTAAAGTACTGGAAAAATAAATGACCAATAAAAAGGAGATTTAACTGTCTTCTGTATGCTAAGAATACATTTTTCATCATGTCCGTGTTTTGTGGATTGACAGCAGTTCCTAGAAAATCAGGACCACAACCTACAGTCTGAGAGAGATGCTTAACAACCAACTTGAAAAATGTGGATGAATGCATTTTTCAGTTTCCTAAATGTGATATTCAGCTCAAGATTACCAGCTAAGAGTATAGTTTTAGATCTGTAATGTGAAAGTTAAGCATTATCCAAAAGACATGCAATAGAAATGGTTGCTCTGCCCTACCAATGACTTTAACCTAGACTAATCCTACTCTCTAGGGTAGAAAAGAAAGAAGGCAAGCACTTCATGCTCGATTCAGTTCTTTCCTCTGTTCCAGTTGTGCAGAGACAGAGAAAAACATTGTGTGCTTTTTGTGGTATGCTTTGCCTGTGGCCCCGTAGTCAAGGGAGCTCAAGATAAAGGACAGTGTATATATTTAAATAAATAAATTTTTGTCCAGGAAATCAGAATACTTTGTTGGATTTTCAATGTCATTCCCATAATCTTTGTGGAACACTTTACAACATTAAAATGCTTTAGTAGACTACCTTTAAGTAGAATGTTTAACTTTCAGTTGCTGAAATAAATGGGTCGTGTTTAAAATGAGCAAAAATATATGGAACTTACTCTCCATTGCTGATGGTTCCTTGCTGTGCACTTTTACTGAAAGAATCTATTAAAGAAGAAAAGAAAAAGCAAGTACTTTTCCAGTCTTCCCACACAACTGTAGAGATCTCCTTTTTGAAATATTTGGGAAAATGATGGTAATTTGACATCTCTGTGTGACAGCTGTTGGCAAATTATGACTTTTTAAAGGCAACCACTGGGTGTATGTACTTGATGCATACAGATACACATAATGTTGCAGATTAAAAAGTCAACATTTACTTTCATCATAGATAATACTGAGATTACACAGCTTTCACCTTCATGGAGTCTGAAATCACTGTGTTAATCATAGTACTAACGTGGGTAGAATATTGACATAGTAATAACCCCAAGTACAAACAATGACTTCTTTCTGGAAAAAACTGCGTTCTGTTCACCAAAATAGTAAAATAAGCTAATGAGCTTCTTATTGAGTTGCTGAACTCTAAATTTGCAAAGAACAGTTCATAATACTAGTTATATTTGAGTAAGTCTTGATCTTGAATTCTTTTTTGTCTGTCTTACATGTGTTACAATAAAAAACTTGATTTTCATTGTTAACTGGATAGCTCATCTAGTTATTGGTTACATTTGCTGTATGCTAAAATGCAACATAAAGACACAGTTTAGGACAAGTCAAAGTTAATGCATACTATGCAGTTTACACAGGGTTTTATGACAGAAAGTAGTGAGACTAGCTTTACTCCATCCTTTGACTAGTAATTGCAAGACTGAATGGAAGATACTAACTTGTGACAGTGAAGTACTCCTGTGCTCAGTAAGTTCCTTATTTTTCACAAACTATATTTCTGTGAGAAGTGTGGATCCAAGCTGGAGCGTTTTCAGAGCCCTATGGGCATTTTAATGATTTTCTATACAATTGGTGTGTTGTTGGATTTTTTTTTTTTTCCTCCTATCATTGAGGAAAGTTCTTTGAAAACTTACAGTTCTTTTTCTTTTTAGCTGGATGACTTGTTTAAAGGAACTTGCACCTGTCGACTTACTTTCCACTGCCTTGTTTTGCCCTTAGACAGTGAAATACCAATAGGTAACAGTCATGATTCTTGATCGGAGCTTTGCAATCCCAAAAATTGGTCCCTAAAGTAGTTGGTACAGTACATAGTTATTCTTGAAAGCATGCAGCTGCCGTTTTCTTCTAGAGTACGTTACAAAGCAATGTATTTCAGAATAAGTATGCTTTTCAAGCAGGAGGGGGCTGTTTGAGATTCATCGTGGCTAGCTCAGCTGTGCAGTGCGTGACACAAAGTGGAGATGCCAACAGCTCCTGATGAGAAGGTGGAGAGCCATTCATCACGTCAGAGGAAAATAGGGTAGGCAAGCTGGCAGCCTTCCTGCCAACTTAGCTGACTTCCAGCCAAGTGGGCAGCTGGAGGAGTTGGACCAGGCTGTCTTGGAGAACCAGTACTGAATTTTTGAAGAACACTCCTCCTTTAGAGAAAGTTTCAGATGCAAGTTTTTGCTTCCAGTCACTGAGCATTTTTGAGGGAGTCCAAATTCTTCTATTAAATGGATTTTACATTTTCTGAATGGTGATTCATAAAAGCAGGACCAGTACCCTGTTGAGGCGGTTTAGGAAAATTCCTGCTGTGGTGTTGGCTAAGTTTAAATAGGGAAATGAACTTTTACATTTTTTTTCTTATATTGCCTTTTAGGATGTAATATACTTTCACACACTTCACAAAATCAGCTGCATAGACATTTAACTAGTGAATCTATTCTAAAGGAGTTTCAATCTCAAAAGGATTGACTTTTTTCAGAAAGCATTGTATATTCTTGAGGAAAATATAGCAAGATAGTTAACAATAGTCTTTGTTGCATGTCTCTTTCTGTTGTTCGGAAGAAAATGTATGAAGTAGTTCAGTAAGGAGGCATACAAAAGTGGTGATAAACCCACCAGCCCAATAGAATAAATTAAATGAACTGCACTAACATTAAAAAGAGGAGAAGAAAAGATAAACACTCCTGTTCATGGAAGTATAGCACTTAGTCTCTGGAATATGAAATACTTCTCTTAAATATTGAGCTATTCAGGACTATACAGTTGCAACATTCATTCCTCATTTTATTCTTTTGCCCGTAAATGAGAAAGAGACTATTTGTTCAAGTACTTGTTTTAATAATGGTCCAATCTGTTTCTGTGAACTCTGTGGATAAATTGCTTAGTGTCAACTGAATGTCACTGGTTTTAAAGAATACAGATTTTTTTTTTAAATCTGCTTTTTCATGGGAGTGGTTGTAAAGCCCTCGTTGAGTTGGATGTCATGTCAGGGAAGTTTCCATTGAGCTACTACACCATGAAGAGAATGCCAACGCTGGGATCAGACAAGTGGCGTCTTGGCTGATGTGGTGCTTGCTGGCCAGCTCCAGAGCCTGAAATTTCCTAACAGGGATTCAGTTCACTGCAAATGCAGAAAAGGTTCCTAAGGAGCTTTTCCTATGAAAACCAAAGTATTCCGGCTGAAAGGTTTCAACTCCTGCTTTATTTGTTTCACTTGGGCAAGTGAGACCCTGCTTTTGATTCATGCAGCCCTACAGGTACGGCTGGGTAGCAGACCTTGCAGACAGGGAAGTGGTTTTAAAACATACACGCGGAAGACAAAAAAAAACAAAACCACCCTGATGCTAATAATCTTTCTACATCTGCATTTTTCTGCTGTTATCTCCTGTAGATACACTTTCATAAACTCCTCCTGACAATCATCTTGTTGTATGTGGCATAAGCATACACCACCTGCTGTGGCATGTGCCCACTGGAAGCGCTGTGTTAATAATAACAGTGTGGCTGTCAAAAACATTTTAAAGTTCAGAAAAATGCTCACACAGAACGAGATGCTTTCAAGAACCAACCCACCAGTGGAGTACAAAGGAATTCCACTCTGCCTAGTAATCTGGCTCCAGCTAATAAAGCAAGGTCAGGACTGTTTCTGAACGTCGTGTAGCCACAGCTACGTTATCAACCCGGATTGGGAGCTTTGCTTTATGGACCTCCAGGTGCGGGGTGAAGGTGCCTGTCCTCTGCAGGCTGTGTTATCGGCACAGCACCTGGTGAGAGAGCACCCTGGAAACCATGGTCAGGAGCCTTATGTGGAGGCAGCAGAGTGCATTTATGTCAGAAAACAGTGGAAATGCCATCTGCTCCTAACCTGCCATTTCTGGGGGAGAGCGCCTTCCCTTCCACACAGCCTTATCTGTACTGAGGATGGATGGTACTTCGCTGGTAGCTGACAGTAGTTGTCCATTTTTAGTCTTTGTTGTTTCTACTGCATGTTTTTCCTTCTTTTTCCATTAGTGACTTGCAGCATTTCTATTACATGCCTTTAGGAAGTACCTTGAGGGATTGTTTTAGCCTTTTGGGAAGTAACAAGTTGCATGTAATTCAAAGGATTAGCAAATTAGAGCATCATGCCAATGAGTTATGGAAAGGACCTGAGTTCTCTAATGCTTGCCTTATGAATCCTAATGAATGTGGCTTTCTTGGAGCAATTAAGATAGTCCTCAGCTTTGATCTTTATCCCGTACAACAATACTTACCAAGGAACTTTTGTAAGGCCAGTTTTCAGGAGCAGGGTGGAGATTCAGTTTGGCGATCTCAGCTGAGCTGATGAAGGTGTTGTGATGGTGACTAACAGAAGACTTTGGAGGGCTGCAAGTAGGAGCTTGGGACTGCGAGCAGCAGCAACCTTGGACTCGGGGCCGGCAGGCAGCACACACAGACCCAGCATCCTAGCCATGAGGAGCATCCTTCTTTATTTCTTCAAAGGTGTGGTGCTGCTTAGAAGTAAGGTTTGAAAATGGATGTGAAACAGGTGGTAGGCTATTTATTATAGATTAAGTGTTGACAGTGTGCTCTGTGCTGTCAAAACATAAAAACACGTTTCTTTCCCCATGGAGCTTCCTCCTAAACAAACGGACCAGTCAGACACAAAACTGTTCAGCAGTGCACAGCAGCAGTTTATCAGAAAAGTGAAGGACGAAGCAAACAAACCAGCCTTCTCTGCATAACAGGCAGACACTGGATCATGGGAGAATTGATGCTTCAGGTGGTTCTAATTGCTGGTTCTCATCTGGTTGTCTGCTTGAACTAGGGAGTAGTTAAAAAATAATAATAATGACAACAGTAACATCCTATGTGCAGATTACATGAAATGGTTTCACATCTGTAATTCGTTCTTTTCAAGAAACTGGAGTTCCTTTAAATTAAGCCTCGAGGTGAATGTCAGTGTGTAACTTTTTTTTTTCTGGCAAAAAGGTGATGTATCTTATGCCATATATAAAAACCCAAATTTACATAATCTAGCTTTAGTGGAGCGAGGCTTTCAGATCTGTTTTTATCAGCCACTGGAGAGTTTCCTGCAAGATTTCTCAGCAAGATAGCTGAGAAACATTTTGCAAGTGGGTGACTTTTTTTTTAACCTGAAAATTGGAAACTGAAAGACCAATCTTCAGCTCTGTGCAGTGAAAATTGCATGCTCTCAAACGAGGTGAGAGGTGTTAACTTTCTTTTTAGCCAGCCAACTTGGAATTTGTGCTGTTGTCGTGGGTCAGAGAGGAGCAAGGCTGCAGTGCCTGCACCCAGCCCGACGTGCATCGATGCTTCCAGGTTAGCTCCTGGAAGGGCCCTTCGGTTGGGAATATCCTGTTACTAGGTGTCAATGCCATGTTGCAGAAAACTTCATGTAGAATAGTATAATTTGAATGGTTCTAAGTTATGAGTACTTGATTCTAATAGTGACGAAGATTCCCTTTTGTTTTGAAAAAAATGGGCAGCTCTATAATGTATGTATGTACGTGAAGTCATTCAGCGGTGCTGGGAGCTTGCTGGTATCAGAGCTTTTCATCTCCCATTACACACAGACTTCCAAATGAAAATATTTAATTCAGGGGGTTTAATTATGCTAGGCCAAGAAAAGGTTCAAGATCTAAATAAATGCTGTGCCACTGACAGAATATTCCATTTCTTTGCATTGAGGACAAACGCTACCTTTTTGGAGCACCTGTGATCTCAGCTGCCAACAAGGATGGCTTTGCGGTGCATTTTTTTCTCCTTCCATTTGCCTTGGGGGCACTGAATCCACCTAAGCCTATGCAAGCCCTTGCTGACTAGTTACAGTCTCTTCAGCTGCTGTTTGCTGCCATCTACCGTTTTAATTACACTTAATCAGTCTGGCAGGAGCATGGTCGTACTGGCAAACCAGCAAGGTGGCTGATGTGGGGGAGAGGGGGAAGACAGTCGTGTAGCTGTTCGGGGAGGTCACTGCAGTAAAACCTGGACCTGCAAGAGCCCAGCAGCTTCGTGTGAATGCTAATCAAAGCACCAAATGACTTCTTTCCCCTCTCCCGCCCCCAAAAAATGAAAGAGTCTGTTGTTGCCTCAGCCAAATGTACAAACACTCAGCTCATTACAGAAGATTTTGGTCAGATGTTTGACGAGACATTCCAGTACTGCTCGGGTGTGAGGGAGTGAGCCACTGGATCCCTCCCATTTTCTTTTTAACATTAAGTTCTCTTAGGCTTGTACGTTTTGAATGTGTTATTGTTTAGTTTATGTTAGTTCTTAGCTTTCAATTTTTGTGAAGAACAAAATGAAGATAGGCCATGTTTTCTGTTTTTCAGCTCTTTGTTGGTCTTGGATTTCCATATGAAGGGCCTGCTCCTTTAGAAGCTATTGCTAATGGATGTGCTTTTCTGAATTTAAGATTTAATCCACCAAAAAGTAGCAAAAACACAGAGTTTTTCAAAGGCAAGCCTACACTCCGAGAGGTAAGCTTTGTTAATATTGGTAATTCCTGCATTGAACATTTTTATAGACAATTTTATAGAAAATTTTTATAAACCATATAGGAAAAGGTACATAAATGTTCACCATTTGTAGCAAAAAGTGTGCAACTGTCATTTTCCGTAGCCATCAGTGGGATTGTCAGTCCTTATTTCTAAAGCGTAATAAAAAATTCATTCCCATACTGTTAAGCTTTACTTCTGTGTCTGTCTGTGCATTCTGCTAATACTTGCTGAGAGACCATAAACAGGAATTTCATTAGGACACCTGATGTTCTGAGCTGAACAGGTAGGTCACCATCTCTGGAGGCGTTCAAAGGAGGTGTAGATGTGGTGCTTAGGGGCATGGCCCGGGGGTGGACTGGGCAGTGCTAGGTAAATGGTTGGGCTTGGTGGTCTTAGAGCAAGGACTTTTCCAACCGAGGTAATTCTAAGCTTCTGTGTCCTGTGATGCTGATGCATCATTGGAAAGTTTTTGTTTGGCTGAGGAAATGTTACTGTATACTTTTCGGGAAGTGAATAGGTGTTTAAGTAAATGAGAAAAACAGTATTTGCAGGTCACTGTGTATGTTTTGGGATTTTTTTCCTTCAGAAAAAATTCCACTCAAGGCACTGTTGCGTGCTGGTATTAACACTAACAACCCACTGCATTTGTGGTTGAACACTGAATAAATTTGGAGAACTGATTCTTCAAGAGAACAGGAAAACCAAACCTCAAGGTTTCATAACAGCCAGGGTGTTAAGACTCTGGTAAGGGAAAAACAATGCTAAGGAAGCCAGCCCCTCATCCTGGCACTGACGTTCAACATAAGATTTTTCTTCTTTGATGTAGGTAAAATTCAGCACTTGCAAACATCTGATATTCAGGTAGCCATTTCTGACATGAACACTTTTACTTGGGGGCCGTTCCTCAGCTGTGTGTGTGTATTTCCTTTCCGTGCTTGCCTGAAGGACAGCTCTGTGGTAACACTCGGGTGATGTGAAGCACGCACAGCAGTATTTCCCAGGAGAAGTTGCACTTGGGCTTTACAAACTGTGCACTGAGCAGTGCCAGGTAGCTCATGAGCATAGGACAGCTTCCCATTTAAAACCATGAACATGAGTTACTCACAACTTTGTGTGCCAGGGCTGTGGCCATCGTTCAGCTCATTACACACTCAGCAGGTACAGGACACTGAGTCCAAACTGACCCCTGCTCACAGCTCCCATTGCTAACAAAGGAGATCGCAGTAAGAAGTCCATTTAAACCTTCTCCTCCTTGGCACCTTTTGAAGCTTTCCTTCCCTGAGCTGCTCAGCGGTGTGTCTCTTTTTCCAGTTGTTCTGTGCCCAGACGCTGGAACCAGCCAGGCCCAGTAAATCATCAGGACCCACCCAACCCAGCAGGAATCGTAGTGCAGGGAGTGCCGTGCTAAATCCTGCCAGCTTCTGCCGGCTGGAACAGAAATGCCGTGCGCCTGACCACACAAAAGTCATCCCTGTTGGCAGCTCTGCTACAAAACAGTATAATAGGCGTTTGTCACAAACGTGGCTCCGTTCACGTGTGTAGCTGATCTATCGTAAGCGCAGCCTCTGCTGGAACTGCCACGGCTGCCTTTAGATCCAATCGCCTCTTACCCTGGTGCTGGTTCCTAGGAATCGAGGAAGTCCTTACAATACAATACCTCTGCCGGTGTTTTTAGGTTGTAAAGGAGAACAAGAGCTTGTGTAATTCTGCAAATTAATTGATTATCTTCAAGTTGGTCTATGAATAAAGTTTATATTTAGTAGAGTGCAGGAACCATTGCGAGTCACTGTATCTCTTGTTCAGGTGGGATTTATTTAGTGGATCTGGGGCAGGAGGTGGCCAGGTTCCCTTCTGCTCTTGAGATGGGGTCCTCTAGCAAAAACTCCATATGAAAGCTGGAAAAGACCAGAAAAGGGGGAAATAAAACACTGTGTGCTAAATCTAGTCAAAATGTGTTTGGTGGGTGCAGTTTCTTTCTCTACAGAAATCATTTTCTGCTTTTAGGAAGAAGGAAAAGAGACTTTCAATTAGAAATTCCAAATGCATTTATGAGAACTCTTAGGGGCTTTTACCATAGCCAGGAAAAGTATCTCTTAACCACATGAAACATTATGCCTCAGCTCATTAAATCATTTCCGTATTAGGAAATAATACATTTTGAAAGAGCAGGTGCAGAATAACCTGTGCAGTAAAACCTGGTGAGTATGTGAGCAGTGACTGGCCTGAGAAGCGCAGCTCTTCGTTGGCCAGATCCGGTCTGGCCGAGGTGGTAGAGAAAAGGGTGGTCTGAAGCCTAATGCTGAAAGCTTTGGGTAATTTACAATGCTGTCTGTATTCATATTTTTAAGAGCACAATGGAAGTTTTTTTTTGTGATCCCATGTATAATTGTAAGACTGATTACTTTTGTCCACAAACTAAATGCAATGGGCAAATTTGCAAATTTAGTTCCTTGTGTTCACTAAAGCAAGAGAGCAAGCATGGTGTATTTTTTAGCATCATGCATAAAGCGGCAGGTGTACAAAAATTGTCTATGACTAATCTATCCTGCAGTTTTCTGTGTTTATTTTGAAAAGTTTTCTTCTGAGACCAGTGTGAAACGTTCCCCTCTCTTCTGCAGCTTTTCCTTCCCTTCGCTGTGTTCCCTTGCGTGTTCATTTCACTCCCACGAGCCTGTCACCAAATATACCCTCAGTGCTGTCCTGCTAGTTCTGCAGCATCTAACAAGCAATCTCTGATAGCACTTTTCTCTGTTATCTACTTGAGTATTTATTGAAATTGTTTTCCGACAAAGGGGTGAGCACAATGCAGTTAACCCTTCCTGAGGTCAGATCACGCTTGCAGTAGCAGCAGTAAGAGTCAGAACTCATCCAAAGCCATAGAAATGGTCATTTGCTACTCATGGAAGCTTGCAATTGCTTGAAATTTGGGGAGATGGAGCAAGGACACAGTCTGGAGGTGGGACAGGGCAGGGATGACAGCTCTGGGGGACAGTAGTGTGGGACCAGCCTGGACTGGTAGCAACTGCTGCTGAGACAACGGGCGGCTTTCTGCCAGGGGGGCCTTAGCCCAGTTCCTATTCAGTTTTCCAGCTATAGTTGCTCTCTAAATTGTAAACTCAAAAAAAATCTGAAAGATAGCTCAGAAGGAATGAAGTTGACTTCTCAGTTCTAGCAGAACCCCTGGGTTAGTGGAGCACATCCTATCTGTTCAGTCTGGTGAAGGGAGAGAGGAAATGATATCCTGAAACTGGAATTTTTACCGATGTCGTTTCTTCCTTTCAGTTAACGTCTCAGCATCCCTATGCTGAAGTTTACATTGGGAAGCCCCATGTCTGGACTGTGGACATCAATGACCTTTCTGAAGTTGAGAGGGCTGTGAAATCAATTTTGAATCAAAAGGTGAGAAATGTATTCTCGATTTGTAATCAACACCTGAGAGCGTATAATGGAACATGCGTAGGCTTCCGTAATGTTAGTCTAATTAGAGGGCTGTGCTTTGTAGGTTATTGGGGAAAAAATGTTGTCTTTACAACCCTATGGTATCTAGTTATGATTTTGTACTAGACAAGTCAGTTTTCTACCTGAATTAAAAAAAAAAAAAAAAAAAAAAAAAAAAAAACACAGTGAATTTGGATAGAAGTATGAATTTTGCATGTAATTTATAAAGCAATACATATTGTCTGTGCATTCAGTAAGGTTTCCTTGTTGATTCTTAGAGCAGTGCAGGCTGTCCAAGCACGTACTTAACTATTTTGACTGATTTTATAGCCTTAACATAACGGCCACTGAAGTGCCCATACACTTGCAGCATGGGATTCTAATCAGAGCACTTTCAAAAGAAACAAAAAGTTTGAAAAAATGTTGACAACATGTTCAAAGGTATCATGTTCTTTTTGTGTCTCAATGTTTTGTTTTTTCACTTAAACTCCTAGAGCTGAAAGTTAGTTAAAACAGGAGCCCTAGTATCCAGAAGGGTCTCAGGGTAGTTTTATATCTATTACTTTGCAATAAACCCTGAAGTTCCAGCATTTGACATCTCCTTAAAGATAGTCACTGAGCAACTTTATAGCCATTACAATGGAGTAAAAATCAGCTCAAACTGCTGCTGACTCTGTACAATTGTGGTTTGTTAAGGAGTATATTTTCATTTATTTTTGCTTCTATAACGTAGTATTTGGAATACAAGCTGCTACCACAGCGCAACACGATGCTGATTTGAACAAAAATCTCTAACCTTAACACACTGTTTCAACAGATTGACCCCTATTTGCCCTACGAATTTACGTGTGAGGGAATGCTTCAGAGGATGAATGCATTTATTGAAAGACAGGTATGAACTTTTAGACTTCTATTGTGGGAAAATCTTCATGTTGGAAAGGGAAGACCCTCTCAGTTCTAAATCTTCTTAATGCTGCTGCTGTTCAAGTCAAAATGAACTTAACTGTGCAGTCTGTGGCTGGGCGGTTGCTTGGTCCGCTGAGGTTCCACTGGCGGTCTACAGGTATGGGGACGTTCACTTTTGCGTACATGGCTCATAAAGCTCCTACCAGGCACCGTACCACTGGGATTTTTTGTATACGCAGAGGATGTTGAGCAGTTAAGATAGCGTGCTGGCTACGAAAATATTCATTCTGCATTTCAGTTTTGGCACTGGGTTCTGATTTGTCCATGAATGTCTGATTTGCCATATGTCTTTGCAAAAAATGGGTATACTTGTTTGTATTTCAGGATTTACAGGAGCTTTTAAAATTATTATATAACCGTATATACACATTTATACAAAGAACCTTCCTTCTTCTGGTATTGTATCGAAGCAGACAGGCAAAGTAATTTTTCAGCATGTACGTGGCCACTTTTACAGCTGGCATTGTTGGTGTGTACACACAAAGCACCTCTGGACCATGAAGTGTCACATAAATATCAAGATAATTTTGTGGTGTGTTTGCTTGGTCTCCTGCCAAAACCAGATCTGTTGCCAATGCCAACTTTCCCTTTTGTCCTGGCTGCTGCAGGAGAGTGATAAGAATAAACTATATCTCTGTTATGCCAATTGACTTCCGGAGTTTCTTTCAGGAGCTCTGGATGGGCTCCCATACCTTTATTTCTGAAGATGACAGTGTTACAGGCAGTAGTAAAGAATAACATGGCGTCAGATCAAAAGTTCAGTTAACATAGCATAGCTACTTCCAACTTCCTGCCAATAAACGCTTCGATGTTTTTTGCTGCTGTGCTGATGCCATAGCCTGTAGAAATACCTCTGCTGCTGTTGATTCTTCTGAGTTAGCTGTAAATTAGATTTTTGGTCAATAAGGGAGAAATGGAGCTCCATAAAACGGAGCTCCATACAACAAAGATAGAGTCAATGTAGAGAGAGCATCTTTGGGCAAAACTGTTTCTTTCCCCTCTACACCTCTCCTGAGGACTAAGCCCTGACCTTTAGTGCAAGGCCCTCAGAAATAAATACAGCAGTATCATTTTGTTCACTGCTTTGACTAATTGTCAACAACTGTTGTTATTTCACAGCCACCAGGATGCTCAAGTACCATTACTAGCTCTATGTACTTAGTGTTGTGCCTGCCATGTCAGATGAAGCAAAACAAAAAAAGTTAAAACCTTTTTTTTTTTTTTTTTTTTTTAAGAGTTTGGGGTTGGAGGCAGGCAGAACAACATCCTCCTTTGTCAGCAGCAGCTTACTTAGTGGGCTAAGTGCCTCACCTTAAAACCTCTGGTTTTGCATAGCATCTTTTCTTTATTTAACCCTTACATGTGTCTGATTGTGGGGCAAGCCAGACTGGGGTGAAGTTACCACGTGGGCTGCCTGCAGTGGTTGATCAGGAAACCAGATGGTGACAGCCGAGTGCAGCACGGCTACAGCACAGCCGTGTGCGTGCTGCTACCTGCAGGGGCAATGTCCTGAGACGTGCTTACAGGCAGCGTGTGCTGGGGAAGCCTTCCCACTGAGCTACGGACCAGAAATGGGAGGCTTGGCATTTTCGCCAAGAAATATTAAAAGCTGAAGTCCCCAGCAAATGGTGAAGCCTCACAAGTGGTTTCCCTGTCTGAATAACTTTGTCTTCTGTCTGCATAAGCTGGCAATCCCATCCAGTGTTACAGTATTGGGTTGGATTTGGAACCCAGATGAATTTCCTCCTACATCCAGTATTTAAATGTTGATTATAAAAGTACAGAATAAGCAGAGCACCGAAGTCCAAATAACACAACAACCTCCATAAACAACTTCATTAGAAATACCTTTGACCATCTGTTGTGAACCTGCTTCCCGTAGATGCTGTTAAAATCATTCTGCCACAAATGTCCTCTAAAATTACTCATTTCTTTCAAATCTGAAAGCTCATTCCTTTGCCATAGAATGCACTAAACCAAATAGATCAATGGCACCTACCAATGTAAATGTGTATGACTAAAAAATTAATTCATTTGCACTGTGACTTCAGGAAAAATTAGAATTTTTTCCTTTTCAATTTATGCCTGAAGCATAAATTGAGACATATTTAGATTCTATAGATGTGTATCATACTACTTTGGTACACCAAAATGCTACTGTGCAGATAAAGCAGCTGTACAAACCAGTAGTTCATTCACTGTGGTTATATTAAAGTGTTTGTGAGGATAGTATTTATAAAATGTGGACTGATACGGTCTAACTGTGAACATCTGCTCTGTCCTATCAAATGCTTGACAAATGATTTAGGATATTAAATTTATGGTTAGACCTAGGGTTACCAAAGCCTCCGGCTTCAGCATGGGAAATCTAAACAGAGGAGAGAAATCAAAGAATTGATATTGAGAATTGGTAGATGTTTTGAGATCTTGTCTCCATTAAAATTTCAAGTAGCCCAGCCTTCCTAAGCCTTGGGTCGCAGTCTGGGACCTGTTCCTAGTTTTGTCAGGAGAAAGCAAAGCAAACCCTCATGGAATGGGCCCAAACCTTTTGATGTCCTTTTGATGAGAGCTGCCAAATACTAAAGTGCTGGCTGAGTATAAAGGAGTGTTACATAAGGGCACCAATTAAATTTTTATCTTTACTTTTTCACACTTTAAATGTCAAGACTGTAAAAAACTTGTACTAGTCTTTGCTGGCAGGTGTGGTTAGGTAGTTTCTTCCTTCCCTTTTCTGCTGCATGTGATGCTTGGCTGCACGCGTTACTCTCAGCCAGCTTCTCTCATCGCTGGGAGAGCACCTCCAGCAGCACTTCCACCCAGAAGGGCAAGTGAACTCTTTGAACCCTGGCCGCTTCTTCAGTAGCGCCGGGAGTCCCCTGACCCTTTCCAGAGCAGTCGCCACATGGCCCACTTAAGGCATTTCCCACCTGCGGGGTAGCTGGCCTCTGCAACTTCCTCGTGGTACTACTGAGAGAGCCAAAATGGGTTGGATTTGTGAAATTAAAGAGAGGATCTGCAATTTCTTATGATTAATGAAGCAATGTACAGGTGGAAAGAAGGTTCTTGGGGAGCCATGACCCCACCCTACCTCATTTCAACCAATAATCAGAGGTGGCAATTCCCTCATGCTAAAAATTCTTTTTGTTATGTTTCTTAGTAATTTTAGTACAACCAAGATGAACTGAAAAATGAGTGTTTGGGGTAATAATCACTTATTTAACTAATGGGGAAATTGCTACCAAGGGACTGGCTGCATCATAACAAGATACTGTCTGTCGCTGCAGGACTTCTGTCACGGGCAGGTGATGTGGCCCCCGTTAAGTGCCCTTCAAGTGAAAATCGCTGATCCTGGAAAATCCTGTAAGCAAGTTTGTCAGGAAAGCCAGCTCATCTGCGAGCCTTCCTTCTTCCAGCATCTTAACAAGGACAAAGCCCTGCTTAAGTAAGTACTTAAAAGCACAAATACCTTACTTGGTCTCTCTATGTTGCTCTGTTTTTTTGCCACATACGATGCTTGGTGTACGAGTTCTAGGAGAAGGGCAGGTGGGGGGAGAAGCACTGTGGTTTTGGCAGCAGCAGCCTGTGAGGTCAGCAGTCAGTCCTTCACAGCAGCGGGTGGATGGCAGAAGTTACTGCTGTGCTGCGAGCTGTTTCACCTAGCGTGTGTTTTTGCAGTGAGGATACAGCCCCGAGACGAGCGCAGAGCCAAAAATTTACATCTTTGCCTTCCTTCCTCCACCTCCTACGTGCAAGCTCGGTACAGTGCCCTTCAACATTGGGCTGCCTGCATTAAGCAAAGGTGCTTGTGCTGCAGCATCACAGATGCCAGAAATGTGATTGTGTTTGAAGGGACTTGTAAAACCTGGGGCCCTCTGCAGCCCTGGCTGAGCAGGTGCACTGCTCCACAGCTTTGGCCGTAATGAATAGTACCTGAAAAAACACAGTTCTAGAGGTACTTGATTTAGTTTGTAATAGGGTATTTTACTTTATTTTTAGTGAGTTTAGTACTCAATTCCCATAAAGTCCACTGATTTTGATCATGTGCTTCACTTTTTAGGCATAACATCGAGTGTCTCACCATCGAGTCTGTGAATGACATTCTGGTCCCCTCCTTTGATGGCAGAAGGAAGCACTGCGTTTTCCAAGGTGACCTCTTACTGTTCAGCTGTGCTGGATCCCACCCAACCCATAGAAGAATCTGCCCGTGCAGGGACTATATTAAGGGACAGGTTGCGCTTTGTAAAGACTGCCTATAGCAGCAGAAGAGCTTCTTTTGAGTTGAGGACAAAATGTAAGTAGTTTTGAGAGGAGCTACTTATTACTTCCTGCACTTTTGTCCAGGTTTTTGGCTGCAGGCAGAGCTATCATTGCTGGGCAGAATTATCTACTAAGAGAGGAAGGATTCATAACAAACAGCTAACTGATCTTTTTTTTCCTATAAGAACATTTGCTGTGTAACTCTTCAAATTGCTTCATCTGTTTGCGAAGAGAAATGAGTTTCGTGTTCTACAGTGATTTGAAGATGACTGCACAGAATAGTTTGTAGAAAATTCCCACACCCATCAAACTTCCTTCTTGGTTCTTTGGGTGACGTGTTTTCTATTTTTTTTAATGAGTTAGAACATCCCCGACCATGGTTAGCTAAAGGATGTCAGCATCATTCCAGTAGAAAACTGAAAAAAGTGTGCTTGGGGGGGTGGGTGCAGGGGAGGGAGGACTACAATTTATTATAGGTGCACTGTTTTGGGGCCTGCTTTATCTCGAATGGCTGTAAAGTGGCTTACTTCACGAGAATTTGGAATCACAAGATAGCTCTTTATCTGTTATTGGCTTATCTGGGCCCATTTCTTTGGTTGGTTGGTTTGTTTGTTTGTTTTTAACTTTGTATTCAACAAGGTATTGTCTGCACCACGGCTGCTGCACCACAGCAGCCTGAACAGCGAGCATCACGAGTGAGCCAACAGGCAGTTGCCAGAGCGTGACACATCTCGGTGACTCGACGACTGGCTCGGGTGGCGGCGTTCCCCGGGGTGGAACAGCCCCAAGAACGTGCTGCCGCGTCACGGACGGACTCGTCCCAGTTTACTGGTCCCTTTTAGAGAGCGACCCTTGGAATTTGCCCACGCTTCTGTTGTAGTCTGTCTACTAGAAATTCTGTGTGAAGCAAAAAGTATTCAGCATCTTTGGAGCAATATTATCGTTAGAGCCTCAGTTTGTTGCGCCTTCCAGTAGTTCAAGTGTCGCTGAATGACATAGAAAGGTTAAACTAAGCTAACTATAATTATTGTATGGTAGAAATGTAAAATGTTGTCATAACTAGCTAGGTTTTTAAAGAGAAACTTTTTCTGAAGAACAAGAGGAGACAAACAACTGGTAAGAAAAGTACTGATCAATCTTGGGGGTTCTTTGATCATTTTTCTCTTTAGAGGGAGGGTTTTCTGCTGCTTTTTGGTCTTTAGTTTTTAACAGGCACACCAGTTACAAAATTAGAAAAAAAAAAAAAAAAAAAAAACAATTCAAGAGTTTGAGTTTGATTTGAAACAGCGGGTTAAATCTTACTTTCATAGAGCTGATTTTTGTTATTTTCAGCAGAAGGTGGCATGCCTGACAGCACCATTTGTAGTCAGGAAGCAATATGCTAAGGTTAGTGAGAAACAACTCGGCAGTATGTTTCGAAAGCAGCCATCATCTGCATGTTCCAAATTCGGATATGCTCTCATCATAGTGGAAAAAATCACATTGGCATGAGGGCTTTTTCATAAAGGTTAATATTACCAGATAATCATGAAAAGCACCAATGAAAAGCATAGAAACTTCAAATTTTCCTTTTTTGGAAACATCTGGTCAGATTTTTCTTGTAACTGGCATTCATTATCTGTGTGAGCATTCACATATCTCCTGACCAAAGACCAATCAAGGGAAACGCCGTGTAATCTTGGATAAATTCTGAGAAGCACAGAGAAGTACCAACTGAAAGTTTCAATCTGCCAGCAGTGTTCGCTTTCTCGAGTTTGTTTCTTGCCTCAGCACTCCTGAGGGTGTCACGCTGTACCGCCCGTAGCACTGCTGTGGACTACAGAGGACCTGAATCCTGAGCTTGCTGAGCATCCACAAAGCATCCATGGGAGATGCTGAGCAGCAGCAGTACCCCTGACTGGGTTGCGATGATAAAATCTGCTGTATTTTAGGGTAGTTTTCCAAACCCAGCGCAGTGGGGTCCTTTAAGGGGAGGCAAACATTTTGTATGAAAAGAAAACAAATGCAAACTAGTCTGAAATTCTTACTGCTAGCATATCCCAGCACTTGCTGCAGTCAGCACAAATGTAGCCTGCAGTTGTTTTAATGCCCTCGCAAAGCTGGGGGAGGAGGATTAGAAATGCCTCTGAGCAGGTGTGACAGTTCGCTTTGTATTTATATAAAATATTCCCCACATAACTGCGTATTTGTGCAACTGGAAAATCCTGCGTATTAAAGGAAGCCCGTGCTTCTACCTGGTGCTGGAAGTCCAGGCGACGGCTGAATTGGTCGTTTAGTTCAGCCCGAGGTTCTTCAGGCAGGCATTTCATTCAGAAGGACATATCACAGAATCACATCAGAAACAAAGATGTGTGTGTGTGCACTTACGAATGCGAACCGCGTCGCTCGGGCTGTAGTGTAATTCCTTGCTGTAAATACCAATGTGCTTGATGCCCACCGCTCTGCGGCCCACTTGGCATTCTGCTTTTTATTTTGCCTCTAAAGTTTTATAGATGGGGAAGGTTTTGTTGTTATAAGATTTTCTGGTCTAGTGCTTTGCTCAATGTTAAGTCTGCATTTACCACAGCAGGGAGAGTCTATTATAAGCTCTGTTTTTTGTTGTTGTTTTTTTTACATGCTGTAGCACTATTTCTTTCTAATCTACTGAACTGAATTACTGCATTCTGGCACAAATGAAACAGCAAACACCAATGCCGCTTGCATTTCAGCCAGGGACAGACTATCTGAACTGGCTTGGTGATCAGTTGGACCTGATCCAGTTTCCACTGAAACCTATGGAGAATGAGTCTTTAATCGTAAAGAAAAAAGAATCGAGGCCTGTAATTTCATAGGCCCATATTATTCATTTTGAACATAGTAGCTGGACCTCTATTTTCAGAAGAAATATTACTTTCATGAAATACAGCTTCAGTCTAAATTTCTGTAGAAGGAAGATGTCATACAAGAACTGTAAGTGGATAAACTTTGAAGTGCTGATACCGCACTGCCCTGTCCCCAAGCAGCATTAATTCATGCATTGGTACATAAGGGAATCCACCCACAGACAGGCACTTGGAAAATCCACGTGGGACTACTTAAAAGTTTGAGTGATTTAGTAAAATGTGTAATAAATCCATGTTTGAGGATGGAGGCCAGCCTTCTGTCCACATTCCAGAACTATTTTCCTTCCTAACTAAAGGCTAAAGATGTAGTCCGAGTATTGCACTTAAGGGTATTCGAGCTGGGGCTGTGCTACTGGCTGCAGTCGGACAGCTGAGTGTACGGCTTCTTTTACTCCAAAATCAGGTTTCTGCATGACTTGCGTTTGAATATATTGACCAGTGATTGATGGGGGAAAAATGTCAAAAGTTGCATAGAAAAACATTTTACAAGCTTTTAAACATATCTCTCATATCAAGACATTCTTTGTTTTGAAATTTTGTATTTTTGTATGTGACCTAGTTTTTTCAAAAGATCTTGTTCCTACGAGATTAGAAGACTTGAGAGAAACATTTACATATTTATTAAAATTAACATAAAATTATGGCTTGCCTTTGAAAGGTGAAGTTGGTAAATACACACTGTTTAAAAATGCCAATATAAACCTCATTTATTTCATATATGCAAGTTGATTTGCACATGTATAAATAGAGTTGCTTTTTGCATTTTTTGCTTAGTTTCTTTGTTTCTTTTTGTACTTTATAGTTGCAGCTCTGTGTTTGTTTATATCAGATTGTTTCTCCTACAAATATTTAATGTTTATGTGCCTTTTTTTTTTAAACTTTGGGGTTTGGATGGGTGTTTTGAATGTGGACACTGTCTGAACAAGTATAATGGAACACTAATTGCAGGTAAAAGTGGTGCTTGATGAGCATATACCTGTTAGTAGGATGAATTTTGAATGTTTTTACACAGCAGGGAAATTGGTTCTAAAAAAAAAAAAAAAAAAAAAAAAAACAAGGTAAGGGTTAAAAGAAACTGTAACATATTAATGATTCTTGCAAAAAGTTGGTTCTGCAAGCAAAATGCCCGTTACTGAATACCTGTAATTTGCCAGGCGTGCTCCTGCTAGGATGAGATGTCTGTGTAATGGCCAGAGAGCAGACTAAAGCAGTTACATTCCCCAGGGAGACAATGCTAACAGAAAATACCTGGTAGTCATACCTGATTTGATCAACAGGAAGAGCTAAGATCTGTGTTCAAGTTGGTGAGGAGCTCGTTTTTGCAGATGGGGATGTCTGTAGGAGGAAATGCATGGGGTGAGCCAGGTACTCCTACAGTCCTTTATGACACCTGAATTTACAGGTCTCAGTGGAGAGGGACCTCTGCCTGTTCATCTTACTGCAGATGATTTTCCTTTTAATGCTACTGCTTTGCTGTCAGAAGGACACTTTGCCTGAGAGCTGCTGCCCAGGTCTCGGCAGAACGGGCCTGTTTGTGGGCAGAGCCAGGATTCTGCGCGTTCCCTGTCCAGCTCCGCTCCCAAACACTTGTACCAGACTTCAAAACGTGCTTATTGACAGCATTCTGCCTTGTTCAAAGTGTCGGGCAGCTGCAGATGAGGTTGTTAGCTGTGTCCTCTCTCCTTACCTGGTCACGCTCTTGCTGTCCATTAAATCCTACTCGAGGTCCTCGGTTTACCCTTTAAATGAAAGACTCTCACCCCTCTGAAAAGCGAGTGGCCCCTCTGCGTCATAAAGGTGATTTACAAGTTTGCTGCTCTCAACATAAACAAAGTTCAAATTGCTTTTTTAAGTATAAATTTTGCTCAAGATACATTTCAGGACCAGATTTTGCTCCTAGGAAAAATAAATTAAAGGGGATGAATCAGGCTGGGTGCAATCTCATCCAAGTCTAATTAACTTCACGACTCCCACTGGCTTCAGTGATAGTGCAACTCCTCCTTTAATTTCTCCACAAATTAAAAAAAGCAGCTCTCCCTTTTTAATAAAGCAGTCTGTGCTACAGCATGGACACCAGACGCAGGTTGCACTGCACACATTATCAGCAACCCGTCCTGCCTCTGCTGTGGCACCTGCCATTGCCCGCTGGGTTGGTGTTACTTGTTCAGGAGTGTCACTGCAGAACTTGGCTGTCTGTCTGTCCAGCCTACATTTTGAAGTGCTGGGGGCAGTGGAGGCTGTTTTTTTTGTTGTTGCTGTTTTTAAAGAGAGTATTAGCTCTCCATTTCCAGTTTTCCAGTCTTTTTTTTCCAGGGGTGCTAACTTTTTTGGCATGGCTATTCCTTTGTGATGTTTGCTCTACAGCTGCTATGCCTTCAACTTACAACTTGTGATTTCCATTTGTAGTTCTCTGGTCCCATCGTTTTAGGGACCACTGTAAAGTCAAGGAGAGCAATGCACTGACACATGTATGTTTTCTCTTCAGGCTGAAGGGGCCTGGGACAGATACAGTTTCTTTAGATGTGCTTTAATACTGCTGTAAATGTAACATCAAAACCTGTTTTATGGGCAGTGACTTAGCTCATCTTCACATTTTTAAACAGCTCTATAGTGTGTTTTTTTTTAAAGTTAGTTTGTAACTTCCAGATATTATATTTAAATGGAACATGTAAACAGCAAGCTCCGTGTATCAAGTGTGAAATGTTTACTGTAGGAATGTGCTGAAGATACCAGGGGCTGAACCTCAGATTTGAGGCATTGTTCGTGGGCTTTTTCCAGGGAAAAACAAAGTGCAACCATTGTCAATGCATCTTGTAATCCTTCACATATCCACCTAATGAAAACCAGTAGTAGCTTTTGATTCAGCAGGCCTCGCAACAGCACTAAGCCACCTGCTTATTAAATGGGTAAATCAATCAGGTCCTTAAGTATTGATAAAAATGAGTCATAACCCCATGGCCCACACACACAGCGCTAAAAACATGCTCAGCTGTAACCAAATCAGAAGCACCTTGCTCTGCTGGGGACTGGGTGTGCGTCCTGCACTGAGACTCCGTGTCCCTTTATCAAAGGCATGGGAGCAGCATCCCTCAGGGTGCACGAGGGCTTGCAGAACTGATGCATCACGGATTCTGCTGTCCCCACGTTTCTCAGCAAGGGTGAAGCGCGCTGCTGCCTCCCTGTACCAGGGAAAGATGCCCGCATCACAGTGCACTGAGGTGCCTGCAGGCACCAGCCAGCCCTCAGGTGGCACGGCCTGCCTCGATCCCAGCAGCTGCAAAGGAGTTCAAGGTATCACACAGGTACACGATAAATCAAGTTAATCTAATCAACTGCTGTCTGAAGGCAGTTCTTTTTAATAGGGTTATGCCCACAACTAATTTGTTATGGTCATTAACAAGGCTGTAGCGCTACAATGACAGTGAAAACCATTTTTAAGAAGCCCTGGGTTTATTTGGTTTTCACAAAGAAGTACAGCAGAGGAGGAGGAAATGGCAGTGTTTACCAAAGGGAAAAATAAATGTTTTTGAGAAGGGTTACCCTGAAGATTCTAAGAGAGAAATGACAAAAATAGGGCAATATTCATGAAACTAGTTTAAGCTTAGAGAGGTTTGTCTCCTGAAGCTTGTTGGGCTGGCCACTGGAAGGTCAGCCTCTGGAGGGTAACGTGGGGCAGCTCTCTGGGCTCTGCTCTGATCATCCCCTGGAGGAGTCTCTCCATGGGCAAAGGCTGTAAAATCCTGACTAATCCCCATAGCACCATAAATGGGAGAAAACAAAACAAAAACTTACTGAATCTGTAAAAATAAAAAGCTGCTTTTTTCAGGTAGTAATTTGGAATCAGTGAGAGTTTTTAGGTGTCTGTGAGCTGGCTGGTACCACGTGTGTTTGGTCTGAATCTCTCCTAAAATCTTGATTCTTTGTTGTATTTAAATGCTTGTGTTCCACTATATTTTGTTCAAGCAGTTTGATTCCAAAAGAACAGAACACAGTGGTTCGCATACTGTCAAGTTACTGGGGTTCAGTAGGATGGGATTATTTTATTTTTTTTTTAGAAAAGTAAATGTCTGTACTTTAATGGCATAGAAAAATGCTTTGTTTTCACTGTTGTAGAAAAAAAACTAGGGAGAACTTTATTTTTCAATAAACTTTTTTCTTGTGTGATTTGGATTTATGATTGATTTGTGCCTAAATGGGGAGCCCACGAGCTGCCTATTTCTGTATGGCATCTGTGTGGCCTGTCCTGCAATTCTGCTGCTGCTGCTGGCCCACCCCTTGCAAAGCCAGCCATCGCCTGAGCTGTCCCACTGACCCACGTCCTGGTGATCAGAACAGGCAAGTAATCATCTGGTTTGGGTTTGTTTAAATCTACATTGGATTAAAAAAGGCATAAAATCAAGCTTCATTTCAGGAGGACAGGTCTACACTGCACTAGTTAGGAATTCTGTTTCCTAGAAATTTCAAGCACAAAAGGAAGATTTGGGAATTGCACGGTGAGACACTGCCATACAGTACTCACGTGGTAGGTACATCATGCCATTCAAAGAGAAAAGCTGTGTTGTGCTAGCATGGCCTTACGGAGTGTTGTCTATCAAAATCCAAGTTCAAAAGCAAAGAGCTTGTGCTGCTTAAGAAACGCTCACATGTGGAACAAGAGATCAAGCAGGAAACTTCGGACCAGGCGCCTGCATCGCTGCAGTTCGCATCCCTCCCACGGCCGGGCTGGAGTTGCTGCTGGAGAGCAGCAGGTAGGTGCTGCAGCAACCTCCTGGGAAGTGCCAGGACTGTGTGAGACGTCACTTGTGTCATCAGGGACTGGGTTGTGCCCCCTGGGCACTTGATAGGTGCTGTAATAAAATGCCTGGGAGGTTATGAGCTGATGTGTCAGAAAAGACATGCAATATACATGTCTGCAAAGAGAAATTCTTATGCTAAACAGTCAGTTTAGGAGCACTGAGAGGTTTCAGTGGAGCCATCCAGGCCTAATAGAAGAGGCTAAGAGGGGAGCACATACTGTATTGGGTAGTAAAATGATTAGGGAGGGGGGGAGGAGAGGAGTAAAAAATGAAGAGCAGGAACAGGAGCCGTTTATGTTATAGAAACGCCCATTTGTAAGACAATTGCTTCATACTTTTTGAAACTACACTGGAGGGAAGCAACTGCTTACTTGGCTACAATCACTTCCTTTTTCTACCTTTTTCCAAGTTTGTATGTTTTGGACTTTTTTTTTTAATCTGGTCACACAACTGAGTAGTTGAAAGTTAGAACAGTACAGAAAGCTGTGACTATCACCTTGGGCTTGTTTTTTTTTCCCCCCTTTTTTCCTATTCTGATTAATGACACACACCACTAGTAATCAATAGCATTAATCAAGATGTCAGGCTGAAGCAAGAACGTGAAACGCCTGCAAGCTGGGAGAAGGCTTGTGCCTTGGTTGTGGCTATCCAGCTGCAGGTCTTTTTGCTGGCTGGAACGAGGCATTGCTTCGTTTCCCTACTTGTTGTTCAGCTCTGACATTGTAAGGAGGCATCTGTAAGACGGCAGGCAGCTACAGTCAGATGTGCTGCAGTCACGTAACAGAAAAAAAATGTATGAATGCTCGAACTTGGAATAAAAACCACACGTGTTGTGCAGCTGTATTGGAAAGAAGATCATTGGGGGAGATTAAATACTAAGTGCTTTAACTCTTGCACATTTAGACTGGTTTCAGTCAAACTCCAGCTGGTAGAGAGCCCATAGATGGAAACATTTCTGCAAGCAGCACGAAGCAGTCACTGGAAGGCTTCCCTCACGCTGCTACTTTCCACTTCAGCATGCAGCAGGCCAGCTGACTGCCTAATGATGCTCCTAATTTATGGTTGTGCTTGTCAGGACTTGCACGTTTTATTACTGTACCAATCGGGGGGTTGCATTTCACTGAACTCCTCACAGTAAATCTTTGTTGCCAAAAACTTAGGGATGTTTGCACGGAGCAGGCTCTGGGTGTGAAGTCTCGCTTTACTGGAGCCCTCAGCCTGGGGGAGCGGAGGCATCGCTTTGTGCACAGCTCTCAGAGCAAAGTGTGCCAGACACAGATGCTGGAATGGTAGCAGCATCTCTTAAAGAAATTGTACCATGGAGCAAGGTTTTGCTGTTCCAGCAAGTGACGGCTGGTGTTCGCGATAAGATCAGTGCAGCAGAGCTCTGAAGCCCCCTCTTGGCTTTGATTTCCCCCTTCCAGAGCAGGCAGGAGGCAATGGGACCTGCCCAGGGCTGTGCTCGATGGCTCCTTTACTCCTTCCAGCATGCTGAGGTGAAGGGTGATGGTCCCGTGAGGCCCAGTCCTGTAAGGCCCGTGTCACTGAGATGTGACTTCTGAAAAATACCAGTTGGGGGCAAGAGCATTGGCTGACAAATGGCCATGTGTGCTTGTTACTGGTGAACCAGACTTTAAACATCGTAGCCCTTCTGTAAAGGCTTGGTATAAAATGTATCACAGCCTTCCTGCACCTGCTCTCCCTGGCGGTGGGGCCACTTCTGGGCGTGCAGGTGATGTTGGGGTCTCCTCTCTCACTGCCGGAACAGCAGCCGTGCTGGCCCCAGCCTGCAGCACCAGGCAGGGAACAGCCCCGAAGTGCCCCGGCTTCCTCCTGCAGTTACGGGTACGGGCGGTGTGTGCGGCCACAGCACCGCGCGGTGGCACTACTCCCCCCGCAGCAGCAGCCTGAGAGAAGCGAAGGGTGCCGTGAGCACAGCGAAAAGCACTCCCCGCCTTGCAAGTCCTGGATGGGGCGGCTGCAGAAATGCAGCCCGGGGACACCCCTGGGAGCAGCCCCGGTGCTTCCCTGCCTCTGTGGCTGCAGAGGCAGCGTGCTCGGTTACGGCTTCCCTACAAAGCTGCAAGCGGACTAAAGCAGTGCAGGATGCGAACTTGGTGATTTCTGAGTTCAAAAAAATATATGTAGCTTTTAACTACAAAGGGAACGTGACCAATTTCCATTATCTAACAAGGGAGGTATTCAACATGTACCATGTCCCTACCTGGCATATGCAATGCACGGCTTGGGGCTCAAGACTGCAGCTGCTGTAATCCTTGCTGTGAGAGCTGTTGGGAGCTTCCTTCTCTGCTGAACTGCAAGGCAAACTCAAAGCCTCTGCTCAGATTCATCGTCACTTTCAGGGATTAATTTGCAGCTCTGAGTTTGGGTAGGCTTTAGTGTGCAGCTTGTGATCACCAAGTGAAATGGCACGCTGGGCAGTGCTGAGGTTCAGGTGATTCGTCCTGAGCTACCTCAGCTTTTTTGAGAAGTCCACCTTCACTCAGCATAGCTGGGCACTTGTTATGCCATAGTTAGGAAACAACTGGTGCAGACATCTACTGAAGAAAATCAATACAGAAAGTGTTACCTTTGGGTGCCCGGCTAGATCAGGACATCTCAGTTAACTGGATGAGCAGTGATTGCCGTTCCTTATGTGGTGTGCCAAAAGAAGTGGCTTTGATGCTAGCTGGCTTCATCGGCATGTATTTGTTCTCATTTCTGAGGTATCATTTCCTGGTCTTTTTCCTTTGAAGTTGCACAAGTGTTTCAGTTATTTTCTTGTACTTACCTGCTAATATCAGAAGTGCTTTGAAGCACCTGAAAAGTTTCTGCAGTTTAGGATAGGACAGGACAGAACAGGATAGTTGGCAGGGGTTTTCAAAGATCCCCAAGTCTAACTGCCTGACCACTTTCTCACCAGAAGCGTGTTACTGGGAGCATTATCCAGGTGCCTGCTGACCACTGGCAGTGCCGGGACATTACCCTCACTGGGAAGCCTGTGTCACCGTCTGCCCACCCTCACGGTAAAGTTAATCTGGTAAGAAAAAAGATGAAGTTGTTTAACCTCACCTTTTCCCAGGCTATGCAGCTGGAGGCTATACTTACAAACATCCTCTGAGAGGTGTGAAACTTCATTTACTCAGCTTTTACCTTTACCTCATGCAGGAACACATCTGCATTGTCCTGTGCTCAGCATTTTAACAGGCTGCTTTAACGTTGGAGCTGGACACTGCTTTGAATGTCCTACGTGCTTTCAATGGTCTGGGACCGTGTTGCCAAGATTATAGCAGGAGTTAAGTATCTTGCCACAACCAATTTTACCTTCTTGCTTCTCTTCTGAAGCAGCTGGCGCTGGGCTCTGCTAGAAACCTGCTGCTGTTGCGCACAGCCCTGCGGGGCAGCTCTGTTAGTAGGTCCCAGGGGTCATTCTAGTGACTAGCACTGGGACTGGAGAAGTAACAAAGCCCCTGAAGAGGTGGAAAAGGGTAAACAGTATGAACAGAACTAACAAACACATGAAACGTGTAATACAGGTAGGTTCGGGCCATGGGGCTATGATTCTGATGCTGTAGACGCTCGACACAAGTGAGTTCAGCAGCAGGGAAGTACCAGTTTCATGGCTCTCTTCAGGGGACTTGGGAAACACAATGGGAAAATATGAGGACTAAGCAAAAGCATAACAAATTAGGACCTTGTGCATGAAGAAAGGGTTTTGGGGTGGTATGTGCTATTTAGAAGTCTACCTTTTTGTACGGTGACAAATCCTCTATGCTAGGTCCTTCTGGACTTCTTGCTGAATGCATTTATGAACACCCAGTGACAGCCGGGCATAAGCAGCACCAGGATACTGATACGAACAGTAGTATGAAGTTTGTTTACAACCATTTATACAAACTTAATCAATCCAAGATACGTGTAAACCAGCTATAGCAGCCAAACAAAATTCATTTTGCAGTAAAGCATTTTCTGTTGTTTCAAAAGGAAGTGTGACACCTTCCCAGCGCTGCACACCTCACGTAGGCACTGTCAGGCCAGTGAAACCTCTGGGGTCTCTCCCTGCATGTGTCATTTGGAGTTTGCTTTTAATAAAGATCCTTGAGAACCTGGCTAAGAACTTGCTAAGTGACACATGATGGGAAATACGGTTTTAGATAACACAAGGTGCCGGTAAAGAGAGTCCCCACTTTACTTCAGTCACTAAACTACTCATTGTAGGGCTACTGTCATTTACAAAACCTATTGTAGAGTAGCTAGAAATAGGAATTTCTAGCTACTTGGCTACTTACCACAGTCCTATTTCAACCTCTACAGTGGACTGTCTGCTATTTTTTATCCACCTTTGATAAACAGAAGCAACAATACTGTCTCTGTGTTGTGAAAGCCAACCTGAAATATATAAAATAAAGAGAAAATGGATATAGCCAGAGAATCCAGTTTAATAGGCTGCTATACAGGAAGACTTTGCTCTATGATACATTCTGGAAATAGTTTTCAAATGTTACTTACAGGTACTGTATAAAATAGATACCAGTTTTATTGACTATACATCAAGATTCTTTGATAATTTAACCTGCTATTCAGTAATACATAAGACGTGTGATGGAAGGTGAGCAACACTTTACGGAACAATCTAAGTCTAATAAATAGATCTCTATCTCACCACCAGGTTGAGCCACTGCTGTGTCATTGTCAGACTACAGAGCAACCACAAAGTCACACACGCTGACACACCTGTGCAAAGTACAATAGAAGATGAGAATCCCATTCCTCAAGCAGCTCCTCTTCCTTGCAGGACTTTTTGGCTTTGGTCTGTACAGTAATACTGCGTGTGCTTGTTTGATCCATGCAAAGCAATGGATGGTGTCTTGTTAGGAAAAATCAGAATTTAAACTGAGGAGGGATAGTTTCAGTTGGCTTAGGATTAAAATGGAGTACCTCTCTGCTCACAGAAAGGTTTGCAACTGCTCTTTCTGTGGGTCTATTTAAAAAGGGGTGGAAGAAGTTGCTACTTAAGTGTTTCAAGCAACACAGCTCTCGGTGTCCGCTCTCTACACGGGGTACTCTGTTAGCCAAAGAGGTTAGCAAGGCTTGCACTTCTGTTACAGCACATGTTGAGGAAAATACAGGCTGGGGGAAAAAAACAGGATCTGAAACTGGCACTTCTTTACCCACAGGTTTATCACATCATTAAGAACACTTTCACTCTAGAGTATACAACATGGCAGCTGGGTTAAAACTGCAAACTGCATGTTTTCTATTTTCACAGGAATCGATAGCATACTTGACAGAAAAATGCTGCTGTTTCGCTGAATTGCAAGCAGTGTGCACATATGCCGGTTTTACAGAGAGATTTCCCATTAAAACAAACTTTAACAAAAACAGACCACGGGAAACAAACCGCATAGTTAATAAAATACCATTGGCACCACTTGCCAAAATGCATGATGCTGTAGGTCTACAGTCCTTACAAAGAAGAGGGTGTGAGCTTCACTCAAACATTTCGTAGTGGCGCGTTTGCCTTACACGGGGAACCATGTCGATGAGCAGCCTGCAGGGGAGAGCAGAGGAGCGGTTATGCAGGGACACAAAAAGAAGGCCCTAGAACTGGGGGGCTTTATTTACTTACTTATACACACAAATTTATGTTACAAGTAAAAGAAAACTCACACGTAGTAACCCTTATCTTGCTTTCTCCTGATCTAAATTAATTCTGCCCCAGAACTGATTCTGCCCAAAAGGGAGTCTAAAACTGTACAGAGATGGTATTGCCTTTAGAAAGTTTGGACACACAGCTGCATTTGGAAACTGAAATGCACAGCAGCAGTCACTTCTGGCTAGGGAAGATGGGGCATTAGTGGAAGAAAGCATCTTGTAGCCACCTGATTCCCACACAGCTGCTGTAAGGTCTCTAACCACACAGAACTGCAGCAGTTCCAGCAACTGGAAAAAATCAGGTCAGCTGCTAAAACAGAATTTAGTTTTACCCTTTGTTTTCTTCATTATCCCTTACTGTGTCTTGGTGACACAATGGCTGAGCTGACTGTCGGGCAGAATGTTGGCAGGGATGTAGTAGCACGAATTTCAGAGGCTGTACGAAAGGTTTCCAACGCTGTTTGGTACATTTCAATATTTTGGTACTGATTTGCTGCTACAGTTTTCCAGAATAGGTAGCTTTGCAATTGAAGTAACAGCAATTATAGTGCTTTTCCAAGAATGGTATTCCCCATTAAAATGTTAATTTAGTTTTCCAAGTTTAAGGGGAAAAAAAAAGCACACAGCTTCCAGAGGGCTTACTGCAGCCTAGGGCTAGTTCTCTACAGTGGCGACTCCAATTAAATAGGTTGCTGCATCTCCCCCTTTGTCTTATGGCAGAAAGAGAGATGAAACACAAAACCCTTAGATTCCAAGCCGCCAAGGGAAATTGTGGCAGTAGAGGAGCATGTGGCAGAGCTTCACTTGATCTTCCTCTATTTCTGATGTCATGAATCAAGAAATCATCTTGCAATTTAGTGGAAACAGTATTATTTGAAGTATAACTGGCTAACCTTCAGTTCCAAAGTTGCTACAGGGTCAGACTAAGAAAGAAATCAGAGGTAAGACCATTCTTTAAGCTTAGGCATCTTACCTTAAAGCTATGGTTTTGCTGGAAAAAACAGTGCTTAGAAGTGCAGCATGGAGTGATCTTACCACATATTTGTAATTATTATTTTTTTAATATTTCAAGGCCAAAACTCTAAATTCAGGTATAGAAAAGCCTTCCTTCCTACTGACGAGAGACAGCCAGACAGTCTTTTGTCCTTATTCATGCGCTGTGCTTCAATACTGGCAGCTAGTCTAACAAAATCCAGTGACAGATTTCACAGAAGTTACGCTGGCATTTAAGAGCTATAGTTTTTTCCATTAACAAGACAGCCCACCTACAGTATATAGAGAAATACCTACTAGCAGGAGATACTCACTTGATCCCATAGGCAAATATTGTTAGTCCAATTAAAACTCCTATACTGCCATCCAGAAACCAGACAGAAGAATTGTGTTTAAACACTTCTGCACTAAGAAGGATGGAAAATCCCATTATTCCACCTACAAGAGAGTTGAAACCTAGACGGGGGGGGAAAAAGGGAGAATCAAATCTCAATAACCTCACATACGGAGACAAGGTCACCTGTAGGGAGAAAAGCCATGGTTGTAGCGGTACCACCAGAGAGGGACCCATACACGAGGTGAGCCAGGGCATGTCTACACAACAAACTTGGAATATTTGGTGTCTGACCAGTGTTTTGTAAGACCTCTGTCACTTGTCAGTTCTGATTTAAAATATTTTACATTCATTTCCCCATACTGTGTCTTGATTTAGTTGGTCCCAAACTTTTCATTCTCTGTTGAGTTCCAGATGCTAGATACCATGATGACAAATGAAGAAGACAAACTTGACATAGTCTGTGCTGTGTCATGAGCCAACTCCAGTCAGCTGCAGCTTATACTAATTGCCCATTTTTTTCCAGCTCTCCATGTCTGCCAAGAACCACATGCATGGCACTTACTCCTGAATGTCTCCTTTGATCTACGCCTCCCACATCCCAGCCCTACCTAAGTTGTGTTAATTTTTTCTGAAAGATGTAGCTAAGACTTGACCTTCTATAGCTGACCTACTTGTATAATCCATCCATATTTTGAGTAAGATGCACCGGGTTCCTGTCAGGGGGAATTTAAGTGCAAAGGAAACCCTGGCATGGAAAAGCATGTGTTACCTAGCACGTCTGTGGCAGAATGGGGAGCGAAAGGTCTCAGACTCCCCAACCTGTGAGAAAAGGGTTTGGGGCTGTGTTTATTTGTGTTGTTGTTTGTTTGTTTGTTTGTTTTCCAGCTGTGGTAGTGCATTCTACAATAGGAATCTCAAAACTTGCACGTAAGTGCTTGATTGCTGAATTAATTATACCAGTCTAGCTAAACCAATATTGACACAAAGCACTCGAATGAGCTCCTGCTCTTTTTTATTCCCAAGCAATATAACTTGTACTGCTTATACTTGTCAATGAAATATAGTGTGTGTATAAATATATTAAGTATAAATTAATTAACTATATATTTAAACCAGTGTTACTTCCCCTGCTCCAGCTGAAGTCAGATCCCATCACCATGATATGCAAAAGGCAGGAAATAATAAGACATTTTCTTGCTATTATTGGCTGACGGTTCCAAATGATCTAAAAGCTACTTTCAGAGGAAATTGTCCTCTCTTCCTGCCTGTCCTTCAGTCAAACCTTTCTTTGCTGGTGCAGCAGGCTGCAGGTATGAAACCAGATGCCACATTCTGTGCATAAGGCTCGCTAGCACAGGATACAACAGGTGGCTAAATCTGGGAGGGAAATGGGTATCTAAAACCTACAGGAAAGCTGGGTGACACTGCCCGTCTGTCTCATCTCTGCACCTGTCCTTTGAGATGGTGCAAAATTCAAGATAGGAAAGGGCTGCATTTATTATCCAAAAGGCCATGAACTTTTGCTATACACAAACTGTATAAATAACATTCTGCCTTATCAGGATTAAAATATTAAGGCTTTAAAGAGCTACTGTTGTAAAGCCCTATTCGAAAACAAACGTTTTCTAAGAACAAATATCCTCAATAGAAGTTGACATGTATGGCAGAGAATCTGAAGTTTTGGAAATAAACCTATTTTTCAGAAAGAAGAATGTATGCTCAGCTTACTCAGAACAGTTTGCTGCTATACAGCCAGTGATCACAGGAGGTAAAACAGCAGGAAACAGAAAACACTAATAAAAGAAATGCAAGGGAGTGTTAAATCTGTCTCAGACACTGAATCACATTGTCTCCTCCTGCTTGTTAATAAACCAAGTATACATGTAAATATTTTTTGTGAAAGAAGTTATCTAACTACATGTGGTAAGATCAGCCTCTCACATTTTCTAAAATAGCTCTAGAAAGAAGAAAATAGAAATAAAAAGCAGAATGAGTTAACTGTTTACTTTATTCCCTAATTTTTTAATCAAAGGATGAGCAAGCTCCAGCTCAGAAGCAATATAATTAGCACAAGGATGTAATTATGGGCAAAGTGATCTCTGTGTTATACAGGAGACCAATTCAGAGCTAAAGTGATACAGGATTTTGTCAGCTAATGTTTTGTCTGAAAAAAGTTGATTGTTTAAAAAACAGGACACCTTTTTTAAAGGGAGGGTTAGATTTTGCCTGCTTAGAAATAGTTCTAAAACAGTCAACACATCTCGCTTACACTCTGACAGCAAAGGAAGTCAGACTCACTGGTCCAGTTCCCAGGATCCTTTCCAGAATCCTTTTTGCAGGTTGCTGATCTTTTTGTTTCACACAAAAAGGGGGTCCCTAGTAAGGAATAGGATCACTGAACAACGTGGTCTGCTGGGAAATAATTACACCTGCAGGGAAGCAGTAACTTACTCCTACCTCCCTGCACTGCTGTTTTGATTCTTTATTTTTTTTTGCTTCTTTTGTATTTATAATATAGATACTCACAAAGCATTTATATAAGCGGGACAACATAAAATATAAATACTTGTGTTATCACACATCACAAAAAGAAAAATGAAGTAGATTTAAATTACTCATACTAAAGGAATTATATGCATGAAGGATGATTGCTGCTGAAGGCAGGGAGGCATTCTCTGCAACAGACTTGCTACACTTGCATTGTAGGCATGAGTTTATTCACCAGGTGTAGGCAGCAAGGATGGATGTGACTTTGCCAAAGCTATATAAATTGGTGTCATAGCCCCACGCTGCAGTCTAACCTCTGACACACACCTCATTGATTATATGCTCTCTCTATACTTGTATTATTGCTTACTATCTAGCCATTAACTGCTTGACTTCCATCAGACAAACCTATTTCAGTATCTACGTAAGATTCCAGTGGTACCATGGATTGTTCTGTTTCTTGTTTGTTTTCCAGTGGCTTTCTCATTTTGTTTCCCTTGTGCAGGGATCACTAGCACCCTATGTGTCTGCAGAATTCCCTTGGGGAGTCTATAAGTGCAACAGGATCATCTCCACACTCACCGTCAGTTATCAGCGCTCTGCTTGTAAGGACCTTTCCCAGCATAAATTTGATTACTGCCAAAACAGTGCAAAGGATGCCACTTAAAACGGAGACGCTATACAGGAAATCATCCTGAAAGAAAAGACATCAGACATTAGTACATCTTATGGTCCTGTCCTACATATTAAATGACAAATAGTACTCGTTAATATGCAATTACTTGTGCCACTGAATTATACAACCTGAGAAAAAGATTTCCTGAGTTATGACTTTCATGACAGCCGGTGCTTATTCTGTTTATAGTACTGTCAGTAATTGCTCTTGCAAACATAATTAATGATGGTTCCAAGCAACACAATTTGAACAGACCCAAACTCCTCAGATTCAGCTTATGTACCTGCTGGGCTGACTGCAGACTGCCTAGTAATCTGATGTCTAATGCAATCAAACACAAAGGCTCTACATGCAGGATAAAAGACTGAGAGCAAAATCCCACTTACCAGATCTTTGTTGATTTTTTTATTTTTTTTTTAATGTGAGAAATAATAATTTAATTAATTTCAGAGTCTGCAATTGCTTTGATTATGTTTGTTTTCCTTCTTTCCTAAGGTAAAGTCTGGTCCAAGCTATAGCCATATGAGTTTTGCTACTGATGTGCAAATTGGGTTTAGCTCTTAGAAAACAAATTTTCACTGGGCTTTCATTTCAAAGCTACAGAAATATCCACATTGCTTAATTTGAATACATAACATGAGCTCCCTAAGCTCCCCTGACAGAAAGCTGAATGTCTATGTAGGGCAAATTTAATTATTGTTTAACATACGTTCTCTTAAGAGGTCATCTGCAGGCGCCTACCTCTTTCCCCTGACTATTTAGTGTTCAGCTGGGGAGAGCAGAGCCACTTTTGGGTGCTGAAACACTGGCACCGCAGCCAGGTGCCCAAAAGGGGTCCCTGTGCTTCCTCCCCAGTGAGGTCCATCAGCCCACGGGCAATGCAGAAGCACTACCATGCCTGCCTGCCACCTAACCACAGAGTTGGAATAGATTAATTTATTACTCTTCATAGAAGCTTTAATTTAAGCTGTTGCAACATCAGTAGAAATAAAGGAAATATCAAGAATACTTTTTTTTTTATCTGCAGGTCTAAGTGGGCCAGTGCCACTGGGACCCTGTTACCGATTAAAATACCCTGGCAAAAATCCCTGTTGATAGTAAACACTGTCATCATGATTCATCATCACCTCCATCCATTTTCTTTATTTCAGCAGCAATTCAACACCCAAAGAAATCAAAAAAGGGTTTTGAAGGCTGCATAGGAAGATACACTGGGAACTGGATTACTAATGCAGTGTGCTCACATCCCCAAAATAATTCATTCCATATGTTTTCCAGCAATTTTTTTAAGTTGTATTTTCCACGTCTACTTCATTCTGTCAGCCATGAGCTCATTCTCTAGAGCTGGTGCAGTATTGAACAGCAAGACGAAACGCACTGAGGGAAGGAGCACAAAACAGAAGAGGTTAGAACAAAGAACTAGAGCAACTGGGTAACGGTAGGAAAAAAAAAAAAGGCATTTGTGAAATTATTTTACCAAAATAACTGGAAGATACCCAGTTAGTTTTGGAGTCAGGAAAGACTGGGAATGTTTGCTTGGTGCCAGCCCAGCGGGTAAAGCTGGAAGCTTCCAGAAGATCTGAAACAACAACAAAGCTTCCAAAGGCTGGATAAGCTTTGCAAGAAGCTCCTGCCAAATTTATGCTTCTATATGTTGTGCTTCTTCCTCAAAAATGTATATTTACCACACCCAATGATTTAATTTTGATAGTTTGACAAATTCTGGTTGGTTTGGGGATTTTGATCTCATCTAACATTTTATTAAATAGTTCATCTGATGTTTAATGTACAGCATAGGTGTAAGAGTTCAGAATAACCTGAAGCAGAATGACACGCTCCCTCAACCTAATGACCACAGAGTCTTTACCCTGAGCTAGCAGTCAGAGCACTGCTCTCATGCCATCAGGCTGAATACAACTTTTCTACAGATGAGCAAGTTCATTTTCACTTTCTTTGCAATAGTAAGCATGGCGAGCAAACCTGCTCATGATCCCCTCGAGTCTGAAGGACCTGAACTTTCTTTTTTCCCTACAGAATCTCGACCCAGCTGGTCACCAACTGATAGGAACTGCCTTTCATCAGTTATTGACCCTGAAAAATAGCAGTATATATACTGTGATCAAAATCAGTCTAACAGCTTTAGTGACAGCCAAGGCAACTTATATGTGATACAGGTTTCTGAATAAACTCATAGAGTGAATTTATGAATCAGATTTTTATCAAGGTTTCAGGAACTAAAAAGTTTTCCTAAGTTCTTTTTGTTTAATAATAAAACACAGGCTCATTTTATTGCTAATACCAAAGTGACCGGATCAATCATTGCTCCTTTGCAATCACACTGAACATAGAAAGAGAATAAGGTAAAAAACGCTGCCCTTAATGTGAACACCTCAGTAATTTCTTGCTTTAGACTGTGCAGAATAGACTTTCAGAAGATTTTATCTCTTTTTGTCTCTCTAAGCAGTATTTAAAGAATGATCTCCATTTCGTCGCAGTTTTACACAACAGCCACAAGGAGGCGGCCGATACTTCAGTACAAGGCGAGGAGACAAAACTGAAGGGAAAAAAAATCACCTAAATTCACTTTCCTCAGTCCTTTTCCGCGCTTGCTGGATCTCCAGGCACCCAGCTGGAAGAAGCAGCGTGAGGCTACATGCTGTTAGCAAGAAGGTTTTGTAGATGTAAGAGATCAGCTCAAAATCCGCGGTGAAGCCCAGCTGCTTGGCTGGCACCTACGGCATGCAGGCCGAGCAGGTGAGGCAGCAAAAGGGCAGAAATCGGCTCAAAATGCTCCTTGGAGGCTACATACAGGACCAGAAGCTGGAAGTGGTTTAGGAGAGCATCTGTCTGTGCTGGTACACCACCAGCCTGCAGGATGTGACCGCTAAAAGGGGCTCAACATATTACCTGATCCCTCAGGGCCGCCACAGACAGGACCTGGGGCTGGCGCACCCCTCTTGCTGCAGCGCAGCGGGGCCTGAAGAGTTAAGCACGTCATACTGGGGCTGTGAAATGCTGCCCATTAAACTAACCATCATTTGGAGAAACGAAGACGAGAGAAGCCATAACAGAGAGCCAAATTAATAAAATAAGCCTGGCCATCTGGCACCGTCTCCCTCAGGATCTTCCCTCAGTCGTGCCCTCTCTGTAGCCCTTGCCTTAGCATCTGACAGTCATCAAGAGCACACAGCAGATCTAGCCAGACTCACTGCACACATTCCTGGTGTTATTTTAATTAAAGCAGCAGCAGCAAATTGGGACAGATGATAAAAATTTAAATTCTGATCATTTCCATATGATAAAGGCTTCTCAGCCTTGTAAATAAAGCTCTTTCCTTTTCCATTTCTTTTCATCATATTCCCTCATTACTATTACACCGTACATGAGACCTCAATTAATAGGCACACGTTATCTGGCTAGATGGCTTCATGTATAAAACAGCAGTGTACATAAAGCTAGGTGCTCATCCTGGGCCGCCATCTCATTACACAGCACTCTAACAGCTGCAATCTCCCAATTTAAGATTTTTTTTTTTTTTAATGCAAGATTTTACACCATGGTAGTTTCCCCGAAAAAAAAGAGAGCTTTCCTAGGATGCTTTCTTTGCTCCTAAAAAAGGAATAATAGCAGTCCGCAGGCAGCTTTCCTGCACTTTATCCAAATGCATTGTCCCCACCAGTGCAGATGAGAACAGAGGTCTTAAAAAACATGACAACATTTCCATCCCTGCTTTCAAGGATCTCACCAAAAGCAGCAGTCTTCTTATGGCTTAAGGAAAATTTGTTGATGATGATGTTGTGACTTTGATCTCTTTCTGAATCTACTGTAAAAACTACAAAAAAAGCTGCAGGGGATGCTTCAGCGCTTAGCTTAGTAGGTGGAGATATTTTAACACAATTCCCAGCATAATAACTGAATTTTAGCTGATCTGTGCTCCGAGCCTTTTCCTAGAATGTCTTACTCGTTCTGACCCTAATAACTTGCCCAGATTTCATACCATATTACCACATTATTTCTACCAATTATTTTTTTTCTCTTCTGTCCTTCATTTACACATCTTTAATTTCTTCTTTTGGGATGTAGAAATGTTCTTATTTCACCCTAAGTTTACAGCATTGAGTAAAAAGGTATTTATTGGCATGGGAAGAAGAAGGCCTCTCCCGTGTTCCTCACCAGTGGTGAGCCTCCTTCCTCCGTCAGCCACCACCAGCAGCCCCCCAGCATCACAGCCAGGAGCTGCTGGTACCATTTCTTCATCCCGCTCTGCCCTTCCCACAGAAGGCAGCCTCTCAGCGTGTCCCACCTCTTCTCTGCTGAGTCTTGCCCAGGAAAGAAGGGTTTGAAATGAAATAAGACATCTTGGCTGAGGAGGTAGGGACGTATTCCTGGAATGCTACAGCTGCTGTTGGCAGAAGTGATGTTGTGACTAGCCCAAACCACACCGGGTTTGTGCTGCTAAATACTGGTTTTCCCCATCCCTGCTGTCTCACACATCCCCACAATGACCCTTTCTCAGTCCAGGATGGGTCACTATCCTCTTCAGCACCCACCAGGGCCTGCTGCCACCCTGTTCCCCGTCCCCACCTCCATGTACCCTTGGCTGCCGCCTGCCCTCACCTCACCTGGGCATGCCGGCTGGCAGGGAGCACCTCACTTAAATGGATTTTGGTCTCCTGCCCTTAGAGATGTTCCTAACACAAACACTTTTTTTAAAAAGTCAAAATCTCTACCACACTTTCTCAGAAGTAATAAATAGTTTATGTAATCAGTCTACAGGGAGCTTCTGGGAAGCCAGAGGGCCTACCTCACCAGCTAGCTTCAAAAGGGACAAGAGTTTTAATTGCTTTTCACTGTCAGAAAACAAACCGACAGCCCAGCCTCTGACTCAAGTAGCAGACTCTTCGCATGGAGACACAAAGATCTATTATTAGCTCCAAAACAAAATCCTTATGAATGTTTAAACTTGTATCCTTAGTGCCAAGGCACTGTGACGAAGCAATTCCACACTCACTTCATATCACTGCACCAAGACCTGAAAACAAGACTTCATCAATCACTTCAATTAGCTAGTAACCCACAATTTAGGATAAAAGCTATCAACTACACATTTTTTTCATGTATCTGCAACATTCTCACCAATCTGTAACAGCATGTGTGTTTTAGGGTTAAATTCATTGTTTAAGGCCAAACAATGAACCATCAAACCAAACTTACTGTAACAATAACAAAACAGGATTCTGATGTATAATTAATATATACAGTACTTTGATTTGAAATTATGTGCAATAAATTATATATATATATGTGAAAGACTAGAAGTGTATAGAGAAGTACGTATAGGGACATACGTACATATAAACACAAGCATTGCTTTATTGCTATTGACCTATAATTCAGCTGTTGATGTTGTTAAATATATTATGTATTTATTATAAATGATTGAATTTGCAAATAAACTAGAACTCAAAATTCTACACTGTGCCACTCCAAGCTCCCTCTTCAACTTTAATCAATAATATATGATAGAATTACACGCGGCCTAATCTTACAAGGGATTTCTTTTATAAAAGCATTGGAGGCACCACATCAGATGTGCATCACGTCTTTTGTATACAAACTGATTACATTTTCCTTCTTTGTTCTGCAGGAAATGTCAGAAATATGGCATGATGCTTGCTTACTCTTGCAAAAAAGTGTCCTTTGCCATACTAATGAGGACAAATGCCAAACTGCATTGACATTACATGTGTTATACTATTATCTAGGGAAACGCAAGCAGTAACTGAATAGTAAATGGATATTGATTTACAACCCCAGGTGAAATTAAAAGAGTCACTCTCAGTGTTGCTGGGTTGGGCTTTTTTAGCCTTCTTAATAAACAAGAAATTGTCTGCAAATTCTTTGTGGCAACAGTCAAGCTAAATCTCACCATTTTACACAAATTATATTTATTTCATTCAAGAATATATAGTGATTGACATGAGGAAGGTAAAGAGGCAAATGAAAAAAGGTTTTTATCAGAGAGATGTCAAGAGTTAATAACACTAGTAAATCCAGACATAAAACAATGCTTGAAAACTATGCTTAATTTGAGTTTTAAACCCATTTCCTAAAATACTAAGAAAACATCAAGAAATTACTAAAATTTACCCAGAAATCTAATCATAATGTCATCAATGTCATGGAAAATGACATAACTCCTCCTTATTTGTAATGAAACGTGTGCACCAAATCCTCAAGGTCGGTACTGGGTATGGATATAGCTCTGAAACATCAATAAAGGAATGGCAATTCCTTTTCCTACTGGGAATTACCTTATTATGGCCAACGCTGGCTGGAGAACAAATGCTGTGAGGAACAATAGGGGTAATATTCTGAATCTGATAGCTACAAAAAAATAGTAAATCACTTCTGAGCCATTAAGAAGTGATTCTATTTTAGCTTCAGTACTCAACATTGTAGGAAAAAATAAAATAAATTATACAATCTGAGAATGATACAATCTGAGAATGATTCATTTAAAATTAAGTGGAAGGGTAAACAGAATGAAGGTTTTATATTCCAAATGCCAAATGTTGATTAACTTAATAAGTTGGATGTAATGAAGAACTGCTAAAATTATCAAAAAGCTTAGTTCCAAATAAACCAGAAAGGAAGAGCAGCTGGCCTACTTCTAACAATTCCAGCATGTGTATTAGGAACAAAGAAAAAGAGAAGGAAAAAAAAAGAACTGATGAGTGAAAACAAATTTCCTTATGAGTCAAGGATATGTAAGTGAAATAACAACTTAACAACTTTGGCATGTCATGCTGAAACAGACCCCACAAAAATAAAGCTTCACAGCTACGTAAGAAATAAAGAAAAAAAAAAAAAAAAAGAAAAAGAAAAGTGGAAGTTACAGCTGTAATGTCACATCACTCTTTGCTGTGAAAAAAAAAGTTTTTCAAGGATTTTGTGACCTTTCTGTATTTTCTGAAGTCTTCCAAGCGTACTTGCACATAGCTATCTCTCATGAGAACTGTATTCACAGTGTTTGGGCAGATGCACTGTATAACCCCCCCCCAGGAAGTTAAAGCCAGTGTTACACACTTACGTGAGAGCTGAGGGCACTGCACAGGTTCTGTACAGCACATCTATATCCACTATTCTGTATATATATTCTCTACTCACTGTTCTGTATACCACACCTATACCCAGTATTTTTCAAGAAATCTTAACCAAATATTTAAGCATCCTAGCTATATGAAAAAAAAATAGGAGAGGAACAGTATGATTTCTTTCAAAAACAACATGTTCCAAAACAAGTGTAAAATGTCATCACATCTCTAAATTCATAAAATATGAAAGCTTTAATTAAAAACATTTTCAGACAAATGAGAAAGGAGGTCACAGCTTGATAAAGAAAATGACTTGCGCATATGTGTTGATGCATGCACAAACTGCGTCTACATAGACACCCACGCAGATTTGTTCCACAGGAAAATGAAGCATCTCTGCAAACTTGCATCTCTGCAAGAATTTCTTCACAGAGAAGAAATTTCTTCAGGCGTTGGAACAGGGAGGTGGTAAAGTGGCCATCCCTGGAGAGACACATGGATGTGGCACTGAGGGACATGGCTTAGTGATGGGACTTGGACGGTCAGGTTGACAAGTAGACCTGATGATCTTGAAGGTCACTTTCAACCTAGATGGCTCTTTGGTTCTGTTCTCTGGTGCTCAGTAAAAGTAATTTCCACAGCTTTCAAAATGTGACTGCCCTATATAGAGAGAATTTTTAGTTTCAGAGTATTTGTCACAGTAATTGTAGAAACACAGGAGGAACTGTACATCCATCCCCTGCCAGGGCAGTACTTGCAGTAAGTATGAAGGGAAACTCACCTGCAGGCACTTTTTGTTGTTTCTAAAATCAGGTGTGAGAGAAAAACAATCCATTATGCTTCTCAATGCATATATTCAATTTTAATGCTTTCCAGACCCTTTGGACAAACGGATGCCTTTAGCTGCAGTACTTCTCCTACATCTACACTTTTATCATCTACTCCCTAATTCATGGATAAATTAATTTAAAAACACAGTAAACAATATAATTCTATGGACCTGTTGTTAGAAAACACTGCTCTATGTCACAAATGTTGAAAACACTAGCAGAAGGGATTTTATTTCAGACCTTGAGGATTAATATATATCTCATTTACTTCAAAAGAAACTTATTCCCATGATATTAAAAAGTATATAATTAATACAAGTACAGAATTACAGAGTACGTGAAAAAATTAATTCACTGGCCAACTCTCCTGACACAGGATGTCATTTTTCAGGGCAGGCTTCTTTTTAATTATTATATAAAGTAATATGCATAGGGAAAATCCTAAATTTATCTAACAGCGACAATTTCTGAACTTGCCATTAACCGCAGGAGTTGGAATCTACATTTGTGAAAGTTCTGCAAAAATATCAGTTCAGTGCTCAGTAGTAATTTGGTAAAATGAACATAAGAAATTCATAAGTCATAATTTCTTCATAAGTCATGAAGAAAGTCAGTGATGACCAAAGATAATGAATGCCTCCCACATGAGGAAGGATTAAACAGAAAAGGATTCTACTGCTGTCAGAAGAGACTGGTGGAGCATACAATGGAGAAGACTTAAGACTGGGATGGAGATGATTAACAGGAAAATGCTGTAGCCATCATTTACTCTTCCAGTACAGGAATTATGGAGGCAACAAATGAAGTCAAAATGTAGTAAATTCAAAAAAGCACAATGGGAATATTTCTTCCTACAGTACCTAATTACAGCATCATGTGATGTTGTCAATACTAAAAACCTAAGAAGTGCTTTAAAAAGTGTTAATAGAAATTCCTAGAAGAACAAGGGTATCAGAAGCTAGCATCCCCACGACCATGGGGCTTGCTGAGATGCAGATGGCCAGAACCAGGACCACCAGGCACCTGCTGCTGTCAGGAACAGGAACAGGAGCCAGGGCCTTCAGCCCAACTCAGCATGGCCACTGTTGTGGTTGCATATAGAAAACACATGCATTACCAGCAGCCAAAATTCCAGACAAGCATGTATTATTAAAATGGACCAGATTTTAAACCAATTAATCTATCTAGTCATTTATATTCTACCTTACAAGCTATTTCGAAGGCAAATAGAGACCTTGGTATATTGAGCAAAGGAACTATAAATAGAAATAGAGCATTTCTGTGTTTTCCAGGGTTTTGAAGTATTTGAAAAACTGCAAAAAACATTGTCTGTGCTGACAGCATATACACTACATATTATTTGTAATTACTTAACACAGAGGAAAAGGTAAAATAAATAAAAGCAGAAAAGAAAGGGAGAACCAGTATTAAAAAATGCAGAAAGTCAGTAGCTCTAATTGGCCTCTCTTCTAGGCCAACGTACATTGGGAGTGTTGTAATTCAGTGTGTTTGAATGAAATTACATTCAGCAAGGAATAAAAGAGAACTCAGCTAGGTGAGTGAAAAATGCCTGCCAGAGCTAAACTTGAGCTCCAGTGCTGCAAACTGAGCTGGAAATGCCATGAATATGTAAGCCTGTCATTCTCCTTTTGTTTGTCTGAATCCTGGTGAGGACTAGCAGACCTGCAACTGAAATCATCATATGAAATGACAAAAATATCACAGACTCCTGCTTCCAAATGTCCACATAAATAAAATAAAAGCTGTGTTCCAAACACTCGAAAAAGCATTCAATTGATTTCTCAGTCATGTGAAGTTTGCATCGTTTCTAGCTAGCAGTATTGCCATGAAAGCCACTTGTCTGAGATCCATCCACTTCAAGGACAACAGAATCTCTATACTAAAGAGCTCATAAATTCTTTTTTAAGGAAGTGTCTTTCTCTCTGCATGCATATTAAGAACCGACAGAGAAGTAACCAATGTATCTTAAATCAAACAAGAAATACAACTAACTTTGTATAAGTGATCCAGAATGATTCAGAAGTGAGTAACTGCACTTGTAGGTCTTTAATCACAGCATGTTACAGTTCACTAAAGGTTACTTGATTGCTTGATCTGTTTCATTTGTTAAATTAAATTTGTCCACATCATATACTATTTTCTCCAAAACCTGCACAAATTAAGATGAACTCAGAAGTTATAACTGCTCGGAATTTGTAACTTTGACAAAGTCACTGAAGTTTCCCAAAAATTAAGATGTAAAAAAGACTTTATTGTCTGGCTGTGATGCAGTCAGCCATGGTGCTCTGCATTAACATTTTTGTTAATCTGGAATCCCACACAAATGGTAGAGCAATGCATTCAAAAACATTTCTGTCTTCAAGACTGATTTCATTAGTTTTGTGTTCACCATTGGAACACCAAGTCATTTTCCAGCTGAGTTTAACCACATTATCCCCTCAGACTGAAGTCACACATCTAAAATTTCACACGATGCTCTGAAAAGTACCCACACCTTCCATGACCTTTGCTTCAGGAAAGGCAAATTCAGACATATTGTACAAAAGCATCATGCAATTATGACTCAGATGTGAACACTTACACTGTAACCTACATCTTCTTAACCTGGTAAGGAATTTTTCATGCTACTTTTATATCAGTTTGGGACACCAGTGGAGTTACACTGATCTTTTCTTCGTCTTGATGTTCTATTCTTGCTCATGCCACTAGGATAACATCCCTGGCATCAGAGTAGCATGCTAATACGAAATCCCAATGATACAGAAATCACCACCATGAAATAGTTCATGTCATTATTTGATGCAGAACAGGTTAGTTCATTACTAAACAAAATGCCATAACAGAAAATGTTCTTTTTCCATATGTGTCTAGGTTATATGATGTTACAGAAATTGGTTTTATTAGCGGTTAATTCACTGGTAGTTCAAGAAGTAGAAGATATTAGCCTAGATAAAAGTAGACAAAGAAACTTCTTCCACTACTCATTTCATTTGAGCAGATTTCTGCCCTTCTAAGAAGCTAATGATATTGCCTAGGCAGCTGTGCATGAACTGAGAACTCCCGTGATCAGCAAAGACCTAAACAACTGGGAGGAATGACTACTTCCACTGAGACAGAGAGCACTGCATAATGCTAAGGGACAAAATCAGGATCAGATTCAGGCACAGCTGGAGCAAATGAAAAAGTTTTATTAAACAACATCCTTCTGCCCAAGTAGTTTTAATGTAGCAACACTTAAGTTTAATACCTCACTGGCCATTACTTGCAGCAGTACCTTCACTACAACGCTGTTCTCTCAGTCCCCCCTTTTTTCATTGTTATTCCTGGTTTATACAGAGATCTTTCACCTGTCATGCAACCCTTACCTGCACCAGTTTCACAGTGAGATGTACTGGCAGACTTTGAAAAGAGAACCCTTGCTATGTCATTTAGGAGACACTCAACAGAAGTATCATCTTTTTTCATCCCTTGTTTTAACCTACTTTCCAGGGAGAACCGCAAGGTATGAAAATCCCTTTGTGTGTGCATGTGTGTGCCCTGCCAGACACATCTTTCAAACCACTGACATTACTGGAGCACCTGCATGAGTGAGAGCAGTCAGTCGGATTTCACAGGAACAAACCTGTCCTCTTATTCTGATACCAGGTCAAATGTAAGCAGTATCCACCCTAATTTGTGCCTACTCAACACAATTTTTAGGCCACCAAAGTCTGAATCCAAAATAGTCTGTGACATAAGGGATGTGTACAAATTATGCCTACAGGACTCTTGAAACACAGTGGGATTTCCTCTCTGAGATCACCTGTCTGTAGGTTTCATGTTTTATTCCTGTTGTAAATAAATTTCAAAAATTAAAAGTTAAAATGTGAGGAAGTACAATGTCTGAAATTCATATGTAACTTTAATGGTGCAAATAAGAGACATTTCTTCCTGTGTAAGAAACAGAACCCTCACCTGCAGATGATACCTGTAATGATGGAAGAGTGAGATATGCCATACCTTTTAAACTTTTGTTCCTACTGCTGAAATTACTAGGGCACAATGAGTTAGACTGAGCCTTCTAAATTAATCTGATGTATACTACCATCAAGTCACCAAACGGATCTTTTATTTTCAATCAAGGCCTCCCTTCTTATTTCTGCTTTGCACAGTCAATAGTATGTTTTTATATTGAATTTTCTCACTAAATAGGAGTCAAACTGTAGCCAGATGCATTGTTTGGGCCGAGCCAAGTTAAGAGGTTGTCCATCTTCAACTGGCCTTCAATGTAGGGTCTTACCTCACCCTTACCAAGATCTCCTTCAGCCTTACTGGCACAATGGCATCCATGCTTGCTCCCTAACCCAGTTCTGTCGAAATGCTTTGGTTGAATTGGAGAACTGACTAACAAAAGCATTTGAGCTAACCTAGATCATTTTGACAGAACCAGGCTGGGGAGCAACTACATGTGCTGTTATGCTGGCAGAGCTGAGGAGGCAGTAAATTATGAAGAGTGGAAAAGAGGGGAAGTGAAATGCAAAGAAAACAGGAGTCATCTGTAGCCAAACAATGCACCTGGCTGCAATTCAGTAATGCATTAATTCATGGGCTTTTGCTATGCTACTCATGGTTGCCCAAACTTCACTAAACTACTGAAAATAACTTTCTGTAGTTGCCCAGCTTCTACTTAGAAGTTTCCAAGGGCGTACAGTACCCAGAATTCATCTGCAGTGCTAGCAGTGGGTAACAGGTTCAAATTCCATTTTGTCTCTTTTTCCAGCTCTGCCTCCATCTCCTGGTCAAAAGCAAAGAGTTGAGGCTTCCCTCCAGTGCTGTGTGAATAATGGGACTTGCTGGCGAGAAGCCGAAAGACTGTCTACAGACCAAATTTAGTATGTATATAGCCCAAACTTCATGAAGGCTGAATGCAAAAGGTCCAGGTCAGGTTGCATATGCAATACCTGAACCAAAGCCTAATTTTGTTTGGGCATATTAGAGAGAGTCTTCTGGGAGTGGAACTGTTGCCAAATGGCTCCTCTAGTGATTTGGATGAGTAGAGCTCAGGAAAGTTAGTAACCACTACTGGAAGGAAGCAAGCAGGACAGGACAGAGCAGAACTGAGAAAAAGGCTGCTGCAGAGAGCTGCTCTGTCGGCCAGGTAGGGGCTGGCTTTCATAACCAAAAGAAAGCACAGAGCAGGAGAAAAGCCCTTTGTGATGCTCCATGGTGAACCAGTTGAAAAGCCAGCTCTTTCACCCAGCATGCTCCCCTCACCTGTTTCATTCTTGCTACTTGTACATGGCTCTGGAATTGGAGGCAAGAGCTGGAAAACAAAAAAATAGAATCCCAAAATACATTTTTCCACATTAAAAATAAAATACTGAAGCTATTGGAGTACTAAACTGTGGAAAGATTCTCCTCTTAAAATTCTACCACTTTCTTTAAGCCCCGAGAGACTGCCTCATTTTAAGTGAACTTCTATTCCTGTATAAAAACCTGTATAAAAGTTTTAAGTGATTATGCTGCAAAAGATTTGGCCTGTAAAGGTAAATATGAAGGAGAGAAGATGGAGTCAAGCCTGTAAAAACCTATAAAGTCCAGACTCCATCACATAAGAAAAAAAATACTGCTTGAAGACCAGGACCTGTACGTGCAGCCAGGCAGGATCTGCAGCTGCCACAGCTTCACCAAGTTCAACAAGGCTTGATAAAAGGAGACGTTGGCCTTTCTCAGTTTTACTGGCAGTGTAAAGAGAACATTTTAAAGAACTTGAATCACCTTACCACTTCTGGAAGCACCTTCTTCGCTAGATCGTGGATGGCTTTGATCACAATACATATAGATGATAGGAGGAATATGACACCCAAGATAACACAAGCTCTGTGGAGAAAAAAAAATGGTTAAAAATTTGCTAAGAATATATTTGGAGTTTTCAACTCTCCTTCTGCTGGTGGGTAACACAAAACTAAATTTTAATGATAAAAAATCTTATGAAGTTAAAGATAGAGACTTGGATCAAAGAAGAGGAAAAAAAAAAAAAAAAAAGCATTTCTCAAAAACAGAGGCATCTGGATCCTTCCCAGTTCTTCAAACTTGGATTGTATGTGAGAAGACAGGGTAGACCAGATGATGTTTCAGAGTATGAGTGAGGCAGAAAAACATGCCTCTTCTGCTCCTGATGACTTACCACGCAGTCCTCTAGAGGTCTGTTAGGTCTGCTTCTCCATTCGTTTTTTTTGTTGTTGTTTTGTATGGCATTAGAAATAAGCAAGGGAACTTCATCCTCTTTACCAAACTAGGGAAGATGATTGGTAAAAGTAGTGCAACAGAATGTGAAACCTCTGTTTCCTCCCCAAATCTCCATAAATAATTTATTTAATTAAACACAAGTATTAAAAAATCCAGCAGGTTAGGTCACTGGGATTGCTTCACAGGCTGTCCAGGGGTCTCTCAGTACTAAATGTCAGAAGAAAGGAACAGAGCCTCACCAAATTAGGTGCTGTGTGGAATTAGACTTTTTGATCCTGCCCCACAATCTGGTTTTAGAAAAAGCAAACAACTAGGCCATCGAAGAGACAACAAAGTAACAGAATAATTGTTTTGGATGGGACACAGGCACAATAAAGGGCTTATAAAGCAGGTAATGCAGACCCAGAAGTTCCCAGTCAAAAAGAAAATTCTTTGTTTTGTTCTAACATGGACTAATACCGCTTTGAGATGGAGTTCCTCTTGCTTAGAAATACTACAGGATTTAAGGCTTTGATTTTCTCTACACAAACAATAACAGCCAGTCTACTACAGTATTGGTATATCCATAACTCCACAAGTAGCTCTTCATATACAATTCTATTAGAAAATAGCAAAATACCATAAACAGATACAAAGTAAGAGCAATTTTACTGTTTGAAGCATTAAATATTTAAGAATTGATTTCTACATGTACATTTTTTTCCCCAGAAGTTCTATTTCCTTTCTGTGGTATTCATCGCTTGGTACCTATCTGTTAGCTCGGTCTACGGGTGCTATAATTATTCCAGTAGCATGCTACTATTTTTACCAATTCAGACATCAGGCCATCTGGTGGTTGGCAGCACAAGCAATGTTCACATCAAGCTCAATCTGGGGACTGCAGTTGGACTGGTACTGCTGTGACTACGACAGAAGATGCAGCTGCAGCAGTGGCGCGGGCGAGGAGCTGGAGGAGCTGGTCATTTAATTCCCTAACACAAGGAACACAGAAACACACCGTGGACAATCCACGTAATCCTGTGGGTGAGATCTCAGTAAAGAGGCTGCCCTCACACAGAGAAGCACAGATAACAGAGGCCAGCATCCTTCCCAGCACCGGGGTAGTATGCTCAACAAGGTAGCGTCTCAGGTAGGCACAGCTCTGCTCCATCTATTTTAGGAGATGCTCAGCTCCTTATAGTCTTTGCAATAAACTGCAGCACAGCCCTCAGTCTTGTCCAACTTGATGTGCTGTAAAAAGCCTGAAGAAAAGTTTAGAGACAGCCCTGTTACCCCAGAGATACCCTAGATTCCAACCCCTAGATTCCAACAGGAGAACAAAAATTTGGTCCACAAGCTGTGGCAGAGAAAGAAACTTGCAGAATGGATTCCCTGAAATCCTGCAGTGATCATTAAATAGTCAAAAGGCTGGGAGGAAAGTTCATTTCCCAAAAAGAATGAGCAAAATAAAAAATCAGAGGGCTTTCGGTTTTCTATGGTGCATTTGCAAGCAGATCCCAGTTCTGCAGTTGGTTCCTTCAGAGATTTGCAGTTTCACCCTGTCCAAATGGATCACTGCAGACATCTGTCCAGAGCCTCTTGACCTAGTTTTGTCCAACTCAAAAATTTCCAGTACCGCCTTTTACTACGTCTGTAATATTTAGTACTGTTGTAACTTACAAAGTTTATTGATTAAATCCTTCACTTACTGAGCCAGTGACAGGCAGAAATAAGATACATACACTTCATGCAAGAATTGCTGATGTTTCATCTGAAAGCAACACGGAAAGAAAAACTTTTCTGTCATTCCCAGCAGGCTTAAACCAACACAACCACAGATTCATCAGCTGGAAAGAATGGATTAAACTTCTTTGTGCCAATATTGTTTAACGCCAAGGGAATGGGCAAGAGAAGACAGTGAAACATCATCACCTTCCCTTGGCACATCTCCTATTCCCTGTACACATCCTCTGAGGAAGACAGGCAAGCAAACAGCGGACTAGCTGGCACAAGTTTAATGTGTCCAGGGAATCAGCACTTGCCCTGGCCATTGCCTGACTTGGTTCTCACTCCTGTTGGACTGTTTGTGCTTACCCTGATCTCTGTAAACTCTCCCACCACAAGCCTAACAGCAAACATTTTGCATCTTTGCTATTGCCAGCAGACAAACCATGACTTCAGCAATCTTGAGCTGCTTATCTTATTCTCCAGATCGGTTTTACTGTGTCAAAAGAAATCCCATATACCTACTTAGCCAGAAATAGCTAAAAGAAGAAAGAAAAAAGAAATACATTAATAACAGTGACATGAGTATTAATAGCAGAGAGAAATGCAGTCTGAGGCTTGAATCAGCATTCAGACATCATATTTAGCAAGCCTAGCATCTCCTTTACATTCTGGCTTTTGGAATCCACAGCCATGCAAAATTCATGAGCAATGGCATAGTACTTTAAGTGCTAAAATACATGTTTCTTGTCCTCTTGAGTGTATCAATTCATCTGCAAAACCACTAGAGCAAAACACCGCATTACTACTGAGCCTACTGAAGTAGCTTCTTTCAATCTCATTAGCCAGAAAAATAATTTCTATCCAGACTGCAAACTATGCAAAACACAAATAAAAATGCAGAATAAGAAACCTCCAAAATTAATTTGAAATTTTAACTGTAGTAAATAATGAAAAATTGTAAATGATTAGTACAACCTTGCTTTCTTTTCAAGCCATTAGACAACAAAAACTTTAATAGAAGCCTGCTAACTTTCATCTGCTAACAATTATTCAACTGCTTTGTAACCAAATGAAATATTTCCAGCTGCACATGAAGGGTGTTAGTGCCAAGGTTGTAGGTAAATGCAATTTCATTAATAACATTCAATTAAATTGGATGAGCCAAATGGCATTTCTAAACAAGTTCACTTAGAAGTGACTGTAAAAATTAATGAAAGAGTAGTTAGATAAAAGTGAGGTTTGACTGGTATCTGATTTTCCAGATACCACTGGCTTGGGATCACCATAGCATCAAAAAACACTCCTCAGACAAAGCATCTCCCTACTTGATCTTAAAAATCTGAAACATTACAAGTACCATATTAAATAGAAACAGAAAATAATGAGTGCATTGTCTGCAAAATTCACCATTAGCTATCAAAGAAATCTGTTCTTCAAATTTACGTGAATACCCTACTCTTACTTAAAAAGAAACATAAGTAGATTTTTTTTTAAGTACTAATTTACGGCCATTTCTAACTAAGATAAAATATGATCTTCCCACTATTTACTACATCATCAGAGATATGATGTATCTATAATGCAAAATAATCAATCACTACAGGTTTGGCAGGCTACAGAAAAGGTCTAATGAAGAATGCATGAATCTGAAATTTCCTTCATTTCCGTGTAATGTATTACTTTAATGGCTTCTAAACAGAAAGAGGAGCAGAGAGAATTTAGTCAAAACATTTTAAAACCTAATGGAAAATGATGATTGGATTTCCAGAAACAATGAGCTTTCTGGAATTGTTTGGAGTGCAGAATATAAAGAACCAGAGACTAATTCAGAAAGGACAAGGTGAGGGCACCTCTCTGATATGCAAGCAATAACCAACTTTTAGGACAACTACAGCTCAAACATCCAAAGGTTTTTTCTTAGTGCAACAGCACTGGGAAGGTAAGAGTAATTAAATTTGCATACTAAGTAGAAAGAATTTAAAACTACAATTCTAACAGTGAAACCATAAGGTCTTCTTTAGTCTGCTGTAGGAATTGGTAACATATGGTGATCTGCAGAAGATATTTCTTGATGCATTTTTGATGCCGTATTTCTATACAAGAAGCCAGAAGACAATATAAAGTATAATTCATTACATTAAAAAATAAACTCATAAATTTTGTCAGCTTTTCAATCTAACTTTGTCACAGATGAAACTGTTAAATCAGTCATACCACTGCCTTGAGCATTAAATATGAAACTATTTGGACTTTAAAAAGAATTTATATGGCTTTCAAGCTTTGATTATTCTTAGTCTACTCATAGTGGAATTCAGAAATTTGATTATGTCTGAATTCTAATAATTAAACCCCTGTCTCAAAGTAAAACTTGGTTCTGGGTGCACTACAACCTGACCATTTCCCAAAGACCTTTTTCTGAAAGCAGTGCTACAACCCACTACAGTAGCAGTACAACAACTCAGACACAACCCATGTATATTTATACAGCCCTATAAATACCCATTTTGATTTACACCAGTCCTGGATATTTCCACTTAAACCAATCACTATGAGGATAACTGTAATTGTATTTCACAACATACTGCTGCCACCTCATCTGCCATAGCACATTCCCCCTGTGGAGCTCAAATAGACAAAATTCTTCATTTTGAGGACAAAGTCTCATAACTCAAAAGGAAAGCAGAAGAGGAAATCCATCAAAGCAGGCAGCTGATAGTCTTTCCCTTAATCAACAGTTTGTTATTTTGCATACGTTAACGGATTTTAAGCAAGTAGCTATGAAAAGGACTGAGATCCAGGGGGTTCCAACTCCACAAACTGTATTTTCAGGCTGCTATTAATAAGTTATCTAGTTATCTTTTTGTTTTGTTTTGTTTTTCGTTCTTGCCACAGATTTAATTTGGAAAAAAAAAAAAAAAGTCTAACTATTCAATACATTTGCATCTAGCAGACACAGCAAAATAGCCTACTAATTCACAGATTTCTCTTTCATTCTGTCTTGCATTTGGAATCATTTGTTAGGATTCCCTACAGGTAGTGATAAGAGCAAAATCCTGTGATATTTCAGTCTTGGAACTGAAGTCCAATCTCACTCAGATTTCAATGGTGATTATTTTTCAATGTAATAGAACAATTTTACCTCTTGTACGGCTCTTGCCACACTGATTACTCATTACAAGATTCAGCCCATTACTTGCTCTTCTGTGTAAGCAGCAGCCAAACTGAATTAAGATTGCAGATTTAGACACTCAGCTACATGTTCTGTAACAATTTGGAAAGAAAAATAAATAAATAGATAAATATAATTGAAAAGTTATGAATACACCCCCAGAAACAATCTCTGCTATGTATTACCTCAGAAGGGATCTTTACTAAGCTACACAAGGATGACTGACAGCAGAGGTTTCCTCATATCAATTCACTGCTATAAAATACCCACTGGAAGGTGCTTTGCTTCTTAATTATCATCCTTCTATCTTTCTGGCAAATGGAATACAGTGACACAGTACCAGCAAGGGTCCGTAATGAAGGTCTTGGTAATTACTCCTCTCAAGTCAATCTGCTCTAATATGCAGCAGAGGTGGTGCAGCAGATTTAAGGATTCAGAAAAAAATTAAGGATGCATATGAACACAACCTGCAAATATGTGCTAGCCTTCTCTTAGCAGCTCACAGCTACTGTTGTTTTGGGGCAGTAGAGAGGAAAAAGATTCTCACGTACCTGGTAGTTTGTCTGTTACATCCTGGAACCAATTTTACCAGCACACTTCAAATTCATTAAAATAGTCCCTGCAATGTGATGACACCATGTGGGATAATACAAGATTGCCAGTAGCAGTCTAATTACTTCCCAGTTCTGCTAACTTGATACATCTAAAATGTAATATTAAAAACCTGGCCTCCCTCCTCATTTAGCAATTACATCTGTCACTAAATATCTTGCTATTTTGGTTCTCTGGCATTGCATACCAAATCAGAGCGAAACAGGACTTCAATGCAAAGCTGTATTCAGGTTTTTAAAAGCTTTCAGTTCTACTGGTAATACAGCTACAGTAATATCTTGAGCAGAAAACAAACTATCTGCAGGTATTATTTTTTGCTGAGGATTTCAAAGGTGTAGTTTGTGAGGACCAGGAATCACAAATCAACACCTGCAGTAAAAGACTCTATGATTTCAGACTGGCTCAGCTCTAACCCACATCTGCACATCCCCGTGACATTTTTACTAGGCTAAATCTGGAAGTTAAACTTTCCCATTACAACACAACTTCTAGTGGAGTGAATCTCTCTGACAATATAGGTGCATATAGCGGTAGCTCATTTCATTGCATTAGGTGCTAGTGCAGATTCCAAGTTTCACCACAAAGCAATCCCAAAGTGGTTTGGTCAGTTGTGTTCAATCATTCCTGGACCCTCCTTAACTCTCATAGCCTGGATTACTTTACACTGTATAATATGCGTTCAGTTTATCCATATTTCATTCACTCATTCAATTTACCTTTTTCCCAAATGAGTGTGCTTCCTTCAATATCCACAAGTTCGATTTTATTGCTCTCCCTCCTCACTTTTCTCTTCCCGGGTAATACCGAGTTTCACCAGGCTGTATCAATAGTTTACGTACCTGCACTTTTTGGTCTCAGCTTGTGGTACTAATATTTAAAAGCCCCAGGTGTTCCTTAGTGAAAACATGTGGCTGAATTAGGCCCCAAACTTTCCTTAGCCTGCAGGTAGAGATGGCTAACTGTAATTTAGTTTAATTCTGGACTTTTGGGTTGTTAAGAACCTTACCGTGATGTATTTCTCTACAAGAAATGGACTTTCCACCCCGAGAACTGATTGCCCATAGAGATTGTGCAGCCTCCATCCTTGGAAGTTTTCAAGAGTCTCCTGGATAAAGCTCTGGGTAACCTGTTCTGATCACAGACTGACTGCTTTGAGCAGGAGGTTGGGCTACAGATCTTCAAAGGGCCCTTCCAACCTGAATTATCCTATGATCCCATGGATCTTTACCCACAAAATATTTATCTCTGAAGGTTCTTTCAAGGTCTTCTAGCACTAATAGACCACAGAAAAGGCAATGTTACAGTCTCTACAGGCTGTTTTCACTGCTGGAGTGAAGAGGTAGCATGAAACTTTCCAAGGAATTGTAAGTTACCATTAAAATGTGATGCTGCAGGCCAATAAGTGCAATATGATTTCTAAACCCATGAGTAATATGAGACATTTCAGCAAAGCTGAACAAATCAGTTTTGTGATGGATATGTGATTTAATCTCTGAATAAACCCACTAATGAATCCTCTGGAGTTTAAGCAAGAAACAAAATTAAAATGATAAAACTAATTAATTTAATAAAGACCAGAAATGTGCTAATTCCTGTTTCCATGCGATTTGAAAGGACTTTAATATTAGTGGGTGACAGCATGAGCATCATGTATGCAGTTATTCAGGGGAAGTCATATGGCACAACACTGCAAGGCAGTAACTTGGAGCTGGCAATAGCCTGCACCACACTTCTAGATGAGAGGCAGTCTGCCTGCTTCAACAGAGCGAGGCTACTTTCATTTAATATTTATATTACGGCAGCTCTTATAGTCTGATGACAGTAGCCAAGTATGTAGTTCCACTCACAGCCAGACTAAGATGTAAGTGTAGGCAAAACTGAATGTTGATACTGCAAGGGGGAGAACTCAGAGGAACAAACCCAATCCCTTGGTCACCAACAAGCTATTCTGTGGGGGCAGAACAGTGGCTTCTGGCTGGTGGGAACAGTGTACAGCAGAGTAGAGAAGCCAAAGTCAGAAAAGGTGGTGGACCAAGAACAGGTAATGGAAGAAGTCAGAGGACATTTTAGAGAGAAGGTGCTAAAAGCGCTCATTTTGGTTTACAGACATCTGGGGTGACAAGGGAGGTTCCTGCTTCTTCATCATACTCTGCTGCTGGATATTAAGCTTCTTTGTACCCAGCCAGACAGTTGTACTGGTTGTTTATGTTTGTGGTGTGGCTTATTTGTTATCAGGTTTAGTTACTGATGAAGGCTTGGACACCAAGCTGTACATAATCACAGCTGTTCTGTCTTTACACCTGCCTGTTGCTGGGTGAAAAGAGTCGCTTCAAAATGCACAGGAACAAAGTAAGCTCGATGTTCACTGCACATGTCCCAATCCACCTCCAACTGCCAGAATCCAGATCAGCAGCATTACACCTACTCCTTTTCCTCACCACAAAAAAAAAAAAATAAATAAAAATAAAAATAAAAATAAAAATAAAAATAAAAATAAAAATAAAAATAAAAATAAAAATAAAAATAAAAATATCACCAAATTACAACCCAAAGGGGCTTCAAGTCATATTCCAAACTATCATTGAAAGCACTTTCCTCACTTATTATATTAAAACATATACAGTGTTATCACATGGCCTAACCTCTCCTTCCACAACATGCAGGAAGATGCTGTTTATATCTGACACCCAGGTTAGCCACGCTAGGGATCCATTTCATGTAGAAAATGTCTTCTAGAACTTTTTATTACCCTCGCAAAGGCAACTAGTTGCTGAAGAACAGGGTATTAACATCCTTTAAAATCATGCAGCTGAAATGAGACATCATTTCCACAAATAATTTGATTCTCTAGGTATTATATATCTGCCAATATCTGCTTGTATCTTAAATGATATCTTAAATATCTGCTTTTAGGTTAAAAGACTTCTCTGCAACTCAGAGATTTTGAAAACTCTTAGGACCAGCTTTGTAGTTTCTGGTCTGTTTGGACTGTACAATTGCACTTAGGGCATGCCTGTCTTTCAACCTCCATCAGAACTCATGAAGAGCTCCTGGTCTCGGTAGCCACATAGCAGGTGAGCGAAGATCCTGTGCTTCCTCTGAAGCTGGAAATTAAAGCCTTCTGAGAATTTCTGTAATACTCCTTTTTAGGGGGATTATCAAATTGCAGCACAGAACATTATATTTTACATAGTACGTGTGTGTGTGCATACTAGGCAGTAACCACAAATACCACCTAATCAACTACTAGTGAAGTAAAAGGAGAGGCTTTCATAAACTAAATAGATTTTGGATGTAGCTCTAGTAAAATCATTGCCAAGTCTACAGATGCCACACTTTTTGAAACAGATTTTAGAATGTATAAATATATACATTTGCTATTTCGTATTTAATATAAATTCTATGTGTGAGAATTTTGTGTGTGTGTGTGCCTAAATGTATGCATACATGCATTTCTGCCTGGATAAGAGCAAAGTTTATGATTGCTTCACTTTTTGCCTGAATAGGGGATAATAGATTTATGAAGAACGGATGCAGCCTTGCAAATCAGTCTAATGCAGGACCTCTGAAACTTGTATCCAGCACTGTACCTGGATGCAGCATTTGCAGACTAAGTATTTCAGAAGAAAAATGGTTTACAAATTTTCAGTGATTAAAAAAAAATAGTAATTCTCCTCTTATAAGTAAATATTCAAGCATAGCCAAACACTTATTTTACAAACTCTGCTCTGTGCTCCTCCAGGTAGCAGAGACACACACGTGCCACAGGAGGACCAACTCACAGGAGCTGAGGACTGCACAAGATCTGCAGTTCAATTCTGAGCTCTTTGCAGATGGCAGGCAATCTCCGTGCATTTGATGTTTTTCCAGATCACTTAGCTATTCCTTCCACTCATCACAAAAGAGTTTTTCCTCCAGCCACAGAGGTTTGCCCTTAACTGTGGGCAGGTGTGGATTCTGCCATCTGTGCATCTCTTTCTTACGTACAGCATAGACAAAATTATCTGCAGTTCTTTCAGATGTGGCTGATACTGTTGGGTCTGCATTGAGAGGATTATTTTCATTCAACACTACCTACGTTGACAGCATTCATTTAGTAGGGCTAGCCAGTACAGTGGAGTCAATCTGCATGTGACAATTTAAATAATGTACAAATACTGAAAAAGTTCAGTTTTTTGTTTTGTTTGCTTATTTTGTGTCATGAGAGAACATACCCTGTGACACTGCAGATCAGCATGCTCTCTTCTTGTGAATCAAAGGAAAAGAAAGCCGAGGCAGACCTCACCTGGCAGTACCACAGTCGTTTCCTCCCATTAGGGGCAGTTTCTAGCTCTTTTAAGCTCTGAGGGCAAAAGGAGGTTACATGATGATGCCCATACTGCATGCCCAAATGTCATACACATACACTCGATACAACTTCATTCTCACCCCTGACATCCCCGGCTTCCAAAAATGTGATGCACATTTTTGTGCAAGAAAGTAAAGAGCAGGAGAAGAAGATGTAAAAAGAAAATCTGTATCCATAAGATACCCATGCCGACAAAGGGAACATTACAGCAAGACTCTTCCTTCAGGTATTTTCAGGGTGGATGTCTACTTACTACAAGGACATTTACAGATGGTTTTATTATTGCTGTTTATTTAACTCTAAATTCCAGAGAGAAGGTAACTAAGCAACTGTTAAGGGTTTCTGATCACTTGACTAGGCTTCTTCAAAGGTCACATGCCTAAGAAGATGTATGACTATTAAAAAAAAAAAAAAAACAACAACAAAAACTGTTCAAAGCTGTATCTTTCTCCTAGAAAAAAACATCCACTGGTCCCTGGCAGTATTCGCAGCATTTACATGCCCAGTTGCTGCCATGCCCCATCTACCTGTCATACTGTCACATAGCCCTAAATTTTACATCTAGTGCATAAAGTCCTAGGAAAGGGTCAGAACATCCTTTTTTCCTTCCTGCTTCCTTGCTTCTTTCCTTCTTTCCTTCCTTTTCTTCCCTTCCTCCCTCCCTTTCTTCCTCCTTCCCTTCATTACACACCCATACGCAGTGGATAATCGAGGTGTACGGATATCCACACAGCATATTGCTAGAGAAGTTCTCTGACATACATGCCTGTGCATATATGTTGTGTAACACACACAGATGAGAAATCAGGTGTACATCTTCACCAGTGAGCTTACTTAAACATGGGGGTAGGGTAGTGAAGGACAAATGGGAGAGGTTTTCTAATTGTTGCATCTAGCATGTCCATTATGAGTCAGGTTTCCTATTTACTTCGTCCCTGAGGAACAGTCAAATATCTTGCTTAGAGATATTTTTTGATTGAGTGTGTCAGACTATTCTTACCTTTATTACTGTAATAAGAAAATTAAATCGCATAGTGGGCAAATAATTCCTAATGAACTCGTGCTGCTCTGTGTTGCCATGACATAAGACATAATGAGTGCACCTGGAGCTGCACTACTACAGGTAGCTCCAACTAAGTCAGACATTCTTGCATTTCTTACAGATGCACTTCTCTGGAAAAAAATGTAAAAATAGATGAGAACCCAGGTTCATTCTCCCCATAATTTAAGAACCTATTAAGAATCAAATCCTCAGGGCAGGCATTTTTCACTTGGACAATGAGTCCAGCACTCTGACAGTTTCAAATCTGGCTGCCACAGCTGAGATATAATGTACAGAGATGAAAGTTAAGTTACTGACACATGGCGAAGCTTTTAGACGTCTAATAGCAAGGCTGGAAAGACTGCAAGACCTTCCCAGTTCCTGATCTATTGTTTTTAAACCTAGCGTAAAGTGAGAAAAGATATGCAAAACAGGTACAGGAAGGGAGATAATTTAAGCCACCTACTCTTCCACGTGTCATCTTAGCCACAGAGAACAAGCACTCCAGACTAATACGCTGCTCCATTGCAGACAGGAACGCCTATTTGCACCCAGCGCAAAGCTTTCTCAGCAGCAGTGGAGGTGTGACAGATATCTGCAGCCTTGTCTGACACGCAGCAGCCTCCATCTAATTCCTGTTATTTTAATTCTCCAGCCTATGCTTTGGATGACAGTTTCACCAACATCAGAATAAAAGACACATCTGCATTCATTACGTATCATGTCATGGCAACACACAGCACTATGAGTTCATTAGCAATTATTTGCCCATGGTACAACTTCATTTTCTTATTACAGTAATGAAGGTGGGACTAGCACACATACACTCTGACATACACAATCAAAAAAACTGTGAAAGAAATGTGAGCATTTTGCTCTCGGCTTTATCCAGCATGCTCATTAACAGTAAGGTTTCTTATTTACTCTGGCACTGGGTTAAGAAAGATGTTGACAGACTGCTTCTTGGGAAACACAGAATTTAAGCTGGCACCATCAACAAAATAATATATAATAAACACCAGCTGCAACTGTCACAAATCACCATGTTAAATACGCTGCACAGTTAGTTTCTGCAATACCGAACACACAAGCCCAAAAATAAAATAAATTAAAATAAAATAAAATAAAAAATAGCCCCCCCAAAAAATCCGAGGAGCAATGGACCCTGAGGACATAAGCAGATACTCAGCCCCTGCACTGCAGAGAAATGCAATTGTAGCTCTGTAATCTAGCAGGTTTGTTGCTTTATAACCTAAAAAGTAGCATTTCTGCTTGACCCAAGTAGGCTGCCAACAGCATTAATTTAGGGAGAGCAAAGTCCTGTTTCCCTGAACAGACAGGAATCAAACAGGAGATGTTTCCTTTGTTCACAGTTTTGAGCCTTTTCCAACTACCTACACATAAAAAGCTCCATCTTTTACTGATTTTTCACGAGGCCGTGTGCCCAAACTTTGTTATTCTGCTTCTCAGTCTCCTTGTTTAGTGGTGGTTCTCACCGTCTCCTCCTCAGCCCCAGTTCCATCACTCCAGTCCAATCCTTCATCCCTGAGTTTCCCCGATCAAAGAGCTGCCCTTTGGCTGTACAGCTAGTTACTATTTCAGCCTCGCATGAGACATTTCCCAGGTCCCTAATGGCTTGGTCTTCTATTAAGAAATGGCATCTACTGCTATTTACTGAGTTTATGTACATGAAAAACCATTGCTACCACATCAATTTCAACGAATTTCTCCCTTCAACAAAATTTAGGTTTGCTTCAGCAACCCAAGAAACGATTGTGTTGCTAAAGAATAACTGGAGGGCAGAATACACCAGAGTATTTGTACACTGGTTATGGCCCGCTGGAAAGCAAATTGATTGCGAGATTTTGCCCTCTTGTATTTGACTGCCAAAACAGAAAGAGAGTGAGAAACTATCCCAAAAGTACCAGTCACAAGCATACCAAACGTCCACCCCACTCCTAGATGCTATTAATGAGCCGGCTAGACAGACTCAAGCAGCATCTCATACACCTTACAATCTTACAGGGGCTTATACCTGATCCTTGTGAATATTCACTCTATTTTCAAAGCCACTTGGTATATCTAAAAATAAAGCATAAATATTTCATCATAATTAAAGCTGGAACTTGAACCTAACCAGATATACCTTCTCATGAAAAATTCTCCATCAATAAATACTTGAAAGGCCTGTGAGCCTCAGCTCCTCAGGCCATCGATTGCAAGGAGTTTTCAAGTGGGGTGAATCCCAAAGGTGAGTTATATTTGAGATTACTCTAGCTGAACTACCAAGAGAATCAGCAAAGATGTATGTTGTATAACTTCAGTCACATGTACACCAAGAAAGTTCTCCTCTTGCCCCAGAAAAGAAGAATCAAACACACTAGCAAAAATGAATCAGCAGGACAAATTTTCTTGGTAGTTACAAAACTACAGCCCCCTGAAGTCAAATGGAAATGCATCAGTTCAGCTTAACAGCACTTGGCTCAGCAAGCGCTTTTTCTACTGCTCCTTCCCGTACCAGCTCACAAAATGCTGCATCTCACTTCCATATGGCTGCATCTTAGCAAGATTACGCAGTTCTTTTCTATCCTAGGATTTTATTGTAAGCATTTAATTCATCACATATCATGAGTCAGGCTGTATTCCCTGTATCTTTTTCTGGGCTTTCGTTTTTCATTCTACATTGATGCCCTCTCTCCACAAAGTCTAACAGGATTGGATCCAACTTTGCCCTTCCAGGAAAGGCTTCCCACTGATTTCAGCAGGTTCTGGATCAATCTTCAGCTGTCAAGATTATAAAACATGAATTTTTATACATTTGCAACATGTAATCTATTGGCAATTTCATTTGACTCCTGGTAAAGAACTTAAGAATACAGATTATTTTCAGGTACATTAGGATACACATAAATATAATATTTAAATGAATAAAAGACCTATAGATAAAGAACTAAACTGCACACACTGTGGCACACCTTTCTCTGGTAAACAGTAATAATGTGTTTACAGAAAAGCTGAGTTTTGCACAGGCATGTAGCTTCTCCACTAAGGCAAAGCATGGCTAGGCACACAGAAACACGAATAACGCACAGCATGACAGCAGCACCTGCAGGAATTATGACCAAACCGTCCGGGGGGCTTAAAGCAGACTTTCCCACTGAGGCACTGGCACAGAGAAAACAAGGACTGTGAAAGAACAGGTGTAGTTATAGTGCACGTGATTCACAAATTATTTACAAGTTAAGAAAGCAGCCAGGAGGAGCCATGCAACATTTTCTCAGCGTAGAGGAAAAAATAATTGCATTTGGGGTTTCAGGCAAGAGGCTGATTACACACAACACAAAATTAGAAATGTGCTTCCCCTAAAAATCTGACCCAGTAGGAACTGCCTTAAGAGATCCAGCCATCTCTTTGCTTGGCCATGCAATGATGATTCTCTTGTCAAATCTAGAAACTGAGCAATAACCAGACTGCCTAAGCAGTGATTAATATTCCCAGCATATGGCAATATTCTTTCACTCCGTTCTGATCTCATCATGTAACCTTAGCTGTCTTCAACTAGAGGGCATGGCAAGTAATTCATTGACTTAATTTAGCTTTATGTAAAGCAGAGGGATTCTATGAAAGCAATTAAAAATGAGCATAAAAAGCAGGAAAATATGTTTGCCACTTTGCTTGTTCACTTTGCTGGCTTAGCCATAGGGATATGTTGATTCTTCTTTTGTATTGGGATTTATTTTCTCTATAAACTACTTTACAATGTTCACTTGAAAAAGCTCAGCAGAAGGAGATTTCAAAAATATGTTAATTAAATGTTGACAGGAATCTCTGTGGACGCCCACAAAAGCAAGATACCCAGGAAATGTCTGTTAAGATCTCCAAATTTGTGCAGGAAGACTAATTTTAATCACACATTTCTGGATTTATTTTTATGAATCAATGCCACATCAATCTTCTATGGCCTTTTATTCCCAACCGTTCTGTATGGAACCCCGCCAGAAAGGGATTCACAGCACTGGCAAGCTGTTGCATGAGCCTGAGTTAATGCATTTAAAAATACTGCTCACTGTTTTCTTAGTTTTTAGGAAAGGACTTCGGAGACAAGTTATAGTCCCCTCTGTGTATTTTTCCTTGATTCCATAGGTCATATAAAAGGCCAGTTTCATCAGGCATCACCTTTTGTGGAAGGGACTTCATTAGGCATGTTTCAGGACAAGAACACCTTATCCCCCCTAATTGCAGTCCTTTCCAGGGGATAGATGAATTATCTTCAAACAAGCCAGATGGGAGACTGCTTGCAATGGCAGCACAGAACAGAAACAAGGCAGATAAATGCAATACAGTTTTCCATCTTGATGTACCATAAATATAGAGTCGGAGGCAAAAGCACTAGCTGGAATAATTCCCCAGCCAATCTCCACCTGATCTTCTCAGCTACCACACGTATTGCCAGCAGAAATGCTACACAGTGAAATGACGCAGAATACAACCTCCATTGTGATCAATGCTGCTCTGCAAACTAAAGATTTTTTTCCCCATAGGATTCATAAAACAATAATTAAATATTCCTCCTTTGCCAGCATACACCTTTTTCCATAAAGAAGACATACAAATATTGTTAAACTCTTACTAAAACCGCAGTAGTTCGACAATAAAAGCAAATTTGTGTGTGTATTTCCCTCTCTGTACAGCAGCACAAGTAAACTACGTCACCCTACTATCATAACACTAAAAGAGGCTTGATCTTATCAGATGTTAACCTCAACTTCAAATAATATCTCTAGCAGCTGAAGTCATCTGCATTCAAAGAGAAGGGGTTCAACATCAAAATGTGAATTCAAGTTTTGTTAAGGGTTTTTGTTATAATATAAACACCAATTTTAAAGGGATATGATAAGAATGGTAAGAGTAATGGAGAAAAATGCAAAATAAGAGATTTACGTATCCATTACAGACTGCAAATACAGTTCATCTGATACAGATGCTGCAAGGAGAAAAACAGCAAACAACAACAACAACAACAAAAAAACAAAGCCTTAACAATTACTGTATTGGCTGAAAAGAAAATCCTAGTCACAGGGAGGTCTGCCCAAGTACAGGCTGCCTGTTTGGGTGCAAGCAGTAAATGGGCACAAGGAATGAATTCTTGCTGACAGGACAAAAATTTTTTTGCCAAAGCTCTGGAATCTGTAACATCACAGCTTGACAGCAAAAGCTCTGCAGGCCTTTATCAAAGCCAAAAGTAATTAAGTGTACTTACATGTACTCCCTGTGTGCAGAATGTACAGCAGCTGCGTTGCTGTAACGCCACAAAACTATCGCTGATGACAAAACATCCAGGGTAGCATCAAACTGAAAGAGATACAGAGTCAATCGGCTTGTGGGCCATTAATACGCCCTGTACCAGGAGGAATGCATTTACCATCCTGCTGCACAGGCACAACGCAGCTTCAAATAAATCATTTTAATGAATGTAGGATTTACATTCATTAAATTGATCTTCACATTTTTGCCATGTGTTATTGCACAATGATACACTTCAGAGCTCATTAAGTCATCAAGGGATCAAGAACATTTATTTGTAATCCATCACCTGTGAAGGAGTTCAAAAAAAAACTGCCACTGTGGCACCACAAGAGTTAAATTATTAATATATTCATATGCAAGGACTCTAAAAGTGATTGAAAATGCCTGTCAAACATTGCTTTTCCCTGGAAATTCACTATTTTTCTTCAGTAGAAGGTTTGGTTTCAAAGCAAGGAAATAGTAACTTTTTTTTCAAAATCCCATTTTATCGAGATTTCATATTATTCTATATCATCAGCAAGACAGAGAAGGTTTGTATTTCCAGCAAATGAAGACATGATGTTAGGTAACACCTAAAAATTGCAAAAAAACATGCTTGACCCCCTGTAAGAACTTTCATACCCAAGTCAAACTTTCTATGGAGTTCATCTAACCTTCAAATTTAAAGGCTAAAATGTTTGAAAACAGGCATTTTGTATGTCATAGGGAATTTTTTGCTCTGCCACCGATCAGGAAAGTCATGGCAGCAATTAAAGAAGAAGGTATCAACAGAAGTCAACAGAAGTTTTGCTATAGACTTCAACAGCAAGGTCATGCAAAATTCAGAAGGAACTTCAGAATTTGGCTCAAGTTCAACAAGGAAACCGAGTAAGTTGATAGATTTTGTAAAAGAAAACCATATCTGGTGGATATTACCTATCAAAGATGAGATATAAATATCAATATTAACTCCAGTGTAAGACTTAATAGGCAGAAACTGAAAAAGTGTAATGAAAATATTTTTACTATCCCTTCCATCATCAGACTCCAACATTAATTTTTCTAACCATCAGTGATTTTGCAAACCTTACCAAGAACTTACAATAAAAAAATAGAGTATTTCATGTTCAGAAAGATGAAAAAAAAGTTAGGGAATATTTAAGTTGTATCTCTACTTACAGCAAATCCAAATGATGATGCACTGTATCTCATTACGGAGACAGCTAAAGGAAAGAAAACATCATTTAGAATCAATTAATTTGTTTTATCCTTTCTTTTTATCTCACCTGGAAGCTACAAATTAGTTTCAACACATGGGCTTAGTTTCACCCAGCTGCCACTAGAAAGATCTGACCCACACTTACAGAAGGTCTACAAGGAAGACCTCATGCTCCAGGACATGGTTAGGTCACTCGAGATGCTTTTCTTTCTTCCAAAACAGGAATGGGACAGAGTTTACCACAGCATTCAGAAACTGTGTGTTTATGAAGTATGCTGCCTTTTGGATGAGGTTTTGGGTAAAAATATGTTGAAACCACAGTTTGAAACTCTCAGAAATTTCATGTCTCAGAGTGATTTTTGCTCCACCAGGGCACGAAGTCCACCTCTTTGAGAATGAATTCGCTGCCAGAAAATTATGGAGGTCCATCCAGGCACCTTGACTGCCATCCTTTTTGCCAAAATCTTTTTTCATTAATGGCAAACTAGAGTTCTGTGGTACTTGTTGGATAATCAGTGATTAAAATCTTGGAATAAATACCCCTTTTCTTATTCATCTAAGACGTAGCTCTGGCTACAAGCACACCAGATACCACAAATATTTGGACTTTCTCATTACAGCTGACCAAAAAACAAAGAAAAGTCATCAAGTTCCTTTCCAGATTTGCTTTTATTCTCAAAGTTGAAACACACTCAAGCAGGAAGTATGGATTTAGAGCTGCCTCTCATTACTAAATCATGATTTCCCACACTTCAGCTCCTAGGTGCAAAAATAGGCTGTACTCCTTGGTCAGATGCGCCAGGCAAGAGCTCCACTTGACAAGCTGAGACCAGCTTGCAGTGTTCCAGCTGCAAATTTGAACACTTCACTGCATAAAAATATGTTTCCTATCAGATTCCCAAAGCATACCTCCTTAGAGTCGTCCAGTTCCCAGAATTGCATAGGCTGCATCAAAAACATGGGCACTCACAGGCACACGTGTGCCTGCCCTGTGCCAGTAGTTATTGTTTTCATGTGATGCCATTTAAAGCCACTTTCTTCCTACTGTGTCTCTGGACTGCCTCTAAAGTGGATTTCTCTCCCCAGTTTTGACTAATTTTCCAGCTTTTTTCCCCCTACCCTAATCCAGATTTAAAACATTAACTCTGTGGTTCCCTTAAAAATGAGTACTAAACTGATTTTCTATGGGAGATACATCTTAAGAATGCTTTAGGAGATATATTTAGTGCCTTTAAAGCCTAGCTGTCTTTATTTTTATGTATTCTACCACAGTGCATACCCACAGCACTAATGTACAATCTGCTTGGCCTGAGCTATCTGAAACAGGAATTAAAAACAAGAATTAATCATTGGTTAATTACTGGCCCAACAGTGTCACAAGTCTGCTCAAACCTTCTTGCTAGCCAGTGAATAAGATCAGTAGGAAAGACTTTCCAAGGACTGTTATCCTTGGGTATCCTTTCAGTACTAACTTGTATTGGTAAAAGACTATAATAAAAATAGGACCATTTAAGCAAGGGGAAGATGTATTTTTGTGTTATTTAATTACATACCAGTTTTAACAACCCATTTGTCATTCTTTCCATGTCAAATAACGATGGTAAAGTACCTTCAGCAGTGATTTAAGCACGTTAATCCTTCCAGCTGACAAGTACAGTTATAAAGTTCACCAGTAAATCACTCCAGCTTACACGGGATCTCTGTCCAGCAGTCTAGGCTCTATGGCAAAGAAATCAACTGCAATAGTTGCATACAGGGCATTGACTACTGGATGTGGCCAGTCCAACCACCTCCCATAAAAACAACCACTGGCTCCCATCCTATGCCCTGAGAAAAGGGCTTTTGGGGAAGTTCTTGTTACCATCCCAGCACCTGAGACCCCTGGGTGAAGGACTGAGGACCACCAGTGGTCCTCATGACCGCAGCATCACTGCTGTGCACAGGAATAGATCACGAGGCGAGGGGTTTGCCCCCTTTCTCCTTGATATACATGCTCAGTTATTCCCAGGTGACTCCCTGATATTAAAACAAAACAGAACACACAGATTCCTGATCTCCATATTGAATCAGGATGATGGTAGGAAACAAGCAATGAGGAAAGAGCAGAGTGGGTAGCTTAAAAATCCTGTGGAGTCCCTGCATGCATTCAGCAGCTCCAGCAACATGACTGGGGGAGCCAGCTTTTAGCTATTCAATTGGCTGAATTGGGCAGCATTTTATTACCTCGAAAACAAAGGAGATAATCCTAATGCATTTCCCTGACATTTGTAAACAGAACTTCTGAGCAGCCAGAACCTAAAAATAGAGGCAGCATAGTGAGACACAAAGCTAGCACTGTCTCCACCTGTACAGTGACATCAATCTGTGAAGTCTGCCAAGAGCCAGGTCAGATTTTACTACAGCTCCTTCACCCCCTCCAAAGTAATTCCAAATAAAGAGAAATACCCCCTTTTCCCATAAATTCTGTCCTCAGAAAAAATTATTTTTTTCCCATTCCTGTTCCCATGTACCCCAGAAAAACCACATGGTTAGGCCCCTAACAAACCACGCCAATTCAGCTCTTCAGCTACCCAGTCTCCTGCCAGCCTTTGCCAGGTTTAACCCATCTAAAACATAGTCCTGGAAAACCCAGACCTACAGGTACCCGAGACTGGGGAGAGCACTGGCACCTTTCTGCACAACCCAGTGAGGCAAGAAATAGGACAGAAATAACTCTGCCTCCTGCTCTCCCAGCCGGAAATCTCTGGGTCTGGCTTATCAGAAGGATGGTACATAAAAGCACCTCCTCCGTCCAAAAATCTCCTATTACCAATTTAGAGAGGGGAAAGTGTTTTTCAGAAGCTTCTTGATGAGATAATCCACCTAGCGTTCACTTTAAAGGTAGCCCTTTGAAAGGCACACGTGAGAGTCAGCATATAAATGATCGGGCTTCAATGCACACGACCTCCACTTGGCAGAAACCAGGCAGGCAATTTAAGCATCACTCGAAGTGTTGGGTTTATTTCTGTGTGTATTACCATGCACATTGTGCAGGTTGTGCAGTCGCGAGCAAGAGAGCTGAGAGCTGCACTGAATCCCAAGCGAAACTGAAGTGCTGTCTTTTCATCTCCTGGTGTTGGCACAACATCAAAACCTAGTATTACAATAAATATTTCAAAGTAAATCCAAGCACAGAAAACCAAAGGAGAAAAACTTTTTTAAAAATCCACAAAAAGTCCCTCACAACAACAAAACACCAAGAGCAGACATGGCTTGAGTCCTTTACTGCTTGTACTGACCCCTACTAATGCACAGCAGGGCCAGCAGGTACACATGCCTTTCCCCAGGTACAAAGTTTTCCCCACACAGAAATTTTAGGAAAGCAAGATTTACAGATGTTTATGCACACGCCTGCAGTATCTGCAATAAGCAGGGGAGCTGCAAATAGCTGCTGAACACCCGGTACCTCGGAGCTGACTCTGCCAGACATCGAATCTGCGTGGGTAGATCCCGTGCTGTCCATCAGCATCGTGTTCCTACACTCGTGTTTCTGTCTGAAAGTTAAAAAGACAAAACTGTACCAACCCTATCTGTACAAAATGTGAAGACTTTGCCAGTTTTATAATGATATCCCTGTGGTAAAGACCCTTAATTCTGGGCAATACCATTGTACCAGTTTGGTTTCAAGTGGAAGCATAACTTTGACCTTGAGCCCCAGAGAGTTACGATATTAAACTTGGCCCTTGATCTCAGTCGAGTTATGATAGATACATAGGAGTGCCGATCTTTCCACCTGTCTGGAAGTCTCTGTGCAGAGCGATGTGCAGAAGGGCATTCGGAGACTTCTGTCCCGGGGGAAGAAGCTGCAGGATGGGCAATGTGATTTGGGGACCCTCCCTCAGCTCTGCCACTGACCAGGGTACGGCTGTAAGGCCAAGAAACCACTCTCCTCTAAGTTGTTGTTTTTTTCCAGTTTCTGAATTTGTTTTCTGCACACATCCTACACACTTCAGAGCAGCACTGCATCATCCAGCCTGCTTCTACTGCTCCCTGGACTGCAGGCAGAGCTGGACCTTAATGTGCACTAAAGCAGCAAAGCCAAGGAACGTAGGATTTACAGCTCCTTTCCTTCAAAAAGAAAGGTGCAATCCCACCAAAAGCATTAATCAGCTTTACCCTTTCCTTCATTTTTTTAAAGGACTGAGGTCCTTGATGTAAATGAGTGACTCTGTTTGATGTTACTTTTCTTTACTGCTTCCATAGTAAAACAAAACAAAAAAAGCTCAAGGTATCCTACATATCTTTGCAGATTCAGGTTGGTGACAAATGCTGCCATTGGTAGCGATAAAATTTTCCAGGACTATCTTTCATTCTTTCCTTGTACTCAGCTAATACTCTTTTGTTTAATTTTATTGCAATAGTTGAATCTTTAGCAGCTACAAATTTCCATAGCTTTATTTACTTCAGTGAACTATAAGTGTGTACCAGGAGAAGATTTTTCCCATTTATTAACAGTAAAAATAAATAAATAAATAAATAAACAAACAGCACAACTTCATGGCCTTGTGCAAAATTTTTTGTTGGAGTTTAATCCAAACAATCCTTTTCCATTTGCTGGCATTGTAACAAAAGTACTAATGATTATCACCTCTGACTCCAGGATTTTTTTAAACAGAAATCATACATTTTTCTATGTTTGTTGCAAAATCTATTTTTCATGGTTCTTACAAATAATTAAGGATCAGTTCTCCTTTAATTCCCTTTGCTTAAGGGAATTCCCATGTTTTCTGATGATATCTGTCTTGCCACTGCATCATTGTCTTATTGTAAAGGACCAGAGGACGCCCATTTCAGGAGTTACCTTTTCACAGGACTGGCTTTCAGGCAGGCAGCATGGATGCCATTGTCCCAAAGGGACTGATGAGTAGTCACTCATTATACTCCTCTTCACTACCAAAAGAGCATCCCTGGCAGGTCCCCCCAGTGAGCAGAACAGCCCTGGCAGCTGAGCAGGGCTGAACTATGCTCTCTGGTTGTTAGATCTTGAATTATGAAATATTCCTACTGGAAAAAACAAGCTATTACTTTCAGAAGATGAAAAAAAATATCCACGTGGAGAAAACAATGAATAATTTTCTCTGCAATACACAGTAAACAGCCCCCAAGAGCATACCAGTAGTATAAAAAAAAACAAGCAAACATAGACTGATGAAGAGACACAGACCGAAGATAAATCAGTTCCTGATTTCAGAAAAAAATAATGTCTCTTTTAACAGCTGCTGAAATAACTTCCATAAACATCGAGCCTTCGCTGACGCACTTTGGTAGATGTAACACTAAGAAATGGTAAATCAGGTACACCAGAGCAGCCAGTGGTGCACGGCACTCTTTCCAGCACAGCTAGGCTAAAAATTATTCATTCAGGAAAAGCTTTTTGAAAAAATAAACAAACAAACAAACGAAAAAAAGAAAACAGCAGAAATCAGGCAACTCCTGCAAGGCAGAGTTACCAACAATTTCCAGGGATGCTCCAAAGCCCGTGCAGCAGCAATCATGCAGCACGTCCAAGCTGTGAGCAGAGCAGGGAGGAAGCAGGAGCCCTCCTGTCCAGCATCCCATTGCTTCACACACTCCTGTGCTTCCTTTGCCGTATGCCAACCTTCTGTTTTCAAACTGGATCACCTCAAAAATAAACAAATAAATAAATAAAAGCACGCTAAAAAAAAAAAAAAAATAGGCAGAGAGACAGAGAGAGAAGAAACCACTGTTTTGGGTTAGTTTTGGCTTTGCAGGGGGCAGGAACAAGAAGTGGGTCCATATGTTCATGCTCCAGTTTTCTCAGGTTGACCTTATTCGGGATGCTAAATGCAAACGTTTGCATTTAAGTATGGGAATATTAACTCTTGAAGGCATGTAAGAGATGCTACTTTTCCTTCCACACACACGGTGCTAACTCTGTGCTACCGAACACACAGGTGTATGGACTGCTGTATTTCCAACGGGGTCACTTGACTCACCCAAAATAACTCAGTGCAGTGACATTAAAGCACATCGTCTTTTAATGACACATGTATTATTGAAGATCCAGCGCCAAAGACAACAACTGAAGAAGTCTGTGATGTTGTGTATGCCCCAGCTTCACATGTACTAGGGCAGCTTCTGCAGTTTATACCCACAACCCACAGGCTTTGCCTTTTGGAGTCTGATGTTAGCTGCCAAACCCAAAGGAAGCAGTCTGGCCCCAGACACAGACAAGGAATGGGTGGTGCTTTGTTTAAAAACCCCACAAATGACCAGAACAGCTGAGTGATGCTAGACATATTCAAAAGCCCTTTCTAAAGCCCTGGGACCAAGATGTGTAACCCTCTGTATCCAAATGAAGGTTATTGCACATTTAATGACCTAGGAGACTCTCCAGAGGTAAAATTTCTCCCATCTTGTTGTGTTTTACTGACAAGAGGGAAAGTGAGCAGAGAAGTGCTCAGATCCTCCACAGTATGAGGAGTTTATTCTCAGGAGCTTGGCCAGTTGCTTTGAGCAGATTTTACCTACATTAACAGAAAAAGCCAGAATAGTAAGGTGAAAGTTTGGACATGCTTATCTAACTGGGTTTCTGTAATGCTTCGCAGAGATCCACTGAGCTCATATTTTATACCTGTACCCCCAGACCCTGGACACAGGCTGAATGTCTTTTACCAGTCCCTGAAGATCTGTCAGCCCCAGGCAGAGCCGTCCAGCCGTTAGCTTATGGGAACGCCCAGCCTGGATGCTGTCAGCAGGGCTTTGAACTGTTAGTAAAAGAGATGAAATATTGCCATCTTTCTCATGGTCTGGGAAGTTCATGTCCTGGGGTCACACTAAAAAGACTGAGACCCTCACAAAAACCTACATAAAGAACAATAGCATACGCAAGCTACAGCTCGGATGGATAGAATTTAAATGCTACGTATTTGCTACATATAAAGTGCCTGAATTTAAATTATATTTAAATTAAATTTAAATTCAAGCTAACCGTACAGCCCAACCAACAATAAATGTCTCTCTATAAAAAATGAGACTGTTTATTAGCTTTTAGTTAGAACATAAGCACATTAAGAAGAATATAACCACTGCAAACAGCATCCCCCCACCCAGCCCAAGGTTACTGGGCTCCACTACTGTGAGGAAGCCTAGAGGTTTAAGTTCCACAAGATGTTTCACTTGAAGTTTGCCAAGTTTAGACTGAAGGAAATGGATCAGAAAACTCCAAATTCCAGACCTCCAGATTCAGAAGCTATTTTTTAATTTGACCCTATTTTTATCCTAATATTTCAAGTTTGGCTTGATTGTGAATTGTATTTTCCTCAATTGTGGTGTATTAGGCACCAGGAACATTTAAAGAATCATCAATGCTGCTATTAAAATAACAAAGAGGTGCAGTTTAAAAGCCTTCCAAAGAAACTTAAATAACTGTCCAGTATTGTAAAACCTAGTTTTCAACTTATCAGGGTGTTACTAACTTCAAAACACCGGCCTTATGGTGCATCCAGGCAGAATTTCATTGCTTGGTATTCCAGGTTCAAAATCCTCACACCAGCAGACAAACCCAGCCCAGCCTTAAATATCTGGAAACATACTCCAGAGAAACCTCTGCTCCATATAAATTGCCTGACCCAAGTGCAGCATGGAGGATTTAGGTGTGTGAGGATTTAGGTAGCTTTGCCATACATCGTGCTCCTTTCTAGAAGTATCCCATCTGTCCCTTACCTGACATATCGTTCTTAAATAACATCAGAAAAAAATATGGCTGTGCTTTAAATCTACTCAGGTTGAATTCCTCCTGAAATTCCATAAATTTTCAGAAAAGAAATGTTTTAGCCATGGTAAGCATTTAATAACAGTCCACAAAAACATCTGTGCTTTGGCTAAGCTCCCATCCTAACCGCAGGAGCCCCTTCTCACTGTCTGCTCTCCACATCACAACACACGTGTGTTTTCTGGTTATAAATAAACACAGACCTGCCGGATCATATTCTTACTGTAAACTCCAATATACACATTTTTGATCAAAGATCTTTTTTTTTTTTTTCCTTGAATTTCAGTACAATTTTAAGCCGTTAATGTGCTGTAACAATAAATTGCACTGTTTTGTGTTTACCCTACAACATTTTCCAAACAAATGGGAACCTATTTTTTCTTTGTTTATGTTTCCTCTTTGCTTTTTTACCCTGAAGGGTAAATGTAGTCCTAGCTACATTCACCGCTGATAAATTTTAAAACGTTATATATTCAGTATTATTTCGTAATGTTGTTGATTTGCTTTACATGAGTAGCAGCACTACTTCCACTGCAGTTATGAAATGGCTCAGGAACCTGGAATCGCAGCTGGATGTAACATGTAAAAGGGCTTAACTTGACCTGAACTGAAATGGCTGATTTGGGGGAAACAGACAAGTTTTTAATTGATGGATTTTAACGCCTTAATTCTGTATGTGTGTGGACAGAGTTATGAGGTCGTTAGACACACACAGGTATATTTACAATAAACCCAACTTACAGCGGTTTCCCCAGTTAGCAGACAAGGAAAGAGACCTGGATCAAGGATCTCAGGAGGGATCTGGGAGCAGAACAACTGGACTCTGAAGAGGAATTGTAAATGTTGGAAAAGGCAGCCAGGTCCAGGTGGTCGTCACGTGTTCACACCTCATACTGCCTTACTAAGTTACTTTTGGAAACCCCTTAAATTTTCCCTTTTTTAGAGTTTTTAGCTACACAATGGCACTACAGTACTTCAACACTTCAGGATGGTACACAAACGAAAAATAGTTTTACCAGATGGAAGCATCTAGCAATTCTGCAAAGAGTGACAGCAGGCACCATGAATATCTCATCTATCTGAAGAAGTTGGTTAGCATGATAATTTGCCTTTTGTGATATTTCACACTCAAAGCACTGCCTCAACTTTTGGAAATGCAAACATTAACTACTGAAGGTGGTAACCCAATTAGAAACGATCTGCGTGATCTCTGTGGCATTCCCATAGCCTACCAGTTTTAAGAGATGCTATTTTTATACTAGAAGTGTTTCAACAGACTTCTGAAAATCAAAGCAGACTTGCTTTTAGACAGAAATATTGCAGCACTTAAGAAGTGGATCAGGTGCTGAATAAAACACAGAGTGAAGAGAATTTTGTACTGCCCTTTGTCTTATGTTAGTGTAATGTAATTATAGGCTTTTTAATTAATTGTCCTAATATTTCATGAGACTAATGCACCCTCCTTTGTTGGGTTATTATAAGCACTTTTTCTTCTCGCTGCAAGCCATGTAACACAAGTGCAGTGAGACCTCTGAACACAAAAGTAGCTATTTTAAGCATCCTTGGGTTTATACGGCTTTGAAAGCTTTTAAATTTGAAGCACAGAAAAATGAGTTCACACAGAATTGACAGCTGGACACCCAGTAATGAAGATACCCAAAATAATTATGTGAAAGAGCTATTAAGGACAAATTCAGGTAAATGAGAACAGATAGGCTGGTCGGTTTGTTTGTTTTAAGCAATTTCTAGCGTAATGATTTATCTGTGCTCTATTTTTGGCAAAAAAAAATCACATCAATTCAACAGGAAATCTGTCAGAGGAGTGAAGGTAAACTAAGATATTTGCTTCACACCTTCCTGAGTATTTTTGTCTGGTTCCTCCCTCAGCTAACAGGTGGTAAGTCCCGCAGTGCTGTTCTTGGGGAAGATAAACAGAATTAGAATAATTTCTCTGCAAATATGCATTCGGGATTTAGAAATCTGAGCCTGCTACCCTGACTGGAGCCTGTCTGTGGCTTTGGCTCACAAAGGATCCTGAGACAGGGACTTAACCTGGAAGCTGGGGGGAACAGAGCACGATCCGATGCAGATCTGCCCCACGCAGCAGTGCAGCAGGCTTGTTCTCGGAGCCAACTGTTCTTGTCGCCACGTGGATCGATGCTTTCCACAGCACTTCCTACACCAGCCAGTCACTAACGTCACCACTGCCTCCCTCCGTCGTCAGCGGGAGCAGTGCGAGAGAGGAGCCTAATAATGCACAGATCAACAGCTTTTTCTCATCCCCATTTAAAGGTTAAAAAAAAAAGAGGGCTTGGTTTTATTTTTCTACACGCTTCTTTCATGAGCATGGGAGGAATGGAGCATGGTGTGTAAGACAAGACCAGACGAAATTCACACTTTTGGCATTCAGTCTTATATTAGATGTTTGTCCTCTGAGCATTTTAATGACCTGAGAATATGAAAAACAAGGAAGATTCAAACTGGAAAGCTTTGGTCGTTGATTTTCTTTCTATCCTTTGTCACCGTCCCTATAAAGACAAGCCACATATCACAGTAACCTCCATTTTAATTAGATGGCTAGCAAGCTGCCCAAGAACCAAAACAAGCTGCCAAATACAATTAAGCAGGTTGTCAGAATCTAGCACAACATTACACACTTTCTTTTTACAGAGAGATTAAGAATGCAAACCCTACCAGACACCTCCGTGAACTAGTAGAGAAACTTTAAGCCTGGCTTCAGATAAAATTGGACCAAGGATTTTTAAATGTGCAAGTTGCTTTTTGGTGTAGAGTTTTAGCTACTCCTCCTGACTGTGGGAGAGGACATCCATTCAAACTTCTCTGCCCGTGGGTGCAGCCAGCTTGGGCGTGTAGACATCTCCTAACTCAGACTTGGAGAACTCTGACAGGGGAGTTCCCACACTCCAAGAATCTGCATTTTTTAAAATGCAACATCACTTGCAATCCCTTTGCTGGTTTTTATGTTCAAGAACTCATCTACATTGGGTATTTGACAAAGCACTGAAATTCAAACATGAATTTCAATTCAGACATGGAAAAATTACATTGGAATAAAATCACATTTATTTTGGAACTGAGTGTAAGTTGGGAAAACTGTCACAATTTTACACAATACTTTTACTGCTCAATGTTATTAATATGAGTAAAAGTTACCCAACCAACTAGTAGTTCTGAATAAGCAACTATTTTTATCATTTAATTTTATTTTGACATTGTCTTATCAACATTTATGTATATTTATTGTATCATCGGCTATCTTGTGGCACAATAATACCTAGAATCTTACCCTATAAACTCATTTCTATGATCAAATGACTGGAAAGCAAGAGATAACCGTAAATGTTACCTTGCTGTTCATTCAGACCAGCTGGCGGATTTTGGCACTGACATCAACAGGCAATCACAGCTTCTGACCAAAGTCACATTTCACTTTCATTTCTATCTCTGTTAGCAAAGATCATCATATTTGCACAAACTAATTAAATAGCCCAGATAACTGCAAGCAGAATGTATTGGTAGAGAAGGGAGGGAATTACAGGCTTATATAAATTCCCGCTCGTTGGGTGTAAGCAAACTATTGAATATAGCGACTTCCACCCAAATCAGCTGGGCTCTGAGGAACAAAAGAGGTTTGCTCATGAAATAAATGGTGAAACTAGGATATAATATCTATAAAGTTACTTATCTGAATTCTCTAAACACAGAGAAAATGGTGCTTGCTGACTGCTTCCTGGTGAAGGTTATTCAAAAAGAAATGTTCAACATAGATACTCCCTACAGCTCTTATTATAAAAATACAATCTACTCTTAGCTTTATTTTAGCTTTGTCTTCAATGGAAGACATGTTAGTTCATTATTGTATAATAATTTTACTATTTTCTATTCCCACAAAACACTTTGAAGTGCACAAGTCCAGAAGACTTTTACTTGGCTGGACCTTCTTTGCCCACACATTTTTAACTAAAACACATTTTCTTTCGTTAGGATTTCAGCCCAGCAAAGATTGCAAACCCTTGCTTTATTTCTCATATGTCTGCTGGAATGTAAAGACAAAGTTTCAGCTGGGTTCTTAATTCTTCTCTACGGATCACCAAACAATGAGAACTCATCCTCCTTAGGCAGATTTAATTAAAAATCCAAGTTCTGAACACAGACATTCCTGCTAAATAAATCAAAAGTCATGAAGAAGAAAAGGAAATCCCATGTTATCTCTTTTATCTTTCTAGGCTGAAATATAAACACACCTGTCAGGGACAGAAGCAGCTGTCTGATAGCTCTCTGTTGACTATAACCGTAGGAAGGAATTGAAAGCCCTTCAGACAAATCTCTTCTCAGGCAGCATGCTAATCTTAGCAATCTATTGCTAAGGGCCACAATAAAGAAGCCTGTCATCAATCCTACTTCAGTGTTGTAATACGGAGATGTTCTGCTAGCAAGGATGGCACAGAGAGAGCAGACACATGGGATGCCGAGAACAGCACTGCAGTCAGGCTCGGTATGCAAACCCCATATATTAAGCTAGCTGTGGGCTCTAAGCCATCCAGTAAAAATTACAATGAAATGTGAGCCTTAAAAACAAATTTCCTTTGTTCTGTGTTTTTAAGGTGGCTTTGTTAGTTGCTTTTTAATAAAATATTTTTTTTTTCTTTTTTTCTGGAAACACGTAATGCTGATTTTTCTAACAAAACCATTTTAAAACTATTACTGCTTTCTTTTAGTTGCTCAACCTGGACAATAGGTAGGAAATGTCACTCAGTAATTCACACAATCAGGAAGATCACAACAGCATCCAGAAGGATGCAGAGCTCTAAAACTACAAGAAAAAACAGCCAGTGATTGACATACTGCACTACTTTGCATCTTTCCAATTTTGGAGTAATTGGCTTGACACATCGACTGCTAATTCTGATCAAAGTAACAGAAAACTCTCATTCCTGTCTGTACTAGGTGAGCCTAATTTATCTGGAGAAAAAATAGTCCAGGTAACATCAGATAAAATGTGATGATAAGGCACAAGGACATTAAAAAGCTGTATATTGCTATTTACAACATGTAACCATACTAATAAAACTCAAAGTGCATCCGTTATTTTTTGTTTTCAATGTACAATTGCTCCAAGGAGCAAGCTCCTGAAAAATGACAGAAATGTATTCCCAGGACGTATCCCTTTATGTCAAACAGCATGCACCTCTTCTTTTAGCACACAAAGGGGTTTTGTTGCCTTTGTGTGTGTGTGTGTGTGTGTCTGTGTGCGATATAAAGGCTTCTTATTAGAATGAAACTAAAAGGAAATGTTCCACATTTCAGCATACTGGGATTGTTGAAAGCAGAATTGAGATGTAACTGACTTGCAGCTAAAATGACTTTTCAATGGAAGAGCAAAAGCACTAACAATCAATGGAGTCACCTCAAATATTCCAACTTAATATTTCTAAAATGATAAGCACAGTCAGAAAAACAGCTGTTTCCTGCCAACAGCACTCCTGAAAAGGGCAAACTTACAAAGGATTAACACATCTTCTACAATTACAATGGATCTGTATTTAAAAAGTCCAGTGCTCTGAATTTGTATTCTCCAATCCTGTCCTTGAGCCTGAGATTAATTCCCTAGAAGTGTTAGGTCTTCAGTGGCTGAGAATCGTAACGCCACCGTAGCGTGTTATACCAGCCAAAGCTCTCTCGCTCACTATTCCCTCTGTGCCAGATTTGCTGCTCTCCTTTCCTGGTGCTGAAAGGCTTCGAGATGCACCAGCAGGGCTTCAGCCTGTGACGTGAGCACCACTGCCCCAAGCAAGCTCAGCTGCCTGCTGCAGGAAAGATGCTCCTCCTGCAAAGCCATCCACACCAAAACTGGTGTCCATATTCAGTCACAGCTCTCATTATGTTTACCTACTCACTCTTTTTCATGATCCTGCAGCCTCCCTCCCAGGTAAGACATTCTTTAAAGTCCACAAGTTATTGAATTGTTTTCCCTGCATTGCTCCTATTCATCTTTTCTTTCCAGGTGCCCTATGGTCAGAGCCAGACACTGGGTATGCCCTGCAGCAATGTACAAGAGAAATTGCAGAAAGTTCCTTCAGCCTAGTTTTCACCACAATTAAGAGAGCATAAGAATAAAATCAGCACTGCAAAGCTAACATAAATGATCTAAAGTTAATGTGTACAAGCACAGAATTCAAACAACTTTGCAGCTATGTCTGAGAAGAATCTTAACAATTATTTCCCTTCTACCACCCCAAGCAGGTCAACTTCTCTTAGCCCATAAGATACTGTTGCCAAGATTCACACAAGTAGTCTATACTACTGCGTTAAATATTATTTTTTTTTAATTAAAAAAAAAAAAAAATTATATGAGAAAAATAGCTTACTTTTGAAACATAGAAAGAGCAAGCTACATATTATTCACTCTGCAAAGAAAATGACTGTGAGTTCTGAAGTACTGTATATTTCCCTCCCAGTACATTTCACAGTAACTTGATTGTAATGTATGAGATAAGCACCTAGGGTCTCAGACTATAAATCTACATCATGCTCTTCAGGTATCCTTATTATATTGCTGGATCATCCAGCTTTTATATAATTGACTGTTTCTAACAATCAGCCTAAATTTACAAATTTCCCATTTTGACCACAATGTGATGAAGAAGTAAAAATATTTCCATGGAAATTATTGACAGAACTTGATCTATGATTCTGCTGGATAAAAAGAATATTTACAATTAAAAACTTTATTCTGGAAATGTATTTTTTAATGCCAGAAAGACAATACCCTTGGAAAGATAATATCCTTTCTTCAAAATTTGTAATGGCTTCTCAAATACCTTAGCAGTATATCTTCCCTCTGCATACCATCTTTTCAAAAACAGCCCAAGACACGTTTTCATTCTACCAAAGATTAAAATGTAGAATAGGCAACTGAAAGGAATGGCCAGGGAGAGAATTTGGAGCTTGAGCTGAGGTTCTCCTGTGGCAGGATGCAGGAATGCCATGGCTACTTCTGATGGGAAGCACGAGATTAGTCACAGCACACGTGTGAAGTCTTGACAAGGTTTTTACCTTGTACATGAATGGAGGTGATCACTCTCTCTATAGAGTATGGACAGTTAACAATAGCATGTGTAAAATGAATTTGCAATATGCTAAGTCAAATAAACTCTACTCTGTGCCAGAAAGTCCTTATGACACAGAAGCCAACCTTTATGCTAGATGTATACTTGCCCTGTACACAGCCTGCTCCTCTGCTTCTCTCGTGAAGAGGGACCTTGGGGTTCAAATCTCGCAGTCATGTTATCCAAAGGTCTGGCACACAAATTACCTCTTGGAACCCTGCTACGTTTCCTACAGATATTCCAAACTAATGTAACTGAAACCCTGTAAGTGATCTCAGTTGTAAAAGGAAAAATTCAGAAGGAGGAAATGATCAAAAGCCTAAATAATAAATCTGAAAACTCCATTTATATAAGGCTATCTATTTGGTTTCTTCACATGCATAGCTTTCACAGGAATATGTAACAAAAGTATCTGCTCTTTTCCATACAAGACCTGTTTGGAATCTCCTTTTGTCGTAAACCATAGCAGAAACAAAATGACAAGCTGTTATTTGGACTGCTATACATTAAATATGATAGCAATGCTGATTCTTACTTGATTGCACAGTAGGAGATAAGCTCCAATTTAAATAGCTCAACAAGTTTCAAACCTTACAGTCCAAGCTATGAGCAAGCCTGTTTGCCTGCATGGCTTTTAATATTCTTCTGATGTCTAGACTAGAGGAAATCCCTGTGTTTATTTGCTCTTGTACTTCTGAGTGATCTTAACCATTAGCTTAAACACCTCCTCCTCTCCACGACTGTGGCTTGCGTCCACACTGCTCAAGGTTAGCTCCTCCATGGTGGACTGGCCTCTGTCACACTGGCTTTTATCTCATCTCATCTCATCATGATACTACATCAACCCAAAACGGGGACCTCCATATAGTTTAAAACAATTTCAAGATAAGATTCTCAATAGATAATGGCTAGTTGGGGAATGAATACTGGTAAACTAGGGGTCCAAAAAAACCCACTTCAGTAATAATTTGGTAACTCCTTCTGGCAAGTTGTTGCTTTTGTTGAAAACGAGATTTTTTTCTCAAGAGCAAATACAGTCAAAGAGTAAAAGTTGTTCATCGGGAGTTAGTAAGGTAACAAAATGGCAAGAACTTTAAATAAAATTGTGAATGATTTTTGTTGATGCTGTACATTATTCAATGGAAATGTTTTTCTCAACTGTTTCTGCTAACCTGTCATGGAACAAACGCAGCAGTGATTGATCTGTATCTTTGTTGTTCCCTGTTAACGAAATTGTAAAAACAGCTGTTTGCATTTGGGAGCTGTATACTGAAACCAGACCAGATGATTAATACCATGACAGGTATCCCAAAATGCAATCCTAAAGAGAAAGGTTCATTGGGATAGAAATACAGCTAGAAGAATATATGCATTTAAAAAAAAAAAAAAAAAAAGAATTAATACTTGGTAAAATTACTTATTTAAAATTAATTCAAGTTGGCTGTATGTACCAATCCAGTTTCTCCTTTATAATTCAGGTTACTTCAACCTAAAAATATGCAGTCTTTATCATCTACTGATACAATTAGTCTGTCAGATTTGGACAAGAGTCTGAATTAGCATTTGGCAATCCCATTTATGATTTTTATGCCTTACAAAAACATTAAATATTAACTGCAACTTTGATTATTTGCAGTTTTGGATCTGACACTAGGGACAGTAAAATACCTAGGCCTTTAGCACTGCATGATGTTCAGGAAGGCTCTCAGAAAAGCCCTTTTGCTCTTGCTGTTTTTTGCATTTCTGTCTTGCAGTTGACCTGAAGTGGATGTATGGTATATTTCCTCACTGCATCACTTTCAGCTTGGACAGTTCCATACAAAAGATAGACTTTATATCAAAAAATCTCCCTGTAAAAACAGAGTTGAGCAAAGGATCTCAAAAAATACTTAATTAATTTTATATGACCATTTATATGGTCAATTACTTTTATATGACCATTTATATGGCCATTGTAAAGAAAAAAAAATATTCCTGTGTACAATGAGAAAAATTGTTTGTTTTCTAAAACTAAAATACTCCCAGGCCCTTTTGAAAGCCAAGCCAATGACAATGACAAAGACTGATCACTCTGTGTTAGTCACCTTCTTCTGTAGCACGGCATTTACAAAACCTTGCTGACGTGCAGTGACTCACGGTACTTGTACACAGCTCCTGTGCTTTGAGAAAGATTAACGTAACCTTGCCACTGGTTACACAAGGAGAGAACTGGAAAACAAACACAAAATGTAAATGCAGTTATATACCTATTCATTCCAGCTCATTTTAATACAGAGCCTGTTGCCAACCTCAGCTCTCACCCAGTGCCCAGGAAATCAATGGAATTACTTCAATTGATCCTAGTATATACTGGACCAGATCTACAACATCATTTCACTGTTACTCAATTTCAGTGGCAAAGTAGATGTACTTACATAAGTGTATTTTTGACCTTTTATACAAACACATTAAAACCTATTCAAAAGTGAACCAGTGTCCTTGTTCCCTCTTGAAGGTACTCCAAAGCACTATACTTATTAGGCCTCACTTTTAAAGCTAATCGACTCAACAAAATGGCAGCACTTCTGTTCTTTCAATGTTACCCTAAGCCCTGTGCCTGAATTCCAGTGGTTCGGTAGGTTTGCATGACTTGAAAACATTTTCAGTTCATCTTAGAATGAATTTTACAAGGAAATTCTGATCCATAGACAAAACACTGTCACAGCAAAGTGCATCAATAAGATACTGGTTCGTCGTTAGACATGTGAAAGGAAATATGTGAGTCCACATAGAAGTTTATTACAAAGAGGATAGTAAGTATGTCCTTTCTTTCCTAAAGAAATCTAACGTAGCCTGAAGAACAAGATGTAACTACCATTTATTTTAGAAATGTCTAAATAAACACATCTAGAAACAGCATCAAAGAAAACCCTGCATAATGTTATTACTAAGGTTTGTATAGATTATTTATAAATGCTACAAGACAAAGAAAAATCCGCATAGCAAGTCCTGTAGAGAAGATGAGTTGATTTCCTAAAGAATGTGGTCAACTGATTACAGAACCACTTACGGTGCTTTAAAGATGCAGGTCCTCTCTTTATCACAGATCTTAGTGTAACCTGTTCCGATGACACAACCACATAACTAGAGAGATACCACACACAAAGGCACGTATTCTTATTTTTCCCTTGTGGTTTGGAACGACTGCTGCACCAGCATCATCTCCAAAGCTGTGCAAGTGATGGGAAGCATAGTAAAAACAAGTGTCCAAAACAAATCCCACTGCCTCTACACTTGACTAAGAATTCGAGAAGCTGCAGTAGTGTACAACAAGGCATGCTTCACATCAAACCAAAACAAACGTGAAGTTGTCATTTGCGCACATCTGCCAACTGAAGAAAGTTTAGCACTGCAAAGCAAAATATCCTTCCGAGTGTTTTCATGTAGACATAGGCAACACAAACACTGGGAGGAAAGCAAGCCAAACTAGGCTGACAGATGTGGCAATATCCTACTTTTGTAGAAACCCAGAACAGTGTTGACACATGGAGGTTCGGGTTGAAAATGAGGAGACATCTCTCCTCAGAAAGAGGAGATGATACGTACTGCCACAGCAAAAGGAGAGAAGCAAGAGGATGGCGTGTGGGTTTCCTGGTGTTCATCTGGCTCTGGTTTTCCTATTTTTTTTTCAGCAGAGGAGCCTTTGGTTCTAAATGAGGAAATCAGTGAGAAAAACAGCTACGGCTCCTGCTCCTTTAAAACACAGCCCTGAAAAGCGACAGCTGAGCTGCTGGCCTCGGCTTGGGCAAAGCCAAGACTTGGGCTTTGTCCATCCCCGCCACATCTTCAGCTGTTGCCGTGACAACGCCGACATCGCCACATGCTGCGAGGCTCTCTGAGTTTAAATATTGTATAAATGAACATAAATCTTTCATATTCTCGGGCAGCTATTGTTTGTGAAGTGGAAGCCGTATTCCTCTTCTCAGCTTGACCAGAGGAAGAAATATTTTAAAAATTTACCGGAGGAAAAAGCAGGGATTGTTACGCACTGAGCACAGAAAAAATCTGATAGCCCAACCTGGCATAATTATATATATTTTTTTATTTTTTTTAATGAAAAACAGGAAAGTGGAACTGTATCCTGAATGCAGGAAAGGTCAATTTCAACAAATTTTCTCTCTTGAAAAATTCAGGTGTGTTGGAAAACTGGGGATCTCCACTGTAACTTATTTTCCATATAGAACCTTAAAATAGCTCAAGTAAAAGATTTTTTTTTAATGTTTTAGTATTCAAAGCGAACATTTGAGGGAGATTTTCAATTAATAGGTTTTGAGATTTTATTTTTTAATTCCTCTTGGATGATGTTTATAAACACTGAAGAGGGTAACAACAGAGGGTAACAACACTCCCGCCTGTCCCTAGCAGAGTTGCAAATCTCAAAGGTGACCCCATGCCTTCCTTTGGGGCTTTCTGCACTTGAGGATCTGTAAAAAATCTTTAAGACAGAGTATGGCTTCTATCACCATGGGCACATAGATCCATAAAAATGTTTCCATTATTTTCAGTCCTATATTCAGATAAGCATTGGTGATAACCCTACAAAGAAATTAGATCTTCAGCGTTTCATATTTGATTAAAGGAATTTTGGAATGAACATACAAAAACATAAGGAAGAAAAGAAGAGTCAACCTTTTCAAAAAACAAACAAACAAAAAAAAGAACCAGCAAAACAGGACTTTTCCACCACAAAATCCTAGGAAGACACTCGTATAGGTATTACAAGGCAAAGCTGGCATGCAGTTGATATGCTGATGACACGTCACATCTCCAGCATTGACACCACTTGCTCTTTCAGTGGGGCCATCTTGTAGGGGCTGGGCCTCTGAGGCCAGCACCTCACAGAGAGAGCTGATAACTTCCATCCACGTTGGCACAGAACCTGGATGAGTTTATTTAGGACCGAACATAGCTGGCAGGATCGGCAGTGCACGTGATGCAGCACACACCATTAACATCAGAGGCAGTGTGCTTAGACTACCCCAATAATCCCCACCTTTGAGGTTCTTTGGCCTCGATGGGATCAGCCTCTTTTGTGAGCTACCTCATGGCTGCTTCTTCCCATGCAAAGAACACGGAGCTCCTCCTAAGGTCTCCTGACATAGATGTGCATCTGCCATGACTTCTATCCCAGAATACAGTGGCACTGGGGAGCAGGGTGTTCTTGTCTGCACATACACAGCAACGCTGCAATGACCTATAGGGAAATGTATGAGATGAGATCAGGCTCATCTTAATTAGTCCCTTCATTTTCTTTATAGAGAGATAAAACATGTTATATTAGATAATAATAGATAATAATAGTTGTTGATAATAATAATAATAGTAGATAATAATAGGTGAAGTATTTCATCTCATTTTTTCTTTTAGGCTCCCTTTTCTGCTGTAGCATTGAAATGGAGATAATCAGTTCCCTCCGGAGCAAAGGCAAGTACCACGAACAGAACCGCACGGCTCAAAGGATGTTCAGCAACTGCATTCAATCAACACTTGCTCCTCCTGGAATAAAGAGGATGTGCCTCTGCATCAGGTTTAGCCATTGTCTACTGTTTGAACTGTGAGGCAGCCTCTGTCTATGCCATAATATGATTTGGGTTGAGGGGAAAAGGGCAAAGGATTATTTTAAAACTGTACTGCAAAGTCCATCCTTCGTCTAATGAGGATTATCTAATTTACATCTGAAAACCTATACCTACTGCAAATGTGGAAGTCATAAAGGGACACGTGTGCAGGGCTGGAGCTGTTGGTGGGAAGGCAGATTTAAATTTACTATGCCAAGCCTCCTAGTCTACAAGAGCGTGCTAATTATTATCGCTAGAACAAAGGTTTTATTAAGCAAATGAATAAAACCTTTAATCACAATATTACCCTTCTTTCTGATGAATGTACACATCTAAAAGTTAATTAGAACTGAAAATAGCAGGCTTACGAGCACAGCATTTGCTGGCACATGGGCTGGCATGTCGCGCTAAAAGGTGATAGTGCCAAACAAGTCATTTAGCCGTAACGTGGATTAAAGAAGGGCTGAAAATAACAAATAAATGAATCGAATCAATAAATAGGCATCAATTAGTGGTCTTGATTTTGTAAACCCCAACAGAAACTGGCAACTTTCAGCCACATTAATATCTCATTTAAAAGGGTAGCATTGCCCAAACTCTCATAAGTAACTCTATCTCCCTCGTTATTTCAGTAGATTGTAGGTTAATTATGAAAAGATTTGGAGCCTTCCCGACCTATCACTTTACACCCCTGAAATCCATTAAGGAAAGATAACACGGGGCCATCCGTGCATGCAGACACATGGGTTCCTTTCATCTCTAGAGCCAAAATGTACAACTCCAATTTCCCATTAATTAGATAATCTTTCTGAGGTTTATTTGCTAATTATCCTCAGTAGGATTTCAGCAGATGAAAAACATATACAGTGAAAAAAAAAAAGAAAAAGAAAAGGAAAAAGAAAAAAAAAAAAAAAACACAAAGAGAGACTTCTCTAAGAAACAGCGCATGCTAATATGGAGTGAAGAATGGGCATGCCCCACAGATTCTTGGGGATCCTTCCACCCTGACACCCCAAGGTTGTGCCAACTCCTCCTGGGGACATAGAGCAGCCAGAGTCCATTATGCTTTGAAATCATCCAACTCGAGGCAGGACTTTAAAATAAGATCATTTTACTACAAAAGCTTATTTAAGCAACTATATTTCACATGTGGGAAGAGGCACAAAACGTGTGATATCTACGGGCTATGTGTCATTTATTAGCTCTGGGAATTTCCTTCTTTTCCATTCTAGTTCAGGGTTTTCAGTTACTATGTGCCCACCAAATGCTCCAGAGATTGCATCTACAGCCAGTAAATCTCTCTCGAACTGATACTCCGCTGACAAGCTAGACATCTGGAACCAGAAAGGATGAGACAGGAAGAGAGAACTGTCAGACTTATCCTAGCAGCAGCAGAGCTTTATTCTTTCACCTTCTCCCAGCTAACCAAAATACGGCGCGCAGTCTGGGCTGCTGCTGTTCTTGGCTGCCGTGCTGCCATCTCCTCCTCCATTTCCTCCAAGCCATTGCAATGCGGGTTTAGTTCCAGGACCTCCTACGCCCAAAATCTGAGCAGCAGTGTGCAGTGACTGGGGACATCTGAGACGAGCAAAATGATGCCTCAGCCACCTATCCAGCAACCAGAAAAAGGATGGCTCGGCGCTGGCAGCTGCAGACCGGTCTCTTTTGCCACCAACCTGGCCATCTGCAGCACGTATGACAGCAGCAGACACAGCCAGGTGTGCTCAAGCTCCAGCAGCACAGAAGCCAGCCTAGAGCCACAAAAATGTTAACAGCCTCCAATTACGTCCCGCATGTGAACTTTGGTCACCGAAGCCAAGAGCTATTCAGAGAAAGTCAAGCACTGTGGGCGTGGTTGCGGATCTTGGGGGGTGTATGTCAGAAACTTGAAAAACAAAACCACTGTGGTGTACGTGTCTATATGTGACAAACTGTCTACCTCTTTCAGTGACAAGGGAAAGGTACAAATCCTTGCCTATAATAGATTCGTGAATATTTCATACACTAAATTTCTGGTGTATGCTAAATTTCTGGTGTAAGGTGTTGATGTCTTGAGTTACTATAGATTGACCGTGCTCAAGAAGTTATTTCTGTTCTTTATCACTTGTCTACAGCACTCTCCATTTGAGATACCAGGAATATTTTTCAGCTTGATGGAAAGGGAAAAAAAGGAAAAAATAACCACTCAACAAGAGCTGATGGTTTATCAGTAAAGCAGACTGTCTCAGAGCACTTGAGAAACATCTGGACCAAATGTGTACCCCACAGCACTGCCTATACTTCTTGAGAGAATGCTTTTCTAAAGAAGCAACACGTAGCTGTGAAGTTAAAATAATGAAATAAAAGATAACTCCTGTGTTACATTCTTTTAATTATTTTTCGGTCCTGTTTTTAAAAGTATCTACTATTAACAAAGCCACAACTGAAGAGCCATGTATGTTATTCAGCATTTCAATCCTTGGGATAACAATGTTGAGAAATCTAAAGGGTATTTTGTTATTGTTACAAATGTCATGGCCATAAAGATACTGTACATAGATCATTCTCATCTAACTTTCAGAATTTTATGAAGGATTAAAAGGAACTGCACTCTCAACAGTGTAACTTCCAAAGGACAACTTAATTAAAATTGGAAATTGCCTGTTCTGCATCCCTCCGAAGATTTCTGAGCACAGAAATCTTATTTACATGCACCAAAAGGTAAATAACTCAGGCTTTGTGCAATGAAAAATAATGCCAATTATGTTCATTTAATACATATCTATCATGGCCTGACTTCAAAAACTGGCAATAGCTCTTTCCTCTGTAAATGTTTTTTTTATTTCTCTAACCATATTCTTGTCATCCATGTGATCTGAGAACAGGCCAGCGAAATACATTACTTGCTCAACTCATGTAAAAACCTTCCAATGAAGGTATATAAATTTTGTTCAGAAATAGGGAAGAAATTATATTACATAAATGATTCTATGGAATTCTCACACTGTGGCATATAAATGAAAGGTCCATGAAGAAATACAGTGGATATTCTGTGTGTGCTGCAGATGTGGTCAGCATATTGTCATATTTACAGAATTCCCAGAGCAAGCCAGGCAAACAGGGAAAGCGATATTCAAAACAAAGCCATCTGGACAGGCTGTTTAAGCAAAACAACGTTCCACCTTAATGAATGTGCAGCTAAGTGGTTAGCAATTCTTCTCTAGTAGCACAGGTCAAGGTCTTAGTTAAGGTAAAAGAGGAGAATACATCACTGATTTCAGCCTTACCATTGCAGGAATCATTTTTAACTGAAATTCTCTGGTATGTGCATTTGCTGTCAAAATCAGCTTCCCTTAGACCTGTTCATTAGGAGTAAAAATGTAGTGATGCTCCAGACTCAGATCTGGACAATGTAAAGGACTGCACCTAGCGTGCGCCTATACATAATTACTGCATTTCTACTGGCATCAAACTACATCAACATTTTGAGTTCCTTAGTTATACACGCAGGGATTGCCTGTATTAAAACTTGAGAGCATTTTGCATTTTTATTTTCTCTTTCCAGTTTTCTATAATACGATCTAAAAGGCCTTGCATCACGTCCATTTTGCATACTGATATATATATATATATATATATATATATATACGTTTGATCTCTGGTTCTAAAATAACTAGACTAAAACAATGGTACAAAATGTCATATGTACAGTGAGCCTGGAACAGATTTCTCTGTTTTCACCAGCAAACTTCCTATTCCAAATGCAGGCCTGGAAACACAAATATTAATGACAACAACAAAAATAATTTGTGTTTGTATCTATCTGAGAGACAAACATATGCACTTAATGACACTACAGTCTACCATATCAATAACGTCTTTTAGAAAATTATATAAATACTCAATTAGTCAGTTGTTTTCTTTGGAAAGACCCATTTCAAATATACCTTGTAAATATGGGATGTTCCAATGTTTTTACAATCCCTGTATTGTTGTAGTCAGTTCCTTCCCAAAAGCAAGGCTTAAAACTGCAATATACAGTAAGAGATTGATTAAATCAAAAATAAGTTAGTTAATCAGAATTTAGACTGAAATTCTACACTTACACAATGCCAGTTTTGTTTATCCAGGCAAAATGAGCAACTATGTATGATGACATTTTATTTTACGATAAAAAAAAAAATCATAAAAGACCAGAGTAAAAAAATATTTCTTGAGTATGGTGAAATATCAGTTCTGCTGCTGAAAATGCTTTTGCACATAGCAGGTTCCTAGAAACATACATTTTTCAACTCTCCTTGTGGAGTCAGATACAAACCTTTATACAAGGAGCAACTTGCAATCTAACGTCATCCTGGTGACAACTAACACAATTAGGCTGAAAATAAAAACTTTCATGCATCAATTTCAATTCAAGTTCTAACAAATGCACTGAGGCACTTCCATTTACATCAAATGGTATCAGGATTTTAAAAATTCAAATAAATAAATATTGATATATAATGTACAGAATATTGCTGCCTATTCTGTAACTTTCTTTTCTCTCTATCTCTTCCCTTCCACCCACCCTCCTGATACACTAGGAATATATGCCAGGAAATCATGTACTAGCCAAAAAAAAAATAAAAACCCGTTATGGATAAGGCTGCCTTTCCTTCCCACACTATAACTAATTTTCATGATCAACATGCAAATCTGATTGTATACATTCTTTTCTCTGCTTTTATAGGCATTTATTTCATAATGTTATAGAGTGATGAAGCACATGACTGACAACTCCCATAATAAAGAAGTTTTCCTAAGGTAAAGTATTTTTAAGACTGTTTTGCAGTAAGCCATACCTCTCCTGGGTAGTTCAAATTCAGCATCTCTCCTATACCTGATATTCAGCTGCTGAAATTCTGAGTTTGGCAGGTGGTAGCTGTTGCATTTTGTTCTACAGAATCAGGTGTTGCACAGACCCCAGCCTATGAAACACCTAAACCTAGGAATAAAACTGCCTCCTGATGCTTACAGGATTAACACTTATTTAGTTTTTACCGTTACGTTGGTGATCCATTAGTATTTCACTTCTTCAGATACCTATAGCCATGGACAATACAGTTAAACTTCACCTATTCAAATATGGAACAAGTACAGGAAATCAAAGCAACAGCAGTTCGCTACTCTTTGCCAAAACAGAACCTCAAAGGATTTCCAAAACCAAAAATTTGAATAAGAGGTGAGAAAAAAATAATTGACTTGGAACTCTCAGTCTTCAATAAAGGATTTTCACTGGTCAAGACTTACGGCAGTTGATAACAGTAGTAGGTAATGTACTATGAATTGAAGATGAAATCCTGGCTCCAAAGTCAATGCCAAATTCCAACAGTACTTTTGAGCAATTCTTAGCCCTTCTGACTCAGTTTTTGAACTGTCAGTTGAGTGGGAGGTGTGAATTGAGGAAATGTTTTCATGCGTTTCCTCATTTAGCCATTTCTCCATAACATACATTGGCAGAGCTCAGAGAAAAAACACACCAGACTGTTCACTGTTTTCCAAGTGAATTACTCGGCTTTTTAGCTAAGCCAGCATTTACACCTCCCAGGGCTTCCAGAAATGCTGAAGGCTGCAATTCTAACTCCTCAACACAAAGACCCAAAGCCCAGGAACAATTCTCTGCCATGTTTTCGCTGCCACTTTTTGCAAGTCATTCATCATATAGATATATACACCTATTATACTTCAAGTTACTACTGAAAGGAAAAAAATGTTTGAAGATTTTGTAATGCAAAGAAACGTGTATGCATACTAAACCAAATACAAATTATCTTCATACCTTAAATGTTTATCAGAGTTTAAACTTCAGAAAAACTTACACAGGCTGGAGTAGGCAAGAACTGCTGAGCAAAAAGGTAGAGTTGTCTCTGATGACTGCTTAGGCCAGGAGTTAGCAGTCTGATCTCTGGGGTCCTATTTCCAGCTCTGCTATTGACCAATTGTGGGGCTTCAGAGAGTATGATATAAAATGTAAAATGTAAAGATCGCTGTAGGGCTCAATCAGGTAGGTACGTTCTGGCCCTGTTTTATGAATTCACAACAGACAGAATAGGAAACATCCATCACTCTTTGAAATGCTTACTTAAAAGGGGACAAACCTTCAGCATTCCTTGTCTGAGAACAAAATGTTCTGATTCAAGCAATCGCTACAAGATCAGCCTGGTGAGAAGGTGGCAAATGGAAGAAAAGGACAAAAAAGTGCCAGGTGAAGTAGTGTGTGGAATAGGTACGTAGGAATTCAGTTTCATTCTGTGAAAGCCTTTTAATGGGTGTAGACATAAAAGCATGGAGGAACCTATTATTAAATCTAAACCTTCTCATTTCAGTTCTCATGGTATGGCATCTTTCAACACTGCAACAGTTTCTTGGGCTATGCAGAATAAAAAAGGTGTTGGGGCAGAAAGATCTAGAGTATTCAACAGCACGACTCTCCAGGTTTCAATTGCTTGATGGTTTCAGGACTTCCAGGACTTGAAAAAGTATTTCAAGCATTTACAGAGGCCTCAGCAAAACGGCCTTAATAAGAACAATTATTAAGATATGGATGCTAGTGCAAATGGTGTGTGTGAATGAAACACTAAAAAACAACATAGAAAGCGTTCGCCCAACACTGATCATGCTAAAGACAAGGACAATAACCATGTGATTACAGAGTAACAAGAGAAGCATGAAAAACAAAACTTTTAAAACAAAACGATACTAACATCTGTATCAGTGGGGAAGAGTGGTAGAAACAGCAGTGGGCAAAACCTGGCCTTGTTAGCATCCACCGGCATGAATCGCCATGTCCCCAACTGGAGGTGTGCAAATGTGCCCAGCAAGATGTGCCCCCATAACACTCCTGTCTGTGAGGAGGGATGGGGGTGCACAGACAGCCTTAGGTGAGCTATAAAAGTGTTTAGAAATTCACAGTTACAAGTAAAGAGTTTGTAAGCATCTAATTCTGTGGGTTATCCATTGTATTGCTGATACTGAGCCTTCATGTACAATTTACTGATTGCCAATTACATGTCATTAATAAATGAACAAGCCTCTTTGATCCTTGTTTGATTTAATCTACATTAACTGAGTAGTTTTTCCTGCAACGAGCATTCAAATCCAGTGCTACTGCAGGAAGAAACCCCAAAGTCACTACTGCCTAAATAATCACCTGGATCTCCACATCTACAAAGTCTCCTCGTAGGCTACAACATCTATAGAGAGCTCCAGGGCATGCAGCATCTCCAGTCAGATCAGTGCTCCCCAGACACACTGCAGCTGCCTACGCACATAAATCCAGGCTATCCCTGTGTTGCCATATGTCATTTGGCATGCAAACTATTTGAGGGCTTTTGTACTTCTGTGCTCTATTCATAGCGTACCTTGCAAGGCTTGGGAAAAGGCCCATTGTAGTATATAAAAAATAAACTCTGTTAAGGTTCTCATTGGGAAAGTGCCTTTTAAGTACATTGCACCATCAAGAGTCTTTGGGATATCCTGTTTGAGATAAAAATGGTTTACAAAACAACAGCCATTTTGTACGGCCTCTGCAGGAATGTATTTAAATGGACCTGTAAGCCTATTACAGCTGATTTTATTTAAAAGGTAAGGACGACAAAATTAGCAGGGAGATATATTAAAAAAGTAGAAAAACATAAAACCCAAATACATTTTAGAGGTAATCCCTTCCAGTGGGTCAAACTACTTTGGCTTTTTCATGCCTACCATCACAACAGCAGGGTTTCATTATTCTGGTTTCCTAATTGCCGGTCTCCCTGCAAAACGTTGACAAAACAAAACCAAAAATAACAAACAGAACACACAGCACTGGTTTCTCAAGGGACCCATATACATGTTGATGCATGACTGCGAGATGAATAATTCAGGATCTTCCCATCTGAAAATGGTTTTTACATAACGAAGGTCTAAAAGCCCCTACATTCATTAAGAAAGATTAACAGCTACAACTGCGAATTCTGCAATTTATTGTCATTAGGCTCAACAGCTAGAGTGTGAGCTTTATACAGGCAAGGGACAAGGATCTGTCCGTGCTCTGCATTTTCTGGATAAATCATTCAATAGCTTTTCCTTGAAATGCATTTTAAAGATATTGATCGCTCAGGTGTGTCACATTAAAAATGCACCACTTAAGATACTGTTAGGGGAAACAGCTAACTAAAAAGCTACAAGGGAGCTTCTAGCAAACAACAGTGTGAAGTCTGTCAGCCTGACAACGACATGCCATTTTGTGTCACATCACCAATGGGTCAGAGCAAATGAGGTACATACTGTGGGGTTCTCAGGGGCTCACCCTGATGCAGAAGGAAATCAGTGGCAGGAGGGAGGAAAGGCAGTGATTCCCGTGACAGTCAGCTTCTGCTAGCGAGAGGCTTTCCAGTTCTCTGCTTTTTGAGACATTAGCAAGTCCCACAGTGACCTATTTACGCCAGGACACTCACAAGTATCACGAGGATGCTGAACTTGGGATGGGGGTAGGGAGGGAAGCAGGGGAGAAAACACTCTGAGCTACCCTTTGTGTGGTGCCCTGAGCCCAGACCACTGTGCTCCATACACACAGTTCAGACGCCAGCTAAGTCCTACAAAATTCACTACTATATTCTCAGACAAGTGTTAGCAGAGGATGACATCCAATTATTGCTTTGCTTTAAACATTTTTTAGCAGAAAATGTGTTTATGCTTCCAAATAGCAGGCTCTTCCAAGAAAAACAGTCAAAGCACCAAACCGTAAACGAAGCATCCCATAATCTTTCGTAAGTGATCTCTCTAATATTAAATAAAGTTAAATGAGCCTCCCTGAATGCTTCCATTGACATATTTATGTCTTGTGTTTGTGGCTTTTGTGCTCATCTGCAGAGCTAACTAATAATAGGGCAATTCAATATGCATGCACGACATGGTACTACTCCATTAGCAAAAACATAAAGCCCAGCTATCAAAAAGCAGCTGATGGTTGTTATTCTTAAATTGCAGACCAGTGATATGGGGGGGCTGCCCATGTAACTCTATCAGATTTTTAAGGATTTTGAGGCTTGGGCCATATATTCAGAAAAGGTTCCTCACCCAGAGCGTGGTCAGGCAATGGGACAGGTTCCCCTGGGCAGTGGTCACAGCACCGAGCTGCCAGAGTTCAAGAAGTGTTTGGACAGAGCTCTCAGATATGGGGTCTGGTTTTGGGTGGTCCTGTGTGGAGCCAGGAGTTGGACTGGATGATCCTTGTGGGTCCCTTCCAGCTCGGGATGTTTTATGACTCAAAATGCATTACAAGAGCATATACTGAAAAGTACACAGGTTCCTCAGGTTCCAGATTGATCAGTATCAGACCCCCAGGTCCATAGCCTACATTTTAATTCATAGCTACTTCAGAAGTGCAGCATGCACTGACAGTAACTATTTGTGCCTTTCTCCAAAGCGGGACCTTATTTGTTGAAAAACAAGACCTTCAGATGTTACCACTTACTAATTTCAGGGTTTTAATGAAGATATGTCTGGAGAACCACTTTTGTCCTAAGTAGCCTTTGCCCTAATGACACAAAAAAACAAGTCAAAAATCTTTTTCTGTCTATGTATACTGAGAACTACACACACAAATACATGCCAAGGAGTTGAAATTAACTTGCTCATAAACCTAATAAAATGTGATCAACTGAACAGATGCAATGAGAAAGTTTCTTTTTCCAAAGCAGCTCCAAATTTTTTTTTTTTTTTTTTTTTTTTTTTCCAGGTAAGGTGATCGGTTTAATGGCTGGAGCTGAGGAGCGCATGAGCCCTGGCCACAGCCACCCAGCAGGGAGAAGGGCCCCTCTTTCAGTGCAACGAATGAATGGTGACAGCAGCCTCCCTTGGTCCAGCCTGGTACCAAGCTAGCCCCCAGGCCAGGCATGTCGTGCAGCCACCAGTAGGACTATCTGGTATTGTGTTATAAATGGTATTTCAGGAACACTGAATAATTTATATCAAATAGCACTTGTACTTCCAAATGCTAAGGCATCAGGAGGCACTATTCCAGGATAGGAAATAAGCACTGCATAAGTTGGAAGGAGCTGTTCCCCTTAGGCAAAATATTAGCTACCAAAAATATAAGTGAGATTTTCAAGTTCCTCCAAATGTTTCTGACTTTCAAAATCAGCACCAGCAGAGCTCATGCTATGATGCCACCAGTGCAGCAAAGCACATAACCCAACCATTCCCTTCAAGGACAAGTATCACTTGGTCTGAAAGACAGCAGGAATAGCACATGTGTATTTCTGAACAGAATTTTACCTTTTTACAAGATTCCTGAAATTACCTATGTGTGTGTATGTATATATATACATATGTATATGAAGACAAAATGTTAATATTAAGAAATTAAAATACAAAAAGCTTGTGCTAACTTAAAACTTATAGTAGCAAAACTACATTTGGAAGACAAAACAGATAGGATTCATTAAGGAGGGAAACATTCTCCCATTGCAGGAGGAGAAACGGGGCCTAGTCTTGGATATATAGGTTTTCCACAGCATCCAACCAGTGTTAAGATCATAAAATAACCTCTAATAAGGAAGATCCCTTGCACATTGGATCCTTTAAGTCCAATATTTCTGCAGGAAAAAAAAAAGAAAAAAAGAAAAAGTTTCACACACTTCACTTGGTATGAATACCCACAATGGGATTTTGATTTATTTCAGAAAACATCTACTCTCTAATACAATGGAATATTTTAAAGTATGGAGTTTTTAAAGGAAATTTTATAGTGGAAAGTCCTATGCCAGACATTTGAGCCACTGATGACAGCAAGAGAGCTTCAAGTTTCTCTAAAATCTTCTCATGGAGTTTCATGGCACTTCAGAAATTGCCACACCATTTTTCAGTGAACTTTCTTGGTTTAGGTCCATGAATATCCTTTTGTTGATACATGTGTTTTCAAGCATCAAGAAAATAACCAGTACTCCCAAAGAAGTCCCTATTTCTATACATACCATTTCCAACATTGCCTCAACTAAACCTTTTCATAGGAACGATTTGTTGCATAATTACCATTTAATTATCAGATGAAATAGATCAGACACCTCAAAGGCACTTCCTTTGATATTTTTGCTGTTTTAATAGCACTGCATCCTACCCAGCTGACATGTGATGTGTGAAAGCCGATGGTGTAGAATCCCACAGTGGTAGCACCTTCAGGTTCCGACACAAACACAGATTTAATCTATGCATTTATACAGCACTCTGCTTGTTAAAATAGCCTGGTGGATTGAGTTTGTATAAATTTAACTCCTGGTGTAATTTTTTAAATTACAATTTCCCCCACTAGATTGCTTCAAAGCGGAACTGCAAATGTATAAGATGCCTTCTGAACCCTTGCACCAACAAAATAAGCATTGCTTTGGAAATAACTTTACTATTTTTTCATCTTTTCAAACGTCAATGCACATTTAGGACTACTATTTACTGAACTTAAATATGTTACTGGAAGTACCCACTACCCAGTACCAGGGTACTATTACCATCCCATGCTTTCTTTCTGATAATTATAGTGTTGCTACACATGGAAAAGCAACACGTGCCCAAATCACAGTGCAGCTCAAATACTAATTCTACATACTATTTGTCAGTAATTCATTGCTATATTTCTCAGCTACACAAGTCTTTCATCTTTGATTGTGAAATGAAACATGCTTCAACTAATATATTGTGTTTCTGAGAGGTAATTACTGTGAAAACAAGCCTCACAAACAGTTATAAAATAACCTTTTCATTAATGCTCACTGAAATTTGGCTTACAGAGCAGTGACTCAAATTTCAAAACTTCATAAAGTTCAAAACCTGACTTCATAAATTCTAACACCCTGCTGTCACAGGGCACACGATGTCAAACAATGTTAAACTTCACTGTTTGGAAATCCTGAGCTGCCAATCCCACCAAGTGATGGGTTAGATTTTGAAAATGAATATTATGTTTTGAAAATAACAAATATGATAAAAAATGAGTGACCTGGCCTGCAAGTCCTCTGGAATTAATATTTTCAAAATTATCTTTATTTTAATGGAAATTCATCTGATATAAAGATGGTATGGGGGAAAAAAGAACCACAATACTTCTATAATAACCCTTCTCCAACAATTCACAGAAAAAAAAATCACGGAAGGCAAAACCATCCCTTAGGAGAAGATGCCAAGAGCTGATCTGGGGTACTAAGATTCTTTTTCTAATGTACTCTTCCCAGTGGCATTAAACAGTAAGTATGGTCTGATTCACTGGCATTTAGTTGCTAGTGATAAACTACATGTATAAACCAAACACATAACATAACTGCAACTCAGTAGATACAATGGATCTGGAATTGTAGTTCCAAGACATGACCAAGACAAGAGCAGAGTTAGATCCAGGGGAAGCACAGAAACAAAAAGGACCTGGTTAACACCCCCGTGGAAAACCACATGGCAGGGTTACCAATGCTAATCAAGGCAATCAGCACTATCAGTGCTCATCAGCCTGTCCAAGAACAGGTGCTTGTCCCCAAAGTAAGGCTGTATATGTAACCTACAGAGTAGACTTTCACCCAAGAATGGTAAAAATGTAATAAAAAAACAGTGTTCAGTGATCAGAAGGGTATAAAGTATGCTGTTTAAGCACTTGACTAAAGCAGGTTCAGGTCCAAAACAAATGGGCACTTTCAAAGAAAAAAAAAAATAGGAGAAGGAAAAAAAGGGAGGAAGAAGTGAGCGAAAGGCAATACGCAGTTCTTTCAGTTTTATAACGTCTAAAATAGTATCCTAAATTATTAAACATGTAATTTGATTCTAATGGAATTTTTATTCTAGAGGCCATTTCTTCACAAAAGAAAGATTTTCCCCTGCTTTTCAGAAGATTCATGCCCACAGCAAAAAGAGAAAATGTAAAGCCCAGTGACTAGAGGGGACAAATTATCCGCTGCTTGGTATCCCCACAACCCACCTCCCTGCCACACCTGACTCAATTTGTCCTCATCTTCCTCTAGGAGTAAGTAGAGCAACACCAGAAACCTGGCACGTGGACTGCCCTTGTTTTCTCACTCTCCCCTGCCGGGAGATGCTGCCCACAGAAGAGCAGAAGCAGAGGGCTGGTGCAGTCCTCCAGAGGCTTGGTACAAACACAGCTCCTGCCTGGCTCGGCGCTCAGCCTCTCGCCCAACAAACAGCAGCGCTTCCAGCACAAGATTGCTTCTCCTTCTCCAACCTTTCTTTTTGCATTTTACACCTCAAATACAAAACCCCGGCTTTCCCGAGTACTTCTGGAAATCCTAATTTAATTTTTTAAGATGGCAAGCTATTCAGTTGCTGGGGACAGAAAACCATTCAAACTAATGTCAACTGCTTTGACGCCCACTACTTGCAACGCTGACCCAATGCCAGCTGAAGGCAATTAACCATATGAACTTAACAGGTTTGTATCGTGGAACTGCAGAAATACCATGTCATTACTTGTGCAGCGAGCACAGAAGAGAGGAAGTTGCTTAATATTCCTAATCTATTAGATAAATCATTTTTCTTTCCATTAAAATCCAAGCTAAGAAACTTGGCTGAGTTGAGTCAGAGTTTCATCTGATGGATAAGAGTGCATATGCATAAAGAATTCACGTCTCCAGGTTCTGCTGCTTTCACACCAAGCTAAATTCTGCCTTTCTATAATCCAAGCAAATCAGGGGAGAAAGAAAAAAAAAATTGTCAATTAATTTTGGCGTCGCAAACTTGACAGTTGTTCAAAGCAGCTACCCTTGCTATTTTTACTAATCTTAAAATTCAACATGAGCTATGTGTAGCATTATGAATCACTATGTTATTTTCTAAACCAGCTCAGATTTAATCATCATTTCACCAAACAGAGAAGTAACACGATGTTCTGGATCCTTCACCAGTAACTGGGGAAGGGGGCACGGCACTAGAGGCAAACACTGTGAGCTGTGTGATACGGGGTCATAGCCTACAGGAAGTCAAAACAGAGCACGGTAATCCTTGCAAACAAGCAGGTGAACAAAAAAGTAAGACTAATATTTGCCAACAGCCAGAATACATCATCTCTCCATTTGCCAAGTAGAGAAAAGTTTGGCTCTGTGTGGAACAAGAAGCAAACCAGGCTGGCTACACCTGGGTACTGCCTGTGAGCCACTGACAGCAGCACCCGGCAGAGTTCAGAGCCTGGATTTTCAAACCACCTATGTCAGGGGATCCAGGAAGTAGTGAGGCACATAGGGTGAGACAGCCTGTCCTTCCAGAAATGTACAGGGAAATGGGTACTCAACCTTCTTAATGCCAAATTATATGAAAGGGATGCCCCCTGTACTCCTAAATGCTACAATTAAACCTGTACACCAGTAAATGCCATAACCAAAGCATTGCAATTTCCGTCATCTGTACATAAAAACTCCCGTTTTCTGTGCACTGATCCACAACACACTGTACTGTTTTAATGGCAATTTGCCTGAATAGCTGTAGTGCTGGAGGCAGGAGAACAGATAAAATGAGCTGCACAGCAATGCAGCCTTCTCCCTTAGCCTGTGATCCGAAGCACGGTTCCTACTGGGCAGCGCTTATGTGCTTAATAAGTCGCTCTTTCTGAAACAGAAATAAAATGTTGTTATTTCCCTTTACCACTGGGAAAAGGGCAACTGAGGGTGTAAACACTTGGCCTAGAAAGTAGAGCATGCCAGTATGCAATATAGGATTGAAACATGATACTTGTTCCTATATATAAGGAAGTCAGCCTTACTGTACACATACACACAAAAAAAAAGGGGGACTTGTTTTTATTATTCTCTATGTAATAAAAAATTTAATCCGAATGGCTACATTTCCAATGGCAGTTACTGCTTCTTCTCTGGTTCTCAGTGAACTCCATTACATGTCAAAGATTATAAGCCCCTCATAACGGGCTTAAAATTGCACTTAAAATCGCAGAAACTAAAATCAAAGGCTGTTTTTCTCATCATTTTCTCAACATCCCTCACTGCCTCACAGACAGCTTTCCATTCTCTCATCAGCACTTCAATGAAAAAATAATATAAATTTAATTTTTAGACATTCCCTAAACTCACAGCCCATTTTAAACCACATGAATTCACTTGAATTTCAGAGTTTGAATTTGTGTTTCGCTGACTTTTCATACCCTTGCTTCCAGATGCTGTAACACAACAGAATTGCTTCTGTACTAATGTACAATCCCTCTTTGCTCTAACCCTTTGTCCTTCCAGAGAGCAAGAAACAAGAAAACAATGTTTTTCTAAGTGGCCATTAGATTCCTCCTAAAATAAGCATGGGAACAGATGAGGCAACAGGGACAGAAAGCATTGTCAGATATAACTGTGGGACGGGAAGGGTTAGGTTTTGATCTTCCCTTTTGACTTGAACACCACCATGAGTCTCACTGAGGGTTCCCCTCCCCACCTCAACCTCCCCAGTGCTACACCTGTAGGTGACACGGGAGCACGAAATTTTGATCTTGTCTCATCCATCTGCAGTTTATTTAAAAAGAGAGAATCAGAATTCAAAATGATCTTGACTTTTTTTTTTTTTTAATAGGTAGATGTAAGAAAATAGAATTAAAACCATATGCAGCCACATTAGAAACTTTCAAAGCCCTAGGTGCCACCTTCTGTATTTCTGCGATTTCTGTCACTATACCAGCACTGTCACTTTTATCAAAAAGTGGTGGGCTGCTGCACTATATTCTACACTATACCAACACATAGAAACAGATCTCTGTAGAACTCGAAGCCCAAGGCCATGATCCTACTAAGTGTATGAAGAGGATGTGAATAATCTCAATGAACACAAAACAAATAATTACATCTGTCATTCAAATTTCTAATCTCTACTTCCCTTCTAATTCTTTACCTTAAATTAAAATGGCTAGACCTGGGTGCAGCCTTCAAAATCCGAGTGCAAGGTAGTGACAGAAAAATGAAGTTACAGCATCAGAACTAGAAACTGAATGCAGATTTTCTGGAGCCTAACATTTGCCTAAAGCTAAAATAAGTAACTTCTATTAAAACAAATCCAGACTTTACAAGGTAGCAAACAAAGCTAGAGGCAAAGGCACTGAGGAGACATTTGAGGACAGTTTAGTGATAATTTCTTAAACTGCTGTAGTAGGGTTTACAGACCTTGATTGCTTCAGTCAAAATCCTACCTTGAAAGCATGAACAAGTGCTCCCTGGCAATATCTTCAAATTGAAAATGTCTTTCTTTGAAGTAAACTGATTCCTAGGTTCATTAGGCTGGTCCTTGCAAACAGCTGTAGTACTGCAGGCATATTGCATGGCTTACCTTGTATGCTTATTGGTTTCATGTTATGTCACAACTAGGTAACTGTGAATTGGAAAACACAGCCTAAATAGTTCCTTTATGTACTTTTTTATTCTTTGTATTTTGTGCGTTCTTTTTACAAAATCAAATCTTCTCAGCTATTGATCTCCCCCTACGTCAAAGAATTTTTATAGATTGCAGAGAAGATAATGAATACCAAGTATCTCCCAAACAGAGCCCCTTTATTAACATCTTCTGCTGACCCAGGATGTTGACTTTCCTTATCTCAATTTTTTTCAGTGTCACAAGACACATGCCATAGGGTATGAAAGTCTAAATCAATTCTGATTAAAGTCACACAAGTGAAATCAAGGGTGATGCATTACTGTGAGTGCAAGAGCTATGCATCATCATTAATGGGATACATTTCATTAATTTTCATGCTTCTTACCCAACCTCCTAGTGTAATCGTTGAATGTGCACACAAAAAGTTAGAGCATGGAAAACAAGATTATAAATGCTTAGGTCTAAAAGGTGTTCTTGCATTATATGGTAGTAACTGATACTTCTTCCATGTTCAGCTTGTTCCAAATGTGAGGCTTAGGACCCTGTGAAAGGAGAAACATACCATGTGCATTCCTAACTTGCCCCCAGAGATGGACACATTCAAACTGAGGATCAAATCTGCTGCTTGTCAAAATCAAGCGGCTGTGAAACTGGCTGTAAAGCTCAGGTAGTATCACTTCTTAAACTACAGTTGACTGTGAAATACATCACTTGGATGATGGTTAAATAGATTCATTACGAGCAAAGGTCAGGCCTTCATGTGTCCACTACTTCTGATAAATGACCTATTTATACTTGCATGGGAAATTCTAAAAAAAAAAGACATAGGTGAACATGACAAGAATCAGCAAATGCAATTCTTTACCTTCAAAAGTTCCTTTTCTCCTAAGATATGTGTTTCAAAAACAGACAGCATGGTACACTCTTTTTTAATTAAATCAGTTTTGTGTCAGTATCAGTATCAGCTATAAGCAACCTTGCTCACTCTGCCAAGCAGCACAGAGCACAAAGGAGTGTACGCCTGGTTCTATAAACCCTGACCCCGTGCTGTCCCAGCTTGCTGGAGAACTTACTTTGTCGGAAACTGAGACTACATTTTGAGAAACACTGCATCCACACAACTTAATTCCTTATCACATTGTACTTAGCAAGGCACCAGCTTGTGTTCCTGCTTTAAATCACGGTATCTGCATGCTTATATTTACACATTAGGTCGTCCGACCAATTTTTCAGTCCTGCAGCTTCTTTGCAACCCAGTCACACGATCTGTTTTCCTTTGTGCCCTCTGCTACACAGAACAGGATGACCAAGTATCACTTCCCCCTTTGTAAAGTGGAGTGCAGCCAAGTTCAGGATGATCCACGGACGACTCCATTTCCACCTCTGCTTAGCACAGCCATAGCTGGGTACCAGCCTTCCTTTCCAGCTGAGAGCATGCCTGTTCTCCTGAATGATGGGAATGCCATGGCAACCTGCAGGTCCACCTACCATTCACAGTTTTGAGGCTGATCACGCTCGAAGCTGTGTAACATATCAGTAATACCAAGATTACAAAAGTCCCCTGGGGAAAAGCAAAAATCAGAAATCTCTCATCTTTAAAAGCACTCAAGTCACTATGATGATCAGACAAGAGCTTTCTCATTCCAGGGACACGGAGCATGAGAATAGTGAAGGTGCTGTGAAGGCAGCTCTGTAAGCAGTCTGATAAAAACAAAGACCCAACAGCCACAAACATGTGGGACACCCAAGACACAGAACCCTTCCCAATGCTGACCTGCAGACGCAATAGATTCTCTGTTAGTATTTAATCTTCTTTCCTTAAGAATTCCTCCATGCGTCTTCCCTAATTCCCAACAACATTTTCAAACACTTACTACACCACCTGAGGCTGCAATACTCTCCTGTGCACTGACTAGACCAGACAGTAATGCTTTTGTAGGTGGTTCAAGCCATCTACCTGAAGCTCCTCTCCCCAGCAGGCACCGAAATGACAAGTATAACAGGCTCAAAAAAGAAAGCAATATCATGGAAACACACATCCCGTATGCTCAATAAGTGAACTGCATTAGAACACAAAAAAATTATGTCATAGTGACAAGCATTTTCTGACTTTACTTTTAAAACAAATTTATCACAATTTTGGGGGTGCTTTCTTTTGTTTTCTTTTAAATCAGAACCATATTTAGGAAACCTTTTTTTTTTTTTTTTTTTTTCTTATACTACAGAATTTTGCACATAATTTTGGCTTGCTTTTCATAAGATCAAAATTTAGCAAGGTTTTTTTTTCCCACTCAGCAGAAAGCTGCATTGCAGCAGTAAGCCTATTTAGAAAATACATACAGTACATAGCAAGAGCAACTCATCACTAACTCCACTAAATTCTAGTGTGCCTAGCTATCATTGCAAAATAGCAGCTATTTCACAACAAACTGTAAGCACACCAGCAGGAGATACAGAGTAAAACTTTATGTGCAGAAAGTCCTAAGACAGGAGGGCATGGCCACCCTCTACATTCTCAAAAAAAAGGCAGATACAAACTTTCAGCCACCTAGGAAAACCGGTCAGGAACACCGTGCTGGTTGACAACATGACCGTTCGTGTTGATAGACCTCCTTAGTCTTCAGAAACATCCTTGCTTAGATTTTCAGCCCCTTGGAGCAGGGACAAATCCTTCCCCACCGCAGCAACCTTCAGGGACCTACAGGACTCAACTAGCCTGACCCATCAGACTCCTGTTTCACATCCCTGCATCGTGCCCTGAAAAACATTCACAGCTCAGCAACAAACTATCAGCAGACTCTTACAGTAGCAAATGCAGTCAAGTCCACATGCCCTGTGAAAGATACAGCTAACTTAGTTCTACCAGGGCACACCTGAGCCAGCCAAACCCTGGAAGAAACAGAAGAGTAGCAGTAGGACCTACAAAAACCACCAAGTCCAACCACCCCACCACTCCAGGGCTGACACAAAGTTAAAACAGATCATTTAGAGCATTATCCAAATGCCTCTTAAAAATGCCTGCTCAACTCCTGGGGGGAAAAAAATATGAAGAAAGAATAAAGGACAAACCATTTTGTAACCTAGTGGAATCCAACCACACAGTTTTCAAACCTCACTTTTGAACTGCGGAGTTTCCCTACAAAAGCCTCCCGATCTTCAGGCTCAGGTTTTCTCACCCAAAAAGTAAAAGCAGCAAACCTAGCATAGCCCTGCAAAAGAATAACCTCAGACTTGTGCTGAAAAGACAAGTTACAGAGAACACCAGGTCAAACAGAGTTTAATAAATAAATAAATAAAAGGTTCTTTCCTGGAAGTAAATATTCAATACCTCACTAATGCGTTCCTGTCAATGGACTAAAGGCACCATACTTGCTGCTCAGAGACTTAAGAAGTTTTTAAGCCACCAACCTCCATCAGATCTCTTCCTTGCTGTCAAAAACTTTGTGCACACAGAATTCCAGGCAAGTATTTCCTAGCATTCTCCCATCTTCCCTTGTTTCTCTACAGTACTCATTTGTTAGCAGGTTTAAGTTGTAAAAAGTTCTTTCCAAAAATCTATCTCACTAATGAAAACTGTTACAAAACTAGTAATGAGAGTGACAGAAGAAATGCAGAAACGTTTACCTCTCTCTACCGTCTATCAAAGCTAGGGGAGAGGCAGAGATAGAAAGTCCAAGCTGCTAAGTAAATACTTGGGTACGGTGATTTTCACACGCTGTCTCACATTCTGGCACTTCTCTCTAGCTATCCAGCTGGCACACATCAGAAGTTCACACTTTCCTCTGTCTGTTCTCCAAGTCCAGGTGCCTTAATGAGCAGCGGGATTTTATCAGGCAACGCTTCCCTCCTGGTAGCAGCACACAGCTCCAGCAGATCAGGTGTAATGTTCACCAGTGGTGGTGACAAAGTGCTCAGCAGCCACAAATGCTGGAAGCCACACCAACAATGAGTTACACACTCTGAACACATCAGGCAGCTCTAATAGCGGTGTGATCCCTTCCCAGGTTTGGGGCAAAACCACGCACTTCTCCATAAAAACGTTGCTGGGCTGTATGTGCGAGTCACATACATCTGAGCCTAACCTATTCTGTCACTTCGACATAGCTGTCGTCAGGTGAGCCACAACAAACCATGGAAACTATCCCACAAATCAGCAGGTCCAGGGCTGAGACAAAGTCTCAGACTTCTTTGCCCAGAGCTCAAAATCCAGAATTCAGAGCCTGTTTTCACTACAGCAGACTTACAGTGCACATAAACACATCAGCTACTATACAGCACAACACTCTGGCTTTTGGCAGAAAATTCATTTACTTTTTCATGTATCAAAACCTGAGGTGTGCAGATGGAGAAGAAGAAGCTTGCAGCAGCAAAATCATTTTCCCAAGGCTACGAAGAAAGCTTGGGCTATGACCAGGATCAAAACAGTCCCTGAAGCAAAATCTTGGCCAAATCCCTGTAAACCCAGCAGTATCTGAGTTAGTGTTAATTCACCTTTCTTCCTCAGCCTTTAAAAACGCTTGTGAAAGTTTTAGCAGGCTGTCTTAAACAAATATTCTCTCTCCAAGAAATAAAGGATGAAAAGCAAGCCTAACCATTAAAAGAACAAGAAAATGCCAGAAGGATAAATAAGTTTGAAAACACCTCACCTATTATAAGTTCATCCTATCACTTGCCATATGTTTTAGTGTCGGATGCGTTATCTATTTCAGACTGACATACATGTAAAGCCGTGCAAGTCAAATCTATATGCATTTTCTCCAGCTGAAGATCTGCCCCTGTAAATTGTTATAAGAATATTTAGATTTTAAGCCCAAAGATCACATAATATTAAGACGAAATATCCCATTAAATATTACTTGCCACATTATTCCTTAATCCAAGCCTTGTTTTCATCCACCAGATGCTTCTCAGCAGGGAAATGTACATATGCTAACCAAAGAGCATCCCTTAGTGGGAGAATGGCAGGGAAACTCCCTTTGAGCACTGTTCACCTGAGCATTCACCAGGAATCAAAAATCACCAGACCGGGTCATTTTTCTGCCCACATCTCAACAGCAGATTCTTTTATTTGTAAAACCACACGCACCAGCGGTAACAAAGGTCTTCACGCAATCTGAGCCCACACAGTAAAAGGGCCATAATGGATTTTACCTCTTTAACTAACAATCTGTAAAAATTAATTTGCTGTCCTATTTCTTCACGTCTAGCGAGAGGATTGTTAAATAATCTCTCTTTTTCCTGTTGCAGTTAATTACACACAGAAATACCGAGCCATGCTAACTAAAAAGGATGCGCAGTTTATTATCAGTTTCTAATGTGCCACAAAGAAGAACAAGCGAATGGGCCCTTTGGGGTACGATTAGTTCCACACAGTTAGGCATTATAGCCCGATATATGTTAACAGCGGGGTCTGTCAAGTGGGGAGGCAGACAGCGGTCCTGCAGGCTACATCCAGCCCTCAGTCACTCGCTTACAGAACAAGCCGAGACCGATGCCTTTGGTCTGCCTTCCCGTATCCCCAGCAGCGTGCACTTACACACACACAAATTGATCAGCGTCAAACCCTGCCAGTCTGGGCTGCCCGTGCTGCTCAGCAGTTTGCTCGTGACTCCTCAGCCAAGCAGGTAGGAAGCGACCTTCTACCCCTGCACTCATTAGCCACGGAGCTAGGAACCACCACTTTTACCACCAAAATCATTAGCAGTTTTGCCAGTGGCTTCCCTAGCGCTAGCCAGGCCTGATGCTGGTTCCTTGGCTCTGCCCGATGTTTTCCATGGATCAGTTAGAAACACTTTTCTGTGATTAACTCCATTTACACTACATGTGAATTTTACTGTGTCCAGCACCAACCTGCTGTTAAATATCCAAAGCCATTCATTGCTTTGAGAAAGTATTCTTACCATGGCAGGATCACACATCATTCTTTCAGTCACAGTAAAATAGGCAGTTTCCACAAAATCCTAATTCTGAGTAACTCCTTTCTAATTTGGACTTCTGTATTTCCATTCCATCTCAACCAAAGCTGTCTATCAGCCTACCAGAATGGGAACTCAAGGAACTACTTTTATTTTGCCCAGCTACAGATCCTAGCTGACACTTCAGGCTGCATTTGCATCCTATTAAATCTCCCACTGAATGACAATAGATCTTTTCTATAAAATTTGAGAGTATTTCTTTTCAGAGCCTGGGGGAATACTGCTATCTTTTGGTCACTGATACATTTCTTTAAAAAATGGGATCCGAGAACAATGTGATTAAAGGTACATTTCCTTCACCTTGACATATTGAAAAGACACATCATACGTAACAGTTCCCTGATGCATAATCTTTAACAGCAGGAGATACAGAGACTTCAGACCTGATGAGAAAACTTCATTTAGGATTCAGCTGAGGATCCAGTCCTGCAGTGGGTCTTACTCACGTTCTCAGCATTGCACCTAGCTTGAAAATGGCCCAGAGATCTCTCCAGAAAGGCAGAGTTTGTGGTGCAGGTACCAAAGCCCCTTATTTTGCAGCAGTTCCTGGAAGGCACTGTGCCTCTTGCCTAACTATTTTTATGTTACTTGTCAGACTATCCCCCTGCCTCTGCAGTTTTTATGTCTAGCAAAATACCAGCTGGTTATTTCTGGTCACTTCTTTGACTTAGCACTGACTAATCAGCTTCTTCTCACTCTGAAGTTGAGCTTTTCTTTCCCTTTTTCTGCACGTGCAGAGAAAACGAGACAGTAACAGGTCATACAAGAAAGTCAGAAGAGATACACAGGAGCTCTTTATGCTTTTTTTTTTTTTTTTCCCCAGAGAAGGCTAATTTGCAAATGAAGGTTAGCGTTTTAATAAATGTTAACTTGCCTTGCCTTATCTCCAGACATTAGGCTTCAATCTTTACCAAAGATTTAAGATAATCCTTATTTGAACAAAACTAATTTGACCCAGTAGTACTGCCCTTTTAATGCAAAGCATCAAAGTCTTCCCAGCTTTCAGCCTGAGCTAATTGACCAACTGACACTGCAGTTGCTTGAGAGGCTATCAAAATCTGGGAATGTAAAACAGAGATCGGAACTGTAGACCCTTACCCTCAAAGCACCATCGCCTCAATGGGAAAAAAAAAGAAAAAAAAAAAAAAAAGAAAAAAAAAGTATTTTTGCCTATTTTTATTTTAGACTACTGTTTGTGTAACATTTTCTACTAGGACTGATAATAGTTGTACCAAAAGACACATGCAGATTGTTTGCAACATGCCAGAAATGCATCCACCACTACACTGAAATAGCCCAGCAGTTTAACAGAGCATAGTGGGGATCAATCAGAGTTTATGACATACAGTGATCATTTAAAAAAAAAAAAAAAAAAAAAAACTAGATTAATTTATATAACTGTATTTCAAACAAGATTAGTATTGCTTTTCCTTAAAAAGTGTCATAGCAGGTAAAAAACAGGAGTACCTAGGACATTAGTTTTACAGTCTTGCTGGTATTTTCAGAAACAAATGTGTCCTGAGGTTAAACCTGGGTAATTAACCCCAGAAGGGGCACCCCACCCTTTGCTATAAGCAAGTTTCTCCATCACCACCACCCAGCCCACCCGAGGCACCCATTTCCCCTGGTGCTGGCACTGGGAGCACGTTTGTCAGCCAGCCCGCAGGGTTTCTGCCGGGATGTGGTAACAGAGCTGCTGGGATTGACGCTGCGTTGTAAAGCAGCAGACATTATTTATGTGATTATTTCACTGGTATTAAGCTCCTCCTATGGTGCAGCCATACCAAAACAAGATGAGTCATCTGGAAATGAAAATCTGTCCTGAAAAGTATTAAAATCTAACGGGCTCCAGACCTCAAAAGGACCTCAAACACTCCTAGTGAAAAACCCCAGCAAGTGGGTGCCAAGAAGTAAACACCACGCTCTACCAACCTCCCCACAAAGCAAACCAGTTGTTATTTGAAAGTTCAAATCCGGTACAAGTTTTACATTTTGCTGTCTACCAAGTTAAAATACCTCGTCTTTAAAAATTTCTGGCAGAAGTAAAGAAAACCTAAAGAAAAGAAAGCCATTACTCATCCCTTTCCCTGCTGGCCAAGCAGTTTGTCATACCTCAGTAGTGACTTAAGACCTCACAAACATCAAACAAGGAAGTGATAATGCACAACAAATATTAAATGCCTGTTTTTTTTCATTACTCTTGATTTTCAGTTCCAGATACAAAGAGTTACAAGTTCATCATCGACAATAAGCAAAGAAGCAGGTCTTTAATTGAGGGGAGCAGAGAAGAATCCTCATGCTTTATGTAAAGCAAGCTCTGCTGGTACATCAGGCATTCATAAAGCGGCCTGCTAACACATTTGTGCCCCTGCGCAATGGCTAAGTGTGTGATAAGCAAGTTACTGCTGTGGGGAACTGATACTACATCAATTGATTGAAAATACATTTGACTTTTAAGACTGCAGTCATGTTTCTTCAAGGGCAGGTATATAACCGCTTGTCTTCACAATGTGCCGAAAAAAGCCAGAGCAGCAATTCAGACTTGTACTAGAGAATCATTTAAACTAAATTTTATACAAAAAAAAAAAAAAAAAAAAAGTCAGGGGGTTTTATGTACAATGGTTAATACTGATCACATGCAATAAACCTAATATCCATTCTTTTCCTAAATATTTTTGTCTACTTTCAGGCAAAACACACGTTTTTCTTCTGCTGCAGGCTAGGGATGGCTGTAGGGCACATCATTCCCACACCCGTCAGCCTTCACCACCTGGCGGGCCTACAACCCACCCCATTAAGCATTCAGTTCATCTTTTCCCAAACACAAAAGAGTCTGCATCTACACCTATCTCTAATGGCACAGAGTAATTCTCTGAGGGCTATGAGCAGGATGCCCAACAGCAGCCCAATTACTTACCACCGCCTCGTTGTTTACCTTACTCACCTGCACCCTGTACCTTGCCATCCAGCTGCTCTCTCCTAATTGGAAACTCTGAACCACCAAACGCAAGGCTGCCCGTAATGGAAACCCAGCAGAACTCCGACAGCAGAACTCAGGGCTGAATTGCAAGTGCCTAAAATCTCATGATGTAATATGAAAATATATTCACGATATTATGTAAAAATAATCACCGAATGGTTTGGGCTGGAAGGGGCCTTAAAGCCCATCCAGTCCCAACCCCCTGCCACAGGCAGGGACACCTCCCACCAGCCCAGGTTGCTCCAAGCCCCATCCAGCCTGGCCTTGAGCACCTCCTGGGTGCAGCCACAGCTTCTCTGGGCAACCTGGTCCAGGGCCTCACAATCATCACAGTAAAGAATCCCTTCCAAATATCCAACCTAAATCTACCTTTTTTTTCAGTTTAAAACCATTATTCCTTGTCCTATGACTACAATCCCTGACAGAGTCCCTCTCCTGCTTTCCCATAGTCCCCCTTTAGGTAATAGAAGGGAATATTATATAAGCAATATAAAGGAATAATATATATTAGAATAAGTATATTATATATAAAGGTATTTTGTATGGTATAAGATTTATATTATATAATAGATGTTAAAAATGATTATAGTTCTTCAGGACTAGATATTGCCTAGACTTATTTCTTGCACAACAAAGCTCTGCATCTCAGCAAGGAAAAATAAAAGGAACAGACTTGTGATTATTATTTTTACACCACATAGCTTAGATCTAACATACCTGAGGATTCCTATTCTATATGAAATGATGTTATCGTGCTAGCTTTCCCTCAATATTACCACCAGATTTTAATTTCAAAATTCCTTGGGATCACCTTCTCTCATCAGGAAGGAATCAGCATATAGATCAAGGAATGATTAAGCTTCAGTTTTCTAATGCAAAAATACAACAGGCTCTTATATTTTAAAGGTTAGCATTTAAAAATGAATTCAGTTGTTTTAATAAACTTTCAGCACAGCAACAATTTTTTAATTTTCTTTACTGCTTAAGTATATAGATACAGATCATCTACTGCCTCTATGCTACTCTAGATTTCACAGACTTCTGTCATCATTTTGCCCGTCAGCTCAGCAGAAGATTTCATGACGTGTGAAGCACTGCAGATTTCAGACCCATACTTCTGTTCAGCAGTCATCAGTCTTGAACTTGACATCCATATGCTATTTTCTCCTACCAAGAAAGTCACTTAGAGTTTTGTATGCCTAAAAAAAGACAGGCCCTTACTGGCTTCTCATTTCATTTTCAGTGAATGAAAATTGTATTTTGCTGTTACTAAGTACAGACTGACCTATACAAGACTCTCTTCTGCCAGTGCTGCACAGGCAATTTGGTTTTTGTCCTTTAGATATTACATATCATATGATATAAGGCCAAGCTCTGTTTTCAACTGTAGTAATACAGCTATAAGGAGCACAATAGGGCTGCACAAATGTCACCAATATCAGAACTCTACCTTGGGAATTTAAATTCTATATTTCATTAACGCTTCTGTGAGACTACAACCCTGAAGCAGCTGCCTTTTTGTAAATGATGTAATTAAATGCCCTGAGAAGTATGCAAAATGAGGGATCTGCATACTATCACACAGCGGTTCTATTTTGTACTTAGCCTTGACTTCATTTTAAGTTTCTGCATGGCGTTGTGGCATAAAATGTAACTTTCTCAATAGACACAACAAATGTTCTGCTGAAAAAAAAAAAAAAAAAAAAAAAAAAAGATTCAGATTTTTAGGACTGAGAAATGCAGTGCTTTATAGTTCCCAGAAGAGAAAACACAAAGACCAAGACTTTCCATGTAGTCAGTGATCCTGGAGAATTCTGTTTAGGTGCCCAGCTGAGACGCTCTTAAACCAACCTGAGTTCTGAATGCCCGGAATTTTTCTGAAATTCAATGACCTTTAAAGACCGTTGGATTGGATAATCAAAGTAAAGAGGCTCAGAATCATGAGCCTTCAGCTACATTCATTATTAGTAGTATTATTCACAGCTGCGTCCAGGGCATACTAAGTATTGTGCAAACAAGGCAAAGTCTGCATATATTTAATTTTTCTAGCAATGATAGGAAAGGATCACTGGGAAAATCAGATTTTCATTACTAAATGAATACAGTCATTCCCCAACTTAGTTGCATGTGTAGCATGTCTGAGATGAGGAGTGACAGATGAAATCAATATATCCACATCCAAGCATACAGAGGACATCTTCACTTGCCCAGTGTTTGTCCACGTAACTCCATTTGAACTGCACTGGAGTAGCATAATAGGGGAGAAGAATTAGCAACCATGTCCTACAGCTAGCCAAAATGAGATTTTCTGGCTCAGTTTAGTCATTTGAATGAGGAAAGTGAACCCGGATCCAGACTTTCTAAGGTCTGTTGGCATTTCAATGTCTGCAGAGTCTAAGCTAGCATGAACCTCCTGTCTGAAAGCAAGCTCTATCCTAAAACTTCATTTTCCCTGCATTTCAAACAAAATGCCTCTCCAATCCCAGTATGTAAAAGTTTGCTTTAATAAACAATTTTTCAGGAATTCGTGTTTAAACACAAATGATTTTGCATACAAAATCAGAACATCAGTCTTATCCTTGGACCAATAGCTAATTCTATAAAATACTTCCACTTACAGAACTATAGCTACCAAGTTGGCAACTGAAACACTGGACAGATTAATAGAATTCACCTTCTCAAAATAACAGTGCATATTTATTACACCAGCCTAAACAGTTACCAGGGTGAAACTTCAGATCATACACGTATCACTTGCACTAAAGTCTTCAGTTATTTCTACAAAGCTCAGCCCTCAAGTATGTCTACAGTGGTCTAAAACAAGAGGTCCATCAAGCAAGTGGGATGGATTCCACAACCTGCCTGCTATTTCCCCAGCATTTTGCAAATAGCCCAGCATCAACTTTTCCCATGGTGCATTAACATGCAGAGCCTATTCAGGCATGCTCTGACCTCACCAGGACTCAAGTCCCACCCTGACCACTGCCCTTTACGAAGCTGACATACAGTCTAAATTAATCTCTGGCTACAAAGGGAGCTTGCAGTGCAGAATTTGGTCTACGCGTTGTTTTGACATATCGATATGACCACTCCATTCGTTACGAAACAATTTTAGCTGATCAGATCAAAAAGATGAATGAACAGAACGCGTTCTGTGAATCACAAGTCTAAACGGGACAAGAAATACCAGGCAGAATGAGAGTTTGGTTTCTGCTTTGGTAATATGATCAGAGATTAGCTCGTTGGGCAGAAAATAAACTCTAACAGCAAAAGACATATTTGTATTTTTTTTCAAAATTAGGTTTTAGTCATATAAATGTCAAGAAACTAAGAACAATGGGTTGCAAAACACAAAAGTTCCATTCCACCTGTAATAATCCCTCATCCTCTCTTATGACACTGAAACGAGGCTCACGATGAACCTACAACACTGCAGCTACAGGAAGGAGAAATTATAGTTGTTATTACAAAGTGATTTAGATCACACCATTATACTACACATACATACATTACAAAAATGTTTTACTACGCTATGATTCTTTTCTTGTATTATTGTGAAGCAGAAAGAAATACTTATGTTAAGGTGATTATTCCAGTAAGCAGAAAGAAATAATTATGTTAAGGTGATTATTCCAGTACTTACTTGGGGTGCTGAGCTGCAACTTAATGCTGATTTTAGTAACTTTCATCATGCCCAGTCTCAGTTTATGGCTGTTTTTATAAAAATGAATGTACACTCTTGATGAGAACTCTACAAGCATGCATATTTCAGGCAATATAGAAAGCAAAAGGGAAATGAACTTATCTCTCAGGCATTGCTTAGTATCTGATCATAAACATGTTGCACAAAACCCACAAATGTCAGAATACACAGAGCTGATCCTAAGCAAGCCTAACTTATTACAGCCGCTGAAGACAGCACCATAGGGCTCTGCTAACACCAAGGATTTTACAAAGTGGAGTCCGTAAAGACTTTATAGAAGCCTTGTGCAACCTTGTGCTGGCAAGCAATGTCTTCAACAGCACCCAGAGCTAGGGAGACCACGACAATTACCGCACGGTGCTTCTGCAGACAGGAAGCGGTATTTACAGACAGCAGCTCAAGCTGCCAAAAGGTCTCTTAAGAGCACAGCGATTCTGCAGTAAAATTAAGTATATTAAATACCTGACAGTAAAAAAGAATACATCTTTCCAGAAATTTTGATCATATGTACTTTTAATAATAAGTCACACTTTTAATAATAAGTTAATAAGTCACACAGAGTTCAGTGGAGGTCTAGCCTCAAGTGCCACGGATCATTACTGAAATAAGGAACTTCTTTATGTATTCAGATCAACTCAAGATTTATCAGTCTCTTTCAATATTACCAAGCAAAAGATCAGGGTTCATCTGGGTCACTGTAATCCCACTGGAAGGAAACATCTCATACCAATGTAAAGTAGCCATTCCAACACACTTTAATGCTGCAAAAATAGCTTGGGAAGCAACTTTGGTCTTTGAAAGGCTGGACATAATCAAGCTGCAGCACACAAGTGACAGGAAAGGTCATAAAAAAAGGGAAGGAAGTCTAGTTACAAATCCTTGGTTGGACAAGGGGGCTTGGGAACCACCTCCCCACTCCACACACAGTCCGTGCAACAAGTATCACTTTCCTTAGCATTTTTCCTGTCCTCCAGGTACCCCATTTCTTCAGCTGCCATTACCAAGCAATGCCAATTCCCTGGCCCAGTATCTTTACCATATCAATTGCAGCTGCAAAGCAGCATTGTAAGATACATTCAGAAGAAAGGATTTTGAGGCCTGTAAGAGTATAAACCAGAAATTTGCATATAGACCTTATGAGGAAATCAGAAAGAGTAGTGAGAGTACGTCAGTGTAGCCTGACAATTACCACAGCAGGTTCCCATTTCTCACTGCACATCACGGCTATGTTGCTAACACCTTACCATTACAGACAAGAGGTAAAAAGGAAGCAGGATACTTTAAATAGCAGGTGTTTGCAAAGAATTGGCAGTGTCAGACACCCCAGGGTGACAACCAGTCATTTATATAAAACAGGCAGCAAACTCTGGGAACCTGACATGTCTCCCAGATCACGGAGTGGCTAGAAAAACCTGCTAAAAGGACAGCAAAAGAGATGTGAGACAATAAACTGAACACAACTGCAAAATCACATGGGGGAGCAAAATGATTCTAGAACCACTGCATTTTCCTCAAAGATTAAGAAGTTTTAATACTAAGCATACCAAACACCCTGACAATAGTTCAGTGGCACATAAGTTAACTGTCAATAGTTTATTAAGAGATCCCCTACAAATTGAATATGTATGTGTGCTGCTTCCTCTTTTGTTCTTCATAAATTTAACCCCTTCAGGCCATGAGGAAAGATTGCATAAACATAGCTGATTGCAGTCCTTCAATGACCACCAATTCCACAATATACATGCAGGCAGGGACTACTCTATCTGCCTTTTGTTGTTAGGATTTCTCAACACTACCAGAATGACACAAATAAGGAAAATAAAGAGGGGAAAAAAATAAATAAAGATAGCAGATAACCTAACTAAATTACAAAATTTTAAGAGACCTTTTTAAAAGAAATAGAGTGGTTTAACTGCTGTTTTTGTGCTTATATCTTGTAAATCTGACCTAAGTTTAAAATAAAATAAAGCTATTTCTCAATATTTCCTAAAATTATATTGTTAATATGAAAGGAATTAAATTTATTCTAAAACACAGTTTTATGTTGCTGCAGTACAAAAGACAGACTATTGCATTTTCATGAAGCAGAACAAAATGGAAACTCTGGTGCCCTGCTTTCTTGTTAATGCTCAAATTCTTTAGTGTTAGACTCTGCTTTTAAGTGTTCCTGCTCTTTTCTCTGCTTTTGAATCAAGCCGTCGTACCTATGTTTCCATAAAAACCGCTCCAAGTAATGTATTTTGGGTTTCAGAGACCATTTGGTCAGATTCTAATAATCTCTCCTGGGAGCTGACACCAACTTCCAGCAGCAGGTCGAACACTGCAGATTAGAATAATAAAACACATGCTGCTGCAGCTTCCAAAAAAAATGCAAGTGTCTTTTTCAAGCTGAAGAATGATGGTTTGAGACATCAAACCATCATTTTGATGCCTTGTCTCTTAGACAGAGCATTCCTTTTGCTTATACAAACATACACATGTAATAATTCTTGTTTTTTCCTCTTTTAAACAAAGAATGTGCCATTGCAAAGATTTTGATCCAGACTCCACATTTCTTTTGGTTCTTATGGGAATGTAGTGTTCCTCAGCTGACTAAGTTCGAATGCTAGTGGTTTAAAATTTTGCATTGAACTGAAATATATCTTTATTTACACAATGCGGCATTTTTTCCTGTTTTGAAATAAAATAAATATATTTCACTTTTCCAAATAAAGGGGTTTTTGTTTTTTTGTTTTTCAATATTTTGTGTAAAGGTAAAATAGACAAATTTCTTGAAACTTAGGGAAAAACACTGGCTTAAAAACAGGCTGGTATTTCTCTTTCACATGAACAAGTTGTTAGGTTATCTGCTAGTGTAAGAAAAATTATATATTTCCCCCTTATAATTCACTGCTGTTTATTATGGTGTTCCAACCATGAATCCCAGGTGGATTAAGGCTTGTCATATTTGACCCCTTTGGTTAAAGGCAATCCACTCCATTTTTTTTACACTGTTCTGTAAAATGAACAGTTCCACATACATAAATACTAACAGGAATGAACATCTCCTGTTTCTTTCTCCGACCTTCAACAACCCTATTCTCTGCAGAAAAAAAAACACAACAGTTTTACTAATTTATAAGCACCATGCAGACACAGGCAGTCTAGAGAGAAACCTTTTTAGCAGTTGCAAAGAAAAAACATGAGAAAGCTTCCATAAAGATTCTGAAAAAATCTGAGAATCAAACAGAATAAAGAAGGAAAAAAAAAAAAGAAAAAAAAAAAAAAGGGAAAAAAAAAAGAAAGAGGTGTGAAGATTTAAAATATTCCCAATACTCACTGAAAGCAGCCACTGCAAGAGCCAGTGTGACAATAATGGAGACCCAGGAAACCCACAATGCCTTCTTTCTGTAGCTTTGAGCTTCATGAGGTTTTAGCCTTGTACTGCTTTCTAGTAAACCTGATAAGCAATAAGCAAAGAGGGTATGAACAATACAATGCTCTTTTTAAAAACACAGCTGTGTTAGTTCAGACCTAGATCGTATATTTACATTCTACATTACATATCAATACAGAATCAAATCCTCCTCACATTAGCACAGTCAGGTGAATAAAGCCATCAGAAATGTATGAGTAAGCAAGCACAACACACACAAGCTGGTTTGATTCCACACGGAAGGTAAGGCCCACACCTCAGCCACTTGTAAGAGCACTGCAGTTGTGTGGCAGTTAACAGAAATTCACATCACTTGTGTTTTCCACCTGTACATCTACACAAGAGCGAGCCCCGTCCTACACTCACTGAGATCAAAAATCATTTCTGCAGCTCAGGATCCTGAACGTAATTAACATAGGAGAAAAACTTGTGTCCGCCAGCCTCTGAGAAATAACCTACCAATGCACAGGAACACACTGCACATGTTGAGCATCAAAGTAGAAGCAGGCACTCTTTAGAATCAAAGCTAGCACAGTTGAAAAGAACTCTTGAAGCATAATGTCCTCCCCCAAAGGTAAGAATACATCCCCGTCTAGAAGCTGCACCAGGAACTGTCTGAAGAACAATTCGGGCCTTACTCTAATCAGCACAAAAGTCTGCTAACAAAAGGGAACAGGACTGCTTCCTCTCTTCTTTGATGCTTTCAATTTGTGGGAATCTTTTGTCCACTCATCTTAAATTGCAGAAAAGAACCCAAGTTAAAAATAAAGTACGTTCTTTGGTTTTCGTTCTCTCAGTCTGAGTCTTAAGGCACTTTTCTGATGCGTTCATAATTAAACATATTTGCCATTTGTTTATCCCATCCAGATTCTTTTCTGCATATGATATTCATCTAATTTGAAACATGCAAATACATTTTTTTTCACCAGCAAGTTCCAACTCAGATCTGCTGGTGACAGAAGGCCTGATGACTTTTAACTTCCTTAATGAATTACTCCAGAAATTGTGGGTGGTCCTTCTCAGGTGATGATCCCTTTTCAGAGGGACTTGCCTGCCCACAATGTGCAGAAGTAGGGCGCTGTGTGTAGAAATGTCATTGAAATGTGTGTAGAAATAGCACAGTCTTTCAGTCCAATGTCTTAGGCAAAGGGTAGGGAAGAGGAGTGCTGGCAGACAAAGCAGCAGATTAAAATCTAACAGCTGAAGCTGTCACTGTCCTCGCCTCCCCCAGTTTTATCTCCAACCTTTCTGATGGCTACTGCAACCCTGGAGGTAGGGACACCTGATCTGGTTATGAGCGTACTCCTGAACCCACACCACGCTTAGCCCAGTTTATTAATGCTAGCAGATATTAATTTCAGCTGGCTGTAATGCGCTGGCTCAACACTGCAGTGGTTTCGGAATCAACGCAGAAGTGAATCAGACATCTCTGCCTCAGGGGCAGCAATGTGTCAGCAGCAGGGTAGGCATCCAGGGCTGGTAGCAATTTGAGCCACCAGATTTTATTCTGCCACTTCTAGCCTGTCAGAACTCTAATCCCAGAATAGTTGGTGGAATTCTCCCTCTCTTGGAAAAACGCCTTACGCTTTTTCACATCAATTACTCTGCCTGGAAAGCAGAGAGAGTTTCTCTATTAGAGAGTTCAGGAAGACACTGGGAGAATTTAAATTAATGCTGTGTTTTCAGACAACTTCAAATATTTCCTCCCTTCTAGGCTACACTCTTCATGAATGAAAAAGAATTTGCAAACTTGCGCACAAGAGAATTACTAGGCCCAACAGAAAACAATGTCTGTGTCTTAATATGCAAATTCTTTGTCTGACTCCTGAAAATCACCAGATGACAACTCCAAAAGGTTGGAGTCCTTTACCTACAGCACTGCACAGCCATTTCTCACATAGCCTCCCTTCATTTGTGTGAAAAAATACATATTTTTTGCAATGTTTCACCTATCTTCTGACAGGACACATAATGATTAACAGTTTAATTGCTATCTGATATGAGATCCATAACAACAGATTTTGAAATGAAGGATTAACTTCTACTAATAAAACCACATAGAAAAAATCTCATGTTTTTGTGATTCCCCCTTCCTGCCCCCTCCCCAGTACAAGCATTTTAAATTAAGGCCCAAATCTTGCTGGAGTATAAAGCAAAGCTTTCCTTAGCCAATTTTGATTCTCAAGACTTCAAACATGAAATAAACACAAAACAGAGAAAGAAACATCCTTCACCTGGTTCTTTCTTTAAAGACATCCTATAGTTCATGGCTACTGCTCACTATTACCTGGGAAGACCAACATATACAGTTGATAATTACAATTCAAATAATATCCTAATTAAGTTGAGAAGCGAATAATAAGCCCCAGAGCTGGCAAAGCACTGCTAATTAGTATTCACATGTCAAGCACGTGTCCAGTATGACAGAGACTGCAATCCTTATAAAACTGAACCACTTCTGCCGTGCATGTGTGTGTGCGTGTGTCTTTCTCTCTCTCTCTCTCTCTCTCAAAATGGCTGGCATATTCTAGCTATCAGATATGATCCCTTCCTTCCTAAAGTAGTATTTTCCGTAATTAAAATTCTCTTCCCTTAAAAGATTGTATTTTTCTCAGGAGTGTCCCAAGGGACAGCACACAAAAATACAAACTCATTCACAGGACTACCAAACCCATAACATGGAAATTATTGAGAATCAACACCTGCTCATTAATTTACACACAACAACACGATTCGCAAGGTAAACCTCCACATTTTTTCTCTGACCATAAGAAAACAAATTTTAAGCATCCATTGGAGGCAGGCTGAATGATACTTTCAGTATAACCTGCATTGCAACAAAAATGAAAAGCTTGTATCTGCTGATAAAATTCCTCCACCCTGATATTAGCATACTGAATAATTTTACTGACAATTATTTATTTAATACATAGATAACCCTATGTTAAAGAAGAGACGATGAGCTGGTTAAATCCACTGGATTTTTACTTTATCTTTTAGTATCTTCCTATATTAGCTGATTTTCTTCCAAAAAAAAATCAGAAGAAAAAAAACCTGCCTAACAGTTGCAGAACACAAGCTTGGCATATTTGTGAAGTGATTCTAGGATATTCTTTACCATATGCTGACTTACCAGAAGTACTTTTCTATTTGGCTAAAGGATCATTTTAAAATGTCAAGTTAGAATTTGTGAAAGAGATAAGGCAAATAGAAAAATTGTTCACGTAAGATGTCAATTTAAGGACCCCATAAAAAAAAAAAAAATACCACCGAATTTGGGTCTAGATCTCTAAGAGCAAATATCTTGTTCTGAAATTTGAGGTTATTTTTTATTTTTAGCAAACATGGAAGTATCATCTCTATAACTGGATCAGCTATGATTCATAGGAAAAGAGCATAAGAAAGAGTACAATCTAAAAGGACAGACTGTAACAATTCCAATGGGGACAACCTGCAAAAAGCAGACCAGAATATCCTCTATGATGGCTGGGAATTAAGCTGGGAGATGGAATTGGTGACTTTCCTATGAAAGACTGCAAGAAAAAGCTACCACAAGGGCCATTGGAAGAGTATGAATGCAAAGAAAGAAATAATCAGCAGCTTTAGTCTCTTCTCCCTCCTGGAAAGAAAGGTTAGGAACATTGCGCTCTCTCTTTTTGGAACTACCCTTACTAGCAAAAGGCCCAGCTTTCATCTTTAGCTCTGTCATACTGGGCACAAACGGGAAATTTCTGCACTCAAACTTCCACGTTTGAACCCTAACCAAAATTTCCGATTCCTACTACTTAAAACAGAACTGAAGCCTCAAGCTGCCCTCAGTCGAGATGCCTGCCACCTGCCATTGGCTGTGACAGTAAGGGCACCCTTGGGAAAAGGGTTGTCCCCAGTCCCAACGTGACCAAAAGCAGGCAGGGAAGGTGGTGATTCCTCTTCCCCAGTACATCTATTTCATGGCTAAAATAAGCGAGCAAGCACAGGAGTTTGGAAAGCTGGAGAGAGACCGGGAGGATACAGGGGTTACGTGTAGGATGTGGTGAAGACTGGGAACACAAAAGGGACTTTGGGATGCACAACGAAAAAAAAAAAAAAAGAAATGGGACAAAATGGAACAGAGATGCTAAGGAAAACTCAGTATGTGAAATAAAAAATAGAGACAAATTGTGTGGAACAGGAGCCTGGAGGCGTTACGGAGGCCGGGGCAAGGCAGAGGGTTAAAATGGCAGCTGCCTGTATTCCCAGACGGGCGGCAGGTAAGCCAAGTGCCTCACACACCGCCAACAGCCGTCCAAAAATTAACGTGTTTGAGGCTAGCACGGCTGGGAAGCAGGCAGCCTTCCACCCCTGGTCAGGGTCTTCGGTAAAGAATAAAAAGAATAAAACACCACTCGGGGGACGGGGACTCAGGAGGGCCCTGACTGACCTGGCCGCCCGGGGCCCCGCTGACAGGAGCCCGGCGGCGCCATGTGCGCCCCGGGGCAGGCAAGTTTTCGGTGGGAGCAGCCCCGAGTGGAGTTTGTGAGGAGATTTTTAAAACTGGGAAACGAAAAGGGAAAGGCTCGGGGAGCGGGGTGCTGTGAAGGAGTGCCCGCGGGGTCCGGGCAGAGCCGGTGTGGGGCTGACAGGGGTGGGAAGGGCTCCTGTGGAGACGTGAGGAGGTAGTGCTGCGGCCGTCAGGGGGCTGCAGGAGAAGACGGAGAGGAAAAAAAATAAAAAATTAAAAAACTGCCGGGGGTGGGCGTCGGGCGGCCGGGGCCGGAGGGAGGCTGCCCCGGGGGAAGGCGGGTGCGCGGTGAGGGACGCCGGGCGCTCACCTCGGTCCTCCAGCCCCTCGCTGAACTGCCCGCTCTCCCCGATCCGCAGCTGCTGCTGCTGCTGCTGCTGCTGCTGCTGCTGCTGCTGCTCCCGGGGGGGCAGCGCCGGGCTGCTCCCGGGGGGCTGCACGATGGCGGGGTCCGGGGTGCTGTCCAGGGCGGCTGCGGACGGCTCCATGGCTGGCGAGGAGGCGGCTGGCGAGCGGAGCGGCGAGGCGAGGAGCGAGAGGGAGCATCCAGCCCGGGTGCGAGCCCGGGGAGAGGAGGAGACAGACTCCGGCTCAGAGCATCAGGGAGCCGGGGCCAGGCGGCGAACAAACTCCTCCGGCTGCTCCCCGCGGCCGCCTCATCGCGAACCTCGGCGCCGCCGCCGCCGGGGGGCAGGTGGGAGAGCGGTGCCGCCTCCCAGCGCTGCCCTTCCCCTCCCCGCCCCGGGGAGCGCCTTCGGAGGCGGCAGCAGCAGCGCCCGGCTCCGGGGACGGGACCGGGGATGGGACCGGGACCGGGGGGCAGCTGTGCCCCGTGCCGAGCGGCCTGTGAGGAGCCGCCGTCCCGCCGGGGTGTTGGGGCGGGGAGAGGTGGCGGCGCACCCTCCCCTCAGGGCCGCCGGGGCTGGCTGAGGCTGAGGGAAGCCCCCCACAGCCCGCAGGGACCTCGGGCTTGAGGCGCTTGGCCTGTCGGGCTCCCCTCGCCATGCCGGGCTCTGCCTTCCCCCTGCGGGGTTTGGGGTGTCTTCAGAGGGCAGAGCCCCCCGTGGCCCCCTTAGGATGAGGGGCAAACGCTGCCCCCCGCTCCCGAGGTGCTGGTCCAGCAGGGGAGCAAGGCGCCATCCGCCCCTCTTGCCAGATTTGCAGGTGAATTTGCTCTCTCTCCATCCGCTATTGCCATTTTTCAGGACCACAAGCACCCCTCTCAGATCCCGCAGAGGTGAAATTTGGTCATGTTGACAGCTATTAGTTAATATTAGGCTAAAATCTGTCCCAAAACATACGGCGGTGTCATGGGGGTGCATGGGATTAGAGCTGGAGACTTGTTGGTGTCCACAGACACACACAGTTCTCTCGCTTGGCCTTCCTAGGGCCACAGAAAAACACTGGTGAAAAAAAAAAAAAAAAAAAAAAAAAAAAAAAAAACACCTTAGGAGAACAGAAGTGGGGAAAAAATAGAGAATTTTACTGATAGATCTGTGCCAGAGCTGTTAGCTTCTTCCTCTCTGCTGGTTTCTAATGACTAAATAGAGAAGTGCAAATAAGGAAAAGCGTTTTCTGTGCTAGCACAGGCTCCCAGTTGCGTGCTCACTGGCATGCAGATAAATGTTGAAACTGCACTGTGCTCTGACTTGCATCTAGGAAAATACCAGAAGACAATTAGACACTGCAGCCCGGGTCCTCAGTTGGTACGTAAGCGTATAATCTCCATTTATGTTATATAAAGTTCAGGTTGCCTTTTTCTTTTGACAGGTTAGCAAATCTGGGGAGTATGGAAAGACCAGTGGGAAACCAGTATTTATGCAAACCGAGGAACATGATTTTGTATGCTGTCAATCTTGCCTTAAAAAAGTTTTGTGACGATTTAGGAATACCTATTTGGGAATGGTTCGTGAGCTAGTGAGCTGACTTAGTTTTAAGCAAATGCCTCAATGCTGTATGATAATCTTTTCAGCTGTATTTTAAAACATTTATTATTTTAAAAAGTAAATGTAAGTAAACATTAAGGAAAGGTATATAAACTATAATTTTAGAAACTTATTGATGTTCAGGCCTTATAGAATGAAGATGGAATTCAACCTTATAGAATTGAGTTGGCTATCATGGCGAGAGGGACTGGTGTTTGCTTTTTACCTAATCTAATGATTCCTTCATGTATAGTCTGCTGTGTATACTAAATGAAATATTTTTGAAGCCTTCTGCCTCTCACTTAAATTTGATCTTCACCCTTATCTATCTTACTGTGTTTGGTGATCTCAGGGCTTTTGCTCTTCTAGTTGGATTGACATAAACGTGAATATAAACAACGCCTAAAGTATTTTTATTTTCCTTCATGTAATGGATGCAATATTGCCAAGTGTCTATTTGATGTTAATGTCAAAAGACATTCTCACTTGCATAAGCTAACACAAGTGAGTTATTCTGAGGGAAATGCTTTTTGGGGTTTGGGCTTAGCTGGGAGAGATTGGAAACTAGTAACTCCTGCAAATATATTTTTTTTCTTTATGGGCTGTTCATAGATATGAGATATAGATATGAGATATGAGAATGAAAAGTAGAAAATAACTTTTGTTATTTGCTCAAAGTATTAGATTGCCACATCTCTGTAGCACTTATAATGTGTTTGTAAAGAAAAGAAAATCCTTACCTTTGAGTAGAACCAATTTTGTAACCTGATGAGAGACAAAGGATTGGGGCCAAATCACTTTTCAGCACCTGGCAGGGATACAAAACCTCTGAGTCAGATTTGGGAGTCATGCTCCCATGCAGAGTTTATCCATTGCAAGCCATGAAGAGTCCCTTGAAATTGCTGCAACGGATTTAATGCTGCCTAATACAACTACTGCAAGATTCTCTCTCTTCTAGGGAGATATGTCCATATCAAATGGATTCCAGCAGGATTCCTTGCATAAATGGAAAACAGACCACTGATTCGCATCGAACACTACTTCCTTTCTGTAAGTCTCTGTAAGTTACTCTAGCATTCTTATAACTTCCAGAAATCATCACAAGAGGAAAGTTCCTGGAGATTCCTAATTCTGGTTCTTTAAAAGGAGGTGAAAGAGGCAGGTTTCCAAATGACTTGGAAATGAAAGTAAAAATAATAACAATCATAATAATAATAAAAAAAAAAAAGCTAGGATGACCTAACCAGAAATTTTCAACTTTAATATGTTTCGTTTTCTTTTTTTAGATGTTCTCAATTGCTGTTCTTGCATGAAACTGTCTGGTAGGGGCTGCAGCTGTCTCTATTTGTATAAATGCTATAGTGTTCAGGCTATAGAAAAGAATATGAGGCTTGTAAAGAATATTGGTGTTTCTTCTAAATTACTCTTTTCAGTGCTTTCAAACATGGCCTCATGAGAAGGGATGTACTCTGCCTGTAAGTAAATACAAATTCAAAACATTCAGCTCCACAATGCAGAGTCTTTCAGATCAGACCATTATTTATATAAGCTGGCTATTGAGAAGCAGAAAGACTGCAACATCATAGAAGCTAGAAGCTGCTTTCTTTTCCAGCATTGCCTATAATTTCTCATGACACCTCTTTGACCCAAAGTATATTACATTGGATAAAGAGGTAAGGTTAGGGGTTTAAAGACCTGGGTCCCGTTTTCCATCCCTTTTGGACTTTTTGTGTAGCAAGTCTGTATGCAAAGTCAACAAAGAGAAAAAGACCTGGCCATAATCATTGTGTTATTATATGATATTCTTTCTTGGCTTCTCAAATATCCCTTTGTTGGAGAAGAACCAGGAGAACCCCAAATCAATTAAAAACAAACAAACAAACAAAAAAAATCAATGAAAAATCGCTTCCCTGGGTTCAATCTAAATCAGCTGATGCCATCCCATGTTCTGTAGCTGCTGCAAGATTAACATCCACTTGCAGAACTTTCTTCCCTGCTGGAACTGCCTGTAATTTCCATAACATTTTGCCTTCCATAGAAAAGGTAGTTCCAAATTGGATGAAGGTCTCTTGCACCCCAGCAACCAATGATAATGAAGAAAACCTTGTTTTTCTTTATCCAGATTGTCTGTGTTCTGTTTTTGCTGAGGTTACTTGTGGTGGTGGTGGTGGTTCATTTGTTCCTTCTTCCTGCCCCTCCTCCTTCCTTCTACTGAATAAGTGAAAAATACCTATCAGATTTGTGATACTTCCTTCAGGCCCACTCTAACTCTTAGCAGTCACAGAAAAAAAAAATATATTTGACAAAGTTTGGATGAGGTCCATCATTTTACTCATTTCCAAGGTAGACATTCTCCTGGGGAAACAGCATTCTCTTGACAGTAGAGTAAGCTGTCATCCTGTTATAGTCCCCTTGTTTCACTTAAACATTGTCATACTACCGTCAGCACCCACTATGGCATGATAAAGAGTAGCACAGTGCAAAGAGGCAGAAAGAACGTGGTATTACCTCATTCTGCAGAGTGGAACCAATGGGTGGCAATAGGAAAACAGGTCCCGGTTCTTCTGTCACACAGTGGTCACTGTGCGAGTGTAGAACATCTGTTTTTCCTTGTCAGTCTCTGTAGGGTGAAATAAATCCATTTTCATTATAAGCACAGTTGGATGTGTTAGTATTATATGTTCATTTGTCATGCTGAAAATGAGAGGTACATCTATTCTAGACTTATATTTCCTTTTCTTTTTAGCACTACTTACAGGAACATTTTCACCTGAATTAGCAGAACACTGTGGTGCATTCAGAGACTCCGAAGAAGGAAGTTTGCTTGTTTTGATTGACATTAACTAGTCGATATTCCATATTGACCAGCATCTTGAGTGCAGCACTTAAGTTGAGAGCACTCTTGCATATTTGGGAAGAGTGTCAGCTGGCCCAGTGATTATGTTTTAGTATGTTTAAAGGCATAAGAGCAATACAATACTGTCACCATTAGCCAACTTGTTTGCAGGGTTGTGTTTCATACACATCTTAAATGGAAAAACTGCCTTTTTCTGGCAGCAAAATACTGTATTTGTCACTGACATTTTATTGCAGTATCAGGAGTGCTAGTGTAGGCCAGGATGGTTTATTAGTTTGGTCAGAGGCCTTATGACATTCAAAAGAAAACATTCACTTCGTACTTTCATCAGTTGGTATTTCATGGAACTCCAGCAGGAGGTAATCGCATCCCCATTCAGTTCCACAGGAGACACATCTGAAACAAAAACTAAGTACCAATCCAATTCCAAGTGGATGGGCAGACAACCATCCTGTAAAGGTCATCGCTATAGATAAAATTCACTGTTACTCCTCTAAGGCCAAGCTCTGAGACTGATTCATCCAAATACTTCTAAAGGCAAAGCCTTCAAGTAAGTGTTGGTATTTTTTAAACACTCAGTGCATGCCATACAACTACCATTTTGTGTCCATTGTGCGGGTGAGACAGTATGATTCTTTGCCATTTAGACATTTTCTCTAGCGAAACTAATATATGAAATACATCTCTAAAGTGATGAAATCCTCCAGATTCTGTATTTCACAGCCTTCTTATAACAAACCTGATCTTTTATTTTTATAGTCTCTTGACCATCTTGTGCAGTATTGGCTTCCATAGTTTTGTTTTATGAGCAAATACAAATTAGTCTAAATTTTGTAGGATGTTTTTAACCGTTTCTTTTGTTTGCTTATTTTTTTTCATGTAGGTGGAGGAGGATACATATTTTCCTATTGTTTTATAGATCACTTGTAGTCCCACAGCATGTTCCACGGTCTACAGGATGAGAAATTCTATACTATGTTCTCTTAAATCTGTATATATACCTCTGAACCTAGCACTAGTCACCCTATTTTTTAATTTAAAATAATGCAATAATAATGATATTAGTACAACAATGGTACATTAATTTTTAAACTGCACAGCAGGGTTAAATTATTACCCAATGTATGGAGGTCACTTAGTGTTTTTCTCTTACAATGGGTTAAATAGAGTTTAAATTGAACTAATCTCTCTTCTTGGCATTTTTAGACTGAACATTAACTTGGGTCAAAAATAATCAGATTGTTATTTTGAGAAAAGGATATGATAATTTGGTATTTTTTCCTTCAGGCTATGAAAGAGTGCATATAATACTATTCCCAGGGGATACAGCTTGCAATGACCTTGGTAAGTAATTGATGACACCTCACATAAGCACCTACTCTTCCTCTATATGATGTTGCAGGATCATATTTGCAAAAAATGCCCAAGCGAGCTGGAGCCATGAGCATTAATAAATGCTATTGTGGCTTCAAAAGAGGAGTGAAACACTGTGCAAAATATGTCATCCTTAAGTGAGCAGATCATGAAGAAGATTCTGCACAATGGGCATTTCCCATCTTAAAACTTTTTAAAAAACGGTTTAGAATTAAAAATTAAATATAAATATGGGGAAACCAAAGGTTTACCCACAAAAACTAAACTTACTATTTTGTTTAGAGAAGCATAACATCATGCAAGATTGCATGCCTCTATTTTAAACAAATGTATTTAGCCTTATGCATTAAAAATATATTAAAAAATAAGAGTCATAATGACTACCTTGAATGTAAGGATTTCATGAGAAAAAGGGCCTATTTGCATTTATTTATAGGATTTGTCTGTGTCAGAAGAAAGATGTGATGGGATTTATGCATAATGTTGTCCAACCCATACCTATTTGCTTTTCCAATCTTTTAAACTCTCTAAGCTGTGACTTGGATTAAAATCTTATTCTTTGGCAAGTTGCATCATCAACAAAAGAGTGATCTTCTTTTGCCTTGCTGTGTATTTATTTTTTTTATCAGAAGATGATGTAGAAGTATTTGAGGAAATACGTTTTTGTTAACCTGTAGCAAACTAACTATATGTATATTCCTTCCACTCTACTGGTAAGTAAAGACTCCACACTTCACTTATGCTGTGAATTGTCTGATAAAATGTATATGACAATATTTTTGTATTGTTTTGAATAGCTAATCCACATTGTTTAGAGAGTTGGAAAAGAATATCTTATCCTTTTCTTATGCCAAGTGAATTGCAACTAGGGTTCTGTGCATTTCCACTTGAGTACTTAGCCAGGATGATTGTAGAAAGTGTTTGAAAATAGAATGTTAGCCACAGCCAACATGAATGTTTTGTAAAAACATGTTCTTCTTCATAACCAGGAAACTACATTCATTCTATTGTGTGCTAGTTTTTTGTGTTTCTTTTTTTGTTGTTGTTGTTGTTTTTTATCTGTCCAGAGAGAGGCTTGACTGTTTAAATCATCTCACTCTTCTAGGTTTTGATGGTGATCAGTTTCCCAGGTACTTAGTCCACCTGTTGCCAGCTTACATTTCTTTTTTTTTTTTTCCTGAGTGGTAGCAGAATTACTTTCCTGACTCCTGGCATGCAATTTGAGTTTGAATATTTCATTTCTATCACTGTAGGTAATATCATGAAATTCTTCAGATACTAATTTTAGGAATATTACTGGGTTAAGCAAAAATAATGCTGGCAGCATGTAGAGCAATTTTAATAGGATCCTTGCATCCTCGATTTTCTGGATATATTTATTTCTCATCCTCTTAGGTAAAAGGTTCAGTGGGCAATGGGAAAAGTAGGAAACAGTGATTAAAATCCCCTTTATGATTTTAAGAACATGAATCACATAATTCACTGTATTATTCTAGTGAGAAGTAACAGGAGCTAGTGTTTTGTGGAATTGAAGACCAAAATTTTCTATTGTATTGCAGCTAAGCCATTTTTCATGTGCAGCAGTAGCAAAAGTGATGGATCTGTTTGATCTAGAGTGATGAAATGTGCTGTGAATATTGACATTTATCTATCCATACTGAATATCATCTGAATTTGTATAAGTTGACAGGGTAATTGGTTAATAAGCATACTAAAACATTTATATTACATTTAGCGGTGACATGGAGTTATGCATGGCTACCAGCATTTGCTAATTTTACAGGGAAGAGTAGCATCTTTAATAAGCTGAGTTCTAGTCACATTTTTCATTTTCTGCAAAGCTGTCAATGGTGCCCTAAAAATAATCAAGAGATGGTCGATCATACAGTAATACAGACAGTTTCTTCTCCGCCATCAAGACTACACATACCTTCAATATCAGGTTTCAAAACCACTTCAACAGCCACAGATGTTTCACTTAATTTTCACATCGTGTTAGAAAATATGTATTTTAGGGTATTTACATTACTTATAAAGTTTATGTACTTGGTTTCATTTTAATTTATCTATTGACTGTCACAGGTGTATGTGGGCTGTACAAATTAGGTACGTTTTACTTATAATTTTGGTCAATTTGAGGCAATATTTGTAAAAAAAATAAGTAATAGATTTTCCTAAACCAGTTGTATTACGTTTCCAAGTAATACACTCAGAAAGTGTAGCTGGGCAGGCAGTCCTCATGACTTCAAGAAGGGTTTGTATGTGCAACAGTACCTACTTTTTTCACCTGTTGGTTTAATTAAAAAAAAAAAAAAGTAATTTCTTTGTACCAGGGTGTCTTTATTTCTTATAATCTGTTGTTGTTGTTGTTTTGTTGTTTTCTTTGGTGGTGGTGGTGGTTTTTTACATGTTTAAGATCTAACTGTATAATCTCTTATCAGGAGGTGCTAAGGTACAGCCCTTTTTATAGAATAACTTTTCAGGTTACATCAGCTTTGAACCTTACTTGGGTCAGAAATGATGACTTGTGTCATGTGGGAAACAATTTCTTTGCCAAAAGTTCGAAATTCTGAAAAGATCAGCTTGCAGAAGGAAAAAAATAGCAATAGCACTCGATTTTGTTTTTCATCTCGGTGCCCAAAAGAACCTCAGATTCCCTTTAAGTTCTATAAATGTAATTATTCGAGACTCAACTCATGGCTTATAAAAAAAAAATGTAATTGCTGTCTTGCTAATGCAATGTATCAGCACTGTGTCTTGTCCCACTGGCTGGTGAATCACAGATTGGGCTGATAAACTGAATTTAGGAAGTACAACTCCCGAAGAGGCAGTTAACAATGGCAGGATGCTGCAAGTTCAGGAAATGCAGCCTTGGCTGTAGGGCAGCATTGGTAAGGGGGCATTTGTCTGAGGTTTGAACCTCAGACATGAGGCTTGACTGTTCTGCCTGGCACTGTAGGCAGATGTCTACATCACTTGAGGCTCCAAAATGTGTTGTACTTCTTCAGTAGAACTGCTTCTTTGTCATCCCATCCTTAAAAACCTTTACCTTGGTATTGTTTTCAAAACTAAAGGGGAAATATAAGCAGAATCATCAGAATAGATAACCTGGGACAATGGCCACAAGCTGTGGCTTGAGAGGTTCAGAAAGGACATCCAAAATATTCTTCACTGTGATGTTAGAGCAGCACTTGAACAGCTTACTGAGAGACATGGTGGAGTCTTCCTCCCTGGAGAATTTCTAAACTCAACTGGGAAAAAAGCCACAGGTAACCACATCTGACTTGGTATAGGCGTGCTGATAGTCCTCAGAGATGTGAGTTGAAGTGAATGATCCCACTGGGTCCCTCGTGTCCGAATTTGTAGGATTCTGCCAATAAAACATCAGGGGCTATGTAACTGTAAGGTTTTACCTAGTAAATGATAAATTAAGCAATATCAAAATAGGTTGACACAACATGTGCAGAGGATAAGAGGCAGTGTTAACTCAGGCCTCTGAGCAGGTTAATTCACCAATAAATGGCAGGTGCTATGTTTTTGTGAAGGAAAAGAGTCTAATGGCTTTCTTCCCTTGGATTGTGCCTTTCCTGTTGGCTTTGGAAAGGCTATTAATGGAGCGTATTATTTATCTGGTACAAATAGCCTCTGTCGACCACTTAGTCTACTCTGATCTTTTTATGACAAGCCTATTTCCTTTAGATTGTATAAATTTGATTTTTAGGCTCTTTTTTCACTGTCTTAATTCTGACTTGTATCTGTTTATGGGCACTGAAAAGTGACCTCATAGTTCTGAAGATGATGTTCTTCATTCTAAAACTCTCCAGAATTACAGGTAGTTTTGGCTGATGTATCAGTAAACTTCTTTGAATTGCCTCCTTTACCAGATGATTTGGGTGTCATTCTGTTGATCAAAAAAATCAACCCCTATGTAAAATTAAAATGGAAAAGAAAATCAAGAGGCTTCCAAGGTCTATTACATATCCTACAATCATTGTAAATACAAGTTCACTGGGATTAAGATTTGTGTTTCTTGCCTTTGGGGATAAAATGTCTTTGGAATATATTTAAATTTGGTAAAGATCTTTTATCATGGAGGTTTTGAAAATTAAGTTATAGTTCTTCTGCCTTAAGTTTAATTCAGTATTAAAACAGTCAAGTAGTTGCAACACTGATTAGACTTACATTTCATGGGATATGTAGACAGACTTGTTGCCTCTATACTTGTTGATTTTTCCACTAGATGGCATTATGCATTAACTGCAAGTTAATTTATAAACTTCGCTATAATTGAATGTGCTAAAGACTTTAAAAACAAGAAATGATCTATAGTGCTTACTCCTATCCTATGCAAGAGGGAAAGAACTGTGGCTTAAAAATCACTTGACCTACTTCTACCTAAGAGTAAGCCAATCCATCCTTAATGCATCAAATATGGATTTGCTCAAAGCAATAAAGGAAGTGAGCCATGGCAACAATATCTGATCCTGTGTGCTGTGCACTTTTTAGAATAAAACTCTTCCAACCTTTTCTGCATTTAACATTTGAAGAGTGACTTCAGTGCTGCAAATTGCTTCCTTTCTGGCTACATGGCTTCAGCTGAAGTAATAGGAAGAATCCTAAGTAAAGGCAGAAGATTGCTTTTAAATAGAGAGTCTTATAGGAGACTTTGTTTTCTATTTAGTAGGTAATTCAGGCAAGCTTATCAGAATAATTTATCACTGCAAGTGTAAATATAGGTAAGCTGTTGTTGCCTTCACCTAGGTAAAATGAACTATTAGTGACCCCTTACACTGCACAATTAGATGCTGCTCAAGAGCGAGGTTTCTAAAACAGAAGGTCCTAACTAGCAAAGCACCATCTGCAGTGGAACAAAGGTCAAACACCTTCAAAAGAAGATTTTTGCTTTAATTCTAAAATTTGTGGTGATTAGGCAAGGAGCAAGCAGCTCTCCCAACAGCAAGAAGAAGGCAAGGGCAAGGATTTGGTATGTGAGAAGCAAGGATGCAGCACTAGTGGTGCAGGGAGAGGAGAGGAAATGAAACAGGCAGGTAGAAAAGCCAGTGATGGAGGAAAAAAGGAACCATGAGGGTGAAGAATGTGGTGACAGGAAGGCCCAAATTTTTATGCCAAGCTTGCTAATTTTTTGTGTGTGTCAGTGTGTGTAGGCACATGGGTATTAGTTTTAAATCCATGATATGGGGGAAAAGATAGCTAGGTGGTCCTCTGGTTTTAACTTGTCTTCCATAACTACAGATGGGATTCTCAAAAGAGTGCTTATCATATTGCTGATCGGATATATATTGTCCAGGGTGCAGTTCTCTGCATTCTGTTTTCTGAGGTTATTTATATCTTGATTTGTTATGTAGAATATGAGAGATTCCAGGCTGGAAATGGGCACGTTATTTTATTGTGATGGTGCATGTTACTGTCTATGAAATCTTAAATAATATGTAAAAGGGGGTCTAGAATACAAACTGAGATGAACCAGTTTGATTGAGCTGGGCCAAAAATGGAAAATCATCCAAGGACAAGAAAACCCTAAATATGAGCTTAGTATTAAACAGGTCTCTTAAATTTTCCTGGTAATAAAGCATGGAGTAGGAAAATACTTTTTTAATTTTTATTTTTTTTTAACAACTTGTGTTTAAGGTTGTCTCTGAATTGGGTTTCTGTGAAGAGTACCTACCAATGTCTGTTGTAAAAAATTATCAGAATAATTGCCCTAAATTCAGACTGTTAAGCTATTTATGTTTTCTACTCAAAGCTTTATTTTACTTGTGGTAGCCCCTGAGTTTTAATAAAGTATAGTTTTAATTGCTGTATGCAGTGCATGGTATAGATAATGCAATTTATGATTCTTTGCCTTAGCAGTGTTTATAGTTTGTACTTGCCTGTGATGGTCAATGTGATTCAACGCTTCAGTGACACTGATGTAAAACATGTCACGGTACCTGCTTTCTACCACACTGTTATTAAGCCTTTGGAAGCTCAGATCAGCAGGTTGGGCATCAGGAAGTTTTGTATAGGCATCTGTCTTTTTTCCAACAGTAACTCTTTCTTTCTTCATCCTCCAGCTCGTGTTGCAGAGGCCAGGATCTGCTGATAGGTACATCATGGTATGATGGAGACTGTAGCACAAGTGAATGCTGGTGGTAGCGTCTGTCATCTGCTGTTATACCAAGGTAGGGGATCATTTATTTTATTTCAGCTGGTTCAGGCTCACTCTGTGCTCTTCTGAGATACATATATATATATATATATATACATGTATATATATTTGATTTTGAGTGAACTGCACTGAATCATGGGAAAGCAGACTGACTTAAGAAGCAATCTAACTGTATTTCAGCTATATTGTTGAAGCACCTATAAACTGCAACTCTGGATTAGAGTATAATTCCACTGAATTGGTGTAACTGCTTTCTTTTTGTCTTGAGATGAAGAGTTTGTAGGTTTTTGTTTGTCAGTAGTATCAGAAATTATTTTAAAATTTTATTATTGGTTATTTTTTATAAGCACACCTATTTTGTTACTAGGATGTGAAACTTGAAAGCTTCACAAATAGCATCAAATCTTATCATTAATACGCAGATTTTCATATGAAAAAGATTAGTGCAAGGCCTTCCTTTACTGTTTGGTAAGTGGTGAGCATTTATTGAAAATCAACATAAAAACCTTGTATTTGAAATGTATGTTCTACAATGTGGTCCAAATGGTAGTGCTCCAGGCCCCTTGGGGATTTTAATACATCCACTTGTTTAAGAACATATTGCAGAGTTGAGTAAATGTGTGAGAAGAGTGAATATTTGGAAGCATGGACTTTTCTGTTCCTAAAAACGCTGTTTTACCAGAGACGAAGCAAATTTAAAACAACCATTCATCAAGCAATAAATTGTATGAATGTGTAAAACATTCATTACAAATTCCCAGCACTTAGCAGCAGGAGTTCAACCCAATTGTACTTTGACATTGAAGCTTCAGCCACAAAATTAGACGGCAGCAACTTGCGTCACTTACCACAGGCAAAATCCATTTCAATCAATATTAAATAAGTGTTCTATGTATATATTGCAATCACTAGTTGGTGCTCCACTTAATGCACTACAAATTGTGACCAGTAGTATTTGGAGTGAGCTGCACAAATATTGTTCAAATGTGTGGTTTATAATGCAATAATATTATAATGCAATTTTCTACCCTGAGGCACCATACTGACATGGGCAATCAGACATAATCCAAAAACTCTAAACTGCTTTTGTGTTTAACTACTGAACTTTGGGAAAAGTTTACCTCTAATTCCTCATTTAAATTGGTCCATCTATGCAAAAACTACTTTTTAATCTGAAACTACCTCTTACTAGATCTCTTCTGAAAAGACTAGTGACAGTTTTATTGTGTTGACCGATTACTAGTGTTCTATTAGCAGTTCATTGCCTTACAGTAACATTAAGAACTGCTAATAGGATATTCTGTAAAGCTTTACTCAATCACAGCCTGTGCAGCAGCATTATGGCCCCTTTTGCATTACAGAAACGTAGTCTGACCTGTAGCATCACCTTCTGATTCTACTGTAAAATTGCTTGTCACCAGACAACAGAGCAATACTTCCATCAGTATTTATATTATATTTGATGGAAGTAATGCTAACCATCAGATAACCCTCCACAGTGCCAGGCTTCATTCAGGGTCAACACCAGTGGGAGAGTATGAGTGTCATGACTATATTCTTATAGTCATCTGTTAACAACTGGTTGTTTTTTCCAACTGACCGCATTTTCTGTGATCTGTAGACATGAAAGTGGTAATCATTGGGACAAATTTTTGCTGAAATTGCTGATGCAACTTCTGTAGAAGAACTGGAATGAATAAAACTGAGTGAAAGCTTCAATACTTGAAGCTTTCTTAATCTTTATGATAATCTGAACTGTATTCTCATTCTGGTAAATAATCGTAAGATCTTGTGGATTTCAAAAGAAATAATTTTGAAGCATGAATACTATTTTGGAATTATTGTATGGGGGAAAATAAATCCTGAAACGTGAAAAACAAAACAAAACAAAACAAAACAAAACACGTATTTGAACTCAGCAAGTGAAAGTGGGCTCCAGAAATTCTCTGTGGAGGCATTCCTCTGCTAAACGTCTTCCAGATGAATGGAAGTGCACCTGCACTATGAAACCCTGAACATTTATGTTGTAAATATCTGCATAGCTGGAAAGATCTTTGCTCTGGCACTCATTGCTGTAGGTCTACAGATATCAATATTCCTGTCTCTCAGAGACTTAGTAAATGTATTGTTTAAAATCACTGAAGCTGGGACTAACCATTTGCAAAACAATTTCTGGAAACCAGGCTTTCATCTTAGTCCCTCGCAGAAGATCTCCTTGGTGAGTGGGATTCCCAGCCACTCAGAAATAATGGATCATATGACTTCATGTTCAAGAAGACCTTGAGGATCCAGGAAGAAGCCTGTTTCTTCATCTCAGGCTTAGTAGCACAGAGGAGACATAAGCACACTTCTGCACTGTTCTAAAGGCAGGTGTAGGTTTTTTTTTAAGCAGTAGTACAAATTCAGATACTATTTTGAATAGTTGGTTACTTGTCTGTCTTTCTGAAGCAGCAAAAGCTCTGAGAAGACCATTCTTATCCCCAAAATTCAGACATCCCCAAACAATGGCACAGAGAGACCTGTGGAAAGAAAGGTGAGGATGTGTCCAGCACATGAAAAAAAAGTTGTAAGACAACATTTGGCACCATATAATTATTTATTTATTTTAGAAACCGACCTTCTAAATGATTGCAACAATCTCATATGTTTCCATGGGGTATTAACTTGAAAATTATGCTTTTAATATCAGTAGCTGTAAGCTTCAATCCATCTGTTCTTTCTGGCCCACACTACTGGTATCTGTCTGGTTGCTCTCACTGCACAAGAGTGACGCTTGGACTGATATGTTCTTAAGTAGAATCTCTTTTATATCTAAAAGTAAAAAAAAAAAAAAAAAAAAATGAAAATTCTATTTTACTTGTGCTGAAATTCTGGAAAATATCTATTTAATTGTATTTGGTAGAACATTTCTATGCAAGATAAATGCATGGTAAGTGTAAATCACAATACTGATACAGTTGTGGTGTATTAAGAAAATGATATTATTTGAAGGACAGTAATATGGTTTTATTTGGATTCAGAATGCCATCTGAGTTTCAAAAAATTATCAATTTTTAGAAACCTGAAAATAAATGAGCATTTATTAAGGCTTACCTTACATGGCAGAGCATGCAGTAGTGGCCAGGAATTTGGCACGGGACACACTGTTTGCTTTCACCACTGTGTGATTCGTGTGCTGCCAAAGGCATCAGCAACCTTGGCCACCTCTACACGATAAATTTTAGTGACGTCCTGTGCTGGCTGTGGCAGGTCTAATAGTTCAACCACCTGGTGAGGTCATCCTGAGCTTGTGCGACCATGAAGCTTCACCAGGCAAGTTCGATAGCTTCAGAAGCATCAGAGATGCATCAGTACAGTGACATCTGAGCTAAAAAGCTCAATTTCTCTGCAAGACTAAACTGACTCAGACACAGAGCAGCATCAGCTCTGATGTTTGTCTAAACAGAAGCTCTTTCAGTTGTTCATTTCTGCAGAGGGTTTTGAGTAACAAAATGAAAAGTGTAGTTTCCTTGCCCTCGGATTTTGGAAAATAATGTGTTTAATGATCAGTACACTGGCACTGCTGTCATCTTGAGCTGATGCTGTGGCATCCAGACTGGAGATGTGTGTATCTCTGCTCTTGAATTCTGCAGACATGCATAAAGGAACTGCAGACATCACAGCCCGGCGAGCTAGGCAAGCCCTCGTGCATTCAGCCAGTCCAGTCGGAGTTTTTGGTAGATGGCATTTAAGAAGGGAGAATTGTAATGCCACCCACTCTCTGGGATACAGCTTCATAAAGGGTTTTATGGGTGTAATTGTAGCTGGACGTGTCCTCCTGGTGTAGCTGTGTTATGTACACTGATGTTTTCCTAAAAAAAATAAATCCTTTGCGTAGTATTTTGATATCTACATATGGAAGCTAGTGCGTAGGAACTTCATACTATTATTGCTCGTGAGAACAGAAACCACAACCATTGCTGTTGTTCCCCACAGAAGGGAAGCCTTACCATTTCCTCTAAATTCTGGGTTCTCTGGAGTCCCAGAAGAGGATTAAGTTCTGCAAGCGGTCTAAAAGAAACTAGTGCCATACATAAATGTAGTGATGCAGGTGGGGCATGTCACCTTTATATATGTTCCCTCTTAATGTACATAGGAGGCTCCTTTTGGCTGGGAAGATGTCTGTGCACTTTAGTTCTCTCCAGCAGGTGTTGTGAGTACATTCATTGACGGATTTATGTACTTTTTTTTTCCACACTTTGTGTACTGGGCCTGGCTGGTCTGGAGCTAACTTTCCACCGTGTTTTTTCCACTGCTGAACAGTGCTGGCACAGCATCAAGGCTGCCTCTCCAAAGGCCAGTAGGCTGGGGGTGGGCAAGAGGTGGGCAAAAGCTTCATAACATTTTTGTTATGAAGGTGTTGGTCTTCCTGAGCAACAGCTACATGTATCAAGGCCCTACTTCCCAAGATGTGCCTGAGCATCACTTACTGCCTTTGCTATTTTTTTCCCCTTTCATTAAACTGCAAGGTTTGGATTTATTTTTTTTTTTTTTGCTTTTCCTTCTTTTTCATTTTCTCCCTCTCCCTCATCCTGCTGAGGACGGGGAGTGAGGGAGCAGCTGTGTGGGACTTCGCTGCCTATCAGTGTTAAACCACAGCACTTTGCCGTCTCATCTAAATGCTCTAGGATGTAAATTCTCTGTGGGTAGCCCAAGAGTGGGTACAGGTCAGAGGCTGACACCTAACAGGTCTTTTATATGTCCTCAAATGGTAGGATGTACTTTCTGTTGCCCCAGTCATTCTGCGTGTGAAAGCTTCCATCTGGTCAGAACCTCCTGCCTGACAGAAAGCACAGTGAGTTTCAGCTCCTCTCCCTCTCTCTAGGGCAGCCTGAAAAAGTTGCATGTCTTCCTAGCTACCATTGCCAGCTCCTGCACCTCTGCGTCACACTCCAGAAATTCCCAACCAGATGGAGACAGATAGCAAGGGCCATGCTAAAAGCCGTCACGTTGCATTAGAGCACAAACTCAGTATAGAGGCCAAGGCATGTAAGTCACTCAGCTGGTAAAAGGCAGATTGTCCAAAATATTAGGCAAGGTGGCCTGTTTTTCAAACCTATGCACTCGAAGCGGGGTGCAAGGATAACTGGAGATGCTCTTGTTTGTAGCCACTGCCAGTCCTTCTGCTGCTGATCCAATGGACTGTGATGGATCCAGCCAGATGTCTTACTGGCACTAAGATCAAGTTGAAATGGATGCAAATTTTGCCTTTGACTGGTATGGTTTCCAAGTGATGCTTGCTGTTAAATGAAATGCAGTGTGGGAGTACACACTGTTTGCAAGCTAATCTGTGTCTTGGGAGCAGCAACTAACAGCTCCATCTTTTTTTAGAGCTGAGAAAAGTAAAGCACAGTTTTGAAGAAAAGCTGATCTCTGCAGCCATGGTGACTTGAGAGGAGAAACTATTGGACTGCTGTTGTGCATCTTGGACTATCTAGACACACAAACCTTGTGGTCCTCTCCTTCACTAGTACTTCTGCCTCCTATGCTTAAATGGGGAATTGTCCTCCAGAGATCTCTTCATTGAAGAAAATGAATCAATACTTCTTCCTTATCTCTGCTCTTGTATATACAAGGATGTTTCTTGCCAGCTGGCTAACACTCTAGTACTGGATTGTTCAAAATACCTGTCACATTTGGGAGCAAGAGAGCAAATTTGCAGCTTGACCTGTCAGCCTGGTCAAGAACAGACTGGTTAGGATTTTGGAATGGAAATAATTGCTATTTTCAATCCCATTTTTCTGATGTGCAAAAGCAAATTATTTGCTCTCCTGCTTACTGTAGCACATACTCTCCCAAAAGCTGCTGCTTCCTATTTAACATTCAGTCTTCCTTGATCTCAGGTTGCAGAGAAGCACACAATCAAACAAACAACCAACCATGTTACAAGCAGTTGACTTCAAGATTAGGCAGGTTAACTGACCACATCAGAAGCAGACTTGCTGAATGAGGGAACAAGCAGGGAAATACAACAAAGTCATTAAAAAAAAAAAATCAAGCCCAAATAAAATATCAAACTCAGAAAAAGGTTGAAACAAAATGGACCACTTGTTTTTCAAGTTCCTTGATTTCAGGGTGAAAGATTCACAGCAAAATTTAGTTTTAAAATATCTGCTTTTTTCATTAGAAACAATTTAATCAATAAATGGTTAACCAGCTTTGGCAAGAAGACACCATGTGAGTAGCTTGTGTTGAAATAATTTATATAAATAAATTATTTTATTAAATTATTAATTAGAAATAAATTATAGAAAGAACAGTACGACACAGGTAAAAGACAAGGGTATTTGGAGGAAAGAAGTGTAATATTAAATTGAGTAAAGGGTGAACCATGAGATGTAATTACGCAGAAAATCTGAGGGAGCTCCAGTTAAGCTTCACTTAGGATGCAGAAGTCATTTGCCATATTAACTAGTGCACTCCACTGACCTTAATTAATGGTAATCTCAGCCATTCTCCTCCCTGATCTTGAACCAATTTGAGAGGCTCTGAGCACCAATATGCAGTAGCATGTGTAAATATCCTCAGAAAACCAATAATCAAAGGGAGGAAATGAAGTGCAGAGCATAGATTTGGCTATGATTCAGTATTTCTGTGAAATTTTTAATATAACTTAAGAAAATGCAAAGGAATGAAGAGAGGAGGTATGACTGTTTACCAAGAGCGTATTATACACTCGCTACAAGTCATTTCAGCATCTAAGAGGGAGAAAGGAGGAAATTCAAATCAACCTGTTTAATACATTTATTCTGATTCAATTTCATTGAATGATTTTCAGTTCGTAATGCTGAGCCTATAAATGAGCTTGCATTTTAGATTCTAGGTAACAAACCCCTTTATACTGCCAATATAAACATGAATGCTTCCCTTTGCCCTCAGCCAGCTGTAGTTTATGCATTAACAGGGACTTTCTGCTAGAAGCCTTTGTTCTTTCACAGAGCCACTCCTCTGGGATCCAGGCTCCCTGGCTGGTTACTGTATTTAGTTCTCATGACCCGCAGCAGGTGGATCTGAACCGCAGCCGAAGTCAATAACTGCTGAACCAGGGACAGGAAGGATAGTAGCAATTACACAGAAAACATTTTCTGAGAAAGAGTATTTCTCCTTTGATACTTCAAAAATGAAAATTGATATTCATAGCCACATTCTACCTAAGGAATGGCCTGACCTAGAAAAGGTAATAAGAGTTTAGATATTCAGTGCCTTATGTTATCAGCAACCATTGGTACCAATGTAATTCTTGAAAAATCAGTGAATGAAAGGTTCTCTTAGAAATTCCTGTTTTCAGTAGGTTTTTGTCTGATTTGATTTTTTTTTCAGATGTAAGATATTTGTATTAAATTACTATGCAAAACAAGAGTCCTATTAAGAAAACCTGGCTGTTACCCACTTTCTATTTAGACTCATGTCATTTTTTTGTTGTTTTTTATGAGACCTATAACTATCGAATGATGAGGCATAAATTCCATTTTCTTGATGAAAGTAGAGCTGTCAAGCTCCCAAATGGTATTCACTTTTGTTTTAAATAGGAGAAATAAGCAAAAGTTTGACAAGATTAATGTTACCTAAGACAAAAGTCATTCATTCTCATCTTATGCCCACAGGCATGAAAGTCATTCATTCATTTCAATAGGTATGGGAGAACTCTAAGTATGGTTAACTGATGATTATGATTGTTTTACTAATATCTGTTGTTTTTCTCAGTTACTGGGAAGGAGTTGCATATTGTATTACAAATACTAAATTTTAGTTGTCACAACACTGAAGCTATAAGTCAACTTGTCTTAACTTTGCATTTCTGCATGCTATTATTATTATTAGTATTTAACAACATAAATTTATGCTTGTCAGTAGCAATTTTATGACTCTGAAAAGTATTTGAGAATGGAAAGTGTCATTTAGGTTTTTATGTAATAATTCTACTCCTTTTCTTACTTCAGATTATCAAAAGCAATGTAGTCATCTGGTTCTGAATTAGGTTTTAGAGTTGTCCCCTGAATAATTATAATCACAACTGAATACAGAGGTGGCTGATCTAAGGATCTTGGATTCATAAGGGATCACATCTTGGATTCATAAGGGATCAGTGGTGCAAAGGGTACTGAAAAAGATCACACGGGTAAAACTGTATATATTGGTTATACACGCAAACAAAATCGTTTGCAATTTACAGAATTCTAAGATAGCTATCTTTTATAACTCATGGTAGAAGAGTCAGACTAGAAACACTGCATTGTTGGTTCTTCTCTTATTGTAATTCTGTGCTGGTAGCAGTTTGAATGAGCATTGCCTGTGTCTGCCACTGGTATGGAACCACTTGATTTCATTGTGCCTGCCTTTGACAACAAAAGAATGCCATTGTTTCAGCCATGCTCTTAGGCCTCGGGCACACTAACTGACACTCTGTTTGACACCATACATCTCTTTCACTTTACTCTTTTGAGGTTGATGATGGCAAACTCTCAGGTAAGCATTTTGTATGCATCAGCTCCATGTTCCTGGGACTTTAAACATGACAGTCCAGTATCAGTTAGATGTTAGCCAGAGAGCAGCTGCAAAATGTAAGGAAAAAAGTCAGGAGAAAACCTGTTGCTAAAAACATATATGGGATTATTTCTTCGTTAGTAGTGGAGAGTAACATTATTATGCATAAAGCCTCCTGGAAGGGAATGTTTGTTTCCTCTTTTACCTAGGAAGGGCTTTTTAAACATCTATTTAAACTTCCTATTTGTAATTGTAAGAGCTCTTCAATGGAAAACACATACACACAGGATAATGTAGGTGAGATGATAGGTATTTTTGAGAACAATTATTTTTGTATTGAGTGGATAGGAGTTTAAATATCTAGTCTACAAAAAAAAAAAAAAGACTACTCTTGTTTGTTTCAGATTGTGTAGTCCTTGTCTGTGCAATATCCCTATAAAAATCCCTATAAAAATTCTTTATTCTGATTTTGAATTATTTACATATTTTTGTCTGTCTATGATTTAAAAGGACAATAAGTTCATTGGTATAAAATCACCTCAAGAGTCCCTTGATGTTCATAGATGTATGTGAAAGATGAATTCCTTGTTGTTAATCCCTGAGGTCAGCTGTAGGCCAGTGTTGCATTTATTTAAATGCTGATTAAAGAGGCTAATACAATTTTTTTAAAGGTAATCTCTGTCTGCTAGTTTTTGTTTCCTCTTTTCGAAAGTTTGAGCATTTCAAAGGTTTGTTAGAAAGAAGAAAACAGAATTGAAAACAACCCTCAGGATTCCCTAGAACCCTCTGAAAATTCAAGCCATTAACGTGGCCTTCTACGTCTCATGCATGGAAGACCAATTAGGCAATGCTAGCATGCTCACGTAATGTTAAACTTCTTTCTTTTTTTCCGTCTTATAAATGCTGAATCTTGAATCTCTGACTAGAACATTCTGTTATCAAGATAATTATTAAGAGCTTAAGAACCCATAATAAGTACAAAAATGCATATAAATTAATGAAATCCTTCAGTAAGGACCATCAATGCATCCAATTAATAATGAACAGGTAAAAAGAAGACTAGCAGTTCAAAATCAGACCAGTGAGATTCTCTATTCTCCCTGAGCACCTTTAAGGTACTAATTTTTTGTACAGCTTCTAAATGCAATTAGCATGGAGCTAGAAAAAAGTAAAGTTCTCATTAGATGTCATAAATTTTTCCTTAACTGTAAATGTGTTATGTATGTAAATATATATAAATATATATAGTTTATATATAAATATATATAAAAAATAAAAGTTTGAATTTAAATAAAATTTACCTAGCTACATAGCTAAAAGTAAATAATTGACTGAAATACTCTTAGCTGTGGAAATTACGATCTCTGATTGACTGAAGTCAGGAGGCTTGGCTCTACACGCCTACCGAGGGAAAGCTGACAGCTGCATTTCGCAATGATGTGTTATCACGGGAAATTCAGGATTGTATTCAAATTGTTTACACTTCAGTGAAAGAAATCCCTGCTTTTACTCAGATTCCTTTTAAACTTTTCGTAATAGAAAAAAAGGAATTTTGAGCATTGTTTTCAGTCTACTATGTTATTTTGAGATTTCTAATCTGATAAGTTATGAAAATGCAATCAGCTTCTTTTGTGATATGTTTTGGTTTTGGTGTGTTTTTTCTTTTTCTTTTTTTTTTTTTTTTAGTATAAACAATTTTGAATCTTTCTGAAAGAATCAATGAGCATCTAAGCTTCTCCTTTAAGCTTCTCTTGGCTGTTTAAATATTAATAGAGAGAGACTGACCTTCAGTACTGCTGATGAATCATGAAAGCTGAAAAGTGGAATCGATACATCTTTGTGCTAATGATTAACTGATTACAATTTGTTAGAATTGGAAGATTGTCAGCTCAATTTTCATATTGCCAAGTGCTTGATTCAATTTTTGCAGTGTTAAAATACGATTCCAATTAGAACCTCAATATATATTATGCAACTTTAAGCACTTTGAAATCAGTTTTCAGGCTTATTTTAAAATGCTGTTGAACTTGAAGCTAAAAGTTCAGATTTACAAACAGCAATAGTACAGTCTGGTTAAACTTTGGTGCTTTTGTTGAAGTTTGGGGCTACTTGTGGGCTCAATGCTGAGCATATGCTTCAGTATTTCTCCTGAATAAGGTACTGCTGGGTTATAAGAAATAAATTTTGATTATTATTGCAGAGTGCTAACTACTTACTGGCTTTTTCTTCTTTCTTTTACAGAGATATGGATATGGTGGATGGGTACAGCTGGATCATCACTGCAAGGTGTGGGCTGTTTGGTTGGTCTTGTGTTGTCATTAGGAGTAAAAACTCCTAGGATATCCATTAAGAAGCAAAGTGGCAATAAGATTGGCCGAGTCTTTGATACATATTTATCTAGAGGTTTATCTTTTCTGAAGTAATATCACTCAAAGTCCAAATATACCTCAGCAGAACTTTTTGCTTAAGATGTGAAATGACTATACCAAATTTCACATACCCGTGTATGAGCTGTTTTCCATTATTCTTTTTTTGTCATAATATCATCTAAACATGGGTACGGGTAGCTCTTAGGAATTGTTTTCAATAAGTCTAAAGCAAGATAAGCCTAAAGCAGATAACATATTGACTACTTTTAACTAAAAGAATTCTTCTGTATGAGAAGCAAAACCAAAAGGAACTCGTATTTTAATAAAAGTTAGCTCAGTCATGAAAATATCTTCAAAGGGAAAGAGTAACTTCTGTAATGTTATGACAAGGAGAACAAACAGCGGTTTCAATATCCAGGAACAGTAGGAAAAATACCTAGATTTGGGGATCGTTATACACAACAGTAGGAGCCTGAGGTTTCTTGGCAAGTAGAAGGCAGACAGTCTGATTACACTTCATCCTTCACCCACTCCATTAACTTCACAAAGCCACTTCTAAGCTACATAAATATAACAGGAACATGTCTCCACATGCTATGATTCTGTGCTAATGGTCTGGCTACATTCAGAATCCATTCTTCTTGTAGTGAATTTAGCAAAATACATGCATTTACTGTGATGGAGACAGAAACTGTGTTTTTAAAGGCTTGGTTCTGATCTCACTCACAGTAGAGCAAATCGGAAGGAATTTCAGTGACATCCACAGTGAGACAGAAATATAAAAATTCTGAAAGCAAGATCAAAATGTTGCTGTATATCTTTTGGTAAGAGCATTTAAACGATACTAGAGTAAGTGGTTATTTATTTATTTTGTGCAGGAAGGCATAATGACCTAAGAGAGGCAAGGCTGATAAGGCAAAGTAATACCCTTTATACATTACTATGTAGGTGAACTATACTGACTTATTTTAAAGATGTTCCCTCGATTACCATATAATGTCTTTAGCAGTCAGATATCCCTGTGTATCTCCAACGCTGTCATGGGAAGCCAGCTTCCTCCTGTGACCTGTCAGCTCCCTGCTTCTAGGAATCTTTCAGAGAGCCTGTCACTGCAAATGGCACTGACCTCTGGAAGCAGGAAGATTGGAAAGGTGTCTCAGGAGACCTCAGTTCACTTCCAACTCCATTTCATATGTACCTGCCCTAATTTGAGAAATGCCATCTGTAACTGCCTACCAGAGGTGTGCTGTTAGTTGTACTGAAGGGATAAAGACAATGCAAGGTGTTAGGAGGATAATTAAGGAAAAGATACGAAGGTAACAGAGGATGGATAGGTAAGAGCAGAAAGAACAATTTGGATATAGACAAGCAAGACAGAAGATACAAAGTTAGGAGCATGAATAGCTCAACAGTGTCAACACATGACCCCCATAAATCATGTGAGGAGTGCAAATAACTGGTTAAATCCAGTTGTATACTGTGTTAATTTCAGTGGAACTAGACACTCCACTGGTCATTTTGCAGAATCATACTCCTTTGTGATTGTATACATATGCACACAGTAAATTTTTTGAACAAAAAAAGCTGGTAAGATGGATATGATAATGCCTATTTATTGCAACCTAATGATACATGCTGTTGTCATGCTATAGTATGCAAGGCTATGCTGTCAAGTGCCACAAATTGCCAAAATTGTTTTTGAAAGAGGGCCACAGAATAGGAAGGCTGGGACTAAGAATGAGGAGGAAACAGATATTATGCTGAAATTTCAGATATGAGTCTAAGCAGGCATGGGAGGAGAGAACAAGCCACCTGCTGAACCAAAGTGTGGATGGCACAGCTTCTGAGATTCTGGTAGGTGCAGGAAGGGGAGACGTGGAGACATTTTTAGCAGCTTAACTGTTTTTATAGGCCTGATGCTAACACTCCTTGCTAAAAATAGTTTGCAAAGGAACTTTGTGGCAAGTTAATAATAGCCTGATACACTCTGCAGAGAATTCTGTCTAGCCCACTTCTGTCTGAAAATGTTGCAAGAAAATAATCATGGCAAAAGAAAATCTTGTTCAGATCTGTTTGGCTGGGGAAGTTAACTCTTGAAATTTTTTAAAAAGGTAAAACTTCAGATGCCATTCTGTGAAGAAGCATCAGGGTCAAACTGGAAGAAAATAATTCCATGCATTTTTAAGGAAGTGCAATTTGGGGTGTAACTGAGTGGTTTAGCAATGCAGTAATTTAAATGTAGATTGCTGAACCAGGTCAGCCTCCTAGATTTCATCCTTAAATCTCTCTCTCTTAATTTCCACATAAATTAATTAAAGTCTTGAATATTAGATAATATTAAGAATAGAATAGAGTAGGTGATAGAATTTTCCAGCTGTTCCCTTAGAAAATTGTGTTAATTTGCCAAATAGAGATCTAATGTCTTTTCTGAAATTTTCGTAAAAGCATCCATTTCTTTGCAACCTGAAAATTTTCATTCTCATCCATGTTTCATTCTCATTGCTGGAAAAAAAAAATCTCACCAATTGAGGTGTCTGAGTAATTTTTTATTTTAAAAAATATCAGGTGCAGATTAGTGGCAGTGTCTAAAGACAATAGCAGTATGACTGAATTTCCAGTTACAGCGTTGCTGGGGTAGATCTTTCAATTCTGACAGACATGAGCATGAATCTATTCAGAAGATGATGTTTTGCTTTCCTGCATAATCAAGTCTGTTGTTCCTCACACACAATGCTGTGAGTTTAGCCTTGACCTGGAGCATGTTTTTGTTCACAAAGAATCAGTTAATGCAAATGAAAATAGGAAGCTGTTCAATGAAGTCTTCAATGAGAACAACACATGGCTTATTAGAAACCTTTCTTATTTTGCAAACCCTGCTGCAGCTTGCAGAAAACCACTGTTCATCTCAGCATTTATGTATAAGCACTGTCAAGGCTGCAGGTGAAATTACAGTTTTCACATGTTAGCAGAAGGAAATATATATATGTATGTATATATTTATATATATGAGTAGTTCAGCTGCTGTGCTGTAGCTGTGTCTGAGTAAAGAATTAAAATTCGCCTGTGTTCACAGAAATACTCCCAGCGGTAAACCAATAAAGGCCACACAATCTATTTGTATGTGGTACAATGCTCAGATCTACTCTGTTTTCTCTGCTCACACCCTGAATATTTTTCCATTTATTAGGCAATCTGCTGCAATGGGCTGATCTTTTTTTAATGCATCGGAGTATATGGCCAGAGTAAAACTTCTTGTCAGGTTGGAAAATCAATTTTACAAGAACCTGAAGTATTTTACCAGAGGATCAGGACTATGTGATTGTTATTACTGACTGTAATATTTCAAGTAATTTTCACAAACTGTGTTACAGCTATCAAGTACCTTGACAGTTTGCCAAGGCAGCACAGTTAGATTTGTTGAAGAGAGCTGTAAAATATTCATTAGGGCAGTGTATTTGTGAATGATGCTTGAAGTTAATAACAAATTCAAGGTTAAGAAGTCTGGCTTCCCTGAAGGAGGTGATAGAAACCCAGCTCTTCACTGATTAGTGAAATTTGGTAGGTTATTTCTGTTTTAAAATAATAACAGGGAATATTCTGATTTATCAGATTTTTATTTAGCAATATAGACAAGTGTCTTGGGGATCCTAAATAAAATATTTTTGTGGGGAAAATAAAGTGGCCTTTAGAGAGAAAGAATTCCCTTTCCAGAAGTGTCAGAAGACTGCCCTACACTTAGCTTGTGTTTACTGTGAAGGTGAAAGAGTAACTGCTGTGCTTCCTCACAGTTTATCTGGTTTTCAATTTTCAACTGCACATTCAGTGTCCCTTCTGTCCAGTACGTTTCCTGCATGACCACGCTCACCGATTCCATATCCTCAGATCCAAGATGGGGATCTTGAGGACTTCAGCTATTTCACTTACACTCAAAGTAGCTACAAGCAACCAAATAACACTCAGGCCTTACAACTATTGGTAAATTATAGCTAATCAATTACTTCTAAGCCAACAGAAATAGTGTCTGGTCTGTCTTTACAAGATCATAGAAGCATGGTTATGTAAAACCCAGACAAGCATTTTCCTTTGCTTAATGTGACGTCATTGTCCTACTCATCATCTTTGCACAGTTGACGTATCAACCAAAAAATAAGTTTGAAAAGGAAGTTTCCATGTTGACAGTTAATGGAACAGTATTAAATTTCCTGACCTTGATAATATTTTGAACTTTGTAAGTTTGGGAATTAGTGGTGGAGGAATGGGAAAGGCATTACAGTAATTCAGGTCATGGTTTATACTGTGTTCAGCTTTGTGCTTTGGTTGTTGTTTTTTGTTTGTTTGCTTGCTTGCTTGCTTTTTCCAAATACAGTTTTACAGTAATTCTGTTCCTAAGGAGAAAATGTAATCTGAAGACAACATAATAGGTCTGCTTTTGCCTCAGTATGACTGGTGATCTGAAACAACTGGCTGGAATTTAAGAGAGTTGCACAATTATTTCTGTAGTTATTGGAAGCATTTTATGGTGTTGATTTTAAAAGAACACACGCATACCCAAGGGGAAAATTTAGCACAGATTTAATTAGAGTGTTATCTGGAGGTCAGCATTTGATTTGGAGATAAACTTTGGTTAAGGCAGCTTGTATCTTTTCCAAACATATGGAGTGATACGCACTGCAATATAAAGGGATTTTTTTTATTATTTTAAAGAATTAATTCATGTCATCTAAACTATAAATGACTATTTTTACAGTCTTTTATTAATTACTATTTTAAAATAGTTTTTGATTTAAAAATACCTACTGAATAAAAATAAAAGAACAAAAATCTGTCTCTGAATTCATGTAAAGCACAATATACTCAAGTCACTATATAAATTATCATGTACTACTTTGTCACATTTATAATATATGAAAATGTCATTTTACAGGGACAGGCAAGGATGATGAAGGATGGAAAGGTTTTTAGAGTTATTCAAGAGAACTGCTGGGATCCAGAAGTACGGATCAAGGAGATGGACCTCTCAGGTACCTCTGTTAAGGAACTGAAATGTTTGTGTCTCATTCAGAATAACATCTCTGTTAGTGCATCTGAAAGTGGTTAATAACCATATAAAAATCAAAAGGTTTAGCAAACTACTTCCTTAATTTAAATCCACTAAAAATCAGTGAAAAATGTTACGTTTTATATTCAGACTCAAATGGGACATGTTCCAATAACTTTTCTCATTTTCAGTAGCAATTCATTCCCCCACTTTTTTTTCCACAAATGTCAAGAGTCTGCGTTTCTTGTAGGATTTTTTTTATATAATTGTTTCCTTTTGTAATATTTTTTCTGTTTAGGTGATGCAATTTCATTCCGTATTTTTGCTAGAGGATTCTGAGCTTAGAGAACTGCTAGCATTAGTCTTTCAGGAAAGAGTTTTCCTGATTTAGAAATAAATTTGAAAATTTGGCATGTAGTTTATTTTCCACCAGCTTCCTTCTTGCCACTAAATGAGATTTGCAAGATGTGAGACTGAGAATGAGCAAAGAAATTTTTAGTCTGATCAATTATTTTTCTATTTGTAATGGCAGAAAAGAAAATGTATCATAAAAGCAGCACCACAGTATTTCTTCACAAACTAAACAGTGCTTACTTACTTGTGTTAAAAAAAAAAAAAAAAAAAAACCTCTAAAACTGTGTGTTACAGCACCATCTGGTGACTTGTGCTCTAAAAATGTCCCTTTTTATTACTGCACTCCAAAGATACAGGCATCAGCTAATTAAGTATTTTTAAAAAATCTTACTGTTTTTCATTCTTTTAATAATAAAGATTGTGGTCTATGTTTATTCCTGTCAGTTTACAAAGCTTATGGCTACTTAGTTCAATGACAACTTTATGTAACACAGACCAAGATGGATCATACTGAAAAAATAAACATCCAAATATGGCATAACTCCACACTGAACAAAGCTAGTAGCAGTCTTTGTAAGATGCTATTAATTCAGAGAAATAACTTACAGCTTGGTTGCTAAAAGGCTTTGTTTGTGCAGTGCCCTAGAAATCTTGCCGATTATAAGAAATGGTAGCCAATGTACCAAAGAGACTGAATTAATTCTCATAATCATGTGTCCTAGGTCTAATTAGTGTATAAACCTGTGTCTTGATCTACTCAATAAAACAAACTATAAAGGTAATTCAGGAAAACAAGCTGTAAAGGTAATTAACTACACAGTTCTGTGATACAAATCATCACAACTTTGTGGGATAAAATCTTTCAGTTAATCCTAACTGCCTCTTCTTATTATTTTTACCTTGTAAAACTTTCTGAAGAGGTGCTTCCTACCTCCGCAATCAAACCAAACGTGCACTGGTCTGTGTGTCATTGCAGTGGTATGGTTAGTAATGACATGCCTACCATTACGGTATATCATCTGCTAATCTCTTTGCACCAAGGGGATTCAGAAAGCTAAGAGAAAACATATTTGGAATATAAAGTAGAGGGTCTTTTTTTTTTTTTTTTTTTTTTTTTCCCCATACTGATTCATCTTCTTACTAAATCTAGTGTCTGGGATTGTTCAGCATAGAAATCTACCTATGTTAGATTATGTTTAATTTGCTTGGAAGTGTAAAAATGGATTGGAATCAGATACTAAACATTGTGTGGAAAACCTGGAGAAGGTTCTCGAGCATACTAATCAAGTGTCCAACAGCATATTGGTGGACAATACAACATAGGCTGTACTTAGATGAATATGTCATTGTAGACGTGATTCTTAACCTCCAAACCATGGCTGCTGCACATTATGTTAATCAGATCTTGCAAAGAGAGATGCCTGAGTCAGCTTTTCCTCTTGTTTCTTACTCAAAATAAAGAGAAGGATATAAAGCATTTTGCTAAAAATTTAAGTGCTTTGTCAAGGTCATTCTCTTAAATTCTCATAGGGTTTTTCTGCCATCTTTTGGATTAGTATTTTTATTACTAACAGCCATGTTAATTTTTTTTTAAAGCATGATAAAATGCATGCATACCTGTTACAATATGAGATGGTGCTGCAATCAGACTAAAAATTAAAGAAAAATACATTTTTGCATGTAACTGTTTAGTGAAGTCCTAATTACTATTTGTTGTTTGTTCTGTTGTATATTTGTAAAGTTCATTCTTTTAAACACATGTGAGGGTATAGACTTGTCTTTGAACAGAAACCAAACAACGTAGAGTTAATTCTCTACTGCTATCATCAAAGTTATTTCTAACACCAGATAGACTTTCTTATACTTAAAAGCTCAGTAGTACAGCCTCAGGATGAATAAAACCTAACACAACACAGCTTTTGGAAACATTTAGGAAAACATTGTTTAACAACCATTGTTAACATAACATTGTTTATCTTTGATCAAATTTACATATTTATTTATTAATTATATATATATAATTATATATAAGAAGTGTGACCCAAAGTAAACAAGATATTGAATACTGTTTGTTTAACAAAGATTCATTCATTTATGTAACATTAAATTGCTATTTTATTAAATTTTATGCATGCATATCGAACACTGCTAAAATCAAAATACTTAATTTCACAAAATAATCTGCTGTAAGTTTTTTATCTCCTTAAGTAAAACATTGCAATCCTAATAAGCTGATACACCACAAGATTTATTACCATGACCATCAACTAGCAAAAAACAGGTTCTGTTCATACCAAAGTTAGAACATTCTTTCCATTTTAGTATTTACCTTCTAGGCCTCTGCCTTTCAAACCAAAGTACTTTCTTATTTTCAACATTTTATCAAAAGAATGAAATATTAATAACTGTTCTTTTCCTTCTCAGGAGTCACAGTCCAAGTCCTTTCCACAGTCCCTGTAATGTTCAGCTACTGGGTAGGTTCCTACTAGCATATTTTGTAATTTATATGTTACAATTTTTTAGAAAAATTCCTCAACCTCCTGTAAATTAGGTGATTGAAATAGGCACTAGAGCACTGAAGTAAACGGGGAATTGTTTTGCTGAGAAAAACGAAATAAGAAGTAGTCCAGGAATTGGAGGAGCCAGCAGGGTGTCCTGGCAAAGCTCCACTCTGGAGTACACACAGTAATTAAAAATAACCCAGCAACAGGATTTTTGCTGGGGATCTTATCAGGGGGTAGCTGGAAACATGGAGAGAGCATTCACTTAACACAAGTCCCTGGTTAGCAGGAAGGTGTGTATGGACTGATTCCAGGAGTTAGGCATCAATCAGTATCTTCTCATGAACTAAAAAATCAAAGGTATTTTTGTGACTTCAGTCCACTTCCTTTTAAATGTGGCATGGGAGGAGCACTCGTTGACATAGAATCCTTTGAAACTTAAAATTCAGTTGCAAATTGTAGCTAATATGTTCCGTGCACGGCTTGATCCTGAATGCATCAAGGAAGTTAAAATAGTCTGAGAAGATAAATCATAGCAATATGATTTTCTCAATACATTCTTAATTTGACTGTTTGAACTTTATGACTAGGAGTCAAGTAAACAGACATGCTACATGAAAGTCATTGTGTTAAGTCCATGTATAAGTAGTGCCACTGAATTTCAGAATTTCTTGTTGCATGAAACACGTTTAAAATTTCACTCTGATATTTATGGGAATTTTTTCCTCTAGGAATATATTAGGGGGGAAACAGGAAACTAATTGGGTGAATATTGCAGTTCCGTAGCTAGATATTGCAGTTCCCTTACTTGAATTATAACTTATCCTTTTCTAAATGTTAGAGAGCTTTGCTCAAATTTTCTCTGTAAAATTCTCATGCTCCATCATTCCACATTTATTATATTTCTCTCTTCAACTCTGATAATAGGATAGTAAATATTCATTGCTGTGTTTGAAAATGGTTTGCTCGGGTTTTTGCATTTGGATAAACAAAAACAAAGGACTGGTTTACACAATAGACCAGATACTTTAGTACATCAGCAACCTGGGCCTTCTTACATTCTTCCTGAGCACTAAAGGCAGCCACAGTTGATATAATATTTGAGACAAGAAGGAGAACTTTACCCAGAGGATTTAAAACAAGGCAAAATTTAGCCCTACTGATTTCCGGCCATTCAGAACTGTAAATTTCAAATTCAAACACTGTCTCTGAATTGTTTGCAGTGACATTTATCCAATATCTTCCAAAGGTGATAACATTTGAGAACTATATTTTAATGTACTATTCTGCTTAATATCTTCTCAGGCCAAACCTCAGGATACTTTAGATCTATCCCAGATATTAAATAATGACTTAGCTGCTACAGTAAAAAAGTACCCCAAGAGGTTCATTGGCTTGGGTACGTTACCTTTACAAGCTCCAGACCTGGCTGTGAAGGAAATGCATCGGTGTGTGAATGAACTTGGCTTTCCTGGAGTACAAATAGGATCTCATGTCAACGAATGGGACCTGAATGCACCAGAACTGTATGATATTTATGCTGTGAGTAAATGTTTCTCTTTTTATTTGATGGAATTCTGTGAAATGGAATTCTGTCTAAAAATATCTTGGGATGTGTTCAATCATCAGCTAAATTTATATATACATTAAAACAATTGACCCTCCTATTCTGCTTAGTGTAAAAGAAAGAACATTTACAGGAGACTGTCAGTAATTTTCTTTAGTGACTGGGAAATCAAGCTACTAAGAACATTCATTTAAAATTACACAAGCTTTCTTAAAGAGTGCACCTCAAATGTTTTTTAATTGTGGATTCATTTATCCAGCCTGCTTAAACCTGTGAAATAACACTGAGGTCTGAGACTTGTGTTAGTGCTTGGTACCAGGTTTCTTATTCACCCAAGTGAAATCAACACAATCCCACTTTCACACCATGCAGTTACATCCGACTAATCACCAGTGGTCAGAGAGCTTCAGCTTTAATTATACGTGATAATTGATCATATGATGTAATGACAAGAAAGTGATATAAAACATCCTGAAACCTACTTCATAATAATGAATAATGAAATCTTTTTATGATATGAATTCTTACCGCAGAGTTGCCTTCTTGGTTTGTGAAGAGAAGTGCAGTATGAAGTAAAGCATTTCTACACTGTTTGCTTTGGGGTTCAAGTTACTATATCCAATCCTATTGAGATAATTGATAAACTCTCTGAGATTTTCAGAGATTTCAAAGTAAGATACCTATAGAGCCAAAGTATCCTATATGCAAATGGAACCAAAAATTCCAAATGTTTTGGTTATAAAATGAGCTTATAGATTGCATTTCTTAAATAGTCTGAGGTTCATTTAGGGATGGCCATTTTTATAACTTACAGAGTTTCATCAATGTACATTCTATATCTGTTTCACAGGTTATTATAGGTGTCATCTTGAAATTGATCCATAGAGGTTGTTTTTCAGAATTCTCTATTTACTCAATAATGCTATTAGCAGAGCATCTGGGCTGTTTGTTTTCGTGGTCACAAGCAGTCTGCTATCAGCTTCTGCTCTTGGAGATGCACACACTCAGACTTGCAGAATAGTTGAGGTTGGAAGGGATGTCTGGAAGTAATCTGGTCCAGGGCCTCTGCTATAGCAGCTCCACCTACAGCAGTTTGTCCAGAACCATGTCCAGGCTGATTTTGAAGACCTCCAAGGAGGGAGATTCCAAAACCTCTCTGGGCAACCTCTGCCAGTGCTCTGTCACCCACACAGTGCAGGAGTGCTTCCTGATGTTTAGGTGGAACCTCTTGTGTTTCAGTTGGTGCCCACTGTCTCTTGTCCTGGCACTGGGCATCACAGAGAGCTTGGCTCCATCATTTTTGTACCTTCCCTTTAGGTATTTATATACATTGATAAGATGCCCCTGTGCCTCCTCTTCGCTAGGCTGAATAGTCCCAACTCTCTCAGCCTTTCTTTATGGGAGAGCTGATCCAGTCCTTTAGGGACTCTTCACTAAACTTTCTGCAGTAGCTCCACATTTCCCTTGTACTGGGATCTCTCTAATGTACTGTACGTTCTTCAGCTTATGTTTAGCACGTGTAGGAAGAAACCTCTGTCATTTTTAGAAATGTTCCTGGATAATAAAGATTGTGAAATTAAGCCATATTTGATACTGAAATTTATCAATCTGCCAAGCCAGTTACTGAATTGCTATTTTCAATTTGCAAATGTATATGACAATTACTCCGTACAATCCAAAAGTTGCAGTTTTATTTATGTATGTGTGGGTAAATAAACCAAAATTCTTCAAATGTGTGATAGTCTCCTTAGCAACAAGAGGAGGTTCAGAAATACAACTGACAAAATGAACCTGTTAAATCCCAGTTAAGGATATGAATGATGTTGATGAGTGTATACTTAAAATTAAGCACATAGTTAAGCACATAGCATTAAGCACATAGTCACAATTGGGATCAGCATCCTGTGTTGTTTCTCTGCTTTCCTTTCCAAAGGTAGGAGTAATTGGAAAAATTGATGTATCAGCGTGGACATGGGTTCTTTCTTGATCAGAATGCAGCTAGATTTCTGACTCAGGGTGGATTAGGAACAGTTTTAACTTTTTTTTTTTTTTTTTTTTTAAACCAAGCAGAGGGACAAAGGGGGCAAATGTAGCACAACAACTATAAAAACTCAGTGAAGCAGGAACAATTCTAGAAAACCATCCTAAAATGGTTCTATAAAACGTTCTGAGAAGTAATCCTTATATGTGAAACGAAACCAATAGAAGCCTAATTTGAACTGAGTTTTATACTGCAGGATGACTGATGTACACACAGCTAAAAAATGGGTTTGTAGCACATTAATGTGAGGAACATTTGGCTTACTGGAAAGATATTATCATCAGTGTTTCCAGTCCTGTAGTCTCAAAAAGAACTTTGAGTCTGAGTGAGGACTTCAGGATATGTACCAGAGGATACATACCAGAGGAGTAAATAAACTATTGCTTATAGTTCTTACTTATAATTCTGCACCTGTTTATATTACTAGTACTAATATTTGGTCCAGTTTTGTAGGAAACCTTTAAAGCATGGCTAAAACCTAAGATGCATTTTGGTAGGATTAAGTCAAGATTTAGATGTTTTGTATTTGCTGCAGGCTGCTGAACAATTAAATTGCTGTCTTTTTGTACATCCCTGGGACATGCAACTAGATGGAAGGATGTCCAAGTACTGGTTTCCATGGCTGATAGGTAAGTGTACATTTACTTTGCTTAATTTTTGTTTACAGACTGTCACTGGACTAAGTAAAAAGAGTAAGCGAAACCAAACACTGTTTCCTAGAATTTCATTGGACTATTTCCTAGTAATAGGTTGATTGGAGAAGAAATACTGAATCTAAGTTCACATCAACTATAGCTGAAACAACGTGTACTTCAGAAGCTCCCCAGAGACGGAGGGAATTCATCTAGTTTCTGTTTTATTCCCCACCCACTAGGTAAATGCGGATGACATTGAATAACCAGAAGTAGGTTAGCTTGCTACTTAGAAATGGAAATGTTTAAGACTGATTCCACCCTCACTCTTTTTTGTGTTTTTGTTTTGTTTTTCTTTTGTTTGTTTGTTTTTCAGAGGTTTGCTCTGCCTCTAGTAGAGATGCTCTGAACAATATATGCAATATGTATATAATACATGTTCTGCAAAACACTCTTGAAAATCGTAGTGTCCCAAGCAACAGTGCATTATTTTAGAATAATATCAGTTAGTCTTAATCAGAGCAAGCTCTACAACATAGACTTAAAAAGAGATTAAAATTGTTACATTTACTTAACAAAGCATAATAATCTAAAATATTTTCCTAATTAGTCCAGAAGGCTTTGCATCTGAGAGTACAGAACAAACATGAATTAAAGACACCCTTTTGTGTGGGATAGGTATTGTTTCCACCAAGGAGAGGGTAATTCCAACAGTTCCGTATTTCCAAGCTGGATATCTAAAGTTATGTACATAAATGACATAATATTCTAAATATAATAGGTGTGCTGAGAAATGGAGGGTTGATATAGGAACCTAAACTCCTGTTAGATCCCTAGCACTGGGCATCCAAGCTATTGAGAGATATCAGTTCTTTCTAAACTGTAGAAATTGGCACCATGTCATAACTAAACCGCAGTTCCATGTTGGAATATGCTCCAATGTATCTGCTCTACTTTCCACACAAAGGAAACCCAGAAGCACAGGTGAGAAGAGAACATGGTAGATTCCAGACTTGCCTTTGAGCCAGGATAACTGTGGAGCTAAGCCAGTGAAATGCCGTTCAGGACATAACCCAGCTTGCCAGACAGTTGTCCCTGTGGTATAGGATAAAAAGTGGGTTTAGAATTCAGAAGATCCCAGCTTCTTGTCCCATTTCCTCATTTCAATTAATTAGCATGGAGGACTATGTTCCTCTAGCAGGGAAAACGCATAACCTTTAGCAGCTGCTCTGTAACTTACTTTTTCAGTATGCTCAAGGCTTTTTGAGGAAAATGAAGATAACATCTAAAATTCAAGGTTTGGCCATATATGATAAAGCTTTTTTTGTTCCTAGGCATGCCAGCAGAAACAACCATGGCCATTTGTTCCATGATTATGGGAGGAATTTTTGAAAAATTTCCTAAGCTTAAAGTTTGCTTTGCACATGGAGGTGAGTAATATACTTGGTTTTTAGTTGAGCATGATACAATTGTATTTTCTGGTATGCCAGTTAATGTGGTTACCACTGTAAGCCTGCCACCTGCTGAGTACTCTTAGCCCAGTGAGGATATCTGCCAGATGGGTTGCTCATACTAATGTTCTGTAGCATGATTCAGCCAATGTTTGAACTGCTATGGTAGCCTTTAAGGAAATTGAGGAGTGAGAAGAGACAGGAGTCAGTTTATGGGCTTAGGGAAAGGAGGAGTAGGGAGCAGTAGGAATTTGGGCGTTACTGTCGTGAAGAAGTGGGGAAAACAGAGAAAGAAGGTAATGAAAGGGAAGGAATAAAAAAATTGCCAGTACAGGGCACTTTCATTCTATATAGTTAACAATAAAACTTACATATCTCTTTGATGATGATGTCACTCTTTCCCTCCTTCATATTTTCAATTTCTGTTGCTAAAAATTTGTCCTTGTAGGTGGAGCTTTTCCATACACAGTGGGGCGAATCTCCCATGGATTCAACGTGCGCCCTGATCTGTGTGCAGTGGATAATAAGGTGGATCCAAGAAAATACCTTGGTTCATTTTACACAGACTCTCTTGTCCATGATAGTGGTGCACTAAGGCTTCTAACAAGTGTAATAGGAGAGGTGAGTTTTAATGCTTCCAGAAGTAGGTAAGTCATTCTGGGATTATTTCTCTCTATGAAATAGCAAAAGGAGAAGAAAGGAAGAAAGCAAGAAAAAGACAGCATATTCACCTAGTTACTATTCACCTAGAGTTATTATAAACTGACGTGCTTCTGTAGTGTTGATTATGTTCCTTACTATAGTAGGGAGTTTTTGAGGTGCTGGTTTTAATCAAGGAAATCATCCACTGTGAACCCTAGTTCACAGAGACTAGTTCCTTGCATAAGGTTAACCAGGATTTAGGACTGCAGGAATGGCAAGACGTTGCATCAGGGAAAGGTCAGGTTGGATATTATGAGAAGATTCTTCTCTAAGAGATGGTATGACACTGAGACAGGCTCTCCAGAGAAGTGGTCACAGCAACCAGCCTGATGGAGTTCTAGAACCATTTCAACAACACTCTCAGACATAGGGTCTGGTTTTTGGGTGGTCCTGTGTGGAGCCAGGAGTTGGCCTCAATGATCGTGGTGGGTCCCTTCTGACTCAGGATATTCTGTGATTCTAGGATGGGACTGCAAACAAAGGCTGCCTCATTTGGAGCCTTGCTTTCAAATGTCTTTAAGTGCATACTTCTTCAAGTGCGTACCTGAAGAAATCAAGTAGTATTTCCACTTGGCAAGTTGTAGGCATTAAAAAGTCAGTAATAAAGATGATTTTTGTGGGCATCCTGGCTAGCACATTAAACATCACGGCCTTAAAAAATATTTTAATTGTTAGAATAGAAAGTGAAGAAATCTTTGTACTTTTGCAGACTGTTTATATCATATACAGTGTGCATCAGAAAAAATCCAAGGCCATTCAAATAATTCCTTCTTATTAGTAATTCAAATGATTCCTTCTTATTATTAAATACTCAGGAAGGAGGGGAAGACAGCATAACTCTTGCCAACTTCTAATGGATAGCTACAAATCAACAAGAGGCTTGTATTTGTGTCCTGATCTCTTGAACTCACCAGATAACAAATACAGAAATGCAAACTATTGACGTTGGCTTTCTTGTGTTGACAACTGTATTCATCTTCCTGTATATTAGTTTCTAGGCTACTTAGTACTTCCTCAGGTATGAGGCTGTTGTCACCAGGGCCTCTTGTATGACCAAAGTTCAGAAAAACAGCTAAGTAAGATGTTTTCCTTCTTTCTAGAGAAAAAGTTACTGTTGATTTCCCATTTTTATCTTTAAAGTCTGAATGGTTTGCTGCAATAAGTCCGTACAGAAACTGATACAGAAATGACTTGCCTGGGTCAACCAAAAATAATAAAGCAGAATAAATTATTGCTTTTCCTTATCTTGGTACTGTGGACCCAGATCACATCTGTTTGAAATCCATGGGTTTTCAGTCTGTGCTGCACAGGAAATCTGTATCCTTGAGATTGGACTCAGCTTCCCTACAGTACTTTTACTTTTTAGGAAAACTGCGTTTAAAGATTCATGAAAAATTCAACAGTGACAGCACATATACACCTTGACACAATGCTGTCACAAGTTTTTGTGACGTGTATATATACAATGTATTTATATATGTATACAATTACAATAACACTACAGCTATAAGAACAGAAGGGAGAATATTTCTCTCTTAAATCCATCAGGAATCAAAAATAGATTTGTAGGAGAAGCCCCATAAAATGTGCAAAGAAACTGCCATGAAGCTTTAGTTCCATTATCAGCAAGAAAGATAAATCCCGGCTTGATTTACTTGTCAGAAGATCTGCTAATGAGCTCTTAGTATTGGCAAGTTCTTATAACATCAGTGGGTATTAACTCAGGTGGCATTTGCCAAGTTCTTTCCAGGCATATTACAGCATTTTTTTGGCAATGTTAGTCCTCCTGAGCACTGATGGAGAAATCTGTGTCAGGGATGAAGTTTTAGGCACCAAACTCATTATTAACAAAATGCTAGGGCTCCAGCCCAATATTGATTTCTGTTAATTTCTGCTACCAACCTTTAAATGGTAAATATGTCATGGTCAACAGTACCTGACTTTTTGTGATGTATAATTACCTTTTGAATGTAACTGTAATTTACAGTATCCAATGGCATTAAGTCATTTTGAGAAAAGATTTGAAAATGTTATTATATGTGATGTGCACTTCAATTTTATAAGATACCTGAAAGCTTATAGAATAACAGTTTGGCACTTGCCTTCTGGTATCCCCAAATCCAGGCCATGTTTGTCATAAGTATATTCTCATTCTACACACAGGTATAGTATAGCAGGGATGAGTCTAGCTCTTGAATTTTAAATTGCCATGTATAGGTGGTCAGATTCCTTTGTTGTTGTTATTATTATTTATTGTTATTGCCAAGGAGACAAGACCACTCGCTTGTTTTGTTGTTTGCATTTTTAAATGTTGGGAGGCATATTTTGCCATCATTAGAAAGACCTTGGTAAATTAGAAGCTGTGCGATTCAACATAGCTGAAACCCACACATCCTTTTTTTTTTGGTCTGTTACTGTTTTTGAGTTAAACTATTGAATTCAAGAGCAAAGCAGGAAAGAAAGTACAACAGGATGCTTAATACGTTAATACATTACTGAGGAACTTAACTTTTTTTTTTTTTTTTCTGTTTAACATGCATAGAATTCAAGTCTCAGAGCAGTTCTGCTTTAGAGTAGCAAGTTAGCTTTCCACCTCAAGGCTGCTCTGAGCTATGGCGACTGTGGGAATTGTGCTGTCTATGCATCATGCTTAAACTCTTAACTTCCATACCTTGCCTCCTAAGAAGCAACACATAGACTGTATAGCTGGTAATTTGTTGTGGATTGCAATTAGCTAATCTAAAAGTTACTTGGCATTGTTAAAAATCATGTGCAGGAGCCTCTCCAGTGTCTCTTCCCTTGCCAACAGATTTCTGAAATTAAGCTTCTTGACGCAATACATTAGCTCAGTGTACTACTTGGGATATTGGTATCCTTAATTCTCTGAGTGGTTTGAGCTCAGCAATATGATATAAGGTGGAAAGGTCTGGGAGAGGTTACTGGCTGAAGGGAATGGAATAGGGCTTCTGCAACTGATTCTATTCTTTAAATTCAATCTGAGAAACTGGATTTGCTGTCTTTTGTTTTCTATCTGATAGGAGGTAAGTCATCCTCTTCCCACTTTATTGTTCTGCCTATGACGTATCAGTGTTGTCATTTAAGTATCTGTGCTTGTACTTGGCTTTTAATGAACACAGTTGTGAAGTCCAGACAATAACAAATGTCTCTGATGATAACAGCAGTAGAATCTTTCCCAGTATAAAAACAGTGCTAGAAACAAGGAATTATTGAAGGAAAATGAAAGATTTAAGATCCAAATAAAAATTCTGCTGCGTACAGTCATCTTACATTAAGTCTGTTTTTGCAGGTATACGTTACCTTTGCACTCTTGTTTTCAACAGCCTCACTGATCCTTTGCCTCTTACTCATATTCTTATCTCTGTGATAAGATGGCACATTTTATTTGTTGTGCCTGTTACCCTTTCTATACACATAAATATTATCATCCACTCTTTGTATCTTTACATAATACCAAATCACGTATTTTACATAAAATTCTTTTGCAGCCATTTGCCCCTGTGTAGCTTGTAGTCTGAGGAAGAAAGACTCCTTAGGTATATTCAATTTGTGTCGGGTTCAAGCATCTCTCTAGTCCCCTGCTGCATGCCAGAGAACATTCCTGCTTAACTTGTCATTAGAAGATACCTCTCATGGTGTAGTGAGCCTTCACTGGACCTCTGCAGCCTCTCTGGGATCAGATTTGGTTACCCTGTGGAGGATGCACTGCAGGGCTGGGCGTTTGTGAAAGCACAAGGATTCCTTTTCAGGCTGCTATTTTTTAGTAAACCCTTTCACTGGTGGAACATGCTGACTTTTATAGCCAATTTCTTTTTTTAAAGCCTTACAGAGGTTTAGATGAATTTTACCTAGTACCTCTTTCTTTCTGATTTAGTAGGCAGTCCTGCTTTGTTCAGTTTAATAATTACTGTTTCATGAGAGGCAGCTTTCTTTGCCAGGTTGGGTATAATCTGAGCTCGACTGACCAGTTGATAACTTTAGTGAGGAGTAAATCTACTTTTTTCAGTGTGCGTCTTCATTTTCAGTGTCTCCTTTGCAGAATGTTGTGTTTTATAGTAATTTTTCACATTAACAAGCACAACAGAATACAGATATCTAAACAGAATAAATGCAGCCATCCTGTCTTGGAGGGGGAAAATACTTGGGTGGTATTGGGTGGTTGGCCTCAGGGCCAAAAAACCGTCTACAGCCTGCTTTATCTACAAGTGCATACATAGTCTTTGACATGACTATATCTGAGTGGGCCATGTGCTGGCGATATAATTAGCCATGCCTGTGTTACATCATTCTAAAATTCCCCTACTCCAAAGGATTCCTTATCCAGAACAGCACTGATAGGATGGAGTGAGCTCTGTTATCTTTAATTCTAAGGGGAGAAGGTGGGGGGAGAAACTGAACAGGTTGAAATCTAAGCTCTACTTTGCAGAGGTTCAGAGCAATGTGAAGTCCATTGAATTAGTGAAATACATCACCTATAGAAATTATTTGAGGTAGGAAGAGCTTTGAGTCAGGCACATATAATGAGCAGCTATTTATTTTACTGGCTAAAGATCAGGCTGCCAAGAAGAAGCACTTGATGGAGATAGCGTTGTATTTATGGCAGATATTTTCAAGAAAAGTCTCAGTCCAGTGGAACTACTCATAGAGCCAGATTTCTTTCAAAATAAAGGAGCAGTTTAATTAAAATGAGACTTTCTTCTTTCTTAATGTGAAACACAGTAAGAGAGTTACGTGTATTTAACGAAGAAGCAGATTTGGCTTCTTGTTGCAATATTTGGCAACCATGGTACTGAAAAGTCATGAGTCAGATCCCAAAAACTCAAATGCTTTTAAGAATTAGGAGAACTTGGAAAGCAGTACATTGTCTTTCTCTTTTTCAAAGCCTAGGGCATCTTATCCTTGAAGAAACATTCACATCGTATTTTCAAGCTTTGCTTTATAACCATGAAGATGAAAAACTTCCCTCATTTTCCCATTAAAGCTGACGTTCTCACATAATCCCATTCCAAAAGTCAAATCATGTGTTGGCAGAATAACAAGGGTAAGATGAATAAATGCCAGGCTAAAAACATTGCGATTGGGTCTCTCGCATGACGTGTACCTTTATAAACCAAAGGTTTGAAATAGGACAGCTCTCGGGAGTATAGCTGGGAGCTGTGCAGGAAGGGCATCAGTGTGTGTAAAGATCTGCATACACGTGGCATCAGGTCCTCAGGGAACAGCCATTACGTGGCATCAAAATGTCATGTGTGGGCCTCGAGCTTATGAATATTAAAATCCAGGGATAGCTCTGAGTCACGTACATTTAACTTCAGCCCTTCCTAGTTTGGGGTGCAGGTTAATTGGAGCCTATCCCAGTTAAAGGAGGCAAGAGTAAACATTTCTGAGAAATACTTTTGTGAGGCTGCAGATTTGCTGCAGTCCTTTGCTCTCCCCACAATGAGGTAGCATGAAGTGAATAAACTAAACAAAAAGTCCCTAAAGATTCTGGCTATAAAAAGTGAAGATCTGGGTTGGCAGATGATTAAATGATTCAGTGCATCTCTGCAAAAACCTCATGGTGATTCTTCAGCGTCCATCACCAGTAGGTAAAACGTTCTCAGGCCAGAAGCTGGAGCTGAACTGGCTATAACAATCTGGCCTTTTCTTGAGATGTATTCCGACAGCAGGAAAGAAGGTGAGATTCAGGAGAAATACAATTTTTCACTGACGTAAGAGGAAGAAACCATGCTTGACTTTCTTTGAGATTAATTTCAAGATTCAGGTCTGTACTGCTGTGAAAAAAATTCCCTTGAGTAGAAGGGTCTGTTGAGGCAAATTGTCAGCCATATTTACCTTTCTGAAAGGCAAGAGGCTTTATTAAGGCACTGAACATTACGGTCTAATAAGAAAAATGAACTTTGCTGATATCTTTATCATTTATACATGTACAATGATAGACAATATGCCAGGAGTGTTGTTTATCTGCAGAGACTTCACAGGACTTCTCTGAGGCCAGCTGATAAATACAGGGATTGCAAACCCCATTTTACAGATGGGTATAAACTGAAGCTCAAAGATTATAAATAAATAGCCTAATAAATAGCAGCAATAATTCTACTTCTAGATGTTCTCATTAATTTACAGCTCTTAATTTTGCTGTTTATGAACAGATCCCCTGAAACACTATGAAACGCTGTAAACTAGAGGAAAATAAAAAAATAATTGAAATAACATATACAGATTATTCCAATGATGGAGTGAGATTTCTTTCTGCTCTGGTATACAGGAAACTTAAACAAGAATGTACAAACCTTCCTGACCTTCTTAACTTTCAGTAATAAGCAGCTGAGGAGGTACTTTCTCCTTTACTAAGAAATCTGTTTTCCAATATGAAGTTGGTATGCTAATTGGTATTTTTTTTTGTTGTTGTTTCGTTGTTGTATTTTTTATGGCATACATTTGTTTTTCATATGTGCAGAAAATGCCTTGGTACCAGATTGCACTTTATAATGAATAAAAGAATGTATTTGGCTGTTTAATCGTACACATACCCAAATATATTTTGTTTAATCTGCACTCAGAAATTGATGAAGTAGACAGAGGAATATAAATTCTCCTGTTCTAATCATATGGCAGGACTTCTGTAATAAATTATAATACAATAATATAGGAGAGAACAATAGAATTTGTATCTTTGGATTTCCTGTAAGGGTTCGTTTAGACTCTTTCACAGACTCTCTGGTGACATCTGTTGGAGGTAAAATAAATAAGCAGCATTTGACAAACAAGAAAAAGAACAATTTCATAAAATAACTGAAATATGTTTTCTTTGTCCTATTTCAGTATTGGCAACTGAATTTAAATGTTATAACAAGTTCCCCAAAATTCATGAGCTTGACTTTAAATTTATGAGACATTTCAAAACATTCATTTTTAATGAAAATGGTGGTTTTCAAATATTCATGTCTCCAGGAGATGAAGCTTGAAAGAAAATAGACTTTTGATAAAATCAAGTGAGTTGGCAATATTCAATCTCTAGGGTAGATGATAATATGAGAAATATCACTGCGGTGTGGAAATGAACATATAACAATGCGAACCCATTGAGAATCTGCCTATTCGTTTCCGCCTCTGATAACAGGAGTGATGCATACGGATTCTTACTGAATTTTCTATTCCCTTACTGTTGCTTTCAGAAATAAATCGGATCATGTCACTCAGATTCTCACATACAGGTTTCCAGCTCATAGTTAATACCCAATCCCAGTCAAAGACAATGACATTTTAAGAAAATCATAGACTTCCAAAAAATATAGGAAATTCAGAAATGAGATTTTGATTGTATTATCTGAAGCTGAATACCAGTTAAATTATGAAGTTAAATACCAGTTAAATATTTTTTGAATTTAAATGTTTGTAATATTTCTACATTTTACCATGCTTAAGTAGTATCATGTTGCAAGTATTACAGCTTTTAAAGTATTTCATGAAAGATAATTTTGATTGCTTTGGGTTGGTTGGTTGTTTGTTTTATTACACATTCTTTTCAAGTATATATAAATTCAGGTTTGTCTGAGTGAGTGCATTTATGTGTGTGTATAATCAAGAATTTCAAATTCAAGAATCCAAATCCTAGCATCTTTTGTGAGCTTGGTGGAGAACTTCCTGAGATCCTTCAAGAAATCTGCCAAAAGATTTCATGGTCTTTTTGGACAGCAGTGCAGAGCATGCAAGTAACTTCCTTGAACATGAAAAATAATTCAGAAGTAGAAACAGTACTAGTAGGGCAGGAGATGAAAAATAGATGCCATTTTGTAACATTTCAAAGCTGCACCACAATAAAGAAAGTCAATCTCCATAGGAAATTACTATTTGTACTTGTACCATAGTCATCGGAGCAGCCACTCACTTCCACATGCCCAGGTTTTACATTTTGAATTTTCTGTATATCAGAAATAAAAGTACTCAACACTTTAGTTAGGCAACACAGAAACAATTAAGAAACAGACAATACTATTTTTAAAATTTAAATTCCCAAATAATCTCGAATACTTGTTTTTAAGCTTTGTTGTTTTTTTGTTGTTTTTTTGTTTTTTTTTTTTTTTAATGTAAATTGGAATCCAGAGACTATGTTCACATTCACTTTCATAATGAATCAGTTCAATGTATATATGTAACTTCCTGTGATTTATTCTAAATTCCAGAAAGCATGTGAAACTATATCCTTTGATGATACTACAGAATGTACGATGTGTTTCTTTATCACTAGGACAAAGTTATTTTAGGGACAGATTATCCTTTTCCACTGGGGGAACTGGAACCTGGAAAACTGATTGACTCAATGGAAGATTTTGACCATAAACTGAAGGTATAATTTGGGTGGATGGATTTTTTGGTTTTTGTTTGTTGGTGGGATGAGGGGGGGAGAGGAGGGGGGGGGGGGCAGGGGAGGGAGGGAATGAATCATTTTTAAGGCTCTAGTTTTAGACCTGGGGGGGAAAAAAAATGAAAAATCAGTGGAGTACAGTAATTCCTGCAAAGATTGGAAGAGGCCCTTCAGTCTCTTTAAAGCAGTTCATGAGAGCATTTTAAAGCAAGAGTGAAAGCATCTGAATAAAAACAATTGACTAAAACATGACTTAAATACACACAAACATATATAAGTGTTTTATTTTTACAGGATAAACTCAAGGCTGGCAATGCTCTGGAATTTTTGGGTCTTAGCAGAAAACAATTTGAATGACTATGAAGATATTAAAAAGACCAAACTTCAGATAAAACATTGACTCCTTAGGGATACTTCAACTTTGCATGTGCAATTGTACTGTGAAAAATAAATTTGACAAGTACATTTCAGTCTACTGTTATTTCCAAAACGGGGGAACTGGAAATGCATAATATGCAGAACTTGAAAGACTACTTTTGCCTTTATCCACTGACTGAAACTGCAGCATACAGTATGTCAGCCCAGCACTTTGAGCATGTGCACTGACACTTTGTAGATGTGGTAGGCAGAAAAAGGTCTATGCAGGGATGTGTTCTTTAGCTGCTGCCTATGCCCCTGGCAATTAATTGATCAGGAACAATTGGAACAAAATGATTGTAGGTGCAAAAATGAGGTATTTGTGTAGATAATACTTTATGCATCACTGTTAGTGTCAGAATAAATAATGCTGCTTAACAATGGCATGGATTAATGTTAGATGCCTTAAAAACACTTTCTAATGGTAAGGTTGGATACTTTAACTGTTGAGATGTTAATGCTCTTTCCAGTTTCAGTGCTGCTGTAAGTATGGAAAGATGGTTTTCTTTGTAGGCTACTCAAATGGGTTTTCATGATGCCTCAGGAGGGCATCCTCCTCCTGAGAAGCTTTTATGCTAGTCAGAACAATGCTGTTGTTCACTGAGACTCTCCATCCTCATGTGCACATTTGTTTGCTGCATCAGGTGTCACCATTTTTTTGTTTAGCCTCCAGCCACTCCAGGAAAAATAATATTAGGCAGAGTTTTGTTTGCGGCTGTGTCTGTAACTGTCCTTATAATCACAGAATGAACCTGAAGGATTCAGCAAGTCCTGCTGATAACAGCCTCTGTTGGACTACTGAGAAAGCTTTGTCCTTCTTTATAGAGTTTAAAAAAAAAAAAAAAAAAGTGTGTACAGTTTAATTATATGTTTGCCCAAATATTGCATTTCAATCTTTCCTTTATTGCTTCTCCAAATATACCCCATTAAAGACTAATGGATATCAGAGGCAACTCAGTAGTAGTCAGCAACTCAGAGATTTGGGCCCTGTGAATATTAGGTAAGAGGGGGAAAAAAGAAAAGAAAAGAAAAGAAAAAAAAAAAAGGCCTAAATAAAACATCTTTAACAATATTAATTGTCCTCAGGTTTGTGAGACTTCTGTTGATTATTTAAATATCTACATGCAAGTATTGAGTTAACTGACTGATTTTTCAACCAGATTGTTTTAATTAAATTTCAAAGTAGAAAAAAGGCAACTTTCTTCTACCTTCAGTATGTTTGATTTTCACAGATGTTGAAATGGATTTAAGAGGAAAATATGTTATGATTCCTGCAATACATTTTAATCAGATTAATCAATTAATTCTTCAGCTTTTTAATGATCAAAACCTGTTAAGTGAGAATGCACTGTTGCATCTTCGGGGACAGAGGTCAGAAGCTTACCCAGTAGCAAACCCAGTATTTAATTACCGTCACCTATGACTGGAGGGGTGATTGCAGCACTCTGCATGACAAGTAAGTAGTGCATACCCTGCATAAATCATATTCATTATGTACTGTCATTATTTAATGATGTTCTACTTATTCTTGATGTATTAAGATTTTTAAGCCAGGGATATAATTCTCTGTCTTCCTTTTTTTTTTTTTTTTTTTTTTTTTTTCCATTAACACTGCTGATTGATGTAAATATAAATTACATAGACAAGAACATTCCTAATACTCTTCCATGAGTTTTTAAGGGAACTAAAAATATACAGAGAACACTCGAGTTCCAAAAGTTTTGCACAATGATTTAAACAATGAGGTAAAACATTGCACTTCTTTAAGATTGCTAAGGGCCCAAAAATATTATGGCAAAGATAAGCTCCTAATGACAACAGAAGCCTTGGTAGTTGAATTTAAGGTGGACATGCAAAATCTTAAAGATGTTCTGCAATTGGAAAGATCGGGCAAGTAATTCCATGCTGCATGGTATTTCTGTATGTATCATTAGGGTTCTGTCACGTCTGGTTATAAAATCATAACTGCTTATATAAAATTAGCACTGAAGTTTAGAAGAACTAGTTGTGACCTCATTGTAAGTGACCAAAGCTGCTGTGCAGTGCTAGTGGCACATGCTACAGGAGAAGAAGCTCTCGTTTTGAGCCATGGTGATCAGCACTTTAAATACAGACACCTTTTGGTACCTTTGGACCACTGAATGCAGTTGTCTCAAACTGCTACTGAAAATTGGTATCTATCCCGTGTGAGCACGCAGTGAGAAATATCTGCAATTAGCAGGTGATAAAATAGATTTAAATGACTTTAAATGAACCCGGTTCCCTCACAAAACATTACACAGTGCTTATTTTTTATTTTTTTTGTCAGGAGGAGGGAGGGGTTACTAAAATGCTAAACTCAACCCTGTCAAAGCTCTTTAAAGTTTTCTCCCACCCCTGCTGCGTATTCCCATATGACAGCTTCTGCCTCCTTCTTCGTGCCATTGCGTGCTATTTGCGAGGCAATAAATAGGATCACTGAAAAAAACGAGATCTGAAGAAATCTGTGAGCCTTTATTCATACAAAAATGTTCAGAGAGGCAAGAGGCGAGTTACACCGAGCTGCCAGCATCCCCAACTGGTAACTGTCTAAGAAGTATGATATGACAGCACCTGGCAGCACCTCAGAGCAAGACCTGCTCCACTAGGCTTTTTGTTTGTGTGGGAAGTCCCTTAGACATGCAGTAAGTGATTTTTTTAACCTGGTCCCAGCAAAATAACCAGTGCCTGGTGCTGGGCGAGCCTCGACAGCTGGGAGCAGGCAGCAGCCGGAGGGCCGCTCCTCACACACCCACACCCGGTTCTGAGGCAGTTACATGAAGTTGGGACACCAAAGCTCCACTCGTGGCTGCTTCCACGTCGAGGGGAGGTGCTGGTTTTTAAACTTCATAAGGAAAATAAAAGCACGCAAACGGTAGGAGAGATTAAGCGTTTATTAGAAGTAAATTTATCAGACGGGGAGCGCGACTCAGCAAGGAGCCGGGTGAACCTGAGCTTGGACGCCCTGCCCGCTCAGCCTCCCATTAATCCCAACCGGGGGTGTAAAAAAATTAAAGCAAAACAAAACCAAAACATTTTTGTGCGGCTGCCTTCGGCTCGCCCACCCCTTGAGGAGCCGCCTGACAGACCCCGAGCCCGCCAACGGAGCTATACCCCCTACGTCACTTCCGTATTCCAGAAACTGGGCGGCTCCTTTACGCAGCCGGAGAGGGGCCGGGCCGCGGAGGGGCCGGGCTACGCAAGCGGCGTAACCCCCTCGCGGAGGCGCGGCCGCTCTCGCGAGAGGCGCCGCGGAGGGCGGGGGGGGGCGGTGGCGGCGGCTGCGGGCGGGGCCGGGGCCGCGGCCGCGGGGGGGGGAGGGGGCGGCGGCGCCATGGCGGCGGCGGCGGGATCGGGACCAGGCTCAGGCGCGGGCTCCTCAGCGCGGGGCTGTGGCGGAGGAGGAGGAGGAGGAGGAGGCGGCTCGACGGCGGCGTCGCGGTGGTTCTTCAGCCGCGAGCAGCTGGACAACACGCCCTCCCGGCGCTGCGGCGTGGAGGCCGACAAGGAGCTCTCGTACCGGCAGCAGGCGGCCAACCTCATCCAGGACATGGGCCAGCGCCTCAACGTGTATCCCGGCGGGGCTGGGGCTGGGGCTGGGGCGGGTGGGGGCGGCAGCGGTCGGTAACCCGCGGTAACCGTCGTTAACCGTCGTTAACCGTCCCTAACCGTCGTTAGCCGCCGGGCGGGAGGAGGAGCAGGAGGCCGAAGCCCCCTCCTCAGCGGCTTTGTGGGCGGGCGGGCCCTGCGCCGCCGGCTGGGGGCTGCCCCCAACCCCGGCCAAAAAAATGATGAAATTGGGGTAAAACGCGAATGCTCGAGCCCGTATCGCAGCGCGTGTCATCAGGCGAGGAGGGCTCGCGTGATGAATGGGGGGGCCCGCCTGCTACCGCCACGCTGCCTGTGGGGATCCGCGCTAGCGCCCGCTGAGTGCTCCTCAGGGCCGCTCAGCATCGCCTTCTCGGCCGTTTCCAGGTGAAGGAGCTGTGTTGGAAGCCAGGGTTGGTGTAGAAGGAACAACGATCTCATTAGTTACAGGCAGTTTTCATAATACCTGCTCTTTCCTTAATCTAGTCCTCCAGATCTCAGCTGACAATAAATACTGCAATTGTTTACATGCACAGGTTTTATATGCACCATTCCTTCACAAAGTTTAATAGGAACGTAAGTACAATTTTACACGTTGGAATAATGTGCCTGTGATTTTGGCAGCATAGCTAACAAGGGTTATGTTCCTCTGCTGGATTGCAAAGTTCAATGTGTTTATAGGCCTTCCAGCCTCTTGCCAGGGGTTTACTAGTGGTAACAATACTTTCTCTTCAACTTCGAATTATTTTGTTTTCTGCCTCCTAAAGAAAAAAATTAGGCACCATCAGCAAACACATCTCAGATGTGTGAAGAATGCGTTTAGATGTTTTGAAGCTGACTGATGCTTATGTGCTGTAGTTGGAAGGGCTGATGTGCAGGAACACACATTTTTCTTAATGAAGGCAGCGGCAGAGCTAGCATGGTGTGTCTGACAATTCTGAGGTGGTTAGATGTGTATCCATATGGATTATGCATCTCCTCTTGAAAACCAGCATAAATTCATTTCACTACTCCTGTATTAAGGAGCTTGACAATAAGTCATGTTAGACAAGCAAAATCTGCTGAGAAAACGCTGGTCGTCCTGTTTCGTCTAATGAAATGAGCATGCTGAATTTGATTAGTGTAAGTGTTATGAAGAGCAGAATTCTTCAGTAAAACTATTCTTTGTAATTAAGTGTTGTTTTTTAAACAAGTACGGATCTTGTGATACCGATTTCAAGAATTCAAGCTTTTTATTTTATGTCCGGAGTACTGGATGTAATAGGAAAAAAAAAAAAAAAAACAGTAAAATAGGATTCTAGATATCCTTTGTATTTGTTTTTTTTATTTTTATTTTTATTTTTTTTAAGTACTTCATGCTAACTTTGCAAGAACACTGATGCTGGTGGTATGTCATAAAGCGATGAGGATGACTCTTTTTTTCAGACCTTGTTTATTTATGACAAAATAAATTAGGTGTGTGAAAGATGTTGCGATCTTGACCAGAGTAGGCCTTGGTCTACCAAGGGGTGGAGTGTTGCAAACCTTGGTTGGAAATTTGGGCAGACAGTGATCGCAGTTGGTCACAGCGTTAGCCAACTCTTGTGTCTGGTGTTGACTTTGTTGTTGGCTGAGCAAATGGGCATCTTATTTGGTGGTCACTGGGGAAGGAATACATAGTAATTTGTAGACGGATTTCAGAGGTGTGTCTAATTATTTTTGTGCATAATCGGAGATAAATTCAAACTCAGGCAGCAAGCTTGTTACCAAGACTGTAGTTCTTTGCATCTGAGATAAAAGCTAAGCCTATAAATGCAACTGGAGCCAAGTGTGCATCAATCTGAAACACTCAACAGGAAGAACTGTGTAACGCGGGTTTTATGTAGTGTTAGAGAGCTGTGTGTTGAACTGATAGACGTATAAACCAGAAGGTGCTCCCCTGAAACAGTTCTCTAGTTGTAGAGCAAGAATAGCACACACGAGAATCAAGTTCCAACAAGCTTTGTAACGAAATACGTCTTTTAGAAGCGCTTCTGTACTATATCAAGCGAAGGCAGTAAAGCGCTCATTCCATCTTCTCCCCCTCCGTGTGCTGTGCCACCAGTGCAGCAGTAACCTGGAGCTGCGGAGGCATCTGGAGCTTTCTGGGGCTCTTTGTGGGTGGTTTGTGGACTTGGACTAGGAATGGAGAGGTTACTCTGTGCAAAGGTGCCTGAGCAAGGGCTTGTGCTGTGATGCATTGCCTGCTAGATTACGGTTTGTCCTCTTAGCTGGTAATCAAGGATAGATTTAGGTAGCAAGAAGCTTTAGCTGCCGTGTTCTGGTTTTCGCCAGATGCTAGAAATTGCCGGGTCACTTGGAACTGAAAGTACAGTGGTACATGGATATGCGGTGCCCTTGTTATGAAAAGTAAACTTTCAGTTATATTTGTGAATCTTAACATTTACAAGTTAGCTATGAAATGGCTGAATGCCATGAGAACTCCAACTGTTAAAGCAGAATAAAGTGCATTGTTACATTAAATCTCAGGTAATAACATTCAGCTAAAAGTTGAAAGGAAGTGTGCTGCAAGTTTGCACTCGGTAATATTGATTCATGCTGAATAACTTCCAGTAGTTCTTAATAAGGCCAGGCAGTAACTTTCTGGGTGTGCTGATGGAGAAATTACTTATTTTCCTATTCTTCTAGAGTGAATGGGGGGCCTCTTTCAGAATTCTTACTCCCAAACCATCTGGCAGGTTCTGTGTTGAGAAACAAAAAGCCAAGGACTGTAATAAATACTTAATATCAAATCTCCAGAGTACTAGGCAAGCTGAAAAATACTAACAGTGTTCATCCACTGCAAGAAGAAACTAGCGCTTGAAAATTAAGTAATAAGGTCCTGCCAGATGGAAGACCTAGCTAAAAAGGTTTACAGTACATGCAGCGTATCAATCAACGTGTGCGTGCGGTGATGTGTATCCTTGGAAAGAAGGGAGCTGACGGCTGGGGTAGAAATTTAGACCGCCTTTAGCAGGAATTCCTTATGATCTCTAATTGAAGAAAATTAGCCTTTATTTTCTTGCCTTATTGGTAGGTTAATGTTTTCAGTTGAGTAACGCGCACTTGGGTGTTTGTGCTCCTGTACAGTCGCTGGGTTATGCAAATACGTGTGTGTGTCTTACATATGAGGCACGTGCACTTCGTTGCTGTTAGTAAACAGGTCTTCTAGGGGAAGCTCATTTACTGAATAACTGTTGGCCTAATGCTGTTCTTTTTATCTTAATTTAATTTTATTCCTGAACAATTCTACAGGCTTTCAAGATTTTGAGGATCAGCTGTGAATAGGGACCGGAACTCACAACCGTATTTACAATCTGTAGAGCCACAGGGCTGGGACACAACAGTTAATGTGACCAGTGTGTTATGATTGTGTTGCATTTACTGCTCTAAGGACCCAATATCCATATTTTTACTAAATTACTGTGGTTTAGCATTTTGAAATGCTATGGTTTATCTATAGAGTACTTCCAGTCGCAAAGAAGAGCGTGTTTCTTTGATGCCGCAGTCAAAGTGCAGTTGCAGTGCTCCAGTATGGTGAAAACTTGCTTAAAGCTGGTCAAGAGAATTGGGTGCCCTGACTACTAATCTTCCCTACCCATGCAAATCATGTTTCAGTGTGAATCACCTCAGCAGTAGTACAAATCATTACTTCTATTTTTGCAGCTGACCAGGGCACGGTGACTTTGGTTTGCTGAGCACAAACTTTGCCCAAAGATCAGGGAGTGGGAGAGCTTGCTGACTTTTCATGGGAAATATTAGCATTTAACAGTAATACTTCAAAACATCTCGAAAATTAAAATTCTTCTGAAGATACTACTTCTGTGATACTTTGTCAGTTAATACTGTGTAGGAATACTGCTTGTAGAAGTGTACTCTGCAGTACACTGATTTCAAGAGCAGAAGGGGGAAGAATTTGTGGTATGTTGGAAATGAGAGGTAAGGCATCCAAACGGTAGCTGTATTTTTAAATCCAACACTTAGAAGTGCTGTGTGGAATAGCAAACAACTAGTTGAAAATATACTAGATGACAGCCAGGTTTTTTTCTGATACGCAGTGGGACATAGTAAAGTGCCTAAAGAGAGGCTGCGGGAGGAATTTTTCCTGAGGTGCAAGGTAGGTGAGTTGAATGTGCAGTTTGGGGGGAGTTCTGTTGTTTCCTGTTTTTCTATTATTTCCCTGTCTTCCACACCCCATCCAAATTGCAATATTAAAGAATCGACTTTGCAGCTGTGCTAGTTCTCAAAACTTTCATAATATGCACCACACTTCAGGGAGGCTGGTTATAGACACTTCTGTTTTCAATCTTGCAGTTTAACATAGTTGCTGTTTTTATGCAGTGTAAGCTGCTGGTAATAATTACTTTAAAAAAAAAAAAAAAACAAACTTGCAGTTCTTTGTTGCTCCATCATAGAGTGGCACTTGCAGCTCCATCGTAGACTGAAACCACTTAGTATCTTGAGCTGCTGCACATCAAGCCTAAAAACATACTACTGTTGGCGTTAAAAGGGAGAGGGAGTTCTCAGGAAGCTGTGTGCATGCTGCAGATGCATTCTGAGGTTATTCCAAATGTCTTCATTGCAGCGAGACTTTGTACAAGGTGTCTGGTACTTCTTGTGTCAAAAAGGACTTGTACCACTTCTACCAATAAAACTTGCCGTATAATGCCCTTTGACTATCATAATAATAAGGATTGTGTGTTTTGTATTTTTATTTCATTGGAACTTGATTTCTGATACTCTTAGCTAGTAGGAAAGTGGGATTTAACTTCATAAATCATGTGTCTTCTGAAGGTATTTCTCAAGTCTTAAATAATTTGGATGTGTAATAATTCACTTTAATAATTTTGTTTTATATCAAATGAGGATGCTCATGTAGCAGAAAGCTTACAGCTTTGCCAAGTCTGTCTTTAATACTGCTTTTTTTTTCTACCTTGCTTTTTCTGCCATTTTTGAGAATTGGAAGTGCTTGAAACCTTTATGAGTAACTTTGCAGTTAGACACTTAGCAAGTGATGTGTTCTTCACTGAAGACTCTGCAAGCCGAGTCTGAAATGTTACTAGGATGTCTATTTTCCTCAAATACCAAGGGAGACAAAAGTACTGACCTACTCTAAACGGGGAAAGCGAACCCTAGTTCTAGACAAGACAAAGACCTGAAATTCTTTGGCCTGAAGCCAACACTTTAAGTAAGTAGATAATTGTGGCGTACGTAGGTTTCTGATGAACCAGAGTTAAACGCCACTTAATCACTTTGAATTGTATAAACATACAGAACTGTTTCATGTAAGGTCTTGGAGATCAGGAATTACGTGGAGACTTCTTGGCATGATCTCAGCCTTTTCAGTGTATTAGAAAATATCCAGAAGTCAGCCTGGTGAAGGCTGCGTGTTTTTGGAATGAAGTAAAACCTTGGTGCGGTCAGACGTAGAGTAACAGCGAGTGAGAATTTGCTGCTAATTGAGTTGTGCAGTTCTTCGTTGCTTGGTTCTGAAGAATTGGTTGTGAATTGTAAATATTTTCTATAGTAATAGGTGGATGTTGTTTTGTTTTTGTTTTTTTTTTTCAGAAAAGTAAAATGTGGAAATGCCCTGTATAGAATTTGGAACAGAACCACAGACTGGATAGAAATAGGCCTTGTATTCAGGTGTATTTGACTTAAATTTCTATGTGAAGCTAGGACAACTAAGGCCTGAATGCAGCAACCTGAATGGTGGGATGGCAGGGCAGGAAGGAGAGAGAGAAGAGCGTAGTTGGGTTTGCTGCGTAGAGGAAAACAGCTTTTGTTGTCTTCCTCTCCAGCTGTGACTGCTGACTCTCTTGTTTAAACACAAAAACAACTACTAATAAAAACTGAGTGGTCGTGAAGGCACGGGAAGGATCATTTTATCTTCAAATGAAGCTGCTTCCCACTGTCCAGACTGTTCCTGATTCCATCCACTTCATGACTCAGTTTTCCTCCCTCAGTGATTCCACCGAGCTGAGTCCTTTCTGCAGCTCTCTCTTGGGTAAAAAGTGGAGCCTGTTCTAGTTAGGTAATGCCTCCGTGTCTGTACAACATCTTGTCAAACTCGTTTCCCTAAAACTGTTGATTCTTAACTGTTCTCAATTTCCTTTCTTCTCAGTAGTTCGCATTTCTCTGGCTTCCCAGCCCTGTCTGCTAACTTGGGTTTTCCCAGAAGCTCAGGATTATGTTGGAGAATGTAATCCTTAGCATCAGGTGTCAGCTTTGGATGTGACTGCCCTTACATGTGTGTACTACTGTACTTCTCAAAGCTGTTGTTACTTCAGCTTTCTGAACTCCAGAAAGTCTTTCCTTCACATGTAATATTTAGAAATTTGTCTCCTGGCTTAAGTGAGGCATGTTTTAAGTTGTACAGCCCTAGGAAAGGGAGTTTCTTCCAGAACTTCATGTCTTTACTTCAAACAATGTGGGTATGAACTTCTCAAAAAAATGTTAGGATCTTAAATGTGAGTGCTAATGTGGGCCTGGTTCAGCACCACTTCACTTCAGGCTTTTATTTCACTCGTTTGTAAGGGTCAAGTTACAAAGTCCTTGAAGGAGTTTTTGGTCTCAGTTGTGAGAATTTGCTGCCTGTGACTTGGTGGTGGTGGTTTGGTTGTTGTTTTAGAGCACTGGGTTTCTTAATAGCATGTTTCTGTGCATCAGAGGGTATCACCTTCCCAGGGTATCAATTCTCCTCGAGTCTGCCAGCTTACAAGTTCTCCTTAAGATCTAAGTGGACATTTCAGAGTGATTTGAGGAGCCTTTAAATGTATCAAGGGAGCACTTGTTGCCTCTTTAAATGTAATGGGTAATCATTAAATGTTCAGTTCTAATTAGCCTATTGCAGTTTTTTGTATATTGGGAATTTCATACCAAATGTTTAATTTTGGCATAACAAAGAGCTACTTACAAGAAAATTCTAGGGGGAAGTATGACTGCTGTTCAGCTCATTCAGTCTAATTGTGTGTGGGCGCTGGATAAAAAATCCAGTACCTGCACTATTGACACTGTGCATCAATTACATACTCAACAAGCAGCTATTTAAATTCCTGAAGAAATGCTTAATTTTAACCAATTCAATCTGCTGATATCTACATGAAGATTTCTGCTGTCATCTTAATTCATGTTTAACACGGACAACTTTTGCATACAAGGAGGACCCTGATTCTTTTCATTCATGTGTGGTTAGCCATGTTCCACATGTAGATAAATCAGTTATTCTAGCTGACAGCTAAGCATCAAAACTATTTTAATTGCAAAATCCTAGGTGATACAGCACTGAGTAGGTGCTTTGCTGCCAGCTTATGACACCTAGAGTTGTTTTTTTTAATTATCTTTAAATGTAACTTGTCGTCGTTAGTAATATCTGATATAACTGGTGTTTTGTGAATCTTTGTGCTTTGCTCTCCGGATACTACTGGGTGTATAGCAAAGTTTCTAGGAATAAACTTCTGTGCCATCAGTGGCTGTACTAAGAGGTTACGCTTACTATGATTATACTTCTATAACCTATGTTTATGTAACAAACTATTTTCCTTAAAGTTCTCTGCCAAGTTGCTTGCTTTTTAGGAGAAACACATGCTTGCAGAACCTGAGATCAGCAGTTCTAGCTCGTGCCGAAAAGGTGGTGTGATGGCTCACTACTGTGCTAGGACTTGGATGAGCTTTCTCATCGAGTGTTTTTAACCTGAAAAGTCACTTCTGGTGTGGGTAAATCTTCTGGACCAAGTCTGTGCTTTTTGTGTTGAATTAGAATTAGCTTGACCACAGACATCTCACTCAGTGTAATGTTGCATTTATGCTACTCCTTCCATGTGGTGCTGGGAGGATTGCATTACTTATAAAATAAAACATGCTCAGTTATTTTTACCGTGCTGCATGATTTCAGAACTGTTTAAAAAAAATTAAACCTCTAAACCTTTTCTAATTACTAGTTTGTGTTCTCCATAAAAAATAAAGTCCTACTTGTAAAAAGTTAAATCTGTGTGTTTTTCTTCTTCAGATAATATCTCCTACGGCATTGTTCTTGGCTGCAAAAGTGGAAGAACAGCCACGGAAACTCGAACATGTTATTAAAGTAGCACATGCCTGTCTTCACCCTCAAGAGCCACTACTGGATACAAAGAGTGATGTAGGTGGAAGTCATGGTTTTAGAGATAATCAAATGACGCTTCATCTGATGAGTTGTTACATTGTCTTGACTAGATTATTGCTGTCTGCATACTAGAAAAAACACCTGTGTTTAAACCATTCAGATCTTTGTATTACTTAATGTAACTAATTGAGGACTCAGGTATCTGTGTTATGACACTTGGAGGGGTTGCTTCACCTTAAACTTGCATTATTTTTAAAACTTCCCCATGTGTAGTAGAAATCTTGATGAGACATTAAATGAGAGGTTTCACGCATGGTTTTGTGAGTTCCATACTTTGTGTAGAGAGTTGAGGACACTGAGTATTCCTCTCTCTCAGCCAGAGGCTGACTGTGCTGTTGTCTACCTTCTGTTTTAAAGGATGCCATGCAGGCAGTCAGCTACTGTCTCTGCTGTACACTGGTCTTCCTTCCATTTGCCAGACTTTGTACAGCTTCCACTTACTTCACAGTTTCCGTTTTCTTTCCTGTGATGAAGCTTCCTGGAACCAACTGTGAGGAAGTATGGTGGAAATTCACCAGAGTTGCTCTGCTGGAATGTCAGGCTGAGCTAGTTATACCCTGCTGGACCTGAACTGACATATAAGCTATTTGCTGTGCTCCCAATTCTTGGAATGACACATGGAGGTGTACTATATATACGTTGGAGCCCAGAACACAGGCCAACTGGGTATCTCCAGCTGTATTTTAAAGTACTTCTGAAATGGAGAACCTGCGTAGAGATAGTTGAGTTTGTTTGCACTGGCAAGCCTCCATAATGTACATAGCATTCCTCATCCTCCCAACGATGCTTTGCTGGAATAACTGTAAGATTGAAATGAAGTAAATCTTACTGAGAAAGATGGTTAGGCTGCTGTAACTGAGGGATAACTGAATTTACAGTGAGGCCTATACAAGTAGAAGGAAGTCTTACTGCAGTAAAGTATTCTGAATGCTCAGTGCTCACTGGCACGGGTACTGGTCTTTAATTTATGTTGATAGTGCCAGCGTTCAAGTAGGAAGTGTGTAATTGAAATTTTGAGATGATAGATACCTACGTCTTGACGTGTTTGCTTATTTGTTTCAGGCATACCTTCAGCAAGCTCAAGAGCTGGTTATACTTGAAACAATAATGCTTCAAACTTTAGGTATGTCTTTTTAAATGCCTGTTGTGCAGCCCATTTGCCATGAGCCAGTCATGGGACCCAGGTAGCCGGATTTTTGATGTGCCTTTGATATGCTAGAATTTTACTATTTTTTTTGTATGCAACTTCTGACCTGTGAGTCTAGTTTTATATCACCAGTTGCTGTTGTGTTCGCTCTAGAGAAAAAAGGCATACCAATACTTGTCAAATAAATGTTTCTGACAGTTTGATGGAGTAGAAATGTATACCCTTCCAAATAGATGTTATTCCAAAGTAGTAATTGTGTTGGTATTTATTTACACAACGTAGCATGTGCTAGGTCAGCTGTATGTGTTCTGAAGCACTTGGCAAAAGCTTTATATACCAAGTACTCTTCCCTGTTTTGCCTTTCAATAGAAAAATACTATCTAGTTGAGCAGAGTTGTTACCTCTGAACATTGCAATTTGTAGTGTTAACCATTTAATGGATTCAGGTAATTCCAAAATCAAAAATGCAGTGTTCTGATAAGAAACTGTTCTGGCTTTAAACTAACATAAATAGAGACAACTACAGCTGGCAGCCCTGAGAACACTGACTTCCTAAATACCACTTTGAGTGTATTGCTTTAAAAAAAGAAGAAAATAGTAGTGACCTACTTCTTAAAATAGCTTAATAAACAAAGGCTTTTGAAGTGACTGACCTACAAATTGACTTAATTGGTAATCTCATAGATGGAATATGTTCAAGCCCCAGAAATGATTGAATAAAGCAGACGTGTGCACACATACACGTTTCAGTGTCTGTGATACAGCTCATACTGATAAGTATACTAGAAACTGTTCGTGCATGTTCAACCTGAAAAATGCAGTAACTTCACAGATTCTATGTAGGACTTGAGGGTAATGCAGGGATATTTTACTAATTGATCTGGAAATGGTTCTACCTTTCAGAAATACAAAAGTGCAGAATAAGAGACAGTTAAATAGTGTTACATGATCTGCAGTGCAAAGGTTTAGTAGGTATTAGGTCTCTGGGGGAAGGAAAAGGTCTCTTTTTTATGGTACAGATGGAAATGTGTAGTTCTAAAACATATTCTTAACTCTTCAGGTTTTGAGATTACCATTGAACATCCGCACACAGATGTTGTGAAATGTACGCAATTAGTGAGAGGTCAGTGGCTTTTATCCCCTTCCGTAAGCCCTTTTTTTACATTTCTAGTAAAATTTATAGGTGATGTTATTTGTGCAATATGAACAATTATGTTGTCCAAAGAGTTTGTTTAAGGCTAACTACTAAAAGTTTGATCTTAACCATTACAGTCTGATGAAGAGTCCAGTTCTTTGTCCTTCATGAATTTTTCTTTTGCTTGCTTAGTAGCTTTGATTGAATAATCTGTTCCATGTTCTTTCAAATGACAGAAGCAATTACTAGTTGAGAACTAAATTCTGGGTTGATTATTTTCACTCTGAAGTAGCTTTACAAAATAGTAATAGAATTAGTCTTTGTGCTGGTTGATAGCTAACAGTAGCTTTCTACCTTAATTTTTTTAGGTAATGAGCTATGGGATAAAAAGAGTGCATAGCAGGTCTGCTATTGCATGCAAATACTTAAAGATGTGACTAATTATTTTTCTAGAGAAGGACGTACTTAATTTGGATTGGGTGGTAGCAAACCTCCAACCTTTGGTGTTTCGTATCCTCTTAACTTACATGCAGTTCATTAACGTGACTCTAGCTAGACATCTGTTTTGTTCTTTAGTATTTTTTTTGTTGAGTGTTGGTACACCTTCTTTAACTCTTAAATCAGTTTCCTTTAGAGTTCTAAAGAGCTTTTCATAAGATGGAGGATGAAAAATTGATTTTAAGTGCTTTTTCACTTTGATCGTGTTCTTGAATTGGAAATTATTAGACTGTAGTTGTTGATCGTTAGTCATTAGTTGTTGTTGTTCACATTGAAAAATGCGAAGTTAAATGCTTCAAAGTTGTTTTTCTCCCCCCCCTATAAAATACAGGAAAGGTAGGCATAACATTATCATGTTAACTAGGTCTGTTTGCTAGTAACTCTAGAATGAAAGCTGTTCTTTGAGAGAGAAATATTTCTTTTCCCATTTTGAAGTAGCTTAGTGGTGTAGTGTCTTCAGAGTTTGAGGAGAGCTGGTGCCATTTGTAGCTTATTTGCATATAAAGTAGCTTTGTTGCAATTCTTTAAGAAGATTCTTTGCTTTCTGTCCAGATTTGATTGTGACTCAGTGCATAAGTCTGATTGCACCTAGTGTCTCAGTGAATCAGCAGCTCGAAAGTTCTGTCATGGTTTTTTGTTTTGTTTTGTTTTGTTTTGTTTTCAGCTCTTGGTCAGTATAAAAGTTAGCACACTTCTTGTTGATTTCGCGTGAGCCGCTGCACTTCAGCTCTGTGTCTTAGGGGAGTGGGAAGGGGTGATAAGCAGCATTGTAGCTACTCCACGATTTCTCCATTAGCAAGTGTGTTTTCCTGGAGCTTAGAAGAAGAAAGGCATATGCTACATAAACTTCATTTCTTTTACTCAAGTACATAACCCCCTAAGACAGTTCAGCTCTTTCCTGTGTGTTTTGCATGCTGCTTTTGTGTACTAACACAGTTCATACACTGAAGGTACATGCTACTTTTAGTGCTACTTTTAAAACTTGACGTTTTCAAGCTAGTACTTAATGTCAGTGCAGTTTAACAAAATACATAAAATTCAAAATTATATGAAGTCTTGAAATCTGAAGACTGCGCTGAGGGCTGAAAATCTACATACCCCAAGAACTTGTGCAAAGTGAATTTAATACAACAGGTGCTTGAAAACCTCCTGTCTCGGGTAGGCATGCTTCCTGGTATATGTGCACGCAAGTAGAATTCCTGGCAGCATATCCCCCTCCTAGGTTTCTTCATCCAGTTCTGGTAATATGCTGTCTTGGACATGAAGTATTATTCTAAAGGGCAAAATGATCCCCTCTTATATTAAAGGGGATTAATTTATCCGGGACTATTATGATTAAAACCTTCAACTGTGTGTTTGAGAGGAGAAGGAAGGGAAGGAGATAATTTGGCTGACTGAGCAGTCAAAAGAGAGGCTACAAGGTAGCTGAGGTCTGTGGCTGTGCTTAACGAGGCTCTGGCTCAGCACCTGTGTGTTGAATTGCAGTGTGGTGAGAAAGTGCCCTGGTGCCTCAGAGAAGCTGGCTAAAACAAGTTTAACAAAGGTGCTAAGAAATGGGCTGATTCCTATATTAATTCTTGTTATCTTGCATCCAGGATGGTGCACTTCGTGCCCTCACCTGTAGTAATCTGTAATTACCTTTAAGAAATGGGTTCTGTTGCTGAGGCTCACAAGTTCTAGCCAAGTCCTTTGTCAGATGACCCAGTGACTAGTAGAGGCCTACCAGAACAAATTCCTGGAAGCTGAACTAGTCAGGGGGACTTAGTGCAAACAGCCATAATCTGCTTCAACGTACAACTAAAGGAAAAGTTGAACCCTTTGTCTCTGTTTGAAGGCCTGTCTGAAAGTGGTATTAGACAAGACAGATTGTCAGTAAGGGGTGACTGGGAAGGTGTGTAGTGACTCATGATGCTGAGGCATGAGGTGTATCTAATTATTCATTCTGATCTTCAGAGATCCGTGGGTTCCTTAAATTGTTCCATCTGTACAGCTTAGTCAGGGTAGTGGACAAGGAAAGGTGTGGGCTCAGACTTTTTTCTGCACCGTTCTTCCTCAGTGTCGAGAGACTGAGAAGAGGAAACAGGGCCATCATTCCTTAGGTCCTCTGAGGAATCTGGGGCAGTGGATCTGTGAAGGCCTGTCAGCAAGCTCCAGTGCCCATTCCATGGAAGCTCCGTGCTGAAGAGGAGAAGAGGGAAAAAAAAAAAAAAAAAACCTGCTCCTGGTGTCAAACCTTTACTGGCTTGCATGCTAGTTCAGCAGTGAAGCTGCCCTAGTGCTGAGACCATCGCAGTGTCCTCTTAAGCTCTGGGGCAAAATCAAGTCTGTTCTCAGCCTCCTGGTGGAGCTTGAAGGGGAAGAATCTATATTGTTATCCACGTCTTGGGAAGTCTTCAGTCATTCCTTTTGCCATGTTGGTACACGACACTCTTTTGGAACTGAAGATTGGATCACAAGGATTTCTAGGATTGTTCTTGCTGCTCTGCAGGTTATCAGGTATCTCGAACACCCATGATCCTTACTAATCTTTTGGAAGTTGCAGTAGCAAATTCTGCAAACATACCGCAGTGTCTGTGCGCTGCTGCTGTTGGTTAAGTCTGGCTGATAAAGGCTGCAGAAGAGGCAGTGAATCTGAATGAATCTGCTTTTTCAGAGGGTACTCTAAGGAAAACCTAAATCTCAGTGGTGTGGAGAGATCTTAGACACCAGCTGTGCTCCAGCCGCGCTATCGGCGGCCTTCACATTCTGAACTTTCACCTTAGGCTTTCACAGGCCTGTTCCCAGCATTTAAAAGCTTCCAAGAGAGAAGCCGCCAGGACTGCTCAGACCTGAACACCTGCACCGTGGCTGCCTCCAGTCCTTTCCAGCAGGTGTCTGCCTACATAGCTCCGTTCGGGGCCTGTGGCTTTTGTTTTCTTTTTGCTCAGAAGGATTTTGGCAACCTTTTCTGTCTTTTGATATTGACTGGCATATCTGCGTCCTCCTCTTCCTGGGGATGCTTGCCTACATTCCCAGGGTCCTAGGCACAGCAAGCCACCGTGCTCCTAAGGGTGACTTGCCAGTTGCGTTTTCGTGATTATCTCAAGATCAAAGATAGTGTGAAGAAAAGATTCAGAATGTCTTGGAATTGCATCAGCTGAACTGTGTGGCCATGTCCAGTAAGAAATATTTTGGCTTCATGTTGGTAATTTCTTGAACTCAGTAGCTTTTTTGGGATGTGTATCGAGACTGCAAGTCCTGCTTGAAAATCTTCATTACTAATTACGTAATCCCCTGCCTTACGGTCGCTTCTGCAGTGGTGAGACAGGTTAGGTGTTTTTAAATCACACCTGAATGATAAAATATAAAACTGATTGTTAATGGCTGCTGTCAGTCATCTGTCCTGAGGCTTGTGAGTTGTAACAGACCAGCTGTGCTGGCTTGTTTTAACCTCTGCACTTCCAGATGATTTTAGCTTGGAGATGCACTTTCCACAAAAGGAAATAACAAAATACAGGAATCAAGATTGATTAGCTTTTAGTGGATAGATTCTGCTAAACCAAAGTTGTCCCAAATGTAAGAGAAGAGTTTGGGACAGTTGTTCTCAGTGGTGCATGGTTTTGGCAATGTTGATTATTTAGCTGTAAGCACATTGAAACAAGTACGATACTGCCTGTAAGATAGGTTAAGGTCTTTATCACATTGACTTTTTGTTGAGGCTAAAACGTGTGTTTCAAGATGTGATTCTTTTCTTCCAGGTGTGTGTTTTGATTTACTCAACTTTGAAGCTGATGTTAAATAGAAGTTTTCTGGCATCTGCTTTTCCTCCTTTTTCAGATGTGCCATTTCAGTGAGAGTAGAGATGCTTCTTGGTCTGGTCCCAAAATTCAAATACGGTGTAACTGTACAGAACGTAGATATGATTGAAGAGCTTTTAAACATTACTTTGAAAAATTAAGAGCAAGATATCAATTCCAGTCTTATTAAAGCATTTTATATTTTCATTTGTTTTAATAGTCTCATTTCACATTGTTAATACTGCCTGGTACTTCTGATGGGAGGGAGAGGAAATTGAACATACCTATCTGGCATAAAATTACCATTATAGTTTGGAAACTAAATGTTATACTATAATGTTGTCACATAGGTCACCTTCTGATTATTATGGATTAGTAAGATCTGTGTAGCAGTGGTCCCTGTTACCTTGCTACTTCTGTATTCTTTTCTATTCTGTGTTCTGCCCAGCTGTGTAGTGTGAAGACAAACCTGATTTACACCCTCTGGCAATCATCCCATTTTTAATACACGTTCTTTAAATTAAATTTTAAAGGCCATTGCAGTGTTTCTCAAATTTAATAGAAAGATCACTTTTAAAATAAAGCTTTGTGACAGTGTACCCTTTGACATAAAATTCAACAATGCACTTTCTGCAGGTAGCACTGATTTCAAGTGGTAGTGTCAAAGTAAGAATTCAATGAAGGCTGCGTTCAATCCTCGGTTTAAGCCATTGTGCCCAGCTATCCCATTATGTACGTGTTACAGTAAGTCCTTTACTTGAGTGAGGATCACGGGGGCTTTCCTGGTAGGGTTAGTGCTAGATGTTGTAGCAGTGGAAGTCATTGGCTTGTCCTTTTTGGTACGTTGAGGTCTTGGGTTGTGTGTTTTCTTTTTGTTTTGTTTTGTTATTTTGTCTGGCTAAAATGTAGTCATTTAATTCGTACCAGAATTTTCAATGGAGGTTTAACAGAAATGTGTAACAAAATGCTATGAGTGCTGTGCCCTTGATCAGGGGAGCAGAAAACTTGCTTAGTTTTGTTAAACATCTGTCTTGGGAGCTTGCTGTGTTCTGAGGTGCTGGGGGAGAGACATGGTTGTGTTTTGGGGGTGTGGTGGGTTCTCCAGCTATCCCACTGTGTTCTCAAAGGGCAGAACTTGCGCTGTACCAGGAACTGGCTTCTATGGACTGCCTTGCTGCAGTGTGTAGGTGGGGCAGGGTTACGCTGGGGGGCAGCCGTAGGTGAGGGTGGGGAAGCAGGTGTGCCTAGAGGAGAGTGCTGCCATGTATGAGGCTTTTGTGGGGTAGATAAGCAAAGGGGAACTTTGTTCTGTGGGTTGTCTTGGGGGGCAGAGTCAAGGAACTGAAGGACTGGGCCATCTCCACTTGCTGAATGTAATGGGCACGTCCGTATCTTGGAAAGATTTTAAAGGCTAGCTAGTTAAATTCAAATCAGTTCTGTGAAAATAGGAAATGGTGCTTATGGAAGGCAAAAATGCTTCAGTTTTGGAATGAACAGGAGTTAGAGTAGATGCTTAATCTCTCTGTTTTTCTTTTTCTTACAGCAAGCAAGGATTTGGCACAGACATCCTATTTCATGGCTACCAACAGGTTGTTATCCTGAACCTCTTTGTTGCACTGTTGTAGCACACTATAGCTTCCTTTACTGCAGGGCCCCCTACATGTGTCTTACCCTTGTTGCAACAGGAGACTGGGCCATCTACAGTGGTGGTACCTTTCTGTTTGCAGTGCGGTGTATTGTACAAGGGCCTGACGGCACAAAGGGGTTAAATGCACAATGAGAAGTGTAGTGGTGCTTTCTGATGACATTTTCTCGATTGTGAGTGCATAAGTCTAAAATTGGTAGCCTGAATAGCAGCTAAAGATTACAAAGAGATAAACTTAACCTAGAAATTCGAGCATCTTGGTAAGTACAAAACTATTTCCAGTTTACACTTGTAGTTAATGGCAGTTTTCTCTTAACTTTAAATATATTGATCCAATCTTAACTTATAAAATTGTAGTGGGCCTAAGATCTTTTCAACCAGTTGATTTTTCTTTTCCAATATACTAGAAGTAGTCCAATGTTCTTCCTTTTAGAAACAGCTCTTTAAACTTAACATACAGTTTGAAAACTTAAGTACTTGTATTAAAGTTAAAGGATTCCAGATGGGGATTGTATATGGGTAGCCTGTTGTAGAAAGATAAAATTTGAGAGCAGACTTCAGTATTGATTTCTTGATTATTCCAATTTATTTCTTGCAAGACAACTTTGAGCTTTATTTAATCAGAATTAAACTGTATGTAGCTAAGTTTTAAGTAATATATACTACTGGTTGGTCAGAATTCTTCCAGCCAAGCATTTTCTGGGGGTTCCTTAGTGGGCAGGGTTCTGTATTTGAAGCAGCTGTTAAGATAAGCTGTGATAAAGTGGTGATACTGAACCAATGCCTTTGTGCTGGTGCCAGCTGGAAGCTGAAGTTGAGTTCACAAATATCCCAGGTTCTGTCCTAGTGAAAGCTAAGCTGACAAGTAATTCACTGGGCCTCTGTTGAACTTGGGTGTACCTTCATTTACTAGACTAATTTGGAGGCTGCATAATGAGCTGTATGGTTGTTTGTTTTTTTTTTTTTTACTGTAGGTAGAATTTAATTGACCATATTATACTAATTTCTTTCTTAGTACTTAAGTACAGTAGAATAATTGGTAAATTTCTTTACTGTTAACCACGCTTTTATAGAAAAAGCAAATTAAACTTTCTGCCAGATAAATGCCCTATCCTTTGTTTAGGGCAGTAAGATACATTAAGAACTTAATCCAAAGTATGTTCCTTGAATTAATGTTTAACTGCTGTTACTTGACAAATTATCTTATGCTGTGTGTTAATGCTTGATTTGTTGTTGTTTTTTTTTATTTTACATGTTTGATTTCCTTTGGTTCCTCATTATGAAATTTATGCAACAGTCTTCACCTTACTACATTCTGTCTTCAATACAAGCCTACGGTGATAGCATGTGTGTGCATTCACTTGGCCTGCAAGTGGTCTAACTGGGAGATTCCAGTATCGACTGATGGGAAACACTGGTGGGAATATGTGGATCCTTCGGTTACTCTGGAATTGCTGGATGGTAAGTAGTGCTGCCTTTCCACATCTGAGTTTCGAGTGCTTATTAATAATGTCCCTAAGAATAGGAGCAGAGCATAGTAAGAATATAGCTTTAAGCCTAAAATAAGTTTCACGGACTTCGTGCAGAGGGTCCTCAGGTATGAGGAAGGTATAGGAGAGGGAAGAGCTTAGGAGGATAGTTCTGAGACCCTTCTGATTTCAATATGTGAGCTGGGATATGCACAGACCTTTTGTTAGGTACAGGCTAGAGGTTGGCTTTTTAGGGCTTTCCAGGGCAGGGCAAACAGCTAGAGGAGCATCTCTGCAAATCCATGGAATCCAGATAATTTTATGTACACAGGTGTTCAATTGTACAGTGTCACTGAGACAGCCATTCTTAAAACTACATAAATCTAACATCAACAAACATAATTCTGTGTTAACGTAAGCAGAGCCTATGATACCTCAAACTCCTGCAGAAATAGTTTTCTTGTTGTTAAATGGCTTCTTTCAGGAAGAAAACATGCTTAGAAGACCATATGCCTAGACGTCTTACCAGCTTTTGTTCTGACCCTGCTTTCCGTGTTGTTACCCAGTACTACCTGTGTGCTATCCTATTGCTTTGTGGATTATAGGGTTTAGAAGGCAGAAATGGCACTTACTGCAGTGGGGCCTGAACTTACGGCCTTTGTAGCTGCCTTATGTAGGTGGTGGTTTCTGGGGGGCTCACATCCATTGGGCTTTGCTTGTAGTTCTAGAGCGAAGAATTATTTCAGAGAGGTGCTGATGGAAGCCTCCAGGCATGGTACGGCCCAGCATAGCTCCCCGTGACGTGCTCTTCCTGTCAGCTGAGCTTTCATTTCTTAATGGCCTGATTATATTTTGAAAATGCAAACCGGAGTAGGTGCCACGTGAATCACAGCATCTGAGTGAGCTTGAAATTGCAAGCTCAAATGGCTCTGTCTTAGGATTCTTTTAAGCTGTACCTTCAAATTCAGCCACTACCCTGCCTTCTCAGCTGTCTGTCGCCTGTGCGTGTTTGGTAGGCATGCATCCTTGTAATTTTTAAAATCCTGTGAGATGTGTGCTGCGAGCCTGCAGTGACCACTGCTTAACTCTGTAAGTGTCTGTGGAGCTGGTGTCTGAAGCAAAGACGTGGGAGCAGACTGAAGTGGTGAGGTGCTTTTGCACTTGGGAGCAACTTGGTTTGTAACCTGCTGTGGGGTTCTGGAGGAGCCAGTTCTTCCAGACCTGCAACAGGGCTACTCTCCCATTTGAGTTCTGACTGCACCTAATTTATTTTTAGCTTACAAGTAACACAAAATTTCAGTTGAAAGTATTTTTGTTGTAGCTGACAAGTGTAGAGCCCTAGGTTTCCTTGTGGGCCTACTAATTGCAGGGACTTTTTTTTAAACACAGCCAGCTGCTTTGCCTTGAACACAAATGAACTGAAACCTGTTGTTTAAAATAGTGCTTCCTACGGTCCCATGGCTGATGTTTTGCCCAGATCTGTTACTGGTTGCTCCTGAAGTTCAGTGAAATGACTGAAATGGTGACTTAGAGGTTTAGATTTTAAGGGAAATTTAACATCACACAGGAAATGCTTAAACTGGATGGCAAATGTGTTATTTTAAGAGCTGCTGTTTGTACAGCCCTAGAAATTTTTGGTCTAATAAATACAGACTCTGCAAGAGTATAAATCTTAAATGCGGATCTGCTTTTCAGAGTGCATGTAGTGGTTAAAGCCTGTTGTAGTGAAATACTGCAGCCATTTTTGTTCAGCACTTATCAAACAAGATTTTTGATTAAATATCAATTCAAGTCATGTGTAACCTGTACTGCTAAAGCAGTATGCTGTTAGTCTAGAAAACTGATTAAAGGCAAACCTGCTTATTACAGAATCAGATATAAAATATGTTCTTTTTGTTTTTCTACCCAGAACTAACGCACGAGTTTCTGCAAATACTGGAAAAAACACCTAGCAGGCTGAAGAGAATTAGAAATTGGCGGGTAAGAAATTTTCCTGTAAGAATTTAGCCAAAAGGAATGATGAACTTGTAGGAGAACTATGAATCAAGGGAAAAAATGGAGCTTTATCCTATTTGTTCTTTATTCCTGTAGCTGGGCTGGGGGATGAAACCTTGAGTCAGCTTTTATCCTCACCTTTGAGCTAAACTGGATGTTCTTTACAAGTATTCTAAGCTGTTAATTTTCTCACTTGTTTCCTTTCTGCATAGGCTAACCAGGCTGCTAGGAAACCTAAAGGTGATGGGCAGGTGTCCGAGAACTCGCTTCTTGGCTCGTCTTTGGTCCAGAATTCCATTTTGGTGGATACAGTTACTGGTGTGGCCGCGAATACAAGTTTCCAAAAACCATCGACATCATTTCCTGCACCGGTACCTCTGACCTCAGGAAGTATTTCTGTTCCAGATAGTCATGCACCTGAAAATTTGGCAATACTAGCAACAGGGATGCCAAGTACCTCATACAATTTGGCATCCCACCAGGAATGGCCTCAGCATCAAGAACAAAGCAGGACAGAACAAATATACTCTCAGAAACAGGAGACGTTACCTCCTAGTCAGTATAACATGAACTTCCAGCCTGGGACGTCTGTACAGCTGCACTCGGGAGTACATCACAGACCCGACAAACTTGCCGAGCATTCTGCTGTCAAACAAGAGTATTCTCATAAGTCAGGAAACAAACACCACGGACAAGTTGCTGCTCCCGTAATAATTCCTCAGAAAATGTCTCTGGATAAATACAGAGAGAAACGCAAACTAGAAACCCTTGAACTGGATGTGAGAGAACACTACGTAGCAACCCCAGGTGAACAGCCACACAAAAAACACATGCCGGCACAGACAGCCAGCGGTGCTTCCGTTACGTCTCCCATTAAAATGAAAATCCCCATCACGAACGCAGAGAAGCCTGAAAAACACGTGTCTGATAAAAAAGAAAAGGGAGGCTCGCTCAAACTGCGCATACCCATCCCGCCCACAGAAAAGGGTGCCAGTAAGGAGGAGCTGAAAATGAAAATTAAAGTTTCCTCCTCAGAAAGACATAGCTCATCGGATGAGGGCAGTGGAAAAAGTAAGCACTCCAGTCCGCACGTTAGCAAGGAACACAAGGAGAAGCACAAAGACCACTCCTTAAATCGCCACCACAGCATGGGTCACAAGCACTCCCACTCGCACAGTGGCAGCAGCAGTGGCGGCAGTAAGCATAGTGCTGACGGCTTAACACCGACTGCTCTGAGGAGCCCCGTTGGCCTGAGTAGCGACGGCAATTCCTCTAGTTCCGGCTCGTCAAGGAAGAAGTTGCACAGCAACGATGCTTCTCACAACCACCACTCCAAAATGAGCAAAAGTTCCAAAAGTTCAGGTAGTTCATCTAGTTCTTCCTCTGTTAAGCAGTATGTATCCTCTCACAGCTCTGTTTTTAACCTTCCCTTACCCCCTCCTCCCCCTGTCACATACCAGGTGGGCTACGGACATCTCAGCACCCTCGTGAAACTGGACAAGAAGCCAGTGGAGAACGGTCCTGATGCCCATCACCAGTACAGTACAAACAGCCAGCATATGGACTACAAAGACACATTCGACATGCTGGATTCGCTGTTAAGTGCCCAAGGAATGAACATGTAGTCGATTCTTAGGTTGTTTTTCTTTCCTTTTTTGTTTTTAATTTAAGAATTGTTAGAACGGAAAACTTCCTACTCTAGCAGTGGCAACACCAGCTGTTGCTGCCGTGGTTTCAGTATATGTAAGTGCTGCTTTATCCTTCACTCTGAAAAGAAGAGGTATAGTAAACGAGTCTTTATCTCCACATATGATAGTGTTATAAATACTGTAATAGCATGGAAGGTGCAAAAAATCTCAGTATTTCTACAACTGCAGCTAAGAACAGTAGAATGAACGTCTGCTTTTAGGTGCATAGGATGCCTCGAGCATTGATTATTTATAATTTTGAGTACCGCAGCCACAACTTTTTTGTTGCTTAGTTTTTGAATGAGTGTAATTGTTTTCTTGTGTATTTATACTGTATGTATGATTTGCATGTTTCGAAGATAAAGGGATTAAAACAGTATACTGACAACTGTTTACAAGAAAGTGGAGAAAAATGTACATACATTTTTGTATGTTTAGATATACCATAAATACTCAGGATTGGAGCTGCTTGTAAGTATAACAAAATACACATAACTTTATTTTATCTTGTCAGAGTCCATCAGTTACCCAAACCGAGATGGCACTTTGTCTTGTTTATCTTTATAAACTGTAGGCCTTATTGGAAGCCACTTAAAAGGGACACTTCACTAGAGAAGGTATCCAGTACCACGTAGGGTCTCCACCAGACAGTATTACCCACGAGGCAGGAAACAGGGTGGGCCTCTGCTTGCTGACTGTGGCCAGAGCTTTGAAATGTCCCTAATTTCTTGAAGGAAAAAGGAATTAAAATAAAAGTTTACATAATATCTTGATGTGAAGTGCATTTAAATGTTTATTGGCTTGATGCAGTAAAATAGACACAGAGCTGTTAATAATGGTTATGTAGATTTAATGTGACTTAACTGCAATTCCTAACTGTCATGGTGGGAAAATCATCTTTTTTTAAGAAGTCATAATTTATTTTAATAGTAAACAGGAGTCACTGTTTCCATTACCATTTCAGAATAATATCCATGTTCTGAAATCCAAAAAGTGTACTTGTGTGTGATGCCATATTTCTTTTACAGGTGAATGCAGTCTTCACAGTAAATAAGAATAAAACTATTGATATCCCAACTTTATATTCCAACAATAAAATAGTTATCATTGATTCTGTGCATTGTACTTGTCATTAGTTACCAAATTGGAAAATACTTGTTCTGTTTTTTCAGCTCTGTGGGGAAAAAAATCAGTCTCCCAGTTAAACCACTAGCATACATTTTTATCTGCCTGCAAGTGTCAGTGTTACAGCTTGTGTGCTCTTTCCACAGTGTTTCAAAATATATGACAGGTGTGAATGTTCACGTGTTCTCAAAGCCAATACTACAGCTCAGCCTGGATAAGTGAACTGACTTTCTGGGTTCTTACTCAAAACTATTCATAAGCTATGAAGTACCTCAACACAAACTCAGTATATGGTAGCAACAGACAGTTCTTAGTCACTTATTTTAACTCAGAAGCAAACAGGATGTGAAGTAGGCTTTTGCTAGTTTTGCTAAGCCACCTCCTTCACTTCGTGCTTGTGTAATTCTGTCACCTCAGATGTCAGACCCGGCACCTAGCCCTTCCAGTTGTGTTACTCAAGCGTGCTTTAAATGATAAAACTGCTCAAAACCTACCCAGATGGTAGTTGCTGTATGATGTAACTACAGGTATATCAATTACTATGTAATACTCTCTTTCCAGTAATGCAAACGCTTGTAATTACTTGAATAAGTTTTATTTGAATGAACTATGGATACTTTTTTTACACTAAGGAATATTTAAATGGAAACCTGATGGCATCTTCTGCTAAATCTAACCTGAAATCTCGGCCCATGTACAAAATGCAAAGCTGTCTTATCCTTACTGTGGTTGATTTTCTCTGTTCAGAATGTATTTAAACCCTTTGTTACATTTCTGCATTGTTGAGTATTTTCTATCCTTTTGTAGTCTGTTTCCTTTCCATCTCAGCTCTACTCTTAGATCTGGCTTTTAGCAAATGTAATCTGCATTATGTACTGTCCTAGGCTATAGCATGGGCAGATGGATGAAAAAGCAGTAAGTTGTCTTCATTTTGTCTTTAAAGCACTACACTGCTCTTCTTTTAAAGCACTACACTGTTTTTCAAGTCTGTTTAAATAGTTGTGCCATTAAATGCATCTTACACGGCCACTTTGGATAAGCAATATATTGTACTGTAAATATAGCAATTGCTGTCATAAGTTGGAGTTGAAATGTCTGGATGATAACTAGTGCCTGTCTAATAGAAATTGGAAAAGAGCATAGGTCTTCATCTTAAGGTGCTGTTTCAAAATAACTATTTCCTATTTTGATTCTAGGAAATTGTGAAACCTTGTGGACAAAATGTTGCTATGCTACATTGAGATCCAAACTGATTTTTGGTTTCTCTGTAAAGAATATCCATAAAAGTCATTGGTTTTGATTTTCAATGTGACTGTAAATATGTGAAACTGTATTTGTCTTTGTGTCCGGAACTAAATTCAGTGTGGTGGGAGTAGGGGGTGAGAGGGAAGGAGAGGACATGCAGCGAGATGCCACTGATGTTCCCTGACCGAAACCCACTGCCAATTAGTGAATCGTGTGAATTGGGGCCTGGCTGAGGTGTGTGAAAGGAGTGAAAATTCACTCACTGATCAGCCTCAACCTCCCAAGTGAATGACTGAATAAATGCAATAAAAGGCTAACAGATGACACTATTACTCTGTTCATCACCGATTACAAGTTTTTTGTTGTAAATTGAGTACATGCATTATGTAATTTTGTAAAATTAAGCTTTAGTGCAGACCTTGCTATGACACTATTAAAAATATTCCCTTTTTGTGAGATACGAGGTTTGTAGAATAGTGAGATTCTTTTGTATGTTGAAACTTAATTCTGTTCCTAATGGTGGGAGTGCTGAAGTAATGTATCTCACTGTGATCTGGTACTTCGGTATTTGCATAAAACAGCAGTTCTGTATATTCTTTTGGCAAATTGTAAATATAAATGTTTCATATTAGCATAGTTGAATTTTTGAGGTACAGCCATTTGTGTGAGATTAGAAAGAAACTTTATTTCTAAGAAATTGTAAAAAAAAAAAAAAAAAAAAAAAGTATTTTCAATAAAATTCCCTACCTCACCTCTACTGTGCAGAAATTATCCCATTTCCTATGTTTAATTTTCCAACTTCATGTGCAGATCCCTGTTAATTATTGGCAAAAACACTGTTTTCCATCAAAACAATCAAATAGTAAATTACTTTAAAGTTCCATGTATAACTTGTTTCCCTTGCTTGCTTCATGTTATGGTGCTCAGGCTTAGGAACACGCTGCAAATTCTGTTTGCATGCCAGAAAAGCAAAACCTAGACACTTTACAGCATCTTAAGAGATGCATGTATGTTTTCTTATCCAGCCTGGGTCTATGAGCCTGTACCATGTAACTTCAGTGTGCAGTGGCTGGCCATGCTTGATAGCTTTTCCTTTTAGTGAATGGGAGGGGATGGAGGGGAGAGGGTGGTGACAACAGCTTTTTGTCTCTGTAAGACCACAGGGGAAAGGTTCCCAGTCAGTTTTGCTTAAAGGGGATTTAGCAAACAAGTTCTTTGCTTTCTTTAATTGCAATGTAAACACATGTTCCAGAAATGAATTCTAAAAATAAATCTTAAAAGACTTGAAAGCTGAACTAGCTAATTAATTCATTCTTTTTTCTGAAATGCTTAATTCTGTACACTTTAATTTAAAAAATAACACCAGGAGTTTTCTCTCACATTGCTGTGGAGGATGACTCTCTCTGACTTCTCCGGAGGTGAATGTAGCAAACCCAATTCAACTCTCTAAACTAAAAAGCTGGAAGTACCTGGTTTTGATTCCTAGGTGTTCCTATACTCAAAACCGTTTTTCTTACCATAGTTCAGAAGTTTTGTGTTCCTTGGCAGTACCTGTAAACTTCAGTTCCTGAAGCTGCCTTGGACTATGGGACCCTATGAAAATTAGGGGAGAAAACTTACTCTACTCTGAGTGCTTGAATCCCTTCCTCAGGGGAGAACTTTTGGCCTTTTTGGATTACGTGCAAAAACTGGAATTTAGATAGGGCTGTAGATAATGGCAGCAGTTCCTGCCAGAAGTTGTGAGAAAGCTGTGCAAGTCGGTGCTAATTTTGAACCTGAATCTCCAAAGACTGTGGGTTTCTGAGCTTGATGTCTGCTTCCTTGAGAAGTACGGTCGATAAATGTATTTTGAGATGCAAATCTTTATGTCATGGGTGGTTGTAGTTTCAAGACCAGTGCAGAATAGTTGGGTTGGCACACCTACAAAACCTAACTTTCCTGAACAGAGCTCAGAGCTTTAAATATTACTGCATACAATAAAAAAAAAAAATACTAGGTATCCTCTACAGTGATAAAGGGACACATACTTTCATGTGCTTGAATTTAAACTCTAAATGTTGAGGAAACTTGGCATTACAGCAAAGTGGCTGTACCTGCTGCTTGGTAGCCTGCATACTTTACAGTGGGGTCTTCACTGCTGTTTTGCTTCTGGCCTCTGTTTTTTAGAAATGAAGGCAGCAAATTCAAAAAAATAAATAAGGTTTGTCCTACTCAAATATTGTAAATTGTAAAGCATGTCTCTTTTCAGTGAGGCACTTTTCATCAAAAATAAGGATTTAAGAAGATTTAAAAAACTTTTCTCCTTATCAGTTTAGATGCCTCATTAGAGGTATCTGGATTTTGATGTGAAACATCTATATCTCCTTAAGTAAGAAATACGCAAAGTTAGACTTGTCTATGCAATGCCCAAGATTCCCTACATCAACATACTTCTTGGTTAAGCTGTGCTGAGAACAGGGCTGGTACATGAGCACATATCCCCTGTTCTCAAGTATGCTTAAGCTGAAAAAAAACTTTGCAAGTGCTGGCATTAAATAATACCCGCATTCTCTAAATCTGGTTAAACAAGTAAAAAACCTCAGAGTCTTGTCTTAAAAACTTTAAACCTTTTTTTTTTTAAAAGTTGAAAACTAGTGTTAGTGTAGCTGGACTAAACATTACATTTAAATTCCAAATAACAACTAACCCTAACATTAGAGAACTCACACTCTAACGGATCTTAGTTTCAGTTATAAGACATGCAGGAGGAGGAGGATTCATAGCTCTGAAAATTTGAATTAACTGCATATCCTCGAGCATTCCCATTCTTTCCCCACTTGTGACTGTCATCTCAGTATCATTTCATGCTAAATAAAAATTCATATTTACTTTTCAGCTTTTTTTGGGAAACGTTCCCTTAATCTAGGAAGAATTAATATACACCTTGGAGTTACGTACACCTCACTTGAGTTCACGTGCCAGGGCTCCTACCTTTTTTTCTGCAAGGTACTTTAATGTGAAGATACTCAAGTTGCCATGGATTTTGGCATGAGGACCAAGCGGTATTCCTCAAAATGGGACTGATAACTGTTTAAGATTAGAAGATTACTGTGATGCTAGGATTTCTCTCATAATGGCATAATGCTCTGTCTGTTATGTGACATCATACCTACAGAAACTACACAAATAAAGAGTTTTGCTAAAAGTACTTACTGATTTCTCTTCATTTTTATAAAGTTTAGACCAAATTGCTCTCTGAAGTCAGGCTACCAGAATAAGCCTGAAAATAAGCCTTAAATAGCTTGAAAGCTATTTAAGTAACTAAAATGCTAAGCACTCCGGGGGAAGCTGATCTTATATAAACCAAAACTTTTTGTTGCTTTCCTTCTTTATTTTGTAAAGCACCCATTTTTGAATTTGCTGCTGGCACAAGTGTCAGAGTCTTGAACTCTTGAGGGCTCAGCCCTTGGAAGTTCTAGGGCTGAGTTTTACTATGTCTTCCTAGAAACTAGGTTCTCACAAGAGATTCACCCCATTTTAACAGTTTCTGCAATGTTCTATTCCCCTGAAGTCTTAAACATACTGAGAAGGAAGCCCCATCAGGAAGAAGACAGCCTATTACTAGGCTGAATCTTTTTTTTTTAATTATTATTACTGATATATCATAACGTTCTTCAAATGGTATTTCATTACATTCAGTTACTAGTAGGTAGTAGCTAGTTCCACTAACTACCTGTAAAAAAAAAACAACCCCACCCTTGGCAATATGCAAAAGCCAAATGGCCAAGGGCTGCCTTAGCAGCCCAGCTTGGAGCAGTGGGGTTAGACAGGGCCATCTCCAGAAAAGACAATCTCAACTCTCTGATTCATAATTCTAGAGAGATTAAGAAATTACCTTGATGTAAGCTCCATAAGGATACGTCTGTGAACAACTGGGCATCTCTTCTCATTATCACTCCAGTATCTTGTAGCTGATAAACCTCAGCGGCAAAGGATATAAAGGATTGATACGTGTGTACAGACTAGTTTTGTGGTTCTTTCCAACAGCTAAAATTGAAAGGCCTAAACAAACCTAACAAACCTAAACAAACCTAAACAAACCTAAACCTAAACAAACGCATCAGTATGTTTTATGCCAACATAACCACATGGTTTGGCATTTTCCTGGGATTACAGGCACATTTAAACACTCATCTGTGAGTCTGAGTAGAGCTTTCTGAATCTGCAATGCTTTCTGTTGATAACACGCATTCCAAAGGCTTTTACAGACAAATTGGCACTCCTAACTTACCTTGCTTGTCACGGACTGGTGATAGTGTTGTGGGGTGTTTTTTTTAAGTCTCCTCGAATGCAACAAATTGTACAGCCCTGTGTTCACAGCGAAGGAATGCCCATTCCAATGAGCACAGACATCACAAAAAATGTTAATCACCGCCTAAAAATAGCCTTCTTGTCTACAAAGTTACCTCTAGTAAGTTCGGCTGTCACTTTTAAGTCCAGTTCCTTCTGATGTTTTCCACAGGAGGAAATCTTCTTTTGTGTGAAAGGTAAACTGGTTTGGCAGCAGTTTTGAAAAATTCACTGTCTTCCTTTCACAAAGGGATGGTCTAGCAACTGCAGAGCAGAAGGGCGTTCATGTTGATCTCTGCATTGAGGGTTTGAAAAATCAGTACATAAAATGAATATGCATTCCTGTAATGTAATTATTTGTAAAATCTAAATACAAACTTAGGCTTTTTTTTTTTTTTCTTAACTCTCTTGTCATTGCTCCTTTTCAGTTTTTCGTTTTGTATTTTATAAAGCTGGTAGAAAGGAGGGCAGAATTTAGGGGAAGAGATTGTAACCATGTATGACTTATAAAACTGAAATAACTTATTACAAAAATCTTTCTTTGCTCCTCTAAATTCCTACCAAAACTTGGAATAATTCTTATTCAGCTATTTCATGTGCACCAAAAGTGTATTTAAGAAACATGTTAATTATTTGTTTGGCCTTGTGTCAGTCAGTTTTGCCATCTCCAGTCAACCTGACTCATGTTAAGGAGGCCATTTGGGCTTATAGCATTGCAAGAATCAAGGAGTTTGGCTTTTTTCAACACTCAACTTGGAGAAAAGTGAAACAAGGAAAATAATAAAGGGCACTGATTTCTTAAGTAAAAAAAATAATAGGAAAGACAGGATGAGGAAGATGTTTTATATTTAGGACATGGTGAGATCATATATTAAAACTTTGCCATTAAAGATGCATCATTTAAAAGAAAAAGGAAAAAAAATACTGTATTAAAAATCTTTCTATTTGTATATTTCCTTCTCCCTAACAACTCCTGATATCTTTTAACTACTAGTATATCTGAATCAATGTATCTATGATATTGCTATTTACTGACAACAGTTATTCTGGTTACTGTTATATGGTCTGCAGGGACCATAACAATTCTAATCCAAGGATTAAAATTCAGGGCACTGTCATACCCACTAAATTATGTGCTTTTCTCTAGTGCCCAAATCTGGTCATAAAAGATTGATAACAATTTCATACAGACATCAATTTCATAAGGACCACCCATGGAGGTCGGAAACTTATCTCTTCAGATGATAGTCCATTTAAAAGTGTGGGACAAAGCTGGTATTTAAAATAGAATAAACACCACAGGGGTAATTCTTATAATGAGTGAATGATAGTTTGTCTTAAATAAAGAGAACTTTATGTTTCCAGTAGGTATGCATTTCCTGGGCTGGCAGTGATAACATATTTTTCTGCTGCAGAAGATGAGAATTATGTGAAACCCTTTCACTTAGAATACTGTCCTCAAAACAACTTCCTAGATACAGGCCAGACTCAGCCAATGGGATATTGGAACAGCAAGGCACTTCAAAGAAAATTAGCCAGCATTTGTCTAAAATGCAACGGTAACATGTTTCTGAAGGAAAGTTACAGGAAAAGTAAACGCTGTGCATAAGGCCCCCTCAAAAAGAACATGTGACTATTTTTAACACCATTATGGAGAGTAAATCTCTTTTATGTAGACTGCTATTCAGTGGCTTTCCTGAAATGCTGTAAAACCTAAAGATTTACAGTACAGTTCTTCTACACAGCCATATGTGCCATTTAAGATAGCCTAAGCTTCCACACACACGATGTGCATTTTTCCTTTTCTTCTTCAGCTAAGAATCCACATACCTGGTTAAGCACGCATGCACAAAGTCCGCTGCAGCTCCCGAGAATCGGTCAGGCAGGGAAGGCATCAGCCCTCTGTGGGCTCCGATATAGAACATGGCAGCTATCCTGTCCATGGAAGCCAGTGGTGGTTTTCCTGTTGCCATCTCAAACACGGTGCAGCCAACGCTCCAGATGTCTGATTTCCTTCCGTATCCAGACTCATTTATAACTTCTGGTGCCATCCAGTACGGAGTCCCGTGCACGGACTTGAGCATCTCGCTGTGTGTGCCGCTGAGGCTGGCCCAGGCTAAGCGCCGGGCACAGCCAAAGTCGATCAGCTTTACTACACCGCTTGGCATGAGCATAACGTTATTGCCCTTGATATCTCTGTGCACCACACCATTGCTGTGTAGGTATGCAACCCCCTCTAGAATTTGTTTTGTATATTTACAAAAGACAATTTCTGTCAATGGACCAAACTGATGAATAATACTAGAAATTGAGCCACCGGGAACGAACTCCATGAAAATGCTTAAAATGTTGTCTTCCAGACAAGTTCCTAAATAAGTTACAATATTGACATGTTTCAGCGTCTTCAAAAGATCGACTTCCTCATGCAACTTCTGGTACTCCTTTTCTGTAGTGAGTTGATCTGACGTATCCAAAATAACCTGTTTTACTGCTATTAATTGTCCCTGGCTTGTCAGACCGCAGTATACCTACAACGAAACTAGCACTTATTAAAATGAAACACGAATAAAAGTGTATGTTCACTTATTTTACAGGGTATCTTTCTGTTTGTCATGTTTCACTGCATAATCAAAAATATTTATTTGTTGCACTGGACAACAGTAAGTTATAAGGTGAGATGTAGCTCAGAGATGATCAGTGCATCTCTTAACATACTGAGACTTTAACTTACTGTGCCATAGGCTCCCTTTCCAAGAACTTCACCCCTCGTCCACATGATAGTATCCTTGTTAGTTAAAATGCTTCCCGGCACTGCAGTGGATTCCTCAAAGTTTAGCAGGTCTCTTTCTTCATTTGATCCCAAAAAGACTCTACTGTAACTCTGCTTGAAAGATGATGGGCAGCGTGAGGAGAAAGCAAGGGGGAAAAAAAAAAGCTTCATATTATCATTACGTTTCTTATAAGGAGTAACTTTCACCCGGCATGATTCTCTCTCTTTCTCTTCCTCCTCCTCACCCATACAGTCCTTGCCTGGCACATCAATACAACAGCTCCTGAAACAGAAACTTGCCTCCTAGCTGTCTATCTCTGTCACGCCTGAACACGATTGTGCCTTGTGTCAGACAGGCAGCATCTAACATGGGTGTCCTCAGCTGGGTACCAGAAGACGCAGTGGACAGCCCAAGGAGAAGAGACCCGATCATTAAAGAGCACACATTACCCGTACTTCAGTTAAACACTGTGTTCTTAGTTAACATCATGACTCATCGTTCATCCACAGTTGTGTTGGAGCATCACCCAAAGGATCTAGCAAGTTACAAGAAGTTATTTTTACCTTCACTAGAGCACTATTTACTATTTCTCCATCTCCATTCATCGTATTTCCTTCTTTCGTATGGGCATTCTGCATTTTGGAATCTGCAATTTTTGTTCTTGCAGAGTTGATGTCTTTTTCTTCAAGCACTCGCAATTCTGCAGCCAGACAACAAAGCAATTCATCAGTCATGTCCTTTTTACCTGCCCAGGACAAAATGTTTTGACTTGTCTGGAAACTGGGACTTGTAACATTTGTTGCCTGAATCACTGAAGGCTGAGTCAATTCATTTGCCAGACTGCTGCCCTGAGGTGTGTATGCCCAACTCTGACTTAATTTTTTTGCAAGGGATTGACACTGCAGACTGTCTGAAAAGTGCAATGATTCACGTGGGTTTATAGTCCTGAAGGAGGTCTGGTCTGATCCCAGGCCTGTGCAGCCGTCCTTATCCACCCTGCATTGGGGTACACAAATGTTCTGGTCAGTTAATGAACTGCTGCGCTCAGCACCACATTTTGTGTAGTCTTTATTACTGAACTGAAGAAGATTCTGGCTACAGGTAGAAGCTATCTGATGGTTGGATAGATCCTGACTGTCTAAAGAATTCTCTAAAGAGACTTCTGTAATAGGAGATAACTTTGAATTTGAAATTTTTTTATTTTGTCTGGTTGATTGTGAAAGCTCTTCTAAAAATATAAGCTGATCATCCAAGTCTCCACAAACCAGCGACATGCTTGGAGTCTGTATTTGACAATCTGGACCAGAAGTTATTACATTATCTTGCTTTGTGTTGCTATCACTCAATTTGATACTTTTGTCCTTTGGAATTAAGCTTTTCTGCTTTTGTTTGGTACCAGATACGGTCTTCTTTGGCTTAGAATAGGTTCTCTTTTGAGTGTTTCTTACTTGGCTGCCCTCTCTCCTTTTATTGCAGGTAGATCTGCAGGTGTTAGCAGTGCATCTCCCAGGTGGAGCAGAACAAACATCTCTGTAAAAACTGTTCTCGTGTTGATCAAGGTCACGCATGTGGGAATAGACTGGAGTTGCAAACATTTCGTAAATACCTGGACCACTATCATTTGAATTTATTTTCTTGAACATGTCACTGTATTTCAGATGTACAAAATCTGAAGCAGACTGTGCACACGGTAGAGAAAGAGGAGTAACACGTTTCTTTAAAATAACTGGATTTTGGCAACAGGAGAAACTTTGCTTTTTAAGTTTTTTATCACTCTGAGGAAAATGGTATTTGTTTGCTTGAGGTATTTTTTTCTGACATTTCAGGGAAGTCTCAGGTTTCATGCATGGCAGATGCAAAGATGGAAAAATCCGATTCTTGGCATTCATCTCTTGTGTATGATATTTTGTGGAAATCTCATCAGAAACAATGACTCCTTCAGTTATCTTTATCTTGCTACTTATTTTAGATTTTGATGAATGTTTGTTTCTATTCATCTTTATCTCACCTTTGTCATTTTCTTTGCGAGCAGGAACATTGCAGCTCTGACTAGCACAAGGAGGGAGGCTATGAATGACACCCCTTCTCCCGGCAGGACGTTTAGCAACGTGTGGTTCCTTGGCTGGTTTTTGTTCAGAGAACATAATGTGGGCAGCAGGTACAAGCTCACTTTGATCTTTTGCAGTAGTTTCTTGCGTTGCTTCTTTTTTCTTTTCAAAATGAAGAAGACAAACATTATTTTCTGTTTGTTTTCCAGAACAATCTTGCACTCTGGGAATGACTGCAGCTCCAGAGTTACCTTCTAAGGCATGGTAGGCCTCTGTCACTTCATTTGTACAGGAAGAAGCTAAATCATGGTTTCCAAGCATGAAGTTCATGCCCTCAGCATCTTCACAGGGTATATAACCCACTGTCATTTCTGGAACATCTCCTCCTATAGCAGTTGTGCAGGAATTCTCCACTCGTTTTTCCTTCTCGCCAGCTCTTAACGTGTCTGTGTTGTTTGACACAGGACATAGAGCTGTAAATATTCCACAGTTTATCACAGCGTAACTTGAGCTGAAGTAGGAAGAGCTATCATCCCAATAACTGACTTGGGTCATAATATCTACGTCCTTACAAGCCACTGAAAACTGATGCTTTATCTGGTCATTCTTTTCAATATTGGTAGCTACATCAGCTTCCCTCCATTTCAAATAGTTTTCAATTTCTTCTTTGGTGTCACTAGAGTACTTATATTTATCCTTGCTGAAGCAGCACAGGTCTTCTGTTGGAGTGAACTTATCAGAAATAGTAGCCACAATCAGACCTGAAGACTTTGACTTTTCAGTGTCTCTTTTTAATAGATTGTCTAACTGATACTGATAAAATTTGTTAGCTGGTTTTACAGGCTGAGGAATAAAGTTCATAATATTGAAGATATTTCTGATCTTGGTGCTTCCATTGACAAAATTATCCTCTAGAAGAGCAAGATGAATTGTTCTTACAGGCTGAAATGTCACTGGTGGCAAATGAAACTGTAATTTCCATTAAAAGAAAAAAAAAAAAAGTTAATAATGTACTACAGAACAGATACAGGTAAAATCTAATCACTAAGAAACGAGTAGGTGAAGGAAAAATAATCAGAAAATGATTACTCTTTGATATATTCCCATATTTAACTTAACATGAAGTGTAATTTCAAAAACACATTATTTTTCTCACATCCAGAGTTATTCCTAAGTATTTTTAGCACAGAAAATGGGATCCTTTGTTTATGGCCTAAGTCACTATTCATGACTTAAAAATAATAAACTTTGTCCGCATACACAAATTATCTCATCAGTTATTAACCACGTGTTGAGCTATATAGCATGTTTGATATAGGAATTCAAAACTTTCACGTGCCAAAGTTTTCTTGCTGTGCACTCTCACTGAACGAAAGCACAACTCTCATGCCGATATTTAAAGCCTTTTTATGTAACCCTCCAAAGTGTGCTGACAGCAGTAATTATATTCCCAACGGAACTAAGGATCATGAAAGCAGTTGTTAAAAATCAAAAGCTATAGTGTTATAACAGAATGCTATTTTACCCATGCAAAAAACAATCTTTACAAATTATTGCTTTTAAGAGATGTTGCTATAATTCTAAATATGTACCTCTTTCATGTGTTCAATGTAGTCTTACAAAAAACTTCAAAAACCATGTCAGACAGGCCACAGATTTAGCTCACAGAATTTAAAGTATGTTGGAAAATAGCACAGTCTGCACTACATTTTGTCAGTGAAGTTTAATGGATAGCTACCAAAAGACCATTTTCTGGTATGGCAGCTAACGCAGTAGTCTGTTGTGTTTAGGATGTATTTTATTATTCTTCCCTTCTTTCTTCTCTCTCCCCTTAATCAAAAGGTACTGTATGTCTTTGAAAGAGAACAGATTTGAGAATTTGAGTGCATTGTTGTGATTATTCAGATGAACTGTGAGAATAATTTTCTGAAAACATTATTTCTATTCTTTATTTTTATAGGAAAGGGAGAAAAAATAAACTCAAATACACTGTATACTTTTATGCAAATGAATGCAATAGAAATAATTACATAGGCACATGCTCTGACTACACACTTACATGTCTATATTCAACATCAGTTTGCAATCTGCAGGAAATTTTTGTTTGCATTCCAAGGGCAAACTGAGGCTTGAATGTGCCAGAAAAAGCAATGAGTGCTGTTTTGAAATTTATAGTTTGGAAGGCTTTGTCTAGTCTGCATGGTTTTAGTCTGAATGCTCAATTTATTCCAAATTATATTCTCTAGAAATCACCAGAGCCTAAGATGTGAAATAAAGCTGTATTAAGTCACATTGAGGTCAACTGAATTATTTTCTTAAACACTTCCCTCCACTAGGAATATTTTTTTCCATAGCTCCTTTTATGACCTTCTGTCAGAACTTCTAGACTTTTCTGTAACTTTTTTCCTGTGAATACTTTCATAGTCTGCAGTAGGTACACTAAAGCACACAGATAATTCATTAAGTCTTCTGTACAAAGGGCTATTAATTAATAACTATAACGACCAATTATCTTTGTTTCCAAAAATAGTATATTTGATCTTTTGCAACATTTAAGGCTCACCTGGCGTGAAGCACTGATTTATGTTAAACAACTAACTTGCTTGTGTGTACAGAAGTAGCTATCAAAACTGTTTTGTCACGAATCCTGTTTACACATCACAAAATTTCATGTCAAATATGTTTAATTCTAAAACATTATTTTTATATGTTAGGAAAATGAATTTCAGCCATCATTTAATATCAAGGCAGTTCTTCAATTCTGCTTCAATTTTAAATTACCCATCAATACATGGAATTGTTTTGTTTTTGAATTCAGCAAAGCTAGACAACTGTGTCTAACATACAGAATATACATACCTGAAATTAACTTATGTATTTCCATTATAAGAGGTTCTATATCTTCTCGAACTTCCAGTCCCTTCCCCCCCCTAAATCCCTGATGTAACACTTCAATGATGATTTTTTATATAGATCTGAACATTTGCTGATATATATGTATATATAAAATCTATGTACAAATAACTGATGTTCATCTGAAAGGCTGAAGAATAAGTAGAAGAAACTACCCGCGCTTCTTTCGTGTTGCTATATTTCAAGTTTTGAAAGTATGTAATTCTTTTAATTGTGTTCAGCTTTATACATAACACCATCTTACCTCAGATTTCTTGTTCCTCTTTTCTCGTACTGTTATATTTAACCCTTGAAAATCAAAACAAATTAAATATTGGTTTGGCATTCTTAAACAGAGTACAGTTTTCATGCATAAATTAATTTCAAACTGTAGGGTTGTAAGGACCAGGAATCTGTCTAATGTGCAGTTGCCATCCATGTTATAAATCTGCTATAAAGAAGAAAGTTGAAAGTTGAAATTGAATTGTGATACTGAATCTTATAATTGCACTTTCTGTAGAACATGGTGAAATACAGTAATTTTAAAATAGTTTTATTCTAATAATTTAAGCAAATATCTCTTCTCAATTTCAGATGTTTGCTAACTTCAACATGTAGCTAATTAATGCCATTATGAATTAATGAATTCCATTATGAGGAAAAAAGTGAAAGATACACTATCCTGGCCGCACTGAAGCTGCTGAGAATTCCACTATATGTTTTGTGGACTCAGTTTTGTTATACAGAGTAATGTTCTCTGTCATTGCTTCTCTTTGTCTCCTTCATTTCCCAAATACACATACACATCATTAAAGAAGATGTTCAACATGGTTGAAAGTCTAGTTAATATGAAGAAGTTGAACAAACATAAAGACAATTTAAAATTTAAATAAAAAGGACATATGAGGCTTTGGAACCTCACTTGATAGCAATGTATAGCTATATTTAAAAGTTGTGACTTTTAAAATAGAACTTACTTTGTTGTGCATGTGCTTGTATTATCTGAAAGGCACCCAAATCCATAAATGATTTTGAAATGTTGGATTCTGTGCATGTGGCCTGTAGCAGAAAGCTGAAGTCAAAGCCGTGTCTTATGTTCTCTTTCTTCAGCAAGAAAGGTAGAGTAGTGTGCTCTCCCATCTGTAACGCTAACTGATTTTTACTTTTAAAACATGCCACTTGTTTATCTGGCCACAATCCAGTTGTTGGTATTATCTGGCTAAAAGGCAAAAAGCAAAAAACAAAACAGTATAAAAAAAAGCGTAAGGAGCCTACTCAGTTCAAATAATCAAGTGATGTGGAAATAATGTGAACAAGAAGACTGTAAGATCCAAGAATGTCAAAGTATTTTCTCTTTCTTGATCCATCCAAGAAGTTGGTGCTCTCCCCAGCAGTATCTGACTGCAATACCAGGGACTGATTACAAATGACAACGAATGACAGACAACACAGACAAATCCAACACATGAATGGGAAAAAGTATTACCCACCTTCTCCTTCTTGATAAAACCTGATTGCTTCCAGCATGATTTTTTTTTTTTAAGAACCATCAGGAAAGTATGTCAGAAGAATTCCAGAGACCAGGTGCACCTTTGTTATTCATAAAATGTGCTATGGCCTGCCTGAAAGAATAGAGGCTATGTAGACAAGACTCAGATTTCAGCCATCTGCTTTCTGAAGAATGGAAAATCCAAATATGGAAAAAAATAAATCCTGTGACTGAAAAGAGGTTGAAAATACAGTCTACATTAATCTTAAAGCTGTATGTGAGATAATTGTCTTTTTAATTAAATCAAACGCTGATGTAAAACCATATACATTTTTTCCTCAGACTGTACCAAATAATTAGTTCATCTAGTGTAATATCCTGCCTCCGGCAATGACCAGGAATTGACTTTGGGAGGAAAGAAACACTGTATAACTCATAGGGTTGCATCTAGCATCCGGCACTAAGTACATTTTTTCATACTGACAGGCTAATACCTGCTTTGTCTTCATTTTTGAATACCCAAAACTCCCAGCAAAAGAGGCTCAAAAACCAAAACACTTAGTAGCAAATAACATTTTCAACATTCTTTGTAAGTTTTATTAAAAGTTTTTCCTAACAACAACGTCAGATACTATCCTAGCAATGCTTTTTTTTTTTTTTTTTTTTTTTTTTTTGGTGGCGTGTCTGTGTGTTTTTGTTGTTTTAAGTTCCCTCATAAATACTTCATGTCAATTTATTCATAAATAAATTGACTTTTCTATTTTTCTTTGCAACTGAGCTCATGGGTCTCAGTAGAGCTACTAATGCATCTGGGAGAACTGCCTAACGTCAAGGTACCATTTATTAATGGTGAGATGTATGCAACAGATGGAAGGTGGCGAGCCACGTAGCTGCCTGTCCTTACGAACCATTCCATCTCAGCGTCACTGCACAGCTCAGTGGAAACGAGTTCCTCATCTTAATTCACAGAGGAGGAAAGAGAAATGTTGAATGTTATGACCAAGGTCACCCAATGAGCTGTGCAAAAGTAGCTCGAGTAAGCACTCTTGTTTTATCATTCTTATGCTAAACACAAGATAATCCTTTAAAATGCTTATTCCGTTGTATTAGTCTGTCAAGAGTTATATCAGATCGTGAACTTCTCCAAACTTCGACCTTTCTTGGATACACGAGACCCCCTTCAGAGCACTGGCTGACGAGGCCCTACCAAGCGGCCACAACCCCCATCTTACCGTGTGGAGAAGGGGTGACAGAGGCGCAGCAACCCGCCCAGGAACCGCAGGGCATCCCCAGCTGGCAGCCGTGCCCCTTGGCCGGGCGGCACCACATCCAAACCCCAACCCCACGGCCCGAGCCCTTCGCTGCGTGCCGCTCCAGCGGAGCGGGGCGGGTGCGTTTACACGGCGTTGCCGGGGGAACTCCGGCTGCGGGCCGGGAACCGGGCTGGGAGGCGCTGCTTGGGGCAGGGCCGGCTGTGGGGATTCCGGGCTTAGGGCGAGCCGAGGGGGAGTGGGGAGAAAATGGTGTGAGAGGGGCTCGGGGGATGATGGTGTGAGGGGATTTTTGGGGGAGCTGCTGTGAGAGGCGCCCGGAGGTTGCGTGCCCCGACACCCGGGGACTTAGGGCTCGCTCTGTTTTCTTGAGAACCGCGACACCGGGCACAGGGGGCAGCTCGGCTCCTGGCCGACCGCCTCGTCCGCCCCCAGGTCCAGCCGGCCCCATGGGGACGAGCTGCGACGCCCAAGCGGGTGGGCGGCCGGCCGGGCAGCCATTTTGTGTACCCTCTCAGGCCGGCCCTGAGGGAGCCGGGGAGCTTCGGCGGGCGAGCCCAGCTTTGATACAGGACGCCGGGGAGGAGTAGCCCTGAGGTACCACTGCTCCGCGGCCGGTGCCGCCTCCCGGGGCAGGGCGAAGCGAGCCGGGGCGGCCCCGTGAGGAGGCGAGGAGCGGGCGGAGCGCCCGGCGCCGCCTTCCCGTCAGCCGCAGCAGGCAGGGCGGGGGGCCGGGCAGCGTCGCAAAATGGCGGCGGACAGCGAGGTGAGCGTTAACCCCCCCCCGCTCCCTTCCCTCTGTCTCCCCTCGGTGCCTCAGCCGCCGCCTCCCCGCTCACCGCCTGCCCCTCTCTCCCCACAGCCCGAGTCGGAGGTGTTCGAGATCACGGATTTCACCACCGCCTCCGAGTGGGAGCGGTACGTGCTGCTGCAGGACCGGGGAGAGGGGCTGCGCGGCTCCTGCCGGGGCTCCGGGGGGCTCTGAGGGCTGGCAGGCGCCGCCGGGACCGTTCGTCTCCTTCCCGGCCCGGCCGCCTTTCTGGCGGCTTCGGGCGCAGTTTTTCCAAGTTTTCAGCTACTCCGTGGCCTTGTTTTGTTGTTAGGTGAACTTAGGCGGCCCCAGAAGGTGTCTGTGCCCCATCATCGGGGTTAACGCAGCGCCAGGGGCAGGGGGACCGGGACAGTGCCTGCGGGTGGTACTGCTCGGCAGGCTAAGAGGATCGAGCCAAGCCCTTCCTGAGCTTAGCGAAAGATCTGGCTTAATGTCTGTTTGAAGGGGATCGGAATAAACATCTGGAAGAGCTCTGTGGGTTTTTATGTTGTATTAATAATGTAGTCGTCTCAGATGAAGCCCTCAAAAGTTAGAAGAAAATTTAAGGTGCAGATTGCTCTTGCATTCTTGGCGTACTATTTCATAGAAATCCTGGAATCATTAAGGTTAGAAAAGGCCTCCAAGATCATCTGGTCCAACCGCTCCCCTACCACCGGTGTCACCCACTAACCCATGTCCCCAAGCACCACGTCCAGCCTTTCCTTGAACACCCCAGGGGACGGTGACTCCACCACCTCCCTGGGCAACCAGTCCCAATACCTAACCATTCTTTCTGAGAAGAAATATCTCCTAATTTCCAACCTGAGCCTCTCCTGGCGCAACTTGAGGTCGTTCGCTCTAGTCCTTTCACTAGTTATTTGCAAGAAGAGGCCGACCCCTGTTTCTTAAAATGTCTCTATTGGTAATAATGACTATGACAGAAGCAGACAAAGATTTTAAGCACTGTCTTTAAATCTGAATTTCAATTACAATTATGTGTCAAACATTTATTCTTTATGTCAACAGTGAAATAGGGGAATATTTTCTTAAAACCAATCTGCTGCAGTACCGGACTAAAATAAGCGAGATTTTATAATCACTCAAAGCATCTTCATAGCAATTGCTAAAAATAACTATAATCTGCAATGTAAACTTAGAAGTACCACTTCATTCATACAAGGAAGTGGTTCTGTTCCTGTTGTGATACTTGGTGTTTTTTTTAAAGTATTCCATAGTAGGACAACATACTGGCTGCTTTAGGGAGCTGAATTACAGTGCAAGCTGAACAAGTCTTCAGGAAATAATGACTTTTCCCCTTCCTACTAGATTCATTTCAAAAATAGAAGAAGTATTGAATGACTGGAAACTTATTGGGATTTCTTCAGGCAAACCTCTAGAAAAGGTCAGTTGCTGCTTCCAGATGTTCTGTTAGAATTCTTAACTAGCAATCCATATGGATGTGTTTACATGTGCTGTCATTTACGTAAGTGTGGCAGGTAATGATTTATATTGGGAATTTCACTTGTAAAGCTGGCTACTGGATGAACAAGTGCTGTAAGTCTGTTGGTGGGTTGTCTGGAAAATGGTCTCCTTTTTTCCTTTTTTTTATTGCCAGTTTTCAGTCTGGAAATACAGTTCAAGCTGTTTGAAATTCTCAAGGAGTTTCTTTTTGCCTGACCTCATGCCTTCGTCACACCTCACATACTTATGGTTGAGGTTTTCATTGAGTTTCTGGTGACTCAGTATGTTTCATAGATCAGAGAGATTATTTTTTTTTCCCAAAGTCTAATTAGAGCCTTTGTGGTGCTTCTTCAGTCTTTTAAAACATACAGGAAATTATCGAGCTCTTCTACATATTAGAATATTTAAATACATAAATAGAATATGCTTATTATTGTGAATAAAATTAGCTGTTTTGGTTTGAATGGTTGCCATGTTTCCAGGCGAGTTTTATGATACTTAATTTTAGTCATGATACAAACTATTCAGAATTAATATTTAGGGTTGAGAATTAGTTCACTATTTTATCTGTCAGTGTATTCATACATATTTTGTTTTCTAGACCAGACCTCTCTTTTTGCTTTCCAGTGAGAAGACACTCTTTACAAAGGGTGGTTGTCCAATTTGCTTAGTTTACTAGCAGCTGTAAAATTCTGTACAGTGCCGTTTATTATTTTCCCCCTTATGTATCCTCACATGTAGTATTGTTGCTTAAAATTTAATTATCCTCACAGAAGTTTTGCAGGTTTTAGATACGTAAACATTTATCAGTGAAAGCATGTTCAAAGGAAATACTAAAGAAGCATTTGCATAGAGTGGTAGGGTTGACGGGTAGGGGGTGCAGATGCTTAAGATGTGTAGTTCCCTTCATGTGAGGGGAAATATTTACCTCTTTATTGCCTTATAAATCTCAAGATTTTGTGGGGGACAAGATTTCCTTGAAATGAACATTATTAGTAACGTGGATTTTAACATTCAGATACCTTTAGTATGAAGTGTTTTGAGAATCGTCTTGATATGTCTTTTAACCATGCCTTGCTATGTAGAATAAAACGGTAGCAGAAAAAGGTGGACAAATGTTATAGATTGTTTAGGCAGTATATTTTGTAAAGTTCATGAATGTTAACCTAAATTTATGTGATGAAACAAAAGCTTTGTGTGTGTGTTTGTGTTTTTTTTTTTTTTAATCTATAGGGTATATATACCACAGGAACATGGGAAGAGAAATCAGATGAAATTTCATTTGCAGACTTCAAATTCTCAGTTACCCATCATTATCTTGTACAAGAACCCAGTGACAGAGATGGGAAAGAAGAACCTGCAGAAGGTAGCTTACAGTTCTCTTTTGCATCTGAATTATGTCACTGGCATAAGGATATGACAGAAGACAATTTCAAAATGTGGAATTCATAGTGCGTTGATTTGAATCTGTGTGGACTTTTGAGGTGTCTGATGGGTGGGATCTGACATCTCTGATTTCAGTGTTTTACATTGGACAAATGCTAAAGAATTTACAAACTGCTAAAGAAGTAAATTGTAAGGTAGCTGAATGGACGCTGATGCTCTTACGTATCAATTTGTTTTGCAGATGCCCTTCCTCTGCCTATGCAGGACTTGTTGTGCATGAACAACGACTTTCCTCCTAGAGCTCACTGTCTGGTAAGATGGTATGTATGCTGCCTCTCTTCTTCCCTAAAACAAATAAACATAGCAATTGAAAAATCTGTGATGCTGACAAAATCTTTTTTTTTTTTTTTTTTCCATCCAGTGTTAAAGCTTAAGGAAAATGGTTCTTTGTATGGGATGCAATAAAGAGCTGAAAACAAAACAAAATAAACAAAAAAACCCACAGTCTTTCCAAAATATTTTTTCTGAATTTCTTAGACTAATCAGGCTTTAACATGTGTGAAGTTTAGATGGATTCTCAAAAACAAAGCTTTAGCACCTTAAGAGAGGAAAAAACTGTAATAACAACCAAATACTTCTTAATAAAGCAAATCTGTAGCAGATTATTGTATTCTTCAAGAGATTGTTTTAAAGTATAAATAATTACAGTTATTATTAACTTAAGTAATAAACTCAGAACTGATAGATCTGGAAATCGTCATGCTACTTTAATAGTGTTTGAATGCTCGTAAATGCCTGTAGTTACTGATGTGAGAATCTGCAGTGCTACATATCCAGTCACTTCTTGACCTCTCTGAAAGAGGGTCTCACATCCAAATAACAGATTCACAGTTGGTTGGTGGCAATTCCATTATTCAGATCATAATATTTCTAACAATTCTGTGTTTAAGCTGATTTACTAGAAAATAGAAAAGTCATGTGTTTTTTTTGTTTTTCCTTCTCGCCCCCTCCAAGGTATGGCTTGCGGGAGTTTGTGGTTATTGCTCCAGCTGCAAATAATGATGCAGTTCTTAGTGAATCCAAATGTAACCTTCTGCTGAGTTCTGTTTCTATTGCATTGGGCAACACTGGCTGGTAAGTGAAAGCCTAAACTTTTTAGCACGTCAAGATGAACTACTATACTTCTATTTTTAGGAAAAAGTATTAATTTATTAGCGAATTACATTCTGAGTTTGTTGTATTTGCACCATGATGTTTAAAAAAAAAAAAAAAGATTAAAAAACAGTCTTCCCATGGTAACTATAAAATGATTGATTCAGTATGTTTATATTCATTGTTATTTAAAAACCTCCAAGTCTTCAAAAACTGATGCAAGTTATTCGAATAATTGATATACAGAGCATAAACTCTGGAAGAAGCTTTCTTATCTGTGTGGTAACAGTAACTTATCATATTCCTCAAAAATACTTAGACTAAAAATTAACCACTGATGCGCTTTTGTGTTTGTGTTTATGACACAACAATTTGTTAGGCATTCCATGTAATGGTGAAATTAATATTTTCCTATGATTCATATTGAGCATTTTGTGTTCCACTAAGAAAATGTATTCTAAAAATATGATATTCAAATTTTTTTTAGCTAGTTCAAAAGGCTCTGAGATAGCATGACATTTTAAATAATCTGAAATATGTTTTATAGTCAGGTACCGTTATTTGTGCAAATACATCAGAAATGGCGACGAATGTACGTTGGAGAATGCCAAGGTCCAGGAGTTCGAACTGACTTTGAAATGGTTCATCTTCGCAAAGTGCCAAACCAGTACACACACTTATCGGGATTGCTGGATATCTTCAAGTCCAAGATTGTAAGTGCATCTGTATGTGTACGCCTGATACTAAGAATAATTCTATTACCTGATTGCTGTACGTTCACTTCTGTCTTCTAGAGATTTATTTTGCAAGGGTAAGACTCACACTGCCAATACCAACAAAGTCTCCTTCCAGATATTGCTACTCTGTGTCTAGTAGTAGAAAGTAAAAAATTATGTTTTGTTGCTCGGTTGTATTTCATTCTTCCATCTTTATTTTCGAAAGGGCGTGTGAAAGAATGTTTCTGTTTTGCAGTTTACTTGTAATAAATCTATTCTCAATTTCCTTCAAGCAAACACTATTTCCTCTTTGAAAAGAGAGAGAAAGGTTGGGGTGCAATTTTTATTCTGATACTTTGTAGTTCCTGCACCCAACCAATAAATTAAGAGGGAAGAAAAACATGATGGAAATCTGAGAAGTCTAAGTGGACTTCTATAGAGGAGTATGGGGGACTGCAACACTTCACAACTGATACTGGTAGTCAGCAGTCTCATCAAAACACTGAGAGAAGTCCTTATTGAAAATCTAATATTCTAGATTAGAGTTACTTGTGAATAAACAGTTAAATGGAGCATGTAAATGTTGCATAGGTTTTAGAAAGCCTATCAACTTAGTTTTGCAACGAGTGCCTTGTTGAGCAGAGACTTTATTAGTAATTCTTGCGGTGTTGTAGTTCTGATAAAATTAGCTATAATACAAACTGTCATAACTTAGGTTCTGTTCAAGGATATTGTAAAAGATGTATTCTTTACACTTTAATTTTTCCTTTAATGTTTTCAAGGGATGCCCACTAATGCCACTGCCTCCAGTTAGCATGGCCATTCGGCTTACATACGTGCTTCAAGACTGGCAACAGTATTTCTGGCCGCAGCAGCCACCAGGTGGGAGTTTTGTGTCCACAGAATAACTTGTTTTAAGATAAACAATTAGTTGATGCTAAAGAAAATGTTTGTGTATCTTGCCAGAGGAATTAAACATTGTTTTCTGCATTACTACAAAACGCTTTAGTTACAACTCTCTGTGATGAGCTAGTAAATCTAAAGCTCCTCCGAAATCATGAGTTAGAAATATACTTTTTTTTTTTTCATTAGAATTCAGAGATATAGTTTGTGATGCTTCTAAAACTGTAGAGTCTATTGGAAGAGAAACGGGTGACTGTCTATAGATCTGTAAAGAATTCTGCCCTGGGCTCCACAGGGAAATGGTTGGATTTAGGTTTTGATAGATGCTAATACTTCACACTAGTATTGGGCAATAATTTCAGTAAAATAACTGATTTTAGTGGTTCATTATTTACCTATTTATCTCTACTAACAATGGATCAGGAGTTGTCTTTTCTATGTTCATTTAAACTTTGAATTTAAAAAGTCCACAGTGTTAAGTAAGCTAAGTAGTTGATGCATTCTTTTTGTGTGGGAAAAAGTGCTGATCAAGCTTTTTACTATAGGAGGTCTTAGGAAAGGAAGGAAAGAAGAAAAGTAACGTGTAGTCTTAAACCTAAAGTACGTATACCAGACTTGATAAGTTTATGCAACAGTAATGCTCTTTAGAAAAATCTGTGCTAGTTTACTCACTTGGTAATCTCACAGTGAACTCTTACAAGCTTGCTTGGTGGTAACGTTTTCTTGGGCTCCAAGGATTTGCTCTTAACAGACCTATTCATATAGAGATAGCATCAGGAAATAAATTATAAACTTCTGGCTCAAAGTTAGGCAAATCTATAGGAAAAAGGTAGGTTAGTTCCTTCTCAACACGTGTTTTTATTAGTAACGTGGTATTTTAGGCACAAGGTGGTAGAGCAATTAAAAGGCCCAAGATCTATTCTTAGCTTGATAGTAGGTTTGCATAACAGGATGAAGTATTTAGGGTGTACTTAGAGGGACAGAACCTGTATGACATTAGTCTGGTTGCTAATTATTTGACTTTTGTTTGCTTAAAAAAAAAAAAAAAAAAATCACAGATGCACAGATGTGTTTTGAATGATCCCTATAGAGTAGCAATGAATCATGCTACTCTGGTCATGTCTCTTGCTTTAAGCAGGTTAAATAAACTCTACTTTTCTAGAAGTTTCTGGATAAAGAACCAGGCGTAACATAGTGTATTGCAGAATCTTGAGACAAACAAAGTTTTTACTGCTGTTGCTACATGCAGTTGTGGTTATATCTTCTTTGTGAATAACTAGACCAGGAATTTATTGCCCTCAACCACTCAACTAGTTATTCTCAAATAAAGCCAAAGAATTTGAATATGTACTTTATCTTCTCTGAAGAAGAAAGTTGGAGAAATAACTTAAATAATTTATTCAAATAATTTGTCTGTTCTAATTCCTCTGTTGTTTTGTATGCAAACAATTTATCAGTTGCATTTGAAATTAAGGATCAGAGGTTGTAATAACATTATTACAATGTCTTTACAATACGTTATTACCCATTTAAATTTTTGATCGGGAAAGAGTGTCGATGTTTGTTTTGTCTTTAAAATGTAGAACGTGGGAAGTGGTTGGGGATGCTGGGAGGCATCTTTAGTTTTTTTTTTTATTATTTTTTTTTATTTTTTTTTGTGGTAAAAGGAATCGCCCACATCGTTGGGTTAAGGCTTTAACTGCAGCAGACAACAAATTCTTTCCATTAAATTTTCAAACAACATTTTCAAAGTAGTTGGTTTCTCACTCCTGCAGAGTTGATTTTCCAGAATCTCTCTTTTCTGCCTGGAACTGATCTCTTGCCTAAATCATTTCATGACAAATTTGTGTCTGTTCTTTTGTGGACATAGACTTTTTAAGGATACCTTTATAGCTTTATAGTCATCTGTTCCTGCATAAATGGAATAACATTTGTTCAACACAAGCGACAAGAGTTTTGTCTGTGGTTTTTATTGTCCAGTTTCAAGATTAATTCCTAGTTTCTGTTGGAAACAACTACTTTGGCTTTGTGCTAGGATTACATCTTCATATCTCTGTAACCTTAGCTGTTCAGCTTGTTTCTGATGAGCTTACATACTGTGATCTTTTTCCTATCAAATTAAAATGATGCGCTTCTTAAAATACTCCACAAATTCTGTATTGATCTGTCTTCAGATATAGATGCACTAGTTGGGGGAGAAGTTGGAGGTCTTGAGTTTGGGAAGTTACCGTTTGGTGCCTGTGAGGACCCTATTAGGTAAGATAAGAGTTTTTTAAAAAAAAAAAAAAAAAAAAAGTTTTTTGTAACCTCCTTAGTAGAGGACTTAAATGTATGTTATTTGAAATCTGAGCTTTGCCTGCATCTCACTTATTATGTCACTAATAGAAGGTTTTGTTATTCAAGTACTTGCTCTAATCACAAATAAAACCATTTACGAAGCTGTATAATGGTATTCAGAGTTCTGGCTTGTAAATGTTTCACCATAAACTTTTAGAGTACTCAGTTTGTCTCTGAAATTATTATGTTGAAGTGTACCTTAAATGGAGATAAACCTTAAAAATTATGTACTTTCATTCAGCAGTTGGACTTGTTTTTTTCTTGTACTATGACATTTGTGGGAAACTTAAAATGAGAGGGTCTAGTAACTGAGTTATTAAAATCCCTCTAACACCCTCTTCTGAATGCCCATCACCACTCAAAAAATCAAGGAGTCATTTAATGCGTTAGTGTTTAATGCTGTAGGAAATTTATGAAAATTTTTATTTTTTCTGTACTGGGATACCTAGGATATAATGGAGAGGAGTGTTGAAAGAGTTCTGTGTGCCAGCTACCACTAAGGTTCAGTGTAATGCTGGGTGACATGCTTTAGAATAACCAAAGGAACGTATACAGCGAGGAAAACATGCACGCTTCTGGACTTAGCTGCAAAATATGTATAGGAATTTAAATATGAGCTGTCATGTATGTCAAGATCTTAACTGTGATGGAGTCTAAAATCTTGTTCTGTTTCAGTGAGCTCCACTTGGCTACCACATGGCCTCACCTAACAGAAGGTATAATTGTTGACAATGATGTTTACTCGTAAGTATTTTGCTTGAACTGCAATATCTACCTGTGTACTGCCTTGTTAACTACTGCATTTTAGTTACCCCATTCCCATGTTTTTTGTTAAGCTTTCTAAAGAGTAGGAACAATATATACTGATATTTCAGAAAGGAAAAAAATAATTGCTGTCTACTGATTTAATTAATGCAGAAATGAGTTTTTGATATGTAAAATTACTTTCTTTTAATGTGTACTAAAGTTGAGCTGAATTCTGCTTACACTTCTTATTCTTGTTAATTATGTTGATGAAACAAGGACATTGCTTGAATGTCATAATGTTTGTCATATTCTTCCGTGTAATGTGGTGCATGTTATAGCTTCATGGCTATGACGTTCCATTTGTTAAGAATTTGATACTCATCTCTTGCATACCTATGGTGACAGAATTACCTTTTTTTCTATTTTTATTTTTTTTTTTAGTGACCTGGATCCTATTCAAGCACCACAGTGGTCTGTGAGAATCAGAAAAGCAGATAATCCTCAGTGTCTATTAGGTAAGATAACTGAATTTCCAATCTTCTACTATATCTTTTAGGCTATTAAGACTTGAGTTTAGAACTGAATGGTAGATTACCTGATGACCTCTGTTTCCTCACTCCCCTCATTTCTTTGAGTGGACTATATTATGGGCTTCTTTTTCCAAGAAAACAAGCTTGCTTTAAGCACTGTGTGTGTATATCAATTTCCTTAGCTGGATCGATCTGTCTGTGACAGCATTGATAAGCCTGGAGAACAGTGCTATTGCCCATCCTGACCTTTGAGCTTGTGGAGGAAAGGGGTGAAGAAATGGATTAAACTGCATGCAGGACTGTGCTGTGGAGCGGTGGCCGATAGCTGTTTAGCTGTGCATTTCCTGAGGCTTTAATTATGTGATTTAAAGATGTTTGTGCTTCAGAACAGATTATAATGTTCATGCAGACTACGAGAGAATTTATCATCCTTCAAGAATTACTTTGAGATTTAGTTTATTGTTCAATGACGTTTTAATTGAAGTGGTTCAGAAACTTTGTGTCTCTTACAGGTGACTTTCTTAATGAATTCTTCAAGCTTTGCCGTCGGAAGGAGTCAACCGATGAGATACTTGGAAGGTCTGCGTTTGAAGAGGATGGAAAAGGTAACACTAAAATCTTGTTGACTTGTGTTACTTGGTATTTAGATGTTTCACAAATTTTGCCTTTCTTACCCCTCTTTTCCTGACTTCAGATTCTCTAGCATTTTTTACTTGTTACTCTTAGGCACTTACTGGAACATTTCTGAGTTTTCCGGTCAGTGCTGCCTGGTATCATTTCTCAAGAATTCTTGGCGAGCCTAACTGCCAAAGTCCCCGAGGACAAATTCCTGTGTCACGGATATTTTTTTAATTGGAGAACTAGACTTGACATTGTACTAGTATGTACAAGAGTTTTTTTTGACTATCACTTCATGGTTTCTTATTTTCATAACTTTTTTCTACCTTTTGAAGTACCATGTTCTATGTTTTTAACAGCCAGTTTAAACTGTTTGAGAGTCTGTCCTCTAATTTCCTTAAAACATTTGCCAAGATGAGGTTTTCCAGGCTGCTGTAATTATTCACTTAAATTTGTTTTAATTCTTTCTAACAATGTAATTCATTTTATTATAAAAGAAGTTCCAAAGTTTACCAGCAACAATTTTGTCTGGAAAAAAATCATCTTGTTTGGGTTCCCTGAAGACTCTAGAACAGAATATGCATAGACCACGTATGGTCATATATAGTGATAAAACAGGATTTACGTAAGGCTAATCTAAAGCTTCAGCATACGTTTGATTAGTCTTTAACTTCAACATATTCTCTTTTTGCTGCGTGTAAATGAAGTTTATACAGTGGCTTTATAGCAGGCTTTTTGCTGATACACTGCCTGTCTGCAAGTATGCAGTGCTTGCAGCAGGTGGCAGGCACTACCTGCAGCCAACCCAGTCTAGTCTTCGTTCAGAAAAATAAATCAAGGCGGTTGATTTGTGACTCCTGGTTGTGCTTTATGTCTTTGTGGCTAAGAACAGTGAGTATTGAGGATCAACAATGAAAGCACAAGGGTATAGAGTGTTAAAAATCAATACAAGATGCATAGGCTGAATATGACACACGAACTATAAGAGCTGTTTCTTTCTTTTTTTTTTTTTTTCCTTTTTTAATGTTACAGAGGTTGCTGATATTACTCATGCTTTGTCGAAGCTCACAGAGCCAGCACCTGTTCCGATCCATAAGTTATCAGTCACAAATATGGTTCACAGTGCAAAGAAAAAGATTCGCAAACACAGAGGTGTAGATGAATCACCTTTGAACAATGAAGTTCTGAACACTATTCTTCTGGTAAGTGAGTTACTGGTGCACACCAGATTCATAAAAATTATATTTCCTGCTTGCACTGACACATTTGGTTTATAGCAGAATTGCAATTAAAAAAGTTTCAGATGTCAGTTCCATTTTTGAATTACCATTGATCAGCTTCTTGAAACACAGCCTAAGTTGTTACTGGTGCAAGTCTGAATTTTTGTTTTTGTTTCTTCAAGTTCTTATTTCCTGATGCTGCTGAAAAGCTTGCAGATGGAGTTGAAAGTGGAACTAGCCCTTCATCAGGGAACAATCCTCCTCCAGAGAATGAAGATTATGTGAGTTTTACTGACTGACACTTGAGAGAGGGAATGCACAATTTTTAGTGTGTGTTAATACAGACTTTGCTGTGGTTGCCTTCTAATAGATAAGATTATCTTTGTGGAATCTCCAGGTAGAAAATAGTGAATGTTTGTAGGTGGTGGTTTTCCTTATTTATTTTTTTCCTTCCAAAGGCTCATTTTTGGTACCTTATAGGCTTAAAGCATTAGTTAGCCACTTGTATTGACAAACAGGACACAGATGGTATGGTTTTGGAGAAAATGCCATTGGTTCTACATTTCTTGCTTTCTTTTATTTTTTGTGTAGAATCTCTTCAGTCAGTTTAAATCTGCTCCTTCTGATAGTCTGACGTACAAACTAGCTTTATGCCTTTGTATGATAAACTTCTACCACGGAGGAGTAAAAGGAGTGGCACATCTTTGGCAAGAATTTGTGTTAGAAATGCGCTACAGATGGGAAAACAACTACCTTATCCCGGGGTAAGATTTGTTTGTTGTTGTGTCATAGAAAATGTCATTTCAGGAACAGAGCAAGTTCACTGTGACTTTGAAATATGCCAATATTTATATTTATTTATTTGTTTGCTTTCAAATGCTATCTTCCATTTTTATTACCTTTCTTCCCTAAAGCAAGAAAGGCAAGAGAGGTGAGGAAGTGTCTGTGCCCTCCATTGATCTTCAAGATGTCTGTGGGAAGCACAAGTTAAAGATTATATGAAGGAGGAAAAAGAAGCTTATGCAAATGCTTAGCTTCCAGTCTATCATGAGATTAAAAAGAAGGAGATAATATAAACTGAAATACCTTTTCTTTGTGGTGGTTTCACCACTTTTCCAAGGGAGCAGTTCCAAGTTCCTGCTGGTATAGTAGCCTTTTTGGGCAGTTTGTGCTGTCTCACCTATCCACACCCTTCTCTGCTTGTTGCAGACCAAATGAAGGGCTCTGTCAGGAGGAGGTATCAGTGTAGAGTAAATGTATCAGTTCCTTTTATTTTTTTGTGGGCTGGACTGGCCACTTACTCATTAGTTTTTACTTTGAAATGGGTACACTAACAAATAAAATGAAATGTGAACTGTTTTAAAGTGGGGTCAAGGGTGCTTAATTTGTTGCTTGAAACAGTTACTCTTTTAACATCCAAACAGAAAATTGACGGGAAATGCAGAATGTCTCTGTATTGTACTGCTGTGAATGATCTTTGAGCTCCAGATATGATCTCTAGGAAATAAATGTAGTTTAAATTCTGGGCTTGTTCAATCATAACTTGTCTTCTGATACCAAAGAATTGCTGCATAGTTGGACTGGTGGGAGTGGGTTCAGTGTGGATATTTGTCCTTTTCTTGGGTTTCGTATGATTTAAGACTGTGCATGTGTGAAAGATTCAACTTCATAAATAATAATAGTTACTTCTACCTTTTGTTAGATTAGCTAATGGCCCTCCAGATCTGAGATGCTGTTTACTACATCAGAAGCTTCAGGTAAATATCCCAAATTTAAGAATGATTTTTCTCCTAGGGAAACAGTCAAAATCATAACCATTATTAGCTAAATATGTTGGGTTTGTAGATCTAGTTATCCTTTATTATTTGGGTCTGGACATCGTTTCTTGGGAAAATCTTTGTTATAGCATCAATTCAATTGAATTAATAACTTTTGGAGTTTTAAGAGATTATTAGTGACTCTCCAAGTCCTCTGTGGCATTGTTTCCATAAGAGAAGTAATTGTTAAGCACTTGTTGTTTTTCCTTTAACTTGTTAGATGTTAAATTGTTGCATTGAAAGAAAGAAAGCAAGAGATGAGGGGAAAAGGGGGAGCGTGTCTGATCGTTCACCTGGTGGTTCTTCTGGTGATGCTGGAAAAGGAGCAGACCACTCTGGAGATAACTCAAAGGAGACTGATAAGGAAAAAGAAGTTGGCAAGTCTTGGGAATCGTGGAGTGACAGTGAGGAAGAATTTTTTGAATGTCTAAGTGACACAGAAGATCTGAAAGGAAATGGGCAGGAAAATGGAAAGAAAGGAGGAACCAAAGAGGGCAGCAAAGAGCCTGTGAACTTAAAACCAGAAGGTCGCCTGCATCCTCACGGAAAGCTGACACTGCTGCACCCAGGAGAACCTCTCTACATCCCGATAACACAGGTTAGGTGGCCAGAGATGAGCCCGGTGTGCAATGTGAGACTGATGCAGTATGAGTCATACCTAGGGTTGTGAAATTGTATATAGCGTGAAGGTTATAGATTTATTTGTGCTTAAAATTGCCAAGGGTTTTTGCCTGAAAACCTTGTTTTCCATTTTGAAAACTTGGTGAGGCTGCTTAAAGTGAAATCTCACATGCTCTTGTTTTATTTAAGTGTGTGTCTCCTTACAGAATTTCACTCAAACCAACTGTTTTTTTTTTTCCTTTTAAACCAAAAACTAAATTGTCTTGGGTACCTTACATTTTCCTTAATAAGGGCTAAGAGTAGGAGAACTATTTGTAAGCTTGCCTTTTTCCATGTTACAGGAACCAGCACCCATGACTGAAGATTTGTTGGAAGAACAGTCTGAGGTGCTGGCAAAACTAGGGACCTCGGCGGAAGGTGCACATCTTCGAGCACGCATGCAGAGTGCCTGCTTGCTCTCAGATATGGAGTCCTTTAAGGTAGTATGACTTGAAAAATTCTGTGAGACTGCTTTCCTCTTAATTAAATTGTTTCTTGTACTTGTGTTGAACAAGTGTGAAGGTTTTTATGACGAGTTTTATTGTTTTCCTTCCACAAAATAGTTTCAATATAGTTTAAAGTTGATAATAAAAACCTATTGAGAAAACTGAACACTTTAGAACCTATGGCTATCCAGTCAATTATAACGTAATGTTCCAGTAAATTTGTACAAAGTCTGACTTGTGTGGCTTTCTTCAGAATGGGAAAAAATGCACTCAGTTGATATTGGGAATTAAAACTCAGGATAGGCTGTACAAAAGTGTTAGAAGAAAATTGAGCATCAGTGTTCTGAATCAAAATTATATGTGCCTCCCTCACACCACCTTGTGAGGATGAAAGGTAAAGGTGCAGAAAACAAAATAATTAATTTTCACAATTGAGTATTTGGAATTTGGGGAAGACATGGATACAACTTCAAAGTACAGCTGAGGATGTTTTGTTATTTAGTAGGAGGGATAAGTTATCACTATTTAAAGGTTCTGTACAGCTGTTCATTAAATTAGGATTGGACTAGCTGTGGTTTTGAGTAACTTGCTTCATTTCTTTGCTGAGTTCTGTAGAGGGAGCTAAGAGCACATAAGCTGTTTTTAACAAAGGATTTCAAAACTCGAAAAGGATTTGAGATTCTGTCATGAAATATATATGTGTGTGGGCATGCATATGTTGCAGTGCGGCTGTGTAATAAAAGGATGCAGGTGCACTGTACAGTCAGGCTATTTATAACATCAGTATCAATTTATTAGCAGTAATCCATATCATATTAGATAGACATAGCAGTTTTATTTCTGTGCTGCAAGTGATCTTAAACCTTGCAGTAGAGCTATAGAATGGTGGTTTGACAGGGAAGTGCACTTCCCATAGGTACCTTGCATAGATGGCTGGGTTTCCTTTTTGTTCTGGTGTAAGCTTATATGTGAAAATTAATATTCATTGCATTTATAAAGCACCAGATAGAAGCTTGGCTTAACAGTGAAATTTTGAGCTTGCCCAAAGTAACTCGTGAATGTACTGAATTTTGGGAATAAGAGGAAGCTTTATTATGTGTTGATGTGGGTTCCACACGCACTTTCTGCTCCCCAGCATTCTCTTAGTTTGCAGTTAATTTCTCCCCTCACCCAGGTCTCTTTCGTACTGTAGTTTGACTGCAAGCAGAATTCTCAGAGTTTCTGGCTTGTAGCCTGTGCTCCGCCCTATAAACAACATTGCCTTCCTACCCAGGCTATGACATTTTTGTAGGATTTTTCAGGTACAAATTTTATCTCATTTTATTTCCAGGCAGCTAATCCTGGCTGTTGTCTGGAAGACTTTGTGAGATGGTACTCCCCTCGGGATTACATTGAAGAGGAAGTGGTTGATGAAAAGGGGAATGTGGTAATTAAAGGTGAGCTGAGCGCCCGAATGAAGATCCCTAGCAACATGTGGGTAGAGGCCTGGGAGACAGCAAAACCAGTCCCAGCACGGAGGCAGAAGAGACTCTTCGATGACACCAGAGAAGCAGAGAAGGTAAAAATTCTGTGGCTAGTGATAGTCTGATCTGTAATGCTTGTACAGACCTTACAGCAGCCCTTTCTTCTTCCAACAAGATTAGAACTATATCCTTTGAGTGATTCAACTGTTCCGTAAATGGCTTAGAGTTAATCAGAAGTCCTTGCTGCCATACAACAGTGTGTTTGGAATCTAAAATCTAAAACTGTGTGGGTTGTAGCTTTACAAACAGTTTTACATAGGTACTTCTTTGAATTATTAGTAAATAGATCTGTATCAGCACTTGTGTGTTAGGAAACTAAATGTTCCTAACTAGTGATTATTTTTAGTTTCATTCGAACTTGCTGGGACTGTAAGCAACCACTAGGAGTTGAGTAACATCTACCTATTGATTCCTGTCTCGTAATGATACTCCCTTCTTGTTACTTCTTTCATGTAGCTACTCGTCTTTTGTGCTTAACCTTATCTTTGAGAAGAAGTTTGGAGCACTAATGTATTAAATTTTCTAACATTCTAGGTGCTTCATTACCTTGCAGTTCAGAAACCAGCTGACCTTGCAAGACATCTCTTGTCTTGCATCATCCATGCAGCTGTACTCAAGGTAAAGGAAGAAGGTAAATAATGTTTAATAAATTATTAAGATATTTTAGGTTGAACACTGATGCGATAATGAGAACTTGCTTGTTTCTTTTTCTCCTAATAGAAGTACTAGAAGATATATCTTCAGTTAAGAAGATTATTAAACAGATAATATCCCATTCCAGTAAAGTTCTACGATTTCCAAATCCAGAGGACAAGAAGCTGGAAGTAAGACTTCTATATTGGCCATAGCTGAAAACTTGATAGATGTGTGTACTGTTCATGGGAGTGCTAAAATAACATTTTTTGTTTTTATTAAACTCCTGCAGGAAATCATTGCTCAGATTATGAGTGTGGAAGCTATCATCGCCAGAGCCAGGTCTTTGAAAGCAAAATTTGGAGTAGAGAAATGTGAAAACGAGGAGGAGAAGGAAGATCTGCAAAGGTAACTGATTTTCTTCCCTTTTTCTTGTGATGCCCTTTTGTAAAAAGTTTCAAAATTTTAGGACATCAGAAAGTGGTGATAATAAAGAGATACTGAAGAATCACACTTAATAGCTGTAAAAATTCAGTGTCCATGTTCCTATGCTACCAAGATGTGATTTGTGGGTACCCTGTATGCCCATCAAAGTAACCATCTCTTTAAAAGCGTGTGATACAGATAATTTCAATGAAATTTGTTTTCTGTTGATGGTGCTGGAGATTTCATTATTTTTGTGTTAAGTGAGTGGTGCACACGATCAACTTTGTTGCAATATATGTAAAAATGGAAGGACAAGGAATTTAGTGTTTTCTATAATATGGAATGAAATGCTGCCCAGAGTTGCATTTTCTCATTCTACTCTCCATACTGATTTTAAATGTATTATTGAGGAACCATAGGAATGAAAAATGACAATACGTTTCACTGCATCTGACTGCTGTCAGACTATTTACTTTTTGCTTAAGCAGAGGAACACGGAGAGTTGTGGGGCTCTCCCTGGGCTGCAGCCTCCTTCAGGGCACATCCACCTGCTCCTTACAGTTTACCCATCTTCCTTAGGAGCCTGGCTGCCACATGAATTAACGGAGGGCAGCGGGTCCTTTCAGGGGGTGACCTGCAGTCTGGGGGAGTTACAACAAAACAGCTGCATAATCTGCCTTTCCTGTCCTCAGCTGAGAGGCTGCCTTGTTCCGCTCAGTTCTAGCCTGCTTCTGTGGGAAAACAGCTGCTTTGCGTGAGAGGAGGAGCCATGAGGTAGGGGGCAGCACAGAAGGCTGAGGGCTGGAGGCCTAGGCTAAAGGGAGAGGAGTGAAGGTGATGGTGTTTGTGTGATGCTGGGAAATGTCATTTGTTTGCCTTAGATTTTTTTTTCAACAGAGAACTGTGTCTGCCAGTTCTTACTCTGTGCTAATAACGCTAGGTGGAGGTCTCCTCACAGGAAACAATGCTAGTTTTCGATTAGAAAACGCAGTAAGCATGATACATATATTTATTTTTTTCAATAATTTGTACTGTCAGATTTGTAAACTGCCTCCTGGAGCAGCCAGAAGTGTCCGTTCTTGGTGCAGGAAGAGGACCTGCTGGCAGCGTTATTCACAAGCTGTTCGTGAATGCCCAGAGGGTAAGAGAGAGTTCTTGACTGCTTTGCTGATGCTTCTGATTCAAATGGTTTGAGGCAGTGCTTAACATGTGATGGCAGTTTATGTTGTCTCCATATGTGCATGTACTTTTATAAATATGATTGAAGGGGGTGGTTCTTTTGTGTGATATTCAACATGATTTTAGCCATAACAGAACCTCGTGAGACAAGAGATGACCTGGGATGTGAAACACTGAAGGAAGCTGTTAGGTGTGCCATTCAGTGTTTGACGTACTTAAATGGTGACATCAGTAATGGAACTATAGCACAAATTTCTGCTTTATTCAAGTTGCACAATATACGCAACATCACAGTGAGAAGAATCAAGTGTGCTGATGGTTTCACAAAGGAATGGAGGAATGCATGTTCTAATGTTTAATACTTTAGAAGGAGGAACTCTTTAGACTGAGGCTTGTATTTGGAATACTTTGTTGTATGGAAATTCATGTGCTTAGGAAGAGTTCCTTCCTTTTCCAGTACAACTCTACATTCACTTTACTTACTGTCAGTGTTGCATCTGTTTTCTTGAAACTTTTCCATATTGTTATAAATAATCCCTTCTTCTCTTAAGCAGTATTTTTTAATAACTAGCTTGGTAAGTATTGATTTCCAGACTTCTTGGACTGCACTCAGCCTACAGTTTCTCTCAGAATTTCACCTATTCATAGCATCAAATTGCCTAATTAAAATTTAACTGCATTGCTAATAACAAGGTGGCATAATGTTACAGACACCTTAAAGCCTGAAATCCTGTTTGGATATCACTGCTGTTTTTCCAAAAAAAAAAAAAAAAAAGCCAACAACAACAACAAAACTAAGATGCAGATGCTTTTAATAATAATCTCTATTTTGCAACTCAACATAAAAAGGACCATTCTGAAAACAGCCCTGGTTATTCTGAGAAATGAAAATTGGAACATTTGGTTTACCTTTAGGAGAACTTGAGTCTGTAGCATACAAATCTCAGTGTGTAAGCCAGCCTGACTTACCAGCTTCCCTTTAAAGCTTAAGATTGTGCCCATAAGCGTAGGCACTTGCCTTTTAGTAACGTGGTATTATGTTTTTGAAGTTGAGTACAAGCTTGTAACATTAATAATCGATAAAGATATATGTAATGTCTATGGGTTTGTTTCTTTTGAACCATCAGTAACTAAAGCTAGCTTCTGGATACCTCTCACTAGTCACTGGTCACTGTTAAGACTTCTTAGTGGGATGGGAGCGCACTTGCTACAGAAAACCCTCACATTTAATCTGCCGTGAATTATTTTGATAGAGAGCTGTTCGGTAAATAGAAGTTGAATGACTTTTTTGTTCATTAGCTTTTGCTTCTGGACTCTCCTCTGAGTTGTGTAAAACGTCTTGTTATATTCTCAAGCTTTCTCAGGAAAATTATGATAGCAAATGCATGTTCTTGGAAGTAGAGTGCATGATATCTCTTAAACCTACAGTCTCCTTCTAACCTCTTGTAAGTCATCTCTGACTTGCCTTTGTTTCTATCTTTCATCATTGGTTCTTTTCTCATCCTTTTTCAAGCTGACTGAATCTTCTGATGAGGTAACCAACTTTGTCCCTCATTTCCCACTCATCTTCCCTAGTTGCATAGAGCTGAACCTTTTGGTAGATACAGCACAAAGCCTGATGTGGTTTATACTGTTGTTCACGTATTAAGTGTAAAAATAATTTTGTGTTTCCAGAATGGTTTTTCCTTATTCACAGACTTCTTAGAGCCTATCAGAAAGTAGAAAAAAAAAAAAAAAAAATTATAAGCATAACAAAGAAAACCAGCCCACCCGCAAACATTTCTTCCAGTTAATACTGAATTTTCTGATGCTGAAATACATAGCCTCACCTTCATACCCATCTCTGTTACTGTCACTGTTTTTTGCTTATTAAACAGCCAGATGTTTTGGGGGAGGTATTGATGGACGGTACGACATGGTGGATGTCACAGTCCAGATACCACCAAAACTATTGAGATAGCAATGCTTATTAACACTACCGAAACTTTTGGACAAAGGTACGGAGGGGCTGGGAGGGAGAACCAGGGAAACTTGTGAAGGAGTGTAGCAAAGGGAATATCCTCTGTTGGTTTCTTTAAACAGTTCTTGTAGGAACAACTGCCGCTTACCCTGGTGACTTACCCTATGTCACTGGCTGCAGAGCTGGGTCCCTGCTCCTGAGGACTGGGGGGAGAGAGGTTGGAAGCAGCATGGGTGTGAGGCTCATCCTGGGGTTCTTCTGCGGTCTTGAGTTGTGGCCAGCTAAACACAGGCACTGTTAGCGTGTTGATGTGTAATTAGGAAGTGTCTTTTGGGCTGTCTGAGGAGCAGCCAGGAGCTGGAGCGTGCTGGTCATTCTTCAGTGTCCAGACTCCAGCGCTGCTGCTTACCGGCTCTGAGGCAATGGGTAGTGAGGGCAGTGACAGCCATCTGCTCTGTGACATACCCTCAGTAAGCTGCTCTTTGGCCATGAAGGGCAAGTATGGAAGTAGCATGCTGTTCGAAAGGCAGGTAGCTTTCCATCAAGACTCCAGGATGTTTGCTGGTTGCTTCTAAAAGGAGGTTGGCTTGGCTGTGTGTAGCCACAAGAAGCTGAGGCTGGGGCCCTGACTGAGAAGGGGCTGTTTTGTCTGGTGAAAACCCTTGCTTCACACTTGTCAAAAACCAGGGAGTTTAGTCTAGGCTGAGCTTTACCATCCACATACGAAGGTTCTTCCATTTGACCGTGTGCAGTTTATTTCTCGACATCCCATTAGTGTCTCGCACTGTGTACATGTAAAGCCTTCTGATGTGTTACCATTTCTAATCTTCCTCTTTTTCTCTTAAGAATTATTTTCTGAATCTCACTCTTGATAAACAGCTCGCCCTGCAATTATACTTCTGCTTTTATTTAAGGTTTCTGCAATGCCTCCACTTGACGAAGAACTGAGGAGATCAGGTTCATCAGACGAGCGAAGACTCAACACGGGCACGGTTCCAGACTTCCCACCCCCCACAGGGCGGGAGGTTATTTTGCGCACAACTGTCCCCCGCCCCGCACCCTACTCGAAACCATTGCCCCAGCGCATGTACAGCGTGCTTACAAAAGAAGATTTTCGACTTGCAGGTGCCTTTTCATCGGACACAACGTTCTTCTGATGTAACTAGCTGGGGTAGCTTGTGTCTTCACAAGTAGAATGCTATTCATTTTCCTTCAGGGAAGTTATCACTTAGAGATTTACCAGCTTGTGGTGAGGAGAAAGCACGGTTGTCATTAGTGACAGAGAGGAGCAGTCCCAAGGACAGAGCAGAACTGATGGCTGGGAGGAATGCTTGCAGCAACTCTGTCTTGGAGGTTTGGCATGGACATGCAAGTAGTTTTATTCAGACCTCTGGGGAAGAAAGTTCAGCTTCTCCCCTCTGTCCCAAGGGAGCAAATTTTGTTGCATAGGCTTGTTTAATAATTAACATTAATGGGCTATATGCAAATACTTCGTGTTGAAATTTATGGAAAACGTGCTGCTTTATAGTTCTTAATCAGACATGATAAAATGATATTAGCTTACTTAAATTGATGTGCAAACATGAAGTAATTTGTATTTATTGCTAATCACAAATATTGAGCTCAGTATTTTTTTGTTAATCAGTATGTTGCAAATACTTCTGAAATACCCTTGATTATTTTTTTTTTTTTGAAGTATACAGTACATCCTAGTTCATGCTTACCTCTCCTAGCACTGCAATAGTTGTCTAAAAAAGATCTTGTCTTGGATGCTCCTCCTAAATATAACTAAGGATATTTGGGGCTATTAGCTACCATACCCCTAATAGCTGTAAGTGGATCACTTACTTTGGGATACTTCATATCCTTCTCTGCATGCAAGGGCCAAAGCTGTATGTAAATTACATGTACAGAGGTGTTTTACTGTAGCCAACGTAGTGATCGTTAGAGCCCATCTGAATGCAGCCTGTCTTTAACCTGATGTGATGACACATGCTGTAACCTAACCCCCTTGAATATCATGCGGACACTGTGATGTGTATGTGCCAATGCTGCTCTACAGTGATCCCGGTGTGTTTTAATCAGTCAGATCCGATACTTTATAAAGTGAACTGTAAGAACAGCAGTGTTGTCATTAATAAATCTCGACTTAGTATTCGTTCTCGGCTTCTTTGGGTGAATAGTGTTGGTTTTGTCAAAACACTTTTTAAAATGTCATCCTTGTGGAATTTGATGTAGGAGCAAAATGGCTTGTGACTGTATCAAGTACAGAAAGGGAAGTTCTGTCTCACAGAATAGGCTCCCAGCTGTTACCCTAAACCTGCCCTGCAGGGATAGCTGCCAGGACTTAGAATGGGTCCCTCAGTTAAATTTGCATTGTGGTTGTGGCTGCTGGAAAAGTCCAGTAGTTTCACTGCATAGAAGATGGAATAGTCCCAGCACTATCCATCCTGATCTTTAACTGAGAAAACGAATGTGTAAAGCAGTAAGAATTTTCTGATAAGGAGAACTGCTGAAAGCTTTTCAGTGTATTCTATCTAGTTCTACCTGGAAGTGTATAACAGGTAATGCTTTCAGAAGAATGACTGGTGCACAGATGTGCATTGCTGCTGCCCTGAGAGCATACAAGGGGCAGGGAAGAAACACAAAAACATTAAAAGATTACATTGGTTTATTTGAAGGAACCATAGAGAAAGTGACATGAACAATGCAAAATAACCATTATCGCTACACTCATGATAAAGTAGCATTTCCTAGAACTTACCCTGGATCAGATAGGAGCAATAGGTACTACTTTTAGCATGAGTAAGTGTTAAATACTAACTGCATTAAGAGACGTTACATGTCCATTTTTATTTAATCTAAGTCCTTTAAGTCAGGTCCAGTGCCAATACTATGTCTGCCATAGCTGATTACAATCTTCGCAAGGCTGCTATTATCTAACGTCCTGTATAGGTATGAGAGGGTTTTAAAAGAAACAGATGGCCTGCATTGGTACAGAGATCTGAGGCTATATTTTTTCCAGTAATTTTAATTATGTGAACAAAGAAAAGAACTTAAACTAAGCTCTGTAACAGTTGAACACCAAGACTAACACAGGTTGCAACAGCACTTTCTCTAATTCCTGTAGGTGTAAACACACTCATGAAAATAGTACAGTAACAATGCTGTGTTATAGGTGCACACAGCAATTCAGCTTTAAACTGAGGGGGGTCACAAAAATATAACCATGATTGAGTATCTTGGATTCACTGATCTCTGAAAATCAGCGTTATAAATTTTTCGGATTTAGTTACACATTTTCTTCTCTTTATCAACACACTGATAGACTTATTTTTTAAATATGTACACAAGGAAAACTATGTAATGATACTAGTTCCTGACTTACTTACAGTGTAACTGAATATATTTACTATTTTACATCTTCACAAAAAACTTAGTGATATCACAGCCATACTTTGTAGCTAAGGAACGTCGCTTCATCTGACTTCTTTCCTTGGCCTGTTTTGCAGTTCTCTGCAAAAGAGAAAGGTACTGTTGTTGCTTGGCACCTACCAGGAAAGCATTATTGCACAGTTAAGACTTTAATCTAATTTGCAGCAGACAACATACTAAAATGCAAGTATTTATTAAGGTGAGTAACCTGTTGCATCATAACACTTTAATGCTACTGACTTGCATTCTCTCTGGGGCCTTCCTATGGGCTGAGCTGTGCCATGCCACAGACAAGGTAACAAAGCTTCCATTACTGAGTACAAAGTAAATGAGTACTAATGAAGTTGTTCTGACTAAAGTTCTTTTTTACTGGGAGCTTTTCTTCTCATTTATAACAACTTGGGCACTCTTCCTCATGAGAGGCACAAAGCAGTAACTGATTTTTGCTGTAGATATAATAACGTGATCTCAATTACCTATAAGACAGTTTTAGTTTCTCTTGCCAGAGCAAACCTGTAATTTGCTACAAGTTATGTTCCAAGTACTTACCAGGATAGGTCAAATGAGGAGAGAAGCTATCAATAGGCAGCTGTCCTCAGACAATGCATTTCTTGTTTGGTTGCACAGCTTTTCAGCCCAGCAACAGCACAACACCTCCCACGGACGGGGAGGGGATATTGAGGATAGGCAGAACGAGCCGTGACCATATGGGAACGGAGAGGCTGAGGGCACAGGGGGTGTTCAGCTGGTGACAAGGGGGCTCAGTAGGGCCCTAGTGAAAATCTACTGCCTGGAGAGGCAGTGCTATGAAGTCTACTCCCTAGAGATTACCAGCCCAGAGTAGGTCTGGGCTGGTGAATACCAGCACGCAGACATACTGCCCTGATACACGTTATGTTTCCATGCTTGAAGACAGTGATGTTTTGCCTGTACCGTACTGACCTCTCTGTGGCAGATCGTGCACAGAGTCTGAAGGTTTTCCAGGGAGCACTGCCCTCCTCCACTGTAGACAGGCTTGATGTGATCCACCTGCCAGAAGTGACCTTCTGTGGGATTTGTTATAATTTCATTCAACTGCAATAAGCAGAGGACATGACAACAGGAGCATTAGATATTCCTTCTGAAGTACATGTATGTTCTCCAGTAAGAACAAGAAAATAATTCAGGAAAGTAGCTATTCATAGTCTTTATCAAGAGAATGAAAGTGTTATAAATTTTCTGTTACTCTCTGCAGACAGGCAAAGAGCTGTAATTTTAATTGGCCTAGTTTTACCCAGCCTGCAGCACACTGAAGCACACGACAGTGGATCAAGAAAAAACAGAAGGAAAGGTTCAGTTTTCTTGACCGGTACAGTAAATTATCTTCAATGTCATTTTATCAATAACAAGTGCTGATATTAAAAGGTTGTAAGAAACCCACTCTCCACAGGACTTTTCATCTCAGTATTTTAGATTTTCATTAACTTGCATTTTCAAAAGCCACAAGCAACAGCAAGCTGATCTCATGCATATGGCCAGTAATGGTAAATGATTTTTGTTCTTTTGCAAGTTTATAGGGGTGTAAGCAGGATTTCTTTTAAAATCTAGAACCAGTAACTTCTGAATTTCAACTTCACAGCAGAAAAAAATGGTATTCAGAAATCAAAATACTGCCTTGTGTAGGAATGTTCTCTCTCCCAGCTCCATTGCCTCCTATCAGTAAAGAAGCAATCACAGCCAGGGAAGAACAGCAGTATTTTTTTTACGCATTTTGAGGTGATATTGAGGGGAACTGTGTCATCTGGCTTTTGCTAAGCTCCTGCCAAACATTCTGCAAAGCAGGAGTAGCCTCATACTACTGACTACATCCATTCCTTAATTCTGCCCATAACCATACAGTTTGTGAACAAAATGCATTTCAAATAAAATTGGCTTCAATGTAGATATCCCTATGGAATCAGAATTCCTGTAATTAGGAATTACATCCCTAATTGAGGATGCCTGTCCCTTTTAGATGTCTTTAGGTCTTTGATGACACTGACATTTTGATTGTTTGGTTTTGTTTGTGTTTAGTGTATGTGTGTTTTTTTTTTTGGCCTTTTTTTTTCTTTTTTTTTTTTTTTTTTTACGCTGTTGTTGGTGCTGGGTAACCTACCTTAAGCCTGTAAGAGTAACGTTTTAGATTTCTCTGCACTGTCTACTCCAGAGCTACACAGATTAGCTCTAAGTGTTCAAAAAGCAATATTAATACCTGCCCAAGTGGAAGGTGAGACACCCAAGAGCTCTCCAGGAGTTTCTTACGCTGACTCTTAGGCGCATCTCTGATGTTCAGATAAAGCTCGTGGGCATTCTGATGACAGAACTGGCAAACGCCGTGTTCAATTTCAAACACCTTAGTCCTGATGTAGCTATGACTAGAACGAATCGAGAAGTCCTCCTGGCAGGCAAGAGAGCAGAATCATGTGTCCCAGGCACGGGCCTGGTCAAGCTGAGTCGTGGGCTGCTGACAGCTGAGACAAAGCGGGTTCCCTTCACTGTCCAAGGCTTGCAAATAGCCTTTGGGCAGGGGAGAGCCTTCAGTTTCAGTCTGATCTGGACAAAGAGCTGAAAAACCTTTTCCATTCTCCAAAAGCAACCTGTTTACAGAGAACAAAGTACTGCTATTAGTAAAGCAGATATTCAACAACACAATTCTGTAAGTCCTTTTGTCATAGAATCAGAATAGTTTGGGTTGGAAGGGATGTTTAAGACCATCTAGTTCCAACCCTCTGAGTGAAGAATTTCCTCCTAACATCTAATCTAAACCTCTTTCAGTTTAAAACCATTTCCCTTCGTCCTATCATTACCTGACTGAGTAAAAAGTCATTCTGGATATGCATTGCATATTTCCATTAGATATCTTTTATGCTCAAAAATACACATTTCAGTTGGAAGATCATCTTACTTGGGTTGGTATCTGCACAGCTGCACGTCATACTAGCTAAAATAATGGTGCGTTTATATAGAAAAGGTGGTTCCTTTCATGCACGTATACACATGAATGTATATGTCCCCTTTTCAGCAGAAGTCAAAGGAAAAGATCCTGGTTTCTCTCTGCAACTTTCACAGCTGCCTATCAATTTTCTAAATAAATTTTGCCTTGAGGCAAGAACTGTCTGAGAACAGAGGGCATTTTCTGTCCAAAATTTTCATATTTTCTGCCTTATTCTACATTATGAAGTAGAATAGAAGAAAATTTGCTACCTAATTTGAGGTTGACTGCACAAGCTAGCCTGAGCTAAAGTTCTTATTTCCTTAACCAAATAGTGTAACTATTTTCTTGTTTCATTTTGTTACTCAGTTAATTAGAAGCTATATCAGCAGACAACAGGTATATATGCACAAGCTAAATCGTTAATGGCTCATTACCAATTTCAGCAAATTTCCTACCTAAATACTATAGCTCAGCAAGGTAAGTGCTCATAACAACTTTGCTACTTTAAAAATAAAGTCTATGAAGATAAGCTTAATCATTTTACTGCATTAAACTTACTTTGTGGAGTGGCCTGATTGTTCAGTAGAAGCACTTTCATTCTTCAGACAAACCTTATTTTCTTTAGAGATGAGGCGAACACTGCCCCCGCTGCTGCTAGCTTTGCTAAGCGAGGCTGCTGCCACATCCTCTTTGGTCACATACCTAAAATAATTCAAAATTCTGTCAATACATTAAAACACGAAAAATCTCTCTCAAAGAATATTCGTACTCGGCTGCAGCAAGATTGGTGCTGCATATTCTCTTGAAACATTCCTTATATCCTGGACTAGAAAGGAATAGTTTGGGAAAACATACTTCTCCATATGACTTCCGTATTACATAAGATTGCATCTTCTAAAACCAGGATCAACTCCATTCAGCAAACAAATTATTTTGCATAGAAGAATTAAAAAGGTGAAAGTAATCTGATACTGATTGACAGTAGAATCTGAAAGCTATTTTGTTTCAGTTTAGAGAAGTGTTAACTGATATTCTAGGGGATACAGGAGGCTTTAAAAGCTCTGGAGGACTCCTGCTCAGTTATTTATCTTAGAAATCAATTTATCTTCACATGAAAATATACAAACCACCACCGCTTTTAAGTAAAATTATCTTAAAATCCCTTCACTCTGATCATTCTTCAAAGAATGACATTCAGACAACTTATAAATATACCTCTCTGTGTTACACAACTGCTAAACCCCATATACCACCTTAGGACACCAGCGTAGGTTACAGTAGATTTTCTAACACAGTTTGCAGTTAGATCTTTCTTATATTTTATGGAAGAAAATGATCAGACATCAGGTTAAGAAATACATACTACTTATACTATTGGAATTAAAAAACTCTGTTTTCTTACTTGAATGCTTACCTCCATCAAATAATACATATAAAATGCAAATTATCACCCTGGAGAATTTAACAGTAGGGACTGACAGGCAGAGGCACCTTGGTGAGTAAGCTAAGTAAGGTAAACCTGTACAAATGAGAATTTTTGTGAAGAGCGATGACAGCAGGTAAGCTGCAAGTGTGTACTGGGGAAGATAATGCATCAGAAAAAGGACAGACAGTGGAAAAAGGTGAATTCAGATTTTAACTAGGATTAAACGCTATCATTGTTCAGTATCACCCAGTGAGAAAAACAATAATTTTCAGAAATGTCATCCACAGGGAAAAGAATTATTTGAAGAAAAACTGAGTAAGAGAAAGGTTTGGACTAGGCTGTGAATTATAATTAAAGGATTGTAGCATTGATGGCAACTAATGATTTATTCCTGCTTCAAAGCAGGAAATTCAACAAGATTTTTTTTTTAACCTTGCTTTTGAGTCCCTAACGGTCATGATTTTTCCTCAACAACTTCTAGCAAGCTCCAGGTGTTTAAACATGCAAAGCAGAAGGCCAGAATAGCTGCTGAATGTGACACACTGAGGGACAGGGAAGCAGATACTTCCCTTCCAACAGATTTACTGATGTGCTCAGTCACCTACTCCTGTCACTATGAGACAGTCATTGAGCTGTGGGTTTACAGTCCCAGCATCTCTCCTCTGAAAGTTACATTAAACACACGGAGCTTCATGCAGCAATAAATAAGGGGGGAAAAATACATACCTTTTTGTGCTGCCGGCCACTGACTGCTTTTTAGACAACTCCTCTGCAGCATGAATAGGATTACAAAATATCTGACCACTTTTTCTGACAATTTTCTGTTTCACTGCTGTGAGGCGATTCCATTCTTTCACAAACCTCAGTATCTGGTGGAGAACGCTATTGTCAGCAGCATGACAGGCATCAAGCAGAAACAGTTAATTACAGAGAAAGGGAGCTACGAATTACTATATTCAAAACTCAATGGAAAAAAGCTGGTACAATCTGAGATGGTCTCTTCAAGTCAGCTTTCATGCAAGCTGCAGCCCTCTTCTTGCTCAAGCTGAGACAGCTTCGGCATTGTCTACTATGGCTCTGCTCTGAGAGGTATTGAGAGGTATGCTGCTTCAGAAGGTAGAAAACAAGGTTAGAAATTGACTTTTTTAATCTGAGCTACAGTGATAGGAGAATGGTTTTGTGAGAAAGCCTAAAATAACCCTTCTTGTGGAGCGAAACTGCTGATGGGAAAAACAGATGGGCAGAAGTTTTCTTACAGCAGCCCTGTTCTTTTTGCACTAGGCCGCTCAGAAAAGGAAGGTTTGCTCCAGTTACTTGAACTGCATTTATCATTTGCTTTACACACCACCTTTCTTCTTTCCTCTAACCTTCTGATACATGCTTAACACCAGGTTAACAGTTGGTTGGTGTACAACTGTTTCAGCTGTGGAATTTTAACAGAACCACAGAGGTACCTGCTCTGAGGTTACTGTATTCTTTTACAATAATACAGTGCCAAAAAAAATCACATATATTATCAAAATTACTGTGTTACATTTGCTATTAGTGGTATGACATCACCAAATTATCTTAAAATTATACAGCTGGTTCTACCACAAGTCCACTCTTCTCTGGGGCGTTACAGTGCAGCACACGGTGATCTATGAAGGTAGAGATATGGCTTAGCATCAAAATATTCAAAGGACAATAATTTTGAGCAATTTAACCTGTACTTCATCTTTTTTCAGAGCAATCTCAAACTGATACAACTGTAGGATCCTACAGAAAAACTGATGAACTGCTTAACACTATATTTCAGAAAGGAAATGGAGAATATAGCATAGTATTGATCAGCTTTCCTTATTTTGCATTTAGAATTTGAAAGTATAATAAAATAAAGCTGCTCTGAGGGACTTAATCATTTCTGGTAGTGAACCTCATGGATTTTTACAGGCCAGGAAGCCACATAAAATTTTGAAGCTGTAAATTGACAAAAATTGGATGATTAATGGATTAACCACGAGGAATTGAGTAGAAAAAATGTTCCTACATAGGAATTTAGAATTTACAACATGGCTGCTTTCTTTAGGATGTGTGTAGAGGAAAAATGGTTTCATCCCACCACCACCTCTCCAACAGGAAATAAGTGGGAGTAACAACATGACCCCCAAGTGACAACAATATGAGCCAGTAGTGATAGGACCCAGTTTTGTTTTTTTCCATTCCACTACTTGCTGACTTGAAACAATCTAGTAGGCAGTATCATGGTGTTTCTGAACGTGGACTGTGGTAAGAATAAATTGTGCATTGTGCAGTATGGACTTAATTGTGATTTCAGCTTCATTCAGCAACGTTCTTCAGGACAGTGACACATCAATAATTTTCTTTTTCTCTTTAAAGTATTTTTTTCATGGCAAATGTGAAAGTGTACTGATCAGTCTTACTTCTAAGTCAGAGCCACAAGAAAGAAGTCAAGGAAATTGCAGGATATAACAGAAACATGGGAGCAGTTACTAACGTGGGTATTTTAATCTACAAGGTAACATAGCACATCCAATTTAAATTCTGATTTCATTACTTTTAGTTCTTCGTTTAACAGCATTCATGTTCTCACACACCATTATGAATGTGCCCATTATTGCTGAAATAACTGAAGATGCTTATCGCAGTGGAGTTACGCCCTACACAGTGTTGAACATTGTTAGGAGACCAAAGGATGAAGTGAGAGAGGAGGCCTGCTCAGAACTGCAGCTCTGATACAATCTAGCACGTTCGTATTCATCACGCACCATACATAATTCATAACCTTTAAAATGCTATTTTGTTGACTTATGAATGTTAGTTACTAATTCTGTAAATGAGAAACTAAATGATGCCTGGTTGACTCCATCTACAGAAATGTTAACAGGAGGTATGATAATCTGCCAGAGGAACAGACTGCATAATTAATATTCACATCAACATTTATAACATCTGCTTGCACTGATGAAACTGTGCCTAGATCCCAAGGCCTGAAAGTGTTCTGCATTTATTAAAAAAAAAAAATGTCCAAGCACTCCATATTAAACATTATAGTACTGTGCCAGTAGAATTTGTACTTGCCAATGAACGATTTTGTTTATGCTGGAAGGTCTCTGGCAAATCCTCCCAGTTATCCAGCTGTATGTCCAACGGAATGAAATTATGATTCAGTGGTTCACCATCCTACACAAGAAAACAGTTTTGTTTACAGATGAAATGTAGTACAATCTAGAAAAAATGATCTGTTTCAACTGGATTATCCTCCTCTTCCAACTAAATTTAGACCCTGAAGGTAAGATTTTTCCAGGAACAAATGATAAGCCACACATGCATGATAATGCTGCAGATGCAAGAAACATTACTCACATTAATATATCCAAAAGTAAACAGGGTGAAAGTTTTACATTTGAAACTGATTCCTTGCAAATAGTTCAGAGACAAACAAACTGCCTTAAAGTAATAAACTGAAATTATAATTCTCTTGACTGAATTTCCAAGTGAAATGAATAATTATAGAATGGAGAATGTCATCCTTCATTACCATTTAAATTCAGATTTTATTTTTTGTTTTTAATGTGTTTTTTTGTTTGTTTTTTTTTATGTATGAACAAGTTTGACTCTACCTAATTTTTCAGGAACAAGTTGTCCCCAGAGGGGACATGACCCAGGAACTTACTGATGATTCACAAAAATTTGAGGGAATGATTTAAAGCAGATTTCCCCAGTGTATTATGGTTCAGTAGAAAGATTTTGTGCAATATATAGCATAACAAAGTTCTGATTCAAGCCAAAACAAAACAGTTGACCAATACCATCCAAAATGTGTTTTTATCTTAAAGTAAAATGTGCAAAGCTAGGAAGCATAATATGCTTTATGTATATCACACAAATTTGCAGATACAAGAAAACACTTTTTTTTTGACTGTTTTTTCTAGCTCTATCAGCTCAACTAATAAAAATGTACTGCCTCAAAGACTTGCCCTCAGCTATTCGTGATGCTTTACAGTTGCACCTAAATACACTGACTCATTCAGTAGCTTCGGAGAAACCTTCTAAGTAAAGGCTTCCAACCCTTAAAAGAAGTGATCAGCAAGTCCTGTCTTCTCTATGAAAGATGACCTAGAAAATTACCACCTGCTAGTTTCTGTCCTACTATGACCGCTGGATTAATGATAACGTGTTTTATTCAAGAAATTACTTATACACAGCACCAATGCCTACCTTTGTGAAAATGTGGTGGCAATATTTTATTTACTTATTTAGTCTGGTGGGATTCACTGATTACTGTAAGTCTACAAATATTTTGGAATAGCACACTAGCTGCAAAAAGGAGAATAGTTTATCATTCCAGTGATTCAAAGTTGTGGTAAAATACTATAATAAAAACAGGAATCTTAAATATCACTTCAAATTCTATCAGGTAATCTGAACATACATCTAGTGCATTAGCACCTTATAAAGATAAACTAGGAGAAGTGTTAGAAGCTATATATCTAGAGAATTATTACTTAGTTCCACAGAGAGAAAGAACTAGAATAATAAAGTACCTAATTTTTGTATATTTCAGTTAATAAAAAAATACTGCTTTTTATATAAAGCATAACAAATGAAACATCAGTATTTCATAGGACATTCTACTTTGGCATTTAAAAATGATAAAAAGCATGCTCATTTCAGGTTTACCTTTGTATAGAGGTGAATTCTATCAGTGTTCCTGCTTGCACAGAACATAAGCCCATCATACACTAGAAATGTGTCTGATTGATCTAAATCTTCTATAAAGACAAAAAATTTTGAAATTAAGAAATTTTCTTCATTTTGTCCACTCAGACATTAAAAACAATATTATACCTGTCTTTTAAGGAGTTATGAAATTTCCCAATTTGGTGCACATACAAACTTTTTTGTAGGAACACTGTTAATCTCTCATCTTTTCTTCCCTACCCCCCTTCCAATTTTCAGAAATTGTGGCACAAACTTGAAGAAAATATATACCACACTAGGATTCTATATCTAATTCCAGAATAACAAGATACACACAACTCAAGCTGCAAGCTATTAAGATGTCTCTGTACTTTCTGTTTCTCCTGAACTACCCATCATCTCTTTTATCTGTGGCTGTCCTGAACGCAAGTAAACACCATCATAAGTTTCAATAAATCTCTATGTTGTAACTTAAGGTTCACACTCGCTAGTTTGACATAGTTCCTATGTCAGCCAAAACCCCTGTATTTCCTCTGGCGTTGTTTGAAAAGAGTAGGTTTAGACATCATCAGAATTCAGTAAACATCCCAGGCTGAAATGAAAAGTCATGTGCTAGTCTATGTACTTCTTTCTTTCAAATACACTTTTGAAAGGTTTTCATTTAAAAGTTCTGTTTCTTGCCAGAGGCGGTTAAGACAGTTTCACAGACAGGATACTATCATCTTTCTTTTGCAGTAGTCCCACTTTACCTTCTCCACACTTTTTTTCACCTTCTTCACTTTCAATTTTAACAGCTTCTTGTTCACTGATTTCAACAGATCGTTCAGTCACTGTTTCCCCCAAGTCTTCTCCTTTATCTTCAGCATTCCATGGTGTTCTCTGTTCATTTCTTCCGGAGTCTTCTGACATGCTTTCTTCAATCTGGCTAGCGGGATTTCTCTCAGCTACAGATGAAGAAAAGTGATCACTTATACTATCCATATAAACAGATAGAGCTACTCAGTACGTATATGGACACAAAACTATGCAACTGAAATGCAAAGAAATTGCATTTTATTCTCTAATATCATCATGGTGCAACCACTTTTAAAAAAAGCTAACTTCAATATTAGGAGCATAAACACATGGACCACGGTATTCCACTTCAGCAATTTCATGTACCCAGCTTTATGTCAACATACATGTAATAATGTGGTTAGCAATCGCCTATTATATATATTTATTGTACACCTTAAACACATGAAGTAGTTTTCCAGGCATTGATCTATACTTAAGAAATTCAGAAGTTGAATTACTTAATCAACCAGAGAGACTTAAAGAAAAGAAAAAAAGAAAAAGAACCTTACTCCTTTCTTTGCAATTTAAATTGCAAATATGGGGATAGATTTATAAATATGTTTTAATAAGTTCCCAGATAGCATAAATAAATTTAATAAAAGGTATTTATTCTGATCTGTTGGAGTGAGAAATGCTGTATTTTCAAGGCAATGGCTCCCATGATAACTGTACAATACCCAAGTTAATAAAAATGTCTACGCTACATCATTTAGTTTTGACAAGCTGTGAAAAATTTTACCATTTAATTGGATTCAGAATAACCATAAACCTTTGCAAAGAAAAGATACATTTGCTACAAAGAAAACAAAATGTATATTCTTGCTCACTCTATCTGTATCTTGTTAACTTTCAGCTGAAGTCTCTATTTGTTTCAAATTAGAATAACTGAAAAAATCCTCCGGAAAAATAAAATTAAGGAAGATCACTTAACAGGTATCTGTCTGTTCATGTAAAGGTATCATTCTTCACAGTTTGCCTGTAACTGTGTATATTTATATATTTAAAAATACTTTATTTTCTGAAACTAATCACAACTGGAATGAAGAGCGCATACTTTCTCTACAGCATGGGTCACTTACCATTACTGTTCTGAGGGCAACTGCACATTTCACAGTAAGGCAGCAATTCGTTATTACTGTAAGTGCAAGCACTACAGTGCCAAACTTTAGTTAAAGCTGTGCTTTTACTTGAAGTGTTTGAGTCACAAGGAAGGACTTCAGCATTTTTTTCTGTAAACAAAGTGGACTTTTTTCCAGTTAAAGATTTTTTCTTTTTCTTACTGGAGCTGACTAGAGTAGATCCACTTATGCTTCTTGCTCTTTTAGCTTCACGTTCAGATGAACTTTCATGACAAATCGTATCCACATTGTTTAGTCTTGTGGAATCCAGGTTTTCACTGCTCTTCTCTGCATCCTCTTCTTTTGTGACTTCCGAAGATTCTGGATCAGTATTTAATGATTCACTACCTGAAAATATTTTGCGTTTCTTCTCAGAGGAGGATTTTGGGGAAAAGAAGGAACGTATGTCATGCTGTCTTTCCTTTTCAAACTAGGAAAGGAGAAAGAAATATGTAAACCCATCTTGTATTTACAGCATCAGAAATGGCCAAAATTATTGCTTTTATCCATTAGTAGTGCTCACTAACGCAGGAAGCTAGTTTCAGTTTGGACATATTTTACAAAAGATATTTTCCTTAAAGAATAAACAGCTAGCAAAAAAGCAATTCGACATTGATCTTCTGTTTTGTAAAAATTATTTTCAATATTCTTAACAAAAGTCTGAAAACAGTGACACAGAATTGATATGCTGCATGCCTTTTTTCTGACCATGCCTATTACAAAGAAAGCCTTTAAACACTGCTTTTAAAATAATCATATTGTATTTAATTGTCTATTAATGAAGTTATGATTTAAACAGAAATGACATGCTCCTATCAGACTGAGGGTGATTCAAACACCTAAATGATAACATAAGGACATATGCAAAAACTGGTGACATTTATGCCCAACAAATCACTTTCTCCAACTTCACTAACTTTTTGAAATGGAACTCACGTTGTATTTATCCCACTCATTCAGTGTTTCTCTACTAGTAAAATCTGCAGTGCACACAAGCTTAGGTAAGCAATGGCTATGTTTTTTTGAAATGACAGAATACTGAAAAACATAAGTTTTAAGTCTTACATGTGTAAATAGAACTTCATTTTGGGTGTCTTCTAGACTTTCATTTGGGGCCCAAGTTTCAGCAAAACTCAAGAAATCCCATTTCTCCTTGTCACCTTCTTCAGCCTGCATTCTCTCTTTCTTGCCATTCAAGGTGCTGCCTGTAACTTTGGCCTGCAGAAAGAAGACTTGCATAGAAGTTCTGAAGAATTCACGTTGGAACAAATTTAGTTATCTAAATGCGCTCATTACGAATGTGTAAACAGAGTTCGCAAGAGAAAAGTGAGAAACTCTGTAGTAACTCAAAGTAACTTTGGTTAAAACTGTTCTTCTTTCAGTTGTCCAAATCAAAAGTCATTTTTCTGCAAGAATAAGTAGCATATCTAACATGTGACATATAAAATGTCAGTACCTACAGGAATTAGAATAATTTCATTCCTCAAATGAATTTCAAATACAGTTTGCAGTTCCTTGATTCTGTAAACTGTGATTACTTTCCAGCAGCAGAGGAAAATGTTGACAAAAATGGTTATCAGTTTCTCAATATAATAACAATATGGACAGAAGCAATTGCACCACTCCAACAAAGGGGTAGCCAAACGCAAGAATGAATTGCCACAAATTGGAATAGAGCACTTAACTGGCATTTGCATCAGAAGAAATTGCATAACCACAATCTCATTAAGTTCTGACAATTAGAGTTTAAAAGGCTATTCTCTTTCTCGCTTTACACCTCTGGAACTGTCAGAAGATGAGAGCTGACACAACATAACACACTTCAGCTATCAAAGCGAGACACGTAATAAATGGCATCAAAGGTTATAAAAAGGTCACAAAAGCAAAACAGCTAAATGACTTTTAGTTCTGTGAAGATCTTCCAAATACTGAAAGAATGTAGAATGGGGAACTGACCTTCCTAAAACAACTGGGTAGTACCTGACAACAAGAAGGTAAGACTACTTGACCTTGGGTGAGATTAAGAAATGTTATTTGGGAATGCTCCTGTCTCTCAGAAATGAAGTTAGAAAGGTATAACATTCACTCAATAATACTAATAAAAAAATCTCTAGGTGTTATGACTGCATGGAAAACCTTAAATTTATAAATTGAGCAACCAGAGCAATAAAAGGCTAGAAGGAAGAAAAAACAATAAATGTGAACTATCCCATTCACCTTAGCAAAGAGTTACCTTATTTATCTTTCAACCTTTAACGGAGAGCAAAAGATAGGAAACACTCATTCAGAACAGTCATTTTGATAATTAGCAATTCTTGGTCTATTGGTCTTATACTAGAACAGTGCTCTAAACAAACAAAAATGTTATTTGCCACTCTCACTTAAGTGGTATCTTAAACACAGTGAGTTTCTGGTTATTTGGTTCTGTTCCACACATACCTTGCGATTCAGCATTGCCCACATAAGAGGATCCAATGTTCCTTTTGCAATAAGGAAGTGAATATTCACAGAACTGCACTGCCCAATTCGGTGTGCTCTGTCTTCTGCTTGCTTAATATGGCCTGGATCCCAATATAATTCAGCAAACACAACATGAGTAGCAGCAGTGAAAGTTAAACCCTAACCAAAATAAGCAAGTAGATAAATTTTAGAAAAAAAAATCTCCACACAAAGCTACATGCTGCACAGAACATTTTTATGTGTTAATAAGGGGGACCCATGGGGACAGGAGATGGGCCTTCTACACTGATTTCTTCTTTGACCCTCAGGTAGGTACTAATAAGATTCAATAAACACTCCAATATTATGCAAAGACTGCATACTGCTTTTCATTATGGAAATAAATGTTACTTATTAATCTGGTACTTTAAGAGAGAAAATAGAGTGTGATTTTCGTTGTTGTTGTTTTTTTTACTAATTATTCTAGCACAAGATGCTGCTGCTTATCTTGATTTTACTCATGTAATTTTAATGGAGGCTTAAAACAGTTAACATGATTAGTGCAAAAAATGAATACATATGTCTCCAAAATATATACTGTATGAACTGCCTTCAATTAAATAACTTGAGTCATCAAGTGACATCAGTATTTATTCTTGAAGTTTCTTATTTCACATACTTCCTTTTTTTAATCCTACCTGACCAGCTGCCTGAATACTCAAAATAGCAACTCGTGTATCAGGATCCTTCTGAAACTGATTAACAAGATGTATTCTTTCCGAGGAAGGAACACTTCCATCTATCCGTATGTAGCGAACCTGTAACATATTATAACAGAGACAAAAATGAAATCATCCCTGCTCATTTTTTGATCCAATCACCCTCTGTCCCCCAATACAAATACAAAAACATCTGTTCTATTCCAGTCATGGGGACAGGGGTAACTCAGTAGCTTTTTGCCTTTTGATCTACAATTAAGCCTGTTTATCTAGAAAACTGATGACTCAGCACTCCCCATTTACAGAAGACAACAGAGTGACAGACTCTTGAAATTGTATACTCCACAGAACCTGCAATTTCCCTGATGGGACTAATTAAAATTCAAAGCACTTGCAAAATAATAGCTTAATATTAAATAGCACAGTTAGCCATTGTTCCCTAGCAATGGATGAGAGTCTATGACCAATAACATGAAGGTGGTTTGTAGACATTTTTATTGCTTTGAATTAAACAGAGAAAAAAACAAAGTACACAGAAGCATATTGGTATATAAAAAAAAAAAAAAAAGCCACTTGGAAAACAACTGCCTACAACATTAATTCAATAATGAAGTATCATACCAGATAAGAGTGTTTACATTATCCTTGTGTACAAAACAGTTCTTCCAAACTCCACAATTCTTTTAATCCAGTGGCACTGACCTGTATATACTTAAACTCCTTAAATTCCAGGTAGTTCTGCTCAGTTCAAACACACTTGTTGTGTATTTGTAAAGTCTGAAATTAAATGAGTGCGCATTTGATAAATTATTACCTTATTTTCTATAACTGCCTCTGTACAGGCTTGAAGCATGCTTAAATGATGAGCAAAAACTAGAAACTTCAATTTGTCATTTTCAAGCATCATTTTGATATAGTCCTTTACTGCTCCTGCCTGGAGTAAGAGAGTAAGTTTTCATGAGTTAAACATATAAAACATTCAAAATGACAGTTTTTACTTTAATGCCTTTCAATTTCTTTTGAAATAAAAAGGTAAATGGCCATGGTTTTTGTTATCCATTTAAGATTTTATGGAACAGTAATTATTAAATTATTCAGATTGTTTTAAAAAGTACCATAAATTTATGTCTTAATAGTGAAACCTATTTCCTTTCTTTAGAGAAAAAACCTTCATCCTCAAAAGATCACACAATTAGATGTCACTTCTTTCAGATTTAGATGCAAATAAAAACACTTTTAGTTATGACACCGTTATCTGGTGTTTCAAACCATGCTAAAATAAACCTCCTAATTTCTGTCCAAACATAAACGGATAAGACATTGCTTAATGAGAACATCTGTATCTGCAGCCATAAATAGATGTATCAAAACCAAAAAAATAGTTTTGATACTTTCATGACACTGCAATCATGTACTGTTAGCATTTGCGTATTTAAACATTCATAGAATTCTTTTGTGTCAAGTATCATTTTCAATAGCTTTTATAACAGCTATTAAAATAATGACAGTTACTAATAAGATTTATCAATGGTAACTAGTAAGATTTAATAGTAACTAATAAGATTTATCAAGATCAATATAAATGGTTAATACAATACCCACATTTGCAATCCCCTGACTTTTTTCTGCTTTTCCTCTTTCAACTTTCTGTCTAAAAATGGGTTGACAGTGATAGGGGAGAGAATAAAAAAGTATGGAAGAAATAGCAACACAACCACAATAATATCTTTAAGATATGTAAAAAAATTAAGAAAAAATTTCAAGTAGTCAGTCTCTGTTCTTATTGATACAACAGCCTGCAGAACTTTTATTTATTTTTAAATACTTTTTTTCTAAAAATAGATTAGCATAAAGAAATCTGATAACATTAAAAAGTAAGAGTGTAAAACTTTTGGTTAACAACTTGTTTTTTCTCACATCTTAAGTATAGGAGGAAAATACAGAACAGGGGACTCCATCTGTTAAAACAGAGACTAGCTAGAGCGGATTATTCTTTTTGTTTATCCGTGGAGAGAACCAGTACTGGCAGAGCACAGTCTGCATAAGGGCTCTATCAGCACCATCCTGTACCACATGCCAACTGGATCAGCTGCAGCAGCTGCCAACACACAGACACATCGCTGAAGTACCCGCCTTCAGTACATTCCTAGTCTAGGAGATGCCAATACAACTGATTTTATTAAGTTAAACCACACTGAAAAAAATAAATGTATTCTAAAAAAATACTTCCATGCTTACCTTGGCAATGGCTGTTTCTTTATACATGCGTGTGATTAGACTCATGACTTCAACAAAGTGGCTTTCATTGGCATCTGAATTCAGGTTTCTCATTAATTTCTCCCACTCTGCAAAAGTAGCATTCAAATTCTGAGTGGAAGAAGAGATCAGTGGTTAGATAGATGTACAAATAATTTATTGACAGTTTAGACAGTACAAAGCATTCTCTACCACAATATTGATTTGCATGAAACATTTAGGAATGGAATACTTATGAGAGTATCAAATTTGTCTAAAAGTAATTGCAGGATTCAAAATCTAATAGAAAAGAAGACAAAAAGGAAGAAGATTGTTTTAAAATTAGGCATATTTTATAATTATTTGATGACAAAGTGGCATATTCATGTTCTTCACATATTTTAAAAAGAATAATACAGATGCTATGTTATATATGTAGTTACAAAGACTACATGAATATAATACACATGCATATAAATATACATATATACACATATATATATGTAAAATTTATAGACATTACTAACAAATGTGGTTTTAGCATTAAGTGGAAAATACACCTTAGCTGTGGCTTGTGGGAGGTCAAATGGAATACGCTGCCTAACTTTGGGAGGCAACTGAGTTAGAACATCATTCTTGAGTCTTCTGATCATAATTTCTCTTAAAAGCTGATGCAATTCTTCTAAATTTGAAGCTCCTCTACAGTCCCATTGCGCTCTTTTACCAAAAAATCTGGAAAAAAACATAAAAATCAGCATTAACGGTGAAAACTGGCTCTTCCAAATCCAACAGAAACTTTCAGTACGTAATTAATTTTAAAACACACAGTTACATATGAAGGCATGCTGGATAGCAATATTCAATGTTCCTGGTTACACTGGAGAGATGATTGCTTTCTCTCTGATTCTTTCCAACACTGAAGCCAGAGCTTTTTCAATTTTCCAGCAGTTATTGCTACCTGCAGGCCTGACTACCCATCAGATGTACACAGTCCTGTATCTCATCCCAGCTGCACTACCCTTTCTGTGAGAAGCAGAAGTTCCAGATACCATTTTAAAACTCTTCTTTCAATGGACTAATGAAAAGAATATACCATAGTAACAATGTTCCTTATTATATTATAGAGGGGAACAAATGATAGAGAAACTGACAAAAATGCTGCAAATATCACCACTAATATTTCTGTGTTTCCCCCTGAGAATTCCCTGCTAGTTACAGTCAGCTTCCTGTTTTAAATGCAATGCTATTTAATGAACAAGGCTAAATAAAGGAAGTAGATTTAAGGTTAAAAAGCTAAAGGTTGAAACAGAGAAATAAATTACTAAATTATTGTTCCTTTTTCTTCCTTTAGTTGTTTTCAAGGACATGTTGCAGCAGAAAGAACAGCTTTTCAGTGTTAATATTGTCAAGATGTAAAGAAAACAACTAGTATGACAGATTTTGCTGGCTTAGAGAAAAGCCCAGGTGGCATTTTCCAAGACAAAAGAGCACATTGCAAGCATGTAATTCCACTGGTAAAAATTATTTTAAAAATTTAAGAATTTTAAGCCTTACTGAGCTTATCAACAGTATTTCATTGGCTGACTATGTTCAGTTTTGAAAGGAGCTGAGGGACTCATTTCTGCACTGGCAAAGTAATGATGTAGCTCACTTAGAATGCTGCACAGAGGGATGACAGCTACATCCTTTGCTCACCTCACTTCTTTAGTCTGTTTATATGACTGTCCTTAGAAAGGGTTCCTCCCTCCAACTTGAGCATTGGGGATAAAAGAAATGTTAGCTGAAAACTCACAGAAATACTTAGGACCTCATCCTTAGAACCTCATCCTTAGAAACAGGTGCCTATGAACACCTAAGTCAAAAAACCATTTTCACAGAAAGTTCTGCATAAAACAATCCCATCAAGTTTATTACCACAGGATGTTTTGTTTCAGTCATTAAGACAAAGTTTTTTATTGAGAGCTTGCCAAACCCTGAACTTGATTCCTATTACATTTATGCCATTCCAAAAATAAGATAATCATCTATGATTGTGTAGTTAACCATGCTGTACCCACGCACACTTGTGGTGTGAAAATTACACATGCATTCAGTCAAAACACCATGGAAAAAATAGCATTTCTCTGTCTGAAAATTAGGCAGCACCCTTCCTTGTTATTAAAAGTTTAATGCTGATAAAACACATATGATGAAAGAAAAACCAAGCTATACCAAGCTATATGAAAATGAAACCGTGTAATTATTACTGTAAAAAAATCTAAATGCTAGACAATTTGCTGACAAAATCTACTGTTCCAAATATATGTAAAATTTATAGATAAGAAATTTTTGTAAAGGTTCTTCCCTTCTCAAAACTTCTTTCATTCCAGATTGCAAAACAGATTCAGATGGGTAAAGCTAAGCATTTCATATCAGAACTTCTTCTGTCCCCTCTATTTTGGAATAGAGAAACTGATCATTAAACTAAAGCTGAGGAAAGCAAACAGAGGGGTATGGGTACTCATGAAGTTAATGATTTTAAACACATGAAATATGAAAGCACATGAAAGATGCAAGGGGTAAAAATGGGTTAAAATTTAATTAGGAATGTATTTGAAAGAAGCAAATAGGAGACAAGGTAGTGGACAAGAACTTACAGTGCCCATATTCAAATCCTGAAACTGAACTACAAACACACTACCAGGCTTTGGGGAATTTCACGCCTTTATCTCTTTTTACCATATACAGTGTTCTTTTCCCCAAGTGTTAAGGGATAGTAAAAAGTTTGGATCCCATAATAAAAAGAAATGTAAATTATTACATGATATGCATAAAGGACTGACAATCAAAAACTCAAGTTTCAGCTTTAACTGAAACACTAGCTCTAAAGGTAAAACATATACATTTCATACTAACAATGGTAAATTTGGAAATCATTTTACTTAACAGAATGTTGGCACTTCCACTTTCTCTCAAACTTTAATGGCTTCCAATTTATTCTTTAAGTAAAGTCTTCTGTCAATTTAATCCTCTCTCCAAATCTTCCTAAACACTGACAAAAAAACCTGTGTGGAAGCCAAGCTATCTTCTACGTTTGCACAAAATATGTATTTATACTTTTCCTCTGCAAGGTCCCTAATTCTCTTTGATGGAGGAGATGTTATCTGATCCTATGTCTACAAACACAATGGCAAACGTACAGCAATAGAGATGCTATTTATCGATTCTCTCATTTCACATGAGAAGAAAATCAAAGACACCAAAGACAATTAATAAGAAAATAAAAGGACAAGTACAATAATACCTGAGATGAGCATTACAGTATTTCTTGGCATATTCATTCCAAGTTCCGAATCTTTTTGGAAAAAGTGCCTCAATCTGCATGAAAAGCTGTAAAAAAAAAAAAAAAAAAAAAAAAAGTGACAGTGACAAATTGCCTGTAAATGTAAGACTATTCAGAAATAATTCTCACTTATTACATGATTATTGCATTAAGCTTACATTCAGCAGTTGCACAGAAAATAACTAGCTCAGCACATATGCAAAGAACATTTTTTAAGGCTACGCTCATGTCTTCAGGCAGGACTGCTGTATGAAGCCCTCAAAGAGAGAGTACCCTGAACACCACAGTGGTGTTAGAGACTTGGAAAAGACAAACTGAACAAGAAAACATGGACAAGAAGATATTCTTCCTAATAACATAACGTTTGTGATTTGCCAGGCACATAAACTTCTGCAAAGCATCAGTGCAGGCATTCAATGCTCTGAAGCGGCAAGCAGAGTCCTGTTTCTTAAAAGAATGAGTGGGATTTTCATGTATTAAGTTCTACTTTAAAAAACAGACAGAGTCATTACGGACCAGAAATTCCATACCTTTTTTCACAGCTGAGTAATGGGGATAGGGATGGGAACAGTTTACACAACCTTAACCAGAAAGAATCCTACCTTACAAGCTGTTTTACTGTCAAACCTTTCTGGATTCAGCAATGAATCCAAGACCCATTGCTAAGGAAGAGCAGAGAGGACATCAAGACAGCAGTAGTCTGGAAGGCTCTCTGTCTTTCCCTGTTATCCTCTTAAGTCTACTGTACATTTTGGACTAGATGATCTCCAGAGGTCCCTTCAAGCCAAATTGTGCTGGGGAGGTTCAGGTTGGAAATGAGGAGACATTTATTCTCAGAAAGAGTGGTCAAACATTGGGATGGGTTGCCCAGGGAGGCGGTGCTGTCACCATCCTGGGGGTGTTCAAGGAGAGGTTGGACCTGGTGCTTAGGGACATGGTTTAGTGGGTGACATTGGTGTTAGGGAGGTGGTTGGACCAGATGATCTTGGAGGGTTTCTCCAACCTTAACGATTCTGTGATTCTATGAAATGCACAAATATTATTTTAAGCCCTCTACGTTCCCTTGATAGAAAATTAGATCCTATACTCCATTTATTTCTACATTTGATTAAAACAAAACAAAACAGTTTGTTGGGTTCATTATAAAATCCAAGAGATTTTTGTTTCTACTCTGCTCCTCCCCAGTTCCATAAATTGATCTTCCATCAAGGAAAATTCATCATTCTGGATAGCAACTAGCACTAGATAGATTTTTTCCACTTTTGCTATTAGCAAAATTTTGCTATTAGAGAATGTTAGCAATAACAAAAAGACCAGAGAGAAATAAATTACTGCCTATATCAGATGAGGATATAGAAGACTTAATGCAAATTTGTGTCTACCAAGGACTCTCTTATCCAGCAGAAATAAATAGTTCTCTACTCAAACCCTCTATTTTCTATTTCAGCCAACAATCTGGTCTATTATGAGAAAGATTAATTTCTTATAAGAAACAGTCCCAAGTCACCTGTTCATAAGCCTAAAAGGAGTTTGTAAAAACATCAATACAATCAAATTAAAGAACACTTTTTTACTTTCTTATTTGTGCTTCCTAACGTAGCTAGTGACCTGCTTTATTTTCTAATGCATATAATTGTACGTATTTAATAAAATTACAAAATTGTAAGCTCATTAGTGATACTATCCCTCAAAGAAGCACAGCATGTCAAATACCTCTTCAGGTCTTCCTAGAGCAGGAGTTCCAGTAAGAAGAATAGCTCTAACAGCTTTCTGCACAATCGGCAACAAGATCTTGCTGCGGGTGGCATTTCTGGATTTCATGTAGTGTGATTCATCAATCACAACTACCTTAAAGTTCTGCTTGTATAACGTGTCTACTAAAGTTTGGGCATCAGAAGTTAACAGGCCGTACCCCAGAATCGTCACTTTGCTGGTTGATATTCTCCTAGAAGAGAAAATCCAGAAGTTGTCTTAGTAAATTTTCATCGTAGAAAAATGAATATAGCAATGGAATTATTAATTAGTATAGTTAGCTTAGTTTAAACTAAAACAGATTTTTTTAAGCAGGTATGTATGATACCTTTTAGATTGGTTAATTAGTAAGCTGTCAGGTTGGCTAATAATACAGGCTTTTCATTTAGAAGAAAATCTAGCATATGACACTTCTAAATCACACTCATTTCATAACCATTTTCAGAAGACATTGTTGTGTGAAATGAGCAGCTAAGTAACACCACGCCCTTCTCTCATTCGCCCTCAAAGAGGCAGGGGGAGAAAATACAATGAAAAAAACTTTGTGGGTTAAGATAAGGACTTTTTTTTTAAAACAATTATTTGTAAATAATTTCTTACTATACATGTAAGAACATACCCAGGCCCAAGGCATGCATTGTTTTTAAAATCACTAGAGAGCACTGTGGCCCTTCAGAAGCCTTTGAGCAACACACGGACACTTAGTTGTTAGACAAACAAGTTACCAGAACTCGAGTCTTAGCTGGTCTGTCCATCTGTCAGACACTACTGCTCTGCTGGCATGATTTTTATTTGTTCCCCAGTAGCAATGGATCAAAACCCAATCAACTAAGTGAAATTTTCTTACAGTACTTATGCAAAAGAAGGTACGTGCACATGCACATTCATGCTTCTGGATATGGAGGGAGAGGCAATGGTCAGAGTACTGGCACTGTGGGGCCAACACTTTGCACCCTCTGGCTGCTACTGCGCAGATAAATGCAGCAACCAGGAAAACAAGGATTTCTCCTCCTCTGTGGAACATGGTGGAAAAGAAATTAGAAATAAAATTGTTTATTATTAGTTGAAAGTTAATTCAAGAAATATCTCCTTTCAAATGTAGTTAGAAATTTAGACACCCTGAACTGATTTCTGAGTATATTTTAACTTATTCACATTAAGTTAAACAACATTCAAGCAGTAAATTTCGTTGTTGAAGTTTTGAAGAAAAGCAAAGTATTGAACTGAGAGAAATCAAAGGCTGAACACAGAGAAGCACAATTTTCCAAATTGCTAAGCCAAGTGTAGCTGCTCTGTTTTTGCATTTTCTTGCAAAAATTTAATTAGCTCAAGAGCTACCTCACTTACAGCTACGAAGCTTCCTGGGAGTTAAACAGAAAGCCAGGTTTTTTCCTCTTTTATTGTTATGAACAAAAGTAAGTAATAGCGGTTAACGTCTACTCTTTTTTTAAAATCTCAAGATAAAATGAACAGAATTCTGTTTGACACTTACTTTTGCCATCATTTACCCTTATTCCACATTTCTCCTTTCTGCATTTAGAACTATAAGCATGGAGTTTGTGTGCATTTTAGCTGAAGAGCTTAAAAAAAAAGGCTCATTAAATCTTTATTCTATTTCCCATATTCCTATGAGAAAGTTACATTTTGACTATCAGTGGCAACTACCCCTTGATCAAGCTTTTAATTTATGCTGTTACCACTAGGAAGGTTCCAAGCTACTGTCTCATCAGCATGTCTTGGCAGTTAAGTCACTTTCTGATACTCCCCAGAAAATGTGGAGATCAATCTTCTAAATCCACAAGTTTTAGAACAATATTTTGACATTCCCATGAAATCAACTACGTCATTTACAGTAAAAGAGACTAAAAAAAAATACCTTTGTAATTGAGTGTTTCCTCCCAATAGGAGAGTTATTCTAATAGCACCCAAGACTTGTAGTCACACACCGATGAATTTATGCTATTAAGTCTAAAGATAGAAAGCTCAGGTCACAAGGACCTTTGCAGTTACTTAGAGAATACTTATTTTAACTTCTAAATTTTGTCAGTGCGTTAAATGGAATATTAATGGTAATTACTTCCTTATTTTATAATGCGTACCAGAAGTTTGCAAAAAATGTGCTCAAACTGTTTTACAACGAATAACAAATCCTAGCTAATTCAACAGAGTTGACACAGAACTGAATATGTTCAATGAAAGACACACTAAGGTAACCAAATTTTAAGCAGACAACCCTTGCTACTGTACAATCAGACCTCTCCATTTCAAAGGAGATGAAAAACAAACATAATTCCAACTCTCAACTGAAAGATATAGCACCTAATTGAAATATCTTTTATTTTGCTGGAATCCTTACCTTCCATTATGGCCATAATATATACTGTACCTTCTTCACATATATACTGGAATCAGGTCACAGAATGAAACAAGCCTTTCCATAGTTCATTAATGAACTTTACTCACCCAGTATCGGTTTTGTTCTGAATGATGATAATATCATCTGGAGAGAGTTCTGGAATCCACTTCTCCATCTCATCAACCCAAGGGTATCTCAGAGATGAAGGCACGACAATTAAGAGAGGCCATTCGTTTTTGTAGTAGTAGGAAATGGCAATTGCTTGAATTGTTTTACCTAGACCCATCTGGGAAAAGAAAAAAAAAAATTAGAAGTTTATGCTCAGAAAACATACTCAAGTCTCAAGAGCCTCTCTATTTTGCAAAAAAAGAACCAGATGCAGGGAACAAAACCAAAGAGGTAGTTCCACAGTATATATTTAATTGTCAATTTGTTACCACGGATAATCTTTCATGAAAAAAGATACTTCTCTTTAACAGGATTAATACATATTGCATATTTGGCTAGCTCATTAAAGGTAAAAAAAAAAAAGCATTTCCCTTGATTTCAGAAGGTTTTTTACTCATGGCTTTAGTAGGATGGACTATAAGGGTAATCAAACCCTTTAACTTGTTAACCCTTTAACAAGTTAACCCTTTAACTGCCAAAAGCATTTTAAAAAGACTACTCAAAGGAAAGATAATTCTTTCTTGAAGTTGATTTTTCTTCTAGCTCCGTTTTGCTAAATAATATCCCAAATTATAAATGGGAAGCTACATCAATCCTCAATCATTACCTCTTTTTCAATAAGGTTTTATACATCAATTAATGTAAAATAAAATAATGATTATACCCTATTACAAAAATGCTTTTTTTCTGTAGTAAGAAATTCTGAACTCAAATTTCCCTAATATGGAATAAATTCATATATTTGAAAATGTATACAGTCATGAATTTCATTAATAGTACTTGTCCTTGTTACAAAAATTCTTCTTTGGAAGCATACCTCTCTTTGGTACACAAACGTCTCCTAATCCATTAAAAAAATAAATACAATAAAATAAAAAAGCTATCTATACAATAATAAAGTGCTAAAAATAAAAATAAACTGCATTAAGATTTTAAGGACCTAACAGCATATAAGATTTAGCCTAAGTAGAATAAAAGTACCTTTCAAAGCTTTCTCAAAGCTTGTCTTAATCTTGTGTCAGATATATATATATTTTTAATTAGGTATTTTCAGAATACCTACTGAATATTATATGAATTAGGCTTCCTTCACTGCCAACTGTTCTGCCCACATCCCCCAAACAAGAAAAATCACATCTGAATGGAGTACATTAAGACAAGAAAAATGGTGTTAAGGGAATAGGAACATCACTTACCTCATCAGCAATCATACACCTAAGCATGAAATGAGAAGATAGGGGAAAAAAACAGAAACAAACAGTAAATATAACATATGAATAAATACTTATAAATTGTTTGCTATAAATTTAAGTTAAGGATTTACCAAAACCAAAGGGTTTCCTCTGTCACCAAATGAAAAAAGGTAGACTTCCTTTCTACAGCATCCTTGATAATAACTGTAAAATTTGGTATAAATGTAAAAATAAGCATACCACTTACTCTAGTTTTATATTCCATTTATTAGTACTAAAGAAGAACATGCATAGTGAAATTGAATTGCTGCTTTGGTCTAGTGCTATATTAAATATAATCTTAAGAGACATTTTCAGGTTGTGAAGTACATCTTCAGTTTTGTTGTCTTTCAGAAACAGCAATGGTTTTGCTGCTTCATGATTAAGATTGTTTATTTGATTGACTGATTTAGAAAAGGCTGATTTCCAGAACAATTTGTGTTGAAATAGAAACAGACACCTTCTCAACCCTTAACTGTACTAGCTAAACCATTAGGAAATTAACTCATTTTTTTTTCCATTTTGGATCATTTAGTTTATGCTACTCCATGTAAAGACAATAATGACGAGTCTACAGGCAAAACTAGCACATGCTTTACATTTTCTACATATCAAATGCCATCTTCGATATAAATTTCTTATAGGTATTTTAAGTTGCCTTAACTCATTCTTAACTCATATAGGATCTAGGGAACTTCGGAGCACACCAAAGTTTCTTTATAAAATTTTTGAGACTGGATGAAGGACAAATGCGACTATTTGGTGGACATTTAGGGATTCCATTAAATGGATAATGCTACAGCTTTCCACACACTTGCCCTGAGCTGTTTCACAAACTTTTACCTCTGCTATTTCACAAGCTTATGCAAGCTGGGAAAAAAATCGAAATAATAAAAACAAACTACAATAACAACAACCACAAGAAAAAGCATAAAAACACAAAAACAAAAAAGCAAACAAAACCAACACCACAACAAAAAAGCCTATCCCATTTGAAAGCATTATCTAAAGAATTAAGAAAGTTTGTTCTAACTCTTGTAATTACTAGATGAAATAACTACATTCAATTCACACACCAACAAATTCAGAGGAAGACAAATTCCAAGAAAAAGCTGTGAACATAATAAAGAGGAGTAGAAAAAACAATCTACTCCCTATAAGTAATCATTTTGCTGCAAGGCATAAGTTTCCTTTTTTCTTGTAGCAACAGCAGACTGCATAAAACTATAGGCTTACAAAGAATTTTCTGACCAGAATCAGCACCAGGAGTTAAGAAGCAAGATCTAAAATAAGCTCAAAGTGTAAATTTCTGCAAGTTTGGAAGAAATGTCAGAGTTCAATAGCAATACCTGCTTGGGTTTCAGTTAAGTAATTGGCAACTAGATGAATCTTCCAGGTATTAACTAATCTGGGCAGCTTTTCAAGCACCATATGATTTTCCCAATTTTCATAAAAAGCAGTGGCAGAATAATTCTCACCATTTCATAACAGTGTCACACAAACTGCAGGGGCTTAGTCAAACCATTGGCAAATATAGCACAGGGTGCTGTTGCTTGAACAAATGGCAGCAATAGATTGACAGCTGTATGCAGTCCATCACTGTGCTTTAGGATTTATATATGTTTACCAACAGGAAAGCACCAAGTCTCAGAAAATGCGATACTTTGAGCTCTAGAAGGGAACAGACTTTGCAGGCCACTCTACTTATTTTCCCCTGTCTCAAGGAGAAAAAGCAAAAGACTTCTGCCTTGGTTTTTGGCTTCTCATCCTCAGGAGCTTTCAGTCAGACCCAAAATAGTCTTGATGAATTGCTCTGGATGAATTTCTTACTGTGTATTCCCACCCACTGCATCTTCTGAGGAAACTGAAATTTCTCCTACTCTTATGCCACATAACTAGACATGCACCCAGTGCACCATGCAACCCAAGTGAAATGCTGATTCCATGAAAATATTGGAGGCCTTCCAGGTCTCTGCATCTATATCCAAATTTAACACATGAAGATATAAAAATTCTGTATTTTGATAACCTTTTAAAGTAGCACAGACTACCTTTTTTATTTTTGTGTTTGTATGTCAGGTACTTGGAAGTTCATGCAGCTGCCCAACAGCACAACAGAAGCTCTCTTTTCAGCACAAACCCCAGCCGCTTTACATTAATGATTAATGCCTGCAGCAGCCCCATCAGCTGTGACTGTAGCCAGTAACGTGCCTTTTGCCATGAGCCCAAAATGGATGGTTCTGGGGCAGAGAATGTACAGTGGGACTTTACAGACATGACGTGTGAGATAACAATTGGATATTCTGAGAAATCTGGTATACTGTTGTTTACTCATTCAACCTGACAGGTTCAACGTCAACTAATTGCAACATTTTCTTTCAGCTGACATAAGAGTAACTCAAAACATATCTTATATAACTCCATTTTTTATAAATAACTATCTACTTGTAATAATTTTGTAACAAACTCCCCCACTCCCCAACAAAACCCCAGCTTTAACCATATATTTTTTCTGATTTTTATATGTTTTTCACTTCACACTTGGTAGGGATGGAGTGACAAAAGCAAAGATTGAAAACATAACAAAATAAAAACACCAAATCTGCATTGATTTACAAAAAGGGAGGAAAAGAATATTTTTAGTGGCAACTCATGTCTGTGGAGCCTTCATGTTTGTGATTTGCAGCCAGGTGAATACATTTATTTGCAGAAAACCAATAAAAAATTCTAATTTTAAAATAATGCCAGGTTTGTGGTTTTTTTTTTTTTTTTTCCATGTAATACTCTTAGTTAATTGCTTCAATTGTAGTTTAGAAAACAAATCATCTTTCCTGCAGATTCTTTAAGAGGCCAACCGCTTTCAGATTAATCATTTTTTAAAAACAGTTTGAAGCCTGAAATCAGCTGGAATGAACAATCTAATGTTGCTTTTTTTTTTTTTTTTTTAAACTCCTTAAACAGATACAGAAAATGAGTATGAAAATGAGAATGCCAATCTGCTACAGAGCAGAGGCATCTCAAGAATAAACCAAAAACATTCCTCAACAATACAGTATGTTTAATCCTAAAGAATAACAGAGCAAATATGTAAATACAGCAATACCCAAAAGTGTGTTGCATCTGAGTAGCATCTGCTAGTAAGGAATTGTGGTAAAGAGAACAAGAACACAAATGTTCCTTGCCAATTTACACTGACAAATGCAGTATTTCTCAGCATATCAACTTACATTTTTAGCAGAGTTGCATAAATAAATGTACATCATGTCACTTTAGACATGCATCTTCTATGTAGAGGGAATAAACCTACGTTAACATGAGCCACAAATTTTGAGAATTTAAGCGAGAATATCTAACATGCCATTGTACTATTTTTTGGCATATGTGAACCAACTACTTACACCTTCATTCCTTTTTTCAGAGTAACAAGCTAAAATGAAGAAATTCAGAGTGATTTATGAAGTCGTCTGACAATTAAAAAGCTAAAGAGCGATCAAAATAAAAAGCCTTAAAAATTTGTCAACCACTGGAACAGGAGTTTTTTCCACTAAACAAATTGTTTTTTTTTTCCATTAGTTTACTGTAGCCACTTAAACTTTAGTGACTTGAATATCTGCAGAACAACAGGAAGTTGTTCTGTTTTATTGTTTTCAAACGTTTTCACACTGTGCACATAGAATCTTCTGCTTTCGTGCCTATTAGCTTCAAATTAGTATGTCTTAAGTGAAACTTCTAATGAAGCAGGGACAAAAGTGTTGGCTTTAAAATATTTATAGAAATTCAGTTTTGTTGCTGGTAAATGAGTGGAAGAACAAAGTCACTGCCATCTTTTTATCCATATAAAAGCTTTAACTTCCTTGATTCTGCCGTAACAATACAAAGAGATCCCACAGAAACACCTATATGCTTAAAATAGCTATATAATTAAGGACGGCAGCAATTAGAATTCTCATCAATACTCTAAATTCTAGCATAAGACAAGTTGCTATTGACACATTTCCACTCTCTAGCTAATCTAGATTTTATTGTATACTGATCTATTTCTACACCTATCAGAAGAGAACTTTTTTTTCCACAGCATGTCTCAAAAATAGCAGTTTGCTAGTATACTGGACATTATTATTTTTAACAAAGCATTATCCATATTTTAAATAGTGGAAACTTATCTGGTCACTCATGCACATTTGTCTAAGCTACTGAAAAATGCAAATTGATTCATAACATAAATAAGCTTTACCTGAACTTTGCTAAGCTCCTACACTGTAAGGCTGACTCTAGATTTTGCTTTTAACAATCATTTTCATAGCCTCTCTTGACACTATTCACATTTCCAGCTGTGATCCTAATACTCAGCACCTTGCTGATTAGGAAGAGCTGGATCTGGTGTACTTCTTCCTGCTGGGCAGCTATTGATAAAGTTTCCTGAACAGCCCTGCAAAATCAAGTAACATTAGTTGAGAAGTATTAGAATTCAATGGAAACCTAGAATGAATGTACATCGGGTAAAATAAACAGATATTAGAATGACGAAAGGAAAAAAAAAACAACTTTTTTTTTGTTTGTTTCTTTTTTGGTGTTGTTCATTTGTTAGATAAAAATATCATCACTTTTCAGGGGAGATGGAGAAATATAAACACCACTATATAACATATTGGTGAATGCCACCCATCCAGAATACTGCGTAACATTTTGATCGTCCACATCCCATTGTCTTCCGACAAATTCAAGCCAGAAGAGATGCAAGAAAGATCTACTAGAAAGATTAAGGGAAAACAAAGCTACCCTATTCTAGCTGAAACCAGGACACCATGGTAGGAGACACCAGTAGAGAAATAGTTTCTTCATCTCTGAAAGTAAATGCTGAAATGGAATGCTTATTCCTCCCCTCACTGTTCTGTAAATCCATGAAGAAGAAAAATTCCACGGGTAGAAAGTACAACAGTGTTGGTACATAAAATACTTGGCTTACATTTAAGCTAGAAATTAGAATGATGTTCTTAATCACACTAATAACAGTATTTGTAAAGAATCCTGGGGCAAAAAAGTAATTTAGTACAAGGCGGAACCCAAATTGTGCTAGGAATTAGTACAGTGTGGATCCTTCCAGCAACAGAAACTTCAGGACACAGGTGACCTCCAATTCTATGTTCCCACAATGACAGTACAGTTTCTGTTAACAGAATTACAAAAGATATAGTACTTCTACATACAACTCACACCCTATTAAGTCCGGGTCTCTTTAAAAAGTACTATAACTCAACAATAGATCCTCAAATGTAGTTGTCCCCTATCCATTTTGCAATAATTTGCAGTAAAATCAAAGTGGGGAAACTACTAAGCAGCGGAAAGATGCACAGCATTGGAGGCCATGCAGATTCTGGAAGCAAAATTATCTCTTTGTTACCTGAACATAACCCACACTGCTTATGAATCACAATATTTTTGATTTTGTTAGTATCATCAGAAGAGAAAGTATAATAATTGTCACTTAGAAACGTATTGAATTCTGCTGCAAATGCTTGTGGCTCAATAGTGATATTTGCTATTTAGTTAAGTATTAATTCTCTTCCCTCACTCAATGCTGAAATAGCTTTGTATTGGATTTTTATCCTATGCTTGCAATCCATACACCTTTCAGTCATTTAAACATTTGACTAGACACATCACAGACTGCTATGAATCAGGTGCACAAAGTTGTTTTTAAAAGCTCCATTTCGAGTATCTGAATGTGTTAGGTCCTGTTATGATACAGTTTCCAACATGAATCACTGCTTTGATCCACACCATTCACATTCAAATCCCTGAAGTGCTACAGTTTCAAAACTGCTGATTTATGTCAGCTGACTAACATTATCAGCACAACTAATGAAGTTTTGACGTTATACACAAGATGAGTTTATGATACAGGTAGAAGTTAATAAAACCAATGTTAGTAGAAATTGGGTATGTTCAAGTTATATTATGACTTGATGCACTTCGGAGCATTAAAACTCTGTAGTTTTCCCAGTTTTAGATACTTAAACCAGCTTGCTTAACCTAGCTGGTATATATCAGAGGTCCTATCTTTGTTACTCTAAAGCAACGTAAAATAGCTTATATTACTGAGAGGGAAATCGTCAAGTGTCCCAGTTTATAATCACAGCAATTAGTTTTGAAATGTACAGAATTTCCCTATCATTAGAGCCCAGATTGTACAGAACTCATAAGATCCAATAGTCACATTAAACCGGTAAGAAGAACTACTTCACATTTTGCTTTACGTAACCTTAAAAATATGCAGCCTCTATTTATAACAAACTTCAGTATGTTCTATATTACTGCAGTCAGACAAGCTGCCAACACGAACATAAAGGTTTCATGCTGTCAAAGCAGAAGAAACAGATCTTCAGATACACTGAAGGGACAAATACGTATTTTTGTTTCACATATTTTGACTGCAAGAAGACAGACTTCTTGTTCTCTGAAGTTCAATTAGTCATTTCCTCTCAACTGGTAGTTACCCAATTTGAGCTTCATCATTCATATCCCATCTGTTCATATGACACCTTAATAATAGCTCTATCCAAGAATACAAATCAGAGCTATGATACGCAGTTCCATATCCTGTTATAAGCTCAGCCCACACGGTCAAAAGTTTCTGAAAACCAGGAAAAAGCATTTGAGATGCCTCAGTTACATTTCCCATCAGCGAAAAAGTCCAACCATGAAAAAGTATCACAGTCAATGGCAAGTTCTCTGTTTCTTTCCCATTTCATTTCTAAATGTTCGCCTTCTTCACAGTGAATCCCGTGGCTAGCACTTGAATCTCTGTCCATTTGTGAAGAAATTCTGCTATTTTTTCTTAACAGAAAATCTCATCAGAATCTCACTGTGGTGCACTGCACATGCTGCTATAAACTTCCTAATATTCACGAGCCATTCACAGGTGTAGGCTTAGCAGCGGGCTTTGGACACAGCTTTCCATGTATTTTCATAAACAGAAGGGAACCACCCAGTCTGATTTCCACCAGATTTTAATAACCTTTTCATTTCAAGATGTATTAGCTTTAAAATAAAACTAAGAGAAAGTATCCTGGTAAGTGAATATGCATGCAAAGCAGAAAGAGCAAGAAACCTATTGTGTTGGTTCACCCCACATGCATGTAGGTCTGAAACCTTTTTGTAGATCCCCACACAAGAGAATACAAACACCTAAGGCTGTAGTTTAAGTGACCACACAAAGCTGGATAAATCAGAACCCCAGAACCAGATATTCAAGCGTTAGCAAACACTATCAAAACAGTCTTGTAAAGGTATCAAGCACCAAGCAAAAATGCACTTACAGAAGGAAGCAACCCCAAACCCACGTCTAAGAAAGCTCTGGTCAGGAAAGCTCTGCCAAGAGAGAAGGGATAATTTTTCAAACCTCAAAACGCACAGGAAGAGCTTCTGGTTGTATTGATGTCAAGAAGACTGAGCCAGCTTTGTAAAGAATAAGGAGAAACAGATCTTTAACACTGTATGCAGATGAGATTAGAGAAGCAGAACATTTAAATGAAAATCATTTCTATTTCTGTGTGTATGGGTTACATTCAGGTCATCCTTCTGAAATGGTGGTATTTCGATATTACCAAGTAAGTGATGCCATTATAGCTTCTTATATTAATTATGACTACTTCAGCAAGGTATCTTTGCAAAGACAAAATCTCTTTTTGAACTTTCTTCTTGGAAAAATACTGATTACCAACACGCTGACATATGTGAGGTTTAACCTTATAATCTATATAATTTATATATAGATTAAAAAGAAATATGTATTTAACCACGAATAAGTCACACAGTGCTACGCGTTTCTTGTAACTACAGAAATATTTTGCAATAATATTCTCCCTAAACTAGACAGTTCTGCCTCCTTATGCATCGTGGATTAAAAGTTGAAGGGGATATAGCAATACAATATACTTATTGCTTGCTTGTGAGGATAATTTAACTTTTTGATTTATTTTCAACATCTGTTTATCCAGAAAATATAGAGCTGCAGGTAGCCTTTTCAGAACAAAATGCTTTACTTTTAGTTACATTTTCCAACATAAACACTCAAAACAGTAGCACTTGATTTCTTAAAACACTGAAAAATTTTGTTACTACTCAAACAAATTAAAGCTGTTTTTGTTAATGTAATCTTTGGAACATGTTGTACAGAGGAAGCTTGCGTCTTTCTTTCACTAGTGTGGGTGTCCTGATATTCTTGGGATTCTCACCTACTCATGTGAGTCAGTTTTATATAACGCTACAACATATAATTTACCTCCTACTCACAAGCCAACACTTTAGCACTAACATCTTAACCAAGGGTTATTTAAGGAATCTGAACTTAGTACATTTTTATATAAAACTGCGCAAGCAACCGTTACATTTGTGTGTCAGTAATCACAGCACACAGTCCTAAAACTAGAACAAAGAGAGATGACTTCCTTGCAAAAATAATCAAGGTTGTTTCAGCAGAAATAGAGCCCCAGAAGATTTAAGCTAGATGATACCCTTGCTCTTGAAGTACACTATGTATTTAAAAAACTAAATGAAAAAACAACCCTCAAGCTAATGTAAGATGCAGTAAATTGCCCCATATGCAGTGTTACTGATTCCCTAAAGGAATATGGAGGAGAATGGTTGTGCCAAGTTTTATGCTTTTCTCCAACACTGCTCAACCTACAACTGAATGAAACATCTAAAATGTTCCATGCTTATGAAGATTTGCAATCTAGGAGAGCACATTAGCCTACATATTTCAGGATTTAAGCATGGGCAAGGATGTGTGGAATAACACATATCAAAGTGGTCAAGGTGAAGTTTAAGCTCAGAGAGCTGGAATCACTGAATAGTTTGGGTCGAAGGGGCCTTAAAAATTATGCAATTCCACCCCCCTGCTATGGGCAGGGACACCTCCCACCACACCGGGTTGCTCAAGCCCCATTCAGCCTCCAGGGATGGGGAATCCACAGCTTCTCAGGGCAACTTGTTCCAGTGTCTCACCGTTCTCTGAGTAAAGAATTTCATCTTTAGGTCTAACCTAAATCTACCCTCTTTCATCTTAAAACTGTTACCCCTTGTCCTATCTCTAGAAGACCTGGCAAAAAGTCTCTCTCCATCTTTCTTATAAGCCCCCTCAGCCCCAATCAGTTCACCAGCCGATTCATTGCAAGAAAAGTTGACATCAGTTAATTGGAACAGTTGGAATAACATCAACTAATTTCAACTACTGACAATGTAGGCTACAAGCTTTAACCTAGATATTAATTGGCATGATTGAAATATATGTAATCAATGGTAGCTCTTCCTTAGGATGCAGTCTAATGACTTTCAATGAAAATTAGTTACCTGTCATTACTTTACCAATAAAATTTGCTTTCCCATGTGACATTCCCTGCAGTGATGTGCACTGCAAAAGCTGCAGAACTAGTCTCTTCAAATCTTCCTCCTTATTCCCATCTGATCTGAAGATACACAGTCAACAGAGATAGTTGTTGACAGCACATAATGCTTCAAGTCACCAAGTATAAATTAAAATAAAAATTAAACATTCATAAAAATATAATATTCATAGGCATGACTCAAAAAAAAAAGAAAAAATATGAAAGGAATTTCATTTTGAAACATGCAAATTTAATTAATGTGGCATCTATCAAAGTCATTGTGAAAAAAGCAGAGAAAGTAAGATCTCCCAAAAGAAATGATGATTATCTTCACCCTTCCTATTTTGGAAATTCTTCTCTATATTTTCAAGTCTGAACTCCCCATCTTAAAACCAAATCAATCAAAAGTTTAGCAACAAGAAATCAGATTAACTCCAAATTCACAACAAAATTGATACTGTAACATTTGCACTCCTTAACAGATGCTGTATTTGGTAATTATACCAACCCAACATCCTTACCTGCAGCATGTAAGAATGACATTCATTGTGTGCTTAGCAGTCAGAACTCTCACTCAGATTTCAAACACATTACTCTTACCAAAGTGGCCCAATATAAGTAAAACTTGAAGAAAAAATCTTCTTTAAAATGTTCTCCATAAATGTCAGTGTCAGGTACAACATACTGAGAATGATTAAATTGCTCCATAAAATGCAAACTCTCCATGTCAACCATTTCTGTTAAATTTTTCTGCCTATAGGAATTAATGGTTAATGTTTTCATTGAATAAATGAAGTTGCATGCAACTAACTTATATGGAAAGAAGAAGTTGAGTACGCTATAGTGTTTTGAAGACATAATAATAGAGATGAAAAATTATAAGGCTCAACTGAAAATAACTGTGCCACAGCTTCCACAAGAAAAATATTGAGAAGTACTTTTAGAGGACAGTCCAGAAGTACTCTGTAAAGTATTTTTGATAAGTATTACTTTGAAACATGTAGCTGATTCTGAAAAAGAAATGGCTTTAGAGAAGAGTAAAAAACAGTTGGCCACACAATCACAATACAGACTTTAGCAATCTATGACCTCTCAAACAAAGGACAGAAAAAATAGATGCAGACAGCAACACATGTACATGCATCTAAGCTTAGTGTTTCAAAATGGAAATGGATGAAAATATTTTACTTTTCCAATGTTTCCTTTTATTCATAACTACTAACATAAAATACAGAATCAAACTCAGTAAAAATGATAAAAAATAAGAATTAAAAGGAAAAATAATTAAACAAAAAGAGAAGGATCTGCTGCTCTAGCAGCAATTAAAACATGCATAGAGACAAGTGTAGACCAACATATTTTCTCCTACTGTATCAAATTCCAAAAGCTAGAAATACATCTCCACTACACTCTCAAACATACAGAAATGATACCCTTCATGCTGCTCAGTGGCTGATATAGAAAAGTTAAGCTGATTAAGGCTTCCTTGTTCAGAGTCTAGACAAAGAAACCTTAACACAGATAACCTCTCTCTCGTGTTCTGAAGAATTCTATAAAAAGGAACCTTTCCACCCCCACCCGATGTACCACACACGCAGACTATAGGTTTATTTTCTGGCAGGTTGAATGAAATAGTACAAAGCAGATTCAGAATAAGGACTTCTGAGAATTTGAGATTTCAAGGGAAAAAAAAACATTAGTCTATTGGATGCTGCCACATCCAGACTCAATTTCCTTGCATTCTGTTCCCTTCTTATTACTGTCCTAGAAAGTTAAAGAAAATTGTGCAGAAATTTGTGCAAGAATTTCGATATAACATATATCAGGAATTCCTGACCCAACAAACCGGTATTCCATCACCAGGAATTTTAAAATTTCTATTTGTTTCCTGCCCAAGAGCTATCATTTCTATGATTCAACAACTAAAACCTCGTCAGACTGTACACACTCTACCTTTCCTGTAAGGAACTGGAGCTAGAATCTTTTAGCCTTGTTCATAAGCTTTGAGAAAATTCTGATTTGAGCCTTTGCTTTTCTGGTCTATTCTGAGAGGCTGGGAGAAGGAAATTAATTTCTATGAAGACTGATAAAAGTTTTTGAGCCAAAAATATGTTTTAATTTATGAAGAACTAAGTGCTTCTCCTGTGTTGACTGGTAGAGTTCAGAGACACAGTCAATGGAAAATAAAAATATTATTTTGAATTGCAGCCAACTGACTTGCTATTATACTAGGTGACACTCTGTTCTATAATGAACTCTCTATCACAATGATTTTCTGTAGCCTATTATCCAAAACAACATTAAATAATATAACAATCTTTATTACTCTATTAAATGACCTGCCTAACAAAATAAATCTCTTCATTAAAAGATAGCTCTTAATGCCAGATATGAGGTCCCCATATCATGTTGCCTCTTTATTACTGTAACTATACTCAAATAATTTTAAGCCAGCATGTATAAGATACTAAATATCACATACTTTAGAACACACAAGTTAACACATTAACTCTAAAACTTATACAGATAGCATTAAAAAGCAAAAATTATATATGAATCACAGCTGGAATAAAATATAGGTATTAGCAAAAGTATCAATAAGTGTTTCAATATTTATAAAAACTTTCATTTTAAAAAATATTACTTGTCAGAGAAAAAGAGTTACAATGGTAATGCACTTGTACACATTGAACCATGTACAAGAAAAGGAGAAAAAAGCACAACAGGGAACTAGACTATGCTAGTTAAACTGTTTGAGCGTGCAGTTATAATAGAAAAGCTTATTTCATACGTGGTAAACAACTCTTCTTTCTCATCCACAAGCAAGGTAGCTTAAACACATTGTTCTGCCAACACTTCTAGGAAAAAAAATCTGTATGTCTGAAGGCATCTTCCTCAGATACCATCAACAAGGCAAGCAACACTAAAAATGGTGTTTGTAAATCACATGCTAGCAAATTTTATTACAAAAGTTGGTAAAGTATTCAGCAATATGGTTTGTATGTGTTAGCTGCAAGAGACATAACTCTAAAATAGCAAGCTTCTAACTTTTACAGTGTATTTAGGTGAGCAAGCTGTCTATAATTAAAGTAAATAACATATAATAAAAATATATGAATATAAATATATATTTATGATGTTTTAAAAGTAAACTAGTTTCCCTGGATGAAAAAAAAAAAGAAATAAAATAGTTTTCAGGTATGGAATTTGCATGTACCCACCTTTTCTGCACATTAATGGTTCAGGTTATAAAGAAAGATTTCCATCCCTACGCACCTCTTCCCAAATGCACTTCTGAAGAACAATCTCTAGTAAGGAGTAAAGATCAGTAACTCTATGGCTTCTTAAGGCATGTCTGTCAGCTAAAAGGTATCTTACCATATTTTGAATTACACAGTCTTGTTGGCTCTAGAATTACTGTATTTTTATTATTTCCTAGAAAAGTGTTAGGCAGCATGTGTTGCTCTAGACAAAGCCTTTGGAGCATTTATTGCAAAAAAAAATAAATAAACACACAGGATCTGTCTGCTTCTCCTGCCTCCCTTTTACCATTGAATCAAAAGCACAAATCACAACAGCATATTTATCTTATCATTAGGGGAACTATGGGGGAATTAATAGGTTAATCTCTGCCCCATTAGTGTCTCAGAGGGTGCATTTCATCCAAGACCATATTTTCTTTTTGTTCTAATAATGCTGGGAGCTTGTCTAACCTGAGATAACATGAACTGAATGTCTACAGCCAGCAGTAGAGCACTTTCTCTACACCACTTTCCTGCCACTACAGCAAAGCATGGATTAAGTGATGGCTGCACAGGGAGCGCACAGCCCAAGGGAGAGAAGAAAGACGAGCCCAGATGCACATATTGCTTACTTCAAGTCCCAGGTTTATATATTTTTAAAATTAGAAAAGACACTTTTATGGAAAAGCACCAGACCTTGCTAAAATATACTGATGGAAATAGTGAAAGAAGGCTTAAATCATTAAGGAGTACACAAAAGGGAGAGATTTGTGTGAGCCAAGGGCTGATACACTAATAAGAAAATTCAGCTACAAGCTGCAGCACAGGCTCTTGTTCTGTTTTGGGACTAAGAAAAAATTAGATCTGCCTGAGCAAAGCACAGATTTTTTAAAAAGTACTGCTCTGGAAAGTTTGACATAACACATTTTACTTTATACAGAGGCTGGCTGGGAGCAGGCATACTGTTCTCCTCAACTTGACCCAGCTACTGAATAGAACTTGCTACGCCAGTGAATGAGATTTCTTGCACTCCTGACGAAAATACATTCCTACCCATTTTATAGTAAAAATATCAGTGCCATATTACTCAACAATCTTTTGTTAATGACAGGTTTCAAGAAAAGAAAAAAGCAAAACCCCTAATTCTAATTAAAAACAGTCTCATTCCCTCTTTTATGGTCATTCCAAACCTTTCTACATACTTACTGCAGACAATTGTTTCTGTTCAAGGAAGAAGAAAGAAAAATGTAATTAAAATTTACAGTTAAACAGTTTCCTGAGGAACCTGTATATTACATGGTAGGCTGAAAAGCTTTATGCCACTTTCAGATGCATCCATTAGCCTACAGTAGTTAACATTAAAGACAATAAATACATTTATATTTTTGTGTTATTTCAGTTTGTGTATACAAATGCACCTCTATTACATACAATATAAACTTCACTTCCCCTTACTAGAATCAGATCAACTGTGATATAGTAGTAGCCTAAGGCTTTGAATTTATTAAATTCAACTCAAATACAGACTTTTGCTGTCTATTCTATCCAAGTCTTAGTGATCTATTAAAACTGTATATGTTTATCTTCACAGTTACACCTGGCAGCAGTGAAGTACCTCACATGTCTGGTGGTCACAGAGAAGTTAATGACAACACAGCATAAAGCTGTTAAAATCCCAGGCTTTAAATTCAAGCTTGCACCTGAATGGCTGGACCCATCTTTCTACTCTGCTGCCTACTCTGGCAGCCTAAAATAGATGGCTTATGAGACAGAAATATTACCATTACCGAAGTTTTTTGGCCAGATGAATAGAAATAAAGTGAAATACTTCAGAGAAAATTTGACTTGATCAGAAGCTCCATATAACTGCAGGGACTGATGAGAAACATTTCCTTTCCCATTTTTAATCTTTAGAGAAGGCCATGCACATTTCTCATCTCCTACAAAAACATCACAAACAGTATCAGGCAACCCTCTTAGGCCCCAAGCCTCTTGTATTGAGCAAGATGATGAGGTTATCAGAAACTAATTTCATCCTTCCTCACAACTTAAGCCCAAACTGTTTCTTTTGTGCCAGACCTCTAAGATGTCATTACTTTCCAAAAGAACAACATCCAGTAGTTTCATGGCTTTAGGCTGCAATTGCCTAGTTATTAGAAAATTTATAAATCAGAAATCACATTTCCCTTCCCACTTCTTCATCCCTGTAACTCAGCAACATGCTCTTACTCAGCAAAATATTTACAGACTCTGCTGCATAAACGATTTTTCTGATTTATCAGGTACCTAATTGTCAAATGCCTTTTTTATCAGTTGCTGCACTTGCTAACCGAGCATTCTGCTAGTCTTCTTCTGCTCTGCTGTTGCAGCTCAGTGAGTTCAAGAACACCCTGATTACATACCAGAATTGTACAAAGTTTAAAATAGAATACCACACAGATGCATCAAGATCTGTTAGTCATTCTCTTAACAGCTCTACCACGCCATTAAGAACTACAGAAGCAAATGTGAATCAATTTATTTTAAGCATTCTCCATTAACATGACAAAAAGGATGGTCCTGCTGATAGCAGCCTCCTCTTGTATGAGGAGATCTTTGATACTACAAGTCTCTTTTGCGCTATTAAATATTTCTTCCTCCTCTCGAGGAAGAAAAAACACCTCATTATAAGCCATGTTATCTTACAGTTTGCAATAAAAAATCTGTAATATAATTCTCTTAAGTGTTGCTGTATTTGCATAGCTTTTGTAACCATTCATTATTTCTACCTAGAATAATTCTATTTAGCACATGACAGAATAAGGATTTTACCTGCCATTTCTCTGAAGTGCAAATATGATGCCTTTCTCCTGAAAAGGCAGCAGTTTCTTTCTCAGTCTTTCAGGTAGAAAGGACAGCTTAGCATCAACATTTTCAGAATCAGAAGCTTCAAGTGTAGGTGTTCCCTGGAACGTACAAGCCATGTTGAGCCTAGGGGAAACAAAATCAAAAAAGATACCTGACTTAAAAGATAGGTCTGCAACACATTACAGAATAAAGCTTCATGGAATAATGGTAACTTGAAATAATTGATATCTAAGTAAGTTGCCCTTACAATAACAACATTAGGTGGAAACGAAAAGGAAATGCTCAGACTAGCCAATTGACTATTTCTTACAGGTTTTTACAAAAAAAAACAACAACACAACCAAACACCTGGCTTTTCACAGATGTCACATATGACAATTTAATTAATAGAAAACATATTGCAAATTAAGACCACCAGAATCACCATATTAATTAGTAACTATGAAGGTCAAAAAAAACAAAAGCGTGATAACTTTTTTTTTTAAAGAAAGGCAAAGTCACAAAGTTGTTGTAATTCAATGTACATTGAATTGATTTATAAGGAACATCAGTCTCCGCAAAATAACCCTCCCCCCCACCCCCAAAAAAAAAGACAACAAAAACATCCCCACATTTCAAACATCCTTCCCATTTCCAAAGTAGCACAACTTCATTTGTATTAGCATGGAAATAAAGAGCTAAACCAACTTGCCACACACAAAGCAGCCTGCCTCAGTTTAGAGCAAGAAACAGGTAGTACAGCTTTGTACCTCTCTTTACAGCCATGATCATGGCAACATGTGAGCATGGCTAGGAAGTTTAGCCCATGAGAAGTCAGCTGCAAGAAGAACATTCAGGAAAGGAGTGGAGGAAGAATGCTGTCTTCAACAGCAAAAATGTCACCAAGATCATTAGAGAACGATGGTGAGATCTTGGTATCAGACTTGTTTCATTGTGTTTTATCAATACACTTTATTTTTCTTTTATAACAACGTCCTTGAAAACATATTACTTCTTTTTTCCTTTTCTTCTAAAATTGATTCATTTTCATTTTTCGGCTTGTTTGGCTACCAATGATCTCAGGTGGACCTGACCAGCATTGTTTAGGCATACACAAGAAATCTAGAACTACAAAAGAAACTTTATTCCTTTCAGAAATAAAATCTTAAACCACAGAATTAATCAATGCCAATTCTCATACTAAAGATTCTCATATTCTTCAGGGTATAAATATGAACTTGATTCACTTTTGTGCAAGGGAAAAGAGTTGGAGAAGAAATCCTAGCTTTTTTTTCTCTTATAACTTCCAAAAATTGTATATGTTAGCGCTCAGTAGCAGTACACTAACTAAACACGAGGAAAGGAACAAACCTTTACATCAAGGCATAGAGGAAAAGTCTTTAACCCCACACTGCCTAATTGCCTAATTTCATAGCCTGTGTGAGGATTGGGACCTTAGTTATGCTGGGAACACAAAACATCAGGCAAAATATGCCTCTTGGATTGTCAACAGTAGATACTGTACTACCAGGCTCAGTAACAGAATTCTGTAAGAACACCATGTTGTGCCCGGATTCTTTTCTATTGATACATTTCTGAAGCAACTCAGAACAATTCAGATATGATTTAGTGAGCATGATGTATGATTCTTCCTGTGGATTTAATGATTCATTATAATCACAGTGAGAAATGTACTGAGCTACACGGCCATTCACTTCGAAGATCTGCAGGACTAAACCATCTGGTTCTTGCACTGACTAGTTACGTGGTAAGCCTGACCTGAGGACGATGCAAGGGGTTCAGTAATCAACACAGTAAAGCAAGATTATGCAAAACAGAGGTTGCAACAGATGCCTTCTAACTTTCCAGGGAACTGGCAAGGAAAACATTGATTCAAAAGGAATTATATACCATGGTGACAGAGAACAGCACCTCTGTATTCCTAAGGAATTCCATTTATGATTTTTTAGCTACAAAAACTGATGTGCGCTCTTCCAACCGAAGTTACATTCTCTGCAGTGAACAGAATCCAGCCGTAACTGTGCTGTGGCACACTCAAATACTACTTCAATACATATGTTGAAAGAGCTTGGGGTTTTGTTCTGGCATGACTGTACAAACACCTCCATCTTCCAAGGGCCATTATGTTACTAAAACTGAGAAATCTTCCCATTTGGTGAGGTGGGATGTCCCAGGCCATCAGAACTCCCTGGCATGGTGTGGTGAGACTCTGGCCATGGTGCTGCACGACCCCAGTGGAGATCCCAGAGCAGGACTGGCAGACCCACTGCCGTAGCCTCCTACCACTGCTGAGCCACTTGTGCCCTGCCTTGTCCGATAGCTGAGGCTGTCCTAAAAGTGATCCAAAAAAAAGGGAAAAGAAAGGGGGACTAGAAAGAGCAGCAAAAAGAAGTTATTGGGAATTTGCCTTTCTGTAGCAAACAAATCTGGTAGTACTGAAGTACTGTGGACAAAAATGTCTGTGAACAGACGTACACAACAAGGGACCAGATTATTCTGTAAACCCACTCAACTGTTTCACAACCCTAGAAAAAAAAATCAGGATTTTGGTGTATCCTGTCACTGGCACCACTGGCCAGACTAATGATATTCAGACTGAAAATGAGTAATTGCTTTTTTGGCTATATGATGAATTATAGGCATACCTATCAAGAAACACATCACACTTAGAGAGCTGGAAGGAAAATGCTGGTAATACTGGGGAATTTCTGTCCGTACTTTCTTGGGCATCTTTTACCACTTTTCTACAACAAAGTGGTGGGTAACCACAGCTGTTTTGATGCATCATTCTGCTGGAGAATGTGGGAGGAAATAAGCAAGCACATCTGAATTGGAATTTAAGATTTCAAGCAACACTCAAAGTTGAGGTATAAGGATTGTATTTACTATTTCTATGGATTTGGTTCTATTTTGTATCAAATCATCTAGCTACCACAGAATCTATTTTTAGCGATTCACCCAGCAATGAGAACTCCGTGGCAGTTATAGGGTAAGGAAATCTGTGTTCCTTTTGCAAAACAGACATACGGTGTCATCTGTCATCACACTATTCGCTGTGGCTTTTTTCCCCGTTTTGTGAGTGGAATCTCTCTCGTATCCTTAAGGAAATGACATTTTGTACCTTGGGTTCTTGGAACACTCAACAGCAGATAAAAGTGCTACAATCAGTATCAAGGCTCTTCTGCAGATGTCCATCGCTGAACATTGCTCAACGGAAAAGGGCAACCCTCTAGCTTGCTCTAGGTGATGCATTGCACAGACAAGAAGCTGTAAAACGCTGGTAAACACTAATTTCATCTCTCGGTTGAGCAAACAGAAATGTTTCAGCTCTAACTGTTGTGAAATCAATCATAATCACTTCAAGAATTCAATTACAGTATTTTCCACAGAGTGGGTTGGTTTTTTTTCTTCCTTTAAAAGTTGATGAATGCACTTCAAGACTACTGGCAAAAACAAACACAACATTCCTCTAGTGCCAGCCTTTACCGAGTATGCTGGATGACTGGTGGGCCGACAGACCCATTCAGTGCTCAGCTCTGTGATTCACCACCGAGCAACATCTCTGACTCACTTTCTGTGATGATTTTCCCTTTCTATACAGAAGCGGAGAAAATGAATGCTTTCGATCGACTTGCTACACAGCTTGTGGTGAGTGACAAAATGAAAATGAAATGTTAACATAACTAACCTCCTGTTGAATTAGATTATGACAACATTCATCTACCGAAACCTTGAATAAAAAATGCAGTTTCACATGTATAAATCTGAATTAGAGAGAAAAAGCATATATAAATCATTGGTATGTAGTAATGCTATTAAAAAATGCGTCTGGATCACAGTCACTAAATGAGTTAAAACCAACTTGGCAGATCTATCTTAAGTACCAGCAGCAACACAGAAAGCACTAGCTACCAAACATGTATGAGTTTTTCTTTGTTGTGTTTTTTTTTTCCCCTAAGTGAATAATGAAATGATTGGTGAATAATTAAAGAATAATAGGTAAATAATTAAAGAAATCCGCATGCAGTGAATGCTACTGTAATAACAGCACTGTCCTATAGCTCTACCCCACATTTACAGATTATTGCAATTATTGTTAGCATGAACTTGTTAATGATTATACAAAGAATCATATGCTGAAGACTTAAAAAATCTCTGCCATGATTTCTGAATAACACCAGCAGCGTTAAGAACCCACATTCAGCCAATTCTCATGCCTGTCGTACTATTCCAATACCCAACGCTGCAGAAGACACTATGAAAGGCATATTGACCCTATGAAAGATTTATGCTGGGCATATAGAAAATAAGAATGAACAATGATGAAACAAGGCAGTGAAACAAATGAATTTCAGTGAATTGCCTTTTATTGATCCTTTAAAGTAATAATTAAACTGAAAATCAATGCCTTGTATATAATTACTGTGGTAGTGGTAGTTATTTGTATTTTGTTTTTAGACAGATCCATTATGAACAGCATCGTAGTAATTTCAGTGAATAATTTAAACAAACCAAAGCCTATTTTAAAGTCAAAAAGTGTAGCAGAAGCATCGCTGTACACTGAAAGGAAGACGACCAGTTCACGCCTGTTGTTCTACCCATTGCAGATTCAGAAGCTCTAAGAACAGAGAGAAAGGATTAGTGCACACATTTTCTCTAATTGTTATTTTTTCCATTTGCTGGCATGTTCCTAACATGTTGTAATATGCATCCTGACAACCCTCCCACATTTTTAGATCACAAAGTCAGGAACTTTAGTTTTCTTAGATAAAATAGACCTGAAAGGTTAGATGTGGAGACCAAGCTTTTCACTCAGAGGCTCATCGAGTAAACAGCAGCTACAGAAGCTTCGTGACTAACAACTCAAAACCACAAAAACACTAAATGAAAATCCAAGTGTTCCTTCGAGTGTTTTGAAGGAACTCAAGGCTGAAGTGGCTGAATTACTAAAAATAGTAGCTATTCATCAAAAATGGCCTTAGTATCTCACGACTAGGGAGTGATAAGCAATCACACGTTTTGAAAACAGTAACAACACAGATCCACGGAACACAGCTCACTGCTATCACAGAAGGGCTCAGGTCGGAAGGGACCTTGAAGATCCTCCAGCTCCAACCCCCTGCCATGGGCAGGGATGCTACCCACTGGATCAGGTTGGCCAAGGCCCCCCCAGCCTGGCCTTGAACACCTGCAGGGATGGGGCAGCCACAGCTCCTCTGGGCAGCCTGTGCCAGGGCCTCACCACCCTCACAGTGAACAATTTCCATCTTTTGCCTAAGTTTGACCCTTGTTCAACCGTGCCAGTTTCCTACCTTCCCTGCTTGATTTGTTACATACAGGAGCTCTTGTGCTCCGAGGAAAACCTCTGGTGGGTTTGCCTAACAAAGGAGATTGTCCACGATGGACTCCAGGAATCTCCCAGAGCCTGCTTGGGGCAGCTCCTGAGGCAACCCCTTGTTAACACGGGCGGCACATTCACCTCACGGGGGGCACATTCACCTCACGCAGCACCCCCGGCCGCCCTCAGCTGCTCGGGCTGCCCGTCAGGAGACACCACACGAAGCTCAAACCGCCCCCAACAGCCCCCATCAGGCGCTTTAGGGGCGCTGCGGACAGGGCGGGACCCCTGAGGGCCCCCTCACAGCGCCCCCGCCCCTCCCACCCCCCCTCCACTCACGGGCTCCTCGCGCCCTTGGCGGGCTCCCGGCTCAAACCGCCGCCGGCCGGAGGTGACGCGAGCCGGGAGCGCGCGCACGCTCCGCACTGGGCGGGAGGGGGGTGAGGGACTACAGCTCCCAGCATGCCCCGCGGGGCCGCTGCGGCTCGCGGAAGGCTGCGGGAACGGGGCGGGGCTATCGCCGCCCGGGCTGCGGGAGAGAGGGGGGAGGGCGCTGCGCTGCCGGTCTCCGCGCCTGAGTGGTGGTCGCGGCTGTCCGTCAAAGCGGCGGCGCCCGCTGATTGGCCGCCGTCTCTCCGGGCGAGCTCGCGCCCGCCTCAGCTGCCCGGCGGCTCGGGAGGCGGGCGCCGCGCCGCTGATTGGCCAGCGGCGCCGTAACTCAAAGACGTCCGGCACGGCTATTGGGCGGCGCTCAGGCGAGGGGGGCGGGCCTTTCTCCCCGCCGCGGCAGCAGGAGGAACCCAGGCGGCTGGCGGGGCTGGCGATGGCGTTAAGCGCCCCTCGTGCGTGAGCCCGCTGCCGCCGCGGGGAGCGCCCCGCTGAGGGAGGGCACCCGCCGCGGTAAGCGGCCCGCCGAGGGGGGGGGGGGGGGCTCCCATGAGGGAAGGAGGGAGGGAGAGAAGGAAGGAGGAACCCCCCCCCGCGGGCCGAGTGGTCGCGGCCGGGCCGCGCGCGCGCTGCGTTGAGGAGAAGGGAAAAGAGCGGGGGGGGGGGGAGCGGACGCGCCCACGTTGCTGGGGGGGGGGGGGGGGGGGGGGGAGCGCGGCCGTTGGGGCGGGCGGGGGGGGGGGAGGGGCGCGGCCGTTGGGGCGGGCTGCGCGCACCTGCCCGGGAGCCTGAGGGAGGGAGGGAGGGAGGGAGCGGGCGGGGGGGGGGCGGTCGCGGGGGTGCCCCTCGTGTACAGGGGGGTGCTGAGGGGAGGCAGGAGGGAGCCGCCGCCCGCCCCGGGTAACGCTTTGCGTTGGGCTTGCAGCGCCGGAGAGTGGCTTCGCTTCGCCCGGGAAGGAGAGGAGAACATGAGGGGAGCGCGGCGCTGAGGCTGAGGTGAATTTGGGGCGGCTGAGGCGTGAGGCGTGCCTGGGGTGCCCGTGCGGGCCCTGCTGAGCCGCAGGAGGAAGGGGGGGGGGGTCAGTGCCGGAGGAGGCACGGGGGCTGCCCTCGGGGTGCTCGGCAGCGCTCTGCAGAAATGCGTTGCCTTTTGGGTGCCTTCCTTGGCTTTTAATAATCGTGCCCTTCTTCCAGCAGCCTGATACAACAGAGATCTGACCCTAATTCAACTAAAGAATGCGTGGTTTTGTTGTTTTTTTTATATTTACTTTCTACAGAGCGCTTGGGATTAAGCCTTTTTTGCCATGAGGCGTTAGCTAGCGATCTGCGACGGGATTGCTCTCTGCCTCGACTTCTACACCGCACTGCATGTCACGCTCGGTTCTTGCCTGCATGCTAAGCAGAAGGCACGATGACGGCACTCTTACAGTGCGGTATTTTTCGTAAACGTGGGGTTAGGAATGCACCTTTGCTGTTGAACTGAAAGTGACAAAAATAAAATAGTGAAATTACGTTATTTTTTTCAGAAGGTTTTATTCAAACAATTTGCCGCTCAGGAGAAGGAAACAGCACTGGAAACGTGTTTTCTTTGACAGCCTTGCTTTTGTTACAAGTGGTAATGTTATTACCTGAAGGCTGATTTAAAAGAAAGGGTATTATCGGTTTTTTTTTTTGAACAATAAATATGATGGTTTCCAGGGTTTGAGTATTTTGTAGAAAATCTGCAATTCCTGGTTTGTACACTGTAATTAAAAAAAAAAAAAAAAGCCCCAGTGATAAAGATAATATAAAGACTTGTTGTGTCCTAAACATTGGAAGCTCAAGAATGTAGTAAGTATGTAGCACTTGTAACTGCGTTACTCGCTGCTACTTTTTATTTTACAAAGCTGTAAATTGCTATAAAGACTAACCGCTGCCTTTCTCCTGAACAAAACCGGGTATGGTTAAATGTCAGTAATTCTGAGCGGCGTGCAGTGTGCTGGGTTGGATTTGTTAGCGGTTCTCCAGCTTTGGGAGAAGTGAATTACTTGAATCTGTTGATGTGGTTCTCTGTTTTTTCTTTATTCTTGTGCATGTGCACACACACAACAGGAATTATTCGTATTTCTTGTCTGAAACATAATTTTGTTATATGCTTTTTTCTTCCTTCTGTCAAGTTGTATTACGTTTTCATTGCTTATGTTTCAGTATAGATGCCTTACGGAAGTCTTTATATCACCTGCTTGAGGTCTGTAACCACTTCAAACTAACTGGACATTGTAGGTGAACTGCGTTAGGTATAGCTCTGGATAGAAAATGTAAAGATTGTGTGTGTTTGGTGTTTAATTGGGTTGAAAGGTGCCATCAGTTTGGCCAGTAGCACAGGTTAACTTAAGTTCATACGTCCTTGTATCACCACTTTCAGACATTAACTTCTCCCCAGGGTGAGTTTGATGAAGAACTGTAGTGCCACATCTTAAATAAGATCATACGTGTCAAGTTTCAAGGCAACGTATTTTAGGCTTTTAAAAGTACTTGATACAATTGCATTTCTTTGTCCATTTGGGGTATGTGGGACTTCTTAAGGGGTGTCCCTAAAGGATGAATAGTCAGGTAATGCTCATCAAGCCATACAAACTTTGGCTGCAGTGCAGCATAGATTCAGTTTTTAAACATCTTGGAATATATTGACAGTTTTGCTCAGTTTTGGTGAGCTATGTACCTCTATGCTGTAACCTCACTAGCGAAAAACATTAGCACCTTTGGATGTGCTGATTTGCTTAGTCTGTAAACAAACTGGCTGTAAAGTGCATGGATTTAATGCATTAAAAACAAATTACTGTAAGGTGCATGGATTCTGGAATTTTCCAGTAAATTCTAAATTGTCGTATAGTTTGGAGTCAAGCAGTAGCTAATAAATACAAAATATTGTAATTGTTGGGTGTGATGCCTAGGGAGCTTTCACGGGAGTAGTGAGTATTGTGTGACCCTGGCACCATTTGGCTGGGAGAGCTGCAGAAATGTTTGGGTTTGGGAGCCCGGTGAAGCTTTCAGTGGCAGTTTTCCCACGTACATTCCACATCGTAGTGGTTAGATAGGAATGACCCAGGGGCTTTTGTTAAACGGTGTGTTCCAAATTGAGCCTCTTAATAATGGGAAGATGAGTTGTTTGGCTCCGCAGGACCTGCATAATAAGGTCATTCACACTATTTTTATTTTTTTAGGAAAGAAGACTCTGAGAATGCCTTAGTGTGGTGCTTATTCTGGACAATAGGTAGTATCTATGCAAGCCCACAGAAATATGTTTTATGAAATCTTTTGCTGCCTTTTCTTTCAGGTGGCAGACTGATGCACTGTATAGCAGTGTTAGGAGATTTTCTGAAAGCTCTATTTCTAGGAGGTCATAAATCAGCAACAGATTCTGATTTAATATTGTTGGGAAAATCGTACTTTCAGCCTACCTGTAATCTTAATATGATTTCAAAACTTTTTGAGGGAGTCATTCTGAGGAAATAATGTCTGAAACCAGATTTATGGAAGCACAGCAGCTTTAATTACAGAAGAGCCTCCACTGCCATTCCTGTGCATAAGTTGATCTCCACCAGCTTAATGCAGGTGTTATGAGACTGCATCACATTGTGATATGAGCTGTTCTCCAATACACAAAATTTAAGTTTCCAAACATATTATAGTGGGTAGTTGTATGCCTGTGTGCAACTGATGAAGCAAACTAGATTTGAGGAGCATGGCTATGGATGCTCGTTCAAAGGCTTCTTTTCCATTCTTCATTGCTGGTCTCAAGGAGAGAATAGGACGTTTTTTCTCTGCAGCTATTGCCTTCTGCATAAACATCTGTATTGTTCATCTTTGTTCACCTGCTGCTAAGGTTTTGTGTTTTTATCCTTTTCCTAATGCCAATTTTTAATATTTTTAATCTGTAATTAAAATATTTGTGTACAAAATGGAATTTTGTCCTTTAACACACTCAGCTTTCTCCTCTGCTTCCTCCCCAGTTTCATTTGCTAGCAAGTTGGTTGGTGCTGCCATCTGTGAAAGGTCTGTGTCCAGTTGTGTACAGGATAGATTGCTGACTGAAGCTTGTCAGGACAAATGTCTTAACTGTCATTAAAGCAATGGCTAAATAGCATAACATAATTGTTCCTTCATTTTGAAACATAATACATGAATACATTGACATATAATACATGATAACATGTATTAGCGGGGGAAAAAAATTATCTCTAAAAAGCACAAATGTGGAAGCTGTCATAGTTGGGTTTGGCCCAGCTTGCCATTCTTAGCAAAAATCCAGTGCTGAATTTCAGATTCTTTTCTGAAAAATATTTTGTATGATCAGCTAACGGTTAAACTACCACACTTATTTTGAAGAAGTATGTTTTCTGCTAAGTGAAGCCTAATAGTTTTTGACTTCACACTAACGGAAATCTAACCCTTTTTACTTCATGTTACAGTAGAGCAGGATATAAACAGATTTGTTCCTTGCAAATATCTGCCTGTATGGAAGAGGCTGTCATATTGACATGTCCTTAGCTTTTCGTTGACACCCTCTGTCACCCACTGTGATCTGTTAGTTGAGCTGTTATTGGGAGCAGTTTCTGAACATTTCACTTCAGACTGTGTAGGATGTAGGTCTGTTTTTTTCCTATCTAATTGAAACATGTCTAGGGAAGCTCACAGGAACAGTTTAGCTGGCAGATGGAAGAAATGGTGACTTGAAGTGAGATCAGTGACTTCTTTCCCTGGTGCAGCTGAATCTAGAAATCTGAATCTAGGCTGTTGGTGTGCAGCTGGTGAGGGAAGTTTGAGCTAACTCGAGTGCTTTTGCCAACAGCAGATTGAGGAGTGTTCCCAGAGTCCTTTTTGATGGCAGAGCTTTGGGGTCTGAAAGCCTCCTGCTGGCGGTGAGTAGTTGGGAGTACTTGCATTATTGACCAGCATGCTGGATCCACACAAACTTCCAGTAGTTTTCATTATCTAAGAGAGTTCAGAAGAATTTGGTATGTTTTTGTGGTGATATAGAAGGAGTTTTGAGAGGCTTTGGAAAATTATTGACCCTTATAATTTAGGCTTTGATCAAACATCCATTTTTTTTTTTGCACCCAGATTACCTAGTAGAGAAATCAACAAATCGTTTCAGAGGTTTTCTTGTCCATGTCCTCAAGGAGTGACGTGGAGGGTTTCAACAGAAGGCTTGGTCGAAAGCCTGTTTCCTTTAAAGCACCATAAATTCCTCTGTCGCTTGCATGAAGAGAGACACTCCAGGTTTGGTGTACTCTGTAGGTGTTTAAAGAGTAAAACTTGCTGCATGGATTATATAATTTTCTTTCATCACCTATTGAATTTTCTCTGTAACTTTAAAACGCGAGCCAATTCCTTGCTAATTTCTACCTTCCATTAAAACTAGCTTGTTTGCTTAGTGTAGCTACCTGGGACAGTTGTATCTGGACTCAGAGCTTGGCTGTGTTTTAGAGTTGGGGCATCCTTATGTTTTACTTTTGGGAAGCCAGACTGTTCCCAAGTATCTTGCCTAAGGACTTGCCTTCTGACCAAGGAAAGCTGACTAATTTTTTTAGTGCTAAAGACTGTTGCATTCAGTTCAGTGAAAGAAACTGGTAAAATGACTAATTAGATACAGGTTGTATCTGCTGATCGTAGTTCTGTTGTTAGAAGTGGCAGTAATGAGACTTCGACTTATTTATTTTCTTTACTTGCACTGAAGATTGCAGATGATTAGTCTTCTAGGTAGGTGTTGTGTGGCTTTTTAAGCACATCAAAATAATCTTTATTGTATTTCCATTGCAAATAATACCTGAAAAGGATTCTAAGCCCGTGTATCATTGCACCTTACGTTATTTTCATGGAAATTTGAACTTCTCTTTCAAGGGTGTAAAGCTGTACCAGACGCCAGTACTGTTACTGCTCTGAGGTGTCATCCTTGTGGTTTGGGTCAGGATGAGAAAGAGGACATGCAAAGCTATTCAGTGACTTCATGGAGGCAGCCATAGGAATGCTAATGCCTTCTGGCTAGACTCATGGTTATGAAATGGATATGAATCTTTCAGCACCTAAACTTCAGTGTTACTTTATAAAAATACTAAGAATCTGACCCGAATGCTTTGCATAGTAAGACTACACGGGTCCTGTTTTCCGTCTCTTCAGATAACTGCAACCAGAGCAGAACATTTGTATTTATGTGGACTTTCTTGTTACTTAGAGAAGCAGCTGAGTCCAGACTGAGCTTAGCTAGTAAAGATTTAAATACACCAGAGCCTTTCTCTGGCATCATAAATAAGACCATGTATTGACTAAGATTTCTGAGCTCTGAAGGGTTCTTTTCGACTGAATTCTTAAGCAGTACTATGAGCAGAATAAATGATGGTACTGGGATAATCCGGTTATTGCAATGTGTGATGCTCCAGTGCTAGGTTATTCATTTAGTTGTGATGACATCCCAGTAGTTTCAACCTAATCTACTGCTGTAGAGTTTAATTTGTGAAGCACAAAGAGCTGTAGCCTTGAGTAAGACTTGTATATCAAAACAGTAATGAATGCTGTCGTAGCGCAGAGTATAACTGTTGTTTTGTTTTTTTTTCCCTGGCCTTTTCTGTTAAAATGTCGGACAATTTCAGAATGGATTCGTGCTTCTATCTTCCTGGGCCCCTAGTGATGTGAAGGCTTAAAATTAATGTGTTCCATGAAGATCAAGAAATGGAAATGTCTCTATCTCTCTTGTCCTGCCTTTCAACATAAAGTGAAATATAGGCAGATTTTAAGCAGGAAACAGTTTAACCCGTTTCTATCTCAAGGAATAATCGGGGATGGGGGACCATGAAAAGATCATTCAGGTGGTATGTGAATTCAGGCATGTTTTAGAGCAATGCCAAGTTCTAAATGTGTTGCTTGGTTGAGATCAGGGTGAGCTGACGGGATTCTCAGTTGCCCAGTGCTGTCCTAAATGTCTTGTCTCCCCATGCTGCTTTGAAAGGCAGTGCTGTCTCCTGCAGATGTGCCCTGTCTGTCCACACTCCATGGCTGTCTGGGCAGCTGACAAGCTCTTGGTGTAGCAAGAAGGTCCTTGAGCGTGATGTTAACAGGCATTCAGCCTCAGTACTGCTCATAACCTGCTACCTTCAGGACACTTGGGGTTGCAGAATCTTCTGTAGCCATGTTGTACTCACGCCTACGTGCACTGCAAGCACATGGCTGTGATTGCACTGATCCTAACACTTTGAAACTCTGTCTGAATTCAGGCTGTTATGCACTATACATAGGTTGAGCACAGTCATGGCTACTGTAAGGAGGCTGGATCCCCTCAAATGTTTGCTGTTCAAAGATAAACTTCCATAGAAAATGTCGGAGGATGTAAAATTGATTATTAAACCGTTCTTTGAAATTTTAAAAAATAAAAATCAAAAAATGTATTGAGCAGGTAGCTAGGATTCTTTCACAAGTAAGTAGATGTTCTCCAGTATCTTTTAATTTGAAGGAAAAAAGTCTTGCTAACCCTAAAAAGACTTCTTACCAGGCTAACTGAAGGTCAAGTTGGACAAACAACTTTCCGTTGGTTCCCACTGAATCTAGGCTATTCACATGCTTGGGTGTTATATAGCACTAATTATCGGTGAAATAATGGAATGTTTGTGGGCAGGTGTGAAACTTAATGCACTCTGTGCCATGTGAGTGTCTCTGAAAATTGAAAGGGGAGACTCTGGGGGTCACTGTGTCCCGGTCCATGTTGTTGCAGAAAATAATCCAATCATAACTGTCTCAAACATTAGCATTAACTGGATTGCTAGCTGCCTGCTTTCCTAACGGGAAACATGTACAAAATCTCATTTGGTAATGTCTTCTGACTTCCAACATGGGTGGCTGTGGCACATTCGTAGGCACGTGGTTGTTTGGTGACATTTTCCTTTAGCTTAAACAGCTCTTCTGCTGACCAGTTGTCTCCTGCAGCCACACGTGCCACCTCATAGACTAATTGCTGCACCATCTGGGTTTTGAGTAACTAAACGATCTTTTTCAGTCCCTTTTTTTGATATGAAAAACACCGCTGCATTCTAAAAATTATGTTTTACCAGTGCAAATAACCTCTTTCTGTATAAGGTCTCACCAGGGCTTGCTTAGAATGACATTTCTGTTCCTTTAGTTTGTCTGAGTATACCTTGAATGGTGCATCGTAGGGCATTGGCCTTCTTCATGGCTACGTTGCCTTGTGTAGCTGTTCCTGTACTCACAGAATCACTACTCATCTAATGACTGGTTAGCTGCTTATCTTCCATCTTTTTCTAGCTGATGACTTCTTGGTTTGAGAACTCTCATTAAGGGATGCAGTAAGTCCGTACTGCTGTCAGTCTCTTCAGGATCATAGTTCTGCCTCTGCTGGTGGCAGTTCCCATGTTTGTGATCCAGAGAGGTTGGTATTTCAGCTCGTGCATTAGGCCTGAAATGAAACAAAGCTGGTCTCAGTCTCACAAAACCCCACTGCTAACCCCCTTGTCAGTTTTCCCCCTCTTTTAGTCTACTGCTTGATAAAATATCTTTTGTTAGGGAGCCTTCTAATTACCTAACATTATTTGTATTAATCTCCATTGTATCTGCTTTATCTGTTCCCTGTATTTGTCTAAATATCTACCTATTTTCTTTATACTGCATATAATTCAAATGGGTTACGCCTACCTTATTTTTCCTACGAAATATTCCCTTAATAAATTGAGCTATTTGGCACAATCTGTGTTGCACATGTTCTTCTCTAAACTCTGTTTCCACTGATCTTGCTGCCTTTGATTCATGTTTCCCTTTAAAATTAATCGAAAAGCCAGGTATACAGTTATTTTTTTACCTTATGTTTAGTTCTCTGCTTGTCATTCTAACATCAAATGATACTGTCATGTATTTTGTACTGCTGCAAAAAATCTGCTTTGGGACTTCTGATCTCAGAAGAGAGACGATTCTAATTTTCTGTAGTCGTTGGGTATGCTGTCTTCAGCACTTATATTGTGAATCTTGTTTTTACTTTGAATGTAGTCTTTCAACTTCAATTTCAGATGTGCTGTAGTGGTTTTCTCCTGATCTGCTCTTGTTCTTCTATTTATATGAATAATGAACCTTTTGTAAGCAAGTTCTGTGTCAGGCCGGTAACTCACATTTCTGACTTTGAAGAGCTGCTTTTTGTTGGTCAGTCTGTTGTTTATTTGGTTTCTCTCTGTTAAATTTTTCTCTTCCTCTGTATTTATTCATGCAGCTAAATTTGCAGTTCTTTCTTTTAAAGGGCTCCTCGCCTTCTCAGCTCCTTCCCCCTTTGCCCTGGGGAATAGTTGCATAGGTATCTTAAAGAGGAATACTCAAGTAAGCTACATACATAACTTTTTTTTTTTTTAAAAAAAAAAAAAAGCACATAATATATATGAAAAATCTTGACTAATTTTATTTTAACTGGTATATCTATATAAAGAAAGGATGCCTCAAGGCCAGGCTGATTATCCTCAATCCCTGGATTGCTGCAGCCTGAGGCTGTAAGCAAGTCCCTGCCCTGAACTGCCTTTTGGTCAGAGTAATGAGGGCTTTTAATACTTATTGATAGCTTCTCTCTTAATTCATAATAACGCTTCTTTGCTCGAATATTCTGAAAAGATGGCTAAGATTGCTGTATTCATTGATGAAGCAGTGAAGTTGCTGTCTGTTTAAACCCCCTCCTTTCCTCATCCCACCTTTGGTGTCACAGAGGGTGTCTGTAGCAGTAACCTTCTGATCTGCTCCCCTTTCCTCAGTGTTAGGCAATGTGTAAACACCCTAAAAATGTGAAAATTGGCTTTCCAGCAAATTTTTCTTTCCTGTTGCTTTAAGCTTTGACAACCTTTCTGCCCCCAGTTAGTGTGTGTATGCAGGTGTTTAGCTAGGGGAAGGGGTTTTTGGTATTTGGGTGCTGAGGTGAGTGTTTTTTTCCCTGTCATGTTTACATGGTCATCTGATCTTTGAGGTATTTTTGAAGAAAACAAAGGTGCTTATTTTTTTGTCTTGCTCATGCATTTTTACTTGTCTCTAAACTAGTTTTCCAGACACTTTTCAAATAAATTCACTAAATTCTTATGCACTGTATTAGTTTCTCATCTAAACATTAAACAGTAAGAAATTGAGATGCTTCTGAGTTTAGATTTATTGGCGGCAGCCTTTGTCCTATATTCACACTTTTATAGCACGTTGGAATTTTCTTTTGAAACCCTCATTGTGTCTGCTCTTACTCCATTCCTTCTAAAGAAAGAAATGCTTATGCAGTGTTTGATCCCAGTACATTTCTTTAACGTAGCCTTTTGTTTCACTGATTATACCATGAAAGAGGAGGATATCCCATCACACACACACACACACAAAAAAAAAGATACTTAGTACAAAAGTTAGCAATACTTTCTTGACTGAACCCTCTACTTACTAAGAAAATGAGATCACTTTCAAAGCTAGGAGTAACAAGATGACAGAAAAAAATGTTCTGTGTTTGTTCTCAGATGGGGAAAGGAGGAATTGACTCTCCATCTCCCTGTGCTTGGGCCTGAGCAATTAGGCTGCTCTTCTGCTGATATGCTTTCTAAAGTGTTCATTAAGAAGCAGCAGGATGCTGATTTTACTCTACTTTCTGTGTCACCAGGATTTTAAGTTTAGCAATAGAAAATCATGCTTAAGCAGCTGTCAGATCAGGCTGTCATATTAGTGAGGCGGTTGTCTGCTGTCTTCCCTCTGACAAGACAGTTGAACCAAGGAATTCCCAAGATTAAACTGCAGTGCAGGACACTGCTGGACACTGGATCGTAAACCCATTTAGACTGGAGCTTCTGCAGAGGCCAATAGCTTGCTTACAAACAATTTAGGAGGACTAACCGTAAGAAGCAGATAATTTAATTTTCAGTGTGTTAAACTATCTCCACTGGATATACTTCTTGAGTTATGGATTCTGCAGAAGAAGGATGGTTTAGCTATAGCTCAGTTCAAGAAGCTTTGCTGGCATGGAAGCTTTGTTGATAAGACTTGACCAGATATAAACTCCTTGTTGGGAGATTTCACTGAATGAACTTCTGTTTGAAAATTATTTCTATATGTCTGTGGAGTACTCAGGTCTGTGGGACTGTCACATGTGATATGGCATTTTTATGGGGGCTTTTGGGTTCTCGGGCTTGACCTGCAATTAATGCACATTAATTGAAAATCTGCTGAACTGAAACAATTGCATTTAGTAAATAGAGATGCTTCATGAATAATGGAGTTCTTAATTCATCAAACTGATAAACCAAATAATTTTATCTACCTTGTACTGTGTTTTTGCAACATGTTTTCATTGTCAGGTTTGTAAAACAGCTTTGTAGTTTGTAGTTGCAAACATTGATGTACAGTCATCTTATAGTTTATGCATTTATATCTTAATGCATAAACAGTGTTAATCCCTAGAAATTGAGAATATTGCTTAAAATGACCACACTTTTTACTATTTGATCGATGTTTAAAATGGAGATCTGAGATCTGTGACAAAAAGCCCCCAGAGGTAGCTAGGGCAGATTTTTTTTTGCCTGTCTCCATATGGTGAACTCGCAGGGATCATCAGCTCAGTCCTAGAAAAAGATAAAATAGCTACCTTCGGGTATATTGAGCAAAAGCATGGTCGTGGCTGGCTGTGGGCAGATGCTCAGCTCACTGCTAGCCAGTTAATCAGAGACTTTGCTGGCAAACCAAAGGAAAGGATGTGAATTTGTTCTGATGTTCTAGCAGTGCGTTGTTACCAGAGTTGAATGAAGGTTTTAAAGCAACAAACTCTTGCTGAGTCTTGCTGCCATCGCTTTTGGAGATCAATAGCAGGCTATCTAGGCTCTACACAAGGCTTCCCTTGCCACAGCAGGAATTTTTCCACAAATGAAATGCTGTGTGTGTGCACGATGGGTAAAGTACAGCCAGTTCTTCTCAAATGTGGGCCTTAGATCCTAATTGCTTAGTTTGTCCTGTCCTTCTGGAATTACTGTTGAATCAGGACAAGGATAATCTGAAACTGAACATTGGGTTTAGCTTGGGTTTAGGAAACCATTCTTCTAGATCATTCAGCAGACAGCTTGGGATTTTATGCAAAATTACTGCGAGTGTCTTTATGCTGGAGCCACGAGCCTCTTTTGTTCAGCCTAGTGATCTTGCCTTACATATCATGTTCAGTAATAAAGAGATGCGTGTTTGGAACTCGGATAAATATTCTAGACAGGATATATAGTATTTCCATCTGTAGTGATGGAATAAGGCTATTGCTTTTATAAATCTCACTATTCAGGAGCGTGTATGAATAATTCAGTCGGGAGCCTAAGATCTTCGTATATTGCAACCTGCTCGTTACTCGGGATTTCTCGTTACAGTCTGCTGTTGCCTTAGCAACATTCTGAAAATTAGGATTGCATCTCTGAAAAAGCTTTTGTTTATCTAGCACAGCCCGCTAGCTGCTCTGTAATATTGCAGGATGCATCTCAAGTGGGTGCTCTAGGTCCCAGCCCTCGTTGTTTAAAAAATAATGAACTCCTCTTACGTGGCGTTAATTGAAGATTGTTCTCCTTTTTTTTTTTTAACTATTCATAGATATTAAATATGCTGATTTACCTTAAAAGTCCCTTTAGTGGCTGATAATGCCCTTCCATTATGCCGTTTGAGTAGGGATGCTTTTTATAGGGATGTGTGAGAAAGTGAAAACCCCACTTTGACTCCGGGTGTTCTTCTCAGGGCTCTTCCCTCTCCTTCCTGTTCTCTCCCCTCTGTTTCCCCTTTCCTTGTTGCCTTTTACATGGGAAGTCAGAGCTCGTTTAGCGTTGAGTGCTTTGGGATTTAAAAAGATCTTTCCTTGTGCTCACAAAGTTAACATTAGACAGATTTGGGGAGGGGGGAGGATGTTAACACAGTCCAAGGAAGTGTTAATGCTGCAGCTAACAGAAGTCTCTCTCAACTTGAGCTCTTGCTGTTACAAGTTGAACATGTTTCTCTCACAAGATGTACCGACACCATTTACTCCTGGAACAAAATGAAGGGGTGGAGCTGATATTCTGGACTTTTTTCTTTTTGGAAGAAAGAAAAAGAAATTGAAAAATGATATTAAAAATATCCAGCTTCCCAAATACTCTCCCCTGTCACAAAACAAGAGAAAAGCTCCAGTCTTTTCCCCTGTCCCCCTTCTATATGTGGTTCAGATCCTCATTCCCGGTTGTGTTGTCACTTGGTTCAGCCCTACAGCTTCTCGTTCCTTTCTGTCAGTGTGGGGGGAGCACGAACCTGCCCCAAAGGGAGCTGGTCGCTCTTGGTCTTCCTGACCTGTTGATCTTCAGGTGTGAATAATGAAGAGGGCTCGTACTGAACTGGCAAGCTGTAGTCAAACTGCACTTTAGAAAATTACTTATTTGTCTGGATAAATCAGGTCTCCCTTGGTTTAAGCTAATACATTCCTTTGTCTTTTACCTCTGAAGTACATGGAGCTTGGAACTGATGAGAGAAGTTGCTCTTCCTGATCTCTGCTGAAGCCTCCCCGTTTCCAGGCTTTCCTAGAATTAGGCACCTGGCAGCCGCAGCCGTGCTCCTGCTTGTAGTTGTTTGGAATTCTTTGGGGTGATAACCCAGCAATTTGAAGCTAGCTTCCCGAACACAGGCTTTTACAGATATGAGAGAGAGTTTATTGCTTGGGTTTTTGTTGTCTTGGGAGTGGATGTTGGTATTGGGGAACTTCTATTTCAGATGTCCCTTTGCAGAAAATAATGCTGGTTTAGAAAAAACAGTTTCCTACAAGTCCCTATTCTCACATTCTCTGCCTTCACAAACCTGCTGGTCAGTGTATCTCTTTGCTGGAATAGACAAAAGCTTAGTTTTATAGGTAGCTTGGCAATGTTTTTACCGAAAAAATGTTGATTTCTGTCCCCACACTTACTCTACCCCTCAGTATTTCCCTGCCACCACCTAGCCCAGTGTGAATTGCTTGTTGTTTTTGAACAGCGTCGCCTCACGTACCTTATGGAGAGAGACCAGGTTTTGTTTTGGAAAAAAATGGAAAACTGTATCCAGAGTGACAGCACTAGTGTGTTTTATCTTTTTTTCCCCCTCTGAGTGTTAATACTTAAAGTTTTAAAACCTACTTTATCATCTGGAACCTTCCTATGTCTGACCCACTCTGTTAGTTCACTTACCCAGTCATTTATGGGGAAGCTCAGATGAAATTTATCAGAGATGTTACTTTTTGTTTCAGGCTGTTGGTTTTCTTTTCATTGCAAAAAATAACATGAACATCATGTGCCTGAGAGGCCATTACAGTGTATTGGTTTGGCTTTTGGCACTTAGAATGACCTTAAACCCCAAACAGCAAGTGAGAAGTAGCTTAACTTTTTGCTCAGCTAACGCCTGACCGTTTGGATGAAAACATCTAGAAGCACAATATTTAAACAAGCCTGAACTTTAAATTTCTCCTTAACTGTACTTTATATCAAGATATGTATGCAAAACGAGACATAGCATGCTCATTAGACTTGTACCAATTTATTATCTTCAGCCTAAATTTACAACTGATTTTTTTTGCCTTTTTTATCACCAATGCAATAGGTTGGACAGTTTGTGGAGAAAACGCGAAGGTGTTGAAAGGGCTATAGCCTTTTTTAGAAATAACAGGATGAGAATGGTTGGTAATAGGAACAGCTGGGGGTGGAAGGACAGATTACAGTGATTAAAAACTTGTATCAGACGGAACTAAGTAACTGATCTTTAGTCTGTAACCGATTTTGTGATGTATTCTCTCCTTTGTTTAGCATGAGACATTTTTCAGTTGTTTGCTTAAACTGCATAAACTATACTTGATTAAATTTAATAAGCAGCAATATTTTCTCTAGATCTCAAAAGTCAGTCTGTGGTTGAATGTTACGTGGGTGGTTTTCTTCCAGGTTATGGAAACAGGCTAGAGCTTCAACGGGTAGGTCTTTCTTTTCCCCTTTTTATGCAGCACAGCTATCTAGGTCTCAGAAAGAGAAAAGGATGGCCTTTTAAATATGTTCCAGTGTGCCTTCTAGAGAATAAAAAAAACTTAAGTGTTTTTTGGGTGCTGTTTTACTTCTCTAAGCACGAATTTCAGGATCAGAATTAATGCAACGGAGGACAGCCTCAGTAACTTCAGGATCATCCTCTACTGGAATTTGCTTTCTGTTAATTCTTCCTCACCATTTGACAGAATTGTGGTGTTCCCCCCAGCCCCTCCTTGAAAAGTCTGGTCATGTGACTGTTACTTTTATAGAACTTGTAAATAATTAAATACTCCCTGTAAACAGCACCAAACATTTACTTACACCCACAAATTTTTAGTCTTGAATTCCGCAAATGCTAAAAGTATTTTTAGCTTGTTTTTAACTGCTTGTGTCCAATACTTCAGGCTTTTTAGTTAACAATAAGTCAGTCTTTATCAACAATCAGCCCTACGGGTGGGCCCACCAGACAGACAACGCTTATCTCGAATCTGTTGTCCAGAAGGAATTTGAAACATGATTGCATTTAAGAGTAGATGTGCGTAGTCAGTGTTTTGGGGTTGTTTAAATTTAGGGCTGTGGCTTAAGGTCTGCTGTATTTAGATCTGTGCATCACTTTGTCATTACCGTAGCTAATTGGTAACCAGAGCTAATTGGTGACTAGATATTAAGCAGCAGTAAAATTTTCATTTCTGCTAGTAACAAAGAGGATACATTTCACTTCTTGGAACAAAATAAAAACTGCAGAGAAAGATGTTTATTGTAAATTCATTTAGTTCTAAACTGCGCTTATGGTGCAAAGGGATGAATGAAACTGCAGCACTTGACAATTTGTTCTTCCTTGGAGGGGCAGGGGTTTGTAGTGAGGTTATGGGTTGCAAACAAATTAGGCATTTATGAGCAGTCTGCAGTAATGTAATCTCCCTAGCAGTGGAGATCGGGATATTTCTGTTCAATCAAATGTCCAAAGATTTATCAGGAGTTCAGAAGAGACAAATTCAAGATCAATTAAGCGGATGAAACTTGGTGTGATGAAAAGATGGCTTCCTTTGGAACCTTTGTTAAGTTCATATGGCTAGGCCAAATGTTACATACTGAAGTGTCTCCCTCATGTAACTGTGAAAAGGTGGGCTATTTTCGTTGGGTTTATAGGTAAACTTCATTTTGGAATTAGGGTAAGTGGTCTAATTAAAGTATCTCATTCTAGTGTTAGTTTTTTCTTCTTAAAAAAGGGCTTTTTCCTTTATCAAGCTTTCTCTTAACTAGTCATTCGGTCTGGAAGGTTGCTGTGTATCCCACTCTGCATCTTTTCTTCTCATTTTCTTCTTCATTCTTGCTAAAAGCAAAGGTTGTCCTTAGTTAACATGTTTCGGTGCATTAACTGCATGCCTCCTCCTCCAGAAGTTTGCATCCCTCCTTTTTGGTCCTGAAAATGTGAAGGCCTGGAGAGTTTAGTATGTGGGTCAGATACCAGTCTGGGGGCACTTTGTGGTGCACTTTGACCACTTCCTGCATTGTGTAATTTCTTGTGTTGTAAAAGCATAAATAAATACTAATTTCCCCTATCGCTTGTGTTTAGGGTATCAGTGCAACCATCACAGGGAGTATTCTTTTGTCAGGAGAATGGTTTTGAAGGGGCTGTCCCTGTGTGGCATATCTTTGCTCTTCTTGAGCAAGCCTGGAGAATCTTTCCTTCTTTAGTAAGCATCTGATTGCTTTCTAGACCATTTTTGATTTATCTCTTGACTATCTCTCCTTTGTGTTCATGTAGTATTGCTTTGAAATTTAAATTTAATTGAACTTTGTGTATTGGTTTCTGAGCTTACAATGCCTATTCTCTTAGATAGTTTTCTGCAATTGTAATTGTGTATTTGGTAACAGAGTTTACATGTTCTTAGCTGATCTTCAACTATGTTAGGGTTACTAATGTTCTGGTAAACTACCCCAAAGTGCTCCAACACGCGTTTCTAGGATATAAGCTTAAGATAAGTAGAAACTTATTGCTCCTGTGTCATTTCTTGTTTAAGAGAAACATTACGGCGTTATTTTTATGATATGCAGTTCAAATTATTTTCCCACTTCACATGCTTTAATGAGTTCTTTCTGTGTTCTTGTACACGTAGTTGTATCTGGCATAATTTCTGTAGAAAGACATTCAGAGAGCTGTAGACACGTCATCAAGTGAGCATTTATGCAGTATGTTTCCTAGGCAGGAATATTTTGGGTAGCTATTGTTCCCTCTCTAAATCCCGTTTTCCTTTTTAATATTAAGCACAGATGTCCTGAAGAGTATTTTAATATTAAGCTGAAATTTATTTCATGTCTCTTAAGGAAAACTTTGATTGTTGCAGGCATTGGTGGTGTTCTTTTGGTTTCAATATAGTGTTTGTGAGGAAACCCTGTGAAGGGATTAAAAACTTCTTTCTGTTAGCAAATGTAATAACTAAATCTGCATTTTGGGATCTTCCACTGTAGAGTACCTCTTTTCTTTCTTTTTTTCCCCTCACTTCAGCAGTGTTTTCCCATCTCCCACTTTAATGAAATCCACTGCTAAAACCACACGTTCCTGCACCAGTCTATATGGAGCAGCAGCAACTGAAAGAGAACAACCTGATGGGAAGGAAAGGAGTGGAGTTGAACAGACGGTACAAACTTCAGTAGAAGGGGTTCAAATCTACTCTTGCTACAACCATGGGGTAGAGAAGGTCCTAGATATTAAGCTAATATTTTGCTCTACTTAATGTAGGTTTTAAATGTCTCTATACCCATCTTGAAATTTAAAGAAACAAAATTTTCTATTGCCATTCTTCTTGTATTGTATATAACAACATCCAAAAGCAGTATCTCGTAATAGATTGGAGATGATGGAAACTAACTGCAGACAGTCTTGTGGAATACTGTACTAATAGCCAAATTGTACTGATGCCTTCATATTAAGTTGACATTTCCATTTTTATTTAAAAATCTGTGGTTTTAAAGATACCACTTCATTGATTCCTAGTGTAAATGTTTTAGTTAACGATGTCATACGTCTGCGTGAGGATGTCTGATGATGATAGTAGTTAATAGACCTAAACAATTGGCCATGGGTACACATTACATCTTCCAGTTGATTGTTTGACTGTTTGTAAGAATCTATTTCTAATTACCTGCTGTTATCAGCAAGACTGCAATTTATAGAGCAGTTACAGAAAGGGAAGCTGTTAATATGAAGCTTAGTTCATAGTGCTGATACACATCTGAAGTAATAAGAGGAGCCATCCCGTGGTGCTAGTGTATACAGGGTATAATAGCAACTACCAGCCTGCTTTGATCTTAGAAATTGGAAAAGTAGGACATTCTAAGCCATCAGATACATGGTCTAACATTTTCAGGACAGAAAGCTATTACAGAATCTCCTCTGCTGGAAATAATGAGAAGCAGTGAACTTCTGGAAAGAGGGAAGATTATCTCTGTTATCTGTTATCCAGTAGAAGCTGGACAGCTAGAAGGTGGGGATTATGTGAAAGTGCCTTGTGGAATTCACTGAAGGCTTTATTTTTTTCTTATATACACTCCTGCTGAAGGATGAGCTTCTAGTTATGAGTGTGAGAACGTGACTGTTATTCCAATTTTTAATCTATCAGAGCAGACCAATAAAATTGTGGAAGGGGGGGGGAATTGTTTTGCTTTACTTATGAAAAATATTACAGACCAGTCCGTCCTTTCCTGTAGGGTGGCAGCCTCCAGGATAGGAATTATAAAAGCTAATAAAAGCCAAAAAGAAATAAGTATCTGATGTGCTCTTGATACTACAGTCTGAGGGTGTGAAAGTTTCAGGGAAATCAAGGAAAATTTTCTGAGGCACAGCGTGGAATATAACACACAAGATCATTGCCCAGTTCTCCTCGGTTTGCCATTGGTGCTTCTTTGTTTCCTCTTCAGTGTTAGCTGCAGCTTGTTGCTGATCTTACTAATTAAAAAAAAAAAATAAAACAACAACAACAAAAAAAACACTAGACCCTGCTGGTGAGAGATGACAGCAGAGCTGCATGCAGTGAGCACCACCCCCACTTTGCAGCAGTGGGGAAATGGGGGCTTTAAAGGTGGAGCACAGAGGTGGCAGAAGACAACACCAAGGACATTTTAAACGTGTCACAGGCAGTAGCAGCGTCAGTACCAAAAGATCTTTTTGTATAACTGTTTTTTGACTCCCCTCCATGGAGCCCCGAGTGAGAAACGCTGCTGCGTTTGCCTTCCAGCCTGACTTGGCGTACGGTGGCTGGAGAGCCAGCGGTGCAGCCGGGGGGTGGTTGTTCTGCAGAAGTACTGCTGAGCTGTGGTGGTGCCACGGTATGGACGGGGTGGTGATGGCAGCTTCTCGCAAGCGAGAAGATGAGAGAAGCCTGGTACTGACTTTAGAAGTAGGATAATTAGCATACCGTAATAGCTGCCTTTCTTTTTCTACCCTTCTGTTTGACAGCATTTTTCTTCTTTGCTTGTGTTCTGATAGCAGCTGTGCGCCACTCCAGAAAATATCACGGCATTCGTGCTGCTGAGAAAAAACTGCATTTAGCTGCTAGCACTGGGAGCTAACTTACTGATTTTTTTGTTGTAGTTGTGTTCACAGTGTCAAACTGAAGATCTAAAAATATTTAGAAAGGAAACTAGTGTCTTTCAAAATGGCTTTATGCTACTTCTGTCTCAAATATCAGGATTTATTTTAGCATAGAACAAATTTTTTTTCTGGGAGCAGTCTTACTGTGTTAGAGAATGTCAGTGGCGCTGATGATTACAATCCATACAGCCATCTTATAGCACAGTCACAGCTTCTGATGCTTTATCAGTAGATTGTGAATCGCTAACGAGGAGCTTGCTGTAGGCTCCGTGCATGCTGGTGGTGGTACATGGTGATGTGTAGGTGCCACCGGCGGCACGGCGCCCTGCTCTTGCTTTCCTGTTGTCTGAGCGGCTTCAGCCAGCGCCTCGACTGCTTCAGCATGGCCCTGCCAGTGCCCAGGCATCAGCTGAGCGCCTGTGCGGTAAGCCCCCTAAAGGTGCAAGCAGCCTGCTATGGGCAGTGATGGAAAGCACGCCTTCAGGGACTGCGTAAGGACGTAACGTGCCAATAGGATGCAGGTATGTCAGTTCAGCAGTAGTGTTTAAATAATACCTGAAAGAAGAAGAAAATGTCTGCAGACAAATTACAGTTTGGATTTGGTTTGCCTTTTTGCCACAAAGCTGTTTTAAGGCCTCATCAATTAACACATGATTGGTGCCTAAATCTCTTTTCTGTAAACATTTGGCTTTAAAATAATCCTTTTTCTTATCTGGTTTAATAATGACATTCTTGCTAACTTTGATTTATTGGTTATTCTAGTGGTGCTAGGATTGGAAAACCTTTATGAATTGTTCTGACAAAACAAGACAGTTTCTGGTTTGCAAAAATGGAGATGTCTTTCTAACGGTGCTATTGGTTTTTCCATTGGGATGAGCAACTGTAAGATTCAGATTTTTTTGTGAAAACCTTTGAACTGAATAGACTTCAAATCAAGATAGCAAGACTATTTACAGTAAGCTATAAAGAAATCTGTTTTCCCTTGCAGGATGTTGACAACTTTATTGTGGACTAAATCTCCTTTTCTTGAGATACAGAATAGTTTTGGGTGGTTATTTAAAACTTGTGGCAGTTCATTTCATGGAGATCAATGGTCACTTCAATTTTTTTAAAGTTTCTTCAGTATCACAGCAGATGTCAGAACTGCTATGGCTTTGTCATAGACTGAACTAATGGATCAGTGTTTATTAGGTAGATGGTTTTAAAACTTAGATTTAGTATTAACTGATATTTATAACTATCTTTTTTTTTTTTTTTTTTAAGCTGCCAAATAATATATGTGTGTATCTTGTGTCTGTGATGTAATATTTAGTGAAGCTATGGAAGCAGCACATAGGTGACCATATCGATATTAGCCCGTGGAAACATTTGTGGAATTTCTCATTTGTTGTCATGTTGTTTTTTTGTCTTTGGTGTGAATTTTCTGTTTTTCTTTTTTTTTTTTTTTTTTATCTTCATTATCCTTGTGCTAGGTGAGACCATAATGGCGTGGTAATTCACCAAGTGTGTGACTCTTGTCTTGGGGAAGGAGGAGAATGCCTGTTGACGCTTTTGCTTCATAGCTTTTTTTATTACCAAACTTGAAACGTGAAGTGGCTTTTGAAGTTGGTGTGGGGATATGGCTGCAGAACTGCATACATCTGCAGCAGAGCTCCCAGAGCAGAAACAGCTTAAGAGCCAGGGGAAGTCTTTCTGCTGCCAGTTAGGTTTCTCTGAACGCTGTAAGCTAAGCCAGCAAAATCTTCGTCAGCACAGTTAGACGTACAGAGCTTTTGCTGGTACAGCAATGTCTTGTGAGAAGGGCATTCATCTTTTACCTCCCAGGCCAACCGATCTATGGTAACAAAAGTAAAGATAAGCCATGGTTTATTTCATAGGGATTTCTAAATTGGCTTTTTCTCCTGGCTTTAGACAGGCATTCTCTCGTGGGAAAGATAGGCTTGGCCGTTCAATACTTACTGTCTACTAGCTTAATGCTTCGCTGTTTCTAAGTGTGTGGTTTTCGACAGCGCATTAGGCTTATGTTAGAATTTTAATTTCATCAGCAACCCTGCATGTATTGAAACATGTGGATTGAACTTTGGTCTGTTGGAGGACATCTGTTGGTCATGATGTTGTATAGTTCCCCAAGGCAAACAAGGATTGCATTTTTTTTAGACAGTAGCCTGGTATGCCAGCCCTTTTCTTCTAAATGGTTATGGTTGTCTGAATTTTTTATATTAGGAGTGCATATTTTGGCACCATACAAGAACACCTGAAGTCTGAAAGATTTTGTTGTTAGCTGGAAGCACCTCAGGGGAACCTCTTTGATGCCTTACGCCGTAGCAGTGGCTGCATGCTGAGGACTGTTTGGTTCACCAGGAGGAAGCAGGCATGGTTGTTTACTTCCTTGGCTGTACTTTGCTCTGATCGTTCATATCCTAAAAGTCCAAAGTGAAGTCCAAGAATAGAACTAATAAGAGAGCAGCAGTGCTGTGTGCGGAGTGAAACAGCTGACCCTTGTGAGGGCCCAGTGCTGCAGGTGACTGCAGAAGCACTGTGTGGTGCCACAGCTTTCAGTCAGCATACGTGGAAACACTCCTAGGGCAGAAATTTTGAGTTATAGATAAAGATCGCTCTAGTCTTGCTGGTTCTTAAGCTCCTTATTCTCATGTATGCAGATATATTCCTGAAAGGGTTTTTTTGATACTCTTTGTCACTGTCATGTGAGGGTTTCTTTTACATTCAGTAGGGGGCTAAGAGTGGGTACGGTATGGTTAAAAAGGCTTAGGCTATTGCTCAGAATTCTTGTATATAAAGGGAGGGGATACAGGCAGGGTGCCAGTTGCATGTAATGCATCTTGGTTTCTCACGTCTGTTACTGTGAAAGGTGTCCTCTTTTCGGCTGTCAGCGGGCCTGTGAACAACAGTAGTGCTCAGCTGCTAGCCTGATAACTGGATTGTTCTTAAAATTGTTTGGGAGATCATAGCATGCAGAACTTGTCAGGAAAGGAAGAGAGGTTTCAGTGTAATGAACTAAAAGGACATGTTTCTCTATTTTTTTTCTGGTGTGCAGCATTATTGTGTACAAATAATGAAATGCTGCTAACCTGTACCCAGGGTGTGTAGGTTTGAAGCAGATAGATGCTTGAGAGAGATTTTCTGCTGAATCTTGCTGTTGTGGTTTAAATAAGAGACCATGTATATAAAGCCAGTGCAGCAAGATGAGCTAGAGCATGCCTAGAGGAGCCTTTTATCAGGTTTGCAACTCTGGGATTTCCTTTAGAGACAGGTTGCTCAAGTAAGGCTGCAAATATCCTGTGCTGAATTTGGTGCTATTTTTGTCTAGTTGGCTTTGGCTTTTTTTTTAGTGACGTTTACACACTCACTAGGTGGTAGGGCATAATTTGCACCGACAGGGGAATGTATCCAGCCCTTAATTAATTTTGTAAGAGGCAGAGCAGCTCCGTGGTATGCTTTTGTATTTGCATTCATCATCATAGTGTTTCTTTTGAAAATCTGATTACTAAATAGCTTGCTAATTGAAACAAATAAAAAGTATCTTCTAATGCTAATGCAGTAAATAGCTTTCGGTTGTCAACTGATTAGTGCATAACCTAAACATCTCTGTAGATAGTATTGGTGGGAAAAGCATACAGCTTTGATTTAAATGTGCCAAAGTCAGTGCAGCATGGATTCGTCTGTACAGCATTTTTCGGTACATAAATGTAAGCAATTGGGGATTCTTTGATTCATGCTTCAAAAATGGACAAAGACCTTCATTAAATGCTGTACTATTAATGATTTCTGCACAATATCATAGCTTAATAGGGAACCTGCCCTAAGGAAGGTTCCCAGCAGGACTAATCTCTTCCAAATATAGGTGCCCAGCATTTTGCTCATCTTTTGACTTGGAATTTATCACGAGGCTATCAGGTAATATATAGAGTTTGCTGTTTTTTTCCCAAAAATGTTAATCTGCACCTTCACATAGCTGTAGTTCAACTGCACTGTCCTTACGTGACCCCTGTTGCAGATCTCACATAAAAGTTACTGCTGCAAAAAGAGGGAGGTATGATTCTTTCTCCGTTCCTCTTGTTGCTAACTTCATGCTGCCTAGCAGTCATAAAAGCCTTCCTGTGCACCACGGGAACTTGGTAGCCAGCAAAAAGCTACCTTAGCTAATGGCTTTCACGGTTCTCGGCCCCTTTGCATTGACTCACAGCAGGGAAGAGCTCGGCAGGTGTGGAGGTGGGACCACACTCCAGTAGCGGGGGGAAAGCAAAAGGGGGAAGGAAGAAGTGAGACCTTCACTTTTTAACAGCAGTGGTTTTTGTTGATTTACCTGCCTGAATAACCAGATTTACTTGCCAAAAGTAACTGCTTCCACTCTGAGTTTGTCTAAGAACTGAATAGAGGTAGTGATCCTCAAGAACTAAGCGGTAGCTGGATGCAGTAATTCTCTTTTAGTTATGCCCATAGGTTTTGTTAGCATAAGAATGAGCTAATTTTGATCAATATCTTTCTGCTTAAGGCATAAACATTTTCCTCTTTCATCCTAACAAAGAAACACATGTAACTTTTTACGAGTGTTTTTGGTTGGTTGGGCAGGTTGGTGTTCTAATCATAGGAACCCTGAGGTTATGCTGCTAATACAAATATCTTTATATTGTGTTTAAATGTTGCCGAGAATAATTGAGGTGAAAAATAGCTGGAAAAGGTCTTGTGTGGCAAGGCTTTTATATAGGTCTCTTCAGAGATCTTTTTTGTGGGGAAGGTCCTGAATTTCCTCAGTGAAGAGAGAAGGGAGGAGAAAATCGTACTTCCCCATCTGAAGAAGGCTTGTGTCACCAAACTGCTAAAGATAGAGCAAGATTCTTCCCAGAGACTTTGCTGTACTCATCAGTCAATTCTTCCACTTACACTGTGGAGGGAGTTACCTCATGTGTAAGTTATGGTGCACATATAAGTTATGGTAAGAAGCTTATGACGCCAGTGTTCTTGTCTTATTTTTTTTCTTTATGTAGCTACTTCTTTTTGTAAAAGACATTTTGAAATAATATGGATCGCCTAGCAAGCTCAGCTCTCCCAAAGGAAAAATCTTGAGGGGAATCTAAAAATTAGCATGTAGCAGTATACCTTCCTACAAGGGCAATGCTAGTCTAGTCTTTTTGTAGTAAAGGTAATTGTTGTTTAGTACAGAACATTTTTATGCATTTTTTTCCTTCCTGATACTTCCTCTCTAGGGAAGATTAATCCTTATAATCCTGCTTCAAAGAGAATAGAGGCAAGTAAGCCCAATGTTGATTCTTCTCGGTTTCATGGAACACAGCACAGAGTATAGAAAATAACATCCCACTGTGATTCCTCTGGGCTTGTGTGCATGTATTTCTTTTAAGCAGAGGAATGACTCTGTGACTCCGAGCTAGCAGAGTTAAGAAATAAAATGCAGCAAAAGCAAACCAACAGCAAATATGTGCAATTGGTTATGTTTTATTGGATTGATTTAGCTTGTCCTCAGCTGTATCCCAGCTAAGCTTGGAGCGCAGTGCCCAGGCTCTTTACTTAATTTCATGGTGAAGGCAGCTCTTATAGTTGTCAGTGGGGGATTCTTGAGGCTGGTTAGACAACTGTGTTACATCCGATGTTCAGTCTTCCTAGGTTTGCTTTTCTGAAAGACATGGAGTGTTTGAAAGTATGAAGTGTTTTATAAGCATATAGAAAATGCAGAGGTACCAGGGAGAATCACTGTTTTCTCATATTTAGCATATGGAAAATGCACAGTGACAATTCCTACTTGATCTTATACCTCACCTGGCTTGCCCAAGGTTGCTGGCCTTCTACCGCTAGGATAGACAACTCAACTGCTGCCTCAAATTTAAATATTAATTTTCATTTCTTTTAATATGCTAGCAAAGGTACACGTTGCAGCAAGCGTGGCTTTCTCCATACTTAATAAATGTGAATATCTGGTTTCAGGGTGAGTACAGATGGATAATCAAGTTCCAGCCTTTAGTGCTCAGATATAAAGCAGCTCCTGAAGAGAGGTACAACTTTATCTGAACCTAGTGGCAAATGTTGAGTGCTGAGACAAGGTAAATGGTTGTGTACAGTTCGGAAATTTCTGAATGACTTCCAACAAGCCTCACTGGGAATTTAGCACTGGCTGTGATTTAGGCTGTCAGGTTAAAGGTTAAGCACACTTCTAACAAAAATGAGAGAGGTATAGTACCCAGCAAGGGATACTCTTTAAAATCTGTGGAAGAATTCTGCTGAAATACCTGATGAACATCTTCAAGAAAGAAATTTTAGTTTTCCCTCTCTACTGACAGTGTGTCCACTTTGCATGTTGAATATAATTTCTACCCCCCCACCCTTCTAATTCAATTTCCTGCCCTGCATTTGATTGATAACAATTATTTAGACAGCTGTTCTGTGTTTTGCTTTTTTTTTTTTTTCTCCACTGTGATGGTATCAACAATTGGTTCAACAAGGAATGGAAAATTGCCTTCTGTCTCTATCTTCTTTTCAAAAGAAAAAAGAATCGATTTTTTTTCTGTCATGGGCAAAGCAAAGCTTCCTATCTCCATCTCCATTGCCTACCAAGGAGCAGATAGAAGTCTTTATGCCTATTACAGAAATTGGATTAAGTTGAGTAGATCCTGTTCCCAGAAATATCCTTGCTCATTACAAGGCAATTTCGTGGTTTGCAAATGATGCTTTTCAAGTCAGAAACTGAAACAAAGGATCCAATGGTTTCCCACGTCATGATTCTGTCATAAAACTCATCAGCAGCTTAATTTGATGTCTTTTTTATCACTTGTTCTCTGGATTGTACAAAAGAAAGCAGTAAAAGCTCAACATTGATAATTTTTTTCCTCTTTTTTTGCTGCCCGAGACATATGCCTACCTAGCACTAGGCATCCATCTTGCAGCTGATAATAATCTTCCCTCTGAAAAGGGGCACTTTCAGAGTAGTGTCTAGACAAAGTAGTTTCTGCTTTTCAGAAGAAGTAAAAGAATTTAGGGTGATTGGTGGTGTAGTGTTATCAATGTGATGAAAAAGGAAGCGTGTACATTTTGACAAGCAAATGTTTAGTTGCAAGTAATCCCAGAGGTTGAAGAACAAATACAAGGTGTTATACTCCACCCGTATGTGCTGTCTAAACTGAATTCCTGCAGCAGCTGTCCCTGTGCTTGCCATCTATTGAAGTAGGCGCTCTTTGTTGCCACCTATAAAAGATGCTAAAATTGGAAGGCTTTTTTCATGAGACATACTGCTAGCTGTTTTGGTAGGGATTTTTAAGGGAAAACTAGGTAATGCTCTACTGCTAATATTTAAATCTGATCTTTTCAATCTTTTGGATAATTCTAGGGATAACTTTGGATAGCTTATTGTCATCCAGTGTATGGGGAGTGTTGGGATTTATATAAATAAACTTAATTCTTCAGTATCCAAGAGAAAACAAAATTGCCAAACATGCTTATTGAAAACTCCTCCTGTGCCAAAATGTTAATAGTACTACAGTGTGTTTGTGGACTATGTTAATAAAGAGAAAGTCAGAAAATACACATTTGCTTACCAGAACCTATTTTCCCTCCAAACAATAGAGTGATTCCTGAGGTCAGCCTTCTTGCTTCGTTTTCCTGCCCTGTGTGGGACACAAAGTGAGCGTTCAGATACACAGGGAGGTGGAAGGGGTGGGGTTCATAAGGATGGTCTGTGGTCTGTGCAGCACATAAAGTTCCTGCTTTGTTGCCTTCCTGTGTCTTGTTATTTCCAATTTGTTCTTTCATCTGTAATCCTTTCTCCCCCCGTTAATGATTCAATAAGTAGGATGTCAAAAAACTTACAGGCTTGAATCACGGCCCATTGTTTCACCTTTTTTTTTCGTGCTTCTTTTCAATGAAATTTATTAAGCCAAAATGTTTGTAGCATCTCCTGTCCTTTATCAACCTGATTGTTTCTTCAGATCTAAAACTGAATTTGTTGCTGGGCTTTAATCTCACCTCCAGGGCAACCTGGCAGCCTGTGGGCCACAGTGCCACTGCTGCAGTCTTCTGGGTCGTACTGGGAAGAGCACTGGAGTACTTGACACTGAGATACTGAGGGTGATGAATGAATGATGAATTAAGATCCCTTAGTGCTTCAGGAGGAGGTGTTAAAAGCTGAACACCGTTTAAATGATAATTTAAAATTCTTCCTACTCGAACCTCTTTTTTACAGGCTGGTGGGTTTTGGTTTCTTGCATGTTTTTTTTGGGAGGAGAATGAGGTGCATGTGGGAGGAATACAATATTCTTCATTCTTTATTTGCATGTATCTTCTGAAGTGTTGTCTTGTGCTGTTTTCCCAGTTACTGTTTTCCAGCACGACATTGCAGTATCTCTGGGTGTACACAAAGCAATTTGAATAAAGGCTGGTGAGAGTTGCTGTTGGGGAATGTGGAGAATGTGAAGGATTTGCTTGCTTTTGTTGCATGGTAAAGCCTACTGCCCATCTTTAGTTCTGTAGGTATTCGGTGAAATGAGATACAGCTTTTCTCTCACAATGTAAAGTCAGTGATATATTTAGCTAGCTTTCTGTTACTTTATATTAACTGTAGAATTATTGTATTGACAAAACAGTAAAACTGAGGAAGGGCTGGGCACTGTCACAGCCTGACCTTGTAATTTTGTTATTAATTGCTTTCTAGTGACCAAGTGCAGCTAGTTGGAGACATTTAAGATCTTTCAGGGCAGGTGTTTTGGTTCCTTCTCCCTTCATGTAGGGCAGCTCATGTTGTAAGAGAACAGTTTAGTGTGGGTTCTTTACTTAAATCGATTAAAAATGCATTTATAACCATGGAATAAATGGCTCATTGGTTTCTTATTTCACCTCAAACAATTTGGATGTTTTTCACTTGTTTATTTTCCTGAAGTCATTCTAATTATCTTGCTACTGACATGGAAATGAAGTAGTTCAACTGGGGTGACAGGAGGTATTCTTGATCTTTATTAGCGTTTCTGCTGTTTTTAATAAGCACCGTGTAGTTGTGAGAAAAGTGTCTGGGGAATGCAGTATGGTGATCCTATTCAGCGTATCTTTCACAGGCTTGAAAGGAAGTTATTTATTTTCTTTGTTTTAGGGTATTTCTGCTACCTTCATGGGTTGTGTTTCGTTTGATATTAGATGTCTCTGTTGTTGCCTACCACTTCAAACACACACTTCCTTGTGGGTAGTGGTGCTAATTATTTCTCAGGAAAGCAAATCTGTAAAAGAGGGGAGTTGGTTTTCTAGAAATTTGTAAACCCTCATTCAAAGGCGGTTCCTTTATTGAATGAAATAAAATTGTCTTCTGTAATTCGGGTTGCCTAAAATATGGGTTTTGTATTGTGCTTGTAGATTATTAAGTACGACAAAAAGAGAATTGCTTATATTTACAGGGTTTTCTGTGCTTTCCATGGCTATTACTCCTCCACACCTACTGGGTTTCTTATTACAAACTGTCTTTTCAGACTTTTCTGGAAGATACCTGCTTGTTTATAGGAACAGAGTTTTACAAGGAATGCCAAGAAAATGCTTATTATGACTACTTGTTAACTCGGTAATATTTTTGGAAGCCTGATGAAAAGTATAGCTGCTGCTGCTGCTAGCTAAAGCAAGTCATATGAGAAATGCAGATTTATTGTTTTTTTTTTTTTTTTTTTTTGTTTTTTTTTTCTTTAAATGAATTCACGTTTTTGGGTTGGTTCCCTCCTCCCAAATATAATTATCATGTATTTCCTTTGTTGATTTTTAAAATCTGTTTGTTTATTTAGGCATTTGAAAGGGATGTTCTTCCTAATTCAAGACAACATAGTTCCGTTCAAGACTCTACACTGGGGATAAGGACATGGGACTCCTCCTGGCAGATTCCAGATGGTTCATTACAACTGACATCTTGGTTGACAACTGTGAAAAGGAACTTTGGATTATTTTATTTTATTTTTGTGGTAGACCACAATCCCCAAACTGTAGAACACATCAGGTAATAAATCAGATGTTTGCTTAGACTTTTCTATACTCTCATTTTATTTTTTTCCCTATAAAAGACTAAGCATGCAGAACTTACTCTGTTTCTTTAAAAAAAAAAAAAAAAAAAAGGAGAATTCTTGGTTTTACATATTACACTGCAACTGAGTCATGGGAATAAGTTGTATTTTTTATTTATTAGGGAAAACTAAGATGGTTCTGTTATTAGCTTTAATCATTAGAGTTCTCTGAATTTATTGTAAATTATTGTTATCAGTAATTATTGATAATGGTCATTATTATAATTGCCAAAGCTGTTTCTGTCTTTATTGCTTCTGAGAGTGCTTAATTTTATCAGGACCAGTTTCATTATGTATCTTATGTAATAGAGTTCCTGTGTTCAGTACTAGCCCATTTGTTATTGGCAACCAGGAAACTTAAAATGATTTAATGAAACTTAATGTATTTGCCTTCTTGGTGCATTGTCATTTATCTGTTTTTTCTCAACCCTTTCAAAGTAAATCTACCTGTAATTCCTTCTTCATTTCAAATGAGAAAATCTTTCCCTGTTTCTGTTAGAACCTAATTTGATTTGGAGCACTGAAATGTTCAAGCATTTATTTTTAAATACAGAAGGGAAAATCTGCAAGTGTTATCCCACAGTGTAGTGGTTTAGTTCTCTCATATAGATATCTGTGGTTATATGCCTCTTGATAGAAGTGGTGAAAAGATGATGATCACTCCTTCCCTCCGATACAAGAAATGAGAAATACAGGAGTGCAAATCTTCATGGTAGTGAAATCATTTCTATTTTGGATAGCTGTTTAAATATGTGCATTTAATTAATTTAAAAATACTCAGTGATCCCCCTTTTTTTTTTTTTTTTTGTCCTAAAGGTTCCATATTTCTTGTAGAATTTTAAAATAATCTTTACTAATGAGGATGTCTGATATTCTTACTGTAAAAGATGAAACTGATGCAATGAAGGGTTCAGAAGCTGAATTTAAAGATACAGAACCAGATGAAAACCTTATAAAATCAGGAAGTCAGGAGCAGATCCAAGCGGAAAAGGATGAAAATTGTCCTGATAGCAAAAACGATATGCCGGTAAGAAGCTTTTCACTTAATTTGTCACTAATACATCTTGTTAAATGAGTCTTTGTCATGTTCTTCTTTTTGTCATGGTCCTCTTACATGTTATTTTGGTACTGGCTAGGAAAACTTGGCCCTTTTTTTGGAAGCAAGTAGGATGGTTTTCTTCCTTTGCCTCACTTCTCTGTTTATACTCATGTATATTTATATTAATGAGGGTCAGTCATTTTTAATTGTTTGAGTTGTGTAAGTGGTTTTCATGGGAAAGCCAAACTGTCTGTTACATATGCTCTCCTAAGTGCACATGTGAAGTTGAGTCAAATCTTTTCCTACCTTAGCAGAACAGGGGAAAAACTTAGCACTCAAATCACCTTTTGGTTATTGCTGAATCTTGATCAAGTTTCAGAGACTGTGCTGCACTGGTAATACTCTATCTAGTAATAATATGGTTTGGTCAAGGCACTAAAATGGTGAGTGTTGTTCCTCAGCACAGCTGCACGGAGTAGTGGTAATCAGTATAGAGCTCTCAAGCTACAAATGGGCTTGGGGGTAACTCTTAGAGCAGAGCTGTACTGCACAAGGCTAAAGTAAGCAGATATAGGTAATGTAAATCCTCAGGTATCAGAGGAATCAAGCCAGCAGAGCTGCTAAGGCCAGTGGGTTCAGGTCCTGCCCTAGATAGCAGAAGGTCCAGCCTTCCTCACTGCATCAATGGTGGAGTAGAATGGGGACTTAATATCCTGTCTTGGCTGCTAGTGAGTACTCCCATAGCTTCCCTTTCCTTCAATTCTCCACAACTTGTCAGTTTTGGTGTGTAATCTATCAGGTGGGAAAGCTTAGGCTGTCCTCTTGCATACCTGGAGGAGCTGATACACATAAACATACGGTCTTTGTAAGGTAGGAGATATACCTACAAAAAAAATACAGTATCAGATTTCAAGTGAGATGGGTAGGGGGGAAATGCTGTGGAAACATCTTGTGTTAAGGGGAAGCACAGCAGTGTTCATAACACCAGTTCAGTAGGTATGGCAGCATGTTTGATACCTCTGAGATTCAGCTATGCTGCATTTATGTGTAAGAGCCCTGAAAGAAGGGCGTCTTGTGTGGCACAAACTGGTGAACTCCTGGTTGAGGCTGCCCATGCTCACTGGGGACAGTAAGCACCTGAGGTGAATTTGAGGAAGGCAACTGAAATTTTCTGCCATAACTTGGGAAAAGGGGCAGATTTCTAAGAAGGCTTGGAAGAAATTAACTTCCTGTAGGTTTTTTTTTTTTTTAATCTGTGGGTTATGAATAAAAAATTTCCTGATAAAAATCATGATTGGGATATGGGGTATGCCAGTATTCTCTTGTGGGTTGCAAAACCAGGACAGTGGCTTATTAGATTCTTGTTATTGAGAATTGAGTAAAACGTTCTTTGGGGAGTAGTTTTGCTCATGACTAGCAATTCAATATTCTGCTGAGTGAAGTAATCTCTGTTTGCTAGGTTAAATTGCTTCCAAATAAATCTTGTCGACCACTATAATAACAATGCAGTTTTACTCTTTAATATCTGCTGGCTTTATTAAAGTTGGCATCAGCGTAAATGGATAATTTTATGGAAAGCAAATCCTTAAAATGAAATACTTCTCCTGTAACATATGAGAAATAACTGCTGCTGAAACATTGGTGGATGTTAGAACTGAGCTGATATTCTCTTTAATCAATGGAATATCCCAGTAGTCAACATTAAAAATGTTTTTAAGGTTTATTTTCCTACAGTTCAGTAACTTAGAAGAAACTCATTCACATTTTCTCATTCAACAACTATTAGTGTAGAAACTTATGAGACTCAGGTGGCAAATCTGCCTTCCTGCAAACAAGTGTTCCTGTCCAGAGAAATGAAGCTGTCAGTGGCTATGGGCTTTGGCTCTGGCTTGTTTGACAGGGGGTTTTGGTTGGTTGGTTTTGGTCTTGTGTGGGAGTAATATCTGGTGGCTGAAATAATTATCTAGCACGCACCCTAGGAGCTGTACAGCTGTATAATGAAGGCTTCTTGATGCAGGCAGCTTTGCTGTCTTTTTCATCTAGTATTGATGTGAACATTGTGTCTAGGAGTGTCCATCAGAACCAGAGCGCTGCCATTACATGAGTAGTGTAATTAAAAACTGTGGTCTGAGAATGTGGATTTCCAGAGCAGGAGGTAGACAGCTGTTTATGAAGAAAGTTGTTCATGTAAGGCCTTTGCAACTGCACATAAACCACGTCAGTGAGTTAATGTTACTTGTAATATGATCGCTGGTAGTGCAAACACACATGACATATACTTGCTTTGGAAGTTGCTATTTAATTTCTCTAAAGTCAAGTAAGAAACTAGCGTTGATTGCTCCTCTGTCTAAACCTAGTGGGTTTGAATTCAGGTATGCTTCTGAATTTTTGCAGTCGAGTAACTGATGGTTATGTTTTGAAATGCAAGATTGCTTTCAGGTGTTGTGCACTAGTCCCTACTTTGCTGTTGTGTACAGTATGAGAAAAATGTCTCAGTGTATGGGCAACTTTCACAGTCCTTTTAAGTAGTGGGAAAGTACATTAATTGATACAGGGGCTATTAGGGACCATTTTTGAATTGTCATGGTTTAAAATTGCCATCAAGTAACACTTAAATGGTATTGGAAATCAGTGGCACTCATGAAAAGTACTTGTAGAGGAGTGCGTTGTCAGTACTATGGAGGTGTTTTGGTGGTGGTGGTTTTTTTGTTGTTGTGGAGTGGGGTTTTTATGACAGCTTTTTATTCATGCTAAGAATATTTATTTTTTTAAAGAAAATATTTAACGCCTCTCTGCTAATTCATGCTGGCTATTCTGGAAAAGGCAGGCTAGTTCTTATTCCACAGTCCATGCACTGTGGAGTAGGGTGGGGAGAAGAATGTTAATCTTAATTGCCATCATCTCTGCAATAAAAAAAAAATCACTGCTATGTGGATAGAAGGTCCTTAGTGGATGGTGATAACCAAGGCAGTAGAAGACTGGGAGAAAGCAAGCTGCATATTACCGTGCAGCAGTAAAGACACTTGCAAACTGGAAAATAACAGGGAAAAAAAAAAAAATCACCAAGTGATAGAGGCTGATGCGTGAATGCAAGACTTGCCTGCATTCATTGTTTGATAGGAGCAAGGTAAATGTGTATTAAGTAGGTGTAATTCTGGTTTTGATTTATACTAATTAAGCGGATAGCCTAGTCCCTTGGAGAAACAAGGTGAAATGTTTGTTCTTAACAACTGGACGTGCTTTTTGACATGTTTCTTCCCTTCATACTAGGACAAATCTTTGTTTTCTTTCTCTGTTCCACAGCTGAGCTCTGTGAGGCCTTTCTTTGCCTCCTCCTCAGCTATTCTGATCTTGTCAAAATTTATGTATTTGTTTCCAAAATACACAACTTAGTAATTTTTAATAGACAGATTCTGATCAGCTTCTTTTAAACTGTAGAAAATGCTTCTGCATCCAGTAGGGAAGCTATTTTTCCAGTTTTGTTCCTAAGTCGTCCTCTGCTGTGTCACGGAAAATTGCTGTCACCACTCACTAGTGCAGGAACGCGAGTAACCATACACCATGCTGGTTTTTCCTTCAGCGTTATACAAGCTAACTATGGTTGTTAGAACTGTAGCCCTTATCTGAATTTAAAACTGAAGCCTAGTGTAGTAAAAGGATGGAAAACTGCAAGGCCTTAGACCGCTCTTTTCAGGTCTGCCATGTCATGTCTGACCTCTGAAATGTCCCAAGCGTAATGCAGAAATCTGTGTAGTACCTTTTCACAAGGCTTTTCTTGCTTCTGAATTTGTATTCTTGTGCCTGAGCTGCTTCTTTGGGCAGCACAGCAGTGGTAGAAGAAGGGATGTAAATGTTCCAGATCTTTACTTTGTAGTTAATATACATGATCTGTGGGGTAATTAGGAAAAAAGAACAGGGAAATACTTCCACTGAAAGCCTGGATATATAGGGTTGTATGTGTTCAGTAAACTATCTTAACGTCCACTTTATTTTGTTGATTGCATTGTATTAATTAGATGGAAGTGAAGCACAGTAGTTTGTCTCAAAAAAAAACAAAACTTTTAAGGCAAAAAAACAGGTCATTGTTTTCATTATGCAAATTTTTTGCAACACTTGCTTTTAAAGTGTCTTGATATCGTGCCTGTAGCAACTTTAAATGGAGCATAAATATATTTTTAATGTAGCTTTTATTAACAGTATTTTCTCATGTCAGTAAAACTCTGAGAGCTGCAGTTATAAAGAAGTTGCTTAACTTGCACTCACTATGGACTGTATATTCTAAAATAGCTAGGAATTGTCTTTACAATTAGGAACATAAAGGTGTAGCATAGGAACAAAGCAAATGCAGAAATCAGTACTAAAATTCCAGGTGAGTTGGTGCCTATCCCACATAGTTGGAGCTGGACGCAGAGGCTCGTATTGCAGGCTTGGATATCTTTAGTCATACGGGAAGGCAAACAATTGAGGCTGGCAAAGAATTGCTTTACAAGGCATAAGAAAGTTGTTGTTGCCAGTTAACAGATGTTAATGATGGATCTGATGACGCTCATCTCATGTGCAGCTCTGAGGTTTGATTCATTTCAATCATGGGAGATTGACTGGTCCCTAAAAATTGGGACCACTCCCTCCTACAATGCCCCTGCCCCTGACTGTCCCCAGTGTCATTGCTATTGAATTGGTCCCTAAAAATTTTCAGGTGTTCATGAAATTGAGCACCAGAGTATTCAAATACTTCTGTTTGCTACCCTGAATACCTTATCTTATTCCTCATGGGCTGCAAACACCTATCTTCAAGAAATCTGAAATGCGGTGTGACTGACAGTGTCAGCTTAGTTGGCTTTTCCGCCTGGAACCAAAACTCTAATTCTGCAAGCGAAATGAAAGGTGATGGGAATGTACTGTCAGAATTCAGCCACAATAGGCTATGGTTGAAAAACATACTCATTTTAAGCATTGTTACAAATATTTTGGGTTTGATACCAGATTATCTCAATTTTAGTATATCAATTTAATTTTGAGATTTTCTGCACTTTATCTGGCATAACCAAATACACTTTACTTTGGCTGCTGTGGATTCCTGAGACTTTACTGCGTTGAGGTAAGGTGAGGAGGAGATCTGTGCTTTGTACAGAACTGCTTTCCAGCAACTTCCTCTACTCTTTTTCTTTCCTTTAAATCATTTTGCTAAAAGTAACAGAATATATGTCTTTAGTAAATCATAGAAGTCTATTTGGCTAGTTTAAAATGTTCTGCATAACTAAGTTGACTTTCTTTTTTTCCATGTAAATGGTGGATCCAGGGTGTTTGCTTCATTAGACTGTTTTTAGTTATGTACCGGATTCAAAGCTTCCAAAATTTTCCAAGACGTAAACAATTTCTTGAGTAGGTTCTTCTGCATGTTGTTTTGATAGTCAACTGAGGATCCCACTAGCATTGTTGATGGATTTTATGTTTATACTGCTTGATTTGAACCTACCTAAGATAATTGATGCTGGATTAATTGATAGCAGCTGGGAAATCATCCAGTTCTTGAAAGCTCATTAGCTTGGCATAATGCAAACTTTGCCAAGGATATACAAATGCCAGCTTTCAGTAAACAGGGGCATGCTTTCGGCATAGGTTGAGGGGATTGATTGATTGAGGAGGAAAAAATGACTTTCAGATACCAATAAATCTTCATCTGTGTATTGTTCCAGGTATGTGGAAAGTTGAACTGACTTTGCTCAGAATCTCAGCAAGCTTTTTTTTTTTTTTTTTTTTTTTTAAAGAAAAAAAAATCTCTCTCTCTCTATATATAGATATCAGTTCAGTCAGTTTTCAGCACAGCTATTTAAAATCCTGTTACACAGTGAAATGAATAATATTTAAATGAGCTTCTCAGTGAAGCTGGGTCAACATCCAAAAAAAGATACTTGATACTTGAGGAAAATGAGAGAGAGCTGTTCTTCTGCCTTGACATGGCTGAACCCTTCAATTTAGGTTAGCAGTTTTTTAACAACATGTATTTCCTGCAAGAAATTAGGAGCAGATGTCTATCAAGTGCCTTGTGTATGAGCTTAGGGCAGAGTTTCCTTTCTTCGTGTAGTTTTCAGACTGGGTTTTTGTTTAGTTTGCTTCTGGCAGGATTCCCCTTTCATAAAGGAGCGAATGTTGTCCATTAAACAACACTTGAAACTGTATTTCCAATGTTAGCTTTCACTTACAAGTATTAGGCTTGTGCTCGCTAAAATTGATTCTGGTAAAGGCTTGTGTATCCATCAGTTTTAGTTCTGTAGTGAAACCAGTGCTTTCATTATCTTGTGCCACTCGAAATGCCTCCATACCTGTGCAGGTATCACAGGGGTGCATTTTAACCATGGAGTTAAAAACCTGACAAACTCTCAAATATACATTTCAATCATGCATGCTGCAGCAAGTTTGCGATTTTTTTTTTTTTAAAGAAACTATTAATGGGAAAAGGTTTCTGGGTAGATGAAGATCATATCTGTGCACAGTAAGTTAGCTTTGACCAGCAGCTTTTTCTAAAGTTGTTTTTTTATAGCTCCTATTCATCTTTTATGTTTTAATATGAATCAAATATATTTTAATTATTAGTATTGATTGCCTTGTAGAGGCAATGTGTTTGTGCTTTGTGTTTTTTTTCCCTTCTTCGCCTGTTTTCATCATTTTTCTAGGTAGGTTTCAGGAAATAGGAAGAAAATTTAAAACCACTCATGTTGCCAAGGAAATTAGGACACGATAATTTTAAACATAGGAGCGGACAGAGTAAACAGCCTGGATCTTACTGACCAAGAACAATGCTTACTTCCTGTTAAATTTCTGTACTATCTATTGCTGATAAATGAAAGAGAGATTTCAAGGACAAGCACAATGAAAAAGAGAGCATATAATCCTTCAGCCAAAAGCACCTGCTGTTCCTTTCATAGACTTAACCGCCATGTCAGTAATAACTGTTAAAACTTTCTCTGTTAAGCAGTCTTTTGCATTACTAAAGTTGAAGTCCTAAGTGTAATATAAACCTTTTCTGTTGTGCCCATCATCCAGCGGCCAGTGCAGTCTTTTGGACAGACAGCCAAAAGGTCGAAGGTACAGTAGCCTTGTGTGCTGGCATGCTAAGGAAGCCCTTCATGCTTGATGAAGCCTTGTTACTTTGTGAAAAGTGCCTTTAGTTTCATCCTTTATTTTTTTGGCAATGAAGCTTTGTTTTCTTCTGTTGGATTTTTGTCTTGCCTAGTTGTCTGCTTTTGTGGTTTGCCTTTATATTTTTGGTGGCTTTTTATTGTTATGGAGAGCAGCACTTTCCCAACGATTTTATTTACTTTTCATTAGATGTGCGCTATTGTGCTGACAGTGCCTTCAAAAGCTGCAATTGCTTGGGTAATTTTTTCCTAAAGGAAATAATTTATTCTTTTGAAAACATTAAAAATGCAGTTCTCAGCCAATTTGTTTTACATAACATGAATGGAAAAATAACGGCTTATGGTATATTTATATAATATTTATAAGCCATAGTTTTTAATTTTACATACTTTCCTTTAGTCAAACACAAAGTTAAAGTTAGTTCGGAGCCTTGCTGTATGTGAAGAATATCCACCACCTCCTACAGCTGAAATATCACAGGACTTCCAGGTAAAAGTCACATTACTGAAGTTTCTAAAACAATTTAAAATAACTTACTGTTCAAAAGAAGGTATTTTGGGTACTCTTTAAATATGCAGACACCATATGATTATGATTATTTTTGATACAGTTTTAACAGAGGTGGTAATATCTGGCAGAGTCTGCTACTGTGGTTTTCTGAAGTATTATGGTTGATATCTGGGGAACAGAAAAAGGGGAGCTTGGTTAGTTGTTTCAGCTTTCTGGTGTTATAGTGCACTTGGCAGTTGCAAACTGCTTAATGCTGTGTGCCATCATTAAGACAAATGTGTTAATATGCAGCATAATTTAACAACTTTTCATATCTAAAGATATAAATGGTTGTAAGTTTTGGTGTTTTGATGGAATTTCTGCATGTTATTCATTGTTGCTGGTTAACGCATGCCTGAGGTATGCCTGGAGACTAATCTGTTAAGATATTTTAACATACTCAAAGAAATTCCTAAATAACGGACAAAATATGTAAAATGGGTTTAGAGAATTTTAAATCTAACTTTTCTGATTTTGCTTTTATAGAAGTCTGTATCTTTAGAGTGAAATGCTGTTACTAGCTTTAGTTTGGGCCATGGAAGAGAGGCACTGAAATGATTTTCATGCTGCTCTCGTTTTCACTCCTAACAAAAGTGAAATGATTCTTAGTGGCTTTCTTGTGAAGCATGTTGAAATATTTTACTGTTATCTGAAAAGCTTCTGAATGGTCTTCTTGTGAGAAGTCTCGCTTTCCTTAACAAGCAGAAGGAACCATAGAATAGCAGACAGTGAGGGTTTATTGCTGTGGGACTACTAATTTGGTTTTGGGGAGGAAGGGAGGTTGAGAACTCAAACGAGTTAAATCTTATGAAGAATGAACTGTCAAGTATCTAGGTTTTGGTCTTGGGAAAACTGAAAAATGTGTTGCTGTTTTTTCTCAGTCCTTCACTAATACATGTATACTTACTGATACTTGAACAGTTCACTGGAGAAATTTTAGAACCGGGCCTGCTGATTTAATAAAAATCTAAGTCTGGTACAGTACATGGTGTAAGAATTTAAAAGCCAACAGAAAAATTAATGCCATTTACCATGATTTATATTCCTGTTGCAATGTTTCCCATCAGATTACCCAAACTAAGAGATCTAATTCAGGTTTAGTTGTTCAGGCTTGAAGCGGTAGGGCTTTGCTGCATCAGGCATTGTATCTGAGTACAAGAGGAGAGAATCCTAATTTGATGAACTATTCATCCACAGCACATTTTAAATGTAAGTCGGGAGGATTTTTAGAACTCCAGCACTACATGACACCTTGTATTTAATGGTTTAATATCACAGCCTTATTATAAGCGTGCTCTGCAGGTGGCATTTGTTGCAGTGCCCTAGGGGAGTCTCTCCTTAGCTTCACGTACTGCTGAGTGCTTCTTGAAAGCAATTAGTGCAGCAGCAGAAGAGATGTAAAGGCCAATTCTACAGAACGAACTGAATTGTGGGATAATCTAAGTTTGTACAGAATGAATGTCATAAATGAGACTGTATATTAAGAAAGAAAACTAGATCAGGCTGCAAATTTTCTTTAGAAACAGTAATCTAGAAAAAAGTGGTTTAGGGATCCCAGTAACTATGCAAATGATGGAGAGAACAAATTGAATTCAGCTTTGAATAGAGAGAGATGCATGTTAGGAGGAGAGTCAGAAGTGGGAATTTGTTGCAACTCCTGATGCTGCAGTGCACATCTTAATGGCCGTAGGTCTTGTGTGACCTCCTAAAACAACACAGACAATTTCTTCAACTGCTTGCTTCCTTTCCCAAGGATTTTTTGGGAACTGTGGAAGGCAGCAATCTGCAGGTGGGTGCCTCAAGCCCCACGCTGGAAGCATGCTATGTGTGGGAGGTGAGGGGCTGTATGGCACAGCCCTCCCTGGCAGCATTGGAATAAAGTGTGCGAGTGCCTCCCCTTGCTGGAAAAGTCACTGCTCCGTTGTGGCAGTGAGACTGCAGCTGAAACACAGCTTTCCTTTTTCTGTTTGCACTTAAAATAGACTTTAAGCCTTAGAGAGAAAAAAAATCAGGATAGAGTTGCTGATAATCCTTAAAGAATCCTGATTTTTGATCTGTAGAAAACAGGAACTGGTGTGAGTGTTGGGATAACTCTGTAGTCTTGCCTGTGACTGTTCACAGTCACCCCTTCCACAGGGCTGTGCCGCAGCTCTTCGCAAGGTGTAAAGCTCCTCAGTGTATCCAGGTACAGAAGCAGTTCTGCAAGCCACTCTGCCACTGCTGCCTGTCTCTCCTCAGAAGGCTGCAGCGGAGGAGGTGATGGCCCAGACAAATCACCTCTGGAAGATCAATTTATTTTCTGAAATACTTGTTTATATTTTCTGGAGCAATTGCAACGTGGGAGAAGATGCTCTTTGTTACTGAGAAACCAGAGAGCTCAGAAGCGTTTCGCCTTAGTTGTTGAAAAGCACTGGCAGCCCTTTAAGTAAACGGTGCTGTCGAAGTGTGAGCTTGTCAATTTATTGCTTGAAGAAAACCATAACTGATTTATTTGATCTTCTATTTTTACAAATATGGTAACTCTTTATTCTTTTGCCGTCCTTTGTCTAAATTTAGGTGCTGGAATTGTTCCGCTTCTGTGTGCTCTGATACGAAGTACAAACATTAGCTAAAGCACGATCAATTTCAGCCCTGATTAAGAAAGGGCTGGTTTCTTGTGAATGAGCTGTTACTGATACTATTAACAAGTAAACCGATCTTTGAAAGATTGAATTTTAATAAAATAAAACAGCCCAAAGGGAAAGAAAAAAATAATAATAATAAAAAAAACAGGGTCTGCAATATTAGTGAGTTTATATTGACTTGGGTAAATTCAGATTGCTGGTAAAGCAACCCAGGACGGGTTACCTTTACCCAACCCAGGACCTTTGATTAATCCTTCAGTAATGCTTCCCGATGCTTGTATACTTTTTTTCAAGTGTATTAAACTGGAGGGATTTTCAGATGTTGATGGTTCTGGTTTGGAGGTTTTTGCTTTATTGTTTGGCTACTTTTTTTTTTCCCCAAAATTTGGTGACAATCCGTGCTGCTGCAACAAGGAATTCAGGTAGGAAGGTGATTTGTGTTACCAAAAAGAGTCTATTAAATTAGTATGCTAGCAGAGACCAGCTATCACCAGGGTGGGATTAAAAAGAATTTTAAGGAAAAGAAGCTAAAATATTTTTCAGCAGCTTTGCCATGAAGTAGGTCATGTTTAATTAGATGCTACATTTTTATAGCATGAAATCACAAGAAAGTGCCCTTTGGTACACAGTTCTGTATCACACTTTGAAGTCGAATTGATGCTAGCAGAATTGGCTGCTCAGATGGCTCTTCCTTTTTTAGCACTTGGTGGGGAAAGAAGTATGAAAATGATTGCTTGCTGAAGCCCTTTGACTAAACTATTGCTGCATGCTTTTTTTTTTTTTTTGTCCTCTGGGTAGGTTTAGAGCATGTAGCCGATCAATCTCCTTCCTAATAAAGGAAAATCTGAATCAGACTCTGAAAAAAATCCTTAATTTACTAATAGATTTATAGAACATTGAAAAATGGAGAAAAACATGTCACATTGGTGGATGAGAGTCAGAATTAATTTCTTAATAGCTCATGCACTGTGCTTCTTTTATACTTTTTCAAATAGCAGTTATGTAGCTACTAAGTGAACAGTCAGCGTGTAATGCACTATATAGTGAAAAACAATTTGCTTATGTTTGTATGTATGAGATGAGGAATGCAAAATTTTGTTTTGGAATCTTTAAGGTTTTTAGCCAAGTGAATTCTCAAGACCAGTAAAGAAGTATGCTAACGAGTTCATTAGTTGTGAAAGATAATGTTTTTTATCGGGCTTGGATATAGATAACCTCACAGAAGCTGAGAAGTCTTCACACTTACAGTGCTGTTTTGCAGGGTGCTGATGGATTAATAACTTTAATTAGAACATTTTTGGGGGGGGGGGGACACATGTCATAATGAAAGGGAGAGCTGGTAGTTTTCTCAGCTAAGCTTTTTCTCTTATTTGAAACAGTTTTAACTCCACAAACATATTCAAACAGGTTTTTAACCATAGCCTCCTTAGTACAGGGCTCCTACGGCTCAGATCGGAAGAAACCAAGGTGGCAAGCAGTTTATGCTAGCTAGGGCAGGGAGGAGCTTTAGTACAGGTTATGTAGAGATGTGTTTGCAGGTGAAGCAGTCTTCAGCCTTGGCTTTAATTGTCAGATCAAGTCTGTGGTATAAGGCATCAGGAGAAGCTTACAGCAGGTGCCTCGGTGTGGGTAAGCATGGGCTTGAAGGAAGAGTGAGGACTTGAGTGGGAAAGGATTTGGTGCAGGAGTCAGGAGTGGTAGGGAAACCTGGATATGGGGCAGGTCTTGGGCTGGGAGGGATGGGATGTTCGTGCGTAGGGGCGATGATAGCATCTCGAGTTGGCTTCTGGGGGAACAGAAGTGATGTCTGAGGGACTTCCACATACAAGGAATGGGGGAGCGTTACTATGGGATTTTGCCACCCTTCTTCTTAGCATCACTCCGACACAGGATTTTTCTCCATTTCTCTCTACTCCCTCTCGTTTTGCTGTCTGAAATATGATAGTCCTTTGTTCTAACAGTCCTGTTGAAGACAAAAGAGGCATGAAGAACAAAATGACTCTTGCCTACTAATTAGGGAACCATTTTGTCACTTTATTTTAAAAGGGAAAGGCTTTTTTTTTTGTATTTGGAAAACAGGGTTCATGATACTTCACTGACTTGTGTAGAAAAGTAGATTTTTGAGATGATTGCACACAAAGCTACTCTGTCAAAATATACAAAAAGATAAGAAGCTAAGCCTTGATGACAGTAAGGTCTGCACATTTTGCCTTGGTGTATTATTGTACTGTAATTTTTTTTTCTTTTTTTGCAAGTCTGATAATGCTGGTCAGTCTTAGAAATCGCAATATTTGTTTTACTCTTTTTCCTTGATATAAACCAAATCAAAACTTGAACCCAGCTGTTATAGTCGAAAACTGTGAGTAATGAAGGAAAAAAAGCGTTGTGGATCATGTGTTACCTTTAAGAAAAAAAAAAAGTAAATTTATAAAATTTGTGCACCTGAAAAACTGGAACGTTTTCATGCTTGTCTCAAGGTAGTTTAGAGTCATTTTGAAAAAGCAGTCAGGGCTTGGAAGTGTGTGTGTGAAATCAAAAATGTGTACATTACTTTCCATGTCTTCTCTGTAGTTGTTGATTCACTGATAAATAATTTCATTTTGTTTGCATAAAGTATATGTGTGATCAGAAAGAATATGAGGACAGTTATTTTCCTTGTTAGCTCTTCATTTTTGCAGCTGATATAGTACAGAACAGTTTTCCTGCAGATCTGTATTATTTGAAATAATTTCCATGATGACTGACTTTTACTTTTGACAGGAGAAAATTCAAATCCAGTTGTCACATTGTTTTGAAAAAGAAGAAAAGCCTGCAAAAGATGAAACGGAAAAGGAAAAGTCCAGTGATAAATTGCCCAGAAAAATGTTATCAAGAGGTTTGCTATCTGCTTTTAATTTGTATTTTTAGATCACACTTTCTATAAAATCTGTTAATGACCTCAAGTGACCTTGTCTTTGGGGAAAGTGTTAGAATGTTTTTAATGTAAAAACAGCGTTTTCTTAAGACTAATATTGTTTTTGTGTGTGAGCTGCAGTGAATTTTTGTGCATGTTAATGATTAATATTTCACTGTATCTTGTGTACCTGAATATATGATAGTCCAGACTTGCATGTGGAAGATAATTTGCCAAGCTGAATTACTCATTTCGCTATGTCAAAGTAGTATGCATAGATAGAGGTAGTAATATCCAGAGAGTAGTATCTGTATTTTATGGATAGAGATGAAAAAATGGCATGTACAGATGGAGTTGTCACCTGGTGAAAAGTCAGGCCCCCTTTCCTCTGGCTTTTGTTAGTTTAAATTTAAATAAAAGATTTTTATAGTTAGCACCTGTCCAGATGTGACAAGCTCAAATCTTATCCAGCTTTTTAGTGTACCTGTTGGTGAAATTAGTTGTCTGTCTGCACGCCAGCAAATACTTAAGTGTCATCAAATGGCCTAATCCCTGTGTTAATCAGGTAGTAGGTTATGTCCTGGGTATAGAAAGAATCTGAAATTCATTCATTTTAATTTGGAATGGAACTGCCAGATGTAACAACAGAAGACTGTCTCTGTCCGTGTTGTCTAATGCTTTGTGTGTTGTATCAGAGCTAACTTGCCTAACCTTTAAAGTACATTCCCACCTTCTGAAATTAAAAAGACAGCAAAGGCTAAGTAATGTTGAAGAGTTGAGAGCTGAGTGACAAAACATCTAAGCTGTTGTAAATACACCCAGCATAACCTGTGGAGGTTAATTACTCTCTAATTTAAGACATGTCAAAATGTATTATGATGGAATTTAAACATCAATCTTCCAGTAATTACTTAATTATTGTTCACTTGGCAAATTAAGAAAACGAAGGTAAATAATTATTCAAGTTTTTTATTTCTTTTTTTTTTTTTTTTGCCAGGCATGCCTCTTTTTCTTCTTCCTCTTTGGAATCAAAAGAAATTGCAAAAGATAAATGCTCAGACTTGCTTGGTTTCATTTCTATTCTTTTGACAATGCTAGGGCAGGATTGATAGTGTACTGAGCTCTGCAGAGCTCAGGGAACTCACTGTCATTCTTCTTTAGGGAACTAGAGGTTCCCTGTCCTCAGATGGACTTGGAGTCTCTCCAGGAACAATTTCAGTCTAATTTGTGAAAATCAAACACTTCAGTCACCCTGTTTCCCACTACGCCAAGAGACTGAGCTCTCTTGGCACTGTTGCTTCTAATTAAAAAAAAAAAAAGTCGGCATAGATTCTGCATCCACTGAATCTTTCCTTCTTTGTGCAGTAGTCCCCTCAATCATTGCTAATAAAAGCTAATTTGCAAGGATTGTACTCCATGCTAACCACGAAAAGACCTGGAACAGCAAGGCATAAGTCTGAAGTGTGCATAACTTAAGAGGTTGGCACTTGAGTAGTTCTTGGAAGAAACCTAGTTCCAAAGGTTATTAAAGCATCTCTAGCTTTTAATTCTTGGATACAGAACTCTGGAAGGTGCTGGTGTAAGGAAAGACTTGGTGTTAGAAGTATTTCTTTCAGTGACACAATGTAACCTGGAAACACTTGGAACAAGTCAGATCTTTGTGGGACTTCTCTGAAAGTTTTCAAATACCATGTTGTGAAAACAAGACCAACTGAACATGGGTTTTTAGTAGTGCAGAACAACAATAATGGTGATTTAACTGTTAGATACCAGCTTACAATATTTCTTTGGGCAGCATCCAGTAATTCTGTACATCAGCTAGTGGTCCACAGAAGTTCATACAACAGTGCAGTGGAGAAAACTTGGGGGGTTGATGGAAATGACATGACTCAAGGTGATATGCTGCTTCAAAATGTATAGCAGTTTGTTAATAGATTGACAGCATTACTGGAGCTTTTGCCTTCTGTATTACACTTGAGTGGGAGAATTGGGGAGGTCATACTGGGTTTTCTGTTTTGTTTTTTATTTGAGCCTTTTCTTTGGAAAATGAAAGTATCCAGTTTAGAATAACATGCCTATTAGTTCTGATCCATAAATAATATGTTCAGCAATAATTGAGGAAAAATACATTTTTTGCAAAGTGTAATTGCGCTCTCTTCCCCCCTACCCTTAGATTCCAGCCAAGAATACACAGATTCCACTGGTATAGATCTTCATGAATTTTTAGTAAATACGTTAAAAAACAATCCCAGGTAAGCATTATTAAGCTTAACTTTGTTCTTCTGTCTTCTTGTTGCCTGAAGTATAACACCGCATTTTGTTCTGTTCTTTTTGTGTTTTTTTTTTTTTTTTTTTTATCCTTCCTCTTCACTGGCATGTAGCGCTAGACATTTATTTAGGATGAATTCTTGTTATGGAGGCTATCTGAAACACCAATCCATGGTAATTTGTGTGTTATGTGAATGCAGATTCAGGACACTGAACTGTTTTAAATGGTATTCATGTTTAATAAACAGATAGTTCAGATAGACTTTTAGAGTCTCTTCTGTATTTAGTTCTAAAACTTGTTTAGCATCTACTTGTTAGGTACCAAACTACCTTTTACTTTTATCTGCCTTTTAGTGAATTTCTAGACAAAGGAGTTTCTTTTAAGCTGTACTATATAAACCATAGATCAGTATACCTTCAGTCTGCACATCAGAAACCAAATCTGACCTTATCCAAGTCCATCATTTAGCAAGAGTTGACATAATTTGGTTGCTTTGAGGTTTGGAGTGCATCGTCTTGTTTGTTCTTTTCCTAAACAGGGTTTAATACTAGGTCTGTGGCTGTACATACAAGGCAAGAAATAAACTTGCTGTAGTTGTGCTGCTATCGCAAAAAACTATTCCGCTGCTATTTGTTACTCGTGCATATTATAGTTAGCATTTCCCATGTGATAATGTATTGGGATTCCGCTTTATTGAAAAAAAATTTTTGAAGAGGCTATCATAAGTGTCCAACAGCTTTTAGTCCTATAGAGTAAAATTAGGAAGCACAGACCTGTGCTAGACTCATACTTTGGCCATATTGGAAGTCATAAATCTTCACACTGAAAATAAGAATCGCAGATGAAGACCTACTGTAGGCCTTTATTCTTGCAATATCTGAGAAGCTTAGTTATCTGATGCATGCAAATTATTAGCTGTGGGACAGTTAATTTTATTATATGTTAATGATTTACTGAAATTTGCATAAGCGTTTTTAAGATACTATTTTATGGTGTTTCAGCTAATGTTCCTTCCAGTCAGCTTGAGTTTTAGCTTTTTCATATTATCTTAACATCTCAACACATCGCAATTTATGCTGGTTTTTAACCACTTAAAGTGCCCTGCGTACGATGTATCTCGATGATCCTGTGATATGTTTCACAATCCAAGGGTCAGTTCAGACCTCTGCAAATCTCTGCTAATGAGAACAAAGCTGGTCACTCTTTGCCTTCTTTCTGAGTCTTCCCGATGATTGTGCTTTCTATTGGGCAGAGATTACTTGGAGAGTCTTTGTACTCTTATTTCTGAGATAAAAACAGCTCGTTTTAGTAGGTGGGTTCAATAAAATACAGCTTAGTGAAAAATTAATAGTTTCTCCTAAAAATCCTGCATTTGAGACTTGGTGGTCCTATTTAGAGTCTTCAATCATCACTTGATCACAGATGTTATCTGTGTATTCTTAAGGTGAATACAGCTGCAGTTATTGGAGTATCTCATATGTGAGCTGCTGTGTTTTTATTTTCAGGGACAGAATGATGCTGCTGAAATTAGAACAGGAAATTTTAGATTTCATTGGTAATAATGAGTAAGTACTGTACTCTTATAGGAAAAAAAAAAAAATGAAGAGCGTTCCTGTTTATTTAATAAAGCTACTATTCCTCTCTTCCAGAGTTCCAAGAAAAAAGTTTCCCCCAATGACATCTTACCATAGAATGCTGTTGCACAGGGTAGCTGCTTATTTTGGATTAGAGCACAACGTGGACCAGAGTGGGAAGTCAGTCATAGTAAATAAAACTAGCAATACAAGAATGTAAGTGTAAAAGTCTTGAAAAAAAATTCTTGGTACACAGATTAAACACCTGGGATGTGCAGTGATGCTGCATCTGTAGCAGTAGAAGTTTGTCTATTCATTGGGAAGCATGCAGCAAGGAGAGAGGTGTTTCTGAGATCTTGACTGTTTATGCTCCAGATAATGTGATCTGCTTCATGTTTAAACATTCAGGGAGGAAAAAGTATGCTATCTGTAGATCAAGGTTTTGTTGCTTTTCTTTCAGAGATGCTTTGTGAACTGTGTTTCCATAAAATATGAATTTATATCAACAATTTGTCTGTTTAAAGATTTACACCAGCTTCACGCACTTTTTTTTTTTCCTTTTGGGAAGCAGAACAGCCCTTAAAACATGGCCACTTTATAACAGGGTGAACATGGGGGAACAGACTTGTAGACCTGGCTACAAGATACTGTAGAAATATATACATATATATATATAACAAGATAGGTACTATAAAAATCTAATGGGAAAATTCAGGCATTGAAATCTGTTGCTAGACTAATGTTGCCTACAAGTCACAAGCCTTACAAAGTAAACGTAGCAAGGAAGACAGACATCTCATTAGTGGAAGTGTCAGCCAGGTTAACTGCTCATGGCATGCTAGTTTGCTGTGACAGCTGGGGAGTTCTTAGAGAAACTGTTAGAAAAATCTGTGTTTAAAAATACGAGCATGGGGGTCACAGCATCTCCAAAACTCATGTAGTTGACACTTTCATTCCAAGGACCTAGCTATTCTGTCTTCTGTGCTTGTTCTGTCTCCTGTTCTTTCTCAGAAAGATGAAGGATTAATGTGTTTGGTATGATAAAGTTTTGTGTTACCTAGTTTCTGGTTTTAGCTTTGCATGACATTTTAAGTACTGTGATATGAGCATGGAAACAGGAGTTCACAGCTCCTGCATTCTAATCCCAGCCTCTATAGACTACCCATAGTTTTGGAGGAACAAAATCTAATTATCCGCCCTCATTTTAGAGTCAGCAGAACTAAAATAATATACCACACTGAAATTTCAATTAAGTAGATAGTTTCCTCCTCAGAAGTTTTTAGAAAAACATGTAGAGCCTAAATATATGTTAAATAATTTATGTATTCATGTATGTGTTTCTGCTTTGGCTATAAATTCTCTATTGGAATATAATTATAAAGCCATGCATTTCAAATCTGTTGCCTTAGCATCTACCATCATCCCTAGGCTGAAGATTCACACATTCAAGTGTGGAATAAGAACTATTAAAAGATGAATTAATTTTTTTCTAAACTGTATTAAAATAGCCGATTGCCTCTGGAAGCCCCCTGTAGGTGTAGTCACTAATTAGCAGGCATTTCATCTAACCCGCAGACATTAAGAGTCTTAATGTTTTCAGTATTCTTATTTTAAATCACTTTGGATATAAAATAAGAATTTAGAAAGAAAACCTTGGAGATCTGCTCCATGTTGAATAAAACCAAACTTACCTTTTCCTCATAGGCAGATTCCCGGCTCCAGCGCCGATCAGTGATGTTACTGACATCAACAACCCAGTGCGTACTGGCACGTCTCAGTGGAGTGGGAAGTTGGTGATTGCAGGGCAGTAAATTCAGGGACCTTTAAAAGAAAGAGGTAAGACAGTCTAAAGGTTCTCTGAAATGCCTGCTAATTATGTTTGGGCATCCAGTATCTAATAGTTAGGCTTGGCTGTTGTACAGAAGAAGATCTTCTGATTTTATATATATGCCCTGAGTAACGAAGAGTAAACAGAAGAGTATACATATGTCTTGTTTTTAATAGGCAAATTCTTCCTGGTTATCTGAGATTATCTCTTACAATAGTAGTAGTTTTATTGTCTAGGTATTTGTTATCCAAAATTGGTGACAAGATTGCAAAATACTGTGTTTTCTTTCCCAATGTAGATGAAGTACCGAAAGAATATATATAATTTGTTGCTTCATCCGCTCACTATGGTCTTGTGAAGCTCTTGCTTTCCTGCATTTTTGTATCATTCTTCTCTTGCTTATTTCTCCTTAATTTTGTTTTAGAATCTTCTAAGTTTCAGTGCTTTCTTCTCTCTGTATCTCTTTATCTTCTGTTTTCCCTTGAAATGAACTGAGGTATTACAACTGTAGCAGGAAAAAAAAACCTTTCTTCACTTCTGTGCCTGCCCAATATCCATTGCATGGCACCAGTCTGGATTCAACAACACGTCTGGTTCCCCAAGGGCATGGTTGCTTGCCACCTTAATTGGAAACTGGAGCAAAAGTTTTGGAGGAGGAGGAGATTTAAAAGCAGGTTTGTTATGTTTCAGGAACAGGAGTTGTTAGGTGTACACAACAGTGTGTATTTTTGGTATCTTTTCATTGTTTGGACAACCAAAATCAATCACTTCTGTTAGACAATTAAATACATTGAATGCATTTCAGTTGGTTCCACTGTGTATTGTGTATGTTTACAAGCCCATAAATCTTCTCTTTCTAACAACTTTTCATAGACCTGACCAAAAGTTTTGTGAGCATATAAAGGATGAGAAGGGTGATGATTTTCAGAAGCGGTACATCCTTAAAAGAGATAACTCTAGTTTAGACAAAGATGACAACCAGGTAAATCCATATTGGTTATTTTTCCCTTCAATTTGTTATATTTGATTATGTATTTATACTATTTTCACGTAGAAGTTGACACTTTATCACTTAATTTAGATGAGAATACGATTAAAAGATGACAGAAGAAGTAAATCAATAGAAGAACGTGAAGAAGAATACCAGAGGGCTAGAGAAAGAATATTTGCACAAGATGTATGTATCAAAGAAAATCTTAATGTACAAATACTTCATATATATATGCGTGTGCTTCTGGTTTTTGTTAAGAGGTGCTTCTTTCCAGGAAACTTTCTGTATCTGAAGAGGGCTGAGCAGATAAGAATCATTAATGTGGCTTGAGTGAGTTTTAAATGATATCGAAGTCACTGAAAAATCTTTCTTTAACCATTACTGCATGAATCCCAGGCAACCTTCAAGAATGATTTTGGTGAATTATTTAGCATTATCTACTTCAATGCAAAAACTTGCCCCTTACTGAAATTTAAGTTTAGTTCTGGTAAGGCAGTGTAACTCAGAACAATATTTTTTTGTTTGCTTGTTTATTTTAAATAACTTTTTCTCACTTGTGTCTATTTCAAATGCGCCTTATGACTAATCACAGTAAAATGATTTGAATTCTCACACGTGAAAAATGAGTCGGAGATCTGGAAGTCCAGTCTCTTGACTGGAGGTAACAAGTAGGATAAAAATTCTGCACCTGTAGTTTAGTTAATAGGTTTGTGGTGTTGATGATGTGCAAGCCATGAAAATATACTAAGCTGTTCCACACTGTCATACAATGACATTTTGTAAACTACAGTTCAACTTTAAATTTTTTTCCCTAGTAATATGTATCTTAAATAATACTGACTGAAATAAGAAATAAGTCTTGAAAAAAGTTACTTTTAATAATCTACTTTTCCTGACATTTTTTTGTAGCTTTCCTACATCCAAAACCAGATTTGTATTCTGAAGAAAGTGTAATGAGCTCTCTGAGGCTAATTGGCTATATTCAAATATGTTCCAAAAATGTTTTTTTGTTCACCCTACTTACAAAAGGATGGACTTCTAGTTTTAAAATGACATTTTGCATACTCATTTACCATATGTTGTACCCTTAGAAAGCTTTTTACCGAATCTTAGAAGTCATTAAGGACAATGTAATTAAGTTATTAATAGCCTTTTTGATCATATATTCTTTTTCCTTTTAACTGTATCCGTGTTTGTACCTAATGAGTTCGGTAAAGTTACTGCAGTAGCCAGTAGTATTGATTCAGGCTTTCAAGAAGAAAGGGCACCAAGGTCTTGTTAGCAGACTTGTGCAGACGTCAACTGGAAGTTGCATAAGGGAGGAAAGGCCCCCTGTAAAGAACTGTAACTTTAGAATAGTTATAATGCTATTTTATTTGTATCAGTGTTTTTCTGAAGTTAACTTTTATTTCTTGTGCATCGGTGGTCTTATATTGTTTCTTCCCCATAACGTGGAATTACTCACCAAAAAGGTTGTTTTCAAGCAGCTTAATGTATAGAGAGGGCTATAAAAGTCCATACATAACATAAAAGGTTTTAAATTGCACCTTGTTTTGTTACTGTGCCACAGTAGGGGTTCCAGATGCCATTAATGTAATTTCTACACTTTTTTTGTCACTCAGTCCCTGTGTTCCCAAGAGAATTATTTCACTGATAAAAGGTAAGAGAATTTGCAGTTCAATTCTGTTTTGTTTTTCTGTTTTCTTAATAAATATTAAGCTATCTTATTAAAATGTCAACAGAATCCAGGAGGAAGAAACTAATAGTACACAACAAAGACGACAGATATTTAGGTATTTGATGCATTCTTTAAAAAAAAAAAATCCCAAAGTATTCTGCATGCATTTCACCTTTTTCTTTCTTCTTTTTTTTTTTTCTTTTCCCTTATTTTGCAATTGATGCTTGTGCTAAAAGTTTAGTTTATAACTTACAGAATCAATAAGGAAACATCAGGGAGATCAGCCAACAGCCATCAGAGCAGTACTGAGAATGAGCTGAAGTATTGTGAACCCCGTCCCTGGAGCAGCACCGACTCTGATAGTTCCATCCGCAATCTGAAGCCAGCTGTAACGAAAGCCAGCAGCTTCAGTGGGATATCAGTTCTGACAAGAGGAGATAGCTCTGGAAGCAGCAAAAGCACAGGCAGGCTGTCTAAGACAGGTATTACAAAATCTGTACAACTACATAGTTCCATAGCAGTGAAGTACCTGATGGTTTGAGACGTGATGAATATTGCAGACGTGTGCATAAGTAGAGGCCTCAGTCTTGTAGGTGCTCCATGCATACAACTCCCTCTGGACGCAGTGGGTGCTGCATACATAGAATGACTACAGACCTAGGCCTATAGTGCAAAACTGCCTCGGAGAACTAGAATTCAGGTTACAAATTAAATGAAGGCTTTTGACTTTGGAAGTAGAACTTAAAAATGTATTACAGGTGGCTTTAAATTAAGCTAAATGCATTTCATCTGATACAAAGGATTTGAAAGTACTTACCAACATAAGTACTTTATATGAAATTAAAACATATTTGGAGTTCAACTCTAGTTTCAGTGGGGCAAAGCTGCTTTGTGCAGTCTTAGGAAACTGTGCTGCTATCCTACTAGCTAGGAAAAAACAGCATTAAAACCTATGATCTATTAATTATATTTGTTGTGGTATCTTTCAATGCCATTGTCGGAATTTAAGTGAATATGTCTAAAAAGTTTACTTAATTCTTAAACTGCTGAAAAAATTAAAAGAGACGAGCAGAGTGTACTGTTTAATTGCAGGATTCAGAAATGTTGGGGTAAAAATACTAATTTTATAAGGTTTTGGATTTCAAAGGTGTGCTAATGTGTAACTGATGTCAAAACAATCTCAGAAAATATGGGTACAATTCTGTGGATCAGAAATGAAATTTGGTAAATACTTGCGTTCTAAATGCTAAAGTGATTTGACACAATAAATGAGCTTGGTTGTGGAGAATTTTGAGGCCTGAAGGGGATAGGTGGGTGACAGATGTGCTACTTCTGAATTTGAAGTAGAACTTCAAAAAAGCAGAATGTTTTCTTGTCTGTATTGTGCTTGGCTTTGCTATTATTTATAAAACTGATTTCTAAGTAGAAACCATTTAAGTTTTTGCTTTCCCTGAAACCACCACTACCTCACAAGTACACGGCCACACTTCTGTATCTTAATGCAGTAAAAATGGTTTGTCTACTGTGTACTTGTTTAAAAAAAAAAAATGTATTCAAAGAGTACTTCTACTGATGTTTCAAAACATGTATGTTCATAGAAATCTTTTTTCTAAATTGCAAGAACATAAATTAATTCTTAAAATGTTGCTGGAAACATTTTGGCATTTGGAGAGTTAACGCTCCAAGTTCAGGATGCCTGTGTTGATGCTTCACTGCAGCTACAGGTGGTGGTGATTTAGCATGTGTTGGGGTTGTTTCTGTTTGTTCATTTTGATAAAGGGTGTAATTGGCTTTAATTATGATGGCATTAGCCAAATTTCTCTGTATAATCTAGAAGTGGATATGTTTGTAAACAAATCGAATCAAAGTAACGGGTCAAGCAAGGTTTGTTTAACAGAGCTGGGATATGCTGTTCTGCCCAACTTACAATTGATAGCTTTGTATTTCACTTCATCTAGCAGTAGAACAAAGGCTAACAGGCAGCATCAGCAAATGCTTTGAGCTGTACTAATTTTTCATACTAACAAAATGGTTGCAATTAGAACTCGTTGTGAAGGACTTAAAGGACGTGACTTAAAATAGTAGATTAATTTCATCACAGCCCTGTTTGAGTCTTGCTTTCTCTTCTAGATTGTATAGAGGCTGCTAATAAAGTGCTCTTCAATATTTTGTTTCCAAGTCCTGCAAGTATCATAGCAAAGACTTACTAAAGAGTATGTTAAACGGTATGCTTAGAGACAGTGCAGCTCTGTAGAACGTTTCATATTGGACTTCTGGATTAGTGCTTTTGGCTGCATGCATTGGCTTTCAGAAAGCTCAGGGTCTGGTTCTCCACTGCCTTGCAATGTTTATAGCTATTCATATCTGTAAGATAATTGCTTTCAGTAAGCTCTTTTATATTCCTTTCAAACTTTGAATCGTTGCTTTAGACTATTTTTAAAACTACCATATTACCTTAACTTTTCTCCAGCTCCATTCCCAATTTGAGCCTGAAAATTGGGGTGATGTGGGGGAACAACATCAACAAAAAAAAGGGGGTGTGTTGGGGGGGTTTTTAGTATTCTGCAATTTGTCCAGCAGGTGAGACGGATCTGACATCTAGTAGGCACAGAAAAGTGGTCATTGCTTGCATGCAGGCTGTGTCTATGTAGCACGTAAATTTATGGCCTGCGCACATGCAATCAATCCTTTGAGCCTGCATGTGCAGAGCTCTGGTGTATCCAGACCCCTGGGTACATCAACAGGTATGTGTGCATCATTTGGGAATATGTATGCAACTAGTTCTGTGAATTATGGAAGAACTGCACCGAAGCACATGTGCATACATACAGGGACATATTATCTGTCCAGAAATCAGGTCTAGAGATGATCACTTCTCAGTGCAAAGCAGTGCTGAATTGACCCTTGGTTTACAGAAAGAATCTTGTAATGGCATTCCAGGGGAGATAAAGGGGGACTTCATTGGAAGGGCACTGTTTGCTAATGTATTTATGCTAAGCTTTAAGGGTAAGCACTTATGAAGCATATACATCTATGTATATAAAGTGAGCATGATGTTTCTGTCTCTAGGTAAAAACAATTTCTCGTTACTCCTTTCCTAGGTTCAGAGTCTTCTAGTAGTGTAGGGTCATCCACGGGTTCTCTTTCTCACACCCAGCAGCCTCTTCCAGTGCCAGCTCTAAGCCAGCCTTCTCATGGCACGCCTGCCGTCTATCCAACTGTCAGCACTAGTAACTCTCTTTCCTTTGATGGTGGCATAAATGGGCAAGTGGCACCTACTAGCACTAGCTTCTTTTTGCTTCCCTTGGAAGCGGCAGGCATACCACCTGGCAGTATTCTGATCAACCCACAAACAGGTTGGTACCGCTCGCGGATGTTCTTGTTACAGTTGAGAACCTGGGCAAAAGTGTGCAAGTGTTTACGTGAGACTTAATTTCAGTATTGTTCTGTCTTTTTATTTTTTTGGTGTGTTTCTCTGTTCAGTGTACTAATTTTAAAAAGAGAGCATGAGTCTTGGATAAAAGGCATAAGTAAACTCACTTGGGTTTTGCTATTAAGAGTTTTAATTTATACTATCTTAATGGTGACTAGCACAAACTATGAAAATACTATGATTATTATCCAGAACACAGAATAATTAAAATTCATTTTTTATTTTTTATTTTTTGTGGGGAGATGGAAAAGTCTTTTTTCCAGTGCTAATATAAAAGTTGCAGGGAGGGGAGAGCTCCTGAGCAAGTATTCACATTGACTTGAAGGAACCTATCATCCTTCATTTTGTTTGTCACAACATACATTCTTTCTCTGTGTACTCATGACGCTGACTTAATACAAGAGAAAGAAATGAGGATGAGATTACATGCTATTTTTAAACTTCTGTTTCAGTTTAAAACAAGATTAAATCACTGTTGGTGTGTTTGGCCAATACTGATATTTTCAATAAGCAGTGGGAGAATGATAGTTCATTGTGTAGATGCAGAGATGTGTAACTACTTGTCTGGATTAAAAAAATAAAAACCTTGGTTGCAGAAGTTAAGAAATCCTGAAATTTTGATTTTACCTTCTCTGTGCAACCCATCTTTATCATTATGCTAAAATTAAGATATAATCATAGTCCAAAGATTTGTTTTGCTTGTTAGACAAGGAAATGCTTTAGGATCTCTCCCATCACTTTGTAGATACACTTTAGTATATTTGAATATAATAGCACGTACTTTTTAACTATTTCTCACTAGTGCTGCTAAAATAATTAGTTATTAATTTTCTCTCTTGAAACTAAATGGTTTTATATTCTATTTTTTTTTCTTTCTTTATGTAACTTGGTTGCCATTCTTATGTAGGAAACTAGAGAATCTTTTTTAGTTAATGCTTTTAATGCTTCTGCCTATTGGGATGCCACCTAAGGATTCTTAAAAGCTTCTAAACAAATATTTAAAGCTGGTCCTGCTAGAAGCTGTCTACAGCTGACTGTCTGTAGCATATCATCTTCCTAGATAGCTGTTGCATTTGGAGGGGGGTGTATTCGCTGTCTTATATCCAGCTTCTGGACATAGCACTACTGACTTAGCTTTTCTGGTCCTGATGGATATGTTGCACAGCTTATTTGTGAATTTTCCATTGTGTGAAGACAAATGTGACTAGTGATAATTTTTTGCTAGAGCAATAAATTCTAGCATTTGTGAATGCTAGAGTATTCTGTGGCTTACATCAATACGAAGAATGCTGGCTGTCATTTTTACGTTATGGGTTTATAGCATGACCACGCTGAAGAGTTACTGAACAACAGAACAGATAACTGCAGGTATTGCAGGCAGGACACTGTTGGTTAGAAAGTAGCAGCGTCTAAAAAATGATACAGCTTAAGCAGTGATTTTTTTTGAGTTGTCCTAATATGACTTACATGTCATTGCTTTGCATGTGATATTAGTTTCACTTTCTTCCTCCTGTAGTGTTGGTCGTTTTCCCAGTGACATTGACAAGGCTTCCACATAACAGCAGTGAGGAAGGGCAGAGAAAGAAGTAATTGTAAAAGTTTTCACCTGCAAACATTCCTTTTACTCACACCCTCCTCAGTAAAGGCAGCAGGATTGTAGAACTGACTGTGCAATGTTCATTTAAATTAGCTTGACTTTCAAGTTGTGGTGATTCTTATATTTTATTTATTTTTAATGTATTTAAACCAGCCATTAATGTTCTTTCATGATAGAAGATGATCTTAATATCTGACTGTGTAGCAGAAGCTCAGGTGCAATTCCAGAGCGAGGAGAATCTAGGTTCAGCTAAACTTTTGATTTCTAATGTATTGGCATCATCACATTCTGTAACTGTTCATTTGGCTTTACTGTTCCAAATGACAGTCAGGGTTCAAAACCCATAGATGAGTTTCTCAGCACTTCTGACAGAAGATCTCATAGGCATAGGTCAAAGGACTTGTTCTTAGCAATTGAGGATGGTGCTTGAGAAAAGACAGCTCTTACTCGGTCGCTATAGGAAACACGCCCCAGAGATTGCTAGTTAAGTGGTAGAAAGAAATAAAATCCCGTTCCTTATTTACATGAATGAATATTCACGATTCTAGAATGTTAAAGAGGAATCCATTAAGCGATATTGAATATAGCTTCACCACCTGCAGTGTGTCTGTGCCGCTTACTTTTTGTAGCTGTGCACATGCTTCTCCTGTCTCGCATCAGCTGCCTCAGTCCTGTCTCCAATAACTTCTGGGTTGGCCACTTGCTTTGAAATGGGATGGGATGAAGAGGTCTGAAGGAGTCTGCTTTTAACAGGACCCGGGATAGGATGCAAAGGCTTTAGTCTCAGCTTATGCCTCTGGAAAGAATCCCACAAAGGAAAATATTTATATTGGAGGAGGGGAAAATTTACAGGAGTCTTTGGACCTTCTTAAGCATCAAAATGAGCCAAGGCAAGCCACGTGTCATTAAGCAGCTAGACCTAAACACAGGCCCTTGCTGACTAATCTGTTGTTCCTTTAGTTCTTTTTTTTTCCCCCGACCCACACAACCAAATTAATCACTGTTTGCTTACAAATTACTTTTAAATAGTTTATTTTTAAGAAGTTTTTCAGTAGTCCAGTGGTATAACGCTGAAGATGCAGACTATTAAATAGGAGAACCATTGCTTATTTTATTGAAGAGCCAGTTTATCTATGAATAGGGGAAGAGAGTACTTTAATCTTACTAAGTAGCAGTTATAGGAGTACAATTGCAGCTACCGTTTTATATATATTTTATAAAAATGTTTGCCTTTAAGATGTTCAGTGTTCAAACTGATTAAAGAAGATTCATTTAATTGTCTTTTTAAAAGGTTTTTAAAATAGTATTTTTATTAGGGGTTTATTACTCTTGACTTTTTTTTAGTCTACTTAATAAAAATGAGTTTTTAGCAGGGTATAACAAATATTTTAGTGATCACTAAGTAAAGACTGGGTTTCTTTGTTTACTCTAAGACATGTTTACTTACATGTCTTAGCTGCATGAAGTTTGGCAGTTAAGGCCCTTTTAATCATGGCAATTCTAAACGTAGTTGTGGGGATTTGGCATAAATCTTGCATGAAATGGTGTGGCTTTGTTTTTAAATTGTATTAATTGATTCGTTTTGCTTACTGTAAACACATTTGTCTTCATTTTATCCAAATTTGGTTAATACAGCTGCCTGTCTCTGGTTGTGTTCTTTTTCAACTTCCCAGGTCAGCCGTTCCTCAATCCAGATGGCACTCCTGTTGTGTACAATCCTCCTATGCCTCAGCAGCCCGTTAGGACCCAAGTGCCTGGACCTCCACAACAGCCACCTCTTCCCCCACCACCTCAGCAACAGCCAGCAGCTAATCACATCCTCTCACAGGTGCACATGTCAAACACATGCTGCTTGTTCTGATGACTGATGCTGTCATATTGCTGTCTGATAATGAGGGATTAGTAGGGCTGCTCTGGTGACGCATATGTTAAAAGCAGCAGCAATGGCTGCAGAGATGAGTGTGGCTGGGCTTCTTCTCCACAGCCCTCAGAACTATCAGTTCTCCCAATAACTGAATGTGGTAGGCAGCCTTTTCTTATAAATACAGAAAACTAAAGAAAAAATAGTGAAAATGTTACGGTATCAAGAATATAGCATGCCTAGATTGCTCTGGAAAAGGAGTTCTGCCTTCATCCCATGTCACGCTTAGTCACACACACACAAACACCCCTAGCATACAGTCACATAGTCAGCAAACTGGGTAGGGAGTTAATCCAGTTGAAATCTCTTTTCATTAAGGTTATTTTTCAGTCTGATGAATTCCTGGGCCATACTGTACAAGCAGTATGGTGGCACAAAAGAGGTGGTTTAAGACTGGTGGGTATGAATGCCTCTTTGGTAGCACCTTGGCTTACCCTACTTAGAAAACCCTGTGCTGAAGAAAAACCCCATGCTGAAGAACAGGCTTTTTTATTTTTCTCATCTTGCACAAGAGGAATTTGGTAAAATAAGCCAGATTAAAGATGACTCAGCCCTTGAAGAAGAAAAGAAAAGTGAGCAATGTGTTATAGTCAGGAGAAGGGAGAATTCTACCTCTTTTTGCAGCAGCTATTTCAAGCACCAAGTATTGGCTATAGTCCCCTGTGGTGTTTTCAAATTGTTCTCAAGTTTTGTCAGAAAGTTATTTATAGAACTTTATCTGGCTTTATCCTTGTCCATTTTCCTTGGCTTAAATCTTCTGTTCAGGCTACCTGCATGTGACACAGTAACGATGGGCTGTTTTGAAACAGGTTCATTTATACAATTTCTCTCTGTCTGATCTACAAAAGCATGCAGTATTTGTAGTTTTCTTTGCAAATCCTTTACCACTTCTATAATTGCCTTCTCAATGGCTGCTGGAGTTAAACCTGCTCAAAATATTATTAGCAATGATAGATCTCTGATGTTTAAATAACCCCAATGCATACAAAATATTTCAGTATTGTTGGATAAAGGAAAGTAATACGTTTTAATCTGTGGTTAGTACTAGATTCATTCTGTATTTAGATGCTTTAAAATAACTTGTATTTAGAATGCATGTGCAGTTCTTATTTATAATTTCAAAAGAATCTCTCTCTCAAATAGTATATGCTAAATAGAAGCAATTTGACTTATTTGTTATACATAAGCTTTAAAATAAAGCAAACGCATTTCTGCTGGGATACAGATATTGAAAATTACGTTTATTTTAATTCTGTTCAGTCTTCAGCTTGATTTAATTGGGGAAAAAATGTATCCCTTCCCTCTCTGGTAATGACTGGAGCACGTTTGCCTTTTTTTTTTTTTTTTCCTATTAAAAAAGACTTTGTTTTCACTTCTCTTACTCCTAATGTTAACCATGTTTCTAAACCTGTTATTTCTTCAGCCTATCCGGCCTCTGCAGCCTTCTTCCCAGCCTGTTCAGTACTCTGCAGTCTCTTATCCACCCCCGCTCCTGCCAGTCTCCTCTACCCAGCAATATTCTGTGGTATTATATCTTCTGTTCATTTCCTCTCTGCATGGGTTAATCTTTAGTGGGTGCTGACCTTTGCTTGGGTTGTTTGTAAGTGGTGTCTGATACCAGTGTAATGACTGGCTGGCTTCTTAATCGCAGTAAAATATTACCTGAGTGGTTGAAAATAGTTCCTGAGGTTTTACCCTCTAAATTTCAAGCTCAACAGAAATACATACAATTGGACTATTCCTATATACGTGTATTAATTGATTTATATATTTTATTTTTTTTCCTTTGTAGAGGGGAAGCTTTTTCAAAGTTTTGTTAGCCAGTCAATCAATACCTTCTATGTCTTTCAATTAACTTTTCTCCATCATTTCTTCTCGTTGCTATGTCTGCTCTCTCTTCTGCTGACCCCTAATCTCTTTTCAGGGATCACATGTGCAGTGTTGTTGTTTTTGTGGTTATATTTTCTAGCCTCTTTGCCAGAACTTTAACACTCCCAGTTCACGAGCATCCAGTATTAAATAGATGGAAGGTGGAAACGAAAAAATTAATATTCACTAAGAATCTTAACACCAAGACAAAATGAAGCCTAGGAAAGAAGAAAAGTTACCCAAAGCAGAATGTAAACTAGGGTTTGGGTCAAAAACTAGGCTTCCCAGCTTTCCATGCAGCTCTACATGTTATACAATAGCTATTTTAATATGTATTCAGAGTATTTTGTTACTGGTTTTGGTATTAATCAGAAACATTGTCTGGTAATAAATATAGATCTGAATTCAATAGGCTGCATATAATTAAAACTATATAATAAGTGTTATCTGTACTTTAGATATACAATCCTAAAAAGGAATTGCACTTCACAAAGGGTGTATTGTTTTTAGCAGTGTTGTTTCTCATGGTATTTTAGAGTTTGAATACATGTGAATTGCATTGAAAATAACTTAACCATTCTCATCTCATTAACTGAGAAGGTAATTAACCAATGTGAACTTCCTACGCAGTTTTAGCATATGAATAAATTGCTGCCTGTGGCAGCTAGTTCAAACATAGCTTAGGTTTCTGTGCTGTAATTTGCAATCATTGTTAGGCATACGTTTGTTAAAACAATGAAACTTCCCCAGGTTTATAATAGTTTCAAACCATTTCATGTTCAGGAAATGAGTTGAAGTACTAATTGTGCTGTCAGCTTCAAAAATGTATTTCTACTTATGGCAACTTACATAACATATAAAAAGGAATGATGGTCTAGGCTCATAATCTAAATTGAACACCTTCATAGTTGGTAGCAGGAAAGTTTGCTTTATCCATGTCTGGCAATACGGTGTTTCAATGGTTGATCATACTTGTACTGTACCTGTTGTTGTGGGAAGAACTGACCAGATCAGAATTCACTTGTATTCAGTGTATAACAGAAATAAACTTGCAGTGGCACTTCAGCCATTTGTAAAAGTAATATTTAATCAGAACTGAATATCAGGATCTCTTCTCTTAACTAGATATTATGGGGAGCAGAATGTAAAATCCAGTGTAGAGAAGTATTATGGTTGCATTAATAGGCCTCATCTCAAAATGAAGTGACAATGACAAGTTAAGTAGTTGATACGATGAAAATAAGTCTTTTTAAGATGTAAAGGTATTCTAAATAAAGTTTTAAGTGCAAATTCATATTTCTAGTATTTAGTATTTTTAGCCTTGGAACTATAAAACTTCATCAAACAATGTGAATATAGATCCATAAAAGACAGAGGTCGAACTTAGTTTTTGTCAATTAACTCATATTTTCGTCATATTGTCTTCAAATTTTTGAGTTTCTTCACATTTGGATTTTACTTGTGAACCTTCATTTTTAACAAAAGATAATTTATTAGAGATCACTTCTTATTTTCAGAATGCTGGTAATCCATTTGATGCTGAATTGCTTGAAAAGAAAAATGCTTGGGGTTACAGTAAGAGGAGTTTCATATTCCATGGGACTCCTGCAGTGCTCAGTGCTGTCAGTACCATAGTTTCAAATGTTAATAAAATACAGATAATGGGTAGCAGCTAGAATAGATTTTTGCAGCTGTTAGAAGGATTGATTTTTTGTTTTAGCATGACAAGTATGTAGTATAATACCAAGCTAGACAAATGTCTCCTGTTGTCCAGGATTAGAGCCTCATTAACTGAAAATTAAAAATTACTTTAACAATACTGTTGCCTTCTGCTGTCTTAACTGGGGGTTAACATTATTACTCAGGCTTTGGAGTCCAATCAGAAAATAAATTGAATTCTTACAATAAGTAGATAGAGGCAGATGTGGAGTGAGTAAAGTCTCTCAACATGGATGTTCTTTCCCACTGTCAGCCCTGAAGATAATTTGCTGCTGTGTTCTATCATGTGCTATCATTCTTCCTCCTGCTCTTTGGCTGATGTTGTAATTTGAGACATTCCTATCTGAAAATTTTACTTACTGAGCTATTTGTCGTTCACTTACTGTGATATAATCTTTTATTCTTATTTTATTTTGAGTACCTGTGAATGTAATTTTTGCCGTTTTTTTTTTTTTTTTTTTTTTTAACAACTACAGCAAGACAACCTAGGATCACAATTTAGCCATATGAGTCTTGCCCGTCAGCCACCTGCTGATCCAGCTGAACCTCATACCACTATGTTCCAGTCCACTGTAGTTCTCCAGCCCCCACAGCAGTCTGGTTATATCATCGCAGCTGCTCCACCTCCACCACCCTCTGGCCAACCAGTTTCTACTCAAGGCTACTCTACGTCTAGCCACCCTGTCAGCCAGCAAGTGCTCCAGCAGCAGGGATATATGCAGCAACCTGTGCCACAGGTACAATGGTTCTGTTTCCAGTCTACCAAAAGCTAAAATTAAAATATGATGATGCTGTTCCATTAATGGGCTTTTTATGTGCTGTGGGGATCCCTGTTAATTTGTGGCTTTGTGCATTTTTTTTCTCATTTGTGTTTTGAAATGAATGACCTTAGTGTACTTGAGGAGGAATAATCACTCAGATTTGTCTATTTAGCTAGTTAAATAAAAACAAACAAAAACCATAAATATCAGAGCACTGTGTTACTGGTAGTGACATTTTAAAACTACCAAATGTGGATTTTGTACATCCTTGTGTTCTCCATTGTTTTCTAGTGTCTCAGATGTTTCCTTATGCAAATTGGTCCAAAGATCCTGAATCTGCTCCCATCTCCCCTCCAACCTTCTCCATGGTTCCACCAAGTAGTTATTGCAGTTTAAAAGTAGCAGTGCATTACTTTCCTCTGGCATTGGCTAAAATGACATGTATTGTCACCAGAGACTGCTAAAAACAGTTCATGAAAATAGTGCTGATGTAGGGGAATTTAGTGTTTTGGAACTTATTTCTTCTACAATGAAAGTACAAGAAATCAGCTGTTAAAAGAGAGACTTTATATAATACAGAGTAAGTATTTTTATTTGCTAAAGCATTTAACATTAGTTGCACCATTAAAGTTTTGCACCTCTTTTATTGTGTGCACATCTTTTTGTGTTTATGTGTATGCCTGCTACAAACTTGCGGGTAGTGCATCTCTTTAATTGTCGTTTGTCTTTAGATGCCAGCTTGTTATTGTACACCCAATCAGTACTCGCACTCCAGCCAACAGTATCGACCTGTTTCTGTCCATTACAACACGCAGCAAAACCAACCATTGGCACAGCCCGGACAGCAGACAGGTTTGTTGAACTTAATTCAGCATTTTGAATACCTTGGGTGTGTTTTTTTCCTGTTTTAAGGTGAATAAATAACTTTAAATGACGTAACGCTGCAGAGATGCACCTTATCACCTTATCTCTTGTTTTGAAGCTTTGGTTACTAATTTTAGATGTGGCATGAAAACACTGCTATGCAGACCATGTTGGTAATACTGTCATTTATTTTTAAATGCAATTGAAAATAATATAGAGTAATTTTTTTGTCCTTTGACTAAAGGTATCTGGATATTGAATAGTATATATCATGAGACTTAAGTGGCTAGAATTAGTTTTCTGATCCTTCTATTTCGGTAAAGGCTTCTCTAGTGTTTTGACTTAGCTTCCTATGAATGTTATCAAGCTTTGTCTGTTTCCCTGCTTTCCTCTTGTCTTTTTTTCCTTTTGAATTAAGTATAGCTATCATATTCTAATAACCTGCCTACTTACAAATATTGTTACAACTTCTTCAGTAAGGTTTGGATTCCTAAAGCAAATTTATTTCTGAGTAGTATCTTAACTCATAGTAAAAACTTTCAGAAGTAGCTAGTGACATATGAAGGCAGAGAACATTTTGGCTGAGTCTGTTAAAAATCAGGGATTTAGTGTCATTCAGAAAGAAGGATTCTTTTATTTGCACCTCCCGCCCCCCAGATCTGAGTTTCAAAGCATGGGGTGATGTGCATCAGCATTAAGATGCAAAGGGAGGAATCAGTTGCTATTAGGTAAGTAAATTCGGTGCTTGTGTGTTTTCAGCTGTTGATGCTTTATTGAATTTCACCGTCTGTAACATGGACGGGTGAAAAGTAGCAGCCACGAAAATCTATTTCTGGCCTAGAAGAAATAAACATAATAAAGGGAGAAAGATAGCTGTGCAGACAACTCTTACTGCTTTGATAAGGTACCTTGTGCCTCTAGTCCCAATATCAAGGGATCTTGTTAGGGTAGTGAAAGGATGGTCCAGCCAATAATTCAATTCCACTCATTCCTGCTTGGTTACTTGGTGTGTGGCTAGCACTAATGGCAGAGAAAAACATTTTACTAGGAACCAATTGCTACCTCGCCATTGCTGGCTCTCATTTACTGCTTTAGAGACAACTCCGAATCTCCATTCTGGACATTAAAAAGGTTTCACCTTGTAGTTTTTGTTCTGCAAACTGCTTATGAGATTGTATGTTTTGTAATTACCTCTCATGGGTTTATTTTAAACATTTGTACTAAGCTAACGCAAAGCTACATCTGAAATGGTCGATGCCTACTAGCGATGGCTGGTGGTGAGCTGAAGGACAGCGTGCTACTTGGCTAACGTGGCAACGAGTCCTTTGGGCTGGGGCCCTTCCAACTGCGGATATTCTGGGATTCTGGCCCTGGTCAAGAGTGAGAACAAACAAATCACGTGTTACATAAAAACCAGGGGTTTTACTCATTTTGTAAAGCAGTTGCTAACTCTGAAATTGCTTTCCAAACACAAAGTTAAGTGAAAGATGACAGCTTCTGAGAGCGTGGCACCTGAAGCCACGTTTGGTTTAACATTATGAGCTGGCCTGACTTTGAGCTGTTGAATTCGGGGCCGTAACACTGTCTGAGAGGTTTACATTTCTCACAGTGAACCGGTCTCTTTTTCAGCTGCTTCCTGGCTTCCTTGCTAAAGGGGTTTCACCTGTAATATTTAGTTGTCTGGTGTTTGGTTTTTTTGGTTTGTTTGTTTGTTTTCCCACTTCTGTTTTAAATGCTTTGCCCAAAACAGAGGTATTTCATGTCCTCATGATCGTGAGGGCCAGCTGACCAAAAGACCTAACTGTAGGTTGATTAAAAGTCTTATCTGAACAGCAGTAACTGTAGGAACATCAGCTGAAGTTCAACTAGCTTCTGCTACAAAACTGCCAATCATCACTGTCACAGTAATAATAGCTCTATTTGTAATAGATTCCGAGCCTTATTCAGAGCTGGTTAACTAGGTTATTTTACTTTCTTGTTCTTGAATAAAAGCCATTTTTCACTCTTAACATGTTATTCAGAAATGTATTTCTATATCCTGTGGGTTAATTCCTCTTATATTAAGTGATTACTTTATGGAAATACCAAGAAGCATGCTTCTTTTTGTAGCTGCTGCTTCTTGTAGCTGCTGTTCTGGAATATTTCTTGGTAATGAGGCAGTCTGCTCAGGCAGGTGCGGGTTTTCTTTTTCTGCTGAGTGTTGCATTTCTGTCATACCACTTTCTATGCAGAGGTGAAACTGGGAAACTAAAAATAGAGCATTCTTCAGAATTCTGTGGGGAACCTTCTTGGCACTCAATTTATATTGTTCCAGTTCTCTCCGCTTGCAAAATTGATTATGTCTGTCGCTGGAAGAGTCAGGAAAAAAAGCTGAAAAATATTCTCAGCAATGTTACAGTGGCGGGGAAGTGAGGGCTTTAGATTGCAGATGTGGTAATTGTATCTGTTGTATACTGCAGCTTTGCATTCGATTGCTTTTTAGGTGCCATAGATCACTTGGTAACAAAGCACATTTAAATATTTTGTTTGTAACAGATGAGAGATGGATTTTTCTATGCAGTCCAAGCTCAGTTATTAAAAATTGTAACTACTGACCTATTTGAGCAGGCATGGTTGTGAAGTTACATAGTACTCTGAAAATATTTATAGTGTCTTCTGTGTTTCTAATGAATAGCTCTCTTGGTTTTAACGAACTGAACCTTCTTCCCTTTAATTTTCTCCAGCATTATTTGGTGATGTTACCAGGCGTTGTTATTCTTCATTGTTGCAATTTCTATAAGAGAGATAGCCAGCTGAGACTTAATTCATAATGTTCATTGTACCTTGGATGTATGTAATCAGTGAATGTCTCTGGGTTTTTGTTGTTTTGTTTTTTTTTTTTTTTTTTTTTTTTTTAAAGAAAAGTGTTTGTTAACTGAATAATTATTTTCTAAATAGACTAAGCAATTTTTAAACACAATTTAAAAAAAATCCATGTGACTTTTTGCAGCTGTACTTGCTTTAGCAAATATATAGTTCCATATCAAGCCAGGGAGCATGGGGAATGTCAGATTCCTTGGAATATCAATGTGTCCAAGTTAATACAGGACTCCTCTTGCCATTGGTCCTTCTGACAAGCCCAGTTTTTTACTCTACAGTGGTAACTGGCCTAGTCTCAGAAACACAGTTAGTTATAGTTTTGTTGCTGATGTGGTAAGTATTTAAGGACATAACCTGTATGATGGAATAGGACAAAAAGAACTTGTGTCCTGCATGTGTTTTGATCAGTTACCTGTAACAGGTACCTACTATATGCTTAAAAAAAAGTGGGAACAAGGCTGGAGCGTAATAAACGCTTGGGTGCCATTTCCTGTTTGGCACTCATGCTTTTTTTTTTTCTTCTTTTTTTCATTATTTATTATTTTTTTTATTTAGGACATTTTTGAAAGACAGCAAAGGGTGCCAGCTTAAGCAGTAATAAAGCGTTGCGGAGGCACTACAGTGGGGTGAATATGAAAAATCAGTTTGGTTTTGGTTGTTGTTTTTTAAAGGACTTGCACAAGTGCATTGCACAGTGTGCTTCAGCCTTGACTCGTAGGTGAGATACTTTCATCCTGGGGCACCTGAGATGCTAGCAGAATTTATCATAACCAGAATTTCAAAGCTGAAGTATTATAAACAGCCTTGTTTATAATAATAGACAATTAATTGTTTTTGACATTATTTAGCATGGTTTTTTCAAATGCTTTCAGCTTTCACCAATCAAATCAAGGTGTCAATGCATGTAACTCGGAGTGCAAAGAAATATTGCAAGCATGTGAGTGCAGCATTGCAGATAGTATGTGTGGTATTTAATGGTGGGGCCAGGTGGTTGTAAATGAATGAAATCTGTTGATTTTTTTAATGTTGGCTTCTTTTTATATGCATGGTAAGTTCAACTCTTAAGAAGTTGCCAGATGTAAAAAGCCATTGGAAAATGCCACACATACTTTTTCATACAGGCAGCTCTGTATAAAATGTCTTACATTTTAGACAGTACTTCCAAAATAATATTTAAATGTATAATTTCAGGTTACCAAGTTTTGCCTAACCAGCAGCAAAACTACCAGGGGTTAGTTGGAGTTCAGCAGTCTCAGAATCAAAATCTAGTCAGTGGCCAACACAACAACGTTGGGAATCAAATTCAAGGTGTGATTGTTCCATATCCTTCAGTGCCATCGTATCAGGTGGGTAATTTACTCATAACTTTCCAGTCACTCTTCTGTTCTGTTGAGTGATCTTTTTTATTGAAGTGCATTGCTTTGTAAATGCAGGAAAGCTGCAAGTACATTTTAAAGGTGACTTGGAGGAGAGAGATTTAAAATAAATAAATAAATGATTGAAGCATGAAGCAGACCTATCACAAATTGACAGATTTTATCCCTCTTGAATACTAAGTGCTGCATTAATTGTGGTTCAGAGGATGGGGAAGAAAAAGCTTGTAAGAATTCCACCCACTCCACTCCTTAACTATTGTAGAGAAATTCTTTTGTTAATTTATGGAGTCCCTTGGAAGCAAAATATCCATTTTTAGGGAAGAAGGTAAAAACTTTTGTTTTATAAAGCACTGTTATTTCAACTCGTGTTATCACTAGTGTTCTGGATTTAGAGAGTTCTGGTAGATCTTTGTTGTTTTGTTTTCAAAAAAAAAATAATAATAAAAAATCTTAAAGTAGGTGATGGTCAAGAAGCAGAAGGAAAAATTTTCTGCACAAGAAGGTCTTAACGTGTTCTCAATTTTAGGTTTCGGTGCCTCAAGGTTCCCAGGCAGTGCCCCAGCAGACATATCAACAGCCTGTAATAATTCCCGGTCAGTCAAATCAAGGATTGCCCACAACAGGAATGCCAGTTTACTACAGTGTCATTCCATCAGGTCAACAGAATAACTTAAGGTTGGTTATTTGATTTCTCAGCAACCAGGTTTAATTGCCTTGTAGTAACTGACAGGATCTGCTACATTACTGCATGTATTAAATATATTTTAAAGGTAGACTTAAAAATGCTTTATTAGCTGTTTTTTTCTCTTACGCAATTCAGTTTTTGTGTCACTGCTGCATGGCTTCGTCTACTTAAATGAATCTGAGTTCTTGTTCTTTGTACTCAAATGGTTCTTAACCTTTTCTGTAGTTATGTTTGAGGCTCAGTGAATTCACCTGTAGACGTAATCCCAGACTTGTTTTGTAAATCAATTTTATTGCTTATTCTCTTGCATCATTTGCAATGGCCATCTCTATCAAACAGGGCAGCATCTTGCCTTTAAGGACAGCATCTTGCCTTTATTGCAGTAATAGGTCGTAATGCTTTTCAACAGAGAAGGTGGAATACTGTTCTGCAGGAACTGAATAGTCTCAAACCTGTGGGTCACCACTGAGAACTATAATCATTAGACGAGAAGCTGTGTGAGGCAATACATCCCACGCATATTGAAAACTGAAACAGGTTGCTTTCTGAGTTTGGTTCGTTTCAATGGCATCTTTAAATTAAAATCATATACTTGACACATGGGACAAAGGATGGGAAAATTTTCATGTGAAGTTACAGGTGAAAATGGATTCCCAGTGGAAGCTTAAAAAGATTGTCCCTCCTTTTTTCCACAGTTTGAAGTTATAAAAACTTATTTCTCATTCCCTCAGAACATTCAGTTCATATGTTAATGAAAACTTCAACTTTATACTGAAGTACCAGACGCTGTAGACACCATCCTGCTTGTAGTCCACCAACCTGATGTTCTGCCTCTGGCAGAATGACCAGTTACTGTTACGATAGAATCTGTTACTTACCTGTTTTTGCCATTAATGCCCTGAAAAATACCTGGCATAAATAAACGTTGTTCTTTTCTTAAGTATTACAAATGCAAGGCTGTTTCATGACCAGCTGTTTTTCCGATTTGGTGAAGCTGCAGTAAGGCAACCCCTGCAGCCACCTGTTTAGGCTGTGTTACTCTGCACTGAAGCATCTGAAATCCTTGTGGCAGGTTCTGTGGTGGCCATTTAACCAAGACCTAGTTACGGTTAATTAAGACAATGAACTGCCATTTTTTCATATTCTATGCATCTTTATACTTAAACAGTTCTCTTTGCACAAAGGTAGTACATCAAAATATTAAATTAGTAGTGTTTTTGATATATGCAGACTGTAAGTTGTGGCCAAGGAAGAGCTGTGAAATTTCTGTCGTCTTCAGAAGCAGATTCCTGGGTGGGGAATAGGGGGGAATATTGCTGATTGAAGTTAACAATACCCCAGTAACTTGCCATCTGTGTAGACAGTGAACACAATGGTTATGATTAAATAAATACGTGACATAAACCTCTGGTAGTCATGTTTGTTTTTTATTGTTATTGTAGTTCATCAGTAGGATATTTGCAGCCTCCTGGATCAGAGCAGATACAGTTTCCTAGAACATCATCACCATGTAACTCACAGCAGCTTCAAGGACAGCAATGTGCAGGTTGGAGGATTGAAGTGTGTTTTTGTGTGTGTGTGTGTGTTGTGGTTTTGTTTGTTGGTTGTGGGGTTTTTTTTTGTGTTTTTTTTTTTTTGAAAGACTTATAAGTTTCTAACAATTATTATGCTGGGTGATTGCATAAGGGTTTAATTTAGAATTAACTATTTTATTGTATTTCCTTCTGTATACTATGTTTAAAATTATATTGCAAGCAGATTAACTTCACATCTTAATTTATCGCTGAGAGCCCTGAAGTTACTTTCTTAGAATTCAGTCCTGTATGGCATAATGGCTTGCAAGTCAGCTTCTGAATTGAGACAGACATGGGAACAATGCTTTCTCACCCAAATGACTTTCATCTTTTCCTCAATTATGGGAGCTATGTGGGTCTGATTGATTTATTTATTTTTGGAGTTCCTGAGAAGAGACTAAAAATTGTAATCATTCTGGGTCTGGACTGAGACGAGTAGTCACTTTTTTTTTTTTTTTTTTTTTTTTTTACTGTTGAAAGGGGAAATGAAATACTCATAAGTTGTGTGGTGTGTTCTGTTTTCCTGTTTGTTTTTTCTGTTAGTCTTATTTACTGCTTCTGCTTTCATAGTTTATAGCAACCATTCAAGTCAGAAGCCATCACCTCCTACATTATTGCCACCTTCATCAAAGTCAAAGCCGCAACAGGCTGCTTCCATTGTGCACTACAGCATAGTGTCTCCACCCTCATCATGTAAAAGTTCACCCACTGGTCTTTCCATCATGCAGCCAATAAAAGGTATATTTTATTGGGATTTTCATCTACACCATTCTGTCTAGAAATCTGTTGTAAATGGTCAGACTGATTTTATGGCTCCCTGCTAAAACAGTTGTGACTTGAATGAATGCTTTTTTCTTAATTCTTCATCTAAATTGCTATCATTGTAACATTAAAAATGACAACTTTTGAACTGAAATGAAACAAAAGCCAACCTCACATGGGCAGCTTGGAGGCAGCCTTCTTCAACAGAGAAGATTGTCACATAGCAGAAGCGTTTAAATCAGGTTTGGAGTGTTTCAGTCTTTTAGGTAATTTTTAAAAGGCATATAATAGCAGCTTCAGTGGGGTGTGAAAACACCAGTGATACAGAGCTTGTCTTATGCATGAAATGTTTGTAAATATTAACATCCAAACACTTAAAACCTCTGAATTTCCAAACACAATTATCATAAAATTGGGCTGGTCAGGAGGTTAAGAGTATAAAGTAGCCTTCAAACCAGAGGTTATAGATCAATCATAGTGAGTGGTACTGTCCTTATTTCACTGATAGGGAGTTTGATGCATCAGGGAGATTTGGTTGGCAAAAAAGGGAGTAATCTCAAATATTGCTATCTCAGTATTTTTCAGGCAAGTAATAGATTAAACAACTAGGTCAGTGACCTAGATTCCAGTATAGATGTGATGCTTCTTACGAACTTATAAGATATTTTTAGAGCCTGTTTATTAGTAAATAGGTAACATCCACTTAAGTGGCAGGATAGCTGTTCACAGCAGTTCTGGTTTTGTTTCCATTTCCTCAACACTTTGAATTTGTTTGGATGTAGTTCTTGAAGACTGTCATTTCAGGATGTCCAAAATCAGTCTAGCCTTACTTGGTTCTACCCTTATCTTGGTAGTTTTGGTTTTATTCCGTTTTGAAGGCCTGATTCAAAGCTGTGATTAATACAAGTTTGGGGAAGGGGAGAGCCTCTGTGACAGAGAACAAGTACCAAGTGAATAAAGAAAAGCATGCGCTTCAGCTACAGTGATACTGAGATGATACCTCAAGGTGGTTGAGGTGAGGACGTATGCAGACAAGCAGCTGAGTGGTAGATTTGTAGAAGATTTGTAGATTTGTAGAAGACCAGACTCCTGATCTGGGAGATTTTTCAGGGGTTTCTTCCGTGTTTTTTCTTCTCATGCATTTTGATAATTGAAGTGAAGTGTCTGCAAACAGAGGTATGCTTTCGATGACACTTTATTTCAAGCATGCTTGTTTAGGCAAAGATTTCCATTTGTTTTCACTTACTGAAATGCTGTAGAAGTAGAAAGAACCAGCATTTGGGGGATTTATGGAGGGTGGTTTTTTGGTAGTTTAAGTAGAATTTTCAGATTGTGACACATTTTAGAAATGATGCTATTGATAAGTCTGAAATACAAGCGTGTTTTTGTTGGGCATTCTTATTGAACAGAGATGAGACAAAAGAGTTGTATGCCAAGTGCTGCAGAATACTATAAAATACAGTATTTTAAGACAGTAAGATGTAAATATGCCATTTTAATGTTTATAAATATATGCATAAAAATGAAATAATATAAATATATGCCTAAAAATGAAATATTTTTTCTTGTGTAAAACAGCGTGTACATAGATGTTTGCTTGGTACACCTCAGGTTTATGTATAGGGTTTACATAAGCTTATGGGCTTGGCCACCTGGAAAGTGTTGTGGGGTGTGTTGTTCTGATTGTGTAGCAGATACCTGTAAGTAGATGTATGTTTTATTTTGCCATGCAACAAAATAGAACAATTTGCAATGTGGCTCTTACAGGGACACTCAAATGTATATCCACTAAAATTGGTGAGGTAATCTGATGATTACATCTAAGTCTGTAATACCTGGGTACAACGTTTTTGCCATTAAAAAGATTGGAAAGAGAGTATAGATGCAAAAGTACTGCTTGTATCACTTTATTTTGATAAAAATCAGTATAATAAGTATTTCAGAATACAGTTTAGAAAAGCTAATATAGTTTTATTATTGAATTTGTTATTCTATGTTATTTGGTTTGCATTTCAAAGGAGTCAGATTGTTTCTTTTTTGGACCGTAGGGGCAGTGAAAACAATAGCACATATAAAATGCATTTAAAAAAAAAAAAATCCATATCTGACTTACTGTTCCTAACTGATGCTACAACATAGGCGGTGATTTGAGAAGGTTGTAGATCCCATCTTTATAGGTGAATGATTAAATGCGGTTTCAATCACATATTTTAATCATTGTTTCAAAGAAATTATGTAAGCAGTGGGTAGAGGAAAGAAGGAAACTGAAAACAACCACTTTCACGTGAACATGACATTATATAAATTACCTGGGAAAGGGACAGGTCAACAGGGGGAGGACCAGTTTTCTCTCTGGAAACCTCTCATCACAACTCTTACGTGAAACTGTAAGGAACACCATCAGCTGTTTGGCCATTCTCTAACTGGAGTTTGTGTAGCTACCACAGTGGTAAAGTGGTACAGGATGTGGGGATCAGCTTGCAGTCTCTGTGCAGAAAAACAATCTCAGTTATGTAAAAATCCATTGTAAAATGTGTAAATGAGGGTAATTTTGCCTCGGACTGAAGATTAATTAGGTCTTTCTAATGTATGGTATAGTATCAGATAAAACATTTGGTATATCTTGTAAACTAACTAGGTAAACTGTTTTTAAATGATGTATATTTTTCTTGATAGGATTGTTCTTCAATGCATTACTCTGACAGTAACTGCAATGAATGTTGAGTAATTTCAACTACCATTAAATAGAATTTGTTTCAAAAATATTCTCAATAATGAGTTTCATTGGTTTCCGTTTATCTTTTATAGTTCTGGGAAGCCTTCTCAAGTTAATCTAGTGCACATTTATCTGATAGTGGAAATATAATTGTTCAGAAGATACTTGTCCTAGTTTTCTGTAATTGAGCAGCTTATTTAGCAAGATGTCCATTATGCTATTTCTCTTTTTTCACGTTTTTTCTTGTAAAATAAAAATTTAAATATATGATAAACTAACTGTATTCTACCAATTTCTTGTCTTGCAGCAGTAGCAGCACCACCAGGTGGAGGAGTAGTAATGATGCAGCTAAATATACCTAACAATCCTCAGCCTCGGAACCATTCACCTCCACAGTGGAAACAGAATAAATACTACTGTGATCATCAAAGGGGGCAGAAGTCCGCAGAACTTAGCACTTTAGACAGTGCTGCACAGGTATGAGCTTTTTGATTTATTTTCTAGCATGACTTATTTGCATAAATTGCACCTTTGCATGTCATTTTGTGTTGGTTTTCTTTCTCCCCAAAAGTTCTTTTGGGGAATTAAATCTGTTCTGATGGTACTTAATATACCAATTTTAATTTTGCTTCCAGCGTTTGAATGCTGTAGATGTCATTGCTCACCTAGATACTTTCTAAAACACTAACTTGTTTATCCAGTTGCAGCATAGTCCTCAAGTAGGTAGTCCCGTCACCTCACCGGCCCAATCACCAGCACCAGCTCAGCTATCAAACATGAAGAACATCCGTCCCACATTAACACCTCTTTCTATTGTGCCCCAGTTTTCTAGACCTTTCGTCCCTGGACAAGGTATATTTTTAGTTAACTAAAATATTTCTGTGGTTTTATTTTCAATAAATGTTTTAAAATACAAGCTATATAAGGATTTTGTGACAAACTGTGGCTCACATGAGTAGTCTTGCTGCTGAAGCGGGATCATCAAAACTGCCCACCTTGCATCATGTACAATTTGACCTTATCACTGCACTGGTATCATTCCCCATATTCTCAAAAGCCTCGATCTTTTGTTGTTGGACCTTCTATAACTCACTAGCTTTCTCTCATGAGAAATTGCCCACTGTAGAATTGAAAATATTAATACAATGTTTGATATAATTTAGTTTCAAGTTTTAACCATAAATCAAGAACTCTACATCTATTTACAAAAGGTATAATTTTAGAGCTACAAAGATAAATCATGTGGGACAAGCTGACCTTAACACATTGGGTGGTAATGGTATCTTTTGGAGAAAAGGACACAGAAATGTCACGTTAAGATGAATGTTCTACCAAACTCATTTACTCATTGATGATGCACTGAATCAAACCACTGCCTAAGTGCGAATTCTTCATTCCTTTTAGAAAAACTAGCATGATAGAAGAAAAATCCTTGTAGAATAATTTCATTCATTCCTCTGCTGCCCTGTTATCGTAAAACAGAAAATAGGGAATTTTCACTGAGATGTGATAAAAATTGGAAAACAAATGATAAATCCTGTGTCAGTGACCAAGGATGTCCATTATGTTTGGACATCTGCAATTCCCAAACTTGAAATCAGTGGGTCTTACTTTATAGAAAAATTGCATTAAAGTAAAACAAAACTTAGAGAAAAATCTGTTAGGTCTTCCTTACTGATAGAGAAGACCTTATTTTCCTTTGTTTGCCTTTGTCTTACCTTCTGCATGATCTTTACACTATTGCTTTGTGTTCCATTCCTCTTGTTTAAAAAAAAAAAAAAAAAAAATCCAGGTTGCCTGTTGTAAATCGTGTCCCTCAACTTTCTTACTCTTCTGTGATTTATTAAAAATTTATGTTCACTGATCTTGTGGCTCCTTGGAGCAAAAAGGATATACAGATGTACCTGGCACTAGATTACCAGGAATATAGAGAGATTACCATGGAAATGGTTAAACTGTTACACTGACAGCATCCTCATTAAGCTCATTTTGATGTGACAGGATTTAGAGAAGACTGCTTTGAAGGGGAAAAAAAAATAGTACATTTTTCAGTGGAACTCTGAAATACAAGAGAGCCTTAGGCTTGTAGCCTTCCACCTTGTGATCAGTAAGACTTACTTATAGACATTTACTTAATGGTGCCAAATCTTATTTTCTTAGCTTAGCCAAATACACTGCTTTGTGCAGTCATTCTGATTTCTCTTTGGTGTAAGCGAATTTGGAGAGAGTTTTTATATTACAGGAAAAAAAAGCTTTCTAATTACCTTTCTCTTTAAGGAGATGCCAGATACCCATTGCTCGGCCAGCCCCTGCAATACAATCCACCATCTTTGTTACGTGGACAAGTAGCAAGCCAACAGGTATTAAAGACAACACTCTCCTGGAAACACTGAAGAAAACAGTTCAGGACTACAGTTATAATAACCATGAACAGGAGAATATATCATTGCATTAGAAAAGTAACTGATTGGAAAGCACGTGCTTTCCAATAACTGTTTTTATTCTGTGTTGATACTTCCCATTGTTCCTGTTGCAAAAATACAGAGAAGCATTATGAAATGTAGCTTTTCTTTTGAACTGAAATTCCAACCTACAAAAGAAGATAGAAGGCCCAGTGTAGAATATGGATTCTTTTGGAGGCAGTTTGCCAGCAGTTCAAAAAACTGGAGAGAGACTGTTTCTGTAAATTATTGTTTTATTTGAATAACAGTTTTTTAAAAATAGAAAATACATACGGGTATTTCTAAGCAAAGGGTGTCTTTGTTTCTTACAAGAAAGCCAAAATATTAAGAGTTTGCAAAGCTCACAAGTCTTGCCATCTATTTAATTTCTGGGACAGACACAGACCCTCTCCCTTGCTCAGTTCTACCTGAGATCAGCCAGAAGGTGTGTTGGGTTTGGGGGCGGGGATGGATTTTTTTTCCAAGAAGGGTTGAGGTGATTTTTCATCATTTGCTTCCTTTCTTGTGAAGGATTGAATGCCCCTGACTGCAGGATTGCTAAACTCCATGACTAAAATCAGACATGGAAATCTTTTCTATACCACAGTAGCACAGGTTACTTTTCAGACATTCTCCTGCATAATTTTTCACTGAGCTAACCCAGATATTTCAAAATACTGATGCGCTGTCATTAAAGTACATCATTTATATCCATCTCTCCAGTGTCAGCCTGGAAACAGACACGGAAACAGGGGGAAGAAACCAGCAAAGAAGGCTGCTTCAACAGATCTTGGTGCGGGAGAACCAGGTATAGAATTGCTGACTGACACAGTCCTCCAGCAGAATAAATTGTGGTGACAGGCTAGGGATGTAATGAGAAAAGCACAGGTGAGAAAAGGGCCAGAATGAAATGTAACTGGGCAGAAATGGGCATGGCAAACTGTGGAAACAAAGATGGACAGAAGACTTGATTAGGAGAGAGAGGAAAGATAATAAGAGAGAGAGAGAGAGAGAGGAATGAGAAAAGCGTAGTTTTGAAAGCTGGAGAAAAGACTAGAGAAGACCAGGACTGGACAGTACTAAAAGGAAAAGCAAGTTTACTGGATTCAAGCCAAGTCCAAAACCCTTCTCCCATAATATTATAGTAAATGTGTACCCCTGCTTCCTCTTACTTCTGTGAAATGCAAAATCATACCTAAACCAGAAAAAAGTTAATACTTAGTTTTTTCCTTCTAATAAAAATAAATCCATGAATTTTGAGAACACGCTAGGAGATCTGCAGGTTGGGTCTTTGGAGTTGGTAAAGATGTCATCCAAATAAAACCTGACATCAGCTGTTCTCCCATCTTTACTGGAAATTATGTGTGTTGCAAGTGTTACCTACCATCATCTCTTTGCAGAAAATTACTGATAAATCAGTTCTTTCTAACCATTTTCTGGAGAAGATTCTGAGAGCAGAGAGACTAGCTGTTTAGCACAGTGATGTGTGAAGAGAGTCAGGTGGTAGAGTGAGTGTTCAAATCTACTGCAAAACTTGGTGTGGATTCCCTGCCCCACTCTTCTATCCTCAGCTTTTCTGTGACAGCAGAATGCCCCCTGGGTTCCAGGAATGGCATGCCCGTGTATCAGCATGGCATCAGGCAGTTGGAGATGTGAGATGAAATAACTCACTTTCCGCTGTGTGATGGATCTTTCAGTACAACCACCGATTTTGTTTCCATCTTTTTCTTGTTTCAGTTGTGGGAAAAGTTCTAGAAATAACTGAACTGCCGGAAGGCATAACTCGTATGGAAGCAGAGAAACTATTCGGAGAACTTTTAAAAGTTGGTGCCAAGATTCGGTGGCTAAGGGATTCGCAGTGTCTGCAGACGCAGCAGCACCGTCGTTACTGTGGCAGCGGGGATAGCAATGTGAACACTGAGCCATCCAAACCCAGTGACTTGGCCTCCACGTACACGGTTCTAGCTACGTTCCCTACGATGTCGGCTGCTCAGAACGCATTGAAGAAACAAAGTAGTACCTCAGTGAACAAGTTCAGGCTGAGAACGAGCAAGAAGCACTACGACTTTCACATTCTGGAAAGGGCTAGTTCTCAGTAGCAGTTCCATGGGTGGACACTCAGCCTTTACTACTTCATGTCCTCCTCTCCTCGATTGGCTTGATGTTACGGGGTTTCTGCTCTCTTCAGAGAGACTCCTGGGATGTTTTGTCATGTGACATTAACCATTGAAGAATAACCCAGTGATCCAGCGAGATGAAGAAAAAAAATAAAGAGTTGATCCCAGACAATAGCAAGGAATCACCTTTGAGAAAAGGCAGCTTTCTATAAGGAATGCCGCTGAGATGCCCCCTACTTTTATAATAGTTTTGTTTTATATTTTTGAATTCTTGTATCAGATCCAAAGTTCTATTGTACAGCAGACATTCATAAAATCCCACGTCCAGATTTGTATTTTATAATCCCTTTTCACAGCCAGCACGCAGCTGTCCATTCCAAAGCAGGAGCCTGAGGATTGGTGGAGGGGAAAAGAGAACCATGTCCAAGGAATTACTCTCATTTTCTAGCAAAGTACCCCAAATCTTCAAATTAACCTGTTCCTTTCCCCTTGTGTTTGTTTTTTTGTTTTGTTTTGTTTTTAAAGGAAAAAAAATATAATTTTAGTAACTAGCTAACTCCTTAGATGGTTGTTTTCTTTTGAGATTCATTCAAGCAATGTCAAAAGAAATCACAAGTTGGTTGTAACCTCGAAGGATTTGCTTCTGATCCAACAAGTTTAATAAGTATTTAAGGGGGAATATGAATAGATTACAAAGAATGTTCACTGAATCACATTTTAATATTTCTTTTTAGCAAAAAGGTGAAGAAACTAAATTGTCTTCACAAGTGACAAAATGTTTGCACTTTAATTGTGTTCCCACCAGTATGAATCTCTTTCTCTTCCTTTTCACGCTAAGATAATTGTATTTGATAAGTGCTGGAAACCTTTTTAATGGTTTAAGTTTTCATCATTTGCAGATGCTCACTGGACATTAAAGATTAATTGCACATAAAAATGAAACAAACATTTTTTTTTTTTTTCAATTTGTGTAATTTGCAAGGCTGTACAATGTGTGCTGATGCAAGCCTTTTTCAGTTCAAGAAAATAAATGTTTACAAACAAACTTTTCCAGTGCACTTGTTTAAACTTCTAGGATTCTTCTGAAACCTGGATGAACACATCAATGGTTTGGATCCCTTTAATGTGAGAAAATAACTTGCTAATAACATAAATACTAGAATTTCTCAAAGAACCACTCTCTCTGTTCCTCTTCTTGAAGCATTTATTTATGTCAACCTCCATTTTTTAAGTGTTTCCCTATATAAGTAAAACTAGGAAGAAATTGATCAGGGACCATGAGGTGCTGCTCCTGTTTTGTTGTTTTTTTTTTTTTTTATTCTTAGCATGGGCACTGACTTGCTGCATAGACAAGTAATAACTTGTTCCCTTCCTTTACAGCTGTAGTTCTGTAAAACATTCATTTGTAATTTCCATAAGTGGAAACTTGAGGTAAATGTTATAATATAAAAATATATTTTACAGAGGGAAAGAATTTAGAGGCATTAATTTTCACCTTGTTTTGAAAATTCTACCACTCAACAACCAAATGTAAACATGTGAAGTGGTAGTAACAGTCCTGTGCGTGCTCAAATCATTCATGTGATTTATCAAAAATACGCAGAAGAAAATTGATCTGTCTGGGAATGATGCAGCCTAACGAACGAGGCATGTGGGACTTGACCCTGCAAAATGCCGTAGTGACGGGTATTTACATGGCTGAGGGTACACTTATGCTTGAATGTTCTCCTGAAGTAGAGGGAAAATGTTCAAGCCCTTAGCCAAAAGACAGATTTACTTTAGCAACAGATAAGCAGATCCACTTTGCTAAGTCCGTTTCACTAAAAGGATGGATGTTTCTTGGCATTCAAGTTCATTTGTTACTACTTGAATGAAGAGTCATGCCTCAGAGGATGTATTTCTTCCTCCTGAGGCGGGAGTGCTGTAGCACCCAGTGCCTCTATCACCCCCAGGTTACACAGATTACAATATTCCGCTCCTCCCAGCAGCACAGAGGTGGTAACACAACCATAGCAGGGGCTACATCACTGTTTCTTGTCAATTCTCCAGCACTAGCTCAAGATTACTGTTTTACTCCTGTGAAAGTAGTTAACAAATTAAATGTCTGTACTGACAGGTGCTGAAACCCAGAAAGGCAGCTGCTTCCTGTGGCTAAACATTTCCAGGACATTGTTCCATAGATGTAGAAGAGGAATGTATAACGGAGAGTTTTCATCTATTCTGAATGACCTAAGACCAGAGCTAAGCATAACATTAAATCTAGGTATTTCCAAAGGATGCTGCGTGACTCGCTTCGTTTAATAAACTTTCCCCATAATAACCAAAGAGAAGAAAACAAAGAGGAGAGAGGTAAGCATGGAGAACGTGAGCGAGGCAAACAAAAGGAGGAGAGGAACAAGTCTCAGCCAATATTTCTTAACAAGTATGTTGTAAATTTGAAAGTTCCTCCAGAAGAAAAAAAAGCGTTTAGGAAGTCAGTTTTATTCTAATCCTGAATGACTCTTATCTACAGACAGTTTCCGCTTTCTGGGCATGCTTTCTTTCCTGTTAAGTAGGGGCCGTTAAAGTTTTTGTAAAGTTTTTGTTCTGGATATGCTGATGTGTACCTCATTAACACCCCGGAAGTCCTATTAATTATAAAGCTCTCTGATGTCTAAAATGGGCACAAACTAACATATTTCCACTTTACAGTCTTTTGTTCATTCCAGCTGTTGTGCCATTTCATACTGTCTCTAGTAACTGGCCAGGGTTCATCAGACATCGGCTCTCAAACTTGTTGAACCAAGACCAGCCCCACTCTCCTGGCTTTTACACTTCTGCCCCTTTTGGTTCCCTAAAACACCCAAGTCTAGGGACTGCACAAAAACCCTGAAACTAGGTTTATTCCATGGGTTTGGATCACGTTCTATAAAGCAAATGACTGTACTTCATGGCTTGAAATAGATGCTATATATAAAACTCGCTTTCTCAAGTGTGCTCAGCTAATCCAGACCCAGCATATTTGAGCTTCCCATCATTCCACATTGAAGCTATTTTAAAAGTAAGTAACAGCCAACAGAATTAAAGAGGGACTCGAACTGTTGCAGTGGTTTAAGGCATTTTATTTGTCTGTGAGCATGTCTTAACTGTTGAAGGTGAGGAAAAAGCACTGGAAGAATAACCAGAAAACACAAGCTCATCTGGCTATTACCTACCCCCCAAGTGGTAAGGCTACTACTTGAGTAAGCTTTTATTAATGCAGTAACATTACTGTAGGAAATGCATCCCTGAACTGTGGACAGGTTCAATGTTATTTGTGATAGTACAATGAAAATGATTGCTTAAAATCAAGAAAGCAAGCAAACCCCATCCTTTAGGAACAGTGAAAAAACAATGGGCATGAGGTTGGACTCAGGAAGATCTCCTCACAGCACTGCAGAGCTGCCAAACTGCCCTCGTGTGCTTCACGTTTCATTAAGTCTGGAGCGGTATAAAATAAAACATCAGTACGCTGCTCCTGCACCTTACCTGAAACAAATCTTACCCTGAGCAAATCTAACCCATTTTAATCTGAAAGTCTTTTCTTTTGCTCACATGTGTAGAAGATGATGGTAAAATGAAAAGTAGTGGAACATCATCTACAAAGAAAGGACTTCAGCATTGTTGTGTACTGGCAACTGAAGACTACAGAACTTGGGTGCTCCTACCTGTGACTGTCCCTGATCCCAGAAGCCCATCCCTTACATTTCAAGGTCCAGATGAGGACGGTGGTACAGAGATGGGAGTTTAGTTCTGTTGAAGCATGAGAAGAATCATTTAGTGTTGAATAAGGCACTTTGATACGCAGCTTGCCTTTCCCAGCAAGACCAGTTTTGTTGTCCTGTATTAGTCAAACTGCTCTATACCCTTTTCCTATCCAGTAATGCAAGCCCTTTCCCTCTGAAGGTAGAATAAAGTCACGTTCTCATGCTTTCACACTCATTTGTGCCTTAGAACTGCACATCCAGCATGTTGTTCTGAGTTGATCCTGTAGTAGCTTGTTTGGATCTCTGAAAGGGAGTCAAAATTGCAACTAACTTCTATGAAGATCTAATTTAGCTTCATGAATTTCTTTTTTCCTAAAAAAAAAAAAGTGGCGTGGGCTGCAATTTCTTGTATTTAGCCCTGAGGCAAGGAACACTTGCATGAAGTTCTAGAGGAAATTGATCAAACCGCTTTTATGCCAAGGGTCATGACAAATTATTGTAGCTCAAAAAGGACAGCCTTCAATCCCTTCAGTGCTTCTACAGTTCAGTCTTGTGCCATCTCTTATGACATCACTGGTGGGGTACCTCTATTCAAAGTGTTGATTCTGCTCACGTTTAAAGTGTTTTGGGTTTGGGTATTTCTGGTTAGTGATGTCAATAAGCGTAAAAACAGTGCACAACGTTAATGTGACTTCATTTTGGAAGTCTTAATTCCCGTGTGTAGTCGAGAACACCTAAAAGGGTCCAGTTTCCAAAACCTGAACATTAAGTCACTTTAAGCTATCTTATTCTGGAACCGAAGAGCAAAGTCACTATTCACAGCTGAAAATTTTAGATGTAAGGTCCAATGTAAATGAGAAAGTCTCTTGGTTGCCTTGAAAATGATGCAGTTGTGTTGTTATCATAACATGTACAATCCTCCCTTTGGTTCAATGTCTGCCTTCTGCGTTTAGGCTTATAGGGCTGGAGTTGGGACCTGTCTGGCAACCCCTTGTTAGCAAGGTTTATTTTTTATCCTGCTTGTAATTACTTGACTGCTTTGCAATGCTAGCAGATTGTCGAAATGTGTCAGGTTGAAAGCGGGTCTTGCTTAAGAGATGATTAAGAAACATTAAAAATTGGTACAGGGCACGAAGACTTTACCATTTGCTGCTTTTTTAATGTTATTTTTTCAGTCTTACTGTTAAAGCAGACGAGCCTAGTCATCATATGGGCTGCATGCAACTGTAATGAACTGTTTCTGCACTTCTGAAGAGAAATTTGAATGTCAGATAAGACTAGTGCTGTAAACCAAAGAGCTCTGTAGGAAAACCTGTATGTTGCTGACACTTGTTTGCTTTTAAAACTGGTTAAAAGTATAAAAATAAACTGTGCTGCTGTGTATAATTTTTAACAGTGAAGTTTATTCTTAATTCAGATCCCATGCCCCAGTTAACTGCAAATCGGAGTTAGACTAAGGATTGATGATGATAAACCATGCTGACAGCAGTGAAACCTCTCAGACATAGGCACAGCAGAGGTAGAAGTGCTAGAAGATGGCTGCAGCATGCACTGGTTTCAACCCTAAGCGATCTGCTACATTCGTTTTCCTAAAATCACTTGACAGCTAACTTAAAGAAAATCTATACATATCTATTTATAAAAATGGACTAATGCACATCATGCACAATTTACAAAGGACCTCAGACGGAACTTGAAATGGGGACACTGGCATTCTCCTTCTAACACCTAATTTTAACTCTTTTTTGCACTAGTTATAAGATTAGTTAGGGAGATGGGTATGCAGCACAGCCTCACCCTTCTGATGGTTTCCAAATTAGTTACTCTAAGAAATAGCACCATTAAGCGTGCTATGATAGCCTACAGTATTGGTTTATAGATACGAGGAAGTGCACCACAGCTTGTCTCGTTTAGTCAAATTATTTGCCTTTTAACCTGGCTTAAATTGATACTTTGAACTGTTAACGAACCACTGATTAGCGTCAAGTGACAGTGCAATTAAAAATAATTCACTAATAAAAATATTTTCCTGTACAAAGTCAATCTGCAGTGTTCTGTTGTTGCTGCTTTTTGTTGCTTGGTGTTGTGTTTTTTTTTTGAGGGGGTCATGATTCACCAATCTCTTAAAATGTAAATGAGCCTCTTGCATTGTTTCTCATGCAGATTGCCAAATTCAAGCTTTGTGTATTTTATCTTAAACTAGCTGAAGTTTCCCCAAGAGCAGTAGATGTGATTTCCATCAGATTTGGATCCGTATGTTCTGAAGAGTTTCAGACTTGCAATACCAAATGCTCTGGAGGTGGACTGTGAAGCTACCTCACGCGTTACACAATGTTGCCATTACAAGGGACTTGGGAAGCAGGCTGGATGTGAGAGAAGCCTTTCCAAATCACTTTAAATAAAGGCTCAGGAAGGTTCCCTAATCCACGTGGCATGTCTTTCCTTTAGGGTTCTTATTTGTCCCCACCTAGTGTCTGAGGTGGTGCAACCCACCCAACTCCATCCCTCTGCCCTGCACTACAAATGCTCCCTGTGCTTGGAGCGTTCTGCTGCTTCGCAGGGACACCTGCTCAAGGGGCTCTCAGATTAATTAGTTACAGCTGCAGAGACATGTGCAACTGCAGCAACTCAATGGCCCCACAGTTAGAGAATTATACTTGTTACATTTTAATTATTTGAAAATTCTAATACTTCTATAAAATGTAAAGATTGTCTGCTCTCACAAAAGTCACCTATCCAGTCATTAGTAAGCCTTTCACTTTTACGTTTAAACAAAATTCCTTTCTTGAAGTGGTTTAAAAATTTTTGAGAGTCATACTTGCAAAACAATTTCCCAAACAAGTGGTGTTCAGCACCTCTTACCCTTCTTGTGCAGCTCAGCTTCTAACTGGAGGTTCCAAGCACAGGGTGGGTGATAAACACAAACTGCAGCTGCTGGGAAGGCCATGAGGATGAGTACAGAATGTATCACACGTCTGCATCGAGCTCAGGATGCTTGTACACGTTACACCCTAACCTCTGCCTTTACATGAAGATGCATAACAGGGATGAACAAAAAGTCATCTCTAAAAAATGCTTATTGTTTACACTGCTACCACCCAACTTTTGGCATTGCTCTTAAATCCAGAAAATCCAGAAGGTGCAACCTCAGCAGAGGTTGTACACCTCCCCCTAACCCTGTCCCCAGGCGCCAGCCCCAGCCCCCCCAGGGGCGATGACCCCCCGCCTCCCTGGGCAACCCGTCCCAGCACCTGGCTGCCTTCTGAAGAGAAATGTCTCCTCATTTCCAACCTGAGCCCCCCCGGCGCACCCTGGGGCTGTTCCTTGTGGCCCCATCCCTCACTCAGCGCGCAGTTCCCCCACTTTCCCCTCAGGGTCCCCCCCCCAGCCCTCTCCCTACCCCCAGCCCCCAAGATGGCGCCCGCCCCTTCCCCTCCCCTCAGGAGGCGGCTTGGAGGCTGTTGGGAGGGGGCGGGGCCGCGCGCATGCGCCCCGGCGGCGGCGGCGGCGGCGGGCCGGGAGCGGGGCCGTGCGGGCGCCATGTTGTGGTTCGGCGGCTCCATCCCCGCCGCCATCGCCGCGGCCAAGCAGCGCGGCGCCGTCTTCGTCGTCGTCGTCTCAGGTACCGGGGGGCAGCGGGAGGCCGGGAGGGGGCTCGGCTGGGCTGGGCTCGGCTCGGCGCTGCCCGGCCCGGCCTGGCGCGTTGTGCTGTGTCAGGGCCGGGCGCTGCGCCCCCGCCTCGGCTCCGTGAGGGGACGGCGAAGCCCTCACGGAGCCCTCACAGAGCCCTCACGGAGCCCGCCCGGCGCTGAGGCGGCTCCGCGGGTGCCCCCGGGGCACGGAGCCTTCGGATCCTCGGAGGTGTTCGGTGGCGCCTGGATTGTGCTTGCAGGGCCTTGGTGTAAACACCGCAAGGATGTGTGTGCTGGGCTCTGTGAGCCCTGCTCGAAGGGTGCCGGGGGCCAGCACGCTGCTGGCAGCGGCGGGGGTTGTGGCTCAGGTGGGTCCAGGCTGAAAACCCCATGCGTGGCCGTGGCCCGGGGGCTGCGCGCGTGGCCACGGGCAGGGAGGAGAAGCGCTGGGGGCAGCTTTCTGTGCGGGACACACTCCCTCCAGACATGCTCTGTGCTCTTGTTCTGTGCGCTTTGCCCAATAATCTCCATCTGGAGAAAACGTTAATAAAGGGGAGCAGTGAGCAAGAGAAAGGCCAGCTATAAATCAGGTGTGGTTTTAGGGTGGCCGCTGTGATGGGCGGTTATTGAGTCAGTCTTGATGGAAAGTGCTGAAGCCCGTTGGGCTCGCTTCATTTGCTCCGGTTCCTGCCACCATCTGTCTGCGCCTCTCATCCTGCGCCCTGCACTTCTCTAAACAAGTGCTGCAAAATGAAGAACTGGATTGTTTGTTCTGGTTCTAGAGTACGTTCTAGCCAAGCAAGAAATAACATAGCTGTTTACCTTAATGATGAGGAGGTGCTGTGTGAGACTGCAGTTGCATGTTGTTCAGCCAGTTTTTTTTATTATTAACATTTTTGTTTGCAGCTGTAATCCTAACACTTGTAGTTTAGTTTTTAAACCTTCACAGCATGGTTCTGATGATGCAGTTGTGTGAGCGTGTTAAAGATCCCATCCTGTGAACACCCTGGGTACCTTGGAAGAGGTTCTGCAGATGATTTTCTTGCCTTCAGGGTTAGAAGACTCCTTTAATGGTTTGAGTTACTTCATCTGAAGTTGTGTGGTTTTGGTGTGTTTCTTTTTTTAATGGAACTTCTTTAGATGCCTCTTCTGTGCTGACTGAGGTGTTTGAGATTGTTGTTACCAAAAGTTTGACATGTTCTGATAACAGAAATACCAGGCCGCTCATAACCAGTGCGTTTCCAGAAGTGGAAGAGGAAGGGGAAAGTGTAGCCAGGACTTCAAGCTAGAATGTTTGTTTTTAGAAACATTTGTAGAAATGGTTTTGCTTATAACTTTATTTGTAGTTGATTTTTTCTTTTTAACAGAACCCAGATTTGCAATCCCAAGTTATTTGTTAGTGTTTTCTATCCAAGCTGTATCAAAGCGCTTTTCAAGCTGGCTGTGTGGGATGCTGCGAGGAGGAGGAGGTGAGCAGCTCAGCGCTCCAGCCCGTGGAGCGGGCAGGCCCTACCCCAGTGGGTAGTTACGAAACGGTGAACGTGTTGTGTGAAGTCAGCTGGGCTTGTTGTCTTCTGTAAGGGAAACATTTTTCCCTGATGACTGTGTGCTACACGGGATGTAACTTAGGACATTGTGAATTTTGTCAAGTCCTGTTGAGCTCAGCCTCTAGACTTCTCTGATGCTTTTTGTGCTTCGTTTCCAGGATGTTGTTACTGCTAAAGAACCGTGACAAATGAACCTTAACCCCCAAATGGGACAAGGTTATTAAATCAAAAAGCTACACGGGTGGTTATTCTGTGGGTAGTCACAACATTAAACCGTGCTCCCTGACATTCAGGTCTGCAATACATGAGCTACCAGCATTTTTGTTCCCGAGGCACATCTCTGAGATGTGCTGTGAGTGATCTCCAACCTGCTTTTGTCTTTCAACATTCTTTCGCCAACTGCAGCAGTTGTTGGGATGGACAAGTTGCGTTAGGCAAGCACCGAGATATTTTTAGTAGCCTAATCGGATGAGCACATGTGCTCCAAAGAAGCGCGTGCAGTGCAGGGGCTGCCTGTCCCTGAGCATTTGGGAACGGGGAGGAGGCTGTGATGCTCTCGGCACGGCAGCTGCGTCCATCGGCCGCAGTGGGAAGTGCTGCAGCCACAGGAGAACGAAGGGCTGCTGTGTAAATCATCCTAGTTAGTAACTCGGGGTGTGCAGAGTAAGAGCAATAGAGCCGAGTACTTCCTTAGCATCCACAATCCTTCCAGTGAAAAGCCACGTTTCCAAAACCAGTGTATTTTAGATGCCTTTCTTGCTGAGCAGCGTTGTGGCCAGCCAGTTGTAGCCTTGAGGGAGCAGGGCTTCACCAGGGAGCTGCACAGAAAGCTCTGATCTTTAACGAGTGAAAAGCGCTGCATGAAATAGCAACTGGGATGAAACAAACAAACGGTTTGTTGTTGAATAATGGACTTGTGCTGGAAGCCAACGTGTGACTCAGTTCTTCATCAAGAGCACAGGCAATCCCAAGCTGCTAGGAAGTACTAGAAATGAAAGATAAACAAAAGCTTGTAGGTTGGTTCGCTTGTGGAAAAATAACAAACTCATCTGAATGTATTTATTAACCCAAGTCCTCACTAAACCGGTGCTTGGGAAGGTAAAAGGATGACTGGCATTGTTTCACCTGGTTAAAATAACGTCCTGAGTGTGCGTCACCAAAACGCTTTCACTTTTCCTGGCTTAAGTAGCTCTCCTACTGCCGATCTGGTTCTGGTGGGTTCCTGACTCCTTTTAAACAAAATAAATGGATTTTTTAACATTATTAAACTCTGAAGCGTTGTTTGCTGAATTATGTTTTCCACGGGGTGAGAAGTGCAGTTCTACCTCTGTTAGCAGCTGCTGCGCCAACGCGTACTTACATTTGTAAGGACTGGTGAGCAGAGGATGGTAGGTGAAGGCTAGCGCTGGGGAGGCACAGTGTTTTGCTGACTGCTGCGAGCTCTCCGTGCGTGTTTGGAGCGTACACCAAAGCAGAACGTTAAAGCATGAACGTATTCCTGTAACATGAAAATGAGGCCCGTCACAAGTTGGGCAGTGAGGTGATGCCACCGAGCTGATCTCCAGACTCGCTGTCAGATCCAGTCCCTTGATCTCTCCTCCGCCAGTATGTCCAGTCCCTTCTGTCCATCCGGTGCATCAGCTGGAGTGAATTGCCTTCAGATTATAGTGGGAAAAAAATCAACCCATTTGAAAATGATTTTGAGAGACTTTTGCAAAGCTGATTTCAAGGGGTTGAAGCAAAGCTTAAATCAGCTTAAATCAGGCTGGAGGTGTTTGCTTGTGGCACGGTTAGCTTCATGTGTGCTGCATTTTGCAGGTGAGGATGAACAATCCACCGAGATGGCCGCGAGGTGGGAAGATGAGAAGGTGACCGAGGCTGCCTCAGATGGTTTCGTTGCTATTAAAATCGACACCAAAAGGTTTGATCCTATTCTCATTCTGTTTCTTACATGATCTTCCTTTGATGATGATGAAAGTAGAAGGCTTTTGAAGTCCTGTCCCTGATTTGAAAGTAGTCTAAATAACATGTTCCAGAGCATGAGTGAGTTTGGTGCTGCTGGAGCCAATGGAGTCAGAGAAAATTCAAAATTCCCAGGTTTCCTGTTACAGTGTGCAGAATATTCACTGTATTTTTCCTACTGAATTTCAGTTTTAGAATACTAGAGTTTTAGAATATAGTAAAGAATATTTGAGGATGTCCTTCATCAACAGAAAAGGATAGCAAAAAAAAAACAGGCCAAGAAAAAAAAGGAATAAAAATGCAAGTACTTACAAGGCAATTCTTGGTTTGCCCAGCTACATCATGAATTTGAAAATTCTTAGGAATTCATTAAGATAGGTCTGTAAGGCCCTGGAGAAAAAATGCTTCTCTCTTGTGACACGCAATGCAGAAGCAGTAATGTTCCTGGATGAGTTACTCAGTTTTGTTAGTATGAGCACCCCAGTTCTTGTGCAGAAAGCACGTTGACATTTCCAAAAGTTGCATTATTTTGGAATGCTCTATAGGCATTTTAGAAGAATTTGTCTTATTTGCACACAGTACACTTGATGTCTTTTTCTTGAATTGCTTCTTAGCATTATTTCCATAAATAATAATCTGTAGTCAACTGTGACAAGCAAGGATTGTCACCATGTCAACACTTATGCAAAATGTTAATGAGAAGATGTGTTTTTCAGTGTTCTCTCAAGTATTTAAATAGTTTTGTGTGTGGTGGTAGGACAGTTATTTTTATGTTGAAAGACTTAAAGTTGTTGCAAAGTGATTGCTTCTCCTAAATATGCATCTTTTCTTTCAAACAGTGAAGCATGCCTGCAGTTTTCTCAAATTTGTATCCTTTGAAAACAATTTAGATCCTGCATTATGATCATAGCTAATTGAAATCCAGAAGATGATAATGTTCTTAAGGCAAATAATTACAGGCAATGTTATTAAAAGTACTTCTTAGTGCAGAAAAACGTGTAATAAGATGTGTAGTTCAGAATTGCAGAGGAGGAGGAACAAGTGGGTTAGGTTCTGCCAGACACATAGGTATGAGCTTAGGTGAATGTCTGCCTGTATAGGTAGGTTGCTGTTTGTAGCTCAGAAATGCTGTGGGATGCTGAGAAAGGGAGAGCTGTACCTTGGCGTGCATCATCATGGTATTGTAAAGATTTCAGTAGTATCTACATTAGAAGTCATCTCACTTTAAAACAAAATCTTTCAGCTTCAAAGTGTAGTTGGTTGGCTGTGCATGTGTCGGAGTAATTTATTTTGGCTCAGACCATTTCAAGGAAAAGAAGAAATACCGATCAGATGTATGTAGTTTTTCCAGCATATTTGGTAGCTCCTTTTTTCTTTCTCCTCTGGCACTTAATACTAGTAACAGGTGGAAAGAGAGTATTGGGCTAGAGGATGCTGTGGGGAGGACTTCTGCTTTTGCTTTAAATGTCACTCTATAAATTTTTGTTGTTTGTTCCCCTTAACTGTAGCTGTGCAGATCCTGTAGTGTGTGTTCCATCCAGTTTTTTTATAGGAGACAATGGAATCCCTCTGGAAGTAATTGCTGGCAGTGTTTCTGTAGAAGAGCTCGTTACCAGAATCCATAAAGTCAAACAGGTAACGCTGGCTGGCAGGCTGGAGCTGTCACACAGATACGCATGCGTGTTCAAGACAGGCCCTTAGCGTGCACCTTGGGAAGTCTGAATTACTGGGTTTATATCCTTCCAACAACAAACAGCAAATTTTAAATTCAATACAAAAGCTGAACAGGTTTGAAAGCACTGTGCAGAAGTGCTGCGCTACGTTGTGTTGTTTCACAGATTATTTTTTTATATTAATTTGTGTAACACCTACAGAAATGAAGTATATCAAGAACCCTAAACTGGAACATGTGATGTACTACAAAGCATAGGTAGTTTTTATCACTTTGATTTCAATTGTGAGACTACAGTTAGGAAAAAAAAATAATATTCTGTGTCACACTGAACAATATAGGATAATTCTAGTTTTATATTTTAAATAAGACTGATTCTCCAAAAATAATTCAGTAGCCTTGGCTTTCGAACCTGAGGAAAACATCTGAAGTTTCATAGTCTGGCTTTTCACCCCAATTTCCTAGATGCATGCAGAAAAAGGGCAACCTCTGGAAAATCCCAGTCAGTCATCTGCTCCGTGTCCCTCATCTCAATCTGATGGTGCTCCAGAAAACGTGCAATCCATAGCAGCAGCGTTCTGTGACTCTGCCGAGTCTGTTACGTCAGAGACAGTAAGGCCTTCTGCTGCTAACGGTTAGTATTGTTACCAAAATGATACCTGATTTGCTTGGAAATTGCTTTCCTTGTCTTACATTGTTATATGTTATGTAAAAGACAGAATGGACTTGCTGAGGAAAAACTTGAGTATAGCAGATGCTTCTTACAGGACTTGTCATTCTCCTGTTGTAACACATGAGGCGTGCCCCGTTTACCCATTTATAATACAACACAACCTGTGTGTGCTGTCTTGCAATAACATTTGGTAAAAGAGGTTTCTCTGGGCTAGTAACCTGAACCAAGAGGGGGGGAATGGCACAAAGAGTTTAAACAGCAGAATTTCTTATCTTCTTGAGATGTTCTAGCTGCTGCCAGTTATGGCTAATAATGAGCGTTTGATAATACTTCTGTGCTAAGAGGCATGCCTTTTCTCTTGTGCGTTACCTTCTTGTAAATCACTTGAAGATGGAGCAAATTCAGGTCAAGCAAGCCAGGAAGCTGCTCAGTCTTCAGATGCACAAGCGAGTGGTGCTCAGCCCGCGAATGACCTTGCACTCAAAGTAGAAAGGTAACTCTTCTTTTGTAGCCTTCCAGTGTACTGTATTTGTTTCTCGGGAGGCACTTTGTGATCAGACAGGCTCAATTACAGGATTTAGGTGCTGATTCTGCTGTCATCCAGCAGGCATTTATGTGGCCTTATTTTTGTTTGGATGTTTGAGGTAGTAGTAAGGTTGATACAAAACCCAACTTTTAAATTAATTTCTTGTGTACTCTGAAAGAAGAGGGTGATCTGGAAAAACTATTATTGTCACTACTTTGATACAACTTTGCAATTATTTTGATAGAACTTGAATTCAGACTGTTTTGAAGGAGTTAAAACACTGAACGGAAAGTATCTGTAAGACAGATACTGTTTATAATATCCTACCTAAAACCAGTAACACATATTTAGTAAATACATTTTAGTAGCATAAATCATCCTATTTTTAAAACCTCATACTTAATTTCCATGTTATTCCAAAGGAGTTGGACAGTAAGTGTAATTTTACCTGCAACAGCTCAGAAAATGCACTGGCAAGACTGATAGAAAGTCAGTATTTTAATATAGATACTGTCATTCCTTTTTTAAACCTGTACTAATCTTAAATTGTACCATATTTGCATACACCTAAAGCATTTCTTCTGGGCAGAAGAAAGGAGAAGACTGTGGTAGTTCCCATTTTCTTTTAAAATGACAAAACAACAGCTACTGTACAAACAAAAAAGTTTCTCCTTTTATCAGACTGCTGGTATTATTTGGTCATATCTGTTCCCAGACTTGAAATACGTTGCACCTCAGTATGTTTTTGGGAATCAGTCCTCATTCTAAGGCATCTTTCTGGGGAAATGAGACACATGTGCATCTGTATTACAGCTGAGTGCTATGTAATATTTGTTCTCCAGTTTAGGAAGTGATGTGCAGAAGAAACCTGACAGGTTACATAGTTAAGAACAGATTGAGACTTGGTTGGTGTTTCTTTTACCACAGGTCATAAATAGTATTGTTTATTGTATGTTCTAAAAGTTGATTCAACAATAAGAATATGTGGTATTATTCATTTTCTGAGCAGATGATAGAAGGAATGTGTTAGAACTACCATTCAAAAACTGGAAGCTAGGGGGTGGATCCCAACCTCATGGTTTTATGGACTGCACAGCCACATGTGGATGGATCATTAATGGATCATGGATCCATTAATCCATGGATCCATTAATCCATTAATGGATCATTACCCCTTACACTAGGGGTTAGCAATGTGTTACTGTTCCTGTTCCTGTTCATTTTCATGTGTTTCCTTCTGTGTTTGCAAATGCATCATCAAAATTAAAAAAAATAACAATAACAGTAGATACTGTGATTTTAAGACTTTTCACTTTGTTTGTAAATTTAGGATAACAAAAAAGCTTGAAGAAAGGCGAGAAGAGAAAAGGAAAGAAGAAGAACAGGTAACACAAAAATATAAAAGTGCTTGCAGTATTTATTTAGATACCCGTATTTGAATAAATGCTTAATTCCCGTTAAAAAAAAATACGTTTCAATCTTGTCCAAGGCAATTTTGTGGTCCCGTTTTTATTGTCTCTGTTCTTTATGCAGAAAGAAATTAAGAAAGAAATCGAACGGAGAAAAACCGGTAAAGAAATGCTAGAGTACAAAAGACGGCAAGAAGAAGAATTGACAAAACGGATGTTAGAGGAAAGGAACAGAGAAAAGGCAGAAGAGAAGGCAGCTAGAGAGCGTATAAGACAACAGATTGCAATGGTAAATTTTGTGTTTTGAAGGATAGCTTGCTGCTTCTCTCTCTTGCAAGGGCCAACAGCATACTAAAAAAGTAAACTTTCTTGTTAGGAGAAACATTGAAAGATCTTCATTTTTTTCTGTTTGGAATCCCGTGGCCTTGTGTGATAACAATCTGCATTTGTGGTTTTATAGTAGCACTTGTTGTGTATAAAATGAAGCTTCTGCTTTCATATTCATGATGATATCTATCAGAATGAGCATACCAACTTGTCTTCTACATTGTTGGAGCCAAGTGGTGGATTATCATTAAATATTAAAAAAAAATACACAATTTTTCTGAGATCTGAAACAGAAACGCAGGGAGTACTTCATTGCAGAGCATGCCAAGGAATGATGGCTTCCAAATGGCGGGGGTTATTTTTTGTTTTAAATTTGTATCTACACACAAACATCTATATCTACAAGCATTTCACAACATTTGAAATTCTACCTCATTTCTAAGTTTTGGCCTAGAAAACCGCAGCACTGCAACTTGTAAGATTTTTTTCACTTTCTCTTCCCTGGAATGTTAAACTTCCATGGGAAGACCATCTGTTAACTACGTGGATGAAGTGACTCATTGCAAAGCGTGTGTCATCTCAGCTAACGATGGGCTCATGCAGTTTGGCAGTGAGCACAGCTCTGCAGCCTGACTGTCTCTCCTACTTGTATCGGTGCCGTTGGATTTGCAGTACAGGTTGTGCTTTAGTGAGAGTTAAGCTACGGTTTATGGTAAAAATGAAGTTTTGTTTGGTCTTTCCAAAGGATCGTGCTGAGAGAGCGGCTCGCTTTGCAAAATCCAAGGAAGAAGCAGAAGCTGCAAAAGCTGCAGCTCTTCAGGCTAAACAGGCTGAGCTGGAGGCCAGAAAAGAAGCATCTCAAAAGGAACGAAGGTGAGTTGTTGGAGAGAAAGCAGAAGCGGATGTTTTGGGGGAAAGGTTTTAAAAAAAAAGTTTATATAAGCTTTAGGAAATTAGATAGTATATCCTAATCTGTTATTTGATGCTAGGTTGGAATGTTTAGTGACATGAAAAGTAGCTTTCTCTTGCAATGGTTACTGACAGCTATCTACGTGAATGTTACGTTCTCTGATAACTGGCATCGGTTAAACATTTCTGATGGTGGTGCTCACCTCCGTTAGCATCCTCTCTGAATATTGGTGGGTTTTGGACTCTGATAAAAATGCAAAGGAGATGCATTGTGATACGTAAGCAGGATCCAAATTTGTAAGCCATCTACACGCTGCCCTAAGTAGGATGACTGTTCCCCCCCTGTGAATACCGCCCAGCTAAAGCCCCAGGAGCGGCTGTCTGTAAGTGCTGACTGACCATGGTGCATGTCCCGCAGCCTGGTAGCCAGGATTCAGTTCCGCCTGCCAGATGGATCTTCCTTCACTAACCAGTTCCCGTCCGAAGCACGGCTGGAAGAGGCGAGGCAGTTTGCTGCACAGGTAAGTCAGTGTCTCATGTTGATGCATGCTGATTAGTGTGGTGTAGCAGCACCTAGTCAGTAAGTGTGGTGGGATTGCCACCAGCTGCTTGCCTTTTTCTTTGTATGAAGCGGGTTTGGTTAGCACCCTTTTCTGCTGCCACCAGCTGCCTTTGTGTAACTGGTGAGCTGCAAGATATGAGAAATTCTCCATTTCTTCAGGTGGACAGCGTTGTCGTTTTGATTAAAAAAAAAAAAACAAAAAAAACTCCTTGTCAGTAAAGCGAGGGGTGCTCAACTGGCAACTCTGTGATTGTTAGGAAGTGAGCAGTTAGAAATAAAGTGTTTTATTCATATTTTCACAGACGGTTGGTAATGCTTATGGCAATTTTTCGCTGGCAACAATGTTTCCCAGAAGGGAATTTACCAAAGAAGATTATGGAAAGAAATTACTGGAGCTAGAGCTGGTACCCAGCGCTTCAGTGGTGCTGCTGCCGGTAGGTGCTGGGGTTTGGTTGGTTTGTTCCTCACTTACCCCCGAGCAGTGACACTGTTGCTGTCTAGCTGCTTTTAGTCAGCCGTTAAAACATTCAGCTTGAATTTTGGTCGTTCCTTTGTCTAAGATTGCATAATCAAGACTATAAAAAGGACTTTTTTTTCTGAGATGGATAGGTGGTGTAACCAAATGGATAGGTTTAATGTGTAACCAAAGGGGTTCTTTTCTCATATCTACTGAAAAGCTTCTAAATTCGGTATGAAGTACTCTGTCTAAACGAGTAGCGCTTTAATACCTGAGAAGCTTGCTCTGTGTTCACGTCCAGGCGGGAAGACCGGCTACTTCGGTTGTTCAGGCTTCAGGTGGTGATCTGTGGAAGTTCTTGGGCACAATACTTTATCCCCTCTTAGCAGTCTGGAGATTTATTAGCAATTTCCTGTTTACAAGTCCACCTCCCTCACAGTCTGCTGCGAGAACCGCTCATCAGCAAGACCATTCAAATCCTTCAAAGCCCAGCAACAGTGAGCAAAGCAGGTAATCAAAACTGTTTTGGGTGGCCATTTCTCAAAATACTTGTTAGAAAGATTTTTGTCTTATGTTGGAGAACTGCATGTCTGTTCTCCTCCAACTGCTGCTCTGTCCTGGCCTTTTCTGGCTACCATCCTTCCTATGGATGGAGGATAAACTGGTGGCTAGTAAACTGCACTGCAGTCCTGATGAGGGTATCTTGATTTTTACATGTGTGATTAATCCAACGCCTTACTGTTTGCTTTGATTTCCAACTACAGAGCAGAAAAAAGCATTGTCTTGCAGTCATTTATGACTAGGGAGTTCAACTGTAGCTACAGGTGTGGGCATCACTTGAGCCAATGCTGTTTGAAAGATGAGATTGGATTTTCAGCATTTTTACGTTGTTACGGTGTGGTTGTACACAAAACACAAGCAGAGCAGCTCAGCTGTTGCATGTGAAGCAGCCATGTATTACCTCATCCTTTCCAAGGAAAAGGAGATTCTGTCAGTTTGTCTGACTCCTAAATGCCACATTTTCAGCTGGGGAGAGCTTCCCTGTGAACCAAAGGGCTGAAGAAGCTTGTTCTGGGGGAGAAGAGAAGGAGGAGGCCTTGCTTGCACAAGAGAAGCCAATGCGGTAACTAGGGGAAAGTGTCAAACTTCATTGTCGTTTGTACCCTAGGCAAACAGTCAGGAAACGAGTCATGGAGAAGCGAGGGGAAGACTTCAAAAAGGAAGGCAAAATCTATAGACTGAGGACTCAAGATGACGGAGAAGATGAAAACAACACTTGGAATGGAAATTCTACACAACAAATGTAGTTTTGAGTAACTGCAGTAACTAGTGTCTGGCTTTCTTTTTTTCTCTCCTTAATTGATCTAAGTCAACTACAGCTTCTGGACAAGTGGGGCTTATTTCACACCAAGTGAGTTACTTAATTCTTATTCCTGCAGGGGAGGATGGAATAAATTTGCCTAAGTCAGAGAAATGAAGGGGGTGGCGCTGAGGCTTAGAAGGCAAGTTAAGACTGAAAATCTACATCAGCTTTCATAATCAATACCCTACTGCCCTTAGGAAGGCACTTTTTAATCTTTAAATATTCTGCTACATAAATTTAAGGGTCAGATATATTAATATAAAGGTTGTGAGGGGAATGACTGGTTAAAATGAGGTTTTCAGAAGCACTATAAGTAGCAAATCAGGTAACTAATTTATGTTTAACTTTTTTCTTGCTTCTGCAACTGCAAGCAAAACCTTGTAGTTTTTAATTCCCCAAGCACTCAATAAAATATTTTCCAGAAAACATAACTGTCATTTCTTGTAACATTCCTCTGAAGTACCTGAGTCACAACCAAGTAAACAGCTAGGCTTAGGCACTAAAACTTAAAATACAGTGAGCAATCTTTTTCATAGAATCATAAAGGTTGGAAAAAGACCTTCAAGCTTTTTGTTGCAGTTTAAAAGATCTTACTCGGGAGTTGTTCCTATTGAAATCTGGTCAAATGCGTATGAAAAATTGTTACATCCAGGAGATGGCACAGTGAGAAAAGTAAGTACTTTCTTCTTTCTCGCATAAAATAGAAATATTGCTGGAAAGAGGGACTGTAATAGAAGAATGGGGAAACTTACTTTGGAAGAGGGAACAAAGCTTTCCTCTGTGGAATTGTGCGTTTATATTTTTTGTATGGCCCTAAACATCACAGGTGTTCTGTGCTGCTTCGGCCTTCTATTTAAAGATGCTGCAGTGAAGTATCATACCACAAATGTGAAGGCAGAGGGCTAGGCCAATTTTCATTTTTTAATAATTTATGATAAAATTCAAAAAGAGGAATGGAAAAACCCGTGCTGTACAGTGTCTGTGAGAACAATATCCTCCTCCACCTGTTTTTACCAGCCCTACCTTGTCTTCGAACCATTAAGGCTCAGTAGAGCTTCATGGGAATTCTCTCAGATGCCTTGAAGAGACCAGCAGGACACCAGGGAAGGTGATGAAGGCGAGCAGATGAACGGTCAGGTTCAAAGTTCTTGCACTACTAGGAGCAAGCTATTTTAGTTCTGATGTGAAGAAATCAAATCAGTAACAGCTGGGAAGAAGTCAATTAACAGAACATTTTTTGCTTCATATTTTAACAAACAACAAAAAGATGGGACGCTATCTCTAAGGCTTCCTTCCCCTCATTAAGGTGCAGTAGTACAAGTGCTCTATCCTTCTTTCTGCTGCAGTAGAATACAATGTGATAGGGTTTCATTGTTTCAGTCCGTTCCCCATATTTAATCCGATTGAACTTCACATTTTACTGAGTTCCATGGGTGATTGTTTACGGGATTTTTTGGATAATGTTCCATATTTATAAGCAAGAAGAGCCAGGCCCAGTGCTCCAACTCCAGAAAGAGCAAAAAGCACATACAGTGCGATTTCGGCACTGTGTGACGTTAAGTCCAAGCCCAGGAAGTGCACATTGTCAGCCAGTTCCACTGCCGTGGGGACCGTCGGGGTCACTGTGCAGGGGAAGACAACAAGAATTAGTACCCAGCCCGTTGTGAACTTACTCATGTACATGTGCGTCGCTTCTTCCTTCCTCTGCAGGAGGCTCAGTGCTGCTGGACAGGGCTCTGGCTATAGCTGTAGGTCTTTGGGATCAGGGACTGACACAATTCCAGCTCAGGGGAAAGGCACAGCCCGGGGTTAAGAGAGAGCTCTTGAGGCCAGAGGAGGGGCAAATGTTCCCTGGCAGTCATGGCTAATAAAAATGAACCTCTGAACATCCCCAACTGACAAGTTAACATACTTAACCCAGAGAACACAAACAATGGAAGTATTCCCAATGCTTCTTAGAATGCAGTCAAAATTTAAAAAAAAAAAAAAACTGCAGGACTACTAGATGGGCGTGACTGGGGAAACATCCTATGAATCAGAAAAGAGTAGAAGGGCCCAACTCTTTGCTGTATTTTCAGTACAGGCACATAGCTGGGTGCTACCACAACATCCTTTAAAGTTATTCTGGCTTTGCAAACAGAAGTGACCTAATTCCACACGGCTACCTTTAGTCCTAACAGATGCTGACTATCAGGCAGTTTGCTGCCAAAACCCTTAAAAATAATATTGTAAAAATAGCTGGTGTCTTTTAGGACCACAGCTTGTAGAAGGTGTCTGGGTTTAGCATCAGACGCATGATTTCTGCTGCATCACTCACCTTCAGGCTCCGGTTCCAGACAGGGATGTGGGCCTGCCGCTGGATCTGGAAACCCGTTGCAGCTTATGATCTGCGAGTAGTACCTGGCGGAGGCCTTGGGGAGCCGTGGCAGGCTGGGGTCCGTGTAGTTGACGTGGTAGAAGCCAAACTTCTCATCAAAGCCCACGGCCCACTCGAAGTTGTCCATCAGTGTCCAGGCCGTGTAGCCTCGCAGGTCGACACCATCCAGCACAACAGCTGCTCAGAAGCACACACAGCAGGGGGCTGAGCAGGCAGGCAGCACGGAGCTGCCCCTCAGCCTGCAGCACTATGAACAGGGCACCACACACAAATGCAGCTGGGTGCAATGAAACTATTTATTGCCAACCCAGCCTCAGGGGACTCACCACCTCCCTGTCCCCACCTCTGACACGTGCTGCTCTGAGGTGGTTCAACAGCCAAGTTACACCTAGCCACTGACCAGGGCAGCTCCGTCAGCCCTGGAGACTGCTCCTCTCTGCTCCCAAAATCAAAGCTTTCAGTACGCAAAGGTCTAAGTACAGAGAGAAGAACTTCTCAACACACCGTGGGTGTTCAAACAAGTGTTCATGGGGCCCTTGCTGCTAAAAGGCAGTGAACAAGTGCATTGGGAACACCTGGCAGTCAGCTCCCCTATGGCAGGGCAGCAAAACTGACCACAGCTGTAACTGAAACCAGGTCCCTGTGTGTGTTTGTTCTGAGTAAGGTGCTATTTATAGAACCAGCAGCAAAGAACCCTCTCTTGCCAGATGCAGCTGTACAAGGAAGCTGCCCTTATCCCACTCTACTAACCCCATGGTTTGCTCTGCCTCTACTTCATCTTTCCCTGCACAAGTCTTGGCATATCCAGAGGCTCACAGCAGCAGACCCAGAGTTAACCCCATGTGTACATGTAGTTGACAAGCGCATTGCCAGTGGCCTTTCAGCTCTGTACAGCTCGCTTTGTACATGCCAGGCTTGTTGGGAGACACCACTAATCAGCTTTAAATAGTCACTCTTACCTTTCAGTGCTTCATTAATGTAGTTCCGATGGTAATGTATCCGCCAGGTGTCGTTGAGATCTGTGTCTCCCCGTTCTGATACCCCATTTTCAGTCACATAAATGGGAAGGTCACCGTACTCTTCCTTTATCCACCTCAGGAGCTTTCGGAAACCAAAGGGCGTCACCTTGAGCCAGAAGGACCCCGAGTTCAGCCAGGCGCGGTCGGTTACTGAAGCGACGCCCCTGTGGAGGAGGACACTGATCAGTCCTGTCCCTGGTGCCTGGCCCCGTGTCACTGCTCACCTGAGAAGTGAATGTGGCAGGGTGGGAAGAGCACAGAGCTCTAGGGAGGTAAAGAGCTACTGGTGCTCACAAACCTCCAGAAAACACCTCATACTTCACTTTAAAAGCTACATTCTGCCTTCATCGGCAGTCACTGAGGGTGTGCTGTGTGCCCAACTCATGAGCCTGCCCCATCTTTGTCATGTAAAGCAATTCCTACTTTCAACCTCTGATCCACAACACAGTGACTGAGCACACATCCCTGCAGTAATGCAGGACAGATGGCAGCATCCTCTAAGGGGAAGTTACCCCAATTCCACACGGTTTTGTGAAAATACCTCAGAAAACAGCCAATGTTCACCCTCATGAGTGGTCCCACAATTACCTTAATTCTCAGCACAAGAACTCATGAGCTCCTATAGTTTACCTTTTGTAACTTGGGAAAGAAATCAACATGTCAAAAAGCTTGACTTACATATATTTAAGAAGTGATTTAGCTACTTAGGCTTTAAATTTAAGCTAAACTAATGTGCAGAGAGCCAACAACTGTTTAACAGCAAATACAGTAGTACCCACAAACCAGGATAATCTCCCTCTTCAAACTACGGCCTGGGGGAAGGAAATACAATAAATACTCTTGAGAGCTGATACCAGGTGGGAGGAGACTCAGAAGAGCTGATTCCTTCCTTTTAGTAGATGCTCTAATTTTCCTTGTTCTGTTTTAACCATTCATTCTGGGGCATAAAGAAGGGGCTTTTGTGAAAATAACAGCATCACAGGTATTGTTTGGGGATATTTTCCCTAGTATTGGTTATAAGAGCCTAATAAATCTCTCATGGCTTTATGTGCTGTTAGTTTATATTGCTTAGTTGGCCCAGGCTCCAGGCACGCACATTTGACTTGACTAATAGCGTACATTTATATCTTACCTGTCAGAGTCATATGACAGGATCCCAGTAGCATAATTAAAGTTGTATGCTAAAATCGTAGTGTAGTGATTTAGACCGAAGTAGTCATACGTGCCTTTAATTCTTTGCTTTTCACTTTCAGTGAATTCTGGAAGTCTGCAACAAAAAACAGAGAAAAAGCATAAACCCATAGAAATGCAGCTCTTTTCAGGATTTCCCCTTCTTTTGTTTCTACCCCTCCCTCGGTCCTGGTGGCTAACTAAATGAAGCTTTTGCTAGAACTCAGGCAATTCATGTTGCCTGATGTAGAGTTCCCCAGGAGAGGAGCGGACCTTCCACTGACTGGAAACGAAACCCTGCATGGTTCACACTCAAATAAAAGGTAGTGGCGGAAACACAACCTCAGCACAGAGCTGCTGACAGCCACGGGGCTCCACAACCCAGTAACACCTACTCTAGAGCAGGCAACAGAACTAAAGACGAGGCTGTTCTTTACCAGTCCTGCTGTTTTCTCTTGCTGTGCTTGAGCTCAGAAGTACTTTGGAGTTAGAGAAGTCAGAAACTTTCCCTAAGAGCACCTGTAACACTGACGTGACTTTGTCCCTATATCGTTTTATTCCGGGACCCAGAAAGGTTAAACTGGCACAGGGTTTGTCTTCACTGAAGCAGTTTGTGGGCTGTAACACCGAGATGTTGAAAAGCCCAAAGGAAAGATGAAGGAAAGTAGCTAACGTGTTTATAAGTGCATTTGCATGGGGCAAGAGGCTTTCAAGTAAAGATATAAAGTGGCTTTCAGCAGGAGTCAGAGCAGTGCTGGAAAGAAACAATACAAACAAGCTCTACAGCTGAGAAAATCAGATGAGGTGGGAGGCACTTCTGTACTTGTGACCTGGGGACCTACTCCACATTCAGCTGGATCACCCAGAAGGGAGCTGGAACAACGTGGCCAAGGCCCCCAGCCACGAAGAAACGCAGAGCACAGGAGAAGCGCAGCAGAGAGCTGCACCCTGATCTTCTTGGAGGAAGACAGGAAAACCCAGAAGAAACTGGTAACTAGCCCGGGTCAGGGGAGCTCTGCTAGTTAATCCCAAAGCACTTGGTTCCCTCCAAAAGGGAGGCCTCAGAGAACCTTTGGGATCTCAGCTCTACATGATCACTGCTGTGGTGAGAGAAGCAAGAAACAGTCAGGAACATCCAGGGTGCCCTGGAGCCAGGGAGAGTTTTCAGTTCTCTTTTAGCCAGAAAAGAGAGAAAAATCTTTTGGGAATTCAGTCCCCAGGCAACCACTGCTCAATGTGCACTCCTGGCAATTCGGTGATGCTTGAGAGTTCGCTCTTAGGCTGAGGACAGGACTTCTTCCCCAGAGGGAGTCACTTGGGCACTTCAACTCATAAGGCAACACACAGTGACTGTGCTCTTATTTGTGGTAGCAACCACCAGAGAGGAAATAACATTTAAAAAGATGCTCAAGAATTCAAGTATTTTAGGCACATAAAAACAAGATTTAAGTCTTGAAGAGCCCTGCCTTTGCTGCAGAGCACACACCAACTCTTCTGTCACCTCCCTCATTTCAGAACAAGGGGTCTTATCAGAAAGGACTGATCAGCAATACCCCCACACCTAATATACCCCCAATATTTTCCCGTTGAGGGGACAGATTTTTACCGCACCATTTCACCAGAATCCTTCCACTTAACAGCACCGTCAAAAAAGCAGGTTTCAGCACAGCAGGGAACACGAGAGCACCTGTGTGCCTGTGCTCTTACCGAGACTGCTTCAGACCCTGAGCCAGGCTGCGCTCCCGAATCCTCGTTTTCATCACTTCGTTGTAATCACCGTTTTTGAAAATGGGGTGAGCAAACCAACCTATGAGAAACTAACCCAGGAAATAAACTTAAATTAGGTATCAAAACAAGGGACTTCACCATTCCTCTCCATTTGCTGCTTTACACGTAGTACCAGATTTATAATGAACAAGCACAAAGAGATATGCAGGGATGTCAATGTAACGACAACAAATTGAATAAGCTGGAACCACAGTCATATTTTGTCTCAGCTCCACTGCATTCTCAACCAGCTGCCAGAAGAAGGTGGTGTATTAGAGAAGCAGGGAAATGTATCTGAGATGCCAGCCTGGGCTCTGGGCAGCTCCAGATGCCAACCCAAACACTCTGCGAGCAGCCAGGAGAGCTGCGGCTGCCTGCGTGCCTCCTACCTGCAGGTAGCGTCTGGCAGCATCCCAGTCCTCCTGTTTGTGGGGGTTCCTCGGCTCTGCCCAGTCCGAGTTGATGGTGATGGAGATCAATCCTCCCTGTTTGGGCCGGTACGTCTCGTTGTACAGGTGCCAGGCTTCTGCGTGGGCCTTTATCAGGTTGTGCCCCACTATGTAAGGGGCTCGCCCCGGCCTAACGGAGATTCCTGCAGAGACAGCGACAGCTCAGGTGCTGGAGCAGCCATCCCCAGCTTCCCCTTTTGCTTCCTCCCAGGTAAACACATCCAAGACACCCAGAGCTGCCCTCCTCTGAGAGAAATAAACCAGCTGCCTGCTATTAAATGCAATGTGCAGCACCTGGGGCCCTGAGGCCCAGCCCAGGGCTGAGATACTGCCTCAGCAAAGCTTTGAAACCATGCTCAGCAGCCTCACCTGGAGCAGCTGTCCCAAAGCCATAGCCAAGATACGCCGTGTTGTAGGGTTCATTGAGGGTGATCCAGAACTTCACCTTATCTCCCAGCCTCTGGAAAAGCAGCTCGGCGTATTCCTTAAACCTCTGAACTATGGTATCGTTCTCCCAGCCGCCGACGTTCTGCAGCGCCTGCGGGAGGTCCCAGTGGTAGATGGTCACCTGCGGGGAGCGAGCAGAGAAAGGGCTCAGCCAGTCATTCCTTCCTTTCAGGGATAGGGACAACAAACCAGCCTCATTTCCAAGCATAAACCCTGCTGAGATCTGCAGCTAGAAAAAGGCTGTTTTCTTCTGCGTTTCAATAGAGTAGGAACTTGGCAAAACCATGAACAAATGAGTAAAACAGTTCTGCACAACAAGAACATCTGTAATTATCTCTTACACTTGCTCATCCCACCTGTAAATAGGTACATTTTTGTAGCTTATTTATAACTTTATAATTTATTTATAACTTTAGAATTCATTTATAACTATACACTTTGTATAACTTATTCTTCTCCCAAGAACACATCCGAACCGTGTTAAATACCAAATTCCTATAAAATTCATTAATCTCTGTAAAAAAATTCCCATTAGGAGGGACTGTTCCATTTCAGTGACACTAATCCTACAACTTATTGACATATTAACCAAATATGTGACAAATGTGTCAGTGACATATTAACCAAAGCACTCCCAGCAAGGAACCCAAACACTCTAACTTAGGACCAGAGTCCAAGCTGACAGAAAGTCTTCTGGGCTAAGCAAGGAGTTTCTTAATGGGCTATAACTCAAAAAGCAAGTGCCTAGCAAGTGGGAACAAGGGCCAGCAGTACAGAAGGCACATAAAAGCACTGCTTGGGCTTTTAGGAAATAAGAAAGGCCAAAGCCCTCCCAATTCTGCAAGTCCACTGCAAGAAAAAAGCTCTGAGAAAACTTGGGTGGGCTGCTGAGAAGCTGCACAGTGTCAGAAGCACAGAACAACCTCCTTGCCTCGCCCTCCCCAGACGAGCACTTTTTCTAGGGTGGTTTGGGGGGACCCGGCCAGCAGTGGGGAGGCAACAGGTTGGTGGGACTTGGGAAACAGCAGGGTATTCGGGAACAGCCAACAGTAAGGCTACTGTGATCTCCTGGGTAGTAACTGTGAATGTATCCCTAAATTCCTAGCACATTTACCTGTTCAAAAAACATGTTTCCTCCCGGCACACAATGAAAAAAAATTCTCTGTGAAGGAGGGAGTAGACTTAAACACACACACGTGCTCTGAGTGTCAGACTTGGGTTCTGCTACTGGCCTACACATCAACGGGTCTTAACGGGTCTTGAACAGCCTGGGAAGTTTGTAAGGAGTGAGGGTTTCCCACATAGGGATCAGAACACAGGGATAAACCAGAGAAATCTGAGAGTCGGCATCTCATCTTTCAGCATCAGGATAATTCTCAGCTCCTGCACTCCTGGATTTCCACGTTCACAGTTACCTGGGGCATTATGTTGGCTGCCAGAAGTGCATCAATCAGCCTTTCGTAGTAGTTCAGTCCCGCTTCGTTGACGTAGCTGGTGGTCCCGTCTGGGAGAACACGGGACCAGGAGATGGAAAAGCGGTAGTGAGACACCTTGAGGTTTTTCAGCATTTCCACGTCCTCCTCGATCTTGTGGTAGCTGTCACAAGCCACGTCCCCGTTGTCGTTATTGCTGATTTTCAAGGGAGTGTGAGAAAACTGGTCCCAAATGCTAAGTCCTTTCCCGTCTGCTCTCCATGCTCCCTCAATCTGTAATTGAAGATGGAGGAGGGAAGGGAGAAACCATTAACAACCCCAGATTTACATCTTGGCCCAGCAAAGAATTCAGCCTTTTGGCCTTTGTGGCACCACATGATCTGTTGACTTATCAGCTTAAGCCTTGAAGCAGTAACGTTGGCTGCACCAAAGTAGTAAGAGCTCTTGGGCCCCACAGCACAGAAGTTTTACCAAAGTGCAGTGTCACAGGGGAGGTGTTGTGGCAGTTCAACCTGCTGCTCGGTGTTTGCTGGTTCCTGTGAAGCCCATGCTGCTGTCTCAATTCCCATGGTATAACCACGCCGTTAGAAGGGAAGAACTTGGAGATAAGTCAGGCAGTTTTTACAGCAACCCCCAATTACCGTAGAACCTAATGTTACAGAAGCTGTGGGTGTGTCATCCAAAATGAATTAACGGCCACCGGTACCCCAAGAGTCAGCCCTCATTTCCTAACCTGGTACGCTGCTGTCGCTACGCTCCACCAGAAGTTCTTTGGAAACTCCCCGTAGAGAAACTCATCCTCCTTGGGCAGCGGGATGCCGTTATTGCGGATGATTTCTGCGTAGTACACAGCTGAGCGCTTTGGGGTTCTTGGCCTGTTGGGATCATCAAAATCGACCTGGTGCAGCCCAAATCTTGAATCATAGCCATTCAACCACTCGAAGTTATCCATAAGAGACCAAGCGTTGTATCCTCGCAGATTAACACGGTCCAGCTTGTAAGCTGAAAGACCAGAAGCAACGGAAGAGCATCAGTGATACATCGCGCATTGAAGGAACCACAAGGAAGACACTTGCAAACACACACACACTGCCAGCTTCACAAAGCTGAATGGCACTAGACCAGAAAAATCATGAAAGACCTCACAGTCAGAGGATACGAATGGCCATGCAAAGGAGAGCATAGAAAATCACCATTTATGTTGCATTCAGGATGTTCAAAGACTGCTAACAGCTGCTTTTAAAAACCACCTGTCAGAGAATCTAAAGGAGTCACCAGACAGAGAACAAAAGCAAAGGTTTGTACCTTTTAAAGCTTCATCAATGTATGTTTTGTGGTAAAGGATCCTGGTGTGGTCATCAACATCCGAGCTGCTATTTATCCCCACCCCGTTCTCAATGATGTATATCGGGGGATTGCCATACTCCTCCTTGATCCAGTTCAGCATCCTCCTCAGCCCCCAGGCCACAGCCTTATGTTCAGAAATTGCTGAGGAAGGCCAGGAGCTGTCAATACTTGTCGAAACTTCCTGGTCGTGCTCATAAGAGTAGGGCTTCAGAGGGGTCGTTGTATGGGTTACGATTTTGGAAGTGTAGGTGTTGAAGTAGAAGACATCTGCTGTGCCCCGGATGTAGTCACGCTCCTCAGCTGTGAAAACGGGTAGGCGGGATGACGGCAGGTTCTGCAACTCACTCCTGTTCCCAACTTTCCACTTCATGACCTCAGGGTAGTCCCCGTTTTTGAAGATCGGGTGGGCAAACCACCCCACCAGGAACTGCAAGTACCTGTCTGCAGCTTCCAGGTCCCTGGGGTCACTCGGTGTCTTCGGCTCGGCCCAGTCGATGTTGGGACACAGAGAAATGACCCCTCCCTGGCTTGCTCTGTATTTGTCGTCGTAGGTGTGGTACACCCTGGCGTGAGCTTTCAGCAAGATGTGTCCCACCTTGTAGGGAGTGCTCCCGGGGTCTTTGACGCTGGGTGGGAACGCCCCCAGGCCGTAGCCAATCCATGCAATGACTTGGGGTTCATTGAATGTGATCCAGAACTTCACTCTGTCCCCAAAGGTCTGGAAACAGAAGTCTGCAAAACTATCAAAGAGTTCGATCAGCAAAGTGTTCTCCCAGCCACCGATGTCCTGGAGAGCCTGGGGCAGGTCCCAGTGGTAGAGGGTGACGATTGGGGTGATGTTGTTTGACACCAGCCCGTCAATGAGGCGGTTGTAGTAGTCAACTCCATGTCCATTTATCGAGTCGTTCCTTCCAGTGGGGAAAATTCGAGGCCAGGACAGAGAGAAACGGTAGTTCTTTACCCCTAAGGCTCTCAGCAGATAAATATCTTCCTCCAGCTTGTTGTAGCTATCGCAAGCTACATCGCCAGTGTCGTTGTTAACTATATTCCCTGGCACATGGGTGAAGTTATCCCAGATGCTGGGCCCTTTGCCATCAGCATCCCAGCCTCCCTCTATCTGGTACGCAGAAGAAGACACGCCCCACAAAAAGTCCTCCGGGAACGTCCCATAAAAGTACATGTCCCTTTCAAACTCTGTTTGAGATGAAAACTTCTGCCAGACAACCTTGGACTTGGAGGGTACTTCTGATGCTGGTAAATTTGGCAACTTTGACGGCATGGGTAGGTCAAACATCCCCGGCGCAGGGAGTCTGTTTGAGACTTGGGGTGGGAAACCATTCTTTTCAATAACGCTGGCATAGAAATAAGCGGATGCCTTGGGAGTCCTTGGTCTGTTGCTGTCTTCAAAATTCACATGATGTAGCCCGAATTTTTGGCTGTATCCCACTGGGCCTTCAAAACCATCAATCAGTGATCGAGCAATGTATGACTGGACGTCAACCGTGTCTAGTTTCACCGCTGCCACAGAAACAGCACAAGACTGTTAGTCAACGGGACATTTTCTGAACACATCATCGCCTAGCACAAGCACTACAGCAGAGGGTAACGGGGCGATAGCCAAACATTTGGGAATGGACTTCCAGGGAAAACAAAACAAAACAATTAGAGCACCTGGCAAGAAGAGCAGTCAGCACTGCCATAGGAGCTGGTCAAAAGCTGAGTGATTAAAATGCATCAGAAGAGAAATATTTGAGTACAGCACACTTGTGCCCCTTGTAGCTCTTCTATCAGTCTGTTGGGAACTAGGTAAAGAAGATCAAAAGCTCTATACTGATCACCGACATACTTAATACAACATATTTAATAAAGTTTTCTGATGCTATTGATTTGTGTATCTGAAGAGAGGACCAGTAAAATCTCTATTTGAAGTCTCAGATCTATAGTTGTCCAGAACTTCAGTCGCAAGCATTATTTTTTGCATCAGTTGGATACAGTTTGCAAAGATACAGCCGTACCTTGAACTTTACTCAAAATATTTGAGACCCAAACATCTCCCTAAAAATTCTAACCCTCAGTGGTGCAGGATGCTGTCGGTTATATCTGCCTTGTCAGTGAAGACTTCATTCAGTCCTGATCTATGAGATCTCTGTAGGTAAGGGCCTGCCTGCAGTCAGGTTATCTTCAGGAGAGCTGAAATAACAAACATTATTCTCACAGAGAATGGCTTTAGGATCCAGGCTGTATTTGTCTGCATGTATGAAAGACCTGTTGCATGACCTAAACAGAATGGGGAGTTCCATAGTCCCACACAAATGGTGATGTTTTAAAGTTAATCATGGCAGAAGAGATAGATTAACCACTTGCCTTTACTTAAAATTAAAAAAACAAAACCAAATCTGTACCTTTCAGAGCCTCATTGATGTACTGGCGGAAATAATCCACTCGCAGAGTGTCGTTAATATGATCCCCAACGGGCTCTGTAGGCACACCGTTTCCTGCTATGTAAATTGGGATCTTTGTCCCAGTGTATTCCTGGGACACAAACTTCAGCAACCTTCTTAATCCCCAGGGGACCACATGGATCCAAGCAGAGGCAGTCTTTGGCCACGCAGGATCCACATGCAAGGAGAAGTTCCCGATGCTCTCGTAGCCTGGTGCGCAGGTCCCGTTAGTCACGGCACTAACCAGGTGGGAGGTGTAATGGGAAAGCCCAAAAAAGTCTGCGGTCCCATTCACCCAGGCTTTCTCCTCCTCCGTAAACACAGGCAGCTGTGCAACTGTCGTGGAGCACTGCTGGTTTACCTGCTGGATCTGAGCCTTCAGGATGTCTGGGTAATCACCGTTAACAAATATGGGGTGAGCAAACCAGCCAAGCATGAACTGCAGGTACCGCTCCGATGCACTCACGTCCTCGGAGCTGGTTGGAGTCTTGGGTTCAGCCCAATCTGAGTTCAGCACCAGCCCCACCTTTCCCTGTTGCTGAGAACGGTACCTGTCGTCGTACAGGTGCCAGACCTTGGCGTGAGCCTTGAGAATTGTGTGAGCCACCTGGGGGCAGAGAGCAGAGGGATGGCTGTGTGTCAAACTGCTTTGTGGGGTTTGGATTAAGCGTAAGAATCTGGCTGATTTCAGAATGGAAAATAAAAGCTAATATCCATGAACTACCCCATTTTCTGTGGAGTATCACAAATCCAACAGGCAGATAACTGTCTCAGAGGCCTCATTAGGCTTGCACATAGTTAAAAGTACAGAATCATCAGAGAACAACACAAGAATGGCAGCTGCAGGATTCCTGCATCCCTACCTTGTAAGATGCAACTCCTGGGTCAGCGATTCCTGGAGGATGCTCGCCGGTGCCGTAGCCAGCATAGCTGATAACCCAAGGCTCGTGGAAAGTAATCCAGAGCTTGACCCGATCCCCAAAAGTGGCAAAGCAGAAGTCTGCATAGTCCACAAAAGCATCTATGATGCTGTCATTCTGCCAGCCACCAAGAACCTGGAGAGCTTGCGGGAGGTCCCAGTGGAACAGAGTCACCATGGGCTCAATGTTAGCATCCAGCAACCTGTCAATTAACTGGCTGTAATAATCCACGCCCTTGGAGCTGATGGTCTCATTGGTGCCAGTGGGGAAAATTCTAGGCCAGGATATAGAAAATTTGTACAGCTGGGGATGAAGACCCCTCAGCAAGTAAACATCATAGCTGGTTTTATAGTAGCTGTCACACGCCACGTCTGTTGTCTGGTTCATGTAGACATGGCCTTCGTGCCCAAACCGATCCCAGATGCTCTCTCCTTTCCCATCCTCTGCCCAAGCTCCTTCAATATTAAAGGCACCCGTGGAGGCGCCCCAGAGGAAACCGCTCGGGAAAACACCTTGCAGAAAAGAATCCCTCTCCAATTCAGATTGGCTAGCAAACATTTCCCAAACTGTTTGATAGGAGGAGCGAGGGGTGAGAACTGCTTCTGGGCTCTCCTGTAGAGTACTGGCTTTGCTGAAAACAGAATAAAAAGGAATTACAATCTCCAAGGTAGATGCCAGTGCCAAAGAACTTGCAAATAAGGAGGATAAAAGAGTTGTTTACTTCCCACTCAGCTTATTTGCCACTTAAGGTACAGTCCTTTTGTAATCTGATCAATCCAATCTCCTGCCACCCTTCATCTGGCAGATGAAGGCATCTCTGGGGGCATGATGAGCTTCTCTTCTAGGACAGATGTTATTTTATGTACTTAATTCCTTTCAAGTCCTTTCAGCAACTATCAGCAGATTTTACCACTAAAACTGTCATATATCTGCCTAACGTATTTGTTCCTAGAGGACACCTCTTTATTACAGTATCTGATTTAAGGGAGGAAAAACTGTACCTTAAAACACGAGATGAGAAGTCCAATAGTTCATTCACATCATACCCGATTGTACGTGGTTTTTCTTTATTAAGAGCTGAAAACACACAATAAGCGATGGGCTTAGTCACAAATGACATGACAGACTGCGTGACACCACTTGAACATACAGTTACACCTTTTGAAATAAGAGTATATTTGTGTTTTGTTTGTTTGTTTGTTTTTAAATAAGTAATAATAGCTCTTTTTCTCAAATCCAGTATGTTAGATTTACATTTTTATACTTTTTATATGCTTTAGATATATATTTTTATATTCCAAGAGGGCTATGAAAGAAGCTATAAAATTATTTTGTCTAATAGCAGCGGTCTGGACAGGACAATTCTATAGTTTCCCGTTCAGAGCCTAAATACAAAACTCTACCACTCCTTGAAATAGGTCACTCACCTGTGACGATGGCAGCTACTCGTATGAATGGATTCTCTTCCAGGGAACCACAGTCAAGGAATTTTAGAGTGAAAATCAAGATCTCTATCTCCTTCCAGAGATTCTGCAAAAACAAAATTAAAACAAAGAACTGTATGAAAATAAACAATGGCCAGCTAGTAAAACCCTGTTCTTGGCATCTGTTCTTTTAACACAGAACAGGAAACATCTAGAAGTCTGAGAATTAGCAATAACGTTCTTCAGAATTCATAAAACAGAGTAAGCATTAAATACCATCCCCCACTTTGATCCAAAAAAGCCCAATGCAAATCAAAGCATAAACCCCAGACACTTTTAGTTTGACCTCCCTTTGAAAAGCTCCGAAGTAGTATCTTGCTGTAAATGTTTGAACCACTCCAGCATGCAACCCTAGAGCTAATGAGTCAAATAGCTCCTTATTCTGCTCATCAGGTGCTGCGTGACTTTCTTACGTATTTTAAGAATGCAATTCACACTCAGATGTGTAATATCAGGTACTAGCCTATAACATCACTGCCATTATTGCTTCTATGTGATCTAATCCTTTCACAAATTTGTCCTAATTAATGTTTCTAGCATTGCCTTTACTGATGAGGTCTTGTGAGTTTTGGTATTATAGTTGCAGAACCAGTGCTAGAATAAAATAAGATCTTTTTGTGTAAAGGTATTAGCCAAATCATATATCATATCTTTAGAATGTGATAAGAGGTTTTCCAGTCCTGGACAAAAGAATTATACCTGTTCAGTTACTATTGCATCAATAATGATCACTGACCAAAAACATGGCCAACACTTTTGAACACCTGTCTTTAAGTCAGAAAAACAACGGGGAAGTTACAGTGAGCTGTATGCAGCTGTTTCCTAGTGTAGGTGCTGCCTGAGCTCTCACAGCAATCAGAACTGTTTAGACATGAATCAAGAAACACAAGCGTTCCAGAGATGCTCTGTGGGGAGTCTCCTCTTCTTGCAGCACACTTCTGGCAGGGAATAAGTGACTTGCCACAAGTACATGAAGCAAAGAGAGTTAAGGTAGAGCCTGGCATACTCCTTTTCAGGCTGCTATTACCTACGCTGCATGATCCTGAGGCGTGGCATATAATCTCCGTGCTCGTTTGTGCAGACACATGGACTACATACACCTCGATACTGAAGGATTTAAGACAGTAAATTAATTGTCAATTACTTTGAATACAGTTTGAAGTCCTGTACCTGATCTCTTTGCAAAATAATGTGTTATAGATGGTCTATGAGGTTCAGCAGAATTCTAAGAACAGCGATGGATTTGTTCTATCTGTTCTGCTCTATTACTAGAACTTCAATTCCCCAAGGTAGCCATGAAGTGAAATGCTCATTTGCACACTGTTCATTGTGGTACCTGGAATTCACTCATTTGCATGTAGAAATCTGTTTCGTTTCCACAACTGTACTGAAGGTTGAGAGATAGAAAGTCTACCGAATCCTGGAAACAAGAAAAGGAAGAGAATCATCCTGGAGATTTATTTTTTTGCAGGTATTCTGTTCAAAATATAAAGTTGTTAAATGTTAGATACAGGTACATTGCTGAAGTAAGAAGCCACACAGCTACGTGGGACAACACAATGAGTACAAACTGGGTGGTGTATGGAGAGATGTCTGTCCTAAACAACAATACTAAATTTTGAAGAATTAAATGAAGTTGTAAGAACATTTTGTGCATTTAATATTCCTGATTTACAACTGATTCTTTAAATTAGTAAGATCGGTTACTCAGAGACTAACCAGGCAGAGAAACCTTTATCAGTATGTGGTTCAGGGAGGCTTTATCAATAATCCTCTGCAGGAAGTTCACTTCAGAAATCTTTAACCGTTGCACACTACCAATGTTACTCCACTAAAGGTCATTATATTCAAGGGAATAGATAGTATTCTTTTATTAAACTGGCTGCTGAAGTAGGCATAAAAAATTGATAAGCTTCCAGTTTATTTTTCAGTCCAAGGTTTTTGTTGTTTTGTTTTTTTTTTTTTCCAGTTTAGTCAGCTCATTTAGTACTTCTTTCCTCCCCATACAAACCACACCTTGCTTATATCGCTGAAATGTCATGCCTGCGTCACCACTTATCCTATCATTGAATTTTGAAGGACTGTGAATATAAGCCAAAAACCTGCACTGGCATTTGTTCACTGCATCCCGCATCAACGTTATCTAGGTGAAAAGAAGTACTGATAGAGGGTTTGGTCTTTATACAAAGGATGTCATCACCTTTGTAGAAAATAGGTTTTCCTCGTATTGTGCTACCCCTGTACAACTAGACCACTTGTAGCAGAGCTCAGGCTGTGCTTTAACATATTAACTACTATTTTTAAAAAGATACCGAAAAAAATAAAAGTTTTTTTTTTAATCGGTTGAGCATTAAGTAGACTTGTCAATAAAAGAGCAATGTGTATACGCTATTTAAGCATGCATGTTGCTAAAATTGCCAATTATGAAATATGTCTCCATATATTTTAATCACTGCTCTCTAGCCAAGAAGGGATGTTGAAGTATTTTTTAAAATATTTCAACATGTGGTTGAAGTATTTTAAGAGTACTTCAAAGCTTCTACAAAAAAGCTTCATGATTGAACTGATCAAAAAAAAAAATAGATTTTACCCTATTGGTCAGTTTGCTGAAATTGTATTTAACTTGCAATAGGCCACTTGATCTTATGCATAAAAATCAAGTGAAATGAAATAAAATGGAAATAATTTTGGAAATCATTCCATTAAGGTGTTACCTGAAGAGAAACTGAAAGCAGCTCTGATGAAGCACTATCCAAGCCATGATCCATTCCTAAAGCAATGGACAGCTTTCCACCTTGAAGAAAAGGAGACAAGCTATTAGTAGTGTATTAAGTACAGATGAAGAATTTTGGGTTGCTGTAGTTACTTTAAAATTAGTTGGAACTTTTTGAATTTGTGGATTATCAGTCAGTGCCCTAGGTAGCTGATTTCAGAACATCCATTATTTTATCAATAGAGAGTTGCAGAAGGTAGAAATTCAAAGGCAGAGCCCAAAGAATCTTTTTCAGTGAATCTTTAAGATGTTCATGAGGAGCAATAACAATGTTATTTGCAGGATCTGAATAAGATCTGAATACAGCCATCCAACAGGAACCATTCCACTCCATGGATAATAATAATAATAATAATAATAATTCTCATGCCTTTGTGGTTTTTCTATGGTGGTTTATTTTTAAATACCCATTCTGTGCTGGACCACGGAGAAAAAAAAAGACAGGAACAGAGACAGCCCCAAAACAAACGAACAAAACCCCACAAAATACAAGGAAAGTACGTGAATACAAAACCTGCAAACTGACAGTAGAACATGGCCCTGGCACAGGCTGTCCCAATAGGCACGGCTGCCCCATCCCTGGCAGTGCCCAAGGCCAGGCTGGATGAAGCTTTGGGCAACCTGGGCTGGTGGGAAGTGTCCCTGCCCAGGGCAGGGGGGCTGGAACTGAATGAGCTTGAAGGTCATTTCCAACCCAAACTATTCTATGAGGCCTGTGTTCTGAAGCTACTACCATCTACAAAATAGCTTGATCGTTAGAGCTTTGTTAACATACACACACATTAATAAAAAAAAAAAAAAAAACGAAAAACAGGATATTTTATTTTCCTTTTAGGTTAAAAGTAACTATCTGGTTTCTTGTTGGTTTATTTGACACACTTCATTTCACTTAAATGAGAAATTATATATAAATACACACACAGAGATACATGCCTACATTCCCCACAACTACTTTGGCTATCAAGTAAAATGGAATTACCAGTAATCATAAAAAATATCAAAATAAGGTATTTGAAGGAACCTGTTACTCAAGTATTCCTATGCAATTCTGAGAGCACTGACTGCACATTCAGAGGTTACATGTAGCGGTTGCCATTTAATCTCATTACAAACTATTTTGTGAAAAGGTCATACACAAAAATCCCTCTGCCTATTCTTACCTGCCAGTGAGTATTTCTCGTGGTAGACACTATAAGCTCTCTCATGAGCAGCAGCCAGGGCCTGGACACGGAGCTGGGGCTCATCGTAAGGCAGGCTTTTCAAGACCTCTGGCAGGTCACTGAAAGTGAGCCACACATCAACCAGATCCCCAAAAACATTGAAACTAAACTCTGCATAGTCCACAAAAAGGTCAGCAAAAGCGTTGGTTTTGTTGCCTGCAGCCTGTGCGGCCACATTGCCAGGGATGTGCTTGTGATGCAGAACTACCACCGGCCTGAGGTTTGCAGCAACCAGCGTCTTGAGCAGCTGCTGGTAGCACTGCACTTGAGCTTCGTCTGGCTTTCTGGCATCCCCCTTGGGAAGAATGTGCTCCCACGGCAAAAAGATTTTGTAATGAGTCACCCCAACCTCATGAAGGTGGGAAAAGTACTGGGGCAGCTCGGAAGTCGCAGGATCTTGTTGGCAAGGGTAATCGCTGGCTTCAGCCACAGCAGGGCCTGGAGCTTCTTTGGTTAGGATGTGGTTTTGCAGCTGGAGTCTATGTACAAACTCCCTGGGTAGAGGTCCAGCAATGGCCACAGAGATCTGAGCTAACTCCCCATTGATCCCAAAGCTGGGACAGGCTAACATGAAAAAGACAACTGTCCTATAAACCAGCTCCATTTCTGGATCTGCTTCACAAAGTTAGTCCATCCTATTTATATTATAGTAGAAGTAATATTTAACCGAAATTATCTATTACACAGATAAGCCTTCCCAGAACCAGCTGACACTCAAATGATAACAAATCAGGACTTTCAGTTAACAGACAAACAACTGAATAAATAGATGAAAATCTTTTTATGATAAACAGATCTGTCAAGCAATAAGTTGGAGAAAGGTCATTGTGAAACACTGGGTTCATTTTCTGCAACATGCAGGTTTCCCTTTATACTTGAACATAAATTGACACTCACTGACACCACTTCCATTTCAGAGGAAGAGAAAGTAAGTAGACAATGTTTTTCATCTCCTCACCTTTTTTTTGTTTTGTTTTGGTTTAAAAGCAATTCTAGCACAGTTCTGGATGCAAAAATAACAAAACCAATTACCTGCTTTGATGGGGCTGGGTGCCACCGCTCAGGTGAGCAGGAGGGGAGGGAGGCTCATTTGTGCTGTTCTTGGGTTCGTGAAGGAAATCTGAGAGGTGGCATCTTACCCCCTTGGAAAAGTGGTTGTTACATGAATTCAGGCAGCAGCAACATGTGTTCCCATTCTAATAATATCAGGAAATTCAAATAATATATTATTGCTTTCCAAAGTACTCCCTCCTTCAGCCTTGAGAAGGCATGCACTCACATAGATCGCCTACCTAGGTTGCTGCAGGAGGAGATAATTCTACTTTTCTACATCCAAATACAGCAAAATGGAAGAGCTGAGAACATTTGCCTGGAACTGCCATCTGTGCTGCCTAAGTGCAAAACATGTTTAAATTAACTAAATAAAATCCTACATAAACTATATTGAAACTATATTGAAAAGTCAGTCCTATTTCCCAGTTTATTTCCCTTAACAAGCAGTTTTTGTCTAAAGTACTGATAGAATCATTTGGGCAATATATGTTCTCAAGCAATCTCTTCTTTGTTATTTAAGTCGTAGTAGAAACTCTCTCAGCTTCTGCTGTTACTCCCAACAGCCAACCTCCTTGCTTATACAAGGACTGACTATTTGATTCTCAGCCAACTATTTTATATTAAGAAGCCTTGAAAAGCTTCCTGAAACATTGTGCTTGCTGTTCTGAAAGCATAAGTACTTTTTTTTTTTTTTCCTCTAGTGGATTTGACAAGCTTGACTAGGAACTTTACAGCACCACCTGCTGCTGATTTCTCAGTACAGCCGTGTTAATTCCAGAAAGAGAAGACCCCTCTCAACCTATGGAACATATAGAACTGTAGGGAAAAGAAGTAGAAAAAAACCACTTACTTTCTCCTTACAAGAAAGGATTAATACAAATGCTTATTAACAAAGATCAGGATAGGGGAAGAAGGAACGTATAATGAAGAACAAATATTTCTTTCCCTGTCCTTATTTTAAAAGTAAGTTATGAACCATATAGAATGAAATAAGACTTGTTGCAGGTGGGCAGTTCTTTTTAATGCAATGAAGCATTTGCCAAGATGCAGTTTATGAAAAATATTAGCAGAGCAACATTATTGCATATAGAATTAGTGCCCACTAGTTTGAGTTCACAAGATTAATCTGTTGATGTGAGCAGGCATCCAATTCAATTGGATTGATTTCAAATTTTAATAAAAACTACTGAGGACTGTGAATGAATGATTAAATAAGAATTACTAATCAAATGTAAACTAACAAAAAGACTTCCAAAACCCATAGATAAGTATCACCTCCAGTACAGCTCAAAGAATTCCTGATGTAGAATTCCTAAGGTGACAGAGTTCTCCATGTGAAAGGCTGCTAACTGGACACATCATGGAAAAGAATGAGAACATTCCCAGTCTCGGCAAATGCAGGATGGTGTGCTGGAAAAGAAACTAAGGCATTAATCCCGGAGGATACATCAAAAAAAAAAAAACAAAAAAAACTGCACCTTAAGAAAATATTTACCCCTCAGAAGTGCATTAGAAGTACTCTGTTCCCTTGGGGTGACAGCATTGTTCTGAAATCCTGCTAACATTCAGACTGGAGTTAGTTATTTCCTTATTCACCATGAGTTCAAACAAACAAGGAAATGGTCACAAAATCAGCTTAGAATATTTTCTTTCAGCTCAGATTTTGTTCTCATTTGGTACCCTATTGAACTACCAACAAATTCCTGGGACATTAAAGGGCAAAGCTTGGCCTTGCAGTAACACTCAAACAGACCCAAGTGTTGACTGCAGCTTTTAGCATTCCAAAAGGATCCAATGAAAAAAGGCCTTATTAAAACATACAATGCCTGATACATTTGGCCATTGCTTTTATGCTCTAGTTTGAGAAGTTAAATTGCCAAGTAACTTAGTCTAGTCATTATTTTAGAATGCAGGTACTTCAGTTAAACTGGAAATTCAGATATTTCTAAGTTCAAGTATTTGTACGTACAAATACTTACAAATATTCAAGTATTTGTAATTCTTAGTAAATAATTTAATATTCCGATACTGTACAGGAGTGAAGAGACCCATAGGAATTTAGGCGAAATTTTCTTATAGAATTATCTATAAGCAAGTTTACTAATACACACTTTAAAATCCCTCACAAATGATGGCACTTTTCAATTCACTTACAAGTCAAGATACTCCTCAAGCTGGGGGGGTGCCATCCTGACTTAACTTGACTATTTTTAATTTTCTATTTTAAATATGCAACAGGAGCATACACATCCTTATTACATCTGAAAAGAAAGAGAAGCAATCAGTGTTTCATCATCTATTACTGGAATTCTTAAAAACAATGCCTGTCATATGGGAAATGTAATCTTTCTTAAGACATGAGGCGTTCAGATCACTGACTTTTCAGTTTCAAAGCACAGGCATAGAAACAGCATCCCCACATATCAGAACCAACAAATCCACCCCCAGAGATCTCCAGACATTTAATGATCTTTTATTTATGTTATTAAGAAAAACATTTAAAATCTACAGTATAAAAAGTTTACCAAATACAATAAGAACAATGAATAGAACAAAATTCCCCCCCTTTAAAACCAAAGCATCTACATAGCTTGATGCTAAAAAGAGCTGTTAAGTGACCCTCCTCTGCATCTGGACGATGGCAGTGAGCACAGAATTAAAAATGAAACTAATACATGGCACTTTTAAAAATTTTCAGGTATGCTCAGTGTCTACAATCAATCATATATTATTAATTGCATATTGATGCGTTACACAGTAAAGCATTCATATGAATCAGATAGCTATGTAACAACCATTGCAAGAATGCAGAAAAGAATGCGTTTTCCAACAGGTAACTAGTCTGAGTCTGTTCTACAACCTAGATCTCTGCCTTTAGTCTTCCAGCAGATAGTTTGGGTTGACAACCAGGTATGGGTCTTCATCAAAAGTCTCCTCTTCTCTGGAACCCCTCAGACCTGACTGAGACAGCTCTATCAGAATGTGGTCCTGCAACAGACAAGAAAATTGTATTCAGACAAGAATGAAAAGGACTGTTTTGTTTGTCCTTTTTTAAAAAATATCTCCTTTTTTCTGCTGGTAGCACCTCTAATTGACAAATTATTCAACCCTTTTAACTGTCAACTCCCTCTTTAATAGGTTCCTAATTTCAACAATTACCTTCAGTGGTAATCTCCTATATGTAGTATGCTTTCTGGGAATACGTCATTCTAGTGTTTTTATACTTTTAAAAATGAGAAGTATTCCATCTCTTTCCTACTTCGACATTTTTTTCTTACAAAAATCCCCAAATGTGAAACAAGTAACTTCAGTGCATGTACTGGATCCTGGGAAGTAACTATTTCTACTTCAGAGAAATATTTTAAGACACTCTAAAACCTAAAGCTATCCAGTGAGTAAAATGTTTTGTTAATATTTGTGTGCTAATAAAATTGAAACTACAAAAATACAGAAAAATAGCACTTATGCTTCTGTAAATAAACAGTAGAAAATATAATAGCAGTTTGAACTTGTACTAATACACACCTCTAATTTATTTCAGTGTTTTCTCTGAGATTAATTTTAACAGTTATTAAACAAAGATGGCATTATGCTGCAGTCAATGACATAGAAACACAATAAACGTTTCTCAAATTAGAGAAATCTATTAAAAATGAGTAATTGTAACATATATTAAAACCCTCTTTCACTATCCACACATTTTTATACATACATAACGTGTAAGTCGGTGAATGACTCTCTCTATGATCTTCTTTTTATTTATTAGCTCTTCTTCAGATTCTATTTCAGATTCAATTTCCTTTAGATACCAATTAATAAGTTCGCTCTTCTTTAATGATGAATCGTCCTCTTCTGCAAACGGAAAGCATTAAAAAAATGATTACAATACCATTCCACATAATTTGCATAAACATAGCAGCAGTAAGATAATTTTCAAACCATAAAAGAAAAGGGTATCTATGTTAACATTTGTAATGTTGAAAAGATAAACACACAATAGCTCTCTTGTGCTTCTTAAAACACCATGCTTTGCACAGGAGACTGCTTTATCATGGTTTAATTGGAGTATAAATGTTTAACACAGAACCGTTTAACAAATACCACTGAAAAATGCAAACCACCTAAGTTTCAGGTGAATTTGTTTTAATGAAGAGCCAGTTCACACACGTTGACACATCTCAGTATGACATATTTTTAACAAACGAATCCTTACCTTCCTCTGCTTTCCTGAGGTGCAGCACAAGAAGATTAGAAATTCGTCGGTATTCAGAGAAGCCCAGCCTAAGAGAAGCTTTTGGTGCACCATCCTTGTTCGTGTCCTCAGAATGGCCATTGATCCCATTCACAAGGCCATTAACCCCAGCCGGAGGTTCTGCTGCACCTGTTTGGACACATGCTCAGCTTTAACTCTACAACATAGTGTAACTGGCTAATAATCTGACCCACTAAAAAGTATGGCACTGACCAACCTAGGCAAGTGGAGCCCACAAAAAAAGCTGAAGAAACAAGAGTTAGTAGCAGGAATAAAGATTCCTAGACAGTGTTAGAAGAGAAATAGGTGGGAAACTGAAGAGAAGTGTATACTCAAAAAGGGTAAGCTATAAAGACTGAAGGTACTTTCCCCTTTGAAAAGCTCTCTACAAATAATTTACCATTGACTCCATCTTGGTCTTCTTGATCCTCCATTTGCTGTTCATCTTCTTGGTCTAAATTGATGTCAGGAGTCTCAACTCTAATTATGGATTTATTTAAAAGCCTGAAAGCCTCCTTCACATGCTTTGGGTGAACCTGGGGAAGATTTGAAAAAACGTGAATTACATAGGCATGGTGGCTCTTCTGGTATTAAAGGTTTCTTTCTCCAATAGTTCCAGTTCACCCCTGATTCTGACAGTCTCTCTACCCATCTCAGCTAATTAATCACAAGCAGTAAAGACCCCACAAGTCAAATTACATTCTACTACAGGTATTCTGCAACATAAGGTTACAGAAGGAATAAACAACCTGATGAACCTTTTAGACTTTAGTTATGACGTGGTGTCAATAAAGATTTTTTACTTATACCAAGAATATTTTGAAGAAGGATCAGTGGAGCAAGAAACATGAAAGAAATGGATCTAAAACAATATGATAAAAAAAGGTTATAATTAATGAGACTCTCCTCTGGAATTGAAGTGAAAAAACTGGACAAATCTTCCTTACTTTAGCCATTAGCTAAAAGCCATCAGTTTCTTTGTAAGTTGTGTTTAATTAAAAAATAACCCACCTCCTCACTTATGGGATTTAAATATGTACAATACCATAGTGACATAGAAAAGCCAGAGCTGCCACAACATTTCTATAAACCTTCATGAAAAACCTGATACCTCATCACAGCAGTGCATACGGGCCATAGCTTCAGAGAGCCGAATCATGCTTTCCAGCTGCCGCACTGTGATTCTCCAGGATGACTTTGTCACTCCAGAGCCATCGCGCTGCCGTAGCCGTTTATACTGCTCCACTATAAAGTCCTCAGACTCCTTGGATATCTTTGTGACATAGGATGGTAAGACAGTTTGCCATGTTAAAAGCATTCAAGTTTATGCTTCTTGAATCAGATTAGCAGTTTCCAGACTTTTCTGTGAAATATTCAATTCTATTACACTTACCATACATAAATACAATGGACAATCGTAACAGAACTACATTGTAATAATGATTATCGTAACAGTTACACAGTAAGTACATTGACTCAATTATCTTACAGCAAATTTTTTATTAATTTGTTTTTCTGTTCTAGACTTGCTTCTAGGAATAATTCAGGCCTGTCTCTATGATTGTTCTGCATGCAAACACACACACACAAGTATACGCTCAAGAATACTAACACCAAGTACAGCTTTGTGTGCGTGCTTTTTATTAGCTTTTGTCTATCTGCACATACACAGATCCAACTGGAAAACAAACTTCCCACCACATGGAAATGAAATGGAAGTTTGCAGAACTCTGTAAAGGGAGGGTGTCCTCTCCTCCCATTTGAGAAGAATGACATTAGAATAACTTCCAACAGAGCTAAAAAACAGCACATCCAAAAAGCTACTTGGGTAGACCACAAAAATCTGTACTTAGAGCAGTTTCACACGTTCTGTGTTTTACCGTAACAAGAGCAAAGAAATATTGAGGAACACCACCCTTTTAAAATAAAGACAAACAATCTGCTTGATTAAGCAAGAGGTCAATAAAATACGAATATCTCTGCATTCGTGTATCAAATAACCCATGCTCTTGAGGTAAGAGATTAAGGTCACTGATTATAACATAATCTCATCTGGGCTGTCTGGACTTCTGGAGTGGAAAAAAAAAAAGAAAGAGTGCATGGCTCCAAAATACATGATGTTTCTAGATAACAACTGAGTTTAGTGCTCCTCTCGTGAGGAGCATTTGTCTGAAGAAAGCAAGCTACAGAGTGACTAATCCTTTGGACTTTCTCACACAGATTAATTTATACAAGAAGGCAGTATTACCTTGGGTTTAAACTGTCTTGCAAACAGCAGATACCTTCTGATATCGTCTAATGAATACACACGATCAACAGATTCTTCTACTCTGGCATGCAGATCCACTATACGTCTGGCAATAGCATAATCTGTAACCTGGAATAATATTGCTCTGTTAGATCACTTTTGCAACACCAGCCAAACATCAGAACAACAGCTGCATTCTTCTTCCCATCCCCTTCCCTCACTTGCACTCGTCACGGCTGAGCTACTCTTTCCAGAAGCAAGACATTGCCAGAAAACCCAGGAGAATGCCCTGGAAGGTTTCAATACAAGGACACAGCAGAGAAGGCATAAAGGCAATTTTAGGATTTACAACTTCTGGAATTCTCCTGGGCTACAAATTAGCCACAGAACAGGCAGAAAGCAGCACTTTGCAGCGTGGGAACCGCTGGCTTTCTTTACAGCCTACTCTCTTTCAATAGTCCCTTCTCAATTAGATAATGATGCTGAGCGAAACATCTGAAAGAACTGTACGGAGACAACATGAATCTCTGCATCTTTTATACTCTCGAGGCAAATGCCACATAGACAGGTGGTAGAAGTCTTAGCCTTAGTGACTAGCAATTTGTAAAACTGACTAATGTTGTTACGTTTGCAGGTCAAATCACCACAAGTATCCTTGTATTCAGCAGAGTGTGTTAAAATTTGTACTGCCAGCTTTTTAACTTCACAGACAGAGAATAAAAGCAGAAGCAAGAGGCTCTCATGAGATCAGTTTCACCTAAAATTGCAGAGGGCCACAGAGATGGTCAGAGGGCAGGAGCACATTATGTGTGAGGAGCGACAGAGCTGCATGAGTTCAGCCTGTAAAGAAAGCAAGTGCCTCATTGGCAAGATGTAATGGGGCCAGATTGTTCCTGAAAGTACAAATTAACAAGAGGCAACTGACACAAATTGAACCATGAGAAATTCTGATTAGATATAACTTTTTTTTTTTTTTAATATAAAAAGCAGAGTTGTCAAACACTGCCATAGCAGCCTAGAGAAACTGAAGAATCTCCATCTGTGAAGATGCTCAAAATTTGCCAGGTCAAGTTCTTGGCAACCTGCTCTTAATGATCTGCTCTGAGCAAGAGGTTAGACTAGAGACGTCCAGAGGTCTTTTCTGATGTAAATTATTCTACAATTGCTCAAAATTACCTCATTACATTCATCCACAAGAATGAAGAAGAGATCAAACCGAGACATGATGGGAGCAGATAAGTTTATATTCTGTTTCAATGACTTGGATCTATCATAGCGCCCACCAACTGGGTTTGCTGCAGCTAAAATGGAGGTCCTGGCATTCAAGGTAGCCTGACAAAAAAAAAAAAAAAAGAAGTCATGACTTGCTAAACCAACTTATTGCAACTCCAAAAGATCCGCATGAAGTCTTTTATACAGAATTGCAATGATTATATTACAACAGCTCCTCAAGAGTCCAAACTCTTCTAACCAGTCCTTTAACCCAGCTCCAATATCCTATAATGCCCAGATACTTAATTTAATGATTAAATTTTTGACATTGCAATTTAATGATTAAATTTTTGACATTGTCATACAGCTACCACCAATACTGAAATAAGCCTTTAAAACTGTTACTAATCACCCTGTTTTTAAACAGCGCATATATACAAATCGTTCCACAAGTGAAAAAATCTACACCATTTGAGGGTTGCGTCAGGGTTTGAATTTCCCCATACTCATTCCCATTTTCTGTTCCTTCCCACTACTGTCTCTTTTTTCCCTTCAGTACAGTTTCCAATTATTTATGAGCAAGTGGCATGAAAACTTTGCAGATAAGTGATCTCTCTGCCACAGCAAGGCAGCTGCAGAGCTGACATCAAAGTCTGAGAGATGATGTTGGACCAGCGTGTGCCACAAACACTCACACAATCATGGAGACTGCACAGCCAAAGGAATAGCACAAGGTACCTTTACTCCGGCTTTAGTAATGGATATTGTCTGCTGCTCCATTGCTTCATGGATGGCTACTTGATCCCGCAAGTCCATTTTGTCAAATTCATCGATGCAACATACACCCTGCAGCAAAAGAACAAAAAATAACAAGTTACTCAAATTCAATCACATTTGGAGCAAAAGCATTTTTAAGACAGTTTGGGGCCTTTTGTCATTAATCAAAACCATTCTAGGGGTGCAGAAACTTCTTTAGTTCTTGTACTCACATTATCTGCCAACATCAGTGCTCCAGCTTCAATTACAAACTCATGTGACTCTTCATCTTTTACAACAGCTGCTGTTAGACCAGCAGCACTGGAGGCTTTTCCGCTGGTGTATACAGCGCGAGGACTGAATTCATCCACGTGCCTATTGAAAGTGAGAAACTGTGTTACACAAACTTAAAAAGACAGACTGAGACCTGCAGAAACAAGACAACTTTAATGCATGACTGCTTTCAAGCCCTAGGGCCAGGACTTATTCCTTCCTTCAGGAAGCAGTTAACATTTAGTTAGGTCCCCCTATCTGTAATGATATTTGAGCGAGACTTGGGAACTAAGCCTTATCTAACTGCAGTCTGTTACAGGTCTGTTATTCACTCTTGGTTATACCAGCAGAAAAAATAATCCAGACCTCCTCCCACAGTTTTCTGCTGACTTCACAAGCTCAGGCAGCTCCTCACAGGTCAGGTAGAAGTCAGCACAAAGGAACAGCACAAGGCTGCACAGCAGGAAGCAGCTATGCTGACCACAGGCAGCCAAAGGCAACTTCTGTGGTGCCTCCACATTTCTGAGATGCAGTAGACCTCAGCCTCACAGAGAGTGATCCAGAGGTAAAAGAGCATCATGAGAAAACAAAACCATATTAAATAGAACTTGAGGTTAAAAAAAAAAAAAAAAAGCATTATAGCTTGAATGTGTACCATTAGATATACTTATTTCATAATTATTGTTCAGGCTTAATAGCTGTCTGGTTGATCGGTGTTGGGACCTACCAATTTAGACTAAGCTAAAGCAGAGGGGAAAAAAAAATCACTATTTTATCCATCTCTAATATTTTAAGATATTCAATGTTACATTTTTAATATTCAATGACTTTCAAAAACATAAAAACTTGTACTTTCATAATTATCTGAAAAACAACAACCACCTCTTAAATTAATTCTTTTTTATTACCTTACGGACCAGTTGAATTTACTTCAGCCCAAATAATTCAACCACATCCAAATTATTCCTGGAAAATTTTCTCTACTATTTTACTTCTCTTACTTCTGTTTAACGTAGGAAAGGCAGAGTAATACATTTATAGCTCTAGTCACACTGGCAATATTTAAATACTGAATTTTAAAGAGAAACTTACTTTAGAAATTGACTCTTGGCTGTACTTGGATCGCCAACAACACAAACATTGATGTCCCCACGCAAAGAAGTGCCTTCAGAAGTGGTCTTAGGGACTCCTCCAAAAAGCATCAGCAGGACACCCCGTTTCACTTCATCATTACCTACCCAAGAAAGGACACTGAACATGCAACATTTTTCCTATTTTAAGAAAATTTTAGCCCACTGGAAGAATTTTAGAGCACTTAGGCACATCAACTCAGAATTACTTATTTACTAAACATCCCCTAGAAGCCTATTTATGTTCTTGATACAGTTTCAGGGAAAAATAACTCGAAAGGCAACTGAGTTCCCTTACACTAGGGTGGCTCCAAATATGGACAAAATTCAGCTGATCAAACTTTTCAGACATAACCAATTTAAGTTCTCAAACCGGTTCCAAGCCAGAAACAACACCAGACATATGCACACACATCCACGCACAACAGCACATGGATTTGGAACTCTTAAATCTTTCAGAGGATGCCCATATAAAATAAAGCTCATATCCAACTGTCAGCTGTAGGGTTAAGTGGTAGATCACCACAGAGCAAAACCATTTGGACTACCATTGCAACCCTTACTAATTTAACAAAGGAAGTCTTTGGGAATTAGGTCTTCCTTTTCTAGCAAAACCAATTCTGGAAGGAAGAGTTTGAGATAGTTGGTACTGGGCTTTCATGAATTCCCAAAATGGTACTACGAAGATATTAATAAGAACTAATATTTTCACAGGGGAAATCTCCTTTCTCTGAAGCAACAACTGGACTCTTACCATGGATAGTGGGGAAGAGGCTGGTACACAGATTGTGATAAAGGTTCTTATCTTGGCTCATTTCAAACACCTTCTCCCACTCTTTCACGGTCATTTGGTTTTTGATGCTTTCTGCAGTCTGTTCTTCATCTCGGAGCTCTTTTCCACCAAACTAAACAAGGGAATTAAAAAAAATAAATAACCATGACAAATGTGATTACTATTGAATGCGAGTACTGCAGACAGGAGCTTATACAAACTCTCATGCACTCTAAGCTGAGTAGAACACATTCAGAAAGACTAGCCTTAGGCTAAGGAAGCTCATCACCTCGTAGCTTTAAAAAACAAACAAACAAACAGAAAAACACACAAACAATTCTGTAGCAGGAAAATTGAGTCTAAGCTCAGTTAACAAGAAAAAAAAAAAAAACAACAGAGATGCTTGTCTAGAGAGTAAAAAGAGAGCAAAAATAGTACAGCTTCCTTTGGCTAAAATTTGCCTTTTTAAGTATTCTTCAGCCAGAATTTCCATGGCCTTTTTGTTACTCTGAAATGACGCAGGAAATTATAGCCTAAAATATCGCACCATACTAAAACCCAGTCACATTCAGCGTTACTTATTATGTGGTAATAACATCCCAAGATTTAATATGATAAAATAGAAGGAACATGAAGGTTAGTTTTTTTTCCTTGGAACAATATGAATCAATAGGATTTTCTGGAGGAAAAGCAAATACTGGAGAAATGTATGAAATTTGAATGAAATAAATGAATCATTTAGCTTTTTAGAATAAATAGATGAAATTGGCAAACTCCAATTTCATATCTGTGAAAATTGCTACGAACAATAAAGACAAGATAAGAACTTGATACGTAAACTCAATCAGAATACGAGGGCAGTCAAATGCAAAGAAAGGTGGTACACGCACCTATTTAAAGCTTTACCTATCCTCACCCCCCTAATTTGAGGTGAAAACACAGTGGAAATCTTCAGTACTCTTGGATCTATTTTTCTCTGTAGACTCACCCGTGGATTTGTTGGTGCGACGTAACAGGCTAGAAAGACTAGTTTATAGGACAGTTCTCTGACTCCAAGGGCACGAAGTCCTCGGATGCCTTCAGTTTCGTAGCCCTCTGTCCCGCTCAGCCGGGAGCTGGTTTCCGCGCGCACTCCTGCCACGAGAAGGAAGAGTCAACAGCCGCCAGAACAAGCTGCGGGGACGTCACACGGAGGTCAGGAGCAGCAGCAACAAACCTGGTGTTGAGAGCTGAGCCACATCAGGCACGACAATCAGTGATCCTGTGAAGTCACATTTGTCACCTGCCTGGGCAGACTCCACTGCTTCTGCACGCAAGATCACCTCCACGCTGCGAGGAATGCTGCCTCGCGGCAGCTCAGCCTGTGTCTCTTGAATGCGGACCTGAGGAGGTACAGAACATCAAGTGCTCAGATGTCACCGAATTTCAAACTGTTTTTAAAGCTAAAATAGCTTAAAAAATAAATACAGGAAGTGGCATTTGCTGACTGCCATCCATATCAATCATGAAATTATTTTTTTTAATGAAATAAAATCACACTTTACTAACCAGTATCTAAGGAGCATTAGAGAAACTTAGAGTATACACAAGAGCCACAGTGATAATTCTAAAGTTAAGGACAAGTATTTGGGCAAGTTAGAGTCCAGTTAACGTGACTGACAAAGCATTATTGCGGAATAGCATGTGATGAGGATTTGGAAGAGTAAATCTGTCTAGAACAAAACACTGCCAATACTAAATAGCCCTGCTGATATCCCTTTTCATACATGCATGAAATAATTACACACGATGTACCTGTGACAGGAGACTGACAATGGCTTAAATACATGAGTTTTCAGTGACTTGTTTACACACCACATCATGCAATAAAAATGCTTTGATTCTATTCATAATTTCCCATGCTTACACAAAAGTCTTCCACAGACAGAAAGAAATTATTTTCAGAAACTCCACTGCCTTGAGATCTCTTTTTGAGGTTGACAGAACCAAAATCAACCACCTCTGATATGCAGAAGTACAAACAACACCTTGCAGCTACCACTAGAACACAGGAATGTCATCTTTTGTTGTCGCCCTGCCCCAACCTCCCCGCTGTACCTTTTGGAAGTCAACAAATCTTGATTTGTTTGTGTCCAGCAGGAATCTCCTTCTGTTGGCACAGACCGGGTTTCTGCAGATGTTTGGCTGCGTGTATTTAAATTGCTGTTCCACATCTTTTATCACTGTCTGACAGTCCAGGCACAGGAAGGTTCCACTTACAAGCTCAGGATGAACTGGGTGGGTACGTACCACCTGTCCACTGATACGCATCAGAGAGCCAATTTTTGCCGATGTCAGTTCTCGAATTCTGTTTAAAATGGAAATTCATCGGGATTAAATTCTTAGTACGGTTTCCATTTCTAGGCCAAAGGTACTACCCAACCAGTAGCTACATAGTTTCATTCAATCTGTGACTAGAGAACAGTTGTAATAGCCAAAGAAAACAAGGTTTCTATTTTCCCATTTCCTGATTTTACTTTAGATTAATACTAAAGGCTAAACCAATGCAAAGGTTACTTCATTGGTACTTCAAAAGCAACACACTATCTACACTAGCTTTGCAAATAGAGAGGTTACATTAGTTTGCAGAATGCTATGATCGTCAGTATTTAAGAGCCTTTTCAGTCTAGCTGTTGATTCACAATTTGATTTTTATGATTCACAAATGAAAAACTGTTTCAAAGATCAGCCCTAAGATCAGGCAGCTTCTTCGCAATTGTACTGGTGAACTGTACGTTTTATTCTGATAATCAAAAACATTTTCAGTATCCTTTGACACTTTTTTCCAGTAGTAAAAACACACGAGGAATTAATAATCATCTTACTTGTGCCTGGTAGGCAGATCTTGGAAGGCAACATAGAAGTCCTTGTTTGCAGGAACATTTCCATGGTCTCTGGCAAAAGTCTTTACTGCTCGGCAAAGGTAAGGATAAACCCTAAAATACAGAAAATAATAAAGTAGTAATTATGAATCCATTAAACAATAAACTTTGATCCAGTAAAACTAATTTATTATATATAAGGGTTTACAGAATACAGAAAGCAAATAACCTCAGGTAAGACTTTATAGGCCTGAGATGGCAGCACAGGTCAGTCCTCATGTAACCTCTACATTTTACCTGTAAAATTCCTCCTGAACAGTGGTAGAGAGCTGCTGATTGAACTGCTCCAAATCCACAAAGCTGACGATCAGCGTGTTCCGCTCTGGCCGAATCAGTTCTTCAGCATCACGCAGGTATTTGACTTCCCCATCGCTGTTCTGGAACCTGAAAGTGAGCATGATTCAGGAAAATGTTTGACAGTTATACATCAGGCAGCAGCAAAAAAATTCTGCTGTCACGGGACGAGAAAAGGATGATGTGTGCTGGGGAGCGTGCAAGGAAACAATGGTGTCCCCCATCCCCTTGCAACCAACTTTTCCAGTGATGCTTTTCCTTCTGTCCCCATTCCACAGACACCTTGCAAACACACGGATCTGCTTCTTGCCTTACTGCTCTCCTACACAGCCTCCTAGCTGTGGTCTAACCATGACCTGCAGCAGTAAGACAGGCTTTGTTCCCTTAGGATCAGGTGAACAGCTTTCTTGGGACATGATGCTTAGGGACACAGTTTAGAAGGGTTACAGTGGTGGCAGGGGGACATTTTACTAGATGATCTTGGAGGTCTTTTCCAACCTTATTCACCCAATCACAGAATGGCTGAGGTTGGAAGGGACCTCTGAAACTCACCTAGTCCAACTCCCCTACCTAGGATAGCTTAGAGCACATTGCGCAGGATGGCATCCAGGGAGAGTTTGAATATATATAAGATATCCAAAAACATCTAGAGATGTTTCTCCAGAGAAAGACTCCACAACCTTACTGGGCAGCCTGTCCCAGTGCTGCCACCCTCACCGTAAAGAAACGCCCCCTCATATTGAGCCAGAACTTCCTGTGCTTCTGTTTGTGCCCGCTGCCTCTCGTCCTGTCACTGGGCACAACTGAAAAGAGGCTGGTGTCTCCCCCTTGACAGGTCTCCCCTCTGATATTAATATATATATATATAATATAAATATATTATATAGATGAGGTCTCCCCTCAGCCTATTGTCTTCCAGGCTAACCAGGCCCAGCTCTCAATGATCTGGGCTCTGTGCTCGTTGTTCGCTGCAGGAGGCCCCCTCCAAAGCCCAAACAGCCCACGGCTCCCCCGAGGAGCCCCCGGAGCACCCAAATCCCCACACGACGGCTGCCCAGGGAGCTCCCCACAGGCCGAGCCCTCCCCCCAGCCTCTCAGCGCCCCCTCCCTCAGCCCTGCCCGCCCGCCGCCGCCCCGGCCCGGCGCCGCTCACTCCTCCAGGAAGGCCAGGAACAGCTTCTGGCACTTCTCGGCCACCTCATCCCGCAGCTGCTGAGGCGCCGCCGCTGCCGCCCCGCCGCCCGCCGCCGCCAGGTCCATGGCGACCGCCGTCCCCTCAGCCCCCTCAGCCCCGGCCCCGCCCCGCCGCCTTTCCCGCCTCGGCCGCGCCAGCCAATCAGCGGCCGCCGCCGCGCCGGGCCCCGGCCCCTCACGGAGGTTTTCGCGCCAAACGCCTCAGGGAGGAGGGGCCTCGGCGCCACGCTGCCAGCCGCCATCTCGGCCCGCCCGCCGCCATCTTGGGCCGCCCGCAGCCATGGCGGCTGTCGGGAGGGAGGGAGGGAGGAAGGGAGGGATGGCGGCGGACACCCGGCGTTGTCCCAAGCCGGCAGCAGTGGCTGAGGGGCAGCTGGTGGCAGGGACAGCTGCCAGCGGGGAGAGCTTTAATATCTGGGAAGAAGTGGTCGCAGGTGCGATGCCACCTGCAGAAACATCCATCTGCCAGAGTCTTGTCATGAAGGCAGCCAGGGGCTGGCTTCTTGCACTTCTAAAACTCGAAACCCTTAAAAAATAAAACCCAAAATCGCGAGCTTCCTGCAGTGGTGTTCCCTTATGTTGCAGTGCCCTTACCACGTAGCACACGGAGCCTTGTCTTTGCAATATGGCCAAGGAAGGTGTTCATAGATTTCCTTTCAAAAGGTTTGCATGCAGTCCATAAATCCCGTACTTTGTGAGAACTTAGAAGCAAAAATGGGCACAAAAGCAAGTTGGTTGTCAGGCTTATATCAGTAGAAATCATAATTCACCTATAATAATTATTTCTCTTGAGTTTTCTTAATTTTTCTTTACCAAAATGAATCTGCTCCCACTCTACACAGACAGTGGTAATACTGACAAGGAACAATAAATAATTAAAATCTAGCGAGTTACGTTGTATACTCTAGATACAGCTATCAAGAAAACATGCCTTTTTCTTCTCAGCTCTTTTCCTGAGTTTGCGCATCTATATCTTTAGCCTCTTTTTTATCATGTTGTCATCATCTTTTGCTTTTGTCATTTTTGCCTCACTTTTTTGCTTAGTCTTTAGTTTTCTTCCATCTCTCTCCCAGAGCCTCTCATTTTCTGGACTCCTAAACAAACAAACAAAAACAAAAGCAACAACAACAAAAATCACTCTATTTTTCCAGAGTTTTTGTGTTCAGTCTCTTTTTCAAGTCTCTCCTTAAAAAAGAAAAAAAAAGTCTCCTCTCTTTTTTTTCAGACTCCCTTTTCTCCAGAAGCCCTTTTCAGAGTCTGTTTGGGAAACAAAGAGAGAGATTGGAAAAAAGTGTCATTCCCCATCCCATGAGTTCCTCCTATTTTTTCAGTCTCTTTGAAGAAAAAAAAAAAACTGGGGAAAAAGAGGTTTCCCCATGCTCTTTTTTCCAACAGAATCTTTTTTTTTTTTTTTTTTTAACCACAGAGTTGTTTTTCCCAGTCTCCATTTAAAAAAAAAAAAAAAAAAGAGACTCTAGGATTTGTTTTCAAGAGCTGCACTTTTTTTCCCCCCCCCCCCCTAGAGCAGCACCTTTCCCTGCCCCACTGTGTTTTTCCAGAGCCTCTCTCTATTCAGTCTCTTTTCAGTCTTTATTTTCTAGTCATCCCCTTCCACAGTCTATTTTTCCAGTCTCCCCTCCCTGGTCTCTCTTTTTCTATAGGACTCTCTGGAAAAAGGGGGGTAATCTTTTTTTTCCCAGTCTCCCTTTAAAAATGACACCACCACAAAAAAAAAAAATTAAAAAAAAAAAAAAAAAAAAAATCAGTCTCTTCATACACTTTTTTTATTAAAAAAAAAAAAAAAAAGTTGTTTACCCCACAGTCTTTCTTTTTGCCCTGTGCTCTTATTTATTTATTCCCCAAGGCTGTTTGGGGAGGAGGAGAAAAAAATAGCCCAGTGCATGTGTTAGAGGACTCCATGTTTCAGTTTTTGCTTACGTACCTGAGGCATGACCGCTGGTTAAGTGTGAACAGCCAAAATACTGAAGTGCTGAAGTGTTGATGGTTAACACCGACAGGTCCCCAGGTTGCCCTACAGCCAGTGCACAAGCGGTGTATGTAGAGGAGTGTCCTGCTGCTGCAGGTGTGTCACTCTGGCTGGAACACAGTGGCTCTTTGCTGTGGTTTACCAGCAGAAACCAACCTATTTGTGCTCTTGTAAATGTCTTGTACGAGAAAATCGGCACTGTGTTGTACAGGACCTCTGTTCCCTCTCATCTTCACACTTCTAACCCTTTTAAACAGTGGGGTGGGGAAACCTCACACAACCCACAACTGAGACCAGAGTCTGAAAGACTCCTCAAGTTTTATTTGGAAACTGAAACACGCAGGGCTTAGCATCTTCCCTCAAAAAGATCCTGTGAGAGCAGCCTATCAGTTTCATTTAATCTTCCTTCTATTATCCTGAAAGTCTTAAGGGACAAAGGATGGTGAAGTTACTGGCACAATCAGTGTGTGAATGAAGCACTTTGCCTTTTACATCAAATAATATCTGATTAAACTTATGCAGCTCCTGCATGAATGTGAGTCAAAAGAACAAATCGTTTCAAGCTTCACAAGTCTGCAAGAATATCAGTTGTTTTTTTTTGTTGTTTTATTTTTAAAGCAACTTGAAAGCATCTATAAATCATCACAGTGATGCAAGATTTTGAGTCAGCTAATAAGATTAAAGTAAGGGAACTCTTTGAACTTCTTACAGATGATGAGCATCATCTCAGAAAAGGCCCTTAGTGTCTAGTGGAACAAATATGTTTAGAGCTTCTCTGTTACAGACAGTTATGGATTTGGGGAATACCACTAAAATAAAAATCATCAATAAAAGGAAAAGGCTGAAGCGAAAAGGTGAAATTAGAGGTAGATTAAAACAGATACTTGTTCATCATTTTTGCTTGCTCTTAATCTCTAGGTCATTAACAGTACTTTCCTCATGTCTATAGACAGACTCTCTGAAGTATAAATACAAAGCAGGCAACAGATTCTGTATTGCCCACATATTTATTATTTTATCTTTTCACTGTAAGCTGTGCTTCAGTGAGCTCAGTGATTTTCCTTCACAATGAAGTTCCTTCACTAATAGGAAACTGTAAAAGAACAAGCTTAGCAACTTTTGTAATCATGGGTGGAACCAAATCAATGCCTATTTTGTAAGTACATAAATAAAAAATGGAGATCAGCACTTAGAGGGAAAAAACAGTGGCTAAAGTAAGCACGTCCAAGCAGATTACTGCTCCAGTTGCTGTCAAGCGATTCCCCAGAAACAGCAGATGGGCCAAGGACACCTCTCCTCTTTTGGATACTGATGCGATGGATGTCTGTCCATGTGGGTTCCAACTCCACACCTTGCACTACGGAAGGACTGTGCCAGTTTTTAATAGGTTTACACCTCTAACAGGCCTTGAAACATAGCCTCGGCAAGAGGCTGGATTTCTGGAGTGACAATGGGATCACAGCTGTTGTCTGTGTTGGAAACTGTGGAGAGCTGGATGGGAAACAAGTGGCAAAAGCATCCTATTGTGGCCAGTTTGGAGGCCCCACATATCCTTGGTACTATCCCAAAAGGGTAGTTCAAGGATCCAAAGGGGTATGAGTGTGCCTTTGGTATAGTTGCTATAGATGCAAACAAGAATAATCAGCTGCCTACCTCATCCAGCCTTGAGAAGGATCCTTCTGCTGTGGGGTTGCTGCGTGTCAAGAACCAAAGAGGGTACCAATGGCCCCCACGATGGTGCACCAGCATCACACCTCCAAGGCTCCCTGAGTCGCATCCGGGAGCTGATTCCTTGACTCGCTCATCAGTCCTGTATGGCCAGTGCAAGAGTCTGATGAAGGCTGGAAGTTATCACTGGACTATGATGGCCTGAATGAAGTCATGCCCCTGTTAACCACTGCCATACCAGACATGCTGGAACTTCTGCATGAAACGGAGCCAAAAGGTGGCCAACTGATCTGCCTGTGCGTTTTTCTCCATCCCGTTGGCAGCAGAGCACAGGCCGTAGTTTGCTTTCACACAGAAGGGAGTCTGCGTGGTGCTTCGCTGCCTCCTGGGGTTACCCCACAACAGCAATGCACAGCCAGTGGCAATCAGTCCTGCACTTGACTTCCAGAAAACTAGCCTGAGTCCTCACTCCTGGTGGGCAGATTCAGACACAGATGGGTTTTCACAGGAAAATATTGTAGTTAAACTGCAGTAGTAAACTAAGGCTTTCTGGTGTTAGCTGATAACCAAAGACTCCCTGGCTATCCCTTACTATTATCATTTTTATTCCTAAGTATTTAAAAAGTTGTACCATAATTATTATTATCTTCATCTGTACATCATGAATGAAAAAAAAATTATCTTAACTGGTGGAAAAGCAGCAGCAACTGGGACTGGGTAAAATGCTAACATACAGCCAGAAATAGTGCAAATAAATGACTACACAGGTTTTCCAGAACTATCAAACCACAACTGCTACATATCAAAACACGACATAGTTCTGAATTACGATTTGGAGAGTTTTAACCAAATTCTAACACTGTGCAGCACTGATGTATCCTGTTTAAATGACATCCAGGACAAATGCATTTTTGCATTTTGATTTATGATCATAATTATTCTCAGTTAGCTATGAAAAATTGCATTAAAAAATTCTGCATACAAAGGAATCAGGGCCTCCAGCCAAATTCGAGTTCTTTTGCAGCTACTGTGAATAAATCAAACTAAAACATGAGCTTGAATAACTCTTAACAGAACTGGGATAAGCACAGTTGTTACAGGAGCATTTGTACAAAACTTGCTGCTGCATCTAGAGCAATGAACTTAATCTTCAGAACATTTTTTTTTGTTGGCATGAAATGTAAGCCAGTAATTTTGCTTAGTATTAGGAGGAAGTGCTTCCAATCTGGAATACATTACAAACTCTGGATTAAATAAAGTAATTAAATTAATTCCAGTTGGCTTAGCTGAATAAACAACTGTTTTGAAACTTGGATTCATCAGTAATAAGTCTGTGAAGATAAGCTGTACTTATAAGCCACTTAGCTTTGTAAAGTACAACTGGGTACACTGTAACATTTTAAATGAAAGTAAATGATTTGGGGAAGATTCCATAGTAAATTAATTGCACAACACTTACAAGCAAAGCTGTAAAATGTGTTATTCTTTGAATGGTGTGACTTCTAAACAAAGTTTAACTTTTACATTTCCAGTACTTTACCAAACTGACCTTTAGTATTCCTAAAATGATTGTTTTATAATGGAGAACTTGTCACAAAACATGAAAATTAAGTCTTGTTCAATGGCAGCTGCAAAAGATGATTTGCCCTTTTGTGAAATTCTACACAACTTATACACAGCCTCAATGACCTTTCTGTAGCATAACCGATATATGACTTCTCTGACATTTAAAAATCAAGGTAGCAACAGTAACACAGACTGTCTGAACTACACCTCCTACGGAAAACTCTTTAGCATGGAAAATGTTAAGGAAAAATTAAGTCAGGAGTCACAAATACGTATGAAAATCAGACTAACTGTATTGTAGGACCCAGGCATGGAATGGAATCCTTTGTTCTTTGGCGTCGATGCTTAAATGCTTTAAATTTGAAAAACAACCTTTGGATAAAGTACATAAAAGGAAGTTCCAAGTGGTTCCTCACAAAATGCAGGGCATATCTTTGGGGTTGGGAGGAGGAAGAGAAGTAGGTTTACATGCCACTGCAAAATAAGGAGATTCAAGGAGGTGATTCGTTTGATGTCTAGAATTTTAGAAGTACTCTGACTTAGAGAAACACCCAATTTCTCCAGATGTACAACTTTCAAACAGTTTGTGGCATTTATAGATGGAAAAAAATAAGATAGGTTTGCTTACATTATTTCCTTTTGTTTCATTGGCAATAGATATATGAAATCCTCATTGATTTACTTAGTTGTCATAGAGGCATGCAAACACTTGGCCTGTTCTCAAATTCACCATCCATTCATTTTCTGAGAATATTATATATCCCTCATGCATCCCATGAATGTATATAACCTCCTATCCAGTCTCAAACAGTAAAAAAATAAAGAATGGGCATGACTTCTATACAACTTCCAAAAAAAAAAGGCAAAAAATAAATTTAAACTTTAGACATTTATTACATCAGGTTTTTTTGCTTGTTTCAGTAAAACATTAACGATTCATGATTATCTTGTGAGGATATAAAGCAAAAATGAGAAAGGCATATCTTATCTAATTTATTTTGAGAGATTTATTGCAATCTGTTAAGATTTTTTGTTAAGAATGTTCCACTTCTCACCTGCTTTCTCTACCTAATACTCATGTAAATTAACAATTGGCTGGTTTCCTCCTGCTTTTTGAATTGCAAACATCCAGCTATTTCAGCTTTGAGCCACTTCTGTACTCCAAAACATTAAATCTTGCTGACATGAGTTAAAAATGCAGATTTTTTTATTGCATAATTTATTTAAATGTTTAGAAACTTGATACAATTTAATGTGACACTAGAACACTAGCTCCAAGTATCACATTTTCATTAAAAATGTGCAGTTGCCAATACAAAGTCTTGATCTGTTAAAATATTTTTTTTAAATAAATACCAAAGGGTAAAAAAAATTATTGTGGCACTTTAGCAAATGAGATGATCTTCTTTTATTGCATATTATAATGCTTAGATCAATACAGGTTCATCAGTAGCAAGAGATATGCTCACAATCATATTCTCAGGGCAAATCACCTCAAATTTTCAGAAGCTCTCATTAGGGTGTCAGTCGTTTGGGATCCCGTGGGAACATGGAGGTCTGACGAACATTATGCAGCCCTAGGTACAACATAGTTACTCTTTCTAGCCCTGCAACAAATGAAAAGAACACACATCAGTATAGTAAGTCTTTGGTACCAATCTGAAGCGCTGGTTCCAAACACTTCAGAGACATTAACTGCCATAGGCAACTACAGTAAAAACCTGCTTGGGGAATTTCATTCCAAACACTCTACAGTGCAGGAATACAGATTCAGCAATATGTACCCACGTACCTATTTGCCAATATCTTTATGATAATAAATACTTCACTGGTCATTGTGTTCTTTCTTCCCAAAACCTTAGAGGTTTGTGCATACTGAAAAACGTGTAAAGATGTCCACATCCATGGGGCTAGATACGCACCCCAGCCACACTGACAAGAAACCCAGATGCCTACTCGTATTCACACACTGCTCCCCCTGTGTTAAAGTTTCCAGCTAAAACAACTAGAGAACAGTGATCATTCTCACAGCATCTTTGGTTTGGCAGATACTTGGGCCTGGCCTCTGGGATGTGTGATGAGGAGCATTTACATTGCAGAAAAGACACAGCTTCAGCTTCCTCGATATCAGTTGTGACTGGCCTAAATGATTGGGGATTGTCTATAAATGCTGATGATCACTGATGCTAACATCTTTTAAGTATTTCAAAACAGCTGTCCCAAAAGCATATTGCATTTCAACACATTTACTAAAGGCATACTTAGGAGGTTGTTCTCTTAACGTGCCAGGAATATATTAAGCGTACCTTACCACAGTGAGGCAAATGCAGAAAGACTGAATCAAAGAACTCACTGTGCATATTGCTCAGGACCTAACAAAGTATCTTATTTCCACATACATAAAGAGATTTCATTCTACTAATGAAAGCAGTGTCTATAAGTGAAAATTGTTATCATTAAGATATGAAAAAACTCTTTGTTCATTTTAGTATGTACAATGCTCACACCCAAGACAGGAAGGCTGTAGACATCAATACCTTTGCAGAAACTATTAGCATCAGCCGAAGTTAATCAGTAACATTCAGTCAAATTGCAGTGAATAAAGACAGAAGCAATCACTTGCTTCTTTTCACTGCACAACAGCTTAATCAAATGCATTAAGATACCAGTGGCTTCTGGTATTAGTAGACTGTGATATATCCATACATAATGCAGTATTTTCTTGCCTCCTTACATTTTTCTCTTTGGTAAAATTCAAAGATGACCTGCTAGGCTAATAAATCAGTGTATTTTCTCTTGTGATCACCTACCTTTTAAATTTGGCACACTCTGCCATTATTTTTTGCCATTACATCTTACTGTTTACTTTCTCTCCTTAAATTCCTCAGGATAAACATTTCCACACATTTTGCTAACAAGACTACTACCATGAATTTTATATTGAACCCTGACAGAGAATGAACAGCTTAAGTTAAGGTCAGGCTAACACAGAATATAATAAAATAAACATACTTACCTATACCACCACCAGCATGTGGAGGTGCACCAAACCGAAAGGAATCGATATATGCCTTTATTTTCTCCAGATCTAGGCAAGAAAAAGGTGCATTTGGCTTGGGGTTCATTAAACAGGTGAGAAACATGTAAGTGACTAGGGGACTGCAAACAAAACAAAAAATCTACCAAGGTGACTTAAAAACTAGCAGTGTGGTTTCACTCATAAAGTGCAAATAAATTACCCAGCAATGTCTACAAGTTATGCCCATAGCAATTTTATTCTATTACTGTTAATAATTTAAATCAGGGAACTGAGTAAGAGCTAAGCTTGTCATCATTTATGGAAACTAGTGAATTCCTGAATAAACTGCAATGAGAAAGTAATGATTTAATAACTGTTTTTCTCTCATGCTACAGTGAGAGATACTCCTTTTTTGCTAGTATCTTCTTGACATTTCACTTCACTATGCACTGAAAGCATAATTTCAATCTACACTTTACATTCCCGATCTCTACCAAATTTACTCTTCTACCCTTTTACTATTAGTCAGCTTTGTCCTTAAATTTCATCACTTATTGCTTATTTGCTCTCAGTTCAAGATATAAAAAAGGGACAACCAACCACTCTGCTGGAGTACTCCACAAGAAGTCTGTGAGAGTACAGAATGAGACTTGTTTGCCTACCCTCCTTCTATTGAAGGTATTTCCTGTGTTACGTCCTCTCTAAAGCCCTTGGAAACAATTCCTTTTCATCAAGGTGTTGCTGGGAAACTAATTAGTTTCTTAATACCACCACTCTAGATTAAAATGGTTGAACAATTAGATGGATCAACATTATGCATGAAACAGTGTTGTGATTTTAGCATTACCACCACGTATTAAATTCTGTCCCAAATTCTTCCTCTAAACAAAGCTAATCCAATCACAATTTATAATCTTTTAAACTGAGCTTTAAGTTGTTTATCTTGTTACCAATGCCGTGATGCTGGGCTCTTTCTGTCAGCAGCTGAGGATCATGAATTCTCTGAGCTCCAGACAAAATCTCTTCTCCCCTCATGAACATATCATAAGAGTTAGAGTTTTTCTGGAAAGACAAAGATTAGTTTATTTCCCATCTAAAGTTGCTTCATTCTTAGATGGCAAATACACACCTCTCAGTAACTTCACTTAGATATCCAAAGCTATGTAGTAACAGTGCAATGTATGTGGGTCTGCCCTGGAATTAGAGTATATTTTCTCCCCTCGTTAGTTTTGAGTCTATTTTAAAGAACAAAAGTTCCTCCACACACACTTTGAAAAAGACATTGCATCTGCAGGCAGTAATCCAAGCAAAAGACGCTGTAAAGATATTTACTCTGTATTCTGGAATAAACTGGGGAATTTTTTATCAATGCAAAAAAGTGGATTTCTGTTGAAGTGTCTGTTGCCCTCAAAGAATGTTTTTGTCTCTTTTTAGTGATGGAGGAACTGGAGATCTCTTCTAGTGGCTGTGGAGATCTCTTCAGTAAAGCTCCTCCAATTTCAGCTATATATACGTATTTCTTTCTGGTATGTTTTCACTGGTGAAGGGCAACTGTAAACACTTTGTGGGCCACATACAACTGACCTACTCTTGTTACCAGAATTTCAATTACAACAGCAGATCATATAAAAATACTTTATCTATTCTGTCAAGTTATCCCTATACAGTGTAATTTCAACTTCAAGAAAGCCCCCCAGACATCAACAAAGAACTTTACTTACAGGGTTTACTGGGTCTGGCATTGTGTAAAAAGGCCTCACAGCAAGAGGGTATTTGTCAAGTATATAGAAGTCTGTGTCATACTGAAAGATGATGATTTTCAGAAGTTAGCAAAAGTGAAAACAAAGTGAAGAACAATTTAATACTACACACAATCAGTGAATCTTTGAAATCTTAAAAAAAAAATCCCATTAACTTTGCATAAGTTTGACAGTATTATCTTCAAAAATGAGTTATCAATAAAAGTAGTATATTATTTATCCATTTCCCAATACTTCTTCTATCACGAACTTAAGAATTTTTAGCAGCAAAACATCTTGCCAAAGTAATAGCCCCCCCGCCCAAGATCTCATTTTTCTTCCTGAAGAACTTAGAATCCGTTCTGCTGGTTTTTAATTATCCTAATAAACGTTTTTTCAGAAGTACTATCCTGTTTGGTATGTTCAACATAAATAGTAAAATATTGAAAATGGTTTGGAATATATTATTAATAAAGACAAAGCTGTTGGTAGATTAAAATGGCAAAAACAAAATGGTAATGCAGTCACACAATTAGGAAATGCTATGCTAATCACAAATCCTTCACAACTTTTGCATGTTGATACTGTTTTCTTAATCAGTGTGTAAGAAATTAAGTTACACGAAGTAGCCATTTATATGTACCCAGTGATTCCATTATATCAGGCTTCAGATTCAATGACAAACATATTTATTCTAAAATGATCATTACCTTTTCCTTTACCAGGCGTCCCAGGAGCTTTTCATTAGGTGTGCTGAAAAAGATTATCATCATTATCATTAAGTGATTTAAACTTTTACTGATTATATACTTCATAAAGCTAAAAAGACTAAGCTACAGGTTTGCTGCAGTCTGTCCTTCAGAAAATGTATTCTTTGTTTCTGTGTGTTTTGGATTGTACAAACAAATTTCAGAAATCAAGTACATTTATTTCTGTTCCTAAGTACTTCGTATGGGTCCTAGGAGTCCCTTAAATTAACTGATACCTAACAATATTCTTGTTCTTATTATAGCTACTTTCTAGTCACTGTATTCATATTACTGAATACTTGTGTAATCTGTTTTATATGGGCATATATCTTGTGCAGTGATTTCTTTTCAGACACAGTGAGAAATGCTCTAAGCAGCTAGCGAGGAAATTATTTTGCTATAGCAAGGTCTTACAACTGAAATGTCTTTGACACAAAGTTCCTTTAATTGTAATATCACATATTATCCTAATGGTTCCGGATATATTATTGGAAAGAACAGAAATGTTTTATCATAGTAAGCATCTTCAGAAATATCTATATATAATCAGTTAATTAAAACCATCTTTCAAGCCAATCAATGGGAATGCAATCAACTGCTTAACCATTTTCCTCAGGGGTGGAAAAAGGTAATGGGAAGGCATTACTGAAAAGACAGACCTTAAGACTGAAGAATCTTTTTGTTTAACCCTATCCAAATACATACATCAATTCACATGAAGGACTGCAATTGTTATATAAAAAAGCGCTTCTTCTAACCTTAGAAGGTTCAAGTTCCTCTCACTTCATGTTGTAACTTTTAGTTTTTTAAATTTTAGAGTTTATATGTATAGCCTACAGTAAGAGAAAGGACTACTTCCATATCCATTCCTTTATTTGTCAAGTGATCTGGATATAAGTGCTGTTTATTCCTCTCAAACTTTGCAGTTCCTTCTTGAGGGCTCAGTTGCACAGTACGGGATTTAAACCTTAACTTCGACTGACACATTTGGGCATTGCCAAAGTACCTCAGGTCATCTTCATCACCCATCTCAACACCAGCCTCCCTAAGCATGGCCACACCTTCACGATATTCCAGTCTCAGAGTTGGCTCCAAGAACTTAAATGGCTCACATGGGAACTGTTTGTTCACAGTCTGAATTTCAGTTTGGAATCTACACAGAAGAAAACAAGAATAGACGCAAAATACAAAATAATTATGAAGCGTATCTAATAATGATTTTTCATTGACCATACAAGAATAATACAAGTCTGCCACAAGAGGTCCCTCTTGCAACATAAAAAACTTTTTTAAAGCATCTTCCTGGAGAAATTCTGTATAATCCCAATGAAATGTTTCACATAATGTTTCACAAACGTTTCACATGCAATCCAATGATATATGTGTTAATATTTTACTATTACTTCTGTTTTACTCCTTTTGTAAGAAATAATTGACTAGGTCAAATTTTCACAGTTAATACATCTAGAAACCAACCCTTTCATTTGTAATCTTTAGCAGAGATCTCCTTTGATTTAAGTAATACCCTATTTCAAATATAAAAGAGAAATTTCTTTCTAGACTGATGAAAAGATTTGCATTTCTTCTGGCAAAATAGTCTAACTTGTAAGCAAATGAAAACCACTTCCTAAACTTCTGGCCTGGCTTTTTAATGAGTTAGACTATGAATAATGGAAACTAGTTTTTGTTGCTGTCATGGCAGAGACGCGGGCTGTTACAATAAATTTTATTCAGGAAAGCCACCTTAAACAGTTAATATTGATCTTAATTTCAAAACAGAACAATCAGTCTACCTGTGGTGGAACAACAGGAAGCATATTTTACATTAATGATAGATCATTTGTATTAGAAAGCCCATTCAGCAATGAACAGCAAGTTTTTGTGGCACAAACTGGCATACTGTAGGAAATTCAAGTTTGGCTAAAAACAGACAATGTACTGGCCTATGGTTTTAGCAAACTTTTGAAGTCAGGTACAAAGAAATGGTTAAGAGCAAAACAACAGTGTTTGAAGTTCTCTTGTTGTAAATCAGGTTACTAGTGATTGATTCTCTGACAGGCTGAGGACAAAATGCTTACCCATTTGATACCACAGTGCAAGAGATTTCAAACAAATGAAGTTGCTCATGAAATGGAAAATGTTCTCATTACCTCTCCTGAAGTCCCTTGAATATCTGCACCATGGTATCTGCAATCTCATCTACCACTTCATGATAGTGATAGTTAAAAGCCATTTCAATATCCAGACCAACAAACTCGGTCAGGTGTCTGTGTGTATTGGAGTCCTCAGCTCTAAAAACTGTAAAATTAAACAGAAATTCTAACTGACCTGAAATTGTAATTCTGTTTTGAAAAAATAACACAGACAATCAAACACATCAGTAATTGGACCACAGACAATGCTGTCTCCAGACACAACAATTTTTACTGAGAAACAAGAAGAAAACTAGCTGCCTCAAAGCATCATTTCTAACAACAATGACAGCATTATTGTAGCTGTGGTGGTCAAAGGATGCAAGACAGACAAGACTTGCAGAGAGGTAGTACCTCTTGTCACACTAACAGACAGAAGCGGGAAAAACAGACGAGCCTTCAGGCACACACAATTCTCAGATTTAAAAACTACCTTTTTCACAGGAAACATACTTGTATGTGTGAATGTTCTGATTTTTTTTTTCAGGTATATGAGTCTGACATATAAACATGCCTTCCTAAAAAACACGACTCGTGTTAGTAATTAATGAGACATTTAAGGTCTTCTGAATTACTTGCTTTTTTTTTTTTTTTTAGTTTTACATGCTGTTATTGATTTGTTTTCCAGCATTTTCACTTTACATATCTTTAAACCTGTCTTTGAGGTCTTAGCAAAAGATGCTTTATTGCCACCTGATAGGCAACGTCCTATCAGCTTATGAGAAAGACAGAGTATGAGACAAGAAAATATTAAATTTGGATTATTTACTGACAGCCCAGTTACAAGTACACATTTTCTACATAACGCTGTTTGGTACATATACAAGAGCAAGGGATAAGTACTTGTTAATATGCAATCTGAAGTACATAAAACTTAGCTTGCCTATTTTAGCTGCTTGCCACTGGGCAACTAAAGCATGCTTAATAGCCAACTATGGCTTCAGTAATTGCAGTGTTCTTCCAAGTTCTCCATCATACTATTAGCTTCCAGTGCAACTCTATTCTTTCTCCCCAGAGAACAGCAGACACTGGAGAAGACAATTCCATCTGTATTTCAGCATCTTAGTTATACTTCCAGCAACCTCCCCGTCGACTTTATTCTCATTTGTCACCCCAACTGAAATTTCTGTTTGGTGTGTGAAACCATATTAAGTGAAAGCATTCAAGGCTTTCAAGTTATGTGATATCTTACTTGTAACTGCTAAAAGCCATCACTGCAAACATCATAATATAGATAAGCCAATGCATTTCTTATGTTTCTTACCTGGCCCAACACAGAAAACTTTTTCAAAGTCAGCACATATACACATCTGCTTGTACAGCTGGGGGGACTGAGCCAGGTAGGCACTGCTTTTGAAGTATGATACAGTAAACACATTGGCTCCTCCTTCACTGGCAGCTGAAAAGCAAATGCTTAATCATTAAAATAAAAATGTAAAAAAAAATATAGGTAAACTGATAGCCATACATCTAAAGATAAGCAGATTTTTGTACAAAGCATGTTAAGAGGAAAAAGATAGGCTTTCTTAATGCTAAGGGAAGCTTTGCAGCTCAGGACTGTCAGACATTGTCTTGCAAATCTGCAAATTGAGTTGAGAGAGTTTAATATGTTACTATTCCCAGCTGTCCCTCACCCTCACCTTTTAGTGAGGACGGCAGAGAACGTATGCTCATACCACACCACATCTACTTGCAGCCCAACATTTCTGTAGAAACCAATCTTTATCAGCGATGCAAGCTTCAAAGACAGTTAACTGCAAAGGCCGAGATCTGAGGCACATCCTGTTTTGCCAGGACCGTCCTTTCTAACAGAGGACTGGGCAAATGTCTGAGTTGTCTGAAGGCACTAATATATCTCAGAGCCCAAACTAGATTTAACATTACTTAATAGTCTTTGAAGATTCTTATGTTAAGATAACACTAAACAAAGTGCTAATTACTATTATTACTAGCCTTTCCACTATAATTAATCTTCTTCTTTCATCACCACTACTCCCACTGAAATAGTTTCAGTGACTTGTTATTTTTGAATACAGGTAACCTTTTAAATATCAAATCTTAAAACAACTATGATATGTAGCTTCAAAGTTTAGTAAGGACTGCATTGATTTAACTTAGTTATTTTTTAAAAACGTTATCTCATTCAAACAATAGGATGCATGCTTGCTTGCTTGCTTTCAATGGTACATTGCACAGTAAGAATAGCACACTTCCTCAAAGGTCCTAGGTAAATAAACTGGCTGCTTGGGAGTCTTTAACATTTCATGATATTCATCTGTCTCTGTAGGAAAAGTTATCCTATTTTCAATGATACTTTCCATATTGTAAGAATAGTTGCTTGAATGAATTTTCTTAAAAAGTCCTGGTTTCATCTCAATCAAGAGCTGTCTTCAAAAATATAAATACAGAGGTGTAAAACTCAGTAGGCAAAAGGAATGCATACCATGAGCACATACAATGAGAATAATACAAACATTCTACCCTCCAGTAATGTTTTACATGTCTTAGTGACATCAATAACATCTAAAAGCACACCAATAAGATTGAAGAAAAAACATCCACCTGTAAATCATGGATTTTGACAATATAACAGATCAGCAACAGAATCAGAAGCAAAATCAACACAGCCAGACTTTTAGTCAGGCTAAAACCTTTGGACCATACTAACAGGAAAATGATACTACCAATCCTCCATCCAGCCATCTGTTCATCGGTACAGAAGTGACACACTTTATACAGTGGCATCATGTTATACCATGGTGTGTTTGTTGTAGCTTCTTTATGATGCAAGCTGCTTTTAGTCTAATTTAGAATTTTTTATTTCAATACTGGGAATGGAATTTTAGACTCAACACTAAGAACACTGATCTGAAGACCAATGTATATGATCAGGCATCCATATTTAAACAAATTAAAACTTTAAAGGTACTGCCAAATACCTAAGTCAGGTATATACAGAATTTGTCTTATCAATCTTTTAGCATCCAAAGACAGGAGAAGAATGAAGAACAACTTCCATACTTCCTTTGTTTGTTAGGTTGTCTAAATTTGTTTGTTTGTTATCTAAATGAGAAATACAATTTTATTTTTTTGTTAATAAAGTAGTTACCAAATTTTTAGCAGATAGGTACACTGAGCAAATATAAAAGAAGCAGATCTATAGCTCCTGGATCAAATATACAATACCTGAAATGATTTTGGGAGTCTGAATTTCCACAAATCCTTTGCGAATGAGAGTTTCTCTGAAAAGCTGACAAATACCAGACTGAAGGCAGAAAACTGCCTGACTGGTGGAGGTCTATAAAGAGAAGATAAAATAAAGAATCCTAAGTTAGTTTAATTTTCCCAACTCTGTTGCTTTTTCTGTACAGCTGTCAGAACAATATAAACTACATTTATTCTCTTAGGAACGGTAGGCTGTTGTATTTGCTTAAACAGAGAAAAGTGCAGTTTAGTAATTATTTAATACACAAGAAGAAATAGGGATGGAAACAACAGAAACTCCTCATTTCAGTTTACAGCATATTCTGTTATAAAGGAGGCATTATGGTCAATTCAACATTTAAACACTGATTTATAAGTTATGCTTCTGCAAATAAAGGTTTTATAGTAAAAAATTGAATAAAAACACTAAACCTATTAAAAAGCTTTCAGCACACTTAGCTAGAACAGTTGCAGCCATATACCATGCATGATAAGAGCAAAGCCCTTACTTACATAAGGTCAAAATGTTTGTGCCTACTAAAGACTACAGAATACATGTTTGTCACGTAAAACCAGTCACGTGCTAACCACATATGACACAGGCACAAAAACATCCTCAAAAGAAGGTCTGAACCCCCAACAGCATTTAACAGTCCACGTAGCACCTGATCACATGAACTGCAGTTTTTCTGTTCTTTCCAAGTTTACTTCAGAAGTACATTTAGCTGAAAACCTGAACTGATCAGCTTCTGCTTGTTTATGCACATGACACAGGTAAGCCACTTATCTGGTTAACAAATATCTACACTAAACATTCTTTGAACACTCTTGGGTTTTAGTGTGAAGAAAAAAATCCCTTAGCAAATGCTCAAAGCACTGCAACACGTCAGCACTGAACCCGTATCTGATTTTGTGCTTGCAGCATTTAAGAACTGGCAGTTAGCAACCTACAAACGTAGACAGAACCTAACGAATTCCTGCAAACAACTTAGAAAACATTTCTTTACGACAACCTGCGTCACAGCACTGTTTACTTCTCCTTTCTGCAAGGTACCCTACTTGTCAGTTAGGGTAAGGAGAGCCTTGTGGGCTTTTTCACATGACTCCTACCAAACCACAAAACAAAAGAACGCAGTCAAAACAAAATACATAAGCACCCAAATTTAGACAGTCAGTTAGTGGATATGTTGAAATAAATCTACATTTATCATCTCTGGGAGATGAAGATAGCACCTAACTGAAAAACTGAAAGAAAACTGTAATAATACTGCATATTTGTAGTAATTTGGAGTTATCTGCAATTTTAGCAGACTGGTATCTCAGGAGCGTAAGGGGCTGAGCCTAGTCAATAATTGCTAGCAGCTCTCGCTGTCTGATAGCATTAACCACAGCCACTACTCTTACTGCTTTCAAAATGAAGGAAATGAGGTTTTGAGCAACAGTTACAAAAGCACCCTCAAACTTTTTCACCTTTTTTCCACAGGTCTCCCAGAGTCAGACATATGCTAGGACCAGAAAGGTAGCCCAAGCTGGGTGTGTAATTTGTGGTAGCGTTATATCAAAGCACCCAAATGATTCAAAGGGATATAATAAATACACATTTTACATATGCATATATCTATTTAACTATCTCCTATTTAGAAGCTGAAAGAGATTTTACAAGAAATTACAACCCAAACAGTCACATTTGGGTTTACCAATACAGTTTTTGATAAAGTACACAAGCTTTAAAAAAAATTAAGAAACAAAACGTGCAACAATTACTTAAGGTAGGACAGTAACAACGACTCCTCTATCCTTCTTATGAACCAGCACCAGCTCCATGCCAGAGCAGGTAGGAATAGTACTAAGGTATACACTCTCAGGAAAAAGAGAAATGGTGATGTGCTAAGCCCAATCTGAGAGCAATTACTTGCTCTGAAGCCTAGAGGCGTGCACAAAAACACAGCTGGTAAATAACTAACACACCTCTACTAATAATACTTTGCCAGGTAGTAACAACCCTTTGCCTTAGTGAGGATGCAGAGCAAAGACACTGTCTTCCCAATCCCATCTGTAATGATAAACTATCTTAAAAAATAATGCTTATGAAAAGAGCCACATTCATTGGTCTGGACACACTGAAGCTTTTGCTTTAACTATAGACCAAGAAAAGAACAAGCAGCAATTCTCCACACCTCAAATTACATCTGACAAGACCACTCTTCTTACTACCAAAGGTAACTGAGCTTCAGTGCTCATTCATTCAGAGACTGCCAGAAGGGTAACTGTTGAGTATATGATCCTGCAGTCAGTCTCCTTGCAAGAATTAAAGAGGCCAAGAAGACAGTTGAGATAAACTCCTAAAGAAGTGCATCTATCAACACGCAGTGGAGTCAAATGGATGACCTCAAACTACAACTTTCCAAAGATTTTAAATATGTGTCTACACAAAGCAATTTTTTCGGATCCAATTATGTCCTCTGCACTGGAATGTTTGGGACAAAAAGAGACTAAATTTATCTGAAGAAAATAATTCATGCTGTTGTCTTTAACTGAGACACTGGTATGTGTGTTATGAGGTCTGGTTATACTGGTAGGTAACAGTTCCCATTTGAGATACCACACTTAGCTGCAAACATAACAATCTGAAGGCAGAGACAGCTGTCAAAGAGAATCGATTTTTACCTTTGTCTCAAACAACATTTCACTATGGCATTCTTTTCCTGTGGTGTTTACTCTAATATAAACTCTTCCCCTTATATACTGGGAAATTCTTGTCTGAGACAATGACAAAGACAGTAAATGATCCTTCAAGTGTGAAGCAGAAACTGAAACAAACTTATGCCACTTAAATGTTGTTGCTGTTAACAGTGTTGATGTTTAAACTTGGTCAGCAGAATTTATTTCACAAGAAAATTTGTTATTTCTAATAATCAAAGCAGAAAAGATGTTTAGCTAACAATAGCTTACAGTTGGACCAGATGATCTTGGAGGTCTCTTCCAACCTTAATGATTCTATGAGTGCTGAAATACAAGTTTTCATCATAACTTCACTGTGTTTAGTATTTAAATGCTATAAAGGGAAGTGATATTAGAACAGAGTAGCTTAACACTGTACAACTATAAAAACAATTATCAAATTCTATTTAACACAATCTGCAACATTAAAATAATTGCATTTATGTAAGTCAGAGATGAATATGTTTCAGAAGAATCAAGGGCAGTTAACACCTTACATGATTGTATCTCTAAGAGGTGTGACTGAGGCATAGATGTGCAAAGCTGTGAATTTTGTTTTACGCACATCAGCCACGGAATTTGTTCTGCACTTTTTACATTTTTGTTTGCCTGCTGTAGCTACCTATCTTCTATCACAATCACTAATACATACTATGGGCTAAACAAAAAGGGAAAATAATGTCAACTATTGTTTCAAATAACATACATTATTTTAAATAAGGTAGATAATTTCCCAAATCCTTTATCTTATATGTGAGGAATCAAGTTTTTGCTAGGAAACCAGGATTATTTTGCTAGGAAACCAGGATTAAAAGATTGTTACTTAAGGTAAATCCTAAGTGGTTGAAATCAATTGTTTCATTCACATTCAGTATCAGTTTATAGTACAACAGAAAGATATGAACGTGAAGTTTGCCTAAGAGACTGGGAGTGTGTTATGTCATCACAGCCAAATCACTACACACAATAAAACAAGCTGTATATCAGGTTGTTCATTATAGCTTTAAGTCAGTCAGGAAAACTACAGCTTTTGCAATGAGTAAACTGAATTCAACACAATGAAATCAAGCTTAAAGTAATCAAGTATTTTGAAAAACCAAACTACATTAAGATCAATGAACAGCACTATCACATAACAGTCTGACATCCATAAACTACTAAACATACAGGTTTAATGGTTATGCACTACCCTGAGCAGTTTAAACAAGATAATATTGACTCTAAAAGGACTACGCTTTGGTCTCAGTGAGCTGTGCATTAGCAGACATAATTATAGCATCAGGACCACTAAATGCATATAATTCAAGCCAAATGCAGACAGATACCATTAAGATAAAAACCCTGCTGGACATCAAAAAATAAGCCAGAGCAAGGACATCAGTCAGGACATTGTTAAAACCCAATGAACCTGAATTGGTTTTTAATTCAGAGCAAGACATACTAGGAAGCAAAATCCAAAAAACAGTGTTTCACTTGATGCCTTGTCTTTATTGCTTTTTGCTTACCACTAATCTTCACGAAATGTCTGTTTAACAATTTCTGTAGGTGTTCTTACATATATGATAAGTCACTGAATACTGCAGTCAAACTTTAGCACAGCAGAAAGTAGAGATTTAAAAATACCATCAGTACTCTAGTTTACTTTTTTTGACTTGTTCCAAGAAGGAGCTATAAAGGAAATGTATACAGAATCAAATACTTGAACTCCATTAAGATATCATGAAAAACGGATACTTAGGTCAGCAGCAGTTTCCTCACAGTCACCTGTGGCTAAGTTAAAGGATATCTGATCTGTACAAGGACTCCTCTTCATTCACACCATCTCTCTTGACACTAGACCCTCAGTTTTTCTAACTCTATAATTATGGGATCTGTATTTTATGAGTTAACTCATCAGGAAGATTCTACCTAAGTCATCATTCCTTGGAAAGTTGTTTGTTGTTGTTGTTTTTTTGTTTTTTTTTTTTTTTCTGAAAACCAGCTCCTTTCATTTATGCAAGTTTTACAGCTCCACTTCATCATGATTTCATCCCACCCAAAGAACTCACTGTTAATCACTACTTAAGATTAGATAAATCACTACTAAACTACTTTAAAGATTGTATTAAATGGACAAATGTAATTTTAGTTCCATGCTAAGGATTTTTTTAGTCCATGTCTAGCCAAGGTACATGCATTTAGTTTAAATCTTCAGTTTGTTAAATCAGTATCTTTATTTTTTATATTCAATGACCTCCTTCTTCCTTAAAAAATTGGGGCGCTAAGGAAACCAGAACTAGATGGCACATCTGTGGTTGGACTTCCTCCCGCACCTGCAAGCACAGATCATCACAGCATCTCCATCAGAACTGTTCTGTTAACATTTCTTCCCTGGCGCCCATGATTTGGTTGTACCAGAAAGAAGAGGTATGGAGGAACAAAGTAGCTAACAATGATTTTAGATACCCCTGTGAGCTTTTAATACATCATGCCTAATCCTCCTTAGAATGTAACTTACGCAGTGCATTTGAAACACTGGGGGCTCTCTGAAGTCCCACTTGTACTACAGCTTCAGTCTATGAAACCAAATCACTGAAAATCAATTACTACTTGTCAGGAATTTTTTTTTCTTTTAAAGTTATTTTGAAGGATGAACTGCCTTCTTTTCCTTGCTTGTGTGCATACAGTACTTTGAATGTGCACATATATATTAGTACATCTGTTCTCACTGGGATTTTCCCTTTCTGCATTAAACACTTTTTCTGCTTTATCAGCTCTCCCCTTTAAAAAAAAAAAACAAAACACATAACTACTTAGAATCCTCTTTTGCACAAGCATAGCTCCTGCAGAACAGAGAAAGCAAACATATGATTAGGCATGAGCCTACCCAAAATAACCTTTGTTCTGAAACAAAGAATGAAGTAAGCAACAGAAGACACAAAAATGTGACACAGGCAGACACGGGAACTTTTTCTACACGTAGAAGGAAGGCAGAATAGATAACTAACCCTAATCAAGGGGAAGCTGTGGCCAGGTTACATCCAGCCACAGGAACAAGCAGAGAACAAGACATATATAAGGCTCTGAAATTTGATATTTCACCCTTCCATTAGTTTAGTAAAAACTTAATCTGAATTCCCTTTTAGCATGAAAAGAAACAGCTGTTTAGCATCTTTATCCAGTAGCTGTTGGAAATATGGAGAAAAATGGCTTCTACAGAAGACAGAGTTAAGGTTCAGACCTCAAAATGAGGGGCCAAACAGTAATTGCTGAATAAATGGGATACTGACAATGGTTAGGCTGTACCATAATCATAGAATCATTAAGGTTAGAAGAGACCTTCATGATAATCTGGTCCAAACATCACCCTACTACCAACAGCACCCACTAAGCCATGTCCCCCAAGCATCAGAATCGTCTACAGTCATATAATTTAGAAAAGAAAGAAGGATCCACTTAGGTCAGAAGTTGCACCCTCCAAGTAGACTGGTGACAACTTATTTATTGGCAGATACATCAGAAGTATTTGGAGAGTCCTGCTGAACTACTGCCTATGTCTAGGGATGGAAGAATTTTAGCCCATCTCTTTGTTTCATCTCTTGTATTTACTCTGGCATTACAGTCTTCCTTCTTTTTCCATTACTAGATACCTTCTCAGGTTTTACTCCACAGATGCTCTCACCTGACATAGCTTTCATGCCATTATTTTCAGCTATTATTTTCATGTTATATCCATTTGTATTAATTCTCTCTTCTTTTCAGGGTTCAAAGCTCTTTTCAGTTTATCATACAGGTATTTCATTCATTTAAAGAGTTTTCTTAAGTTTCTCTGGCATGTTGTTCAGCATTTTTCTGCATCATCAGAAGCTCAAGTGAAACTTTACTTTTTAAGATCCCAGAGTTCTACCTTCAATTTAGAAAACTGCCTTACCATCACCATAATGTGACAATCCTTTAAATATTTCTCACTAGTACAGAATTCTTTCTGTGAAAGACTTAAAACAAAGACAAAAAAACTAATATAATGAGATACTAAATATCCTGAAAAGTAATTACAAATCGAAGTTGCTAAGTATCACACATGATAAGGTCAGGTGAAAAGCCATTAGCATTGATCCAAATAAAACAATTTGCACAAGTAGTTTTAGTTGCTGAAATAGAGATCGTATGTTCAAATGCTTTAAGCACCTCAGTCCCAGAACTTTTCTACATTTTCCAATAAATAAATGACTTTTTTATTTCCCAGGCCCATGGATTGGTTTACTGAGAAGCTACCATAATCCTAATTTTGAAGACAGTACTAGAAACACCATAAAAACAAGCTAAGCACACTCATCATTCAATGAAAAGCTAATTAAAATTGTATCATGGAGAGCCAAGTATGACAAAAAGAAACGTGACCAGAAAAAGTCACGTCAACAGGGCTGCAGTTAGTTAATTATGTGTTTAGTGTTGCTATTTTTATTTTTTAAAGAACAGTTCTGCAATTTTTTTTTATTGCTGATCAGAAACAGTAAGTATTTGGGAAGTATATTAACTAGCAGAAAGCTGCAAAGAAAAGTATTCCAGATAGAAAAAAAAAAAAAATGGGTAGAAGAAACAAACAATGAGACTGGCGTGACAGCCTGCTACAATTTCACTTGCAAGAGATGCATTACAGCACCTCAGCTATATGTTAAGTTCAAAATTTCCATCCTGTATTTCAAAACAGAGCTCTTACTACACTTTCTGGTACTATACTTGAGAAGAAATGTTGTCTCCAAATTGTCTTTATTCAGTCACCTTTGACTTCTGGAAATAAAAAAAAAACAGCTGTAGATGGCCACATGCCAAATTCTAAATGTTCACCTTTAAACGACTAGTAAGTGATTCTCTCATGAATGTCAGAAAAGTTGCTTTTTTTTTTTTTTTTCTGTTGTTTGCATGTCCACATGTAGATGAAACTGAGTTCTCACAATGTCACTCACAAATTGAAAAACATGTTTAGTTTAGTAAAAAATTGTTTAGTTTTCCCTCTGGCCAACAAAACATTTCCATCAAATCCACTGCTTTATTGCTTCATGGATATGAGCGGTGTGGACAATCAATGCTTGCAGGTAAGCACATAACAAAGCATATTGCTTACCCTCAGATCAATGACTCTGTTGTCCAGTCTTGTGTCTTGGTTTACAGTAGCTCTTCCATCCTAAACAGTTGTGCAAAAAATACATAATGAATATTAACACCTAAAAAAGATTAGTAGAGAAAAACATCTTTTGGTTAAAAAAAAACAGGGTTACTTCTGAATTCAGAACTTCCAGATCAGTCTGAAGATCATACAATAAACTGCCAGTGTAGCAAGGCTTAAGGTATAACTTCCCAGTGGTCACAGGCAGAAACCAGCTAAGAGGATCAACAACACAAACGCAAGACTTCAAGCCCTCTGGTTTTGTTTTTCTACTGCAGTTCAGTAGAGAAGAAAGCTATAGAAATTTCTAACATAGTTCTGGAGAAATATAAGGGAAGTAAAATGCAAGCCTAACAAAACCCCAAAAGCACTGCATGAAGGAAATGCCAGGCTTTCATGCCTTTCTTCAATTACAGATATAGGAAAACATGTTTGAAGATGCAAAGTTTTCACCTCTTCGCCTTCCACTTCTGGACGAACAGCATCATCCAGCTGTAAGGGGAGTCGGGGTTCAGCTAAACTGATCACATAGATCTGAAAGTGAGAAGAACAAAAATAACATGAACTTCAGCTCACAAAAGGAGGTGTGATTTACAAAAGGATATTTTTGGCATAAACATGAAACAGTGTTTGCATAGGCTGTTAGCTGGAAGACTGTGATTTTATTCATATAGCCAAGATACATGGGTGGATTCTCACAATAATACTCAAAGTGCTTAAATCTGATTTTCCTTTGGAAAGATGTTTATTTTTTTTCCCAGGGAGTAAAAAAAACACTGAGTTGAACAAGTACACACTGCCTACAGGACAAGCCTACTGGCACTAATGTCAGGTCTGGAACTACAAGATTTCACAGTTTTAGGTTCAGCTTGCAGCCAGATCTTCTCATTCTCTCTGTTGTTAAAGTACTGTTTTACTTACCACCTAACTGGAGCTGAAAGAGCCATTTCAGACTGGTAATTCATTTGACTGAAAAAGCACAGTCAGAGAAAGGCACCTTGACATACAGGCTAGTCATATGTGCATGATTTCCATAATGCTGTTAACTTAAATTTACCTTACTACTACAACTATAATAGCTATTGTACTCTACTGTCGAAGTGACTGTGTTTCAGTAGTTCTGTAAACACACAGTTTGTATATTGGCTGAACACCTTTAGATGAAGAATATACTGCATAAAGGTTTAAATACACATTCTATTTAAATAAACTATAAAGCTACGCTTCCTCCAGACCTATGGCACAAGCTATGGAAAATTTAGATTTCAAGAGCTCCCCTATTGTTAAGCCAGTACTTTCCTTCAGCTGAGAGTTATGTATTCCACTCCATTTCACTAAGGGGAAGATAGTAACTCCCTGATATAGAAGAAACTTCTGTCTTGCATTACAGTACCTGCTGCAGTTAAGAATCAAAACAAAATGACAAGCACTCTTAGCCAAATTGTTCCAGTGAGATTCTCTATTTTACTTGCTAGCGTACTTCAAGTGGCAGGTAAAAATCAAATCTTTTAAAAACAGGGATGTTTCATGTTTATGTATTATATATCAAAGTTCGTAGTTTAAAGCAGTATTATTTCTCTGGTATTGGACCGCTTACTTACAAGGTTTATAAATGTAAAAAGACAGACTAGATAGGACAGATAATTTCTCAAACAATTAACCAGTGCTCAGTTTTCTCAAAAAATTACCCTTTGAACATGCAGCTCAACGTCTTGCTGAGTACAACCTCCAATTTTCTGATGTGCTTTCCTCACAACGCCTTCTACATCCACAATGCTCTCTTTGTTGATGCTGTCAATAAAGATAGTAGGCTTACTAAATTTCATTGCACACTGCACCAGATTCAGTATACTTTGCACTAGGATGTTCATGTGCTGTATGAACTGCTGGAACAACAAAACAGTTAAGGATTTAGATAGTTCTTTATTATATATAATCGCTTAATAATAAAGGATGTCACTAAAGTATTCCCAGCCACAACAAACTCAAACTGGGATGGAAGACTTGGGAGGGAAAGAATTATAATTAAGCTCAGTGATTGCTCATTCTTTGTGTGTGTATACATTAAGTGACAAGTTGCATAGTTCTTTTTCTAGGCCACATATACTCTTGCATGTGTCAGTTGATGCAATTATCTGAAAGATGGGTCTTGAGCAGCAGAACAACAGACTGAAAGGAAGTCCTAGATCTGGAAGGGAAAATCAAACTGATTGAGCTTGTTTAAACTAGATGACTTGTTACTGAAAGATGCAAGATGCTTGTATGCCATTTCTTTAAGACAGAGGACATCTTAATTGCTCTCCATTAACAGTCACTAATAGTATACTAAAACACTATATACTATCTTGAAAATCTTCCAACGATATGATGGAAAGTATGTGTGCTAAGCAATCAGTAACAAAAGCCTCAAGAGCGACAGATGAAAAACAATTCCTACGAATGGTTTTCATTTAGGTACTTAAATATTGGACTTTAAGCCAATTACTTTCTACATGTAATTTCATCCCTACTGGAAATACATCTTTACTTTGTGTCTTTGGCAGCCTGAGTACAAAAAGCAAAATATCTGAAAATACTTATCCTCTTTTTGAAAAATAACTGTTACCATTAACTTTATCTTTCACTTCTCAAGCACTTTTGAGATGATTGGAAAGCGCTTTAACTCATCACTTGACCATGTAAGCCCTCAGAAAGCAAGCAGGTAGTAGACCCATAATTTGACTTCAAATCAGTTGAGCAAGGATGTCGTTAGACAAGTGGGCCACTACTGACTTTGGGAAATCAAACATCAATTAGCAATCTTCAGGTTTACGAGGTCAGCTCACTAGTTAGCAAGACTCCTCCCCACACCCCAGAAATCCCCAAAACAATAAATCCTCTAACTTAACTAAATGGCAAAAGGTTGGGTTAACAAGAAATATTTTACTGTACAAGACTGAGGGGCAATAACCCCTGCCCAGTTAAAGAAGAGGACACAGTGCAAGCAGATACAAGCTACTGCTGATGGTAACTGCAGTCCTAATCACTTGCATCTGCATCAGTTTATCTAGCACTGCCCAGAGTCAGCCTAAGAGAGGTGAACAAAATCTAGATATTCTAGACAGACAGTCTTTTTGTACAGCTACAGTAAAGCCACATGAGAAACTCATTAGGATTAAAAGTTCTCTTTTTAGAAATATGTATGTTTGGAACCAGTCATCCTCTCACATGAATTACCCAGCTAAACAAAGAAGTTTCTCTTTTTAGTTGATGAGGGGAACTTGGCCTTCTTCTCTGACAAAGCCCAAGTGCTTTGACCCAGAAGCAACGGAGATGCAAAACAGTACGTGTTGCAGAGTATGACTACTCGCTTGTCCTGCTCTCTACTATTCCGGAAGCATCCACACAAGTCCTAGGAGAAGCTAGATGGATCTTTGGTCTACAAACTATTTTATGTTATGAAGTTAAGTTCAAAATCTAAGTTATTTGAAGTTATTAAAATTATTAAGTTTTTAATTAAAAAAATAAGTTATCCAACCGATTTTTTGAATAAAAGTGATCAAAGTTTTTAAAAATCTATTGAAGTTGAAGTAACAGTGGGCAATTCAAGCACTAAAATTCTCAAAACTTAACAGCATCATTAGAAATCAATCAGAAGTGGCTAAAAAAAAAAAAAAAATCAGCATTTTAGCATTTCAGCATTCAACTATTTCTTTGATGGCAATACTTTCAGGTGATAGAACTCATTGGCAGCTGCTCTAAAAGTTACACAGACCACGGTGCTTTATATGCCTAACCATTAGGTAATTCCATTTCCTATTTAATATTCCTGAATAGTGTGCTTTTTTGTTTTATTTATATTTTGAAAGAGCTACAGTTGCCAAAATCAGTATAACAAACAAATGACTGAATTTGTAAAAAGCAAAGGCCAACAGTAGGCTTTAAATCAGAATTCATTAAGTAAAGGTTGAGTGTCCATTCATCTCAAATACTGAAGATGAGACAACAAATTCAGCACATAGCAATGACAGTAAGTGCTTACAAAGAGTTTGCTCTCTTACAAATGGTTTTGTTTAAAATTACTGAAAAAGACTAAGGCAGGAATACATCACTTTGAATGCAAAAGACAACATGAAGATAAGAAATGCACAGAGAATGCCTCATGGTAAAACAGTACTAGGTGTAACTACAAATTCCACCTACTTTTCCAATAAGTGAAAGTTTAAAAGAAAATAAGTTGTACTCTTCTGCTAACTTTCTCCCCCCGCCCCAAAACAGTTCTCTTCTAATTCTCCTGCTTCCTTTTTCACATCAACATTTTGTCAAATGCCCAGAAAAATACTACTAATGACACCAACAGCAGTGTATTAATTGAAATTATAATTTTCTAGTCTGCTGAATAAAACCCCTCCCACAAATAATTGCTAATGAGAATGCTTTTAGTGCATCAAAGCAAATTCTACATGTTGCAAAAAAAGAAAATAATAGTTAAATGTGTTTTATGACTCAAATCACAGATCCCATGGCGGCAAACTGGTATTAAAGAAGTCATTACAGAGCTATGCTCAGAACGTGCCCAGAATTCACAACACACGGAAGTCTAACAGTTTAAAAATACAGGAAGAAACTGACTTTTACATCATTGCAACTGTAATATCACTTTGCAAACTTGCAGAACAACTCCAAAACTTTGCAGTTGTGATTAAGTGCGCTTTCACTTTTTTCCCCTCTCTCTCTGAACTAGAACTACAATTGAAACGATGTATTTCTTGGTCTGGAACACACTTTAAAAACCGTGACATCCCTTAGTCCCTAATTTTTTTGGAACTTCATGATGCCTTTGAACTCAGTTCCTACCAATGTAAATACCTGCATCCAAATATGCATGTAATTGCCTGGACATACATATGTACCACCAAGTTTTCTACTGCATATAAACATCTTTACATCTACAAATATTCATAATCTACTCTAAATGTTCATCTGATAATTATAAAACATACTTTTCCTCATTCAGACTACATATCTGATCTGGTAGTAAAGTAAAAGCTCATGCTTTGAGTTCTATTTGAACTGAATTCAGCAAAATCTAGTGCTGGTGAAGCCTAAAGTTCCTAATGTAGTTCATCAAATGTAAACTACAGAAACCTAGAAGATGCTGCTTTCATCCTAACAGTTAATTCCAAGGATGTTACTGAAATGGTAATTTCAGTTCAAATTAGAACAAAAAAAAGATGCTTTAGTTAAATGGTAGTAACTACAGCAAGATCTTCAAAGTGTTCCCTACAACATCAGTCCTAAACCATCTCAGTAACTTTTTGATAGAATTCCCATGAGTAACAAAAAACAATCAAGCCAAACCAAAGTGAACAAAGAGCAGAAAAACACCAAAGCTATCATCATTTCCATCAAAGACAATAACATTTCTATCTCTAACTAAAATTGCAAAGGACCAGAAAATAAATTGGTATGCATGAAGAAGACAGATGATACCCTTATGTTGCTTAACCCTGAATAAAATTATTTTAGTGACAGACTCAAAGCCCAAAGCTAAAAACTTCCTCTGTATATCAAACTTTTATTGTAATGTTTCTTCCCAAAAATCAAGACTAATTATTAAAATGTCCATTAGATGCCTTATGTAGCTTTTAATTATCTGTGTGCCTGTTAGCCAAGACTTTCTCTTCTAACCACAGGATTGCATTATTGCAGTCTGTATGACAACACCTTTCATCAACAGCTTCATGTTGCAAGCTGAACCCCATGTGGGCCCCTCTACTTGAATCATAGTATTTTCTTGATCAAAAGTCTAAAAAATTAGAAGAAACTTGATTATTTATTTACTTTAACTATAAGATGTTTTAATTAGTGAAAGCATCTATACTTCAGACATTTTCTTTTTTAAGACTTATGCAAGCAGACTGCACAAGTCACAATATGTATACTTTATTAAATCTTAAAACATTAAATAATTTTTATAAAACAATAATCAGTTGTCATTTATGTCAATATCAGAGAAAGCTGGATATAAAAAAAATACTTAAAAAGTTCACTTGGTAGTTGAAAGTATGCACAGGTACCATCAGACTGGGATTAATTTAAATTTTACCTACTCTTGGATAAACTAGACAGGTTTCTTCAGCCTCAAAGGAAAGCAGATTTACCTGACTGCATGACTTCATCTTGCAGCTTCATCAGCAACCTTTTCTAATTTGACATATATTGAGAAATAAAGACAACAAGAATACAAAATCATCCAGAAATCATCTGACTGACAACTATTTTATTCTTCTTTTTCAAAACTCACAAGATCTTCTAGCACAGTAGGGAGGAGACCTGCATGAACTCCTGTTAAGTTGGTTATCTATGATGATCTCAATGTCCTAATGACATACATTTTTCAATATTAATCCTGAACATATACAAAATCTGACCTAAAGTTCACAAAGGGACAAATTCAAATGGAAGAGTATCAGAGTGATTACTCCAAATAAGCCCTAGTCACTATATATCCCGTGGCAGTAATCTAGTCACCAGTTTACCATTCCAATTGCTGTGCCAACAGCAAAAGTAATGACTGTGATTTCAATTTTCCCTGGTATTACCAATTCATGTAACCAATCAAGTTAAGTATACTTTTCTACAATCTAAGTTTAATCCTAAAAGTTTACCCATCACATTTTTATTTCTTCTTATGTTTTCTCTCTTTTCTAGATTTTCGTTCTCTAGCCTGCCACAGAGAGCCATGTACTTTCTGAGAGAGGGCAAACTGTTTCAGCAGCTAAATTAGGATCTGGTAACCACCTCCCTCAGCTGCTACATCATATCACTGCTATTTGTGGATTAATGCCAGTAGTGGGGTAAAGCCCAGTGCTGGTTTAAAAAAAAAAAAAAAGAAAAAAAAAAAAAGAAAACCAAAAGTGATCACACCCAGTACGTTCTGGAAAAAAAAAAAGCAGGTTGATAAATTACTAATTTCACCACTGGGCACCTTTGCTGTCTGAAAGAGACAACTGCCTCTGTAATTCCTTGCAGGAATGTGCAGAGGTTTTCTTTGATGAAGGACCTTATAGGGAACTCCATAGCTGCCAACCCTTACTGACACTACACTGCCAGCTCTGTATTTTTTGAGAAACTTTTTACAGTTAACCTCACAGAAATCTCTTTTAAAACTGAGATAAATCAGTGTGAAAAGTATCTTTCAATAAACATAACTCACATTGCTATGATCGTGGAGAAGATCTGTATACGAATATTATGTTACTACACGTATATTCATATTACATTCTGTGGTTTCTAGACCACAGAAGGTTATGAAAGTTTTGTTCCCATGTGCCAATATCTAAAAGAGGAACTGGTTTGTTTATTATTTATGAAAATTTGTACAGAAATTGCTCACAATTTAACCAACCTTTATCTTAACCTCTCCTTAAAATTCATGACCTGTAATTTCACAAACTGTTTTAAAGAAAGTTTTGGACCCGCTATCAAAATGAGAAAGCAGCACAAGTAAACTAAAGTTTACCTACTGCCAATGAGAAAAGTTTAGTTTGCATTGAAATTGAAATGTAAGTTATTAACTATTTTATTTAATAAATGTGTAGGAAACAAGAGGAGATGATGAAAAAGACACCAAGAAAGGCAGAGAAACAATATAGTTATTTTTAGACATCTGAGACCAGCTTCATCTGCTAATAATAATGGCATTATTCCACAGCCCATGAAAACAAGCAGGAAAATGACTGAAGACAAGGCACGTACTGTCACTGTGCTTCAGGTGTTACTGACGTGGTGACCACAAGTGCACTTGGAAGTCAGGGAACAGCAGCCTCTGAAGGAAAAGAGGCAGCTGCAATGACGGTAGACAGAATTGTAGAACAAGATAAAACACTGGAAAAGCTGAGAGCATGGGAGGATATTAATGAAATAGGTTTGTTGGTGGGAAGGAATCCTAAGATGACTGCACTAATAGTGTTTAAAAATAAAGTAACTCTGCAAAACAAAACCCAGGATGGTTGTAGTACTGAAAGCTGTATCAAAGCACATTATAGTCAGCATACAGGCATTTCAGAAGCACAAATGAGTACAATATGCATGCTATAAAGTCTGAAGTATCAGGATTTAGACATAGAATACTACCATAAAAGGGAACAGATTGAAAAGTCAAAACACAGTACAAACATGAATTTGGCTACTCAGGGGAAATCAGGTCTGTCACATCAACAAAAGTGGGGAGATGAAAGGGAATTGGAAAGAAATTAAAGGATATGGTTCCATCTGATTTAACAGCTCACTGCTGCCAGAAGATAAAGGAGCTTTGCCCTCTGCTCTTTCCAGATACCACCTCTTGGTAGCTCTGCACCTCCAGGACCTACTTTAAATCACTACCCTAACAGAAAAATAGCCTAGTATACAAGATCAGTAAATCTACAAAGGGTTGTGGAAGGCTTACAAGTGGCAGTCATTTCACAGAAGAGTAAGGACCAACTTCCTTTTCGCAAGCTCCTACCACAGAGCTCTGCTACTCGTGAAACAAATGTCAGACATCCAGTCGTGGAGCCAAGAAACATGAAGAAAAAATGAAAAAACAGATATTGAAGAAAACTGGAGGATAGGAGAGTATCACTACTATAAAATTGTTTCACTGCTCTGTAGTGCAACTTTGTTGAGAGAGCACAGGCAGACTGTTAGTGGGTTACAAGGAGAGGAAGTGGGGAACCGAGAGATTGTGCACTCAATTCTTTTCAAAGCTTCTAAGTGCTGGAGAGAAAAAACTACTTCATGAAGAAACGGAACGCTCTGGCTCATGAACACCTGTAAACAGCATGCTTCGCGCTGGCACTGCCAACTCTAAGCACCGCCAAACAACGAACACTGCTGGTTCTGTTCTCCCGTTGCCTTGAACCTCAATCAGCAGAGGCATTATCCTAACCTTCTTAACTTGGCTTCTGCAAGTCTATACTATAATGAATCCCTCCTCTCCCTGACATATTGAAGGTTGAAGGCTGTGGCACTCTTGCAGCTAATTAGTGGGGGCTCCCTTCCCAGGCACAAGAGTAGTGCCAAGAACTACACAGAAGCAACTCGAGTACCACATGTTAAACATACTACTGCACTGAACTGATCCACATTTCTGTTTGTGAGTAAGTAGTTATACATGACTAAAAAGCTCTATTATAAAAACACCATTGTCATGTGAACATATTTAGTAATGGACAACCTGAAAGCACAATCCTGAAGCAAGAAGTAGGGGAAAATTGTGTTGGTTTTTTTTATATCATTAAGAATAAAACAAACCAGCTAACTCAATTTAAATTGTTTCAAACTTTTTATTTTTTTATTTTTATTTTTTAATTAGCAAGTCTAAATATTACTGCAAATAAAACCAGAATATTTTTGAAAAGTAACTCAACCTCCTCCCAACTTTTTGGGCCAAAAAAAAAAGGCATGTAAATAAGATTAATTCAGGGCATAGAAACAACTCTTAATTTCAGCTCAGTAAGACGCTTGTAATGTGGAGCTTCTTTGCACCAGTTCTAGCTATATAATGTTACTACACTGCAAATCTTGTAGAAGAAAAACCCTGAACACGTGCAGACACACACAAACATCACACAAAATGAAGTGCCCCACTAAGCTCGGCTTGCCAGACTTTTTGTTAGCCAGCTTGAAAGTAAATGTAGGTTGTCTACGGCGAGAGAATGCTGCTTCAGCAGTTCAGAATGAATTTCAAGCCTGTTCTCTATTTTATCTTTTGTCAGTGTAATGTATTCAATGCAATAGTGAACTGACAATTTAAATAACTACATTTTAAAACAAACGAAGCATTGATGTTAATGTGTGAAAATGGTCCCAACCCCTGGGAGTCCTGGTTCCCACCATTGTTTACTCTGACAACAGGATATAATTGCTTACTTACTTGGCAGCAAACTTTACCATCTGCTTGCTCGCATGCTGTCCCACAGCCACAAGAGCCTGGATATTAAACTGCTGCTGACGCAGGACTAAGAAACACTGCTTCCCTGAATACAAAGAAAAACAACGCAGGTGTATTAAGGACAAGTTACTCGATAGCTTTGTGAATGAGAAAAATGCTTTACTGTTTTGATATTAAGCTGAGCTCTTAAGGGGGAGACGGGAGGTGGAAGGTTCCCTCTCTCCCTCCCTGTCTAAATAGCTAGATCTAACTACGTTCAGCTCTGCAAGTACACACACCAAACTTGAGATAAATCAAGTAATTCTGACTTACAGAACCTGTGAACAGACACTTTCTTAAAGTACCAATAAGCCTTCCAAGATAAGTAATATTTAGACAGAACAAACTGCAATTCATAACTTTTTGAATATCAAGTGTTCTTCAACTGTAAGAAGAAATCATACTTGTTGCCTCAGTCACAACTGCTTCAAGTATACATTATTTTAAAATAAGTTCTTCTCTTCTAAAATGTACTTCATCACTTCTAAAATTAAAGGCATAGAGCTCATTTGAAAAATGTACTCTGAGAGAAATGGGCTTGATTTTGCACCACAAGGGTCTATACCAACAATGTTCATTCTATAATACACCACACACTCAGAATGAACGGGAACAAAAGGAGTATTGATTCTGATAAATGACAAGAACCTAAAAGACCCAAATAAAAATTCCTGCAAGAGCAATTTATTCATGAACAGCTTAGGGAAAAAGAAGTTAATAGGACGTAATAGTAATTTACAAAGGATATAATGCACTTTGTTGACTTTTAAAATGGATATTTCCAAGTCAACAAAACTCCTTTAATTTGTTCAAGTGACAGTTAAAAATCATTTCATATTTCTGTTCACATCTCTAATAAATATTTATTACTTAACTTACATTTAAGGAAACATGGTGATTTTAAATGTTTCTTCAGAGAGAGAATACTGACAACAAATACTCACTGTTGCACAATGACAAAATGCATCAATACTTTTTCAGTTCCAAATTCTGACTCATAACATGACATTTCCATTAAAATTGTGAGAATAAGGAGCTAGCTTTGTTAGAGCTACTTCCCAATTACTGCTGCCTTACACTAGAAAACATTCAAAACAACATATATCCAATGTGAACAGTGATACCAAAAAGACAGTTGTGGTTTTCACTTGTGATTATGTAGATTACAATTTGACACATAGCTGCAGATGATTTAAATGATATTAGACAATCATGATAGATGTACATCATGACATACAATGTCAGAAATAAAATCAAACACATAAAACAACTAAAATGCTATTAAACATAACAATTACTTGAAATACCTTTATCCTGTGATTGTGATTTCAAAAAAATGCAATAAAACTAACTGCATATTTTCAGGAGAAAAAAAAAAAAGCATACAACTATTTCCATATTCCAGAGGCTGCAATATCTTAAGAAAGCTAATATAGTAAGGATTTACATTTTTCCTACAAGCAAACGTTAAGCCATAGATTTAAATTAGAAAAGTACAGGCTTCATAAATTAAATACAACCTTCAGCAATATATATGCCTGTGTTTCAGCAAGTTGACAAACTAATTAAAGTACAATTTTTCCATAGGACATTACGTGCTAAGGGTTTTTTGGATAAGCTAGGCTTATCTCTCATCTTTAACATCTCAATATTTCTTACTTAGTCTTGTATTTGATACAGTATTTCATTGAAAACAGTATTTTTCTCTGTGATCTCAGTCACAAAGAAGTTAAGGAAGTATGATGGAGATTCTGCAACACAATATTAGGTGTTCAAACGAAAATACAGAGCTGAAGACAGCAACAATGTCACTCAACTTGTATAAAGTTAAGGAAAAGCAAGTGAAACAAATGAGAAAACTTGTTTGGCAGTTGTATTTAAACCCAAGACTGTAAGTCTGATCGATATTTGCATTTCAAAAGGACTCAAATCTTGTCATGAGTAATGGTAGTTGTTTCTATGAGAAAAGAAAATGGTTTGTAGAATATAATCATTTGTAATCACATGGAAGATAAGTGATGAAACAAACCTCACTGATAGAAATAATTAAAACATTGGAGTTACAAAAATTGTAGTAGGAAACAACTTTTCCCCAAAGAACTTAATGCGTGCAAGATAAAGTACCAAACAGATGAGGCATAACCAAATCTAGTTCACGATTAGATGCCGTTCCAGATCAAGAGACGGGAAAAAAGGAAGCATTAGAGTGTGAAAAAAAATAGGATTATGGGATGCTCTCCATGTGTTTCAAAATCTTTACATGGTATTTCAGTGAAAAGACCAACTTTAATTATTCAACAACAATAAACAATTTTAAGCTTCTATAAAATAAACCAATATTGTATCCTATACACGAAGACCTAAAAAGATGAAGAGTTTCAAAAGAAAATTTGGTTTAAAAGGTTTGATAGTTTATTGGTAGAAACTTTTAGTCACTGAACAAATAAGAATACATCACACAGAATCCCATCAAAATGAAGCACGGAAAACCAAACAGGAATGGATGTCCTTTCTTAGAAATACCAAATGACACGAGACCTTTTGAAAGAAAAGGATGCAAACAAGAACTTTGCATAAACGGTGAAAATTTGTTTGTCATACAAACTAATACACCGTTAGTTACAGACATCTATCAGCAAAGGAAAAAAACACTTTTTAAAAAATAGAATTTGGTCCACTTGCACTTCGTGGTCGTCTTATTTTCAGACATACTATTTTGATGTTTTATAAAAGCTTTGCATCCATAAAACAAAAACAAGTTCCAGCCTTCCATGCCACTGAAGTCCCAGCTGCCTGGCAGAACCCAGACTGATTTCCCAACTGCTGTTCAATGATAAACGCAATCAGTAGCTTAGGCTGGCTTTAAAATAAAGCCAGAAATAACATTTCATCTATGATAAAAAACACAGGGCCTCAAGCACTTTAATTTTAGTGCAACTCACAGAAAGTCCCAACACCCCATTCTTTACACATCTTTCAGTTAATTTCCATTGGACTTCATGAGTGGCTCGCTGTATGAGACAGCTGGATTTTGCAGTTGTTCACATTCATTTATTTGGTTTATTGGTCAGAACCAGACAGGGTTAAGTAAAGGCTATGTTGGTTATTTAGAAGTCAAATCCAAGCTTCTAAGAAAAATAAAGCTATTTTTGTGCAAGATTTTCCTGTTTCCTGCAAGATTTTCCTCTCCATAACGGTAGGAATAGCGCCACAGTGTGTGTGGGAAAGGCTAACATTACTTTTTATTCTTAAACATTTGCTTTTGTTGTAAGGTTCTTTCCTCCAAAGCTTAAGTAAACAACCATACAGTATTCCCTAAGAGCATTCCCTGAACGTCAGAATTGTTCTGTCTTGTCAGTCTAAGAAAGGGTACAAGAAGCACAATCAATAAATTGAGAACACTCTGTGTCCATAATCGATTCCTTTGCTTTTATTCTTCAGGTTGCACTAAGAGTTTTGAAAATAGACATTATTATTTCATGAAGAAACACGGTCTCTCCTGAGGTCAAAGTTGAAGGGTGAAAAGCAACAGCTTCCTGGAAGTTAATGTTGCCATGTTACATGTTGTTGTGACTGAAGTAAATGTATGTTTCATATTAGTTATCTTGTATAAAATACATCAAGTAATAAACAACAATTCCATTTTGTTTTAGAGGTCTGTGTAAGACATCTGTCTTTAATACAGTAAATGCTGTCAGTAATCCGAACTTTTCCTCTACTTACAAAATAAAAAGCCATGAGGATACTCATGTTTGTATACTAATACTAACATTTAAATTAGATCATGTCTCCTGCCTGAATAATTCCAAGTTGTAATGACTGAGGTTTTCACATCTTTTGGGGTTACAAAATTTCTGTAACTAGCAAAGAACAACTTGCATGTTATACCATACCACAAAACTACTGAGGAAATCACACATATGTGATACATATATATTTACATTGAGCTCCTTATCTTAACAGCATTACAGACAATCATCACAGGACCTTTTTTTTTTTTTAAAAAAAAAAAAAAGAAAAAAAAAAGAAAAGAAAATGAATCCCCAAAAAAAGAGAAAATAATCTACACTCTGTGACAACAGTATGCACTGGATTTTCATCCCTAATTATTTGTATTATTCCCAGTTCTACAACTACTGCTAAGCTTCATTTATGAAGATCATTTCTTTATGCTCTTTTCTTTCAACTCTTGGGAAGACAATGCATTTGTATCTCACTACAGAGCTGCCAAACATAACTGAAACCAGTACAACAGTTGTCAGCATCTGATGTCAACTGAAAAGGCCAAAGCCTGTTTAAGTTTGCATATGGCAAACTGATCTCCAGAGAGAACTTCTGATTCTAGTGAAAAAACATGGCTGTCAGACAGCCAACTGTGACAGCCCACACCATGCAGAACCCACAGAAGGATTCTCCTCTGCCTTACATCCAAACCGAAATAATTAGATACAGACAACCAAAAGAAAGAAATCTGTAATTTTAATACATGTTTTTGTTTCCTAACAAAGAAAAGGTACAGTAAAACTATTCATACGCAGCAGAATAAATATGGCTGGCCTGACAACTGACGTATTTAAAGTATTTTTTTTCCATAGAGCCTTAAAATTGGTTCATCTCAACGCCCCCAAAGAGCTCCCCCAAAGCAGAATGACCGTAATTTTTTACAATTATTATTTACAGTTGTCCACACAGTATTTTGTAATGTGATAAAAACAAAAATTACTTTTACAACAGTGTAATAATAATACCTGATTTTCTGCTCAGCTGAAAATGAAATGTCCTCTTCACCTTTCAGGAGAAGAGGAGTGGAAAATAGAGTAAGCCAATTGAAGTGCACACTGAGTAACCAAGTGGCAAAGTTTTATTATATGCAAGACATAATTAACAAATAGTAATTGCTTTGCTTCCTTTTACTGAAAAATCACGAAACCAAAATAAATGTCCAGTTTATACCAACAAAATGAGAAAATAAAAATCAGATCCCTGGAGGCATCTCACCTTTAGCTCTGCTCGTATGAATTCTGCCACGAACCCAAACCACCTCATCAGCCTTCTCCTCTGTCAAGTCTTTTATTCGAATCAAAACTCGATCTGCATTACAGAAAAATAAGACATTTTAAAATTGTTTTTTGTAGGAAAACGTTTTTCATTTAAACTCCAGATACATTTTCTATCACTGTTAAAATTTACAATAAATCCCAAATACTATTTTGTGTACCTACAGCATAATAGAAGTTTGTACTGAAAACACACAGGATCCCGTTTCCTTTCTCTGTGAATAACACTTGATCAAGGAGTTTTAAATTGGCTCAAGCTTAACGTTTGACTTACACAGCAGCGTCAGTCTCCCCTAAAACAAAAGCAAGACTTATTGTAGTTTGTGGATGGCACACCCAGAATGACTACATTATTTTGGTAGGACTTCACTCTGCCGCACCGCAAACCTGGACTTACAAGCCTGGATTTCTGCTCACTAAGGGATCCCTGCCTTGCTCCACCATACAAGATGGACACTGGTATGTTGAACATATGGCTCAAAGGAGACATTGCTGTTCTCTTTCTATACATTAGCAGGGTGAATATCGCTGTAAAATAATCATTATTTTAAATAAAATGAATCTACAAACAAATGTGCACTAAAAATTAAAGGAACATTCAATGCAGGGTTAATAAAGGGTAGAATTTGGGTAATAAAAAAAATTAAAGAAAAATATTTCTAAACAAATCAGGACTTTATAGTTCGTATGCAATTAAAACTACTGATTATACAAAAATATGTTTTTCATGGGAAATACGTAACAAATTCCCTGTCTCATCACAAACTTCTCCCATGTTGCAAAACATTAAGTTCACCAAGACTCTTCAACTAGTCTAAGACTAAGGCTTCTCTTCCCAACAAAACTTTTTCAAAGTTTGTCTAACCCAGCTTACCATCTGCCATTCTGGACTCCTTCCTTCTGTCCCTGAATATTAGTCACAGCTTGCCCTGAAATCCTATTATTCTGCACTGGACTGGTATTCTGAGCTCTGCAAATATGAAAGGGGGTGGTAATGTTTAAATGTTTTGTATGCCCTTATGCTCAGGGTAACATTTTTTTCTTCATAGACACGCATCAAAATAAGAACAGAATGAAAGTGCATATAGAAACGTGATACAAAATTGGCTTGAATATATTTGTAAGTGTGTGCATGTGCACCTGCACTTGGGAAGGGAGAAAGGGGAGTAAAGATGTTACTGCTTGCCAGCAACCCCTGTTGTTCAAACTTCATCAGTATTATAGGAAACTAGGAACCAGCATAAACTGTAAGCTTTAGTACTTCTAAGAGTTTGGTATTTAAGAGTTTTACAGTTAAAATTACCTCAGTCAACTTAAAACTGTATTACTAGAAACCCAAAATATTTTCCAGGCACAATCATAAAGACAAAATGAGGTGTTACTCTTTTTATGGATCCTTAGCGTTTCAAGAACCATCTGCATTAAATAAATATTTCTTTAAAATCTTTTTGATACATTATGGTCCATATTTCACCAAGATGAAATGACACCTTTAGTGCAAAATAGATATATACATATACATACATATATATATATATAATTACTAAAAACTATTTCAACTTCCATAAAGAGGGTAACAAAACAATATCCAAAAAGAGGCACAATTAAGGGATTTTTTCAACAGTAGACACAGCAACTTTCCCATCACTGTTTCCCTATATGCCCCCAAATCCGGTCTTCTTTCATCTTGCTTCTAAAATGCTGGTAGTTCACAGTGGTGTCAATGCTTGTTAGTTCATGGCAATGTCTATGCTTGTTAGCATAAGCAATCATTTATCTTTGTCACTCATTTTCTCTTGTCCAGCCAACATATTGTAGCTCCTATTTTCCTTCTGTATTCTCACCTATCATTTCACATGGAATTCCTTTCAGTTCATTTCTATCTTTTCCATGATAAAAATGAAGCTTCTTGTTCTCACCTTTGCGGTTCTCCCACCATACTCTCCAGCCTACCATCTATTTATTTTTTCGCAAATGCAAGCTATACTTACATTTTGTTTTCTTGCCTCTTCTTGCTGCATAAACACTTACAGATAATATTGCAAAAATAAAAGACATTTCAAATTATGCTACAGTTGCAGCGAAGACAAGGGATACAGATTAAAGATCAGACAAAACACTCCTTAATTAAGTCTGAATTTACATGGCCAGCACCCATTCAATGTACATTCTATTTTACCTTCATTGCTATTTAAAATCATATTTAAGGAGAACCTGATTCTATTTTTTTTTTTTTTATTTCATTTCCTTCATGTATAGCACAACCTCTTCTTTTCAACATACTAAATAAGGATTATCTTTCTTGCAGAGCTCTACCATTTTTTAAGCATGGGAGGAGAGAATAAAAATCCAAAAAGCTATATGGGTCGTATAAGTCAAAATCACTTTTACATACCCTTTCTTCTAGGTTTGTCTAACTTACATCACTGAATTTTGAAAGGGCGGTAAGTATTTCTGGTATCACTGTGAAGTGCCATCATTACAATGTTGGATAAATTTGAAAAAACGAAGAAAGTGGAAGTTTAATAATAATAAACTAAAAGCCAAAAGCAGTTTAAGATGAAAGCAGCTTCCAGAGAGGGGAGGTGAAACCAACAGGTCTGGACAAAAAGGGAAAGGCAAATGGAGTTTACTAGTAATCATAGCCTCGAGCTGGCAGGAAGGACTGTAAAGACATGAAGTAATGGGACGTAAGCACACCACACAGGCAGGGCAGCCAACACTAGCACAAAAAAAGACTGAGGTGGGCCAAGTATGAAGGCACAGGTGTGGGTGTGTGAATACAGTGGAGTAGGGCAGAATATCTCTGCATAAACTTTGTGATCAAGTGAAAGACCTTTTATTTTGCCTGGAGAAGAACTAGAATCTCCAAGTGCAGTGAAATGACAATAAACTCTTCCCTTGGAGAAAATAATTTGCTCCAATCCATCTAAACATTTTAGCTTCCCATGTCCAGCCGATGTCCTCAGCTCAGTGCAGCTACTACATCGAGCCTAAAACCAACCGTACCACAGGCATCAAACTGAGCTCCGGCCCACACCTGTGCTCTTGGCGGCAGTTCCCAGACCGTACGCCAATCTGCACACACCACCCAGACCTCATTATTCTGACTTAGACATGGCACCTATCCACATGGACTTGAGAAAGAAATTAAATACTGCACAAACAGATGGAAAACCCGCATTCGTGGCACCCCATGCCCCATGCAGTAGTTCCTTCAAGACAGTCAATACGACCAGAATACTTCAGAGAAAAGCATATGTGTGCTACTGATGTTGAATGATGACTACACGCTCCCATGAGTCCTTTGATAAGAGCTTTCCCTGGCAGGAACTTCTTTTAATTTAAAGTGCATCAATCTACAGCAAGGCATTGGGCTGATCTTGAGATCTTTTATTACAGACATTTTGTTTTTTATTGTTACCCGATTTGGTGTTCTGGGTAGCAACTTTCTAACGAAGAGAACAGCAGGAGTGGATGTAGGGTTTATTTTATGTCTGATGGAAACCCTACTAAATCTTGTCCATGCATTGGCTGAGACTTTTTTTTAAATGATTGAGGGGACAACAACCCGACCTACAGCACTCTGCCCTTTTCACATCGTTTCCCATAGCTTTTACCATTTGCCTTCTCAACGTATTTTTTCTCCAGAGTATTTTTGAGTGTTTCTTTTGAGTATGAGACAGCTGGCAGTGTAGACTTCCTCCAAGACAGCAGGACTCGATCTGCCATCCAAGCCTGCAGCTGGGGCTCCCACAGAGCTGTTGATAGAGGGTGTGAAACTGGCACAGGGGACAAAGCCTGCAGAAGCTCTGCTGAGCCAAACGCCATCACAGAGAGTGCAGGGTGAGGAGCTCCAACAGCGTGATCCTTCAGCCTACAGTCAGCAGTGCAGTTTAACTAGTCAGCTGCTACTTCTGAGAAGGTGGCTTTTTCTTGTCATTGCACCCTTTGAGTTATGGCTGCACAGCATGCAAGGCTGGATGGCTGTGCTGCTGCCCCTTCCAGCACCCACCACACCCCCAGCCAGCTTCTTTTACTTTGTTAAGCTGGCTAAACAAGTTGATATTGTTCACAATTAAACACGTTGAAATGGAGCACAAGACCAGTGCAGCCAGCAGCTGGGCTGGCTAACATAGTGACAGAATTTCAACTTTAGTCCTGTTTCTTTGGCAACTAATGCATATTTTATTCAATAACAACTGTTGATACCGTCTCTGGTGATTTTCTTGTCCTGCGATTTTTTTTTTCATAATGTTCCCCTTCAGTTGTTTGCAAACTATGATTGTTTTTGTGGCCGCTCCTCTTCCCTACATTCTGCATTTCCCTTCCTAAGGGAAGTCAACCCAAACAACCATCCAGAGGAGAGAAAAGTTACCTAGTCAGAGAAAATGTACTTTTTTTTTTCATTCCACTATGAAAAAGTTACAAGTAGCCAGTCTGTTACCTTCCCTCATTCCTGTTTCATGAGCTGAATAACGTGAAGATTTAATATTTCTTGGGATGCTGATCTGAGACACCGTTCTCTAGCTGAAATGTCTTCCTGAATCCCAATTCTGTACCAGTATGAAATAAGGATTTCTGAGTACACAGCAGTGTGAACAACAATAAGAACTATAAACATTTATATATCCTACTCAGAGAGAGCTGTTGCAGCAAAACATAGCAGAACTTACTCAAAAAAGACCCCAACCACCCGACACCTCAGGAGTTGGTATATTATAAATAACAATAATCGAATACAAGAAAGTCAAACTTGCAGTGACAAACGGTAAAAAAACTGACAGGCAGCACAGGGCAAGGTCCAGGTGAGTGCAAAGATTGTAATTCCATAATCTCCCTGGACCCTGCTCTGATATCCAACTATTATCGCGATTTTCTTTTCTTCTGTCCAATCAGATTTTCTTCTGTTCCAACGTATGTCCATGACCTCCTGTCCGATTGCCACATACTTTCAAGAGTCTGGCTTTATCTTCTCTATACCCCCCCATAAAGTAACCTTAGATAGTGACAAGATCATCCCTCAGCTGCCTCTCCTCCACACTGCACAAGCCCATTTCCCTCTGCCCCTCCTCAGGGATCCTGTGCTCCTTCCCCTGCCCAGGCTGTCAGGGCTCCATCAACTGGCTCCACAAATGAGTGTCTTCCTTGCACTGGAGAGCTCAAACCTGGACACAGCACTTCAAATGCAGCTTCACAAGCACCAAACACATTCAGATAAAGGGAAAGAAGAGCAACAGAATCTGAATGAAAAAGTTTGATAAGTGATTTTTCAAACAAGTACTGAAGATACGTAGTACATAACTTGCCCTCTTTGGTCTTTTTCAATTATTATTTTTTGTTTTTAAACTGACCTGGTTTCTCTTGGGATTGTATCATTGATGACACTCCATATCTTTCCTTGGCATAATCCTAAAAAGGAGGTGAGAAATATATATCAAAGAACTACACACAAAATGACAAATAAAATCATTAGTTAACTGAGGTAATATAGAACAATTAGCTGTAACACTGAAGTGAAGAAAGTGTGTTTCAGACTGACAGATGCACAAGCAAAATAATTGTGCCCTGTGAAAGAAAAAAATTCAACACCACACATGATAGGATCACTCTGCTACACAGAAGTTAGTACAAATGCCTCTACAAAGAGTTTACTCCTGAAAATATATTTAATTCCCACAGAAGTAGATTCATTGCTAACTATTTCCTTCCAATATTCAGGTCCCCTGAGAAAAACAAGACTGTATGCCAGTATGGCAGCCAAAGCAAGCCTAACAAAATCTGTTAGGTAAGGCATGGGGATGGGGCCTTTTCTTTAAAATGATGACACTTCTACATAGTTTCCCAACTAAGCCCATTCATTTACAAACAAGAAATAAAACTTGTTTTATATTATTACACTGAGCAAATGAATGAGCTCACACTAAACACTTTAGATGGGGTGGGTCCCGGTTTCTCAACTTTTGAGGAATTGTGGCCAACATACCAAATTTTACAGAATCCACCTGTAGTGAGAACTCACTGCTGATGCACACTTGGCCAAAGAAAGCCAGCGTGACACGACGTTACAACGAAATGAACTGCTGCTCGTTACGGCCACGTTTTTCCTTCCCGAACAAACCCTGGCCTACGACACTCCAGCAGGGCTCTGAGGCGTTCAAGCACAAGCCCCAGCCTCCAGCCGGGCCGGCAGGAGCCAGCTGTGCCCCTGCTGAAGCAGCCTGGCGCTGAGCTGGCCCGGGTACTTGGCAGGGCCCGGGATGGGGCAGGGGCTGGGGCTTCCTTCAGCGCCCCCCACCCCAAAAACCCCTCAGGGGACGCTGCCGCCTCGCTGCCACCTCCCCACACCCCCCCCCCAGGCCGGCCCCGCGCTAGGCCGGGCGCTCTCCCTTCCCCCTTTCGGGGCCCAGCAGCTCCGGCAAAGCAGCCACAGCGCCTCCCGTCCCCTCCTCGCTCCCTCCCGGCGGAGACCCACATCGGCCGCCGGCTGCTCCCCGTTCTCCGGGCGGCGATCGCGCTCCGGGCCCTGCCCGCGACCGGCGGCGCTCGGCATCCTGCGGCCCCTCACGGTGCCTCACGGCCAACTCTCGCGAGATCTCCGCCAGCCCGTGCTACCGGCGCAACTCTCGCGAGACTTGAGCTTGGCGGCTCGGAGGGCGGGACCGATCGCCTCAGAGCTGCCCACGGGCAGCAGGGGCAGGGGGTGGGCGACGCCTCAGCGCCCCTGTGGGGGCGCCCCATTTTTCTGCAGAACGCCCCGTTTTTCTGCAAAACGCCCCATTTCGGCTGTTGCTGGCCCCACAGGGCTTGTCCGGCCTCATCGACCCAGCCCGTTGTCACTTGGGGGTGACACGTGGCGCTGAGATGCTGTGGCATGCAGCCTGGTGCCAACCAATGCGTGATTTTGGTGTCTCATAAATAAAATTGAGTCACCAGTGCCTGCCCCGAGTTTCCTCTCTTCCTCTGAATCCTGCAGTTTATTATTAGCTAGCTAAAACCCAAAAGTAGCCCTGGTAATTTGGGGAGAATGAGTATTAGAGAAAATCCAGGTGTTTCCCTCCAGCTGGGTGCCTAAATCAATGCGGCAGTATTGAGGCCGGGCCTTGCTGCAGGTGGCAACTTTCAAATACCCAAAATCAAAGTTGCGAGCAGCTGTTGAGTCCTGTGGCCACAGTTTGTTTATTTTATGCAGGACAAGAAGAGGGAGTTAGCTGTCCTGATTTAAATTGCAGTTTTGAGTTCTCACATTTGACTAACTAATCCCTCTTGCGGTATCGATTAGAGTTCTTCATTTCCTGTCCTACAGTTGTTTATTTTACGGCGTTTTGTTCTGCATTAGTTCAGCGTCTTTTCTGGTGGGAATCCCCTCGCAAAGTTCCCCTTCTGCCTCTGTCTCACAGAATTACGCACTTCACCACCAAAAGACCACACAGCTTTCACAAAATCCTTTCTTCGCATGTGAAATGCTGTTTCAAGCTATTAAGATCCAGTAACAGAAAGGACAAATCACAGTTTTTATACCTTCTTACCACCAGACACAAAGTTCTGGTGGTAGGGTATCGAGTACTCTATTTAACAGTAATGTAACGGTAATAAACCACGTGGATTTCTTGCAGCACGCCAGTTGTGTCTTTTCTGTTACCTGTCGCCTAGATCACAAGGCTGAAGAGAGCCGCTGCTGAATCTTAACTAACAGGCAGATGCAAATCTGGTGCCTCATCGCTGAGCAGGCAGTACCATCTGCGTGACCGAGCGCTCTGTGATTCTCAGCATTTCATTGGCTTTGCTGCAAAATTCAATAAAAACAAACCAACCCTGTAAGCCTTGTTTTTATGCTGGGAGCCTTCCAGTAGAGAAGAGCATAATGACTATTTCCTCTGTGGGCAACTAACCTGAAGGCGTTTCTGAAGGAAAATCCCCTTTTAACATAATGGGGGTGTTAACTGAAGATGAAATATGGCCGCTCAGGGGGCACTCTAGTTAATTACTCCATTGCCAAATTACCAGGAACATTTTCCAGAATTCATCCTCTCAGGCTATTTGTCTGGAATACCTTTGCCTTGCAGTGGCAGAAACTGGTTTTTAGAACAAAGCTCTACAAGAGACTGAAAACAGACAAATAAAACAATTGAAGAAAAGTTTCACTGGCAACAGTTACTTCATATTTGGTTAAATCCCGCAAAATTCTGAAGTAATCTGGGTCTGTGGCAGAAACGCATTTTGCCACATCCATCTCACCGGACTTGTTACGACTCTCCTGTGAAGAGCACAAAACGCTGCGTGAGGATGCTGCAGCTCATCTGCTGCACCTCCTGTCTCGCTGCAGCGCTACCACCAACTGCTTAATTGGGGCAGTACCTGCGGCCAGCCGAGGAGTGGAAAGTGAGAGGAAAAAGCCGCTGCTGGGCCCAGGGGGAGGCGGAGGGCTGGGAGCTGGGAGCCCATCGGCCGCCAGCAGCATCCCGGGGGCCTCTGCGAGGATTTCCAAATGGAGGTGACATCAGCCACAGCCAATCCTGTGGCCCCGGGGGTGCAGCTGGATGGGAGCCACAGTCCACTTAGGTAACAAGACATGACATACCATGTGCTAATGCTAAATAATTTATCCCTCAGGCATACAGCGAATTGCACAGCCAAGCTGAGGCCTGGTCAACAGTTTGTAGTTTAAATTAAAGCTGCCTTTTCCGTCTTAAAGGGAGAGAGAAGCCTGTCAAGTGTTGGGATCAATGGTGAGATGCAGAAATCCTCCTCCTCCTCCTCCTCCTCCTCCTCCTCCTCCTCTCTTCTCCATCACTATAAATACTGATATTTGATATATCCTTGAAACTTAGGCATTAGCACCTGCAGTATCCTAAACTGAAGCTACTGGTCATATGTACACGTATATCCATCTTAAAAACTTAAAAACATTACATAGGTGTTTCCATAGCAGAGTCACTAATGCCTCTCTCTAGGAATCCAGCGGCATTTGTCTCTGTGTAGGCTGAAGATCACCCTCTGTACTGGATGGTTTGAGCTAGCAGTGAACAGAGGCTGGATGTGATGCTAACCACAGCATTTCTTTGCCTGCTGGTGGCTGCTGGCACTTGTAGTGTAGTCTTTCCAGCTCAATGATCCAGCTAAGCAGGGCCTAACCTTTGACATATTTCTGTTAAAATATAGTGCTGCTTTTTCTTAAGGGCTGGGTACCGCATCATGCTAAACTGAAGCCATGAGGAGTTGGAGGTAGACAGCACCTTCCACTGTCTATGCTTATGTAGCACTTCACAAAATTGGTTGCTCAAATATTCTTTAATCTTCCAGTTTACTGTTGATCAAGAAATGGATGGTTATATATACACTGTGTTGATGGGAAGAAGATAGGAATTTCATTTAAGTTATTTTAGCGTATGAAATTAAAAGGGCTTCTGGTTTATGGAATAAGTGAGATTATATTTACCTAGCCTACATATTTGGCTAGATAAAACCCGGAGAGTTAAAAGGAGCATGTGGAAAAAAATACAAACCAAATTGGTAGAGTCTCTGAAAGGTCTTCAGGGAATTCAGCTTTACTGCCACAATAGTACACTTTCTAGTATGCAATTACTCGTTGTCATGGAAAGGGATTTTGAAGATTTCTCTTCTTCTGGATGCTGCAAAGCATACTTAATTTAAATAAGAGGTCACATTTGATTTTTTCCTTTCCATATTAATTTATATATTTAGGTTCTTGTGTAAACCTCATCAGTCCATTAGCCAAGTTCCTCTTAGATAACAAAAAGGGAAAAATACCGAAAAAAAAATCAACAGCTAAAAAATAAACATGTTATTTATTTTCTAAGTTAAGTAAGTTCATAGTTCACTGTGATAGAGAAAGCTCTCCTATTTATAATTCCTTGGCAAAAATGCATAATTTTTTTTTTAATTGATCATTCTGTTTATACTCCAACATTTGTACAATGAATAACAAAGGCTTTGCATCTAAATCCAAGTAGGAACAGAATTTGGCAAATCTAATTCCTTCCTGGATTTTCGCAGCTCTACTTCCTTTAGGAAGTTTTTAGTCAATGGGAAACAAAGGCTTATTGAAAGGATTAAAGTTACAACTATTCCCTTTGTTTTAGAGGTTCAATCACGGTTTTCCTCTAGTAAACAACATTTGCAATTAATAAGACTTCTAAAAAAACAGGAACTTTGGGGAAGTACGTGATTATGATAAGCAGCAGGATTTCTTTTAACAGAACTCTATACAAAGGTGTAGTCCTTTTAAGTTGGGACAATGATAAACAATTGAGTTTCTCAATGCATTTTGAAAGTGTTCCTTCTGATAAACACAAGACAACATGCTCTGCAGTCGGGGATGGGCAATATATTTAAATAGGATAAATCTTGTCAACGGTTTATTGTGTCCCAAAATGATTTTAAATAGCTGCAAACAACTCACATTTCATATCATGCATAAACCCAGTAATCGTGTCTTACACAATGAAGCATCTATGCCCATTGGATATACAGCACTGCATATATTTATGAACTATTACCCATAAATTGTTTATTGTTTCCTTTATGGGATGCTTGAAAAAGGCATTTGGATAGCCGTTATCTGTGCATGAATAAGAACACATGGAATATTTAATCTTTATAATTTATCTTTTGCTGGGTTTATGTCATGAAATATCTTATGAATATTTTTATGTTTATGTCAGCTCTATTTTTCCTCCTCGCTTTGTGTATATTCCCAAGGAGTAGTCTCCTGACAGAGGGAAACTGAGGGATATGCTGTGAGTTTGTGGACAGCCCTCCCTGGAGGGCAGTGTGGAGCTGCAGGATGACTGGGAATGAGCGTGCCAGGAGACATTTCATGAACAGCTCATCTATTGTTCTGACCCAAGTGTCCAATTCTTTTTCGGGGGTGGCTTATGTCCAAAGGGTGCTGAAAACAGTAAACTGGAGAATAAAGGAACAGCAATTCTAAGTGGCCCCTGAAGTGCAAGCTCATTGTTATTTCTCAAATGCCATTTCTCATTTACAAAAAGCATATTAAGCCATTGTCCTTCTGATAATATTTTTTACACTTTTATCTCACACACAGGCAGATTTCTTCTATCAGAATTTTTGAGTAAGTGTTCTAGTGCACTTGCTAACTTCTAACCCAGAATCAGCTTCTGGTGAAGCTGTAAATCTTTAGAAACAGAAGGTTTTAATGGGAATCCTGACTTGGGACTTTCACCGTCAGGAACAATGCTCCGTTATCAGCAAAAAGTGAGTCAGGCACCAACACAAAATCTGTCTTTGAGATCATCCATTAAGAGTAAATGTTCTTTGTTGCCGTCTAAAACAAACAAGAAGCAGTGACAAGTCATCTAAGTGATTAAATGCGACACAGTGGACGCTAAATACTGTTTCTCAGACATTTTCCTATAGCAATCATGAGCTATTTTTTAAACAAAGTGTGTTATTGGTTAAGGGTGCTGCAACAGACATTCTGGCTGTATACATTGAAACAGACTGTGAAGACAGTCACATGGAAATTCATAAGTTAGAGTACATGGACAGACTGATTCTTAGAGGAAATAAGTGTTAGCATGAGAACAACAGCTGAACTAAAATCCCATAAGCCAGGAAAAACAGCTACACAATTACACTAACAGGTGGTTGGTTTCAAAACAAATTTCAAGGTCTGACAGCTCTGTGCACCTGCTTTGGGCTGATTTCTTTTAAGGACTTAGATTTGGCATGAACCATTGATAAAAACCATAATTCTTTGTGTCTGAGAAAAGTCATAATTACCATATAGTGATGATAAACTTCTAAAGCTTGCTAAAATAGTACTTAGCCAAAAGGTAACGTGTGTCATTGTGCACACTCTGTCATTATAGCTCAAGCTTTTCTCTACCAGAGAGCTTCAGGCAAACACCATTAGGATCAAACCTCTCCTTCTGTAAACTGAGATAATTCCATCTCACTGGGGTGGTGTGATTTGAATTAGGTATGACTTCAGCCTTTTCTTTCACCCTCATAAGAAAAATCACTTTTGATGGGGGATTTAGACAAAGATATTCATCAAATTTGGTTTTAAAGGATGTACTCTGTTCGAATTTTCTTCTAATTGCAAACATTTTGCCGGGGAGGTTTTTCTGTTTGCTTATCTTTGTTCTCAGGTTATAGGTAATTTTTTTCTGAGTTCTGGAGAAAAGAGGGATAGTCATTTTTGTGTTGGGGAAAAAGGAGAATGTGCTTTTATTGTTTAAATTTCATGGTTGTTACTTACAGGAGGTCCTTTATGGATGGTTCACACGTGTCGGGAAGAAACAGTAGAGATCTTAGATTTGATCAGAGCAGGTTCACAAACGTAGTGTTTTAGGTTGAAGTTAATTACTTTCTATGGAATTAATTTAAGGTTTTCAGAATGATCTGAATACCTAGAATTCAAGCCTACAAGCATAGTGCCAAGTTTATCACATCTCTGTAAGATCTGGGCCTTCATTTTGAGCACCTCATGTTGCAAGCCTAAACCGTTATGTTTTCACGTAAGGCAATCCCAACTTCTGGAAATGTTTTGTTAGTTTCTTCCAGGGGGAGAAGGAAGAAAATGATACCAATTAGCAGGTCTGAGCAACCTGTGTGATTAACTGAAACTCATACCCATATAGTACAGTTCTGGGGCACCACTATGGGTTGTATGCTCTGCAAACTGCAGCTCCTATTCACTGCTATCCTTCCTCTTCCCCTTGTCTGGTGAGGAGAACTTGCAGACACTCATAGGCTTCATGGTGTTGAGGATTGTGGGGAGTGCACACAGAACTCCTAGGTTAGTTCTTTATTCTACTGTAGGTGTTTCCCCTTTACATTTAGCTGGTTTTATAGGTGATTCACTGATGAGGATATGGAGGATATTCACAGCCAATAGCAGAGAAACAGATAAACAGGGCGATTAACCTGTCACATCTCATCTCCTTTTTACAAATGAATATATAAATCTTGTATGATAATTGGTTTTGTTTTAACTTCCTTCATTCAGAATGACTCAAAACTTCACCTGTTGTCAAAATGTGTTGGTTTTTTTTGTTCTAAAGATACTGTTTTCCAGACCTTGACAGACTCATCTTTTTTGGATAGTTGAGAACATTCCTGTTAATTTGTGCTTGGCTGCTATCTATGATTTAACTCTGTGATCATCAAGGTTTGCCTGTTATTTTTTCATATTTTTATAGTTACATTTCAGATTCCATGATCTATGGACTTGAAGCCATCTGACTGGAAAATAAGACTCATTAATAAAGACTGAGATGCCCTTTTCTTTGGGTCATAGCACAGATGCTAGCACAAAGGCAACACCTCAGCTGCCTTCCTGGAGGAAGAACAGTTAGCAAAGCTGAGCATTAGGTTCAAGAATTGAGTGCAGGGTTTTATCATTTGGAGGACTGATATACAGAAAGAAAAAAAAATCCAGAGATCATGTGGATGAAGAATCTGGGAATCTGCAGATTTTCCGTAATGAATATTTAATGGCAAGCAGGGCCTGCAGCCTTTTCTACCAGTACAACCAGTAGAGGCTGTCTGTGCGGAGTGCTCTTACAGAAAAAGCACTTTCTCTTAGAGTACTTTCTCTTAAAGAAAGCAGGCTACCACATTGCTCTTGTGGTAACTTGCTTGCCTTTACACCAAAATTCAATGTGAAACCATGCCTCAGACTGAGCTACTGGTATAGATGCACCCCTGTCCATTTCAGATGGGGTCATCCAGCTGAGCAAAGTTCTTCAGTTTAAGCTAGCCTGGCTGACCTTACTTGAAACAGAGCAGAAAACCCTCTGAAGAGCAGGCAGCATAGATAAGGATTAGTGATTTCCACTAAGTGTGGCACGATGAACAACTGAGAAAGAGCCAGTGGGCAGTAGCTCGTACAGTACGGCTGTTTGCAAAGGCAGGCTTGTCTACAGTGTGAATCATTCTGAGAAGATGTGAAACTCAGGGTTTGTTTTTTGTATTTGGAGACTACCACTCTGCTGTCTGCACTGCCGTGACTAGGAGTGCCTCAGCCAGCTTGAGAGCTGTGTCGTATCTGCAGACTCCTAACTGCTATGGGGGGATCCTTTGGCAGGTTGTTAGAACGTGGCTGTAAGCTTTTCAGAAGCTCAGGACAGATCAGGACGTAGCTTTAAATGCTTGTCTCAGAGACCTTAGTGCTGACAAGTGCTCAGATTTTAAATGGAAAGATTTGACCCACAAAGGACAAATAGAACTGCAAGTAGGAAGCTCACCTTTAATAGCATGTGAACTATTTCTTAGCAAGCTTTACAATTGCTTTGTTTCTTCCTCTTTCAGTGCTATAAACATGGCTAGCTGAAAGAAGACCTTAGAAAACAACTCAAGGAAGCTATGAAGACTGATGGGAAGGAAAAGAAGCCAACTGGACTGGTTAGTGTTAAACACAACCTCTAATAGTTGTATAGTGACACACAGTCTCAGAGAAGAGGTGTGGTCAACATGCTGGAGGGAAGGGATGGCATCCAGAGGGACCTGGGCAGGCTGAGAGCTGGGCCTGTGCAAACCTCATGAGGTTCAACAAAGCCAAATGCAAGGCCCTGCATCTGGGCTGGGGCAATCCCAAGCACAGACACAGGCTGGGTGGATTGAGAGCAGCCCTGAGGAGAAGGACCCAGGGCTTTTGGTTGATGAGGAACCCAACGTGGCCTGGCAACATGCACTTGCAGCCTGGAAAGCCTTTTTCTTTCTTTTATTTTGAGATAGTGCAGAGCCCACAGCATTGTCTTTGGGGACATTACTACATTTTTTAAACAAGCAATGGATGTCGGTAATACGGGCACAGCTTCCCTGCTTGAATCTTCACCTGGTGTTGTCAGTAGTTTGTAAGTGTTGCAGCAAGCCCTTCTTAACAAGAACCAGAAATATAGATATGAAACAAATAAATGAAGGTAAATCTAGTGTTGTTTTTTTTTTTAATGGGATGTTGCCGAAACATTGTTTGACTTTCTGTTCTAGTCATTTAAGGTAAAGCTGGGATTTGCAATTTAAAGCAGTTTTCACAGGTAAGTTCTAAGAGGGTGCACTAGGCCCTAATAATGGAAGCTTTTAATGTGGAGTGATTTCTCCACTCTCCTCAGTAATTTCAGATTACATTTTTTGAACTGGTACAATGAAGCAAGTGGGGGCATTCTCATGCATAAAACTCCGTTTTTAATGCATGATAATAGGCTGGATTCTGTTTGCAGTCTTCACATAGGCCTGGTAAATAGACAGCTGCTTAATCTAACATTGAACAGGAAAAGATTTTAGTACATCCGTTTTTCCCTTGCAGTTTAGTGACTTGGCTTTCTCTCATTTTTTCTCATTTTCGACACAATAACCACAGCAAGCACATTTGTCCAGGAACTGGGAAATACATCTTATTTATGTAATGTCAAAATTCTGAACCTCTTGCTTAGGAGGCTGTACTGTTAAGAATGTTGAATTGTTAGTAGCGTGTCATATTTTATATCTGAAGATTCAAGGAGATGGGGTAATATTGACAAGTCATAGGTTAAAACTATGAGTGAAAGCAAGTTTGTAGGTACCAAATCTAACTCTTCCTGGTTTGTGATGTGTAAGAAAGGTGTTGGATCTAGGTGGTATGGTTGATGAATGCAGGTGTCTGTAATTTGAAGTGATCATCATGCACTTCCAGAGTACCTATTACCACGGTCACTGTAACGTTACGTAGTGTCCTTGATCCCTGTTCTTTGCTTAATGGTGCATCAGTGGAAACACCATGCAATGCCTTTGTTGTCCAGGGTGGTCTCGGCAAGCCCTTGCACTGTGTGCAGTGCTCAGTGGGAGGACTGGATGTTTCCTGGCCCTAACTGCTTTGCTTTCCCCTTTGTTCCTCCACCGTGCAGCCTGCATCGCTCTCCATGATGCATTAAGTCTTGCTTGCAGGCAGATTTGGCCGTTTGGTACCTGTCAAAGAATGGCACTGGGGGCAGGTGTCCCTCTGTCGCTATGTCCTACCTCGTGTGACAGTATTTAACCTCTCTTCCTCAGATTTTCACTGCCTCCTATTTGAAATCTTAGAGGCAACTCTGATATAAATCAAAAGACATTTTCTTTTCTTGTTACATCTTCAAGAGCCCAATTCTCCTTGCATAGACTAACTCCCATTTGTAAATAGTAACTCTGCCTCTGTGGTTGGTTAAGTTATTGAACTACACTTCTCATTTTAGACTTCATTTTTATTTTCAGAAAAGCAATCTACGACTCTTTACGTTAGGAATGAAGGGGAGGTTTTACTGGAACATTTTGCAAGCTGAAATGATTCTGACATTAAAAAAGAAATTCTCATCTCTGTTAAAGGTTTGGCTACATTTAGGAAATGGTTTTATCCACAATAATTTATCTCAAATTGGAGGGAAATTTGAATTCTAAAGAGACACCATATGAGATGAAATATATTATGCATGCACAGCAGGAACAAAAGGAAATGTCTCTGTGTGAGGGATAGCAAAACTGAGGAGACAGGAAGGAGGAGAATGCAATTTTTGCAAAAGGAATATGAAACAAGCAAGCAAACCATTTTGTGTAATCCATGTAGCAAAACAGAGAAATAAATGCAGCAAACAAGACAGGATTAAGAAAATGTAGTTAGTTGTACTCAGTGAGCTGATCGATCTGGAATTGTCTTTTTATGTCATAGACTCTCTTGTAATTTGAAACCAATTTGTAGTACACTAAACAAGAAAAAAGAAAAATGCCTAACAAGCTAGTTTTGACTTTGGATGTTTGAGCTGTGAAATGCTTTTGTTTATTTATTTGTTTGTGATGTTATCTACAAATGGTGACTGATTTCTTCCTGTACAATATCCATTCACTGCAACTAAAGAGAGGGATGGGACATTCAACCTTTGTCTTTGGAAGAAGAGACTAAGTTGTGCATGCAAAGAGAACAAGTTATCTCTATTATTGTTGTAGTTGTCCCAGTATTTCTATACCAAGCTCTCAATCTTTGCAAGTCATAAATGTCATATAACTTCTTCTGGAGTAGGCTGAATTACATTTCAAATGACTTGCTCAGAGAGAGCATTACCCGTGTCTTCTCAGACACAGCATTACTATCTCAAAAGCTTTTTGGTTGGTTCCATGTTCAGGACAGGTTTTCTTTGCAATATGCTGCTTCAAACTTATTATGATTCATAATCATTAGTGAACAGCAACTTCATAAGGCAGTTCAACATTTAAAGTATCACAGTGCAAACTTAGAAGAGGTCTCAGTACAGCAACAGTACTTCGTAGTCTTCACTGCAATTACAAAAAAAAAAAAAGATTTAAAAGATTTATACATGTTGTTCCCATTTGATTTATCTCAAGCCATGCTCTTATCATGAATTCTGTAGCTTTCTTCCTTTCTGCTTTGTTTGCCACGAGCCATTTTCTGCTTAGGTGGTTAATTTTAGGTTTGCTTTGGAAGGGCTCATGCTCTGGCTTTGTGTCTAGAAAGCAGTGGTGTTAAACTGAACAGAGTGCAGCCTGGAATTGCTTGGAATCCAACTGCTTCCAGTAACATAGGGATGGCTCCTATAAACATGACATGACCTCTGAAGACAGAAATGGAAAGATCTGTTTATGAATGGGAAGAGAAACTTTCTGTCTAGAGTAACTGATTTAAAATTCATGTCTCTATTTCCTAAACCACCTCCAAAGGAGATCAGAATGATGCTTAGGGTTTAGTTCAGCTATTAGAATTAGTGGTTTAGTTAGCTGTAGCTTTCCACTGAATAGCAAAAAATGTATATGATAAATTTATAAAATGATTCTTTTTTTTTTTCCTTCACTGTGCTTTTTTCCTATTATCTGTTGTTTTTTCCCCTTCTCTCTTCTCTTTTGTCTCTTTCTAGAAATTCCTCTCTTCATTTTCTGGGTTTGTTTCTTAGTAATGCTTCATTTCTAGCAATTGGCAAAAGTTCTCAATGAAGGCTATATTTTTTCTTTTAATATAATATTTCCTTTCCCCTTTATTGACTTTATATGTTTTAGTCAGATTGGAGAGCTGTTGCATTTAACTACAGGCATCGTTAGTGAAGATCCATGTGTACACAAGTGAGAGCAGAATTGGCTCAAAGTCTACTTCAAAAGGAAATTGAGTAGGATCCTGCAATCCCTACCTGTTTCCCTTTCCAACAGCAATGAGCTGAATCAGAAGGAAACTAATGAATTCTGGTTGATTTCCTTCAGCGCACCAAAGCTCTTTAAACACCTACTGAAGAAGGGAAATGAAGTAGGATTAGTCCATTTCCCTTTGAAGCCAGCTGTGTGTTCACAGTGCGAGCACTGGAACGTTATTTCACTTGCCACTTTCTGGCTGGGCGCCAAACTCCAGTATCATCTTGAATTGATGCAGGGGCTGAAAACATGTAAGGTAACACAGGCTGCTTCCGAACAGCGAGTCAGAAACTGATACCTGTATGGCAAATCAACTTGTGCTGCTATTCTTCAGTTCTTTACCTCTTTTACAGGGGATCACCTCCTTTTTTCTGTAGCTTTGTCGTGGCCACAAGCAATTTTGGGGCCTTATTTTCCTTTTTAGATTCCCTTTAGGTTTTCCCCTTTAGACTTCAAATGGGAGTGTGAATTTTTAATGTAGTGCTAAGACATTTTGTTGTTTCTTTAGTGCTATTAAGTTGTGTTTCATCTTGTGTGTTTGGGAAGGAAGGATATTTGAGGAACTGTATACTGCAGTATACGTGTGACTCATGCAAGTACTATTGTTCTGCATGTGTATAGGATTTTTCTCTCCAGAAAGTCTTGAACCATGTTGTAAATAATACAATGATTTCATAGCACGTGAAACTATCAGGGACTGCAATTCTCTTTTTGCTCCCAAACGACAAGACTTCACTTTTACCACTGCATTTGCTTTTAGAGTTCCAGAACAGTGGCTACCATGCAGCTCAACAGTTCTGATCCTTTGTGTAGGACATAAGCAAAAGGTAAGGAAAAAATAAGCAGAATCACATTCAGAGCAATATACACATAAAGTACACTGGAATGGAAGTGGCTGCAGTCGTGTAATTACTGTGTCATAGTCGTGAAGGGAAGAATTGGAACATTTGGGCTGGGACTGCTCTTCTACAGAGAGCTCTTGGATCTCTGTGTCCTCACAGAGTCTTTCTTAATTGTAATGTGTCCACAGACATTGGCCTCGGCCTTGTCTATTACAGAGCATCTGCCATGTCCGTGTTTTTCCATGCCACAGTGGTTCTTGCCTGTTTAGTTACGGCACATTTCTGAAAGGTGCAAACTAAGCTGACAAATGTGCTGCCCTGATGGCATAAATGAGCCTGCAGCAGGCGTTCACTGGCATGGCAGTGTCAGCTGGAGGTTACACACATTTTTCACGGTTTGTGTTGATGTAGCTATGCTGGCAGAAATTTGTACCGTAGTGCTGACTCAAGGGATCAGGGGATGAAGATTCTTGGCTGCCCTTAAAGTAGATGTATACTAACCAAATTAGGGATTTGTAGATTAGGACTGGGACTTCAGCCTTGGTCCAGAGGTGAGAGGAGGATCGGTGGAATACCCAGAGCCCCAGAGCAATATCAGACGGTGTCAGGCTGAATTCAGCACAGCTTCTCTCTGAGTTTCACGTTGGCTTGCAGGTTGAGGGAGCTGCTGAGTTGGTAACAGAACTGACAAAAGACAACAAACGTAGGCAACCTTCATATTAAAACCATGCTAACAATAAATATAAGGAAACTAGCAATAAATCTAAGGAAATTGGCTTGTTATTCTGACTGCAGTTTTTTACCTAATAATACTGTCTCTAATAGACAGTGATGAATTACAGGAGCAGAGCTGAGTTCAGACCTCAAAATCTGAATGTGTATGGCCTTGGCTTTTAAGCAGATTAGGCCATCCAAACCTAAATCCATGTATAAAACAGTCATCTCTCTTCAGGCTGTGGAAAAACCAAAGGAATTTCTTAGTTTGCTGGTCTTTGTTCTCAGGAAGGTCCAGTGAAAGGAGGGAAAATGAGAAAGGCTACGCTCGCATTCCTAAAGAGGCCTTAAAAAAGAAAAAAACACCCCGGAGATAAAGAGTCAGGTAGGAAACGATGAATGGCCTTGAGAATTTACATGCAAAACTGCCCTTAAAGGAGACCTACAGGAAAGCTCAGCAAACCTCTGTGAGTACTGTTACCTCGGCCAGAAGCTAAGGGAAAGCTCGGTACTCTGCAAAGCCCAGCGAGCAGCACTAAATGCATGTGCACTGATTAGACATGCATGACTTCTGGGGGCCCTGAGATGCAAGGGGATGCGCCCCGTCAGGGGAGCGGGGAAAAAAAACAAACAACAACAAAAAAGCACAGATAATTCAGTCCTCCCCAGCCCTCCACTGTGGAGATGTTCCCTTTTGTAGTCTGTACAAGAGAGGTAGAAATTAGGCCACAGCATCACTGGAGCAGCCGGGCAGGCTCTGTCTGTGCAGCAGCAGCATGTGCTTCTTTTCAGGGAGTTGCGTGGCAACGAAATGCTGTCCGCCTGGGTAGCTGCAGGAGCCCATTGAAAGCCAGGGAAGGCCAAGAGGGAAGGAGAGAAAGGGAAAAAAAGGAGCAGGGGGGGAGTGAGCTCACCAGTTCAGACAGTTCTGGCAGCAAAGTGAGGCCGCCAGGCATGAAAGAGGGGAGGCAAAGTGGGAAAAGGGAGAAAAGCTGGGGCTATTCAAGAGTAAATCTCTCCAGAGATGTCTCGTTTTATTTCATAGGCAGAGAGGGAGGTAGTGTCACTGGTTTTATAGAACGTGTGAGGAGGGTCACACCCACAGGATATATTACTTCTTACATGTTAAATATGCATCTGAAAATCAGAAAGTGCTCGTGGAAAGCTGGATTTGCACACACAGCCTTACTGTGGGTAGTGAAAGGCATCCTCCACCGCAGCCGTGTGTCCTGCGTGGCACTGGGGGGCTTTCAGGCCACGACACTCGGCTGCCACCAGCCCAGCAGGACAGGACATGCAAGCCCCTGCCCTGACGTCACTGAGCGCTGGGCTGGGAGCAGAGCCATTATAGTGACCAACAATCAGACAGCACCGCCGTGCCAAGGGACTGACTTCTGGTAGTGTGGGAACTGCTTAAATATCACTTCATCTGGGATTTTAAAGAACCTAAGGGAGTCAAGTGTTCAGCTCTCGCTGAATTTCAATTGCATATCTCCCAGGGAAAATTAATGAGCTGAGTCCTAAGAAACCTTGCTGTTTGAAGAGGAGCCTGCATTTATTGTTTGTTGCCCAGTTCTGTTTTCCCCCTCATTTGTAGGTGCAGGGCATTCATTTTCACATGCAGAAAGATTTATCAGAAATTTCGGTTAGTGACAGTTCAGAAATTTGGAGTCCTTGCTGTTCTGGAACAAACTTTTCAAATATTTCCAATTAAATCCTATTGTCAGAGTTGTGAAATAAAAAGTTGTGTAGACTGACACCCTGACCACTTTGAGAGTTAGCAACTCACTGAACTAGGTGGTTAGATCTTCTAAAAGTCAAGATCAAAATTATTGAATGAGAGCTGAGTCAGCCTTCACTGCAGGCTATTGCAGGATGCTTTCCTAGAGAAAATTCAAGACCTAGAGAAAATATTGGAATTATTTAAATATCCAAACAGGAAATGCTACATTAAATCAGACCAGTATTCCATCTGACACGAAGCCAATTTTTGACAGCTACCAGAAACGCAGGGAAGTATATTACGAGTAATTTTGAAAAGGATTGCCTGTAAAGGGAATCTCTTTCAAACTGTAACATGTTGCTCGTAGGATTATGTTTTTAAATATAAAGCTTTAAAGAAAATATATATTAATACGATCGGTCATTGTAAGAACTCCAGAAGAGCTGCAAGGTCCCTACAGACAAATGCATCTGTTGTAAGTCTGAATTATTTTTCTGTGGCGAACAATTTCCGAGATGCATTCTGCCAGGAGCTCTGCTCACCCTAAGTTGTTCAGTCCTTGGGTTTCCTCTAGGTATGTACAGGAATCCAGCTGCTAGCATGAATTTGCTTAATACATTTAAATTAGGAAAGGGACTGCACAGTCCTTATTGTGCATGAGACCGATGAGATGTTAGGGATCAGACATACCCTCCAGGAGCGTGGATGTGGTGTCCTACTGTCCTGGTGTGTGCGTGGCACTCTTCAGCAGCAGCCAACCGCATTCGAATTTCGGGAATGATACTGACAGCCTCAGATCTTTTCTCACTTACATGGTTGGTTGATGTTTTATGGTGAAAGCTGAGAGTAGGAAGCTCTCTTTGCAAAACATACTCGAAGAAGGAGGCATAATATTTCAATTATGTCTGAAAAATTCTGTCATTTGAGGTAACAAACATATACAATTACACGTTCACACAGAGTGAGATGTAAAAGAAGCTGCAATAAAATAAAATAAAATGTAGATAAAGGAAACAATTTTGTCTCCTTTGGAAACCAGAATGTAAATTACTGGTTGTCTTTTTAATATTTCTTGTTGCCTTTTAATAAGCATGTGATTTTTTTCCAAACAAGGTAGAATGTCTGGGGAGAATTAACCACCTAGATAACGAGTGGTTGTAACAGTTGGAGCTGTAGCATTTAGGGCACTGAAAGAAGCAAAACTTTTTGGATCAAACATCCTATGTGCTGCTGCACCTATGACATTCATACTTTAATTCAAAAGCGCAGACATCTGGGGTATTTTTTTGATTCTCCGTTGCGGCTGTCATCAAGCATATCATTCCTATTATTCGCAGTTCACTAGGTTGTGCAAGAAGAAACAATTTTTCTTCCAAAGCCCAGGAAATGAGCCATGTTGATTGTTCATCAGGGAATAAAACTGAAGTTTAGCCTTGTGTTTGACTGCAAGAGGATTTTCTGTAATCAAAAGCTATGTATCCACTCTGTGCCTGAAAGTAGGACCAGAATTTCCCAGGTTTTCCAGGATATGTGAATATTTCAGCCATTCTGATACAATAGTGCTGGGCTCAGCCTTTACTTTTCTCTTATCAGATTTGCCATACCCTACAATACAATAAACGCCCACACAAAAAACAATGTTAAAATAAGGTTAAGGTGAGGACATAGACTCACAAAGGAAGGAAGTTCTGAAATACTGTTTTCATTAAAATCTTCACTCAACAAGCAGAATGTTATCAAAAGATGAAGGGTCTGTGGCTGAGAAGGACTAAAACTATCCTAAAATTTTTACTGCTGTGGTATGAGCTTTATTGTACAAAATGATTGTTCGGTGATCTGCTCCAGCTTGATAATCCCATCCACTATCAAAGTGAATAAAAAGTTATTACAGTAGATTAGTTGCGATACTCACTGCTGTACATTTTTATGCACTCGTAGTTGTTGTTTTTTTTTCTTTGATGTCTAGAGACAACACTGAAAGCTGAAAGCCTATGTGCAATGCTGAAATCATCCGCCTTTTGCAAACTTCCTCTGATCATCCTGTTATGTATTTTAAGGTCAGAAATGCCAGCTTGAGTACCTGAATTGAAGGCTGTGCCTTCTGTGCGGATTACTAATTGTCAATTGATAGTCTAAGTTTTAATGTACCCATGCCAAGCTGTTTGATTTTGTCCAGACATGGATTTCCAAGCACAGTTACTCAGTTTCACTTGGATATCAGAAAAAAGTCTTTGATACAAATCTCATTCACTTTGATGTGGTTTTCAGAGATTTCACAAATAAGATTTGACACCCAGATTTATTATTTTTTTCATGACTCCCTCTTCTACTTGCCTCCATTTTGGCATGGTATCAATCCTCCATATAATTTAAAAATCACCTCAAATTATGGAATTTCATGGAATAATTTAATGAATTTCATGCTGTCTTGTCTGAGATTACTTTACTGGAAAGCCACAGTGTATTTTAATTAGAATACCATATTCCAGGGGTGCAATATTATCAGAAAGATGTCAGTATCCTCAATAGATTTTTTCCCTGCGGTATTTGCTAGCAAGAAATTCAATTTTTAAATTAAATTGCTATAATCTGTAAGTATATTGTGATGATAAAATAGAATCAGCTGGTAATAAATAAATGTCAAGCAAAAGCTACACTTTGCTAATTCCAATAATGGAGGAAGCCATAATGACCATACTAGCATCACTAAGTCACACCTTTTGCAAATATTCTCTGCCTTCAAGTAAATTAAAATATGTAGTATTCATTCATCTGTTCAGTGCAGGAAGAGCTGTGAGCAGTTTTTCTGAAGGTTTGATCACACTTCAGAAGACCTGGGTGTTAACAAAGGATCAGTGAGGAGCACAGCGGTGCTCAGGACCCTGCTGTGGTTGCTGCTACTCCTGAACTCTCTTTAAACTGTAAATCCAATTCTGATGCTTTCTGATTGCCTGGCTACAAGCATGAAGTTATGAACACCTTTTGCAGCATGATTTATATGCAAAGTAACATACCAAACTAATCTCCAGTTTAGATACATGATTTATTACCATAGTAAAGATCAAGGTCCTATTATTGTGCACGCAGATAATTAATAAACACTCTTAGGTCAAAGGAGACAAAAATTTCCAAAGTGTTTATATTTAACGGCACTTTCATATAGGAAACAAAATATTAAATGTGTTGAAACAAGCTCTGAGGATTTTCTTGTTGGTGTAGGTCATTCTTGGATGCCTTTATTCTGAAAAAAAAAAAAAAAAAAAAATGTCCATACATAGACAGTTGTGTTTTTAAGTAACTATTCTACTTCAAACAAATATACCTTATTTGTACGAGCAAGTTTAGACAACGCCTTAGCTTTTGTCAGGATTCGATTCTATAATATGCAGGTTTTTATTGCAAGATAAAGCTATGGAAAGCTACATTCCAAAGCAGAACACATTCAGTTAAAGAATTCTGTTGAAAATCTGAGGTTTAATGTATGTTTGTAATCCTGTACTCAAAATACTGCTGCTCTGAGGAGTTACGTATTTTTTTCTCATTCTATTATTAATCTTTTTTCTGCTGTTGGGTTATTTTTTTTTGTTTCTTTCTCATTCCCCACAATTTTAAAACTTTTCTTCTTGGTGTTAAACAACAAAATCAATGAATTAGTGAAAAAATAATGAGGTAAAAATGATCTGGTTTTCAGCCATTGTGAGCATTTTAGTGCTCATGAATTGTTGGTGTTTTTTTTTTTAAATGAACAGAATCAACTGTTGAGATATGGCTGTCAGATTAAGACCAATTCTGATATCATTTATTTTGTATTTAGGTACAGATTCCTTATTGTCTGTTTTGTCACAGATAACTTGTTGAACTGTGATGTTCCCCAGCTGGGGACTGGCCAGTGTAAGAATATCTATGGATCAATGGTTCAGTTTTTCGTTCCTTTTTTTTTCTTTCTTTTTTTTTTTTTTTTTTTTTCTTTTTTTTCCCCTAGAATTTCATCAATTTGCTCTCTCAAGTTTTCCTCTAACTTTTTCTCAGCTGTGCAGTTATTTAGGGAATGATCATTGTGTATTTAGGGTTGTCCAATACAATACATGTTTTCACATTTAGTTTGCTATAAAATTTACATGTGTTTGGCAGTGCTGTGTCAAATGGGAGTAAATGCTATAGAGGTGGCCCTTGCTTAACCCAGTATCTTGTGTTATCCAAAGAATAACTTCAAAGCTGATTATTTTACCAAGAGGCACCACACAGGGCAACCCTTTGATTCTCTTCTTTTACTGCTCATGAGCTTTGATAAAACAAATTAAAATAAAATTTCTCAGAGACTTCTTCTTTATATTTTTAGTTGCCCCAATAAAAAGGATCACCTCCACATTCTTGGGTGTGCTGTAAAGTGCTTTTCTGTTGAGCTACTTTGATTACCATTTGCACATTCCTTAGTTTAAAGGAAAAAAGAAAGCTTTATAACATGGAGCCTGTTTTACACAGCCCTGTCATTGTGTTTACATGTTTCAATACTGCATCTGTTTATTCCCTTTTTTCTTTTCTCTGAGGACAATGTAAGATGATTTTGGCTTAAGTGAAATCATGTTCTTCTTCTTCACCTATGTTATAAAAACCCTGTCACATTTGAAAGTGTCATCATGATTGAAATTGTATTGAGAATTTAATAGATATGAGCAGATGGGTTCCCAGCCTCAATCCCTGTACTTGGTTGTAGTGAAAGATGTGTACTGCTGAGAAACCAGCCTTTAAGTAATGACTATACCATATGTCGTAAAGAAACACATCAAGGTTCGGCAAACTGTTTTTAAAAAATACTGCGTATCATTCAAACTCTTATTTTAAGATTACCAGAGTTATCTCCAAGCACAGAACAAGTAATTTAAATCGAGCACTTTAGTAGCACTCATTAGTGTTTAACCTGATACAGCTATGTGGATAATTGAGAAAGACTTAGAAAATTGCTGTATCAAACAGTCTTTTGGCAAATCATTTAACTGGGCAGTCTTGAAGTTTTGTTTGATATGTGAGAATGTAGCCATCTCACACTGTTTTTATTATGAATGCAGGAAGTAATGGTTATTAGGGCCTGGGAATCCTGTTAAAACATATCCTTGAATTAACATGTTACCACTGACAGTAGACTTTCTCTGTCAGCGAAGGAAAGAGCTTGAAGTATTCAAGTGTTAGAAGCCTTCAAAAAGCAAAAAGTACAGTAAAAAATAACATCCTTATAAGTGAAATAAAGGATGAAGTCAACAATCTGTCTTTTAGTGCATTGCAACTACACACTTAACATGTGAACTCAATCTAAAATAATTTGAAGCAGCAAATAGGAGAATATTAAGTCAAGTCCTGTATGAAAAAGTAGTATCTTTTACTGGACAAACTGATTTAACTGAAATAACAACTAAACTTTCTGGGGAATTACCTCTTAGACTTCAAGTAAAGCAACTATGAAATACATTGTTTTGTCTAGTAAAGATATTAGCTATACATACACAGCTTAAATCATTTATATGCACATAGTTGCAGCATCATTGCTACTAGAAATATAACGTATTTGTGAAAAGAGTTTTTTTGTTTCCTAGTTAGCCCCCATTTTGCTTTACAAAGTGATTGATTCCTTTCTGGGGCAAACTCAGATACAACACAAGGAGTGCAGAGCTGACAGCAGTGCCATGTACCATGCAATCCCAGCTAGAAGTGGTATGCTTTGAGCTGGAGATCCTTAGACAAGGCTTGCATGGAATTATTGTCAGGGTCCATTAGATGTGTTTCAAATTTGTAGACACAGGGTTTGCTAGAGACTGTGCCTACAGACTCCTTTTGTCATCTACAGCTGAGCATTTATTCTCTGAGGCTGAACCATTGATAACTTGATATCGTTTGAGGTCATATTTTATGATTTCTCATAGGGAAAATACCAATTATATTTGGTCTTTTGAACCCCATTCTGAAACCTTTAGTAAGTTCTTAAGTTTTATTTCTGTGTAAGACTAATGGTGCACTCTGGCAACCCTTTCAGATAGATTGAAGATTGACTCCCCTGTTTAGGCTGAATGAGAAGTTGTGTTGAATCATGAAATCTAGAGGGATCACGCTGTCTGTACAGTCTGTGCATTCTTGCTAACTCTCAAGGGATTCTTTAGATTTTATCACTGCTTACTTCACTATTTAAACCAATGTAACTTCTAGAGTATAAATACAGTTATTCTTTTATCTGTGACTTTGTAAGGCTTTGGAACAGGATGCCTAAGGAAGTAGCTGAGTCCCATCCCTAAAGGTTTTCAAAAGAGGTGTAGCTGTGGTGCTTAGGGGCATGGTCCAGTGGTAGACTTGGCAGTGCTGGGTTAATGGGTGGACTTGATGGTCTTGGTCTTTTCCAGTCTAAGTGGATTAGCAGGAAATTATGAACTGCATTCTGTTTGGGAACAATTACTTTGATAATTTAAATTACTTAATTACGTGAATCTATTAAACAGTTTGAGAGAAGAAAAAAAAAGTGGCGAGTATTTCTGTCGCACAGGGAGAGATGGAAAAGTCATTAGGCACTGGGAGACTGAAGGATTGTGGTGGAAACTGGAACAAAGGGAAAGCTTGGAAGCAACTACTTAGAAGCAACTACTACAGAGAAAAAAACTAATCTACTGAGATAAAGAGTTCAGTATAAACAACCCCCCAACTATGCTCTTCCAAAGCAATCCTTTGTGGTTCCTTGTGGTTTGTGTCAGGACAGAATTTCTCCACCAATATCCCTGGCAGACAGTGATTTACTATCTTTAATGTAATCATCCTCACATTTGTATTTAAAGTAAGTAGGCTCTTTCTTTGTTCTTGCATTTCCTTAAATTGAATGTTTTCTCTCTCTAAGTGTGACGCAGTCGTTCTTTTATTTGGTGAGGGAATCAAAGCAACTCTGACAGATTGCATAGCATTGTCTCTAATCAAATGAAAGCAGATAACTCTGTAGTTTGAAAGTGAAACCCAGCAGCAGTTGCAATGAAAACAAATCTCATTAAGTGTAACTATTTTTCCTATTTATATTGCCTTGTTTTCTGTCTGCTTGCAAATTACCGTTTCTTTCTTCTTCTGTTGTAGTTCTAACAAACCAAAAAGAAACTAAACGTGCTTTGATTGTATTTACAACAGCATCCAAAAATTCATTGCCTCTCATATTGTATGTAAGGTGCAACTTTTTTTGTAAACACTCAATTATATGAACTTTATAGATAGTTTGTTCTTTGGCAATATCAATATTCCTTCTTTCACAACAAATGTGTCTGAAATGCTTTCAAAGGAAGATATCTTACAAAATTTCTAAAGAAGACATGGTTGGAGTCCTACTGAAGTGTTTCTTTTAACGATATGATTCCCAAAGAAGAGTTGTTTATTAAATGCCTTTGTTTGTGTATACATTTTATTTTTAGTAATGATGAATGTAAATGTTCACGAAGTTTCCCTTTTTGCCTGTGAATTGTCCTACCAAAACATTATACAGTTCTGCTGTGAAACACAGGACAAGACTGATGGTTAGCATTGGTCATTTGTTACTGCAAAAATCTCACTGAAGATGTACTTCTGAGAAGGTGTATCTTACATTTCTACTAATACTTTTAATACTAGATTTTTATTATGGAATTGATAGAAGGACAAATATTCATTTAATATAATCAAATAGATATCATAATAAAGAACAAAATACCCAAGATGGTTTTCAAAGTGGCACTTGTAATCACTTGTGAATGCAAGCATGAAGGCAAACATTGGCAGGCAGCATGTTTACATATGCAAAACCAGAAATTTGTGTGTTCTAAACCTATGTGTGCCTGAAAAATGTTGAATATGTAGATATGCAAGTAGATAATTTGAAAGTACAATTCCTCATGTAGCTGGGTACTTCTAGTACAAGCAAGAGCTGAGGACAGTGACAATTGTGTAGTTTTAATTAATTTCTGTGAAAATAAAAGGATTGTGTATTTAATTGAAATGTAACATTCGATACTGAATGTACTTAGTTTACAGTAGATGTTCAAGGATGGGAGAGGTAAGGTTTTTGTATGCTTACTTAAAAAATTAGTTCTTCTGGACGAGCTGGAATCTTCTGAATCAGGCAATGAGTAAGCTATCAGTTTCCTTAATGATAACAGTTTTATAAAAGGTAAAAAGGATACCACAGTATTCCTCCATGATTCTACACAGTGAAACATAAATTTATATAAGCAAGTGTATAATTTAAAGGAGGGCATAGAGAAATGCTTATGACAAAACATGCAGAAAATTTTGACACAAAAAAATGCTGAAAAAACATTGTCTTAAGAGTTTGGAAGGGAAGGGACTGCACCAGGGGAAAGATATTATAAGGTAGAATACTTTTGTGCTCTGGAAGGTTAAGGAGGAAAAGGAAAAAAGAGAGTAGGATAGTGAATGATTATTTGTAAATCAGGCTATGTAGTAAGATGGCATGGCTTCATTACTAGTAAACAGAAAAATTGAGAATCAAAACTACCATGATTTTAAATGGGGTGTGGAGATGACACTTAGACATTTGGTGCTTTTGAAAAAGAACTGATGATGAACTGAAATTAAAGAAAACTCCTAAATACTGGTGTTGTCCATTCACAGAATCACAGCATGGTTGATGCTGGAAGGGTTCTTTGCAGATTGCCTAGTCCAAAGGTCCTGCTCAAAACAGGGCTGTGTCCAGCTGGGTTTTCAGTTTCTCCAAAGACTGAGCTTCCGTAACTTCCCTGGGCTGTGTGTTCCATCTTTTACCACCTTCACAGGGAAAAAAAAAATCTTCTTATAGTTAAATATAGTTAAATGGAATTTCCTATATTTCCATTTGTTCCCGTAAAGAAACTAGACTAAACTAAAGCTAAACACATCGACGGTCGTAAACATTGTATTTTCAGTAAGGAACAATTAATTTATTTTTTTTTCCTATACTGGGTTATATTGGATTTTGAACAAAAATTTCCTTTTTGCATATCCTTATGTAGAAGATTTTGACTGTTAGAGGAAAATCTGCAAAAAGTCAAGTAACACGTTATGAATTACATGGCATTGCAAGTCCAGTTTTGGAGTTAGGGAAATGTAAATCTCTTCACAGTTCTAAATTAGAGACCAAAATAGACACTCAGACATGAAATCTATGCATATTAGCAATATGCACTATTCCTTCCTCAATGTGGGTATTCAATTGGCTGGAAGAAGTTGCTGAAAGAGGAAGAAAATCTCATTGTATTTTCACATATCAAGTTTAGTAGACTGTCTAATTATATCTTGCTTGACTGTCAGCGGAAAAAAGCACTTGGGTAATCTTTTCCAAGACCATAATAAAAAAAAGTAAAGAAAAAAACAGCAATACTATTTTGTACAGTTGGTTTTTTGGTTTTTTGGGTTTTTTTTTTGGTCTTTATTGCTGTGATACTGATGATAGTGATGTTGCCATTTTAGGCACTTCCATTTTTTTCTTTTCTTTTTTTTTTTTAATGTAGCTTTGTACTAAAATATCTCATTTTCTGCCATATCCTTTTCGCTCTACCCACTCTTCAGTTTCTCATGTGTAACTGCTTTACAAAAAAGGATACATTTATTGTCTGCTCCTGAGATATTATTGCTTTATGTATGTTATCTCATGCCATGTATTTAAAGTATTGACCACTTTTCCACTAATTTGCTTGTCTGTACACTCCACAGCTGTTTTCCTCACAGTAGGCCTTCGAAATAAAGTAGCTGCTCATACAGTCTAGGAGTTATGAATTACTCTTATATCAGAGAAAATGAGTTTTATGGTATTTATCTTCTAGTATCAAGAAGAAGAAAAGAGGCTAGGTTGCCATCTTAGACTTTAACTAAATGCTTCTAATTTCAAATTCAATTTCAGGATGGTGATGTTGGCCACGAATTATTTCAAGGGGTAAAGTCTTTTTTTTTCTCTTCTTAATCTACTTCCACATTGTAAACAATTTCATAGGAAATGTCTTCGCTTGGTTGCAGCCCAGCATTTCTGTTTGCATAGGATTGTACAGTTTAATCACTTTCTGTTACCCTGAGGATCAATATCAAAGGTTCTTGCAGTGGCAGTTGCTCATACCACCTATGCATTTTACATCAATGTAAAAATAGCATTTGATCCCTTCTTCTCTGCCTATAAAAGTTCTGTTATTGAAACTGGTTTGTTCAATGCCACGATTCTTGACCTCTCAAGAATCCCAGACACATTGCTGAGCAACTTGTGCTGCTGAGGTCTGATGAATTAAATGAGAGCTGGGGAGCAATTCTCTGAGTCCTCTTCCAGGAGTTGTGGGTACTCTGAAAGCGATCTCCTTGCCTTGAGGACCTAAAAGAAGAGCCACTCTTTCTGTGGCAGACTTGGACTGTCTTTTTGGTTCTTGTTATGTGTATTCCAGAGTGCTTACCTCTGGGAGGTAAGGCTGTGACCAGGTCTGAGCATGCTCTGCCAGTGCTATGGAGGCAAAAAAGGCCCCTGCTCTTTTGAACACCTGTTTTTTACACAAACAATGTGAAGAAGTACTTGGGCAGTAGGTGTGGAAGGAAATAAATTCCACTTATTAGAGGCTGAGGAGTGGGAGGCCAAGTTTATAGACAAGGTGACTTGCTTATGTACATGTAGGCTTGTTCTTCTTTCGCTTTGTCCCACTTGTATAAAACCTTGTCGTGTTCAAAAATAATTTGAGTGGAAGAATGTGGTAATGTCTTCAGCACTTCTCAACTCATTGCCTTTGTTTGTGTGCTATCTCTAATCTCACTCGTAGGTGAGATGTTGTCACAGTTTTGACTTTTATATGCAAACCAGCTAACTAAAGACATGCTTTCCTTTTTCCATTAATATGCTAACATTTTCAGTTTTCACACTTACAAGTGTAACTGATTGTTTCTAAGGCCTTGATTGCAAACTCTAAACAGCACCTAATCTCCATAATTTTAGGAAAACTGTAAAAATAACTAGAATTTTTCATGCTGCTCAAGTAAAATATTTTTGAGGCAAGTGTAATGTACCTGTCATGACTGAAGATTGAAGTACATTTTCTCCTGATGTAAAATGCCTTTTGTCTCTGTAACTTTGGACTTGCCATTACTCTTCATATTGTCCTTTGTTTTCACCTTCAACACTGAAACAGTGGAATTTATTCTTTCACACCGGTCTTTTCCCACTGGGTTCTTCTTCTTATTGATTGGGCTGCCTGTTATCATCCCTGTGCTCCTAGTTATGGACACTGCACACTCCCATAGTCTGTAGCCGTGTATTAATCTCAGCTGTGATTTGTAATGGTGGTTTTCTGCACGTTCCTAAATTGTTGAGAATACATTTTTAGAAATGTCTGTTGGTTGAGGGTACATATCCAGACATTTCTGAAGTTACTGTGCTGAAAGTGAGACACAGTTGCAGAATCTGAACAGTCCAAATTAAAAATAATAATAATAATAAAACACTCTTGTTGTCCAAAGTAGGAGGGCAGCAGTCACCCACAGTCTCACTGAAGAAATACAGTTCTGCCACCATTCGCAGCTTCATTAGCTTTCCATCTAGGGCCAAATCTGAGGCAGAACTGTCTTCCTGCTTTGCATTTTCGCATGAAGTGGTTTCTTCCTCTCTCACAGAACTCACACACTTGTTGCTCACTTTATGTTGCTCACTTAAAAAAAAAAAAAAAAAAAAAAAAAAAAAAAAAAAAAAAAGTTATATTAAAAAAATAGCTCTCTGTGGTGAAGCTCTCTTTTTTTGGACTTACAATGTTGTACACTTTCAATACATTTCTTTCTTCCAGCACATGCCTTTTACTCCTGGTTGTTCCTACAAAAAGCCCAGTGGTCAGAACTGTAATGTATAAGAATTTAGACATCCTTCTGGTTTCCATAAGACTTTTCAAACACCAAAAATTGAACATAAGAACAACTTCACTGCCTCAGACCAAAGTTATGTCTAAGTCAGTGACTCATCATCTTTCCTCTGGCCAGCGTTGGAGTATGGGAAAGAGTATAAGAAGACAGTAAGTTTACAGAGATATTTCCTCAGTATGTTCTTCCAGCCTGCAGTGATCTTCAGACTAGGAATTTCTGGAGACAAATATAGCCTCTCTGCATTAATTGCCTGTATTTTCTCTTATTAATTTTTTGCTATCCCTTTTTGCATACCTATAAACTTACAGCATCTTTTAGTTCTACAGATAAACTATGGAGTATGAAGCTATACCTCCTTGTAATAGCCTGAATCTGATGCCTTTTAGTTTTTTTGTCGGCCTGTTTGTACACTCTGTCATCTGTTTTTATCTTCTTCATATGCAAAAATTGCTTAATCTATCTATCTGTCTAGGTGCTGAGAACTCCTGTATATTTTGTTGTTCCTCATTTATTATTTGTTCCGTACCTGTGGTGCACATAAACATCTGTGATGAATAGGAATCATGGTGTTGGCATCTTGCTAGGCTGAACAGCAAACTAAATAGAATCTAGTCATCAATCTGGAACATTAGCCAAGTATTTAAGCTTTCAAAACGTTACTACATTTTTCCATGCCTAATTTCAGATACCGTGGGCCTTGGGAAATGGCAGAGCCAACAGTAACCTGAGCCCTTGCAGCTCTCATTTATTCTGTAGTGACAGACAGCGAATACTGCCGGAGAACAGGTCACGTGTATATCTCAAACCTGGCACTCCAGTTGTGGATCCCAGAAGAGACGTTTTTTTAAAATGTGAGTCTTTAAACTTTTAGCCTTTAGTCCTTTAATTCACCAAGCCTTAGGTTCAGTTTATCAATTCAGCGTTCAACTTCCAACAGATGCATTGAGGCAGAGATCAGGTACGCAGATAATACAAATGCTGCTGTTAACATTCTCATAGCTCCAAACCTTCCAGTCTGCCTACCTGCCTGAGTGGGGTTACTTACCACTTACCATTTCTTTCCTTCATTAATGGCTTTAGCCATTAACCTCCCTTCTCTTAGCTGCTGAGTTAGCTCTTTTGGCCTAGCACTAGTTAGCTTCTTGACCAAGCAGTTTGTTAATCAATGCCACAAGGCAGATTGTATGCTGTTGTCTTTATAAGCTGTTCCCTTGATTGCATGTGCATATAATGTAAAGCAATTGGTAGTAATTATGTAAGATAGAAGCTGTCCCCAAATGAAATTTGTTACACAGGAACATAAACAGGGGGGAGGATGTGCTTTCTTTAAGGGATCTGTTCACAGGAAAATGAGTTTGTCACGTAGACTGCAGCAGGGTAAGCACGCAGGTGCCATCCGGTGCTGCTGGGAGGATGCTTGACTCACTCAGTACTCAAGAGCAGTGTGTGAGTAACTGCAGCATGAAGTTAGGAGAAAGAAAAAGAGAAAATCACAGAAAGTTATTAATTGGGAAGGACTTTTTCCCTTGAATCTTTGGTTTTTTTTGGAAAGCTTTCCTCTTGCCTCCCAGTTTCTGGTTACAGAAGCAGGTAGTTGCCGTAGAACAAATACAGTAAATAATGGAATCAGTAGTTTGATAAATACACAATATTCACTTCCCATAACTAAGGCAACTGAAAAGGGTTTAGCTTATAAATAAAAAAAAGCTTTCTGCAGATTAAACTTCAGAAGCTGTACACAGGCAGCTTCAGAATAACCACCAGCAGAGGTGCCAGCAACCGAATCAGATATCGCTGCTGGGAAAAAATGCATTCCTGAGTTTGACATCTGGGTCCTGCAGCTGGAGTGACTAGAAGAAGAAAGGGAAACAGTACAGACTGTCATCAAAAGGAGGTAGTGTTGCCAAGTGAGCATGGAAATTACATACAGATGCCACTTTTTTTTTCCTTAAGACAAATAGCTCAACTATACAAAAAAACAACAGCAACAACATCCAAAGATGTGCTTAGAAGTGCCTGATGGGTAAATGAGCTTTGCTTTTGCTTTTTTTTTTTTTTTTTTAAATACAACTGGAGATGTTAGATTTTGAAGTCAAATTTATAGTTGTATACATTTTAACATTTGAACAAACATGCTCAAAAGCATTTTATTTTATTTTATTTTTTTATGTATATGAAGGCAAAGAACAAACAGGGTATATAATTTATATATAATTTTCTGAGTAACTTGTTGTTTTAGTTTTCCAGCCTGATACTTCACTTGCAATATATCACTCTTGCTCAGCACATCACTTAAACCACACAGGACCCACTATAACGATTCTTCTGAAAAGCTCCAACTATCTGAAAGAAAAATTAATCAGAATTACTTAGGTAGCTGTGATAACAGTAGAAAAGAATGGAGAAAGACAGGGTGCAAGAGACTGTGTGTCCTGATCCAAAGCTTATCCACTGGCAGTCTCTGCTGATTTTAGCAGGTTTGCATAAGGTTCTAATCTGATCTTCTTCACTTCTTTTAAAGAGCATAAGTGAAGCTATGGTAACTGGGATAACTGAGTATTATAAGATTTGCTAGACAGAAGCATTGTACTTTAGTTCTGCCTTTTCTTTTATAAGATTTCAGGAAAGCTGTACTTGCATTGAACCCTTCTGTTGTGTCCCAAAAGCTTAATTATTAGTGATTATAGGGGGAAAAAGTTATAATAGGATACATTTAATGCATATAATATTCCATATGCCTTGCTTTTATTTCTGAATGATATTTCATATCTGAATTGATAACAGTGTAAGCCTGTATATAAACACCCTGAAATCGGTTATTGGACAGAATACTGTTTTCCATTTCTTTGTAGCTAGAATTAGTGTCATTTATTTGTTATTATTAATGTCAGTTAGTGTCATAAATCCTTTCATTTAAAAATATTTTTGTTGTTGTTGAAAATTTAATATATTTTATGTTACTACATCTCTTTAGCTTACATATTAAGCAAGCTCCTTTTCCTGTCATTGTTTCAGCCAAAACACAACTTTCCTAGAACCATACCTAGCATCTCAAAAGAGAAATAATCTGTTTTCACAAACAAAATGAGAACAGAAATCTAGACTTTAAAGTGCTTTAGAAGTTGTTTGGCTGATCAATATGATTCCTTCTGGGGAAGACAGATAATGAGATATATCCACTAACCCATATGTAGTGCTGTGTGTTGAACAGTCCCTTCTGTGAATACAAAAAAAAAAAAAAAAAAAAAGCGTACCCTTTGTTGAAGAAGCGCTGTGCAGTGAGGGCAATAAGAAAAGTAAGAGCATAAACACTCACCAGGGGTGCTCTGATTACCAAAATACTAGCACAAGCTCTAAGTACACTGTGACTAGAGAAGATGCGAAAAAATGGTACAGAAATGGAGAAGAAAAAGGAAGAAGATTGTTTTCCTCTGAATTTTATTAATGGGATAAAGAGCTAGTTCTCGTTGGGATCCAAAAGTAATCTGTCTTGGAAACTGTTGAAAGCCATCCCATCCATTGAGTGTTAACCATCTTGAAATACATTCGTAGTCTAAATCTATTGTACAATTGAAAGATATCCGTATACTGGAATCAATTATACCCTGTTGATAACCTCTGGGTAACGTAGAGGTCCTAAGGATCCCTCTTCGTTTACAAAGGTGGTCCCAGGGAAGTTGTGATGTCCTTAGTGGTGCACTCGTTCTGTATCAGTGTACAGGTTGTACAGACACCAGGTACATCAAATTAGGCATCTTCTAAAGTAATAAAGCAACCGTAATCAGTACCTGTGTCATTGCCATGGTACCTGATTTTAGAAATAGAATATTTTTAAGGCCTCTCTTTTTCCATTACCAGACTTTCAGCATCTGAAAGGAGATTTCAGACTAAATTACTACGAGTGACTGCTGTGGGAATGCTTATTTGGAGAGTAAGCAATTGCATAGGTGCTGATGAAATTCGGACTACTGATGTACTTGAGGAAAGGTAATGTAGTTTGGCAGCTAAATATCTTCACTGAAGGACACTTTACATAATATACTACAATTTGAAAGGAAAAAAGCTTGCATCCAAATCAATCCTATACAAACAAGACCCTTTCTTGTTTAGTGTGCATTATAACTTGCTGTCTTGGTGCTATCTGAAGCAGCATCAATGGGTCTTGCTACCATTTGGGAAACCTGTGTGTATTTCAGTCACACATTGTTCTTGCAGGATTTCCTTAGGCTAAGCTGCAGAAGTGAAAGAGCTCCATTTAAGAGAGTTTGTGAATAACTAGGAAATGAGCATCAAACTAGGCATTATCTGAAGATGTTTGTTAACATGCAGGATGTTCCTTAAGGCCTCTATCTTGAATGAGAAGAGTGTTTATTCAGGATTGCTTTTTCAAAAAGCAAGAGTTCTTTTGCATGCATGTCACTATGGACCCTACTCAGGCAAAGAACTCTGTTTGATGCACTTGGCACAGGTCTACTTCTCTAGTTTCCTTGGATATACTGCTATATGCAGCCTTGTTTGGAAGATTATACCTTTTCAGTAGTGAGAATGGGCACAATTATTACCTTGAATGCTTGCTGATAAACCGCTCCTTTTCTATTGCAAAGTCCTGACTTAAATCATGAATAAAAACTGTGGATCTCTACTGAGGGATCTCTAGAGGGGAAAAAATTTTGTGGAGCAAAGGCTCAGTACTTTACTAGAAGACCAGCTGTGACCTTTCCCTTTACCTTGATAAAATACTACTTTTCATATCCAGCTACAAGAAGAAATACCTTTGTATAGATAGCAGGCTCTACTTTCTAGAGGGTGTTAAAGAAAGTGATTTTTTATTGTACAGTGGAATGAGAAGCAGCTGGAGAAGAGAGTTTTAGAAAGTTTCCAAGTCAGAAGTACGAGCAAGGAGATAAATGGAATTAAAGTTTTTCTAACAAAATACAAGATTATGACCCAAAGTATAATCAGTTGGATTTGTGTGCAAAGTATAATCAGTTGGACATGTGTCAATGTGCTTGTATATATGAACAAGGAAGACAAACAATTTCTCTTTCCAGGAGAATGTTCTTTAGGCCTTGCCTACAAAGTCTATACTGATGAAATAACATCTAGGTGGCTACACTTCTATAACTTTCTGTAATATTGACAGAGTTTCAGAAACAGTCTAAGGATCAACCTTCAGACTGTGAAATCATTGAACTGTGAAAGCCACCCACTAAAAAGTTAAGAAGGCATGAAGTATATCCTTGTTAATTCAAAGACAAAAGGATCCGTTCGTACATTCAGTCGTGTGCTCTTTGTATAAGCATTATCCTTATCTCTAGGGAGGCAAAGACTTAAAAGAATATACATACTATATTCATGCTTATCTAATTAATTTTCAGAGAGACTCCTAACTCAGCAGACAGTTTTTGTATATCAAAGTCAAAGGTCCTAACATATGCCAGCCTTCCTACACAGATGTTCTACATTTGATATCTAATAAATAATTAAGCACTGGCTTCAGTAAACCTACGCAGAATATAGATTTGGCTCATTTAATATTTGGAAAGCTACTTATTTTTTGACAAACAACATTCATTTAGATACAGTCATTTGAATAAGTCAAGGTGAGTTTGTTGACAAGATCACTTTGAAGGCTCTGTCAGTTTATGTTAATTGAGTGCAAAATCACGCTGGAATACTGAATACGTTAACCATTTTCTACTTTGTGCCTGCTGACTTGTAAACCTTGAATTATTAGCTTTTTTACTTCAGATGGTTTTATTAATTGCCTACTTGGAGTGGAATGAGATCTCTTAAAAATGAGAAGAGCACAAGCTCTCCAGTTACAGTCTTCTCAGGTTCTTTAGCAGCAAAGCCATCGTGCACAGCGTACGGCACTACCTGCAGCTCAAGAGCAACAATAGAAGCGTGGCTGGAGCGTGGCTCCACCGTGCATGATCTAATTTCTCATCCTTTTGGAGTCGTAAACAATTAACTGTTTCTCTTCCGTAAACCCTGAGTAGTTATTGTAATGTAATGGAACAAAAACAAAGCATCTGGAAAGAAAAGAATTATAATTCAATTACCCTTTCCAATTAGAGAAAATGGTGGGCCTTTCCCTTGGTTTAGAGTTATAATAATCATTTGTAATCTCATTTAAAGGGGCTTATGGTTGCATTCATAAAACTGGGAGACATTAGGATTGACATGACCTCTTAGGTATCTAAAGAAATTATAGGCCTAGAGAGGTAGGCATATATCATTAACTCCTGAGCCGACAGCATTTATTATTTCTACTGACCTTTGGTTGGATTAAATGCAGTCATCAGAAAATAATTCCATTTCAAGTAGCTGAGAATTATTAACGGGTTTTGCTGATTCAGGATTAAGTGTACATCAGCGGCCTAAGAGCTCGTTAGGATGAGCTGTCCATTCACCTACGGAAAAGAAAGGAGAAAAAAACTGTAGCTATTTTATGTCTGGTGTACAGCTTGGATTATTGGTGTATGAATATTATCTGTAGCTCTAGTTTTAACCAACTAGAGAGTGGGAGAGTTCTGCAGTGGTCTAGACTCCATTTGCTAGATTTACAAGAGAAATTTAGGTTTCTACAGATTGGATACTTTAAACATAAAACTTAAAAGGCTGTTGTTGAATTGCAGCAGATCTAAGTACCAAAACATCTACTGCTGCTTCTGAACAGAACCGCTTCATACTTGATAGCGCTGAATGGCAAAGTCTGAGCTGCCAAGCCCCTAGCAGAAGTCATAACCAAAGCACTTCCCAGCTTGTTTCAAGGACAGCATTTGCTCCTAGAGGTGCTTTTATAAATGAACACCTAATCCTATATAGAACATTGAAGAGGAGAAGGAGGTGCCCTCTGCAAAAACAATGTTCTTTGTCAAGGGACATGCGTGCAAAAGCTCAGGTTTCCTTGCATGCTCTCCTGGGAGTGTGCCTAATCACCACTGTGTTTCAATACCCTGTTCCACATCATGTAGGTTTACCCTCGTTTTGCTTGCAGGCTGTGGCTTGTGCCTCATCATTTTCTCCAGTATTTGCCATTTGTAAGTTTAGGCAGCACCCTTCTCTGCACAATACCCTTTTAAAATCCAATTTGTGCATATCTGTTTCATGTATTTTATAGGAAGGGTGTCCTGAAGTTGTGAATTCTGATAGCATGATTGCACCACAGTCAGAGTGGTAAAGACTCATTACCAGGAGCCAGACAAGGAAGTGAGCTGATGAGGGCTGACTCTTCTGATGCACAACAGCAAATGATCTTAAAAATTGCAAAGCACAGGGATAGGTTCACTTTCTTTAAATGGATCTAATTGCCCCCTTTCTTCAGTAAATGAAATAATTCACATTGGTGTATTTCTGTGGTTGTATAAGCTGCGTGGTGCATAGACAAACTAGTGTCTGTACATGATGCTGGTGTGTTAGCAAGCTTTTAAATCAAGTTGTTATTTCTTACTAAAGATTGTGCAGGTGAGATACAACTACATAATTTCTTCTTGAGAAACAGGTGGCAGCACTTAAAATCCTGCCTTCAGTAACTGTCCTCGCTGAAGATTTCACAATAGCAAGGATAACTGGCTACCTGCATCAATTTTGTGTAAATGCTGCCTGATGGTAATTACAACTAGTTTGCAAAAATGTCCATAATCATTTACCAGTTTCCTATTGGAACAGAACTGAAGGTGGATTTTGATAAATAGGAGGAGGGGTGGGTAAATCACTTGTTTTCTTGTAATGCTTTTTGTTAAAAGTTTTAAGTAAGTTTGTATAAGATGATGCATCAGATTGGTTGCTTTTAGAGGGCATAACAGGTCCTAGTTCAGAGAGCAACTGAAAGAGCAAATGTAGGGTGATGCATGTGGTACTAGCAAAAGGATTTTAAAATGGATTAGCTTTAGAAACTGGATTTATTCTACAAAGATACAAAAATCTTTGTTCTGAGTGTTAATTGTTACTGGAACTGCTGAATGAATGAAGAGGATCTCTTTCAAACACCTGGGTAGCAGAGTGGTTCTTAAATATCACAGACAAAGGATCTCGCGTCCTTCATCTGTCACAGTTTTTATTAGGGAGTGTCCACAAAGTGCTTGATGAAGAGGTGAAGTTTCATACCCATTAGCTTGTAGGAAGAAGCAAGAGTGAGCAGATCCAAGAATTAATGGCTCTGTAGTTTATTTATTCTCTGGACTCAACTATAGTTAGATGGGTGCACACTACACTCATGCATTCAGGCTCTTCCCTTCATTACAAAGTAGTAGGAGAGACGTACAGCTCCACACATTTACACCATACAATCCGAGCATATTTAATTTGGCTTCAGCATAACCAGGCTGACTGCTTTTCTTCAGTGGAACTAAGTTCAGGTTTGAGGCAGATATTTAATGTTTTCTTCCTGAGCATACTTCACACCAAGAGGCAATTTCTTCTTTCCGTGATCGATAGGATAATTAAAAGTAGAGAGAGTCACAGCATAATACTTAAGGTAAATTCTTGGCATTTTTCTTAATAGGAAGCCCTGTTAAAATTTAGTGGCTCTGTTAAACAGCGGACAGGCTCTCTACCTTTCAAGGAATCTGCTTTTAAAAAACATACATCACATTCAGAAAGTCCTGTGGACTATATATGAATGTAGATTTAGAGTTTGCATTAACAAATGGCTACATTAAATCTGATGAGTGATATAAGTTATAATCAAGAACGTGATTCATCACGCTATTACAGATCTCTTTAGTTTAAAATACCCTCACTTATTTGAGCCTTGTTTCAGGGAGAAGTCCACTGTCAGGTAGTCAGCGGGAATCATGGTTTGGTTACGGAGGAAGCAGGGCTCACCTCCCTTAGGCAGGGGCATCTGTTCTCTCTGCGCCTTTTCAGCCTCTTGCCCTCTACCTGAGAACTGTTTTATGTTTGTTTAACACTTTGGCTGTTTACTCAGGGAAGTTTTGACAAGATAGCTAAACCAGTCGTAACAACTTACTGCTCCCAAAAGGCAGGATCCCACTTCCCTCCCGGCTCCCAGGTGCCTCGTTCCACCCTCACTCACAAATGCTCTGGCTTTTGATGCTTTAGTGAGCCAATTCAGATCTATTCACTTTATTTTGCTGGTTTCTTTTTGTGGGTGGAGGGTTTCACAAAACATAGGGAACCGAGAGCTCATTGCCATCGAAAGAAAAAGTTCAGCAAGTCTGCGTCACCGCTTTTCTTTCTTCCTGATCCATGTGCCTGGCAGCTTACTTTTTTATCATGGATGTAGCCAGTCCTCTTTGTGAGTTAACTTCATTAAAATGGCATAAAATAAATTAGAAAAAAAAAAAAAAAAAAGATGCTATCTATTTAGTCAATGAAATCTGTTCAAAAGACAGTGAAGACAGTGTGAGTGATTCTATAGATAATTCATGGCAGGATATAGGCTCACAGGACTAAGAATTGGAGAGTACTGAAGATACGAAATGAAAGGATTCAAAGACAAAGGGAGTGAAGGAGGTTGGAGACCTTCCCATCAGAGCAAACTATTAAATTGCTTCAAACTCCTGCGAAAACCAGTCTTCAGCAGCTGAACTGGTTTGCCAAGAGTCACATGTGCTGCAGGGGTAATAGTAAATGAGAGCAGGAAGGGCACTGTGAGGTGTGAGAAAATCCTTTCTGGCCCTGCTGACTATTAGATCAGCCCAGTTGCTGCATGTCAGTGCATCATGAGGGCCCAGCTCCATGCAGGATAGCACCGTTAGAGAAAATTTTCCCAGTTGAAACACTGCAGTGGGATGTGGGAGAAAGACAGCAAGCAAGGGCACTGGGGGACAGGGCTGACCTGGAAGGCCATGAAAAGGAAGGTAGTCAAAAGTAAGGGCTGAGGACAGCAGGAATTCATTAGATCTACTTTGCTGTCAGGTTAAATCTAACATGAAACCATGCCCTTGTACAATAATCCCTTCGTCCCCATTATTCATGTTAGAGACTCTAGCTTCTCTTGCTGATACATCCCTGTACTGAGCTCCAGCAGTGCCCTCAACACTTGTATGATAGATGCAATTCCTTCCCCAAGGAGCAGGAAGAATAGATTGCAGGCTTGTGATGAAACCAGTTTTGACAGGACTCATCTATTGCTGTCACATTAAAATGTGCTTATTGAAAAACAGAATTACTGTCTTGCTTTTCACTGTTTTAGAGACAGTTGATCTAGGGAAACTGAGGCCCCAGTCTGGGCTTCTGCTAGCAAACGTACCAACATTTATCTCCTTGGTGAACTCATATAGACTGACTTGGCAGAATAAGCATTTTGAAAGATACTTTAAATACCTGATATTTTCCCCAGGAAAAAATAAAATAAAATATTAGCCTATAAGGGAGCAGAGCTGAAGAAGAGGGATAGGCATAAGAAAGGTGACAGGTGGAATGTCCAGTAAAAGGTTGAGTGGCTGGGAGAGGAAAATAAAGAAAGATATTCTTTGAACTTTTCAGGTTTATTTTTGGCTGTTGAGGACTGTTCTGCTCACCTTTGGCAAGCTGACACATTAGGAATTCTGCCAGTGATTATTATTGCTGTTCAGCCCTATTGCAGCCTTGCAGAGCACATCGGTAAGGAGAGCAAACTCAGGGGCAGCTGGTGGTCGTGTAGCCGCCTTGGCAGCAGGGATGGCACCGACACACGGGTGAGGGATCCCCCAGCTGGGCTTACCCAGCCCTCTCCTGGGGAAGATCTGCCACATCAGGGAGTGCTGAGTAGAAGTCAAGGAGGTAAACAAATGTTGCTGTGTTTGCGCTTTACGAAACTTGAGAATAAAAACAATCTTCGAGTTAAAACTTTGCATATGATGTAGAAGTAATTTATCTTTTTGGCTAAAGGAAAGCAGATGTTGGAAGGGAAATGCATGTGAGGACATAGAAACTTGTGAAGGCTGCATTTTTACTTTGAACAGTTTCTCGTTTTCTTACTTGTCTAGGTTATGGTGTGTAGTCCTAACAGAATGGAACCACTGCAAATTCTATAAAGTTATATTTCTAAAGGAAAAGTCAAGTAGAATAGAAGTTGTAAGAAGGGGATAGTAGAAACAAAACAAAACAGCCCAACATCTCACAACGTATCCCTTCACAAAATCCCTAATAATTTCTGCTCAGTTTGACAAGTTTGTGTGGTAAGAATCTGTTCTGGTGTGAATTCCAAAAGATAAGGATATTTAAAATGTTGACCTATTTCTTTCAAACATTATGCCACTACAGACAAATTATTATCAGACTGTTGATAGCTGGGTATGCAAAGCTTGCATGCCTCTAGTAAGAGAAAGCCTTTTTGCTGAAAATTTATTTCTGTTAGGCTCACCAGAACAATTCCACCTGCTCCATACTGGAAGATCTAATTTCTCGTAGGTCTCTGGCTGCAGCTGAAATCAGAGGAACTCATAATCTTCATTTGTAATTGATTTGGGCTAGAAGGGCATACTCTTTAAGAAGCATAATTCTTTAGGTACTCTGACCTCTGAGTTCAGCAGGAGCTTGTCACTGAAGCCTCCTGCCCTTTTAAGAAAGTAGTCATTTTAATTAATATCTTCTCTATCTGCAATGAGTCCGGACTTCTCGGAAAGTCAGTAGTAGCTTTCCAGGAGCCTGGATGACTTGTATCAACAATTGAAAAAGGTGCTTATAATCTACATTGTCATCCATATGTAAATTTATTTGTATCTCTGTCTAAAGTGAGCACAAAGTGTGCTACAACTACTATTAAAATTTAGTTTCAAAACCAATAAACATAGCATTATTTTCTCCATGTCTTGTTAGTACTAGAATGATAGGAAGATAGTAACAGCATTGATGTTGAAACAAATGGTCTTTAAACTTCATCCTGATAAATATTAAATATTTTCAGGGAAAAATAAAACGATAACAGAAGATTTGTTGAATAAAGAGAAAAGATTTTAAGAATCTGTGCCTCCCTTACAAGAAATAATCCCAGTGCTCATAGAATTTCAATTGACATGTGATTTATGACTGTGAAAAAGAGTCTATCGCTCTTTCAAAACATAAAGTGTGGGAGTGGCATCCTTTGAGCAAAAACTCTGGTGCCCTATCTGCTTAAGTGTTTCCTAAGTTTCAGCACTATGAGAATATGAGAATGCTCCATTGTTAGGGGATTCTGGAGGCATGCCTGGATCAAGGAAGTGCTTCCTCGTCATGCTGTTTCCTTTCCCAAACAATATAAAAAATGGCCTTTTCAGCCAAACATCTAGAGGTGGTCACTTTGTACATTGTCCAACTAGAGCTCAACCATCATGAGATAAACCATTCATTTGTATGAATGGCTCCATGTTATGTCTGCGACTTCCTTTTTATTTTCATGGTGATTTTGTTTTGATTTATGTATATGCATAGGAGTTGAACCCCCTCTACAATGACTGCGTCATAGGACCAGCCAAGAAAAAACAAGACACGCCACCTCTATAGCCTGCATACATTAGCTCTGACACCCTCACAACCACTCGGCTTCTCCCATCCTCCTCAAACGGGGACTCCGCACAACCTGATCAGGAGGAGTGCAAATACACCGTACAAATAACGGGTTATTGTGTAATTTTATCCCACTGCTTGAAGTAGTCTAACTTTACCCACAAACAGCATTTCAGATGAAGCAAAAGTAAGTTCATACATCTGTTCCTTTCTTGGTTTAGACTCGCCTGATCCAAAGGATTTCTAACTAATCTTAAGCACTCACCAGGCGTGCATTATAGTATTAGGTGAATATCCATGTTTCAGTCCAGGCACTGCTGCCGGCACATTGCATCAGCCATAGCAGGCAAATTCTGAATTCTGTAGAGAGTCTTTGTAAATAAATTATAATGTCTTTGTAAATACATTCTATTTTTTTAATTTACCACATAACTTTTTTAAGACGTGAAAGCATTTTAACTGTTTTGTAAACAGTCCTCATGTCTGTTTTCTATATCTCAGGTTGCATATTTAAAGTAGTTGAGTTATTGTTTTACACCAAATAAGTGCTGAGATTATGCATTTTGTATATCTTAAAGAAAAAAATCATAACAGTATTCTCTATGCTAGACAGGAAAAAATTGGAAAAGACTTGGAAAAGCTCCTTGGAAACTTTGGAAAGTTCTCCATGTATGTGGACTTGTTTGCTGTATATATTTCATAGTTATGGCTATTCACCTTTGTGACTAAATTTACACTTTGAGAAATACATTTACAAGAAATACTTTTGATTCACAAAGGCATAAAAACAGTCATGGCCTCAACAAAAATCTGCTTACAGGCAATGTGGCTTTAAAAGGGAATTAATTGATATATATTTTTTAAACCAATTTAGTATATTTGTAGGAGCTTTGAGTGAAATTTGTTTGAAACATACTCAGAGGTAAAAGGACAGAATTGGAATCATGCTTTCTTATTGTTTCCTCATGGCAACTTTGTTCAATTTGCAAATATGTTCTCTATTACCTCTACAGATATATTCGTATTTATTGATGGATAAAGTTGTTTAAAAATGCGTGGCTTTTGATTCATGTCTTTGCTGGAGCCAAACCCCAGTAATCTTTTTAAATACATCCTTCTGTTCGTAGTGTCACTAATTCTACTGAGAACAATGGCAGTGTTATAAAACTAATGTAGGTCTCATCTCTCTGTGGCTCAGGTTCTGTTTTAATATGGGTTTTCTACACATATGCTTTCTGTTGATTGTTTAAAGTGTCCTTTTGGTGGTCTTTGGCAGTAACATGGTCTGCTGGGGTTATTCCAGCTTGCACCCTCTTTCCTGCTAACTCTGCGAGAGGTAACAGTTGGCTGACTGTGAAGTATAATGGGAATAATCTAAGTTAATGCTAGAGGGCTCTAAACATTTCCTCAACAAATAAGCAGTGATGTGTTGATAGCCAGTAAGTATTTTATAAGTGCAATTAAGTCACAGTGATTGATTGGGCTGGGGTGGAAATCAGAATCTTTTAGAACAACAAATTCTTCATGGGGAAATGCTCACTAAATTAAGAAAACACACAAACGAACAACAAAAACAAACCATTGGAGAAGTTCTGCTCCCATGTCACGTTTTCCTCGTTTCTCAACTCTGTGAGGAGAAATTTGATGAAAGCAAGACCTTTTGTTTCGTGAGATTGTATCATTTTCTATTGTTAGTTTATGGTATGCCAAGTGAAGTTACACATTTGAGTTTAATTGATCCAAAAGGTTAGTTACTAAAAGGGGGGGACCTGCTTCCTCTCTTTTTACCTCTTCCTCTTACTTTTCTCTCCCTGTGCCTGGCTCCAGGTTACAGGGTCTTGCCCTTTCCTAATGCTTTTTGGACACCTCGTTGAGTTAATTCAGTTCACTAAACTGCTAATTTTTCCTGCCATGTTAGCTTTGTGCTGATTCAGCAAACTGAGTCAGCTCAACACAGAATCAGATGACTATTGCAAAAAGTCACTGGAAGCATGCAGGATGCAGCCAAGGTGCTGCAGCTTCCTGACTGAAGAGCAGGGGAGGCGAAAGCAGAAAGGTCTTGCATTTATGAAAATATCTAAAATAAAACATACAATTTATTATATGGTTTAACATGGTGAGACATACATTCAGTTACTGTGCTTATGAAAAGACATTTTTTCTGAGTTATATCACTAAATATCCATGTTGTTCATTTCACTTAAGTTCTATGTGACAAATAGCCTTGTTTATTTTTTGCCTTTTCAGAAGACTACCGAACTGTTAACTATTTAGATAAGTAGCAGTTGTTTGTTTTTAGTGTAAGAACATACAAATACTCCCCATGACACTTTCCTCTTGCATATTTATTACTTTTGAACACACTCTAACATGAAGATATGGCTAACTTAGAGAAGATTAATTATTGGAAATTCTATAGTGTGGCTAGTTCCTACTAAAAAAGTCAAAAAACCCATTATGTACCTTTTTTTTAAAAGAAAATCAACAGGGTTATATAAAGAAAATGTGGATGTAGATGGGACAGGGAAAGCTTTGTAGAGACAAATACCTTCCACAGTAGACATAATCCAAGGACTTTAGTTCAAACAAGGTCAAATAATAAAATGTCTTCCATTCAGCTACTTTTGATTATTGTTAGTATGTGAAACTAAACTTAGAATAGTACAAGGCAGAAAAAGTGTATCATTGACTTTATATGTATGGCATGAAGGTTAGTCACATGCAGTACTCAGTTTGACACTTCAGAGGCTGTGAGCATTAGCAAGTGCTTGACTAGATAGCTTTTCATTTGTGGATGTTTTGCTCTCAATCTTTGTTTAATGATAGTTTAAGTCATTCTAAGGAAGATGTTAACCGGGAGTAAATGCATTCTGGTTAAGAAAAACAAAACCCAACAAACGATCTCGAACTCACAGGTGTCAACTGAACAATCAGTATACTGAAACTCGTTTTCCCCCTATTCATCTAAGAGCCATGCAGTTTTCAAAATTATTGTGCAGTGAGTATTGTACTTAAAAGCATTGAGAAGCACATTTAACCTGAAATAAAAATACCACTCAAAATAACTTTTTGTCATATACTTTTATTTACCTCGAACAGAAAAGTTTGCAAACCATCAACTACTGAGAATGGGGAAAAAAAACCTAGCATGTAACAGAGGCGGCTTTGGTTATAAGTGCCATTTCTACAGCAGAGTTAAGCTATTGTAAACCAAACATCTCGTAGTAAGGTAAAAATCTCCAGCAAAAAGTTTTCCTTTTTTAAGAATTTAACAGCAACACTGAAAACATTTACATATAAACAACAGAAATACTTTCTAAACTTTTAACAGCCACTTGCTACAATCCAGAAGTGTTTAGTTCACATATCTATACAAACAAACAAGCACTAAAACTTTTGTGAACTAACCACTTGTCCACAGGACCTGCCTAGACAGTTTATCATCAATACGAAAGTTTTATATAAATAAGTCAATTAAACTCCACAGAGACTAAAAGAAACAATAAAAAAATCCAACTGTAAATAAATCTGTACATTATGGTCAGTCTCATTCTTGAGCAACTTTTAAAGTGTCTCTTTACAAAATGATGGCAAGGGGCAGTGTTAGCTGGAATGGAAACTCGATGACTCCGACTCTGTAGAAACAGAAGAATGTCCCCCACGTTTGCTTTTTGAAAGAATCTTGAGGCTTGATCCTCTGCTAACTGATGTCAAGGCGTTTTGTGCTGATGTCTTGAATTTGGCACCCAGGAAGGCATAGAGAATTGGATTCAGGCAGCAATGGAAGAATGCTAGGGCTTCTGTAATGGAGATCCATTTATGCACGATCGTCTCCAAGCTGCAGCGATGTCTGATGACTCCAAGCAAGATGAATGTATCTATGCTGATGCCAATGTAATACGGCAGCCAGCAGGCAAAGAAGGCGAGGATGAGGATGACTGTTGTCTTCAAGGCTTTGCGCTTCTGGTGGCCTTTTGAATGTGACAGCTTAGATATTATAATACAGTAGCATGTCAGGATTATCAGACCAGGCAAGACAAGTCCTACCAAGATATGCTGAAATCTGAACGAAATCAGCCAGTTCTCATGAGGGTATATGCGATCACACAGATACTTTCCTTCTACTTCACTAGTACTGGCAAAAATTATATCAGGCACTGTCAGAAGCACGGCGGGTAGCCACACGCCTACATACACCACCTTCTCAGCCAACAGCTTTCGTGGGCGCTGGCTGTTGGTGGCATGGACTATTGCCAGGTAACGATCTAAACTTATAAAGGCCAGAATCAAGACACTGCTATAGAGGTTGACTGTGTAAATGACGTGAACTGCCTTACAGAGCACATTCCCAAAGTACCAGCTTATCGCCGCATCCACAGACCAGAACGGCAAGGTGATGACGAAAAGGAGGTCAGCCACAGAGAGGTGCAGCCTGTATTTATCAGTCATGCTCCTCTGCTTCTTCTGGTAGCCCATAACAACAATAACCAATCCATTCCCGATTATTCCCGTTAGGAAGATGATGGAGTAGATAGTCGGCAAGAAGATCCGGTTGAAATCAGCGTTTTCATGCTGGAAGCAGGGCTCTCCATAGTCTCCGTAGTCACCTGAGCCGATCTCATCCGTGCCATTATCAGAAAATTCGATGATTAGCCCAGAGGACAGCTGGAAAAAAGAATTAAAATTAGATATTAGCACTTTAGAAAGGTTCAGTCTATGTAACATGCTATATGATGTGTTAGGACACTAAGCAGCGTCCATCACCACAAAGTGGCAAACTTTTTGAAGCCCAAATACCTGATGTATAGATGTATGATGTATATAAAGCGTCCAGCAAATAGGAGCTAATTGAGAAGAACTTGCTTTGTCCTTCTCTGAGGAGTTAAGCCCTTGTAACCGAGGACGGGATGGAAGGGCAAGAGCTCGCTAAGGGTTCCCCGTGAGCCAGCCTCCCCTCGGGACACCTCGGCGCTACCTCCACGCCGAGCGCACACGGGAGCCGCAACGCGGTGGCACCGGGACGGGCCCTCGGAGCGCCGCGGAGGGGCCGGGGCCGGGTACCCGTGCGGCGGAGCAAGCCGAGGGGCTCCCCCTGGGCGCCGTGCCTGAGGCGAGCGGTGGAAAAAGGAAGCGAAATTCTGGCGAGGGCACGAAAAGCGCGCCCGGAAACCACCAACGGTCCGGGCACGGCGCTGAGGGGCGGCGGGGCGCTGGGGCGGCCACCTGGCCCCTCGCAGCCCCGTCGGGGGGCGGCAGGCGGCGAAGCCCGGGGGCACCCAGCGCTACGGGGGGCAGCACCCGCAGCCGGAGCCCCGAGGGAAGATGCCGGGACCCTCCCGGAGCCCCAGGGCAGCGCGGACAGCGGGGCCAACCCTCCCCTGCTTCGCGTCGCCCCCCTTGGGCTCGCAGAGCACGGAGCGGAGCGCGAACACCCCCGGCCCCTCCGTGCGCTGCTGCCCCCCGGCACTTACATCCAGGCTGTCGAGGCTGGCGTCCATGCTCCGAGCCATGCCGAGCTCTCCTCTGGCAGCCGCCCCGGCGGGACGCGGCCCTTTATCAGTTCCCTACCGCCCCCCCCCGCCCCGGGGGCAGCCCCCGCCTGGCTCCTCCCCGACGGGTGGCACCGGGGCCCGGCCTCGGGCCGCCCTTTGTCCGCCTGGGGGCGGCTGGCGGGGCGCTCAGCCCTCCGGGGGGGGTTGTCCGCATCGGGGAGAGCCCCCCCTCAGGCGTCCCGGGCAGCTGGGGTCCCCCCGCAGCCCCCCGCAGCCCGGGGTTGGGGTCGGGGTCGGGAGGCAGGGCAGGAGCTGCAGGTGCCCGGCATCTCGGGGCTCGGGGGCAGCGGGGCACCGCGGGCGGTGCGAGTGCTGAGGAGACAATGGGGTGAAGTGGAACAATAGGAAACGGGACGAGAATAAAACGAGCCGCCAACTTCAGCGAACATCAGGGATTTTCTAAAAATAGTGAAAACCCGTTTCTTTATTTTTCTTTATTTGCCCGCTAGTATCAGGAACTGCTCGTCTCCAGCCTCGAGGCGAGGAAATTACCTTTTTAAAGGTGAGGGCTGAGCATCCTCGGTTCTGACCTGTTTCTGGTACTTGGACAGTCTAAAACAAAAGAGAAAAAAAAAAAAAAAACTAAAACTGTGGATACAGGATAAAAATAGCAGTCATAAAATAGGTTTGCAAGGGAAAACTAAGCCAAATAAAAATAAAAGAGAATCATGAATTCCCTTTACAGGTATCCCTAGGGACTCAGGGCTGTTGATACTCATGCAGGTAGACTAATTTGCAGAAATGTTTTCACTAGTTTTGATGAGAGTAGTTTTGTTTTGTTTTGTTTTTCTTTTTTTCTTTTTCCCATGACTTCACAACTCACAGCATAGTAAGTAATTACACTGGGAATGATTGATTCAGCTATATGGATTTAGTCTTTACAGTTGGAATTTGGGAAGAAGCGAAGAAGAGGGGAGAAGGGCATTCTGTATGTAATAACAATGTGCTCAGATTACACTGGCAGTCTCAAGGGATGAATAAAGTGAAAGTCTGTCAAAAACTTTATTCTTAAATCCTCCTCTTGCCAGTTTACATGGCCTGAGTTAGCTACCAGTTTTAGATATAAAGATTATTTGCAGGTATTTGACAAGAGCTACTCTCCGACTATTCCCCTAATAACTTTAGAACTTCTTATGCACTCTCATGTTTATGACTAGTATAGAAAGATCGAATCACAGGATGGTGTGGGTTGGAAGGGGCCTTGAGGAGGTTGATCCAGATCAACCTCCCTGCCATGGGCAGGGACACCTCCCACCAGCCCAGGTTGCCCAAAGCCCCATCCAGCCTGGCCTGAAATGCTTCCAGCAATGGGGCAGCCACAGCTTCTCTGGGCAGCCTGTGCCAGTGCCTCACCACCTAATATCTAATCTAAATCTCCCTTTTTTAGTGTAAAGCCATTACTCCTTGTCCTATCACTATACTCACTGATAACAGAGTTCCTCTCCTGCATGCTTGTGGGCCCCCTTTAGGTACTGTCAGGCTGCTGCTTATATTTCCTTTTGTTAAAAAAATGGTATGTAAGGTATGACCCCTAATGTCATTATGTACTTTAACTGGATCATAATTCGATAGACATTCAGATTTTGTTAGAAGCTCTGGAATATCACATGTAAGTTGCTTTAAAGGCAGACTTTAATTGATTACAACTCTGGAATTAACAGTCTTCAGAAAACTCTACTTTGAGTTTATGTCTGGAAAAATGTAAGAGAAGCACCATACCAGAACTCTGTAGAAATAAAAACTCTTCTACTGAATCCTCATTTTAAGATACTAGACCTAGCCTTAGTTTGTGATATTTCTACCCTTCTGAACTCCTTTGAGAAAGAAAAAAAAAAAAAAGTATGACAAAATTATAAATATTCCCATTTTCTCTTTATTTTCTGTAGAACCTATGATGCATTCACTACTTTGTACAAATGGGAAAATACATGCCCTGAGTAATCTGCCATTCGATGACCAGGCAGAGAAATGGGCAGTAAAATGAGATGAGGGATTTTCATATAGGGATGAGTGGGATCACTTCTGTAGAATCATCTTTCACTTTTTCTTGTATGGAGGATACCCAGCTGGCGGCACCAGGAATTGCTGTGCAGTTTGCAGCAAAGGTGTGCTTTTTGAAAGGCTCTCCAGCCTACTGAACTTGCAAACATGTGAACCAGATTTTCAGACATAGTCATGTTGAATAGGTACTAAATAATGGATTGGGACATGGAAGAATATATCCTACCTTGCCAGAAGTTCCTGTGGTGGCCGATGCATTTTTATGGAGAATGTGTTCTCATCTGGGAGGGGCACAGAAGATTCAGCACCGCTCCTTCTTCGGTTACACAGTGCAGGGCATTAAAATATAACCATAGTGCAGATGGTTTGTGTTCAGTGGTAGAGGATGAAAAAAAAAAAGGTACACGAACTCTAGAGCGATTTGACAAGTCTGAGGACTGGTTGGCTGTTTATTGGGGTGCATAGCATGGATTGCATTAACGCGTGAGGTATCCATATGCACAGTACTGAAGGTGTAGTTACAGTGCAAGTAGCCAAGTGTTATCATCGCACCTTGGTTTTGCCATGCAGGTAGGCCCGTAACAGAAAAGGATATTACCTGGAAATTGATTTAATTAATTAACAGGATAGCAGGCAGTGACCCAGACAGTTATTTGTGTTCACAGATAACATAAGAAATTCGGAAGTGGTGAATAATCTAGTTCCATGGATTGGCTCTGAAGCGTAGTAGTGCTGAGTGGTGGTAAATTCGGGGATTGATACCCTATCTGACGAGACGTCGCTGAAACGTGTTGGGATGAAGGTCCTCTGAAGCTAGCAGTCACACTGCTAGTTTGTTATCTACAACCCCTTTTGTTTCTCCTATCAGAAAATCCATGTGAAAACTTCCTTTGTTGCTTGGAGGACCATCGAGGGCAAGTTAATGATTCCCAAAGTGATAAAAGAAGGGGGCCATTTCTGCAGAGCATGTAATTCAGAGAGTTAGCTACAAATCTTCTTAAGACGCAGTTAGCAAATAGCAATTTTCAAGCTTGTTTTGCATTACATGTTTTTCTGGTCCATGAATTACTGTGAAAATCAGACACTTCCTAACCCATGTAATATGCATTTTGTTTCCGAAAGTGTGCCCCCTGAGATGCAAAATTTTACATGTTCTTACACTATTAAGCTAACAAAACAATTCCCCGAGTTGTGAATCATTAACCTATTTTTTGTCTTCTAAAAAGAAACATAAAGTGCTGCTCGTGCATGAGCAAAAAAAATTTGTAAGAAGTCTTTCCAGAGGGAAAAGTACCCTTTAGATCCAGTATCCATAGAAGCCGAAAAATAAATGGCATTTTCACAGAATCACAGAATTGTCTAGGTTGGAAGAGACCTCATTTTGTTTGACTATGTTAAATGACTTACTTGATTTGAAGTCTTCACAAGTGTCTTTAGCAAAACAAACTTGCCGCTAATAAAAGGTTGATGACAACATTGTCTTTTGGTGACAGCTAACACAAAGGAGATAGGATCCCTGATTTATGTAAAACCGAAATGCCACCATAGTATAATAATTACAGTGATATATTAATAAGCTGTTCTTTACTTTTGAGGATTAATGGAGCTATCCTTTCAAGATACATAAATGACTGTGTCTTAAAAATACAAGCTCAGCAGCACGGCTGAAATTACTGCAGTATGTAGTAGGGAGTGAATAACTTTCAATCATTCCCTGCTTTTCCCTGTACATGTCAACCCCTGTACTGCAGGGCTTCTCAAAGCGAGGGGAAGTGTCTTTTGAAAGAATAACAGAAAATGTGCTCAGGATTCGTGAGACATCAGCCTTGAGAAGTGGGCTGTTCTAATCTAAAACTACTCCAGGGAACTGATATTGTGGACTTGCTGGCCACTAGATGAAAAGTGCTTTCCTTACAAACCTCAGATGTTTATTGCCATACACCAGATTGACTTCTTGACAAATGGGTCTTCAAGTGGCCTGAAGTTGTATACATACAGAGGAAAGGGATATCCACTGCTCCTTCCATCTGATCCTTCTGCTGGAGTGGGAAAGGGATCAATCTTCCTCCCGTTAGAACGGCTGCAGACGGTTTGTCGGGGTTGGGTTTCAGCTAATGGCTCATGCTTCTCCGAGCTCCCGTCTCCGTTTCTCCTCGCCCTGCCAGGGCTGTGGAGCAGCAAAGCCCTCCGACTGCTCCCCTGCTCCTGGAGGGAGGACGTCTGCCCAGCCACTCATTTCAAAGCACAAAATTAGAACCAGGACATATTCGATTGGTAGCACGTTACACTGTACATGGGAAGAAACCTTGTGTGGCGGGAATGATGCTTGAATATTGGAACGAAATTAAACGAAAAGCCTTACATCAGGAAAAGGTGACGGAAGTGTTATGTACACTGGCATAAAAGACAGATTTCTTTATGGTTCCTTGCTTTTAACAAGGAGCATTTATTTTGTTTCTTTCAAGTATAGCCACGAGGCCAAGATGTCTAAAGTCAGCACAGAAAACTTGCAGCAGAAGTGAAAAAAAAGTGCTGTCCTCTAAAAGGAACCATAGTCACCCCTCTGTTTTAATCCCACCTCCATCACCGGCCTGCGGCAAATCACTTAACCCTTCTGACTGTGCTCACCCAACTGTAAAATGGGGATAACAATACCTACTTACCTACCTCAGAGGAGAGTTGCAGGGATTAATTGGTGATGTTTGCGAGGCACTTTGAAGACAGAAAGTGCTTATTTTAGAGCCTGTCAAAATTATTGGTGACACTGATCGGCTAAAATTCAAAGGGGACCAAACCCATTAAAGTTCTGATCTTCTTCCTCCATTTGGCGGTGTTTATGGGTTAGCAAATCTCACTGCATGGGGATAGTTTATTGTTTGTTTGGAAGCAGAGAAGACTAAAAAGATGCTTTGAACAACTTTGTTAATCCTTTTTACAAACATGTCTTCGTTTGCATATCACTGAAGCTGAAGGTTTTATGTTTGATGACGCTGGAGCAGAGCACGTCTGGAGTCATGGTAAAGTGATTTTTTTTTCCAGAATTGTGCTCAGATCAGAATTATGAAAACAAAGTAACTATCCTAAGTCATTTCTTTACTATAACTGGCTAGGATTTGGGCTTTTTCCAGCATTCAGATATATTTCTGTTTAGCTATGAGATGGGTTTCTTGTGATGTTCTTTTATGCTGGAAAATTCCATTAGAAACTTGCTTACAGTTGTATGGGTTATTAAGGACAGTGTTAGTTTCTGTGGACCCATGCTAAGAGCATGCTAAATTCCTGTCTTAAAAACACATATGCTTAGAAAATAATATGTGTAATATATAATTAATCTAGTTAGATTTTCATGTATACAGGTATGCACTATTCTAATTTTGGGATTTCTTTGTACCCAGTTTTTCAGGTACAGTTTTATCGAGGCCTATGCAGTGCCACTCCTACCAGCACATGGCTACTTGGGGAATAATAGAGAGCAGGGCCATGAGCAGCTGGGTCTAGCTTTGCATCCAGATGTCCCTTCCAACCTGACTTACACTGTGACTCAAAGTAGGTCCACTAGACCATGTACCTCTACTACCAGCAGTGCCCAGAGGTACCTGGATCAAAATACATCCGCTCATGTTTGCATACATTCAAACTGTTTGCTGGATGCAATGGGAACAGTGTTTTGACATTGTTTTTCCATCCCAACAGTTTGGGATCAATCTTTTGTTGAAATGGTGTCTCTGGACCCATGTGCTTATGATATAGTGATGTATGCTACTATGTACCGTGTTTTCTTTATCATTTTCAAACACTTATTTTAATTGCTTCTTTGGAAGTGGAAGTGGCTACTGATTTTTCACATGTTCTGAGCTTCTGAGTTTTCTGAAATAGTTGATTTAGCTCATTTGCCCAGTTGTTTTGTGTCTGGAAAGTGGCACTGAAAGCAGAATTAGGAGCAACAACCCTTCCTGTTTAGCTCAGTTTTGCAGGCTGAAGCACACAAATGAAATGGTTTTATTGCAACAGCTTTGAAGGAAAGTCTGCGCATATGGGTGCTGAGCTTCAGCTTGGATTCTTGGTTTTGAATTTGCGTGCCAGGGATTGCTCCTGTCTGTGCTTCCTCTCAAAGCTGGCGACCGAATCTGCTGTTCAGCAGGGAGGTCAGCCAAATCCAGCGATGTGCATTTTCAGTGTGCTTTCTTTTGGGTCTGTCTTTTCACTTAGTGCCCTGAAAATTCACTCCAGAATCCCAAACATTTCTGTTCTGCTGAAGCCAGGATTGCCGTATGCCATGACTGGAAAGCCTTTGAGGCGCTGCCTTTTTTTTAGCAGGAGATGCAGGAGTAAGCCTGGGCTTACATTTCTGAGTCAGTGTTTCCTCCTTTGGTAGTAAAATCAATCCCATTTATTCAGCGACTGTCTGTCAATTTGATGTCTGTTGAAAACATGGCTCAACATTCCTAAAACAACCAAAGAATCTCCACTAAATGTTGCCAGATTTTCAGTGCTGCAGAGTCAAGGCCCTCTGTGTACAGTCCTTGCTTACATACATGAGTAAGTACAGCCTGCTGTGTTTATTGTCAAATATAAGGATATTGACAGCTGCTGGAGTCTTTCTGGCAGCTGCGTTCCTTTCTCTGATCATTAACTGTCAGCGAAGTGAGCGTGATGCTGCACCTGTATTATATAGAACTGACTGGGTTTGATTGGTGATATTTACTCTTTGCAGAAAGCAACATTTCTGTAAATGTAGTGGCACTCCTAGAGTTTTCTGACTCTGATGGAAGTGCTCTCTCGAACATCTGATAGGTAAGATTTGGGGCCTAATCTTTATAAATAACCACCGAGGTCACACAGTATGATTTCTTCTCTGCCATTAGGTGACCAGCCTCTGTAAAAGCAGGAGATCTGCTTGACTGGGATGTTGAACCTCTGTTTTTGATTTAATGGGGAGGTAAATCCAATTTTCAGGATATCTCTTACTGCATCGAGAGCGTTCCAGCCCCCTGATATGAAGAGCTAATCTCTTACCATTGGACTTGCTAAACGTTCGGCTTGCTGGCTCAAATTCATTTTGTAGTGAGGCAAAAGGCAGCTTTGCCTGGGCAAACCTGATGCTGAACCAGGCATCATTCCACGTAATTTCACATGATGGACAGAATGAAGCCTTTACAAACACCAGGGCATGTGCTCTGACTGACCTGACAATAGCATGCTAGTGCCTGATCCAGATCAGATCTATACAGGTGGGTGATTCAGCTACAGTCTGTCAGTAGTAGCTGTTGAGCCATCACCTCTAGAAGTGAAGATGAGGCAGAATCCTTAAGGAGCATGCAAAAGAGAACACGAGCATCCTAGAAAATATAGGGCATTAGAAATACCTTCCCATCTTTTCTTCTTTTTTACAAGAAAGAGAACTGCATTTGGCTTGTACATGTGTCTTAATGTGAAGTATCTGCGTTCCTCCCTGTGAGGGTGAGGGGAACTTACTGCTGGAGCTTTGGGCAGCTCGTTTTTCACTGCCTCATCAGATTATTGCAGGCACAGAAGAAGCATTTAGAAAATCAGTTGTTATGAATATTTGTTCATGTCTGCATGTTTGTTCACGCTTCGGTATATCTGGTTATGCATAAGTGCATCAGCATAGATTTAAAAAGAAGTCTCCCCCAAACACACACACAAACAGAAAACAGGTGAGTAAGTGTCAGTGAAGAAGTAAGAAAAAAATGCCATTCAGGCAGAGTGTGGACAGGGTTTAGCTGCATCACTGCCTCCCAAGGCATAACTGAACAGAGTTACAGGGAGCGCAGAAGCTTCAATGCTCAGCAGAGACGGGTCCAATTTAGCTTAATTTGCACTTCCAACTTTTCCCATTAAGAGTTGTACCCTGCAGTAATTCTCCTTCATTCATGAGCTCAGTACAGCTGAGAATGTGAAGAAAGCCTGGTTTTGAAATGGTCACTTTATAAATGAACTTGTTATTCCAGGAATTTGCCATTATCTCAATAGAAGGTTCTAGATTTCTGAGGTTATTTTTCAGCACTGGGTGAATATTGTGAAAAACATACAAGAGGGGAATTCTAAAAATATTTGTAGGTTACAGTCTGTGTTCAGGACGGTCTGTACTAAGTGCTATTTTATCTTTTTGTTGAAGCTATAAAAACAGGAAGAAGCCTTGCTACTTTTGAGGACCCTGATAAATGTCTCTACCTGTCTTCTTCTAGAAAGATCTCTTCAGGTGCCAAGCAAGGGTCACTGTAACCATGGATACTTATACTCCTCTTTCCCCTTGGGTTTCTGTGAAAAACTTGGTATGATGCCCAGTTTAAACCACACTTTGTGTTAGGTAATCATAGGCTCAGTCTGTTCTTGGGTATTGTGGTTTTAAGTTTTCAACGGTTGCTCTGTGGTTTGAAAGCTGTGTTTTTTATTCCCCCTTCTTTTCTAAGCAAAGAAGATGTTAAAGCAAAGCTGCTTGATAACAATTATTCCACCAAAATAAAGTCTTTTTGGGAAGGATTGATTGTCGTGTGGTTTAAAACTGAAACCAAACCAAGAAACCACTTTACTGGAGCACGATGTTCAATGCAAAATCTGCAGCATTTTACTGAGTTTGGAAAGAGGCTTTTCGATTCCTGGCATCTGTCAAAATGCACTTAGGAATTCAAAAAGACGATCTGTTTTTAACCTGTACGATAAAAGTCAGTCGTAGAAAGATTTGTTAATGTTTTTTACTGAAAAGTGGAACACTTATTTTCCACAAAGCAGTCTGCCAATCCTCCTCTGCTGCTTGGATATAGGTTTACAAAGGATCTAAGTCTGGTTGAAGGAGCAGTGCCATACAGAGGGGAGGAACTAATTATAGATTCTTTTCACCTTTCAACAACCTCAGGGGTGTTGAATAAGGGGACAAAGGCAAGGGTATCTAATGTGAATGAGTATATAGAAGTGGAAACTGCCCTACTGGATGTGGAAAAAAGCTCAAGAAGTGCCACGTGATCAGATCAGAAGAACCTTATCAGCTCCATCAAATTCTAAAATAACCATGTTAGATGAGAGGTCTTGAAACAGTTTTGACAAATCTGTCAAAACCAAAACAAAGTCATGTGACATTTGAATAGCAAACACGAGACCGACATTGAAAAAGAACAGCACGGGCTGGTATCACTCGGGTTGTCTTATTAGCATGCAGAGCTTTAGAACAAGCTGTGGTGGGAAGAATATTTATAGGTGTGGAAGTAAATAGAAAACAAAGCAAGAAGGCTATAGAGTTTATAAAGGTATATTGTAGTAGGACTACTTAATAGCTTACTTTGGTAACTCATTTTCTAGGCAAAGGAAATAGAGGAAGGTTCCACTTGTCTGAACTTTAGTAAAGCATTTCATATGATGCTATTTGAGTGTTTACTACCTTAGTTTGTTAAGCTAGAGTATGTGGGAATTAGTACAATATATCTAATATGAACGAGGAAGTTTCTAAATGGGAAATTACAATGGTGACACTTAGAAGGAAACAGTAAAGTGCAGGAAGGTAATCACTAGAGCTCTTAAAGGTTTGATATTAGATGCAGTTATACTTACTATTTTCCATTAACATTGGGACAAAAAGTAGTAAGCTGCTGAAATTCACTAGCAGTAGAAAATTAGGTGTCACTGTTAAAAACTGGGATAACCTCTGGATGGCAGAAGGGAGGAAAACATAAATATATCAGCCAGTGGCAGGCTAAGTCTGAACCACCAACTCCGTATAGCTGAGAAAAAGATGTCCTTGATTATTGAATGTAGCAAATAGGGTGTAGTGAAAGAGAGAAAGACATAGTATCACTGCCATACAGTGAACTGGAAAGGTGTCTTCTGAAATACTTTTTACAATTCTGAACAAGAAAAATGAAATCAAATGGAATGGAAGCAGGGAAGGACTATTGTCGTAAAGTGTGGAATGGAGAACTTCTGTTGTGAGAAGAGACAGAGAGCTTTTCTTCCTTTGTTCACAAAATGAAGGTAGAAGGGGCCAATGAAGCACGATAGTAAGATCCTGAAAAGGAAAAGAAATACTTGAACCGGTATTAGCACACAAATAACTGGATGTAATATCATGATGAACACATTATGTAAAAAGATGAAAACGTTTTGAACTGTCAGAGGAACAAGCTTTAGAAACAGTTTCTTAAGAAAAGAAAATTTTAAGATGGAGCAAAGTAGTTCACTGCTTTGACAAATTTACTGGGACTTATTGAGCCAAGTTCAGTCTTGTTATCCTAGGTTTTTTGAAATTTTGTTCCTTTGAGAGCTGCTCTGTCTGTGAATGATAAAATATCATATAACCGATGACCAAAGAATATAAGCATTTGTGTAACTTCTATACTACACATTTTGTTTAATACAAAAGACTTCACACCCCTATTTTTTTAGGATTTAGTTGCTAATAGGGTAGCAAAATCAATTTTAAGGGAGATGGAGATAACTGTTGAGAAAGTACCCTTCTGGTGCCTAAAGGCAAAGTAGTATTGAGTAGTTCCTAAAGTCCTGATTTTGCTCTAAGAGAGAAGCAATTTTCAGCCACAGATGTCAGATTCTCATGTTCAAGCCATGAATCCATGCCAGAGTTGGTGAGTAGGTCTCCACTGATCAACACAGCATTGTATCCGATGTTAGTGACTGTGACTTGAAAACAGAGATTTTAGCGTAGCACATAAAATCGGTCTTGTTTATCACAAAATCAATCACAATAATTAATTCAGCAGTGCCTGACTGGCTGTGGAAGAGCCATTATTCTAGAGAAGCTTCAAGAAGAGCCAGTCATAAACAAAGTGTTAGTCTTTGAATAATACTAAGAACAAACGATTCAAGTGTTACGAACAAAGAGACAGAAGGGCCTTTTCATCATCTGTCTGTCTTATTGCCAGTGGAAGGTGGTTTCCTATAAGACAGGTAGCAATCAAAGGCAAGAAAGGGCAAGTAAGAGCAATCTGTAAACATACAGAGCCAGAATCTAGGGGTTAGGAGCAGCTCAGTGCCTGACATGGTAAACGCAAAGTTTAATTGTATTCTTTGACTTTGATTTTCAAATTAGTGCCCCACAGAAGGAGAGGCTGCAGTCTCAACAGGAAATAAAGTGAGTGTTGCTTGGCATTAAGTTAGATATTAGTGACTATGACCACAACCACAAATCCACTGGATAGTTGGCTTTGTTAATTTTTGGAATGGTAGCTTGGAGGTTACCAGAATATGTTTTTTATTATTATTATTTTTTATTTTTTATTATGAAATGTTCTGTAGAATTTGAATGTGGGTTTGTGTCTATTCTTATAAATGGGATGTACACAATGAAATAGAAATAATGTGATAATGAACAGGTTGTCTCTACTCTAGGTACTGTCTAGTTGATTACAAAGCAAAACCTGTGCAACTTGCACTCACATCAGGGACAGATAGACAAGAAATGACTGAGTATTTAACTGGCCTCATCCCTCTTCTTTGGACTGAAGTCCCTGAAAAGACTTAGTTCTGAGCAACAAAGATCTGGTGATTTTGCCTGTGATTCTTTGTAATCTATGTTACATGGAAACCACTTACCATTAGGGTAAATTCCTTCTCACAGGGAGAAGTTGTTTTATTTCACATGTGAGGAAGGTCCACAGTATAAAACTAAAAAAGGCAATTAACTTAGTGATTATGGATAAAAGGATAAAATGTAAAAATAAAACTGTTTATACAACGCCTGTACATGTAATACCAAAACAAAGGCTTAGGTACAACCTCCTAGAAAAGCTTGTTTAACAGAAAATACACATGAAATAATCACAGAATGTTTTGAAACACAGAATAGTTTGGGTTGGAAGGGACCTTAAAGCCCATCTAGTTCCAACCCCCTGCCCTGGGCAGGGACACCTCCCACCAAGCACAGGCTGCCCAAAACCCCATCCAGCCTGGCCTTGGACACCTCCAGAGATGGAGCAGCCACAGCTTCTCTGGGCAGCCTGTGCCAGGGCCTCACCACCCTCGCAGTAAAGAATTTCTTCCTCGTATATAATCCAAATCTACTGTTGTTTTTTTTTTTTAGTTTAAAGCCCTTTCTCCCTGTCCTGTCACTGCACCCCCTGACAAAGAGTCCCTCCCCTGCTTTCCCGTATGTCCCTTTTAGGTACTGGAAGGCTGCTGTAAGGTCTGCCTGGGGCTTTCTCTGCCCCAGGATGAACAACCCCAGCTCTCTCAGCTTCTCTTCATAGGAGAGGTGCTCCAGCATCATCTTCGAGGCCCTCCTCTTGGCTCATTGTAATATGTGCATGGAAAGATCAACTTCGTAATAGAAAGATCAATATCAACTCATTTACTTACTTGCAAATGCTAGTAACAGAGATGTGATGTCTCTAGAAGCCAGTCTAACTCTTGCATGTGGATTTTCATAAAAGTTATGTGGTGAAATATGAAAAGAACACGGGACTGAGCAAAACCTGGCTCCTGGCGTTGTTCTCAAGGTGGAGAACTTGCCTTGAAGTTAATGCTCTTTATTTGTGGGATGAAGGTTGCTTTGGCTGCTTTGGATAAAGTTAGGCTTCGGATAAAGGTAGGGTAAGCAGTGAAGAGAGAGAAAAGTAGCAAGAAAGAAAGATGAACAATAAGGTTCAGAAGAAGCAAACAAATAGGAAGAGACAGAGTTGGGTCACTGGGGGACAAGAGCAAGAAAAGATGGTGACATATGGAGCTGATAGACCTTGTAGAAAAACAACCTTATCCTGATGGGTAGGAAGAGGTGAAGATTTCTCAGTAAAGGAGCAGGTCTGTCTGAATTGCTGCAGGCTGAGCGGAATGATAAATGGGAATGCAAAGGGAAATGGGGGCCTCAGGGAAAATTTGTCCTAGCTCAGTAAGGACAAGGATAGTACCAGATTCACAGAGACTTATCTATCATCCAAGGAAAAAAGACAAGGGGTGGTATAGGAAATGATGGCCTTCTATAAATTTCTGTGTGAAATAGTTCGGGTACCAATAGACAAACGCAAAATTGTTTTATAATACATGTTGGTGCATTTGTGCTTGTGTCTACTCTAAAAAGAAAGGAATGCTGTGATCTGGAAGTGTGAGGCTGGGGGCTTTCAGGACAGGAAAACCCATATTATTCCTAGTGCAAGTAAAGCACAACGAGTAGAAGTCAAATATAGATCCCATTATAATTTCTGACTCTGTCTGTTAAATAGGAAGTCTCTTTATCTGTTTGTCCACATTGTTATTATTAAAATTTCCCTTTTGCTACAATTAGATAGGAGATCTTCTGGATTATTCTTCTGGTTACTGGCATAAAAACTGAAGCATACCCATGCAAGCATACGTGCATACATCCATGCACACATTTTCTGAGCTTGGAACTGTGAAATGATGTGTGAAGGGGCTTTCTTTTTAACAGTGGGCAACTTGTAGCATGTTCCCCACCATATGACATGACAAAGATCCTCAGAAGACCAAAATAATCACCATAACAGCTCACCAAAACAGCATTTATCTGGTTGGATTACACGAATTCCATACTTGGAGGACATTATTTTTTGTAGAGTTGTACTATAATAGCTCTGAGGGTCCCACCAGTCTTGTTCCTCACCGTGAGGACCTACCTACAGAATAAAAAGAGTTTATTTAGTTCTTTCCCTGCAGTAGTCAACAGGGTGCCATTTAGGTCGAAGTGTAAGATGGGGCCACTTGTCCATTAGGAAGTGGAATGAAACCACTAATTCATTTTATGTAGACTACAAAACAGCTGCCAGACAGTAATAATTTTCAGTCAGTGCTGACCTGGGGTAGATTTAACAAGTGACCTAGAAATGAAAAGCTTGGAAGGCAACTGCAAATCCCCCGAGTTACTTTAAAAGGCATGCTTCTGAAAGATTTAGAAATGTATAATTCAGTAAGGAACAGACAGTGTGTTTTAACTAATATGCTTGTATTTTTCTAGGTTGGATTATTTTTTGCTTGATACCATCATTTGTAATGAATGTAAAATCCTACATCATAAGAATAGTAATGTTTTGTAGCAACTTTGCATGAAGTTAAATTAACTCATGAACAGAAAAGAGATAGGGAATCAAACTCTTAAAGTACATATTTGCATTTATGGAAATGAGTGGAATTGCTAAGTGCATTTGGAAATTAGCAAGATGCTTCTTTGGTTGTCCCTGACAGGGGAGGTACCCGGGGCTGCATAACGAAACAGATGCAGGGCAAAGGCATGGGTAAAAAAGATGGACACTTAGGTTTTCACCAAACATGAATAATAGGGCTAAATTAGAAAATAATGAATGGCCTGGAGAAAACAGGGGAGGAGCTTATTGTCATCTAATTTACAAGACTAAAATAAGGGGACAGTCAATGGACTTAAAATAGTAGTGACCTATTGCTCTTTTGGCTGAGGGAGCCAGGCAGCTGGCGTGCCTGAGTCGCAGCAGCAGAGCAAGGTCGCTGCCCAGCCGTGCTGTGTGTGTGCACACTCTCGGAAGCTGCATCTGCTGAATTTTCTGCAGGACAAGGGGGTAAACATGAGCCCACTGCCACTGCTAGCTCTCACGCTGCCTGTCTCTGCGTCCGCTTGAGAATTCGCAGGGATCTGGATGAATTGTTCTAGTACAGAGCAGCCATTCCCATCTGCCCTCTTTTCCTTCTTGTCAATATCAGCTGGTTATATTACATGTCTCTGGTGTGAAAAAGGAGAAAATGAGGGGTTAGTTGGTATCCGAGAGCAGACAGCCCTTTCTGGAAGACTCACCTTGTCTGTAGCGTGCTCACTACACATGCTCTCCAGGTAAAAATGCTACAAGACTTGAGACTCAGAGAACTGACCCGGTGGGCTGCCTGTGGGCTGCAGCTGATCTCTGATACAAAATATGGGAAGTTCAAATGTAGGAATTGGAAATATTTTTTCCCCATACCGTGAAATTTCAACTGGAATTCTGCTACAAGAATTTTCAGATCATTGAAGCTAAAAATATACAGGGATTTCAGGAAGGAAAAATGCTTATATCTCCATTTTAGGGTAAAAAGTAGTGGATGACTATTCATGACTTTTTTTTTTTTTTTTTTTTTTTTTTTTTTTTTTTGCTAGGGTTAATTTTCTATTTGCTGCTGTTTTTGTACCCTGAACTGATTCATTGTGGAATCGGATCCCATGCAAGGGAAGTGGTGGGATCATATTGCTAGGATCAAGACTGACATCAGTGGGACAAGGCATTACATCTTCTTACCAGTAATGCGAAAATGCATTTTTAGATATCCGTGGAAAATATAGTGTCTGGCATGGAGGAAAGGCAAAACATTTATCAACTGTGGGTTTTTTTCTTTCTTTTTTTTGCTTTTTTTAATGCTGGCCACTGTCAAATGAAGGATACTGTGTAATATGTGCTAGGGTCTAATGCGATGTGGAAACACTCATATTTCTAATGACATAGAGCACAACACTGTAATTTACTTGGAGAAGGAACTACACTCTAATCCTTGCTAACACAGAACTTGTCAGCTGGGACTCCATATTAATGGCTCTACCTTTCATGCCCTGGATGTCTGCAGGCAAGTCATTTAACCACCAGCTTAATGCTTTTTAAAAAAAGATAACATTGTGTGTACTTGAATCCAAGAGAACCTTGAGCATTAGATGATCTCATATGGGTAGGATTAGGAAAGATGCATGATAAATTAATGTTTCTTATTTTTAATTTTTTAAATCTTTGGTTTCGATCTGTTGATAAAGGTGACCTCAGCTTACCTTACATTGACTGTGACCACACAGTGCCCAAGTGCAGAGGAAAAACATTTGGTGTGAGCTGCTTGGCCTTCTCTTGCAGATGCAGAGTTGCCTTACATTACTTCACATTTACTACAGGACATTACTTTCCAATGGCTGACCATGTACACCTTTTACCTCTACTAAATCAAGGTGATCTGTTGTTGTATTCCATGTCTGTCATGGCACTATCTACTCTACTACAGTTTCTGAAACTGTAATGTGTGCAAAGTATTTTCCTTTTGCTGCCAGCAAGAAATTTTGGGCGGTGTTGTTTTGTGAGGCTGATGGAAACACTGCATTTTGCAGCTTTCTTCATGGATGCTGAGGTTGCTGACCTCTATTGAGAGAGTTTGTGGGATAGCAGCTGAGCCATTTTTGTCTTCTGCACACCTAAATTTTGCTCTTGATGTTGACAGTTTCATAGTTCCAGTAGGATAGAGCTGTCATCAAGGGAAGTTGAGATCACACAGCATGAAATGGTCCCTCATTTAAAAGACACTGAAGGAGAGTTTTGGACACGGAGAACAAATAATTTGACCTTACTGAGAGCCCACAGTGAGATGAATGAAGGGGACTGAACATGTAGATGGTGATGGTCTTACAGTGGTTTGCTCTGGATTGAAGACAATGTTTCTGTGGCATATTTCATAATCACATATAGCTACAAAACCTTGGGCTCCTCACATCATTAGTGCAGGAATTTCTGTAGTAAATTTCTTATCCACTGGTGAAGAACTCTTCTACTATTGATCAAAGGAATAAAAAGGTTTTACTACCCAGGAATTCATAGATGGGAAAAACCATACCTATTACTTAGGTTTGTATTTTGGTTTTAGTATAGAACCGCTGCAATCCAAATTGAAATGGCTTTACCTGGGTTTAGAAGGAATGTATGCCTGGACTAAGTTAACAAGGTAGGGGGGAATAAGTTTGTAGTTTATGCAGAAAATCCCTTGTTTGCAGTATATGTACAAACTGAATGACCTCGGTATTAATAGTGCCCATCTATAGGTGCCTGCAAAGCGAATTATCTGTCAGTTGATCAGGGAAAAATTCTGAGGCTTCTCCTCAAAAAGAAACATGTGATATTCTCTCAGACATACAAACAAATTCACAAATAATGAGGCCCAATAAACAGAATACAGCTTTGCACAGGGAGAATTTGCAACAGGCACAAGCTGACAGAGAAATATAGAAGTGTATCTCAGCCATCCAGGGTTATTGCTATGCATGCATTTAACCACTGATTTTCCAAAACCAGTGAGCAGTCAGGGAAAGTACTAAGAAATCTTGACTTCTAATTCACTTGTGAAAATTGTAACTAGTTCTGGTATATTGCTACTAGTTAAGTACAGGGTGACAAAATATTTAAATAGTTCCTTTAAATAAATGTCTTGGATCAAATAAGATCTTTATGTGTTTGTGGTTATATTTAGAATGCTTAATGAGTGCTAGGTGCAGAAGAGATTATATTTAAACAGAGAGTACCTTGAGGAAATTTCGGGGTGTGAATTATTATACTCTGTAAAACTCAATTTTACAGTTTCTGGTAAATTATCTTGCCATGGATAGTAAGGAGTTCAGAACTCAATTTAATGAACTCATCCCATAAACTGTGCTAGTGTCTCTTCTCTTAAACCCTGGAAATTAAGGAACATCAAAACAATGACTTCTGATAATCCTCCCCAGTAAGGCTTAAATTCCTGCAGTGAGCCCTTTGCTGAAGTAGCTGCTGTGTAACAATGAGCCTCATACAAAGGCTCCCCAGGGCAGGAAGATAGGCAGGATGCAGGCTTGAAAGTTTGCTGGCCCAGTCGAGATTTTTTATAGCCTTGGGCTAGGCAGCACCAGTTAATTGGGGGAGCTGTTTAACTGACTCTCAGCTAGACAATGTTTCTCTATCTGTGTTTAACCTCAAGCTCTTGGCTATACCAGCTGGCATCGCTGCAGCGCTTCTAAAACAGTTAGAAAGCTGAAATCAGGGGATCAGTCTTGCAGGTATGAGTATGTCTCAATAGAATGAAAGCAAAGAAGTGATATGGAGCTTTTGTGTAACCTTCCTTTTCCTCTTGCTACAGCTTGATTTCTCTGCAGAGCAATAGCTCCCCACTACTGCCTGCTCAACGCCGCATCTCCACAATAACCCCCCTGTTCCTCCTCCTGTTCCTCCCCCAGTCCCTCATCCTGAAAAATCCCCACCAACTTACATTTCATTCTGAAAGAAGAAACTACACACATTAGACCCAAACATTTTCCTAGCTTCCAGTAACTAGCAAATACATCAGTATTGTTAAATGGATTTTTATGGAGAACTGGGACCCACCGGCGAGTGAGTTGTTTTGTTTATGTGCCTCTTGTCATGTAGTGCATGGCCCTTTTTGTTTGTGTCTCTCAGAGGTCTATAAGAACCCCCTAGCATGTGGAATTTATAAGCATCTTTTGTAATGCTGAGTGCTTTATTTGAAAGCTCACACTACTTATGACCAGTGACCATTTTATGATCACTGCAACTTGAATAAAATAAAGAACCAGACAGAAGGGATGGCTCTTATCTTACACTTCTAATTTAAGAGATTGTAATTCAAATTGTGATTGAGAGTGCAGAGTTAAAATGGAAAAGAAAAGAAAAAAACAAAGCACAGGAAGAGTAACATCTTACAACAACATAGATAGTATACGTGAATCAGAAATGATTTGGGTTTTATAAACATACAAGCTAATCATTCTGATCTTTAAAATAACTTTGTTTTCTTGTTGCATTGCTGAAGGTGGCGATTTGATCCATCAAGATGCCCCAGATGGCAGTCCTACTTATGTGGTGCATGGTATCTGACTCAGCCAAAAGGCCAGTGGTGACACCAACTGATCCCAAACCTCCTGCACACAACCCTGGCACCCCTTCTGCTTCTTACCTCGAGACTTTGTTGAATTGTATGAAAACTGATTTGGGCATATCCCTTGGACTATTTCTTGGTATAATTTATTTAAAAAAAATACTCATACTATACAATACTCATACACTGTTTATCTGAGCAATAGTAGAAGCAAATTTCAAACAAAAAGCTCTCTGTCAGACGAATCTGTTAAAATAACATTTTCCCTTTCCAAAAAGCTGCTTTTATGCCTCTGTTTTTCAAAGGCATAATAGGCATCTACTCAAAGCCAATCTGTTCCTTATGGGAACAGATCCAGCTCAGGCTTCTCACTGGGTAATGTCTTCCTGCCACTCTTACCTGGGAACGTTTTGAACCACACTACATTTCTGTATGGACATAAGAGATAGTGAGAGCTCCAACCTCTTCATTTTTACTCTCAGAGTTGACAGAAGAGTTGAATGGTTTAATTGATCCACTTGCTTGGGTTCCAGCAAAATGTCAGTGATTAATATATTCTGCAAAGCTAACTAGCATAAGAGCTAATGCTTTTGTTAATGTTTCTTGCAGCCTGAAAGGGTTGGTATTTAAGTTACAGTTCCTTCAGTGTGGTCACCAGCAGCACAGACAATCTCATGCAGCCCACTTGACTTGTCTGTGAGATATGTCCCCAGACATCTTAGCATCAAACCCAAGTGGGTGCAGTGTCAATAAGAGCATGGCAGTTCAAGCAGCTTTTAAGGAGTGGGTGCTCTCCTTTAGGTTGCTAGGTTGATTAGGAAGAAGTAACTCAAGTCCAGAGAACTTGAATTGCATGCCAAGGCACACTTAAAACCACGTTTGATAAGAGTACTTGCACAGCACAGTATACAATAAATGCAAGCTCTACAAGGAAATCTTTCTTTTTTTCTCGTTTAAAAAAGAGGAAATTAAGTTCCAAAGGTCACACTGATGCTTACATAACTGAAACTTTTGTAAAATTTTGAGTTTTGCAAAAATATCTGCATGTTTAACAAAACCTCCCATTTGCAGTAAATGCTGGGGGGGTTAGGACCAATGGTACTGCTATTCTGGTTTTTGTCTTGTGAAAACATTACTGTATATATATTTTTTAAAATGCTCAGGATAACTCAGCTTGCATAGATGGTGGATATAATATAGCTTTGGCTTTTTCTGACTTGGTCATGTTGACTATACAGCATTAATTTTTAACCCACACAAGGCTGTTTACATTTAACCTTACATTTAACGTACAGTCTAGGAAGCATGGTCTTTTTTCTATGATCTGTAATATTCATGGCTGGAACAGGTATTCAGTGCTTCACAGAAACCATTGCATTAACAAACAGGATAGCCAACACCTTCATTGTGACACCAAGAATAATGATGCATTAATAGAGAATGAAACATACATTTTGTATATCAAGAAAATTTAAATAGTTAACTGTATAGCTGTTTCAGCTACAAACATATAATGGGATAGAAATAATACTTATTGAAGCAGTTAAGAGATTTCAGATATTGCAGGCCCAACATGTACGAACTCTGAGTAAGAACCTACATTCCAGCAACATTTCCTATTGCAAGATTTCCAAGATTTTGATGAGAGTTCAGAACAAAAGCTGTTCTGTTCCTCCTGGGGTTTACGTCACCAGTTGTCTTATTATTCTTGATACTTTGCCAATCATATTGTAAGCTTTGAGAAAGGGATGAAAAAGCAGCTTTTCTCCTATAAAGAGCTTCAAACTTCAAAATCTTATTACTGCGACTATTAATTGCAGAAGAGGACAGGCTGAAATGCCAGCTGTAGAATACAGTAGAGGTACCGCTGACAACATTTTTATGAGGTTCCACATAATGGCATTTCTGTACGGTGACCTTAAGGTTATAAATGTTCCCATGAATGTTAGTTTTTTAATGGATAGAAGTAATGCAATGATAGGACGACAGGAGGATGGGATTGGAAACAAATCTAGTATGACAAGCAATCTTCATTTGTTAGTTTTCTCTCATAATCTGTCATTTTGGAAATCTTTACAAAATTATAATTATTTTTAACACCTTTTAATGCAAATGTATTTGCTTTAGTCCTTTGCAACAGCCTCAAACATTAAAGCAATTCACAGAGGTACAGTCTTCTATGCATTAACTGTGTTCAAACAGAGTATGCCTAGGGGACAAAATCCAAGGAAGAAACTGCAGCTGTTTCTTTAGTGGGATGTACTTTAGTGCGTGTATCTGTGGAATAGCTTTGTCTTGAGAGAAATGCATTATTTGTATTTGTATTTGCATTTTATTGTGCTTATAAATACCCTTTAACACAAACTTTACCATGCTACAGAATAATTTAGCTGGGAAACTTGTTTCCAGCTCTTCATCTGCATTTAAAAATTCAATTTCTAAACTAGTCCTGCAGTCTCTTTGCCAGGACATGTCCCCAGAACATTTTCCCAAGGAGCAACAGGGACTTTCTCCACAGATGCACGTATCAAGCCAAGGAGGCTACGAAGAAAAGCAGCAAGATTCCCTAGCAGCCAAATGTCCTGTACACTGCACACTGCACACATTTATTTTTTGTCTTATAAGTTATGGGTAAATCACATGCCTTCTGAAATATTTGTCACATAAAACATTGATCCCCTAGCTGAATGGTGAAGAGATGCAAGTGTCTTTAGAACTTTCCCTTCACTCGTAGTTTAGCTTCTGTTTTCTGTGCTACTGGTCTGATTGGGCACTCTTGATCTATCCACAAGCCTTTGTTTGAGTTTTCCAAAGGTTAAATTTCTCAGGATCTTGCCAGGTTGTTTGTGGACTCAGTATTTTCTTCAGAGATATTTCTTGCAGCCATTTACTGACTTTTTCATTTAATCGGGCCTTCTATTTAAAGAGTCATTGGTAAAGACTCCACTGATTTCTTCCATTTTTAAAATCATCTTTTTAGGCCATTTCTGATAGCTTTATTTATTAAGGCAAAATTGGCTGTGCAGATTCTCAATACAAAGTGAGTAATTCTGGATTCAGCTACATTTCTTAACTAAAGGCTTCAGAATTGTATTTATTATCATTCATCACACTGGTCTTGATTGTCCTATAAGGTCCCAATTTGTAACAAAAAATGATATATCAGAAGTTCAAATCCATGTATACAGAAGTTCAAATCCATGCATATTATAGCTTTTCCACTTCATTTGATGCATAGTCTTCAGCAACAACTGAAGTGGAAAAGCTTTCAGTGATTTTGACTCCTATGCAAGGTACTTGTTCTCAAATTTTCTGCATACAATCATTTAGAATTTTTAATATTAATATTATATTATTTGAGACATTGTTGAAATGTTAACATTCTTACCCTGAAAACTATCAAATATAACAAATGAACTTTCACTCAGTTTATGGCAGATTTCTTTGTTTGGTTGTTGGTACTGTTCAGAGACAAAATGAAACTGAAAGCTGGCTCATGGGAGAAGCAGTCATGCATGTGGAGTCAAATCTTTTTTCCCAGGACCTAAAGCAAAAACACACTTAAGGCCTGAACAATGAAGATAATTTTCCCCAAGAAAATTTCTAAGGATAGCTGAGATAGCCCCTACACCACTAACAAAAATGTATATACAGCCTTGGCCAGAGATACCATTGCATCCACTTTCTAATATATGACAAATTGTTGTTTGTTTGTTTGTTTGTTTTTCATTCTTATTCTCTCTCTGCATATGTATTTATAGTTTTTTTGTTTTGTTTTGTTTTTCTCTGAAGACTGTCTTTTCTACGTAACATGTAACAAGATCCATCTAAATTAAGGAGAAGAGATTTTGATAATTAAACAGGATAGAATGTTGTACTTTCTGATATACCAAATGCACAAAGGCATCCCCAAAAATTGAACAAATCTCAGTGGGGAGCCCCACCAGTACTCACAAGGCTGATGTTTTCATAGCTGATTGTAAAATCATGTAAATCAGACCACAGAAGTATTAAGACAATTTTAAGGATAACTGAGGTCTTGATACTATACTTTCCAAATTTTTCCACTGTTATATAAAATACCAGAAGCAAGCAATGAAATTGGTTTATTACCACAATAGATTAACCTAAAAGAAGGACTTAGAAATCATGGGTCTGAATCATAATGTTGGTATTAATGGTGCAGGAAGGCAGTGTTCCTTGTGTAATAGTGCAAGTTTCTAAAATATGAAATGTCATGCTTACTATATATTTCATAGATGGGAGACAAATGGAACTACATAGCATGAAATATTAGGGACTAACAGAATTTGGTACAAGCATTTTGTAAAATTATAAAGGTTAAAAAATGTAATCGCAGTAGATAAGATTAATCATAATTAAATCTAGGGAAAATGAGGTATTTGCAGAGTTTATTTCATTGTATTGACCTTCTTTTTATCATACATTACTTAAAATGTGCTGTTGAGGACTGGCAGAGGGCATGTTGCAGCAAACGATCAAAGGGAAAGGTTTTGCTTTAAGACCTTGTCCAGTGGGGAAAACGTGTATTAATGGTATTGAACTCTTCTGTAGCATTTTACTTGTATGTCTCAAAATGCTCTGAAAAGAAAACTATTATCTCCTTTTTACAGATTACAAGATGAAGCCACAGAGAGTTACCTAACCGTGTCATACTGAAGATTATGAAGTCAGGAGCAGAACTGAGAGGAAACTCTAGATCTCTTTAACTCCATCCCAGCAGAAGAGAAAAGGTACCAACCTATTTACGTATTTCTAAGTGGCTATGTTAACTATCCCCAAAGTAATTTCAGTTGTCTCTTGACAACTAGCATCTTTTCTGTTGTTCATTTTGATAGGAATGATTATAATAGTACAATTAACTGTGGAATATTTTAGTTAAGCAATAAGACAGGTTGCAGTTGTATTAAGTTTCATAAGAAGTCTTTAAAGGATTTCTGTATGGGGTCAAGTAAACCTCCTCCTCCCCTTTTTATTATACTTACTCTTTGTTTGGGTAGTGTCTGTAATGTTCTGGGCAATTTCCCAACATAAAAGAAGGCAATATTTCCTTCCCTAAGAGGTTACATGATAAAAAAAACAGGCAAAAAGATAAAGAGTAGAAAAGGTCAAAATAGAAACCGCTAGTGTTCTAACATCTTGTCATGTTTAGTGAGTTTATTGAGTCACTGAGTAACCTCCAAGGACACCAGTCTGGCCATGATCAACCTGAAAGAAGGATCATCCCATTTTTAATTATTTGCATGCAAATGACTGTTGCCCATTCTTGGGATAGTTCTCTTATTTGCCCTACCTGTTGATTTGAGAGGGTAATGAGCAAAAACCATGCATTTAAATAAGGTTTAGGCATGCAGCTCCTACTGATGATGAACCACTGTCATCTGGTTCTCTGTGCATAGCATCTCAATATATGATTACATATATTGTGTGATTTTTTTTTTAAGTGTGAATGGGTGCTAATGTATTAAAAATACAAATCAGTACAAAGAGGTAAAACCACACTTTCAAGCAGATAGTTAGGAACCCAGCTTATAATAATACTACAAAAGGTTAACATGTTAAGAAATCACATATATTACAGAGATCAGTAATGGGACATATCACATTTTGCCTATGGCTTTTAAGTCCTCAATTCAAATCAAGTTTAGGACTTCACCAACCAAATGTTATCATTTGATTGCTTTTCACAAATCTTATATCAAAGACATTTACTTGTTGTAAGTTGCTTGTCTCATGAAAACTATGACTGCAATAAAATCTTGTTTTAGTAGGCTTCACAGATGCTGTTAACTTACTGTTGACTAGATTTGGACACTTGGTAACTCTAATAACTATTTTTTGGGGATTCTGCCTGCATATATACCACATTTAGATGGGCTACCATCCCTACAAGCACTATATTTAGATCAGAAAGCTGTATATTTATAAAATGCAAGCATCAGAACAGGGCCAACAAAGTACAGTGATTCAGTTTCTGATCTTGATGGGTTTTGGAAGTTCAAAAGTCAACCAAGTATTTTGATATTATTAATTCATATATTTACGATGGTGTTAATTATCCATATTACCCGTAAGTTCTCTAATATAAACATTGCATATGTTTACATATGTATATCACATACCTCTTGATAATGGTATAAGGTATTAAAAGCAACCATTGTTTTTCCACATTATTCCTTTGTTGTATCTTTAGATCCCACAAAAGGTACACTTTCTCTTGTTACAACACACATTAGATAGATAAAATCAGAACCAGCAAGAAATAAACATCAGAAAGGAACAGTATGCTTATTATCACAATACTGCACAGATAAAATCTAACAAACAAGAAGGCTGGAAGAGGGGAAAGAAGATCTTTCTAATTGCTTTACAAGTAGGGTTAGATACCAGATCAACGAATTCCAGCTCAACAAATTACAAAATAAAAACCCCATTGCAATGTTAAAAATGCGTAACAATTTAAAACAGTCAGGTAAGAAAAATAGTAAAGAAAAGTGTAAAGGAAAATGACATTGTAATGATTTTCTTTGAATTATGTTTCTCGTGTAAGCTGAGTACTTGTAGATTTGAAATGCATTTCTCAAAATGAGTCTCTTGCTATAATTTGTTTCATTTTAACTGTTCACTTCTTGTACGTTAGGATCTGTGTAGACTGGGGGTTTTTTGAAGCTGGGATAAAAATGGTTCTTTTGAAATGCTGTAATTACCTGTAACAGACTTCCAGTTTTTCTGTACTGTCTCACTTCTTGCTTAGATACTAATATGTATACATATATATATATATTTTTTTTCCAAATTTCTCTATGTGTAACAGAGAGGTTTCAAAATCAATTTGTGTGAGAGTTAACTGTAAATTGTCACGGAAGGAGCTACTCTCAACTCTTTAGAAAATGGCTAAAACCTAAGTATTTTCAGGGTTAGTTTTCAGTAGGATCAGTGAGCTGATCTTGTTTATCCTTCGCCTGTATGATCTCTAGAGCCCGCACAAGGGAAGTGGTGGGAACACGCAGCTGGAGATAAAAGGAAGTTGGATTGCCCTGTTCGGGAGCAGTGCAGTCTCAGATCAGCTTAAATTGACTGTGAAATCTCACTTTTAGGAGAGGGGGAGATTTGCTGATTTACAGAGCGAGAACATTTGCCCTATGATTTCTGCCTTGCATAGGCTTAACTTTACATTAACTTTGCTGAAGAGAGTAGATTTAAAATAGTGGGAAAGTGCTAGGAATATTTTTAAAGACAGGAAGATGGTTATATCCCTCACAAAGTACATTTGCACAAATTTGGTATGTTAAGCAGCTTTTTGATTCCTCTCATTCCCGCCTGTATAGGCCTCCTACTCATGCCCGGGCCGACAGCCGCGTCCCTTCCCAGAGCAGCGCGCCGTGATGGAGCCTGGCATGAGGTGCTTCCCTCCGACCCAGTCCTGGGTCCCTTGGGAGCTGTCAGCCTTGGGTGCCCCTGCACGGCATCTCCCCATGGCCATGCCACCCATGACCCATGGGTCTGGCCATGGTCCCAGCCTGGCTGCGGCCTTCACTGTGCGTATGCCGGTGCTCTGGGCTCCCAGCGGTGAGATAGGCCCCAACCGGTGCCTTTAAATAATGAGAATTACCACAAAGTGCCTTCCTGCTGCTGTTCAAAAGTATCTTGAGACCCATGTGGATCACATACTATCCGTCGGGTTGATTTTGCCATCTCATGCTTCTTCTGGGGAGATCTGTTTTCACAGTAATTTTGTGTGAAACTAAATGCATATTTATTGCATTTATGAAATGTGCCCAATGTTGGTCAGTCGATAACTACCTGCTACAACTATTTCTAGGGGGAAATAAATCAAATTGATACGTAGGCAATATGTTTGGTCAGTAAAGTTTAATATTTAATGAAATTATTGAAGTATTCTTACTGTAGTATTGGTTTTGTTATTAAAAGTTACTGTTGGAAGCATAATTTATCCTGTTTTAATTGACTTTCTCTTTACATCCGAAATTAATTTGTATACTTTGTCTTAGAAAATATCTTGTACAACACAGGTATTTTGCAGAGACATCTAGTTTGAATAGTCTGAGATGTTTTTTTCTTTGTTTCTGGATGGGGGAAAATTCTTTGTCTGTCACTCATCTTCGAAACAGAAGCAACACTTCAGTGAGAGTGTCCCGTCACCTTCTCCTGTCTCCTTTTGTTTATCTGACACCTTTGTGAGACATTTGGAACCCTCCAGCTCCATATAAAACATTTGCTTGGCAGGTGAGGCCTCCTCTTTCTTTGATGGATAGAGCACATGTGAAGAAGAGTTGGACACATCTGACTGTGTCCTGTATTCCTGAGGATCTTCACTCTTCTGTTTAATTACTTAAAAAAATTAATCTCCCTTTCCTTGAAAAAACATGAAGCTCCAAGCTCTGTCTACTGGAAGTGTTTCAATTTTAAATTAGAGCAAAATAACATACTGCTGCGGTTGCTAAATGCTTAGTACCTCACATTTCTGCTCATTGTCTCTGTCTTCTGAGCAGTGTTTGCTGGGATTTGGAGCCAGTTGTGGTGTGCTTTGTGCTGTGCATATGCCTAGGAATAGTCTGATCCAAATTATGCCATTTCAGATATAGCAGCAGAAGCAAGAACACTGCTGTTTTCTGTGGTTAACAGAGATTAGTTTTTGAATGTTTACACAGTCTCATTATGGGAAAGGACACAGAGAGAAATAAAATGAGGAAGAATGTTTTAGGTCCAAAACTTCAGGCACATACATGCCTTTGGATGTCTATTCAAGTTACATAACAGAAAAATGTGGACAAAGCTGCTTGATACATTAAAATTGCCACCGGATATTTTCATCATGATTTATACAGATACACATCTAAGACTTTGACTGCTGTTGTTCAGTGCACTGAAAAGTAGCTGTTCTCATTATTTTGTGCAGGCAAATCCATAGCTGGCCTCTTGCAAATCACATTTTTCTACTATGAAGACTTAGATTTTGCCCAAGACGATTCTTCAAGCTACATGTAGTCCTGTTTCATGGAGAGCAGCATTTTGAGAGACTGGGAACATATCAGTAAAACGCACCAAGAGTGTGTTTGCATATCTGCTAGTTATTGAATTGCTCCATTTGGCCAAGTGATGGACAGGCATGTTTTCAGAGTTTGAAGATGCTGGGTTCAAATCATTCTGTCTCTTGGAAAAAAACATTGTGATTCTCCTGGAGGATCTCAACATGGGTTGTGTCTGCCATGTTAGCACTGTCCTGAGGAGAGAGCTTTCTTCCAGGGGTTTGCAGATGCCAGGACGTGGGTGGTGAAGTGAGTCAACTGAGTGCCAGTGACATTTTCTTGCCACTGAATGGCCCAAAGCCTGCAGTGGGAAGTAATTGCAAGTGGCCTGACAGAGTTGTCTGCTGCACCTACTGATGTTATGGCTTGAAATTTGAGCTTGGTGTTAAGACGGGATCTGTTTTGATAGTCTGCATATTAGACATTGCTAAATAACACTTGTGGTTTTTTCAAAATACCAGAAAAGCTGACAGCTACCAGGGGTGTAAAGTAAGTGTACATAAATATGTCTGCATGTTTGTGTGCAAATTACAAGGCAAAAGCTGGTCCTTAACAATGTGATAATACTGAATTACATCTAAGCCATCCTATTAGTGTATGGGAGAAAAACAAAGTTTTATATAGAACATATAGAATATTTATAGAATATTGTGTTCAAGGACCACAAACCTGTAACTTTAAAGAAAATAGAGCTAGAATCCCCTATCTGTGTACCTATCAGTACTGAAGCAAGACTCTGCACTGTACTGTTGATGCAAAGTCACTCTTGAATTACATGTTCTATGTACTTAGCTTGTACAGATCTTTAGAATTACAAATGCATTACTAGAAATTGCTGATAGTATGGGAATAGAACTAGAATTCCTAATTTAGGTAGCAAAAAACTATTTTGTTCCCTGAAACAATGTTTAGTAGTCACATTAAGCGCAATTAAACACAGGGGGAAACTATTATTTTCCCTTCCTAAACATTTACAACCTCTTTATACCAAACCAGGTAAAGTACAGAACATTCTGTATAAATTCTAACTGATCTTATCAGGGACACACACTAGGCATATTTGAGTGATTCTGTAAACCTTAACTACGAAGAGGAAAGATAAGTTTGGGGAGAAGAATGAGCAAATTGAAATTGCAAATTCAGGAAACAGTATTGCAACTTAAATTACTTGAGTGAGGAAACAAATTGAAGCTGTGTCACAATTCTGGTTGCAAAATCTAAAAACACCAAACATTAGTAAAAATATGCCAGTCATTAAGGCCATTTATCCATTTTGCTAATTCTTTTCTCTCTTTCTTTCTTTCTTCCTTTTTTTTTTTTTTTTTTTTTTTTTCCAAGACTGTATACATTTTTTACTGTAAGTGGAATTGTGTGGAAGGAAGGTTGAAAGCGATGTATCAGAGAAGGTTTACAGAAACCACAGAAACTCTACTAATGACATTTAGTGAAGAATGCAAAGCCAGCATTTTACTAGGCTAAACTAACCTGGACTGAATGGTTTCCTGAGATGTTTTCCAGCATGTTCATTTACCTTAGCACTGTACAACAGATGTAGTAATATCCTAGGATGACCAAATTCTGCCCCTAGATCTTCAATTTGTTTCATACTTTAAGCTTAACTTGAACACTTGGAGCAGTAAAGTGACTGCTTGTCTTTGAATATCCAACTTAAGAATGCCATGTTTGGTTTTCAGAGATTTGCACATCTACATTTTCAATGGAGATCTATGTACATGCAGGTACAAGTTTATCTCACACCCTGAACTGGCTCACTATTGCCCCGTGTTTCTCTGCGACACTGTTGCATCAGAGAACAGTGCAGTTCAGTAGTTGTCCTAGCAAAGCAAAAGTAAACAGTGGCAGTAAAACTGACTTTGAAAAACAGGTCCATTATCTTAAGAGCAGCATATAAAGTTTCAGAATGCAAAATGTTAGATGGTCTCCAAAATGGAGACCCCGGCCTTTGGGCTCCGTAATTTGTCATTTACAAAATCCTGATGACAAAGGTAACTTTACTGGTTATTATTGTAGTTCTTGCATTTCCTTGAAGTGCTTTGACATCTATTGTGAATCAAATTGCTAGTAATGATGGTGGCTTGTGACAACGGCCTCTGGGTAATACTGTAACTGTTAGCAGAAAGCAAGCTTTTAGAAAGCTTCTGGATTCGTGTGGTTTACAGTGCTGGTAGCTGTCAGGTAAATTAACAGTACTTTTCTAGGGTTTCAAACACTAAAACCTTTTTTTACACAGAAAGTGCCAACACAAAGATGAAAAGAGGTATTTGATAAAGAGAAAGCCTTTTATTTTTTAAACTGCTGTATTTTATTTCAGTCTTTTCTGTTTACATTTTCCTATTCTATTATGTTGCAATTTAAAAGAGTATATCCACATACTTAAATAGAAATGAGTTCAACAAGACATATCTAACATGTACATGCTGAAGCCCACTGATTTCAGCAGATCATTAGTGCATGCATAAGTTGAGCATTGACTTGGTTCAGAGTTTGGGAAAGGTTGCCTCTCCTTTAACAGGTATAGTGTGTTTTCAGACTCATTGTAATAAATACGGCAAGGGAGTAAACAGGAGAAGTTGGAATGTAAAAAGGCAAACAAGATGAAAAGGGAACTTCAGCAAAAAAGTCCTCCAAGCAAGTTTGTGGGAAATACCAATGTTGTTTCTGCGGTAAAATACTGTATTAGATCAGCTGTGATCTACTGCAGACGTGTGACAACAAACATCTAACCTTCCCAGAAAATTCTGTGCCTGCAAGCTATAGCCGCTTTAGATTTGCAGAAAGTATTTTATGTAGCATATATGTAGGATGCTGTCAATATTGACCCCTTTCTCTCTGTAGGTATAACGAGGAGAAAAGTTGGTCTTGGAGAGAGAGAGGCACTTTTCTGGGCAGAAGGGTATGGGACAGATCATAGCAAATGAAAGGTGGCTGTAAAACACAAGGATGCAGAGGAGTCAAAAAATGGAGCTGGAATACAAAGCTAGTGATTAGACAGATGACCTTGGCAGGAGTCTAGGGACAAATGATATTCCCAGAGAAATTAAATGTAAATGAAATAAAATTAAAAGTTCCCATTGTTTTCTGCAGAGTGGAAGTAGGAGAATTTTAGGGTAACTGCTGCAACCCTGGTGCAGAATTGAGCTCCTGCTTTTAGGGATCTGCAGAAATTTTGATCATAGCTCTGGCAACCACCAGTTGCTCAGATGTGAATCCCACAGGACTCCCATGGCTTCAGCAGCATCACTCCTGACCTGCGGGGCTGGCATCCATGCCAGGTGTTAGACTTTCCTCTGTAATGGTTCATTCTGTCCCTAAAATGAAAAATGCAGTCAGCTGTAGGCAGATAAACTTGCCTGTACATGTTTTGTGCAGAAGCTGGGTCCCCAGAAGGCAACAACAGCAGACCAAGTGTAGCTGTTGGGGAAACCATTGGGGAGTTCTGCTGCGAACAGGATGTGATATATTTCTGGATGTGGGCTGTAAAGGCTTGCTATGAGCCCAGGGAAGGCTCTAGAGATCAAAAGCATTGAGAAGCAGGTCACTAGAGAAGTAAAAAAGGCTTTAAGAGAGAGTGTCAGAGGACCAGAAAAAAAGTGCCCAACAGAGCAGGGAGTATAGCAGCATCCTGGAGCTGTGAGGGAGCTGAGATCAAGGGTTTTGGGAAGCAAAGAGTAACAGTATTCAAAACTCAGGGCTTTTGAATGGACTAGTTAAACGAACCTCAGGGAGTTAGCATCCTGCTAGAGTTAGTGCTCAGTTTATTGTGTGCATCCAGTGTTTATGAAAATGTATACGGACGGAGTTAGCTCTTTGGAACGCTGTTGGTAATTTATTCTTTGCTCTGATTTTCTATAAACGTTTATATTATCAGGTCTTTTATATTTTATACCTCACAATGCCTTTTGGCTTTGCCAAATGTATCTCAGAGGAACTTTATTATTTTTGTATTGTTTGTGGTATGAGCATGAACTTTGACTTCCTGCCTTCCAATTTAGTTTGGTGTCTAGCTTTTTGCTGTCTGGGTCACTCATGTTACAGCTGGAGCTTCCTGTTTTCAAACCCGTAGCAGCCAACCATGTAAACCTGAGGGTCAGCGCGTTCAGAAATGATGCATGATTCCAGTCACTTGTTTGCTGAAATAAATTAGATTTACGTAATGAAAGCTGTCAGGTGCTGTATCAATCTTCTGCACTAGTCAAAGTACTTCCTTATTTACAATTCGTGTTTCTTGATGCGCAACTCAGCCACTTAAAAATACTCGCATTATTTCTCTGGGAGGAAAATGCCGTTCAGACACAACTCCCACTGAATTCTGGTGGCCAAATGCAAAAAGTTTATAGCTGTGGGAGTTTCATTTGGAGGCAAAGGCTGTAAAGGTGTGTAAAACCTTGGGTGAAATAATAATACATTTGCATACTCTGCACACCAGCAAGAAAGGCTGCCCACCTGTGTATGTGTGCTGTTCCCTCTGCCTGGAAGTGAAAGGGAGAGTGAAGGGGCATTCCCAATCCCACATTATCCTGAAATCCAGGGTTTCCAAGAGAGATTTTGTTAGAAAGTAGGAAATGTGTGTCCTGACTCTAAAAAGAAAATTCATAGTTTCTGTAAGGATGATTCTGATGGGTCAGCATGAGCTCCCCAGAGCCATTTCTGCCACAGTGCCAGGCTGGTTGGCACTGTAAAGAAACAACCCCAACAGGTGACTCTTCTGGAGATTTTTTCACTTTGTCCTGTGCTGAGGATTCTGGATGACAAGGAATGTTGCTTCTCTCTGCTGCGAGCGCTGGAGTTTCTCAAGGTAGCTTTCTGTTGCTGTTATTTCTAAAATACCAGCAGCACTGCCAGCCACAACTGCAAGCTTCCCCTCCCTTACCCATAAGCCTTCAAAGAATCATGAGATTCGCTTAAGTCATGAGAATTTGAAGCTGCCATACGTATGAAGTTCTTTTTACTTGACTTCTTGTTTTTGCGTCTTCGGGATACACCCAAGTCACACTGGCAAGCTTTCCTCCAAAAAGGTCACATGCTGACCCTGCATTACATCAGCTGAGGCCTGAAGAAAAACAGAAAGCAATACCTTAAGTGCCATAAAATCTGGAGAGTTAGCAAGGGTGTAGCAGATGGAGCACACTCAAAACTGGCCTGCTCTTCCTTTTCTGCTTCGACATGAACTCCAAGGAACTTTAATTAAACCCGAGGTGTGTTTATTCTGCAGCAAAAGAAAGTACATATTCATCTGTTCTGTGCTGCTTGATTAATTAGCTCCCCAGAAGAGATTATTGCTCATTTAAAATGAAAAAGCATTTGGAATATTTAGGTGTTATTTTTATTTATAATTAAGGAACCCTTGCAGAGCTATAACAATGTAAAATGACCTCCTATGCATTGAAATTACATTTAATCTGCAGCAATATATTAAGAATAGTTCCCACTGAATTTTCCGTCTGTTTATTTTGTTTTTGGTCACAGCTGAGGAGTTGCCTCTGTTTGGCAAACAGAATAACTATTTTGCCTGAGCAAAACAGGCAAACCTTCTTCATAGCTGAGATATTCATTGCTAATACAAAGTGTCTCCTAATCAGTGCACTTGTCTCTATTGTGTTTTCTAAAAATGAATTTATTTGATAGTTATATGTCTTGAATTGCAGCACAAATGCAGACTGTCAAAGCAAATGTTGTACTCGGTTTGTGAGTAGTACTAATGGAAAAAGCTGAGTGCAGATGACCTTGAGGGGAATCGGAGAATTAACATTTTCTTTTACTTCATGTTCATTTAATATGAATGAGAGCTTTGTGCATCTTTGAGTTGGCCATTGCCATCTTGAACCTTGAGTTTTATGTTTGTATATTCATAACTTCTGAATTCCACCAGCTTTCTTATGAGTTCACTTTGTGAAGAGATAATGAAGTTGAAATTTATCAGGTAATTTCTAAGAAGAGTTTGCTGGAGGCAGGATATTCCCACGTCACAGTTCTCCATGAGTGACAGTGGCAGTGGCTTGTTCCGCAGGCTCCCATGTTACCCTCACCCCTGGAGGCTCTTCCCACCATGCATTAAGCTGTGTGCATGATATCTGTTATGCAGGGCTCATTTGCTCTCTCAGCATGTTCCCTGGGAGAAAGCATGCACATAAGTGTACTTATCTGTCAAGCTTTTAATGCATAGCCAGATGCACATATCCATACACATGCATACACAAATACAAAGAGAAATGCAGACGTACATTGGTATGCAGTGATCTTCTTTTTTTTTTTTTTTTTAAGAGAAAATAAAGTCAGACAAGTGCACCAGAAACATGGAGAATATAACACATTTTCCATCTTGATGGAATTCAGTCTGGAAGCCTGTATCAGAAATTCAGAGTATTCTTGCTCTGGTACAGATGAATAGCATCATCATCACGATAAAGCTCTGAGATTTCAGAGCAACGAAGTTGCCAACCACAGTCATTATCCTAAAGGTGTATAAAACAATTTATACAACTTGCTAGCACCGTGGGGAGCACCATATGATTAAAATGAATGATCTTGAACCTTATTCTTCATTCCGCAGGCTGCCGTGGTAGGACACATTTAATACATTCATGAGAGTCTGTGGTTCAGAGAACATGTGTTGCTGTGCCTCAAGCAGTTAGCATTTCCTGAGGGTTAGTGCCTTCATGCTCGTGCTGGTAGGTGACAAAGAGCAGCTTCTCAGGTCTGATCCTAGAGGAGGATCACATAGGGTATTATATTTAGTGCACTGGAGGCGTTTGTTTTAGCTGTTGGTTTTCTGTGCCTGTGTTTGAGTGATGCAGCCTACAGCCTCTGCGCTACTGATGTGCAGGAAGTAGTTCTCACCTGCTGGAAACTAAGGTTAAGCTGCACACCAAGCCCCATGTAGGCTGTAGAGAGCACCACTTAATGTGGGTGCAAGCTACCTCCTCAAGAGGAAAGTGCGTCTTCTCTGAGGATGGTCCTCCACCAGTTTGCTCTCTCCATGTTCAGGGTTTTATTAGTAACAGCAGCATCATGGTGATGATAGGATTGATAAATTTAGGGCAGACTACAGTCCAGCTTATCAGTAGGTGCTGAAATGCTTGGAAGTCATTGTCTTTCAGCAGCTTTTTAAGGAATATTTACTTAATATTTGTCAGAATCAAAGGTCTGACAGAGTCAAGGTGATAAAAGCTGGACAGACCAAAATGTCTCTTTTTAGTGCATAGGATGAGGTGAGGCTTACATTGCTATGGGATACACATAACTGTCATATCCCATAAAAGAAGTTCTTGTTCTCAGATGGGAAAGTGTGTAACTTGTCCATGTTCAGCTGGCACTATTGCCATGTGAGACATTAAACAGTGATAGAGGAGCAACCAATACAGCATTCAGGTAGTTACCAAGGCTGACGTTACCAATGAACAAATTAGTAGGCCCTCATCTATGCTATTGGATCATATGCATATTCCTTTAGATGTATTCAGCAACAGTTGTACCAGGAATGTCCTTTAATTTAAATTAAGATTAATAATTAATTAATTGCATAAAATATACCTTGGTTCTCAGCTTACTGCAGAACTTGCATCAATGGTAAGGTAGCATTGAATTCCCTATCACCCTTTTATTTTGGGACTATAGTGATCTCCCATGCAAGTTAGATTTCAGCTATTTTCCAAATAAAGTTCAAAATCATTAGTTTAGAAAAGATGCTCAAGAAATTAGAACCCTCAAGCTGCAGTGATCATGTCCTAATGCTCCCACCTTACTACAGGAGAAATTATGTATGCTACTCATTTTCCCTTCAGGAATGCTCAGTAACCTGGACAAGCTCTTTAACTCTGACAAGAGGTTTCAGTTGTATCTGTGGTGATTATTAGAAACATCAAGTCTTACTTGTAATTAAGCTAGATTAGGCTTCTCCCCTGTTGCAGCTCTATGCTAGTAGTGAGGCAGCTTCTCCACGCACCGAGTGAACAAAAGCATGAGCTCCAGTGGCTGCAGGAAATGTTCTGTGGTTAAATAATTCTCTTTGTTTCTCTCTTCAGAAATTAGAGATAAAAACAATTAAAAAAAAAAAAAATTTCCTTATTTCTTAGATAACCACAAGAAAGAGAATGGGCAGATATTTGAAGAGGATAAGAAATGAACAGCACTAGATAGCACCCAGTATTGGGTATTAATTTCAAGTTATTTTAAATCTAACTTTTGACCACAGAAAGCCCGCTGCTGGCTGAATTTGTATGTAAGACATTCTCAACAAACTTCCTCATATTCAGCTCATGTGAGAAGGGAAAACAGCTGGAACCCGTGTGGTCTACTGAGCAGACAAATCCTGAGTGCCGGAGCTGGGCAGGATCCTGGATTTCATCTGGGCTCCGGGTTCTGACTCACTACGTGACCCCGAGAAAATCGCTTGACCTCCTTGGTCTTCTGCCAGCTCAGATGGAAAATTAGGTAAAAAGCAAAGGCTGTAGTGGAAATTTGGTTCTGTAACTGAGCTGAGTAAATGAAATGAAATGAGTAAACGTACAGGTGTTTCCCTGCACTTACACTGTTGATACCAATGGGAGCCATAGCAGGATTCAAACAAAGGACAGAAAACAACAAATGTTTGGCATTTTTTTCTGGCTGAGTATGGTCTTTCATAACACGTAGCTCCTCACTGGAAGCAACCTCTAACAAATAAATTAAAATACAGCTGCTTGGTGTGCTGTGACGGTGCTGTCCATAAGGAATGTGGCTTTCATAGTCAAGGGCATTTTTTCCACTTTTACTTCTCCTTGGTCCATGGCTTTGGGTCCTCTTGTCCTGCCTTGAGTAGATGAACACTCAAAGTGACTATAACACTGTAAAAGGTTATATGATTGGGGAGAAAAGGCTCGGGCTGCCAGAATATTGGGGCGTCCTTCCTGAATCTATCTACTGCTGGGTCTCTGGTTTTGTCTTAGCTGTCTGTACAGGGTTTGCAATGAGACACGCTCTTATATGTGGAAGGCAGAGGTACTTGGAGAGCCTAAGATCAGATACCCAATGGAGGAAAAAAAAAGATTTTTTGGGGGGTTGAAAAAATGAGTTATTTGTAAATGTGTGATGAAAGCAATAGCTGTGATGATGCTCAGATTTGGTTTTAGTGCTTTTAGGAGGGAATGTGGAAGAAAGACATGGTACAACCAAAAAAGAGAATAAAGTAGATGCTAAAGCCTGAGCGTGAATTGAAAACAGATAAAAGGAAAAGATTTTATTCTTTCTCCACCCATGTTCCCAAAGCTCCTTTAAAAAAACTGACCTTCTGGAAAAACCTGTTACATTTCTGATTACATCACAGGCCACTTGATCAAACCTGTTATGATGTCATTGCAGCCACCAAATTAAGGCCTCGTTACTCACAATGCTTTTATAACTTTCATTAGGTAAAGTGTGACATCAGAAGCTGTAAGCACTGACCCTAATTTTGGTTGACCTTACTCTAAGAATTCAAGAGTGACTGAGTTAGTTCCAGTTTTATTGCATTGTTTTATTTTTATTGCCATGCTATGGAAAACATGTTCATATTACTGAAATCCATCTGAGAGAGATCTTATTACTTGAAAAAAAAAATTTTTTTTTGATCTTTATACTTCAAAGGTAACCCTTTTCACGTCTACAGTTGGTTTAGGGCCTGCCAGATGAATGCCGTTTTTGTACTTGTTTTCTAAGAACGGCTGTCAGAAAACCTCGTCTTCCTCAATGCTCTTCAGTTTACCCATTTTTTGTTTTTCTTTTTAAAAATGTATAACTATATCTTAATTATATTTCTTTTCCACTGGTGCAAAGCAAACTCTGGCCACTGATGCCTTATAACCGGGGGCAAGAGAATTTTATTTGCATTGTTACTGCCTGGCACATTTTCCCTATTTCACATTAAAAAAATATTTTCTCATGTATTTTTTTTCCAGTTATTATGTAAGCCTGAAATTAGTCTGAGTCTTTTGGCTCTGAACATCTGTAATGTCTCGGGTGGACTTCAGCCTGACGCAGAGTACCTGCAGTATGGGCAAGATAAAATCTGAACCTCGAACTAAATCCTATCCTGTGTAAACTCCAGTCTTTGAAATGGAAGTAAAACTTTAATCTGAGCGTCTGAGAGGAGTGTTTGAAAACAGGACCAAGAGCTGAATTTCGTGGACTTATCCTGTCTTGCTGATTTGAATTGTCCTCTAGTTACACTGAAGTTATTTTGATGAGGGTAGTAAAGGAAACTGTTTCTGATTCAGTCTGATTCACCATGCCCAGACTTCTTTCTCATGACTGATTCAACAAAACACCATTTATTGTGTGTGCCTGTTACTATGGTTACCAGAAACACCGAGCATCAATGAAACTGATTAGAAATTGTGATTCTTTATATTCAGAAACATATCTTTTGTGTGCAGACTTTCTTATGAGTTGCAATTCATGAGTTAGCTTTGGGAAAGCAGTCTCTGAATTTGCTCCCACAAATCCGTATGGACATAGGTGCACACCAGTAATTTGTATGTGCAAATTAGCATTTTCTGAAGAAGCAAACAAAGGCAAATCATTTGTGTAAGACGTGGATCTGGGAAGCCCGAGTTCTTTCCCAGATTCAAAGACAAACACCTTGTTTGCCCTTGGACCTTGTCACATAAAGAATTTTTTTTAAAGGGCCTGTAAATTCGGGCACTTGTCTTTTCAGGCACAATAGGTACCTTTGGCCTGTTTTTTTTTTTTTTTTTTTTTTTTTTTTTTTCAGACTTTCTGTATATCTGTGATTTTAATTGTTGCCTGTGAGAAACTTTAGTTGTTTCCAACTCTGAAAATCATGTCTTAAGCAAAAATATGTTTGTTTGTTTGCTTTTCCAATATAAATCAAGGTGAAAGAGCATAAATTCTCTGTTTTTATGTAGAAGCCCACTGTGCGAAACATTTTTTCACTTCCTTTTTGTGGACCACTGATGGGATTAATTTTAAAATAAGAAATAAGTTGCTGTTTCCTTCTACTAATAGGTTCCAATTACTAGGCTTTTTAGTGCTATTATTTTTTTTGAACAAGACACATAAATAATGAGACTATTTACATTTATGAATGAAGATTATACAAAATAGAAGTCATTTGACAGGAAGATTGCAGCAAGATTAATCTAACTTTAACAATGAATCTAGCTTGGCCTGAATCAATTGTGTGAAAGAGAGAAGCAGCTTTGATCTTGCCTCGTGTAGCAATGCTGAAGAAACTTAGTTAAGGGAATTCTGCTGTTCCTCTAAGTGCACCTGTTTACACCTTTGAAGAAGATGCAAAACATACACATAAGTTGTCTTTGCACTTACTAAGTTGTCTTTGCACTTACTCTTTTACCTGTGAAAGGATGTTTCCTTGCATCTTCTCCATGTCTAGAATGAGATTCCATCATTTTTCCCTCCCTTTACACCAATGCTTCAGGTTCAGCTCCTAATGCCTTAGCCTTTATAAACTCCTTGTAGACAAATTCAGAGGTCTTAAGTATGCAAGTTGTCTAGCTAGACTGTAATGGGGAAAAGCTTAACATTAAAAAGTCTGAAACGTTATTGTAGTGGGTTCAGTATGAGCTGCCTGGAAGGTTGTGTTTTTTTTTTTTTTTTTGTTTGTTTTTTTTTTTTTCATGAAGCGATCAGAAATGAGCTAGCATGAAGAATGAATTTACAAATTCCCTATGGAATATGATTTTTTCTGGCCATGGGAAGGTTATGGGTAGGGCAGTGTAGGTAGGATTAGGCTTGGCTTGATGATTTATTTTTAGTATGAAATTAATACCGCTTTTCTGTTACATCACTCAGTTGCAGTCCATGACAGATTGGAAGAATCCATGGCCATTTGAACTGCTTATAATACATGTATTTCAACATTTACCACTGAAACCCTGAAAGGTCTTTTTTTTTTTTTTTTGATGAGAATTGATTAAAATAAAAACCCTTCCCTTCCCTTCCCTTCCCTTCCCTTCCCTTCCCTCCCCTTCCCTCCCCTTCCCTTCCCTTCCCTTCCCTTCCCTTCCCTTCCCTTCCCTTCCCTTCCCTTCCCTTCCCTTCCCTTCCCTTCCCTTCCCTTCCCTTCCCTTCCCTTCCCTTCCCTTCCCTTCCCTTCCCTTCCCTTCCCTTCCCTTCCCTTCCCTTCCCTTCCCTTCCCTTCCCTTCCCTTCCCTTCCCTTCCCTTCCCTTCCCTTCCCTTCCCTTCCCTTCCCTTCCCTTCCCTTCCCTTCCCTTCCCTTCCCTTCCCTTCCCTTCCCTTCCCTTCCCTTCCCTTCCCTTCCCTTCCCTTCCCTCCCCTCCCCTCCCCTCCCCTCCCCTCCCCTCCCCTCCCCTCCCCTCCCCTCCCCTCCCCTCCCCTCCCCTCCCCTCCCTTTTCTTCCCTTCCATCTTCCTTCTTCTCTTCTTTGGACAGACTCCAAAAAATACATCAGGAAATCCAATGCCAAAAAAGACTAAATTACTGTCAGGATAAGATTTTTACTAATATTCAATTAGAACATAAAAAGGGTGCACAAACTAGACATTTTTTATTTTACCGTATTACAGATAAAATGCTGACCTACCAGCCATGTCAATCAGACACTAAGCTTTCTGAAAGAATTCCATTTGACTTTAATCGTTGTGTAACAGATTTGTATCCAAGGCCTTATTTAAAATAAAACTTGAGAATTTGACGCCCATGCATTTTTGTTCCAATCAACTTATAACAGAAATGTTTAGTACTCCTTAACTATAGAGCTGATGAAAAGTGATGAAGGATTGTTAAACACACATTGGGACTCAAGGAGGCAAATTAAAAGATATATTTATTTTATTTTATTATTTTAAAGAAAAATATCCAAAATATGGTAGAAGAGCCAATAGTAGAAATTAGGACTCCTGACTCTGATCAGCACCATAATTTTGTAAGCTACTGCCTCATTCTTGTATTCCATGGAAATGTTAGCTTCACTAAAAACTCTTACAAGAACAAACTTGTATTTGCCAATATTCCTTTTCTATTAATAGCTATGGATTAAACAAACAAACGAACAACAAAGCAATAACAAGTTACAGAATATTCTTTATCAACATCTCTATGGTTAATCTGCCCCCCAAAGATGGTGAAAGCTGGAGGGACTTCCAGGTAGCAGCCTGTCACTTGTGTGGCTGTCCAGACAGTGGCATCCCGAGTAGGACAAATTCCTCTATTCCTCTAGTGAATAAAAATTGCAGAGTTGTGAATGAGATATTAGAAGACAGTGCTAAAATGAAGAAAGTGTGGAGCGAGGTGGGTTTAGATTAGGTAGGAAAAATTGCTTAATTCTGGTGTAGCAGCAGCAATAGTTGTATAAGAATGGAAGTGGGATGCTGGCTAAGATTATAAGGAGTAATGAGCAGTATTACATGATTCTTAGAAACAAGGGATGGCTGAACAGTCACGTCATGGTGGAAATCCTGAAATCCACTGAAAACAGGTCAGATTTAATGGTGCCACTAATGTGTCCAGCTTCTGCTGGTAGCACAAAAAGGTTTTTCTATGTGTTGACTACTCCCTCTGTGCCTTTCTCCGCTGTACTGTACCAAAGCCCAAGCACAGGTTGGGATTTTTGTGTTAGTGGTGACAGGCGCAGCTGACTGCACTGACAGGTATGAGATATTGCCCGCAAAGATATAGGGAGAGATTTATCTTGTAAAGCAAATTCTGACCATTTTATATAAAAATCTTCCTCTGCCAAAGGGCTGTATAAACTCCAAAGCCAATCAGTACTGACAAACAAGTGGTCTTTAGTAGACAGCAATTAAGGAGTTGGGGGTTTTCTCTAAAAGGGAGAGTCCTTTGCAGTAAAATAGGTGCCATGAAAGTGACAAAGTGATTATGTGGCCTCTTTGGTGTTGAAAGGGAATGCTAGTCAGGCTGGCTCCGAGCCCAGCAGGCGGGTTCCCCACCTGCATGGTGCCTGGGCCATGTGGCTGCCCCTGGGAACAAAAGGAACGGGATGGGGCCGCCAGGCAAGGCCTTGGCAGAAAGAGAAGCAAACTCTGCTTTAAGGAGAAGGTTTGAGACTAGGGTGGAAAAAGGGAAACTGAGAATCATCAGAGGGAATTGCAAATAGAAGTAGATGAAGAAAAATTAAAGATTGTGTTCACTGGCTGGTCATCTGTCTCTCAAAAGAAACCACTCTCAAGTTACCCAGGCCCAACTGGTCAGGACAATGAGAATTCATTGACCGAAACACAAATCTTTCTTGTCATTAATGCTTGCCTATTTTTTATTAACTTGTTCCTATGTCCTGTGCTTGTGGGACAGTTACAGGATGTACATCCAATAGTGGTAGATGGTGAGGAGCAGAAAGAGGTGTGTGATGGACTGTGGAGCCATGTCCTTCTTGCTATAAATACTCTCATCTAATTTGTTTTGGCCTCTTTGGGTCATTTTTAATTCTGTTCACTTTTGTTCATATTACTTTAGTCTTCCTCTTCTCATTTATTTATTTTTTATATTCTAGCTAAGACAAGGAATGATAGAGGCCTGAATATCTGATCTATTTGCTGTAGGACTTAGAGATGAACAAGAGCCCTACTAAGTTACAAACTATAATGAACAGTTTGGAGTTTTATGCTCTAGTTTAGCCTGCCTTGTTTGATTCCCTGTGTTTCTGCTTTTCTGTTCATGCCTCTGTGTTCTCTTCCCATTAATTTCTGTTTCTCCCCTTTTGCTGCTCTTGTGATAATGATTTTTGTATGGGGGATGGCTGTCCACCAGGAACTGGTCTCAGCCCCCCATTTTACTTCTCAGTTGCCCAGTTGTAGTGACCTTCAATAACTAGTGACCTGGATCCCATTCGCACCTTTGACCTGAGCCCTACAGCTTTTGCTGTAACGGGCTCCGATTAGCTGCTGACAGGGGCAGGAAGGAGAAACCACGAAGGCTGTGTTGTGAAATGGAGCCTGACCTTCCATTCACTGCAGTCAGTGATTCCTGGGGAATCAGGATTGGGTCCAAAGTCTTGAAAGAAGCTTAAGCTATTTAAATCTTTGTGTCAGAAACAGAAATTACATTCTTGGCTCTCTAAATTACAGCTTTTGCAAGGCCAATGCTGCTTTTTATTCTCCCTTGCCATAGTGTCTTGGTTATGAATTCATCACATTTGAGACCCTAAGATACAGAGTCAAACAATGCCACTTACAATGATCCAGAGTCCTCATTACCTTCCTTCTTTATCAATGGGCAGCTAGTCTTGCATACAATCTTTCAAACAATTTTTACTGAAAGCCATGAAAACTGCTGGAATTGTGCTTTGCCTCTGCTATACAAAGTACGGGTTTTAATAGGCATGGGTCAAAAACAAATTGACTTTTTAGAAGGAAACAGGCTGCTCCTCAAAAACTATTAGGGATTCTGTCATCTGGAATATCCCCATCCTGTTGACCTTATTTACAGATTTCAAGAAAAATACAGCATCATAACATTGATGTATAGACCCTGTAGCATTCAATTTCTTTAAAGGATGCCTCCATATGAAATAAGGATGCTGGTCATGAATGCATGCATGCTGAGGCAATACTAATGAGACTAAGCACTGTGGAATATATTGCACACAAAGGCTTTTTTAAAACGTAGTCATACACTTTGGAAATAAAGCAATTTGGCATCTTACCATGGCTACAAATGAGATAGTGCTATGGGAGGGGGAGTTGGGTAATAAAAGTGACAGTTGTGGAGTGTTATTGACAGCTTTTTTTGTAATTGCAGACGGGGCCTGCATTTATCCACATTGTCCAAGCTCTGGTTTTCTTTATGAGTAAAACACAACCATAGGATGGTAACATTTCATTTGGTCTGTTGGAATAATACTTCATTGTAAGCAATTAAAAACAACTTTTTTTATTTTATTCTTTTTATTACTATAACCATGCTCATAAACATAATGCTCACACTCCAAGAACCATGCACAGTGAGTAAATAAAACATCGCAGGGATTACACAAGTTGAAGGAACAGTTTGTGGGCAACAAAAATTGCTGGATTTTCTGAGAGGTAAAGAGGGAGCAGGCTCCATTAGGGGCATGAGTCTGCACAGTGGAAAGTAAAGGAAAAGGAATGGTGTAAGGAAGACAAATAAAGGAAGGGAATTGTAAGAGCTATTAGTGAGGACCCATGCTGAGGGGAGGAGAAAGTGATGGAGGCTATAGGAAATAATGAGCAAAGAAAAAAGAAAACACAGTAGAAATAAAGGAATTTGTTTCTGGCTACCCAGATGTCCCAGTGTTGGGTGTTTTGGATATGATGTTTATCTGGCTGTTCTCTGGACTCTGTCATAGCGCTCTCAGACATATGGTTTAATTTGTAGGTAGTCCTGTACGGAGCCAGGAGTTGGACTCAATGATCCTTGTGGGTTCCTTCCAACTCGGGATATTCTGTGATTCTGTAATTCTACATTGTGCACGGCGAGGGGAAGCGCTGCCTGCTCACTGCCCTGCAGGTCTGTGCTGGATTGCTGCCTGAGAGCTGGAAGCAACTGGGTCCAGTATGGGGTACTGTAGTGTTGTCCTTTCTGGTAACAGACTCACAGCAGTAGCAGAGGGCAGAGCACTGATACATCCTTCTCTGATCATGGCCGGTTGCAGGAATCCAAGTCATGGGTAAAGACGAAAAAATTCCAGCTCAGGTAGTTACGGTGAAGTGTTTACACCAAAGCATGAAGATAGACATTACAAATGTGTTTTAATTAGTGTAAGTACAGATATTTTTTTCAAATCTACCCTAGGCTTCACAACCCTAAACTCATATTGTATGGCAAGGTGTTGCACAGCACAGCCCTTGTTTAAAAAAAATCTTTTATTAATTCATTAAGCTCTCACTTTCAGTAGATATATCTACGCTTGTAGCAGTAAGGAAATTAAACAAACACATCTGATTTACCTTCTGGGCTGGTTTGAGTATTTTGCATAATTTAGGTATTATATCTAATATGCATTTGTGTGGAATTGCAAATATTTCAAATATTGGGCTCTGTTTGCTTTGTTGTTGTCTCTTTTCCCTTCAAACTGAGCATAATTTCACAGCAGTGACAGTAAATGTCGCTGTGCCAGTTAGACTGCTAGCAGTGAAGGTCCATTAAACCCTGGTGATCACGCATTCAGATGGAGCAGACTTAGCACAAGGAATGACTGCTGGCCAAGGAAAATTAGGTTTATAAGTCTGAATTTGATCGGGGAAACAACTGTGCATGGATTACTGGATGGGGGCACAAATCACCTATGGAAATGTATTAGGGAGTTACAGAGCAAAGGGGGATTCATAGGTAGGAAATAGAGGAAAAGGCAAGACAGAGAAATGAAAGAAAATGGCTGAGCACCGACAGTGGGCATGGGATTGAGCGTTCACTGATTAGACGTCACAATTTAGAGGCAAGAGATCAGAATTCCTTAAGGATTTGGAGTGAACTCTAAGGAAGATTCATGAGGGATGAAAATGCTGAGCTTTGAAACATGAGTAATAATGTATTGTTTCGTCCAGGGCTGCAAAGGGCAGCTGCTCTTGGGAACCTCTGCAAGAGGATTTATCTGCAGCAAACAGTCCTGGGATTCCTGGGCCTACTCCTGATTAGGACTGGTAAACTGAGAACCTGTGGTCCAAAAGATCAATCAAACAACCAGCATTTACGGATGCTTAGGCAAATTTAAACGCACACGGGGGAAGCCTAGTTAAAGTGGATCTGCCAGCCTTGTGACTTCTCCTTTTGTTTTGAGTGTCTTCAACTTCTCTCCTGTCTCTGTCTTCTTATTTAAGTAAATTTAGGATGAGAGCCTGGAATGGCTGGAAGTATTTATTCTGCTAATGTTTCCTGTCATTTCAGTGAATTCTATACTTGTCTGGGATGCTTTAATACCATTGGTGACCTTTGGGTCACAATACAATGGAAAATGTAAAATGATAATATTTATGAATGGGAACATAGGACCATATTCAACATATCTGCATGCCATTAATAAAATGAAAGTAAAATACTAAGATGGTTATCATATTATCTTTCACAATATCTATTTTCTCTTTTTGAAATGTAGGTGTTTTTTTTTTTTTACTCAGATATCAGTCAGTAAAAGCTGTGCAGTCCGTAAAAGTTACAACTTGCAAAGAAAACAATTTGTCAGTGTGACATCACTCATCATAATTCAGCATTCAGATGCACAAGGGCTCACATACAAATACATTCCAAGTGTTTTCTAATAAAATAAAATAAAATAAAATAAAATAAAATAAAATAAAATAAAATAAAATACAGCTGTGTTTCTGTGATACAAAGAATTGTTCTTTGCCTGTGAGGATAAAGTTATCGGGAATAAAAGATCTCTAGACTGAGTTCTCATTTTGCTTTCACAACCTTGACCATTTTGTGTCTGGTATGTAGGAATTTATAGTAAGCATTGCACACACTTTTAGCCTGCATTTTTTGTATGATCAATAGATCAGACTCAAATGATATTAGTGGCTTAGAGTCAGCAATTCAGTTTAATAGACAAGTTATGAAATTATGCACCACCTTATAGGCTTTTAAAACAATGTTAAAAATCAATTTAATGTTTGGTAAACAGTCAATGTAGCTCTGTCAATACAGAGTGACATACTGAGGTCATACAGTAACAAATTCTGCTCTCAGCTAGTTGTATAATGAAAAAATAACACCGTTAACATCAGTGGGGTGACTAACTTTACAATAGTGTATAATGGGGCAGGATGTGACTTATAGGAAGAGAGTCTTCACACTGGAGTTGAACCAGGTTCCTGACATAAATTACTGACATGAATTAGATTTTCACTGTTGGGTAGAGGCCAACCATTTTTGCTCACAAGCAGTCTAACCAGCCTATCTCTACATCAACTTATGGATGCTGATTATATATACTGATATATTGAGTTAGTTCATAAGTCATCATTCAGCTAACATATGAAAAAAAATCATGTCCTGTACAGCATTACTTAGTGAAAATTTGACATGTGAGCCTCATTTGTCTCTTCCAATTTGTACATGACAATGAAAACCCCTATATTCTAGTGTACTCTGTGCAGCATAAATACTATTTCCTAGGAAAGAAGCAAATCCTGCAACAAATCTCTGTTTTCTCTAAGCATTGCGTTGACGTGTCATGGTCAGCATATTTTAAGGAGATACAATTATCTCCTTTTCCAGTCATGTGAGTTTGATTCTCCCCCTCGTAACATTTGTGCTTTTCTATTTACATCAGTAGCGCCAACTTCTAAGGGAGTTCATGTGTGCAGCTAACTTATACTTTAAGATGAAAGCTATCTTTCTGAGCTAAGTAAAGTTTGGGTAGGACTGCCAGCCATTCTCAACTTCTGCAAACACAGAATGTGTACAGGAGACATACTGCTTGTTAGAGGATTTCATCTTGAAGGCCTGATTGTTTTTCAGTGAATTTCTACATCTGATAAAAGATTTTGAGTTTGAAAATTTCCAGTTCTTTTTTTTTTTTTCATCTGAAGAGTTTTAACAGTTAGCAGATGGAAACTTCAAGGGCTGTAACTAACTAGTGCCATTTTTATTTTTATTTTTTAAAAATAAATGAGTTAAACCTATGATAATTATGATAATTGCAACACATCATATGAAATTATGTTTATGGGAGCTAATCTATCTTAATCACTTGTAACAGAAGGCACTTTGTTGAGAGGATTGAGTGGGACTTCAAAACAAGTGATTTCACCTTCAACCGTGTAAGGGAGAAAACAACTAAGTTCCACATTTCTGGTATAGTTTTCTCCAAGATTGTAAACTGAATTATTATTACTATTACTGCAGCACATTTATGTATTATAATTTTATGTTAAGAAGCAGCAAAGGACAGTGATTACTTAAGGGAAGGGGAGCCTGGTGCCAAGGGTCACCTCAGGCAGCACCCTCACTAATCCAGGCACAGCACCACAGGGTCAGTCAATGGTGTCAAGGCAGATGCTGGTAACAGGGTCCATCAACAGCACCAGACAAGGCAAGAGATAAATAGGGTCCAGGGTCTATCCAGGGAGCCCCAACAAGGATGACTGAAGACAGGGCCAAGGACAGGACTGCAATAAAAGTCACAACATGGGCCCAAAGACCAACTAGGAGATGAGGTCTGGAGGCAAGATATAATATCCATCCATCCATTCATCCATCCATCCATGCATCCATGCGACTAGAGCCACGGTGCAGCTCTGAGGTCTGGCCAGAAGGCAGGCCTGGAAGCAAGCACACCTACAAAATAGCCTGGGCAAGGGCTGAAAGCCTGGATGGCATGGAGCCCTTGGGCCCAGGGGCAGGGCTGGGTGCCCCATGGGCAGGGCTGGGAGCCCCAGGTGAGGCTGATGAGGAACATTAAGGCCCATGAGTGGCTTAAGGCCTCTGGCAGTTCAGAAAAGATAGTCCTTTCTGTGAAGAGCTTAGTCTGTAAATATGAGATAAATATGAGAAGTTAAAAAAATGCACATTTCAGTTTCTGAATGTGACCTAATAGTACAGGTTATCCCTGGCTTTGCAGAGACAAAATTAAGTAATCATTTAGCCAGTGTTTTAAATGTTTTTCATAAAAGAAATCACAATGTAAGAGGGGAGCTGAGAGAAATTGAAAGCCTATAGTGATATTTTAAAATTGTGTACCTATAATATGTGATCACTACCAAAGCACAGCAAAAAAATGTCAGAGGTTGAGACTGCTCTGTAGTACTTTTTTTGAATACTGTGCATTAACCTTATGTTACTGGGGTTTTGAATGCATTAATGTTTGTGTAAAAGGCAGCAGTGAGAAGACAAAGCAGCAGGACAAAAAAAAAAAAAAAAAAAAAAAAAAAAAAAAAAGAAATTATTGCTGAGAAGGGCGTTATCTTGAGTGCACACTTGAGAGCTATTGAGGAACAATGGTTGAACTATTGGTTTTCAGAACTTCGTGGTAACCTCCTGCAGAGTTCACAGTATGGTTTTATCTGGGAAGGGCAAAACCCCCAGAGTGGCAAAGAGCACCCTCCTTGTGCCTTGGGGTCCTGAGGGAGAGCAGGGCCTGGAAGCGCCGGGCCTAGCAGGTGATGGAGGGAGGCTGTGGCAAGGGCAAGGAAGAAACGTGGCCAGCTTTCCAGAATCTAATTTCTTTAATAACTGCTTGGAGTTTAGAGTTAAATAATGAATGTTTTGACTTCTGGGAGCTGTTTGTCAATGTATGTATTTGTCAGTATGCCGTGGACTCTGAAGTGGAAATAACCGGGCAGTGCAACTGACCTACTGCACGCATCGCTGAGTCCCGCTCAGCTGAACGTGTCAGGCTGAATGATGATATCTATCCAAAATATCAGTTTTCTATTTATACTAGTTTAGTAAATCAGTGCTGGGTAAAGTTACAATATGGGTAAGAAGGACGAGCAGTAGCACGAATGGGAAGGTAATAACTGCCTCGTGCCTAGCAGATCCGCTTCCAAGTAAATCCTTCAGCAAAAACATTTTTATTCTCTGCCGTTGTGTTCCAAATGTAAATGGTATAATGAATCCTTCAATGTGCATTACAGTGTTCATATGCTTTCTAGTTTTTCTATTGCAAACGTTAGAGGTGAGAAGAAGTTAACTGCACATTTTTTTCTGCTAAATACTTTGTTACCACGCACAGGGCCTGTTTGGGCCTAAGTTTGTAATTATTTCCCATATAATTTCCACACCAAACTATAGTACTACATTGCAACTACGTGAACAGTAGTGACTGGGAGTGTCAGGAGCACTCACATGAGATTTATGGCCTGTAAAATAAGCTGTTATCAAGTGAATTGAGTTGAACTGCACAGGAAACACTGAAGGTACAGATCCACGCTGTAAGTAGGCTGTGCAGTCATCATACTGCTGGGCTACATGCTCATTTCTACCTGTAAATTTGGACAAGATAATGCTACTATTTAATTTACAAGAAGTGCTGTACAGGCCTGTCTACTGAGAAGCTCTTTTGATATATGGTGTAGATAAGTCAGTTCAGAAGAGAAGCAGATTTTAGCTATGAATTACACTATTGATATTTCAAGAAAAGTCAGCTTTGGAGCTTACTAGGAGAAAGAGTCCTCATTTTCAAAGTTATTCACTTAGAAATAAGCAGCCAGTGAGTTTCTTTGTCACAGAAGAGTGGAGTACAGGATTTAGGGGCCTCCGGTATAGCTTCACATACGTGGTGGAGAGTTCTCTTCTGCCTGGCTCCAGTGCATGTAAAGCACTGATATTCCTCCTATCACGGAGAGATGGATGAGTTTGTCAGAAGGTACTGCAGCTTTATATTTGTGCAGCCATTGCATAGTAGAGGGTAAAAGTTTCATTCTGCTTGTTGCTGGATTCAGTCTTCACCCATTTGCTACCAATTTCAGCAGTCCTTACTGTGCAGATGTGGCAGGTATGGTGATGAAACCTCCGCAGGCTTTGCCCAAGATTTCCCCTGAATTGAAACTCAGGAAAAGATCTGTTTTCAGACTCCTAGCATGAAGGACAAAGGCAGCAGTGTGCCAGCCAAGTGAATCATTGCATGAGAGGTTGGTTATATTTGGAGTTTTGCTATCCCACTGAAGTGGGAACAGGAGCCTTTGTCAAAGTCTGCCACTCCAATGCATGGGGAGGCTGATGAAATATTTCTCCTGGCTAAAAATGGACCAAATGTTTGGAATAAAGGAAACGGTAGCCTAGAAGGCAAATTTCCATGGCTTTCAAGCTATACATGAGTTGTTTGCAGTTTCTTCTTGTTTACTTAACTGGTACTTCCAAATGTCTCTCTTTGTTGATTTCTGGCATTGAAATATGAGTAGGGGCATGACAATAGAAAGTGAAAAGGCACATTCCCCAGTTTTTGGGTACATTATTCCATGAATCTCTTTTGTCGTTGTACATGACCAATTGACCTTTGAAACTGTGTCAGAAATAACTCCACATCTTGATGGATGACACTGACCTTAATAACAATAACAAAAAGAGAGGGAAAAATGCAGTCCCTTTTCTCTGTAATCACCATGGACTGCTGGCTGTCAGGCTCAGACTTTCCTTATTGTTCTTCTCATTTACAAGCCAGACAGCGTTACAATGTTTTTTACTTATTGGCTGGTACAAGAGCTAATGTGAAGATGGGTAGTGTGAGTGCAGCAGCCAGAACTTCATGGTATTAAGAGTGAGGGAAAAGAACTTAAGAGCCGACCTTAAATATGTGGCAGCGACTTTGCAAACAAGACTCCTATGCTCTGTTGTGGTAAACTGACTCTCTTTTTTTTTTTTTTTTTTTTTTTTTTTTTTTTTTTTTTTGTTTAGGATGTGGAATAGTTTTAAATACTGTTTACACATATCAACATTCACAAATGAAGATATTTTTGCCTCTGGGTAACACCCAATATATGTGTTATCATTGAGTGTGCATTCCATTAAGAAACAGACCTGGATGAGATTCTTGTGGACAGATTGAGGAATGTTTCCTTTGTATTCCTGACTGAAACTGAATAATAGGATTTACCTGATACAGAGAGCAGGCCTTCTTGCTTAAAAGAAGAGACAAAGCAAGAATGGGAACAGAAACTTTTTTATCAATTCAAGGAGGGGGAAAAAAATAAACAGAATTGTCTCAGCTTCTGTAATGCTTCTGTGCTGATATGGCAAGATAAAAACTGCTTGCTAGCATAAAAAAAAAAAAAAAAAATCTTCCATGCAACTATTGAGTTGAAAATGACATCATTTAAAAATGTTAAAAATTATTAAAAAAAAAAAAAGTAGTTGATGAGAGAATGTCTGGAGGTAATGAGAGGAGTGCTATATTGCTTTGATAGATCTTTTGTCCCTCCAGGTTTAGGAAGCAGAGAATGTTCCCGTTACCCAATTCACTAAACTCGTCTAAAGCAGTGAGCCCAACATGGTGAGCCTTTCCCCTGGCCTTCAACAAAGGCCATTGTGAAGCTATTCGATCGGCTCCTTTTCCAGATTTCATGCCCATTAAAGCATCAATTACCTCTGACATTTCTATCAGCCTTCTATTAAGTTTGCACTTAGTAAGTTTCCAGAAATTACGAGCAAATTAATCCAAACATTAATCAGATTGCAGAGGGAATAATCTTAAAGAGGAGGGAAATGCTCAGTATAATTTATGATAATAGATTTTTAAATTAATTGCTTCCTTTAGTTAATAATTTGTTCTCTTGTGAATACGTACTTGATATTACACTGGAAGCAGTTGTTTTTCTGACTTGATCAATTAGTTAATGTTTACACAGCACTTTGAAGATGTAAAGTACTCTGTAAATGCAGACCTGCTGTAGATCAGTCAGTAGCCTACCAGGCTCATAGCCCCCTTCATGTATTTAACAACCGTCGAGTTGCTTTTAGCCTTCCTGAGAAAGGTGTTTCTTCTTTCTTTTTCATATTTTTAGAGGGCCTTTGGTTGTGTTGGTGGTTTTTCAGTTGCAGGGCTTCTTTTTTTGTACCAATACTGAATAAGCCTCTTCATTGCACTGAAGAGCCCCAGGAGGAAGACAAGCTAAAGTCCTATTTCTTGTGTGCGATGCTCTGCTTATTGCTTCACTTAACAGATTTAAAAGCCCTCTGGACCTGAAATCAATAAGATCGGAAATGGAATAAATTAGTTGTGTTTACTCTGTTTATTTTCCTCCCTATGTATGACTGAATACCTGTCTCTTAATACAGGGACAGGGATGCAGCTCAGCGAATTTCAGAACTATTTGAGTTTTGAAATAAGGATTAATCGAATTGAAATAAACACTGGGTTTTCAAAGGGGCTTGTTTGGGGATGCGCAGCAGGGGACGTTCTGCATTGTATGCTGAAGTCAAGTTAGATGTGGAGACACACAATGGGTAAGTGGTTAAGCTTCAGCTGAATTTAGGGGCTTGAAATACTTGGAGCTGGTTGGAGTCGGGCTGTTTGCAGGGGAGCTCTCGGGTACTAATCCCGTCATTCCTAACAAAGAGATGTAGATGTTGAAATGCAATGCTTGTTTTGCTCTCAGTCTTTTTTTTTTTTATTTAACCCTACAAATATGTCAGCCCGTTGCCGAGGTTTTATATGGCAAAATACCCTGTGCATCACATCCCTATTGTTCTTTCAGGACAAAATGGAAACTAAGCAAAAAACCAGGAAAGTGAGAACAGGCATATTGCAGACACAGACACCTAAGAAATTGTGATTAATACTACTCACCAGTTTTATAACGCTTTTGTCTAGTGGCACTGGCCTGGAACAAACAATAACAAACCAACCATAATGTAACATCCCCTGAGAGCCATTTGGATCATGCAGGAGCTCGAAAGCTGACAGCATGAGCCGGTGAAAACTGTTCTAATTACTTGTTAAGATACACTCTGAAACCTGGCGAAGGAATCTGTGCTGAGTGCCACAAATGGTGCAGCAGTGCCACCACCTGCAAGAAGGAGAGACTCTGAAGGGAGGGGAGAAAGCCGAGAGGATAATTAAAATAAAGGAAAACAAAGGTCTGAGCTTAAAATCTAACTGAAATCTCACTGCAACCATGCCTAACGAGGCCAGCCCTTGGCCTTTCTCCCAGGAGTAAGTTTGTTTGCATCTCCAGCACTAAGTCCAAGACAGAGAATTTATGATATGCATGTGAAACCTGAACAGCAGAGAAGGGAAACCTTTCCTGCTATGGTTTCCTTCCTTGCCTGTGGAGTGGGACGGTGCAATGTAGGCTGACTTTTTCCCCGAGATCCTCCTGGAGCTTGATGCTCCTGTTGCATGCCTCCCGCTTTCCTGTTGGTCTTTGCACAGGTGGATTGCAGACGTACTGGGATGTGGAGAGGGGAGAAGGAACTTCAGGTATTTCACGCTTCCCTGCTAGGTGTTGGCATAGGTGCTTCATTTTCTTCTCTTAGTTCAATGGCTACATATCTTTACACCGGTTTCATGTGGTGTGATGTCTGGGTGACAATACAAGATGGTAAGAAGTATGCTTACCAAGGAAATAAATTTTCCGAGGGTAGTGATGAAGAAACCTTGCCTTGAATTTCTTATCTATTAAAAGAGATACTTCTCTGGTGTAAGGGTTCATAGTCTGTAGCATACCTGACAGGTCGCCTTCACAGCCTTATGTACATCAGGGCCAAAAAAAAAAAAAAAAGATTCAAAGAAAAAGAACTGTGCTGCTTTCTGATGGCAGCCTCTCTCTCCACAGTGTACCAGGGACTATTACTGCTTTATGTTAAATGACAAAGATTGAACATTCATATAGGAAAAGCCCAAACTTATTAAGGAAATCTTGAATGCTATGGTTATGTGTAGTGAGGCAGAATTCCACAGAAAGAGGCAAAAGCTGTCTGTGTTAAATTGTCAAATTAAAGGCTTAGAGGAGTTGGGTATTTCATCCTTAGCTGATTTGAAAGGCCTAAATATTGCAGATCCTGAAGAGAAAGCAAGACTGAAATATGGCACGTAAATAAATCTACCAAATTTTTAACCAGAAATCATAAATTTTCTGTGTTTAAAATGATTTTGCATTCAGACTTTAAGGCTCTATTGCTACTGCTACTCCTCTGCAATACTTATGTCTGAGCTGGAATTGTGAACTCCAAGCAGCTGAGGATGTGTCTTCATTAGGAGCATTGTGTTCAATTTAGTATCAGCTAGGTGGATTCGACTTACTTGATAACTTTTTGTTGGTTATACAGCATTCAAGCAAACCTACTCAAGCACAATGCACTAATGTTATCAAAAGCAACTTGCTGATGATCTGCTGGTTGCAGTCAATGCTATCTCAATTATTTCAGGTTTCCACTGTCATTGGTAAACAGTTTTCTAATAAACACTGTCTCCAAAAAAGTAAAGAAAAAGTTTCCCAGCTGGGAAACAGGTTGCTGGAGTGTTTACTGGCAGTGTGAATGATGAAAAAGCTGAACAGGTACACACCAGAGAGCTAAGATTTGCTGGGAGCCTGTAGAAACAAATCAGAAAAAAAGAGCCCCACTCTCTTCTGCGGAGAGGTGAGTGTAAGAGGGAGCCTTCCTGTTTGTTTTTTCCCAAACAAGGAGGAAGCCCTGAGCTTTATTTTCCTATATCTTGTTTAGCCACCTTGATTAGCGTCTATATTCAGGCTCCTTAATGGATAGTGTATTATATAGGTTGTTTGAGGTTAAGTAACAATGGGGAACATGGCAAGCACAGTTTCCCATGTCTCTAAATATAAACACAATAAGAATCCTGTTAAGACAATGAAGCAAGATAGAAACAGGCTTGCTGCTCTAGCGCGTAGGCTCTTTTTCTTGTTTTCTGACCATTATGTAAACTGACATTCTGGTTTTCCCATTTGAGAGCAGACCTCTGCCTTATCATCATCACAGCAGATGTGCCCAGAGAATGTTTACCAATAAGGAAAGAGGCATTGCCGTTGTCTGGGTTGTTATTTCCTACAACAAAGAATAGAGGAGTTGGGATGAAGGAGGAGGACGGAAGGCAGCCGGTGTCAAAACACTACGGGGACAGTGTTAGCGGGGACCCTGATGTGCAGCGAGGAGCAGAGCTGTCACACAGCTACCAGCTTCATTCAGAAGTGTGGGTCTGCGGAAGAAGTGTTAACTGCCACCGAAATCTGTGTGCACGCATCCATGCCCACAAGCACAAGGTTGCTGTGTCTTTTTGAAGGCATCAGTGCAAGCTCCAACCCCCAACTGAAGTTACATCAGATCAAACCCTCCCATGCAAATGCGCCACCTGTGTGAAGTGCATTTCAAACCACACATGCCACATCTTCTATGTCAGCTTCATTTCATTCTGTGCTATATTAGTAATACAACCTTGATACAAAGCTCATGTATCAGTAAGGCCAACTGGTATTTTGCATAGATAGGGGAAAATTTATTCTAGAAAACTGAATGTCTCTGCAAAAATAGAAAATGCCTGCTTGCGAGCACAATCAAATTCAGGTATGAACAAAGCAGGATATAACAGCTTCTAGGCACGAGAAATACTTATACAGTGATGGTAAAACTCCAAGCATTAAGTGTTCATGAATACCTGTGAGTTCAATGAAGACAAAAAAGTTATGAGATTGAGCTCAGCGTCAGACCTGAACTTTTCCCCCTGTTCAGGTAAAAGATTTCCTTTTGCCCAAAGTGGCTGTGACTGCTAAACAACAACTTCTAAGAGCCATGAAGTATTCAGGCCTGGGTTTTTAGGTTGCATCTTTTTTTTTTAAAAAAAAAAAAAAAAGAAAAAAAGAAAAAAAAGTAAGATGTAAGATAAATATATTTTGATACTTACTTGTATATTACTTATGTAAGTGAATTCCATTAACCACCAGACATCCCTTCTAAGCAGACATAGCCTTAAGCTGTCACTTGACTTGTAGCTCTATCGTTTCCCCATCTGCAAAGTAGGAATGATGGTTTTCCCTAATGAAGTGTTATGAGAAGGCTTTAACTCATATTGATGAAGATCTTAGCATGGGCAGTTAAAAAGTGTAAGGAGTTGAGAGATGGTTTTGCAAACATTACAAAAAATGGGTGCCTTCATGCTGCTTGTTTTGCAGTGAATCAAAAGGTTCTTTAAATTTTTGCAGTGGGAATAATAGGCACAGAGTTCAGGTCTCACTTATCTGGCTAAAAGGAATAAAAGCCAGAGGAAAAAAGTGAAATACCGACCCTGTTAACAAGTAAATATAAAGTGTCAGGACTTCGAGTCATTCTGATTTCTCCAAGCTATAGATGTTAAAAACCCAGTAGTGCCTGCATCGGAGTGAAAATGCACCAAGTTCCGTGTTCAATAAAAACAGCTTCATTCTCCCTGCTGTAGCTGATGAAGACATGCTCAGCTGTAGCCTGGTGCAGGTACAACCAAAAGCAGAAATTGTGTTTTTCCGGCTGTTTGAAAAGCTTTAGCCCCCAAGACAAAGTGTCACCATCTGTGAGTGAAGGTCTCGGCAGCTGTATTCAGGGCAGTCATTCAGTTTGCATTATTATAACTTCACCCTCTGTGTTCATCCCTTTGTGACACTTTGGAGATGCCATAGATATGGAAAGCAAGGGCACAAGGTTAGTTCTTCTGCACTGGAGTCAACACACATAATATATTTTGACCTCCTGGGATTTTGTGGAGTGGTTCATTAGTGCAGTGGAACTTATTTGAGGCTCTAAGCTTTTTTCTTCCAGGTGTTTGTCTCTCTAATTATCTTTTTTCTTTTTTTTTCTTTTTTTTCTTTTTTTTTTTTCCTGTTTTTATCAGAAATACTTATTACTAGAAAGCTGTAGGGTTAATAACCCTGGAATTTTTGAAGTAGTCTTTTGTATAAATGTTATGGCACATTTTATAGGCACTGCAACATCATAGTCCCGTAGTGAAAAAAAATCAATATTTCTCCATCATACTTTAAAGACTAATTCCCTGGAGTAATCTCTATTCTCTACTAGTTTATTCTAAACAAAATTGATTTTTTCTTTTTTTTCTGGGAGATTAAAACATGCCTTGAAGATTGTCAGTGGTTTTGTTGTGTAGGCCTTTATTAATAGACTCCCCGCAGCTTAATTCTGTTTATATAAGTTGAAAACAATAAAAAGAGTTGACAGTTTTGTCAGTTGTGTTTGCTCAAAAAATATTAAAAAATAAAATAATAAAAAAAAGGAAACGCAGACACCTCCTCCCCCTGATGTAGCAAACGACATTGCTGTAAACAGACTTCAACGAAGTGTTTAGGAAGATCTGACTCATTAGAGTGGGCTGTTGGGTTTATCTATGAAATGTTAAATCATGAAGAAAGTGAGCTATAGGTCTTGGTGTGTGCTTTGTTAGCCAGGAGATGATTGTTTATCACGATCAACAATAACTGACGTAGGAGTCTGTTCACAGAGATATATCCTACTGTGCTCTTTGTCGGTGAATGTAGCGGTAGCGAGGTTTCGCTGTGGTGTGACAGGCTCAGACATCAGACAGTGCAAGGATGTACTGTAAGTGGCTTGTGGGTAGAAGCTTCCTGTATAGAGATACTGAAACTGGTACGTTTACTTTGGAGGAAAAAAAAAAAAAGTGCATCCTTCCTTTAATAAGCTGCATTTTTCATTGATAGAACTTGCCTCGTGGATGTGCCTGCCAACAGGTAGCAGCTGCCTTTGAAGGTTAAGGTAAACCTTGCATTACCGCTTAACAAAATGCAGTGTTTAAATAGTTGCCAACAGTGGAAATTTACAGTTCCCAGACAGATTGCCTTAAAAGTCAGAGGAGCTGAGATCTAGGTGCTAATGCCGAGACGTTAGTTCTAACCATGGTTATCTTCCAGGAACTGAGAAACCACTTTGCAAGTGATCAGAGAACCTCCTCAGGATTGCATTAGTCAGCCTCTCTCTTAATTTGCTTTATTTTAGGAACCGAATGAACTATGGATCTCTCCCATGGCAGAGTGTCAAAAGGTTTTATTACGATTAAAGCAGGATGAAAGCAAAATTTTTGTTGAAGATAATTTCACAGATACTATTTGAGCTTCCCTAAATTTCCTTCAGTTTAATTGTGATGCAGGACAGAACCATGGCTGAGTTCTGCCCCCAGGTAGTCACCAAAAATGTCATACCAAAAGATTCCAACATGACATAATTAATTGGCTTGCATTCACTTCTAACACCAGCCAGTTTTACTGTAGACCTATCCCGTACATATGCTTTTCAGTGAATGGGTTCAAAATTTGGAATTTTTACTTAAATCTCTTTCAGCAACACATTTTCTTTAGCACAGGTAAGAATAATGAACTACTTCATGAAACAAAATCACAATATACCTTCCCTATCTGTTCACTGAACTTGAGCAGGAAAAGTCTGGACGTGTGCTCAGCATTGAGCCCATATGTATTCCTACTGGTTTGAGGTTATATTGCTCTTAAATTTCATCAAATAATGCCTTGAAACTTATGTTGGCCTTTAAATTATTGTAAATCAGAGACATCAAAGACTGATAAACTGGTAAAGTAGCCCAAATAATGACAGAAGTACCTTGGAAGATTTGATCCAAATTTTAAATTTGAACTCTGGAAAGATTGGATCTAAACTCTCTGATGTGGTCCCATCCTTTGCCCCTAAGCATTTCTATGTCTTATTTAGGAAGGAATTTCTGATGGAATAGAAACACAATGAAAGATCAGATTCACTAAAGAAGAAAGATAGGACCATATTTTATGTGTGGTTTTTGTCCAAAATGTTGTGAAATACGGATTAACTAGAACCCAAATCTCTTGAACCTCAGGAACCACCTTACTGTTCACCAGAACAAATTCAGGACCTAGACAAATTTATAGGAAGAGTAGCAGACATAACAGCAGATACTGCTTAGAAGCAATACTTCAGAGGTTTTGCTCTGTTGAATAAAACTATTGGAATACAACTTCTGAAGTATCACTGATTCATTTGTAAAAACGTTGTGTTCAATTTCAGTGTGACATGTTTTCATATTTTTTCTATAAAAAATCATGAAAGCAATCCATAATTCATGTAGGGAAAAGATTATTTAGAACACTTCTTAGAAGAACGTGTTACAAATTGATGTATCGGGAGTGGGTAACTTAATTAACTCTTTGTCACAGAAATGAACAATATTGAAACCAGTTATTGGCTGGCCTGCAGACTGGTGTGACAGTTTGTGGATGTGAACCAGGCAAGGAATCCAAAGCAAAATTATAGGTTGGAAAGTACAAAACTAGAAGAAGGAAATGAGCTAAGGAAGAGTGTTTCAGGACAGCCCTGAGGTCCCTGGGAACAGACGGAAGAAGTGAGCTGTCCTATCTTCCCTTGGTCAAAATTTAAAAAGTTTTGAACTTTAGTTATCTCTTGTGCTTTCAGCTTGATATGGGAATTATCTTCAAAGTAGTTATCTGAAGTTTTCTATCTGGAGAGAAAAAAAAAGAAAAACAACTTTAAAGGAATACTAAATACAACTCAAAGCAGTAGAAATCTACTAACTGTTGAATAAAAAATTGTCCTTTTATCTATAAATAGGTTATTGATTCTGATACAGCAACATCACAGTGTGGGTGGAAGAAGAGCTCCAGAAGAATTGATCATCTCAGAGAGGAAAAAAGAAAATTATTTTTACCCCCGGGAATGATATTTAATTTTGTCTGGTCTTTTAAAGCATATTTATTTGACAGCATTTCTGTTCGGTTAATTATAATTCCAGAAACATGCTGTTATAAATTATTTGCAATATATGTTCTTCAGATTTCATTTGTCACCCTCTGAAAATGTATTGAACTAATAATGAATGGGCACTCCGATCCCATAAATAGAAATAGCTGGAGTCAGAAATACTTAGCTTCCAATCCATATTTTGGAGAATTTGTTGAATTCCTTGGAGTGTTCTGATCTAGCTACTATGTACAATGCCATGGATATTCTTTCTGTGACAATGGAGATCGTTATAAGCAGCAAGATTAATTTGTGGAAGAAAGAAGAGAAAGCTGATGCTAAGGCCTGATGCTTTAGGGAAAACAAAACAAAAAGAGGTGATCAGTTAGAGACATTTTCTTATGATAGCTGTAGTCTCTAGTGTCCTGTAGTGTGATTGCTGTCATTTAAGAAGTATGTATCACGTTAGAATAAAAGGTAGAATAAAAACATTCTTGCTATTTCACTGGCTATTTTAATACTTACACTCAGTGTCTTTTGTTGAAATGCTGAATGTCAACAATTCAAGTTTCAAATTGTGTGAAGTTAAAATTTCAACAATTTTGTATTTTGGCATTATAATTTTTTTATTTTTGAGAAATACTATGCTGCTTAGCTGTTAAAGAAGAAACCGAACCCATCTGCTGGTCTTCTAAAAGAGATAATCTTTTGTGTAGCGAGAAATATTGGGAATAAATGTAATGGTGGTGGATATTTCCAGTCAACACAGAGATACCATTTTTTTGTTAGAAAAGTTCTGAAAACAAGCTGCAAGAACTAGATTACATTGGGGGGGGGGGGGGGGGGGGGGAGGAGAATGGTGGGGAGCTTATGTCCAGTATATTCTGTGAAAACAAGCTGATGTTCCTTATGTATTGGGTTAAATGAAGCGTAACATAAATGAAGTTAGAGAGCAACTAAAGGAAAAATTGCCTGCAATAGGAGAAAATCAAAACAGAAATTTTAAGCAAAAATAGATGGAAGAAACATTAAGATCCTTTGTAAAATTATACAACTTACTTGTGACATATTTTTCTGAAATATAATCAGTGTTGTTTGAGTCTGGCCTTCTCAGGAAAATGAGTTCTAGCAGTAGGGAAAAAAGTGGAAACCAGTGATGGTTTGCGTTAGTTGTGAACCTCCTCATTAAGTTAAATAATACCATCCTCAAAACTCATCCAATAGTAACATCTCAGGTCAACAATTTATTTTCAGTCCATTTCAGTGTCATCTCCATTTTACCCAGTTTCTTAATCACCTGGTATCATCCATATATTCATATTACTAATTTCCTACATAGCGTTGTTTGAAGGCTGTTGCTGAAATCCACATGCTGTTCACAGATTTTAAAAGTAGATCAGAGTGAATGTGCTAAAAGAGAATAATTACTAATGCTAAGGAAACTCTTGTATACCTATGATATAGGATACTGAAAGCCTTTGGGAAAGACTGAACTCCTTCAATATCTGTTGGCATCAGCCTGCAGGAGACAACCAGCAGTATATATATAGCATAATTAAATTCTAGGGCCGTGTTGATTCTTCAGATTATTGCCAGGGAACTTTTCCAGCTGCTGAGAAAAGGTTGAGAGAGTGCTTAAATTAGTGTATATTTGATATATACGTGCTTCTTAGGTTTTGTGGAAGGTTAGTTGGGTCATGTTATTATTTTACAGAACGTGTTTTGAAATGATACATCTATGAGACAACTAAATTAAAAACGTACTTGCTATGCCCTATTTTTAGTATAAACGGGGTAAAAATAATTCAAGTTACCGGTGAATGAATTTAATCTTTTCAGACCTTTGTAAAGCAACAGAATAATAATCATGGGCCTCGTTCTGTTAGTTGTTATTCCATTGTTTTCAGTCTTGTAGTGTTGTTCATACACTGAGGCATCGTGCTTACAGACGGATAATCATTTTCAAATAAATGCTTCAGGCAAATGGTTGATGGAGTGCTGCCATCTCTTGGTTATGCAAATTATATGTTGCAAGATATTCAGCACTTTTCTTTGATGGGAATGCCCGCCCTAAATGTCTGTTTGTTATGTGAAGGCTGACGCTCAGCTCTAATACTCGACATGTTTGCAGACATTTTGCATTTAATTTGTCCAGCAATGTTATCAGTGATATTTGAGAGACATTGAGGTTGTCCTTCCTATTTAAGATCGCCAGGGTGGATGCTGTTGAGAAAGTGGTTTAGTAGTGGCAAAGGCATTAAAATGACAAGTGTGTGGTCCCCTGTTCTGTAGCTGGCAGTGACAAGTAGAGGCCATGAAGGCGTATTGCAGCCCAGCAAATATAGTGCTGCCCTTGTCGGTTGGCACAAAAGCCCCAAAGGCTTTGGGCTGAGGTAATGACCACAGCCTCAGGACTTGCTGAGCCATGCTTGGCCTGGCGTGTGCTTTAGTTTGTTATTGCTGTAACAGCATTCTCTAGCAAGCAGGTGTCTGTTACGTAAAGTGTTTCAGCTTTTGTTTAGCTTTGTACAATTGAGTGCTAATGTTTACAGTTACACAAATGTCTGTAACTAATAGATGGTAATGACAAGTAGTCTTTAGTGTGGAGTGAATTATCTAAGAGCCTACAATACAACACAGCAGAGAGAAGTATGGGCAGGGGACTGTAGCAGAGGCCTTGGGAGGGGCCCGGGATGATACCAGAGGCCCCAGGTGTGACAGGCCCATGTGACTGGTCATCACATGAATGCAACTTAGCACTCACTTGAAATGTTGAAGCATGGCTCTAAAATGCCAACAGTAATGAGAACTCAGCATCTCAGGCACCTTTGTGCCTGTGGTGCTGCTGGTTGCTCCAAATGCTCAGGAGCCTCGACCCACCCCAAGAATTTCAACGTGCAGCTGCTCACCTACTGGCAACTCTTGGCTTCTCCAAGCCCCGCTCCACCTCATAAAGCTGCAAAACTCTTCTTGATGAGTACGTTTGTCATGAGGGTTTCTTGTGAGAGCAGTAGATAAACATAACGCTATGTGCTGATTAAACGATACACCCTGAGTTTTAACTGCCCCAATCCAAAGGAAGAAAGCTGTGCATCTCCTTTACATGCCAGTTCCTTATACGTTGCATTATGAATTCTCCTACTGGTTATTATCTTCTGATAATGCAGTTTGTGATTAGCTATTTATCTGTGCACTAAATGTCCAGAAAATTCCAGTGATTAGTAGCAGTTTCTTCAGTTGGTGATAGGCATCTTCAAATTCTACAGTTAGGTATTTCCTCATCTGTACATCTTCACATACCATAGATACATCAAGTAGATTTTTATTAGTCCTGTGATAATTTACAGGCATCCTGCTTGGTGACCTATTATCTGTCTGCTTATCAGCCACACTGTGGAGTTTTCCATTGTTTCAGTTGTGTTCAGATCTAATAGTTAGGTATCACGTCTTTCAGGCCTCTGTAGCCTTTCAGTGGTTGCCTGCGGAAATGTTCCCATCTGAGCTCCACCTACAACTTTTATTTGTCACGTGCAAGGCTTTCAGAGGTGATCTCTTTTGGAAGAGTTTTAGTTCTGCGAAGGTGTGAAATGTCAATTTCATTACCGTGGCTATGTGCAAATAGGCAGTATTTACATGAATACTCGTTACTTCTAGATAATAAACATGACTGTCATTCTGGTTTAAAAATGAATGGTAGCGAGCATAACTCCAACACTATTCGGGGAATATGGTGTCCCTAATTAGCGGCGTAAGGAAGTGGCATGGTTGCTGTATCCTGGAGACAAGATACATACATGGGCCTAGTCAGAAGAAACTAAGAAAAATACTTTCTTAATTAAGCCCTAGTTTATTTTTTGTGGTTCATCTTTCTTTACTCAACTGTTTATAGAAGGTGACAGCAGTGGCAGGAGAGGAAATAATTAAATGAGATTTTTGTTAATCCTTGTACTCTGTCTGAAAGGCTGCTGCAGCCTACAAAACACCCTGACAATTTGCATACTCTGCTCTCTTTCAGCATTTGCAGATCTCCCTTGTTACTCCTTCAGAGATAAATAGTCTCACTAATTGGTTGATTCAGTTTCTGATAACATCATCCTTACTAAATTCCTCGTAAAGTGGGTGAGAATGAATTAAAGACTGCAAAACTCTTCTGGTTTTCTTGTTTTCTGTGAGGGAGGATCCAATATTCATGGAAGGTCTTAAAACGTTTTCATGACACTTAAAATTCAAAACGACTCAGGTGCTCTTGAAACTACTGCCTAAGGACACATTTCGTAAAACTTGGAAAAAATAGTGGTTTGCTCTTACTAGAACTATAGGCTGTACGTGACAGGTGGAGTAGGTCTACATGAAAATCCTTTTCCTTTTTGTCCACTTTAGCAACATTGCAGGAAAACAAGATGTAAATCCAAAACAAACAAACAAACAAACAAAAAACAGCCTCCATTTTGAAGAATGTGAAAGGGTGGAAGGGGCTTCAAAATTTACAGTGTTATGAGAAAAGTCAGGATACTGTTTCTTCTTTGATGCTTTTCTATATAACCTCTTGGGATACTGCATTTGAAATGGGGGCAGAAAAGGTATTATCTTCTTCCCTCACCATGAGAGCAAGCCTGAAACTGCTGTGTGATTTTGGACCTCCTGCAGTCCAGGTTCCCTTCCAAAATGAGAAGCTCCTCTTGTTTTGCCAGCTGCTATGGCCAGTGAAACCCTGCACCGTGTATCAGAATCATGGGTCTTTCTTTTGGAGCACTATTTATGTCAGGGAAGTATTTTGGAGGCAGGATGGCCATGCCCACATAATGTTAGTGTTTTGAGACACCAACTAAAACACTGGATCAGAAATGAGATTCCCTTCTGCAAGTACTAATAGGATGTGGGATATCGGATGGGTTGCGAGGTTGAACCAGAAAGGTTGGTGGAAATCAGGGAACAAGTTTTTCTGTCATCTACAGCCTTATTTTGTACTCATTGAAGTTCCAGAGTTTTATGTTAATTTTGATGGCTATCTTATGGTGCCTTTGGATAACAATACCTGCAATGCTGATTACATGACCTCTCATGGAGATGTTTTTACCCAGTCCCACCTTGCCAAATGAGCTATAGTTTTCATGCCTACTCTGCTGTCTTAACTGCAATTACTGTTTTTGTGAACAGAATATTGCTGTTTCTTCTCACACTTCTCATCATGGAGCTTGGAAAATGCCTTACCTTAAAAAGAGGCTTACAAGTTTAATTGGGGGTGCTAAAAATTATTCTTGTTTTCACTTCAGAAATAAACCACTTTGCTACTGATTCTTCTTTTTCCTGGTAACAAATCCTTTTTTGTCAGTCATGGGCCTTTAAAGAACACCACATGTGAGCAGAAGTAAGTGTGTGTGTGTGTGTGTGTGTCTGTGTCTGTGTCTGTGTCTGTGTCTGTTCAGAGCCTTGCTGATGAGTAAGGATATGCCTCTTTCTCTCAGACCTGAAGTTTTGCAGGGTTACAATGAGAGAATGAATGACTCAACTTTCCTTCAAGAAGGTAGTTGTCCACTGCAAAGACTGCAGTTTATTGGGAAATGGCTATTTTTTTTTTTTTTGTATTTGTGCTAGTAACGAACCCTGTCAGTACTCATCCACACAGGTAACTTTAAGTGCAACTGTCTTTGATCGATTACACTGCAAGGAGTCTGCTTGTAATTCTCTGTTTGTTCCAGCTCACATACTAGACCATCTCTTGGTCACCTTATTATGCTGATTTTGGGGGAATATTTAATAGATAATCTTATTTCTAGAAATCATTTTATTTCCAGACTTTTATGATAAATCTATTCAGTATTTATACTTTATTCAAAAACAAACAAACAAACAAAACAATTATTTTTCTTTTACACAATTGACCTTGTATCAGAGTATCAGATATTAATCCTTTCCCTGCTATAAAGCTCTGGTATGTTTTCATTTACCTCTTCGTTTACTGATCTAGGCAGTGGCAGCAAGTTTTACAAGCTTTTGTTTTATTTCCCACTCCTCTTAGATACTCATACACAAATTTGTTTCAAACAATTGGCTATGAACTATCTATATTATTCTGATCTGTGTGTCACTGAAGTTATACCAACAATATTTACTGCACTGAAAAGCTTTAACAGCATCCAGCAGAGCATCAGCTTGCCTGGTAATAATTCCCAAAGAGAAATGGATTACATTTTTCATAGCTTAAGAAAAAAGTTTAATATTGATGGGAAAATTCATACACAGGTTTTTTTTTTTTTTTTTTTTTTTAACACATTCTGTAACAGAAAAGAAATATGTTCATGGGTCAGTTTTAAGAATGTTTGTAAATACTATGAATAGTACTGGTTAGTTTATTTATTTATTTTTGTCATATGGAAACATTTAAGCCTCAACATCTTTTGGTTATATTTTGTGTATTACAGAGATTGTTGTGTTACAAGTTCTCAGTGCTTTATAACACAATCAATCAACTTATCAAGCTGTTATAGAGGAACAAACTATAGTGTAAAACTAAAGTACTGTAGAGACAGTACTTACATCTTTGCTGTACGTGTGTTACATCTTCAGATTCAGGAAGTATGCTGAAAGTCACTGTTTTTACACTACATTTAAGAAAATAGCATCATTGACAAAGCAGTGTGCAGTATTTATTCTATCACAGTTCTCTGCAAGTTTGTTCTCATGAAATATATTGAGTCTTTGGCTATGGGTCGCATGGCTTGAAACATGGTAGTGTGGTTGGCAGGCATTTGGGAAGGAAGGCTGCTATCTCCTACCCTTTTTAACAGAGGTTGCATAAAACTAGTAATAGTAATCAGGAGGCACAATCTGAAGTCCCCTTTCTAATTGCCCAAAGAATTTATGTACATTTTTGCACAAGACAGAAGAAAATTAAACCCTGAACTAAACAGTGAAATACGACACATAGCACAGAACTTTGCTAAGGAGAAAATGTGAAAGAATATGTTTATGATGAGTCTTAATGCAGACAAACTTCTTGTGACAGATCACCCAGATTTGTGGAATGATCTTTTGCTGAACCGAGAAACCAACATTGGCATGATATTCTATGTTTTTCCTTATGACACTTACACCATAGGGAGATGAAAATATACACCAAATTCTAGAGTGAAGGCTGCAACACCCTACTTATGTATATATAAAAAAAGCTCTTACAACTCTTTATGCCTGAATAATAATTCAAGCAGAATGGGTACACAAGTCCTACTGCAACTTAACACCCACTTGAAATGTTAAAGCTCCTTTTCTACAATGCTGAAAATAATGAGAATTTAATCAGAATCTCCTGATAGTATGGTACACAGCTGTAAAGCCACAAATGAAATACATTTGCTAACGCATTCTTGAGAAGAAAATCTGCTGGATACCTTGCAGGTACCCATTTTTTTTCTTTACTTGTGAAGAGAAGGCACAAGTATTTCAGAAAGCAATGAAAATATGCCTTCACAATGAAGTGGCTTGCATGCCCATTTAATTTGAGAAGCTTGCAGAATAGGGTTATGATAGAATTATAAGTACGATACATTTAAGTATAATTTAACTAAAAAACAATTCCCCTTGTGCAGCTCATTCAGAGACAATAGCAAAGTGACTAGTGGACCTTTCAAGTGAAAAGTGAATAGCAACCAGTCAGGAGGAGTTTCTATATTCACAGAAACTAGTGGTATTCATTGGACTATTTCATATGATTAGTAGGTTAACTCATGACTTATTATAAAAAGTAAAAAAGGTGAAGTATTATCAAGACAAATTAATTTGGCTGCAGGTAGTTTGTTGCCTATGGGTCTTTAAAAGTGTCTGGATAGGGCACACAGTCTCACCAGAGGATGTATGTTCTCTGTGTGGTAGAATTTAGGAATTTCAATTTAAGATGCAAAGCTAACAACTTAATTCTCCTATCATGGGGTGAATAGGCCGTGTGTGGGTTTTCAACTATAATTACTACACAAAGATTTTGTGTAGGAACTTTATATAAAGATATAATGCCTATTGATAAAGTGATTCATAACAATGTAAGCAAGCAGACTGAAAACATAATTAGGCCACTTATGTGATGATGACATTCGGTATTTGCTGTAGCTTTAAGCTTCCCTGACTGAGAGAGAAAAATGGCTGTTAGCAGCACCATGTAATCCAGAACCTCCTGAGCTGTGCTCTGCTCTGCTATGTGACCCACTGCTGGCCCATGAAGTATATCAAACTGTCACATAACAAGAGCACCAACCTAATGCTGGACTCGGTTAAAGCTGACTTCCCCCAAAGCTATCACAGCTTGCCGTGACACCAATCTGTAACTTCCACCTTGATCCAAGTGTGATAGCAGAGTCCATGCAGCTGATCCCACAAAACACTGTCACTTTTGTACTCCTTGCTCGGGGTGTGGGAGCAGAGGCTGATGCAATGAGTATATGCAGTCAGAAAGGAAAAACTGTGTTTTTTCCATAAACCACAAAACTGTGTTTTTTGTCGTCTTGGTTTGGAGAGAGGGGGCACTTGGGAATGGGGCATCAGGTCAGGATCCTAACTTGGGAGAACTGAGATTGTGCTCATGCTTGTGCTGATGGTTCTGGGATGGAAATGCATGTCTTTATACACGACTGACCATATGCCCCATGCATAATAAGCCTCATGTTTCTTAGAAGCAAAAAATATGATGCAGATATGGTGAAAATCTGCTGTTTTGTAATGCCTATATTAAAATATATTATTTATAAACTCAATTCTTCATAAACTTCATTTACTTTAACTGGAAAATTTTAAGTAATTGGGCAAATTAAGGGAAAAAATCCAAACATGCTATGAATTTTTAGTGGCAAAATGTTTTTGTGCACATTTTTAATCTGCTGATATATATTTTGATATATGACACTTTTAATGGATCACCGATGGATAATCTTGTACTAGTACTGATTTACCTGACTGCAAGCCATACCAGTGTTTGTGTGACAAGCTAAGGCAAAAGTCATTCAAATCTCTTTCAGCTGGCAGAATGAAGAAAATTCATGCATATCCTTACTGTTCAGACCTTGAGAACTATTAATTGCCTTAAGTGTAAGCTTAGGAACAGAGCAGAACACTTAATCTTCTAACAGGTCTAAATCTTATTTACCATTCAGTTACAAGCTTTTTAATAAAAAAAATCCCTTTCAAGAGAAGGTTTTAATCTTCCAGTTCTCAACCCCTAACCAGATTCCTGGTTAGGTTAAATCTGATCCAATAACCTAATTGTTAAGCAGCTTATGATTCCTGTCAGACTCTCTAGTAGTTGTGTGTTGTATATAGCATGTATATAGCATTTGTAACTAGGTTTGTGGTGCTGTGTACAGGTGACCTGCACAAGAATCTCCTTGATGTAATAGCCATATTCCCACACATTTTTTCTGGGAGATGCTTTTTAAGCACTGGAGAGCTATGTGCAGAGCAACTGAGTAAACCAGGGGAATTGTTTCCTAGTTAAATTACATAATTGAGTAAAGTACTTCTTTATAGGCCAACAGTTTCCTTCACAAATTAGTTCATCTTTGAACTAGTTCATCTTTTTAACTTTGCACAACAAGTTAAATACTGCTGTTAGGAAGACGTGGCATGGCACCGGATAGTTTTCTGTATCAAAGCATGCAATGAGACAGCCAGGGTGCAATTATCAGCGACGTTTTGAGCTCATGCGAGTTCAAACAACCTCCAGTGTATTCATATGAAACACCTCTGCAGGAAGATCAGTAGAGGCCAGGCTTCTCCAGAGGGTGCAAGGTAATTGTGTAACGCTTTGGAGCTCCTCTAGCCACCCTGACATTTCACATTGCTGTGCTGGAGAAGAACCCCGGAGCTCCCACAGGTTGCTCTGGCTTTGGGTGAGGGCAGGGACAGTCCTGTCCCATCGGAGACCCAGGGACGGCCTTTGTGCAGGGTGGATTGCCTCCTGGCTGGATGTGAGGAGACCTTGCTGTGTCTGCCCTGCATCCGAGGGTCATTCAAAACCAAGCCGGGGCAGTCTGGTCTTCTGAAATGTATGATAACAATGCTTTGCTTTCTTCTCTAAACAATGCTTGTTGCAGTTGAGATGCACAGTAACCACCCTCTTTGAAAACAAACGCGGAGCATTTTCCTGCCTATCTCGGTGTGATAACTAAAGCAAGCAATTTTATTTTATTTTATTTTATTTAAATATATGTATATTTTTTATATTCGTCGTGCAGAAGCCGAGCTCAACTCTTGCTTCCAACCCAAGGGCCCAGGCGAGGCCCCTGAGGCAGCGCCGAGGCGTTGGGCGGCCGCCGCCAGGGGGCAGCCTGCGCCCCGCTGACAGACCGAGGGCGGCCGGGCCCGGCCCGCTTTCGGCCCGGTTCGGCCCGGCCCGGCCCGGCCTTGCAGGGCCCTGGAGGGGAGCGAGGTGCTGTGGCAGGGCTGTGAGGAAAGCTAGGTGTGATGCTAGAGCTGAAGGAAAACGAGTAAAAGGAAAACTAGCTGCTGCCTCCTGTTTGACCTCGTGTATTAACAGCACAGAAATGTCAAAGCAAAAAGCCCCATAAAAGTCTCTGAAAGCACTAAGTGCTGCCTTTGAACTGTTATCCCGTGTCTGTGTGGCTATAATTTTATACAGCTAAGAGCGACTTTCACTAAATAAGCAGAGGGAGGTAAATAAAGCCAGAGGAACAGGAACTATTCTAAGAAAAAATTACACCCTTGTAATAAGGAGAGCACTTATTTGCAGTGGGGTGTTCTGGCCAGAACCAGCTTCCCAGGTGACGTTCTCCTGCTCCTGGGTTTTGCTTCCCACCAGCAATGCCACTGCCACCTGCAGGATCCCTCAGGTGGGGAGGATGCTGGCGTGGCCACCTCTAGTGCAGCTCCTGCTGTAGCACAGAGCAGCAAGGAGAGGTCAATCTTGCTGTTGTGCATGAAAACAGCAGCCGATCAAGCTGTCCATCTGTGAGATGCTTTAGGAGAAAAGGAATCCTGCGACAAGCTCAGTGAAAACAGCAAAGGAAGTTGGTGACTTTGCCATTCAGGAAGGTGCCAAGGGATGACCTTCTATGAAAATGCTTTATGATATCCCTTAGGTGTGTTTTGTCTGATCTTTAGTGTATTGAGTAACACTTTGTAGAGGATACAGCTTTAAAAGCAGCTAGAAAACATACATGCTGATGTGGTTTCTGTAACTGGAAGACTAAAATCCTATACAGGATTCAGAGATGCACTATTCAGCAGGGATAGAGCAGCCTTAATATCTTTGGTGAAAATTCAGATCCAGATTAGGGTTAGGAGATTTGGGGGAGATCATAAAGGCTGTGGTTTGACATGAATGAATATGGTGTCCTTACAAGACTTTGTTCCTCAGTGTTACGAGTCTTGGGATGCTAGGGGGTCCAGGCAAAGGACATGCTTCTATTTATACCTGAAAACCACCTTTCCCATTTGGGATCCAACCTAGAACTTAAATCTGAGGGATGAATTTGGATGCAAGACCTCTTAATTTCCCAGTAGTTTACATGGAAGACTTTTATTATTATTATTATTATAATTGTTTTTATTTTTTTTCCTTCTGTTGCCTATCACTAACGTTTATACATCGCTCTGTTGACTGTGAGTATGTAAGTGAAGTTTGCAGTAGGTAATTACATTGAAAGTAAGTGACTTGTAAGTGTTGCATGGAGTTTAAATATTAGGATTTAATCATAAGATGTTCAACAAACAAGAAGGTAAATTTAAAAATGTTCAGTATCAAAATAATTCAGTATCACCACCTGTATGGAGTGCTGATAAGACAAAGAACATTTTCCTGTGTTCATGACCATAGGGACTCAACAAAGAAACCACACATCTCTGGTAGTGTAGAAGCCAACCCAGAAGCCAGATGGAAAGGCAGGGAGGAGGTCTGTAAACTGGTAGATGACAAAGCTGTCTTGTCGTAATCATCACCATAATCTTTTCTAAAAATATAAGACTGGTCATGGCTAAATACCATCAAAAGCTATATGGTCTCAAACAGGGATTCTTGGCAGTGCTCAGCTGTAGCATTTCAGCTACTGTAGTTACTAGCTGCACCCTTAGAAGTCAGTGTGATGCTTAGAGCTGAATTCATGGAAGGTTGAGGTAACACCTGAAAATCTTCATTCTAGTCATCAAATCTGGATGTAATTAAAAATTGTATGATTAATCTTGGATAAGGGTATAGCTCTATAATTTGCAGTACTAGTAGGTCTTTTTATTAAAAGATAAGGAGGATCCCTCTTCCAGACTACAGAGCAAGGATTTTTTTTTGGTAATCTCTTCCATCTCTGATGGCACTAATTCTGACTGGTTTTGCCTATCCAGTTTGATTTTTTTTTTCCAGTTCTTACAGGGATTATTTTTTTCTGTAAAAAAAAATAGAGATTTACCAGGTCTGCTGAGTTTAGATGGAAGATACAGACAGCTATTGCTTAGATTGGTGAAGGAGTCTTTCAAAGAAGCCTTTGAAAGTAACACGTTCTGGACAGGGAGTTCCAATGTGCAAAATGGGAGAATGTCATACTTTTATAAATAAATAAATAAATAAATACATATATATATATATATATTTTTTTTTTTTGGCATGGGGAAAAGAAAGTGTAGAGGTTACGATAAATGCATTTTGTTTTAGGCCTTTGTGCAAGTGGGAAGACTGTCCTGACAAGTGAGTTTTATGGGAAGTGAACAAAGCACACCTCAAGTAACGAACGGTACCTTGTCCACTTCCTTTTGTAGGCACGTGGCTGTAGAGTCAGAAAGCTGTCCTGCCTTCTGAAGAATAGCAAGCCTTACCCATCACCTCGCAAATCTGTAAGTAGGTCACTTATCCTAAATCTGTTATACCTACTCTAATTGCTCCATAACAAGCACTTACATTTTTGTGGCAAGTTCTCTGATGGTGGTAGGTGATCAATGTTCTTTCTGTGTTCACCCTGGCAGGCTGGTACTGCTGAGCTTGTCACCTAATGAAGCACTACACAGCACCATTCCCTCCCATCTGTGGTATTTCCATGTTGTAACTGTCAGTCTCTCCGGTGGGCCGGGGAAAGGAAACCACAGCTCCTGTCGTCTCAGGCTTCCTCTCAGTGGGCTGGAGGGCTGAGTGTTCCCTTTGTAGCCATAAAACGTGCTTGGATTGGGAGTAGGAGGATATTACAGAGAAATCAAGAAGCATCTGCTTTTGCTTGCATTTAGTGCTGGTGTTGGTGGAATAACCTCATTTGCTTAGGAAGAGACAACATACCTGCTTGTGAATCCTTTTTCCTCTCAGTGGAACTGAAAGAACAGCCAGGGACCAACTGAAGTAAAGTTGAATTTGACAAAAAATAGGGAAAATATCTGTTATTTATATTCATTGCCTTAAATGATGAACAATAGCACAGCACTAAAACTATGAATGATACAAGTAACTCAGTGATTCATATCTAAAGCCACAGAATCTTGACACAGGAAGAAATCGTATACTGACATTACCCCAGTGCAGAAAGGTAATTCCATACAGTTGGCGCGTATTATCTAAAATGCTGTTAAAATCCTTGACTTTGAAAATACTAGAGACCTACATTTTTAAGTGTCCCTGGATGACTTGAAGGTAATGCTGTGGATATGAAGTGAAATTTTCCTCTAATGGATTTAAGCCCATTGCACAGTGCATGAAGACTTGAAGAAATTTTTTTTTTGGACTCTGACAGACATAATATAAGTACTTTTAGGCTTAGACGTAAGTATTAATAATAAAGATGAATGAATATCTTCCTTTTACTTTTCTGTAATTTATATATAAAAGAGAAATTTTGCAATCTTTTTGTGTAATCAACCGGAATCTTTGATTTCCTAGATAAAAAACACAAGAGTAATTCCTGAGACCTTTTCTGTTTCTTTTAAGAGGTTTTATATGCAATTAATTAACTGTAAATATGGAATCTTAGTATCAAAAGAAAGAACCTAAAGATAGAGGGTAACTTTTTTTTTTTTTTGTAATAAAATGGGAGTTATTTGAGAATATGAGTTAATTCAAATGTGAATGTCAGTTGAACTGATTCGATAAGGGAGTGATTTTTGATATCTTGGGTTTGCAGATCAGATACATTGCTCTCCTGATGCTTTCCTATGCAGTGCAGACTCAGGGAGACATGCATTTTCTCAAGTGCTCTGTATAGATTAATTTTTAGACCTGCATATAAGCTCTTTCATTAAAAAAAAAAATAGTTTCAGTATTAAAACAATTTTATTTTCTTCATCCTTGGTTGTTATTGGGTCCATTATTTTGAGAATCACCAATTACTTCAGTAAGTTGGAAAACAAGGTCTGGAAATACTGGTAAGAATGTATGGCAAACATTCATGCTTATTGCAGATATATTTCATACTGGAGGGAGAAATACAAATAAAGTAAAACAACACACTAAGGGTTACCTCCTGGGATTTCTTGAACAGAAAGGAAATGATACCCAACAGAGGGTGTTTGAGCTTGTTAATGAGCAGATATAACTGGCAATCTTCCATAACTTGCTCTTAAATCATATCATTATATAAGTAAAACTTAATTTCTGATCTGACTTTGATGAGCTGATAGTGAAATATGCACAAAAGTAAGCAGTTCATGCTGCACCATTTATTAAGCTTATTTAATGGTTATTTATGTTAGTATGTCAGAAATGTGTGGTGCTGGTGAAAAGAGAATACATGGACAAATGGAAAGACAAAGTAGTACTTTAGAAGTTGTGTTATTTGTTCCTGCTCATTACCTCGTTGTTTGGATGCCCATTGTTGATGACCTGATGTAAGAAATTGCAAATGACACTTTTTGGCAATGCATTTATATTATTTTCTACACATATATTTACAAAAGTTTCCCAATTTTGTCATGTGTGTTTGCCAAAAGTATTGGTATTTTTTCACAGTATAAACCAAAGATTTGATTTAGTTTTCTGAGTTCAAATTGTGCTGCATTTTGTTTAATTTCTTTTTATACCTGGAGAGCTCAGAAGATCCAGATATTATGAAAACATTTGTCTAAGTCTTAATCTTTTTATTTGATCCAGAGTGCTTCATGTGAAAAGCACAGCCCAAGGACTTTTCAGAAGAACAAAAGAACACAGTGGATAATTTCAACAGTCATGTTACACAAAATCAAATTTTGATGTCATGATTCTTCATGAATCAAAATATGTATATGTAGAAATTTATTATTTCATATTCCTTTCTGACCAGTCAGCCATACTGGTATCACTTCCTCTGATTTGGTATTCAGCTTTGCTTTTACATTTTACAAGGGTTGCTGTTTGCTTTCTCATTCAGAAAAGAGCTTGGTATCATGAACTGTGTGAGAAGAGATTATTTCCTCTGGTTAAAATGTGTGCCTCCTGGAAGTAGAGTGTTGCCAAGTAAAGAGTCTGACTATTCAGAGGTGGCTCCTCAAGATGCCTGCACTAACATGAAGCCATCACAGGAGATACAGGCAGTGTTAAAGCAAAACTGCTCTAGGCTTCACCTGCAATTGGCTCCTGGATAATATTGTTAGATTTTTTTTTCTCGTGTTTTATTTATTGTAGCAGGAATAATTTTCCAAGGACTTGAATATATTCCCTTTGTAGAGAAAACTGCACCCAAAGATCTCTGTATTTCGGCAACGTTAAATATTGACTACTCAACTCATTGCTTGGAGAGATGTAAGGAAGGTGGTGCCAAAGGTTATGCTGAAAGATGTTCAGAGATTGTACTAGTGAGGCAGCTAACCTGAGACGCTCTTTGGCAGGCCTCGAGTTCTTACGAGAGCTTAGCAGGAATGCCAGTTCCTCAGCAATGTGAAAAACAGGTACAAGATGTTTCAAGTTAAATATAAAAACTGTAGTGAGTACTTACTCGATTCGCTAAAAATTGGTTGAAAGTAACTTACCCAAAGTCATGTAAGGACTCTACTGTGCAGCTAGGATCAGAACCCTGGCTGGCTTTATTTCAGTCTTGAAACTTATTTACAAAGTCAAATCTACCCTTTTGGAATAGGATCTTGATAGGGAACCACGATTCTTCAAGTACTTACTCAAGGAATTATGTTAAAAATATCTTTGTGTCTGTGTATTTCTCAACCATCTCTGTGTCTGGTGACAGACATAGTTAGTAAAGTTCTCGGTGACTTCTCATCCATGAAACTGTTGTAGAAGAGTATAAAGATTTTACTTTTATATTTTTCTTCAGAAGGTAGGCTATTTTGTTAAATTGCACTGCAAAGGGCTATCAGTGTCAAATTAAAATGGCTTTAATTTGTTTGTGACCAAAATAAATTGAAAAATGCAGACTATGTGGATGATCGTTAGAAAAAAATATTCTGTGACACCTTAAAGGATTTTTGGATTGCCCAGAGCTCATGCATCTACAGATGGAAAATGTTTAAGAGATATTGAGAAGGTCTCAGGAGACTAATATGAGAGAAATATCAGTAATGCTTAACAAACATCACAAGGAACAGTGGGTTCTCAGGAACATGGTATGCTTTACACAGGCTAGTAATATTTAACTTTTATGATTATATATCTGAATTCCAGATGGGCTGAGCTTCTGTGGATCTGAAATATTAAATACCCTGAAAACAAATACAGCATCTTACAACTTTGGGCTTAGAAAAGCTGTTTTCAAAAACCCTTTAACAGGTAAGAAGGCTGTCATGCTGAGCCACCCAGACATAGCAGTCAGCAGAGCCCTCATACCAGCTGACATGCCGAATGTGCCACGTGTATTAAAAGTGCTTAGCACCAGCTACCAACAGTCCTTGAGTCTAAAATTCATGTGTCGTACTGATTAAGTGTGTGTACCAAACACATACAGACACACGAGCTTCTGTAGGGAAATTATTGCACTCCACCACTGCAGTTGCAATTACAGGCTCTTACACCTACATATTGCTTTTCAGCAGTGGAGAAATGCCCAAATGTGAACAAAACTGCTTCTGTGCAAGGGCATTACTCTCATACTGTGTTCATTTCTAAACTGATACAGATCAGTATATGAAATGCACAGGCATGTTCAGTGATAGAGAGTAAGAGAAAATTTCCTGGTATCTTTGCATCTAAGATGGATGAATTCTCTGTCGTTCTCTCTTTTTTTTTTTTTTTTTCTCCACAAGATGTTCTGACATAAAGGCTGGATCATTTGCGCATAGCAGCACAAATGCCGTTATCATGTTGATTGAGGTAAAGGGCAGAAGTGGTGGTCATAGGGATGCAGAAGAGGAGAAAAATCCTTTACTGCAAAAGTAAAGCTTAAATCAATTTAAATGAAAAAACCTTGTACTGTCCAGGGAGGGAAGGACTCTCACAAAATCGGAGAAGGAACATTGAACTTGATACTAAAGAGCAGCATAGGAGAAAAAACGTGATGGGAGAGAGAATAAATCAGAGCAAAAGTGAAAAACGCCCCGGAGAAAATCTAGCTAGAGCAGAAGAGAGACATGAAAAGCAAATCGACTCCTTTGTTTCACACTTAGCAAAGCCTGTGTGGATGGCTGCATCAGTGTCAGGCTTGAAGCTTTGAAAAAACAACAACCTTGAGCCACACGGGTCGGAAGCCATCCGAGCTCAGCTTCAACCCTTCTCTGCTGACACATGTCCTTGGTTTTATCTGGGCTGCTACAGCCTCTTCTTTTCTGGCCTTATGGACCCCTTATGGTCCATACCAAAGAGCTCCTTTTTTACATTTTTCTTTCTCACACTCCTCTTGCCACCTGTTTCACTGGCCCTGATGATTCCTTTTACATCTACTCAGTCCTACTGCACTGCTCTTGTTCTCCCCGTTAAGCGCCTTATATGTGATCTTTCTCTCTGCATTTATCTTTATCTTTCTTTCACTTTACCAGGGTCTTGTGTTCCTTTAGCACCTCTTTTCTCTGAGCTGCATTCGTCCTGTTCTGCCCTTCTCTTCACACCCTCTCTGTGCCAGACTTAATGACCCTTTCCTTAAGTCCTTTGTATTTTGGGTGACTCTTTATAAAGCACTTTACCTCCCTTTGCTTCGGCTTTCACAATGCTATGAGATTACCAAGTGCTGATAATACCGCTGACTGCCTTTGTGATATGTTTTGAAATCTGTTGGCGAACGCTATGTGTGAAAGGTAAATATTATTGCTATTTAAATAAGTTAGTGCTAAGAATAAGGTGGGCTGTGCATATCTCTTTCAGAGTTTTAATGCAAAATACTCTTTGATCTTCCTTTGCCCACAGTAGACAAGTATGTGCATGCTATGTATCAATTGCCTACTGCAACCTAAGCTCCTGCTCAAATTTATTGATAATGCACAATGCGTGCATATTTTCAAGGTTGTATCATTGCCCTTAAAATCTAGTGCCATATTTTGAGGGGGGATTATAAACTGCACTTGTGGCTGCCTTCCTACCTGAGGTACCGGCATAGGTGAGCGAGGAGGGGCTGCTGCAGAAACTTGTGTTGCTGGCCTGATGAATACACAGAAGTACATTGTTAAGTGCCAGATATACTTCCTACTCTTGCTAACTAAAAAATATGGTCATGGCTTTTCTTGAAATTTTCCCTCAAGAATCATTTATCTCTATGTTGAGAATAAGCATGAGCAATTTTCCCCAGAAGGTGAAGTTCAAAGCTGCTATTTCTGAAAACAGAGGCTTAGAAAGAAAATGCCACATCAGTTTTGACTCTGGCATCTCATCAACACTTCCAGATCTATTTTAACTTACCCTTTTGTAAAACAAACAATACATGTGAGAACAGAGCTGGTGTATATTTATCCTTCCTTTAAAAGGAAGATTGTATTGAAGTTATTTTAGAGGGCTTTTTGGTTTTACATGAGTTATGAGTTGTAATTATGAACTTAGTGGAGACTTCACAAATGTTTACCCTGGTAAGCTGTTATTGCCAATTTCCCAGTTAAGTGAGAAAGAATAATCTGATGTTTCAGATACTGAAGTACAAGATCTTCTGAAAAGTACATGAAATACTTGTGTGTTTTCATAAGCATTGAGTGTTTCTGAGCCTGCTAAGGCCAAGCATTATGCATCTATATTGTGCAGGAGGAGGTCTGGTTAGAAAATCTCCCGAGGTCCTTCCTAGAACCAGATTAAATTCTTTATTGTATGCTCATAAGCAGTCTGTTGGACCAGTCATATGTTCATTGCTATTATTGTGTGTATATATATAATATATATATATATATATTTTTTTTTTTTGCTTGTTTGGCTTTATTTTCTTAAATCCATTTAATACTATCTTATTTTTACAAGAAGCTATTGTTTTCAAAGCTTGTAGGGATTTTTGACAGAACCGATCACTTATGATCCTGATGTCTCCCATGATCTGAACCTGCTCATTCCCACATTTTGTAACAAGTCTGTTGGTAGGAGTAGTCTAGAGCTTAAGCTGAATGTCATACATACTGAAACACCTCAGTATCTTGAGATGGTCTCATTTCATTAGACATTATTTCATCTCTTTTCCAATGCTATTTTTTTTTTTTCACAATCGCCCGATGTATAAAACTTAAAAGGTCTGCAGACACTAGAAGATGAAAAGGAGAGTGATTCATCTTAGCACCGATCCGGACTGGAGACTGAACAATAGATTTCGCAACTGTCGCTGCCGAGTGGAGTTCCTTGCCTGCTCCTGCACATTGAGCCTCCAGTCCCCCATGAGGAATAGCTGACTGCCACTTCTGCCTGGGGATGTTTCGTTCTGAGCCCCACAGAAAAGCATCTAAAGCCACGTCTACACTAGGAAGCAAAGAACTTGGAGCTAAATGAGCTTTATGACTCATATTTGTTGTTCCAGTGTAGCCTTAATACGGAGATAAGAATATTTCTGGACATTTTTAATGAGCGTTTAGGAAGAGGAGAGCTTGGGTGGCTGCTGGCTTGGTCTGCAAGGTGCTTGGCTCTTCCCAGACCTGACCTGCACGGCTCACACAAGTGTGAACTCAGACCTTCTGTTAGGGCGGAGAGGGTACTTCAGCTGCCTTCTGCTGAAACATTCCTGAGTTTGATGATGAAGTAAGCGACGCAGATGATGGGCATATGTGATCTGGCAAGGGGGCTCTGCACTTAGATGGTAAGGCAGATACTGGAAAAATGGCTGTGCTTTCTTATGATAGTTACTAGGTTGCTCATACTATCTCTAATCTACCATTCTCTGAGATAGTTGCTATCTACCATTTCTCTTGAGGAAGAATCATACAATTTTCTCTCTTCTGGAGTGTAGGCAGTTAGTCTGCTTCATCTCAGACCCTGCAGTTCTGCGCTATCAAAGAACAATGGCAACACGGTTTCTTTAAAGCAGTGTTCACTTAACAAAAGCATCTTTACAGCAAGCGATGACATACACGGCTTGCTTTAGGCTTTTCCTTTAGCCTTGCTGTTCCCTGAACCTGCGGAAGATACAGCTTCTTTGGCAACTCTCCTGGAATCCCTCCTCTGGCAACAAGCTGACCTGCATGCCCTCTTCCTATGGGAAGTCCCTCTCAACGTGCTGTTCTGTGGCTTCGTACTGCTGCCTTGGGCAGATCAAGTTGTGGAAATGGAAATGGGCTCCTTGGTTGTGACCCCCCTCCCTGTCATCTTCCAAGCATGCCCTGGACACACTACTCTGTTGCATTCTTGTGTACTCTGCCTCCTACTACAAAGTAGTCTCACAGGAGATTGTAGCACTCCACCACAGGTAGTAATTTACCTCCTAAAAGCGTGCCACTAAATAGGAATTTTGTGAACTCATCATTCTAGTTATTCCTTATGTGCACCAGCTGGTCTGAGATAGGAGGTCAGGTAGAGGGTCAGGGGGGTCAGGAGGTAGGGGGTCTGTGTTGGGGCCCAGGTGTGATCCCCGTGAGTGTTAAGTGTCAGTAGTTCATCAGCTTTTGTTGCTTGCTAATATGTGTAAATACCGTTTTATTCTGTAATCATTTCTGCAAACAATCATTTCACTTCATTAACAGGAGAGATACGTGTACCCAGGTGATGGAATTTTCTAACTTTTTATACTGAATTACATCTTGGGAAATGGAGAAAACTTGCTCCGAAGTGGAGATAAGAAAAAATCATCCACTGAATTGATACCATCTTCGTCTAAGGATGGTAACTGCATAGGCAGAGGTGTCCAGATTCATTTCTTGTATATCCAGTAGAGTTAATCTAAGAATAACATTCTTTTGGATCAGTGTGGTGTTCATGGTAGAAAATAGCTAGGAAAGAAGAGAGTTATTTTTATTAGTAGCAGGACCGAGCAGAGAAGTACCTGAGCAGAAGAGATAGAAATGTCTGTTTGCTCTTGATAAGAGGTAAATCACTTTATTTGAAACATTTTCCATGCAATAAGTCACTATTGTTTTCTTAAGCTATTTCTTGTATGTGTGGACTCCAGTCCTACTGTGCTATACACTATCCAAATATAAAAAAGAGTAAAAGCCAGCCTCAAATAGTTGAAAATCTAAGTGAAAGGCAAACATAAAGATAAAGCAAATAGATAAAGGGAAGAAGGGAAGATGTAGGGAGTACAAATGGTTTGAGTGAGTGAAACTCAGCTTCGTGGCTACTACCTAAAAGAAATGTAGTGATCATGCTGGTATGGAGTTTTATGAAACATTTAGATAAAACTGCTATCAAAGAATGAATCAAAATAGTTCCTGTAAAGGAAAACGCTATCTTCGCATCCTATTAGAATTCTTTCATTACTTGAAGAGAGGAAATCTCTTAACTACAATAGTAAATACAGTTTGTGTGGATAAAACCACTGTAGAAAAAGAAGAAAGTTGTCTTGTGGATTAAGGAGTCCTAAGAAGGTAAGAAATAAGGGCTCGAGGAAGAGATTAATAGCTGAGTAATGTAAAGACCCATACTTGTGAAAATTATCTGGAAAGGGAATAAGTAGTACTTTATTTTTTGTTGGTGAGGTGAAATTGCATGGGGCTTGTTAGCTACGAGGAGATACAAAGAAAGCAGAAGGATCAAGCGGTGATAGAGCATTCAGTAATAAATGACAGGTGAGCTTCAGGGTAGACAGCTGATGGTAACTGATTCTGAAGGGACAATTGGAACTAATCATACTACCTGATAGATTCTAAATTAGCTGTAACAACTCTGAGAAAAATACTTGATCATTGCAGGGACCAGCACAGTGGAGGCTGCAATGCAGTGCAGTCTAGAAAGAAATTGAGATGTTAGATTGTATTAAGACAAAACGAGTATCATTACAGAAATTTATGGTACACCGTTGCCTGTATTAAAGTGTTCAATCTCAGTCATTCCATCTCAAAAGGCATATGAAATAATGGAAAAGGTCCTAAAGAGAGCAACTAAACTGATGAAGAAATACAAAAACAATTCCCAGAGAAGTAAACATGAGGATATTTAAGATGGTGTTAGGAGGAAATTAATATGGGGCAACATAATAGATGGATGATAGTGTGGTGAGTCTTCCCCTTTTATCTGCAATAAAATAGAGTGAAAGGGATGTTTCCGTTTACTTACATGCAGCTAAAAGGCAGCAGACTCAAAAAAAAATGATAAAAGCAAACACTCTGAACACTGCTGAACTAAGCCAATGTTTTCATTCTTAACACTTTGCTGCAAGAAAGATTCCTTGCAATGATTTTCAGAACTGGCTGCTTCCCAGTGGCTGCTGCTCTTACTGGCTTGGGGCTTTGCAGGGGCTCTGGGCACTCTCAGGGCAGGCGGTCACCCCAGAGCCACTGCTGGCCACTCCAGGAGCTATTTCAGATCCTGTCTTTCAGGACCAGACCTCCAACTGTACCCTCTCCAGCTGCTGGTGGTGACTGAATGAGCCCTGAGCTTTCTTCTGGATGCAGCGCTCTGTGTGCAGGTGACCAAACAGCACGCGGTACTGTCCAGCTTTCCAGCATCCTACATCTGAAGAATTCAAATTACAGCTCCGTCCTAGCTGTAGGTCCCTATGTGTCGTATCATGTAGCCTGTCATGATCACTTTAGCAAGTTAATTACCTTTCATTGTGCTGAGCACTCTCATTATCTAGCTTCATTATCAGTGCCATCTGTTTAGTTAATACTTTATCTGGACAAGCTTTGGTCTATGTTCCCTTCAGAATTGTGCCACTGATATTTTGTGTACTTTTTAAATGGGCAGACGGATGAGAACAAAGTGATCACAATATCTAGAATCCATCATCCACTCCCTCAAACCTGTCATTGCTTCAATCACACAACAAGGGCCTAAATGCAATAATTTCCCTTTTTAGGTCTGTGTAGCATAGTTTAGCCTAAAAAAGTGACTTAAGGGTAACTAGGTATTTTCTGAAGTTCACCTAAAATAACTGGAAGATTCAACCCTTTAATGTAGATTCAAAGATAAACACTCATACTGATCTTTTTGTTAGTAATTGATTCTAATCTATATTTTCTTAGATTTTCCTGTTCAGAACAAGCAAGCTTTTAAATGAAGTTTTAAAAATAACACTGTGAGGACAAGGGCAGCAGGTAGGATTGGAAGGACTCTAAGAGATCCCTCAGCCCACTCAAGACAGGATTAATTGTGCCCAGTCATTCCTGACTAACCCTTGTCTAATTGTCCTTAAATACTCCTGGCTGCAAGTTAAAGGTATTCCCAGAGTGGGTAGGAAGCAGAGCAACTTCCTGCCAAGCTTCTTTGTTATTCGAAGACTGTTATGTGTCCTTAGGTCTTGGCTAAGTTAGACAAACCCAGTTCTCCCAATGTTTCCTCACAGAATCTGTTTTCTAAACCTTTGATCATCCTTGCTGCTCGCAGCTGTTCAGCTGGCTCTCATCTTTCTTGATGTTTGGTGGATTAAAGCCTATCTACAGTGCTCCAGCCTCAGGCTGCAGTGTGCTGAGGGCTACTTCATGTGTCCTGTATGTGACATCTTCATCACACCCTCCAGTACCAGGGCAGTTTTGTTAGAAAATAAAGTACTGACTCGGGTTCTGTATTTAATTCTTTAGGTGCCACATCTTTTTCCTAACTCATTGTTCTGTAATTAGTTGTATCCCACCTTGCATTTGTGCAGCTGATGATTTCTGCATAAATGCAGTATATTGCACTTGTCTTCAGTGAATTGTAATCTTATTTATTACAGTTTCTTCAATTTGTCTAGATACATTTTGAATTTTAGTGCTGTCCTCCCCAGTCGTTGTGCATCTTTCCAGCTTGATGCTATCTGCAAATTTAATTACTGTGTATTTTATTTCATCATTAAAGTCATTCATAAAAATACTGAATAGCACTGAGCCCTTGCAGGAACTTTACTCAATACATCATTTTTTCTCTTGGCAGTAAACCAAGAGCTTTGCTGAAATTTTTGTAGTAGTTTTAGAATAACTTCATCGAGATTGTATTTCCGTAGCTCTTTTTTGATTGTGTCAAAAGCTTTTCTGAGTTTAATCTAAAACTATTCCTCACCTAAAAAGCCTGTTAACTTGTACTAGAAAGAAGTTAGGCTGGCTTTTAAAAAACATGTTCTTTTATAGGTGTTTATTATTTTTATTTGTTGAGGAGCCAACCTAGCTTCAAACAGCCTGGGTTCTCCTCATCCTCCCCTCTAGAGACTGGCACTATGTTTGTGTTTTCCAGTGGTTAGACGCTTGCCTGCCACTCTGATTTCAAATGTAAATCACTAAAGGATCTAGGTTTGAACCAAAACAGCACAAAACATTTCTTTTACTTGGTTTCTTTCCCTGGACTAATGCTTTCTACTAACTACTAATGTACTCAGAAGGTATGTTCATGTTGCTGTTTCGTTGAGCATTTATAGTTGCACTTTGGCTTTTGTGTTTTGCTTCTACGTGCCTGCAGCAGCATCAATATATTAAATAGGATGTAACTGGATTTTATTTCTGGTCATAGAATCATAAAATCATAGAATGGTTTGGGTCGCAAGGGACCTTAAAGATCATTAAACTCCAGCCTCCTGCCATGTACACACTGGAAACTAACTCCATTTAGAAAAGACTGCATAATTTCTCCTCCTGTTCTGCCACTCCTACAAATTCCCTGGCTTTCATGCTCGAAGACATAAACTCAGCTGTAAGAGAATTGATTCTGTTGGTAATCATTTCTTTTTTTTGTTTCAAATTTGTTTAATCTTTCTGAATTGGCAAGTAATTGGTGATAACTAGAAACAAAGGAGCTGGTGTGTATACACATCAGAAAATAAGGCATAATTTGTTGCAACAGTGGTGATTAAACACGAGCTGTCAGCATATTCTTGTTTACTACAGTTAACTCTGCATTAACGATATTAATAGCTTCTATTACACAGAGCGAGCTGCTTTACAGCCCCTACTGGGTGGTGACACGTAGCCTCCAGCTGGGGCAGGTAACAAGCAAATAACATGGAGTGTACTAGTTAACTTGGGGAAAATGGCTGCAAAAACTCATGCCATTAGAAGAAACGGAAAATTTTCTTACGGTTTCAGCCCAAAGACAAAACAAATATTTCAGGTGTGGAGCAGCCAGGTTGTGGGGTTACGTGGGTAGAGGATCAGTGGGAATTTCACATTGGTGACAGCAGAAGAAGGTACCTACTGTCTGTAACACAGGTATGAACTTCTTTTAATGTTCCTCTCCATCAACATTTAGGTGGCCTGTCTGCAGCACAGAAATGTCTGTGACCTAAAAATCATCTCTTAATGAAGCCACTTCAGTAAGGCGGGCCCTTCCAAAAGGCATGATTATCCCAACTGTGAACCTGTTCCCGATGAGTTTGTTTACTTGTTTGCATTCACTTCCTATGGTATTTTGGTGGCAATAATATCAGCTATTAAGAAATAATGGCTGATTTTCTCTGTGATAATTTACATAAGAAGTTAGGTGAGAAAAATAGTATTGCCCAGTGATCTGTGTATCATCTTCATCTGTGCATCTCATCATCGTTCATTCACTGGATGTTCTGAGTGTGTAATACCAAGAAAATGCAGCTGAGTTGCGGGTAGTGCACCTGAAAGATGGGGTCTGGCTGGGAAATCCCTGCCCACAAGAATGGTTGAGTTTGTTCTGTGGAGCAGAAGCTGCTCATGGAGTCTGTGCGCTGTAACTTGGACCAAGTCCATGCTTTCTCTCCTGAAAGGTCACTAAAGAGCCATTAAAGAGCAGCAACTTTCAGCGCCGTGTCAGAAGTAGTTTGCCAGCCACAAGGCAGCACTTCACAAAGTTTTAAATTCAGCCTGCTACATCAGGAGCAGCGTAATAAGCTCGAGTAGTCGCACAGGACACAAACTATCCACTTGGATAGCACTTAATGTATGCTTTGTCATCCCCGAAACTCCACAGTGTTGTATAGAGCTATTACACTTAAAGAAGGATATGTACCTGGTGAATCACTCCCACTAAATCTGATTTACTTGTAGCAAAGCCTAAAACAAACAGCCCAACACATTCACAGTAGTAAGATATACAGCTTCCTTTGCTATTCTGCACACAGGATAATGACAATGAAAATAACAGCAAAGGGTACCGAAACAGCCTGAGGGACATGACTTGTTGTAATAGTACCTGACCTCTATCTGTTGTCCGTCCTTTATAAGTCGCCTGTACAGAAGTGGAACCAATACACATTATTAAAAACAAAACCAATTCTGTAGCTGCTGAGTGATAGGCAGGGTATGTATTTTTCAAATCTATTCTCTTGCCTCTACCACCTTTCTTTTGCTGCTACAAAAAGGGCAAAAGGAAACATTTATTTGTTTAAAAATGTGTACCTTGCATTTCTCTTCTGATAACTAAAAAAAAAAAAAAAAAAAAGTGTTCCTATACTATTACTTATTACTGTGCATTGTTTGCTAGGGCTATGTTTTCTATCATGGGATTCAAATTGCTTCTTGTGCCATCAGCATTTTCCTTTTTCACATTTCTTTCAAGGCAAAATGGAAAATGTATTTCTCTGCAGTAGCAAGAGTGATCAGGGAAAACTTTATTTAGGGTGAAAGGGAAAATAGTGGAGCCAGAACATGTATCTACACTAAAAATCTGTTTAGAACATTGAGAACCAACATATTCACAAGACAGCAATGTATCTGTTTTAAAAATTAGGCTTAGAAAGATATAGAAACATAGCATGTAATGAGCACTAACCTGCCTATTTGCATTGTAGATTAAAAAATCTGATGATTTACTAATGAGGAGTTGAAATGAAGGGCAGTGCATTTGTGAGAGACTTGATTTTGTGGAAAAGCAGTGTGAAGGCAATGACACTTGTAAAACTTGGAGCATATTTAAAAATGAACAAGTACACTTCCATTCAGCATTATTGCATGGGAGACTCCATAAATAAAAATCCAAATAGTGCTTTCTTAATTCTCACATACAGTTACATTTAATGGCAATAGGACTTCCAACATGAGTAAAACCAGCAGGGCTTGGCCCATAACTATTATTCTTGTTTGCAGTCTGCCTGTTTTCTAAAGGTTAGCAGTAAGATTTCATGTACTTTCTTCCATAGCAGCGGCTCTGATTTAAGGAGCTGCTGGCTTCTGCCCTCCAGCCTCTCATTCCCCCTTCCACAGCGCCTCTTCGGCTGCGCCAACACGAGTGTTAGTGGGGCCATTTGGCTAACCAAATGCGGGGAAAAAATACAGCCAGCACTCCGTGCCTATTCCACAATGGCAATTTCGAAGCAGAGAAGTGAAGATCTGGGGAATTTAATGAGTGTACCTCATCCAAAGAGAAATAAAAGTGGTCATTAGGGAATGATAGATACAGAAGCAGAGCCTGGTTTGAGTGCCAAACCTCTCCTTTCGTACAGTAAATCATGTAGTGATACGGTGAAGTAGGCACAGAGAAAGGACTATTACAGCTGATTAGCTTGTTTAAAAAGCAACACTAACGTGCATAATCCAGCATCTTCTGAATTTTGGAGTGAGTCTGTTTGCATTACTGTAGCATTTACAAAATTTAGCTATGACAGGAACTGACAGGGTTATTTCAGACAGTTTAAAGTTTCAAGTTTTCCCCTTTCTCCAGGTAATTAGAAATGATAAGGAATTATGTCAATAAAGCAACAGGAAGGAAGCAGCATAAATTGTACTGCAATTAGCTTCTTTTTGCTTTTTTCTCTTAATAGACATGCTAATGGATACCATTCAAACTTCGGTCCCAGAACAGTGATGCAACGCTCTGTTCTGAAATCATACATGATTGTGCTTGACTTTAAAAATGTGAACAATGTAAATACTGCAAATGCGGAGACCACTTGCACTTAATCTGTAGGATGGGCTTAATATTTTGCTGGGTCAGGGCTAGAATACTGAGCCTTCGTGGGAATGAATGCAAGCTGATGTGCTGCTTATGAGAAGGTGTAGTGGAAATGTCATTTTCCCTTTCATTTAAATTTCTGTTAACAGTATATTCTTCCTGGCCCCTGCAGGAAGAGCTGTATCTAGATAACGTTTCATTGTTACTGCAGCAAATGGGCCGTAAAGTAAATGAACTAATTAGTCTTTGAATCATTAGGTTGGGTGTAGCTAGTCAGATGGAATTGTAAGCTGGTGTGTTGAAATGCATTTATTACATCAGGCATAATGCTGAAAACAGAGCCTTTTTACATGTTTTCATGTTGTATTTTTCCTTGTAAGGCTGTTTTGAATCGGTAGTCTCTGTTTTGCTGCCGGATATCATGTGGAGAATCCATTTTATTTTATTTTATTTTATTTTATTTTATTTTATTTTATTTTATTTTATTTTATTTTATTTTATTTATTTTATTTTATTTTATTTTATTTTATTTTATTTTATTTTATTTTATTTTATTTTATTTAATTTCCATAGTTGGTATTCATGACCTGAGAAGATGGGAAAAGAAAGCTGGAATTCCAGAATGCAGGTTTGGCTTTAGTCTTTAGCTTGGAGATTTCAGGTGCAGTATCTGCATTCTCCTTCAGATTATCATTTATGCAGAGGAAAAATGCTTCCCCCCAGCTACTGTCTTTAAATGTAATACGCTTCATGGGCATGCCTTGGTGTCCAGATGAGATTTTATGTGAGCCTTGAATAAAACAGTGCTGGTGCTGACTACTGTGTAGGCATGCTGACATGACTGTGTTACCTCTAGAGTCTCTATAAGGCTCACCGCTGTTTCAGAGGTACTGTCCCACTTTGAGTATGTCAGAGGTTAGAGCGGTCAGTGTTGAGATGCCTTTAAAATAGATAAGAATGGATGCGTAAAAATGTGAACCTCTGTGCAACTGGAGTTCAGGTGTCCAAAATTCTCAACATGTAAAATGTGTCTGAGGACATTAGGAAGGCAAAAGCACCGTCAAGGAAGGAAGAAAACTGGGAAAGTTGAGCAGAAATTCTGTACATTGATCATTCCGTGTTTCTTTGGAAGTTTTAAAACAAATTGCATTATGGCATGAAAACAGCTTGAAGCTTGAGACTATTACAGCATCTCTTCCAATAAAAGACCTTATTGGAACCGAAGTGAAGACATGCTCTTGCCCAACATATTGGCTCTAGGCTTAGCTAATTTCCACAGAAGACTTCTACAGGCACAAGAAAATTCTCTAGGAAAAAGCCTGGCAAAAGATCCAGCCTTTACCTGCAGCTGTGTGTGTTCTGTGTAGTTGAGAAACTCAGCCTCTCATCTCAGTGAGAAACTGACAGGAGATTAAATAAACAGTCAAGCAAAGCATAATTCCTTCAAGAGAGAACTTCCTCTTGATACAAAAACACTGCAGGGATTCCTGTGCCACTGTCTCACCTTATCTTATCTATTAGCATGTTTGCTTGGATTTTATCTATACCTTGACAGTTCTTCTGCAAAGCTGTGGGCAACCAGCGATAATCTAGAGTGACATCAGGAGTGATCTGATCTAATCTGCCTGGGAAACAGAGCTGGCTCGGATGCGATGCTAATGTAGAACAACGTTAGGAGTGATTTGATTTATTGCCCCGGACCTGGCACCAATGCTGGCTTAATGGCAGAGGTGGCCGAACGCCGCGGCGTTGCACCGAGCCGTGGGCGCGGTCTTGGCTTCTCCATGCACCTGATGGGTGTGTGATGAGTCTACTGCCATTCATCATGTAAATATACACTTAGGGACCGTATAAAGCTGATGAATTGTCGAATCTGTAGACTAACTGCTCCTTGATGGTGTTGGTGGCTTAGTTAAAAGGACTGTCTAAAACGCACGTCATTAACTTGATGGACTAGAATGGCTCCAAAGGTTTATCATACCAGTGCCAGGGCCGTACTGAGTGTGGGGATGATTCTAGTGGCTAGAGCAGAAGAATAAGAGGTTGGAAATGTCATAGAGTCTTTCAATGATGTGCTTTGAGTCTCTCTTAACCTCCCTTCTGACCCTTCTTGCAGAAATATTTGAAGAGAAAAATAAATGTCAGCAAAGACGTTTAGAATCTTGGATTTAAGGTGCCTCAGAAAAGCAACGTATTTTACCAGCACTCGAAATGAAATGTCTCCATTCAGGAAATAACAGTTATTAATTCTTTCAGTCAAACTACTCAGAACTTTTAGTTCCTGTGTAAACGTGTAGTAAAAAACCTAGTTAAGTAAAAAAAAAACAAAAAACCAAACAAACAGCAAAAGTCTTTATTACGGGAGGACCAGAAACATTGCCATCAAAATTGCACTTTTGGAGAAGACAAATAGCAGTTAAGTTCTCTCATTAAGTAGATGTTGACTGCCTCCACTTTAAAAAAACAACCCTGAAAATAAAAAAATAACAGCTTAAGTTTGAAATTAAAGCTTCAGCCCTTTCCAAATGCAAGTCGTTTCCATGGAGCGAATTTGCAGCATCTTAGTAGACGCAGTTTGGAAGGGACCTTTCAGGGCCGCCTGGTCCAGCCTGCTTCCCCATGCACAGGGAGCTTCATTGCCATCAAGGACTGCTCAGGATTTTGTCCTGTCTTTGGGGAAACTCTTCAAGGACTCATATCTCTGCTTATTACTATTATTATAATGCTTTAAAGCAAAGTTTGAAAGAAGCAAGAAGACAAAAATGGCCTTTCTTTCCAAGAGGGAGATGCAAGCTGTCTGTGTACATCTCCAAATGCTTTCTGAGTAACTGTCTTTTAGTACCTAAACAGTCCAATAATATTTCTTTAAGCAACTTTTCCCTCTCTTTGGTTTCATTTTCAAGTTAAATTTTAAATTGCACTACATTTTTATGACTGCTATACATAACATTTTTGAAGTTAGGGTAAAGAATGAAAACACATAGCTTTTATTATAATGCTGCTAAGGACGCTGCTGTAGTAAATTAAACACCTTTAATATTTTAGGAATGGCATTCCTGAAGTCTCTTGTATGAAATTTCTTCTCGATTGTCTTTCTTTAGCTGGAAATGTGAAAAATAGTTCTTCTAAATGGAGGTACCTCTTCAATAATGTATATACTTTTCAGGCTAGAATTAAGTTATACAATTTTTATATATCTAAGCTAAATACCTAATTTTATACTAAATATCAATTACGATTTTCTAAATGGTACTAATTTTTATATTTTAAAGATATTTTCTTGTTAAGTGGAGCTTTGCTGCCTTAGAATGATAGCTCTAATTATAAATTAATGCTCAAAAAAGACTCAGATGTGCTTAGGATTGTTTATTCCAAACAGAAAGCCGGTATTTACAAGGCTTGGCTCATGCACATGGATCCATCATGAAATCACATATCAAATGATTTACACTAATTAAATAGAAAATAGTAAATTGTTCACAAATAATTCAAACTGAAAGAGATTGCGTTCATCAGGTGAATAATTCATTGTGGACAGTTTGTCCAATTCTACACAAATTCTTACCTTGTCAGAAAAATGAAATAAAAAAGTGTTTATAACAAACACAGACCGACTTTGCCTTACTCCAGCATGACCACTCCCTCGCTGATGTGGTGCATTTGAAGAATTCTGTAATTTCCCTAAATTGCGATGTGTGCTTAGGTTGTTAAATGGACTTTACTCATAGGGAAAGTAACGGGAATGGAAGGTCACTTGAAAACCATAAGAAAAGAAGTGCCTTAAAATCATTTCGTGTAAGGAGTAATAAACATGTGTAATGTGTTATTGTAAAGGGGCTTTGAAGCCGGGAACATTTTAATGAGCTATAGAGCCTAGTAAATGACTTTTTAAGTAGAAGGAGAGGACAGACATGAACAGGGAAAAAATGGAATTGAAGAAACAAAATGGATCGGGTATGAGTAAAATTATTCTGTCATGCTGTGAGTAGTAAGAGAGCAAACCTCATGAGTGCCACTTCTCTCAGTGTTTTGAAAAAGGTACTCTTTCTCAGCTCGGAAATGTAGGCCATTATCTGTCACTGATATCTGAAGCATAATGTGTGCAAAAAAAAGTCATAAAGTAAACTCAGACTCTATTTTCCCTCCCCTCTTCACCTAGTAAGTGCAGGGAGAAAAACTTCAGACTACTAAAAGATGCATTTATCTATTTACTTATTTGTGTTAGCTAGCAAAAGTCAATGTACGCTTATATGTGGTGATTAATTTCACCGTAAAACATGCAGGGATCTGTTTTCTGCTATATAAAACCTAATTTTATATGAATGTCTCCTCTGCTCCTAAACTAACCAAGAGGGATATTAATTATTGCACATTGACCATTACGCGTATCATTTCAGGTGATACGAATGCATAGTTGAAGCTTGTGTCCCTTCTTACATCCACTTTGTCACTAGTTGAATAACTAGGACATTGATCAATCAATTTGAAAAAAAATGAGATACCCAAATGTAAGCACAACAATGCTTAATTGCACAACAATGCAAAATGAAAGTTGGGTCTGAACTTTTATGGCTTGACATCAAGTTTATTCCATTGCAAATGAATTTTTACTACAGCTATCCACAACATAGCTTTTTTATTTCGTGAGATGTCTGAGTCCACACCTGAGGAAGAGACTTTAATTGTGCTGCAGAAATGCAGGTGAGAGCAGGACTTCATCATCCCATGTGATTAGAACACACTAGAACAGACAGACAAAAAGCGATTTTAACAACCAGGTAGTTTAGCAAATCCTTCCTTAATTTTTGCTTTATAGAGATAAGCACCAATGGATGTTTTGACTTGAAACACCTTGGTTGTTTTGCATGCAGAATTTTAGACGTGCCAGCTCTGGCTGTTTGATTTATACCTTTGACCTATCTCTAATTATTTTAACCTTATAATTTGCATAAATCCAATCTCTGCTGTCAGACTTGGAAGACAACAGAAATCTCCTTATGCATTGTGATTCACTAAAGAAATCAGAGGTGTGATACTGGGTGGGCTTTTATTTTTATATGAACCATTAAAAACTTCTAATTTTGAGTCACTAAAGTGAATTTTTGTGCTCTTGAAGGATTTAGAGAACAGATGACTGCTGAGTGCCATCTTGCATTACAGAAGCTTTTTTGCCTACTTTTAGCAAAGCGGATCAATGGCTGTCTGCCACAGCCATGCTGTACCGGAGCTGCCCAGCTCAGCAGGGAGGTTTGGTCTGTGATTCTCAGGAAGTTCAGGTCTGAGGCACTGTTTGGCTTCATTACATCAACAATCAAACTTCTGAACTGCGATTTGAATCCTGATTTGAATTCCAGACACCGACTCATCAAGCAAAGAGGGAGATCTCTGAACTTTCTGGACTTGCAACTGGAGTGAGAATGTCCTACACAGGCAGTGAAAAGATAGGAAATGTTTTGTGGGAAATGGCCATTTTAAAATTCCAACATTTGATTTCTGTGGAAGAAAGTGCATGTTTTGAAAAGGAGCAGTGCATTTCACTCCCCAAGCAGTGACTTGTGGAGCTGGGAGAGGGGCTGTCCATCATAGGGATGTGGGTACAGGGGAGCTGGTCTGGTGTTGCCATAATGAAGGCCACTGCTATCTATTAGCTTCACTGGATTAAAAGGTTAAAACATCTTCTGGTGAAAATTAATTACCCTGAGCATTCAGTTAGAAGCGTTCTTTGATGTCTGGCATTTGCATTCTTGTGATGAGGAGCAGGTCACTGCTATGTGTGTAAACTCTCAAGGCTTACAAGAAGAGGAGTAGCTAAGTTACCTGCTAATCTACTTGTCCCATAGAAGGACAAGCTTCTTATTGTTATGGAGGAAGTCACACCTCACTGATGAGGCTATCTGCAGGTTGGCTGATAGTGGGCAGGAATTAGAAGTGTCTTTGTGGCTTACATTAGCAATATTTTCACTGTCCTGCTTAGCTGGAGCAAGAAGAGGTGCCCGTGCACCTTCATTCTGCTCTTGTAGTGATGCTGGGGAAAAAACTGATAGTGGCAGTGCAGTGTGTTCACTAGGAATGGAACCAGTAAGGCATTCCTCAGCCTGGCCATGGGCACATCCATGTCCTGAGGACTGATTACCTATGGGCAATGACAGCACTGCTCACTGCTAGAGTTCAGCTGGACACAAGCATTTTTCTGGGTCAGTGCCAGACAGCTTATCACTTTTCCATCTAGCACTTAACATGTCTGTTTTAGTCCTTCTCTGCTCTTACTCTGCCTTTGTGTCAAGGAGCTGTGACATGCTGTTGGCAGTGTCTAGCACAGCTTGGGAGTGACCCCAGTATAACCAAGACCCGGTTGCATCTTTATACACGCACATTCCTTTATGAAGAGGAGAAAAGGAACTGGGTTACGGTGACCTGTGAAAATAAAAGCTTTGAAAACGAAGTCAGTGAAACATGGTCAGGAAATTACTTGCAGTGAGGGTTCGTAGCCTTCAAGGTAGTAAACGTTGCATCTGTAGTTGCTGCCGTCACAGTAAAGATGCTGTATGCCAATGAAGTGGCCAGGCTCTTCTCTTCTCAGCTCCTGCCAGCCAGGTGGCACACGCACTTGGTTTCAGAGTGGCCTCCAAGATGTTACAAATCTCCAGTGCAAACTTCTACAATCTGCTCACTTTTTTCTACAGCCTCTGCTGGCTTGAGTATGAGAGATAGTTGTGGTCACAGTTCACAACCTCTCCACGAGATCAAGCTGTTCAATACTCTTTTTCTGCCTACTTTTTCATTGTTCAGGAAAGCCTGAATCTTTCGCTTCATGTCTCATCTATGGCCAGGCCTGGTAGGGAATATGTGGTTTTCATTGAATGGAGCAATAGAAACTAAGAGATCTGTCATATCTTTGAATATTTTACTCTTAAAAATGATGTGAACTCACATCTTAGCAGTCTTATATGCTTGAATTTATTTATTTATTTGCTAATGTTTATGGCAGAAGCAATGTTTATAGATTAAAAAAACCATGAGCACCAGCTGAGAAGTGAGTGACGATGTGTTCTTTAGGTTAGACTTCTTTTCAAACTTGCGACTAAGGAGAGTGAACAACACATTAGTATTAATCCTACTCTTTTCATGCACTTCATGCATATAAATCTCTAAAAAAACCCATAGTTAAGTTGATTGATAGAAAGTGTAATAGAGTTTCATGACAAAACTCGGCCAAGGGATGTCTTAATGAGTGCACAGTGTTCTCACTGTTTTCTTTGCACTTTGGGATCTTTCATACATGACTGGCTTTTTTTCTTCTCATCTCTCTTACAGATAATCTGAATGAAGTGTTTAAACAGATTAACTGTTTTGTAAGGCTTAGATATTATTATTACTGAAGGAATTGTTCCACATCAGGCAATTATTGCTCAACATTGCTTCTGTCTGGAAAGAGGCTTGCCTTTCAAAGAGAATACAGAGAGCCCGGCAGTCTCTGTATTTCAGCACTTTGCACACCTCATCTTTTGACCTTTATGGAAATGAGATGGCCATTCCACATTGCTGAAACCATATGCACAGAGCAATTTAAAATACTGGCTGCATCTCAGCCCGGTGATGCCAGAACAATGTGCATGTGACAAAGAGGAGGGTGATTATGCAAAGTAGGAGTTACCTTCTCAAATGAACAAGTCATGGACATTTTCCTTTCATGACACTTAGGAGAACTGTCAAGCTTCTCTGAGCAATTTGGATCAACCAGTGATACGCTTGCTGGCACAGTGAAATACAAAATTCCTTTGCACTGTTGAATACACAATCTATAATTAAATAATTGTCTCCTTGCTCTATACAGGAATCCAGACAGGGAGTGAGGATTTTATTAGCTGGTCTGGTGGTCAAGCTTTAAAGGTACAACTTTGAATAATGTACGAAAGTGCTCAGGATCAGTACCAGAATAAAGACTACATGGCAATACCCACAGCTCATAACTCAGCTCTTACCACCGTCTCCCTTTTGTTAAGAGCTCTGGCTTAATGCATCTAACTATTTTATTTCTGGTTCCACTCTTTATGGATGTAATGCAACTATGTACAGTGCTGTTGTGATGAGCTGTGGCTTGTAAATTGAATGTCTTTGGTACAGTGTTGCTTAGCATCTCTACTTACTGTACAACTAATGAAAAGAGTTTATGCCTAAATTCATCCCTGGTGTAATTCCAATAAAGAGAATGGAGCCAGGTATGCATTTAGTGCTGAGTGATTTGTTTTTTCCTTCTCTCCATTACTCAAGTCTACGAGGCCACTGCAGAAGACAGAAATAAAAAGATGGTGAGGAAGAAAAGGACACCCGGTGACCTTGCAATTGTACCTGTGCTAGGATGGAGCAGTGCAAACGTGCCAAAAGGAAATTTGAGGATTCCAGCCTTTATCTGAAGAACATCTCTTATCCATAAAGATCATGGAGAGCTTTACAGCTGTGGAAGTGTGAATAACACTGTTGAGTCCTTTCAGGCAGAGAGGTGAAAAGGCAGTCATTGGACTGGGAAGGGGTAATTGACTGGTGGCTTCTGTGACCCTGCTACTCAGAGAGAGAAGAACCTTGTCAGTCAGACAAAAATTACTGCTTGGCAGAAGCACAGAAATTTAGTCATATAGCTCCGGTTATTAGTGAGGTCTGTGAATCTTAACCCTTCATACAATGCTTTAAAAATCAAGAAGAGGCAAAGTTAACAGCAGTTTAAAGGCATTTATGCCATTAATCAGAAACAAGCTAGCTGTTAGTGTCTCTCCTTTAAAAAAGCACAATTAGAGAACCACGGGAGAGCAGGGAAGATGGTGAAACCCAAGGAAGCCTCCAGGAGTTCTGCTTCCTGCAGTGCTAATGATGCTCCACAGAGGCATGGGCTCGCAGGGGGCCTGGCTTGTGGCTGGAGAAGAAGGCTCAAGGTCACTGCTCCAAATTCCGCTTTTACACTGAAATGTAAAAGGAATCACTCGAGCCTTACAGAGACCGAGAGCAGATCTTGGCACCGTCTTGTGTTTGTGGCCTCCCCATCATCAGATGAAAGCTTTGCAGTCCAGCTGAGTTTGAGCGACCTTTACAACTCAAGGTCAGGCAGTTTTTTTCATCTGAACTTCTAAGGCTTTCCTTGCTGCTAATCGTATGAATAGAAGTGGGAATTGTTCCTGGCATGTAAATGCACCTGTCTCAAATCAAAGCCTGAATTTGACTTCTGGGAGACACCGGGAGGGCCCTCTCTGTTCCTGTTCTCTTGCACGGTAGCTCTGAATACACTGGCTTGTGGATTTTGCCCAAGGAATAGCTCAGAAGAAACTCGGAGAGGTTTGTTCTTGTGGTCAAATGATCTTAAAAGAAAGAAAACAATTTGCTGTGTTTTGAGATGAAAGACATTTTATTTTTCCTCCTTGAAGGTTTTTCAGAAGGGGATATGTATTTCAACTGACTAGAGCTTTCCTGATGTGTTTTATCACTTTCTTGTTCAACATTTAAGTCTTTGGAAAAGCTGCTTAAAGCATTGAGGTGTTTCTGTTTTTTGATGTTTTTTATTTTCCCATTTAAAAAAGCACTTGATTTCTTTTATGTGTCATCAGGTATTTAGAGCGCGGCCTTTCCATAAGGAGAACCAACCTTTGAGGGATCTGATTTATCTGTAGGATATTCCTTCGTTCCTCCTTGGCAAGGCAAAAAAGTAGGCTCCCTGGAGGTAGGCCATCATGGTGGGAGCAAAGACCAAGCTCTCCTGGTGAAGGTCTTGTACATGGCCCACTCTGCCTAACTAAGAGCAGTGGTGGCCGGAGAAAGGGGTAACCCAGAGCTGGGTTACCAGACAGTTGAACTAACTTAAGACAATTTGAGCATGAATTCTTTCAGATTAGAATCATAGAATCATAGAATCATAGAATATCCTGAGTTGGAAGGGACCCTTAAGGATCATCAAGTCCAACTCTTGACACCGCACAGGTCTACCCAAAAGTTCAGACCATGTGCCTAAGTTCACAGTCCAATCTCTTCTTAAATTCAGACAGGCTCGGTGCAGTGACCACTTCCCTGGGGAGCCTGTTCCAGTGTGCAACCACCCTCTCTGTGAAGAACCCCCTCCTGACGTCCAGCCTAAATTTCCCCTGCCTCAGCTTAACCCCGTTCCCACGGGTCCTGTCACTAGTGTTAATGGAGAAAAGGTCTCCTGCCTCTCGACACCCCCTTACGAGGAGATTTGTCTTCAGCTACAGATGACCATCAGTGGGCATGATTGTAGAAACATGCCCATCTCTGCCATGGAAATGAGCATCGACTGTGTCGTGGATAAGTGTAGGCAGTTCAACAATGCCTCTTTCCTTGCTCTAAGGCAGATTTTTGTGGCTGCTGCCAGAAGTCGGACAAAGGGTCTGATTTGTGACTGAGCACAGCAAGCCAGTTGACTTCTCTTGTTTGATTTCTGGTATTTACAAATGCAGATATGATGTTAGGAACTCCATGCTGTAGTTTTGCCTGTCCAAATCTGAATACAAGTACTACAGTACTTGTATTTGATAAGAGTACTTGATAAGAGGCATTTGAGTTGCATAAACAGATTTATAATGAAGGGAAAAAAAACTTCAGGGAAAGTTAGCAGATAAAAACATAGGCTTGCATCACTTGTCCTTGTCTCATAATTAGCAGCTCATCATTTCTTGACCTTGTATAGAGTTTGTAGGAGACAGTTCCTGTGGTGCAGATAGGTCAGGACTCAGTCTGGCATCATTATTATTGATTTTTATAGGCTTGAAATCCCAAGGAGATGATGGGTATAGCGATAATACCCTGTGCAGCTCAGTGTATAAAATTTATGTAAATTTTTTTTTTTCCTGTAGAGCTGAATAAAGACTGTTTATTTTTCACACTCTTTCAATGAGCAACACAGTGATTGACTGTGGCTATGAGGTATAGATATCCTATTGAAACAAATTATGGGGAAAGGGTTGTATAATTCATTCACTGATGTGAACTAAGTTCATATAACACTGTCTCAATGACTGACTGATACTGCTGCTTAGTGGATGTGACATTTAAAAGTTTAATCATGATCCTGCAGCATTCGCTGGATCATTCTAAATTGTGGAATAAGAAATGGGGTATTTGGCATGCTTTCAGACACACTGCTATCTGCTGCAAAGTACTCGGTAATAGTTCTAAGTGCATGTATCAACCTTTTCATCTATTGATCTCAAAATATTTTACTGAGTTAAGTAAGAATCATCACCCTTCCTATTAAAAAAAAAAAAAGAAAAAGAGATAGGTATGCAGAACCTTGCCAAGCCCTTTAAAAATCAGCCTATTTCTTGTGATCACATATGTATGATCAGGAGACTGCTGTCCTGTGCATTAGGACTGCAGTTAGACCATTAGACCCCTGTTCTGTGCATTAGGAGAGTCTTTTAGGATCTGAGCTTTGAGGCGCGTGTCTGCTTACAGTGAGACTTCTTTAATAGCTTTCAAAATGCCAATTTTGCCTTGACAGTGTTGAGGTGGTTGCGCAGATAAAGACATATGACAAATGTGTCTCTTTTTCCCTGTTACCAGATTTTTTTTTTGAGGGGGTGGGAACTTTAACAGTAAATTACGGGTGAAAGAAAAGAAACAAAAAGTAAATTATATGATGATATTGAATTTGATCTTATAAATTATCATTTATTTTGGTCAGATAAAAATCCTGAGCTTATGGAGAACAGCTTTAAAACGTTGCAATGTCAGTGGCATTATGCACATGAGTTACATTACTTTTCCTAGTGAAGAAGAAACATGGAAATACGTTCAAATCTTTTAATATCTTTGATGAAGTGGCTCAGCAAAGACTTTCTGACTGAGTGTTTAACCTGCTTTTCCTTTTTGGTATCACTTGCCCTTCCACTATTTTCCAGAAATCAAAAGCTTTGCTAGAAATGGAAGACCTTGAGCCCCTCCATGGTGTAGACTGCTTATCAAGTAGCTGACTCGGTGGAAGAGCGAAAGGTACTTGCACGACGTATTAAATCGAGTACTCAGGCAAGAAGAGTGGAAAAAATAGGCTACCATTCAGAAGAATTTGTCCTCTGGGCTCCTGCAAACTGACACAATAAAACCACACTAAGTGAATGCTTAATCCCGTTTATTATGTACAGATTAAAAGTGACTTTAGCTTGCGTGTCAGAAAGATGATGGATGAAAACCTCTTATTTATGCATTTGCTCAGTAAACTCTATTAAGATGCAAGTCTAGGTAGAATGTAGTATGCTAATTTCAGAATAGAGCAAATCCATTACACGTGTGAATCTAATAAAATATTTTTCCTTGATAGACCCTACAATGGTTCTTACTGAAAACAATGCTCAGTACTCTAAGCTATGGTTTGTGCAGGATTGATGAGCTGTTTGCTCACGGTTTCCTTTCTTAGACCAAGAAAAAGTCCCATTCACCTGCCATTTCCTTTCTTCGAGCTCTGTTAACTTGATCACCACTCATGTTCTAATGAAGGTTACTTTTAGGGAAGTTTTACATCCCCTCTAATACAGAAGTTTCCATCTGTACTTCCCTTCTGCACCCTGTTACCATCTCAGGTTCTTACCTGCTTGAAAAGGTGTGATTTCCACCTTTCTGTTAACTTAGGGTTAACTCAGTCATCCTCTCCAGTAGGAATATTTTCTGGGCTAAATATGTTGAGAGATATTCCTTACTGTTTCTGATAGGAATCAGTTTAGATTGGGTTTTAGGAATTTGTTTATTTTTGCAATACTTTCATTTTTATTGGCTTCTGCTATTCTGTACATCTTCTATATGCAAAAGCCATCAATTTCCTATGTTCAGAGAGCTAATGTATTAAGGAAACTGTGACATGTATACTAGAAATGCTCTATACTTGTAGGAAATACAGCCTTGTATTTCTGCATAACCTATTTATTTACATACAGTTATTGGCAGCCAACATTTCCGTACTTCTGTACCTACCCAGCAACCTGCCATAAAGTTTCTGTGGTCAGTCGTTCCCTGCTCTGCACCTTATTTATGCATCGCACAGTTGATGTCAAATCAGACCTGGCACTTTGTTTATGCTGCGCTTATTTTGCACAGCTACCAGTGACTGACAGTACTGCAATGCAGGAAGGAATGAGACCCCCTGTTTCTAGTCTGTGTACACAATTCTGGAAACTTTTTAGGGAAGGAACGGGGGCAGCAGGATGCAGGAAAAAAGTCATTTTCATGAGCTCTATCTGTTTTGTAGCAGAGTCACCTCAAAGCTAGTTCGTTCAGCTTTGCTATAGGCAGAAGCTGGACACTTGTTACAACAGAAATGTGTAATTGGTAAAGTTAAACCTGTTTCTTCTTTAATTAATAGAAATATTGAGTAACTTTCTGCCACTGAAGTTTTGTGGCATTTTTCAGCCCATTGTCCAGTGATAGTGAGTCTTTAGCTCCTACTGATCTTCCTGTACTCGGAGCATTCAGTAGGATGGTTCAATATGTGGATGTCTAAACAGATCGAAACGTACCGATATGAGTCAGGGTAAAACTGATAGATGAAACACATTTTAAAAACTCAAGTAGGAATTTTATATACTTCCACTTTATTTTTCTATTTATAAGGATAAAACCGTCTAATAATTTAAGAATTGTGTCAATTTATATTAAATCCTAGACTTCTTATAGATGCTGAAAAAAATGTAAAAAGCAACGCAGTCCACAAATGATGTGTTAAAGAGAGTCGGCTTGTTGAGTAGTTGGAAGCCATCAGTTAACTGGGGAACTGGAGCTGTTAGAGCAGTACAGAAGGAATGGGTTTTCATTTAACCTTCAACTTTATCACCTGATTTAGCCAAATGGCAATTTCAGTACTGATAAACCAACTGGGCATTGAAAAAGTGAGAAATACTGGGTTCTTCCATTCTAGGAATAAATAGAAGACGTTGCTGAAATGGGATCTACTAGTTCTGAAGGCTGAAAGACACAGTAAGCATTTGATTATAGGCTGATGAGCTCAGGCAAGTTCAAATACAGAGCCTGGGTCAGAGAAGTGATGGCAGTTTCTTTTTTCTGTAGTATCATTGAAATCGATCACTTTTCATGCATACAGAGTTGATAGACAAGTCCCAGACATCACTGGACATAACCTTATTGATTTTCTTGATAATCCAAAAAAAAAAACCACAGGAGAAAATGAGAGACAAGATGAACTACAGACCTCTGACTGGCTGATCTCTCAGTTTTACCTGTACTTACAGCTTGTCGGTACATGAGAAAAAAACAACATGTACCTGTTCGTGTCCTTCTCCTCTGCTTCTAAAAAAATGGACTCTCTGAATGAGTCCTCAAGCAAAGCCAGAAGAAAAAGTAAAGGGAGGCAAAGAGTTGAAAACAAAAACTTCAGTGAGTCTGGACTTCAGAGATAGGATTTGGATTATGTCAGTAATTTAGGCAGACAGCTGACAGCTTCAGCCTGCCCTACATGAATTTGCATTTTTAGGACAAAACTTAATTGCTTTACCTGCTAATACCTTTTTTTTTTTTTTTTTTTTTTTTCCAGAAAATTTACAAGGGTGCCTGTGGACACATCTGAATAAAGTTTTCTGTGCACATCTGCTCTAGGTTAATGCGGTACTGTAACTGTGGACAAAAGGAGGAATTCTCCCAGGCAGGGCACACAACCCTGCCATAACACCCACAGATAAGCAGAGGCCTTCCTAGTAAGGTGAAAGCCAGCCTGGCATCACAGAGATGCTTACTGTCATTTTCTGTGGATTTTGAATTATGTCAGTCTGTTCTCTGCAGTTATCATATCTAATAATGGAAGTAATAAGTAACTGTAAATAGCTGTGTATGTCTGGACCATTTCAGGTGAAATAAACATCAGAAAAATACTGAATAATGTTAACATTTAAAGTGAGGCTTCCAGCTGCCTCCTCCCTCTTTACATTGCTTTTACATTGAAAGTGATAGGATTTGAAGCCTGAGTGGTAATGAGAAAACAGAGAGGGTGTAGGAAGAAAAACTTTTGGAGCTGTTGTTTTAGCCTGTAGGTACACAGCACCACGTCCAGCAGTATCAGCCACCTCAAGTGAGTGGAGTCCTCCTACAGATGATGGAAACACATGGGCAATTTCATTCTCAGCTACAGGAATTTCAGTCAGGTGTGATCCCACTGATTTCCATGGAAATGTCTGAGTAGTTCAAGAAAAGAGGAAATCAGAAAAATTGCCTTTGCACTGAAAGCATTCGTTAGTTGAGTTTTTGAGGGCATTTCATGTGCTGGGGCTCCTGGAGGACTGGGACTGGCAGACTGAGGTGGATGTGGTGGGGAAAGGAGGAAGAGAAGGAGGATAAAGCATAAAGCCAGTCGTAAGAATTGGTGGCTGTATTAATATGAGCCTGAACAGATGCAGATGTTGGGTCCACCACAGTGACACGCAGGCAGAGGCAGATACATGCAATGAGCCCCAGGTTGCAGTCCTGGATAGAAGAAAAGGTATGAATACATTTAACAGGAGAGACTATTGATTTTCAGAATCAAAAAGAGTTTTTCATTTCAGTTGTTTAACCGCTATCAGACAATAGATGCATGTGAAGAGATGATACCGGGTAAGGCTGAGACATGGGCTTGGCTGTGAGGAGCCAAGTGTCTGTGAGGCAGCGTCCTGGCCAGGCATGGGCTGAGAAGGCAGGGAGGAGGCAGCTCTAGAAGAGACCCACTTGGCCAAGGAGCTTCTGCTCTGTGGGGCAGAGCTGGATGGAGCTGGGTGGAAGGGTTGGTGTTGGAGAAAAAGTGAGCGAGAGCATATAGTTGCTTTTGGAGGTACAGCAAAAGAGGTTGGGGTTGGTTTGCACGGAGATAGACAAAAGACAGTGAAAAGAAGGAGGCCAGTTTAAGTTCATGCAAAGAGATGGGAGAGGAAGGAGAAACACAGCTGGAAGAAGTGCTTGGGGAAGAGAGGAAAAGTGGGACGTGGTGTCCAGAAGTCCCATCTGAGGTCACTCACACTAGTGGTGGGATGAACCAAAGGGACTGCCAAAGCTAACTCAGTAAGAGGTATGGGAAGGTAAAACACAAGGGAGGAAAGAGGATGAATTCCTATGGGGTCAAGGACTAAAGTGAGCAGAAAATATAGATTCACTGAATAGGTGAAAACTACTCTTAGGGTGAACTTCTGCCTCAGTTACATTTTTTCTGGCGCTGTAATAAACTTTGCTCTGTTCCTCTCTACTCCTGTTATTTCTATTGAGGAACCACAATGCACATGAAAGGTCTTTTATAAGTGACCAATTTGAGGACAAATAGAAACTGTTTTCCTGGCAGAAGTGCACTTGAACTGTAAGTTGAACAAAATGCCGTGAAAACTGTAACGTGGGCTCTGGAGACAGAGCAGGGGATGGGGATGGAGCATTGCTGAGCAGCGTCTGCAGCACGGCAAAGGGCCTGCAGACACATGCATGTGGCTCCCACCGGCCACCCGGCTTCATTCATGCCTTGCTCTTGTCAAGTTCTACAAACAACAGCATAATTATCTTAAAGTATATTATTAAGCTAATGGAAAGTGTTTATTTTTATTTTTATTTTTATTTTTTTGAAGTATCTTTTGGGGTTTGCAGGCTTTAAAGAGAGGTTTCAAAGAAAGTAATTGGCTTTGCCTTCTTTCAGACACTGAAGCTCAATTTTCAGTGCAGGAGAACATTAAAAACAGCAAAGAAAAATCGCCTAAGTGCATATAGTTGTAATACATGCTGCATTTGTAGCATCCCCAACAGGATACAAAAACAATATAGCTCGGGCACTTTGCTGGCATGAAAGAGCATCATTCCTTTGGTATTAGTTTATAGCACATGGAGTCATCTCTCACTTGCAGGAAAAGTCACTGAAATAATTTATGTCACTATTAAACAGCTTCACTGCTGATCCATTGCAGCCTCAGCACATTAACTATATTTACCATCTAAGGTACAGAAAGGAATCTGTCCTATCTGACGAGGAAGCAATAAAGTTTTAGTGAAATGGATATAAATCAAAGTTTAAGTTTGCGTAGTAAAAATACATAAAGCTATGTTTCACATCATGTTTTATGCATAGAAATATTCTGCATTTATGAATAAAACCTGAATTTGTTGAAAAATACTATTTCCACATTGTCGATTGTTTTGGTCTGTAAATTAAACAGTGTACATTCATGATGATCTAAAGAAAAATGCATTTTTTGGCCTGTAACATCCCCTTTGTTTTTGCCAAGAGAAGAGTTGTACTGAGTGGTAGAAGGCAGAGGAGAAATGGCCTAAAAATGTAAAGCCAATGAGCATTCTCTTTCTGGAATCCTCTTTGTGTCAAGTGCATGGTTTGCTGCATATACCCGAATTTCTCCTTTTCTTTTTTGGAGCCTGTGGTTTTGCATCAAGCCATCACTTTATTAAAGTCTTGTCAAGTGTCTGTAACATGACAGACTGGCCACAGGATGGGGTCTATTGCTGCAAATCCTTTCCTGGAAGACGATGGGGCCACCAAGAACCTGTGTACATGTAAGGCAATGACTTCACGTGGTAAGAGGGAAACCTGCTCTGTGCTTCTCCTGTCCTTGCGCAGTTCTCTGGAGATCCTCTGCTCAGACACGAATCAAAATACTGTTGATAACCAAGACTGTCTTAAAAGCTGGTGGTCGGTTGTTGCAAGAGAGATCAGATATTTGAATGTGACTTCTTTCCGTAATGATGAAAATCAGCAGGGTTTTGGAGGCACGGACTTGATTGCTGGATGTGCTCCAGTGTGGAGTGACAGTGTCTTGAAGATGGATGGCAAACCTAATGAGAACAGAGTGGTGAGCGGTGCCAAAGAGCTTGAGGGAAGGACCACTGGGGTAGGCAGCAATAAGAGATGTCTATTTCAGGAAGCCTTTGTTTTTGAACCAATTGTTTTCAAGTGTACATGCGGCTTTGGACCATGCAAAAGTGGACTACTGACCCACTTGGGTGTTAGGCAGGTCATTGCCACCACTGCTGTAAGAGTTATGGTATAGGGGATGTTCTTCCTCCCCACAGTAAGGGAAGAGAGGGTCAACCAGTTCCTTGCAACCAGAGAGAAAATTCTGCCACAGTCAAAAGGCTTTGTGTGATCTGCTGAAGGAGTATATTTGCCTATAGGCTGGCCCTCAAATACCAAAGTTTTGGTTTTGTGTTTGGTTTTGGATGTATGAGGCATTTTGATATCACCTGGGCTCATCAACCCCCAAACTTATCGAATTTTGAAAAGACAACTACCTGTTGTACTGAAACCACTTGCAAATCTTGCTTTGCCTTTGAGGTTATGAAGTTAAGCTGCCAAGACTTTTTTTTTTTTTTTCTTTTTTCTTTTTTTTTTTTCCCCACAAGGATCCAAGTTAAGTCTCTTGCATTCAGGTCCATGGCTACCTTCTGAGACACCTCCACGCCCTCACAGGGTCCTGCTGCAGCGTGCCTGCCTGGTTCCCAGCGTGACCCTGGCCTGTGTGCTGCATGGGCTGTGGTAGCTCGCAGCTGGCCTCACCTGGCAGGAAGAGCAGCTCTCTGCAGTCTTCCTGGCCTCGTATGGCTCACAGAATGAGAAAATAATTTGAGTGTGCAGTAACATTTTTCTTCTTCTCATCATTATTATTGTCATCATCGTTATTATTACCATCATCCTTATTATTAACAGAAGCATAGCTTATGCATCTCTCCAGCAGAAATAACCCTTGAGATCTGTTGTACACAGGCATAAGTAGATGTTACAAACAACAAGCTAGTTTGCTTCCTTTAGTTTAAAACCAACTTTTATGGTTACTTTAATGTATCCTTTTTCATTATATCTTGACAGTTTAAAAAATTTCCATGGCATGTATCAGTAAAACAAGAGGTATGCTGAAAGAGTCAGCTATAACGTAGCCAAGCAAAAAGGTACTTTAGGATGCATCAGCTTCTGTAGCATCCTTCATATGGACAAAGTTACAATGCCCCGCAGGCTATCTCAATGTGTCCAATTACCTATTTTAACAAACACATCTTTAGGCTTGTGGAAGTAAAGTAAGGTCATTGCTAGGATGAATAATCTGACACTGGGAAAGAGATGCAGTGTGATGGGTCTGCTGCTCTCCAAACAGTGTGTACAGAAAAAATAATAGTAAAACTAAAAGATAACATATTAGCAATAAAAAATAGCAAGAATCTCTTCCTAGGCACATCAATCCTGACATCATCAGGGCAGCCACAAGTTAGATGGTAAGGGGAAAACAGAGAGAAAATGTGTCTCATTCTAGCACTGAAGATTACATACCATCAAAAAGATAAAATTACCCGGGACCCTTCCAGATCACCCAAAAGGTGGGGTTGTGTGTATCTAGCACATTGAAAATCTAGCCCAATTTATCATCTTTGCAAGAAAGCAAATACTTGATAGGTTTTGTATTTTAAGCAGCGCTTGAGGTGCATGAAAATAAATAAATAAGGTAACCTTAAAGTCTAAGCCCAGGAATGAAAATCTGAGCAGACTTCAGCCTTCATCATCAGCTTAGCTCTCTGGGTGTGACAGGCAATTTTCCTTTTTAATTTTCTCCAGCAGTAAGGAAGCTAATGGTACATCTTGAAAGATATGACCTTATCCTTGTAAGTTACCTGAAGCTTGGCAGAAAATAGGATGGCCTCACTTTCTGTGAAAGGCCAGCTGGAAGGGAAAAATTCCCTTCTTGCTTTCATTGGGGCACTAAGGAATGGGAGGAAAGATTCGATTCTTGTGCACAATTTTCATTCTGCTGCAGCTTTGATCCCTGTGATGGTTTTTAGTGGTGCCATTTTATACATCTTAAAATTATGGATGCTGTATAAAAATATATATGGCTGATCATTATCATTTATCTTGAATGTGTTGTAGGGCCAAATTTCTCAAAAGAGTGCCTAGATGCAGACTTTTCTTCCTCCTCACAGTCCTCTTGAAGTCAATGGAACTGTCTGCATTCATAAAGTTATGGATTTACTGGACTTTAACATGGCAAGGGTTTTCATGAAAGAAAAAGCCTAAATAGCAGCCAGAGCTATTTCAGTGAGTCATCTGACAACATATCATCCGTATTGTGAATCTGTCATAACTGGGTGGATGAAGGAAACAGGGAATTTTTCTGTGTTCGTTTCTGAAGGGTTTTTGATCCAAATACACATTCACTTAAGCAGGAAACAATACATGCAACAGCAATAATTTTATAAACACCCTCCCCCTCCCTATCATGTTTCTTTGTTTTTTAGGAGAGCCGGACCTTCCACCACTATCTTTGGCAGCAGTTACTCCACTAACTTACTGTTACATCTGCTGTCAGAAAAAGAAATGCTTAAACATCTTTAAATTCCTTTTCCGAGGTGTCACAGAGGAGCTGTGTGTCAGAGCCCAAGTCACAGTGCTGTGGTGACAGGGTGCACCTCTCTTCCTTTCACTGCTCACATCTGTTATTGTACCGCTCTTGACTTGCCATATATCTTTATAAATGCCACGTTGCTTTCTCCCATAACTCCTGGAGTTAATGAACGCCGTGAGCAGGGCCTGTTCAAGGGGTACGACATGGCAATTGGCACATTTTGTTAGTTGATCCTCGTCCTGGGGCCAAACACTACGAGTTGGTCGGCAGGGGCATGTCAGGCTGAGGCCTAGCGTGGCTGAGCCCGGCCGCTGGCACGAGGTGGCTCCAGGAACCCTCTGGGAGCAGACATGGCTTAAACCTTCTGCCAAGCGGCTCGTCCAAATTCCCCCAACTCTGTGGATCAGCACAAAACTAAACCTGAACATCACAAATGCCAAAATAATGATCTAATCACTGGACCATGTGGCTTCTATTTGACTTGGCTTCAGAGCGAGCGCTCTGCTGAAGTGAATAGGCCAGCTCACACATCCAACTGCTGTTATTACAGGTGTCTAAAGACTTGAGCACACATTGCTATGTGGGTTTAAACTCATTTCACATTTCAAAGGTTTTCTTTGTGATCAAAGGGGCTAGAGGCTTATTTATAAATGAAAGCAGAGATCTGGGGACAGAAGCTATAGCCACCATTGACAAGGAAAGGCTAGGAGAGAGGAGGGGCACTGGGAACCAACCCAAGGCAGGCTTTTTCAATGCTCTGACTTTGTAAGATGAAGACTTGGTGGGGAAGAGGAAATTCTTCCCATTTTCTAGGTGTGTTTAATCAAGAAAATGTTGAAATGCAGCTGTGGCCGAAATGCAACTGCAAGCACTTCCCATGGCTCTGAAGAATGATTTTTCAGAAGAGAAGCCTGCTCCAAGCAAACCCTATTGTTATTTCCTTGTCCTATTTTGCCATTATTACTTGAAGTTACAGAATCAAGGACCAGCATTTCACATTCTGGCAAAATGACTCTGTGTGTTTATGTGAACTAGATCGTTTACACAGAGCTTAGTCATTGTTAAATGTGATTACAGTAATTCCATCACAACATCATAACCAAATACAGTTAAAAACTGTATACAGGAAATTAACAGAAATGTATGTTCAAACTGAGACAAATCTGGTGTGGACAATTTGAGTTGGAGGAACAAAAGGCTAGGACACAGGCAAAGTCATATCCTTGCTGTGCTGCACAGGCTTTGGGTGACCCTTAGCACTGTTTCTGCACTTTATCCAATTATTCATTACTGCAAAAGGCAGAGTGAATGCAGGAAGCAGAGGCCAGACCCCAGGATACCATCCTTTTGCCTGAATCCCCTTGCTTTTGGACTGCTGAGTGGGTTCGCCATCTGGCCCTGTGTATTTTTGGAATAGTGACCCAGCTTCAGGAACAGGGATGCAGCCTGGCTGCGTTTGGGAGCTGTAAACCTGCCTGTGCTGGGCCAGGATGCCAGACCACCCACTGCTCAGGAGAACCACCTCAACAGTGCAAATGCTGCCACTGAGGAGCTGGCCTTTATGGTTGCAGTAACGCACATCAGGAGGAATTGTGCCTCAGTTTCCCCTAGATTGGATTGGTTTTGAGCAGTAGCTTGCTACCATCCCTCACACCAGCTTGTGAATGTCAGCATTTAGGGTGAGTTTGGACCCTCTTCATCTATGTTATCGGGGAAGAGCTACTGGATTGCTCCCAATTTTCTTGCACACTTGTTAGACTTAAATCTTCTGGAAGTACTGCATGACTCTCATGTTACATTCAGGGAGGTGCGTTGGCTTCTGCTGTAAGAGAGATGGAAGAAGCTGTGCTGGGTGAAAGGGTTTCAGAGGGCTCCACTGCTGGCCTGCTGTTTCCTGATCAGCCACGTGAGAAAAGCACAAACTAAAATGGTTTGACTCAGTGGATGAAAGACGGACTACTGCCCCCTCCCCAGATATGAAGCAGATATTGATTCATCAGAGCAAATCGCTGCTTTGACCAGCATGACAGGTTCAGCTTTGCCTTCATACAAGGGCAAAATCTACCAGACTGTGTGTGTGACTGTTTTCAGTTTTTGTGCTGCCCGTCTCCTGGCCAGCCATCAATGCTACTCCAGAGCTAAGGTGGCCTTGTGGTGACAGATCCTGGAACTGTTTTTTGTGACTAGTATCGAGATCATCTCCAAAGATACTAAGCAAAGAGAAAGAGAAGACTTAGATGCTGACAGGAGAGGACAGGGTGTTTGTTTATTTGCTTTAATTGCTGCAATGGATGTTCTGGGTCATTAGTCGCAATTCAGGAAGATTTAAGCTAAGGTCACTTAGCCCAGCTGGAGAGAACAACCCAAGCTGTTTGCCTCCACATGTGGCTGGTACAGATGCAGATGTTCTTTTGGATGACTAAAACTAATGTTTGTTCTGCCTCCTTTGAAGCTTTATAGATTTAAGTGTCTGAAGTGAATGAGTGTTTTGGTACAGATCCTTGAAATCCGTGGTATCTGAGGGTCATGGTTCAAAGAATGACTCTAGGCCAGCTTCAGAAACACAGGTAAGAGATCTCCCATAGCTATTATTTTATCAGGAAAATAATAATTGACTGGATCTATCAACACTCCTTTGCTCTCTCACCACTAACTCCGACTATTTACTGATTATATGGCATGTTAAGGTTAATTTCTGGCTTGAATGATGTATTGATAGGGATATCCCTGTGGCTTTGTATTCTGGAAGGGTGTTGATTTATAGAGGCTGTGCTGTTTACCTTTGGAAGGGGAGGAATTGCATTGCAACAACAGCAGTTCTCAGAAGGAAGGGTTGGTGGTTGTCATTCATTCCCCAGAGTCCCATTATTCAGGCCTTCATCAGATAGCTTAGGCCAAATGTTTTCAGATGTTTTATACCCCAGGAAATCCTTGCTATTTTGGGAACAAAAGCAAGTTCAGGTGAGTCTCTGGATTTGTATTTGCAGTGCTCCTGGTATGAGAATCCCCCACCCCAGGTTGCCTTGCACAAGCGATTTGTGAAAAATTTGAAAGTCCGAATACTATTGTAGAGTGCCACATAATGCTTATAAGCTTAATCCTTGGTATAATCCTTAAATTTTGTATATCTTGGCAGGTTTCCTTGAATAAGTGTACTTTGCAGCTAGATCCAGCAAAAAGAATAAATTGCATGAGTTAAGCAGAATGGCCAATATTCATTTTGAAATTAATTCTTACCTACGTGATTCCAGGCTTGCATGACTGCAATTACCACTGTATCTATTACAAAAAAAAAATTAACATTTTCTCTTTTAAGTACCTAAGAGTCTCTAATGACATTTATAAAAATTCACTGCTTACTTTTTTATCTTTTTTTTTTTTTTTCTTCCATCTTCTGCCACCTTTTTTTACATCCGTCTTTATGAACTTTTCAGAACTCCACTGATATAAAAGGGAAAGCGGGGCACAATATTGAGTCTCTTTAGGACTTGGTAGACAATTAGCTAGAATGCTTTATGATTTTGCTTTGCAGTGACTTTGTATAGCAGTATAGGTTGGCTCTTGTCATTTGTGATCAATGAACAAAAATACTTGCCATGAATGCATCAATCTGTTGGAAAAAGAAGTTGCAGAATGGTTTGATCTTCGTTTGTAATAATAGCTCAAACCCTATATCCTTCCTCAAATCTATCATTAGGATAGAAAAAGCTGGTCAAAGATGCTTTTCCTGATAGTGACAGTTAAAACTGAAACATCACTTTCATTTTTCTACAGCTTTAGGATATAAATTCCACAATTTCTTTGTGTGTTTTTGAACTGTACGTACAGTCCTATGTGTGGCTCCAGTTTGTTGGTTAACATCTTCGATCTGTTCTTGCTCCAAATCAGTACACCAGTCCCATTAGTTTAAAAGTATTACCCAGAAATCCAAAATCTGAAGAGGTTGCAGACCCTTCTGGGGGGGAAGGGGAAATATTTTAATTGTGTTGGCAGGATGAGGGGTGCCAGGAGCACTGTCAGCACTGGAGCATGCTGCGTGCTGCTCTCCGTGGGGACGGCTGGACAAACAAACACCACAACACGCACCTGACGGTGTGCAGCAGCTGAGCAAACAGACAAGGGTATAATTGATCCTTTTCCCTGTTTCAGTGTCTATTTAATGAATTAGCTAATATGGTGCTTACAGCGTGGTGTCAGTTATGACAGAAGCTGCTTGGCATGTTGCTTTGATTGAGAAAAAAGGAAGAGAGGGCACAGGCTGAAGAGCTGGCACAAGGGAGGGAGCTGAGAGGGCTGGGAGGAGAAGAGATAAAGGCACTGCCACCAGTGGCTGAGCGACACAGACGCACCTGAGGCCTCGGGAGTTGTCTCTGATTAGGATCCTAATGAGAAGTCCTTAACAGTCTTGACTGGACTTTGATTATTTGTGCCTTGGGTACTGCAGCATCCCGTTCCCTGACTTTGACAACTGTAGCCGTGCAAAATGCTATCTGTTTTTCCCATCCCCTTGGTCACAGCCCCTCTTGATGGATCATCTTTGCTGAGAAGTGACAGACCAGCCCAAGACACCAGCCTGGCTTTGTTGCACTTACAAACGCGGCGTCTCCTCTATGCTGCCTTCAGTCTCCAGAATGGCTTTGTTGCTCTCCCTCACATTGCTCCTAAAGATTCGTGCTGGCTACAGATAACAAACAAGTGAGGCTCCTCGCGTGTGCAGACCATGACCTGTCGTCCCAGTTGATTCTCGCTCCTTGTATTCCTTTTCTGACTTCCTTTCCCCTCTGATTTTGGGGCTGAAGCCATCTTTTTGCTATGTGTTTAAAGGATTTAGCAGAAAGTGATTAGCTCCCAGGACAAGGGCTTTCACATACCAAGCTAATGGAAATGATAAAAATACAGGAAAAAAAATGACATCAAATAAAGAACAGCTTTCCCTTGTATTTTAGTCATGGATTTCTTGACAAATATGATACCAATAACTCCCACTTTTCCCTCACATTTCAGTGATGACCTCTGGGGTCCTCAATACCAAATACTTTTTTGGTTTCATGTGGCAGAAAGGGCCCCTGCACCCGGCTGAGGTCAGCACCACTTCCATGTGGAAGCTTCTGCAATAATTGTGATTGAGAATCATGTGGTAGGACACCAGAGAGAGATGGAAAACTGCTACCTGCGAGGAAAATTAGGAGAAGGATTTCCCCCTTAAAATGAATTTATCTGATTTCTGTCTTCCTGAGATATACAGGCAGAGGCTTAACTGCACAGAGTACTTTTTTATTGTTTCTGTAGAGGAAGATGAAGGAAGGATTCTGATTTAATAAATGATGTGTGTGAGACATGGCTGATGACTAGCACTCATTGATTTGCCCAGCTCTCAGTTTCAAACACTGCAATTGTTTTCCTATTTTGTGGCCACTGTATCTGAAACTTTGTCATGTGTAAGTACTCTGAATTTTTTATATTGCCATATTTCTTTTTCCCCAGGTTTCTCCCCTCCCTTCTTCCCCCAAGCATTTTAATGGCTTTGGTTTATTTTATCACTCTAAAAGAAATTGACTGAGCAAATAACTTTGCTCTTTTATTGAATGCTTTGTTGTCACTTAAATACTATTCCAATGTAATGGATAAATTATTGCTTCAAAGATAGATTTGCTGTTACATTTTTTCTGTGTTTTTGAGAAAATGAAGTTTTGTCAGAGAAAAAAAAAGTATTTATTAGGAAAGAGGAAGGTATTGTGCATCTGAAACCCATGAGAACGGTTGATTTTCAGTGTAGGGTAAAACATCCTTTAATTAGCTGAAGAGAAGAGTTTCAAAGGCAAAAATACAAGTTAGGTTCCTGGTATTCCCCATGGTTTCTCTGTCTTCTCTCAGCTGTATGATTTTGCAACTTTCTGACCAGTAATACAGTGATGCAGTATTAAATCCACATCACTCTTTTCTAGTATTGCATAGAAAGAGAGTTCCAGAGCATATAAACAGAAGAGGAGCAAGCTGTCAATCCTGTTCTCATCACTGCTTTCTGACCACCCACACTTTGCCTAAGTATTTGAAAACAGCACAGTTACTTTGAATCTCCCGTGATGAATTTACCATGATGAATTGGAACAGAATGCAGGTCTCTATTAGATGTATAAATTACTGCATGTTTGTCACAGCCTGAAAGCTGGCTTGATATATGGATAAAGATAACTGTTTCTTGATGAGCTCAAGTCCTTGAGTTTTAGCACCTGAAGAGATTTATAGACAGTTGCCTGAGACAGCATGAAGTCTATGTTTGGAGCTACATATTTTTAGAACCTTATTTTTTTATGCATTCACATAATGAGCCTGATTTTTGTGTGTAAGGTATACCCCAAACTAATCAATAGAAAAAGGGAACGGTCAGCATCCCTGCAAACTAATGCTCACTAAGAGAAGAAAGTGGTTTTTCTTTTAAAAAGAAGAGATCAAGGAACAGATAAAACAGTAAAAAAAAAAAAAATGAATTCTTCTCTGTTTTTCAGAAAACAAAGCCCATTCACCATTTTTACCATTTATAGCTCTTCTAAGCGTGAAGAACTAGCTATGAAGAGGAAAATTCCCAACCAAAGGTGTCGTACAGGGGAGCAAAGGAGCTGCTTGTTTTCAGACTGAAGAGCTTAAGACTTTCAGGCTTAAGTGGCAGCCTGAAAACAGCTGAGGCTCATTCTAGAAAAATCAGCCTGGTGCCCTTACCTAAGGAAAGGAGAAAAATCAAAGGGGGTGATTTCTGCTTCTCTTCAAGAAATATTGTATTACTGACTTTGGAGGCGTCTGACTAACCTGTTGTCAAAAAGAGGTAATAATATGTAGAATTTAAAACAAAACACACAAGAAAACCAACAACTGTTATTCTCAGCTTTGGGGTTGCATATATGATACTCCCCTGCAGCAGAAATAGAGCAGCAGTAAAAAGGTCTATTGGTAGGGAAATACCTCCCGCCAGGGTCAAAACAACCTGGATCAGCTGTAGTCTTTCCAAATCAATATCCAGGATCATAAGGGATATGAAATTCTAAGTGTGCTGGCCTAAGGAAAGAATAGGAGCTTATGGAGTAGAGCTGAGTTGCAGGTGACTAAAAACGTGTGATGGGGGCACAGCATTGTGCTCCTCTGATGAGGACGTGCCGGTGGGCTGGGACAAGAGGACTTCCCAGGGCCATGTCAAGAAGGCTCAAGGGGGTGGAAGCCTTCTGTGAAAGGGGCTTCTGTGAGCTCTACTCCACGGTCTGCATCCCGCTGGGTAACTCAGAACTGGTCCTTGGTTGTAATAATTGTCAGACATCTCGATCTGAGGTGGCCTTCTGAGGAATGGTCTCAGCCCTTTGGGGACTTCTATTAACAGAGCCAAGGGAACTGGATTAAGAGCATAATAAGGGAGCACTCCAAGGATGCAGGAGAAAAGGAGGAGCCCCCAGCTTTTACTTGGCAGGTTGTAGACCCCATTTTGCTTGTCCCTGAGGGAATAGGAGGTTGTCTGGAGGCAGCCTAGAAATCTTTTCTAGCAGTGAATTGCTGTCCTATTTAGAAGCCAGAATGGTAGACAGGAGTTCGAGATGGTCCTATGGTCCTCTTTGCTGCCACACCACATTGGGAGTATTCTGTAAAACCTGATTTTATGACTTTATGAGAGCACAAGTATATTTGCCATGTGGAAAGCATTAGTGCCTTACTGGGACAGGATAACAGATTTTCTGTTGTGCATGAACATAGAATTATATATAAACAAGGTTTAATAAAATAAGGGAAACAAATTGATACAAGCAATATCTTCCTAATGTAAAAATTATCACGTACTGCCTGCCGAGAGGGATTTTATTCAGTCCATGTAAGCTGAAGCTTTGCAAAATTACCACAGAGGCAACTTCTTTCAGCGTAGCAGAGAACTGCTGGGTTTTGCATGAGCCTTTCTGTTCCTTGCCTGCTTTTGAAAAGCTTGCAAAAGAAGGCAGTCTTTATGATTCGTAGGTAACTGCGGATAGAAAAGCCCATTTGTTACTGCTCCACAAAGTTAAATGATAGTTGTCAGCCACACTTTTTTGTTTTTTTCCCCCTCCAAAATATGAGCCTGTCTGTCTAACCACAGTGTGGCACTAATGGTATAAATGCAGCAGAACGCAAATGGGAATTAAATAGGAGCTGTGTCATCATCTTCATAGATGTAATATTAAAAATATCACAATAGCTTTTTTTTTTGTTCTGCTTATGTAAAGCAGAGCTGCACAACAAAGAATATCATAACTTTTCTGATAAAGTGCAGCTTGTGACCATTTTTCAATCAAATGACTCCTTTGCCCTCCTGTTCTGCCAGCAACTGCTCATCTCACTAGGGCTTTCCTTGTACCAGTATTAGCAATCTGTTATATACCAGATTGGGGTCATTAACCACTCATTAGTTCCTGAGCGAGGAAGGCCACATCTTGTATGTTGAATATTGATTAGGAGGCAACAGAGCACTCCAGTCTGAAACCACCATGGAAGATGCTCAACTTCTGAAGCGTAACCTCCATATTTATTTCATAATGTTCTGGATTAGATCTGCTGCAGCTGCTTCCTTTTTGTTTTTAGTGGTTGTTTTCTTTGTCTTTCCTCTTTTGTACAGGACTAGGCACCAAATAATAAGCAAAAATATGCTGTCATCCCCAGCCTCTTGCGGGATGGAGGAGAGTCTGACAACTTAACTTGGCTTTGCTATCCCTCATGGGCAACCATGCTTCCTTTCCTTCCTCTGATGCATTGCACATGTAATGTGTCTTGTCCTGCTGCCAATACCACTACAATAGATTACGGTGCTTCTCTGAACAGAGATGCTGGTGAGTAATTTTCATCTCTACTGAAATTAATTCATACATTTTTCCCTGGTTTGCATCAAAATCAAGTAACTTGACTGATTTAAGGTCCAAACGTGTAATCCTTAAATATAAAACCCTTCCAAAGATAGTTTTTAGGAACTGGTAACATAATGGCAAATACTGTTGAGGATGACCTTGAGGTAATAACTTCAAAAGGTGATAAGATTTGTGCTCTGATAGTAATAAGAGTTTAAAAATTAAACAAGCAAAACATTGTTTCAGCATTAAAAAACCTCATACATTTTATCTCAATATGTGCTATAATCCAAGCCTGACTGTGCATAATAAGCTTGTAATTCCATTGATTCATTGATGGCGAGATAACACCTGTAAATGGCAAATAGATTGTGTGCAAGAAATGGTATGTGTGATGAACCTGCTCCAGCGCTGCAACTTCTTTGTAGTCTCACTGTGTCACTGTCCTCCTGCCTGTTCCTAACACCCTGTCTAGGGATTACTTGGCTTGCTCACTGTCAAGTAACTCGTGCACTGTAAAACATACCCGTTAGATTTTGTAAGCGATTCCACCAGTTAAGGCACTGCCTTACCTTTACTTGTTAGCCCTCATGACCTATACATTATGTAAATACTGATTTTTGAGGATGTGTGGTTGGATAAAGTGATGCTTGGATTAATTATCACCCAAGAACCAGTTAGCTGTGTTACCGTTTTGTAAGCATGCTTCTCAGGCTAATTTCCTCCAGTAAATCCTCCTATGTTGACAACAGTAATTTTAGGAGGATTAACTTTTTCCAGTAAGGTGCACATACATCATACCGTAAAAAGGCAAGCTTTTAATATAAAGGTAAAATTTAAATTTAGTGTGTAATAAGTGTGATATATATATATGCATGGATATATATGTATGAGCAGAATGTTACAGGTGGAAGAAGCAAAAGTGTTTAAAGGTGTGAAATGAAAAGTGAAGGCAAGCTGCCCCTCTACAAAACATGCCACCCCCACCCCCCAAAAAAAAAAATTACCGGGCCAGGTATTCCATTTTTTAAGACACAATCCTCTACTACTGAAGTCAATAACAAAAAAAATCCATATCCTTTCACTGAGAAAAGGTTGAAGGCTTTTAAAAGCTGTTAATATCATCTTATCCATTACTTGTTTTCGAAAATGAAACCAAGTCCCTTAAGCCTGTCTTCCCATCTCTTATGACTCCAAAGTCAGCCTAACAGATCCTGGGCTACAGAGGCCATCTCACCTGTACCCTGCCATCGAGGCAGTCCAGGGTTGTCTTTACCTTTATGAAATGTACCCCTACAGTGAAGAGAGGAATATAATGTCCATTTGTTCTCCACTATACACTCCAGAAAATATAGCTCATCTATATACCAGTCTGTGATGAGGCAGAAAGCAGGGTCTGCTTATCTAATAATCTCCTTGTATCCAATTCAAAATCTTGCCATGCCTTCCTGAGGCCACACTGCTATCATTTCTCCATCCAATCCATGCTAACTGCCTCTCTTAGCTTGATGTAGACTTCAAAAAAAAGTAAATATCGGGTTCATGCAAAATAAGTTTTGCTTTGCCAAACATTAAAGTCTGCCCTTCTGATGTAGACTCTTATTTTCATTCAGAGAAAGTCTGAGTTTGAGGCTCATATCTTTTTGGAAATACTTCTATCATCATATATATGTATGTGTATATATATATATATATATATACACACAATTTTTTTTTTTTTTTTTTTTTTGGTAGAGTAATATGATGGGAGTTAAGGCATTTGCAGTTAAATAAACATTTATTGTTTTCATTTCTCATTGATCCCAAAGAGTTTGGATAGCGCTTTGCTATAGCTAGAGCTCTGAGGCAGATTGATGCCGTAACTAGGAAATGCTATGGTTTTCTTAAATGGTGCACGGATATCTAGGAGGATTGGAATGTAGTCTTGAACATTAAGCAAGGTGGCAGTCCCGAGAGCTTTATTTCCAGAATCAGAGTTAGAAGTATCAGCTGTGTTCTGCCTAGACACAGGGCTTTTTCCTCCTGTAGTGCATTTTTTTGGGCTTGTGTAACAGACAGGTCTGTTACTGACCTTCTAGCTCAGTTGTGGGGCCAGGCGAGTTTGTGTGTTCAGACAGCACCTTCTCGGTCGGTTGGTGCAAGAGCCCTGGTTCTTCTGAACCAACCCCTCTTCCTATGATGACTCAGGGCAACAAAGATGGGGAAAGATCTAGAGAGGACACCTCATGAGGAGCAGCTGTGGTCAATGAAAGAACTGAGACCTGGCGTGTCAGGCAGGTGCTACGAAATGGCCCCAGGGCATGATTGCCAGCTGATGGGAGTGAAAGGAGGGCATCTGAGAGCACATCTGGCTGCAGCCCAGCCAGGAGCTGAATATGGGAGCACTCAGTAAGGTGCTGAGGTCCCCACACCCAAGCTGAGGGCTGCTCATGCCTAAAGGACAGCATTTTTTTCCCCACATGGTGGGAAAGGTCACCCTGAGCTGCCACCCCTGCTGCCCCTTGCAGGAACATCCCTTACTGTGGGCTTGTATACAGAAATGCTACCAATAAATACACCTAGATGCAAAAGTTTTACCTTTATCTGAAGTCTGCATACAGGCTGTGTATAGCCTGCCTACAAAGACACGAAGTGCTGTAGCATTCAGAGATGAGAGCTTTGTGGGAGAGGGTTAACACTTCACATTAAGGCAACGTTAGTGACCTGTAACTCAATGCTAGTATGCCAAGTTGTCTTCAGATTGTAGCCTCCAATCTGGTTTGTTTTCAAGAGGAACCTGACAGTTCTCAGTCTAAGCTGTTTTATAATTCCCTAGCCAAAATTGTATACTGCTAAAAATAGAGTTTATAATAGAAGTTTCTGCTTTCAACTGTGGGGCTGTCCGGATGGCTCCATTATACTGCAATTCTGTTAATTAAAATGAAGGGGGAAAAATGTGTAATAGGATTGTGTTAATAAAGCATGAAATGAACAGTGTTACCTTAAGACACTTGTCTGTCTGTTTTTCCTTACTGCATGAACAGTTGTCTTTGTCTTCCTCAAAATACACTGAAATTGGGGGAAGGATTTAAAAATTTTTTTTTTTTTTTTTTTAAAGGCAACTTCTAAGCTTTCCTATTGACTATCATTCTGACATCCTCTGATTTGTCATAGAATTGTTTCGGCTTTTTTGGGCAGTGGGTGGGAACACAGTATAGCCTAGCTGAATAGGTGCTTCATGTTGAATTCAGGCTGCTGAGAGCTACAGGCTGAATCACTGGGGCTGCTGGAAAAAAAACACCACACACACTATTAATCCTGTGTCCTTTCAGGAGAACTTGTACTGAAAAATAACTTTCACATCTCACCTTAAACCTGAAGGGTTTCTAAAATAAGCTATGATGTTGTAAATCTGCAGTACAATTCATAGAATCTTAATGGTTATCATAACGCAGAAGCAAAACTCTTATATCAATATGACTGTAACAGGAAAGAAAATGGAATCTTACCCTCTGTTTTCTGAATTAAAGCTTGCAATGTAAAACATCAGAACAGGTCTAGAAGCTGTAGGTAATGCAGAACTCTATTCCTCAAACATGATATTATGCCCACAGCATTAATATATATATATAATTTTGAATTTAGCCCCATTTTTCATATACAATCCATGCATATGTAGTTTTTACACATTTCCACCAAACAGGATTGGAGATCTTAGGAAACAGAGCTTATGAATTGACCTCAGCTGTTCACAGGGTTGGGGGTCTAGCAAATGAAGGTCTCTAGGCAACACTGGGTGCGTTGAATGCCACTTAAAATGTTTATTTTTGCTAGCATTAGAAGGTATTTTATATTAATCTGAACATGGCTCATATCCATATTGTTTTTAAAAGAAAAAAAAATGCAACTGTCAGGTTTCAATAAAGTTTACGCAGAAGTCAGTTTACCCATGCACTTTCCAAGAAAGAATACAAAAGTGAGAGCAGAACATGAGGTTCAAATGAGCAGGTTTGCCTGGCATTGGGGTGTCTGTGGGAAATCAGCCACTGGCAGTACCTAGCACAGCTTCCAAGGGGTTATAAAATCCATGAAATCAAAGCTGAGGCAAGGTGTAAAATGTGGGAATTTCTGTCACTGGCATGGCTCAGAGAGACACCTCTGTAGAAATAAAAAGTAATACTCCAAGTAAACCACAATGACAGAACACTCATTGCAAAGTGCTGCTTGAGCATATAAAGTGCAATCCAGTTGCTAACTCAAATGAAATATTCTTCTGGCTGTTATGGCCATCAGCCTTGCACCACAGCACTGTATGCAGAGAAAAACTCTGTAAGAACTGGAGAAAGTTCTGGGAACTTATCCTACAAAGTCATTAGTTACTAAGGTGATTTTTTTTTTTTTTTTTTAGTATATCTGGATCAATTCATCTGAAACCATTGCTAGAAGGAAGCAAAAATATATTTCTTGGTAAGAGTTTCCGTAGCTGAAGTGATGTTTTTCCAGAGTTGAAATGCATCAGCCTTTTGATGGCCATTATTAGATGATATACGGTTGGGAGGCTTCAGTTCTGAGGTGATCTTGTCTCATTTCGCTAAAATTAAAGGGTGATTTGTGAGGTTGCTGTAGGGGGAGCACCACTAGCAATTTTTGTTGCAGGGCTTCAGATTTTATTGTGTGTTTGCAAGGGAAAATGAAAAATCTTTATGTGCATTTTCATGTCTGAAATTTGAAAAATAAGTGTGATGATGTACCCAGTGATTAAAATGGACATTCCTTCTGGTGTTTAAATAATAAAGAAAAGAAGCAAACTTTTTGATCATGTTCAGATTGTGAAATAATTAAAAACGATGAAAAATAGCTTTAATAAAGATTCTCATCTGAAATATCAGTGGGTCTTTATGTTTCTCTGCTGCTCAAGCTGCAATTGGATGTTAATAAAAAAAAAAGAAAAGACAAACCTCAAACCGAACAGAACACAAACTTGTTTGCTTCCTCCCTGAAGGTGACAAGGGTTGTATTGCAGTGTGGGGATCATACTGCAAACTAGGTGCTGTCTAGTCTGGTGGTGCCATATATCACATCCCTGCCCTTCAGTCTGCTCCTCAGTCTGTTTTCAGAGACAATACTGACGCACGGGTGTGCATCTCTGTGTCTAAAATTGCCCAGTCTTCCTCGCTAGCATCAGGGTAAGGCTGGTTCTGGTCTCCCCTTCCATCCCCAGTCCCACACCTTGCACGGACTCTCATGTGGGGCAGTTTTCCATGGCAAGAGACAACGCTCTACAAGAGCTGAGGGTGTTAAAGTCGCTTGGTGAAACCTCTGCTGAGCATGAGGGAGGTCGGGGAAGATCTCTTGATGCTACTGATGTGACGCTTGTTGGGTCACCCACATTAAAGACTTATTTTGTGCTACAGACTGTGTGAATAGCTTGGCTTGACATGTCTGATCTACGTTTCTGTTTCACATAGTATGTCAGCCATGCTGTGAGCTGCCTGGCTATTTCTCCTTGTCTCTGCAAGGTGCTGCTGCAGATTCACTGTCTTGGCAAGTGTGCCTGCTCTGGCTCCTATCACACCTTTGACTATAGTTCATATATACCTAAAACCAGTAGTTTCTGTTTCTACCGAGTGTTTTCATGGAGATTCACATCTAGATACTTAGCTAGTGTATCAGAAGGTGCTAACTGGGTGTTCCTACAGTTGTTCTAACAGTGCTTTCCCTTGTGGAGTGAGGCTTTCCAAACACCTCTGCGATAAAGATGGGATTTAAAATTTGGAGCTATAACATTTAAGGAAAAAATCAAAGTCTTCAGAAAGAATTAAACAGCGGGAATGATTTTATTTTCAAATCATATTAGAGGGAAAAGTTTATACAACAAGAACAGAAATAAATCTGTACATATGTTTCTTTCTTTTTTTTTTTTCCAGGCGTCAGATTCAGGGTATCAAATGGATTATTACTGGTTCTTATCTAAGTTTAGAAAGTGCTGTGAATTTATAATGAAAACAACAGAGATTTCAGTATTTATTGGTTTCCTGGTTTACTGATGCTTCACTTGCCTGTCTTTGCAAGTGGTGCCATTCATGAAGCCTTGGCTAATGTCCAAAGGCAGTCTAGATTTGTTCCATTTATTGCTCTTCTGAGTTTGCCTTTTGGCAAAAAGTTTCAGATCAGGAGCTTTTTTTGCATATCAAGGCTTACAGGTCTGCTTTGAAAAGCTTTGAGGTCTTCACAGTCAAGAAACCTCTCACTATAAATTTATGGAACAATAATTTATTTATTTTTTCTTTGTGATAGCTATCCTCAACTTTGTGTAACTAAAGATTACCACTGCATGCTTTCACTAAAGTGAAGTACAAGGAAATACTGCAGAGGGGAGGTATTTTGGATGTAGATTTACAATGGTTTGTTATGCAGATAAGAAAAAAGCGAGCAAAACGCTTGCCACAATGCAGATGATGTGTCCATAAGGAAAGGTCAAGTGGAATTGTTTGGTCTCTTCAAGAGGCTTCTGAAGCTGCCTTGTAAATGATGCTTTATGCTGGTCAGTGGAGCAGGGATTGCTGCACAGGTGATTAGCTGCTGTTGTGGAAAGAAAATACCTTGAACTTCTCTGCATTGTGGGTGAATGCAACCCAGCAGCAAAGAGAACCGAGTAAGGACAGCTCTTGTTTTGGCTCATTTAAACTGTAAGCACCATGGTGATGGTGGTCTGGACTTATTTAGTGTTAATCCCTGATCTGTGCATCTCGGAAGGTGCATTCAGCAGTGTTTGCACATTCAGCCCATCTTTGGGCCATGAATGCCATGAGTGCATGGAGCCCCGTGCTAAGTGTGCATATTAGTCTATTGCGTTGTGTGTTCTGTTAACAATCCATAAATGAACTTTCTCCTTTTCACTTTATTCAGTACCAGAGCGTTTAGGGTTTATAAATTGACCAGGTTCTTTATGTTCCCCAAATCATCTTGTTGTGCTGTAATGGACTTCTTAAAATTTCCAGGAACGTGGGTATAAGGTTCTCAATATGAAGTACAAATGATGGCTATTCTGTTCTGTAGTCTATAGATCATCTCAAATATGTTTCTGAATTAATAATTCATGTTGCTTTATATTATAATGGGGTTATACTTCATTCTTCTAGCGTCACGTTTTTACTAATAACTGATCTTGATGCTACACTAGTAGTTTATTCATACAGACACAATCTTGTAGGTCTAAGGTATGATTAAATATACACTGGACAGGTGTGGTTTGCATCCTGATGTCTAAAAAATCTTTTGTTTATAATCTTAGCTCTTAGGTAAGCTATATTTCATGGGTGTGTCATATTCCACTTTATTCTCTGACAGTGAGGTTCTTTACCCTTCATGAGGCATTTAAAAATATTCTATATTTTCTACCAGTCTAAAAATGATTGTTATATTCAATTAACATTTTTTTCCTTGCCTCAGTTTTTTTTTTTTTCCCCAGTCTATGACAATATTGATTGTGTCACTCGGCCTTTATTATCGAATGATTTTTTGTTGCATTGGTAGGACTCATTCACATATTAATTCTGGTTTGTTGGATCAGCTTTTCCAATGCCACACTGATACTATGAAGAGGGATAAATTCCTTTCCAGTGTGCAGTGTTTACAGCAGTGTTGCTTTGTGCTCAGCTAGGTGAGGTTATGTGTAATACTGAAGGGATGAGGTCTGGTAGAAGGAGTTGTGTGGACAGGCTTGTAAAAGCAAAACCTAAAGTCTCAAAGTTGAAGGCAAAGAAAAAAATCCCGAAATTTCAGTTCTTGTGATGTGAAGGACAGCTTGACTTGTGACTTTGGTTTGCTGCCTATCGTTATTGCTAAGAGGGGAAATAATACTGTGGGTGACTTTCCTCTAGAATTGAAAGCAGGGAAGATGTCTGAATGTAAATGGATCTGGCTTCTGTTAGCTCTGGTGTGCAGAGAGGTCAAAGGAATTTGCTTTGTACAAGATATGGTTCATGAAGACTTGTTATTTCCTGCTTTGTACGGTTTGCCTTACTTGGCATCTTCCTATAAGGTTAAGGGATGCTGCTAAGTAGCTGAAGCTGAGATAACAGCTCTGTATTTTGGAAAAATGAGACATTCTGCTGAAAGGCTAAAATATTCTTACCTATAATAGTAGTTTGTTATTAAGGATAAAAGAAACCTGAGTCTTACATAGGGAGGTGATGTGGAACAGGTATGAAATTTTAAATCAGCTCAAATGTGGAGCTAAATGTTTAGGTTTTCTCTTTAACTCATTTTAATGGTTTGAGTATTATGTGCACGGAGTTTTCACTATTTTCTTCAGACTCCAAGGATGAAGAATGCTCTTATAAACCCTTTATTTTTCCAGCAAGGAAAAAGTAGCGTAGTTTCACTTCACTATCCTTTTTAATGGCAATGATGTCTATTAATGGTAGTGATGAATCCTTTGGCACTGTTAACTAAGCATTTAATGACAGACTTACCTTTCACTCTTAACTCATCTCGATGTTAACTGTTCTATAACATTCACTTGAGGATTCATTACCAATTATAAAATGCTTGTTCTGAACTGTGATTTTTTTTTTAATAGTAAAACATTTTTATTGGTAAAAGATCTTCACGTCAAATAGCTGCTAGATTAATGGTTGAATGCAGATTCATCTGGTTCATTCAGTTTTGCATTTTATTACTTCATGAAGTAGGAAGATAATAGCCAAGTTCTTCTGTTGATGACACCAGTGAAAACCCTGACTAATTGTTGCAGTGAACAGTGCCTATCTGCATTTTCACACATCATTGAGCAAAATAAAGTCCAGAGTATGGAAAGAAAGGTAGCATACAGAGAAGCTGTGAAGGATAAAGTGTCATAAAACTCAGAGCAACTAGGTGTAGCTGAGAAGCCTTGGAGTCTGTCTTCACTACAGCCAGGACAAAAAGATCTCTACTCCAGTGTCTGGATCAAAAACTGGAGCGAAAACCAAATTCCTGTCCACAGACAGAATGAGAGTAAAATATGGAAGGCTTTTGCTTTTTTTTCTTAGGTAGAACTTTGCTGGCATGTTTTATGGACTTAGAGGTAGATGTCATGGTAGGGCTGGAAAAAAAGTGACTAGTCCAATTGTCTGGAGTCAGAGGAAAGCTGCTATGCGGGGACCCTTGTTAGGTCAGGGAGGTGTAATGAACCGCTGCCTGGCAGACAGTGAAGTCTCACTATCTGGTACTGCCTGACCTGCGGTGCAGTCAGGTGTTAGCCCATTATCTGAGCTTTCATATGCATAACCATCCCCATCCTTGTAGTTCTAATATTATTTGAAAGGAACTGAAGTGAAAATACTGTCAAGACCCCTCTTTACCTTGAGGAAGAGGTAGGAAGAAATGATGTGAGAAGCTGTATTTGTAATGAATCACTCCCAGAAAATAGCTTAGTGCAGAGAGAGGTCTATGAAAGTGAACCCAGGATGAAGAGCACATGTACGCGACCACCAAAACTATTAACTGAGGTTGTCCGAGAACCAAGGTATCAGAAAGAATCAACAAGAGATTTTGCACTTATTGCTGGAAAAAATGTCAGGGTCCTCTAGGGAATTCTAACTGCTCTTTGATAATAACTGCCCAAACCCACTATTTTGAGGATTTGCAGGCTCTGTGCCAATCTAATGGGCTTTTCTACTCATCTGTAATGTAGATTTTGGTCTAAACTTTTTCTTGGCTTCTGTAGCTGTGTTTCTAGAAAATGCATTTAACCAGTGGACATCAGCTATGTAGATTTTCAATGTATCATTCGTACAGAGTCTTAAAAGTAAGATGGGTTGTCTCCTGGTCTGAAATATTCTGAATAATACATTCTTAAATGCTTTTGTGTTTTCTGGAAAAAGAGGCTACAAAGGTAATATACATGTTTCTTTATGGTGATTTATCTCAGTATTTTGAAGAGAAGTATCACTATGTGAAGGCTTAAAACCAAAGAAAATATCCCAAACAAACAAAAAAAACAAAACAAACAAACAAACAAAAAAAACCAGAAAACAAAGCATTTTAACCTTGCTATTTGTTGATGACAGTGACTTAGAAATATTCAACAAGAAAACTAAAAGGGTTGCGCTATTCTGTGATGGTTCTGTGTATTTTATTGACAAATGCTTTGATGTTGAAAACCCCCATTGTGATATATATATATATATTTCAAAATGGAACACTTTTATTATCAAAACTGCTTTAAATATTTCATTGTTTCAATTTTTACAATTTATATAGCACAATAACAACGTTTAGAAGAAAAAACAAACACTTCCTATAGGGGCCAGTGAGGGGAAATGTTTGCAATCTCAGAATTGTGTTTTTCTTTGGAGTGGGGAAGAAGAACCTATCATTCTTGGGCTTTACTGTGAAAAGGGCAATTTTGCACAGAGCAACTAAAATACTGGCTGGACAGCAAGTACCAGTGAAATAGATGCTATCGCTGCTTTTCAGTTGTTGCATACTCTGAGTGTCTGGAGTTTCTGCTGCAATGCTGTAGATGTATCAGAGCAACAATTACTCTACCTAGTTCTCAATATTGCTGTACTTAAAGATCACTGTGGCTATGTTCTCTGTGCTTACTAGTTTCTTAAACATGTATTTTTTTCAGTCTGTATGGAGATTTGTACTACTTCCTCACAGACCAAGAGCTTGAAGCCTGAACAAGACGGCTATATGCTGCAGTCTGGTAGTGTCTACGGCGTAACTGTCATGAAGCAAGAGTTGTATTTTCAACATTGTTATTTGATGCATGTCAGAGCTGACAGTTCAGCTGAAACCCTTTGTGCTGGGAGAAATTAGAGTTGGTTTTGTTGGGTTTTTGGCTCTAGCCGTGAGCGTCTAAATATTTCTGGAAGGAAATGACAGTTCTGCTAAATGTGTGTCTTATACATTGGAACGTCTTGGAGCTCCCCAAAGCCAGAAGGGTTGTTCTGGATTTAAACTTGTATTCTTGTTCAGTTGTACTTGAGCTCTGTTTTAACAGGTGTAGATATAGATGATTGTATCCCCCTAGATGTTCTTTTCTTTGTCTGCAGAAGTTTCTCTCTTTCAGAGAAGATGAGTACATTACCCTGCCTAAATAACATGTCTTTGAGATTGACTGTGAGAGTATACCGTGAGGCATGCACTAAAGACACTATAAATAGTGAATCATCTGTCGCAGACAAACCAGCTTCTGTAATGGAATCAGTTGGATAGGTGCCATTTATCCTTATCATTTTTCTACTAAGAGTTTTACATTAGGGGGAAAAAGACATGAAGAAATGTTTTTTAGCTGCTTACCCGTCATCCTTGAACCAAGATTTATACAGGAACTGATTTTTGTATCCCTAACACTTATTGGTATTAACAGCATATGGTGTAACAAACAGTCAGACTCACTATTTTTGCAGGATATCAAAGAGGTCAGGAATGTAATTGGCTTGAATGACTTTTTTTTTCTTTCTTTCTTTTCCTTTTTTCCCTTGGAAATTGCAAGGTCATATATGAAATAATTTTTGGTGTAAATCCATAAAAGCTGGAAAAGTTGGTGCCTATTAAGCTGTTCAGCATGCCTTATTAATGAGCTATAGCAAAAGAAGCCATGCAAATGAAAACACAATTATTTACACTAGGTTTGCATCATGAGATGTAAAAGCTACCCTAGCTTAAGAAGCACCCAGCTGCTTCTCTTCAGTCAGTGAATTCCCACCTGTGCTGTGGTTGTTCATGCAAATGTTTCAGCCTGCACCATAAATTACAGCAATAAAATGATCTGGGTGAAGTAGGTTTTTAAGTAGCTCTAAGGTTTTAGTTAGTTGGATAATTTTACTGATTTACACTGTGGCAATCACTGGCATGTGGCCGATTGAACTAGAAACGGGAATGAACGCAGAGCAGGGTGGAAGAGTTGGATCTTCTTAAATTAACTTGGGCATAGTCTTGGTATGCCCAGGCCTGGCATTAATAACTCTTAGCACATGAACTAGCCATGTAACTTGCCTTTCATTGCTTCATCTGGTTTTCTATTTTATTGGTCCATGTAGCTCAGAGTGAAAAAAATGAGCAATTTGTCTCTAAATGCCATCGTTCACTGTACCATGACTTATGTATTGGAGTTAGTTATAATAGCCTGATGGAAAAAGTGGTAGGAAAAGCTGGGTGAGAAAGGTATAAAAACAGCAATGCTAACAGAAGGGGAGGAACTACTTCAGAAAAATAAGGTACTGTAAAAAGCTGAATCTCAAAAGGAGTCTAGACTGATTGTCTGGCAGGAAAAAGAGAAGGAAAAAAACACAAAATGTGAGATACAATAAAAAAACAATGATGGTAAAAGTAAAACAAAACCATTTTCTGACTTAAGATCAGTCATTTTATTGATTTTTAAAATAAAAGCTCTATTTTATTATGTGTGCCTGAATGTACCAGCCAAAACCTAAAAACACAAATGCTCATATAGCCTCAGGCAGCCCCCAGCCCCCTGGCCAATAACTCTTGTCTAGCTCATGCTGCAAGTGTAAGAGTGTGTACTCTTTTTGTAAGGTTGTTTATCAGTAAAATTCCAGAGAACTGGATAAGAAGGGTCAAGAATAAGCTGTTTTGGCTCTATATTAAACAAATCACTGAACTTGTATTAAAAATCAATAAAGCTACAAAAAAACAAGGAGAAAGTTTTAAAAAAGATTCAGTCTAAAGACATGATTGCTATCTGTGTTTAGAAGCTGCTTCTTAAATTTTGTTTTACAGTAGCGTCTGAAATTTTGTTTTACCCTAAGATAACTTTGCTGCTCAGATATGTCTGATAAAGGAAATCCAGAGATAAAATCTCTTTTCGAACAAAGCCATGCCAAAGATCACAAAAGAAAAATAAAGGCAAATGGCTTTTATTGGGGGTGTCTAAAAAAAAAAATGAATCTCTTAACATGGTCATTTATTTATTTCTATGAACTGTATGTATCACTGCAATTTCACCAACCCAGGTCTGCTTAATGTTTTGACCAGTAAGTCTAGATCTGCACTGATTGAACCTTCTCATAATTTTAGATTGAGACCTGTGATTCCATAACACATGTTATTGAAAGAATATTGCCTGTAACCACCTGTTGATTAAGAAACATGGAGTTAGAGCTAAGTGTAGTAGTGCCCCAGGACTGACTCCCATTTCCTGCCCTTCATTTTCATAGTTGTAGTCCTTTATGAGAGTTGCATGAATACCTACAAAATTGTTGGAGACAGTAAAACAACTTTTTGCATTTTGAAGAGAGAGAACACAGAATCACAGAATCACAGAATCACAGAACACCCTTCAAGCCAATCCAGTGTGGCTATTCTGTTGACCACAGGGTCTCTGTAGGTCATAAAATGAAAATGTCTGCATTTAGTTGTGTATTGTAGTCTCTTAGTAGTCTTTTATTTCTCTTGTACTTGTATGTGAGTCTCATGTTAGTGTTGAACTGCCTATGGTATTTGAAGTGAATGGCAGAAAATCCAAGTATCTTAATATTTCACTTCAGACTCTAAAACTTGTCTGCCTCATGCATTTCATAAAAATGCCATTTGAAAGTTAGCCCTTTGCTGAATGAAAACTTAACATATTCTAAGTAAAGAATATGATCTAACAATTGAGTTTATCAGCAATTTACATATAATTAGTGCAAAAATAGGCATTTATTGGTGTTTTAGCTTAATGAAGAAAGTAATATCTCCAGAGACTAGAGAATTTTTCTTAATTTTGAGTGGTCCTTGTAACTAAGTACTTACTAGGTTATTCCTCAAATGTACACGAATAATCAAAATAGCTGAAAACTCCTGAGTAGGCTTGAGACATGATTCTGGATGACTCAGATTATTACTTGAAACCAGCTTTTTTTCTGTCTTTCTTTCTTTTTTCTTTTATTTTTTTCTGTTAAATTCTTAAATACTGTTGCTAATGCCCTGGACCCCAGAGAAAGCTTGTTGTATTCAGCCACCTTCCTGCCTTCAATGGTCTGTGCACTGAGTGGCAAAAAGGTGCTCAGACACAATAATAAGCACAGAAAATCCCGCATGAAATTCTTATCAAAACAGATTGTGTATTTAAAATCTGAGAGCCTTCCTCAACTCAGATGGATGCTCTGTCTTCACATGGAAATAGAGTAGAGATCTCCATGGGTTTCTGTTACAACTGACAGAGGCCACTGGACATCCCTGAAAGTAATCCTGCTGGTAGCAAAAACAACAAATAAGTAAGAGATGTGGATGGAAGGGTCAAGAAAGCTTCCTTCTATTTCATGTATGTAGTAGTATTTTTAGATGTAACTCAAGCATCCTTGTTTAAGAAAAATGGAAGTGTTTCCTCGATAGCTCCTTAGACCTAAATTAAACTGTGCTCTGCTCAGGGAACAAGTAAACTGATACACTTTCCTTAACCGTGGGCCATTTTTCTTGGCAAACTGCCTTGCTTTTTAAGTGGCAAAACACTTGATAAGACTACTTAGTCTCGTAGTGCTTCAATAAAATTAACACATTAGTCAGATAAGGACAGACTGTTAGTCTGCCCACTGGCATTGCCAGTTGACTGCATCGGGCTGATCACTTCTTTTTCTTTTGCTGTTCTGCATTACAAGAGAAAGTTAGCATTTAAAAAATGTTTGTTATGCTAGTTACAAGGTAGTAGCTCAAAAAGAGATGATTGTTCTGATACTTATTTTGCTCATCTGGAGCAAGATGTCCCAGTAGAGCAACCACTGGTAATGTTCTTGCAACGTGGATGAGTGTCAGTCAAGATGACTACTCCAACACAGTCTGGTCTCTTTGTCTCACCATCCCCTCATTCCTTGAACTGCTATCACACCCCCACCAGGAATTTAGGTCAGCCAGGCTCATTTCAGGCAAAACAAACCGAGCAGCCTGCTTCAGTATCAACCCCCACACTATTAGCAGGGAACAGTGCTCCATTTCTCGCTGCGTGAGGAAGGCTCTCCAGCTTCCCTGCCTTGTGAGTCATCGCGGAGAAAGCTGGCATGAAAGGTTGTATGGATCCCACACCCACACACCTCCAACCACTGTTGTAAAGCCCTTCCATTAACAAAGACTGCATCAAAAGGACTAAACCTTCCCTCAGAGGATCAATTAGCAACCTTAAAATAGAATAAAGGAAGACAGAAGCCCTTGCAGAGCCCTTCTGCTTGTAGCTCTCCTTCTCAGAGAAAAATCCAAGAGTAAGCAAGTGCCTGATGGATGGTGGAGAGCTTTCTGTCCTCGTTCCCCTTTTAACGCTTGTTTCAGTGTAATTACTGGAGTGTTACTTGTCGCAGCAATCCAGTTGCGGTTACATCAGTGCTTCTATTAACAATTTCTATTTCCAGGACTTCTCAGCTTGGCTGTAAATACTTTCTGATGGAAACAGGTTGGCACACAAGGCCTTAGTCATGGCACAAAGTTCAAAATGATTTTTCTATGCAATTGTTCTAAATCTCTATATTTCAGGAGTACACAATAAAAATACAAGCTTTGCTGATCCAATATACCAGTTTCTATGTCTATGAATTTCAATGAAGAGTTCAGATAAAAAAATTCAATCTAACCATTGGGTCTGCCAGCAAATATCTTATTATACTTACCAATCAATTGGTACCGTCTTCAGAAATACTAGCATTCAGGTAAGTTAACATGCAGCTGCCAATGAATACCAAAACCTTTTTGATAAGTATAGCAAAGGCAGAAGGCTTTGAGTACTGAAAATGCCCAACCTGTAATTCCTAATTTAGGAACATCTAAGCAGCTGAATCTAGGTCTTAATGAGACAGCATTGCCCAATGTGCCTTTAAAATTTCTTACGACATTATTTTGACCTTCTTCTCTATATCATTGCCCTCCTACAATTGCCTTCAAATGTTAAGTTTCTCAAAAATGTGAGATGTATTTTCAACATACTTTCCTATCAGTAATTCGACACAAAGGACATAGTGCTTGGATTTCACGAAATACCTTTGACTTGATCGCATTTCATTATATAACATTTCCTAGAAGAGAAAAATGATAAAAAAGCCTCGGTTCAAAAAGTAGTTTGAATAAGTTGCAGATTTGTGTATGTTAAGCTGCCCTTATACAGCTTTGATTTGTGTGACCAGCACTTACTCAGCAGTTCAGTATAACTCTTATTGACCTTGGCAGCTGTCACATCGCTTGCTGGATTTTATGTCGCTAGAGGTGTCAACGTTCAGGGGAAAAGATGTGCAGAATACGCGTGGTTTTATTTGCAGGCGGGAATGAGGTAGAACCCAAACTACATTTCCAACAGCATTATTTCACAGGTGACAGTCACAGGAGACCTGTGACCAACTTTAACCTTTTAATAGTATGCATAAATTAAGGCTACCAGAGAATACCAAGCTGCCAAATATAGAAGCCGTAGTTCTAGGGTCTTTGATTAGCATGTTCTTCTCTACCTGCCCTGTGACAAAAAGGAAAGGCAAAGGCTTTATGAGAGATTTTTTGAGAGTGGATACTCATAGACTTACCCTTCATTTACAAAGTGTTTTAACGAATGAGCAGATCTCCCCTCCAATGTGCAGGAGAGATAACTAAAGCTTCCATTAGCTGCTAGATAACTGGAGAGAGAAGGTGGAGCAGAACGGGCTCACATTCCTGTTTCCTTTCTTCTCTAAACAAATACTGGATGCTTTTTGTCACCTACACCTCTCCCTTGTTCAGGATGTGAAGAACTAAGTCTGAAAATGATCTTCTCCAAGGCAGTCTAGCTTATCCTGAATCCTTATCTGTATAATGGTTCTGCAATAAACAGATGCAGTTAATCAGTATTTATAATATGAAAGGTGTTTTCTGAATATCTGGGATGTCATCTTGATTTTTCAAGAGGAGTTTTTTTGAGTTTGAATGTCAAGTTTGGATGCTCTTGTATCTCACAGCTTTCTTTGGGACCATATTCTAGGTGGCATGCAAGATCCTCAGTGGCCACAGCCTGCTCTGGACTTTGTGTGGTGAAAAGGCTCTGACCTCCCCAAGCTGAGCTCTGCGGGTTGTGCTCCCCTCCGATGCCTGGAGCTGTAACTGCCTGACCTCACGCATTGACTCTTACTCCAGCCCTGCAAGAGGCTTGCACAAGGAAGACATTTTTATTCATCGAAAGGTTTATGGAGCATGATGGTCCTTGTGGCTTGGCAAAAGACAAAACAAAAAAATCAAAAAAACACTGTGAATCATTATACACATCTCCATGTTTCTGGCAGTTTTGTCTGGAAGGTGTATCATATGCTTGCTGTCTACTATTAGAGCACTTCATTTACAGACGAGGCTTTGTGTCAGAGAGCAGAGTTTGTAAATGAACGTTAGTAAATGAGCTACTTGAGATGCAAGACGCTGGACAGCTGAAACCTTGTGCTTATCCTGACTGTCTGTGGCTTCACTTCCAAGCCACTGGCGTAAGTGAGCACAAAGCATCTAAGAGTTAAACTCCTTCATGAAACTCTCCAATATTGTAACCTCTGTTCCTTGCTCTTTTTTTTTTTTTTTTTCCCTACCTTTATTTTTTTCCTGACATTTTTCATTCTGTTGATCAATCTGACCTGCCTGTTCATGTAACCCACTACTGGGCATGAAATATGCCTGAGAAATAGCTTGTGGATGTTGTCTGCAGATGTTGCCAAAGAAATGCCCTCAGCATCAGCCACCAGAGCATTGTGCCAGCTCCTGCTGTAACTCTCGGTGACAGATGCCACCTTTTTGGAATGGTCAGAGCAGTCTGTGACACTTTTGTTTTGACCTCGTATTGATTAGCTCTTTGTTCTTTTAAGGTTTTAGCAAATAACTATGCTAATCCAGATAAACTAAGTCACAACTGAAGGTCAGAATTAGCTAGATAGCAGCCTCCAGCTGCTTTCTGGTGGAGCTGAAAAGGCAACAGAAAGATTGTGTATGATTTTAGCATAGCTTTACAAGGGACTTATTTATTGACATTGTCCTCTGAATCTCATCTCCTTTGATGCTGACTTTGATCACTGCAGTTCATTGTGCTTGATTTCACAAATGATATTCAAATGCAGCGATTCATTTAGTTATGGATAAATTTAAAATTTAAAAGCTGTAGACTGATTTCAGTCTGTTACACCAAACCATTTTTCTTGTATCTAGGGTTTAGGCAGTGTTAAGCATGCGCCCATGTAAGGGTGGGTGCATGTGAGCCCCTGTTTTCTATTAGATGGACAGAGCTTAAAAGCTCTAACCTACATTATCGGTCTGGTATATTTAATGGCAGACACTTGGATGGCAGAGCTTATTGTAGTGGCTGTCTGTAAGAAGAAGCATCTGAACCCTGTCCCTGCAAGTCCAAATGCCTCTGTCATATAAAGGGGAGAGCGGTAGAATTGGAGACTGATGTGGGGTTTTTGTACTATTTCATTGGAAGTAAATTTTCATTGACCTTTGGCAGAAAAGTTTCCTTAACTACAGCCTGGTCTTTTACTTCCTGGAGAGCTGGAGAGCAGAGTTAATGAGTTATATTGAGGTGTGAAACCCTGGCGCCCTTTTCTTGGAAACATGCTACTCTTACTCCTTAATGCTACAGGGTGGCTGTTAGCAGAAGCTCACCACAGCTACAGAAATGAAGAGCAAAGCAGTTATCTCCATTGCTCTCTGTGGGCAAGGATTTTTGTCTAACCCTATTTTTTTTTTTCCCTAAACACAAAGAAAAGTATTAAATCACATTCCTAAGACCAAGATATACCAGCTTACAAAAGCCGATAGGAGCAAAGTTAAAAGCAAGGAGATGGTAAGCAGTGAAGAGTCAAAGTGCTGAATTCTTTCCGTTCCCCCATTTCCTTTTTCTCACTTAAATTGCTCTGGAAAGTTGACAGAAATTGCTTTCAATTTGGCTGGAAATGCTGTATTTAAACCCTTGAATCCCCAAAAAGGCATTTCAGTGACTATGACTTGTCTTCTGCTCTGGGGCATCCACAATCCTTTCCGTCTCCTCTTCCTTCCTGGCATTTTTAAGAGCTCCTCTTTGCATTGCTTTCTGCTTGGTGACGTAAAACATTGCCACCGAATGCAGGTAGCCGAGGGTGAGCTGCAAATAGCCCCTCCTTGGGGCTGCAGCAGTGGGGGGCACACCTGCCTTCCAGTGCCTCTCACTCCTGCACAGAAAATTGAACCGTGCTGGCAACTCAGGGCTGTGCAGCTGGATTTACTCACCGACTTCAGCTGCCCATTTTTAGTTTATAAATTTAAATGTTGGCTTGAGCCACTTTTCTGCTTTTCTACTCAGCAAACCTACTTTCTTTGGTACCTTACCTTGATTCTTTGGATATTCAGGGCCGTGAAAACCAGAGCGAAACAGAGTGGGAAATACTTTAAACCTTATGATACGGCTTGTTCTAAGACAAGAGCTTTTCCATTTAATGTTGTGCATCGCTTTCTATCGAAGGCATTCGCCAGACACTCAATCAGCAACGTCCACTCCAGCTGCTGAGTCAACAAAGTGTACGGGCACAGGGCGGCTGTGCCATACTAAATAGTTTTCTGTGCAAATCCTTTCCTTCCCGAGTCTCTTTGTACCCCTGATCTTATTGATTTTATTGGCTGTGCTAATTTAGCAGTCCTTTGGGCTGATGATCATAATTATAACACACAGCACAGCTTGAGTAAACAGGTTCATTGCGGACCAAGCATTTTCAGCTGCCCAATGGCAAATATGCATGCTTTGGGTGAGTGGTGCTTCTTAAATGCCTCTCACTGGCTGCTACAAATCCTGAAGAGCTATTGCAGGGTTATGCAGAAAAGGAGAGTTATTCTGTATTAAGCTCCATATATTTTTGCATATCGCTCTAAAATTATTGGAAGGCTGATTTCTTTTGAAGCAGATGGACACTGACAGAATTCAAGATAATTTTTACTGTGCCAACCTAACTCCAGTCTTCTTATTTTTACTAATGAGGTAAATATTTATGCCTGATTTTTCTTTGACAGCTATCTTGGAGTAACTGTGTCATGCAGTTGGAGGAGTAGGTTTTAAATTAAAAGACGTTTGTTTTAAAGTTCAGCGGTAAAATATAACTGCAGTACAGAAAGTTGCATATGTTTTAGACAGCAATTCATAATAATTATAAAATTCTTTGCTAGAAAGTAGTGATGAAAGAACACTTAGATGAATGACAAATGAGCTGTTCAAAGTTCAGGTGATGTCAAAGGTAAAGCAGCATGGGCAAGGTTAATTCTCTTCCTTTGTGCACATGCACTGCAGGTATTAATGATCCCCCGCTCCTTGCACCTTGAGGGCTTTCTGCTGCAATCAGTGGTCAAACCTGGCACTCCCTGTTATTTTACGTCTGCCCTTGAAGGAACAAACACCAACATCATTAGTTGCACTTAGGGTTACAGCATGCTCAGAGGCAGGCATGCAGATTCTCCTCATACTGCAGCAGGAGCTGGACAATATCCAGACGCCCTTATTTCCATCCTTATGTGCTCTTTTCCCAGTCACTCTTCTCTTAAATTAGCTGGAAGGTAGAATAAATAATTATTTTGCAAACTAAATGCTGTGACTTTGAGGGATTTTGGTTTCCCAGTTCTGGCACTGTGCTGCACCCCTTATCCCCGAGTAGGAGGTGATGGTGATGGGGGCACTCGCTGGGTGATGCCCTTGCTCCTGGGCAGCTGAGCTGAGCACCAGGGGCTGCTGGTGGCTCTGGCAGGTGGCTGAGCTCAAATTTTGATGACAAAACCCCTCCTGGGTCCAAGAATTTGAACTTTTAACACTCCTGATAAAGTCCACAGGGAATTTACAGAATTAGACAAAATTATCTCTGAAATTGTCCTTGTGATTTGTCTAGAAATAACACGAAGTCTGTTCTGAAGTAGGACAGGTACTTGAAGGCAAGCAGTCAAGAAGAATTTCATGGTCCAAGATGTGTCTTTAGGATGCAGTGAGGAGGCGTGATCAGTGTAGGGAAACAACTGATGCGATCAGTTTTAACAGCATATTTTTCTGTCAGTTTTATCCATGCAGCTCTTTGGATAAATACATTTAGTGGGAGTTCTGGGCATACAGTGATTCATCTGGCTAGAGCACTTAAACAAGTCTCAACAATTTGTTTTTACTTTAAACAGTATTTAAACTCAGTCTTTCAAGTTGGTAAAGATATTGCTTGTATGTTATTTAATCCCATGTGAAACTTCCTTCCAGTTTATTTCTAGCTATGATACCAAAATCAGATTGCTGCCAAAACATCAGATCCTGTTTTGTTCTATATGGCTTTATTGGATGGAGATGATACTGTATGGTAGGTCTGTTATGGTGGAAAGCCTTCCTTTCCTATAGACAGATATTTAGTACCTGAACTAATAAGCTTACTTTACAAGGGAGATGCTTCAAAGAAACGATCTTATTGCCCCCAGTGTGACTTTACATGTAAAGAAAGTGCTGAAGTGAAAAACTCTTTAGGAAAACATGACTAGAAATTATTGCTATTTCTAATGTTTTCTCTTGGAGTGCTCATAAGACAAACTTCAAGCTGAGAAAGTACATCCTGTTTTTGTTTTATTGGGATGTGACTTGTGAGTCTTTTGCCACTGCCAGAGCCTGTAATTAGGTCGGAGTGATTTCCGACCTCCTTGGCCTTCGCTTGATTTGTGGACTGTCATAGTACAGTCTGAAATGTGACAAACTGATTAACTATAAGGAATTTTTTTGGGCCACAGGATGCTGTATATTTTCAAGTTAACCTTTTTACTAAGAACCTACTTTTGGGGTGATAGTCCTTGATTAATTATTAGCTCTTATTGATCACTACAAATATGAGAAGTCTAAGGTATAATCACATTTTTTTTCACCGACTATCTTGTCTTTGTGAGCTACTGCTTTGCAGAAGAAGAATCTGTGCAACCATGAGATATATAGGAGCAAAAGTATCAGAAGGAAAAAAGAAGTATTTCAAGGATTTCCTGCTGTGGCATTATCTCCTTCTCTTTCTTCCACTGAGGAAGGCAGCAGCAGCTGAATTTGCACTCTGTCAAAGAGCTGAGGAGTCAGACTCATTCATATGACCCACGACCATTTCCAGAACCATCTGAAAAGCACAAGGTTATTTTTTTTTTTTTTTTTTCTTTTTTTTTTTGCCTGGAGGACAGTCTGCACGCAGCCTAGTACAGATTTATTTATTTATTTATTTATTTGTGTGGAGAGTTTCCGAGAACAAGATCCACTGTCTGTTTTTAGCCCTACCTTCTGCTTGCATCCCTCTAAGTTTCATTTGAGCAGTGCATGCTGAAGTCAGGAGGAGTAGAGATGCTACCTGATATAAACTGGTGTTTGCTCTCCCCTGTCCTTGCTGCTTGGCACTATGTGTGCAGAATCACGTATGTTTTTAAGGGACAAGATGTGCCTGCTGGTTATGCAGAGCTATTTACAAAGTAGACGCCAACAGGACAGTCGGCTTTATTAGGTTCAGTGTTCAGGTCTGAGTGACTGCTTCTGGCACTGTCAAAAAGTGGTTTTCCCCCTACTCCTGCCCCCTTTAATCTATACATTTCTAATAGCTTATCTTTTCTATTACTTAAATTTTTGTGTGCATATAACTACAGCAGTGCACTAGGTGAGTTTCTTGAGTGCTAGGTCAAGTGCTCCAGCACTTGGCAGTTCAACTTTAAACTCTAGAGAAAATGAATGCATTGCAATGTTTTCACAGGAGGAAGAAAGGGTCCTGACTATTACAGCTGTAGTAGGTATTAGTCCTTGCAGGGAAGTCTTTAGGTGCTGTTGAATACAGTTTGAGGAAGAGAAGAACTCAGAGTTCATAAGCCATAGAGTCATTAAAGTTAGAAAAGACCTTCAAGATCATATGCTCCAACCACCCCCCTACCACTGATCTCACCCACTAAACCATGTCCCCAGGCACCACGTCCAACCTTTCCTTGAACACCCTTAGGGACAGTGACACCACCATCTCCCTAGGCAATGTTACAATGCCTGACCGCTCTTCCTGAGAAGAAATGTCTCCTCATTTCCAACCTAAGCCTCCCCTGGCACAATTTGTGGCCATTCCCTCTAGTCCTATCACTAGTTACCTGTGAGAAGAGGGTGCCCCCCACCTCCCCACACCTTCCTTTCAGGCAGTTGTATAAAGCAATGAGGTCTCCCCTGAGCCTCCCCTTCTCCAGACCAAACATCCCCAGTTCCCTCAGCCACTCCTCACAGGACTTGTGCTCCAGGCCCTTCACCAGCTTTGCAGCCCTGCTCTGGACACGCTCCAGAGCCTTGATGTCCTTCTTGTAGTGAGGGGCCCAAAACTGAACATAGCACTTGAGATGTGGCCTCATGAGAGCTGAGTACAGGGGGATGATCACCTCCTGGTCCTGCTGGCTGCACCGTTCATGATACAAGCTAGGATGCCGTTGGCCTTCTTGGCCACCTGGGCACAGTGTTATTGAGTTATTGATGTTCAGACCAATAAATGTCTGGCATCTATCACTTGAGAGGATGGTCACGTTTTACCTTCCAGGTATGTTGCAACTAAAAACCTCATGCAACCACTGCTAACAGGGCAGATATTTCAGTCATGTTAGCTTCAAAGGTATCACTCACATAAGGAAATGCAATTGAGTGTAAGGTTATAATTATACTATGAGTAGTCTCATGTTTTTGACACAGAAGTCCAAATTGCCTGTTCCTGTAGCTATACGTTATTCCATAGTTTCATGTTAACAATTGTTTTGCCTCAGACTGAGGTGGTTTGACAAAAACAGTGTTGGCAATCTAGAAATAAACCCAATTTGAGAAGACACAGCGTGTGCATGTTAGTTAATTATCAGATGTCTTTTTCTTTATTATCACAAATAAGTATTTTAATAAATATTAAAATTGTTTTTATTTTTTTTCCACTGGATAACAGGTTAACCAGATACCAAATAGATCTATTTCCTATTAAATGAAGAGGAGTGAATCTTAGTATACAATGAGACTAGCCAGCAGCAGTGCTTATTTTTAGATTATGCCTTTAAAGCTAAACACTATCTTTAAGTCCAAGAGGAAGGTGCCATTTCTTTCATTACTTTTTTACACTTGATTTCTCTTGGCAGGTTAAGACAGCAACTTTACATGAAGTGGATGATTGGTTGGGATTTTGTGAATCCTGGTTTCCAGGTTATTTCATTTCTAATAAATCATTTATAGAAAAAATGGTCTTCTAAAGTTGTCTCATTAGTCTTCATTTTTGTCTCCTTTTCTTGATTTCCTTTTAAAAAGACACTGCATTAAATAACTCTGATCCTTCTCTTCAAACTCATGGGTGCAGTTAACCCCTCAAAACAAGTGAATGACCACTGTTTGATCACTGCTGTGGTTAAGCATTTAGCTTTCACTATGAATCTAGCTGCAAAAGTCTTATTTCTAAGTCTAGAGATCAGTTTCTGCCCCACTTTAAGGTCCCTTTCTGCCTACCCAGGTACTGAGGGAGTGGGCTGCTGGGTGTACAGAGGTCTTAGCCTGTGTTCTAGCTACTGCAGCCAGTTCCACAGTGATCCCAGGCTGTGAAATACTCACTAGTGCTCGTCAGATCTGGAAATTACTGTGTCTGGGGTCCAAATGCCTTACCCCTTCCACTGTGGTTGTAAGTGCAAATCAAACTTTAAAGCTACCTTTGTTCTACTTTATCTCAGCAAAAGCAGTAGACTTCCAGGTACCTCAGGGCCTTAGCCAGTGGGCTTGCCACTTATTACCCATGCATTTTTTTCATTCCTTTTGTTGCTAGAAATCAAATATTTAATCATTTACAAGAATTATTTTCAGATTTCTAGATGGAAGAGAAGACATCAATCAAAATATGTGCACTTGCTGGCAATCATATGGACTTGATCTGCCTGCTAAGAGGAGCATGAATGAATTTAGATTAACATTTAACGACCCAGGAAAAAAAAGTCTTTTCTGGTGCTCTGCAGATGAAACTGTTCTGGTGTCTGGGGATTAAGTTAAACTGAATAGCTTGTGAGTTCCTCTTCTCATTTCCCACCTTGTTTCCCCTTGAGAGTAAAATCTGCACCAGTCTCAGATTTTTGCTAAAACTTCGATCCATTTAAATCAGACTGCCTTTTTTTTTAGGAGTTGGGGAAACACCAAGGTTCCTCTGATTTGTTTTCATTTGGGCTTGTGTAATTCTGGATACAAAAGTAAAAAGTTTTAAATTAGAGACTTTTGTGTTATATATGTAAAGTGGAAAACAAAAGCTAAAAGTTGGTGACTTCTTTGATTCATCTGTAGCAAAGTACAAAAGTGTAGTATCTCATTTGCTATTTCTGTCTTACTCCCTTGACATGGTGAAGTGAGGCCAACTACCAGCAATATACAGCTGCTTACAGGATTTCAAAGATGACCAATACGAAACACAGGATGGGGAGGCTGCTCTAAAGAATGTCTGGCAATTGAGAATATTTGAAGCCATGAAAACAAGCTGGGAGCCCAGCTTTCAGCAACTGCTGGCAACCAGTGAGGGATACCTGAACTGTCAGACACAAAGGGAATTTTTTTCTCTAGCTAAATCAATACCTCAAAACATACAAAGTGGTTTTTGATCTAGCCAAACACCCCACGAGTGACATTCTCTCTTCAGTACTCACTGAAGATCTGGAGTAGGTTGAAGGGAGTCATGGAGGCATGCAGTCACCCACAGAAAAGATCTGATGTATGCTAAAGAAGGGCATTACTTCTACAGAGCAGCTTGGGAAAATCCACCAAGTGTGTTTTCCTTTGGTAACTTTTAAGGGCAATGATTTTATTCCAGGTATGAAATTCCTCATCAGTTGCTGCTGAGATTTAATTATATGGTAAAGTTTCTCTTGCTCATATTTGAGTTAGCTGTAGTATTGAACCTGTTGTACTGTAGTGATAGATAAAACTTTTTACAGCTTTGGATTGAGCATAAAAGACTCATAGATGGTCCTTCTTTAAAATGGTGGGTTCAGATCCACTGCTGATAATCCAGCCAAGGACACAATATTGGAGCTATGCCATGCCTTTCCTTATCATGGAAGTGCACGTGGATTTGAATGCATTTATCTACGTTAAATCAGACTGACACCAGTAGCTTTGGTTAATCTCTTCAATTGCTTTGCCCAACATATACAGCTGATTATTGTTTAGAAACTACCTGAATGTGTGTTGCAAATGCCATTTGGCTCCGTTACCAATGTTATGCTACATTAGTGTAAATGTTATTTAGCAGGTTAGCAATCAATGTAGTAAAGCACAAAAGGTGAGTAGATGTATCTTGTTTCCCTATTTCTTTACATCTAGTTAAAGTGTTTTTGTACTGGGTCTTGTATTAAATATTGTTTAAATCATCTTTGAGTAAATTTTCCTTGTAATCAATTTTAAAAGGCTGTAGAGAGACTACAGAAAGCTACTGCTTTGGCCTTCAGAGTGCTTGTGCTGAGTAAATGGGAGATGGAATTAAGCCATTTCCCACAGCTGATCACAAAGGACTACATGAAGTTTCTTGCATATGGTATGGCTTACTTGCTTGTTTTGCAAAATAAAACCTTAACTTTGTAGAAACTTCCTCCAAGACAAGCCAGTGAAATCTTTACACCTTTTGCAGGGTGTTTCAATTGTCAGCTGCAGCTAGGAGGCACATTAGGACTCTTCCACTGTTTTCTCTTACTTGGTCCAGCATTTTTATAAAAAGCAGCGACAATTCCAGTCATGAGGTATTGTGATCACCTACAGCGTAGACTCTAGAGATAGGTCAAGAAGATGGATGAGTCAGAACACACCACTGTCTGTATTATGAAAGCATTTTTGAAAGATGGGAGAGTGGGGCAAAGAAGTAGTGAGAAAAAATCTCTATCTGTTTGGAACTTTTGAAAGAAGTATAAATCTTTTTCACTTAGGGCAGTACTGGTTGTATTTCCTGGTTTTTAACAAAACAGAGATGACTTATTGGATCAGACCTGTGGTCTGTCTAGTACTCTGTCTCTGATGGTGGCAATGGAGATGCTACTGAGGGAGGGCACGTGGGCCCTGCCCACATACATGTATGTACCTGTTCCTATCCTAATTCCCCAGAACTAAGGTTGTTGCAGCATGATTTTTAAGTGAAAGTAGATTATCCTAAAATACTTCAAGCAATGAAAAAGGATAAATTTGGTTTACTTTAATACTGCATTAATTTTTGAAAACACCCCCTTCCCGCAGTTAAATAAAACCTATTCACATGAGAATTGTAAATAATGAGGTTTTGCGACGATCTGTGCCAAAGAGACAACTTTTTGCCTCTTACCATTCAGAGTTAATGATCACTCACAGTCACTCGATTTAAGTATATCTTTGTATTAACTGCTGTCTCCAGGGGCTTTGTATTCTGAAAGCTGTCATATCGTAAGTGACCATAGGTTGGGTGAAAGCTATCACCTACAGGTGAGAGATTTGAATTCTGTTGGCTTTCAAGATGACGTTGAGAGCTTATAGCTCTAAACTAGGAGAAATGTGAGTTGTAGGTAGTTTTATGTTATTTGCAGTTGGCACTCGTTCAACTAGTGTATTACCATTAGTTGTCATTGAATCACTGATGAATTCGTGTCCTTTTAAATTATTTTTGAACATGTGCCTACAGGCTCTAGCAGGCTTCCTAAAGTACAAATAAACAACAGGTATCCACAGAACTATTACACTAGGGAGCATAAATGGCTTAGTAAGACAGCATTTATTTAATATTAAATATTTGTCCTAAGCTTCTTGCACTTTCTGTGTAACTCTTTAGCTGAAATTGTTGAAATGCTTATTTTTGTGTGGTAAGCAAGGAACAAGTATTGATGTGAAAGCTAAGGGGTGTGTGGAGAAGAGCTAGAGAGTTGTGAGTTAAAAATGAAATTTGGGATAGGAAACAAATAGAGACGTTAATCATATCATGATACCTGCTAGGTTTCTTTTTCTTTCTTACTTTTTTTTTTTTTTTTTTTCCTTCTTCTTTGAATCTGAATGGTTGGGAGAAAATGACATGATGACAGTTAATTATAACTAATCCTGCAGCACTTCAACACAGACTCATATAAAGTTCAGAGAGTTCCACCAACAGTTCGCTATATCCTTAGGAAGCAATGAAACTTTGCCTAAAATCATTGTATTGTTGGCATCAAGAAAAAAAACACACCACATTGCTCAGTAAATGCATTTGGTGTGGTTCTGGAAACCACACGGTAAGAAGTGATAAGCTTTCAGCATATTTGTGTAGGTTCTAGGACTACAGAGCATCTTTTAAACATGTTTATTATTATTATTATTCATTTTTTTTTATAATACAGAAATGTCACTCAAACATGAGAATTAGCGATTAGTAAGGAAAAGGTTTCGTCTTCTGTTATATGCATCAAGAGAAGGAAAACAAATCACTATGGATCAGAGAAAAATATCTAGATGAGGATTTGGGGAGAAAAACATTTCTAAAGTTAGTAATTATGAACTCAATCAGTTAGTAGTATTGAGACACACTACAGCACATGATTGTTGCCTTCAGAAAGGTTGGATCTGTTATTCCCTGTACTGCTGATGCTCCTGGATGTGCTGCACATGGTGGTTGTGTGAATTATAGAAGAGGGAGAATGTGTCAATTACTTGCTTCACAGATTACCTGATTTGTCAAATGATGCTGATTTGGGGGCTTAACAGGAGAAACGTGTGGTGGAGAAGAGAGGAGCGAGCACACTGAACTAATTCCTAGATGTTGTTAGGAGGCTGCCACTACCTGTGTAGGGGCTGGAATATGTTTCTCTGAAAGGATGGCCTAGGCAGAACAGTAATCTACATAGTAAGCAAGCTTACAGAACAAATGAACCTAATTGTAAGACAAATTCCCTATTGCCCTTAAATAGGGAGGCAGAAAGAAGTGGGGGATGATTTTAAAATGTTTAAACCTTAAAAAAAGGCAACAAAAATTGTTTCAAACTTGCTTTGTACCTGTTCTTGGACTCTTGTTTAGCTCTGTTCTATATATATCCCACTTACGCAAATATGAACAATATTTGAATTGAATCCGTACTATTGGGAACTGCTTAAATTTAATATCTTATTTTATATTCAAAAATGCAGAAAAGTGCAATTTTAGAAACATATGAAAAGCTTGATAAGTTGATGGAAAACTGTGTATAACGCTTTTATTGTGTTTGTGTGTGTATAGATAGGACAGATACTCAGACACCCACAAGCAAACACAAGGTCTGAGCAAACTCCAAAGAGGGCAGGGATGGCTGAGCACTGGGAGGGAGCCCTTGGAAAAGGAAGGAGAGCTGCTATAAAGGGAACGCCATCAGCTGGGCTGAACATCCCTCTCTTCTTTGGTTCCTTAGGCAAAAGGTGGTGACTGCTTTTTGTGCAAATCTTCTGGAAAATGTAAGGGAATATTCAGCTGTTGACTGAATTTCTATTAATTCTTTCATCCTATTTCTGTGTGGAATCTTAAATACACTTTCTTATTTCTTGTTGACAGGGAATTTAATAGTTCATTTAAATAGTAAATTTAGAAATGTATTATGTTGTATTATTAAAGGTAGATTTTTATTTTTTTTCATATATATGAGTGCTAGAAATTCTTCCGTATAGAGCGACTGGCTGTGTAAAATATTCACAAGACAGAGCCAGCCAGATTCAGTGCAGTGCACTACGAGGTGGAAGCTGTTCATTAGGAAGATGGCTCGGTCAAACCAGATTTCTGCATAGGGCTGTCTACATTCAGGAACTTCTTCCCACTGCTGACACATTTGGAAGTACGGTCCCAACTTCCAGAGGCTGAACATAAGTCATGACTGTCCTTGCCCGATACGTGCTTTTTTACCTGTGAAGCAGGTTTTTGTGTGCCACAGTCCATCTAGCAGGGGCACAGAGCAATCGATGTGCACTGACACTGGACCGGACCGTGACTCCGAGGCAGAAATTTCTGAGCATTTATAGCATGGTGATCTGTCACAGGAACTGAGACTTCATCTCTTGCGTGGATGCTCCTGAAGTATGTGACAGGATTGAACCTCCTCGAGGAAAAACCCTTCTCGGGAACCTCCTGCAGTGATGCGTATCTGCAGAGCCCCAGAGGCGTGGCTAAGGATGACAGGCAATAACTAAAAGCATGTTAAAAATAGCAAGTCAATTTAACATCAGTATCAGGATGCCATTATTGATTGCGCAGGGCAAACCCCTCCAACGTTTAATTAAAGCACTGGAACAGAAGCACTAAAAAGAGCAAAAAAGCCAAAAGCAAAACCAAAATTATAAGAAAATGGTGTGATTTTGAGTTTTCTGCTCCATAGCCATCAAAAGCTTTCAGACCTAATAATTACCCACTAGCCTGGAGCCCTCTTTATCTCTTCCTATCACCTTTGTTACCAACTAGTGTCTCAGAACACAAAAACCTTAATACTTGACAGGTTCCCCAGCAGCTAAATTATTGCCAGTTGCTACTTGCAGGGAAGCCCTTCTTTCTATGAGCAGAATCGCTGCTCGCTGCTCTTTCTGTAAAGCAAGACTCCAATCAGGAAAGGTTAATAGCTTGTGAAGTGCCTCCATTGAAGCTTTTCTTCTTTTGCATGGCAGGTGGAATTCTTGCCCTGTCATGGCTGCTGAATAGGAGGCAGAGGCATTGCTTTATGCCGCGCTGTCCTCCTGTTTTTCTTTAAGTGGCATGCCATGATACTTACAAAGGACTTTCTCTTACACACCAACACAAGTACCGTGTTTCCTTGAACATTAACAAGGCTATCACATTTTTAAACTCCAGGGACTCTAGCCAAGAAGATAATTGGTCTTTTTCAGTGGTTCTGGTCTGTACTCCAATTTGTTCTGATTATATATTTGATAAATATCCTCTCTTCTTCAACCCAATATTGGCATCAAAAGGTCTGATCCTGCCTTCTCAGTTTCAAGATGATCTTGAAATTTGAACAGGATGAATGATTCTAGGGTTGGTGAAAACAAAAAAAGTCCTTGTACGTACTGAGTCTATAGGAGGGCAGGTAGTGTTGTCTGACCTTCATGTTGGTATAGCTGCGTGAGCAGAACTGTGGATAGAGGATCTGTCCCAAAAGGATCTAGGATGCCAATAGCTAGTGCTCCTGTATGGTTGAAGGGTTGTAGGATATGGGTTCTAAAAGTCTAAACTATAACCTTTTAAGTATTTTGTAACAACTGGTTATCTAGGCAAAACATCTCTTCTTGCATCTGGAGCGCTAAAAATGTAAATCTTCAATCCTTTTCCTCCCTCTTGAAAAAGTTAACTTGCACTTGGAAAGATTTTCAATGTGTAAAATGGTAAAGGACAGCTCTGGCCAAAGGGCTATTTGTCACAGTTCTTCCTAGGTACAAAAAGCTGACCCCAGTCTTCCTCAAACACTTTGGTTGCTGACATGTCTACAAAAGAAACTGCCCAAGATCTGGAAGTCCTGGAGGAAATTTTCTGCTTTCACTCCCATTATCAGAAAAGTTATTTGATTGCATGAGTTTTTTCTCCTCCAGTATGGTGGTGTAATTGGTAACATCTATAACCCGTTGTAGTACTGTACACAGTGGGAAGTAGGAACTGGGGCGATGAGAGAGTGACCCTCCATGTGGTAATTAGGGAACCACCAGGGGATGCCATGGGGATTAAATCTCTACTAATATTTAGCTCTGACTTGCCACTTACCCCTTGTAGCCGGCAGAACCACCCTCTGTACTTGTACCTTGAACAGGAGTATATAATAAGTCATCTAAAGGGGACTTGTGTGTCCTTTAGAAATTCCTTCCTACCACGGCGCACAGAAACAGGATGGAGAAGAACAGCCTAGGAGGTATTGTACTCAACACTGGGTGCTGGGTTTGGACTTAAATCAACATTAAGACTGGCTGTAAGTATTCACCGAGGCGTACTCCAACCAGAGGCTTAATAAAGATAAATATCCTGCCTGCATGCATTTCTTCTGTGTTACTAAAGAAGTCATCATCTAAGGGTATGTTCACAACAGGACTGCCATCAATTATGGCAGGTGTCTTGATAACTCCATAATTAAAAATAAATTATGTTTGGTCCTTAAATAGGAATAATATTAAAGTGAATGCCTGTTTAATCTGTTAAGTCTGCCACAAAGAAATGACACCATGAGAAGTGTGAATGAATGATATCCCTTTTTTTTTCCCCTCCCCGTTTCTAATTACACATGATGGCACTTGCAGCGTCCCTTGTGAATGCACAGAATTGGTGCAGCAGGGGAAATGCAAGCTTCCTTATGCTGCAGTCTGTTCATTAGCATCGATTTCTAAGGCACTGCCCCTAAGGATGAGAGGATAATTTCTTTTTTCAGATTCTCATGATCCCAACTTATAATAGACTATTAAAAATAACTTCTAAATCTCAGTGTAAGTTCTGGAACAATGAGAGATTCAAGAAACTCCTCGTAACCCACCTTTCCGCGGAGCATTAAAGCACACACAGCCACACCTACTTGGTGCCTGTCCTGTATGTAACACTTGTTTAAAGCTGTGCCTTTAGACTGCAAATCCATTGTGGCAGGCATTCATTATCTGCTTTTTTTTTTTTTTTTTTTTTTTTTTTTTTTTGGGGGGAGCCATTGACTTCAATATGAAAGCTGATGCTACTACAGTAAAAATGCCATATTTCATATATGGAAAAAGCTGTCACTTATTTTCAGTTATAGCATTCTGGTAAAGATTATATAGTTCATTTTTTTTTTTTTTTAATCTTTTTCCCTCCCCTAAGTTAGGTTCACTTTTGTGGTGCAAAAAAAGCATTGCTACCACCACACTAATACACTCTTCATTATAACAAAGAATAGAAACTGGATTAATTAATCTGACTAGGTCTGATCTGATCTGCACAGTCCCTTCTATTAACTGTGGGCATAAGTATACATACCGAGTTATGGTGAAAAGTGTTCAGATATCCTGGAAGTTCACCATTAGTTATGATTACAAAAATTGCACCCAAGATGCTTTTCCTGATCCTTTTTTCCCGATCTTTCTCTTTTTTAAAAATGGCCATCTGAAGAAAGAATAACATTTAAGACCAAGTCATTTGAGTGACAAATCATATTAAATGTGTAAAGTGTTAGAAAATAAATCACAGGTGAACCCTGATTTTGACAGCTCTTCATCCATATTACTCAAGTAACTACTGTTAGATAACATAAAAATTCATATAATATTATGGAAGACTTTCTAACAGATGCAGAATATATTGATAGGGACATTTTGTAACATAGTCTGATCACTTTCCATTGATACTGTAGTGGAAGGCTTATTTCTGTACAATTTTGCTCTGAATTTTTGCTCTCTAAGAAGCAGACTAAACTTGTTGATGTGTTTTTATGCATGCTCTCCTCTTCATTTTTAAGTCTGTATTTCCATGTTTTGAAAATGTTCTCTATTCCTTCATAAGCTTAATTCCAGATGCTGTGCGGGCAGGTTGGTTCACATCCCCACGGTACAGAGAACAGAAAAAGACGGCTTCTTTACCCATCTTGCTGAAGATAGACCTGCCTGTAGTATGTGGCTTTATGCCCAGCTCTGCTGGAACTGGCTGTTGCGTAGCAAGGCTTGCCAAAATTATGCACAATAACAAGCTCCAATCTACATAACACCTGGCCTGTACAAACCAGGTCATTATGAACTTGATCCAAGCTGTCATTCAAGTGGCTTTGTTATTCTCTTCTTAGTCCAAGCCAGTCATCCATAAGCAGGAATTGGCTTAATGTGTCCAGTACCCACAGTACTCGGGTACCAGTTTTCTTTCGCTGAGCCCCACAAGGCAGGTGCACCCCGTGTAACAGGAGGACCAGAAACAGCAGAAACTAGAAGAAACAACAAGTGATTTGGGCTAAAGAGAAATAAAGCCAAACAGGTTACTTTGAGTTCCAAGCTCTACATTTGTGCTATAATTTTCTGTTAATGTTGCTTGTTCTTTTACTCCAACTCTACTCAAATGGAGAAAAGTAGGCTTATTTCATGTATTTCCTACCTATTCACTCTGTGTTTATTTTCTACACATCTTTTAGATAACATATGTTCCTCCATAAAGATTTTGAGGAACACTGTAGTTTCAAGACAGAGAAGCAAAGCCTGAATGTGTGCAATGAAGGGAGCGGGCCCTGAGCTTGCACACTGCTGGCAAGCTTGCCCTCTGGTACTCACTGCTGGGACCTGGGGCAGGGCTCTCTGCCCTGAGACACCCCCAGAGAAAACCTTTTTTTTAAAGGAATTGACTTTGAGGAAGCATTTCTACTTTGGGAAGTGCAACTTTTCTCACAAAAACTGGTTTGGGGCATTCCTCACCAAGTCAACTGCATTTTCTGGTGGACTTTCCTGTCCCAGGAAAGATGCCCAGTCATCGGTGAGAGAAACGGGCAGAACAGACCTGGGGCAGGAAACTCGCATTTCAGTCTGGGATAATGACTGTATGCCCTGTGCTAAAATATCATCACATCTCTCTGCCTCCATCTCTATTCTACTGCTTATTATTTCTTTCCTTTGTAGGAAGAACACTTGCTTATTAAACAGCACAATGAAGTTCTGGTTTCATTTGGCATCTGTGGATGCTACGGTAATATGAACAGTCAGCGCATAATGATTTTCTGATATGTAAAATTTATGTAAAGAGAAAATAAAACGAGAAGTGTGAGTGACAACTGTGTCACAAGAAACATTATATACATTATTCTCGCTGAATGGAAAACTTGCCGGGTGAGCTAATTTTCAGAGCCCGACTAGGCTATCCCTGGGGTGCAGTGTTAGTGCAGAGGTCATGTGTTAGTCTTCCAGGGCCCGACTGTCATTCATTTATAGCAGCTTCGTGTCAGCGGAGTTATTTTTCACTCTCAGTAGTCATAATTAGTTTCACACTCTGCATAGTGTGAGAACGAGCCTTCTGTAAGAGCACAGAAATAAGAACTGTGTGAAAAGGTGGAATAAATATTGTAGTAATGGCAATGTGCGTACAGTCATCGGGTACTTGGTAAGCTGGATACGTGCATTAATTTTTCCTGAATAATCCCTTAATGTATTAACTGGGTGTAAAAAAAGCCTTGGCTGCACCGAATAATGCCTACTTGAATTTCTAAGCAGTGCCGATAAACTAAACTGAGATCATTCACTTTGTGTATTTAAAAAGCGATGGATTCAGTATCCACCCTTCCTCCTCTTCCTGCAATCAATAAATATTCCCTTCTTAATCAAGGCCGTCAGCCTGCTCGGTGATCTCGGGCACTAATTGAATTCCTGAAAACAGGGGATGACCCAGGGGGGCTTTTTGCAGGTGCAGGTGGGGTGCGCTTGGTGAGAAGGGATGGAAAAACGCAGGGTTGGGAGTTTGGTGCTGTGGCAGCAAACAGCCACAGCTAATGGTGCCCCAGTTGGTAGGATCACCTCGTGGCTAATAGGATGCATGGAGAAGTTGGTCCATTTTGACCTTAGATGCCTGAGGAGCATCCCCCAAAGGGTAGCCCCGACAGGTATCCAAACTGCAAGCGCCCAACGTTGGCTCGCTGCTCTTGATGGAGGAGCCTGCCCGGTACTGTGGAGACCCTTGGGCCCCCTTCCCTTCCCCTCCCATGGCATCCGATGCCATGCCATGCCATGCCGTCCCCTCCCATGCCATGCCATGCCGTCCCTTCCCATGCCGTGCCATTCCATGCCAAGCCATCCCGTCCCGTCTCATCCCGTTCCCTCTCGGCGCCGCTCGGCAGAGGGCGTCAGGCGGCTCCCGTTCGTCCTGCTGCCGGAGCCGGGAGCCGTGCCGGTGCGCTGGGCGGGCCGGGGGGCGGCTGCCGAGCCTCCTCCATCTTCGCTCCGCCCGCCCGAGGCAGCCCCTCCGCGCCGCGGGGCCGAGCGGCTCAGGGCGCCGCCCCGACCGCCCCGGGGGCTCGCCCGCGGCGCCGGCACCGCACAGCCGCCCCGCCGACAGGAGGTGCGGCCACCCTCCGGGATGGGGAGAGGGTCTGCGGGAGGGGTCCCGGGCAGCCCCGGCCCAAATTCTCCGCTTTGGGCCCCCGGGAGCCCGGCGGGATGGGGATGCTCTGCGGGTGGGATGCGGGTACCCGGCCCCGGCGCGCCTCCCCTGCGCTCTGGGGTGCCGGGGGAGGTCCGCGGTGAGGTGTTAGTTAATAGGGATCGGTACTAGGGCAGCGGGCAGAGCCCGGCTGGGCTCTGGGAGGCGGCTGCTGCAAACTCTGGCTTTAAAGGGCTTTTAAAAGTAGCGCAGCGGCGGCTCGCGGAGCTGCCTCTCTCTCCTCTCTCTCTCTTTTTTTTTGGTTCTCTCCGTCGTGCAGGATGGCTGATAAAATCATACTTTGTCAACCACCCAGCCCCGCTCACACCACTGAAATGTTTGACTTGTCTTTTCCCTCCGTTGGTTCTTCGGTCAGTGATTTTAAATAAGGTAATCTGCTGCTTCCTTAACCGCGAGCTACTGTAACCGTTGATTCCGAATTTGTCATGCTTGTGTGTTTGTTTATCTTGTGCTTTGTTGTTCTCTCAAGGTCAAAGCATGTGGAGTTTCTTGGGGGGGAGCAGGTAAGGAGGAGGGCTAGCTGATCCTGCCCCCCTGCTGCCACCCGCTCGGGTGGCTGGGGATGCTTTTATGGGAGCTGGGGGTCACAGAGATACTTACTGACCCACGCCTCTAGCTCTTCTGTGTAATTGCATGTTGTTTAATTTATCTAGTGAGAGCAAAAAAATCAGTGGTTTTTTTGAAAGAAAGCTTGTAGAGGATGTCTTTATTGCCTGCATGGAGGAGCAGGATGATGCACCTGTTAGAAACAGGTGCCACCGAAAGCGCTTGAGAAGGGACATGGTGACAAGGGGAACTTCTGTTTCTTGCGCCTTTTGCCACGTGGGTGCCCTGTGTGGGTGTTCAACCTGCACTGTAAAATCTTCAAACTTTTTTTTTAAAAAGTGGTAAGCTAGCTTCTGAAAGGATTTCATTGGGGTTCAAGTAAGGTCATGCCAAAGAGATGACTTAAGCATAACATAACTGGGTGTGCAGGGGTATCTCTTGGAGATGTACATATGGATACGTTGGCACGCGTGCAGTGTGTGTGGAGCTGCACCCTGGGCTGGCTGGTTCATGGGAGTGTGACCAGCTCAAAATGCACAACATCACGTCTTTGCAGGAGTAGGCTCTTGCTGTTAAGTGCTACGTTTTCCTAAGGGTGGAAGCGGAGGGTTTCTGTGCCTGCCTGTACCTCACACACTTGCTGAGGCAGTTTGAGAGCACTGTGGAAGTTACTGCTTTACCTGGTGTAACATCAACAGGAGGAGCATGAGCCTGCTGTAAGTCCTGACAGTTTTGCTACTTTGTTTGGTGGGACTGGGTACAGTTTCATGGCTAATTATTATTGAAAGTATTTAGATACTTTTCTTAGCAAAGCTTTTTTTTTTTTTTTTTTTTTTTTTTTTTCCTGCAAAATCAGAGCAAAGCAGGAGATTTTACATTCTGCTTTTTAATTTCCCTTCTCTGAGGGGAAGCTATGCCTGGTCATCTTCATGCAATCAGAAAAGCAGATTTTTTTTTCCCTCTGTATGCAACATTTAAAAGCATTTTCTGAAAAAATCAGAAATAAACACTGCTCATGAATAAGCTTCTCTTCTGTTTTGCAATGATCGTGTTTCAGAGATCCCATTTCACTCTGGTAATGGAAGACCAGAAGAGCTGTTGAGCTCCATCTGTATGCATTAGGGTAGGTGGTTGATTTGTACCCTGGGGCCATATTATCTGCTATTTCATTACTTCTGGATCAGTAATGATATTCAGGAAAACTGTATTTGTTAGTGACTGCTTTCTAGGGACATCTCTTCACTAGAAAGCTTTACCGATAAGGATCGCGCTGCTGTGTGTTTGCTGACACGCTGCTCTGGTAGGAGGCACTCGTGCTGTTGCTTTTAACTGCTTCTTATAGCACAAAAGTTCTGGGGTTTGCTGGCAAAAAGTCTGGCTTTGTGGGGATTCCCTGAGGTCTCTTTGCACTTCAGTATAATTTTTTTTCCCCCCTAAACCAGTTTGCAGTCTCTTACGTCTTGCCCTCAGAAACACTGCTATCAAACAGATCAGCAGCGCTCTCGTGCCTGCTTTAGACACTTGCTCCTTCTGTGTGCATGGAACAGCAGCCACTGGCACCGCGGCTGGTGACAGGAGAGCACGTGAGGAAGCTGAGCTAGAGCAGGTGAAACATGCCAGATGCTGCGGGCACCGTGTGCCAAGCTCGCCGTTGAATTACGGCACAGAAGTAGCGACATGAGAGGGGTCTTGGGGACTGGAGAAAACAGGTGGTGACTGCACTTTGGCAGCTTTTGATTGCCTGTAGCTGTTAGTAAGTGGGCAGGGGGTCGTGCTGGAAGATGTGCTGTGATGTGAGTGGTCCTATCCAGGTGTCCAAGGCAACTAAGCTTGTCTGGCTGCACAGGCTGTAAGTGAAGAGTGGGATAAGAAAATAATAATAAAAAAATAAATAAATACCCTGAGTTGTCAGCGTTGTGCCAACAACATAAATGCCTGTCTGTTCTGCCTCTCTGCCCTGCAATGCTTCTTGCAGCCATCCACCATAACTTAAAGGGATTATGAAAGCTGAGCAACAGGGATGCTGTTGCCGATTAAAGAGGTGTTGGAAATGCCTTCAGGCTGTTGTTCAGCGAGGTAAGTTCTCCATTCTCTGTTGCAGGTGTATGCTGTGCTTTATCAGTGAATGTGGTGCCGGGGGTCAATGTTATTGATAGGCCAGATCAGAGGAAAAGTGGAAGCCTGTCTGCTCAAGCTGCCTGATGCAGAGGCCGTTGTAGGAACTTGAGTTGTTTTATAGCTGAGGGACGCTGTCCAGCCAGGCTGCCGGGGAGAGTGTTCAAAAAGCACGTGTCTGGGTTATCAACAGTTAGGAATTTGCTTGAATCTCGGGTTTGTTTCAGTTCTGTGAGACAAAAGCATTGTTTTTGCAAAACTTAACTTTACTGTTAGTAAACATGATAGACAGAAGATGAAAATTTCTCTGGTTCTGGCCATAGCTTGCAGGCTCCTGTGTTACCAGTGCAGCTGAGGGGAGGGAGAGCTGATGTGGTTTGCCTGTAAACCAGGGAAGTTTAGCAGCTGTGGATGGGCCGTCTTGCCTCATTACAGTTGAGTTTCTTAGTACAACAGATCTGACTTACTAGCCCAAAACCCTCTGTGCTGTGGTGGTGCAGCATGTTCTGGGTCCTTCTGCACCCTGAGCTTGCCCATGCATCCCTCCCACTCTTCACCTGAGCTTTGAAAAAATATAATTTACTCCTGAGGCAGCATTTTAAATACTAGCAAGGTTACATTTTCTATTGTTTGCCCCAAGATCAAGTGCACAGGTGGGCAGGCCGTGAGGAGGCAGTGGAGTTGCCCAGGCAGCATGCTGCAGGCCTGTAGGCCATGTCCCACTGCGTGCAGGCCTCTTTCCATGGTGGTGGCAAAATGGGTGCTGTGGTAGGGGAAACAGGCGAAGCACCACAAGTAAGATGAGTTCGTTTACTTGAAAAACCCTAGGGAGCTGTGCCAGAGGATAACAACAACAAAAAGAGTTGGTTTGGTCAAGTTACATCAGAAACTCTGCAAGGTTTCTGTGCTCGCTCTGTGAGCCTGCACAAGTCCAACCTCTGCATCACCAACAGACCGCCCTAACTCGCTGCTGGGTCTGAGCACAAGTGCTTGCTGTGTACCCTCTTGTCTTGAACATGACATGCTAAAAATACTGTGCTTTGGACTAGTGAGCCTACCAGGAACATACTGGTAATGCTCTTTCTGCTCCTTGTTGAGTGCTCCTTACTGAGTCATCTTTAGGCATTCCTTTGTATTTCTGCTGTATTTAGTTTAAACGCTTAAGTAGCAAGGACATGCTGCATTACTGTTTCCATCAAAATAAAAGCTCAACAAATAAAAATCATAAAAAAAGGAAGTGTAAGTAAAAGCATTCTGAACAATAATCTGCTTCTAATTTTTGGGGAGGAAGGTTTTTTGATTGCTTCTCTTTTTCTGTTGGGACCAACTTACTTGCTAAAGCATATATTTTATCTGAAAATAAACTAGCTAGTTTAAAAGTTTTTTTTTTTTTTTTTTTTTTTTTTTCTTCTTTTCTTTCCTTTCCTTGTGTTCACGTAGTAAGAAGCTTTTCTGAGAAAATATATGAAAGGGATGAGGGCAGAGACATTCAAGGGCCACTAAGAAAGCAAAGAAAACTGTGTATTAATGACATAATAAATTCAACCTGCCTAAGTAGGTTTATTTTAGTCCAAAAGACCCCGTCCTTGCCTGTCTGGCACAGCACTGTCCACTGTGGGCTGGAAAGTAGCTCTCAGTGGGGTTGCAGACCCTGGCTTTTCCTGGGCAGAAGTGTCTGCTCACACGGTCAGCAGGTGTTGGGCTCCCTGTGTATGTGCTGAGCTGGCTATGGGCAGGTTGTGGGGGAGCACCTGGGCTGATCTGCTGCCTGCTTGTCCGCAGCACCCGTCTCACAGAATCACAGGATTGTAGGGGTTGGAAGGGACCTCAAGAGATCGTCTCCCCCTGTCTGTGACACAGGGAGAGCTCACAAACCCAGCTGTGGTGTAGTAAAGTATAAAAAGTGTTTCAGCTGGGGTGATGTGGCTTGGAAGGGTTGTATGGAGAAGAGAGGGAAAGTCTGTTTAAAAAATGAAATGAACCTTTCGAGCTATTTAAAAACTATTCAGAAACAGAGAAATAGTCTGACTCACTTCTTTAAATAGAAGATGTAAATATTCCTTCAGAGAAGGAGAAAGCAGTGAATAGTAAGGATTTTTGAAATGCTGGAAACAGATTAAATTAGGGTGGCAGACTTATGTTCCTGCCCTTGCTCAGAGGGAGTGAATCGCTCTCATCTGTCCCCAACTTGACGAGACTGGGCAGAAGGATGCTCCTGCCTCTTGGCTCTTCCAGCCTGGCGTAGCCTTCCAAAAGGAAGATCACCCGAAACAATGTCTTCAGTTATCAGGTACAGTGGAGGCAGTTTTTGATCCATCTCCTGCAATAGCTAATAACTCATGTTGGCATAGTTTCAGCATGTTATGAAAGCAGCCTAGATTTCTGTCTGTTGTGTTGCGAACAGGAGATTGTGGAGAGCGGAACTTGCCATAGCAGGGTTTGTAGATTTTTATATAAATATACATACATGGCAAGAGTGTTATTTGGTCATTAGGTAGAGGTTTTTGTCTTTGCTCAGGTGTCTATTGTCAGTAAATTGCTGTGTTTTCACTGGGGTGTGTGAAATTGTTTTCAGCTGTTCTGTTACCAGGTATTTGAGAGGCCAGGACAGTGAGAGTGAGGTTACTGCAGTATGGGGGCAGCAGTTCCTGGGCATTAACCTATGTGTCCTGAGATACTTAGAAAACTACAGGCGGCACGCATTTCAGATCCTGTAATTCATTTTGGGTATCTGTAGTAAACACGATATATGGCGTCAGTAACGGTGGATGTGGTGGAGTCGGTGACTGCAACAATCTCTGGAGATAAGGTACGGTTTGTGTAGCATCGGCTTTAATACAGGGCATTCATTTGGGAAAGAGGAAACTTGGGTGGTGGGGGAGGCTTGACAGATAAGGCAAATATATTGTACGAATCATCCCAATAGAAACGCACAGTAGGATTTTTTTTTCCTGGTTTTGTTTTCCTAATTAAAAATTTAGCTGTGCTTTAGCTGTGAAATGTTTTAAAACAGTCAGGAAGATAACCTGTCTTGTTTGGAAATATGTATTGAATTATGTTACAGTTGTTAATAAAATAGAGAATATGCCCACAACAGAAAATGTAATGGATGGAAAAGCTTTCTGAAGATGTAGCACAATAAAGGTGAATGTAATTCAGCCATTAGTGAATGGGATTAAAACTCCTGTTTATGAGAGAGGGAGGCTTTCCACTGGGACGTAGTCTGCTCGGTGGCTGGCTTTTTGTCTCGAGTGAATTGAGACAGCTCTTCCAGAGCGTTTCTGAAGCTCAGTGCTGATGATTTGTATTCTCTTGGAGAGTAATTTGTCAGGAAATGAACAGCAATACGCTCTGTGTTTGGAGTAGTACAGACAAGTCCAGGTAAAGGCTTACTTCTTGAGGTGAAGTCATTTTAAACTTTCCATCCAAAAAAAAAAAATATATATATTTTCCATTTCAGGTACTTTAGTAAGAAGTTCGAGATTCAGTTAAACTGAGAGGGTCAGAGCTTCAAGCTAAATCTTAGTTTACAGAGAGTGTATTGCTAGTGAGAGATCACCATTTTAGAAGTACTAAAATAATTTGGAAACTTGCTGTGTTTTGTCTAGGGGTTGCAAGATTTCATTGCGATAGCTCTAAGTAAATATTTGGAAAAAAGTGGAAATTAAAAAAAAAAAAAGCAGAAGGTTAAATTTCCTCAGTGAAGTGGTCACTTTTCTGCAATAAGACTTGACAGCTTCTAAGGGAAAACTTTAGGATTGTTTTTTTGCAAAAGCTAGAAAGAAAATAAGCATTCAGTTCTCATTCAGTTTTTTTTTTTTTTTTTTTTTTGGAAGGGGTGGTGTTCAGGTTTGGTTAGCTTTTTCTTTTCCTTCTTCACTATTTTTGCAGTTCGACAATTGAACAGAGAAGCCCATTAATCTTCAGGTCCAGCCCTAAGAGCCTTGAGGATTCCTGTCTTCCTGTTACTTCTGCTCTTGTGTCGAGTTGGGCATGATTCTCTTTCTTCTTTTCAAGTATTGGGCCCAAATTAGGTATTAGAAACATGTGTTTGATAGAATAACTCTCAAATAAGGGTTTTTGAAGCTTCTGTTGACCGTTAAGATCATGCTGTGGTTTGTTTTGTGTGTCTGTGGAGCTTGGGGCTGGAGTTGGGTAGGGACAGATTTCTTTGCAGCAGTCAGTGCCGTGTCTCGCTAATTTGTCTTGTTTTGCTAAATGCAGAGAGATCTGAAACGAGTCTCAAATGTTGGGTCAGTGTGCCACAGTGAGCAAGAAAAATATGGGCTGGGACAGTCCACCGTGCTGAGGCTACCCTGGTGGAAAAAAGAGCAAATGCAGAGGAGCTTTAGGAGTTGATGGAGAGCAGTGAGGTGTAAATGTGTGGTTCGTGGAAAGAAAAGCAGTAGATGTGTATTTAAAATAATAGGAAACTACTCATACTAAGTGGCTGTTTGCAAAGATGGGAGTCTGGCATGGGGACGAGGAAAAGGGGTTGATGTGTGGGTGACAACTATGAGATGGTGGCAATTTGGAGCTGATACATGACAGGAAGGAGTTTTGGTGAGTGAAAACAAGAAAGAGAAGAGGCAAACAAGAAGGCTGGCATTGAGAAACAGGCTTGGACTGTAAATGTGTGCAGAAAGCCAATGGATTGAAACCTCTGAATGACAAGGAGGGGAGAAAAGACATGAAAAAGAGACATGATGCAGCTTCGATTTTAGTGAGCGGCAACAAAGAGGATGTTTTATGTCACTCTGATCATGATGGAAATAGAAGCTAGAAAGGAGAGGAAACTTTAATGAACAAATGAGATGGAGACAGAAATGGCATGTCAAATACTTTTTTTCCTCCCTTAACATAAAATAGTAACAAAAAAATACACTCCCACCCCTCCAAAAGCCACACCATCCACTCTCCACCCTGTTTTATATATTTGGGCACATCAGTAGTAATACATCATGTCAAATTCATCTGATATATATGCTTATATCATGTCTAATCTTGGCAGCAAGTACAACACTAATTACGCTTACTGTCAAGTTGATTGCCTCTTCCCTGCACAGCGCTAGCTGAGCCCAGCTCTCTCTCCGTTTACATAGCCGTAACTTTGTCTTTTTATTTGGATGATTCTCGGCTCTGGAGTACCCTTTCTCTGGGTCTAGAGGAATCTTGGCCTGTCAGTCTTCCAGATGAGCTGTAACGACTCTCCTATCAGGGATGTTTAACACAGAAGTATCGATAGGTTGGAATTGATGATTTGTTTTTGACTGTAAGGGGTATGCTTTTTTTTGTGTGGGGGAATTTTTGCCTTGTAAAAGACAGCATGTGTTAATTATACTTTGAAAAGAAAGTGCAAGATGCCTGTGTGGGTCAGTTCTGAAGATAACATGCTCAGTTTTTCTCCGCGTTTGGTGGTTTTAAAGTAAAAATTAGATGAAGACAACGAATAGTAATTACATTAATTTGATTTTGTGACATTTCCTTAGAAATGTTCCTAAAAGAAGCAGCAGTGAAACTGAGTATATAATTTTGAGGAAAAGAAAGGGGGGCAGGAAAATGGAGTGGGGAGAGTGTCAGTGAAAATAAAGCAAATTGAACCTAGTACTGCAGCTTTGCTGAAAATAATCATAGCAATGGTCATCCTCCTGCAGAGGAGGAGGAGGAGGGATGCAGCATGGGATGTGAAACTTCATGCTGCTCTGAAAGCATTTTCAACGCTATTTACTAAAATACCTCTGGAAGGGAGAACATCAAAACTGAAGTGATTTGGAAATGCTAGCAGAATTTGGAAAGCATCTGGTCCTGAAGGGAAGAGTGTATTTGGAGGTGAAAGCTTTGGGAATTACTTCTCTGAAACTGACTCCAGTTTGTGGTTGGGATTAATGCATGTCTGCCTTTAGGAAGATGCAAATAGTTACTGTTTTCAGCTAAACTTAAAAAGAAAAATCTGAATAACCCTACCGGGACTGAGAGCTAAAGGTCAGAAACTTTGAATAGCAGCATTAATTGCTCCCTTTAAAGGATAACAGATCAGAATCTTTAAGGGCTTGCTTGTGGAGAAGGGCAATGTTAATGCCTGTAAGGGATGACACAGCAAGATACCAAAAATGGGGGTCATTTTTTTTCCTTGTTACTCCAAAATAGGATCGCCATGCTGGTAACTTGGTGTTGACTATCTGAAGTGTTGTGGCATTACTCTAGTTGTGTGCTGCGCTTAATACTTTCTATTCCATTGCCACAGATGGTTCAGGATCAAGCTTCAAGAAATGTTAACAGCAGGAATTAGGTAGTGTAGCACATACCGTCAGTGCCTTGGGCCAATTAGATACCACTCTAAGTGTGTGTGTGTTTATTTTTTGGTGTTACATTTTGGTAAAAAGTTCCTGATACAGTATTATCACAGCCCTTCAGTAAATGTCAGCCTAAAGATGGAAGATCAAGCATGACGTCTTTTTGTTTGTGAGTTATGTTCTATTTTCTCGAGTTGATGTTTTAATGTTATGGAGTTATTAAAGAGGTATGTTGGCTTAGAATATGTGAATTATCTGATGTATGCTTGCACTATGTTGCTGAATGCTTAGCATTGGTTCAGGCTATATTGGAAATGTGTGAATATTCAGGGAATCATGGATACACGGTAGAACTTGCTATTGAAATAGATTATGGTGTTTCATTGTGGTGATAATTTTTAAGGAATTTGGATTTCTACAGCTGCTTGTATGATTCTGTATAGTGGTAATGAAGCTATTTCTGCTTTCCTCCTGTAACTAACATATTCAATAGATTAATTGCGTGATTATTTGTCCAAGCAAGGGTTTGGAAATCAAAAGTTTCCCCATGTTGCAGAAAGAATTAACTTCTTCATCATTTCTACAGTTCTGTTTGCAAAAGAATCTCTTGTAAAGTCACTTGACACTAACATTTTTTCCAGGCTTTCTCACTGCGGTGATGCTCTCGCTACTCTCTGCCTCCATCCCTGTGTCCTTAGAAAGAATCCTCTCATCTCTAGGGAAGGAGGGGAATTGTAGGGAAAATATGATGATTTGTAAACATTTCTTTTTAAATCTTTAAATTGGTTTAACTGTGTAGCAACAGGTGGTGGATTTTTTTTCCATCCTCTTTATTTCAGATACGCTTGTTAACAATCTGTGGAAAGTTATTTAGACTTTGACTTCTGCAGTTATTTTGCCAATATGCCTTTTAGACTTAGTTAATAGGAGCCTGCTTTCAGCGAAGCAGTTTCTAGAGTTTGTAAGAAATCCTATTGGACTATGTAATGATGTGTTTGGATCATTTTCCCCCTTTTGCATGTTCTACAGGAAAACGTATTTCCTATTAGGCTGGTAGAGAGTTGTTAGGGATAGATTTTGTTTGCTTTTGAAATGGCAGAAGTCTCCCAGGCCAGCCCATGAAATTCCTGGCAATTCGAGGGAGGCAGGTGAGTACAGCCCACTGCCTTGCCTTTTCCCTGCTCCTCTTGCAGCTGCACTCCGGTTAAACACGTGCAGAGGTCTGCAGGTGGACACGGCTCAGAAAGTCTGGAGGCTGACTGTCTTGTTGGGCGGTGTGTGGTAAGTGAAACGTGAGGTTCTGCACCTAAAGAAGGTTAAAGACTTGTTTCCAAAGAAAAATACTTCAGACTCTAGCAAGACCATTCGACTGCGTAAGTGATGTTGATCTTTGCATTTCCCTGTTTATCTGTCAGAACAGTTTCATGAATTCTGTAAGGACGGTGTGGGCTTCTTTATTGGGCCAAATAAGAATGAAGAAGAGAAGCATTTTAGTCTGAACTCAACTTTAAGTACTTTAGGTATTTCCATACATCACACATGTTTAAGAAATTTTAGCTGATGGTTGTTTGGCAGCATCAAGACTTACATGCTCAGGGTGGTCAGAGGAGACCACAGGAGGCAGGTGTTTGGGGTTTTGTGTCCTCACTGTAGGCTGAATTTTTGTGCTAACCATTTCTGTAACTGCCTGTTATCAAAAATGTTTGCCTTTTTAGTGGGTTCAGATACCCCCAAGTAAGTAGCTGCAGGTTGAAATACTGGCAGCCTGGCAGTGCATTTAAAGTGGCTCAGTGGATTACTCTTAGAGTTGTTCACTATCTGGGGATGCTGCTAGCAGAGCTAAAAAAGCTGTGACCTGATCATTATCAAGCTTTTAAAAGGAGGAGCAGAACTACGAGTGTCAAATTCTGCTGAAAATCTGATTTTTTTTTGTGTGTGTGTGAACTTGCCTGAAATATTTAAAGTAATACTCTACCTAATGTCTGACCTTTTAATTAAAACTTTGCTATTTTTCTGGTGCTAGTTTTGTCAAGATATTTTCCAATATAATGCTATCAATGGCAGAGCTTTTTGTATTCTCCTCACCGGATAAATGATTAATGGTCTCAGCACTGCCTTCTGGATCACCTTGTAAGAGGTCTCCTTCATCAATCTGGCAAGGGGATTGTATGGCAGTTTGCACCCTAATTACAGTCCCCAGCTGGGGATGTGCTGCTTAACAGATTACTTGCAGTGGAAGTACAGTCGGTGTGGGTATAGATGACCATGGAGTTGTTTGATGCTCGGATGCAACAATTTGATTTCCTTTCTAGGACAAAAAAATCCTCTTCATATAAACAGTGCAACAGACAAAAGCGTTTAGCTGGAATTAACTCTGTAACTTAAAGGTTTAATAATAACAACAGTTCTGTGTTTCCCTGTTTTCATCTCTTCCTTTCCTTTCTTTTGCAGTCTTATAGACAAGGGCAGTACCGCGAGTCAGAAATTATATTACCAACAGAAACATTAAGGTTCCACAGGGCAAAACAAAACTGATTCAAAAGGTGCTTTTATAGATAATAAGTTTTAGCATTGAACAGTTTACCCAGAAGACAACAGATTATTTCTAGTGGTCTGTCATTATTGCTGGCTTTTTTTTTTTTTTTTTTTTGCTGGCTCATTTGTGGTGTAATACTACTAGTCAATTAAGATGTATTTCTGTAGGAACCATGAAAGACAACTGCCCTGCTTCCACCAAGTGTGTTGCGAAGTGCATGCGCCTACCTAGTGCTCGGTCTGCCAAATCTGAGTGTACTGCTGAGAAACAGCTTATTTAAGGACTAAGACATAGAGGAAAAACTTGCACAGCATCCCGTCAGGCACAAAGCAAGGTGCCCATTTTGGTATTTGACAATGAGAAGATTTAGTGCTTTGAAGGGATGTAATTTCTGAAGCACTTTGCATATATATCAGTGTAGTAGCAAGCAAAACCAGATAAAGTTGTGAATATCCTGGCAATCTGGAAAAAAAAGAACAAGATTTTTTTTTAATTATAAGGATTTATTTTCATTTTTTGTTAATTGTATTAAGTCTGAGGTTTATCTGGGTACTGATAGTTACTCACTGGGTGACATGTACTTGAAGGATAAAGGCAGTGAAAAGTGGTAATAGTGGATTGAAGCTGGAGGTAGAAAATGTGTACAATTTGAGCCTATATCCTGAAAAACTAGAACTGAAGAATTGTTGGGATTAATGTTTGTTGTTTAGGACTATAGAAGCCTTTAGTTTTGCAGTGGCTGCTGTGAAGGTGTGGGGGAGTGTGTTTGACTTCCTTTGTCTAACTTGGAGAGGGGAGGAAAAAAGATCTTGCTATTCAATGAAAAAGTGGTTGAATGCATCTGACCTGCGTTTGGGCGCTGTTGGGTGGTAGCAAGTCTTGGAAATCTCTCTACTTCCGAGCTCGTCTCTCTCTCTCGGCATATGGATGAGAGTGGATAGGTGTGTATATAGGAGGAATTTGTCACTGTCTTGTGCATGGATTTCTTGCAAATCAAGGATGAAGTCTTAATTCCTGGAGATGGTCAGATAATGGCTTGTTACACAGTGCATTTATTCTGGATTTCCTTCTCCATGAGAAATGGAGGAAATGACCCCAGAGTTGTCATATGTAATAATATATTGTTACATTATCCAGAAATTGCATGCATTGTGTGGTGAAAACTCTTCTGAGAGGTTCAGCTTTATTTGACCCATGTTTTTACAAGTTGAAACTCTTGCTTTTCCAATGGTCTGGCTTCCGTTCACTCCTTCCGCTCCCATCTGGAGCAAGAAGTCCTTGGATTCCTTGTCCTCTTGGTTAAAAATCAGACTGCTCAATTTCTTCTTTTTCTTGTTAAAAAGCAGATGCAATACTTCCTTCATATCTGTCTTTCAAACACGATAGTAGCATGGCTGGTGCTTGTGTGAGCATTCATCATTATTCTGTTTGCAGAAGCAATTGGAAGCAAATGATCCAGGTCGTTGTTATTACTCATATTTTTGCGTTCTTTCCAGTTCTGTGGCTTGAGCTCTTATTTGAGCCGCGCTGACACATTGTGAAACAACACATCTCGGTCTGTAGTCATGCATATTAATTGTCAGGTGGTGCACTGCCTCCCGCTGATCTCAGTTTTACCGTGGTGGTTCTTTCAGGTTTTGTTCCAGGACAAATGCATTGTAGGTACTCGGGAGGAAAACATATTTTCCTAAATTATTTTAGCAAATGGAAACCCTTTTTTACTCTGGCTGAAGACTTTGTCTTGGCTGCAAGCCTGGGAGATTTAAACATTTGCTGTTCCTTTTATTGTTCAAACCTGTGCTGCATGTTTTAAGTGAGCAAGCAGTCTGTCAAGTTATTAGAAATCATTACTTTGCCACAGAGTTATTGAATGGATGCGAAAACAGGTGTTTGTCAGTTTTTACCTTCTGGACCGAATATTTTTGATGTTTTGGGAACTTTTATGTGCAGTCAACCATTGTTCTTCGTATAGGAGAATGCTTGATTCAGATTATCCGAGCAATCAGGGAGCAGAGATGCGGTTCTGTGATTCATAATTGAAATTTAGCCTTTAGATTAACTTCATTAGTATGCTGTTGAACAAGGACAGGGTGTTAATAAATGAAAAAATCCTTCTGGGTTTAAGCACTGAGTGCCACAGTAGGTCTTTGCAGTTCATTATTAAATTTTTATTTTTGCTGTGACAGCATTATTTTAGATTTGACCGTGTTCTTTTTGTGTTTATTCATCATAATCGTGCAAATAGTTATGTGAGGAAAAATAGAGAATAAAACCCCAATTCTCCTAGTTAAGCCATATTTTTGAGCCATTCTGAGATCCAGAAAAGGAACTTCAGAATACTAGGCTTAAGTTTCCCTTTCAAATGATATTTTAAAGTAACAAGAGAAACCTAACTTAAATTCTTAAAGTCCTTTAAACTTTCTGGGGAAGTAGGAAGTAAATAATAACCTCCAGTCATTAGGTGATAGGCTTGTAAATATTTACAAAATTGCGTTTGTTTGTCCTACTGAGATGAAAGTTTCATTTGTTGTTCACATGCTCTGATTGCTTTGTCAATTCTTGATCTTGATTCTCATTATTTTTCTGGATCTGGATTTCCTTTAGACCATAGTTCAGCAAAGGACTTAACAGCACTTGAGCATGTTTGAAGTTGTTTGGACTTCAGGTAACTTCTTGAAGCTGACCTTGATTCCCAGAGAGGTCCTTTGTTACCGTTCATTATATCTTGTACGTCTCGCAGTAGCCTGCGTGCCATTGGAGCAGAAGTGAGTATTCAAACTTCTACAGGTGGATTTTTTTTTTTTTTTGCGCAAAACAAAGGTTAATGTAGTTGAACTTTGCTGTGACTATGCTGTATCTGCTAGGAATTTGTTGTTGTTTCTACTTGTTAGGCTATTTTTGTGTTTTTATGTAATGCTTTGTGTGCTTTGCGTGGTTTTAAAGAAGATTTGGATGGATTCTCATTTGTCATACAGCAGTGCATTCAAGGAAACTACATTCACGGAAAAAATACCGAGTTACCAGAATGGAAAAGAAGATAATAGGAATTTTTGGTTCCTTTCCATTCTCAGAGCTGCTCTTGATCTCCCTAAAGCCTGTATCAGAATATTTCTAGTTATCTGTACATATGCTCTTCAGTGGATAGTCGTATACTTGCTGTAATTCCGCGTGCTTTGAGGTAGCACGGCATCTGCTTCTGCAGGGAAGAATTACGAATTTGGCTTTTTTCTCCAGGCAGCCTCGAGAGATGCGCAGATTGCTGAACAACAGAGCAGGTTGGTGTCGTGTTCTTGAAAGGTTGGGAGCAGGGTTTGAACTCCTTACAAGGAGCCTGTACTGGCTTAAAGAAGTTTAGCTCCGGGGAGCTCTGTGACTTATTGCAATGAGGAGTCTTTGTTCTGTGATAAATGCGGTGGTGATGTTTGAAAGTTTGGAAAAGAAAAATGAAGAGAAAAGCAGAGAGTGTTTGTTATGAGTGTCATATTAAAATCCTTGAGTAATTGTGAAAAGCGTAGACCATGATCTCTTGATGTATTTGAATGGAAAATATGTGTTTTTACATTATACTTTTCTGTAGAGATTGGAGTGAGAGTGCTGGGGACTTTTTTCTTTTTTTTTTTTAAATGCTGAAGGTTACGACTGATGAAAGTTACTTTAGTAGGAAGCAGTTCAAGATATATGGAGTTGTATAGCTTCCATTATTTCCTCCTATGGGAGACCAGTCCTAACCAGAGGAAGTAATGCAAATCCCAGAATGTTTTAATTCTCAAAAAGAGCTGCTGTTAGGAAATTAAGGGTGAGGGCTAGATTTTGGGGGGTAGGGGAAGTGTAGCCATTACTAGTTTTTAGCTTATTGCAACCACTTTATGGAGGAAGTGAAATGTTTGGCTTCTAGAAGAAGCTAAGACAAAATAAAAATCTATTTAAGCCCCCTTTCACCCCCTATTTTACCCCCCCCCCCCCTTTTAACCTGGAAGACATAATTTTGAGTATTTGTGATTTGTTTGAGCCGGTATCCAGAGTATAAGATATTGTATTTCTTTTTCTTGAAAAGTGTAGCATCATTTGTAAGGGCTTGTGCTTTTCTGAGAGGAAACCATGCATATAGGAGAGAGAGAAAAAGAAGTAAATTAGACAACTGCAGAGTTCACGTAACATCTGATAGTATGAAGTTTGAATGACAAACTAGCTTCTTAAAGACCAATGGATAATGTTAGTCTCCCTGTTGTCATTAACATTACATGCAGTAGATGCCATGAGAACAAGCAGTTTGTGAAGGTGTACGAATAAGGGGAGATGATGACTTTGTCTCAAGGGGGTTTCTAGTAGGAAAACAGTATGGGGGGGGGGGGATGCACTTGAGGTTGAAAAAAACAAGGAACCACTGCTGATCCTGATTTCCAGCAAGATGGTGGATGCAGGTAATACATCCCTGGGGATGCTCAGGAGTCAAATGTGCTCTCCAATACTTTGTGTTGTATAATGGAGAACTTTTCTGGCTACCAACACTTCTCTACTCATGTTGATCCTTAGATTGTGAGCAATCCTCTGAAGGCTTGCTGAAGGAAATATGGGGAATATGTTCAGTCTTCGTGTTCCCTGGAAAACGTGTGGCCAAGCTAGGGTACTTACTGCTAACTCACAACTGCCCTTGCTCAACAGATTTGCCACACTTCCAAAAGAGAAATGCTTGTTTTTATCCAGGTAACTCAAGATCACACTTACCTCAAAGCAGTTATTGCTAAATGCAAATAGTTATTTATTTACAAAATTCAAAATAGTAAAATTGCAGAGGGAAAAATGAGCTAAAGCCTTCCTTTACTTGCATATTTATGAATGTTAAGCTGGAAAGATTTCTTTCTTCCTTTTTCTACCTGATATTCTGGAGCATTTCTTGGTGGTCAAGTGTTTTGATTTCTCGCATTCCTGATGCTTCTGATAGCATTAATTGGAGAGTTTTCATAAGTATGCTTGCACTTATGGTCAATCTCTCTTTTGAGGTCTGACAAGATATGTAGACAGATTAACCTTTTAATCAAAATCTAGTTTATTATTCAGGGGTTAGTGTGACTAGTCACCTTAATTAAAGTAGGCATTGCTTTATTTCTTTGGAAATCCAAATGTACATCACTTCCTATATTTAATTGACTACTTAATTACTCCATGCTTCAATGAAGGCTAAAACCCTTCTCTTCCATCTATTTGATGACTTGTTGATTAACCCAGTGCAAGATATCGCCTCTGGTGAGTCTTGTATCATGCTGCATACTAACTAAGATACAAGTGATAAATTCTGATAGTAGATACAAGTATCTAAAATGTTTGTTGCATGTTAATGGTTCTTGCCTGAGACCACGATGTAGGAACAGTTACCTGACCTGGCATGGTTGAGCCCAACCGTATGTAGTCTAAGAATGCTATACTACATAGATAACCTTATTCAAACTACAAATGACAGAGTTTAGTTTGTGTAGAACAAGTGTGTATGACATGCAACCGTGACAGAAAACCTCTTGCTGCTTGAGCTTACAACACCTCTAATGCATTCTCAGTCTCTGTGCCCTTCTTGCCCTCATCACTTCTTTGTATGAATGCAGCCTAAAGAGAAAATACAAAACACAAAAGTTTTGAAACTAACTTAAGTCAGGGTGAGGCTTCTTGTTGATTTAAGTGTGAATGATTTTGTATTTAGTTTTAAATAAATTTCTGCTATAGAGGCACTATCTGGAAAATATTTCAGACACCTTCCTGTTTCTCTTGTATCATAGTAATATGATGTCTGAAAATCAACATACTTTGAAATAACCTTAGTGAAAATGAAAAACCTTGAGTAGAGTCTGTTTGCAGCTTTCAGTATTATTACTTTGATATTCCAGATTTTTATATGTATATATTGAATAGTTAGTAGAATCACAGCCTTAGCTTACTTGTAGAAAGTATCTGGTAGGTAGTTTCTACTGAAAAAACCTTAATCTTTGGGTTCACTGATCCTCTCTTGTAGTCAGAGCTGTCACTTCCTTCAGGTCAGTTCAGGCACACTATAAATCAGTACCTCCTGACTAGTCAATCAGCGATTGATTTGATTTTGCAGCACTGGAAGGCAGTCATTGCTGGTTTAAAACAGAGTTGAAGTGGTCTAAAAGGACTGAGCTTGTGAGTTCTGGAGCCAAGACTTGTGTCACTGGTTTGCAGGCAAATAGCTTTATATTTACCATGTAGAAATGGTCTTTGTGCTGGAATCTTTCTTTCTATCTCATTTCTTTTCTCTTTGTTCTGTGTTAAACTAGATTTTTTTGGGGGGGACCTGATAACCTGTATCATATTCAATGTTGTTCAACTTCCCTGGTACCTGCAAGTGCTCAGGGACAGAACATCAGGTTCCTTGGTGTGTCTCTCAGATGGAGTTATAAATGCTAATGGAGGTTTTAAAAAAAAAAGTGTATGTTTGCAAAGGCCTTTGACACCTCTGTAGAAAAATTGGAAATAAGACCAAATAAGGTCTCTTTAAGATCTCTTCAAAAGTTTAATACAATATTGATTTTCTTTTGAAGGTATAGAAAGCCTTCATCTGATGCCATGTCCTGTCTGTGCCATAGCACATGGTTTGATAACGCTCAAATCCTTTGTGGTACTGAGTGACAAAACCCGAGTGCACTGTGATATGACTTGTGCTGACCTCTGTATGTTAGTATTAAAAAGCACTCAGAAATGATTAAGTCCTCCGTGTAGTTTTGATTTCTGTGCCTCAGACTCTAGAAAAGATGCTGTTGCTCTCTCACATGTTGGTGTTCCTGTGAAGAGAAGACCTAAGTGTATGTACCTCTCCCTGGCTGAGTTTTCAAAGTTAGCCCAAATATTTTGTGTAACCTTTCAATAATCTCAGGGAATGAGAAAGCTCTGCTAGTGTGAAGGTACAAAACATATCAGCTTTTTTTTTTTTTTAAAGGAAAACAAAAACACCTTTTAAAAACATCCACTATTAAAAATGGAACAAATCTATGACTTCTCTAATTGTTTCAAAATTAAATGTGCTTTCAAGGTAGTAAGAAATTTTCCCAAGGTAGATAAAACTACAAGGACAACTGATAGCAAATGAAAGGAAAATAGAGATGGCCTTTTATCCTTTTCTCTCCCCCTGTTACAGTCTGTGGGTCTTCAGCTGTGGTAGTCTGCTCACTTTGAAATTGGCCCAGTTAGGATGGTCTGAAGTTATTGTTGCTATGAGGGAAATGTTTTTACATTAGAAAGGTGTTTCATCTGACTAGCCTTGAAAGATTTTTTTTTTTTTCAGTAGTAGTTCCAGTTTCAAAAATACAGCCAGCATCATAGTGTGGGCAAGTAAGAAAATCAAAGAAGGACATTTTCTGACTGTGTGCTGTAGTTCTTTGCTTATCGGAATAACTCTGAAATTCTGTTCTGTTGAAATAACAACAAGGAAATATTTCTGTTTTTCTGATTAGGAAAAAAAAAAGAAAAAATATTCTCTCTGATCTGTGGAATACACTTGGAGCGATTCCAGCCCAGCTAGGGATGCTCGGGGTAGTGAACAGATCAGGATCCTGCAAGGAGGCTGCTCTCAGTGCATGATGTTCAACAGAGTGTCTCTAACTTGTTTAGCTCTTTTATGTCTCTATGTTGTGTTTTTTTCTGCAAAGTAATTGTTAGTGTTTTGCGCTGGGTATTCTGCCAGTGTCTGATTCCATCAGTCAGTGCTCCCTGAAGGAGCCCGGTTCTTCTTGGAGCTGAGTCGACATCATGCACGTGTCCTGAGCTGCTGGAAATGGGCTTACGTGGGCACTCTGGCAAGCTGCAAGAGCTGAAGATTTGTCCAAAAGTTTATTTTTATGCCTGTTTAGCTTCTTTATGTGTATGCATGTTCATATACACCAAAATTTATGCACCAAATAATGAGTAATTATTCTATTAAAACGTAAATATATTGAACAAGTTAAAAACAAATGAGCCCTGATAACATTGCATACAACTGAATTTGCATGTTGTGTTTAATAGGTGCGGATTGTTACTGTGTTTAATTTGCCGTCACTTCCTCTGCTTTGCTATTTTTTTAGATGCAAGTTGTTTGAAGCAAGACTGGGCTTCACATCAAGCTGAAGAACTAATATGTGACTTTTTGCAAGTTAAAAGTCTGCTCTTGTAAATTCTTATTCTTTCACAGAGAAAGAATTTCACTCTTTGTAGCCATTGATTACCTGACTCAAGTGGCTGTACTGATGTTTCCACTCAAACTTCTTTCTGGTTGTTGCTTGGTACAACTTGGTTTGACCACTGCAGTGCTGGGGTGGCAGCAGATGTAGAGAGGAGAATGAACTGAAGCCGGCACTTGTAAAGCAGCAAGTTAATAATATATTTATAAGGGTACTATATATAGGTACTTTGATATCAATATATAGTATTAAATAATGCATAATGTATTTACAGGAAAGAATTTTCAGCTCTGCAGAAGCAATTGCATGTATAACTACTTGGCAATAAGAGTGGCAGGCTATGCTGTAGGTACAGATAATGTTAATCTGCTTAAAACCAACTAGAAAACTTGCTGTAAATGCCCAGAATAGAATAAATGCCACCCGAGTTCTTAACGTGTTTTTGAAGCAGGTTATAAAATAATTTAAAGGAACCTATGAGGTAGTGAAGAGAATTTAAAAGTCTGCGTGACTTTGAGCTTGAGAATCTGAGTGTCTTTGGTAAGAGACTTGTTTGTGTGGGAGATGTAATGTGTTAGTGAGCTACTTGTGGAATAGCTCCCTTGGGGAGCTCAGGATTATTGAAAACCTCTCCACCAAGTGTTGGGAATATTTGTTTGGCCTTGCTTTCCTTTAATAGAAGGAGCAATGGTTGTATGGTAAGTGCAATATAGGACTCTGGAGATTAAATAATATTTTTGATTATATAGAAGAAAATGAGAGCTACTCAGTAGTGTAGAAGATTGGTCTTCAAATCCACTAAGGCAGGTGGTCATAGACAGTAGCCAGAAATCCCTGTGTAAATGTTAACTCTTATTAAAATCAGTGTTTTTTCTTTCTGTAGTTTCAGCATGTTAAGGGGAGAAAGGGGAAGAAAAGGCTTATCAAATACCAGTATAAACAATATGTTGGCTTACAAGGCAATCATTTCTGTTCCTATTTTTACTCAAAGCCATTAAGATTTGAGTGTGAGTTAATTTTCTAGTTCACGTGTGTAAAATCAATGTGTTGTTTATGAAGCATTAACAGAGGTGAGTGCTTTCACTCAGGAACTTGTCTCACACCTGTGCCCATTTAGGGCAACACAGTTGATGTGTTTGCAGATGTATCATTCACCAGATTGGCTTTAAGCTTTTTGTTTTTACAGATGTTTCAAGATTTTTCTTGTTTGAAATAATGTAGTGAGAACAGAAGGAAAGTACAGATACAGTAGCCAAGATGAGCAGCTGGGTATAGGGGAATGGAGACTCAGTGGTGTCTTATGCCTGCTGCTATAGCTGCACCCCTGGCTGCTGTGTGACTTGCAGGAGATGAACGTGGGATCTCATTCCTCTCTGGGGGTTGCAAGGGAGCTGCCACTGCCGTGGTTTCTTCTGGCCACAAGGTGCTGCTGTCTTACCTGCTCTTCCTTGCCTCTCCCAAGGATTGGTGCTGAGAAACAACAACAGCTGCTGGTGAAGACCTAGAGCATCTTCAAACTGTTCCTAATCATCCCGTATTACTCCATCCCAGTAACCCCCAACAGGGTTTCCTTTCTCCAAACGACCTGGCAATGAGTGAGGGTAATACCCTGCCAGATGATGCTGCTACTGTTATTTGATATTTCTTTTAAGTAAAAGTTAATATCTCCTTTGATGTAGTGTAGGTTGAATTCAAAGAAGATAGTTGATCCATGATCTGAAAAGATGTTTTCAAGGCTCTTGCTGACTATTTAGTAGTTCAGCTTGTAGTTGTCTTGGCTGTCATTCTAGTTAGAGATGAACCTCTCATGGTGGGTTAAATACCAAAGCTAGAAACATCATGCAAACGTGGAAATAGGAAAAACTGAGTGGTCTGGGACTTTGTTGTCTTTAAACTAAAAGACTTGGGATTTATAAAGCACCATATCTGTATCACTTTAAATTATTTAGGCTTATGTAAAATACTGAAATATATGTGGGAACATGGATATCTTAACTGTGGATAATTTATAACTTTTTTTTTCCTCCTCCCAACGTGTGTGGTTACGGAATTAAGAGCATGTTTTCTCTAGCAATACTTCTAATTTTGTCTTTTTGAAGATAACAAAGGTTTGGGTAATCATCAGAAATCTTATTCAGGATGGTGAAGCAGCTCTGAGATAGATAATTCAGGGTGGAAATATGACTGATTCCTGATTGCTTGTATTAGTTGTATAATCATAGGTTTTGAGAGATTGTTTGCCCATTAGCAGAGAATTCTGACATTTAACAGCTTCAGTCTGTAACACAAAAGCTTTGCGTGGTGGAGGCTACCATCATCCAGCTGGAATTCATTGCCTCTTACAGCACTGAGCACGTGGGAGTGCAGGTAGGTAGTGACTGGGATGAAATTCAGTAATATGTTGATTATGACAGCTGACTTCAAATAGCAAAAAGTAGAAAGGGACTCTTGAAACTTTAGCTGATTATCTCTTGGGAGCCCAGATGTGAGGAGGAACTCCAATCCAAAATCTGTTCTGGCCCATTGCTTTTATTTTTCTGTGTTTGAAAAGGAAGTGAGACCTCATTAGAAATCACTTGCCTTGCTCTGTGTAGGCACAGTAATGCATGAGGGGCATGATGAACAAATTTTGCTTCCTTGTTTCTGCAGTGATCTGAAGATTTGATTGCTTTCACCTTGGCTTGTAGTATGGCAGAGTCCAGATTTCCAGAATACTCTTGTTGGTGGGTACTGTCACTGGAAATCAGCAGGAGCCTCAAAACAGTCATTACTAGACATGGCCAAATTTATGCAAAGGTTTAGTTATTAAATAAATATTTTAAATCCTTTAAATAATAACTTTGATTAAAAATGTGCTATTGCAGTGTTGCATCTTTAACTTTGCTTCAAAATTCTTGCTTCTTTTTTTGAAGTCAAGTAATTTTTCATCATTACCTCATCTAGTAATGATAAAATGATTTATTACATTTCTTGGCTATAATAATAAGACTGTAATATGCAGCAGTCATTCACAATATGTTAATTCATTGTAATATTGTCATGAACAAACTTCTAATAGCTGTAAATACATCTAAAACTGTCATATTAAGTGCCCACGTACAGGTACAATGGGAGAAGTTGTTTTCAAATTCAATGAAAATGCTAAAGAATGCTATTTGTCTGTAATTAAATATTGAGGATTTCTGTATTAAATATTTAATTGCCCAGCTGTACAGCAATAAAGTAGTGGGGAAATGCTCAAGCCCTGCATTTGCACTCACTGACCATTTCTGGGGCAGAGAAAGGACCTCCTTCCTAAAGGAGTTGGAAGGAAGTGGCTTAAAGGAAAGTCTTTGTCTTACAACCAGTGTTGGTCCCAAGAAACCAGGGCTCTTCTGAGCTACTTGTATGTACAAGAAGACCTGTTTCTGACTTTTGGCTCTTTGAAGAAGTCCAGGAATTTCAGAGAGGCCATAAGGTACGTGGGGGGAAAGCAGGAAATGGACTATTTGAACTCTTTTTGTTATGCGGCCAGTCTGTATCAAAATTGGCATTAAAACAATACAAATCAAAATGATTCGGGTTGATACAATTTTTTGTCAATTTGACAGACTTCTTTGAAGCAGATAATTGCTAAGAGAAAGTAAAAATGCTGTTTCTCAGTGTGTGAAATGCTCCTTGTGCTTTGAGGAGAAAATATATAAAGACAGAAGTAGGACGTTGTACTTACACTCAGATTTACAGGGTCATTGATTAGAAGAGACGTAAAACTGGCCTTTTTAGTTGTTTGTTTTCAACAATCCAGATATTCTACTTAGACACAGATAACTTAAGTATAATATGTGCGTAGGCAGTACTGTTGACATAGAAATACTGGAGTATCCTTTGAAGTCTTATGGGTCTGTAACACCTTAGAAAAGTTTTAAAAAAATAAAAAAATAAATGCTACCATTGTAAGACAGTGTTGGAATGCCAGTTGGCCCAACACCTGGGGTTTGGTATGGTATTACTGAGGTAGATTGCTTAAATATCATTATATTATATAAATATTGCCTTTCCGTAACATGGGGACAACAATTTTGTTACAAACCCCAGTAGTTCTTTCTACTATTTTGAGAAATGAGTGTGGTGGGAGCTCCATGTGCAATGTGTTGTTCCAGTTATCGCAGTGAGGTGATGTGATGGTTTGGCTCTGTTCACTCGTGCTCCCACCCCTCCACAAATAAATGGCGAGGAGGACAGAAAATCAGCCTTAGATGTCAAGGTGAATGATAATTTGATGTTGGTTGACCTGGACACACGTTGTCAAAAATAATTTTAGCCTGAAAATTGAGAGGGGGTTTAAACCACAAGTGACAGAAGTCCTGAAACATGTTTGGAGTCTTTGTACCCACTGCTATATCCCAGGGAGTTTCACTGTGTGGTATACACCTTCTATGCTATGTAATCCAGAGTTTTTTGGTTTTATTTCCACTCTGTATAAGAGCTAGGTCATGCTAACGCTGCAGGTGTCTCACCTATGTGCTTGAGTTAGTCAAATTATTAGATACAAGGAATGGAAAGCATGTTTATCTTGATCAAAGAGAGAAGATTTTTTTTGCCTTTTTTCTGTAGCCTGTGGAGTCGTTCACTTTTGAGGATCATCTGGGTGTTTGATCTAACTGCCCAAATCTGTTCTTCTGTATTTCTGTGTCATGCTGCCATCCTGGCTATTGTGTTTTCATTCTGGACTTCATTATTGGCTGTGTAATGCTGACTGTTGAGTCTGAGGAGTTAGACAGAATAGATGTTTCATGGTCTTCTGGATTAAATTTCTCTTCTCTGCGGCTGTGGGTGATTGAACTCAGAGATACGCAGGTAGTTCTTCCTTGCTGTTCCTTGAATATATTAGCCATATCTTTTTTCCACGTGGAGCTGTGTTGTATTACTGTTGTAGTAAATTTTGTGATTGAATTAATGAAATGTAAGGAGAATTCCTGATTTCATTGTAATATCATAAATCTGCACCTTTAAAAGTTGTGAATTTGTGTTTTAAAAAAAAAAAATAAATAGGAAGACTTACTAGAAGTGAGCATTATGCTGTGCAGGTGTGCTGGCATGCTATAAATTCTGGCAGTGCACCGCATCTTGACATTTAATAGTTTTATTATTCTGTTTGTTGGTCTCTTCTGAGGTAAGAGTGTCAATGAGAGCTGCCTAAAATGCTGTATCTTAAAGACCAGTGAGTTTGAGTCCACTTCACGTACTGGTTTTGCACTCTTTTTTTTTTTTTTTTTTTAACCAAGCATCAGGGATATCCTTTCTGAATATAATCAATGCACGCATGTCATGATTGTTTTTATATTTGAAGTATATGGCATGGTTAATGAACAAGGCTGTATGGGGCGTGTAGCACAGACCTGAGAGACCCGCTTGTAGTCAGCAGAGGCAGTCGTGTGCAGGACAGAAAGGGAAATGCTTCAGTTCAGACACTGGGTTGAAACTTATTATGCTCAGTCCTGATGTGGGAAGCTGAAGTTCACTAAGTGGGAAAGGTTACCGAAGATTCATATTTATTTTCATAGCACTGTGTTGAAAGGTCTGTCACTTTATGAAGATGTTTTGTATTGCAAAGTGAGTTGCAGTTCTTCCTCTGAATTTACAATAGCTGTCCTGTGCATCCTTCCCTCGGTTTTCTGAATTGCATAAATACATCCATAGGGACAGCATCTGTTGTTGGAATGCCTAAAGCTTTTTCCAAAATCCTCATGCAAAATATTACTTACCAGAAAACTACGATTGTGACAGAGACAGCTTAATGAAATATTCTGGACTTGATTGAAGTTCATCAATAATTTTTCATGTTCACGGTGGGATTTCTTGTAATTCAGCAGAGAGCCAGAATGGTGAGCGTGGGGCTTGAATTAGAACGAGGGATGCTTGGGTTCAGATCAACTCTTCCTGGCTTCATTTAGACCTGGGACTTGGATTAAAATTCTGGAATTCAGTTGATGATTTTGAATCTGAAGCTGCAGTGAGGTGCATCTCTCACATTTTTGATGTAAAATATATGTGAGAAAGGTAACCTTCATAATCAGGCAGCACATAAAAAGTTGCTGCATGAAATAAGCCATTTCAGTTCAGTTTTAATGATAGTCATGGATGAACTCTGCAACTCTCCTGTGCATAAGGCAAGATGATTCATAATTGGAGAAGTTGTTTTAATTTGGCTTGAAATGTGGTCTGCAAGGAAGCTTCATAAGCAACTTTAACTGCCTTATGCAACGGAATAAGGCTATTACTTATCTAATTACCTAGATTTTCATTAATAATGCAAAACTCCCTGCATTTTCATTCCTTCAGGTGATTAACCAAAGGTTTTTGTCAGCGATCTCACCTCTGTTTTGAGAGAGGTGCAATGAACAGTCAAATAGATCTTTGTCTCTCCTTTTAAAAAAAAGAAATGGAAGTGATTAACCTTTAACACAAAACTACCATGACTGTTAACATCTTCTGCGCTAGCCGTGCTGAGCGAATGCTGAACCGTTGGTGAGAAGGTTAATGACTGATCCTCAGGAGAGGGGAGAAATTGATCTCCCATTATTTAAATATAGATCCAAATGCAGGCCTGAGACTGCTGGTATTTTGTTGCTTTTAAAGTTTGCTCTGAAACAACAGCAAAACTTAGATGACAAAACCTGGGCTGAGATTATCGGTGGCTGAGATTATTAACATTGGGTAAGCAGGCAACTTGGAGTCACAGAGCTGAAGTTTTAGCTAATACCATTAGGAGTGAGAGCAAGGCTTGAGTTGCTGTAGTCATGGGGAGCCTGAGGTGGTGGCCACAGCCTCAACATTTGGACCATGCCGGCTGCTGCTTGTTCTACACTTCACGTCAAACTATGTTCCTGGACTGTGTGCTGCTGGATGTACCATAAGTACAGACAGTTATGTTTAATATGGTTGTGAGAACTGAAATATGTCTTTTTCATGATTTTGCTGTTCATCTATAAAATAGAAAAAAAAAAACTTTACAGCAGATGTGTGAGGGGAAAAAAAATCCAGGTATGGAAGTGCTTTTTATTTTTTTTTTATTTTTTTAAGAAAAAGAAAATTGAAGCTTATGCTTGAGCACTGATTTTTATAAACTGTTTCTGCTAGGCTGGGAAGCAGCCCCACTGGTGTCTTTGTGCAGCAGGGTACTTGATACAGTGGGTTCATGAATTTGAACTGGGGAGCCTCAGTACACTCCTACCCTGGTACTTTGGCCCACTGGCATATTTTGTGCCTCCTCCAGCTTTGCTTGTGGCAGTCAGTGACCAGAAGCTGCCCTACAAAGGGTTGTAGTGATCTCTCCTAACCTGCAGCCCAGCTTCCTTCATGCATTGGGGCAAAAAAACTCCTTGCTGTCCTTAGCTCCCTGCTCCCCATTTAACTTCTGTAAATGTCCCTTCCAAGTCCAGGTGACTCTCTCTGCCTGTTTAGGTTTGATTGCTATGAAACAACAGGCACAGAAGTTGAGGGTTCATTAACTCCCTGGCCTTGCTGCGTGTTGGTGGTGTGGGCAGTGCTCAGGGTGTTTGGGGCAGGTTGTGGCTCGTCTTGCTTCTCTGCTGGCATCACCTCTGGGGCAGCTTCCAGCCGAGGAACCTCACCCTGAGCACTGCAATGGCAGCCGCTATTTCTGCGACTGCCCTGCTGCAGAAACTCAAGCGTGTTTTCATAAAACAGAATTTAAGTAAGACGCTGTCTGGATTTCTTTCTCAAATGACTTTTATACTCTGGGAAACTCAGTGGAGAATTAGGTGTTTATGCATGGATGAGAAGAAGTTTAATGAAGAGGAAAACTACAGTCTTTACTCATTTTAGACTTTCTACTGTTTTTCAAATAAATCCAGAGAGAAGTTGCAATATTAACAGCGTACACCTATGCTTATTGTACCCCTCAGCACTTCAACATGGGACGTAGAGACAAATCAAGCCCCCCCAAACTAACCCAGAGGCAAGCTTTGAAAAATGATAATGGGAAAGATCTCAGAAAGCTGTGTGTTTCGGGCTTCACGGAAAGAACATTTTGAAAAATGTGGAACTCCAGGGCTGTAATGCTGTAAAGTGGGACACTGCTTTAATTTTAATTGTACAGGTATTGAGAAATGAGGAGAAATTTGACCAGAAATCAGGGATCTTGCCTGGCAGAGTCTTTAAATAAATAAATATATATATGAGCCAAGTGTTACTTGCTGAGGGCAGGATGGAAAATGCTGTTATCCTCTTTGTCTCCCTGTGTACACTCAGTTTGCTTCCTTGACCGCGTATGTGTGGGGCAGTGTGAAGTAGCATGTTCTGTAGCATTTATATTCATAATTTATGCCTGTGGACTTGAAATAATCTCATTTGTCTTCCACTGTTAGTGGAGCAGGTCTTGCTGGCAATGAAGGATGCTGTAAGCAGTGAGGGATTCTATTGTTTCAGCTTCTCATTCGTCTTCTGTAAAGAGTGGTGGGAAATAAGCAGACGAATTATATGTGATATAACACAGGGCATGTCACCAGCCTGGTTTTGAGGAGACTCAGTGGACTCCAGCTTGTCTGCTAACAGATTATCAGGTGTGCTGGGCAGATAATGCTTTTCTTGGATACAGGGAAAGAACTTGTCAAACACCTGACCTCATCTTCCCAGGTGGCGGACCAGTGTCACAGCAGCAGGACGAGGGATACCGCATGGCTTTGCCAGTGCCTTGCAGAGGAGTGTGCTTGGGATGAAGGGAGGTGGTGGATCCTCCTGCTTTTCCTGCAGCAGTGCTGATCTCTCCCGGTAAAGTGCAGGTGGAGAGAAGGCAGGGCTCTGATCTCTCTCAAAGCTGTTTGTGTTGGGGATCACACCTAAATTGAGCTCAGATCAGGTGAGAGTTTATTTCTTAGGTTAATCCCTACCAAGGGGGAGCTCCTGTCCTTTACACCAGGAGTGGTTGCACGGGCTGCAGAAGGGCTGGGGCCAACCTGGCACCAGCAGCAGTCCAGGAGCACTGCAGCACTCAGCATGGAATAACTTAACCCTCGTCTCAGTAGTCCTGGGCTTGTGGAGTAGCAGTGTCCCGTACCTTTAGTTTTTCTAGGTTAAGCCAGCAGGTTATAGGCTGTGTTGGAAAATGGTCAATCAGGAGTCTGTAGAGAAAATATGTTTAAAACTTTGTTGATCTAAAGCCATGGAAAACAAATGTTTGCATTGGGCATGTTGTGCAGCTGAACCCCAGTTCAGCTTACGCTGGAGTAAGTCTGAACAAGCTCTGGTATAAATTAGATTAAATGTCACCCTTGGGGCCTAATTAAGCAGTGATATAAATAGTGGGGTAAGTTAAATGTTAGCAGATCTCTCAGGTAACAGGTATGGATGGGTGTTAATATGCTTACATTTTCATAGATGCAGAAGTTGTAATTGCACTTGCTGCTTGCTGTTGGGGCAATTGCTTGGAGCCCAGGCCCAGGAGCCAGCTTGCTGCGTGGTGTCCATGCTCCTACTGGCATCATGCAACAGCTCCTGCCTTTGCACCAAAAGTACGTATAAATGCACCCTTAAAGTTACTCTTAAGCAAGGGAACAGGATTTGAAGAAAATTTCCTAATGACTCCTCCTTTTTGTTGACAAAACCTTGTACTGACAGGCTTCAGTCTCCCAGTCACAGCAAAAGCAATCATTTTCGTGCTGATTAAATATCCTACCTGCTGAATAGGTTATTAAACTTGCAAACTCTAACGCATGGTCTCCTATCTTGTTCCAGATAGCGAAAGGTGGCTGTGGAAAGTTTTAATATATTGTCCCCTCTGCTTGCCTAATAGATGTTTCTGCAAAAATGGATAAGGCCATGAGATCAACATCAGCCACCTTCTGTATGCAGAAGCAGTGCTGCAGGCATGGGCAAAATCCTGGGCAAAGCATCTCATTAACGTGCCACAGACTTAGTGGTGGGCACACAGACTTGGCAAATATATCCTTGCTGTGCTAAATACAGGAAACTACCACTTGGTAAAGCACTGGCAAGTTATCTATGTATTTAGCTTGGCTACTTTTATATTCTGGTAAATATGAAAGGCTTTCTTTTTAACTAAGCGCTCTGGGGAAGTAATAGGGAACTTGCATTTTATTTTCTGTTTGATTGAATCCTGAGTTCAGTGCTAAAAGCAAGAGGAAAAATTCATATTAAAAACACTAACTCTTTCCATCAAGGACATTTGATTATAACTCAACTCCAAATATTTTCTTCTTCTAATATCGATTTGATTGGCTTTTAATGTTTAAAAAAAATCGAAGTATTTTTGAAGACTGATGTAAGAAGAAAGCCCACAAACTTTTAAAAGTATTTTTATTTGCTTTCACAATTTATGATTACTGGAAAGGGAATGTAATTTGTGCACCTTAAATTAGGGGATGTCATCTTGTGGTTACCAATGTTCTGAGGAGTTTACACCTGATGGGCTTGATCCTATTCCTGCTGAAGCCTGCAGCAAGACCTTTCCAGAAAGCAGCAGTGTTTCCACTTGGGACAGGTGATGTGCTCTGATTACTCATTTGTTGGGAGCTGGTGCCTCCCCTCCCAGAAGCAGAGGAGAGAGTTATGAGCGGTGGTTTGGTCTTTTGTATCTGAGTTTTATTCCCTCTACCAAACAGTAGTGCCCATGAGACTACAGCAGCCTGCAGCTTCTCTGAATCCTGTCCCTCTATCCAGAGGGGAATTCAGTCATTTTTATTACACTTCTGCTCCCGCAAATGTGGCAGAAGTTCCCCAGAGTTCATAGGGCACTGAGCAGCTTTTCACTTGCCATAAAAATAAACATGCGCTGGGGGAGTTGCTGAGCAGCATCTGATGATGCTGGGCATTCAGAGCCCCCCTCAGCCTGCAGCAACCCCAGCTGGCCTCGGCTGCGAGTCTCACAGTACATGCACAGCACCCTCCCACCAGTGTTTTTATACCAGGATGAGCAGAAACCAGGCAGGCATGGCTCTGGAGGATGAATGACCTGTTCCTCTGGAGGCATGTGCTCCTGCAAGGGGGGATCCCAGCACCAGGCTGGTGACATCTGTTGGCAGTGGTGGCTTGGCAAAGTTGTGCAATCCGGGTCCAGTGCTGGTGACCAGAAGCAGAGCAAGGCCTGTTTCTTTTTTGCCATTTTAGTTAAAAGAGGAAATAAAGCCATCTCCATCGTTCTTTTGAGCAATAAATTAAGGTTTGCTAAAGCAAAATATGATCCCAGTATAAAAAAAGTGGTTTTTTTTACTATATTGATTCTACTTCTGTGGTCATTTAACAAAGAAGCTGAAGTTTTCTAGAGCAAAGCGAGTATCCAATTTATAAAATTAATAAAGAATAATAAAAGCTTTTTTTTTTATGGATGTAAGGTCCATGATAATTCTGAAGTTACTTAGAATATTACATGTGGCATGTTGGTAAGAGTGTGAGAACTGTACTGCAATGTGATGTGAACACAAAGGTATTGCACAAGAAGCACATTTGAGCCCAAAGTGACTTTGTTTACAGTAAAATTGATTGACTAAGACTGATTTGAAGTTGGAGAAGGAAATTTGGATTCCAGAAATGGATAGCAGAATTAAATAAAACTTCAAAGTAATTATTTAACAATGAAAATTGTTACGCTATAAAACAGGCCCTCAAGAGATACTTGCCTTTCCTAGACTTAATTATTCTTAACAGTAGACTAAAGCCAATCCTTGTACATAGAGTAAGGAAGAATTTTATTAATGACAAAAAATTGGAATTCATGGAACAGGAGGACTGTTTCTAATCTATGTGCTATTACACAACTTTGTGAGAGTATTTATGACCTCGTAAGGTCAAGCTTGTGACTCAAAAAGTAAAATGCCCCCAAATATTGTTTTAACGAATAAAAAAAAATCTCCTTGACTTGTTGATAGCTGGAGCTAGACCACACTATTCAAAGAGCTCTTCCACAAAACAGTTTTCTTATTTCTTTTCCTTTAAATTTGGACACTGCTAACAAACTTCACCTTGAGGTCATGTGTCTTTTATACACATCATTGTACAACCTTGCATGACCTTGTTTTTAAAAAAGGAAAAAGTCTATGAAGTGTCAAAAAAAAAAAAGTGATAGATGGTCAAATGAGACTAAAACCTCATGGTTAACTTTTTTGAGTTTCTTTGGTTTTAAGGCTCTTGCTTCAATTACCTGTTTTGTAGGTTTTTAGTTTACGCATTTCCTTTAGTTTGATTAAGAGTGTAACTGAAGCAAATCCCTGCCATGTAAGATATTGAGTTCAAATATAGGTCATATTTAAAAGGGTTTATAATGAACTTTGTTAGAAATTTCTACTGGTTTTCTCTGGTGTATTTGAGTGCATATTTTATAAGCTGCTGATGTAAAGCCCAGCTTATATAAACTTATATATTTAGAACTTAAAGTTTTTTTTCAAAAAATTTTCGCAATATAAATTTGGGCCAACTGTAAAAGTGAGATTATATTGTGGATCTTTAGAAGGTGAAATGCCAGAATTGGACTCAATGATCTTGAGGTCTCTTCCAACCTAGAAATTCTGTGATTCTGTAATTGTGTCCCTCCGTAACCTCGCATTCTTGCATGTGGCTTTGTAGGCCAGAAATCCTTTAAACAACTCCCCAGAAGTACATTGGTCCAACATTACTATGTGGGAGAGACCTTCTCTTCATCCCAAAACATTGAGGCTTCTTGTGAAGTCTTCTAGATGCTCATTGTTCAGAGTAACTTGTCACTGTCTCCATTTCTGAAATGTTTTTTAAAATGTGGTTTAGCCCAAAGGGAATGTGTGAATTCCTATAGCCAGACTTTACCACCAATTTTGCCTTCTGCAGTGTGTTGGACATAGCTGTTGCAGGGCATATGTACCTGGTTAACTCATTACGTGCTTCTTCAAAAGAAATAGAAGAGCATCACCACAGCCTCAACTGATTTCTCACTGTATGCTTCTCTAGGCATCTCTGAAATACCAATTTCTATGTTGAATACTGAGAATTACTATCGTGCACTATGGGAAGTCTGTTGAAATGGAGAACTACAAAACTTGGAAAAGTTAATTGTGTAAAAGTGTGTGTATGTGCATAGTTCTTGTGGGACTTCAACTGGCCATAAAGCTTTTTATCTGACAGATTTCTCTGGAGGATTGTTCTAGCTGTACATTGATGCCATTTCCTTCTCTCTTATTTATTTATTTTTGAGAATAGACCCAGTACTTGTGATGTCTCACTGAAAAATTGTTCGGTTATTTTATGGGCATCAAACACTGCAGAAGGAGTGTGGTTGTTAGTACAGAAATAGTGAAACAATTGGGTGCCTTGTACCTTGTCTAGAAGTAATTGACTCATTAATCTTAACCGCATCAACCCCATCACATAAGGGTCAAATGTAGTTTAATTCTAACTTGGTGGGATTCTGATGGTGTACGCTCCAGTTCTGACATTATTCCTCTTCCATGAAAATTTGATATTTTTGCAAAGAAATTGGTTTTAAAAAAGAAGACAAATAGGAGATACCATGTGAGCTGTAGTACGTGTACTGAGGTACTTGGACAAAATGAGCTGTGCAACAGAACTTAAACCTTTACTGGTGAAACTTTGAAAAATGGTAAGTGAGAGCACTCCAGCCATCAAGTGAGGGAGGGAAAAAAAGAAAAGAGGCTGTGTTTGTTTGTTTATTTGATTTTTACTCTGCTACCACTTGGGCACTGGTCAGTTTATTCTCCTGTGCGAAATGGGTTTTCACCCCCCCAGACTGAGCAATCTACTTGAGCTGGATGTTTAATGCTTAATACAAAGAAATTTATAAGCTTGAATATTCCTTCTATTCAATCTGCATGTTATGAAATGCCAGTATGTGACATGGTTATTACTGTGCTGTATTATAACTTAAATAATATGGTTCTAACCACTGGCAAATACTGTTAGGGTCCAGTAAATAACAGACAGAAATATCTGGCAAAAGATGAACATTACACAGCCATTGCTGAACAGATGTTCATCAGGAATTATTCAGTGTATCTTTTACAGACAGCACAAACACAAGTATCTTCACTTCTGCTTTATGTATATTTATATGATTTCTTTGAAATCATGCAGCAGTGCCTTAGCACTGCTGACAAGTATGGGGAGGCCAGAAGAAGATGGTTACAGAAGCATTTTGTTTGCATGCTTGGGCTTTGAACATTGTGGATTTTTAGATTTCTTGTGTGCAGACTGTTGCTATCAAACTCATGTGAAAACAATTGGCTTTGAAAGGAAAGCTTTCATCTGTGGACTGAGAGGGGAGAAAACACGGCCTTCCTTCAGGCCCTCTTTCTTCACAGGCCTGGAGTGGAGATGCCATGTGTAGTTGGGCTGAGGAATGGTGGTTATTGAGGGGGTATGGAGCCACGTTACACCGGGTACGTCAGAGATGGTGAATGCTTACAAGTGTACCCTGGCAGGAGCATTGCCGTCAGTGGTGCATGGTGCCCATCTCTCACAAAAAACAGTGGCTAAGCCCATTGCGCTGAATTTCAGATGGTCTCTCACAAACATTTCCCTGCGGTCCTGAGAAAGGAAAGGCTGTTCTAGAAAGTTTGGAGAAAGTACGTACGAGCTGTGACAGTGAGAATGTGAATGGTGACTGCTGGAGTTGCAGCTCAAAAAGTGACTCTGCCAAAAATAGGAGAGCACAGAGATACCAAGGCCTGTTCTCAGTTCTTGTTATCAGTGTGCAGGGGTTGTCATTAAAGGGCCCAGAATGGTGAAAGGAGAGAGCTTAACCATTTTATGCCGCCTCACATGATCAGTGACACCGCAGAGGCTGTCAGCGCGTTTGCAGATGTGAGGAATACGGGTCAGGTAATGCCGGGAGCCCTGTCAGTGGTGCTGGAGATATTGGTACCCTCAAGGAAGCGATTCACGAGAAGGCAGGGAAAGCTTTGTACTTGTTTTGTGCTATTCCCCTCCGTTTCCCCAGACAGCTTTGTTTGCTTATGTTGTAGCTGCACAGAGGATTGTCTGGAAAAAATGCATCTGATCGCTGGGTTGTGTAGCCAGCGTTGTAACATCTATCGGTAAGCCGTGGTTTTAGGGGGGAGCTTAAGGACTTGGCAGAAAAGTGTGGGTTTGGACGTGTTGTTGGCAGTCACCGTTACCTTTAATCCAATAAACTGATGGAAAAAAGGTGTCAAAATAATAATAATAAAAAAAATCCAACTGAGAAAGGTTCAGAATTGGATTCTGTTTGGTGCTGTTACCTTGCAGGGACGCCGGCAAAGCAGGGATTGTCAGCAGGAAGCTGCTGGCATTTGTTTCAGCAGAAAGCTGAAAGAAGAGTGGTTGTGCTGTCTGATACTGATGTTGGAGTCGTTTGGGATTGCGGATGTGTAAAGAGACAAGGCAAAACAGTGAGAAAATTGATATGATTTGGGGTTCTAGAAGTTGCTCCCGCTTTATGGAAATGGTGCTGGATATGCCTCTTGCAAGGAAGAGGTAACTGCAAGGTCACAGGAGATTGCTGCTCCATGCTGGGGAGTAATAGGTGATAACACAGGTGGATTGCAATAGCACAGGTGATGAGTCTTGATGTTTCATAAGCTCTCCATGACCCCGGTAGCTTGAAATGAAAGATGTTATGGTTTCAGGACATAACACAACCTAGACAAATGAATTTATTTCCCAGTGACACTGATACTCGTAGCTGACTTGTATCCATCTCAGCAGCAGGCTGATTACTCTTGGCAAACTTACTTCGTAGTTTGTTCGTGTCAATTTGGGTGCTCTGTACTGGTTAGCTACAGAAAGGAGGATGGGTTGAGGACTCTTGAGGACAGGTTGAGGACTCTGCCCATCGGGGCTTTCTTAGGACACCTGAGAGATGTTACAGAGACCGGATATGGTTTGAAGTCGGACTTCTGCAAAAATATTAAACAGCGAGTTATCGCTGGATGCTTCTGAGTCTTGTTTCAGACTTGTCTTGTGATTCCTGGCTCTCACTCCAGAAAATACATGGCCAGAAAAGCTGATATCAAGTGAATCATCTGTGTTATTATATCATGAATAATGTTTTGAGTAGCTAAAACAAGCTATATGCTGTAAGTCTAGTAAAACACACGTATGTTGAAGATGATACATGGCCACTGTTAAACTTTATAAATATTTTATGGTGTGGTAAATGGCTCAAACTAGCTCAGCTGGAAAAAGTATGCAAATTAAAATTAAAATGGAAATTGAGAAGGCTATGAGGCAAAGGAGAGATACCTATATTTGCAAGAGTACATGAGAAGAGGATGTTCCATGTATTACATTTGCTTTCATGTAATCCAGCTCTGAGAACTGGGGAGTGGAGGAATTGTGAGTGCACAGCTGTGTTGGGCTTTGCAGCAGAAGGTTCAGGTAAGGGCTATGAGCCTTTCTTTGAGGAAGGAAGACAGGGGAGATGAAAGACAAAACTCAGAGCAGCTCCTTGCCCAGGGAAGAGCACTAGCTGCCCTGTCCTGATGCTCCCTGGTGTCCCGTCTCCAGCTCAGACTTGATGTGTGAGATGGTGGTGGTGGGGAAGGGTGGGTTCAGTAACACTGTACCACAAGGCAGAAGTGCTGCCAAATTAATCCTCATTGCTGGTAGCCTGGAGATGCTCTGAAAGGAATCAGCAGCTAAAGACAGAGTCAGATTTCAGATGCACTTTGATATTTTTTCCCTTGTAACATGTTTCCAATTAGGTCATTAAATACAAAACTGGAGCTAGAGTTAACCTGACATTTCTTTCCCTGTCTGAGGCTGGCAGCAGGGGGTGGTGATGGGCTGATGCTGCAGCTGGGGATGTCTCATTGCTTGAGGAGCTGGAGGGAGGGGGGGCAATGATGACTTTCTCATAGACAATCACAACTCACAGCATGATTATAGGCTCTCACGAGTTGGAATGTCGTTTCTATTGACTTGGGGGTTGGATGAAGCTGAAGGATGTCTGCTGTGGCTGACACGAACCAACACCCTTCTGACAAGTGGTTGGGGAGCTGATGGAAAGATCGCCAATGATTTAGCCTACACATCAAAAGTGACTTCAGAAAGAGTACCTATTTTTTTTCTGCGTGTGTCACTGGCATGTTGGTCAAACAGAGGTGTTCGATAGACTTTGAGAGATGTTGAGGTGCCCATCAGCTGCTGGAAATGCTGGGAATACAGAGCACAGTTCTCAGCTGTTGCAGCTAAACAGGGAGATTTTGCATCCCCAGAGGAGCACAATGTGCGGTGAGGGAAGGCAGACAAAGTGCATGCTTACTGGCGTGGTGCCTGTAAATATGTGGCTGATGGTGCTTCATAAGATAGGAACTCATCTAGGACCACCAGTACTGGCATTTAACTGGGCAGGAACCTTAATCCGACATAAATTGTTATGAGGCTTTCAATTCCCATGAATTAAAGCTTCAGCTGTAAGTTTATTTCAAAGTTCAGGAAGATTTCCTAGCACTGTAATTTGTGATGTATTATTTGCCCACCCTTATGATCCAGTTTTCTGCGTGCTGCTCAGCTGCTGCGGGGAGAAGGGAAACATGTGAGCCACGTGGAGCTCCTGGGCTGGGCTGGCAGCAGGGTTGGTGTGGCTTAGGTACCGAGGTATCTCCAGAGCAGCCAGGTGGCAGCTTGGGGACCTTTGTGCTCCACCGTGCTGATGGGCAGGCCTCCAAGGACTGGGTGCCTGCTGCTGGCACCCTGCTGCAGTCAGGATTGTTTGATTTTTCCCTGCTGTGCTTTGCCTGGAGTGAGAGATAAAGCAGTGTACGTCACTTCAAACCATCCACACGTGCGTGGCTCTGTGGGGCATCGAAGCCCTGGTGCATGCTGAGCAATGCCTTGCCGCATGTGGGTTCCCACTGTGTTAGCCCTCTGCCTGGACTCAGTGCTGGCTACCTTAGTCTAAAAAACATCAGGCAATTTGTCACCAATCATACAATTGAAAGCAGTAAGATATATTGAAGTCCTTTTAATTTTCTGTTGGGTTTCTGAGCCCCTAAGGATGCATTCAAGATGATGTTTGCAGATTTTACGATGCAACCAAGAAAGACAGAAAACTTCCTCTTCTGAGATAAAGGGGATTCTTATACAATAGCATGATGTATAGATCTGGTCCTTAAGGAAAAGAAACACAATAGTGGCAGACTGTAAGAGGAATATTTATGGAGATTTTTGTTTCCTATTACAGCTAGGGTGCTTATTTTTAGTTGGAGATCTCATTCCATGCCAGTCACATGCAATCAATTTCATATCAAATAATACAGAATGTGTTGTCAAATTACATATAGTAATTGATTGAGCTTGTATATAATGTATTTCTACATTTTATTTTTAGCCCGGTTTGTAAGTGCCTCTGCTTAGTCTGCTGCTGTCTAAACCAAATTTCGTAGACGAGATGTCTCAAAGGCAACTGCCTATTTCTGTATGTGCAATCAAAGCTGGGGGCTGCCTAGAGTACACAGTCAAACAAATGCTCCTACTGATGGGAAGGTTTCAGCATGTGTGGTGAGTACCATGTTGGTTTGGGGCAATGATGTATGTGTTGTTTGGAGCCAGCAACATCTGCCTCCTGCTCGGCTGGGTGTTGGTGATAATCACTGAAGGTGGAGGTGCTGCAGGATCTATGGAAGACAAGGGGATGAGAGTGTGTGAAAAGGGACTGCAGGTATGGGTGAGATGATGAGGCAACATCCATATAAAACCTGGCTTCAGAGCGTCTGTGGAGTGACTTCTTAAATAAACAAAGCAGTGAAAGAAATAGCAATGTGCAATCATTTTTTTTCCTGGTAGAATTGTATTTGAATTGCTTTTGAAACGAGACCATGGCTTTGAGTAAGGAGAATGGGTAGATCCTGTGTAAACTTCATCTTGATAATTTCCATGATGCCATGTTTTATGGTAGAAACCAAAATTAGACATGTAAAAGGCTACTTGTCTGTCTGAGACAATGAAACATCGAGGAGTCACGCTAAGCAACATCTTGATTTAAGAAGAGGCCATATGTGAAGACAAGGTGCTTCGTTTGTTGCCTTTCTCCTGTGGATGATGATTTATGTGTGAGCACAGGAATCTACCGTGATCCAGAGCAGAGCCTAAAAATGTAAACAGGTGTTTGTGGTATGGGCGATAGTTTGTCTTCTGGTTATCTTCTTTCAGAATAATAAACAGATAAGCGACATCTGCGTGTAACCACTTTTCTGTGTTAACGATGTGTTAAGAGGTGTGCAAGGTGATTATGCACAATTTTAAGACAGGCACATATTTATGGTCTCTGTTTTTTTTCTTTGCAATTTGGTTCCAGATATATGTATCTTATTTCCTGTGGTATTTCTAAGAGGCTCTGGTAGATGGAAAGTTACTGATGAACACAGTTAATAAGTACATTAATGAGCTTGTTTTATGTATAGGACTGCTCATCTGCATACATTAAATGTTCCGGGACTTTATCCAGAAATGCAGTTATCCTTCTGGAAATAAAGTAAAAAGAATTTAAACCAAGTAATTTGCGTGTGACATGCATTAAATTGCAAACAAATATCATTTGAGCTTAGTGACAACAGAATCGGGTCTGGTTTTGCAATAGTTCACATCAAATGGGGTAACTTCCTTTTGTGCAGGATTTATTAAGTGCTCCTTGTAGTCTTTCAAATAGAGATTTAGGGAGGGCTTTTAGTTTCATGCTGACTTTTTTTTTTGAAAGAAATTGAAATTTCTGTCATGAAAAATTCATATATACTTGCCTAATTAAGAAGTGTATGCATCAGAGTTTATCTAGACAGCATTTTTATGGTTTCTCTCCACTATTACTGCCTCTTCTTTTTCCACTGGTACAGACTTCTGAACTGATCCTTTCAAAATGAAGTCACTTCCCTACAGAAGCTTAGTTCCTCGCACAAGCTGTCTTTTTAACATTTTTAATCTGTCTTAATATTTCTTTTATTCTATAGCGATGCATAATAGCTTTTGTTAAGATACTTCCAAGGTCTATTTTAATCCTGAAATAACACTTGACATCTCAGGATTATATATATGTATAACCTCTTTTGTGTGTGTGTGTCTGGAAATCACAATGAACCTGATGGACACTTATTTTTCACAGGCTGCTATTTTAGTTCCCTAAGGCAATTGGAAAGGAATTTGCAATAGTATATGTAATGTGAATAATTTTGGCTACATTTCTTTTTCATTTCTCTGAGCTGTCTGTAAAAGATGCTGTTTTTTGGAGACTCTCATCACCTGCTTTCTGCAATCCCAACCCATTTGCAGTGTCCTGAAAGGGGCACCTGAAATTATTGCTCACATTTGAAAGTATTGCTGAAATAGGTTAAACTGGTTTTACAGTGATTTTTGGGCTTCTGTTCTTTATGGTTGGACTCTTACTGCTATGGTGAAATGGAAAGATGGAGAAGGGACAGGGTTAAGGTCTTCCATACCTCTTTTCTTTTTTATTTAGCTTAGTAGTTTGACTCAAATTTATGCTTTAAATGATGGTTGACTACAAGAACAACTTCTATTAAGATAAAATGTGTTTTTTTTTTTTGACTTTTGATGCTTTCAAATTAATGCCCCATGTATATTTAAAGTACGTATAATAGATAAGTAGAAGTTACTGCCTGGATAAAGGTATTTTCAGGAGGATTCTTTGACCTGCTTAATGCCAGTCTTTAGAGAACACATTAAAAAAAATTGCAAGAAGATAATTATCTATTCATGTGTTCAGAAGTTAATAAGACAATTTTGGATGGGTTATGAATTTACAGAAACTTCTCTGTTTTGAGATAGAAATACACTGTGCAGCTTCTGGTGAGGTTTCTTGGAGAGATGTTAAGATATAGTCTTGGATGGAGGCATGCTCCAGCACAGTACACTGACAGAAGTGTACATGCACAAAAGCAGAAGGAAGGAATTACATTGCTGTACTGTTCATTCCTGATGAACCAGTGTTCACAGAACCGTATGTTTATTTTTAGCTTGGAGAGCGACTCCTGAATCCTCTCTGATGAGAAAAGGCATTTGAGAGAGAACCTGGCAGATCGTGGGAGGAGGAAAAAAGGGAGGGACAGTATTTTTGGCTTATTTCCCTCTACAGGCTGTTTGACATTAATAAAAAAAAAAAAATGTGATTTAATATGAAAAATATGTAACAGGAGAAGGATAAAGGAGACTGTTCACCCTGTGTTTCAGTGTCTGTATGTCATTTGGGTGTGTGAAGAATCCATTGAAACACCTTTAAAATTGAAGCCTTTGAATGTTACATATGAATGGCTGATAATATTAAGGCTTGTTGTTCAGTGGTGTGTGTGGCATGTCTAGCATGCATTAGGGTGCTAAGAAATAAAAAATTAAGCAGATAAATGTTGAGTGGATTTGCTGGAACTGGTATGTTACTACTCACCTGGCACTTCAGAGGCCTTGTGAGGTTTCCTCTCAAATTATGTGGCTTACATTTATAGAAGGTTGGAGTTCTGGCTCTCAGTCCAAAAACATACCTTTGTCTGGAGTCTGGAGCTGTGGTGCTTGGTGGGCTCTAGGTGGACAGGGTGCCAGGGTGGGCTCTGACACTGTGCCCTGCTTTGTGCTGCTGCGCCACCAGCCCCTTGGCAAGGGGCTCTCTCACGGGGACTCTTCTGTTGTCTTTCTGAAAAACACTGTGTGGTGGCTTTTTACTTTTCTTCGTCGTCTGAGGTACCACTTCAACAATTTCTAATTATTCTTTCCCTCCTTGTTTAACTAGAGCCTGGCCTACCCCTAATTGGATGTGATTCCACATTACATAGTGCCTATCCACGAAGCTCACCACGGAGAGCCTTTCTTTAAATAATTGACTGTGTCTTCTTTTGTTGTGGCAGGTCCCTGCTCATATTTCATCTCACATTCACCTTCTTTGTGGCTGTGCAGTAATTTGGGTCTCCTAGCCCTTCTCAGAGAGCTGGTTTGCAGCAGGGATTGTTTAGGAAAGTTGCTGGCTGAGTGCTGTGCTGCTTTGATTACCTGGAAGGCAAATTGGCATTAGGATAAGTCTGTTTCGCACAAGCTGATTCTGATGCTGGTGCAAGTTTTGTGAGAGAGGCAATCATTTCTGAGCATTACTGTGCAAATCTCTGATAGTAATTGGCCTAACCTAGAAATAGTCAAACTCCTTTTTTCTTTTTCCTGGGCGTAAGTATCTCTATAATGTTCGCTCATGATTTAAATGCTTTTTCCTATTGTGTCGATCTTGCTGCTAGCAAGAGAAATGTTTCTGAGTTGGCCACCAGTTCCTCCCACCCAAGTGATTCCAGTATAGCCTTTCCTAAGTGTGTGCTGTCAGCTTTTCACTCCTGGGAGATGCAAAGTTTGCCACCCATGCCATGGGATCCAGTGCTTCAAGTGTTGAAACTGTGGCAGGGACTTCAGTGAGCGCTGACAACGCAGGTTGGAGTCCTCAAGCTTAGGCAAGATGATCTCTCAAGGTGGTCTCGGCAAGGAGCCTACAACTTTTTCTGTGTTACTCAGTGTAGTTATGAACCTACCATTTTAACCTCTACTCACAACACCTTCATCTGAAGGTGTTATGCATTGACATTTCTACACTGCTTTGTATGTGCATCGCAGTGATCTGCACAACACATCTAGGATGTACATCTAGGCTTAGGAAGGCACCAGGACCAGCTAGAGCAGTCACATACATTCTGGCCCCCCCACCTTGGTGTTGTTTTACATCCCCAACAAGCCTGTTCAAGTGATTATTCTCAAAATATTTTTTTAAGCTCCTCTCAAATAGATTTCAGAAGACTAAAAATATAGCTTATGGTAATGCTTCTCTATATTTTGTGTGAGACAATGCATGGCTGTATTTTCCTGCTAAATGCAGTGTATTGTGTGAGTTTCTTATTAACTATTCTAAAATACAAATTACAATTGATTTGCAAGTCTTAGCTGTTGAAAACATCTACTAGGTATAGATCTATATAGATGATATTCATTGCTCCTTGCAGCATATGAAAATATACTGAAACACTATTTTTAGATGTTTTACAAGACAGTCAAGCTTTTTGCTCATCTTCTTGCCTATACTTTAATTTCTTGGAATTTGCAGAGTTTAGATTAAAATAGGGGGAGAATTAGGTACAACATAATCAATTTACCTCTAGCTTTCACAGTGCCATATTACAATTGCTAATTTATCAGTGGGTAGGCTTTATCAGTGGGTAGGCACCTTTCCTTTGTAATAGATATTGAGGATAATTTAAAACAGCTTCTAAGCTCAGTCAATTTACGTGGCACTTTAGGAGGTTAGTTGCTTGGGTATAAAGAACTATGCTCATTTGAGAGGTGTTCATATAGCCCTGTTCCATGGCGTGTTTTTCTTTAATATCTTTTTTTCTTCTTGAATGCTAATTAAAATGGTTATTGATTGCCATGATAATCAAGGCATTTAACATAAAGTATGGAATATAGTTGGAAGCAGGCAAACTTTTGAAAATTGCTTGAAACTCCTTGCTTAGAGAAATTCAGCTCTCCAGTCTTGTTTCTGTTTACAATTCATATCACATTTGTCTGAATGGATAGAGGTCCAGGAAAAACAAATCAAGTTTTATGTTCTGCTCTAAGCTGTTTCCATGCTTCTGGGTTTAGTTCCCCCTCTTCCCTCCCTCCCCTTCATCAAATGATCTTCAGTGAAATGGAAGCTGCATCGTCCTGTTTCCTCCTCTTCCCTTCTACCTCTTTGTTCTTGATTTCTTGTTTTAGGACACGAACCACACTAGTAGCTCTCATGTCTTCTGTTCTGATGCTAAGCAGGCTTATGTTAAAATGATGGTTTAATTGAGCTCTTACACATGATAAGAAGATTGTCTTGTTTTGCTGAATTGCTGTATGCAGAGGTCTTTGGTAAGAGAATGCCAAGTTGCTTTCAGCATTTGTTAACACTTCTTTAGCATTTGTTAACAATTAGAGAAAAGCAGAGCCTGTCATTTTAAGCATATTTATATTTGGAAATGTGCATTTACCTGTAAGTCAGGGGAGATTCTTCGCACAGGAGAAGAAATTCTTCTCTAGTTTTGTCCTTTACCTTTGACGTAGACCATTTTTATGAAACAATTGCTGGCACGACAAAATCCCAGTCTTGAAAGTAGGACGGGAGATATTTTCCACTTTCTACAGATCAATCTTTTCGTGTAACTCAAAGCAATTGCAGTCCTTTAAAAAGACTCATGTACTGAAGAAAAATTACATAGTAAATGGAGTTTTGAGTCTAGTAGTAACACAGTTCCCTGCTAGTTTTACCACATAAGGTAAAAAAAATAAAATTATAAGCAAAATTATGACCCAGCTCTTTTGCTGCCTCTGCCAAATATTGTTTGGTAGACCTATTTTAAAAGAAATGCCTAGGGTTTGCAATATATTTGCACAAACAAATCTAAAATAAAATTACAATTTAAAGGGCAGAAGTAATCAGATACATTGGATTGCTGTTCCTATTAAGTCATGTCGTTCAGATTCATATCTCTCTGATAGGAGAAAATGCTAAAGGACAGAAAAATGAACCAAGTAATGTGGAAGACAAGCCTGAGAATGGATGCATATTTTAATATTGAAAGTGTTTATAGTAGCAGTCCCAAATACATTCAGCGAGCAGAAATGTATCAGGCTTGGGAATCTATCAACAAGGGAGGAGATTTTATTTCAAGTGCAGCCATTCCACTGAGGAAGCTGGTAATCTCTGTAAGTATAAATGTTGACTCAATTTTTATTTAAATTCTGAAACGCACAGAAAATGAAGGCTAAAGTCTAGTAAACATCTATCGATGTGTAAAGCTTTTCACAAAAGCTTTTCTGCATTAGTTGAGTCAACTAATTAATTGACTAATTTTCTGACTAGTTGATTTATTAATTCACTGAATTCGGAAGAGTGCAGTGTATGGGGAAAAATATATCAAATTGTTTTAACCTGCAGAAGTTGGACAAGTTAATCTTGACTAGCAAGCAGAATATGTTTATATATATATATATATTTTTTTTTTTTTCCCTTGGCCACCACCCAAAAAAACCACCAACCACCACCAACAAAAACAAACAAACAAACACCAACAACCCAAACCAACGCCACCACAGAAAGCAACACCACCACTTCTAACCACCACTAACTCTAGAGGACAAAATGTAAGTCTAGGATTGGCAACTGGAATTGAAAACTTTGGACTCCCTACAGTTGGCTGTTGTATTCTTAAAATACAGCTGTTAGCCCAGTCATGGCACACTCTCAGTTGTTCTCAGTCCTTACCCTGAGGCACTGTTTTGTATTCTTTGCCTGCAGCTTAGAGTTGTACCCAGTACGTCTGAAGAGATACTTTCTTATTAATAATAACTTTTTGTAATTGCAGTTGTTGGTATTTACATGTGTTGTTTGCTTATTTTGGGGAGGTGTATGAGGAAGGCTTTAAGAGTGGGTTGAAAGCAAGTGTCACAAACAGATAAAAGCAAAAGACGTCAAAGGTAGATAAAAAATGGTGTTTGGCATTGACTTTAGTAATATGATTTAAAAAAAAAAAGTAATCATGAAACCTGACTGTCATAATAAATTCACACAAAGCAAACTTAATCCTAGCATTGCTTAAATTTTAATTATGTCCAACTCCAAAATTGTTGTAGTCTGCCATTATGGATATAATGTAGTGCGTGTGTGTACTGTTTTCTGTATAAGCATATCCAAAAATGGGGAGGAAGCAGACAACAATAATGGAGAAAACGTGAGAGGCATGGAAAACAACATCAGGGAATCAAAAGATGGGAGATGCAAGTCAGCAAATGCCTAATTAGGAGAAGGAAAAAAATGTTGTAGGGGCGACAAACCAAGCTGAGGAAAGGTGGTTAAGTTTCATAAAACTACATCAGTTATCTTTTTGAAAGAAATCAGCTAATTTAATATGGAAAAGGAGAGGCAGAAGATAGAAAGGGTTTGAATGTTCAGGAAAATGGTAGCCAGGAGCAGATGTGCAGGAGGTGATTAACTGAAGGGCAGAAAGAGATGGTAGAACTGACTAAAGAAAAGAGAATAAATTTTGAGATGGAGGAAAGCTGCTGGGTTTGTATGATTTGGAAGAGATGAACCACAACCTGAGGTCTGATGTCAGCTGGCATGATCTTGGTAGACTAAGCCTTGTGGTAGAAAGCAGAAACGCACAAACAAAAAAAAGTCTAGGATGATGTAGAGTAGTATTTTGTGTGATTCATTATCTCATCTTGCCTGATTCCACTTTCAGCAGAAGGTTGGACTAGAGACCTCTTGAGGTAGGTGGGGATCCACCAACCTGAATTATCCTGTCCTCCAGTGAACAGGGAATGATGGCGGTACTCAGTGGTCAGGGCAGGTAAGCACTTAGTTGGGAGGAGTGAACCAAAGGAAATGGGCAACAGAGGAATTGATCAAAGTTTGAAACCTTTAGTGTAAGCAGTGTAGAAAAAAAATGTGCTTGTCTTTAGTACTTAGAGGAGAAATGGGGGAAATAGTGGAAGAAATTGGAAACTTCAGGAGTGGAGGCAGGGAAATTCACCATTTCCAATGCTGTTTGATCTATAGCAGTATGTGAGAGAAAGAGAAAGCTCTACAGGAGACAGTACAGAGACACATCTCTCAAATATTCCACCAGTAGTTTTCACAGTGACCAAGGGACGAAGGGATGCCAAACCTACCAGTAAGGTAGCTGGTAGTTTTGGTTCATTTGCTATGCTCAGGCACTTGATTTTTGAACTCAGATCAGCCACTGCAGAATGCATGAGTGGGACCCCTTCTTTTGGTAGAACTGGTGAAGAGAGAATATTTTTGGCAAAATATATCCTTTCAGTGTGGGAAATGTTGCTAATCATGGACCTACCTGGAAAACAGTTTCTGGACCTTTGTGGACTGTGCAGCCAGAGAAACCAGAGAACATTTTAAGTTACCAGTAGCATGCTGAAGCTATGAAATATGAAATTAACTGATAATTTTCATAGGTCACGCTCCTTCCCATAAACCAAACTCATCTGCTCTCCTGAGGGGAAACAGAACAACTGGGCTGACTTCTCATTATCTCTTCCTATGGCGTATCCTTATTGAATTACTGCCAGGTAGATGCAGCAGATGCTCATCAAGCCACTGCAGGGCTCCTCTGTTAATTGAACTGTAATGGGGATGACAGCAGGGAAGGTCAGGATGATGGGACCAGTGATGTAACATGAACTCCAGTAAGAACAACCTGCACGGGCAATTGACCTTGCTTGAATAATATTATACTAATGGCTTTTATCAGTCGATATCATTATGATTATCTTTTCATATCAAAACTGCAGTAGTGTCAGGGACCCCTGTGTGAATCACATTATATTGTGTTCAGGGCAAATATTTTTCACCCTAAAGAGAGTAGACTTTCCAATGTGATAAAGTACAGTGAGTGACTATAACTAGCTGCAGGAGAAAAAAATGGGAAAGAAAGGTAAGAAAATTTTTAAATAGATATCAAGCCTTGCCTAACTGATTGCTCCAATTTGTTGAAAGGGTAACTGCCTTTGTGGCAATTTGGTATTTTTGTTGTCATGCACAATTAATCTTGGGGTGAAAGCAAGTTCATACTTAGATAAAGTTGAAACTAGATGATCTTTAAGGTCCCTTCCAACCCAAGCCATTCTATAAAAGTGCAGATATTATTGATGGCTTGTGGTATGAGAAACTTATTCCTACAGCTGGTTGTTCTGTGGCTCCTAAAGTGCCTGGGAGCGACTGAGTTTCAGGCATGCATTCTAATACCACGCTCCGAGCCACAGCATATACCTGGCATTTCTTCCACTCTGGAGGAAGCGATGTGATGTGAGCTCTTGACTGTGGTGTGCATCTTCCGTGGAGGCACGTTTTTCTTGGGTGTTGTTGCTGCAGGTGGGGAAATGAGTTCTGTGAAGCCTTTCCCTGGAGACCCAGTGGCATGAGGAAGTTTGGTGCAAGCAGTAGCTTGCACATTTCTGAAAACAAATTCTGCCTAAAAACAAGTCCCGTTTCTTTTGCAAGCCATGACTTGCATTGTGTTACTCTTAATGTGTAGGATTAAATTTGTATAGCAGCTTCCCAAAGTTGGTTTCAGAGTGCTGTGTGCACACTGGCATCTGTGCATATGTTCAGAAGCAGCCTGTGGAAGCAGAGTTCCTTATGCCAATGCCAGTTTTTCCAATTTTTTTTTTTCCTGAGAGTTCAGCCTTCACTGTATCTTTTTTTATTTATTTATTTTTTTTTTCTCCCCTCTCTTAACCCCTTTGTTTATTGTGGTCTGTCCAGGCCAATTTGCACTAATGAACGGAGGTCCATTGTAAAGTAGATGAGTAGATGGAAGGAAAATGAAGGAGTTAGTAGCAAGGCATCACACAACGTGAACCTACATGGACAGCTGTAGCTATAACTGTTTATAGTATTTATCCTTACATGAGACCCAGCTTTCACTTTTTTTTTCCCACTGTAGAAATAATGAAGGCTGTGCTGTAGGAGATTCCGTCACAGCACTTCACAGGCGATGTTTGGCTGGAAATTAAGAACCACTCTTTCAGTGTTTGATTAACAGTTGCTCCTCTGCAGCGCCCGTGAGTTTTTGGAGTGTTACGCTGTGTGCATCGCGCTCCATTTTCTCCTTTCCTATAGGCTTGTACTTTGGTGTACTGAAGTAAACAGCTGATGACAGAGGATGCATTGGAATAAATGTTTATTTCAGCACTTTGGAAATGAGTTTTTGAAACAAAATTTATCTTGTGGATGTGTCTGTTCAAATTAGCTCATTTGCGCATAGACTAGAGCTAGGTAGTGCAAACAGCAAAATAGGAATGACTAGATATCCAAACAGAGGTGTAGATATCGTAGGAAAGAAATGATTCTTAATGTAAGTGCAACAGCAGAAGGAAAACTTGATACATTCAGGAGGTATTGGGCTCACCCTCTGCATGTGTGTGTATGAGAGCAGGCTGTGGATCAGGGTAACTTTAGCTGTAGTCACCGCTGCATGACCAAGCACTGAACTGAATAACAAGTTGAAATGGTAACATTTTCCTGCCTGTATCTAGTTAATTTGTCTTCTCAGATGCTTAGGTGTGTGTATATGCACTCAGTTGCTCTGGCTATTGTATAAAATCATAGAGATGCCTCAGATATGCCAGTCCTGTGGCGAGGATTCAACCAGTCTTTTTGCAGGAAAGCTTTGTGAGCCTTATCACAGTGACGGACATCCCTGGCCAAAATTTTGTGGAGATGGCCATCCCCTTGTGTCACCTGTACAGCCCCCCGAACAATGAGGAAACCTCTCTGGCTGTGGCCACGGGGTTGCATCCTGCAGCTCTTGGTGCTTGGGAGACCAGGAGCTGGGGTCTGGAAGGAGGAGGGAGCCGATGGTCCTTCCCCTGCTAGCTGGAGCTGAGGTCCTCGCCGAGCTCGTGTGCCCTGTGGTACCTGATTGTATTATTTTGACCTTGTGTTTAAGATTGATAAACTCTGTGTGGTGGCCGCATTCCAATAAGGAGGAAAAAAAACCCTGACCTGCAACCTGCAATGCCCTATTAATGTCAAATAACATAAAGTAATAACAGAATGCAAAAGGAAATCGCTGCAGTAAAGCAATTTAATTTCTCTGAACTGAAAGCACTTTAATGGGAATGCTAGGAAAATCTGCCGTTGTTCGTGCAGCAGAGGTTGTGAAGTATTTTCTGTCTTTTTTTTTTTTTTTTTAAACTCTGTTGCCTTGTAACTGGTGACTTTGAAGCTTTCTGTTGTTTCCAGCAGGAACGGTCATGCTGCTAAAGTAGAGAGTTTGCTCTCTGCTGAGTCTGATTTCCAGGTTTGCCTGTTAAAGGGAAATAATTTGAAATACTAGTTTTCAAATGGTATTATAGTCCTGAACGTGCATTATATGCAATGTTTCGCCAGTAAAGTGAGGATAATCCTCTTTGAACAACAACTTGCATTTACTGAAATGGTGTTGAAAGCAGTGCCAGCTCCCTTTCTCTTTGTCTGCCTAATTGCAATTTAACAGCAATCCAAGACCCGTGCAACTGTGACTGCAGTTCTTAGATACAGCTGGGTTTGACAGGACCCTTAGTTCATCCATTGCCAGTGATGAAAGCTACAGCAGAATAATATATTGATAACAGACTCAAAGTTTTCTCTAGCCAATGAAAAATAAATAAAAAGAAACTTCTGTTACCCCACAGCTATAAAGTTTCTCTGCTGTGGAGAGGACACGCCACGGTATGAGAGCCTCACAGAGCTCACTCCCATGCTGCGCTCTGCGGCGCTGGCTGGCAGGCATGCCGTGAGCAGCCACCAGCGTGCAGGTGCTAAAAGCACGCATGGGTTCAGGGCTGGTGCCATAAGTTTAGAGGGGAAATCTCCACTGAGTGCTGTCAGATGCAAAGATCTGCTTGGTTGTGACTTGGGAGACGTGGGAGCTGTAAATTGCTGGAGACTGGGCAAGTAAAATGAGAAGTGTTATTTATGCACACTCAGTTCTTATGCTGCACCCTAGGCATTTGGCATTGGGTCCTTGTCGGAGGCAGGATCTGGGACTTTGCAGAAGTTTGGTTTGACCTGCTGCAGCCAATCTTAGTATTTAATTAAGTGTATGAAAGTGCACAAGCAGTGTGAAAAGGTTACTAAAAAGTTATTGGACACTTTCTGTGTTCTGCTGCTCAGAAAAAAATCAATGCTGAGTTCACAAGAGAAACCTATCGACAGTCTTGAGCATTTTGATCTTAATTGCTCTGTGCTTGTTCCTGCTGTGAGGAGTATGATAATAGTTCGAAGAACATTTGTGAAGGTAAATTAGCCTACTTTGAGCTCTAAGACATGATGATGAGAGCACCAAAGGGTCCGTGGCAGTTAAATACCATCGAAAAGTCCAAGGCTTGGCTAGCATTTGGACATTCGCGGGCTGGATGACACAGCAAATGATCCTTGTGGAAGGAAATGTCGGCGTGCTCCTTGGTTCTGGGGAGAGCCATCACGTGGCTGTGCACCTGGGGAGGGTCAGGACCGTGCCTTTCACAAACCTGTGGCCATTGACTCCAAAGTCTCCTTTAGCAGAGCGCTAGCTGTATGGGCTGTGTCCAAGTGAAGCCAGTTTTGCTTGGGCTGCCTGCAAACCATCTCCCGAACCAGGTTCGTCAGCACAGTGAAATCACGTCTACTTTGTTACTGAAAGTCAAGTGCCTTTCCATAGAGTACGCTGGAGGTACTTAGCGTGAACGAGATGTACCAGAAGTGCCATTTCACAGAACAGTTCTGCTCGATCACTGTTTTAATTAAAGTCATTCTACTGATGGAAAGTCTATTCTCTGGTGTTTTCTTTAATGTAGTCATAATGCATCAGTTTGAGCTCCCTTGCTAGAACATCTTTCATTATAATCCACTTGGCTAAGTTTATAATTAAACTTCTAAATTCAAACCTGCCTTTGTTACATTTTTAGGATATACATAAACAAAAAGCAGGAAAACTTAGGATTCCTGTTTTTTAACCCCAAAGAAATCAATGCAAGTCAAGAAGCAATTCACTGGCAGTAACTTCATATTCTTGCTTTTAATCCCTGGCATCTTCTGTAACTTTGAGGCTAGAAATTGTTGAATAGAAGGAAAACGATGAAATCATTAGGACTTGTACAATTTGACTATGGAGATCACCAAAATAATTGTACTGTCAAACAGGGTGAGTAAAGCTAGAGCCTGCCTACCAAGCTTTTCACAGCTAGATGTTGGGAAAAATCGTTAATGGTTACATGTGAGAAGGGACCAGCTGGAACATGTGCTCAGCTTGGATGGGGGGACGGGGGAGCCTGCTTCCCCTGCAGTTTTCACTGTGACCTCTCCAGCAGCCCCATCTCACATGGGCTCTGCTCTCCATTGCTCTGTCCTGTGCTGGGCTGGTTATCGGCACTGAGGCACAGGCACAAACAGGCAGCAAAACACAGCAGCATGCAGGCAGGCTTACTCCCAGCCTGGAGCAGGCTGTCTTAGACCGTCTGCTGCTTGTTTGTGGTTATCTTCTTTGTGCAGATGTGTGAACACCAGATGTTCTTCCAGGCATTATTCACTCTTACAATTACCGGAGCAAACTACCAAAGAATTATGGAGCTTAATATTTTGATTCCTGTTGAGTGATCACTTAGGACAAAAGTTTAGTTCATTCATACTGCATGTTTTTAGCCAGGATTTTCTGAAATGCTCCTGGAAGGAGATTAAATATTCTTAACTGCATCTTACAAATAAAGAAGTAGAGGTATAATAAATCGAGCTACTGTTCCCTTTTATGCAAAGTCTCTCTCCTGAAATCAATGGGAGAGCTTGCAGAATTAAGTACTAGTGTCAGAGCATGACCTTAGGTGACTTTTCACTTCTTTTTTTTTTTTTTTTTTTTTTGACAGGTTTCTGACACAGCTAGCCCTAGGAATTAGGGTGCCTGTATTTTAACTAGAAGCCTGTTTTAATCCAGATGTGTCAGCAGAAGAATGTGGTGTTTGTTTTCTGTAGGGTAGTAAAGGCAGTTTAGTGTAACTACATGTTCATCACTAAATAAATAAACAAAGGGCAGCATGCTGGTTTAGGACAGAACAGAGTTAGTTTCTTGGGTAACAGCTTTCTCAGAAGGCAAGGCGGATTTTACAGGTATCTGAGGATAAAGAGTATACTGCAAACATTCAAGATATCTAGGGATATCACAAGCAATGAGTCTGCTGTGTGAAATAGGCGAAGTTACATAATTACAGCTTAGATTTACATTAAGAAAATTTATTCATGATTAATGATGCCTATCTTTGTGCTAGACATCTGCTAAACGATTTATAGCCCGACATAAGAGCTGCAACCTCTTTTGTTGTTGTTGTTGCTGCTTAGTGCTTGGGGTGACTCTAATTGTGTTGTGTGTTTTAAATGGAGAAAGCTACCCAGGTGTCCTTGTAAGCATCCCCTTCTCATCCAAAAAAAAAAAAAAAAAGTAGGTTGCATGTACCTGTGATGGGGAAGACCACAACTCCCAGGAAACACAGGGGGAATTTAACTGATGTATGACAAGGCTGAAACCATGCCTTAGATTTGGATCAGTTTAGGCTGATCTTTTTTTCTAAGTTGACTTATAAATACTGCATAAGCCCACGTTGGAGCAGAGCCAGATTGAATTGTCTTGAACCACTGAAACAACGCAGAGAGCCTGAAGAAATGTCTCGTCCTGTGGAAACTCGCCGAAACAGCGACTGGTCCCTGCTTGATGGCGTGGTGTGTGCAGACTGGAGAGGAAAAATTAGGCCATCAATCTTTTGTCTGTCGGTGCTGGATGCTTCTGAGAACCCCGATGTTTGTGGGATTAGCAGAGAGCCTGTCACTTGGAAACATCTGCCTCGCGGTGCTCAGCCACAGCTCGTGCCTGTCTGAGCAGCGCCTGGAAAACAAGAAAAGTTTTGCAGAGGCTCCTTTCCTCCCCAGCTGAGCAGGGATTAGACCAGGGTGTTTCACTGATGTGGAAAGGGAAATTAAATTTTGATCATTTTAGAAATAAGATATTTGTGATCTGCGTGTTTGTTTATTTATAGCACTTTGACACTGTTCGAGTGCCTTGTTTTCTGCAGAAATATAGGTTTCTACAGGGAAGTCTGCTATTTAAACTAGTTTTATTCCACCCTGTCGTTAAGAGAATTAGTGAATAAGAAAATGCAAATGTATTTGCCATAATGACTAGAAAACTTGAATATGGCTTATTCAAGACTGCCTGTGTATTCCCAGCCATTTTACCTAATGCACTTTACCCTTGTTTTTCTGAACTTGATTCCATACAAACCAAACAAAACTAAAGGCATTCTTGTGTTCAATCCTTCAAACACATAAAAACAACAGCTTATTATTTAATTTCATGAGAATCCATTAGTGCAGATGATCACTTGGCCAGGGTTGTATGATAAAGGATATTGAGTACATCTAGATAATCGCTTTTGGAAGAGTATGATGAGTTTCTGAGTAAAACACATCATGAACATATTTAAGCAGTTGCATGAATTTAATCATGAGTAGTCTTGGTAAAGTCAATTTTTAAAATGTAAGTTTTTTTTTTTCTTTCTCATTTTTTCCTCTATGTTTGCCAGTTTACAGCTAGCCATGCTGACACATTTGGGAGCTGAGATATACTGTAACTAAATTTGATGTGAAGTGTTGGTGGCCTTCATAATGTAATTTATTCATGTTTCTGTAGATAGCATATGTTGCCTGTGCAATAATTTTTTATCATATCAGGACAGAACAGCTACTGTTCCAAATTGTGTTATACAAACCTAGATATACAGACAAATTTTTATTGTGCTTACTGTGGTGTAAATCAGTGGGCTCTGCTGAGCCCTGCTGGGGTAGGTGAGATTAGAATCAGTCTCGTGGTGTCTAATTTATTTCTGTTTTTTTTTTTTTTTCTGACTTAATGTAATCTCCATTCTTGCTCCATGGGGAGCAGCAGCCAGTTATCTTTGTAGTCTTGTCCAAAGCATGAACATATGTGAAACCCCTCGTTTTGGGCAGGAGTCTGCTGCTCTCAGGGATTTACTGCTGTTTACTGACCCTTTGAATGCTGAGAAGATGGCAGTGTATTTAGAAAGCTGCTGATTAGCTCTACTTGTGCTTCATTAAAAATCTCAGCATCTTTATTAGCTGTTATGGGAAGGTTCTTTGGACTTGCCCATTTCATGCCCTGACCTGTTCAGGACACGATTTTTACTGCGTTCTCCAGGAGCTGGAGAGCTGCCCCGCAATTCAGAGGAGTATTGTCTGCCCAGGGCTGGGCATGCTGGCTCTGATTCAGCACATGAAGCTGAGCATCTGAACAATTTCTTTGCTGGTATTGCATTTTGGGGTGCGAACAGTGTTGAAGTCAGTGTCACTTATTCCTTCTCTTTCCCTTGACAGAAAGTTGGTGACTTCATTTTTTGACCGTCATACATGGTAACTGCAATGCTGAAGACACCGGGGGAGCTGCTCCTCCTCAGCTCTTCTGTGTGAGGTGAGCATTGAAATGGGCAGAAAGATTACCTGCAGAATGCCTGAAGGCCCCCTTCTCTTTGAAGGACTTCTCTACTCTGTTTGCATTGGGGTAACGTCTTTCCTCTGAGGAATAAATCTTCTGCATCTCAGTTCTGAAGGATGCTCAAGGTTTCAGAGCTTCGCTTCTGGCCTGTGTGGGATTCCATAGCCAGTGTTCTGAATCAGATGTGAAATGCTAAATTAACCTAGCAGACGTGAGAAATACAATAAGTCTGTTAACATTGCTTGAGTTGCGATATTTGGTCAACTTGATGGGTTTTCAGGCCTTACCGTTTGCCGTTCATCTGCAATGTAAGAATGAACTAACCCAGATAACAGATATAACATTGTATCCTCTGCCATAGTTAGTCAATATCTGATTGTATTTAATTGCCTGAACTTATCGTGATAGAAACTGTTTCAAAGTAATTTAAATGCAGCTTGAAATTAAGTTTCACCATCTATTCAGTATGTACTATTTTCAGGTTTATCTCCAGTTTCTTATCAAGAACAATGCTGTGTATTATGTATTATGACAATGTTGCATTTCATAAGGTTAGGAATGTAATGGAATTTTCTGGGCTAAACTTCTAATAACTGATAATTTTAATGAAAATCACCAAGATTACGCAAGTGAAGACCAATCTTGAAGACAGGTGTTATCTCTGCTAACTCTAATACGGATGTGGCATTTTTACCTGTAAAAGTAGGATTAAATACTAACATGCAGAAAATTTTTGAGAATTTAAATATAGTATAAATACAAAAGGTATTACACAAGAAAAATTTGATATATAAATTGACATGAGAGACTAGCTTTTGTTTAACATGGCAAGTACCATGTGCCAGCATTTTTTTTGAGAGATCAGAACTTTTTCCATTTGAATGTGGATGGATTCCAAATATCTTCAACCATGTAAAACAAACGACAAAAATAGCCCTGCATAAATAAGTGCCTAGTTAGTCTATTTGTAGGATGAGAGAAATAGTGATTTCAATTTCCATGTTGAATCAGGAGTTTCAATATTTGGTTTTGTTGTGCCTTTCTTATTCTCTCATGTTTTGGAGCTTTTCTGATGTATGTGAACAATTTCAATGTTCACTGAAGCAGGCATCGAGAGGTTGGGCTCCTGCTTTATGCAGGAGACCCTGATACTCTGCCACAGAAACATTCTTGCTTCCGACGTTGCGTGGTGATTATTTTAATGAGCTGTATGATATGAAAGTGCCCCAGCTATACTGGACTTGGTACATTCCTTTCTCACTCACCATGTGGCTCTGCTATGCATCTGAAATGGTGGAGAGCTTCATTAAAATCCCTTAGACAGAGAGACCTCTCCAGAGTAACCGGCTGTTGCTCTGGACCTCAAAGATCAGGATCGTAAATGCAAGTCCCAAACTCCAGAGAAATCCCTGAGTTATCTCTAGTTTTCCCTTCCAGGCTGGTTCATCACTAATGAGCAGTGCCTTGCTTCCCTGCCTTTCCTGGGGTATTTCTCGTGTTGCCTTTGTGTATCTTATATTCATGCATGGAATGGTTAGAAGACAAAAGAAGGGCCATTTATTTGCATTGGGAGGTTGTTAAAAGCTTTGTTAAGAACATTTAGTGACTTTTTTTTTTTTTTTTTTTTTTAAATTTTGGTTAATTCTAGGACTGAAGAAGACCAGAAACGGAATTATCTGAATTATGCTTCTACAACAGAACTGGGTTTCTCCTCTTTGGGCATGGCAGAGCCTGGGGAAGTCCTTCCTTCTATTTGTTTTCTTAATGTTGCAAACAGCTGACTTGGAAGCCAGGAGAGGTCATCAGTTTGTCTGGAGAACAGGTAGGAAAGAGATATATCAGCTATCTACTAGATATTTCCTGAGGTTGAGAATGGAATGCTCTTCATTCTGTTTTAGCTCAGTAAGAAATTTAAAAAGCCTGATAATGTCTTCTATTCTATTTTTTTTTTTTTTTTTTAAACTAAAAAATGGGGATTTCATCTCTACTTCAAAATAGTAATTCATTGAGGTATGCACCAGAGTGACTCTAGAATATAACTCTGGATTCCTTAATGTTTTTAATCTAAGAGTAGAATTTTTGCTAGATACTGATAGCATCATTTGAATGTTGCTTCATTAGTATTCAATACTTTTCTTTGCTCCATTGAATGAAGAGGGTACACTGGTGTCTTTCAGAATAGACAGTCACAAGTCCATACTCTTGGTTCATCTATTCCTAACTAGTAATTTGTTGGTACATGTAGTGAATTATCTTTATTCATCAGGCAGATTGCATACATGCAGTATTGGAATGTTCAAAACTGAGGCCATGCAATGTTTGCAAAGTTTTCTGAACACATGTTGACAATACTGCAATTGAGTTACAGGGAGGAGGTAAATGGTACAACATAAATACACAAAACCAAGCATGACACATTGGATGCTTATTTTGTAGCACAACACAACAGCAAATACTGTTCAATGAAATGGAAAGATTGGCAAATTCAAGTAAAAGAAAACACTCCATGAGAAATATGCAACTGAACTAGGGGTTTCATTGCCCAGGATACCTTTGAGATTTGGCCTTTTATGACTGAGCAACAGAGCAGTTAAACTTCATGGAAAAATGATTTTCCCCTTGTTACTCTTTAACCCAGCAGGCAGCTAAGCACAACACGGCCGTTCGCTCATTCCTGCCCTTCAGTGGGATAGGGGAGAGAACTGGGCTGGAGGGGGGGAAGGATTAAAAAGTCATGGGTTGAGATAGAAGCAGTTGTGGGACATCCCTTTGGGCAGCCTGGGTCAGCTGTCCTGGCTGTGTCCCCTCCCGGCCCCCGGGGCACCCCCAGCCCCTGGCTGGCAGGGCAGCACAAGGAGCTGAGTAGTCCTTGGCTCTAGCTGAGCCCTGCTCTGCAGCAGCTGAAACATTATGCTCATCCCAAATCCAAAGCATAGCGCTGCAGCAGCTTTTAGGAGGAAAACTAAGTCTATCCCAGCTGAAACCAGGGCACTTATATATATATATTTTCTTTTTAGAGGGGTTCGTCCTTTCTTGGAGCAGTTCTGTCTTCCTCCAGTTCACTGTTATAGATGTGATTTCTGAACAAGTTTTGAAAGCCAGAATTGTTAAGACAAATTATGCCCTTCAATGCAGTTCTACTTTTCTTAAGTTCTGAGGTGTATTGTGCCGTGGCAAACAAAGACTTTCTTTCTCCAGTTAAATTTGCATCTCTTTATATTAGTGAACAGTTTGTTTCATTTTTTTATTTTGTTGAAAGCTAGTTTAAAAGTTAAATAAATCCCATACCAGAATGTTTAGTTCTAGTTTGAAATGAATGATATGTTTACCCCAAACACTTCTTCTGTTAATGAAACAGTGTTATATATGAAGCCCCTAAATAACTCTGCAGCAGTAGTGAAGAATCAGCTTTTCTAAACTGTGAAACTATTTTTTACAGTTATTCTAGGTAATAACAAAACTGGCTGAGATTTTTCTCAACAGTTTGAACAGTTACTTGTTAGGGGAAGATCTTGGTAAAATGGAGCTAGGTGTCCTATAGTCAGGGCAGAAGAAATAATGGCATTATTTTGATAATGTTACTGTATGTGGTGCAAATTTCATTTCTGTGGCATCTGCGAGCATGCATAGCAAAAGAAAAAGCAGTGACCTTGAAATTAATTTAAAAAATTGTAAATAGTCTGACATCAGAGTGGCATATGTGGCTTGGTTTTGTATGTTGTTCCTTTGTGATTAACAGTACCTAAAAAACAAACAAACAAACAAAAAAAAAACAACAAAGAAGGTGTATTTTTCTTTCAAAAGATTGCAGAGATAAGTTTTGGGAAGATGGGGATAGTAACTTTAATGGAACAGGTGGACCCAGAGAGTTAAGGGGGTTAACACAACCTCTTGTGGCACGATATTAATAATAAAGCAACCTTATGATTTACAGCATGGCCTAATGAGCTCTGTAGTACAGGCAACAGGAAAAAATCACCCTGTATTTTGAGGACTTGTGTGCCCAATTGAGAGGGGAAAAAGAAGTAAAAAGCACAGCACAAGGAACCTAAAATTAAGTAATTTTAATGTCAAAACTGAGCAGATCCGTTCTGATAAAAGGCAAACCTGCAGCTGCTTTTTTTTTTTTTTTTTTTAATGAAAGGTTCTAATGAGCAATCCCTAATGAGAAAGGTGATGATCTGTTTTGTTTTTAAATCCTGAGTTGTCTTTTGCAAGCATGGCGAGTTACATGCTGTAGAGGAATTCAACACCTTATTGAAATGCCATGCTTTATAATTAAATAAAAGCATGTTGGTGAAAGCTTTGGCTTGGGGAATATGAATTTATACGTGCTATATTAAAAACAAAAACAAATAAAAAGGCAGTGCATCAGCACTGAAGCTCATAAAGCAGGCCTTTTTCTTCCCCAAATCCTTGGCTGTATCTAATAAAGGCTCATACATATTCATGCTTGGCTTGACGGACTTGTTATAGCAATTGTACCAAAATCACTGCATCTCCAAAAAACAAAAACAAAGACCCAGGCTCCGTCTTTCTAAAGTTCAAGAACTTGGCAGTGTGAGATAGTTTATACATATTCTTCTCTCTTGTGTTTTACTTGTTTGTGGCCTGCCTTAAAGCAATTTATTTTTAGTTCTTGTTTAAAGAGATGATATAGTAATATCTAAATATCTTTCCACTGTATCTTTTGGTTTCCAGACATTACTTGTCAGATACTTATTTTGTGACCACCAGCCTAACCATGAAAGCAATAATTATACCAATTAGATTACTCAGCAACCTTAAAGAGCTGAATAATTTTCCAACACTTGCTAACTAACAAAGCAGTTTTAGTGATATAATCTGGAGAAAATTTAATTGGATTTAAACCCTTGTAAATTAATATTGTTTAATGCAATACCTAATTAAAAATTTGCATATTTCACCACGTTAATTTTTATTCAACTCTTGAATGTTCCTAAAAATGCCTAGAATTGGTGTAATGTAAATATGTTTATGTCTTGGTGGTGAGTGAAGCTTTTAAAACTCTAAATGGAATATTGACATATATGTGAATCCACAATATGATTTTAGTTTTTTATTTTTTTTAATTTTGAAGAAATCTATACAAATGAACTCTAAAATTTAAATTAAGTCTAAAATACTTGAAGTGCCTGACACTCAAGGAGCTGATAATTAGGATTACAAAATGCTGAAAATACAGCTAGTTGCAGAGATGCCTGCAGTTACTACATTGGCAAGTTGCAGGCTCACCATCACTAATGATGACTTCAGTTCCTCCATAAACTTACACATCAGTAACAGTGCATTTGTTATTTTCCCTGAACTATGAACAGAAATGAAACGGATAAAGGCATATGCCATAGAAGTGGTTAATGGAGCTAAAGCAGTGACGTACCCTTTTAAATAAGGGGAACACTTGAAAATATGGTTTTGTAGGATGAAACTGTTTTGATTTTTAGGAAAAAGTTCTCTGATTTTGCTAAAATACTATTTAGCATGGAAATAATACTCTATATACTACAAAAGGGGGAAGAGGAATATTAGAAACCCAGATGTGGCATCCCAGTGATTTCCTCAGCAATAATTCTCTCCACAAAATGAATCACGGTGGGGATTTAGCCCAGCAGGGACATGCTCCCTGTTATGAATGGAAGAGTACTGATAGCGAGATACCAGCCTGGCAAATGAATATGTAATACAGCTGATCATAGCGGAGAGATTTTACCCGAGGAAGAAACCATTAATCTTTCGGTGATGTGGGCTTCTGCGAGATAGGTGTGGTGAGCTCTAAGTTGCATTGCCCCAGGTGAGCACAGGAAACTTTCTTTGCTTGAGAGTTATTACCTGTATTTGAAAGTTATTCCTAAAATAGGGCTAGCAAATGATTTTGATCATTAGACTTTCTTCTGAGACAATCTATAATGGAAAAGATGTGAAATGAACTTTTCAGAGAATGTTCTAATGTGGAGGAACCTTTGAACTACTAGTGAATGTGGGTGAACCAGTGAGGACCAAGATGAAAAAGATCTTTTCTTGTCTGTTCTCAGATAATGCTGCCATGAAATACCCTTTCCCAAGGTCTTAATTTCAGGAATGCCAAGCGCTGGTTTGGAAGTGTCTTTGACCTTGTGTGTTAAAAGACAAACTTATACCTACATGCAACAAATGTTAAAAGGAGCCCAGATCTTCAAAGGGCAGTGGGTCTCCAAGCTACTGAAAAGATATTTGAAGATAGCACTGCAACAAATCCCACTTCTTTTCCAGTGGAAAAATTAAAGTGGAAATTTAGCCTCCATGTGACCAAATTTTGAATGATTCTAAACTTCTTCAGTATCCTAACAGTTTAGGACAGCAGTGGTTCTTTTTGTTTATGGGTTGCAGTCTTGTCATATCAACAATTTATAGGTTAAAAAAAAAAAATAATTTATTAACTGCCATTCTAAAACTAGTCTGATTGTTGCCATAAACTGGACAGTTAAAAAGTTGCCCTATACTCATAAGCTTTCATAATTTTACCTTTAAACATTGTCCTCGGAATTGTATCGAATCTCAGATGAGATTTTTCCCATTGATGTTTTGCAATTTTAATTAGAAGTGTCTGGCTTAATACATCTCAGAATCACATAGATGCTGCTGGTTTTGAACACTTTGTAATGAAAGTTCAATTTGAAGTAGTTTAGTTTTTAATCTTGTAGTGTATTTTCATTAAATAGCCATTTAAAAAGTACTTTAAATATATAAAAATCAACACAATAATTTGAAAATAGTTCATTGGTCTAAAACACTTCATCGCAAAGAACGTACTTTAGTGGACATTATAAATTTTATTTCTGCAGAATGTTTTTGAATCAATGATATTTAGAACTTTAACAAAGTTGTTTTGCAAAATTTCACTTGCAGCAAAATTTAATATGCTGGCTGATCTCAGTCACTGATACTTAAGAAGATTTAAGGGTGGCCTCAAAGCTAATATTGTATTTCCATGAAATGGAGTGCAATATTTTCATATTGCTAAATATTTGGATTTATGTCCTCATTATTCCATACCCTTTCCTGTACACATTTTCATCTCTCTCCTCTATGCACATCTAAATTTTATTACATTCTGTTCTGCTGCTGTACCTCATGCTTATTTCAGTTCTTCCAGCATGGTGTCCTCATCTGGTATCGTTTCTTCAGCAGTTAAATCCAACTAGTCTTGGAGTTGTGGAGGCGCATCTTCTGGGCTTACTTTATTAAACCTTTGCAAAGATGGCACAAATATTTATGTGGGTGACACATTTCAATATTGCTGGAGACTTTGTGTCCTCAGGCAATAAATGCTGGTGAGTTTGTCAGGGAACTGGACATATGTACCCAAGAGGAGCCCAATTGCTTCTGAGGAGCCTCTCCTGCACTGGAAGCTCATCTTGGACAAGTGTGCCACAGCAGCCCACTGCATATTCACCAACGGCCTGCCACTGTAGCTTCTGGGGGCACGGATGTGGGTCTGGATTTATCCTTAACCCCCAGGACTGGAAGCTCAGCGTATGTATGAGATGTGGCTGACGAACAGCCTGTTAGTGCAGGGAATGCACTGAGCATCAGTGATGTCTGAGCTGTTAAAGGGGAGTGGGAAGCATAGTTAGAGCAGTAGAGGTGCTTAAACTGGTGCCTTTCTTCCTAGCCTGTAAAACTTAGTGTGTTGTTATTAGCTCTAGTTTCCTGTAGGGACTCAGACACTAACAAAACGTTCTTCTTGGTGGCACTATTTAGCAAAAGAATCGCTTACCTCTGTAATTCTAGAAAAAATGTACTACTGCAAGCAATATGAGAAATGTGGAGCATCAGTCAAATTAAAAAGCCAAGCTAAGGAGGAATCTAAACTGAAACGTATGTTAAAAATAACATTTTCTATAGCTTTTCTCCAAGAGCATACTACTAGCTCCTCATCAGAAAGGAGCACAGTGCAGCAGCATGGCTGGTAGGCTGTGCTTGCTGAGTTCAGATGTAAGCTTTTACAGCATGTGCCTGGTAATTTTGTTATTGTTGGGCTCACAGAACTATTTCAATAGTTCTCTTACACGAAGATTATGTGCTTTAACAAATATCTTTGTCTAACCAAAATCAAATGTTCAGTAGGTGGTGGTTTAAACTAGATTACACAGGAGATTCACACTAATCTTTAAATGTCCCTCTTCCCTTCCTGAGAATAATAGTTTTTGAGAATAAGGTGTTTTTTCTTTTTTTTTTCCTTTTTTTTTTATTTGTTGGTATTGGGAAAAGTATAAGTTAGGCATCTTATCCTTTTCTTTACTGAGTAGTTACTATGGGAACAGAGCTGTGGGTCACAGGGGAAAATCTGCAAAAGTGGTTTCTTTTAAATTGTTCATTTAAAAGAAAAAGGATAGCTTATTATTGGAATTGTAGTACTTTTCATTCAACTTTGTTGGATTGTATTGTTGTACATATTTCACTCACAAAAGAAGCACAGTGAGTGGCAAGAAAAACAGATGGGGATGTTTTTGTACTTCTTCCTTGGGGTTAATATTTTTTTAATTGAATGCAGCTGTTGGAAAGATTTCTGTTGTTACATATAGATGGAACATTAAAAATGGATGCTCAAGTTTTCAGCCTGCTTCAGTGGGGTACTAGATTTAATTATTCTGCTGCCCTTTTTCAGAACCCCATGGTGTTTTTTAAATTATTATTATTATTATTATTTATTTTGAATAATTATATCTTGAGCCAGAATAAGAGCTTCATGATTTCAGTATATAAGGATAATCACTTCCTCATTTAGCTATTACCTAGAGCAGAAGTATAGTGGGTGAACATGCACAAAATTGTACTACAAAACTCTAAGGTCTCTACTAGAGATCCCTAAGTAGATAATACAGCTGAGTATTTCTAGGGCCACAAGTTTTAGGTAGTCTACCCCCTATATTTTTTTTTTTTCCTGATACGTATGGGAATAGTCCTGCTGTCATCAATATTGTCTTTTTTTTTTTTTTTCCCCAATTCTTCTCTCTTTGAAAAATGTGAGTAGCATAAGCCAGGAAAATGAAATGGAGAAGTTAGAATGGTTGAGGGATATCTCATGGTAATCCAGACTATTGACATAGGGCTCGCATGGCTTATTTTAATCACCTTCAGCTGGTTGATAGATATGATGAAATGCCTGCTTAATAGAATCTCAAATATATTGGCTTCAGCTTGTGCAGAAAATGTCCGATGAGATCAGTAGGAGCATGGTGTGTGAGTCCAGAGGCAGTATCTGGTCCTTACTGTTGATTACCCTGTCTGGTGTCTACCACTTTGTAGACTTCTACAGTTTCTTCTTCTAGAGACCTTTTAAAGTTTATGGTTAACTGCATCTCCATGTCATTTTTGAGTATAACAGTGATTTAGGATTATGGAGCTAAATTTGGAAAAGCACGTTAAAACCTCATTATAGTAGTTCTAAATATATTGGTTGTGTGTGCTGGGGGATACATTGTAGGCAGTTGCTGTAGTATATCCTGCTTTTGTGTGCGTGTCCTGGAAGGCTAGCCATGAAAAATCACTTTTCAAATTAGAACTTAATAAAAACTTTCCTGCTCTGAACACTAAGCCCTACTCCCCGTGCGATTAGTGGTTTCATTTCTTTCTCAGCAGTTGGGTAATGATTATGGCTCCAGATGCTGCAGGAGTGATAAAGAGATTGATTAATTTCACTTGAAAGGGCATATGTTCAAAGAGGAGCCAGTCGAACGCCTTGAACGCCAAGCCCACGTTGCTGCTGCTTGCACGACTTGGTACCCAGCTGTTCCCGAGGAAAGTACCAGTAAACCTACGTTATTTATCTAGCCAGTATATTTACTGCTTGGTTTTGCCCACTCAGTGATGTATTTTTTTTCTTGTGTTCCACAGTCTCTTGCTTTAAAAGCTTTTTGTGTCTCTCTATAAAGCAGAGCCATAAAACTTCTAGTGGAAGACTGAGAAGGGGCTGATGTCAGCACAGCACACAACAGCACACAAGTTCAGCGTTGTGCTTATCCATTCGACAGAATGAAATGGTAATGAAACGAATCATTTTCCCTGGCATAATCAACAGCAAGTTTAAAAAATCTTCCAAAATCTTATTTGTAATAATAGCTCACACCGTAAGACTTTCTGAATAATCCTGACATTTAAAGAATTAAATTTTCACTCTTATTTTTTTTTTAAATTAACATGTAAGGTAGATACTTCAGTAAGTCTTTATTGGGTCTTTATTGACCTATGGAATAGGTCAATGCAAGCATAAAATATGGCTGATGGTGCTAGCCATGTGATTAAATACAGGGCCACAGGATATCTGATATTTCTTGTGTTATCATTTGAACTTTTTCACTGATTTATGTCCTTTGGGGTTTATTCTGTCACCCGAGATCCTAAGACCTTCAAATATCAATAGTTTAAAAATAACCTCCGATGTGTGAAGCATGTTTTACTTTTCTACAGTGTGACATTTATAACCATAAACTTCACAAGTTTGAAGCTGTGGAAGGCAAAAATAAACTCTGTATATCTTTAAGATCTTTTGACCCATTAGTTAAATTGCTTTATACCACCCAGTTGCTTTTAAGCGGAATAAGCACTTGTTTCTAGCCATTGAAAATCTTATCAAGCTACATAGCTTCAAGGTGCAGTAAAAATGAGTTAAAATGAAATGTTTGCAGCTCTGTGTTAAATGTCTACATGGTATGAGAAGAATATGCAACTTGAACTTAAAATATTTTTGGTTCAGCTAATCTAGCACATCTGCTTTTTAGCTGGTATTAAGTACTTTGTAGCTCAAGTATAATAGTATCTTAGCATAAATCATTGTGAATGTAGAAAATCTTGATTTTGCAGACACATATTCCTAAATTCAGCTTTATTCTCTGCTGACAGGGAGCTCACAGGGTGTAAAGTTGTATCTGTGCCAAACAGGTAGCTGATGTATTTGTTTTAAAGTTGTAGTAGTCTGATAGCAAGGGTTTATCCAAAGTTTAACTCTTACTGATCACGCTTTCCTGTTAAGGAAGTATAAACCCTCCTTCTGCATTCCTCTGCAAGGTGTTAAGGAAACCTTACTTTTAGAATTTGCTCCAAAAATGAAATAGTGAAGGGGGGGAAAAAAAAAGAAGAAAAAGCTAAGTATATCCTTGTACACATAGCACTGAAATGAAAGTTACAGGGCACGTCTGAGTGTTAAGTGTATTGCTTATGTGTTAGTGCCTACGTGTGTGTATATTTAAGCATTATTTTTTGTGTGTATTTATAGGCCCACTGTGTATAATCGTGTTGCCATATAAGCAAGGACACTGTTATAGAGGCAGAAATAGAAACTTAGCTGCAGTGTTTTGAAAAGACTGAAGGAGGATGAAATGAGAGACAGGGAAGTCAACGTAAATGATGACAGTAATGTTATTGTGCCCTAAGGGTCTTGCAAAGTACCGTACTTAAAACCAATTTTTGCTTTGTAGATAAGTGAGCGTGTCTTGTTTAAGTCAATATACGTGTGCAATTGGTGATAAAGCTTGGTATTACATGCCTTCTTTGATATTTTTCATACTTATGCTTTAAAGGTAACGTTATACTTATGTTCAGAACTCTGTAAAGTATTCTATGCTTTTTGTTATGAGCTTTCAAACGTGGTTCATCGTTTAGTAGTAGGAGTTGAGACAGCCCAAAACTTTCACTCAACTTGGGTATTTATTGATGGCTAATTGACTGCTGACCTTTGCTGGGATTCTCTTCAAAAAAGCAGTGAGTGTGAGTGACACCAGGGGGTAACAACTCAGGTTGAAAAGCAGGTGAGAAAATGTAATTCTGTAAGTTACATTTAAATATTGGGACTGTTGTGGGAATAAAAGCGAAGCTGAAAGTCAACAATAAAAATTCTTTCTTTGCCCTCAGATACTTAAAATTCTTTATGTATTTGGATTTTTTAAGTGTTTCTTACTCTTCTTCACTGTGATTTACTTGTCCTTGATTTATTTATTTATTTTTTTAAATGGATAAGCCAGCTTTCAGAGTCCTCACATTGATTTAATTATTATAGCACACAGGGCCCCAAATCAGATTTAAGGCATTTTGATACATTTTATGGAATAAACCAGTGAACAGGTGCAGAGGATGCAAAGCTGCTGGTATTCAAATCTACTAGATTATTCTGCAGGCAGAAGATTCCCCATAGACCTTAACTGAAAGGTCAGGAGCTAACCTTAGTATATGCTGTTTAGTATAATATATTTGTCCTAAATATATTGAAACTATGTGTTTGTGTCTCTCAGTGTATTGGGAACTAAAGAAATTGTAAACTCATGGTGTTCTGAATATATTACCAAATAAAGCTATGCAGCATTCAATAAAGCAATTACATGAGAAGCATTACAGTCAACTTCAATTCCAATATTAGCAGTAATAATCGATCATTTTCAATCCCAGGCATAGTCTAATCACTTTTTGTTGTTGCTTTCAAAGGTTACATTACTCAGTTATCTTGCAACTGAGCAACCTTTTCATGTTTGTGTCATGTAGGATTTTATAAATGCTCTTTCTTTTAATCTCAATATTTTGGCATTGGCTATTTTGCAATACTTGAAAAATTTCCTTAACTTTTTCTCATCCCAGTATCACTTCTTACAGATCTTAGATCTTCTACTCCAAAAATATTTTATTGTCTCAAGCAACAAATGCTTTTCTTTTTTTTTCTTTTTTTCTTTTTTTTTTTTTTTTTCTTCTTTCTTTTCAGTATCTCTGTAAAACCTCCTTTTTCACAGAATCACAGAATGGTTAAGGTTGGAAGGAATCTCTGGAGGCCATCTGGTCTGACCTCCCTATTCAAGCAAGGCCACCCAGAGCCACTTTCTCAGGATGCTTTCAAGGTGGCTTTTGAAGATCTCCATGGGTAGAGACTCTGCAACTTCTCTAGGCAACCTGGCAAACTATTTTTTTTTTTTTTTTTCCTTGTGCATATGTTACTACTTTTCTTAGTCATGGAATATACATCCTACATACCTAATTCCATTTAACGTCACCTACAGCTTGTTTGCATGCAGTTGAAGGGTTTTCCTTCCTTTGGTACACTTCAGAACATGAGCCTGACCTTCTTGCATGCTTACTCATCAGTTTGATCCCCTTGACCAAGAAAGGTGTCTCTCCTCTGCTTTGGTCTCAGCTGTGTGGGCTGTGCACTGCTGACTTCTATTAGATACTATTGCTGGTGGATATTAACCGATAGGAGCTAGTTAAGCCTCTCTGACTCCTTTCTTAATCAAGTAACGTGGGTAATGGTTAAGGATCTGTTCAGACAATTGAATTAACTCCATTAGATTAGTAAGTGACTTTAACAAAAAAAAAAAAAAAAAAAGACAGAGGGCAAGATGGATAAAGGAAAATTTCCATTAAGGTTTCTTCTTGCTTCACCTCTCAAGGAGAAGCAGCACGCTGGGTAGGTTGTTGATAAAATGAAAGACGTGATTCAGATTTTCTACTAAAAGTATAAAAAGGGGCTCATTTTAGGCAAAATCCTAGATACTTTGGGAAAGATTCTTGTTTCCAGGTCTTCCAGAACCAATTCTAACCAATCCTATATGGTTGTGGTTAGTGCCATTTAGATAGTATTTCACGTTGTGATTAATGTTGACTTTTAATCCTAACCTGCTTTACAGTTTGTTGGATTACTGTATCTTGGATGCTCCCCCCTGGCCCATAAATTTGCTTCCTTCATTGACTAGCAAAATTAACATGTTATGCATGAATGAGAATTAAGATGTCTATGACACTTAGCTTTTTCTCATGTAAATAGAATAGCTGGGAATTTTTTTGAAGTGTAATTTAGGAGTACAAGTAAGAAATGACACTCTATTGATTAAGAGTAAATTAAAGGATATTTGTTTCATTTGGTCTTTACCTGCCAATTTTGCCAATACCATCAATTTATTGCTGATGGTTTGTTTTTAATGCTACGTTTCTTCATGCCTGGCTTGAATGTGCATTTTAGTGCACGTAATGGACCTGGTATCCTATGGAAATGTGCAAGTATGTTCTGGTCTGCTTGTCTCAGGGTAGCTGTTAATGGGTGGTGGGTCCATATATCAGAAAACACCATCACAACCAAAATTCATTCAGTTTTTACCTTTGTATCAACATAAATATATTCAATCTGACTTCTGTCATCCTGATGCAATGACAGCTGCGCTGAGGTGACATAGGCTGTAGGGTGTTATATGGGACTGGTAACTGTTAATATCATAAATAATTCTAGACCTGTCTTTAAGAAAAACAAAATATTAGATTGGTAAATGCCATATGTAAAATTTTATAACTTTCTCATAAAACCCTTTTAGTATCTATCTGGAGACTGTTGATAAACTTTCCCTTAAGCATACATACAAATTAAATGTGGGAACGTGCAGCTAAAAGAAATTGCTCCAAGGCAATGATTCACAAGGATGAAAAATCAATAAGAGTTTCATTAAGGAAGGAAGGAAAGTTTAGACAGGCTCTTTGCTTTTCTTTTCTATGGAAAGTAGAAGGAGAAATCATTGATCACTTTATTCAGCTTTCTTCTTAGTCATAATGTTGATGCAAGTATTCTGAAGCATGAATGTGGCTGGGTGAAAGAATCTTGCATCTGTAAGCTCTTCTACTACATCCCCAGTGGAGCTTTCCAAGTTCTTCTCCTTTGTGTCTTCCTTTTCACTTGTGTGAGCAGCACCTGCTCAGAGCTTGGTTAAACATGGCTGTATTTGAGCAACAAGGTGCTGTGTGAATGTACAAAACTGCAGCAGCTCTGAGCTGGCTCCTGTTATGTAGCTGTGTAGGGCACCTTTCTATGTTCCAGTTCGAGGTGCAAGGAGCCATCTCAGTGCACCACAGGTGTCTGTAACCATGCTGCTTATGCTACTGGGCTTGCTCTGAGTTTTTCAGTGGACAGGATTTCTTGTAATGAAGGGCTGAAAATGCATCTTGCAAAAAGAAGCCCAGAGAATCAAGTCCATTGAGAACCACCAAACCACTGCCGAGAGGAGCTGTGCCCACCTGGGGGGGGAGGTGTCCAACCCCTGCTGTAGCCTTGTTCACCAGTGGGTGATTTGGTTCTGATAGCTGATGTGAAGGAAAATGGAAATGTATCTACAAAGGCTTTCTCTTGAAGCAGCTTGCTGAGAGGTGACATGTCCTGCAGCAGGTCTGGTGGGAAGGAGTAATGGGAGGGCAGGAGGAAACTGTGCAGTGAATCCCTGTGGGGCTGGTGGGTGATGGGGAGGATGTGAGCCTGTGTGGGTGTCGCATGGAGCTGTGTGGGTGGGTGAGCCTGTGTGTGGACCTTGACATGGGCATCTGCTTCCTCCGTGTGGAGCTCCTGTCTGCTCAGCAGGCCGTGTTTGTGGAAGCTGGGCTTCTATAGCAACCGTATTTCCCTGCCATCTCTCTCTCTCTTTTATTTTTTCACTTCTGCTATTAAAACTTGGTGATGACACATGTCAACAATCTTGTGGTGACACTCGGCAGTTATGCATCTGTTTGTTTTCATTAAATACTGTTTTTTGAAAAGTTTTAGTGGCTACCCGATTAAAGCGCACTCAGACTAGGCAGAAGTGCTCTCAGCCAAGAGCAAATTTATTTCTCCAAGCTTGTTTAAAAAACAGGAATGCTGGCAGGCTTGAATAGTAAATATGAGCTGTACATCTTGTTCAGTAGGCTTTTTCTGGATGCCTAGCATGAACCAAACAAGGGAGTAAGTGAAATGCACGTGACTGAGGGCCCTGACAGCGCTGTGGTGATGGATTAAAATCAGATGAGTGAAGCTGCTGCCACCCCTGACCATCTGCCCTGCTCCTTGTTGCGCATCCCCCAGCAGCAATATTTGGTCTGTTCATGAATCAGCTTTTATAAAGCAGTTTGTGCTCTGGAATATTAAAGTAAGCTCAACAGGGGCTGATTTACTTTAATACGCTTCTCCCAAACGTTTTAGGGGGAGCTGCTTACAGCACTGCTGTGAGTAACCCAGCGCCTGCTTGCTCTGTTCTGCCCTGGAGGCTCATGGTGTGGGCAGCCCTGCCTGTCCCCATACTGTGCTTCCTTGCTTCCCTGACCATTAGCAGAAATGCTGCTCTGAGCCCAGAGTCTCTGCTCAGTGTATTTAAAAACTTGTGCTCCAGTTTAGCACTCCTGTAGAAGCACTGTTACCAATTTGTAAATGTTTCACCTTAGTTTAAGAGCACAGTACTATTTCTTACTCAGATATTTATATGACAGCATACACAGTGACCATCTATGCTGTCATCTGCACACGGTGTGTGCTGTAATTTGGAAGTCTCCTGCTTGGTTTCAGAGAAAAATTGGGCTAAAGTTGATTAGCTGAAGCCTATGTGGTGCACCAACAACCTATGCTGATTTATGGTAAATGCAGTGAAAAGCAGTAAACCTCTGTTTGGGGCTGGAAGTCCCCTGCCTCCAAGGGCTATGACCTGCCAGGTGACCTGCTCACCTCTCCCACTTTTTTGAACAGTGGTGAGTGAACAGATTGGAGCAGATCTTGTTTCAGCATCATCTGTTTCCGCAGCTGAAGCTCCCATCTGATCAGATCATATGTATTATTTAAGATGCAGAAGCTATGTAATCCAGTAAAGGTTAAGGCTCCATCTGTTCTGTCAACCTGGAGGACTGCTCCTTTCACAGTGGAAGTCTGTGTTCTTGGATGATGCTGGAGACATCCAGATATGCCCCCAAACTCTTGTTTTGCATTTACTTTGCAGTAATGAAGACCTCCCTGCATTAGCACACAGCACCTGAGATGCTCTTGGCCCAGCTGCGTTCATCCTCACTCAGTACTGCCAAGCACACCTCTGAGACCAGGGCTAGTATCCTTTGACAAAAGCTAAGCTAGGCTGTACACAACACCCAGAAAACACCTCGCCTGAGAGATCCTTGTGCAGTAGGAAGAGAAGGCAAAGAAAAAAAAAATGAATAGGAAAAGAAGAAGAAGAAAAAAAAATAAATCCAGTCCTTCGGGTTCCTGTTGTCTTGTTTAAATCATGTTTTCAATTTAAAATTGTGCTGGCAATCAGTATGTTAGTGATTCTGTTCAGAAACGGGGGCAGCAGCTTACTTCTATTGTGTAACAAAAACAAATGAAATTATTCCACATGTAGGTGATGAGAATAAGAATGGAGATTTGAGATGTAAAACTCCTGTTCAAGTTTGTGTCACCAACCCCCTCCTCTTCAGGAGCAGGAGTCAAGCTTCTGAAAACCTCCCTGAGAGATATTTTTTTTTCTTTACCCATTTGCATTTGGCATTAAAATTAAGAATTGGCACTGTTTTTCTGGTTTCTCCTTAAGACCAAGCGAAATAAATATTCTCTCTATATGATATTCTACATATGTGAAAGAAACACGGGCAAATATATTTTCTTAAAATTTGCATGGCTTCAGGTGTAGGTTTAAGAAGTCACTCCAAGCATCATAGCAGCTTACAATAAAATTGTGAGAGCAAGTAAGGATGAAGTTTAGTTTCACAGATAGAAATTACAAACTCAGAGAGAGAGGGAAAAAAAAAAAAAAAAAAAAACACGACAAAACCGAACTTCATTTTCAAAGCTTCATTTCTCTGTTCAGCTCATTGTGACCCACCTTCAAGGCTTTTTTCTTAAGGCCGGGTGATTTCCCTTCAGTTAGAAATGAGGCAGGATGATAGGTAAAACACCTACTGTGAAGTGCTTGTATCATTTTTCTAAACATAATTATTGTGTTCTCATCTTGCATTCTTCTGATACAAAAAAGGGGTACTGTGTTCCTGCTCTTTTCCGTTGACAATACATAACAGCCTACATCATCACAGTGGTGACAGCTGGTTAGGACCACTGGTGATACAGGTTGTTAGAGATCACCTTCGTGGACTCTGTTCAGGAGAGATCTTTTGGAGAGAAAGAGAAGAACCAAAGCTAAATCATAGTCCTTATTTGTAATTTGGGAAGATTTTTAGACAGATTTTGTTTGGCAGGGCTGCCTGGCCTCATCAGAAAATTTGTGTGTGTGTGAGATATCTTGGAAGTGGAATGGTTGTGAACACAGGGCTGTTACCTGCTGGGGCTCAGCAGCTCTAGGAGATGGATCCACTGGAGCTGGGGTGATTTTGGTATAGAGCTGGTGCAGGTGCTTATGGAAGTTGGCAGCAGATGCGGGACAGAGGCTCTAGCTCTAGAGAAGCAGTGGTTTCGGGAGGGAGGTAGGTACGGTCCCAGCCCCTGCCAATGAGCTGCTGAGCCAGGCAGGCAGTGAGCCTGGATCAAAGATTTATCCCAGGAAGAAGAAAAATGAAGAGGAGGCAGTTAAATCTCTTCTTGTGCTTTTTGACTTTATGTTTTTTTTTTTTTTCCTTCTGTGCCATGACTGTGGTATTCTGAGCTGAAAGCTGAAAATATAACAGAACATAAAAGCTCATAAATTTAACATGAGGTAGAAGGGCTATAGAATGAATAAATACATTTACCTTCCAGGGAGTATCTTTGGCCAGTCAACTTCTCTCCATCCAGGCTGGGCTCTGCCGTCTCAGGCATACAAACTCCTCTACGAAGCTCGTTTCCAGGAAGAGATCACTCCCAACTGGCTTTAGCAGCCCCTTCGAAGGGCATCGCTAACTAGCGATGGCAAGTGGCACTTGGACCTTCCCTGAATTTAATGAAACAGAAACAGTGGGGATCTCAAAGAGCTGCAATATTTTTTCTCTCTTCTGTCCCTGTACTGCTAACCCCAGCCCTGTTTTCTACCTGATCTTTCCTGGATTCTCCTCCCTGCCCATGTGAAGCTTCAAGTAAGTTGGGAAAAGAGGAAAAACTGTGAAAGTGAAGGTCAGTGGGCGCTTAGGATGTCCTGAGCCCAGGGACCTGATTGTGTGAGAAGGGCATTTGTCAGTGTGTTACTATGTGCAGGGCCATCCATAAACAGGCACATAATTGTTATGCTTTCTTTATAACACTTTCCTTATTTTTTTCTCCTATTTGTCGAAATTCATAGCTCTGGCAACAAATGCTGTTATTTTGGAGTAGTCAGCAGAGAGTTAAACTTTAGCACGTGGGATGCAGTTTTCCCAAGCTTAGTGAAATAGCAGAAAAACGGACTTCATAGCAGAAAAATGAACTTCATAGCAGAAAAACGGCAATAAAATAGTGTGTAGCAAAGAAAATGTGAGATGCTAACTGCTGCTGTTGTAGAAAGCATCCTCCTGGTCTGTAGCCTGCCAGTTGTACTGTGCTGTTGTAAGTACTGGTCAACATTTGGGAAAAATAGTTGAATAAATAGACAGACACAGCTGAGAATATGTATGGTTAATAGCTTTGTCAGGCCTCTGATGTTTATTCTAACATACATGTTTTAGTCAAAGAACTAATAAACTTTTTTATTAAAATGCGTTAGCTGCCAAGAATCTTAATGGCCTTTTGTGTGCTTATAGAAGAGGGGTCAGGTTTACTTGAGGTCAGCATGGCATTATTTTTTTTCCCCAGCATTTTATTCCATCTAAGATCATGTGAGTTTCTTTTCTCCCAGGTGAGTTCTTAAACACCCATCATTAATTTCTTTCAAGTGGCCAAACACCAGATAAAATGTTTGAGAAGTAAACGTTGTGGACCATATTTAGTTTTTAGTTTTTTTCTAGCTTTTCAGACAGGCAGGTGGGGTAAACTGAGATATCTGCTTTCTGCAAGGAGAAGCTGCTCTGATAATCTAATACAAATCTAATCAGGATTGAAGTGCTTCATTGATTTATTAACAGCACGTAATTACCAGCAATCAGCAAGCTATGCGTTCGCAGAGCTGAGATATGCACCGCTGCTCTCTTCCCACTTTTGGGGAGTCCACACTGCTGTGCGAAACTGTGATAAATCGTGCTTAGGAGCAGAACTGCTTTTTTTTCTGGAGATGATATTGAAATCCCACAGGTGGGATTACCTGGGGGCAATGGACTTTACCTTACATTACTCATTCTCTAATGTACCAAGCCACATGATACAGCACTGGCTGCGTCTCCTCCATTCACATTGTGGGTGAAGCCATTTCTGTTGTTCACTATATGGCTTTTCCCTTTGAACGGGGATACACAGATTAGTAAATGCCTGCAGATTTTGCTTTTTTAATATTTTGCCTTGAGAGAAGAAATACCATATTCATATTAACAAAGAAGAAATGCTTATTGATACCCATAGCTAATTTCTGCTGGATAAATAGGCAGTTGGTCTGCAGTAATTTCAGAGATGGATCCCACAGATAAACTTTTGGTCTTTTATTAGATTCAGTTGGCTTGGCATCATCTGATGGCCCTGTCTGCATTCTCAGTTTCAAGACAAAGTATTACTCGGGATATTGGTTTCTATTTCTGGCGTATTAGAGAAACGGATTTTTTTTTTTTTTTCCCCCTGAGGTTATGATTCTGTTCCTAATTTACTGTTTTTTCCTTTCTTTTACTCTCTACGTTCAAGATGCAGCATGCTTCTGTGTTCAGATTCATTGCTGATGAGAAGCACGGTATTGAAATTCTCTGTTTTGTTAATGTTGCCCATTGTGTGCTAGCAAGACTGTATAATGTAACCTTATCGGAAATGAGGGGAGAGAAAACGCGCTTTAAAAAAGCACGCAGTGTAGGGCTGTCTGGGGTTTCCCATGGAAAAATGTGTGTGCATGTGCTGGTCATACCCAGCAAATGGGGTGCTTGTGAGAAGTGCTCCCATACATGTGCTGGCTGCACCATTGTCCTCCAGGTGCACAGTAAAGCTAAAACTTTTGATTCAGGTCAAAGAATGTACCACTCAATGCCCCACAGAGGTGGGATGAAGTTGGCTTATAAAGACTATAATAGGACATAAATGGTACATTGTTTTTTGGAGAAAAGTTTAGATCAAACTTTTTCTAAAAATAGGGTTTCTTTGGCTAAATAATTATAAGAAAGCTATGTTGACAGGAAAAGGAAAAACCAGACATCAAGCCCTAGGTATAAAGCTATTATAAAAGATGGTGCTTGATGTGAAAGCGACTTTATTTGGTTTTGCCTTCATGTTTTCCTTCCTGATACCTGTCACTGTTTTGTTCTTTATTCTCCTTTAGTAACTGATATCGGCACCCAAGCTAGAATCTCATTTGACCAAGCAGTTAAATAGTTTTTCCTCTCTTAAGCCATATAACCACTTCTTTCTGTGGAAATACTGTATCTGACCCAACAGTTGAGTCAGCAGGAATTTCCACTGACTTTCTGTGAGGTCTGCGGAAAAAAACGATGAACACCACAAATCCAGACACAACTTCTAATGAGTGATGTCCCAATGGACAGGCTGATTGCTTGGAAACATTAATCAGATAAATGCTTCTTAGTAGTTTTTTCTCTGATCTAGGGCCAGAAGATGATGTGTGAGAATAAAAGTATGTTTCTTACTGACCTTCTGCAAACCTTGCTTTCCCTCCTTCCTCCTTTCCTCAACTAAGACCATGAGAGCAGCTGCAGTGAGCAACCCCACAGTGCTGCTTAAACTAGCCTTGTCTGCAACAGTTCCTGTGCTACCTGCCTAGGGGTAGGGAAATTCTGTAGGAAAAGCATAAATTTAGAGATTTCCCTTCATCCCCTTCTATTTCTGAAACTAGAGAAAGTTCTGAGCTGGAGGTGGTGCCTGCACCATAGGAGTGATAACCTTAACAGCCCTGATGGACTTCTCTGTGAGTCTGCCTAAACTACTTCTGGAAACAATTTGTTGTTCTGGCACCCAAACATCCTAGAGCAACAAGGTCCAAAACTTAATTCTTCATAAAGCTGCTTTTCTGGGCTTTCCTTAGTTTTACTATTCTCTTTTGGAATGGGGAATGAGACTATGTGCAGTATCCCAAATGGGACTCCTCCATCATTTGTACCATACCCTGCCCAGGCATGCTGTGGACTCCGGTATTTCCTCATGTTCTGCTCATCTCTTCCATTAGAAGTGAATGCTGTCATCTTGAACAGTGTGAAAAAACTCCATAATCTCCTTCTGAAATGCTAATAGCACTTTTAGGAGCATGTTACTGGTTATGTGTAGTTAGGCTTGTGTCTTCTCTAGTTAAAGGAATAAGCCTGCTGCTGAGTACAAACCTGAGTCAGGGAATGTGGTAACATCCCGTTTCATGTAGTCGATAGCGATATTTTTATGTATAGGCTTTCTAATTCCTCTGAAACAGTCTTCCCCATTGTATTTATATATATCTATTTATTGCATTGATTTTATAGCTCCTACCAGCTTAAATATTTGATTAAGTTATGGTCCTTCTGGCATTACAATGAACGGAAGATGAAAGTGGAAGGTTGTATATCAGTTAGGTAATGACAATGGATTTTCTCAAACCTTATTTCCTCCAAATGAGAGGCATGGAGAGAGGAAGAAAAAGGAGAGGAGCAGGTAGTCAAACATGCATCTGTGTGCTTTTGGACAGCACAAATCTGTAACTCTATTCCTGTGCAGCACATCCTAACAAACCTTTTACAGGCAGCTGGCATTGCACATCCCTTCACTTCTGCTGTTAAATATCTGTCTTTTTGCTGATTGTGAAAGAAAATAACTTTGTTTGCAAACAGACCTGCTTACCTTTTAATAAAAATAACTAAGGGTTTTCTGCACTTTTGTTAATGCCTGCTGGAGTTAACCTCGTTTTGTTATTTCCATAGGGTTTGTTTGAAATGTTTTTTCCTGAAAACCTGAAGCATTCAGTGGGACTGAATGTGTGACCCAGAGAGGGCTTTTTTTTTTTTTTTTTCTTTCCTTTATTTCATTTTTGTTTAGTTGGGATGGCAAAAACAGCTTTAAAACTGAGTTTAATAAGACTTTAACAGTGCTGCTCTGAATGCTCTGCCATTTTTTGGAGCCGAAGCATTAGCTCTGGCGTACCAGAGGCTCTGTTGAAAGACTTGGAGCTGTGAGATGAAAAGAGGAACTGGCTCCCTGGGGAAACGCTGAGTGTGCTGCCAACACAAAGCACAGGGAAAGCAAACTCCGTAATGTTTTGGTCACAGGCTGGAGGACCTAATCCATCTTTTAAAATTTCTGACATCTACAGGTATGTCTTCTCTTGGTTATAATTAGAATTTTAAGATGTTTCCTGGTTTAACTGTTAGTGCAATTTTGTGTGCCACAATATAAGAAGGTCATAATACTAGTAGAGGGCAATGAAGATGGTGAAGGATCTGGAGGGCAAGGCATATAAGGATCAACTGAGGTCCCTTGGTTTGCTCAGCCCCGAGCAGAGCAGGCTGAGGAGAGGCCTCATGGCGGCCTGCAGCTCCCTCAGGAGGGGAGCGGAGGGGCAGGCGCTGAGCTCTGCTCTCTGGGGACAGCGACACGACCCGAGGGGACGGCATGGAGCTGGGACAGGGGAGGGTCAGGCTGGGGATTAGGAATAGGGTCTGCACCCAGAGGGTGGTTGGGCACTGGAACAAGTTCCTGTGGCAGAGTTGTGGTCATAGCACTGAGCCTGTCAGAATTCAAGAAGCATTTAGACACCTTTCTCAGACACAGGGTCTGGTTTTGGGGTGGTCCTGTGTGGAGCCAGGAGTTGGACTTGAGGATCCTTGTGGGTCCTTTCCAACTTGAGATGTTCTGTGATTCTGCCTTCCAACTTGAGATGTTCTGTGATGAAAAACATTAACGAAGAAACTCCTAGGAAAACTGAAAACACTAATGCCAAACTGACTTTTTTTTTTTTTTTTTTTTTTCTTGAAGCACTGTAAGGCTTGTAAAACGTTGGATACCTTGACAGCAGCATATACGGGCAACTGAATTATCCGAGTCAGTTCTATCTGTCTTTGCTTCTTTAGTAGTGACAAGGAGAGTGGAAAGAGTGAGGCTGTTGTTTCTGCTTTTCTAGGAAGCTTGCTTGGGAGCTAAGTGATTTTTTTCTCTCCTTTGGGCCATATAAAGTTATCTCTAATTAACTTTGAAGTTGTAAGCAAATTGAGTATACTGTTTTTGTTGTCATGTGCCACTAAAAACTAATCTCTGAAATCATATCCACTAATAAAAACAAAAATGTTGACTTGCAATTCAACTCTTTTGGAAATTGCAACCTAAAGCAAGAGCACTCTCAGTAGCTGGAAGGCACAGCTATGTTTTTCTGTATTACTAATTGAAATTACCTGTAACTTGCAACATACTCTGGGTTATCTCTTACTTTTTTCCTACCTCTTTCTCTTTCTGTTTTTCTCTTAGACATATACTTGGCTAATAACTGCTATACTTACATATTTAAGAGGTGGAAAGAAAACTCTAATATCAACTCTTTCATGGACCTTTTCCCAACCTTGCTGTGTAATGCCCATCTGTTTGACCAGACTGATGGAATGAATGATGAGAGATGTGTAAAGCTATTGAAAATAATTTTTTCCTGTTTCCCTTTATTGTAATCATAAAAAATAGATCATTAAAGCTGTTTTATAAACATGAATGAGCTAGAAAATATTATGACAGCATAAGTTGCTAAAGATACAGAAATGAAATTTTTAGATGAGATTTATCTTCTTACTTTAATTTGTACTCCTGCTGTACTGTAAATGTAATAACCATCAAAATGAAAAATGCAACAGATTGATAATACCATTGAGTTTTAATTAAACCACTGAATTGAAAAGGGCCCAGATGGATAACTGGAAAATGTAGTTATAACCCTGGTATGAAAAATGCTGGATTGCTAGTGATATGTCTTGTAAATAAATGCTATGCCAAAAATAACCTCATTTTTAGAACATCTTCCTAAAATTAATCATTTAAGTTTCTAAAACAGATGGTTTCTAGATTTTATTTAATTTAGCTGCCAAACACTTATTACCCTAGATCAGGAATCGTGCTTTAACAAATCCCTGTCCGAGAGCCTGGTCCAGTACTGCAGTGTCCCAGGAAGCAGAGCAGTTGTGCCAAAGTGTGTGAAATCTCAAATATGTAAAATCACTGCTAAGTCTATTAAAATGTTGAAATTACATTAGCTTGGCCTAAAATACTTAATACACAAAATAATTCAAATCTTGGAACTTGAGATAATGTTTAACGCCGCTAAAATAAAAACAGATCTTTTAATGGATCTTTTAATATAGAGTTTTCAGTCTGTATTTTAAGTGTGGATTCTTCATTGAAAGTTAGTTACACACTGAGACTTCTCTTCATTCATTTCTTGTCAGAGTATTCCAGTTAATATTTTGTCACTAAACAAGCTGGTGTGTGTATTCATGCATACATAAGTGTGTGTGCATGAGCGAGTAACAAAAATACAAAAATAACAAAAATAAAGTTTTCCCATTTTTTCTTTTCTGGTGAAGATTTGGGAAGTTGTTATCAAAGGGAATCCTCTTCTTCAACTTATATTATAGCTATCTAAAAGCAAAAAAGCACTAGTCAAATTAAATTAGCAGTGATCAAATCCTAAAATTAGCATAGAAAGTTGCAGAAATCAATACCTTGTTACTTTCAAAGCTTGTTATCTCTACCTTCTCATGAATTAATTTTAGAAACTTTATGCTAAATGATGTATAAATTGATCTAAAGCTTGAAAAAAAAGTGATCAATATTTTTCTTCTATTCAGAGAGAAATTCATTAAATTCTGTATGTATTACGTTGCCACATATTCTTACTGAGCTCTGTTCTAATCACTGCATTATTCTTGACTGAGAACACATTAGCTGTAAAAAGTCATGAAATGAGAAACAGGACATTATAAAGATTTTCTCTGGCTATTGTCAGTAATGAGTTGTGCAGAAAAGTGGAACCTGCTCTCATTGCCAGTAAAGATGTGTTTGTGTGGTATTGCTTTACACTTAAGCATGGAGAACTTTACTATTTTTTTAAATCATTATTTCCCAATAAATTTGGAGAAGCATAAAATGCTTCTTTCCTCAAGACAGACTTGCCTTTTCTCTGCCTAAAATACCTCTTTTCTTCAAGAGAAAACCAACATTTTGGGCAAGAATTAGGATGTTCAGTACATCATTCAGAGAAGTGACTAACATAATTAACTGACATTGTCTACCTGGACTTGTGCAAGGCACTTGACACTGTCCACCAAGACATCCTTGTCTCTAAATGGGAGAGACATGGATTTGACATATGGACCGCTCGCTGGGTAAGGAACTGGCTGGATGGTCACACTCAAAGAGTTGTGATTGATGGCTCGATGTCCTGGTGGACATCAGTGATGAGTGGTGTTCCCCAGTGGTCTGTGTTGGGACTGGCTCTGTTTAACATCTTTGTTGGTGACATGCACAGTGAAGTTAAGTGCACTCTCAGCAGGTTTGCTGATGATGCCAAGCTGTGTGGTGCGGTCCACGCGCCGGAGGGAAGGGATGGTATCCAGAGGGACCTGGGCAGGCTGAGAGCTGGGCCTGTGCGAGCCTCATGAGGTTCAACAAGGCCATGTGCAAGGCCCTGCATCTGGGCCAGGGAAATCCCAAGCAAAAACACAGGCTATACACAAATACAAATCCCAAGCACAAGGGTCCTACAGGAAAGCTGGAGAGGGACATTCTGTCAGGGAGTATAGTCATAGCACAAGAGTAATGGCTGTAAACTAAAAGAGGGTGGATTTAGATCAGATATCAGGAAGAAATTCTTCACTCAGAGGGTGGTGAGGCCCTGGCACAGGCTGCCCAGAGAAGCTGTGGCTGCACCACCCTGGAAGGCCAGGCTGGATGGGGCTTTGGGGAACCTCGTGTGGTGGGAGGTGTCCATGCCCATGCCAGGGGTGTGGAACTGGGTGGGCTTTGAGGTCCCTTCCAACCCAAACCATTCTGCTATTCTGTGAAGTGGTTGAAAAACTTCTAGGCTTTTCCTGTAGTGATTGCTCGAGTACACTCAGTGGGGTGTAAGTGATGCTTTGAGTGATGCCTCTCCAGGCTCAGATGTCTGGTTCAGACATTGTATACCCGTTGCTTTGGCTGGAAGGGGTGGCTCAGGGTGAAATAGCAGGTAAGGGCTGGCAAAACTATCCTCTTTTAATGTGGAAGCACCGAGTCCTCAGGCTTTTCTGTCTCCTCCATGCTGTGTGGTTGCCTGCTGTGATGCACAGCTGCTTACAGATGGAACATCATTCCTTTGCTGATCTGCAGAGATACGTGTTGGTCCAAATTAAACTGTGGTAAAGAAACCCTCTGGCTGAATATGGGGGCAGTGGAGTGTGTACCCACATGCACAGAGAGTGTATAGAGCCCTGCTCCAAGGAAAATCCCCCGTTGTATCTGATTTTTTTTTTGATTGTGTTTTGCTGACTGCCAGACTTTTTTCTCCTATTACACTGTCTGTCCTTTTCCCTTTCTTTTCCTGCCCTTTTTGGTGTTATTTTTCAACTCTTTGGGCACACCTTGGCTTCCATATGGATGTCACCCAGTATAAAAAATAGGAGTAGTTGATATTCATGTAAGTCACTTCTCTACCACTTCAGCTTATTTTGATGATTCAGGAGAGCCTACGCATTATGTAAATTGAACAGCAAATATGGCTTCTTATTGACAAGACAGGAAAAATATGATCTCAGACAAAAGTGGAAAGCATCTCTTTTACACCGAATAATAAATAATTGAAACTGACAGAATGAATTGTCAGAAAATGCTACTTAATAAATTTTGACTGATGTTTACCACTGTTGTATTAAAGAACATTTCTGTGTATCATATGTCACAGAGTACACACTGAAGTGTTAAGTTACCATTTAAAGCACATATTTTTAGAAAACCAATGATGTGTTACTATGTCTGCAGAGGTGTGTACCGGTTAACTGTACGTGTTTTGCCCTTACAGGAGTTCATACATTCTTCATGGAAAATAATACACAGTAGCGTAACATAGAGTTTTTCTTTTCCTGAGTCTCATGTTTTTATTTAAAGAAGTGTAAGAAAGTGAGTGGAAGTATTGCCCTTTTTTCAAGGAAATCTGACTGAGGTTGGATGAGCCCCAAATAACTCTTGTTATTTCTGTGTCAAATTTGGAGCAGTCACACTTAAATCATTGCAAGTGGTGTTCTTGGTTTTGTTTCTTTTTTTATTTTATTTTTTAAGTCAAGGGCAGGGGTTCAAAAATATTTGCATGGACAGAAACGAAGATGCAAAATTTACTTTCTTTATCACTGAAATAAGAGTCAATCCCATAAAATAAAGCATTGCCATCTGTTACCAGTGACATACTTGAAACTTCCCTGGCCAGACAAAGCAAGATGCCCAGTGTGTGCTGCAGCAGTTGACTTGGGGAAGCCATCGCTAGCATTTCCCAGACATGCCTTTTTTGACCCAAAGCATTTCACTATGTATGAACTGAAAGCTGTGCAGTAATATATTTCATAGTGAAGCTGCTACTTTCATTCTGTGAAACAAAATTAATGCTTCATTTACAGTGATTTTAAGAATATTTTAATAAAATCCAAGTTTTGTAACATCCCAGTCTCACAAATGTATTTTAAGAGTTATTTCATGCAGCTACCTAAGTACAAGTACCACAAAATCCTGTCAATAAACATTTCACTCCACCAGATAGATCTTCATAAGCTCTCTTTTCAAATGAAATGGCATCTAAGGGTAGCTCTGAGATGCCAGCCTTACTCTGCCTTTTCTAACTTCAGATTAATCAAGTTCTCAGTTTCAATGATTGTAGTGCTAGCAAACTAATGTTATACATGCAGTGTACAGAAATTGCTAATCAGTTATTTTGTAGAAACTTAATGGGCTCCTCATTCAAAACCAAAGTAGGGTGAATATATTATTTTAACCAGGGCCACAGTTGTATCTTAACCTGAGCCAAGAGTTTGACATTTGTCATTGCTTGTTGTTTTATTTTTTTTAAATACAATGACAAAACATGATACTCATTACCCTGTAATTCAGACTGTGTTATAGAAAGTATTTTCATATTTAGTCTTTTTTCCATGTTTACTTATCCCAGTGCAGGTTCACTGATGCATCATCACAATCTTATTAATTTGTGCAAACAGGGCTTTGAAGTACATTTTTAGGGGATGAAGGTTGTTAGAGCTTGGAAATTTAAATAATGCTTACCGATTTACTGCAGTTAGTGTTATACATTTACATATCACACTGGAGAAAAAAAAAAAAAAAGAAAAAGTAATCTTCTCATGCATGTTGTTCAAGCATTTCTGATCAGTCTGGGAGCATATCCCCCCTGCTGCCTGACTGGGAGGAGGAATCAGATCAGGATGTTTCGGGGTCCTCTTGTCCCTACTGTGATGGTGCCTCCTTTAGGAGGTCATGTTATTCCCAGCCTCTGGGAGTTGTGTAGATTTTTTTTATTCTTTCATTTCTTTATTATTATTATTATCATATATATAAGTTGGGAGGATTGAGAAATTCTCTCATATGATCAGTTCATGCAGGAGGTGGCATTTCCTTAGACCTGACAGGCCAGTGTGTTCTAGCTATAGCTCTGGAAAAAACGTAAAATTACTCTGTTTCTACAGATGCCTCACTGTACGTTCATACATGCCCTGTGAGGCAGCTTGTGAAACCTGACTCATACCACCTGAGTTCTGCTGGCATGAAAATGCTCGGTTTTTCATGTCTTTAATACTTATATTGAATTTCTCAGTAAACCTGAGTCTCCCTGTGCTACCCTCCTTTAGGTGTTGGAATAAATTGCAGTTGATGGATAGTAAAATTTGGCTTTGAATTTGACATTCAGGAGAGTAATGTGCTAGTGTGCAGTAGTGAGGTATTTTAATCCAATATATTATTGTGTTTCAATAGCTTATTATATATATATATTTTTATCATGAGCATGAGAAAGTGATGGAAGCGGCTACAGCAAAATTCTGCCTTCTGGGGTAGAGTTTCTTTTGAAATAACCTGTAAATCAGAATTTTTGTAAGAATTTTGTAATGAAAACACACACTATCATTTCTGTGTCTGTTCCCATGACATTTAAACCCAGAATATAAAGAATGGCATTTAGTCCTCTGTACTTCAGAGATATAAGAACGCTCTATTGAACCACTAACTCTGTACCTGAAGAGTGTGAGTTGCTTTTAGTGGAAGTAAAATAATTGTGGACCTCTGAGTCACATATTTTAGTTTTACCTATGATCTTCCATAGCTATTGCTATTTGTTAATTCCTTTATAAAGCAGCTGCCTTATCTGATATTTTCTTGACAACCTATCAAGTGAAGGATAAAATCAAATACAAAATAACTATATGGTGAAGTACAGGACATTTTTATATACAGTAAAAATTACTGATCAAAGTGATGGCAGGCTTAATAACAAAAAGCACTTGATATGATGAAAAGCAACATGTATTCTGTGATGTATATGAGGGAAAGAGAGAGAAAAAATAATAGCTTGTAAAATACTCTGAAGAAGGGTGTTTCTTTAATTTATTTTTATGTTGGGGGAACAACAGGGCTTTGTTCATCTGGGCTCTTAATCACCTTACTAAGAGCTTGACATCAAGGAGATGGATCTCTCTAAAAACCTATTCCATAAATTAGATGTTCCAAGGTTAGTTCTCCATTATGGATTACTTAGATTTATCCCAAAATGAAGACGTTGTTCCAGCTGTGGGACTGATTGTGCACATTTCATAGCCATCACTGGGTCTCCATGCCAAGCAGCTGCTTGTGGGATACTAGCTGTAGGGTCAATGGTTACTACTGTAGTCCTGCAATGCCAGGATACTTCTTTATCTAGAAAATAATGCATTGATGCATTTTACATATTATTAAGTGTCTGCTATAGCTTAGCTGTCTGTAGTTTCCTAATGCTGTTGACCCCTTCCCCTGGCTGCAGTAAATGTGGAAGGGCATGCACAGCCATTGTGCATTGGAGGCATGCCGTATTTACTGATCTCGCCAAAGAGACCTCACTATTTCTGAAGGTTAATTGGTCTTGCCAACACATTAAAGTTGTACTTCTGTATTTTTATGGCATGCTTCTGCAGAAACAAAGCAAGCTTAAGGGTTAAAAAGCACATCATCATCATAATATAGCCATGCTGATATAGCACCTGGTTTAAACTACTGCTGACTCTTGCTTTATGGGAGCACGTGTGCTCATACAGGTACAGTAGCAGATGTGCAATCTTCCATTTTTATAAATATATGCTATATTTGCATATATACACACCTACACATACATGTGTGTATACGCATGCGTGTGTGTGTGTTTGGGACCTACTAAGGTATGCAAACTGCTTTCCTTCAGGAGTGTTGTAAGAAAGCTGGGTGGCCTTAAAGATAGGAGTTTGAAGGATAGTGTAGTGGATTTGAGCCTGAGCTGTTGCTCGTTATAAAAGGGACAGGAAAGTCGTAACAGTTTCATGCACGTGCACCAGAGCCTGAACCTCTGGAGACTGTACTTCCAGCACCTGCAGACAATAGGCAGAGTGGGGAAAGATCCTGGAGGTTGTTTGTGGAAGGGGAAACTTTGAACAGAGGGGTATATTTTTAATGTATATACAGGTTATTTCTTTAAAGAAGTAAAATCCTCTGGCATTGCAAAGAACGTGCACGCACAGACATATATATTAATGAACTGATCAATATAGCAAGAGAAGGTTATTTTGGAATGAGAGCAGCCATGAAGAGAAGGGCCTGGGGGTGTTGGTTAATGAGAAGCTCAACATGAGCCGGCAGTGTGCATTTGCAGCCTGGAAAGCCAACCACGTCCTGGGCTGCATCAACACAGCATGGCCAGCAGCACCGGGAATGGGATTCTCCCCCTCTGTTCTGCTGTCATGGAGCCCTGCGTACAGCTCTGGGGCCCTCAGCACAAGAAGATAGATGTAGTAGAATGAGTCCAGAGGAAGCCATAAGGATGCTCAAGGGGCTGGAGCACCTCTCCTATGGAGACAGGCTGGGGGAGTTGGGTGTGTTCAGCCTGGAGAAGAGAAGGCCCCAGTCAGACCTTACAGTGGCCTTCCTGTACCTAAAGGGGGCCTACGGGAAAGCTGGGGAGGGCCTCTTTGTCAGTGAGTGTAGGGATAAGACAAGGGGTAATGGCTTTAAACTAAAAGAGGGGAGATTTAGATTAGATATTAGGAAGAGATTCTTTACTGTGAGAGTGGTGTGGCCCTGGCATAGGCTGCCCAGAGAAGCTGTGGCTGCCCCATCCCTGGAGGTGTTCAAGGCCAGGCTGGATGGAGCTTTGGGCAACCTGGGCTGGTGGGAAGTGTCCTTGCCTGTGGCAGGGGAGTGGAACTGGTTGAGCTTTAAGGTCCCTTCCAACCCAAACCATGATTGTATGAAAGTTATTTTTCTTTTATGCAAAGTGCTGATCAAACAGTATTTGTACTGGTTTTCCATCTACAGAAAACCTTTCTAAACTGTGACTCACCTGCTTCAGATTGATGCTTTGCTTGGACATTTATAAATTCAGTGTTTTGCGTAATGCAATTTGTTAAAGAAATGTACCTGACTTTTCTCTGCACTAAAATGTCTTATGAAATGTCTTAACAATTGACATTTGGTGACTTTTTGCTGATCATTCAGTTCATGGAAAAGAAAGCCATCACATCTAATAAAGGAAACTGATTGTGCTTCAACTTGAAGTCAATGACAGAAGTTCCTAAACTGCTTAAAGGTAAGCAATATTGGGTCATGGCGTTAGCATGGAAAAGCCGTAGCAATGCTTCTTGAGTCTAAACTCTGAAGAAGTTACATCAAAATACAGTTTTTCTCACCAAATTTTCTAAAATCTTAGAATCTTAATCTTCTCTTTTCCTTGGATCTTCTCATTTGTTCTCTCCCATCAGCATCACCGTCATTCTGTTCTGTTTAGTTCCTGGGGTGTTCTGGTCTATCACTCTTCCCCATATCTACAGTTAAAATAGGTGAAAATTCTTCAGCACTGATTTTTGAGTCCTCTTGTAGTAGTTTGGTTTTCTTCTACTTGTTTTCGTTTTCTAGTCATTGCAATAATGAACATTTTAGAAAATGCTTCAACAGCAACATAAGCCATCAAGTACACAGATGTACACAGATTACAATTTTACCCACTGCCTGCCTTGCCTGCTCTACCAACATGCTATTTTTCACCAGACTTTGAAAATCATTTAGCTGATTGATGTAGCAATAAAAGGACATTTAGTAGCAGCCAAGATGAAAAGCTTTGCCTAACACTTTTTGTCATGTAATAATGATCCTCGCAACATTTCAAGACCTTCTTGAATGATGAAAGTATAATAAATAAAAATGCTGTTTGACAAAACTCTGCATTTTGAAAATTTCTTCTAGGATGAGAAGACCAATTAAAAAAAATAAAATTTCCCATTTCCTCTTGTTACACCTGTCATTGCAAGAGAATTTGAAATCAGCTGAAATAAGAAGAAAATGATCAAAGTGTATCACCCCTTTCTGGGGATGGAATTATTTCCTGTTGCACAGTGTTCATTCTATTACTTTTATTTTCTTTATTAAAAGGGACTTTGGTCATCTTTTCATGCATTCAGAAAACTTGGACAGCATTCAAGAAATCAGACAACATTTTGTGACTTCCTTATTTTGATTTATTATAACTATAAATTTAATTGAGCAACAAAACTACTGCTTTGTCATAAATATTTTTAAAGAATTTCTGTCTCTTAATTTAGGGGAATGGCATACATTACAAATTCACTCTGAGTTCACTCTTTTGGGAATTGCATTACTATCACTGAGGGCAAATTTTTGTCTGTTAGGAATTTGTTCCCTTGGCAGGGAAAGGGGAACTCCACATAACTTTCTTCTGGCAGGTACTGTGATAAAGTCCACATGGTGACGGTGTGTTTTTAGTGATTATTTTCTTGGAGGAAACCAGAAGTAGGCAGTGTTGGTAACAGGCAAGGGGAAACAACATGAAGTCTGGAACGCGTAACGTTATGTCCTTTTTTTTTTTTTTTTTTTTTTTTTTTTTTTTTTTTTTTCTTTTTTTCAGCTAAAGGAAGTAGGTGAAGAAAATTGAAAATTTTGGATGGCCAAATTTTATTTTGAAGTAGGCAGGGGTGTCTTTAGTTTCAGTCAGTTAATGGCTGACAGGAACATGCTGGACCTTTTTTTCCTGGGTCTTCATTTAAAATGAGATACTTGGCACTCTCCGCTGAAGCACGCTTCATGAACACCAAGGAAGGAGTTATGAGTTACTGTGTGTGTCTTATGAACACATTAGAGGGCGTGCAAAAGTATCGGATATGTGGCTTAAGAGATTACACATATGAAGAAGAAAGAATCAATTTCAGCTGGTGAGCTAAGAATTTTATTTTTCTGGTGCATCCAGTTAGTTTCAATTGGTATAATATTTCTTCCAAGGTTGGAACAGTAGTATTTAGAAACGCTTGAATTTCAGTACACTTTTTTTTTTTTTTTTTTTTTTTTTTTTTTTTTTTTTTCAGAGTCAAAGAGAGACAGAGTAGCATTGCCAGGGATGGCCTGTGGGTGAAGTCTGTGTTATTTAATTGAGAGCTTAATATTTGGGGTGGATGGAGAGCAGAGGGATAGCAGAGGTGAAAATCGTATTTGAAACCCAGATTCAAGGTGATCTGGTGCTTGGTTTCTGCTCATGAAAGTATTCACAGTGGAAAGGCTAAGAAGGCAGTACATGAAGGCATGTGCATGCTTTTACTTTTTGACCTGATTTTCTGTCTTGTGCTGAATTAAGTCTTTTTCTGTCTATCCCTATGAATCTTCCCAGTTTTCAGCATTTTGAGGCCCAATAGAACATTTCAACATTTACTTCTCAGGGACAGCTAAAGGCTTAAAAACATCTCAGGTACTTAATGGCATATCCCTCCTTAAAAACACAGGATTTATACTCCTTATGTCTACAAGATATTTTTTAAAATACTGCCCTAAATTGGGAGTGACTTAAAGGTACAGATTCCTATTGAAATAGCTGGAAAATCCAGTGGGTTTCAGAAAGCCTACCTCTGTCTGTGTTGATGAAATGGAAGCTTCTCTGGGGAGAGAAGTGGGCATGACCTGGGTGCTCTGTTTGCTGCTGGAGAAACCATCAATAGTTGGTGCAGTCCATTAATGGGGGACCCTTTTCCCTTTAGGGCCCTTTGCAGCCTATCCCAATGTGTGAATACCACCCCATCAGGTCAGCAGTAGTGTTTTGCTGTTACATTAATATCTCAAGTAGGTATCACAGACGTCTTTAGGTCGTGACACTTCACCAATAAAAGCAAGTTATGTGTGATTGCTCCTCCTTATGTATCTGCACTCTCATGTAAACCAGTTCACAGAAAATACATGAAAATAGTGCTGTGAAATTGTAGGGCAATAGTAAGATGCAAATTCCTGCATATCTATGTAGGACATTTAGACATAATATTCTGCCTTTTGAAAACACTAGTTTGTTTTGGTTTGTACACCACCCACTAATACGAGGTGATAAAGTGATTTCCATTTCATAGGGAACAAGTTATTTGCCCAAATGTGGGCTTGAAGAAACTTTTCCCTTTGAACTTACGTTTATGGAATTGCATATCAAACCAGAAGGAAAATGCCTGAGGTGCTAATGTTTAATTGGCTTTGAGTCATACTGCTGGCATAGAATTTTCTTTTATTTTTTATCCTAAAAATACAGAGCAAATATAGCTAAGCATTCTAGTGACTTTGACAGGCATTGAATCAGGCTGTATAGTATTCCATTTTGGGATGAAATAGTATTCTGTTTTGGCACCAATCATTATGAGAAAAGAAAAAAAAAAAAAAAAAGTACCTTACCTGCCATTAAAGTATCTGCCAAACAGAATTACCTGGTACATGAAGCTTTAGAGTGTATATCCTGTTTCTAGGTCTCATCAGATTATATGTATGTGTATTGTATATGTATATGCTCTTTTTGTAGTGCTGATTTTTTTCAGTGCTGAAACATTTTAATCATTAAATGGGATTCTAATTTCTTTCAGTTCACAGTTGGCAAGTGTTGTAATTAACAGCACAACAGTGATTGTTCCAGGGGCTGTTACAAGTGCAAAGGCTCATAGGGGCTACTAGCTGTTTCAAATGAAGTACCACACAGAGGCAATACGGACTTACTGCTGTAAGCTTTTTCTTCTTGGTGTTCTTTTTCAGACAAGCAGAACTATCTGAAATTAATATTTACTCTGTATATTTCCAATGACAGTGAGCTGCTATTCTGTAAATCTAAGGTGTAAGTCTTGGGTGTCCAGCAGGTCTAGAGAGGTTCACCATCACTGGCTTGAACTGAGCAGCATTGATCCAAGACAACTGTGATATTCTTTACAAGGAAAATAAATAAAAATTAGCAAACATAACTCGAGAAGTTGTTCACTGCCGTTCCTACCCAACTGTGCTACCTCTTTGGCCCTGGAAGCCCCTGGGCTCAACAGTTCAAACTTGTACTCCATGTGGATATTGAGCACTGCTGAACAAATAGAAGAGTGGGGGAAAAAAGTCTGTACAATTTGTGAATTAGCACTGGAAATGGGGAATTGTTGCCATTTCAGCTCTTAAGTTGTCACTGGAAAACAGGATTAGAGGAGGATGGATTTCTCTAAGCCTCGAGAGAAAAGCTATCACAGTGGAATATTGACACAAGAGGAAACGCCTATCTTCTGTGCTATTAAGTGTACTTAGGAAAATAGTTCACTGTCAGTCACAGTTTACAGTTATGAAATTTCTCTTATGTAATTCATAGGAACAATCTGAGGAAGCCAATTTGTATTGGAGTCAACCTTTTTCCACTCTGCTTCTTTATTGATTCTGTTTCTTGGTTCCCATTGGGCATTTTAAGGCTGCGAAGCTGTCCTTGCTCCCTGAATGCCTCTGCCTATATCTAGCTGTCCTCAGTCACTGGTGTAAAATCTCCCCTAGTGCACGTAGTCAAGCAGAAGTGTGCTGCTTTGTACGCCTGGGGCCATTAGTTCGGGGTAGCAGTGCAGAGACAGAGACTATTTACTTTAGGCAATGGCAGCTGATGTGTTTTCCTGATCTGCTTTTTCTTCCTGCAGAATCAATTTTCTAAGGTCTGTGTTTGTTCTGATGTCAGCGCAAAGGAAATGCGAAATATCTTTCTCAGAGGTAGTATTTTTTTTTTTTTAAGTTAGTTTCTCTCTAAGTTTTGTCCAGCATATTGCCTACTGGACCTCACTTAATGGAAATATAAAATTCTTAAAAAGTTGTGAGTGGTGGAAGCAACAGTAGAATTCTGACTGTGTTGTCTGGAAACAGCTGTGTAAACAACCATCCAGTGTAGATTGGCTTGCTAAAGATTTATTTCTCGAAATTTAACATTTTTAGAACACTATCATGTTAAGATGTTAAATCAAAAGACGCTCTAAGGGGGGAAAATGGGACTAAAACAGTGGCAAGGATAAGATATTCTCACAGTGATTACTCAGGTTCTCAGGGTAAACTGTGGGGGAAGTATGAAATAGGAAATAAATCATATTCTGGGACCCATCAGTGTGCTATGTATTACTTTTATTAAGCAGGTCTTGGGGTATAGAGCATACTAAAACCTGAAAGGCTCTTGTCTGGGCAGAAAGAGAAAAGGAACATCTTTAGGATGACAATAGAGAGAGAATGACAGAATTGGGAACAGAATGATTTGTTTTACCAGCTCAGAGTTGGAGGTAAGAGGTATTCAAAAATATATAAAAGAACAGGATAAGATGTATGTACATAGAATCCATTCATGTAGACTTCTTATTGCTTTTACCCTCCAATCTTCATGTTAATACCTTTGGGTGAAAGAACAAATAATTATTTGTGCTGTGAAGAAATGGTTTTTTAGACTCATTTTAATAGGAAGTGTCACAGTGTTGTGAAAGACAAAGAATTAGAGGTGTTGTGTTAACGTGGTTGGGAAGCAGAGGCGATAGCGCAGAGAGCTATTTTGAGAGTGGGTGATTTCATCCAGGAAGAGGAAAAGGCTGCATAATCTGTTCCCCAAAGAGGTGAATATTTGAGGAGCTCGAAGGAGTCTAAAGATAGCTCATTCTGCAACTTTTAGCACCTACTGCTTGTTTTAACTCAGGTATTCAGGAAAATCTATTGAAATATTCATGCATGTTTGTTTTAATTTATATTTTGGGATAATTGCTGTAGACTAGTAGGCTCCCTTTTGGTTATGAGCTCTCATCATTTTCACCAATAGAAATTATTTTATATTGTTCCCTTGGGATTTTAATTGCATTAAGAAATGATTGGCCCTAATAAACTTCTACAGCCTGTGATAATACAATCAAATAAGATATCCATATAAAAGCATAAAATTATACCGAAGCAAATGCTTTCTTGATCATTAATTAGTGAGCTATCAAAGGCATCAGTGCAGATGGCAGTCATTTTGTGCTTTTTAGAACGAAGCCTGACCATTGCAGCTTCACATATGTGTAGTAAATTTATATTCCAGTTATTCTCACATCAGTAAAGACATTTGAACATGCATTTATATACTTATCCCATCTTATATGTATATTTTCAGTTTCTTTTCAGCTATGAAAATACCTTCAGTAAAGGTGTTTAGTTATTTTATTAAAACTGTTGCACTGTATGGTGCTTTAGGAAACAAACAAATGGATGTGACTGCTGTCCGTGAAAGGTAAAATATTGAGCAACAGTTCAGGTTGTGCGTAAGGAAAATGGAAGTTTGGCATAAGTAGCGTTTTTAGAACCCGCTGTCATTTTAGACAAGTTCTGTGAAGGAGTTGTTTGGTGTCAGGTTATGCCATCTTTGAGTGGCAACACAGGACAATCAAGTGATGAGTTGAGAAAGAAAAAATTTAGGAGGATTCTGTATTTGGCACATGGTAGTGAAACCAAAAAGACTGTCCAAGACAGTGTGGGGATACTGTGATGGCTTGGGTTGCCTCCTCCTCTGACACAAGGCAGAAGAATGGATGTTATGCAAATGTGAACACCTTGTTACCAACCAAAGATCTGCCAACCTTGGATTTTTTTTAAAATGAAGTGCAAGTTCAATGGCACAGCATGCTTCCTATTTCTGGAATCCTTCGAGAAGTAGTGGAACTACAAAAAAACAAATCCAGTGCATTAACGAGGACAGGTGGGCTCATCTGTCAAATTCTTGTGAGATGCTGCCATCAACACTGCTGCAGGCACAGCTTTATTTACAAAGGCTGCCATCCAGATCTAAAGATCAGGAGCATCATTACCACCAGGTTATCGTGATCTGGTGATAGATGGCTCTCTTGTGTGCAGTATCAAGATAGTATGTGACATCTTTGTCTTATGATAAGTCCCCCTCTAGTTAAATGGGCATCATGGCTGTTTTTGAGTTGCATGAAGGCTTTGATTCCTAAATCCTATAAAGTGGATTTAGGTCCTAGTTTCCCTTTTATTGATTAAAAAGTTAAATTTAATTGCTTACGCAGTCTCTCTTTCTATTTTACTCATTTTATCAGTGGAATACAGGCCCACATCTTTGACTTCAAACAGTTACATTTACATAATCAGCACATTTACCATTCTCCCTCACAGTTTACTTATTGGTTGAGCTTGCCTGTCTGCCATGTGATCTGACCACAATGGTAACCACTCCTTAGTGATCATTTACATTATTATTGTAATATGGATTAGGCATCAGTTGGAAGTGAGTCCAAGTCAATACCGGCTTTCTTCCTGTGACATCTTAGAAATTATTTAACAGTCTGATACCCATTTAGAAATTCAAAGGCTTTCCTTAAAATGTTTCTTGGCAAATTGAGGTTCATCAGGGAAACTTAGCAACTGGTTTAGCATCCAAAATGTAGGATGGAGTTAGATGACAGAGTAGGAATCTGGACTGACTCTGCTCACCTTGAATTGGTGCTGGCATAATGGGGACTAGAATGTGGCCCTTTGTCTTCTCCTTGGGAAAATGATGCCATGAGTGCTTGCATTGAGTGACTGCAGGCTGGAAGTCCTGATGCTGGTAACCCGCTGAGCTGAGCATGTGGACATTTTAAGTAAAATATTTGGTCTTGTAAAGTTGTTTTTCTTCTTGAGCTAGAAAGTGCATACATAAAAGTAAACGGGGAAAAAAAATAATGAATTCTCCTGCCTGCCCATCCAATTCATTTGGCTGAGGTTTGAATTCCCTCAAGAAAGGAAATATGAAAGATTTTACAGGAAGTAGCAGCTGTTCTTCCTCCCTGGGGCAAAGGATATGCATCACGATCAGTAAAACCACCCATCTTTTATCAATGTGATTGGCACCCAGTGACTTGATACAACAGTCCAGCTGTTGAATGCTGTAATCCTGGAGGGTCAGCTGACATACGCAGTTGTTACTACTGTGTGCTGCTGATTTATGTACTTGATGCTGAATTAATATTTTATTGTAGCTTATATAAACAATTTCATTATAATTGCATGATTTAGGAGTCTTTTTAGGTGGTCATAAAAAGGTGCTTCAGAACCCTTCTAAAATTTAGATGGGGAAAATCTGTTTGCCAATAAAGTATGAATGCAAAATACCTTATGGTCTTGTCATTATGGGTGGGTTTATCCACACATGAAGCTTGTGAAGGGCTTTATATAGTTTTAATATGAGGAAGAGTTTATAAAATGCTCTTATTAGTTAGTATTAAAACAAACTAAAAGTAGCTGCTACCATAAGTATCTTTGTTATGCATAGTGTTCTTCAGTTACTAAACATGGAATGAAATTATTTGAAATGCTGTAGTTTCTAATGCAGAAGACAAATCAGTACCTGAGATACTGAACCTTGCAGTCAGAGAGAGCTCCAGTGGACTTGTTTTTCTAAAGCACTGCAGCACCTAATAAGTGGGAAGAATCTTTCTAAGAGGGTTTATGCAAAATATCTTTGGCTTACATCTGTGTTTCTACTTACATGAACGTCTGAGGCTGATTTATTCTGGAGACTGAGCTATTTGAATGTGTTGCATTACAGCAGACGCGTGTGTTTCTATCAGCATTCTGGTGCAGTGCTCTGCTCTGTCTGCTTGGCGCGAATATGATCCTCTGCCTGGTGTAATTGCGGCAGCAATAGGACTTTGGGCTGAAGTTGTGGGAATGAAAATCCACAGAGGTGTGTTGACTGAGAAAAAGGGTCCATCTTTCATTAAAAGTTAAGTGGGTGTTTCTTAAGGTAAATTCTCTCTTCCTTGCTTTTCAAGGGTTTGTACTTTTGTTATGTAAATTGACTTCAGATATACTCAGTAGTGGGGGGATGTTTTCTAAATACAGAGATGTCTGGTATCTTTTGCTAGAGTATATTTTTCCATGGGGCTACCTTTTCTCTTTTCTTCACTCATGACTTCTTTAGCAGATACTTTTAATTTGTATATGTTTTCTGTAGGGCTGCAGTAGGAAAGGTGTACTTAAAAGTTTCAGGGCTGCAGGTATGAGGTCAACTGCCCCTTCTCCTGCACTTCACCACAGAGGTGCTCCCTCCTGCATAATTTTTGCTTTCTATTATCGCATTCACTGCTACCTAATTGCTGCGTTAATGTGTGACAGAGCATGTTACAAGTGCCTTGTGTAGAGCTCTGCTGTTGGTGGATGACAGGCCTGCGAAGGGCTTATGGGCCAGGATCCAAGGGGAAGACGCTGCAGGAACATCAGAGTGGGCATGTACAAGACTGCCTGATGAAAAACAGGTCATCAGTGAAGCTTTTTTTGTGCTTAAAATCTTGTTCTTGGGCAGAGAGGAAGCACACCTTAGGTACAAGTATAACCAATTAATTGTTAGTATAATTGAAATCCCAAGGGGGTAATCATTGTAGTCCAGATCTAATTGTTTCTGCATTGTGTTATTCTTTCTGGTCCTCATTTTCTTTATATCTGAAATAATATCAAGGTCTGCTGTAAACTAAAAATCATTCATCATCTGAGAAAGAACTGAAGTAATTTAAGGCCAGTTTTCAAAGATGTTGAATGTCTTAAATTTCGAAACTTCAGATAGGATAGACTGTAAATGTTTTTAATATGTAATTAATATGGATTACATTTTTCTTAGCTCCCTTTTCTTCATTGATTTTGCTATTCAACAGTCATTTTGATTTGTATATATAAAATATATAGCTTAGTGTTAAAAGGATTTCAAATCAAATGGCTTTATTTACTTCAGAATATTCTGAATAATGTTTATTGTGATAATCTAAGAAAGGAATAGATGTTTCTAATAGACTACTTCCAAGTGGCTTGATTGAATTAAAGAATGCCCACTGGAACAAAAAACTCAATTAATAGCAGTAATTTTAGTATTCTTAGTGGAAAAAGAGATTTTCTTAGTTGGCAGAACTACCAGATTTATACAGCTGGGCGGTCTCCATTGGTTGAGGGTGCGGCAGCTTTTTTTAGTGCTGGAGGTTGGGGATGGGTATGCCACGTTTGCTCTGAAGTTTCAGTTCTCTGAATCTGCTTCTGGAGAAGACTGAGAGGTGGATTTCTTTCTGGAGGAGGATAGGTAGCCCACTCCATTTCTCAGGAAGTCTCTTTCTGTAGCCATTGATTGTTTTGTTGTGGTGATACTGAATCTCCCTGTGCTGACTAATGAACCAGCTGGGACATGATAATGAGCTGGTTCATTTGGAAACAGCATATTCATATAAAAGCAACATCCCCAAGCTCCTCTGAAATCTGTGGTTCAGGAGTAGCAGCTAAATATTTTTATGTTCCGGTCCCCACAAATCTCTCCCTGCTCTGCCTGTCTGGATTACTGTCAGGGAGAAATTAGATGAAGAGTGTTTTATCCATTGTTTGCCATCACCAAATTGTCACACACATTCACAGCATTCATTGTGACCTCTGAGACACAGAAAGTACCTTCTCAGAGGGAGGAGGAACTGGCTGTGGTATGTCTGACTCCATCATGGGGTAACCATGGCACTTTGCACGTGCCTCTCGTATGTCAGGTACAGGTTCTGTAGCACTGAAGGAGTATGAGGACACTGATCCCAAAATGGCAGAGAAATGGGATAATTTCTTGGATATAAATTTCTAGTGGTACGCATATGTATGAGTGTGTATGGATATATACATTGAGCAGCAGATTTACACACATGCACACGTATTCTCTTCCTTTTATTAAACAAATAATGAGTTGTTTTTTCTTAATCAGATGTGCCTTAAAATATTAAGTAAAAAAGAGTGTTTTTCTTGGCTTGTCTTTTCTCCCACGTGGGTAGGCTTTGAGCTTGAGCATACAGGTATTTAAAGGTTTGTTTATAATAGCTTCTCCTTTCAGTAACGCTCCTCCAGGACTTGGGACTCATCTGATGCTTTGATTAAACACTTACAGGAGCAGTGTCTTCTGTCAATATTTAGTAAACTGTGGGATTTCAGGTGCTATCTTGATGAACCCAGATGTGACCTAAATTGAACTGAAAGCAGCTTGAGGCAGGAATGGCTTTTTATCTTCTTGAATCATCTTCGAACTTGTGGTCTTCTTGGAAGCATATTTAAATTAATAAACTCTATATTTTCTTGACAATACCAGTAAAGATACTGTGGGATTTCCATTATTCTGACTTGTTCTTTTTTTCAATCATTTCCCAGTTACAATGAAGATGATGAATGAACTTTACCAAGAAATGATATTGTAAAGCATTAGTTTTGTTGTGTTGGTGACACAGTGGAACAAAGGTGATTACCAGTGCTGCTATTTAATTTAAAAATGTCTAAAAACTTGTACTTGACCCCTTTATATAAAGGTGAACTTGAGTGCTTAGTATGTGCGGGTTTCACAGGCAGTTCTGACAATAGTGTAAATCTTAGATCTATTCTGCAGGATAAATGATTATTTTATGTATTCACTAGAACCACTCAGAGCTACAAAAGAAAACTCCTTCCAGTTGTATTTTTATGCAAATATCTTTATTTGTAGTGTAAAAAATTAGAACATTTAGGTACTCTTGTGTAAATTAGTAGCACTGTTTATAGATATCTCTACAATTGAAAGCAGCAGAAGTACCAGATGTGTAATTACATTAGCTCAGATATTCTACAGAAAGCTGCTTCTGTGAAACAGAAACAAGCATAATGTGGAAATCTTTGCTTTTGAGAGTGTGCATGCTATGCACATCATTAACCTGTTAATTAAATCTATTAAGGGGCTACGTTTTCTGAGGCCTTGTTAAATGATTACTAACATGTAAAAACATTTGTTTCTAAACATTTTTGGTTACAAAGTGTCAGCTAACATTGATAAAACAGATGCTTAAGTTCAGACATAAAATATGCGTACAACAGATGTGCACTCATAATTGATACTTCTCCATCTTGCTGTTTCTTTACTTCAGAAAATCATAGCATGATATCTTTTATGGCAACAGCGGCCAGATTGCCAGGTTAAAATTTGTTCATCTCTGCTCACTGAACAGCCTGAGCAGAATTCCTGAGTGCTCTGTGCACCCTGCCACATCTTTCAGTGGTTTTCAGGAAACATGGATATATGCAAAATCATCCTCAGGGTATATATTCTCAAATGTTTAAACATCTACAAGGACCTGGTTGTAACCTTGTGCTGAAGTTTCTGAAAATGTGTATAAAGGTGCCAGCCTGCTAGACTTTTAGTGATAGCTGAAGACTATTCAGAAATATGTAACTGCTACAAATTCAGAATAACATAAGCAAAACATCTCTGAAAAGGCAATCTGCCAGTAGCAATATTCTGACCTCTGAATAATTTGGGTGCATGACTTGATGTTTGAATAAATCCTCTTTGGAACTGAAGTTCCATTTTCAGGTTTCTTTATTTCAGCAGTGTAGGTATTAGAAAACCAACCAAACAAAACAAAAAAGCCAACAACAACCTTTCCCTTCCCCTAAATGTGCTTATTCCCACCCTGGGACCATGGGTTAACACTCTGCCCGCTGCAGTGCTCAGAAGGCTTGGACTTGTGTTAATTTACTGACGCAGATTTATGGCCAACACTACAGTACTCTCTTCTCTGTTTATACTTAGAGCATTGCTGGCTTTTGCCCCAGGGAACCTAACTTAACTGGAAGAGAAAAAACAAAATTAAAACCAACAAACAAGCAAATAAAAAATTACTCTTTATGTTGTAATGCTTTATTACCCAGTATTATTGTAGCTTTTGTTGTTCTTGTATGGGAGGTGTGTTTGCAGAGAAGCACTGCAGCAGAGGGTCTGTTTCTCTGGATCGGATGTAGCTGTGTGCCAAGTCCTGCTCTCCAGGAACTGAGCAGGTATAAAATTCTAGTTTAAAACAAACAACAACAACAAAATCAAACAACTGGATCTCAGTCCGGCCTGATGCAGTGATCTTAATCTGGCAGTGCTTTGCTGTCATTCGCCTGCATGTGTAGTCATTTGGAACAATACCTGGGAAAGTCAGCCTCCAAATGTGAGGGACATATTTCTTTCTTTACATACCTACCTAGATATGCTGTGCTTGCTTAGAGTTTGTAATTCTTGTCACAAGAGTCCTGAGATTTTTCTAGTTTTAACACCTGTTCTGTGAATCAGAACAAGGTGAAGTGATCATGTTCCCTGAGTGCAAACTTGAGTGGTTTAGTTATTCTGTTCTCCTGGACCTTGCAATCAAGAAGCTGAATTTTTGATGTGATAGGAAATTACTTCAGTTTGAAAAGTAGTGTATTTCTCTCCTCTCTCCTCTCTCCTCTCTCCTCTCTCCTCTCTCCTCTCTCCTCTCTCCTCTCTCCTCTCTCCTCTCTCCTCTCTCCTCTCTCCTCTCTCCTCTCTCCTCTCTCCTCTCTCCTCTCTCCTCTCTCCTCTCTCCTCTCTCCTCTCTCCTCTCTCCTCTCTCCTCTCTCCTCTCTCCTCTCTCCTCTCTCCTCTCTCCTCTCTCCTCTCTCCTCTCTCCTCTCTCCTCTCTCCTCTCTCCTCTCTCCTCTCTCCTCTCTCCTCTCTCCTCTCTCCTCTCTCCTCTCTCCTCTCTCCTCTCTCCTCTCTCCTCTCTCCTCTCTCCTCTCTCCTCTCTCCTCTCTCCTCTCTCCTCTCTCCTCTCTCCTCTCTCCTCTCTCCTCTCTCCTCTCTCCTCTCTCCTCTCTCCTCTCTCCTCTCTCCTCTCTCCTCTCTCCTCTCTCCTCTCCATTTTTCATTATTACAGATGTGTTTTTTGTTGTTGTTATTTATCAGTATACATCTGTCACTCTTCCCTGAAGTAAAAATCACTTGAGTCTCTTGAATCTCAAAGCTCTTCATCCTGGTTTTATGGTGTCTGGAAACTTAAGCACTTTGGCCCTCTTAGATTGATTGGACGCTGCTCAAAGCTCAGCCCTTCTTCCTGACAGCAGCCTGTGCTTAGAAGAGCTACTGGATGAGCAGATTTATTTACTGCTGGAGAATGCTTATCATTCTGAAACTTTGGTGTAGCTGTTTAAATTGTTTATTCCTGCACAGCTTTTTCTAAGTATTGCACTTCCCTGAAGTTTTTTTTTTCTTTTTCCTAGAGTTTGGTGCCTTTAAGAAGGGTGTCAAGGGTAAGGGAAATTTAAGAATAGTTAATTAAAAGTGGATGGTTACATGTGGGCTGTAAATAATAATAATAATAATAATAATAATAAATGCTCACTAGAAAGGAAGGTTTATAGTTCTACAATGACCTGTGTCTAGTTGGAGGCCTGTAGTTAGCGGTGTCCCCCAGGGGGCAATACTGGATGCAGAATTATTCAGCTTATTCATCAATGACTTGGATAATGGGTAGAGTACCTCCTCAGCAAGTTTTCTGATGACACACAGGTGGGAGGAGTGGCTGGTAGCCCAGTGTGCTGTGCTGCCATTCAGAGGGACCTCGACAGGCTGGAGAGATTGGCAGAGAGGAACCTCTTGAATTCAACAAGGGCAAGTGCAGGGTCCTGCAGAAGTTGTCATATTCCTTCTGGGGAGGAATAACCCCATCCACCAGCACAGGCTGGGCACTGACCTTCTGGAGAGCAGCTCTGCAGAGAAGGACCTGGGGGACAAGTTGACCATGAGCCAGTGATGGGCCTTTGTAGCCAAGAAGGCCAGTGGCATCCTGAGGTGCATTTGGAAGAGCTTCACCAGCAGGTTGAGGGAGGTGATCCTGCCCCTCTCCTCAGCCCTGGTGAGGCCTCACCTGCAGTGCTGTTTCCAGTTCTGGGCTCCCCAGTACCAGAGGGACATGGAGCTCCTCGAGGAAGGAGCTACTAGGGTGATGAAGGGACTGGAGCATCTCTCATATGAGGAAAGGCTGAGGGAGCTGGGCATATCCAGCCTGGGTAAGAGAAGGCTCGGGGGGGGTCTGATCAATGTGTTGAAGTATCTGAAGAGAAGGTGTCAAGAGGATGGGCCCAGACTCTTCTCAGTGGTGCCCAGCGACAGGATGAGAGGCAATGGGCACAAACTGCAACACAAGAAGTTCTGTCTGAACACGAGGAAAAGCTTCTTTGCCTGAGGCTGAGTGAGCAGTGGCACCGGCTGCCCAGAGAGGTCTCCTTCCCTGGAGATACTCAAAAGCTGTCTGGACACAACCCTAGGTAATGTGCTGTATAGGGCCCTACTTGAGCAGGGAGGTTGGACCAGATCATCTCCTGAGGTCCCTTCCAACCTCAGCTGTTCTGTGATTTAATTATACTGTTGCCTGGGATTGCTACCATCAGTGTTCTCCATCTTTGCAGAAATACTAATTAGTAGTAGTTTGAGCAGCATGGGAAATCCTGCCCATTGTATAGCTCTTCTATAATGCTAGCTTGTTCAGAATAATGATTGTCTGGTCCATTTCCATGGGGAAATGAGGAATTTTCCTCTTTGGGTGGCAGATGTGCTCATACCTGCAGCCTTCCATGCATGGGTTGACCCACCTCAGGGCCCAATGCTGCATTTTGGTTCCTTTATCATGGCTTAGTGATTGAAAAAATACGATATAGTATCTGAAAAAATATGATGACTTCTGTGCTGTAGTGGGTCATAAAATATATAAGTTGAGAAGGGCACAAAGCCAAGCAGAAGAAATACATTTCTCCCTTAAAATGATGTCTGGAGACAGATACACAATTTCCCGTGTTTATGTACATGTGAAGTAAATTCTGGTACTTCAGCAGAGCATCACAAAGGTTTTGCAGGTATGCAGATTGGTGTGTTCAGTGTTTTCACAATTTCTTTCTATGAGACAATTGTTTGTGTGGATTTTTTCTTAACGTTTTGAATATCAGAACTTTATTATTATTTCAAAAAACAAGTATACTTTAAGCTTCATGAAAGAATAAGAAAATTAGAAAATGCAGATGTCAAAATTCAGAAAAAGGGATGAAAGTATTTTTGGTGTTTGCCAAGTAATGAATTATTGCAGAACTAATACAAGAATTCTCTTTGTATCTCGGAGCTCGAATACCATGTTGAACCCCTGCCAGTGTTTCCTCCTCAGCTGTTTTCCACTGAGGCTCTGTCTCAGAGCAATAAGACATTGACAGCGAATTTCCTGATTCGATTCCTGTAGAAACCCACTGATGCTGATCTTTAAATTGTTTGGCAAAGTTTATTGTGGAGATGTGGATGGGCTGGTCTTTTCCAGAGCTGTGTGCTGCCTTTGTAGCGGCCCTACCCATTGCTGGGCTATTAGTAAGAAGGTGGATCTGGAATGAAACCTGGGCTTTGCGTGCCAGAAGAACCACTTGGAGGGGTAGACCTCATATAGACCTCTTAGGTTGTGCTTTCTATGGACTGGAGAGAAGTTTTAATTATAGTCATGAAGGAGGTACCAGTGACCAGTGCAGGTTGTCCTGAACCTGTGCAGCTGTGCTGGTGCTTACAAGTGCTAGGCAGACCTGCTGGGCTGTCCTGCAGGAGCCTGCTCACCCTTCCTTGCCTTGGCAGCCCAGCTGGGGAGAAATCCTGAAGGGGTTTGTTTGCAGGCACTGCCTCCAGGCAGCTTCATGGCGCAGGCTGTGTGGTGGGAGATGCTGCATTACTGCTGCTGTATCAATTCGTGGTGATTTTCAAAGCAAGGACCCAGTTCCCCTCGGGGAATGTAAGCGTCTAAGTCAAGGTGGAGCACATGAAGAAACTTTCTTCAGTTGCGCTTTCTGTTAAGGTTACATTTAGAAACACCTTATGAAGATTATTTTGTTAAAAAAAAAGAATTGATTTTCATACTTCAGAATTTTAAAAATGTTAGATTACAGCTCTCTAATCCAGTACTGGGTGGTTTTAATCATATACACAGTGCAATACATGTAGTTGTAATTTGCTAGTAACACCTATTTATACTTTCGTTTTTATAGTATTCTTATATACATTATAACCTTGTCTCTAAATATCATTTGCTACCAAGACAAGATAACTGCTTTCACATAACCCTCAAAATATGTCAAATGGGTGTTTCAGAAATGTATTGCAATGTGTGGGCTGTTTTTTTTGTTTGTTTTTTTTTTTTGTTTTTTTTTTTTCCTTTCAAAGCTGAGAGTTGAAAGAAAAAAATATTTTTCCTTGGGCTATCTCCAGGGTGTGGGCACATGATTGAGTAGCTCAGCTAACGCAGTTTACATTAGTGCTTAATATTGAGAAGTCCTGCCTTCAAGAAGTGCCAAGGGGTTAGTAAATCACTGAATTTTCATAAACAACAGTGTTCATTACATTTTGCTGTACAATGTCTTACTTGCTGGAGTGTGTCTTGAGTGTTACCGCATGTGGATAATAAGGCAAAAACCTGAAATGTAAAATTGGAACAAAATGCTGCCTGGCTATAAGTCACTAAACTTCACTTTTATTCAGATGTAAGTAAGATGAATAACTGAGCTGCTGAGTTACTCATTTGTGTAGGTCATGAAAGTTTAAAAAAGTGCTGCAGATATTTAAAATTAATCACAGGAATCAGAGGAATTTTCTCTGCCATGTGTGATACATCGCAAATATTACAATAGACTTGTTTTGTATGGCATCTTTCATATGAAGTGTTAGAGAAAGCATTTTACTGAATTGCTGTTAATAATATATAGCAAACCTACTGAGATAGTTAAGTACAGGTGAGGAAGAAAAGCTACATTTTGGTTGAAATGTGGCATTAGATGCAAGGCAGGCATACAGGAAGTCTTTTCCATAAAGCAAGGCAGTACGCAATTATGCAAACAATAGCTTTACTTAATATTAGTAGTATAAAGTAGGTAAACGTATTAAGTCTGGTGTCAGGCTATGTATAGAGCTGTTCTGTGCCACAAATATTTAAGTCTCATCGTTCTACAAGAAAAGATGAAAGTGGACTGAATAAACTGACATGGGGAGAGTACAACATACAAGTGATATGACTTTCATCAGTATAGTAAGATTTTTGTTGAAATAATAAAAAAAAATAAAATTTTGTGGCATTTTGTCAAATGCCTTAGCGTCATACCTAAAATTAATTAAGTGGTGAGAAAATGCGGTAGTTCATATGATTTTTGACAGTTCGGTTCATGATAAATAAATGTACCTCCAAGTCACATTAAAAATTACACATTTCTCTTGAAAGGGGGTTACAATCACATCTGGTGGCGTTATTCCTCAGCTGGGCTTTAAGGACATTTTAGCTTAGTGATATGGTTTAGTGGAGGACTTGTTAGTGTTAGGTCAGAGGTTGGACTTGGAGGTCTCTTCCAACCTAGATGATTCTGTGGCATCATACTTCTCTGTTCTGATATTCAGGGATCTTTATCTACGCTAAGAATTAATACTTTCCGTTTAAATACAAACTGGCAAGGTCTAGAACAGCTGCTCTTAAATTTGATACTTAAACTAAAAGACAAAGTTTTTGTTTTGTTTTAAGTAGAAAATTCAAAAAAATCTTTGAGTTCTTTCAATGTTCTGTATATCAGATGGGACTTGGAAAATATCTGTTGCCTGTTTGAAAGAAATTGCTAACACAGTACTCTACTTAACTGATTGCTAATCTTGTCCTAAGTTTGCAAATTAGTACATAGCTACAGGGACAGAATAATTGTGGAAGATGCTTATTCAATGAATTCTCAGATGGTGAAATGGTTGCAATTAAGCTAAATGTCACGTTAAACACAGCATAATTATTGTACCAGCCCTTATTAAGCAATAACATACTTATTAAGCAACTCTTATTGGGATATCTATTTGAGATTTGATACTTAGTTGTGTTTCATTTTGTCTGTAATATGTAATTATTGTCTGAATAGCCTGCTTGCCTTACGCTTTTGCGACCTGTGTGTCAAAGAGCAGATGCTACTGTATCCTTTCAGACATGATTATTGCATAATTGTAGGTAGGTCTTGCAGGCAGGAAAAGCAAATCAGGGCCCACTACATGAAATAAACTACAATTGCAGTGCTATATTGCTTGCTTCTAACTGCATTAGAGAAGCTCTTTGCGCTAATTATATGGTTATCTTTCTGTTGGATAAAGGATGGCAAACAGAACAAGGTGTTGTTTTTTCTTCATTAGATTGACTTAATATATTAATTGCTATTATGTCATTATCATCACATAGTGTTATAGATGTCTTGTAAGAGATGGTGGGATGTCTATCTAATTTATTTATTTATTTATTTATTTATTTATTTATTTATTTTGTAGTTTTCTTTGTTGCCTGACTTCTCATTTTTGGGAATAGTGATTTGATTAGACTCTCTCTTCTTCAGTTTTCTTCCCAGTCTTCCTGAGTTGTTGCTTACAGAACATAATCATCAGCCACAGACATGTACGTGGCCATGCACTTTTTTTCTTACTGCACTTGGGTCTGCTTTTGCGGATGCTCCTGCCTTCTGGAGGAGTGTCAACACTTTTTCATTTTGGACATTTTTGTTGCAGTTTTCATCTTTTCTTGAACATTTGCCTTCTTGAATTTGGAGGCCTTTGCTCCTAGATGGGCAAAAAATGTTACTTTTTGGTGGTGGTGTGAGACCATGAGTCTGTCCACTATTTGATTAGGTTACAGTGGTTAGGAGATGGACAATGTCTATGTTTTGTCTTAATCTTTTTGTACTTTCCATAGGCTGTTCACCGTGAAATAGATTTCATTTTATTTAGTCTTGTGCTTTAATAACCAGTGGCCTCCCGTTCAAGACTGGGAATTGTAATGCATCTTTTTAAAGTTCTAGCCTTTTGTGTATAAGTTCCAGTAGGCTTTTAATAAAATATTGTTAATACTGTTATTCATGTTCTGCTGAGATATTCCTTCTAATTGACTCAGATTTATTTCAAGGAAGGTGTAAATTTAACGTGGCTCCTCTAAAAAAACAACTTAAATACTAATTACAAAGCAGGCTATTGACTGGGAAGTATTTATATCCTTCTCCTCAGTTAAGCTACTGAACAGGATATTTAACTAAGCAATGAAACATTGAGGATAAGTTTACTGCTGTGTCCTGAAGAGATCATCGGAAGTGAAGAAACGTCTGCAGTAATGGGATTTGCATCTGATTTTTCACCCTTATTTTTTCATGCTTATTTTTGGCATGCTAAGAGTGGGTCTAATAAGCTATATTTTTAGCATGTTTGCCAGAGAATAATTGCAAATTGTGATGTGTCTAATGATAATGTAATTGCTTATGAGTTCTTTCTTTTATTTGTAATTTTTCTTTCTAAATTCACTTCTGACGTTAAATAAAGGTCACTTCTTCATAAGGCTTCTGCTGCGTATCTATCTATACTGTTAATGTTGGGACTGGTAGACCTGTAGCTATTACATAGAACAGTTCTTGAGTAACACCCAGGAAAGTAGCAGTACTGAAGAGATGAGTTTTGTGCAATGGTGAAAGAGTAGTGGTAGGTTTGGTGAATATAATTTGGCCAGCCTTCTTCAACTGCTTTTTATTACTATATCGAGTCTTTTAGTGGTATTTTGATTTAGAGGAATATGGATTGTAAATCCTGCTGTCCTAAGAAATAAGTAGTAAATCCTAAATTGGTGTAGTCTGTTCCAAGCAATTTGTGAGCAAAATGTTGTTATGCACTAAGCTGAAGTGAAACAATATTGCTCATGACTTTTTGCTTTCAAAACAAACTTGTGAAAAAACAGACATTCCCTGCACTGAAACTTCCAGATATCAAAAAATAAAAAATTGTCTTTGTAAAACTGCTTCAGAGAAATGTTGAGATAAACTCATGATACAGTAAAGCCACCTAGTATTTGAGTTTTGATTTTTGACTCCTATTTTTAGTAAGATGACAGCATATACATAATTTGATGACTGTTTTTGAATCTTGGCATTTTATGGAATAGACTTTTAAGTCAAAATGACATATCAAGAACAGACATTCAAATTGTCAGTAGACTTCTTCATGTATCTTGTAACTTCAAAAGCATAAAGTCTAATTTTTTGGAATCTTCAGTTTTTAAGCCCGTTTAATTATGGTGAAAGTCAATGGTAACTAACTATAATTAGTATAGTACAGTTTGTGGTGTACAGTATAATTTGCTGCTGTGTTTTCCAATTCAAGATGTGTCACTGTTGAGTCCTTACATTGAACTGGCATATTTTGGTGTGAAATACAGGCACAAAAGGGAGAAAGGCTGTTCACATAGCCTGAAGACTGGATGCATCAAAAGCTGGAGCTGTCTAAACCCCGATGACTCTGAAAATCCATCTTGCGTGCTGCTTTTTGACCACAAGAGGAGGTGTCAGACTCAGGGTGGCATTGTAGTCATACCCTGGAGGATGAGGGAGGAAAAGCAGCCACCAAAGGGACATCTCCTGGGTCTCTGCTTTGTAATCACAGCCGTTGGGCTGCAGGGTGCTGGCAACAAATAATGCAGCAAGGAGAGGTGGTGGCATCACTGTCTACCTGACTGGCCAGACTGTGCTCCACGCGTGACTCTGAAGCTCCTGAGGCAGCTCTGGGGAGATCTGTAGTAACCTCTAATCACTAAAAACCTGTACAGTCAGGAGTGGTGATGCCAGAGGAGAGTCAACAGTGACAGCTCGGTGTGGTGGTTTTACTGTGCTGGGCAACTAAACCCCACAACCGCTCTCTCACTCCCCCTCTTTTTTAGATGAGGAGGGGGAGATGTAAAGCAAAGAACAACTCAGGGGTTGAGATAAGGATAATTTAATTAAAGGGAAATAATAATAATAATTAAAGATTATTATGAACTAAACAATTCAACTAAAGGGAAATAAAAAGGGAAAGGGGAAAAGGGAGGTGGAAAGGGAAAATAAAAAGAAGGGAGGAAACAAACAAATAAAATAAATGAAGGCTATGTGGAAGTGCAGAGGAAAGAAAATTACTCTCTACTTCCCACAAATGAGAGATGATTGACCACATCCTTGAAGCAGGGCCTCAACGCACGTAGCCGGTGTTCGGGAGAAGGACCAATGTTTTCACGAGAGCCCACCCCTCCCCTCTTCTTCCTGTTTCCACCTTTTATTGCTGAGTGTGACATCATATGGTATGGAATATCCCTTTGGTTGGTTTTGGTCAGCTGCCCTAGTGATGTTTCTCTTCTCACTTTCTGCCCACCCCCTAGGAGGGTTAGAGAGAGGCCCAATGCTGTGCCAGTACTGCTCAGCAGTAGACACAACACTGGTGTGATAACACTGCTGTTCCAGCTACAAGTGCAGAGTACAGCACTGCATGGGCTGCTGCAGGGAAAGTTAACATTCCAGCCAGACCCAGTACACTCAGTGAGGTTCTTCAAGATTTGTATTGAAGTTTCTGCATTGCTCCAAATTCCCCATGTGGGATGTGTTGTAGGAGAATCTTGGCTATACCCAAAGTATTTACTTTCTCTCTTTTATTAACTATGGAAAAGAAAAGGACATTTGTTTCTTTATTTATTATCATAATATCAAGGCCCTGGTTCTGGAAGATGCAATCCTTTCTGTCCATAAAGAAATAAACAACAGGTTTACCTACAAAAACATTATTAGCTAGATGAAATACTTGGTGTTATAATTGCAGCCATTATGGGGGCTGTTTTGTTTTTATGTGTTTGCTATCTTAGTGTAAGCATATAACTGATTCTGATAGTTTTAAAAATCTTTTTTAAAAAACTTGTCTGGAGTAACATTTTTTAATATAAATTGACCTATTTATTGTAAGTTAATTTTCTGCCATAAAAAAAATAATAATACAGAAGTTGTTGTTTGTTGCAGTGTACTTTCAAGCGTGGATTACATATGCAATGTTCTTACCCAGTGAAATGGTTCCATTATTGGGTACTGGAAAGTTTTTAAACTTAGGAATGAGATGAAACCCTCTTGAGACATGATCATCAAAATCCCTTTAATATGTTAAGATTCAGCCTGAGTGCTTTCCACTACCTTTTCTCCTCATTTTGAAAGCAATTCTGTACTTTATAGACCTTAGATTATTTTGTGGACCAGGTGGACTTTTGTGGAATAATATTTTTAGAGAAAAATCTTTCTATTTAGCCTTGTCTGATTTAAGTTCACTTGCAAATCCTTAAATAACATTCATACAGTTACATAAGTATGTTTGTGTGCTCCAGAACTGAAAATGAGATTCGTGGGTTTAATTTTGATTTTGTTTCTCTTGCTGAATGACTAGCTATGCCCCCATCTCTAGTACCGTGTGCTGCAACCAGGGACGACTTGCTCGAGGTACTTCCCAGGGTAATTTAGAAGTTGAAACACGTGAGGGGCCTCTTCTGCTATATGGGGCCGTGCTCATAAAGCAGCGCCCAGTGGGACCCATTCTGTAGTATTTACACTGTAATGTAAAGTCAGTTCCTCCAGTTTCAACTCCTATTAAGAGCGTGCTTTTATTTCCATAGTATTTATCCTCACCGTTTTATCACCACAGATGATGATTCAGCTCCTTCCCAGAGCAGTTTATGCCATTGACTAATTGCTCTATTAAGAATGTTTTCCTCTTATCTAACTTGACTTTCTTTTCCTATTAGATTATTGTTCCTTTATGATTGTTTTTATACTCATTTGTACAAGTGGAATTAAATATTCATGTTTCCTCAGGCTTTGGGGTGCATTTTACTGCTGCAGAAATGTGCCTGTCCTGTCCTTAATTTGTGGGGCACTGGAAGGCAAATTTTTTTTCCAAGTGTTGGGGAGCAGGTGGCATCCCATGATGTGAGTACATGGGGAGAAGTGGCTTGCAAACCCAAATTTAGCCAATTTTAGGGACTAGCTGATAGTTGTTCACTTTTTAATGGATTCCAGAGCATGGTTTTGCGGTTTTTGGGTGAGATTGTTGGCCTGGCATGGCTCAACCCTCTTCTTTTGCAGGTCACTGGGGCCGATGCGTGGGTGACTGCGGTTCAGGGGGCACTCGCAGCCGGGCCATCTGGTGCACCCACACTGAGGGCTGGACGTCCCACCACGCGAACTGCGACCAGAAGGAGAAGCCCGAAAGCCACCGGAGGTGCTTTAAGGTCTGCGACTGGCACCTGGAGCTGTTCGAGTGGGAGGTTTCGGGATGGGGCACCTGCGTGCCTGGCGGTGAGGCTGGGGCCTGCGTCACGGCGCAGCATGGCCTGCAGCGCCGCAGCGCCCGCTGCCTCCAGAAGCTGAACAGGAGCACCGTCGCCAGTGAGATCTGCGAGCATCTCGCACCCCGGCCACCCCTTGAGCAGGCCTGCCTGGTGCCGTGCCCGCGGGACTGCGTCGTCTCCGACTTCTCCGCCTGGTCCCAGTGCGGTGGGGGCTGTGCCAGGACCATGCGGCACCGGACACGCACCGTAGTCGCTCCCCCGCTGTACGGGGGTGCCCCGTGCCCCAACCTGACTGAGTCGAGGCTCTGCGAAATGGCTGCTTGTCCCCTCGGGGAAGAGGAGCACATCTACAGCCTCAAGGTGGGGCCCTGGGGCGAGTGCAGGCTGCCCCATCATGACGATGCAATGGCGGCTGGGAGAGCAGTGCTGGATTTTGGCACGGACTCTGGAGAGCCGAGCATGTCCTGGCTCGAAGGCCATAAAGCTCACCATCATGCCCGGGAGGTGCAGGTCGGGTATCAGAGCCGGCCGGTCAGGTGCGTGAGGAGTGACGGCAAAAATGTTGTGCTGAGGTAAGGGCCTCATCTTTGATGTCCTTTCTTCTGTATGTCGCTGCTTTTCACGGCCACACCACGAGTGTATTTGCCTTTCCGAGTTTTAAATGCAAATTTTTATGTGTTTTCTTTGCAGTCTGCTGTTTGATTTAATTCCCTGCTTGTGAAGCTAGCATCCCCAGAATATTTTGCATGCTTCTGTGATTCGTGACTGTTTAACTCATTTTATGTTTTTAATATTTCTCTTCTGTTTTTTGTTGTTTTGAGGAAACCTCAAGAAAATGGAGTTATATACATATCACTTCCCACTATAGCTGTGGGAGAGGGAGGTGCTGAACATAGAAAGGTCTCATTCTCAGTCACCTACTGTATATATTTGGCTGAAGAGGCTAAAATAACATCAGCTTAAACTGCTTAGTTCTTACAAATCAACACTGAATAAATTGAGAAGTGTAAACCTGAACAGGACTTGCAAATTTACTAGAAAGTATTTCTTGGACAGATAGATCAGTGAGCAAAACCGTGATTGTCTCCTGCTTTTGAGGAGCCTTCATGTTTGTGAGACTGATACACGATTCGTGACTAGCATTTCTTTCTTTGACGGTGGTTGTTGATTTCTATCCTCATGTGTTTTAGCTAACAATTTTCCTTAGTCTGTGCAGGTTGCTTTACTGTAATTCAAATGTGAAGGTTACAATAATGTACAGCAAATAATGGAAAGATTTATTCTCTCCATTTCTTGCATTTAAATTTAAGTTATCTGAGCTCTGCCATTTGACTTCAGATTGAATTTGGGCAGATACCAGGAGCTATAGATTGCTGTTGAATTGATTGAGTTCTGAGAAAGTCAGAAGTAAGATTTTTGAAGAACTTCTTAGAAGTTCTTGGAAAATCCTGCTCCTGAATTTTTACAGAAATCGATCTTTCTCAGTAATCTATAGCTCCTGGTGCCTGCACAAATTCAAATTGGAGAGATAAGGGGTTATTTTGTGTCCAATTCACTGTCCCTGTTTATGTCAGAAATGTTTCTGCACACATACTGAGGTGCAAATATACATTCTAGCCTTTTTGCTACCTCCTCCTGTTACCTCTGTAGCAAAGTACATATTTTTTATTGCTTGGAAAAAAGTCAAGATTTGTGAACTGTTGCAGCAGTTTTCTACCATCTTGACTTTATTACTAGTCTCTAATATATGCTGATTCTAAATATACAGATTTTATGCTCATGTAGCTGCTTGACTTTACTGGAGTTACTTGTGATTTATGGTACTGTGAAATCCGCAGCAGGTTTATGTACGTTAACATGTGTTAGCTGCTTTTCTGCCTTGTATCTCGTTCCTTATCAGTAGCTCTGGATAGGGAATACCAACTTGTTAAACTTTCACTGTCTCAGCCCTCACACGCTCAGTGGTACATTTGCTGTAGGAATGGGGAACGGAAGACACTGTTTTCATACTTTGCTCTTTGTTTCACTGCTGTGTGAGTAACACATTGAACTTCTGGATGACAGCGCAGAAGGTCCCAGAAGGTTAAATTTCAGTGTCTCTACCTGTGATCAAGATGTCTTCTTCCCTTGTCTTTTCATTTTTCCTTCCTTTCTTTTTAGCTGATCCAGTCCCCAATTTGGGAACATACAGCTCCATTAGCAGACTTTTTACAGTCCTGTCAGACCTTTTTTGTTGGGGCTGTGTCTTAGCTGAGGCTAACCCATCCTTTTCTCTTAGTAAGCCAATATACGAGAGGAAAATCCATAGATTCCATAGGGGATAAAAGGTCTTTTTAAAAACCAAACCACACAAACACAAAGCAAACAAAACCCCTTGTTATTACTTGTAGCCATGTAGCTTGAACTTGGAAACCTAAAACCCAAACCTAAAATCCATCATAAAATCCAACTTGTGTTTAATTTCTAGTGTCACTGATAAAAACCCCCCAGCAACAACTCCCTAAAAACATCCCATGTTAATGCCTTCCTCGTTCCATTGTGCAGCATATTTGCTGCCATTCACCTGAAGAATGGATCAGATCTTGCAGATGTCACTTTATAAGAGTGATGATATTTTGCCTACCAATAAAGAAGAGTAAATGCATTTGCATAACCCTGAAGCAGGGCTTGGCCGACAGCCAAATGTCTGCTGTAAAACTGGGAAGAAGTGCTTTATTTGTGCTTTTTCATTTTCCTGGCTGAGATTTCCTATTTAGAATAATGCTGTTGAGTAAGTACCGATGAGAGATACAAATTAAATTTTCTAGGAAACTAAGGGAAGAGAGAGAAATGGCCCTAGACCTGGCCTAGGGATCCTAGAGATGTTTCACTGAGGTCTCTGAGCTGCACGATTATTGGGGTGTGTTGGGATTTTATCGCCACCACTCTCCCTTCTGCCACTAACCTGAAGAAAAGCAGCAGGTGATGTGAGTGGTCAGTTTAACACCATTACCTGTCAAAAGACATGTGAGGATAGCAAACACATTCTGCTCATTTCCAAATTTATAATGCAGCAGCAAAGACGGCCCTGTGGTGTCCACAAGTGGTGTCTGTTGCCTAATTTATTATCAAAGTTGTTAAATTTACCTGTTTCTAATCTCAGGATTGTTTGTCAGCCAATTATGCCAGCAAGCAGCAATCATTGTGCATGCTAATGGGGGGCTACAGTGGTACAGTGCTTGGTGTGAAAGAACAGGCTTTTGCAAAAAAAAAAATGTATTTTGGTGGGATGGGTGCAAGCTGTTTTTTAAGGACTAAATGACTGCATGTATCCTCTTGTTAGAGATGTAAATTTACCGGTAGGAAATTAATTTTCACCTCTCCATTAACAAGTTTGTGATTCATGAGAACAGCAAAAGTTGTCCTTTCTCTTGTAAAATAAGGAGCAATAGCAGGAAACAAGTCTGACATTTGTTTTCCATTTTCCACCAATTCTCCAGTTGTGCTGTAGAACCCCCCAAAAAAACACAGCCTTTGGTTTCACAGAAACCCTTGGGTGAGAGCTGAAGAATCCTTTGCTTTATAAGGAAAACATTGTTTTCATTTAAATCATTGGTCCTGTGAAGTTTTGAGTGCCTGTTTCAGCCTTGAAGGTGCACAAGAAGACGCTAGGAATTTCTAAAGTAAATACTGTAAAGTGGAGCTGCTTTGAAAGGAGCACAAGTGCTTGGAACATAGGACAGACTGCAACAGGCGCGTAGAAGCAGGGAATGTCTTTGATGAAATGTTGTTTAGATTGGAGGATCTGCATTTGTTGAAATGAATGAAAAAGGGAGAAAGGGAGAGGAAAGTCAGAGATGGAGCTTTTCTTTTTGAAAAACACTAGAAATTGAGACAGTCGACCAACAGAATGTCTGTAGAACTTGAGAAAGGTTCAGAAGTAATTTTGGTGTGAAAACTTTATATTCATAAAACATAAAAGGAGTAGGATCAAAATGAAATACTCTTAGAGATATTAGAGAATCTTTTAAAGACTTCATTCATTTTAAAAAGCCTATTTTTTAAATTATTGTTTCAGATAAACAAAAAAGTTTTAACTTTAAATCTTTAAATCTTCCATCCAGTAACAAAACCAACCATAAACACTTCCATACATTTACGAAAATCTCTGAAAAAGTTGTAACAAATTTACAGTTAGAAATTCTGCTGGTTTTGGTTTTCTCTTTTGTCGCAGTTGTAAAAACCTACCAAGTAGTGAGATGAAGAACCTAAGAACCTTTTTTTTTTTTTTTCCTCCTATTTAATTTAGACACTAAATTTTAATGTAGTGAAATCAGTGCCTATAGCTAAATATTGAAATCCTAATTTTGTCTTGATTTTTCTAACTTGACCAGTGCATTCATTTAGCACACTCAGTATTCCCAGTGAGCATACTGAGAAGTTAGCATCAGGAGCAAACAGCTTTAGTGCCTTTTTTTTGGTTATTATTTGGATGAGGAGTCTTTTTCAGGTACGTATTTCTTAAAATCTTCATTCCGTGTGCAAGGTGATGATGATATAATAGAGTTGGATTTGGAATTCAGTTTACTTTGCCTTTGTAAGTGAAAATTCAGGTCAAATTCAGTCAATGGACCAGTAGATGGAGGATGTGGTAGAGCGGCACTCAGTTCTTTTGTTTACCTTTGTAATTTGAATTTACATTATCCATTTCCTAGTGGATTGCACTTAACCACTGTGCTGTCGTACATTTCTTGGAAAAATTATTTGCAATTTCTGCTGTTGACACTATTCTGTTCTCTAGATGAGAACAAAATTTCACAGTGCAGAGGTGGAAATGCTGTGCTGTAATACACTTACGTGTAATGGCTGTGATTCTGTTCTGGGAGAGGAGGGGTGTGTGTGTGTGTGCATTCAGGTTTTTTTCCCAGCAGATGTAGGAATCAAGCCTCAGTGCTCAGGCTTGAAAAACAAATCCCTGAACTATTGGATAAGGAGGTCCTTGAAAAAAAAAAAAAAGTGTAATTTCCTTTGCTTTTATTAAAAGCATACTAAACAAACGAACAGTGGCCACATTTTTTCTTTTCAATTAGAGTAACATTTTGGAAATACTGTCCAATAATAACTGGGCTTTTTCTTTGTTTTTCAAATTGTGCTGAAAGCCAACTGCTTCTGTAGCCCTAAGATCTAAATGCCTGCCTAGTTGGCACAAATATGTCAGCATTTATTTTTAATCGCAGCAGAGGATCTTGTGCATTAAGCTCTGGAGACACCAGAACTCAGACGTCTCAGGCACTACATACAGCCTGTGTTCCTTTGGATCGTGAGTCTCCCTTTGGTCAGGAAAAAAGCGTTTGGATGCTGTTAGGAATACAGCAAGGCTCTGTCCACTACAGTCATGATTAGACCCTAATGAGTCCAGTGCCAGGAACTCTATTCCCCCTCAGTACACAGAAGAGTAAGAAGGCTCTCTGCCATTCGAGTGATTTTAAGCTTCATGCATCTGTTGTCTGTTAACTAACTGATCCATCTTAAACCGCAGGCAGCATAACATATACTGCAAAACAATTCCTGGAGTTTTACAGTATCAGTCCAGCCCTGCAACACAGAAAGCATCAATTGTGGAAGTACATTATAATATTGCTGTCACCAGATCGACTCTTAAAAGGAAGATCTAACCTTAATACATTAACATGTGGAAAGTTATTATAAAAAAAAATGGGCTTATGATGTATCTGCCATCCCCAGGACTTCCTTCCTTCCCTGCTGGTTTGCTAACTGAGGTTTGTTTGTAGGCTCAGATCCACAAATGTTGTGCACACCTGGGTTTTATCTGTATCAGATTGTTCTGAATACATCAGTTACATGAAAGAATGTGTCTGAATTTCATGCAAAAGGATGGGCTGTGTTTTTACATGTGTTTTTGTGTTGCTTGGTGTCACAGTTAATTTGACTTTGAGTCTCTGAACGAGTGAGTACAAGTTAATTAGATTCACTTTCTGTTTGGCTGTTGCATACAATTCTCCTTCAAAAACATCTACCCAAGCAGAAGGATGAAAATTGCCAGCTCCACATCTTGTTCACCTGAAGGTCAACAAAGTTCTCTTTAGCCTTTTATAGGAGGAAAGGTGGAGGGATTTTCAGAGAAAGAATGAGCTGTTCAGGCTTCACATACTTGCAAGTCTTGCACATAGCAAAGATTCATGCTGGGCAGAGATGTCTTTTGTAGCCCAAGTGTTGGCATGTGTTTGAATCCGTTGGAGCAGGTGTTGTAGATACTGTCTTGCTAATGATTAGGACTAGCAATACTCATTTTGAAGAAGACCCCAAAGCAGATGTTTAAAGGCTTAATTTTCCTTGGTATTTCAGCATAGATCAGGTCAGATTTAAATTTCTCATTTGCAGTGGTGCAATCATCAAAATGGATTTGGGTTTTCTTGTTGGTATCTGAACACCAGATTCTGATTATTCTGCTGAATGTGAGATTGGTTGCCTCCATGCTATGTTCTTAGGTTAACTCTAGTTTTCTAGTATAGACATTTAGGACAATGATTTCCAATTGCTAGCATTTTATCTACTCAAAATCAGGAATCCTTTCTTGTTAGCACTGTGGTATTGGTGGCTCACCTGATAACTCTGTTACAAAAGTAATAAAAAGGAAATAAGGTTGCACTTTGAGTGACTCCACCAGCCTAATGCTCCAGCCAAGACTCAAAATCACTAGCCTAGCTCAAGTTCAGATATAATGATTATCATTTTCCAGTCCTTGGTTCAATAGAGTTGATGTTTTGTACCAGATGCAGCTATGCAATCAGTTGCATTCAACATGTGACAGAGGCATGAGAATTATTTTTTTTTTATATAAACAAGAATAATTTGGGGACATATCACAGGTTTCTGCTTCAAGGAGTTGTTAAAATAAACCTTAGCAAATTCATCCTCCCTGCACCTGTGAGACTATTATTCTAGGTGATGAAGCTGAGACAAAAAGTGTTGAGTTACACTTCAAACTTAAAAAAAGAAGTGTAAATTTAAGATACTAAATGCTGTATTATGCTAGTGATTCAGGGTGTAGTTAAACCTGGTCACGTATCGATGGCAATATTCCTACTGACCTCTGTGGGAAATGGACCGGTTCCCAAATTGGAGGAGAAGCGAGTGAATGCCCGTTATCTTCTCTGCTCCCCTGTGAGATTGCCGTGCAATCCTGAAATGATTGCCCGGTGTATTTTCTGTAGAGAAAGTTAGCTTAGTCAGACTGTGTTATAAGTAATATTAAGTGAGGTAATAACTGGTTCCTTGGCACCAGCTCTAGATTTCACACCTTTTAAGTGCACATGGATTTGCTCCTTACAGCTGGTAAAAGCCTGACTGTGAGCAACTGGAGGCTGGAGAAGGTGAATTTAAAGAGTTCACACTGAGTTCATGGATGGTCTTAATTTCAGAGCCATTTGCATCATCGCTGTAACACCGGGCAGATATCAGAAATTCTTAGCTCTTTTTTTCCTGGTGACAACCTTTTTTTTCTGGGTTCCATCTTTTTGTTTTTTCACCTTTGATTCCTCTCTCCTTTCCCCCATCCGCTCCTTTGTGGTGTTTGAGTGACTTCTCTGCTTGTATGTAACTCTGTCCTCTTTTGTTACATCCTTCCCAGCTCTGTTACATCAGTTATCTGTGGTTTCTGGGAGACAACCACGGTATCTCACCCTTTTTGGGAAATTCCTGGTGGCCTTGTGGATGATCTCCAACTGCAGAGAGGTGAAGCAGGAGCAGCTGTGCTTGGTCCCTTCCAGACTGAGCAGGGCAGGAGAGCGCTGTCTCACATGTCTACAGTAGTCAGCTCTTAAAATTCATTTTTCCATTGCGTTGAGCCACATGCTGTGTTTGCTGTGTTACAAAATGAATGAGGATTGTGTCCTAATGAAGGCTGGGGTAATGCGAATGAGCCCAAAAAGTACATGTATGGTTGTGGCATGCCATGGTCTCCTGTGGTTTGTCAGGTTGGAAACCCCTCTGGCCTTAGTTAACAGCACTTGCTTGATAACAATCTTGCAGAACAAAAACATTTCTTATTAATATGTGCCTAATTATTTTTTAAAAGAGCAGAGTTGCTCAGCAGGATGCGCTGCTACCTAGGGGGACAGATGCTGGACAGCTAGTTCCGTGTGCGGAGGGAGGAGAGCAAACACCAGTGGCAACACTTCTCCAGGCCTTGGCTTTTATTTTCAGTCCTGGTTAAACTGAGAAATTATAACTGCACAGGTGCAAATGTAGTGCCTTTTACATCTGTTGTAACTTAAAATAAATTAAGTGTAGTATTTGCAAACCACTCAGCATGCAAGATAGCAGCCGGAACTCACTGGAAATGGAGGATGTGTATTGCAGCTCCTCTTGCCCTCATTGCTTTGGTGTTGAGGCAGGTCTTCTGATGCAAGCCACCCCAAATGACCACAGATCTCTTCTTGTCTGAGTTAGGGTACAATATCTGGGCTTTGTGCTGGAGAAAGAAAAAATTACTAAGATCTCAGCTGTTCTTACTTTGTTCTTATCACAGCCTGTGCGTGCAAGATGCTGTCCCTTTGACCTTCAAATCCTGTGTCATCGCCAAAGACTGTGAAACGTCCGAGTGGTCGGCATGGAGTGCCTGCTCACAGACCTGCAGCTGGGGAGAGCTCGCCCCAGGCTTTCGGAGCCGCCGCCGTGGTGTGCAGAGCCTGGCAGTGGGCACTGGGAAGCTCTGCCCGGAGCTGGAAGAGAGGGAAGCATGCAGCGCAGGAGGGAGAGAGCTGCTGCAGCCCTGTCCCAGGTACCTGCATGCTTTTGTCAAAGTTTTCTGGAGAACCCCCTGTTCGGTGGTGCTTTTGTGCAAAGAAGAGCTTCCTTGCTTTAAGTCTATGCGTATGTGTGGAGAGGGTCACACATCATGGCTCGTATCTGTGTCTGAAAGATCATTGATTTGATCACTGTTAACTATGATTAGTGGTATTAGTTATCGCTAATAGCGTTCTCATAATTGTTGCTGTTATCATCATTGCTATTACAATAATTACAGTTGCATATAGAAATAAATGTAAATTACGCTCACTACAGCTTATGTTTTCCTATTTTAAAAACTGAGAGCCAGATAGTCCTGTTCTCTGAAAGAGCTTTCATGCTGATTGCTGGTTCAGAGAAGTTCCTCAACTGCGCAGACTGGGCAGGTCTCCACAACTGTGCTTTTATTGGCTTTTCAATCATGACTTTTACACAAGGTTTAATGATTCCCCTTAATCTCCCCATAAAAAATTATGGTCCTCCTTGAGGAAAATGGGAACTGATCAGAGGTAACAGCTTGGTCTTTACGCAGCTTCCCTCTGGATACTTCTTAAGCAGGGATATTTAGCAATCCCTGAGTACTAGCTTGGTTTATGGCAATCTTTGTTTTGGCAGAAGGTGGGGAACTCACCTTTCTGATCTGTAAATCTGTGCAATAGTGCCTGGCCAGGCTAGCGTAGTGGGGTCTTGTTTGTTTTGTAAAGAAAATAAAATACTGCTTAATTTTTTGTGTGTCACATGTTCTGAGATTGACTGTAAAATACTTCAAAATTGTTATGGTTTTATATACATGTAGACAAATCTCCCCCTGTGAATGAATGTGTTTAATAGGAGGCCTATTCAGTGATCAAGTCGTGAATTTCTGGTGCTTTGCCAGCTACTGCAAAAACCTTTGATAAAGCCTTTGCAAGATACATTTTTTAGGAAGGCGTAACCTGTAAAAGTGTCACTATATTGTTGAGTTCATTCAAAATCAAATGCTGATCATTTTTATGCACCCTGCTAGCACAGGAGAGGAAGTATATATATATATATATATAAAATTCTTTTGCTTGATTACATCCCACGAAAAGGCTCTCACAGAGTGATTTTTGCTCCTGCCCAGATGTGCATCAATTTCGAAGACAGTAGATTAACACATTGTCTCACTGATTTTGTATAGGAGCGTAGGTGCAAGTGACACCTGATTGGGGCATACCAGCTGGTAGTTAATCAGGGAGCAAGAAGGCACGTGTCTGTCCCTAGTTTCTCAGTTTGTCTGCTCTTTGATATTGCACTGTATGAAAGTGCAAACGATTGTAAAGGCTTGATGTAGAGCCAGGAGAGCCCAAAAGGTAAGAATCTGCATAACACTGATCACTTTCTCATGGTGCCACTCTTGCTATACAAGGAAACCCGTTCTTTCAGTATACTGTTGCTATGCCATGGTTTACCTTCCCCATCCTGCCATTGCTACATGTATTCCATCCTTCAGACATCTTCAGTGAGGTACCTGAGTGAAGTAGGATAAAATGTCTAATGACCTATCCTAGAACAATAACTTTAGTCTTTAGACTCAGTTTAATAGAGCCACTTAACCAAAAAATACAGCAAGAAAATCTCTGGTATTTAGTTAGTTGCTATTTCTTGAGATGTAGTATCTCAAAATGCAGGTGGTAGACTGACCTTCTTTCACTACACACATGCTACTTTCACTTTCTTTTGTGTGCTGAGGGGAATTTGAGATAGCTGTCTGGTTAGTTGACTTTGATTTGGTCGTTCAATACTGCAGAAACGAGCAGGAATGAAAAGCTTTAACGTTGCAGTACATGCTGCAGGTATACCAGGTGTAAGGCTCTGGGAAGTGTGTAATAATGAACAGAAGACAAACATTTTAAAGCATGCTATTTAAGTGTCAGCAGCTGGTAAAGGATGTTGTCTGTCCACTTTACAGTTTATAGCCTCATGATTTTGTTTTGGTGTTTGGGAATTGGTGACCAAGATGGTGCAAGTACTTCAGAATGGAAAGCAGTAGCTGCCTGCCATAGAAGGATGTAATGTTAACCCTTTTGAAATAATATAAAAAGTATTTGATGCTCCAGATCTCCTTGTTTGAACATAATTCTCTTTGCAGTGTAATATCTAGCGAGATGGTACTTTTTTTTTTGCCATTAAATATATGCCGCATCACTTACTGCTTTGCTGAGGGTTATCAGACCATTTTCTTTTTGTTTTACTCCATGTAAGATGATGAATTTAAGGAAATTCAGTATTAGGAATGAAAAGTGCTCTCCTTCATTTCTCAAGCCTCAATACAAACCTGTCTGTTTGTCTTTCTGGCTTGCATTTGCCTAATCAGGTTAGTCTTAAAATCTTTAAGGCGAGAGTCTTGTTTACTTTCACAGTCCCTGGGCAGTTGTTTTTCTGCTGTTGATTATTTGCAGACCAGTAGCTACTTCTTTAAGTTTTATTCTTTGGGTAATGATTTTCAAAATCATGCTCCAGGCAAGCCAAAGAAAATCGGTGAGGAGGTTGGCCAGAAAGAGCAAATCTCTGAGCAAAAAGAGAAAGGCGTTTCTCTAGAGGCCAGTTTCAGTGCAGGGACAAGGATCACCTCATGCCTGAACAAACGTGCATTTCATAGACTACATCCCCCACCTCATTCATCCACCTGCATGGAAAAGCAAGAAGCAGTACTTAGTATTTTTTTTTTCCTTTTTTTTTTTTTTTTTTCCTTTTTTCATCACAGGAAGGCAGGTAAATTTATATTGCCATCCATGGCAAGGCAGCAAGTTAAGGTCCCATCACACGTACGGAACGATTGATGTAAATTTGCTTTTAATGGGAAGGCCTTTTAATTTTATGGCTGAAGTTTACAATAAATTCTTTAATCAATAGTTTAAATGCAAGAAAATAAAACATTTTAAGTGCATATAGGACTCCAGAGCTTTGTGTTTTGTTTTACTTTTGGTTATTTGTTATGAAGGGATTAGATTAAGGGTTTAAAAAGCTTAAACACACAGAAGGTGATTCTACCTTCTTTATTGTGATATAAATTTGGGGTAGTTCAATTAAAGTGAACGGGCATATACTGATATAAAACTTGGGTAAGCACTAAAAGCATAAGTCCTATAGACTGAAGGGCCAAGAGGTTACTATAAATTGGGAAGATATTGAGCTCTTGTTTGTTGCATAGCTGTCACTGAGTCATCAGTTTTAAAACAATGTTTTATATCATTTTTATCCCAGATGTGTAGCTTTCATGTTCATAGGGAATAGATAGATTTTCCAGAATTATGATTATGTCTTTAAATCTTTCATTTTGGTTGTGGTTGCTATGTTACGAGACAGGGATTTAAAAAAAAAAAAAAAAAGAAAAAACCCACCTCTTTGCTTTGTTGGAAATTCAAAGCTTTTCAGAAGGTAAATGATGGAAAATGGGAAAGTTTTAAGACCCAATTTTTACAAAAGGCTTAAAGTTACTGCTGAGATATGGGAGTGATGGCATTACTTTGTAGATGAGACCCATCATGTTCCCTAATTAAAGGTAAAGCGTTGGTGTGAAGTTGGAAAGACCTGAAAGGAAGTGTGCTGAACCACACTGGTAGGCTGCTGGTATTGCATTGTGAGAGTGGTGGCAACACTGCTGTTTGGCCCTTCAAATTTCACTGGTTTTGGGCACACAGAGGTGACCTCAGCTTGGCTGGGCAGCTGAATTGCCTCCCCTCAGGTCAGGAACCAAGCCTGGTGAAGCCTTAGTTGGTCAGCCCCAGGCTGGACATTTCTCCTGCGGCTGCTGTTGGGCGTTGCAACGAGGGCACGCTTTGCTCCGACAGTAGCAGACACCCACGGGACCTGTTCTTTGGCTTCCTCAACTGACTCTGGTTAGCAGTGAAATTCAGAGCACTGAAATGAAAAGCTGCTCAGCTTTATCAGCCAAGTTTCGTCCTAGATACCCTAAGCACCTAGTTTATTTTTTTCTAGTGGTTCATTCTTGCCAGTTTTTTTAAGCAAACTGATACAGCTGCATGTAGATTTTGGAGGTTCCCATGTTGGTCATTATCTAACTAGCACTCTACCCATTGGCAACGGGGTCTGCCAATCTTTAGAAGCAGCTAAACCTTCTGTCTCTCAAACAGTATTGTCAAAATTTGATACAAGCCTATAGGGAAGGCAACCCCCCTCTTATTTTTATTTTTAGTTTTGTTTTTAGTTGTACTAACAGATCTATAGATATCACAGCTAGCACTGTATTTTGCATCAAATAGTCTACCTAGAAATTGGTAGGAGGTAAAATGAGATGTTAAATCTATTGACATTCGTAATCATCAACACCCACAGGTTTTGGCACAGGGGTGACAAGAGTACTCTGAAGCTGACCAACCTGATGATTCAAATGGACAGTGGCTCTTTCACTTCCTGCGTCGTTGTGCTCTCGGTCCTCTAGGGACAGTGAGCGAGGTGGCTGACTAGCATTGACCCAACAGTAACGTAGTGCTGATATAGCACATCTGCTCTAACAATGTAATGCCCAGCGTTGCATTGGTGGCTTGGGTCATGGAGTTTGGAGAAATAATGCATGTGTGGTAAAGCATCTGTGGATATCTCTAATAATCTGCAAATACTAGCTGAAGGTTGTTAAATTACAAGAAAAAAAGGCCCAGGTATTTGCCAGCCAGTAATCTCTGTTCTTTGCTAATTGCAGTTAAGTAATGTTATTGCTCATTGTCTTTAGAATAGCCCATAGATTGGCAAGTTGATACCAGGTGTCAGCCACACTGCATAAAACCCAACAGAGCCTCCTGCGAGGCTGCCCAGGATGACTGCTCCCTTCTGCAAGGACTCGGTGGGCTAACAGCACGTCAGATGTGCTTCTGGTGTCATTGACTTGTTAATGGCTGTGAGAACGTGTACCTTTCAAACACCTAACGTTGGGGTCAGGTTTTGTTGCTGGAGAACTCCAGCCAGCTTAGGGCATGGCCAGCTGGGGGAAAGCAAGATGGGCTGGTAAGGATTTAGGCTTTAAAGCTGCTCACAGAGGAGGAGGCACTGGCAGTCGCACCTGATGGCTGTTCATTAAACACTGCTCTGTGGTGGAGCACGGTATCCAGTTACTCCGTGTAGATGTCTAAAGGGATTTTTTTAGATTCAGGAGCTGATGAGGTTTAATTATCTCTGAGCTCAGATTTAGTTATTTTGCATAATTTTAATCATTGATGGCCTAATTTTCCTAGGTGTTAACTCCCACAGCTCACGCTGAATTGGAGAAGCAGGTGCTCACACCTTTAGAGAAGAGTCTTTAGGACCCAGAATTCACAGCTGACTTCCGAGGCCAGCTATTGATGATGATTTTTTCTTTAGTCAGTTATTGTTTTAAGAAATACCACCCTAAAACAAGTATTTCCATGGCTGAGGAAAGATGAGTGTGTTCTATATTTAGGCTTCTATCTTTGAAAATATGGGCCTGAGTAGCATGATGTCCTGAAGTGCTGTGGAGGAGGAATTTTGTTTACCTAGTGCTTGATGAAGAGCAGTTTTCCTTGTCTTTATTATAACAGGAAGGTTGTATTTAACGCTATGTCCCCAAAAAAGTGATTAGGAATTCCACAGGAGGAACTACTATAAGAAAAAATTCATGGCTGTGCTTTATATGTTGTGCGATTTCAATTATTTCATTCCTGTCGTATGAAAAGTGTGTTCTTTATTGTTTTCTCAGCTAGTAGTAAATCCTGTGAGTGTATCCAAATTTGCACATTATTCTGTGTATTATTTAAGAGGGCATGACAGCTCATCCGAAAAGTACCTGTAAATTAAAAGTAATTGGCAGTATTCACAAACATTTTCCATTAGTATTTTACAAAATTTGTAAGTGCTCTGTGGCTAGAAATCATTCTTATGCCTATATTTGCAGTGCAAGATGTTATGAGAACATTGATGTGTGCTCACGCAAACTAATGCAGTTATTTTTCATACAATTTTGAGATGCATGTGTCCCTGCCACAGCTATAGTCAGGGCACAGATATTTGTGATGGAGAATACCCAGAACACAAGGTGAAAGGCTCCTTCTGCAGGGACACCCCGTTGTGCTCGAACTTAAGAGTGATCAGTCAGCCTGCAAACATACATAATTTTAACAACTGTATGTCTGTCCTAGGGGGAGGGAGTATTTGTCTTGAGGGTAAGAGAAGGAAATTATTTTATGTATTTTAAAACAGGTAAGTTTGTACAGAAAAAGTAAACCATGGAATATAGAGGAGAAAAGGAATGAAGCAGCAGAAGCATAGAGATGGGTTACAAAACCAATATTTGCTAAGATTTGCATTCAGGAAGCTGAAGAAAGACTTTGGGCTCTTACTCTGTGACCTGTTAATTAAAATGAATTATGTTTGTAAAAACTGCCTTATTAGAAAAATGCTCCATGTTTTCAGACACGATGGGAAATAATTTTCTAGATTTCTGTTGCTACACAATGCTACTTTCCCTATGGTTTTAATATGTTCTTCTTGGAAATTAAGAATATTTTCCTTTCTTTTAAACTTATATATGAATTATATATAAAATGAAAATAGGACTTGCTGCATGTCACAGCTTCTGGAAAGAAAAACAAGAAAACTGAGTTACCTTAGGCAATCCCTTGAAGAAATTGATAGTACCCTAGACCTTTGCAAAGCTGTCACCTATAGAATAGATGCCTGGTACTTGAAACTCCATTGACAGACATGTAAGGTTTTAGCTGTAAGTGCATTTCAGAATGACATGTTCAGCTCTTGACAGAGAGAGGCAGTTTAGTGGTTTCAGCCACATGTTTGAAAATTTGTTTTCACAATTAATCGAACCTCTTAATCTTTGTTCCTTTTTTGCATCCTGTTCAAAGGTGTTTCAGGATGATTTAGTGTTTGAGAACACTTCAGAGATTAGTGCTATGTGAAAAGTTTACATGAGTACTATAGGCTAATAAGAAATATTTAACCTTTGTAAATTTAACATTCAAAATGTTTCAAAACATCCTCATGCTCCTATAAATATTAAACCAATTGTATTTTGTCATGTAATAAACTACCACCCACTCTTGTTTCACTTGGTCTCTCTTATTTCCAAAGGTTTTCCTGGAGGACTTCTGAATGGAAAGCTTGCCAGGTGTCTCTCCTCCTTGACCAGCAGGACCCTCGCCACCATAAGCATGCGGGCCTCTGTGGAGGTGGCATACAAACCCGTGAGGTCTACTGCGTCCAAATCACTGTAGAAGTTGAGATGCACCGACTGAAGGAAGGTATGTGCATAAAGTCATTCTGAAATGTCTGGCACACATCAACCTCAGGAAGAGAAGCACATAAATAAATCCTTCCCATATAATCTACAGAAGGCTTGGCTAGCTGATGCCCCCCTTGTATTGATACTTATCAAGGGAGGTGTTACTTGGGCTTGGTCCTCAGGATCCTGGGGAACTGTCTGGAGCCAAAGCCTTCCAGTGGTGAACTGCTGCCAGTTCTGTATGTGTACTTTTACGGGGGAAGTCTGAAGAATGGAGGAGCTAAATTCTTCTTCCTTGGACTTCAGGATTTTTCCATTTTTGTCAGGTAGTCTGGCCTCCTGGTATGAATGCATTTATTCAGTCTGACCTGAATACATTTATCTGTGGTTTTAGTCCTGGGTCAGAGTACAAAAAAAAGAGATGTCACACTCCATTCTGAATATGGCTCTAGCCTCTGCTTCAAACTGATACACGATCTTTCTTGTGTTTTGAAGGGGAAATCAAAAATAATATTGTCACAACTTCTGAGCAGACAGACAGTTTTTGGATTCTGGAAGTGAGTTATTTTCCTTTTAGAAGAATAATGAGTAGATACAGATGCATGATGAATAATTCATCTTAGGCTTTTTTATTTACTGTATGTAGTGCTCTTGCAGAATATGCTTTTGAGCAGAGATGGTAAGATAATAAGAACACAACATCATATCTTAGATTTATTTACTTATAAAGTCAGAGCAAATGTTTCCTGTGTGCCCAGTTGTGTCCTAGCATCCTGCACAGACTCTGAGGTTGTAGAAAGCCAGACCTCTTTTAATGTCTATTCAGTCCATGCATAGTTGCTGGTTCACCTCTTCCAAACATCTGGTACCACCTTGTTCTGCCAACACAGAACCCCCTCAGTTGTTCTGCACGAGTATGTGATGTATACGATTTTCAAAGTAAGAAAAGTGCTGTTGATGACAGCTATGTAACATTCTTGACTGTCTTCATCCTTCTCACTGCTTCTGTAGTCTGTGTGGCCACTGTATGGCAAGTTGACAAGCAGTAAGCTTTAACTGACCTCATTTGTGCTTCTTTATTCTTTGTTGGTATTGTGAATTATTCTAGAAAACTGGGGGAGGTCATCTGAGACCCTCACACCAAAATAATTCATGACAGAATTTGTACTGTATATCTGGTATACGATCACATGCATTTTTTTCCTTTGTTAAAGGTTCAATATAATTTAAAACTTGCAAGCCCTCCCCTCAATAGCAGGGAAACACTGGGATACTTCTTCCTTGTTTGTATAATTCTAACCCTTTATTTTTAAGAAACAAATACATTTTTTTTTCGTGCAAGCAACTAACAAAACAAATATGCACAGCAATTGTGCAAGATATAAAATTTTTCTGCTTTACCAAGGCAGTTGTGATTTGCAGTAGTCTTTAGAAAGTGAGAATGCATTTACAGTTGCATACAAAAGAAAAGAGGGAAAACTTTCCTTATTATCTCTCCCTATCTAGTAATATTCAATGTCTCATTTACTAGCTGATCAACTTTTGTTCTTTGACTAAATAAGGAGTGACATCTTGCACCTTTTCTGGCAATCTGAACTGGCAGAAAATTTTTATTCATCACTAGTGCATCTCATATTTTATTGTACCATTTGTCAGTGATGGGGAGAAGATGAGGAAGTTGATTCTCCTATGTATAAGCAAATACGGAATCTAATTGCTACCATAAAAAGTACAGTTACTTTTCTTTCTTCACCTCTTGAATGCCCTTAAAAGGATCATTCAGAAATCAAACAAGCGAGTCTAATAGAATATTACTATCTGTCACAGTTGTTTTTCTTCTGGTTACTTCCAATGAGAATTTGGACCTAGGCACAATGACATATGTGAAAAAAGATTTTGTCCTGTGGTCTCTCCAGCAGCATTCTTGGATAAAATATGTTGAATCATAGTTGGAGACAGGTACCATCTGTGATGTACTTACACATATTGCTCAAAGCTCTCTTATCCCCCAAGGATCTCTCTCTTATTTTTCATTTCTTTAGTCTTCCCATCTATTTCTTCTTTTATTAAAATGTGTATATTTAGAAATGATCCCCTGTTTTCTGGAGCTCCTATGTATCAGTTACTCAGAGGACTAAGTCTACCGATATCTTTCTATATTTTGATTATAAAATTCCAACGTGAAGATACTGGAAATGGAAAACTTTCACTCAGGTATTACTTTCAGAAATGCATTGATAAGATCTCATATCTTGCTACTGAAAGACAAGTCCTAACGAAGAAATCCCTACCCTGACCCAAGTGAATGTCTAATATATGTGTTAGACTTTATGGAGGAATTCTATACTTCTAATGTTGGGTGATGAGTGAGGAGGAAACAGCAGCTTTTCGTCTTTATCAGAGTTCATGGTGGTCTGAATGACCAGGCAGATGAAAAAATATATATTTCTCTTTACCATTGACAGGAAAATAATATTTTTGGTAGCATTCTTTTTGCATATCAATGAGCAAATTGAACAATGTTTTCACGTATCAGCTTTAGCTGAGTTTTTGACATTCTAGTATTTGGAGGCAGAAAGTTTTCTGATCTTTAAAGTTGTTTATAATATTGTTGCTTTCTGAGACTCTTACATCTAGATGAAGCTGACAGGTAAAACGTGGTATAAATGTGTTAAATGTTGTGTCACTCAGTTGTCTGTATTTATGTTTATGTAGGTAAGCCAAAGTATATAAACCTTATTACGAGACTATGCTGTTCTTAATGCTAGCTATTCTGTTCATCCAAGGAATCAACATCTTTATTGAGTTTTGAGGCTTTTATTAATTTAGACTGAACTTTAACATAATTAGCTTTAAAGAGTTCCTTATGTTTTTTTGTTTGTTTGTTTTTTCCTTTTTCTTTAAGTATCTCATTGAATTTTAATACATTTAAACTTTAATGATTAATTTTCATGGAAAGATGGTCATCTAATACTTCAGGTTTACCATTATTCTTTTGATATCCAGAGACAGAAGCAGAAAATCTACATATCTGAAATAATGTTACTTTTAAAGAGGAGACAAAATTTTCACAAAAAGCAACATAGAATGTGCACAGTGAACTACTTGAAGGTACAGGCCCAATCTGCCCTTTTTTCCCTTCATCTTAGGGATTTTTCCCTTCATCTCAGGCATTTCCCTTCATCTCATTCTCCCTTATTCTTGTGTCTGGACATAGTATGTTTGAAACAAACAGTTGAATTGATGTGGTTGTGGTTACTCTTCTTCATACCTCTTTCTAATGTAACTGTGTCCACTCATAGAAGCTTTGGAACTGTTAAATAAAGCAAAAATGAAGCTCTTTAACTTATTTCCAAAGCTAAACACTGCTAACAAATATTTCTTATTCTTTTATTTTTTTTATTATTTTTTTTATAAAACATTATCTGAAATCTGTTCTTCCACAATAAATTTTAATTAATCTGGATGAACATCACCAACTAACAATCCCCAGTACTATGAAAAAACACGTGGTAAAAGCGTGGAAGAATATTATACAATGGTCAGTTTATGCAGCCTGTCTACTTGTTTGGCAATACTTAATCACAGTACACAAGTCCACTAATACAGAAAGTATCAGTCCTTTTAGAGTCTGTGGATGGTGTCCATGTTCATACTGTTAGTAATCATATGAAATTCCTATATTTGGTCTTCTTCCTCAGGAATTTTTTACTTTTTCTGAAGAGCAGGGGATATCCATTTGTTTTCTAATTAATTTTCCCTCTTGGTTTATTTAGAGATTGTAAGTCTTTGTCTGTAGTCAGAGGGATAGCAACCTCTATAAAAAAAAAAAAATCTCCAGAAACACCTTCTCTCTCTTCTGAACTAGTTATCAGTCGTCCCTTACTGTCCCTAGTGACTGGGATTGCTGTTCTCTCCATATTTTCTGTAACTTTCTAACCAGGGATCTTCCTGCCCTGTCATTCTTCATTCTTTCATAAAAATTTGTGCTTTATATATCTTGACATTTTTTCTTTCTTACTTGTTTGAATGAGATCCAATTTACCTCTCACTTTCAGAATTCTCTTATAATGCTTTTGGAGCCTGTCTGCTTAAGTTTTAATTACAGGACTGAAAAGACCTTTGTGAGATGCTGTTCTTCCTTGAGTCTTCTTTGTTGTTTACCCAGCGTAGCACTCTTGGCTAATAAAGTTTCTCTCTTATTACCATGTCACCAAAACATCTCTGCATTTTCCTTTCCTCTTAATCTTCGTTATTTTCCATCTGAAAATCCACATTTAATTCTCATACCTGTGTAAGATTCTAGAGTGTTTTTTTTTTTTTTTTTTTTTTTTTAACGATTTGTTTGCTTAATGATCATCTCTATCGTATTTGTCTCAAGATATGTTTTTATTTGATCTAGGATTTCCATAGTGGGTATGTTCAGTGAATGATCAAAGTAACTGATCCATTTCCCTTAATATTAGAAACATGAAAAATACTGTTCTGGAGTAATACAGATTAATAAATCTAATCGCTAGGTTTAGAGTCCTTCATAATCCAAATATTATTCAAATCCTTTTTCTTTTAAAAGTTAATAGCTCTTCAAATATTCCTCCCTGTGTAATTCTCATCCATCATAACATGTAATTTATAGTTTTATTGAAAATCCCCAACAACATAGCTTACATTTCTCTGATCTAACCATGTTAAAATTCCTAATAATCTGCAAGAAGAAAGGGACTTGATTCTGCTTAAAATGTGTAGGGATAGATACTGTTAATTTTCCTTTAGGTGATTTTTGATTTGAATATACCTTCTTCTTTCTTCATTTGTATAATTCAGAATTCAGGACAGATGAAATAGATTCAGCTGATTAATTATCTCTTTGACTTTTGCCATTTTTGGCAGCCTAGTGGTAGCTGTACATTCATTGTTCTTAGATAACTTTTAGTCTTACCTTGTAAAACTATTTCTTGCAAAAGTCTTTATTACTTTAAAAACCCTCTTTCTGTTGAGAGTTATTCAACTCTCACCAGTTAATGTCCATAATTTTTTGATTTACTCATTCCACTGTAGTTCTCCAGCCTGTACCAAAACTTTTTTTTTTTTTTTTTTAGGATGTCACTCCACCAGTTCATCTTATATATGCTTATTATTATTGCTTGACATGCTGTTGTGTATGTCCATAGCCATAGCAGCAAAACACATGTATACTATTTAAAGCTCCAATCCACTTTATTAACCAAAATGGCCAGAAAGTGTTCCCCTGTATTCTCATGTAAGTCCTACTTATGCATCTCAAAATTAGTTTTATGGCCTTTATCCTTTCTTCTTTTCCACAAAATATTGAACTTTCTTCCCACTTCTGATAGACAGAAATGTCCAATTCCTTCCTACACGATGAGTAAACTTTTTAGACTCTCTTGAATTCCCATACGGAGATGTTTAGGCACTGCATTTTATTTTTCAGAAACTACTGGCCTCTTTGGACTTGCACAGAGATGTATTTGAGGATTCCTTTTATTTACATCCAATATTATTCTGTATTTATTCTCATCCCTTTCTTTCTGCTCTTTGTCTCTCTTTAGCTCTAAAGTATGTATTTTTGCCTTCTTTGCTCTGTATGCCCTGTTTCCTAATGAGGACGGCACTTTTTTCTTCCTGCAAGTTTTTTGTTCTGCTCTGAATCATGATCTTCCAATGGGTGCCTTCTGGGGGATTAGTGTTTCAAATTGGTACATGTGGCATCTGTTCAGTAAACTATGTGCAAGTACTTTCAGGAAGAGAGAAATATCAGCAGAGTGTTATTAGAGTGTGCCATCATCCTCTTGAGTGTTAGCTGCCCTGTAAACCACCAGGTCCAATTCTTTAGCACAATAAGTTGGTTGTGCAGGTTGTTGTCATCCTGCATATTTATTGGGAAAAGACTGCATTGATGCAGATAAGCTGCCCATAAGAGTTGGCAGAGGATCTGCACTATTTGAATGAGCACAAGCCCTGTATGGAGTATGAGCTCTATATTAAATGCACACTGTTTTTTCAAATTTATGCCGCTGAAGCTGCAGGAATAAGATTGATTTACTCTATGGAAATTAGAATGTAGGGACTTTGATGTTTAAATCCTGTTGTCCTCTTCTGGTTTATGAAATTGAAAAGGAATAGGTAAAAATATTAGTAATAAGAAAACTTGAATAGGACCACAGGGGAGAGAGCTGATGGTCAGCAGTGGCATGAAAAACTGCTTTGTTTGACAGGCTGGGCTGATGATGCAGCAACAGGAGAGTGCAACATGTGGCCTGATTCACAGAAATCAAGTTCTTAGATGGAACTAAAACCCCATAAACCAAACCGAATGCCCAAGAATCGCCCTCACCCCAAACTAGGTATTTATCATCAGGATGACTGAACTGGCTTGAAGAGATGAGAAATATACCTCTGAAGTATAAAATATATTCAGGCAAGTCTGCATCAGATTTATATTGCTGGGATGCCGAGTTATTGATCTGTAAGCTCACCAAATGCTGAGCAGAATTTACGAGATAAAACTCACATAATGGAAAAATAAATATGTAACAGCTGGCTTCTTCAGGGGAAACCCTTTAGAAGCATGAGAGGAAATGATTTTATTCAGATCTTTGGGGTGCTTGACAGTATTGTGTAGATCTGTATTTCAGAAATTTTAGTTTGAATCCATTAGGGAAAAACACATTTTCCCTAATATGTTTTAGAGGTATTTTATTTTCATTTTTTTTTTCTTGTCGAGAAACTAGTTAAAGAAAAATGAAAAGAATGTTAAATAAAAAAAAAAAAAGAGAATATCTAAAAAGATTTTGACAATGAAAGGAACGTGCCTTCTGAAAGGTGCCTTTAAGAGAACCTACTTTTTCAGTCTACACGCTATTTGATATGACCATGAAATATTTATCTCTTTATAAATACATTTATTTACATAGCTGGCTTTGGTATGCAGCAAATAATGTGCTGCCCAGTCATTTTGCACGAGATATCAGGTTTTAGTTCAAGTTTTTATTTTTCAAATCTAAGATATTTAATGTGTTTGCATTTTGTCATTATTTCCTGCCACAGGAGTTGGATTAATTTTATTCAGAATCCTTGTTTTGTTCTGAGTTATTTTGCTCCGTTGTTATGAGGCAGGGGAGCTGCAGTGTACTCAAACAATGCTGCTCATTCAGATGAAAGAAAAGGACAGATTTGTGTGGATGCTGTTGCACCCTGAAGGGGAACGCTGGAGAAAAATGACGAAGAGGATGGTGACAGGGATGCTGGTCCTGCAACAGGAATCATTTGAGCTAAACGGAGCTTGCAGAGGTGGGACAGATCTGCATGAGCTGCCCTTGGGACACCTGTCCCCAGGGAGCATCACTGACACCTCCAAAGTGGCACTTCATCTGTGATACCAGGCAAATTTCCATCAGATTCATATTGCTGGGATGCTGTGGCCCAGTATTCTCAGGACAAAGTTCTGAACTCTCTGAACATGAAGTGCTAATAGTTTATGTTGCTTCGGTAAAATTCTGAGGATCTTTAGTGTCCTGAAATACATTAAGCTATTGTTGCTCTTGGCAATCTGCTATTAACCTTCTCTCATGCTGTGATTAGCCTTCCATTTATACTTTGTTTCTTGTCTTTTAATTGATAATAGGACTTGTGCCTTGTGGCTTCCAAACTAATTGATTCTTTTTAGGAGCATGAAAAGATCCTTTCCATCAGGGAGGGGTGCATTAAGCTTTTTTGATGGAGTGATACAATGGGCTAGGGTTGGTGCTGTTTCTGGGCTAGTTTAATTACATTCAACACATCTCCTTTGTTTGATCCTTTGTTTTCACTATAAAAACAAGTCTTTTAGATTGGAGAACTTACTTACCAGTGTTGTGCTGGTTTATCCCTATTGTGTTATACACATGTAGGTGTTTTTATAAAGAATCATTCATTCCTGATTTTCTCAAGTAATTTCCCTTCATATTGATCCAACTCTTTGGATTGTAAGTCCTGGCAAAGGTAGCAAGAACTTTTACATAGATATGGAATCACTTTCCTGTACCCTGGTTATCCTTAATTAGGCACAGCTTTGGTAAAAGGTACAGTAGATATCTGGTTGTATTGCCTTAAAAATTGAACATTAACTTATATAAGGCCTTGCCAGTATATAGGAGATAATTCTGATGTGTTCCAGATATGTTAGTGATAATTAGAAATGTCTCATTTAGGTGTTTATATGAGAAACATTTGTTTTTCATTCTGAAGGGAAAATGAAGTTAAGGTCCAGGGGAAAAAAAAAAAAAAAAGAAGAAAGTGTTAGATACCTCCTGAGGAGTGAAAAACCAAATTTGAAAGTAATCATTGCAACCAAAATGCAGCCCTATGTATTTCTCTCTCTGACTGGCCATCATTGCTTTTTAACATAGTATTGGTATGTATGCCAGCAAGTACGTGCCTATGTGACTATATTCACAGATAATTTATTTATTGGCTTAAAATTACATTATGCAAGTAGTATCAGAACTGATTTCCTCTTCCACTCTACCCCCAAATCACTACCTTGGTAAAAATATATAGAGAAACAAGATACTTTAGAACCCAATTTATTATCTCCTGCTGGTAGCAATAACCTGAAAATAACAGCAAATAGTAAAATTTCAACTTGAAGCAGACAGTGGTGCTGGGAACAGCTGTAGTCGCATTTATAAAGGATAGATTCAATATAACAGCTAAAGAAATGTGCAATGTTTCAGAGGCTTCCAGATTAGTACTTGATTGCTTTTTCAAGTTTATTCTGTAGATTGAGAAGAACACAGGAATTTAAAATATATGAACAAATGTAATAAATAAGCTGCTACTTGAATGAGAGATACTGCCTCCCACCATTCCCTCCCTGACTTCTGCCTTTCCCCTCGCCCCCAAAAGATGACTACTGTTTTTCCAAGGAAAATAAGTACATAAAAACAGTTTTTCTAGGTGAATGTAGAAAATACCATTACAAAGTCAATTACTGAGCACAGTCAGAAGGCTGTCTAGTATTTAAAGACAGGCCTAGCAGCTGTGTTCATTTATCGTAGGCATAATCTGAGTTTTCTTTATTTATATTTTTTCCCCTTCCTGAACAGGGAATCCCTGTCCAGGCTATCTGCACTTTTTTGGAGGCTGTGATGTGTGAGGATTTTGGCATTTAAAAAGTTCATAGAAAAAGACACCTTATAGTTCATAAAGAGAAGGATGTTAATTAGAGTATAAAAGAATGGCAGTGTTCAAGAAGGTACTGTGGGTAGTGAGTATTGCTTTTAAAGAACTTTATATGATTCATGAGTTACTAGAAAGAGCTGAATTAAGTTGAGGGTGTTAAGATGAAGCTGAAAAGAAACAAAACAATGTCAAAGAGATGGAGAGGCTTGAGAAAATACTACAGATGGCTAGTGAATGGAGAGAGTGGTAGTACCTGTTCAAACCAGCAGAAAAACATGGAGAATTAGGGAGAATCGATTACTCTCAGAGCTGAGACAAATGTTTGTAGAAAGACACGACTGCGCCATTCCAGTTTCTGTGGTCCACTGCCATGCAGCACGCAGGTGGGTGAAAGATGAAGCTCAGACATCGAGGACGTGTCAAAGAGGGCTGTAAAAGCAGCCCACCTCTGTGCTGCTTCTTCCTCTGCACTCAAAATCTTCCTCCATTTCCTCCCTGCTACAGCTTTGTAGTAAAAAAGTGAAGGCATAGGCACAAGACTAAAAGCAACTCAATTTGAGCAGACACTCAGGCAAAAAATCCCATCAAGCTTTTAAGTAAAACTGATGGAAATCAACTGATAGAAATAGTTGTCAATCAAATTGCTGTCAAAGAGACAAAACTCTTTTATGGAGCCCCACTGGTCCATCCACTCCCTCTGGCTATCATGCTGGGAATGGTGGGTCTTTATACCCACCTGGTTGTTCAAAAGGATGAGATTGTATGCGTGTTTCCTAATGCAGCTGGTTTCTTTTTGTTCTTGGCTTATTTCTGAAGACTTTCACTGGAGGATTGTAGTCAGTGCAGAGTGAATATAAACTGGCACAGCCCTAGAATATATTTGGATTTTTGATTAAAATAGCCTGTGCATTTTCTGATCTACATTTCACAGAATATATAGAACGGCTCAAGGAAGTGGGAAAAGGAGCAATATTTTTCTAGGGCCAAGTAGCATGTTGCTCCTGGGAATCGTAAGGGGAAAAGAGCAGCCAGTGCTGGAACTAAGTAGAGCATCAGCCCAAGGGAGGAAGAGGAGTGGGAAGCTGGTTATCGGGGAGAAGGCGGCAGGCATTTCCTCCAAAATGGGAAGGAGTCTTCCATGAGTCTGATATAGCCAGTGTGCTCAGTTTTACACTTGGTGCACCAGCAATAACCTGGCCTTTTAACTTTGTAATATTTTTTTTTTCTTGTTTTTCTTTCATTCAAACTAAATTTAAAATACCCTTAACAAAATGAGTTAGTTTTCAAAGCAGGAGACCCAACCTACTTTATCTAATATTCCACATTTCAACAGTTAAATTGCTTCTACATTACAACTTAAAAATCAGTGAGGAGAAAAGAGCCATTGCTAGCAACAACACCTTCAGTTAGAGCACAGTAGGATTGGACTTTATTCTTTGGGTTTACCATGTGCAGTCAGATTTATTTCCTTTCATTTATTTGACTGAACTTTCCAAAAACGGTACAGGTTTGCAAAGCTTGATGCTGAAAGGCAGGTTAAGCCATGCATGAGACTTCTTTGTAAAATGCATCCTCTTATCCTTAAAACTCTAATATTTATCTCATTCTGTTTGTCACTCTCCTTGCATGGTCTCTAGAAAAGTTGTGCTTATGTTAGCATTCAGGTGAATTGGATTTATGCCATGTTGTAATCTCTAAATGAACATGTCAAAGGCTGTAGAGTGTCTCAAAAATCATTCAGAAAGTGGTCTTTTTTTTACTAATGGGTTATCTTTCGGGTTAGAATTAAATCACAGCTGTTGTTTAGTCCTGTTATTCTGATGAGTTGGAATCATAAGTACTGATACTGGTCTTAAATCTTAACTTCAGGACTTGTAAATTGGCATTTACTGAGATTTTGAGCAGTGAATTCATGTGTTTAGAAGAAAAAAGTAGTGTTCTGCAAAAGATTTTTTTTTTTTTAAAAGCAAACAGTTAAGTATCAGAAAAAAGAAAAGATTACTCATATGTTGGACATATTTTTATAAATGCTTTACCAGTGAGTTTCATGCATGGAAAATGGACATTAAAAAAAATATGAGGATGTAGCACACTCAGTAGCAATAAAAATTAACGAAGGCTTGGTAATACCATAGCAGAGTAAACACGGACAAGCCTTTGCCTTTTGAAAGACTGTTTTGATACTGATTTATCTAAAGAGAAATCCAAAGTCAGCCCATCGCGTAGTTAAAATACAGTGTTGTATAATGACTCAGAAGATAGACTTAAGCCTTCTCCCTTCTTTTCCTTCCTGCTCCAACCCCAAATGAAAAGACAAGAGATGTTAATTGAAAGTAGAAATCTCATGTGATAAATGAAAATACAAAAAGTATTTTCAAATACCTTTCAAAAGGTATTTTCAAAGCTTTCCAAATTTATTGTCAATATCAACGGAAACCAGTACATGGTAGAGTTTGAGATTAGCTTGTCTCTTGGATGCAGAAGTCTGGAGAACTGCGCAGCTGATCCACGCCTTCCTTGGATGGAGGCAATTAAAATAAACACCTCTACTGCCAAGTGGGAAAGTCTCTTTCTGCATGTGTGTGTGGAAGAAATGGAGAGCGCTGCTCATTTGTTTTTTGAAAGCAGATGAAGAAAATGTGAAGGTCTGGATTTGGTCTTCGATCCAAAAGTGCCTGTGCTCCTGAAGGATGATTTGCAATCATCCCCCTGCTCAGACTTTCTTTTATCTGCCTTTGCCTGCTTCCCAGTTACAATGTGAGCTTTTTGGATTCCCTTCTTATGCATCTTTCTCTTCAGTATGAAGAGGTCTCCTCTTGTATAAATGCAGAATAGATTCCAGTCTGTTGTTCTGGCATTGTAGAAAATCGGCACTGAATTTATCAACGATTTCCCATTAAGCATAGTCTGAAATTGGCCTGCTGAATATGGATGATTTAGATAAAACTAAGTGCCTTGCTGAACAGAAGATTAGCTTTTTGATCTGGGAGTTAAGTCACTCAAAAAGCAGTGCATTAGGGTGTGTTTTTGGAAGCTAAAGCCACCAGTAAACTCTGGAGCTCTGTGCATTGGTCAAGGTAAGATTAAACTCCTTTTTTTTTTTCTCCTTTTTTTTTTTTTTTTTTTTTTTCTTTCATCTTCTCCGTAGTTAGTAGACCAGTTGATGGGAAGTTCTGCCTGGGTCCTGCTCCCTCAGCCTCCCAGCTATGTAACCTGCCGTGTCCATCTGAGTGCGAGGTGTCTGCCTGGTCGGTGTGGGGCCCCTGCGTTCCTGAAAACTGCCAGGACCGCCAGGGGAGAAGAGGTAAGGGCTTCTCTTACCTGTTGCTTACAGCATTCTGGGATCTAAAATGTAAAATGGAATATTATAACTTTGCAGAAGCAGTGGTGTCAAATTCTACATTGGGGCCCTAATGTATGTGTTTTTAAATTAACATAGGATGGAGCTCTTACAGGCGCATCCAGGACTGGAAAAGCTTTAAAAGCTTTTTGCAGTTATTCTTGAAAGAAAAAAGGGATGAGATTTTCAGCCTGATTCAGATCCTTTTTTCCTGCACTGAACTTGTAGAAAGGGAAGATTTCTTGGGATAGCAACTGCAGACCTCCAGAGTATGAGGGGTGTCTCTCTCCCATCTCCTTCAGAAGTCCCACTGGGTGCTTGGCTCAAGGGGAATATAGGCATGAGGTTGAAGGGACTTAGGACTGAGCTGTATCCCATAGCTCTGCCATGTTGCAGTTCAGGCTGAGCCAAGAGGTTTTTCTGGGTTAGGTTTCAATTCCTGGAAGAGGAGTATGCAGCTACCTATTAATATCCCCTTGATCTTAATAGCCCAGAATACATGCTGTTTGCTGCAACACTTGGAGATTCATTGCAGAGCCTTTCCTTCCTTTACAATGAAAGTTGGAAGCATTACTGTTGGAGTTGTGTCAGAGAATGAATATTATTATTTGGAAATTATGCTTTTCTGAAAACAGCAAAAGTTTTTAAAGTGACTTGATCTCTTCAGAGTGTTTCAAATGACAAGGAATTAATATAAGTATTTCTAAATATAAAGGTTTGCAAAATTTGTTTCATTTTTAAATTGTTTTAAAATGAAAAAAGAACATTTTAAAATTGTGTTGACTTGTTTGTTTTTGCTGATGTGAGAATGGTGGAAGTTTGGTCTGTTGTATTTTGTGGGAATGTTTTATTTTTCATTTCCTTTTCTGTTTCTTGTTGTAAGGCATTTCTATGTGGTCTCCACTAACGCTGTATATTTGCCCAATGTCTGAGACACTGTCATAGGAAAGACCACCACCTATTTCTTCTGCCGTTATAATAATTGTCATTTACATAACAAAACATGCTGAAAGGTGCTTGCTATTAGTTCTGCATTTTATACAGCAACCTGACTTTTGGTTTTATTCAGAAGGAGGTAGATTATGTAATCAATTCTTTCATTATTTCTGTAACCTTTTTCTTCCACTTTACATTTGAATGTACCAATTTAATAGAATATCATTTCAAAGAGGTCTGATATGCATTATGTATCAGAAATCCTTATACCTTCATAAGGCAGAATACTAATTTCATAGTAATCTGCTCTGTTGTATTTTAAAACAAGTTTTGTCAGTAGTGGATTCCCAGGCAGAGTGTAGATGTCCTTTATATCTTCAGCTTCTTTACTGTTTCTCTCTCTTATCTCAATTTTATTATTACATTAATATATGCCTCAATAGCTAATTCTTTGTTTTGGACATGTCTTTTTAACCCATGTTGACTAAAATGAAAAAAGAAATATGAAAAATACGGGGCTGCTGGAATTCTTGGTGTGTTATTGGATTTTGCATGCCCAGATTGTGGGAAATCCAGCCAGATACCATCCCAGTCAATTCAATAATTGCAAGTGGTGTTCTCTTGTTAGTCTTTATATCCTCCAGTTCCAGATGCCATATATAGTCCTCTTTCTACTAAATTTTTGGTATAAATATATTTTGTGGTTGTCCAGTTAATTCACTTTCTATTTTCCAGGCTTTAAAATGAGACAAAGGCATGTAATCATGGATCCTGTAGGCCTTTCAGCGGGTTGTCCGCATCTAGTGGAATCTATTCCTTGTGAAGACCCAGTATGTTACGAGTGGATTATTTCAGAAGGAATATGTGTGACTGACCATGGAAAATGTGGACTTGGAAACCGCATCCTGAAAACTGTATGCAAGAACAAGAAAGGTAGGTAATAGTGTCATCTAAAAAGCTTCCCTTTTGTCTGAAGAGCAGTGAAAATTATTTACAACAGCTTCCTACTGAATTTTTATGAAACCTCCGGATTTCTGAGTTGACTGTGGTGATCATCAGTGTTAATGTTGCCTGGGATTTTGCTTGGAGCCTCTGGTCTGTTTTATTCTAAATGAGATGGCTCACCAGTATAGGTCATGTTTTGCCCCTTTGGCCTACAGTGTACCTCTTCCATGTGACAAGAGTGTGATACCAATGGCTTGGTTCTCCCTAGAATACATTTTTTTTTCTTTTTTTTTTTTTTTTTTTTTTTCACATATTGTGCAAAAGTAGGGCTGTCACGGAGGCCAGCAGCACCATGGACACAGTAACAAAATGAATCTGGCTCTTTACATTACTTCTGTCCTCAGTTTTCAGCATGCAGTTTGAGTTTGTCTTTTTATAACAACCCACTTACCATGATATGAAGAAATGTGGAATGCTCAGTTGTGCTGTTAAAATTAATACAAGAATCTAAATGAAATGATGGCAATAAGCAATGCTTTACTCACTTGACAGCAGTTTGAGACCTGCAGTTTACACGTTGTTAATAATGAATAAGTACATTTTTATACAAGGTTTACAAACAACCAGCAAAGGCTGATTTCTCGTACATGGTTTGAACTTCAGCCAGAAGTTTCATTTCTTGATAAGGTCAGTGTTGTCAGATCTTTAGATTCAATTACATGGAGCACAATTTTGAAGTTAAACTTTACTGTCATCTCAAAAGTGGCAAAATCATGGAACTTTAGAGCCTAATTTTATATCTGAGATGAGGAATTATTTTATGTGGTGCTCAGACTGATCACAGGAAGCAATATCAAGTTGATAACAAGAGGGGTTAATTGGCAATTGGTGAAAAACAGTGTGTCATTTACAAGTCAATGGTATCTGGCAGAATTAAATTATGGCTGCTTTGTCCAAAGAGTAAAGATTCTTCTGAAATAAACTAAAACTCTATGTGGTTGTCTTGCAAGTTTGTGGAAGTGGGGCAAAATCTTCAACTGTTGTAAAAATGACCTAACCAGAATAAACTAGAGAGAAGAGAGCTCTCTCTCAACTCTGAGTGGTCTCTTCAGTTGTGTGATCGTAACTGTAGGTCCAGTCCTGCAGTGATGTGTGCAGATGGAGCCTTGTACTGCTAAGGAGCACCACGCACTTTGTGCTGTTAAAACTGTGCCAACATCCATTTCTGTGCACCAACTAGAGACTCGGAAGGAAAGAATATAATGTGGCAGATGCTCATTGATCTCTGATCAAACTGTTCTCTGTGGCTATGATCTTTAAGAAGCCAGGCCTTTGAAGTGTCTCTTCTGCATTTAATTGTTCAGAAAGATATTGTAAGTCTCTTTTTCACTTCCATTACTCTGTGCATGTTCTAGTTACAAAATAGCAATATTGGGACGTTCTTCCTGCCCAGCCACCCCAAAGCAAACATTGTCACTATACAAGATCATTGTCCATTTCTGACTGAGAAGGCTTCCCAAAACGGATTGGAAGCATTGGTTATTACTACTTGTAGGGTTTCCTGAATTTTTGATCCAATAGGATAGGACTGGCAGAGCCCTTAAAAAAAAAAAAAAAAAAAAAAAAAAAAAGTAATTTTGTTTTTCCCTCTGTCACTACACTAATATTAATTGCTTTCTGTATAACCTAGTGATTCCCATGGTAATAAATGGTATATTTTTTTGGGTAAAAGCTGGAGTAAGCAGCAGGACTGCATAAAGTGTTTTGCCTGGCATAGTTGGCTAATAGGTAGTGGGAAGCCAACAGGGAGTCATGGGAAACTGTAAGAGAAATCAGGTAAATCAGGTTACAGGTAAAATTACATAAGCACAGTCTTTATGCTTAGTATTTATATAGAAGTCCAAATTCTATGCAAGCAACTGCCTTGCTGAAAGCATTTAGGGTACTGCTTTTTGTGTTGATATTTTCATTTACTTAAGCACCTTTTGTAGAGTTCAATGCTGTAGCCTAAAATTCAGTCATTTATCCATTGTCATCTATGGTTAGCGTGGTTGCTCAGTATTCCCACTGAATGCCTAAAGAGATGAAAAGACAAAAATACACGTTTTGGATGCTGTTAAATGACAAAATCCAGTGTATCTCATCTTAACAACAAAGTTCATTTGAGCCTGCGTTATGTTGATTAGGATACTTAGGTTCTTCTTTGTATTGCTCCCTGCAAGATACCTTTATTTTCATATAAATGCCAGACTTCTTGGCATGATGCTCTCTTACTGTTGTTGCAGTGTGTTTGTTCACCCCTACTTCAGAAGATGAAAGCAGCAGATGTGTCAGTGCCATTTGTCAGCCCTACTGCAGAGTAGCATGGCATCGCGGTTTCTTGCCCTCGCTCGTCTCCTCCTCTCCCACCACTCCCATTGTGGCTGTGAGCACACATCCTTCATGAGCCCGTACTCTGCTGTGTGATGCCGTGCTGTTGCATGCTGCTTTCCACAGCGTGAGGCCTTTTTCATGAGGAGACTGTTTCTTCCCTTGCCAAAAATGAGCCTTAATTGCGTTGACTGCAGTAGGAGGGAGCTGGCCATGTTCTTCAGTAATGTCTCCCATGGCAGAGGACTTTGCTGCTGTAGGTGTAGCCTGTGGGATCCAGCAAGGTGGGGCTTGGAAGTATATCTTGGTCTCTGATGTATGTTGCTGGACAGTGGGTAAAGCTAACAAGGCGCTAGCCCTAATCTGTCCCATTTCTGGTCACCCTGATGTCTGTCCAATGCCACATCTGTTCCACGCTTGTGGTGCCAGCTCACTGTGTCAAAGCATTATCTTCTTGTATGGGCTTGTGGGAATTTCTGTGACTTAGCACTTTTACTTCCACTTAGACTAGAGATGCAGAAGATTTTGTTGTTGTTTCTTAAATAGGTTAATGTAGGGGGTGCATAGTGCCTCCACGGGGCTACAGGGCTATATTATGTACAGCTCCTTTCGTGGAGTAGCTGGAGTCTATCATCTGTGATTTGCAGCAGCTAGCATAGATGAGGATGTGGAAGGAATGAGCAGACCATGATTGTCTAATTTTGTGATTGTAAGGTGTCTGCTCCCATCTCATAGGGTCTGCAATCTCTCTTAAGCTACTGAACATACGTGATACTTGTGAGAAATTCTTGGTCTATATCCCTCAATGTGGCTCTTCAGTAGCATCAGAAGACAGTAGTCTAGAGAAAGATGTAATGAAATAATATGTAAAATAAGAAAGACATGTATCACATACTTCTTCCAAACATTTTTTCAGAAAGGGGTTTGTTATTTAGTTAGTGAAAGACAGTGGATATTTTGGGGAAATCAGTGCATCCAAAAGAATAATACAGGAAAATGGGTGATGGTACTGCAGATTAGACTGTATAACTGTATCCTTGAGATCAAAGAATGTATTTAAGTTTTTTTTTTTTTTTTTTTTTTTTTGTATTCACAACCCATGAATTATTAGTGATTTTACTCAGAGTTGTTTAAAGTTGATCAACAAGGAATTGAACAGTCAATGTATTCCTGATCAGATAGCTGCAAATATTTGACACTTACATTTGGTCAGTCTTGATTACAAATGACAAGCATTACTGTGCATTGACCAGATGAAAATAACTCTGAAAAGTTTCCAGTTCACTTACTGTCCTTAAATATTATTGTTCAGTAGATACAAAACCATGAACATAGTCAAAACTTTCTCATTTTAGAATGCAATTCGACAGCAGCCAAAATGTATTTTGCTTCGTTTTTGAAAGACAACAGCCAAAATTATGTTTTATATGCTCTGCTCCTTATGTCTTTGTGGTATCTGCAGGCATCTTGTGTATGGTGAGACAAAGGGAATGCATGGTGGTAGCAGTTAGCAGAAAGCTGAAAATAATGTTAGACAGCAGGATTTGGCCTGGGGTCAGCAGGTGAAAGTTCATGGACAGGAGCTGGTGTACCTTCGTAGGTAGTTTGACAATCTTTTAATTTAGACACAAGACAGACAATTAGAATTAGCATATAAACATTGTTTGGTTCAGTCTGGTGGAGGAATTTGGGAACCTTTTTTTTTTTAAATCATTTTCCGTATCTACAGTACAGTATTAATAATGCATAAATAGATGGAAACAAGACAAATGTTGAACTAAACTGTGGTTATTAGAAATGCACTTTATAGTCACGTAGGTTGTGAACACAGCAGTGATTGTGGTGAGGAGTATGCCAGGTTGCACTGGGAACATATGTAAAAGGAACTACAATACATCCATGAAATAACAGGCATGACTCATAAAAAACATTTCATTTTTCAAACATTTTATAAATGTTTCTTACAATACCGTAAGCTAAATCGCAACTAGTAGCAATGTTCTTGAATGAACTGTAAAATGTTATTATTCTGAATGTTTTGCTGTAAACCCCATGTCATCATTTATTAATTTGCTTCTGCTTGTTCTGATACCTACCAAAAGAACAATTCATAACAAAGTTGATTTCTCAATGATAGTGAACAACCTAATGTCTAAATAATAATAACAATAAAGAATAGTTTATATGTAAAGTATTAATTGTTTGAATCAAAAATTATTAGATCAGCAAAGTGGTGTAATCTGGGTAGAAAGGTAGTCTGATGTTATTGGATTAAGGTTAAGGTTGTTTTACTCTACTTCTAGTTACTAAATCTAATCAAGACAATGTAATTTAGATTAGAAGAAAGCAAGGATCTAGCAGTTCAGAGCTGCTGAGCATTTGCCATTCCTTTCTACGCTATCAGCTTGGGTATCTGGGTTGTTTTGTGGGAATTGAAGTTGCGGAGTTGTTTTGCCTTTGATGAAAGTATTTAATACAGTTGCAAATAATCGGTCAACTAGTCATGCAGAGTGTGTGGAACGGTAACTTGACACAAGTACCGGACCCAGAGGAACAGCATCCTGCTGCCAGAGGTGCTCAGAACAATATTTCTCTTCAGCTTCATTTCTCAGAACAGCACAGCTCTTCTTCTGTGGCACCAAAATGACTGTTCCAGGGAACTGTGACAAACCCACTTTCTGCCTCACCTTGGTGCTCCTAAACAGAAGTTTCTGATGCAGATGATTTGCCAAAGTGGTAGCTTAGAAATAAAGCATGATGCTGTTGCAGCTAACACAGTAGCAAGATTTTTTAGTAAGTAAGTATTCTGGGTGAGATTGTTAATAGCTGAAATAACCTACTGGCTTTAAGGTGCTGTAGTTGTCTGTGCAAAGGGGGCAGCATCCATCGTCTGAGCCCTGACTCACTGAGCTTCAGCAGTGCCAGACATGAGGCTGCACCAACAGCAGCAAAGAGCAGTCATGAGCATAAATCGTTGTGAGGTAGAACACGAGTCATCTTCATTGGAACACTGTTACACTGGATGATTGAACCTTTGTTTTTCTTTTCCTGGTACAAACAAAAACAGCATCTTCACAGGAGCTGGTGAATAGAAGAAACACACAAACTAAGGATGTTCAGCAACCTTTCAGGGCTATTGCTGCTCTTGCTTTTGAACAGAAAACTTTGCTTCTTTACCAGCTTCTGCTGCTATTCAGGCAGTGCTGATTAACCTGTCCTTTAAATATGACAGCTGTCTCATTCATCCATGTGATCTCTTTGGTTCTGCGCAGTCAGTATCTAGAATGTGGCACTTGCTGAGGAGGTTTTTTTTTTTTCGTTAAGCATTGAAGTCTACTGAAAAAAGTGCACATTGGGGGTGAAATGCATCTATTCCCAAATTTCAAGAGTTTTACCTGTAGAATTGGAGAACAATATTTCAGGGAGTCAGAACGTTTTCTACAGATTTTTTTTTAACTAAATATATTTGCTTTTTTTTTTGTAAATGAAATAGACCAAGTCTGAAACAATAAAATATTTTTAAGAGAGGATGTTAAATAATATAAAAGCAAAATATTCCTTTTAGATTGAACAAGCATTTCACATCTTGAAATTACATTTTTTTTCCCTTAAATCTTCCTCCACTCTCTTTTCAGTCCACTTAAAACAGTTTTCTTCCTTCTCCTTTTTTTTTTTTTTTTTTTTGGTTCAGTGCCCAAACAGAAATCCATTATTCACACGGCTCTATTGACAGAGCAGACACTGAAATCCTGTTGGAATTCAAGCGAAAAGTAAAGGGAAGTAAGGTAATCAAAGCAGTGTTATTTTAAGATCCAATATTATGTCGTGCCAGAGCTTGACAGTGAAGCTCTGCACTTATGGAAGCTGAAGACTCTTTGGGGGTAGAATATTAATATTGCTGTATTCAGTTACCTGTCTATACTTACAGTTCAATTGCATTGAGTCCGTTGGTCCCTAAGAATTTTTCTCCAAAGAGAGCCTGCGATGTGTGCTGCTTGATACATACCATCATGGGAGGCTGGGACATCCACAACAGTTTTGCTTGAATCTTTCAGAAGGAAGATGCTGCAGGTAGAGATGTCTGGTTTTATTCCTGGTTCAGCACATGAAGCTCTCTGAAAAGTTCTGTTTTAACATAAATCTCAGCAAAGTCAAATTGTCATTTGGGAGAGTTCTTGATTTTTCATGATGTAATGGGTTTATGACATAGAATGAATTGGCAGTCTGCTTAATTTCTCAGAAAAAAAATAAAACAACAACACACTTTTATTGCAAGTAAGTTTTCAATAAGTTCTTTCTGACCTATCAGAATAAGATTTTAAATCTACATTGACGCATTTTGTCCATCAGCACAACACAACAGAAAGGTTTTTGGTGATCCTTTGTGGAGCCAGCAGTTGGACTTGAGGATCCTTGTGGGTTCTTTCCAACTCAGGATGTTCTGTGTGTCTATTCATGTAAATGCAGACTGGAAATGTGACAACTTTTCAGTTGTAAGATCTGGATTTATTCTGTAAGGAAGGGTAAATCATCCAGTTGCCCAACACACTTGCACACACAACCAATAAAATTTATCAGGTACCAGGTATTTCTCATTCTTCCTGTTTGGTTGTGAATGTACCCAGCTGTACCCAGTCACTGAAGCTGCTGATCCCCAAGCAGTATGTTTTACTGACTGTTAAATACACAAATCCTAAAAGACAATGTGCAGGGCCTTTTAGCAGCTACAGTCTCTGCTTCTCATTTTGCAACCAGAGTGGAAGGAACATATTGCAGTGTAGTAGAAAAGCTGATGAGTATTATGAGTGTTTCAGGAATCCTGGAGAATGGCTTTCTCAATAGAATTGAGACCCATTTTTCATTTTTTTTTTGGTAGTCATTAAGATTGATGTGCTGTTTGAGCAGACTGGTTGTTTACGAGCCAGCTAGAGCAGATACGGTTACCTCCATCAGGCCTTACCTTGCTGCCACTGGTTCTGTGCCAAATATTTGATGTCTCCTACTGGAAACATTTAGAAAGACAAAATGCAGATTGTGACCTGCATTGGTGCATCAACAGTTTGCAGACTGACACTGCTGTAGCTTCCACAAAATTTATTGCCTTTGCATTCTCTACTGAAACTGATGTCTGCAAAAGAAACTGTTTGGCTTTAGATTAATTTTAGGGTAAGTTGCTGGAATTTAAGAACTTTGCTTAGTCACACTAGTGATCTTAAAATTCACTCAAGATTGTAGCAAACATATGGACCCCAAGCCAATGAAGACAGAAACTGAAAAGTCTACAAACAGTTCTTGTAGTTGTATTTGCATAAATACCTGTGAGTCGGGCATATTGTGCTAACATACAGGGTGGCATATCTAATGGTGGAAAGCTGGATGGGCTGGTTGTGGGCTTGAATCTAGAGGATAAACTCAAACATACTTTGATTAATTTTCTTTATCCTTAAATGCAAATATGTTGCACGGTTTCCAGCTGAACTGTGGCTGTGCCTTTCAAATCCTGGCAGCACGCTCCGTGTCAGTCATCCAGAAGGCAGCTATAATCAGTATCCAGTGGTGACTTCAGCTCTGTATAGTTGGCAGACAGAGATACCAGTCGAGTTGATTAGGAATATAGACAGCTTTCATCCTCCCTGTGCTTGTCAATATAAAGTATTATAGCTACCTGTGAAAATATTTTTTCAGTGCTAGCTGAGGTAAGTGTGAGCTTGTGGTCTGCAGTATGCCCTCAGATGAATTTCTATGCAAAACCTTGATTCTTTCCAGTATCTAGTGCTCCTTTTTCATACATAATGTCTCCAAAAGATGTTTTTCAAGACTTCAGAGCGGTGTTAAAATGGTGCGGGCAAAGGCCATTTCTTCCCTATGGCTGTTTCAGCAGGGAGGAGATGGGATTTCAAAGATCCAGCTCCTGCTTGCATTAGTGAGACAGAGCTGCAGGTGCTGATTCTTTTTTTCTTTTTTTTTTTTTTTTTTGTGGACCTGAGCTCATAACACCTGTAGATTTGGAACAAAGGTTCAAGGTCACCCTTTCAGAAATGGAAATTATAACATTAAGAAAAACATAAACATCACTCATTACTTTAAGGTTTGTATTGCCCTTTTATGCTTTAAATGTTAGGGAACGAGTCTGACATAAGTTGATCTGAGTTTGTGGTAAAGGTTACCTAAAGAGCATGGCATGTGTGAGTGACCGGTGAGTCTGGTACACGAGAGGTTTGAAGAAACTGTATAGAAGGATTAATATTTATATAGCAGGCTATTGCAAATTTAAATAAAATTAAGTATTTATTTAAAGAGTGCTATTTTTCAATATGAAGGGAATCTTTATTGAATTTGACTCTAATCTTTGAGTTACAACACTGAAATAAGGTTACTGTATCTGTATTCTATAACTGTACATATATTTATAATTATTATTTTTAAAATATAGAAAGAAGAAACATTTTTCTCCTCACAAAATATATTGTAGAAAAAAATCCCAGATTGTTTCAATGAGAAACAAGAAAAATAGCTACAAGTGCTGAGAGCATGCAGAATACAATTCTTGTTTGGTTGTTTTCTTTAAACTAAGCATAACTTCACATATATGTTGAGTTCATATTATTTTTTAGAGAGTTATTGTATTTCTTAGGGAACATTGCTTCAACAAAGGGGAGATGTGAGCAAAATATGATGCTTTCTGAACTCTATTTGAAAGTTAAGTAGTAGGTAGATGACAACTTGAAGACTACTGTGTGCAAATATGTCTTGAGGAGAGGAAGGAGGCATGAAGGATCAATTTGAAAAGCTGAATTAAGGACGGGATTCTGCATCTGTGACCCAGCAGTGACTGAAGTTGCCAGGAGGAGTGAATGGAAGAGGGTGAAGCTCATCCATAAAGGGCTGTGATTTTGGGGACTAAACAGGTTCCAAAAGTAGCTGAGGATTTCACTGCCTTACTACTTACTACTAAGAAGCATTTTATGTATGCAAATCATTTCCTCACTTGTCTATCAGCTGGCAGTATCTGTGTTGTCTCTCAAACACAGAGCATGAAGTTCACAGTCATAAGGAATGTAAGAAGTGGGGATGCTCTATGACATTTTTTATCCATCTCATCCCAGGCAGAGTTATTAAGGAGCTTTATGTTCTAGTCATACCCTTGATTGTTTTGGTGTATAGACAGGGGTTCTCTGGAAATAACCAGTGGCTATTCAGAACCTTCACATCAATGATCTTTCCACCTGGTTTTGATGTGGTGTTTTTAGAGCCTCTTTACACAGATGTGACAAGGGGCAAACCACAAAACTTCCTCGGGCTTTAGTTTCCTGTCCGTAATATCCCCTTTGAGATACATGAATTCAAAGCTGCTCATATTAACACCATCCTTAAGCCATTTCTCTTTAACCAGATATTACAGAATGTTTATATGACACCATTCACAGTTTTTCTGAAGGACCCTGTAACTAAATTGTAGGAAAACGCAGTGTGGGTTGTGCGGGCACGAACTTTTCCTTTAAACATCTGTTCTAAACTCTTCATGTTGAAAAGACATGTGACAGTTTGCAGAAATGGTCACAAAATTAAAAAAAATAAAAAAAAAAAAAAGGAAAAATGGAAAAGAAAAAGAAAAAAAAAAAAGTGAACTAGGAAAGAATCATGTTCTTGTAGCTTTTGTCCTCCCACAGCGATAATCCGGTCTCTGCCTCCATGCTCTCATCCTGCTGCCCTCCAGCACCGCTCCCCCCTGTGTGTTTGAGTCCATCCCCCGGGGCAGGCCAGGTGCTGCATAGGTACCTCATTCTGGGGGCCAGTGTTTCACCAGCCAGCAAAGAGAGCAGGACGGATGACTTTCCTTGAATGCTGGCAAATAATTTGGGACTTTCTCTAGCAGTCATATCAAAAGATAAGTAAATCTCTGAGGGACAAACCCCTATCAAATTTGGTTTACATCAGTGGATGGTTTCAAAAAGAGCATGATGGCATATCCTGATTTCCTTAGGAAACCAGGTTTTAATACAGTTTATATTATTATTATTATTATTAATAATTATTCTTAAGAGACAAAAAACTGTCCAATGCTCAGTTCAGAATTCAGAAAAAATAAAATAATTCGGAAATTATTTTAGCCAAGACTTTCTATTCCATTTCTTCTCTATTTCTATAGTGTAACATGTTTAATTAAGCAGAAGGTCATTAGAGTAAAGAAATGACTGGCATTTATTGCATTCTGTGTGTGACGCCTGGTAGGCTGGAGTTCACGTTACCATACAACCCTTGAAAGAAAAAATGTTTTAAAATAAGCTACATAAGCTTTGCATTGGGTAGTATTGCGTAAATTATAGGATTTTTTTTTTTTCTAATGACATTAAAAGAAATAAACTAAACCTGATTCTGCAAATGATTAAGTATGTTTTTAGGTCTGAGATCAAGTTTAGTAATGAGCATCTAACAACAGGCTGTGGAGTTGGGAGAGTCCTTGCATTTCAGTCTGCAGAAGTGCTCGGGGTGTGGAAGAGAAGAGGGGAGACAGAGAGAAGTCAGGGGAGAAGAAAATGCTGGGAACGGTCTGCAGAGCTGAGGTCTTCTGTGTTTACTGCTCCTTCAACAAAGGAGGGGACGTCTGTGTGCTGTACTGTAGGGATCAGCAGCAAGCTTCTTCCAGCATTTATGTAAGGAAATAATTCGAGTATAACTTAAATAGACAGCTTCTCACATTGATCTCTGACCACAGACCTTTTTGTGGAGGAAAAAGAAGGGCTCTTTGTGTAATTTAATCCTTTCCTGCTGTGTGGCCCTACAGAAGGCCTTTTCTGTAGCTGAATTTCCTTTGGTGCTGCACATTGCGTACTGGACAGAAATGATTATTTGCACCACCTTTATACAACAGTTGTGAATGCTACCGAGAGAAAATTAAAGTGTTGCACTTTCTTTGAGGTTTCTTTCTGCTTATGGAGTGGAGCTGATGAAATCCAAATTTAGTTCCTTGTTTTGAGATTAATGGATGCCAGAGGGGAAGGCTCCTCCCTTAACTAGTTTTGACAAACTTTTAATTAAGAATTCAGGACATGCAAACTTTAGGCTAGTTCTGCACTGCAGAGATTGAATCTGCAGAATATTGGTCTGTAATTTTTAAATCTTCCTCTTAATTCTAATTAAATATTGTAATGCCAGGACTCTTCATTAGGCAGCAATTTGTGATTAGTCAGGTAGTCCTAATGGGAAGAGAAGAATGTGATGAAGTGGTAGAGAAATTGCAGAGCAGGGAAAATGGCCGTGGCATATGGCTCCTAAATGCTCTGTCACGTTCTCTTGTGGACAGAATTCCCACTGAATCTGGGGCTCTCTCTGGGATCCTTACGTGGACCCTGGCTTACGTAGAAACACAAGAGTTCAGTGGACCTGAAATGTAAGGCTGAGCTCTGAAGTTGTGACAAGAAATGATAGACTATGAACAGCCATAAAACAGGAAAACTCCGAATTATGCCATAGTTTTGATGCCAGGGAATTAATTTGAGTATGGATTGCATTATCACTTTTGTTTATCTGTGCATTGAATCTCATATTTAATAAAAGGTAGCTTTTTTGAAGTGCTGGAGTGAGTGTGAATTGGAAGGATTAGCTCTTTGAGGAGACTGAGAACAATTGAAAGTTCCATTGTTCAATGTTTTTTTTTTTTTTTTGTAGTCTGTCTGTATGCATCACGTCTGTAATTGTCTCCTACTCTAGATATTGCCTTTGTTTGGGAGAGTTAAACAAGTAAGAGGAAAAGGTTTTTCCGTGGTTCCTTTTCAAATAAACAGCCTGTTAGCTATTTAACTTCAGGCAGCTGTTAAATGCCAGAGCAAAGCTTGTGACAAAAAGGTGAGTTGGAGTTTCTTTACAAACTGAATCATCCTAGATCACTGGAATGCATTTCCCAGTTTTGAAGCCTGTTCCTCCCATGTTGTGTGCTTTTGATATATCATGGTTCTTAAAGCTGACACATTTATTTCACCTCCCCTCTCCTCCCCCTCCCCCCCAATGAAAAAAAAAAAAGGAGGAATGAGATGAATGACTCAACGCATCCGTGCATACAAGGTCAACAGCTGTGCAAGCAGAGAGCAGGGCTATTTCCTTTCCTATCACCAAGGAGGTAAAAGCAATCACAAAAATTAGTTCTTGGCTTGGTCCTGTGGCTAGTGCTGTCTGTGGGTATGCAGGCACTATGTCCAGTGGGAGACAGAGACTGAAAATGGCATTTTTGGGAAGAAGTGAGAATGTTTATCTGCCCCTAGGAAGTGAGCAGGGAGCTCTGGGTCTGGGTAAACCCAGGGTGCTTTGCTCAATGGGCAGAGCCTCCTCCAGGTGATGTGAGCTCCACCTGTGTTGCCCTGCCACATCTCCTGTGGCAGTGCACTTAAATCTGTCCCTGGCTTTGGGGTTGTTTCCATTAATTACTGGCAAATTTGCATGTGATGTAAAATACATGGTCTTTTTTTTTTTTGTAGTGAAACCCTGATGACCCGGCAGGACTGGCAAGTCCTTCAGAATTGCAGGCTAGACCTTGGGCAGTTGTGTAGAGGGGGATTGATCCATACTTGAACCAGATGGAAGACAGGATTTGGCTGCCTGTAGTACGGTGTAGAAACCCAGATGACCCCCTGAGTTCAAATTCCATTTTTCTTACCAGATACAAAAATCCCATTAAATGAAGGAATAATTTTCCCCAGTTTCACCAGATTTCCCCTGTTTAATAGCATCAGCACTGTTTTGTTGTGTGCTTAGTGCTGTGTCAGAAGAGACTAGAGCCAAGAGGGCATTTTGTTCTTTTTCGTATTGTTTACAAATAAAGCTGACTGATTTGGTAACTGTGCTGGAAACTCTCTGAGACTGTAAATTTAGCAGAGTGCTCCCTGGGCATGCATAGATCTAGAGGTAACAGTTTCTTGCCTATCAATAAGTATCTTAACGCCTTTACTTTTAATGCTATATATGACTTAAATCCCAGGAAAGTAATTCTACTACTACTGTTCATTTATATCGGAGGAGTTTGCATTAATTCAGAGTAGGCTAGGTCTTCTAATACATTATTTATTTAGGGCTTCAAAATGCCTGTGGTACTGCATGTAGTTGACAGAGCATATTCTTGTTTGTTAATATTATATGGTAATCTGTTTTCCCAAGATGCTTAAATAAATGAATACCTTCAAATACAGCTGTGATTTTAAAACCCTTTTTTTTTTTTCTTCTATTGAAACTATAGCATCTCATAATCTCATCTAATCCCTATTCTCTACAACCATTTATTTGTAATAATTTTGGAAGAATCTTCAGTTCTTTAGCATTACTTTGTGATAAAAACACTTGTTTAGGTTTTGATTCTGCCTATCTAGCTTAGCTTTTGTTTCGTCCCTCTGGGAGATGCAAACTTTGAATCACCCTTACATTCAGTAACGAAATCCCTTACATGAGAGGTGAAGTACTGAGCTCATATTTTCTGGCAGTTCACAAAGCCTGTAAATCAGAATACATGAGAGAGCTGCGTAAGTGAGGGCAAAACAAATGGTGTGCAGTGCTTGGGAATGAATGAGTCGTGTGAATGAACATTGGCATGTACATCTTCAGCCCCATATTAAGATTAAAGCGAGTTGTCTGCTGTACAATTGCATAATTGCTCCTGTGACTGATTTGGTGCTGCTCTGTAATAAGTTGTGAATACTGTATGCTGACCTGGTTAATGGGGTATTTACTAAATGAATATATTTGTATAGTTTAATAGGAGGATGGTTGGGAAAATTAGCAGGATGAGAAAGAATGGCTGAAGAGAGTAATTCTTCAGTGAGTGCTGGAGCTGTAATGAGACAGTGCTGGGAAATAGCCGAGGAATAAGGAAAAAAACAAACAAACATCTTTGTCAGATTAAGTTTTTCTTTCTCTTGGGAAGGAAGAAATAATCTGAGGGAGAAGACAAGATGATGGGAAGGCTGTGTGAAAGCAGCTGAGACCTCGGAGGTGCAGAGCCCCGTAAGAGAAGCATGTGGTTGTCTTTGGCATCCTGTTTTTTGTCATGCAAAGCTCCTGGGAAGAAAGTGCTGCAGCTGCCTGTGCCACCTGGAGATCTGGGTGAGCAGGGTCTGTATGCTACGGGCTGCACTAACAGAGCAGTGGCCGTCCCTACGGGCATGTTTGTGGGGTTTCTTAACAGTGTCTCACCATTTAACTTCTGACTTTGGGCCACCCAAACCTGCAGTCTGTCCAGCTTGTCGCAGAGCTATTTTGGTAGGACATTAGGAGCTCCTGCAGGTACAGCCACCTTGCTGTTGGAGTATGAGGGCTTGCAGGGCGAGGTTGCATGGAGCCAGATCCTTTTCCCACCGCATGGTACCTGGCTGCACGCAGGGCATGCCTGTCAGCACCGTGCCCACAGCCATGGCCAGGAGGATGCGCGGGGCTGTGGTGCCCCAAGTCCAGGCTCAGACCCCACTGGAGATCCCACCAGGGTGGGTAGGTGCACCAGGGAAGGCAGCCTCCACCCGGCAGTTGTGACTGCTTCGTTTTTTGAAATCTCTCTTTTTCAAATTCAGCTATTTTAAGTACTATAGACTAAGATAATTATTTCATGAAGTAATATTATCTGCAAATTAACCTTGGATCTTTGCGTAGGTTCAGAAAGAGAGAGATAAGGAATTTTATCGCAAATTGCAGACTTACTGGGTTTAACGTAAAGGCCGTGGCAAGTAATACATTTAAACTGCATTTAAGTAGAAAAGACCAGAATATCAAAGTCTAAAAGCAATAAACATTAATTTATTCAGAAAGTTTTTATTTTTCTTTCTAGTTTATATGTTCTTTTTACACACTGTCATTTAATGAGGTTATTTTCTGATTAAACTAAAAAAAAATTAAAAAGTAAAATGTTTTATTTCAGTAGATGAAAATGAAGCTTTTAAAACCTATCCGCTTGCCCTGTGTTGTCTGAGCTGGTTGTACAATCTTCCCTTCGTTCAGCATGGCTGCTAGACTAACGGATTTGGGGCCCGAAACTCCCCTGTTTACAGAGTTTCTGTTGAAATCCATATTTTCATTTTCCGTGACAACTAATACACTTCCTGTAATCCCTTTCAAATATTCACTGGCACTATTCCCAGACATATATTTTGAAGGTTAAATGGTTTAGGATTTATGTACTCTACTACATACGTAGGTCTGAATAAGCTAATATGCCTGTATGGCCCCTTCATTGCCAGAGACCAGCTTGTGTCTCAGAAAGACTATAGCTGTGGTAGCACAACGTTGGAGCTGCTTAATGAGCTGTGGTTCTCAGCTCTCTGTTGGGCTAATGAGCCCAGGGTGAAGTGCTGGGCTGGAACTGCTCGTCCTGGTTGCAGAGCTCACTCGGGTATCATTACGTGGTGCTGCTTCATGTAGTGTGGATGTACCTCCTTGGCAGCTTAAGGTTTTGGCTCTCTGTCCAGAAACATATCATATCTATGTATAGATATTTTGTAGGCTGCAATTGGCATGAGTAAAGAGCAATAATTAAAATAATATTCCATGAGGTTTGCATTTTAGTACAGCGGTTTAATTAAAATTGGATCTGCCTTTTCTTCTCCCTTGAGAAACATTGCTCAATTCGTGGCTAATGAAGTGGAACAGCACCGTGATCAATATTTATGGTGTCACTCTGGGTACCTGCACTTCTTTCAGTCCTTTTCGTACCACGGAGCTGGAATGGAAGCTTGTAAACTCCAAGGTAATTAATGGCTAACCATGCAACTTGATGTGAAGTCTTGAATGCCCGTTGTTAGTATTGTTTCTTCTAAGTCACAGCTGACTTGCACAGATTTGCTACTTCTCATGATTGATCGAACAAAAGCAGGAACTTGATTTTCTTCAGTGATCTGCTTTTGGGCCCCTCAGTCATGACCCTTGGTGTTAATTTGGACTTCCCCTGTATTGGAAGCAACCACTAGTGGAGTACCAGCTCTTGCTGTTGAACGGTTACACACACACACGGCATGTATGAATCCTTTTAGCAGAGTTCATTGAAAATGTGTAGAGCAGAATTCTTTTTATACTCCAATCTCTACTGCAGGTTCCAGTAACTGCCAGAGCACGTTTCAGTCCAACATGAATATTGTGGTGTCACAGGCTACTCTGCTCTTCTGCATCTTTCTGATTTTTGGTACGCTCCCAGCTGTGTCAGAATATTTTCATACAGCTGCTCACAAAGTCCCCAAAATTTGGCAGTATTTTCAGTCCAAATCGGTCCCACAGTATGTCACTCCACAATTCTCCTCTTGTCTATTGTCTCCTTCAATGCTTTCCCAAAATAATAGCATCATCTCTGAACTCTTGGTGGGTTGGTTCCTCACACAGTTCTGTTCCCAGTTAGTGACAGGGGCTGGAGGCAGTCCAATGTAATTAGTAAGTATTTTGGAGACTCTGCTTTGGCAGCCCTGTTAAATATGTGCAGTGAAAAGCAGGATTACTACAGGGCCTCATCTTTTCTCATTAGGGCATCTCTATGATCTGTAGGCTTTTTTTTTTAAATTTATTTTTATTTTGGAAGCTTGCCATTCTTATTAACACAGGAGGTACCCTCTGGTCCAAATGGTGACCTAGAATAATTGTGTATAGTTCCTAGTAACAAGAAAGAAAATACATCCACATACTCCAGGGTGGAAATTTGCCCTTTTGTGTCCATTCCATTTCTCTTGGAGGAGAATTTCATTTTCGAGTAAAGGCAATAAATTTTTGCCGCTCAGATAAGTGACTATAGAGGTTCATCATCAGGATTTGAAGAAATAAGTCTCCTAAGAAGATGGATGATGACAAGGGGAGTAAGAGTTGTTATCCAATCATTTGTCATAGTCTAGAACATTAAGATATATGGGTAAGCCCCCTAAAAACGTGTAAAAGTTCCTTTTTCCAGTAGTCAGTTGGCACATAACAACTTATCTTGTGCATTCAGCCAGCATTACACGCTCTCTAAAAACTCATTTTGTTTACATCTCTGTATACACAGTACATAAGTGGTAACATCTTCTGTATTACTGGGAAGTACTCTGAACATCATTGAAATGTAGCCCCACGACTGCTGAATATACAGACAGACTTCCCTGGTGCTCACATTAACTCCCTTCTCTCCGTCCTCCGTCCCTGTCCAGATGTTAATATTATCTGTCTTGCCTGGTTTGCTGATGCTGTTCTGCTCTGGGCTTTCTCCAGAGGCTTTTCCCTCTGACTGCTTTTCTGTGATTCCCTGTTTTATGTTAGTTTTCCTCTGGTTCTTCCCGTGTCTCAAGGCTTCAAAAACATGCTGCAGCCATTGGGTGCAGTGTCAGCTAGTGAAAAATTAGATTAAACATTCATGGCTGTAGGAGTTCTTGTTAGCATATATGTATTAATTCAACACTTCCTGCTGGTTTTCAATATGTTGGGAGGTTGCTTTGCCAGGGAGGTGACTTTAAAGTCTTTCCCATCTGTAGTGGAATACATTTCAACTGCCTAAGAGCAGGTAAAACCTTGCTCTGCTTACTGAGTTTCAAAGAAACCTTGCACCTTTCTTTAAACAAGTGAGTATTCCTTTCTAAACCAAGAGTGGTCAAGTCCAGATTTCTGAAATAGTTTCTCATCCTTCACCAGAAATCAATCCTCAGTGCTCACTGCAAGGCCAACAACTTTCTGGCAGATCTCTCTTGCCTGCCCCGTGCTGTTTGTCCACTTTACGATTATGACCAAGTCTGTGGCTTTGGCTGCGTTATTCAGTGCTGTTCGCTGTTAAACGCTGGCAAGGCAGCTGAGATAGCTGATCTCAGACAATCACCTCACTGTAGGAGGTAACCTGATAGCTTGCTTCAGTGAACTGCTCCCTGCTTTACTGCTTGTTGCGGGGATGTCACACAAAGATGAGCTTTGCCTTGCCCTACCTGGGCTTGCCATAGCACAGAGTAGCTCAGGAACCTACATTTCAGCAGCTGAGTCTGAGAGAACTTGGTGTCTTGCACTAAGTCCTACAAAACTCTGGGAAATCCTCCAGTGTGGCAGCTTCATTACATCTCTGTGCTGGAGTTCAAATCCAACCCTCGTGTGTTTCCCCCAGCCTGTTGTAGTATTTCATGGCCAAAATCCTTAATCAGCTCAATGTATTCACTTGCATTTCTCTCTTGTAGCTAGGTCAGGAGGCTGTACTGACTGCTGATGAGTCGCAGGCAGAGGATTTTTACTGTAGTTCTCTCTGACAAGGTTTTTAGATATGAAAGTCTCAGGCTTAGTCCTCAGTGGTAGGCTATAAACCTGTGTAGACAGAGATGTGGTGGGAACCTCGTAATGCTCCGGAAGGATCCCGATGTCCAGCAGAGGCTGTGATGCACGTCAGAGGGTTGTGATGAGATAAACTCAGGTCTGGGGCTGACAGCAGTCCTGGCTGCGGGGTTATAAAAGCTCCCCCAGTGTGACCGTGTCAATGGGTGTGAAAGTCGTGCCGGCACAGTCTGTAGCCTGGGACAGGGGCGATGGATGCGGTGGGTATGGGAGCATGTTCTCACAGCGTGACTTCAGGTGTTCAGGTGTTCGGTCCTGTGGGCATTCGGTGACCTGGCCACGGCTGGGCTAGCTGCTCCTGTGGGCTCAGGAGGCATCAAACATCACATCTCCATGTTTCCTGGGAAGCAAACCACGTTTCTGAGTCCCAGCCATGGAATTACAGCAGTAATAACAGCGATCATTTGTGGTGCCTCAGTGCCAAGTGTAAAGGTTTTGAGTTCTGTCTGTTACATTTTTCGGAGTAGTCTATTCTGCTGTTTTTTCCCTATTTGTGCCTTATCTATGACTGAACAATTACCAGAAATGTGATGAGGACATCGTATGCAGAAAGTCATCCCGTTGTCTTTTTTCCCAATGACTGAGGCGTGTGTGAGCAGCGGTTATCTCAGCTGCTGATCAATGAAACTGGAGATAATGCACAAAGTGACCTTTTGGGGGGAAAAAAAAAAAAAAAAAAAGAAGGTTGTGCCAACATTGTAGTTGCAGTTTGAGTCAACTTTTGCACTTCAACGTGTATTTACGTGCACGAGCTGTTACCTTACTGACTCGTGTTGCTATATCATTCATGATTATATCAACCAAGTTAAGAGTTGTCTGAAATTTGTTGTGTTTGTCAATTGTCAAGTTCTCATTGGCCAGGTATTATTAGCATTACATGATGACCTTCATCATTTTAAGATTTGATTTCACCTGATCTTCATGGTTCCTCAGTTGTGTTTTCCATCTGGCAGCAGGTACCTGTCACTGTTGAACTCAGACTTGTGTGCTCCGCACCTCTCACCACCATTCAGTGAGCTGCACTTAAATTTCCAAGCTGGCTAAATTTCTTCTGCCTTCTCACCTGTTTGTGCTTCATTTATTTTGAAGCTATTCCTGCATAGCTATACAATTCCCAGTTTGGTGAAGCCAGTGGGATTTTTACCTCTGGAATTAGACCCAGTTTACAGTAGCCTGTGGGTAAGCAAAGGCTATTTGCTAGCACTTCTCTACATTTTTATAGTGCTTATGATTCTGATGGATGGAGCACTCAATTATTTAGCATCTATCAAACTTTTGCCTGCAACACCTAGCCAAACACTAGTATTACCTTTAACTTATTTTTTTCTCCAAATACGTAAGTTATAATTCTGCTACATTAATCCACAAACTAAAAAATAAGCATACTCTGTTGCTTAAGTCACGCTTTTAATGAAATGGATTTTGAATTGGAATTTTAAGTATGTATGAAGAAAGCATTTGCAGTGTTAGGATTTCAATAATGTATAGAATTAGCAGAGCTTTATTATATTTCAGTGCCTGCATGCCCTCCGTTGAGTAAAAGTTGTAATAAATATAAGTTCAAAGGTAAAATTTTATTGCTGCGCATGAGAGGATAAAAAATAAATTAGAGTAACGTAATCGTGCTCATATATGTTATGAATTTTGAACACTGTCTATTAGAAAGTTTGTCAAAATGTGCTTAGCTTTGAAAATACAGATTAGCACTGAAGGTTTTAATATTGTTCTTCCTTATGTGCATATTCCTTGAGAATATAAGTGTAAAATATCTCCTGCCGAAAGCAATTGTCATAAAATGGCACTTTCCCATTTTAATAGCTGAATAATCAGAACAGAAATATTTTCTAAGTCGTGGAGAGGTTATTGCTTTTTTCATGCAAAGAAATTTAGTAGTAGAAAACCAAATTTTATCCAGATTTTCTCCAGTTTTTCTGTATCAGTTCTCATATTTGAAAAGTGCGTCCAAATGCTTCCTGACAGTCCTGACACTTCAGGGTGTTTAAAAAGGGAGAGGAGGGCCTCCATTTGATTTAATTTACTGATTCTGTGTTTTCCTTTAATCTAGTAGCAAAGTTAAAATAGTAGTTCTCCAACGGTGGCTGGAAAACCTGGTAGGGAATGACTGGTTGTCCCTTTGCAGCTCATGCGTCTCTTTTTCTGCTTTGGAGCAGCACAAATAAGGAAGAGCTTGGCATGGCAGATTTACTGGGAGAGTGGCTGCTGGCGTGGGTGCCTCTGAGCTCACCATTTGTCTGAAATGCCAGCTCAGCATAGTCCTGGTGTTAGCATCTCCGAGAAAACCCCAGCTTGATGAAATTTTGACATCAAAGATAATTTCTTCTCCTTTGTTTTCTCCAGTTACTGTGCATTTACTTTGTCCTCTATCATCTACCTCACTTCTTTAAAGTGAGCAGAGGGCATACTCTGAGATTACCCTAGCATGAGCAATGGTCTTTTTTCGAGATGTTTTTAATTCAGTCTTCAGGTTATAGCTTCACCATTTGATACGAAGTGAATCAACAGGTGTAGGCATGTCCAGACCTTATTTTGTTTTTAAGTCAGGGGGGCAGTGTGGGATGTAATGGCAATGGTCTAGCTCCAGCTGTGCCAGCAGCTGGACTTGGCTGCTGTGGCTGAGCCCCACGTGTCGGTCAGAGCTCCTGAAGGATACGGTGGTGGAGGTCAGTGCATCCCACCATGTGGAGGCCTGGGGATGCAGCGTTCATGTCCTGGTGGATGCTGCTCTGCTGGCAACACCCCAGATCCCAGGTGAGCACGATAATGCTAGTTGGTGCTGCAAATATGCTTCATCTTGCTGTGGCATTTAAGTGACACTGTTCATCTCATCGGAACAGCAGAGGAAGAGTGAACGTTTTTATGGAAAATAGCTTCACCAGATGAGAAAAAAAGGAAGAGGAACATGCTGCCTTGTCTGAGTAAGCTTCAGGCAAAGTGGCATCTCAAGCCTGCTAGGTGTAAAACATGTCACTTTTTGTGATGCGCTAGCAGATCTGTTGTCACCTTTTAATTACACCACCCAAATACAAGGCCCTGTACTGCTGGGAGAGATTTCTTCACGGAAACCTTCAGTGGTAACTTCTTTTTTTTTTTTTTTTTTTTTTCCCATTCCTGATTGAGAAGTATACTCGCAGATACCAGCTCTTAGGTTTTTATTTTGTTAGCTTTGAGGCAATTTGAATAAGAGGGGAAAACAGTGACAGTGGGTCCTGTTCCCCTCCTTCCCATCCCCCCCAGCCATTATCAAGCTTAAATGTATGTAAACTTTCTGGAGAAAGAAAATAACAGGAAACTTTTCTAAATATACCTTCCATATTTTAGGTCATCATCAATGCTTTTGCCTTTAAATTCCTTCACTGATGCTGTTGTAGTTGAGCTGTAAGCAGGGTTAGGCTGTTGCGTTACAGTATTAGCAGTTACAGACAGTGTGGAGCAGTTTGGAGATCAAATGCCCTTTAAATGGCTCTGAAGGAATGATGCTCTACTGGCTGAAATGGCAGGCATCATTATTTATGATGTGATTAAAGTTCTGCCTCATGGGCTAAGACTATAATATTTATATTGTTTCCTATGTTTAATTTCTCCCCATTTTAGGTACTAAATGATCTATCTACACAAAATACACTAGAAATTAAACACTCTTTTCTTCTAAAATTTATGACTTTTTTATATAAAAAAAATGGTTCAAGCATAGGCGGGGGTGCGTTAGCTAGAAGTAACTTATTGCACGTGAAAACTATCTTGTTCAGTTGAGATGCATATTTTGATACTTGGCAAAAAGCCATGTTTACAATAATAGGTTTTACTCAATAACCGAAGATAATGGTTTGTGATTTGTATTGCTTTTGTCATGAACAGATTTCACACATTTGTTTAGACCCTCAACTGGTAGTCAGTACCGTTATTGTCTTGTAATCTTTTAGAGCTATCTAAGAGGACATCTCACTACCAGTCTGTTCTGGGTTTTGTGTATCAATTAGACAAAATTGAAAAATAAACTACTACTATTAGTAGTACTAATAAAAAGAAAAAAAAAAATAGCCCAGTATTTGGTCCTGCATGTTCTGAACATTTCCTCATGGATTGTGGAAGCTCTGGGGTGCTTTATGGGATTACACACACATGCACATTCTGCATCTGAACTAGAATGCATTTTGTGTTAACTGCTTCTAAATGAGCACTTATTTTTAAGTGGTTGGCATAAATCTAATTTTAATTTACCATTTTCATTTTCTTTTGCATTGATCCTCTTTTTGTGGAGATTCAATTTCAGACTTGGAGAAAGATGTTTTTCAAAGATTCCAGATGGTATTTGCAATTATTTATTATCATTAGCATTCACTGTATCTGAAAACAAGACTTTTGCCAACTTAGATAAACCATTTCTGTGGCAGTGTTTACAATTTTTCAGTCTTATGTTGATAAAAACTCACTTTTCGGTTGATTTCTGTTACTACAAGAATAAAAAAATGTTTTCCACGATACATGGGAAATTTCTAACTCTTATTTTGGGAATAACAGTCAGTCATAGCCTTGATGGCTATGAAGAGCCAGCAAGGTACATCATTCTTAAGAGTAGCATAATCAGAATAAATATCATAACAATCCATGTTTACATGAACTTTTCCAAGTGTATGCATGTGACTTCTGTTTTTTGGGTTGCTCACTGTGTCAGATCACCATTACCGTAATTTGCCTGTTCTAATACATCTCTTATAATTTATTTATTTATTTATTTATTTATTGGGGGGGGGGGGGGGGGGGGAGGGGGAGTTTTGAGTGTGAAAATGGCCCCTTAATTCTGTAGAAATTGAGTGTTTTAGAAATTTCAGGTTGTGATGCCCTGGGAATAAAATGTCACCTTCTTTATTCAAAATTAGTGTCTGAATACCTCTGCTAAAATTGACATGGCCCGCTGTACAGGTATTTAAGATGAAGTGGACTATATATACTATTAGAATAAACAAGTCTCTTCACAAGAATTGTTTTTTTCTTAAAGTTTTTGAAGTATATATATTTTGTAACATTTTAATAGGCTTGACTTTTTTTGTGTAATTGATTTCTATAATATTTTGTGTTGATTGGCATTTTGAACAAAGCAGCACAGAGAAGAAAGCTGAAGGACACCTGCTTCAGTTACACTGCAGCACCAATTTCAACAATAAATCTTAATTGTAATCAGTCTTGATCAACCCACCTGTGTAGATTCCTTCATTTATAATTACCAGGGATAATGAAGAAAAAGAAGCAAGTATGAATAGAGGGGGGAAAAAAACCAACGCTAATATGGATTATGTTCAGTTCTTACTCTTTATGTTTTCAGATTGTATTGCTATGATAATTATTAGGAACAGCTACTTGAAGTTATGTGCTCTTCTCTGTGAGTACAGCAAACTCATGTTTACTTTCAGGTGCCACGTGAGCAATTTCTCTTAATTCAGTGGGGGTTGTACATGCAATCACAGGGCAGAATGAGGTAGAATGAATTCTTTGGTTGTTATTTCCAAGCCCAGCTGGCAATTGTACAGAAATATTTTTAAATGACTACGTTTCTTTGTGCATGGGGCAGGAAATGCATTGGAGCCGATGTGCTACATAGATAACATCATGCAGCTCATTTATTTATTTATTTATTTATTTATTTATTTTTAAGTTTGGGACTGATAGCTACTGTAAAATACTCAATACTGGAAATATTCCACTCTTGGAATAGTCTCTGCAGTCTTGTCAGCTGCTTACTGACATACCTCCCAGCAGTGCTTGCTTTCAAGGAGCTTCCTTAGGGTCACAAATCAATTTTCTTATGTGTATTTACATAAACAAAAAGGGAAAAAACAGTTGAGAGTAAACAGTCCAAATTGTAGTGGAGGTTGTAGAGGAAAGAAAAACAAATACGCCATCTTTCCAGGCTCTTCATCTATTTCTCATAACCACTCTCATGGTCATAGGGGAGTCCACTTGGGTATAACTGTGAGGGTCAGGACTGTGGGCAGCAATGCAGAGATGAGGGCAAGCCTTCTGATTTTGCAGTGATTTCATAATGTGTTTACAAACATATTTTTACTTTTTCAAACTTATTCTTACTCTTTGTGTTTTTTCATACTTTTTCATTTTCCTTCTTTTTGTTCTTATTTCCCTGGAACTTTATTGTTTTTCTTCATCGTGCATTATGCAGTTGAAAGTGTTGTTGTTTTTTTTTCCCTCATCTAATGCTTTGTTTTTATAATTGTTTTTTAACTAAGCCTTTTGACTCAAACCCTTAATGATTGTCATCTATTCTTTCTTTCCCTCAGAATGATCCTTATTGCATTAGTGCTTATTTCCTCTTTTCCATTGTGAATGGCTCTTTTTCCCTCTCTGCTTCATCGTTTTCATGATAGATCTTTACCTCCATTTGTCTCTACTGTTGTTCCATTCTTCTTTTCTGGTGTGGGGCTCTGATAATAGTGATGGACCACTGCAATTATATGTATTCCATACGCCACTGCTTTCCCTGACTGACGCGGCCCTTCTCAGATGTTCTTACCTATTGACTGGCATTAGCAGAAGTCAGCCAGGAGCCAGGAACTTCACTGAAGTGTGACTTTGCCCTCCCAGTGCAAGCAATGCATGTGGGATGGCTGAGCACGGCAGTCGCTGGATGGTCCCAGGTACCTCTAAAGCTGACAGTGCCACGTGGAGGGCAAGTCAGCAATGCTGTTATAAGATGAACACATTCAAAATGGTTATAAGCAATCTCCCCTATTGTTGTCATTTGATTGTTATTACTTTTAAATTTAACATTTTTGTTAGTTGATGAGATGCCTAGGCCAAGATGTTGTCAGCAGCCAGCTTTCTCTGAATGCAATTGCTGTTAGCAAAGTGGGATGCAGTCAATATGAATTCCTCTGGATTTACTACTGCCTGTTGACATCTTATTCTGTTACAGGCAAGTATTTAATCAAAGTTTATTGTCATTCTTCTCTGAGATTTAAGTGGGACATAAAATTTTACGATACATATAGTATTTTAGATGACGGCTTCATTATTTCCACTGAATAATTTGAAATGCTACAAGGAGAAATATTGATGTCAAACTGGTAATTGTCATTAAATATGCAGCATTTTTGCAGCAGTCATTTGTGCAAAAAATAAATTTTCTGAACTTGTAGGTAGCAGTGCAGAACCATCTGAAGAGCGATCTTAAAGCCTTTCCCTGCTGCAGAGGCTGCTCAGGGCCAGAGCTCCACGTGCAGATGCAAACCTGAAATCTTCAAACAAATTTTTCAAATTCTCCTTTTTAAAAATGAAAACAGTATTGTGGTGTCCACTCAATTCATTGACCTTTCCATTCCTACTGCCTAACAGGTTTTGTGTTGTTGTTGCTTTAGTCATCTAATGTCCCGTGGACATTCCCCGTGATGCAGTACTTCTGCTGCCAAGCCAGGAGGGACAGCCATGCTGGTGTAATTACCGGGGTCGTGGGATGGGAGGATGCAGGTCACTGGGAAGAAAGAGAATATTGCTCTGAATCTGGGATTTCAGTGAGGTGTCATGTAAAGTAGGCGGATGAGGTTTAATATTGAACTGAATCAGAATGAAGTGTTACAGTTATTCTGAACCTTGCTGTGAAATACTTTATTCAAGCCTATGGAAGTGGCTACTTCTTCTAGAATGGAAAAGACAATAAGAAAAAGAAAGGAAAAATGAAGCTCTTTATTTCAAACAGTGCTTTATGTTGCTCCTTGTTTTGTTTCTCCTATTGGGGAGAATTTCATTTGCTTTTAAGATGAACCAAAAATTTCACTCAGTGTTGTATTTCTCCATGTAGTTTCTTGGTTAAGTTTCTTTGTTAAGTTACCTTGTTAAGTAATTCAAATAAGAGACCCGTGCATTTGGTAATTTTATTAACAAATGTATTTGCAAAAATGCTGTGCTTCTCTTTTCTTTCATAATTATTACACCCTGACTGTGGAAGGCAAGGGATTCAATCTTTACTATCTTGAGAATATTATCTGTTGAACGGCTGTGGTGATCATGGCTAGCATGAATCAATTAACAGCTGTAGCTCATAAAATGCAAGCATAAGTTCGGTTTTACAGCTAGTGCTTTCCAAGCGCAGTTTTATTAGCAGAGGTTGGTTGTGGTTTACACGTGGATAGAAAGAGTTTCCCAAGGTTCACCCCAGTCCGAGTCCCACTGAACTGCCACCTGTGTGTCCTCAGCATCAGGATGAAGCCCTAAGTCGCTCGGTCATCATCCTCACCAGTCCGCCCGTTGTATCTGAGTAATGGCTGGAGCTTTGTGCTGCTCAGTATTACGGCAGAAAAAATACTCTTTGGAGTAAGCATAGCTCCCTGAGACTAATTCTGGGCACTTTGCCAGTGTCAAGGGAGAGGAATAAAGATGAAATGAGCAAGTAAGTAACACCTGAAGAGAGGCAATGAAGACTGTGGCAGTAACCCCTGGGGTAGGATAGTTTGGATGGGTTGGATCCATTCCAAGCTTGTTAGAGGACTCCACAAAACCTAAGACCCCCCCCCCCCCACACTTTTTTTTTTCCTTTTGCCTTGGGTGGGTATCTTTACTGATGAACAGTGCTCTAAGTTTATTACAACCTCACAGAAATTTGTGGGCAGGAACTAGTTTCCTATCAGAGAACTGTTGTGGGCTCTGAATGGGAAAGACCAGGTACCTGAAGAAATACTGCTGTGCTCTGAGCTGCCACTGAGTTTAATTCCTGGTTATTACAAGAATAACTTCACTCCAGTGTCATCCTTTCTTATCTAAAAAACTTGAATAGGGAGCAAATTTGCAGTTGTCATTGTCAGTGCTGTCTCTTCCCCTGTTTTTCTTGAAGGACGAGTGACTCACAAAAACTGGCATCCTTGTCTGCCACCCCACAGCTCTCCATGGCTGATTTCAGAACTTCATCTTGAGGTCTAAACACATACTTGGAGGGGAACTTGTATTGCATTTAGATAATTTAGGTGCTTAAAGCCTTATTTAGCACAGAGAGAAATCTTCCTGTAGAAAGATTATTCAGAAGATCCGCAATAAGAATTACACCTTCAGGGTACTGGGTGGACAATTTGGAAGCTCTGGGGAAGTTAATCTTCCCTGTAAATCTGTGCCAATGCATAAAGCACTTTTCAGATGTATCCTGTTTGAGCAGTTTTCATGGAACATGAGAAGTATTATTTTCTTTTGTAATATATGATAGGCTTCTGAAAATTCTCTGCTGGGCAGATGGTACAGAAGAACGGTGCACCTCTACGTTAATGTCAGCCAGTAATTAAACCTGAGCACAGTGAGTAGAGCTATAAAGTAAATCAAACTGAGTCTTGAATTATACTTCCATGCACTTGTTGGTAAGCTCTTTATAACAAAAATCAAATATTCATTTCATCGCTGAGGAACTATGAATTGCAGCCTCTGGTTGCAGTGGTGCTGTTGCTGTCACTTGTTATAAATCAAATGTGAAAAGAAATCATGGAAAGAAGTGGAAAGCAGATTTTGCAACTTTGCCTCACTTTCCCTCAGGGTGATTGCTCCAAAATCTGTGGAATGGGAATTGGGGTATGCAAGTGCATGCTTTTACCTAGGCTCATGGGTGGACGAAGCCACCCCACAGGAAACCTGAATGTTTTGAACCATCTTCCAAGTGGAGTGCTGGGTGCTTGGAGGCAATCTTTGTAAAGTCATAAAGGTATCAGTGTAAGGACTCCTCTGGCTTTCGGCAAGTAGGACTGTCTGTAACGCTATGTCTCTGGCACAATCTGATTTTTGGAAATAACAGTGCCAAGTCCTGAATTCATTGAACTTCATGGAATTCCCTTGCCATAAAGCCCATGGATAATGAAGATAACTTGCACAGGTGGAGGGAAGGGATGCGTACTTGTAGGACCAATGTCTGTGACAACTCCCCAGGCCATGATCCATCTCATCCCTGTCATTAACTGCACACTTCCCTGTGAATGTAAGTGAAGGGAGAGGAGGATGGATGTTTTACAGTACTTCACCAAAGCTTATAATCTCTTGATTTTACTGTACCAATGACTCCTAAAATCAAGCCTGCCCAGGGTACCCTCATGTTATCTGCTGCTATACAGGCAAGCTGTCAAAATGTTAGCAGGGCTTTTGACACTGTGATGACTCAAGGGAACTGCTGGAATAAGGCTTACGTTCTATTTATTTATTTATTTTTACACTATTTTTCTCTGAAGATAGTTCTCAGCATTATGTGAGCATCCAAAGCAACGGTGGTGATAACACGCTAGTCAAAGCAAATGATTGATTAAGCACGGTTTGCACGGGATGCCAAATGCAGTACCAGAATAGGCTCGTGCTGCTCAGGACTTGGGGCTGTCTGCAAAGGGGGTGTTGGTCTTGATTTTGTTATTCAGCAGACTTGCAACAAATAGTGCTAAAATGATTAGGCTTATCAAGCCCTTCCTGATGAACATAGGCAAATGCAAGGAAAAAGGACTATAAAATATTTTTAAACATATTTTGCAGTCTGATTGCCTGCTAGGTTCTCCGTTACTTCTTATAATATGCTTGGAAAGTTTTATTTGTGCCTTGAGGGCGATGAGCCTGTCTTCATTTAGGGATGCAACTGCAGATAATACGCCGGTGCTATTGACAGTTTTATGCAGTTTTGCTAGCAGCCTCCTTCTCTTATTTACTCACCCGTACAAGTATTGTCTTGCAAAAGCAATACAGATTTCTATCCTCCTGGTTATAATTGCATCTTGGGCTGCCTCATTACAGACCCTGTTCCTCTAGAATGAGGTGAAAGAGCCAGTGTTACTCTGCTGTTGCTATTATAAATTTAACTTTTTTTTTTCCTACATATAATTGAGCTTGGATAGTCATTATGTTTTTTCATAGATCTATAATTAAAGAAACCTCGAAGGAGAGCTTTGTAGCTATTATAAGGGCAAAAGAGGTAGTATTCAATGTGAGCTTGTTGTTTATAAACAGGAAGATTTGAGCCTTCTGAAATTTTGGATTTTAACTGAAAATTCATGAGGGTCCAGAAACACTAAGCAAGAGAACAGTGTAGCAAAGTCAGCCATATCTGTTCATTTGAATTATGTTTATTAAACATTGGGTGTAATTCAGTACCATAAGAGGTATGTTTTGTGAATATTTATCAATTATGATATAACATCTACATAATTAATACAATTACTGGACATTTCCCATGTTATTTAGAAAGTAGAACTCTATTTTACTTTTTAAAGCAATAATCCCATGTGTTGTATGCCACATTACACCCCTCTTGCACACTTTGTTCTGCTGCCTGTTCTGCCAGCTCTTCTTTTGGTTGGTAGGCTTTTCCCTGCCACCCCCAATGTCCTACCTTGTTGAAAGGGATTTTGGAAAGATGTATGCTTCTGGTCCCAGTCCGTTAGTTCATCCCCACTGAGAGTATTTCTTCCTTAGACGAAGCTGGTACAATAGAGCCGTTATATTGGATCTCTAAATGTTTGTGTGAGAAGCACACAGAAATGGTATGTGGTTAGTTCTAGTGAGGTGGCAGGACAACGACCAAAACACCTATCAGATACTTTGTTCTGCAGGAAGAAGAAAACTGTCTTCTGTGGGGGACCTGTGTAAAATTTATATTGTGGAAAATAGGTTCTGTAGATGGAGTTCACTGGAAAATATAGGGCTTCTGATGATAATTGATATTACAGCTTTTTATTGATTATCACATTCCTCAAGCTTGTGTACTTTATAAAGTGGACTGTAGTCACAAAGTTACACACAAAGCTTAAAACACTTTTTTTTTCTCTGAAGAAATAATTTAGATGTTTGTTCAAATATTATACTTCCAAGCCTGAAGCTGAATCCTGCGCTCTTTTGCGGTATATTCCTCCACCGTCAGGCAGACATTTGATATAAAGACAGCCTGGTCGATACACACCATTGATATTAAAGCAAGTTGAACTTCCCTCTGCTTTGTTTTGTTTGCTCTAGGTGAAGAAGTACCCCATCACCTTTGCTCAGAGTATCCGCGTCCTGAAGTCATGGCTTGTGAAATCCCTTGTGCAACAGACTGTGTGATCAGCGAGTGGTCCCAATGGTCCCCGTGCTCCCATTCATGCTCCAGTAAAAATGCCGAGGGTAGTCAAAGCAGGAGTAGGTCCATCTTGGCCCTTCCAGCAGAGGGTGAGTGGTAAATATTTTGGATTAACCACTATTTAATGTTTTACTTGTGTTCTTCAGCCAAATTATTTAGATCAGAGCTAATCCCAATACTGAAGAGAGATAATACATCTTGTCTGTATTTCATGCCTAGCAACTAGCAGATGATCTTTATAGGCTTGAGTCAATACATGTGTTACTTAGTGAAATTTTGTCATAGTTCAAAATTATTTGCTTTAGCCTATGAATTATTATGCATTTTAGGGCCAGATCTGTGGGTGAATTTATTTCAGGAGAGCTACGTCCTATACTAATGAAATCGCAGCATGACATAATCTTACCATGCAAGTGTTTTCATATCAAAACATATTAGTATCAATTTAAAAGAGAACAATGAGCTGTGTAAAACAGGGAAATAGAAAAAGACCTATTTCTTTTATTCGTGCAGACCTAAAAAGTATTGGCCTTCCCGTTTGTCTACTGAAATAAGTAAACAGCTCTTGATGAATTTACATAATTTCTGCTGGATCTTTGTGGACTCATCATGTACCTGGATTTTAATGTACCAATATCACAGTGATATGATTTTTACACAAAGTATGTCTTACTAGAATTATAGTCTTCTAACTACAGTCACACATACAACAATTCGTTTACGTGTTGGTTTATTTCAAAGGATTTGAATAATATCACACTGAGCACATAAAAATTCATAAAACGTGAGCAGGTCGAACAGACTAAAGCCTTGTTGACACAACAGAAAATATCTCCTATTGTCAGCACTATGTGCTGTTAATCCAGCAGCAAAACACTTCAGATGCAAATCTAGTCTAGGACAAGCTCTGTTAAGTGCTGTTTTGTAAATTATCATTAAAACCACCCACTGTTTCTGGGGCAAAGTTAAGGACTTGATCCTGCAAACCCTTGCTCATATGAATGGTCTGTACTCACATAAACATCCTTATAAGCACTTGCAAAGAAAATTGGGACCCTTCAGGATGTAAACTGCTATATAATTGTTGATTGAATGATAATAACTACTACTAAAAAAAGCCTATGAGTTAAAGAATAATTAAATTGAAAAATAAAGTTGGCTTCATATTTTCTGTAGTGGGAACACAATGCAAATGAGAGACTAGCATGGAATTATGAAAGTAGAGCAAAGGCTGATCTATTGCTAGGACTGAAGAAATGAATCCTAGAAATCCATTAGCTCAGTGATCTCAAGAATATGTAGTCTGAACCACACTAAACTAAAAGCAGCAAGCTTTGAACTGAATATTTCAACCTTCTTAGAAAGGAATAATTAATTAATAAACCAAATACTCCACATTTTTCTAAACATCTTTAGCAAAGCATAAAATGTTTTACCATGCAGTCATACAGCTCATCAGAATTTGGGGAGACTGAATTTTAAATGAATTTAATACTGTTATCATTGTAGTACTAAGGTAATGTATTTTCTGACTCTTTCATATCCAGCTCATAGGGGAGCCACCAACTTCTGTTGAGGTCTGCTAACCATTGCAGATCATATTTCTTTTGTCCTCTATCAGCTGAGACAATGTTGGGCTTGGCTGTGCTCTCAGGACTTCTGGATGCCATCTTGTGGGGTGACCTCAGTTCAAATCCTTTGGTCATTTTCCCCAAGCCGTTCACAAAATCCCATTATTTGAAACCAGGAGGCAGTTGATGAAACTAGAAGAGGTTGCTTTGAAATCAAGTTTTAAAAGATATTTCTTAGCACAGCAAACTCCTGAAACTTGGTGCAAAAGGCGAGTGTGGAGGCAGCAAGTCTCAGCAGATTTAAAATGGATTAGAGGAACTGATGAACAACAGGTCTATAAAAGGTCCATAAATGTCTTCAAAATGGGCTAAACAGGTGTGTGTTGTCCTGCTTTCCTTGCACAAAAGTTGTGAATGAGCTGCAGAAAGTGGCCAGGCTCTTGTGCTTTTGCTGAACAGAATTTCCTGCTGCCACTTTTGCAGGCAGACTGCTAGGCTGAATGAACCATCAGGCATTTCTTATGTTCTGAAATTAAAACTCCCTTATTAGTCTTGTTATTTTAAGAGTTCTTCCTTACTGTGGGTATTTGGAGAAAAGAGCATATCATTTTTTCCCTGGGAAGCCCAAATTTTAGGTTAGATATTTTTTCCCCTGTCTAATGGACAAGATATTTTGCCATTTGCTTTTTATTTTCATTTTATTTTATTTATTTTTCTTTTTTTTTGGAAGTGTGCTCAAATACACAAGAGTATATCCAGTCTGCAGTTTTCCTGCCAAGCAGAAGTTTTTCAGGAAAGTGAGATACCCAGGGGCATTTTCCACTCTATCATTGTACTAAACCTTTCAGACACTGAACATGATGTGGAACAGTCCATGCTCATGAAAAGAAGAAAAAGAGGACAGTAATGTGGTATAATTATCCAAATCAACATGCTAAGAAATTTCTATCCCTCTCTTTTCTCAGTGTTATTGTGGCTGCTTGGGGTCATACCTCATTTGAGAAGGCTCAGTCCTGCAAGGTGATGAGCATCCCTTTGAGAAGCAATATGCCTTCATCTCCTGTTGATTTTAGTAGGGCATAAAGGCGCTCTGAGCCTCGTGATATCTGGTCCCAACAATTCAGTTCTTTCAGAAACCTGTAGCTTTAATTTGGATGCCCTTTTGCTGTGTCATAAGTTGCCAGTTTCAGCCTCCTGGAAGAGAATGGTTTTGATTTTAGTCATTTTTACTTCTTTCTTCCTAAAATGACAATGCTTACTGTTACAATTTCACTGCATTACTCTAGCTTTTGAGCTATGAACATCTGCAGCTTTTATGGAATAAATTCAGGCTGCTGGCTGGAGTGTTAAGGCTTCTGGGGAGACTGTTCATACTCCTCTACTTTGTGGATTTCTTACAAGTTGTTGACAAAGTGCAGTATCTTAGAAAAATCTTTGTACATGAATTTGGAGGATGCTGCCTCGGTAAAGAAAATAAAAGGCTTCAGACTCAAAGTCTGTCTTTCAAGTTTTTCCCACTTGATTTGCAGATGTGGGTATCAGTTGGTATTAACAAACCTCCATCAGTATGGGTTAGCACGCTATACAACTCTGTGGCTATAGTACAAGTATTACTAAGAGATATTCCTCCTTGGGAAATTAGCAAGGAGTATGAGCATAAAAATAATGCTTAATTTGTCTTTAAAGCTAATTGCATGTTTGCTGAGTGATACTGCCATTTAAATGGAATCAACTTGGCTGTGCGTAGGAGTATCAATAAGGTAGCTCAAAAATATGCTTTGCCTATTTCTGTTTCCATTATGTGTTGGAACACAATTTTATGCAAGGCTAGTTTAATGGGGAAACAATATTTTAGAAAGTTGTTATTGCAGCCATAAAGGTCAACAGCTTTATTTAAGTTTTATTTATTTATTTTTAAATGGAAAAAAAAAAAAAAGTTAAGTGAACCTATCACATTTAATTTTTTTCCGTGACTTCCTTTTGCCACATGTCATAAGATAAAATATTGTGTTCTTTTGACACTTTGCAGGTGGAAAAGCTTGTCCTCCTGACAGAGTCCTTCAGGAGCATCGTGCCTGCAATGATTACCCATGTGTGCATTTCTACTGGGAGACTTCTCCCTGGAGCTCTTGCTCTGAAGATTCCCTGGTTGCGCTGAATGCAACCTTCAGTTGGAGTGGAGAAGCCACTTGTGGAGTGGGCATACAGACAAGGAAAGTCTCCTGCATGAAGAGTAGTTCTGGCCATGTTACACCTAAAAGGTATTCAAAGAACAGTCATTACCAGTATACCTTTGTCTGTATAACTCAAGTGATGATTTGTAGTTACACTACGTTAAGTATGAAAGTATTTTCAGCTAGAATCATCAGCTTTAGTAATAATTCTATTTCTGGACTAATTCTCCAGCTACTATGCCATCACTACTATATAAAGTTTACTAATAGGTAACAAATATGAATAGCTATCTCATTTTTAATTTTTATGTGTAAATCTCCCTCCCCCCCAAATGCATGTTTTTAGTGCCATTGATTTTTTATTTTATTTTATTTTATTTTATTTTATTTTATTTTATTTTATTTTATTTTATTTTATTTTATTTTATTTTATTTTATTTTATTTTATTTTATTTTTTTGCTATTATTCTAATTCACTTTTTTTTTTTGCAAATGTTTTTCCTCAAGGACAGGTGTGAAGAAAATACAAAGTGCATCCAGATATAACATTCATGAATGCATTACTAGCAATGCTCTAATGAAATCATAAAAAAAAATAGTTTGCATTACATTTACACCACAATGAGAAAGAACAATATATGTGATATATATATATAATTCAGTTGATTTATATAACTTTTATGATGGGATACCAAGACATCAACATTATGTATTCTGAAGTTCAATATTCTGAATTTTGCTTTGCTTTTAGTAAATGAGGAAAATAAGCAGCACAGATGTTTTCCCTAATATCAAAAAATCAAGACACTGCTAATTATTTTTTCCACTGATAATGAGTCTAGAGACTTACAACTGAGTTTCATTTCTTATTGTAGCTCTCAAAACAATCCTGTTGGTATAAACAGACTGTGTTGATTTCAGTAAAGTTAATTAAAATTCTTGAGGTTAATGGGATTAATTAAATAAAAGGGAAGAAATCTAGTACTCATTTATATCTAGAATCTATTGATATGCTGCAACTTTGCCTAATTAAACATATTGTTTATAGAGCTATGTAACATCTAAAATAGTTGTTTGCCCCCTCCACTTTGAGACAGTCTAAGGGGAAATGGAACTGAAGGAGGAAGTAAGTAGTCACATTATGTGTCTGAAGGGAAAAAGTCATACCAGAAGATAAGATTTGTGTACTGGAGCTTTCAGAAAGGGGCTGTCCTTGGCTTTGGTGTGGTAGCTTCCACACCACAGCATTCCTTGTGTGATGGAAGTAGCTGTACCAGAGAGGACTTCTGAGTCCCTAAAAGAGCTTCTGACATGCCTCTCTGTATGTTGTTCTTATAGAGATGGATGCCTTACAAATGAAAACCTTAGACATCTTAAGAAAGACAGTTCTAAATCAAGGGATAAAACCAATACGAACTCGGTGTTTCTGAATTAAAGCGGTATCTGTTTACTATCAAGGAGGGTCTGGATGGTTGTGGTGCTGCAGGGTAGGGCAGTCCTCCTTGGTGAGGGCACTAGCACTGGGCTGCATGCACTGCCCTTAGAACAGATGCCTGGGGTGAGGGACTCTGTGGGGAACCCAAGCCCTTTGTACCGAAATTGCAAATTGAGGATTACTGAACCAGAGCAAGATATTCTGCTGACATAGTTTATGTTTGAGTTGATGAAAACTGACCTAAAGTAATGTTGCATTTAGAACTGCTGCAGTGAAAGTCTACCGTTATGTGACTTCAGAAATTGGATGTATTATGTAAATTAATAGCCTTTGTATGTTAGCATAGTGAATTTTTTGTATTCTGCATTTTTCCTGATTTCATAAAGAAAAATTACATTGTATTTGAAGAAGGTGCAAGGCACAGAAAGCTGAATAAAACTAGAATTACTACAAAAATATATTTCAACACGTTACTAACCAGAAACAACATAGAGATAACAGAATTCTGCCCTCTAGAATAGTCATACTTAATGAGTACAAATGCCTCTCTATATTTATCTTCTTTTAAATTTTACCTTTCAGTATTTTATTACCATCTCAGTAACAGAATCATGACTTGAAAGATTTTTTCTTTCCTAGCTTGGCTTAGTGGCATGTTCCTCTTTCAAATGTGGTCATTTTGGGTTGCATGTATTCCCAAGTATTTTTGAGTGATCTTTCTACTAGAAATTGATAAAAATTAGAAAAGGGTAATTCCCTTTCTCACCACCTACTTGAGGAGCACAATATGCCCGTTTCCAGAAAACTGTCCCTTTTCTACCTTTCTAGTTTTCAAATATTAATCGTCTGTCTGGAACCTTTATTAGAATATATGCTACATATTATTCATTTAGGAGTTAAAAATCAAGAAAAAAAAATCACATTTGTTTTTCCTGTACTATGGCTGCAGAACTTTCCAAATAACAATCAAGGCCTCAGTTCTGCAGGCTCCTGCTGCATAATGGGAAGGGAGCACAAATATGACTTTAAGCTACTTTTGTACTTCCTAGCAGCTTGAAAGTAGAGGACATCAGTCTTTACACACAGTTGCAAGCGTTTGAAGGCTGTTGTATGTTGTGTCAAACAGGACTACCTTTTAAACATAACTACTCATTTTCTTCGGCAATAAATATATCTGTGCTGCTTCAGTGAGCATTGTATTTTAGGCATCATAGGTAGTGTTACATTTACTCTGCAGTCATCAGACCAAACAACATTTTTATTTTTTTTTTTAATCTGTGCAAGTGTGCTGAATTCAGTTTGGTAGCATGAGTGTGAAGGGGAATAAAAGTGAGGCTTGTTGTGAGTGGGAGCGATATCTTTGGTGTGGCAATACACTCCCAGCCCTGTGAGACTCTTATGAGATGAACATTTCCCTGCAGATTTGGTGTTTATTGATGGCATGGTATCTTTGCATTTGAACTGATAGATGTCCAGATTCCACCAGACCTGAGACTGTGCGACCATGTCTCCTCCTCTGCAAGAAGGACTGCATCGTTACGCCTTTCAGTGAGTGGACTCGCTGCCCAACAGCATGTCAACCTGGTAAGCCTTTAAAAAGAGAACAAAATTCTGGGCAAACTGTTACATTCATAGCCATGGGGAATGGAATGATACGGGGGCTGAGGTCTTGAGAAGCACCCAGGCATATGACGTCTGCCTTCACCTCAGAGTTACTACTTGGGTTTGGCAGCTCCCTGGTCTGCAGGATTTCTTCTCAGTTGTATTTTTTGGCAGCAGAAGCTGTTAACAAACCTTGAGCATTTCAGACAGAGACAGGTGGCTGCCAGTGCGGACAACACCAAACTGGGAAATGCAAACACCAGTGGGCAGGGATACACAAGTGGGTGGAGAGGCAGAAAAGATCTGCAGAGACGCAAACCCTTCTTTTTCCCACTGTGGACTTCCCATCACCTTGTACTTCCTATGGATGCCTACAAGAGGGACACAAAGGAATTTAAGATTCAACATCCAAAGCATTGAGGGAGAACTCCTTCAAAGACAGAAGTCTGAGGCCATGGTGTTGTATGGATATTTGAGGAATTGCTTCATTATATGAAATTTATTTCTCCTGACCAATCCAGATGTATGCACAGAGCTGTGCAAACAACTCTATGTTTTTTCAAGTACCATACGTTTCTTTGATCTAGTTGGTTAGCTTTTGTATGCTAGGTGTTTAGCAAAGTTACTTTATAATGATCTACTGCAGTTTGTTTTTTGTTTTCTGTTTTTTTTTTTTTTTTTTTTTTTTTTTTGTGGCAAATATATGTGTTTCATTAATTGTTCAGATGAAAGTCATCTTAGTTACCAGAGTATTTCCTTTTTCTTGGCAGCTTCCTTGCCCTTCAAAGATTCTCAGTGGATGCTCTAGCATAGTTCTTGTTAGATTTTACAGGAAAATGAGTTGCTTTCTAAAACAGTGAATCCTGTTTTAATTAGCAATTTATTTTTAGACTTTAAATGAGCTGCCTATGAAGAAGTAGAATAAATTACCTGGCAAATTACTTTGTTTATTAAATAATAGTCTACAATTAAAATGAGAAGAAATTAATTATTTAACCTTCTTGGCAGTGTTATCATTTTAATATAATTCTAAATTAAAACTTCTTAGATGGGGGAGTTTGCTTTCTGCTAGATCCATTATTGATATGGCTGCATTGCAAGATCTTTTTTTTTTTTAAATTTACATTGCACAATTAAAACCTCAGCATGATAATGAAATTTTGAAACCGCTATACGTATGTGGGTTGTTTGGGGTTTTGTTGTTTTATAGAAAAGTTGTATTTAATGAAAACAACATACAGATGGTGAATTACTAAGCACATCAAGCTGGAGCAGGTATTGCCTGGCAGATTTAAAATTAAATGTGTACCAGCATAAGATCAGAGCTTAGACAAACATGCAGTCACTAAATCAGGTTTACACAGAACTTTACCAGTTAAGCTGTTTGTAGTTTATCTGAGAAAATGCATCCAACTTTGCTATTTAACAGTAAAAAAGCTGACATTTTCCCTACATTTAAATGTCATCAGACAACAGGCTGTCTTCTGCCAACGGATTATCTCATACCTCAGAAGTGTAGACAGCAGTGAACTTAGGGCAATAACAGATGGACGGACAACATAATTCACAAAAGAAGTGCAATTGAATCAAAACACCTGTTGGTGAGGCAGAATGGAGAGGTTGTTGCAGGTTATTGATTCTCTGCCATTTCAGATGCTTAAAGGTGACAACTGTCTACCACAGCCTCCTATAATATATCTGTTTTAATGGGTCTTTGAGGATGAATTGAAACAAGAATCAAAGACTCAACATGGAGGTTTCAGAAAATTAAGTGGTTTGAATGAGGAGCATGTAGATATTCCTGCATACTCGATGGTCAAGGTGTCTGGTGAGGTATCTGCTCTCAGCACAGGTGATGTGCTCTCTGGTTTGCCAGCATAGCTTTGAAATGAGATTAAAACGAAACAAATCTCACAATAAATAAAATTTTTCATCTCCCTTCTGAAAATAGATGCTATCTGTAAGTATCTTTTCTCTTCTGGACATTGGTTATCCAGGGTTGAAGGTTAGCAATTTCATTGTTGCTTAATTCTCTAAACAAGTTTACATGAAATGTTAGGCCATATCTATCAAATTTATTTCTATGACTTAAAACTTATTTGGAATGAGGTAGAGTGAAAGTGGACAAAATGTATGGCTTGCCTTAGTAAGAAATTCCAGTGACCTTTACCTTGTGTCAGACAGTTTTTGTCAAGGATCTGCCACTGTCAGTTCTCATAAATACTCAACCAGAGTTGGTCAAACTTAGGCTTATGCTTTCAAAAACTCTTATCTGCACAAAAATACTGGATACAGATCTGATTTTGGCAAATAAAATCTTGGAGAGTCTGTCCCATTTATTTGTGTACTTGAAGACTGGTGCCGACAAGTCTGTCCCCTTCCCTCTAGTCAGGAGCAAAAAGGATGAAGCTGAATGCTTCCTGTAAAAGCTGGGGCAGCAATTCCATCAAGAGAAAGCCAGGCCTTAGAGTAGTGAGCAAGAAATTTGTACCTCATCTGACAGTGGGAATCCACCTCTCCAAGCCCTGAGCAGTGTGCCAGGGAAGTCGTGGGGGTCAGATGGAGAAGAGGTGAAGATGCGATAGCAAAGGAGGAATTAAAAGAATAGATTGATAGGAGGAGTCATATGAGTCTTTGTGTAAGAAGAGACCGGAGGTGGTGGGACAGGAAGATGGGAATAGAAGCAGAGGTAAGACACCCCCAAAACTGTCAAACACCATTATCTGAATTGCAGAGTCAAAGACATACAAGTTGACTATTTTGAGATCCTGGGGCTTGATTTTTTAGGAGGGCAAACAGTCATAACCTTACTTGAAATCAGCTAAAGTTTGGTTTTAAATGTATAGTCCTACATAACGTTAATACTTTGGAAAATCAAGCTATAACAATCTTAAATGAGATATAAAAATTGCGATCAGTAACATTTGTAAAGAAAGCTATAGAAAAGCCAATGAGGAAATTCAATTTTGAAAATGGGGTTTGAGTAATGTGCAATAAATGTTGAGGATAATTTAGTTTCTTGAGGTAGAGAAAATTACTATGGGAAGCTCATTTGGATTTGGTACTGATTAATCGGAAGGAAATGGCTAAGATTCTAATGGTGATAGACAATTTGAATTAAAGTCATCACAAAGAAATAGAGTTCATGATTCTTTGGAGAAGGGAAAACTAGCAATATCAGCAGGACAACTTTAAAAAAAAAACAAATTTCAACAAACTCAGCAAATTGCCTGCTACACCTCTGCAGAACATGTTCTATGCAGCCAGGAATGAGGAAGGTCTGGAACGTACCAAGAAAGACCAAAGGTCTCGAGCCCAACTGCACTCTACTTTGCCACTTTCTATCCTGAAACCATTACAATAGCTAGTAGGGCCAGGAGCACAGGGAAACAAGGTGTGCATAGGCCTGTATATGACTTGTGTGTTCAAGCTTTAACATGTGAAGAGAAAACATCTGTTTTTACCTCTTCTCATCATCAGAATTGTTCAGGATCTTGATTCTTTTTTGATGGCCAAATTGTTGTGCAAAAATTAGAAACAAACATATAACTGAGTGTGAATTTAAAGGAATGCCCAAAAGCATAGTACCTGAATCAAGAATGCAGATTAAGTTATAGAAGAATATTAGGTTTCAAAATAGATTGGATAACAGAAATAAATTCAAAGTAGAAGCCAAATGAAATACATATCCATTACTTACAGAGAAATGAGGAAAACACAAAACAGGGAATATGCAATGCTGCTGTTGTTTCCTGTCTGCAACCAGGAGAGGAATGGACTAAAGAATAAATATTTCAATAAATTTGTTGTTTCCATGTCACTAGGGCTGTGTGAATAGAGAAAGAAGTAATAAGTAATGTCAGAGCATCTGGCTACTGTCTTCTGGGTGAGAAATTGCTAAGTCCTAGAGAACTAAATAAAATGCAAGCAATCTCCCCCACCCCAAACAAACAAACAAAAACAACAACAAAAGAAAGGTCAAGGAAATCAAGGAAATTATAGATTACTCATCCTAACTTCATTATATAGAAAGAAAAAAAAAAAAAAAACCAACAAGAATTAGTTATTACTTGAGATGTAAACATTTTAAGAATAAGATTATGATAAACTGGCCAGTGTGGATTTGTTGAGAACAAATCATGCCCAGTAAATTTAATCTCCTCTTTCAACAGCATTCCTGCACTAACTAAGGGAAGCAGTAGATTTTTGACACATGAAACTTTTATCAGAAAGCTAAAGAACAGTGACTCGAATTAAGTCACTGTAAATGGGTATTCAGCTGCTTGAAAAATGTCTCAGTGAAGATCACTGTGAATAAAGTCTGGCTTCCTCTCCTTTACTGTCCCCCGTTGGGTATATTGATACAATTCCCCTAGCTGCCTTCTCTCCGTGTTGAGCAGTCCCAGCTCTCCCAGTCTCTTCCTGTGTGTCAGACACTTCAGTCTCTGCATCATCTTTGTGGCTGTTCACTGAACTCACTCCAGTACATCCACATCCTTCTTATCCTGTGAAGTCCAGAACTGGACACAGCACCCAGATGGCTCACCAGTGCTCAGGAGAGGGAAAGGATCCATTGACCTGCTGACACTGCAGCCCAGGATGCTGTCACCCTTTGCTGCAAATGCACATAGCTGCCTCATCATTAACGTGTCTGTCAGGACACCTTGGTCCTTCTCTGCAAAGCTGCTTCTAATCGGTTGGTTGACAGATACCACCACTCTTCAGGATCAAACTGGAATGTGAGCCAAGGAGAGTTCAACAGAAAACTGTTCTTGTCCCAATTCTATTTGGTATTTGTCTGAACAATTCATCTGTCTGAGTAATAGCATTAGTGGATGGTGCTGAGCTGAAGGAGGTAGCAAATAAAATATATTAAGTGATACTGAAATCTTTGAGAAATTTTTCAAAATATGACTTGGGAAGGAAAAATCAATTGCACGAAGACAGAATGGGAAGTAAAGACATCAGTACTGTGTCAGGCAACTCTGGAAATACTACAGACTACAAAACGAATGAAAGTCAACAGTTTGAAATGCTATAACTTGTGTTGGGCTTGTTAAATTCAATGGATGTGTGTGTATACCACTGAAGGTATTGGTATGCTGTGCACTGGTGAGGCTGCAGGTGGGATTCCTTGAGCACTACATTGTAGGAAGGGGATCAGTCAGAGATGACTGAATAGCACCTATGAAGAACTCGGTTTGCTTGGTTTAGAGAAGACTTAGAGTGTATACAAGCCCCTAGCATTTCATAAAGACTATCTGTTCACCAGACAATGGGAATAACATTTGTTATGTCTAGTGCACAGAAGATTAAAAAAAGCTTGGCTTGATTTATAGAAGGGATGATTTGTATTTGATTATAGGAAAAGGTTCTCCACAAGTAGTGGGCCCGTCATCTGAAAGGAGACTGTAGGAAGCTGTAGGGCTGCTTTGGGTGGTGGAAAGACAACTGACTTGTTTGAGGCCGTACTGAAACCAGAGGGAAAAATTAAGTTTCTTTATAAGCTGTGATGTGAAAGTACTAGGAGGGGGATTGCCCTGAGTGTGCTTACCTTGCCTCAGGGTAGGGTACTGGGGTGAGCAACCTTTGGTGCCTCCCGCCAAGCCCTTCTGTAGTGATTGCACACTGATAGCAGTGATAGCACACGTGTGAGTGAAGGCTTGTATAACTGATATTTTTGGAGCCAAACATTTTCATTGGACCTGTACTTGCACTTTGTGTCCATGGCGTGATGTTTCTCTTCTGCTCTAAAGCACTGTGATCTTGCTGCTGCAGCCTTGTCCTTATCTTGGGCTCAAACATAATTCTCATGTAACATTCTCATGTAAATTACAGACCACTATTCACTCTTAGACAAATCCAATGAAGTCCAATGTCATAAGACAGGTTTTTCTGGCCTGGAATATTTAAGTTCTATTGAGACCCCTTTTCTGTTTTGCAGTTGCTGATGTACACAGCAGTTACACCAGCTCTCAGATACTACATGTACGTCCCTCTTACACAGTCAAGGATTGTGTTTGCTTTAGCTCTCAGGTCACACTGGTGTAAATCCTTGCCTTGTCTCTTGAACTGCATTCTGTACCACAGATTGTGAACTGTGTTTCCAGATGCATTGACCTTGTGCATAATTCAGGCTAAGCAGAGAATTAGCCTCTGTTGGTTGCGATAGTTTTCTTATCAGGAAGTTATCACCTATAATTTCTAGACACAGACAGATGGAAGCAGCCTGAGACCACCAGAATATGTTTTCAAGAACAAAATCTTCCATTGTAACAGGTTTCTTTTTCTTTTTTTTTTTTTTCTCTTGCTCAGGTGTTTAAGCATTCGCTCATAGCTATTTTCTTGTCTGATTTGATGTTCTGTAAAAAAGCCATTTCTGATGCATCTCTTAAGCTGTTAAATTATCAACCTTCCAGGTGCTGCTCTGCTGAACTATTTGTAATTTTAAAGCTTTTGATCCAATGTACCATTCCCTCGCTTCTTTGTCAGGGGTCATGAGAGCCAGAGGGCTCACAATTTCAGAATATAAATGTAACGCGAGGATGTTTTTATCCAAGACAGCTAGATCACTAACAGAGGTTGCCAACTGTGTCTGGAAACCATTTTTTTCTTTGTTTTACAGGCAATGCTACAGCAGTTAAGCAATCCCGGTATAGGATTATCATTCAGGATGCTGCCAATGGGGGACATGCATGCCCAGACACCTTGTATGAAGAAAGAGAATGTGAAGATATTCCCATCTGTCCAGTGTATAGGTAAAAAAGATTAGCTTTGAATCAGTTTCTTGCTAGTGGGTTTCCAGTTCTCTAGAAAGTAATCTTGTTGGATCATCCTGCACAATTTTCACTGGAAAATGACATAGAACTGGAAAATGTGAGGTTATAATAATAACACGATTAGTAATAACAATACGTAAATAGTAATTTTTGCAAAATACGTAAAAGTAGAGATCAAGTTGGAGTTTTGAAATTATCTGGCTTCATCAGAATGAGCACCAACAGACACAGCTCCTGAAAATGGTAACTTCAGGGTCTGAAGTGTTTAAGGATAGTTTTACTGGGAACTCCCCCCTCAAAGTACCTAAAAATCAATGCAAGCTATTTTGGTACCACAGGCACTCAACTGCCTTAATCATAATTGTATGCTTATTGCAGAAACAGTCTTCTCCCCTGATGCTCTCACTCCAGTGAATAATATGCACTTTAAAAATTTCTGATTAGACAAATAGTACAATAGGGCAATTACTCACCACTCTCATTAAAATTCTATGACCCATCTGTTATACAATGTTAGTAAATAGAAATGTATTATATCTATGCATATAAATCTTCAAACCACACATCCAGTAGCACATAGACTCAGAGCAGAGCAGGCAACTGAACATGGGGACAAAGCAGGAGCCGAAACACTCAGCTCTGCATGGCACTGTACTGCACAGCACTATAGAAAGCTACTGTCTTGCATTCCTGGCTGACACACATCATGGCACAGAAAGCAGCAGATTGTGTAAAGCATCAGACATGTGAGAATGGGGTTGCAGGAAGAGAGTCTGATTTCAAAGCTCACTGAATCTGTTGTTTATTTTGTGACTTTGAGTTACACCCCCAAGAAATAAAAGGAAATATGGTGGAAGGATGGTGTGGCTTTCTAGAAGGTGAGCCTTAAGTCTGAATTTCAGTTCACAATGCTTATTTCAGGTCTGATTAAAGCTTTTGTTGTTGTTGTTGCTGTTTTTCCTTGAGCCTCTGCAGTATATCATCATCTGTATCTCAGCTTTCAGAAGTTTTTGTCTGGACTTATGAATTGTTTTCCAATTTTAGCTACTTAAGTGTTGACCTTTTCGTCTCATAGGTGGAAGACCCATCGATGGAGTCACTGTATACTGGTACCAGATTCAGTGAGACAGGGTGTGCTGGGATATAATGAGGCGTGTGGACATGGTTTGCAGTCAAGGGGTAAGCTTTCTCCATGCAACCTCGAAATATTTAAGGCGATGGAGGGTGACATTTAAGAAGGGTCTTTACAATTTTACAGTAGCCCATTTGGAAACAGTGACTTCAAGGGTAAAATAAAGTGTTTTGGGAAGTGGATTCATTATATAGCTTTGCTGCTGTACTGAAAGCTAAAGTACCAGTAACATGATAGTTTACTAGGAGTACAGGGATGGCTTTATGCTGGGTATTCATGTATCCGTACAGTAAGTACCCTTGTTCTTCTGCCTAAAGATGAAGTATGTGGGCTTTGAAAGAACTATCTATCTATAGATCTCTGTGAAGTAATCCATTCTTGGCACTAAAAATGGAAAGGATAATTTCCTCATGATTTTAAATTTTGCTAATAATTTGCCTGAGGCCTGATTTTTACTAGGACTATTTGAGGAGTTCAGTGTGGGTAAAGGCTTTGGGCTCCTGCCCTTTGTGTGATTAAGCACTTGGAAAATACAGTGATCCAATTGTCTGAACAAAAGCGTTAAGAAAAATTTCACTATTCAGAGTATGTGATCGGAGTCTGTAGCAGTTCCTGCAGATGGCTTGAGATGTGACTGTTATCAGTCTGTTGAAAAATCTAATAAAACCTTTAACAAAAGGTTATTTTTATTGAAAAAAGATTACTATACAGGTATGCTAACTGAAGAAACTTGACATAATAATTTACTCCTTCACAAGGTTAGAAACTATTCTTTAAAGATGAACTGAATTTCTTACATAATCTGGAAACAAAGGAAAAGAAAGAGAAGCCCTGACAGTATGTGGGCTGCATCTGAAAGAATAAATGTTTTAAACTACAATTCAAAGGAGTAAATAACTTTAGCTAGGTTTTGACCACAAGCCTATGCCTACGGTTTTCAAAGAGAACTCCGTAAATTGAGATGTCATAAAATGTATTTCTGAATCTCCATGTGAAGGGAAGGTAATCTTCAGTAAGTGCACGAACTTTTTATTAATCTTACTCTGACAGAATTTGAAGCATAATAGAAAAGTATTTTGCTTATTTTTGCTCTGTGGAGAGCTCTCCAGCAATTAAGGAGGCTATGTAGTGTTTTGGGGTAATCATGGGAAAGGAATCTCACAGCCTGGTGGGTTTAAGCAAATTTTGCTTCAGTGCCAGGTTCACTTTTTATAATTAGCTGAAGTTTTCACAACAGCTCCGATTTTCATAATTGCGTGATGTGATAGAACCAATCTGCTAGGCACTACTGAGGATGAATGAAGTTTCAGCAAAATGAGTTTTCAGATGAAATGCATGGAAGATTTTTGAGACATCTCAAAACAAGAAAACTCCTACAAACAAGAGGAGTGATGTCTGCGGAGCAGGCAGCTGAAACCAAGCTGCTAACTGATGAAGTCGCTTCTGAAAAACAAGCTGGTGGACTTTCGGTGATTCTGCACCTGATCTGTAAAAGTGTTTAGTAAGGGAAACTTTCAAAAATCTTATGTTTGAACCTTGTCTTGCTACCTGAACTTTTCAAGAGCAGTTAGCATGTGTGAAGAGGTGCTGTGTTAACAAACTGTCATGGAGTAGCCATTTAGACAAAGGTGGCACATGCTTACACACCCTGCAGGATGTCTTCCAGCATGTAGACCTCAGCGCTGGAGGACTTCTGAATTTATCATTCTTCACTATGAAGGCAGCCTTTGGAGGTTTTTTGAAATAATATATGAAGCAAGTCCAGAGAGTTGGCTTTGTTCAACCTGGAAAATGGGAGTGGGGATGCAGTCACACTTCTTCCAGAAGGGCATAATAAAAAAACAGAAGAAACTATCGTAAGTTGTCCCAGATTGCTTAGGAAGGCTGCAGGTGCACTGGAGATGCTTAAAACTCAATTGAATAAGGACCTGAGCAATCTTTTCCAACTTTTAGGTCCATCCTTCTTTGAGAAGGCATTGGACCTCCAGATGTCCCTTCCACCCCAAATTATATAGTATGATTGTGTCAGTCTATAGAATTCTCTTGAGGATAAACTGTGCCATCAGTGTAAGAACTCTAGGTGTTATAGTTTTATGCTGTCCGTCAATATTCATGTATCCTACAACAGCTTGCATTTGAGGCATCACCAGTATTCTACACAGTAACTGGCTTGCATAGTGTGTCAGTCTTTAGCTAGTAAATGCTTATTCTTCAAAGAGTATTTATATGAATTTGCCCAACCTCTTTTTTACTATACAACAGCTATTACCCTTTTAGCACTGAAGATAATCAGGCACAGAACATCCACTTTAGAAATTTTTTTCTTTCATTGTCCATGTCCTGACTGTCATGTAAATAAGAGGATTTCAGTTTTCAGTGACTGTCAGGTCTGGCTAATTATAAAGGCATTGAATTAATATCAATTATTTCTAAAGAAAGAAAGTGTGTGTATGTGTATATGTTTAGAATATATTTAAAATATAACTGTGACTCTGATGAGGGAAAAGTAAGTCTGAAATGGCTTTCAAGCTCCATTCTTATGGCAGATTCTGAGATAGGTACTTACAGATCTTGTTCCACGAGTGTTTTCACTCAAATGGCACGTGTAACATGCTGAAGATACTGGGATTTATTTGAGTAATGAACAGAATAGCCAAGGAGATGATGCCTCTCTGAAGCTGCAGTTTTCACAGCTTTATCTTGGAATGATGTTGCACTAATTAAAACAGCCTTTCATTTTGTGTATCACCTTCAGTAGACTAACTTATTCAGGAAACAGTCAGGCAGGTAAGAGGAAAATAGTGTTTAGAGCTAAGAAAAATACTTGTTATTTAAACTTCATTAAGGCATTATTTGCAAAAGAACGTGAGATGGGGCACTTGAGAATAAAACAGGGTAGGGATATTACTGTTGCTTGACAGTGACATAGACAACATTTCTAACAATAAATGAAGAGCTTTACAAGCTTTTCTATTGCGATATAGCTGTCATTTTCCTCGACAAGTGACTAATTTACTAGAAGGTGTCAAGACTGTGAGAAAATTGCTTCTGCTTCAGATGCCCTTTGGTGACTTTACTGTTCTCTGATGTTTGTGATGGAAGATCCTCCAGAAATGACCTCTCTCTTCAGTGCTGACATGATCAGCCATCTTAGACATTCACTTTTTTGGGGGGAAAAAATGTGTTGCTCATTACAAGGGATTGTTAACATTTAATTAGTGGATGGAAAGCCTGCTTTAAGCAAGTGTCTTTGAAGGCTGCTTCAAAAGCTATTGGATGAAGTAAATGGACATGTATTGAAGACCAGACTGATGTAATGAGGCTTGGCTTTAAAAAAACAGTCTTGGAAATACCTGACAACATGGTTATGAAAAAAGTAGTTACTTTCCAAAAGCAGGGAGAAGCTGCAGCAATGGAATATGTCATATCTTATTTTCTCCTGTTCCTGCCACATCTTAATAGTGATTCATTTGAGGGATTTGACCATATCTCTGCCCATTAAAAAAAGGGATATGTCCATCTCTGAGCTGTAAGTCCCAGTTGGAAGAATACAGAAGTGCAATGACATGAAGCAGAAAATTAACACAAAAGCAAATATTCTTAGAGAATAATTTATTGATTTGTGTACAGTAAAACAACAACAAAACCACCAATGCCATAATGAGAAACTACTACTCTGCTTTGGAAGAAGTGCACTCTCCCTGGCTAACCTGAGGTGACGGTGTGGACTAATACTGGATGGCCTCCTTGTGCATCTTAGAACATTTTTTTCTGGTATGCTGTACTGTCAGACCTTGTATGATATATTTCTTTTGTCCATTAACAAGGTTGTAAATTCATACCACATCGGATTTGCTAAGATAGTTGTTGATATAGATATAATATATTTCAGTACAAAAGTTGATATATGAATTGGCAGTGAAAAATTGGGAATGCAGGAACCACTGGGCTCAAGGAATTTAGGATTCCTTTCTCCTTCATTGCAGGTTTCTGCAAACTCATTTGGAGTTTGCAGTTTGTAGTCAGTAGCTCCATCCAACATTAGCTTTGCCTGGTAGAACATTGGCAACTTGAGCCTTATTCTGGGTGATACTGAGGATTTGATAGGTTTGTCATTATATATTTCTATTTTTGTTTGTTTATTTTTCCTGATGGTGCTGGTCTAGGGACACAATGGTAATTGGTGGTTGCGGGGAAATGACTGGGAGTGTGGACTCGGGAGCACAGCAAGCAGAACGTGAGTGCTAGTGCTCTTGGCCAATATCATTGTCTGGAAGACACCTGCTTGTCAGCTGGTAGCACTGATAGCATATAGCTGAGGGAGAAATAATTACCAGGGTAAGGACAGGAGCTGGGTTTTGTTAGTGATGTATTTGAAAGGGTTTGTGAAGTGAAGTCTGTCTAGGATCAACATTCAGGGGTAGTCTTTCCAGGATGCTATCAGTTGCATCTCTGCAACTTCGCCAATGTAGCCATTCTGCATCATACTGCAAATTCATGCAGTACATGTTATCTGTATTTTTATTTCCTTGTCACTGATACTGCAATTTGCAGCTTACAAACACATGGGGAGTAATAAGGTGATAAGAAGCAACCAAAATAGAATAGATTTACTATTATTTGTTCTTGATAATCTGATTTCTTTCCTTGGCAAGGCGGCTTGCTGAGGGTTGGCAGTAAGGTAAGTGGGAAGCAGGACATATTTCCTTGACTTTAGGAAGACTTTGAGTCCAGTCCTACGTGATAGTCTCCCACAGGGTATTCAAGTTCAGAAATTCAAGTTGTATAAATTGGAGAATGCTCTGAAATCAGTACGACCAAGAGAAATGCACGATGAGGTGGTTGTGCAAAAAAAAATTTCAAAGCTCTGTTATCAGCTGTTTGCTGTCAACCAGGAAGGCTATTTCAAATGTCATCACACCCGCCACATGTACGCTTGGCTGTCTTCACTGTTTTCACTAACAGTGTGTATAATGAAATAGAGAGTACAAGTATAACACATCTGGGTAATCACAAATTGTAGGTTGTGAATACTTTGAACTGCAAGCCAAAAAATTCAAGTTGGGTAAATTTGAGAATGTTCTGAAATCAGTGAAGTGAAATTTTCAGTAAAGAAAAAAATGTGTAGCAGTTACACTGTGTAGAAAGACAGGCAGCAGTGCTGCAGAGGTGAGTGTTGAACTGAGTTATGGACTATGAGTTAGTAGCATTATGCTGTTGTAAAAAAAAAAAAAAAAAAAAAAAAAAAAAAGGTACACATCATTAAATCATCTATGTCTTATATTTTATTTCTTATCTCCAGCCTCCTGAAATTGATTTTTCTAATTCCTAAAATAGAATATTTTAACAGGTAATCCTCACTTTTATTTCTGTTCAGTTATGTTTTCTGCCACTGTAAATGATGACAAACAATTAAGATCAAATACAAACATCAAACCTTTTCTTAATTAATTCTAATTCCTTGTTTATCAACAGAATCAAAATAGATTAGGAATTTTATTTTTCTTCCAAAATATCCCATTTTCATTCATCAGAAAAAAATAGTTATTTGTGAGTCTAAACTCTGGTGAATATTAGTGAATGATTTTAAATCTCTTGAATTTAATGAAATTTTATCCTTGATTTTACACTTGAAAATTATTTACAGTCTTTGTGAACTATGCATGAACTGTGCACAGGAATTCGGAATTCAAGAGATTTATCATGACAATATGGATGTTTTACTACGTAAATCTGGATTGTTTGTATCTAATTTCTACCAGTTTACCTTTATGATCTTTAAAGTACTTCCCAAAGTCTGTGTGTAATTTTGGATTTGATAGTTTCATACAAAAATGTGTGATTATGTTTCACAAAGAGGAAAACAAGGAAAAAATTGAGGAGGAGACATTGATACAAAATTAAAAAAAAAAATCATTTGGAAAAGCTGTGTGTATGTATTCTTAGCCTTTCCTACAGTAGCAGAGTGAGGAAAGTTTCTGCTCACAGGCAGGTTTTTGATGGGATGTATTTGAGTTTGGGCTCAAATAGAGCCAAATTGGGTTAGAATTGACCAGTAGCAGAGAGGAAAGGGCAGATGTCGACTAGGTGAGATGCGGTGGATAAATCACTCTGAGCATTTGTGGCTGACTGAGATTTCTGCAGTTTAATTTTGAGATTTAACATTACCTACTTGTGTAGAGATCGTCCTGAGCCCCTTTCTGAAATCCTGATGACTTAGCTGAATTGTCTGTGTAAATATTTGCATGGCTTTTTTGATGGCTGCAGCAGGTAAAGTAATAGTTTGGGGAATTGAAATTAGTCCATGTATTGTATCACATCCCACTGATTTCCAGGTCATGTTTTCTTGTAGACCAATTTTTTTTTTTACTTTGGACTCAGTTGATAGGACAATGGGTAAAAAGATTGATACCGATTTTCCAGTGACAAGTTGCTGACAAGAGAATGATAGTGGACTACTCTCCTTTTTTATGGGAGATGTCAGCAGACATCATAAGACACTTAAAACACTGCTACAATATTTCAGTCTGGGTCTGGTCCAGCTTCTATCTCAGGTATATCTACTGTAAGAGTATTTCACGGGCAGTAGGAGAATTGGCATGACCTTACTTTATAGATGCTAACTAATAGCAAGAGAGACTCCAACTCATTCTGTCACTGTAGCCTTATGCCAGCAAAACATAAAAACTAAGGAGGCTCTTATGAGAATTTGTCCTGACAGTAATCTACAGTGCAACATTTTATCCAAAGGCAATTCAGTATTCTGTAGACTTTCCATAAAATAAAGATGATGAAGTCTGCGTCAGATAAATTATATGTATTTGATTTCCTTCAAAAATAGGACAATATATTCTACTCTATACAAGGAAACAAGTAGGCTTTCTAGCTTAACTCTGCACTGTTCCTATCTGATAAACAAAACAGGAACATCAGCATCTTAGTACCACACGCAGCATTTATTTTCTGGGAAAAAAAAAAAAAAAAAAAAAAAAAGTCTTGATAAGTAGAAGTCTTTTGAAGCCAGAAGGCATAAACACTGAAAATGTATATTACAAGCATGTACCAACAGAGGGATTGTTAAAAGATCAAAATAATGAGAAGTAAAGCAGAGGAACATCAAAGCTTTCCAGGCTATGTATTTCTGCCTTGATTAGGAGGAAGGAGGGAAGAAGGGGGAAAAGAAGGCCTTAGATCAATAGGAAGTGGCCCAATCACCTCAAAGTCAAAGGCAGCACCATTCAAATGTGTACAATTTACAAGAATTGCTAGAGCATCTCAATCATAAAAGTCCCAAATGATCTGACAGCACTCACACCATATTTAGCAGGTACACATAAAGAGTCAAGATCATCTTATCTGAAGGAAACTCCTTTTAAAATGTAAGGGTAGATAGATTTTCATTTTGTCTTTCATCCCTCTGATTAAGTTCTGCTCTCTTTGGTCCTCCTAAGATTTCTTTCATCTAGTGTGTAGTCTCTATGATCTAAGAAACTATCTTTGGTGAAAGTCATTTTTGGGGTCCGTTTTTTAAATGATGAATTGTCATTAAACAGAGTATAGCAGATGAAAGTGGTCCAAGGAGAACCAAACTGTGCTGAGACTTACTCAGGAGGATGAAAGACATAATGAGAGACATAATGAAGAGCAATCTCTTCCTCCAACTGGAGACAGGCCCTTCCAATTACAACTTGTTTTAGCATCATCTTCCATTGATTTAAAATTCAGGCTATGAACTGTTGATTCAGACTTTTTGTACAAACCCGAGAAACTTCTATTATATCAATAGTAGGCCTGGGTGGTCACACTTCTTGTTTTGTGCAGAGGGTGTTATAAATTATAACTGAAACCTTTCTGTGACCATGGATTGTTTGTAAGTAGACCTGATTGTGCAGCTTTGTCTGCTACTTTTCAAAAATACAGGAGCCATTTTGCTCTAAAACTCTGTGTTTTGATGACTTAGAACCTGAAACAAGAGGGTTTATAATCCTTCATATTTTATATGAGTTCATGTAACTGTCACTGTAACTAGTTATAAATATATAGTTATATATATATATATTTTTTTTCCCATGTTCCTTTTGCCTCTTCTGTGTCTAGTATACTGTAGTTCTATGAATTAACCCTGCAGTGTGTAAACCATTTCACTTTATTGGTGATTTTCAATTAAATTGAATTATCCTTTGTTCATGAGACAATTGAGTCTATTTTGGTCACTTTTGTGTTTGCTGTTTTATACAGCATTTTCATGTCCCTCTTGCTCACATCCATGCTGTAGACAGTCCCACTCCGTACTGATATAGATCTACTTTTGATTTTATAATTTTTTAATTTCCTTCTTGTTATGCTTATGCTGTTTACAAATCCAAAGATAGTTCATGCTAAAGCCATTCTGGTTCACAGGAAAATTGTTAAAAATTCATCTGAGCTGCCCATGATAAGATCCACCTTCTCTGGAAATGGCCCGAAGGAGAACTTTTCTTCAAATAGGCTCTTTAAACTGGAGACCTTAAAGCATGACCAAAAAATAAGTAAGTTTATTAAAAAGCTTTTATACTCCTGGTTGTTGGAAAAACATTAGAGATGCTTTTCTCTGAGCCATTACCACAATAATGTCATCTTGTCCATAATGATCTCAGTCAAGTGGAATAACAAGTTCTACAAATTCTGGAGACATTATGTGGGAGGATAAAGACAGGATATGTATTCTTACAGCATGGTGGTACACAAGATACTTAGTTTGGTATTTATTTTACCTAGTTGAAGAAATGGTTGGTTCTGGGTTGAAACGCTGATGCTACTTATGTCAATGAAATATTAGAGGACTTTGTCAATTTTGTGGGAAACAAAACAAAAATTAAGCAAAAACCAACCAACCAACCAATAAACAAACAAGCAAGCAAACAAACAACCCAACTATTGGTGAAAGGAAAAATAGAGACGTTGAAAGGAATGGAAAATTCTGTTCTTGGCAGATATTGTTTGTTGTTAACGCTGCTAAAGTTTGCCCTGTCTAAGGACTTTTTGTTAGAGAAGCTGAGTAAAAGTTGCATTTTGCATTTTTCCTTGTTCTACATCAGTTAGGAAACACTTATTAGAAATTATTGACAGATTTCTTTAAATAATTAAACTATGGTATTGAACATGAATATTAGAATCCTAAATGACAGAGCTCATCAGTGTCGCATACTGTAAATCTTCAAGCACAAGATATGTTAATAGTGGCATGCCACAAAGGTGCAAAATGAATCCTGATGTCATGTTCATTAAATGTGGACTTGTATATTTATGTTACTCCAACTGAAATTGAGGTTTTAGACATGAATTTTTCAGTTTCAGAATACATGAATAACCATGGCTTAAACTGCCTTTCAAAAATCCCACAACCTTACTGTCAAACAGGTGCAGTAAAATGGCAGTATGGTAACTGGAAGTGACGAGAATACTTATGAAATGCTTGTACTTATGCAAATACTTCAAGTAACTGTGAAGTGGTCAGTATTTCCTACATTTTCTTTACACATCCAGTGCTGCTCTTTTTTCTTGGCACCATTTCTAAAGATGTTCACGTCACTATGTTCTGCCTGCCCTGGAAAGAAAATTAATTGATATATCCTTTTTTTTTTTTTTTTTTTTTTTAATAGCCTTTCTATATTAGGAAGAAATAGTGGTTTCTAGCACATAGAGAATATCCATTGGGATAGAAGTTTTCTTTAATGTTCAAAAATATATTAAAAAAAATCTAAGCACTTTCCAAAGCTGTTTGATTATTGCAGCATTAATGCTTCTGAGCATTCTTCCTGTTCAAAACAGCCCCTTCTTCCCTTTCATTAACAGTATTGTCATTGAACTGCTTCTCAAAGGATTCAGAAGAAGATTCAGTCTTCCTTATATTATAATAAATCAAAAGAAACTTCATCCAAAAAATTGGAATTCCACTGGAATAAAATTACTACACAAGAAAAAGCCATCTCTATATTTTGATGGCAATAGATAGTAATGAAAAAATGTCATCTCCTAACAAAGATTTTTCTAAAGTCAATTTTTTTTTCCTGGCAGCCACTGGTTTTGCCTAGTGCGTGAAGCATTTATTAAAGGATTTCTGATATTGGCTTTGTGAAATAAGGAAGGTATGGAATAATATATTCTGATATTTTACAGGTTTTTCCCAGAGTAGGGTATTTTGTAATGTCAAATTTGGATCTCGAATGTGAAGCCCTGTAGGAAATGTGACTTCCTACCACTTTTCTGGGCAATTCTAACATCAGTACTGTCATTCCTTTTTGACAGTCCCCAGAAGTTTCAGTCCTGTGATCATATATTTATTTTCTTTGATATGTACCCCAAGGTGATGGAAATTTCTTCGAGTTATCTCTTTTCTGCTATCTCTTGGATATTAACTTTCTGTATTTTTGTTTCTATCCCAGTGTTTGTGTTGGCAAAAGAAACGCTTGAACTAGAGCTATGCTATATGAGGGAATCTAACCAACCTATTAAAATGTAATAGGCTTGTCGGAGGCCATCTACTTCAGCATTTGTTTAATCCAGGGTGAAGTAGATCAGCATGTCCTCAAGGGATGTATTACGTGACAGAGCAGCACTCCCAACTGCTGCCGTGTGATAAGAATATATGGGCTTCCATAGCCTTTGCCCTTGCTGACCACGAGCCTTCACTGCTGGCTTATTTTGTTCCTTTTGCTCTGAGAGGATATCTTAATAATAGGTACTTATTAATAAAATTTGAGAAAAGCAAGCATGATTTGGTCTGTAGTACTGAGCAAATAATGTGTAGACATTAACTGCTGACAGGGCCTGAAGGATTTAACTCTTCTGTTGCATTCTGACCCCATAGCTTGTGATGTGGTCTTTACACACATCATCTCTGGGGGTACATTGGGACATTTATTTCATTCATCGAGGCAAATCAGACGTACTCTGTTTGTGAGAAGTTGCTTTGACCAGCAGGTGCTTTTCAGTTCCACTTTGAAATGATCAGGTAATGGAGCACACAAAATTCACTGCCTGCAAGATGGATGGGTTTTGTGCAGGCTGCATTGCTGGTGAAGTTGCATGTGAACAAACCTCCAAACAAACGGGAAATACATTTGTGCTTTAAAATAAATAGATATCTTCAGCGCGTAGTTTCACGGAGTATAAATTTTCATGTAATCTAAGCACATCTGCTCATAATAATTAACTTCTGTGGCATATGAAAGGAAAAGCTACATCAGCTCTCTGGTATGATGAGATGGATTGCTTGCTGTCTGTTCATCATAATGATTAATTGTAGCATTTATATGAAAATGGCTGCTCTTTATTCATTTTTGTTTTTAGATCATGTACCTTGCTTTTTTTAAAATCTTATTTAAATGTAAATACTCTGAAAATCCTGTATGAAAGCATAAACTTTCCAATTTTAAGTGCTTTGATGAGAAACCAGGCAAAAATGTGTCTCTGCTTAAATTGCCTTATCTGAAGACTTTGAAAGATGCCTGTCTTCCTAGTTACATGAATTTCACAGGTAAACGTAAATATAAAAAACAGTAACCATGAAAGAAATCTAGAAGGACTATGGAATTTCAGTTAATTCCGAGGGCTGATGTTTCCAAGAGGCAAACTTAATAATACTGAAACATAACAGCAGTTTGCAGTGGGTCCTTTGGTTTTCAAAGTATTAAATATTTATAGTGAGGAAAATAATAACCTGTTGCCCTTCCAAAAATTACATAGAATTAATTTATGGGCTGTAGTTTAGAAAATTTGAGTACGTGCTTTGTTGAATGTAAGCTTTCACATGTGCAGTGAAAGAAGTGATGGATGTATGAGTACAGCTATCAAGTAATGCTGGCCTGTCAAGTAGTTTGATCAGGGGACACAAACGATCCTATTGTATTTACTCCCAGTGCAGTCATCATCTTCTTCCATTACTTGAAAACAAGTTAATAAATGTTGTACAGGTAATCCCTGCTCTGGTTCCATTATTACTGTGTTTTGAAGTCTCAATTTTTTTTTTCTTTATTGATAAGGTGATTCCACACCTGTCAGTGCAGTGCTCTGGATAAGCAATATGCCTCCTTCGCACACAGCATCTCTGCAGTCAGCAGCAAAACTCATGGCGTTTCCTTGAACAGAAGCCCTACTCTAACTTCTGTCCAGAAGCGTTAACACCAGCAAATAACAGCTGGTGAACAAAGGCATCAAGGTGTGGAATTGGTCTGTCTGCCCTGCAGTGCTGACACGCAGTGCCATGTGAGGACTCCTAGACCCTCATATAGCAACTACATAAAGAAAACCTTTAGAAATCTCTGGCTAACCTATTTTATTATTTTTTTCTTGTGGGTATAAAGATGAAGGAGGTCACTCACAAGTTTTTACCAGTGTTCAGTTTGTACACTAAGAATTGTGTAATCAAAAGAAATGATGTGTGGAGAGCATTTATTGAGTGAAAGTCTAAAACTCAGGTAAAGTTGCAGTAGGTGTGAACAGAATTTAGCTTACAATTTAAAAATCTTTCTAGGTTGCTCAAATCATATTGATTAAACGATAAACAAAGTACTTGAAATCTCATGGTGAATGGCATAAGATCCCCGATCAAATTATACTGCAAACAGAGCACTGTAAAGGAAAACATCTTCCCCAGTTAGTTATGTCTTTTTTTTTTTTTAAGGATTTCTTATTAAAAATTCCATCCCAAGATTTTCTCAGAAGATAAACTAAACTCAACAAAGAAGTTAATGCAAAAATAAACTATTGCAAGGCATCAACAAACAGATACAGTAAGCAAATAAGCAATTTGTAGATAGAGAGTCAACATCACATGAAATGTTTATAAAGGTAATATTTAAGATCTCATAAAATCAAATTGTATTCAGATACAATAACAAAAGTCAGTAATAAAACAGCGGTGAATCAGGTCCAGAGAGAATCATAAAGCAAAAGGCTGTGTTCTGTTTCAGAGTTTTTTAGTGCTAAGCATACTATATATTTTTATGGCAACTCCACCCAATCTTTGCTTACCCAGTTACTCACTGTCGAGTGTGTGCATACAAATCAGACTGCTAAAGGCATGTGCTTTTTGATGCACTATAATTTAATTATTAAGAAAGCCATTTGGATGTCACTTAGGATTCATGGTGCTGAGCATTTTTAGGATTTTGTCCTCAAGGAAATAAGCTATTTCCTGTAGTAGTTTCAAACCACAGCATATGTAATGCTGTGTGTATAATGAGTGATCAGGGAAAATACTATGGAGCGAGGAGGGAGGTTAAGGAGGAACTGGAGAGCTGTGTTTCCTTACAGCTCAGGAAATCCTGACTGCAGAGTCCTGGATTTTCTTTACATTTTACATGCACATTTACATACGCTTTACATGCAGCAGCTCTGCTGCATTTGGAGTCTTCTGGAAGTGCATCATTAAGGTTGTTAATGAAAATTTGAATTAATAACTTATTCCATATTAATAGTGATCCATTAGGAACTACAGTCTCTACACAGTCTTCCTGCTAGTTTTTCTTCTACTCTGTACTTGCTTGCACAAAATTTTAGTTCCCTTTCCTTACCTTTATTTTTGTGTATTTCTATACCCCTTACCTTAAAATAAGTAAAATAACAGCACTGATACAGGCTAGTAGTGTTTCATGGCAAGTTGCACGTCCTTCATGAGATCTCAAAGATTCTCATCAAGTCTTTAAGTTTGCTAGAGCAAGGATTTCATTAGGATCTCCAATTTCAAAATACCTGGTTTAGCCTAGAAAGCTTTTTCCCTTGTAGAGGCCTCAGATTTTAATTTTGTTTTAGCTGCTAATTGTCACACTTGCAGGACTGCAGCTGATATGCTCGTTGAAGTGGGGGGCAAACTTTTTTTGGGCCTCTTTTTTTGCCAGGTGGGGCGGGAGGGCTGGAGGGTGTCTTGTCTGTCTCTACATTTACAGAAGGATCCTTTGTTACCTTTACTGCCCTTTGCTCATTGTGAATTATGTATGCTTGTGCTGCAGTCATCTTCTAATCCTCAGGAACTTGACCTAGTTTCCACCTTTCTTTGAGGGCACTGAATAGCTTCTGACTGAGCTTAACTGAACTTTCTTGCTCCTGCTTATCCGTGGCTATGCCCAGTTCCTAATGAGACAGCTTTCACTTTGCCATTTGTTGTTTTTATAAGCTGCAAGCCTCTTTTATAAGCCCAGCCTCTCAGGACACCTCCCGTACCTTTAATAAATTTATATGAATGTATTCATCCACCTACCCATCCAAGCTGTTGTTACCTGTGTAATTTTATGGTCATTCTCTTTCATCCTCCCTCTACCCTGCTGTTTTGCATGGATTCCTCCTCATGGCGTATGATCTCGCTGAGTAGACTTTACTCTGTGTCCTGCCCCCAAAACACCAAATTTTGCCAAATTCACCAGATCAGTCTCTGAATTCTGTGGACTTTCTGAGCTGTTCTGTGTTCCTGTAGCACCAGGTGGTGTGCCATGGATGGGTCCTGCTGCTTGCTCGCAAGTTCACCTCATTTAAGGCCCTTTGCCCAACACTGCATATATTCCTTTCCAATTGAACCATTGCCTGGGTAAACTACATGAATTTGCCTGTCAAGTTTTGGCTCTGTCAGGGTTTCACTCAAAGAAGTATGTAATGTGATAATAATATGAGAAGTAAAAATTATCAGTCTGTTTTTTAAGACTTTGTTGAGTACATATAGAATTATTGTGAACCTTCAATTACAATTCCTAAAGTATAATGTAGTTATTGTGGAAGAAAAAAACACAAAAAAAGGCAACCAAGACCTGTCCTGGGAAAGGCTACTTCATGATGGAAGAAACCTATTCTCTAGGGGCAGTTATTATATAATTACTCTCTGTAGCAGTTATTCTGAAAGGAAAAGTCAAATACTGATAGCACTTGAGTGTTTGCTATTTAGTCAGCGTTTTTGTAGGTGATGCAAATTTTGTGTTGATAAAGGATAATTTTATTTTTGCAAGGGGTTATGTATAATGTGCTTTTTTTGAGTTCTAACTGAAGAGAACCACCATAATCATAACGGAAAGTATATTAAACTTCATATTAAACATATACTGTGAGAAAGGTGGGTTAGCATTTGAAACATAAAGAGTTAAACTCTTTCTCACTTCTCCTCAGTCTTTGCTCATTGTTTTGCTGGGAGAAGACTGTCAGTCTCGTGTCTTCTAAATGTATCCTGTGACCCTACCTCCAATGCATGCTTATTTTTTCTACAGTAATTTTATATAGCACTGTGAAATAGGCTTCTGTTATATTGGACAACATAGAATACAAGAATCTGTGCAAAACTTCATATGAATCCTGGCTATTTTGCTTGCTTACTGTGCTGAAAAACCTTGTAGTCTCATCAAGACTTCTGGTTTATTGATAGCAGGCACATCAGCATTGGCAGTTCATCTTCTTTTTCTCTTTATTAGAAAAACTTTCTGTATTTTTGTATTGAGTAGAGGAAAAAAAATCTGGGTTTGTGTTTGTAGTTTGTGTGAATATATATGTCAGTAGTTGCTGCTGCTCTCCAAAATTCTCATCCCACCCAGGACTTAATCTTGTGTTTTTGTGTTTTGTTTTGTTTTTTTTCTTTTCTTTCTAATTTTCACTGGATTTTGACAGTTGTATGAGTACTTTGGAAGTGGGTTAAAGCTAAAATAGCCATTTTATGCATTCCTTTATAATTTTCAGCAACTAGGGAACAACTTTTTTCTTTAAAAACAATATCTTGGTGTAATCAGTAATTTTACTAATAGTATGCTTCAATACATTTTCTTTACCTTTTGACAAATTGCATTGTTAATCTTGTACCTCCAATGTGTGGTACTTAATTCTGTATTCTACATGTAACCTTTAATTATTTTAACTGTTAGTTTTGATCCCTACGTGGAAGGCTGTGGAGATGTCTTTGTTTCACACACCTAATGCTTTATGAGATAAACAAGTAATTCATGCTTTGTTTTCTCTCTGGGCCACATAATGACCTAGTCATAATTTTTGAATCGGCTGTCAACACACATTAAATCAGAGCATCTATTTGAAACAGTAGTATTTCATAAGCTGCAAGTGACAGTTCATTATCTTATCTGTGAGAACTCCTTTATTCCTTCATCCTGCCTCAAAAACAATATCCCTGCAATTGAACTTTTGCTAAAAGTCAAGGTCACAGCTTTGGAATAAAGTTATGTATGAGAATTGCCTGTCTTCTATTGAAAATGTGAGTAAATCAAAAGTACTGATATGGTAATCTCAATCTACAGTATGTTCTCTTGTGTTTTGTTGAAACTAAAGGATACGAAGTTTTATTGGCTTTTTAAAACTGTTCCTTTTAGTGAAACTTCCTTGGAAAAGCCTCTTATTAATAAATCTAAATTGAGTTAACGCTATACACACACACAAAATCAGAAACAGCAGTAAATTGTAGCAGAAAGAGATATATATATGTGTGTGTGTATATATATATGTGTATATAATAAAACCTGCAAGGAATGGAATTTATGTATGTATTTAGGTAGAAGTGTGACATCTACTTAAATTAAATTAGTTTAGGAAAATCTCTTAAGGTTTGCTGAAAGTCAGCAGAAATTCCCTCTACTTTCTGTTGGGTGTTTTCCTTGGAGGGTGCTGGGAAGGGGAGAAGAAGGGAATATTTTAATTAGAAAGCCACCATTTTTCCATGGATTTATCATTTTTTCATGGTATGAATGTCATGAAAGGGACTGTCCTAATGTGGAAGAATGATGCCATTTGGTTTCATTTGATTAAAGGAAGCTGGAAAACAACTTCACATTTGATTATACAAACTGCAAGTTCATGTACAATGTAATGAGAGGAATCTCCCAGAAATCTATTTCAATTTGTGAACTAATTTTGGTTTGGTATTGTCATATGTCTTGCTAACATGTCAAAAATCATTATGAGTTTGTAATTATTTTATAGAGTGTAACAAAAAATTAGACTCTTTGTAACCTTTTAATTATTGCAGTAACTTCAACTTCTGCTTACAATTTTACATTATGACATTGAAAATTATAGTCAATTTTTTCATACTTTTGAACAAAAGTCTTTGTTTGACTTTTGGCCTGCTGCAAGGGTTCATTTAATGCTTCCTAAAAATGATATTCCAAACTTTAAAGGTTGTTTATACTGCAGGTGATTAAGGCTTTCTCAGTCCTTCTGTGTTTCTGTGTGAATCACAAGCCATTTGCTCCTGGAGGAGATTCAGTTTTAAGAAAATTTCTGCATGGATGAATAACTTTTTAATGCTTTTCAGGTCATCTACCTGTAAGAATCAGCATCGCTTTTTAACATTTTGCTGAACAGCTGTGTGCCATGCAGAGAATCATGAGCGTGGTAATGCACCTGATAGAGAAAACAATTCAATTCTCACCACTCCAACACCTTCCCCCGCCAAAAACCTAACAACTGCATGATTCTCATGCCTAGCAATAGATATTCATTCTGCTCTCCTATTCTGTTGTGGGAAGAAGGCCCAGCACTACACATGGGATCATAAATGCTCGGAGAAGCCCTTTTCCATCAGCTGCAGGTGACCTGGCACCGGTAGGCATCCATAAGGCTGTGGTCTGTGTAGTAAAGCTGGACAAAAAGTCTCATGTGTGGCTAGTACCATCTTCATCTTCCAGGAGAATTAAGTTTACATCCTCCTTTACTTCACTGGGTGTCATGCAAAGGTGTTGGACTGGGGGGGATCTGAGCAGAGTGCTGCCCTGGCACTGCCAGTGGGACTGCACTGGCAGCCCATATGGGTTTCAGGGGCATTGAGTTCAGGACTGTGATCTTCACTTACAAAGTTTGTCCATAGGAACTGTGGTCAGTTTTCTGCCTTAATTCCTGACATGGCTTAAACTTCTACTCACTTGTTATCTGATGAGATTGGTGTGCTTGGCAATTGAAATCCTTTGTGGAGTATTTCACCTACAGGACACATTTTTTATTGACCTCTTTAACAGGAATGACTGTTATTGCACTTGGCTGGTATGTATAGATTTTTTACCCCTGTTACTTTATTACTAAAAACTACTGCTATCCTATTTTTTCAAGGATAAAATATACAATAAAATTCATACTTGACATGCATTTCTTTCTCGGATGGCTTTTCCCAGGGAGTTTTCCCAGCCTGTTCCCTGCAGCTGAGCTCTCAGACCTTGTTTCCATTCCTGCTGCTGTCTTTCTGTGCATGGGGATAGACCCCTGGGCCAGTTTTAGTGGCACTGATTGCACAGCTTTTCTGAAATGATTGGAGTTGGTAGCCCAAGAGCCTGGAAAAAGGAATTGTTCTAGGTAGGCTGAGGGGATGTGGGCTGTCCCAGCCCTCCCAGCAGCCTCTCAGGCTCTGATTCCTCTTCAAATCCTATTTTATTTTATTCCTGTCTAGGGTTTCTGTGCTTCATCCATTGTCATGTTGAACTGTGGGCAAAATTGTTTTCAGACACTGCCTTTGTTCAATTCTCTTTTACCTGATTATATTTTTATACACATCAATGAGATCTGCGATGTTGGGTGAAGAGCCATAAAAAAAAGAAAAGTCAAAGTTATTTCTGAGGATTCTCCTTATCCTTATTTGATTCAAAATTTCAGACTTAATTGACTTCTCCTTTATTCCTTGTTGCCTGTAACATTATAGAACCTGAATTAATGTCTTGGGTTTCATTGCTTCTAGTATTTTGTTGCTAAACTGTTCATTAGTTTATAGTGAGGGATCTGATATTTCCATGCACACCCATACTTACCTGCTAGCATTGTCCCCATCTACTGAATAGTAGTGTTAAAATTCTGTTTTGTTTTTTAAAAATAAACATTTTTATTGTAATGAATTTTGCATTGTTTTGAGTAAGTTAAAACAGTGGATGAGATCTTCGTATTTAATAGTGTAATGCCAGAACAGAACTTCATGGCATAAAGTTTAGTGGTTAGACCAATATTTAATCTGTATAGCAATGTTATTGCTCTAGTAAACATCATCACTTCACACATTTCTTTGCAGGACCTTCTTTTGCCTGAAGCTATAAATGAAAGACACAATTTTATTGTAAGTCTCTTGGATTAGGTACACAGGAGCTGCATTGGTTGACATTGCCTTTGATATATGTGAGCAAAAGTTTATAGTAATTTTTGCTGTTTCCATTCTAAAAGTTAATTAACTGATAAGATATAACCCTGGAGGTCTTCAAATAGGACAAGACAAAGGTTTAAAGAGAAATTGAGACAAAGGTCTGAAGCAATGAAGGATCTAGGAAAGGTAAAATATGGATACAGTATTTTAGAGAATCTCTCAGGTCTGTGTAGCCATGCAAATTTATTTGGCTGTGTTATGTCAAACTTACTCATAGAAACAAGTTACTCTGAATTCTTGGTGTACTGTAAGTATTTACACTTCCATTAGAGCAACAGCCAAGAGTAGGTTTCCCAAATATAGCACATTCAAATGGGAAGTTTTCTTTCCTTTGTGCTTCTGATGGAATTAAAAGCAGCTATTTACCATTACTTTGAAAGACACGCTTAAAAATTTCAGTTCTCTCTCCTGTAAAGGAAATGTGAAGTGAATCTTAATGGATTTTCAAAGAATTGAGTCATTTCTGCATTAAGATTTATTTCTGAAATAACGTATTTTAAAATTAAAGGTAATTACCATACCACTTTTGTGAAATTTTGGAAGTTCCTCTGATTACGTTCCCTTGGTTTGAAGAAAAATTATAATGCTGCGTATAATTGGCAATAGCCTTTGTTCCCTCTGCCCAGTTTTTGGTTTTGTCATCTGCAGAACAGCAAAGGAGGGTGCAAGGGTCAGACGTTCCTCTATGCTTCATTTTGCTGAGGCAGCCTCAGCTTTGTATCAGCGATGGCTGCTTTGTGATTTCCTCCATGCCTGGCATGGACCTGCCTCTCTGGAGGTGGTCGGTGGGAGGTCTTGGTGCTGAACTTGGCCACTGTGGCAGCCTCATACTTCCACCTTCATGGGAAGGGGAAGCTGGTGATACCTAATTGTGGCTCAGCCCCTTTCAAATGAGCTAGGAGAGGCACACTCAGGATTTATAGAAATAAGGATAAGAATATACCCGCAGAGCTGCTGTACAGGTTACTGTTTCTTCTTTACATTTTCATGGGCTACTGTTGTCCTGATGTTTTTTTCTCTGTGAAAATATTTTTTAAGAAGTCAGAGGAAGTAAATGTAAAACACTTTTGTAAAACTTTTGCTCCATGTTACTTTGCAAAGACAACATTCCCCTGCTTTAATCGCTCTTCACTTTAAGCACGATGTGTCCGATCTTGTTGTAATGACAGCTGGCAGGAACCTTTTGCATCAAGAAGGATTCACACACACAACAATGTCATGGGATAAACTGCTCTGAGCTCCAGCAAAGATGAACAAAACTTCACAGGTGGAAAGGGAATAAGATGAAAATCAAGCTGTTGATTTATTGTGGCCAAGATTAAAATAGTTTGTCCTGGAAATACTATAATATAAGAAAACTTATCATAGTATCACAGTCAGCTGTACCCTGAGGTTAGCTAGAATGAAGCATATGAAGACTATCTAAAAATACTAATAATCTTCCAGCAGGGTGGAAAGTATTGCTAGTTCTGATGCAATTTACTTTCTGTTGTGCTAATTTGTTTTTATTGCATTTGATTGTTTTTCAGTTAAACAAACCAGCAAATTATGGTTCCATTATTTATAATTATATGATCTGAACCACTGGTAAAGAAATCAGAAAAAGAGAACTTTTTTTGCCAAATATTGTATTTGTTATACACGAACAACCCTATAGTAATCAATCAGTATTTTGATTATGTATTTGCTTTAGAAACAAATGCTTGCAAACAAATGCTTCATTCACAGATATTAATAAGAAAGCGTAATAGGATCTGTTCCTTTCCTATTGAAATAAATGTGATTTTTGGTATTTTCATCAAGAATGCAATCTGCTTTATAATTCCCACACAGTTACAGCAATTTGGTACAAATTTAAGAAAAGTAGCAGCAGCTAAATAAGAAATGTTGTTTCCTTTTTTCTGTCTGTAAGAAAGGAACAGAATGTCATCACAAGAAAAACATAACGTACTCTAGGATATCTCCCTTCACATCTTCTCTGTGATCTTCTCCCTTGTTTTGGGAAGAGTAAAAGAGGAAAGTAAATCATTTCTTTAGATCTGTTAGCTTCAAAAGAAGTGTAAAAAGGAATGGATTACCAGAGAGAATGATCTCAACAGCAAACATAAGAATTATAAAAATAATTACTCATCTTTTGTTAAAAGGCAAACTGATTGCAGCTCCTTTGCTCACATGAAAATAAGTTAATTTGATGTGACCCAGGGGAAATGCCAGTTCTTACATGTATGGGAATCAGAATCTTATGCACATTATATATAAAAACATCCTTTATCGTCTTGGGCTCTTACTGATTCCTATGACATTTTTTTTTTAATTTTATTCCTCACTAAAGAAAGTAAGTATGCCATGAGGTAGGATTTCTGTAAAACACTTTTTTTTTTTTCTTCCACATACTAAGAATGTTTAGGAAGAAGTACAAAAAGCTTTTCTGTGTGTATAATTTCCACGTTATGTAGACATGTATAGTGCTCCCACACGTCAGCATGACTGCTCTTATTGGGATTCAAATCTGCATACTGGGTAAATCTGCTGAAAAGCCCCAGATTTTTCATTTATGTAAGGTTCTGTGTGGGGACCTTTCCATCATTTCTTTCTTCTTCTTCCACCTTTAAGTACCAGCACCTTTACTGAACGTAGACAGTACTGATCATCCAATCTCAAGTACAGTATCTTTATTTTGGCAGTCAAGGTAGACAATACTGTAAGACAGCTGAAAGGTCATTAATTTAGATCTCTTATAATGAGTGCGCATTTTTATTAGCTTTGGTCAAAGTAGACTTAGTTGTTTATCAGTTTTAGACTGGAGGTGAATAGTCAGACTTCAGAACTCAAAGCATTTACCATTCTCATCTTTTTTTTTTTTCCCTATAGAAAAGTGATGGGTAAAGTAGAAGGTTGTATGCAAGGCCATATGTGGAACGTGCAGTGGTACTTCAGGAAAATTTAACATCAGTTTGCTTGAACAGACTACAGAAAGTAATGAAGGGGTTTCCAAGTTTCCATGTTAGTCCCTTCCTAATTTGATAAAGATGACAAGTCTGTATGCTGTAAAATGCCATGGTTGTCTGAATTCTGCAAAAGCAGAAAAGACCACTTTCTGGTCTTATTTTAAGTCTGTCCATATCTAAATATCTTTACTAAAGTGCGGTGGTACAAACAGCATTATGCAGGCACTACTGTCAGGGAGGAACTGATAATTTCAGACCAACCTACTTATCCTCCCTTAAATGTTACCCCTGCGGCCAAGTAGTGAGAAAATCCGAATAGGAATGAATACAACCCAATGGACAGTGGACTGCCACATAACCCCTTTCTGCAATGAGAAGACCTTGGTAACTGCACATTAAATTCTGCTGTCTTTATCCGACCCATAAATGTGACACATCTCACAGGAGCAAGACCATGTCTGAGGGTTTGTTCAGAGAGAAGGTGAGTGCCCTTGCCCATACTCCCTCTCTCTTTGAGAAGGAAGAAGTAGGCATTACATGAGCTTTCACCATGACACTTGTCCTTCCTTTCCTGATTCTTGTAACCTTGATTATCATGCTTTGCCCCATTGAAAATGAACAGTTTCTGAGCAAGACCCAGACCGTTATTTGTTCTTATGAAGCCTCCTGGATGTTTATTCACTGGTTAGTAACCATGAAATTAAGATTTTTTTTCTTCCCAATAAAATGCCTGTGAAGTTCAAAAGCATCTCTTTTGAGAAAAACATTTCAGAAAACATTCAAAGCATATGCATATATTCAGAAATCTTGTCACTTAAACGTAGGAAAATAATGGAAACAGTGGAGGGGGGGTGGGGGGGGGGTTGGTTCCCCCTGAGATTTAGGACTTTATTTAAGGTTTCAGTTTTCTGAGTTTCTCTCCAAATCAGTTGGGTTAGGCTGAAGGTAAAGTGCCTAGAGGGCAGATTTGTGTGGGGCTTGGAGCATGTCTGGTGGGATGGGATTTGGGCATTGACAACAGAACTGGGGAGGAGGAGAACAGGCAGGTGTGAGCAGGAGGCATTAGGATGAGCTGGAGATTGCCGAAGGGGTCATTAATCCTGTGTTCATGATGGTTTAGTTGCTGGTCTGCCAAGGTGACAGTAGCAAGTAGTTTGGAATGCCAAAATGAGAAGAGCCAAAGCTGAGGTGGAGCTGGGTAATGGGGAGCTGAAAAGGAAGGGTAGATTAAAATCTTAATGTGTTAACTTGGTCCATAATGTTTTAGATACAATGCTGGGGGAGATGTAAATTTGTTGGTTTGTCTGTGTTAGGCTCTGCATTTAATATCTGTACGTCACTGTGAATGGACAGGTGGAGTAAAATGGCAGAGCAAGATTTTCACATGTATTTTCCTAAACCAACATAATATGACGTTTTTCATGTCCAGTTATCTGCAAGATGGTATCAGCAGATAGTGTTCTCAAAATAGTTTTCTGATAACAAAAGACTTTGAAATGCACATTTGGCTGGACAAGCTTGCAGGGGCATTTTCCAAGACCTTCCTCAGCTTGGGTTTGCCTTGTGAGCTGGCTGTCGTGTTCAGCTCCCGACTGCTGCTGTGAAAGATACCCGTGAGGTGCTACTAAAAACTGGACCTGCCTAGATAAAACAAGCAGGATTAGATTTAAACCCATCCAGCTCTCACTAAAAGCACTGGCCACTGAATATATAACTGAGGCAGAGCTCTCCAAAGAAAGTCAGTGCTTTCAAAGTATTCAGCTAAGTGTTTTTCTGATTTGAGTTACTAGCAATACTGTAAATACTGTTTGTTTTCAATTTTCTCTCCCATTATTTGGCATATTTGATTCTCTGTATTTACTGTGCTCTCAATGTGTGTATATGTAACAGGCTGTCTTAGTTTTATTTTCAGGTTGTGCAAAAATAATTCATCTTACATATAACTTGATGATTGGTGCTACAAATAAATTGAACTTGAGTACTTCTAGTAATTGTGGGCCACAGAAAGAGGAAAAAAAAAGAAATATATTTTTGTATTTTGCTATGTTCTCTGAAAGGAGCAGGAGCATAATTTATATCATTAATCATCTAATGTGCTTCTATTGATTTTTCTTTTTAATAGAAAATGAAAGTAAAAGCAATTCAAAACCTGTAATAAAGTCAGAAGAAAAAAAAGGGGAAATTGTGAAAGATTCCTTAGACTGATTGCATAATGTAGAAGTGCTCAGATTGAAGTTATTCACTGGACAAAGTGAATTCGAAACATTAAAAAATCATATTATTTTGTCTTTCTAGCCAGGCAATGTGTGAACCACTACAATAAGAAAACACTTGTATTAAAATGGAAATGGTGCTAGGCATTAATGTATCAATCCCCTGTTCTACAATTCCGCCTGTGAGTGGGAAGAGGAATGGGCAATATATTTCTCTCCTATTTTTCCTTAAACAGTGAGCAATCCTGGTTCAGAGATGAGGAAGAATTAAAATATCAAGTCACGTAGCTTAGCAAAATTGACATGTACAGCTCAATCCTTTCAGTGATTCAAATCATATATTCCCCACCAAATAATCAATAACCTCATCCATAAATATTGAAGGAAAAAAATGTACTTTAACAAGTACAAGTAAAATGGAACAGAAGTGAGTCCTGTTTCAGGCATTGCATTGCAGGGCTCCTCCTGCACTGATTTTAGTGGTTTTAATATGCAGCCTTGGACACTTTTAATCCCTTTCAGACAAACTGATCCGTTCTAATGCTTGCTCTGTGCTGTTAGCTGAAAGGCTCTCAGCCATGAAGAGCGGAAGGTGTGGGATGTACGTGCACCCAGACCTTGTGTGCAGACCTGTTTGTCCCTTCCCATTGGGTGAATGCCAATGACATTTGCTTTGGAGCTCCACAGCTGGCTCAGATGCATGCACTCATGGCCAGCTGTCCCGGTGCCTGTGCAGCGGCTGGAGGTGACCCCCATTGGGCTGACCCCCAGGGGGGTGTGGATGGATGGGCTGCCCCTCCTGAGGCTCCTGTACCTAGGCTAAAGTGTCTTCTGCCAACATACATGTTTTCTTGTGGGAACGCTGTGGAGAGAAACCAACCCAAAGAGCAGCTTCAACATAGACCTTTAACTTGAGGACCTTCAGTTTTACATGTTTTTTTTCCCCTTTTCTTCTGATTTTATCCCCAACAACCCCTTTTTCCCTGTTATAATCTCTTCTCCACATTAATGCTCTATACCAGGCTTTTCTTCCCTAACTCCCTTTTTATGCAAATCATTTCAGTTGCTTTTCTTTATCTTTTCAGTTGATATTTACCATCTTTATTGCTTCCCAACCTCATCTCAGGCCTCCCGTTTGTTTATAGTGCACGCTGGTTGGGGTCGGTGTTTACCCAGAGCTCTGTTTATGTGGTGCCGTTTGTTAGCCTTTTAGCACTACTGTCAATATCATTAATAATTATCAAATGGGAAACTGGTGATCTCAAAGCCAGTTTCACTGCTGAATAACTAGTTCCAACTCTGCCTCAGTCATTTTTGCTAGATTTGTGCCTGAGATGTCCTTCCTGACATCATGTTTTTCTTTTTTTCTGACCTTAAATGGTTTTGTTGTGGTTTCCTCCTATAAGTCCATGCTTCACGTCATCTCAGGGAGTGCTGCTGAATCCAAGGAGAGTGTTGCAGTGGTAAAGGTCTGTGTATGTTTATGTCCTTACAGGATCAAGGCCTTGGACTTAAACTTGAGTCTCAGTAGAGCCCTATATTATGTATTCTGTAATGTCTACAGTACTGCTTATTGTCTCCTATAATTAGGGATTGTGTAATGTACCAAAAATAACATAAATGTTCCACCTGGGATTTTGGAGAAACTGCTTGTAACTATGAAGGAGCATCAATATCAAAAACAAATGAGATCATCATGATTTATTAGACTGTGGTTACAGCCAGCAAGTCCTCTCCCATCCCCTCTTATCCTCTCCTCTCATTGCTGAAGTCCTTTTCACCTATCATTAATGGTACGTGTAAGAAATAAGTTAACTAGTTACTGTAATGTTGAGGGGTAATGAGAATAACTATACAACACAAAATGAGAACTTTTCTGATCAAAGGGAAGGTAAACAGCCACATTAAAATAATTAATTTGACTTTATGTACTGGCTTTGATTTTTTCACAGGATCTTAGAAATTGAAGCCAGAGAAGATTATTACACCATTGTGTCTATACCTCTTGGAGGTTATACTTCTTGTAAGCTTCATAGGTTATCCTCTTTATTACATTTTTAGTCCAACCATCTGATTTACACTACTGCATAGCTTTGGTTTTAGTGTTTGGGCTGCACGAACCTCCCTGGAATTATCTGTCATTGTTTTCGGATGTTCTAATGGCATTTAATTCCAAGTTTTGAAGCCACTAATGTAGTTGTCCCAAATTGAAGTGCCATGGTGCAACATAATTTTACTGGTTGGTACTTGGTATTCTCACTCTTCAGCTTTTTACTCTTAGGAAACTGTTGAAATGGATTTTTAAAGGAGAATTGATTGTAACTTTGGTAAATGAATATGATTACCAAGACTGTCTGTAATTGGATTTTTACTTAAGAGGAACTATTTGTATGTTATCTTTCCTTATTGCTTGCAGTGCTGTGCCTGTAACATTTCTTTCTCAATACACTCCCTTTTGCTGGGACCATCTGTGGAGATGTAAGTCAGGTGCGTGCCTACTGAGAGCGCTTGAGTCCCCCTGGTTTGATGCTCGTGTGTTTCTTTGGTAGTAGTGTAATGTTCTCCAAAGAGGTAGTCAGCATGTCTGCAATTTGTCAGCGTGCAAACATTTGGTTTCACTGTGTTCAAGTTTATAGAAGTAGTGCCTGCTATTTGCTCTTAATTTAAGATAAACATAGTTAAAGAATATAGCTTCCATATGCTGCTTTATGCCATATGCTAAGATGATGGCACACAAATGCACTGTTGTGAGTGTAAATACAGAAGAAGACAGAAATTGTCATACTGAATATCCCGCTAGCAGTCCTAGTTCAGTATCCTGATGGGGCCCTGTCCCATCCGAAGGGGAAATCTCTTCCCTGGCCCGTTCAGGTAGCACTTGCCTTATGCCCTGAAGCCAAGCAGTTGCATCTGCAGCTCTTCTCATATTGATCACTGGATTCAGCAGGCATCTTAATGCACGTATCCACGTGGTGAGTTAAATTCCTGCTCTGCTGTGAAACCAGGCCTTGCCTCCTGCCCGGCTGGGCTACCAGCAAGGGGTCCTCTAGTCACACTTCTTCATAAAAAGATATTTTCTCTTAGCATTTGAAACACGGTTATCTACCAGTTCAGTTCATGATCTTGTTTTTATTGTTATGAGAGAAAGTATACTTTTTGTGTGTGTGTGCCAGCCACTGTTTGATATTTATATTGGCAGAACTGCATTAAATTGTCATCCTGGAGCTTGGCCCCAAGTGTTTAATTCCAGTTCAGTGGTGTTTTCTGGCACTAATAAGAAATAGTGGGACTTCAAAGGGAAATCCTCTATTTCTCCTCCTCACAGGAATCAAGATTGCAGTTTGAAACCCTTTATCTGGCAGTGTCCTGTTATTAGCTGTTTCTATTCATATGTTTGTGTCCATTTTAAATGCTGCAGAGAAATCATGCACTATGTCTAGAAGGGATTTGCAGTTACTATGTGATGCTTTTTACTCATTGCATAGGGCTGAAAATAGACTGTATTTGCCCTTCAGTGGTATCCCACTTAAAAAAAATAAAATAAAAAAATTGAGATGTTGACAGAACAGAAATTGCTTTGCAGTGTGAGTTTGTTTAAAACTATTGTGACAGACCTGGGGATTATGAGGAAGTATTTTCTATGAAACAGAAAACACATTGAGCCAAACCAATCAGCGGTTTGAAAACACTGAGGATGAATAATTTTATTAACTTTCCTGAAGGTCCGCTAAGAAGAAATTTGTCTCATTCTGCTTCCAGAAGTGCCTGTATTTGAAAATATCTTTCTCTGAAAAGACAGACCTAACCTAACTGGGAAATAAGTTTGCAGCAGGCACGAAGGAGGTGCCTGTTTCCTAAGCAAACCACTAGGATGGATCTGGCAGCTGTGCTGCTCCTAGCTGCTACTTCTGAATCAATTAAAATGTCCTAACAGGCATTTTTTTTATTATTTAATTTATTTTAGCAATTCACGCAGCTCACCTCAGACATAGCATATGTATATAGCAGAAGTCCTACTGGTTCTTGTGACTGATACACTGTATTTTGCTCTTGTTTCCCATTGTTGCTGTCAATATCAGCCTCGGTCCTCTCTTCCTCGCTCATGCTTCTCCATGGTACATTTCAAGATGCCTCTTATTAGACAAACCATTACTCTTTCTGCTTTTCAACTCCTTCTTTTCTCTATGCTTTTTTCCTTGTTGCTTCTTGTGTCAAAAATGTGATTACCTTCACTGATCTCTGAGAGTCTTCAGGGTCTCTTTTAAATCCTGCTCTTATATTTTTTTGAGAAGTTTTTACGTGTGATGTAATCCCCCTCAAATCTGGTTGCTGATGTCTCTACCATATGTCTTCAAAATTACTACTGCATGCATGCAACACAGCATAATCCATATTACTTGTTGTTTTAATTTAACTTTCCTCTACCCATGTTTACTATTGCCATTAATTTCTTTATGCTCCATAATCTCTGTCAAATATTTGCCCTGACCTTACATATCCATTACTTTTAGCATCTAAATAGCCTCAGCAAACTCGGTGAGTTATTTGTATGCTTAAAATTAAGGGCATTTGTGCAGAAGATGTGGCCATTGGATAATAACTCATTGTAGCACGGAGCATCTGTTTTAACATTGATATTTAAAAGTTCCATCACTTGTGTCGCCATTAATAAATGTCAGGAGTGAATTGTGGTCTTCTGTCAGATAGTGGTAAACATTGCAACGGGATAGTTTATTATGCAATCGCATATATTGCTATCTGGGCCTGCAGCACAGGGTATTGCTCACTGCTGCCAGGCACAAGCTGTAGCAAGGCTGAGAAGCCCTTGCATACACTTGACCATCCTTCACGTGGACGAGTTTGTGTTGCTGAATCTTTGGTGTCCTTGGTGAAGGTAATGAGGCTACACAGACCTTGGGCATCAGAGTCTATTACTTGTTTAACCTTCCTAGAGAGGGCAATTACCCTGCTTTCCCATACAGAGTGGTGACCCCTTCCTCCTGCGTTCATTACTGAGAAGGGGAATGTCTCCACGTTTCTGACTGCCAGCATGGAGAGATGGCAAGGGTCAAAAGGATTGAAAGTGAGAGGCAAGAATCAGCAATTTAGAGGTGGCTATTAATATGCTGATTTACTGTCACTTGAGTCTAAGGAGACTTTTAACAATTGTTTGCCTTTTGCAAGTTCTTTACAATGCTGATTTTTTCCTTATGTATCTAATTGCATTTTAATAAGTTACTTTTATTTCCAGGTGGTTGCCGACTCATCCCTTACTCCCATGCATTACTGTACTTAAAAAAATAAAATAAATCTTTGTGGATTCATTGCGAACTTGCACTCCACTAAATCCTTAAACTGTAAGAAGGCAACAAGTTATTTTCCCCTTTTTCTTCATGCACCCATAGTTACATTAAGTGTTGACAGAAAAAAAAAAAAAAAAGAAAGTATATTCTGCCTCAAAAATCTGAATTATTTAGGAATCTCCATAAAATAATAACACGGGTTTTTAAAGTTAAATAACAATATCTGGTTTAAATCATTTCATCTTCTGCAACTTTATGATACAATGTGAGGACTTGCCTGAAGTCAGAGAATCTAACATGGCTAAACTCTTGGGGCCAAATTTAATTCCTAACTCTGTCCCTGGTTTTATTACTTAAATCAAGTCATGACCTATCTTTGCCGTGGTTAATGACAACGTGGGATATAAATAGCCTATATAATCTTGGGGATTTTCTGAGAATTAATTATTATTAATGAAATGAAAGACTCCATGATGTGCAGACTATTTTTATTTATTATAATTACTTATTATTAATTCACTGAAACTTTAGGAAGTTTTATTGTAGGCTTCCTGTGACTCAGATTTATACATTAATACTTCTGTCCTCTATCATGACTACTCAGTGCCATTACCCACCCTAAAAAATTCATCATTGCAGGCTAGCTCCAAAAAAGGATGGGGGTGTCGAAGGCAAATGGAATTGGCTTAAAATTAAATTTGGGGAAAATCAGTGCATCTCACTCATCGGCTGTGCTCTTGGCAACCCCCATTTGACTCTTGCCTGACACAAAGGCATCTAAGTCCAAATTCATAAGACCTCAGTCCTACCCCAGGCCTGCTCCTGCTCCTTCCTATTGCTGTGGTGCAGTTTTAGAGACCGGGTAAAGTTTTGGGCAGGGGACCATCACATTTTAATGTGACAGTGGCAGGCGTAAAGGCACTTCAGTTGGATGGAAGTCAGCAGAGTGACACTGTCCTCACCTGAGACCCAGAGTAGCTGTTTATATTTGCTTGTTTGTTTTCATGTTAGCGCATCCATTCAATAGTGCTCTTATAGGAGGCTGTCATGCTCTGTAAAAGCAGGCTGGCAGTAAAATGCAGTGGCTGCATCCCCTTTCTATCATGGGATTACTGAGGAAGAGGAACGCATAGGTCTCCTGCTTGCCAGGCTGCAGGCTGAGCGCTCTTCCCCTTCCTCCTGAACATCTCCATCTATGCAAAAGAGATTCAAAGGCTTAAAGCCAGAGAGAGGGAGGGCCCAAGAGGAAGCACGATGTTTAGGGCACACAGTTTGGAGGGTGCTTACATCTTGCTGCAGGGAACGTTGAGCTTCATAAGCAGCATCTGCTGCTCAGACAGTCATTCCCTTCATCTGAAATACAGAAGAGATAACAGTTTCAGAAAAAGAAGCTTTCTTTTATCTATTTTCCTTTTTTTTTTTTTTTTTTTTCTTCTTCTTTCTTTTCACGCTTCAAAACAGTTTCAGTTCTGTGGGCGATGTGTGCATCACAGCTCGGGAGCTCGGGAATCCTGGCCTCGACCAAACATGCTTTATGGCACATAGCTGCAGTATTATATCTCTTCTCCTTTGGATGTACAATGTATCATTGGTTGAACCGTTGCCCCAGCACTTAAAATGACTGCCTCCTTGAGAATATTGAATTTATATCATCATTTAGATAACAAACCACTCAAATAAGAATGTGTCTTTATGGTTTTGTGAAGCTCTCAGAACATGTTTGAGTGATGCATGAATAATGACCTAAAAATAAATCAGCTTTATACTATTAACCCAGAGGTGTGAATCTCCCATGGAACAGAAGCACGAGCTAAATACAGCGTAAAACAATTCATACAACAATATAAAGATATTCTGTCCCTTTACTCTTCAGCTGTTACGTGCCTGTCAGAGACCAACGAATCTGCCGATGTCACTGAATGCATGAGGTGGGCAGGACCTATGCCACCTCTGGTGCAGGAGTGTCTCGTTCCCTGCAAGGATGACTGCACATTTACCCCTTGGTCTAAATTTACAGCATGCTCATTTGACTGTGAATCAACCAAAACCAGGAGACGGTCACTCACAGGTATAATCTTTTATAATATTTATCTGGTGATGACGCTCTTGAATGATGTTTCTTGGATGTTGGTGAACTGATGTTGGGGTTTTGGAAAATTCCATCTGGGATAGTGTACATCCCTAATTGATTTTTGGTCTGATACTGGTCATTGCCTGCTTTATGCATGTGCATTTCGGGATGACAATAGTGCAGAAAGTGTCAGTGGTGGAAAGCCATTTTTAGACAGAAACCAAACAGTGACAATGCATTATGCAAGTTTACCTGACCTATTAGTCTGGGAAACATGCAGCAAATGTGTGTAGAAGTAGAAAAATAAATGCGTTTCTCTGTTTAAGACTGTTGAAATCTAGATAAACTTTAAAGCTGGGAGTTCTGTTCTCAGCAGTATCCAGTAGCTCAACAGTGTAAATTAATACCAAAAATGAAGAAAGAATGGTGCTGTTTAAACTGTTTTGCTTGATCTTTTATGTATGTTCATAAAGCATTCTAGTTCAAATGGTTTAATGAAACGTTCTCCCATACTTGCTGTTGTGGTGGTTTGTAATTATGTTGTTCAAATGCTGACCAAACTGGAAAGCTTTCAAACTGTGTGGAGCAACTTGGTTTATTGGGATTTGTTCATCCGTCCGCACTGTGTGGGGACCCATCCTCCCTTCCACCCCCAAGTTACTTCAAGTCAAAATGAATTACACTGTTTTAGAAGGCTTACAATGAAATTGCTGTTGTTATCCTGAACATCCATGTCTTGTCATACTTTTGTTTTGTGTTTGAGAGCTATAGAGCAGCTGGCTTCAGCATGCTCCCTTCCTGGAGTTGAGCTCCACTACCAGAGGTGAAACTTCAAAGACTTCGACTGTGGAGCAAAAATCCAACAAAGCCATGAAAATGTGTTCTGCTCTGATAATGTCTGGGAACTAAATGACAGCAAACTATGGCACCTACCACTGTTCCTTTCTTCTAGAATCACTTGTGCCATGATTTTTATTTTGTTATTCAGTTTGTTACTGCTGGAATGTTCCAAGTTTTTAGTAACTGACAATCATAGCATACAGACATAATGACATCAAAATGCCGTTCACGAGTATGGTTTGCTATGGAATACAGATTTCTCTTTTACGTAAAAATCATTATAAAATGCTCTATTGTTTTTGTCAAAGACCTTATTCTAAAACGTTCTCCGTATCAGTGCTTGTACATTTATAGAAGTAGAAATCCCTATCAGGGGAGATGCTTGATCTAATAGAAATTGTGATACTGTAAGAAATAAGTAAATATTTATTCCAGGTAGTTTTAAATCAGAATTATCATTATGAATTTGTGTATGAGTTGCAAAAGAGTATGGTCCTACCTATCTCCTTTCTTGCTCCTTTATACATCAGACATTGATCCATTCGACCAAGTAGACCAAAAATGGTTCTTGCAACCCAGGTTTTGATGGCTTATCTCCTCACCTATACTGCATTTCTCATGATCTGGCTCTCCCACAACACCTTGCTGGGTTCCCTTCTTCCCAATGGGAAGGATTTTTAAGCCTCAGCCCACTCCCTGCAAAAGCATCCTGAAAACAGTGGTGAAATGCAGCAGGTGTCCCAGGGGTGCTGGGCGGCACAAAGCCACAGGGAGCAGCCAGGGAAGGGCCAAATCAGAAATCGGCTCTGGTGTGGCCACAGTTCAGAGAAGTCAGCGAGATCAGTGATGACCTGTCTTAGAATAAAAGTCATGAAAATTGGTGCTGGCCTTAGTCATACAGCTGGGAGTCTTGGGAAAAATCCCATCCATATAAACTCAGTCCAAATATTTAAGGAAAGTGCTGTTTAGGGAGTTCTTCACAGCTTTTAAACAAGTCCTTTACCCATTTGTATTTCACCTTTTATGTGAGAGCGTGTGAGTTGTATCTCCTTGCTCATCATTGTATACATCTATGCTCAAATGAATGCTTTGACTTCATTTTAAGGGTTCATTAACAATGTCTTATTGCGGGAATCTGCTAATTGTTTGCTAAGTATTTGCCTGCCTCCCACTCAGTTTTGGATAGTATTATTCATTATACTTTGTAAGTAATCATAGACTCTACATTCAAAATTAGTCATTACTTAAGAAGCAAAAGACTTATTACAAAGCATATCAAAATTCAAAGTCATTATAATGAAAATACATTTTTTAAAGCAAGTCTTCAATTAATTGTCAAATATTCAGTGTACCAGTGTACTACGGATATAATGCATTTTATGTAGATAGGTATTTCCTTAATGTCATACAGTTTTTATGGATAGTATGTACTACCTATAATATTTAATGTATCTAGAGTTAGTGTTCAGAAGCTCAAAAAAAAAAAAAAGCCTTTTAATTGAAGGATTTGTGTCCTTGAAAATTTTGGTGATGACACTTGTAATCATCATTTTTAAAGTAGTCTGTGAAGATGAGAAAAATGTCAGCATCACTGATTCTAAAACTACTTCTTTGTGGTATGAATGCCACCTTTTACCTTTGATATAGGGCTTTAATAGCAGCTTCCTTAGAGGATTCCTACACAATGGATGGCAGGGCAAGATGGAAAAGATTTTGTGGGAGGGTGAGATTATTAGCATCCTTACCTATATTTGATATGCTTCATATAGTAATGGCAAAACTTAGAAACCATGCAGACGTGATCAAGTCCCAGATTCCTATATTTACTAATACAATGCAAAATATCTGGCTCTACATTTATAAAGATATATATAAAAATATATTTTATATATATATATTTATGTTTGTGGCTTCCATCAGCTCATTGAACACAAAATGCTGGAAATGCCACTAGAAAATTCCCTAATTATTTAAAGCCTTTTAAGACTTGCCTTGAAGTATGTGGAGTTGCACCTCTTTTACCTTACCTGAATTTATACATAAATATTTGTTATGAGTGTTAGGGAGGATAATACGAATAATTTCAAGTTCCCTTATAGTCCTCCGTGTAGCTCACTTTGTAAAAGCCAGCGTGGCGTGTCCCCTGTCTCCCAGGTGCCAGGCTCAGCTGATGAAGACTTTCCTGAGGCTGCAGGCAAGGAGCCAGCCTGGTCCACAGCTGCTCTTGGGGATCCTCTTCCTCCCCCTTGGCTGTAAGGGCACAGGGAGATGGGGCACAGAGCCAGGTACATGGATTCACGTGCCTAAAGGGGGCTGCGACCATGCCCTGCTCTCCTTTAGGGCTTGCTCACCATTGCACTGCCAGCTGAAAAACAGATACTGGCATTATTTGGTTTCTTTGAGTTTATTATCCCTTTGTGCTTGCAAACTGCCTTCCCCAGGACTCTCAACGTATGATTTTGAAAGAGCTGGGGCTTGGAGGACAAGAGTAGTAAGGGCCCTTCTGTTTGGAGATGCAAGCAGGTGTTGATAAGGGTAGCTGTGCTCCTGCTGACATGACTGCTGGTGCTGGACCAGCAAGGGGTTTGTTGGGTATACAACTTTGTGTTTCTTTTCACTATTGTACTGGTCTGCAGTACAATAAAAAAGAAAACTTTTTTTTTTTTTTTTTTTTTTTTTGAGATCAGAGCTTTAAAAACTTTTTGCAGAAGTATTTTTAGAGTCTCAAAGATCCCCAAAGAGTGTTTGAGGACATGATACAGAGGCAGTTTGTTAGCAAAGATGAGTTCTCCCCGTCTGGGTGGATGCCAAACACAAAGGCATTCCTGAGTTCAGACAACATAAAGATTGCTCCGCTTCACATTGGCTAACCCATGCCAAAAAAAAGCATTGATTTTACCTTTCAGAGGCTATACACAGACCTCTTCCCCCTTGAGCAATTGTAGGGGTTCAGGGAGCATGGATTCTCTCCTTCGCATTATTTCTTCTTGTACTGGGACCTCTTCTCGTTGTCTAGAAGTTCTCCAGGAACGGGGGCTGCAGAGTGTAGTTGCAAAGAGATGCACTGCAGGTTCATTTAAATGCGTCTGCTTCCTGAAGCTACTGAAGGGGAAAGATCTGTAAACAGCCTTCCTTTCAAACCTATTGAAGGAATAAAGCAAAAGAAAAGATTAAACCAAATGTAACCATTGAAATGCTTTCCAGCCCTAATAATTTACTGAGGATTATCTTCTCTGGTTTCTTCAAAGTACGGTTTGTGTGCAGAGTGCATCTTTAACTAATTTGTAAAGTAGCCTCAAAGAAGAAGTTGTGGCTAATGTGGAGTCCTTTGTAAGTTGTCCTGGCAACCATTGATTGCAAGCGAATGGAGACAAAACAATCAATTTATTTTCATCAGATAATTAGAGAAAAGTGATATTATATAAAATTACAAAGTGTTTTCTGGGCAGACCGTTACTCCAGTAAGACTTTGTGTTTTGCTCCTTGCCCTATCCATCACAACAGTATTTCCAAGTTCTCTGGTTGCCCCTGGAGATAAATACATTGTCCTTGCACTCCAAAGCACTGGCAGCGGCTAATAGATGCTTCGGAAACGTTCCTGGATATTAACATTCAGATTGTCTTGGTTCTAATGTGTTGAATTCCTGCAAGTATAAATAATATGACATGTCGTTATCAAAAGTAGCAGATGTTAAGCTAACGAACAGCTTTCTCTGGTTGGAACAGGGCGAAGCAGAAAGCGAGACAAATGCCAGAATACAGAAGTTTATCCTCAGGTTGAAACAGAGCTGTGCCCCTGTGAGGTGTTTACCTCCCAGCCCCATGGGAATTGGTCAGACTGCATTATTGGAGGAGGAAAATCAGAGCCACAGTCTGGAATGCGATCCCATGGAGACACCAAAGAGTGTGGAGAAGGGATTCGGCTACGTGCTATTGCCTGCTACGATAAGACCGGCAGACTCGTGGACCCATCTCACTGTAGCAGCTCAGGTAAGGAGGTAAAAATAAAACAAAATCGGACAACTTGCGTAAACAGCCCTGATGTTGTGCTCTGTGATCCACTCAATGGTTCATTTTGGAGCCTATCACATGTGCACCTGTTTGCTGGTTGGATTTCACAAGATTGCCATGAGTGCTGGACATAGTTCTTCTAGTATCTTATCGCTCTTAGTACCAATGTCTTCTGCAGTCTGAGGGTCTGATGACATTTCTACAACTGAAATGAAATAGAAGAAGGCTAAAGTTGAGTATAGTGTCATAATACCAGATGGGTTTTATATGTATTGAAATCCCATAAAAGTATAAACTAGATTAGAGACAGAAGCTATATTTCAATCAGCATGTTGTTTGATGATATATCCTACTTCAGCTTTTACTTGATTTTAGATTTTTATTCCTTTCCTCTAAATTTGGAGTTTCTTAAAGTTGTTTTCAGTGTGAGAATCAGAAATTTTCTATAGACAATCATATTTCATTGCAAAAACTCTGTAAAGTCCCTGCTATGTTGCTCATGCCAAGTACACATGACTTCAGCAGTCAGTGGTCTCATCCTTGCAATTTTGAGACAATCTTCAGCTCAAAGTGGTACAGAGCATATATTCCAATTTCACTGCTTGCTGGGGCTCTAAGCTATGCTTCTGTCTTAGTAGCGATTTGACTCTACGTGTAATGTAGCAGCCTATATCAAACACATGCTTCAGAACGTTGGCAGAAACAGAGCTGAAGTAGAAACACAGCAAGCAGGAGATGTCATTCCATCAGGATATTTTTTCCCATTCTTCATAATTTGCAGTTCATCATAATCGTTACTCTAAATCGATTTACAGGCAAAAGCCATTATCTTAGGAGCAAATTCTGTACCCATGCTGCCCCCAAAACACTGATGCTGTCTGACTTCCAGCCAAAAGCCTAGGACACCACACAATGTAATATAGTGAGTTGGAAGACTTGGTGAGCTATGTAATGGGAGAAGGAGAAATGAAGTCTCAGGAGGAGATTAATAAGTACAATGGGAATCATTGATGTTCCAGAGTATACAGGAGCAGAGAAGCTGCTCTGTGGAGGGTCTTCAGGATGAGGATCAACAGCCCGAGCTGCATGTGGTAAAGGGAAAAAACAAAAAAAAAACAAAAAAAAAAACACATCCTAATGAAGTGATTCAGTTCTGGAGTGAATTCCTTTCGCAGCTGTTTATAGCTGTTCCAGCTGGCTGCACGGATTCATAAAGCAGCTTTCTGTGGTTTGTGTTTCAACAATGTGCTGTTATCCCAATTGATTATGCCTTTGTGGCCCATGAAGGAGGAATGCTATACCTTACCCCACAACGTTACCTTTCCTTCTGCAAAAAGGGAGCTGTTGAGTTTTGAAAGGTGGGTTTGCCTGTGCAGTGCCTTGCTCATTTGCAAAGCTCGAGGCTTTTATCACTCCTAAAAAAAGAGGAGCTCGTCTATGCGTGGGGCTTCTCTGAATAACCTTGAAGCCTGCTTCCTGTCAGTGATATTTATGTGGTGTTTTTAGTAGTCGGGCTTCTCTTAGGGAGGTAATAGGGAGTGGTAGCTCAGGGGGATTGGTTTTCTTGTCTTCAGCTTTGTATCAGAGCAGAAATGATTGCAACACAGCCCCAGCACAGGATCCATATCAGAGTGTGGTCAGTACTGTACAGGAGAATCCTCTCGTGTGCCCTTAATGTCTGCTCAGAGTGCTCTTAAGACTCGTAGGTTTGGAACTGGGAGGTAGATGAGGGGTAGGATGTTTCCACCTTCTGGGTACCCTGTAAGAGTTCCTTTAAGGGTGAATTATTTATTTCCAGCCAGACTCCTGTGTAATCATCAGGATGTATAAGCTGCTCTCCCAAACCAGAGGATCTCATTTGATGGAGGCAGTCAGGATGATCTCTCCATACTAAGAAGCAGACCAATGCCACCATGGTCTGGGAAGAAGTCCAGTGAGACTCTGAGCCTTGCAAAGCCTTTGGAACTCCTGGTCAGACCAAAGCAGTGGTGCATCGAAACCCTTCGTGAGTTGAATCCTGTACCTGTGCAGGTGGCTGAGGCTGTAATTCCTCCTCATTGTCACCCAGTGCTGGACAGCTTCTGTTCCCTGCAAAGTGAATGGGGAAGCACTGCATCCCTCTCCAGAGCACATGGATATTTCTGTGACTGGGCAAAGAGTGCTCCAAAGTGGGCAGAAAGCTCCCTCAGCTCCATTTCCATCACTTGGGACCTGCCTTCCAAGCAGAGCCGTCAAGTGAAGATAAGGCCAATATTTATGGTCTCAAGAGCTGGGAGCCTTCAAAATGCACTTCTGAACACATTATTGAATTAGTGATAGCAACAAATCATTAGCCAATTAATAATTAGCAGAATGTTATTCAACCATAATAGAGAAAAGCAAATTACAGAAGCATGCAGAATTGCTAAGCCCTGAGAAATTATTCATGACAGGTTTTTCTGAGTAGCCTAGTTTGTCTTGTTCACAATTAGTATCAGCTGACCTTCTGACATTTTCTAGGTGACTACATTTATATCTAATTAAGTCATGGCCTTATTTTCTGAGTGCTGTGATATCTAGGCATTGTTCTTGCTTTATGAGTTTTGGGGGTAAGCATGCTCCTCTTCTCTCAGGTCTTCTGACTTCTCTCTGTTTCCTTGCCTTGTCCTTTTGCCAGCACAATGTGTTTCCTTTCTCTCCTTTGAATAAAAGTGAGAATTTGTAAGACTTAGTTCTTGCTGGGTTCTTTTGAAGAATTTTTATGAAATGTAGAAAGACTCATGTAGGGTTACAAACTTTGTCTTGGAAGCAGATTTAAATTTGTCCCAGACTTGATAATACAATGAGTACAAAGTGTAGGACAATAAAAGTGGTCAGTCTTTAGCTTTTCTAGACAGCAAACCTTGGGCTTTTTTCATCTTCAGCAATGATTTTCACTTTCCCTGAATGAAACCTGGCCGTTAAACTTGCCACTTCAGGAGGACTTAATTCACCTGTATCAAAGTGGATGTATCAGTTATCATGTGGGAATACAATGAGTTTGAGTCTAATGTAGAGATTGATCACTGTGCAGGGAGGTTCACAGTCCGAGGCCCTGAATTTACAGTGAGTTTGGGGGGGAATTCTGCATTTGCAACTTGGGGGGAAAACACCAAACATACTCCCCCCCCCCCCCATCCCAACAGCAATCACTGCAATTAAATATTGGGTTAGCTCTTGATCATTGGGTACAACCAATTTAAGAAATATAAACCCCAGACTTTTCTGAAACTTACTGCCTTCTGCACCAAACTCTTTGATGTCCAGAAAACAACACACCATAGCTTTTTAAATTTATTTTTTCACATGACTGGCTTTTTTGATGGTGTACCACTTTACTTTAGTGGTGTCATTGTTTTCCTTGATGGCCCACTCAGTAAGCTCAAGAAATAACTTGCAGTTTCTAAATTGGGCTAATTCATTTCTCCTGGAGTTGGTTTGCTTTCCTTTTCCTTCCTTTAATCTGGAAATGCAATTAGGAAATTACAGATAGAGATAACTATCTCCAACTATATTACAAAAATATAATTGATAATTTGCCTCAATTAGTCTTCCCATCAGAAGACTGGATTATCTTGCTTTCGGCTTACTGCTGCTCCAGAGGGTCGCTGTTTGCTGGTTGGCATTTGGAGCATCCTCTTTGGATGTGAAATTGTCCTGTTAATTGCAGCTCGTCTGCGTCTTTCAATCTGTCATCTGAATTCCTTATACTATTTTTGCATTTCCTCCTCCTTTGTTTTGGATTATTTCATGTGGCTCCTTTGCCTCTCTCTCTCTCTTTTTTTTTTTTTAATTTTTGTGCTGTGCCAATTTTTTTTTTTTTTTTTTAAATCTTAGAGGAACATAGGGTGTCTCATCTGTTCCAAATCAAAGGCTGGAGATCTCTGTGCTGTTGCACAGAGGTTTAGCTTTTGATCTGATGGGGAATTTATGGAAAGCTGGAATTTATGAAGTGTGCTTATACTATTCAAATTCTGCTTTGCTCACAACAACAGGAGCCTGGAAGAAAGACACAACAGACAAATAGATCCTGGCTTTAAATCACGGAGCAGTTGGCTTCAACCTACAGTCACCTTAAAAAGCTTTAATTATCTCTAAGTTTTTGAAGGGCGTGGCAGGGATGCTAATATACCTCGTTATTCTCAGTAGTAGAATGTCTTCTTACATGGTTTAGTTGCATCCAGACAAATCAAAGGGGGTTGTGGTTGCTGAACGGGTTCCTGGGCATTTCTGATGATGCAGAGGTGTCACTCAGAGCCTTCCCAACAGGTCAGTTCCTGCTGCTACCAGGAATGCTGCTGTCAAGGTCAGTCTTTGAGAATGTCACTTCTACTCCCGTGAGGACCTGGAGTGGGTGGGAGTAGCAAACATTTGCACTGGGAGGAGCTAAAAGCTTTGATAATGTGAAAGCTCAGAGTTGCTTCTGCTGGAGGAACGTTCCCTGCTCCGAGGCACAGCAGGACAGCATTCGTTAGCAGTGACAGCGCTGCTTCTGTCTTGGCCAGCCGTGTCCCTGGTGCTGAGGTTCAGGACAGTATGCAAAGGTCATAGAGCAGGCATTTCAACTCCTGCTGCTGAAAACCAGGTAGTGTCAAGACTTGTGAAGTCTGGTTTTCTGAAAGATCAGCCCACAGCAGTGCTGTATTTCTGCTCATGGCATTCCTCCAGGGCTTGCACTCCCTCACTTGGAAATCCTGGCCACCAGCTTGATGGACATGGCATGACCTACCGGTGAGCAAATACAAGGACCCACTGCCTGACCCTCAGGCTTTTATCTTTTTGCTTATCTGAAAGCAGCCTTACCTTCAATTCTGAAGCAGTAATTCCACATTTAGCAAAATTACTTTGTTTCCAGCTGAAAGACACAGGATGCTGAAAGCATCTGAGTTAAAAGAGGATGAGTTATTTTAGGAGAAAATAAGACACTTTCAGGTAGCTTTTAATCGCTGGTCCTCAATAATCTTTCTGCACAATGATATTTTTGTATCTCAAAAAAAAACACTGACCAGAGCTTAATAGATTAAAGAAATGTGACCCAAGTCTATCCTGGGCTGATAGCACACTTATCTTTTCTACAAGGTAACAATTATGGGAAAATTAAGTTGGAAAAGCTATGTAGAATAAATGCCTATTTATTTTTGCAAGTGTATCTGTTTTGACATTTGCTGTAGTATAAATTTATTCCTATGTAGTCGGTTTTATTTTGAAGAATGAAAATGTTGCAGAAGTCCCCGATTTGGTTTTGAAGTTCTTCAGAAATAGAAGGTTTTCCGGACAGACATTTCATCTGTTTTTGAAAATAAACATTTAATTTCGTTCTTAACCTAAACAAAATTGTATATTGAAGTTTCATTTTTTTTTAACCACAAACCATTAATTCCAGATTTGAACCAGCTTTAGATTTAAGTGACTTCTGTGCTGCCATAGACAACATCCAACAGACATCCACACATTTTGCCTCTTTTCTGGCAACCTCAGTCTTGACCGCCTCACTTCTTTTACAAGGAAAGTTGGCAATCCTGCCTAGGCTGTCCTCTTCCAGCTCTGCACCTTAAACTTGACAGCCCTGGGATGCCTCCTCTTAAACGTATGGCACTATCAGTTGATGGTAAGATGTAAGCTCAGTGTTCAGACTATGCTGCACCACCTCTGTTTGGCATTTCAGCCAAATGAAATACTGTCCTGCTCTTCTTTCTTTCGGTCGTTTTTCCTGTGCCTCCCTGTGGCCTTTTTATTATAAAGAAATGACTGTATTACTTACCAGGACAAAGCCTTTCAAAGACTGCTCGAGGAAGAAGTTTCAGGTAAAAATTCACCTTGTTTTCTGTCCATCACATCTCCTGGCATGGGAATTAAGGCTGGGTTTGGATCACAGGTGTCTGAATGGCCTTGCCAGCTGCAGACAGGGCTGTCCTACCATGCCTTTAGTACTTTAGTAGTCCCCACTTCAGGACTCCTTAAAGCTGTTGTCACCTTTGAGTGTGTTTTTTTTTTTTTTTTGGCTATCTCAGAGCTAAATAGCTTCTAAATTTAGCCCTGAAATCCCATGTGGGTTCTCCTCTGGACCTTTCTCCGACATTCCTACACATTTCCGGGGGTGCGAAGTGACAATCTTAATTACAGCTGTGGCTGCCGATGGAGCTGTAGGCGTAAAGCTGAGCTGTAAAGGACCTGCCCTCTATTTCTTGTCTGTATACAAGACTTTTACTTATTGCTCTTATAGCAGTGCTCACAGAACAGTGCTTTTCCCCTATATCTTCCTTTCCTTTTCTATGCACATCTACTCAGAAGAAAACTTGGCCACAGCTCTTACTTTCTGGATGTTAAAGAACTATCAAAAGAAATTGGATCAGAAAACAACTGTTTAGACATTGCTGTTCTTTATGGTTTTTGTTTTTGGCAACAGAATCAAAGGTAAAAAGCCATCAAAAAAACATTATTTCTGAATGGGGCAAGCTGTCTATCAAAGAAGTTTATTTAAAGCAAGACTTCCCCCGAGGCACTAATACATAGCAATGCACATTATTCCAGATCTGTATCTTCTTATAGAAAGCGAGCATGTGTCTTATGAGAAAATATTTAGAGGACTAGGTATTTGAGCACCATCCTCTGTAGGTGCTGCATTTACTCATAGCGATATGCTATTCTTTTTTCCCCATCTTTCTTTTATGCTTTTTGCTGCATTCCATAAAATGACCCTTTTGAAGAGGTGGCACTACCAGCCCATGAGAAGAAATGATTTTTTACGAACCTCAGAACTGGCTTTCTGCCTTGGAATATTACTTTTTTTTTTTTTTTTTTTTTTTTTTTTCAGAAGCCATTCCAATAGCTGCCATCTGGGATAGTAGCGTTCCCTGTAAGGTGAATCAGGCTGCAGGCTTTCAGAGGATGAGCTGCCCATGTGCTGGGGCTTCCTACCTGATAGGTTCAGATGCAAACCCCCCGGGGGTACAGGCATGCACACGAGTACTTACTGCAGAGCAGCTGATGCACTGCGAGCCTTTGCTTGCTGAACCACCTTTGCCCACCCTTGCTCATGGCCGTGCCTTTTGTTTCTATTATTAGGTTCAGTCAGTTTTTCTGTTGTTGACAGGTTGATTAAAACTATTCCATGGGAGTTGAGAACGTTTTTGGTGTAGAAATAGTAACTCAGTGTGGAAGTAGTCTATCAGAGGCTCGGGACAGTTTTGATAGCAAGGTAATGCACTGGGCAATCTACTGCTGACTTGTGTAGTAGGCTACAGTAAAGGTATCTTTTTGAAATGTGGCCGGTCTCTTCATCCTTAACAATGCATTTACGAATGCTGTTACGAAGCAAGGCTCTAACAAAATGTTATCATACAAAGATAGGCTCAGAATTAACATTTTTCTCCCCCTATGTATCGTTCCATTTAGTACGTTATTCTGGAAGTATGAAGAAATACTATTTTCACCGAAGGCGTTTCATGAATGGAGTACTCTAATGTGAAAACCTCTACTTTTCCTGCTCATGGAGAGCTTCATGATCCCTTTGAGAGATGTGTAACTGAACTGAGAAGTGACATATATTCATGTAGTTCACAGGATTCCTCTTGTGTCTTACAAGGCTTTTTATTTTTCAATGTTTTTTGTTTTTGTTTTTAAGCTGGTTGCTTTTTATATAGCTCCAATGAGTAAGTCTGTAAGGCAAATAAATGGATGACAAGTCATTTGTAAATGGGAAGTCACAGTTTCATATCTTTACCACTGGTAGGGAGCCCTGTGCAACCTGCATATAGTAGGCATCGTAGTTGTTTCCAGTGAGTGTTTACAGGTTTCACGTTTGACATATTCTGAGGATTTTCAGAGACAAATTCATGTATTTCTGCTTGTGTGGAGCGGGAGTCCTCCAAAAATAAGAACACCACTTATTGCACATAGGCAAGTGTCTAAATAAGATGAGCTGATTGCCAGGGCAGCAGTGAGTTTGCTGGGGCACAGCATACAACAATCAGATTAGCATGGAAGGGGGAGATGGGCGAGTAGTGGCTATCTTTAAAGGTGAATGACGTAGTCTGCTTGATCAGAGGTTGGGAGACACTTAGAAACATAACAACGTCTGAGTTTAGAAGCTTTGAAGAAGTGAGCCTTAATTAAAAAATATAGATAAAATTAAAACTTACTTACACACAATGTGCTCTAAGGATTATTGTAATGATATTGATGAGTATCTGAGCAGTTATCTTTCCTTAGCCTATGGCTGGGTGTGAGTTACACTTTGAAATCTCTCTGTTCTCCAATGTTTGTAAGTGAGGATGGTGTAAATTAAATAACTATGAGCTTGGTTTACAAAGCTTCTGGTATCCCTCACTACAGACATATTCCCTCTGGGAAATCTCAGATCTCATTTGTATTTAGTAAACCAGGGGAGTGACCATTAAAAACTATAGTATTTAACAAGACTACATTGCTCTCTGCTTCTGTCTGAATGTATTGGCCAGGAAATGCTCCAGCAGGGAGATTGAAGTGCACAACCAGAGTGCTCAAAGTCACGCTGCAAAATTGAAACAAAAATCTATGAGGAATTCAGCACATCAATACTCTGTGCAGGGGCCTGCTTACGTCACGAAAATGTCCTATTTCCATCTCAAGGTTTTCCATCATCTGAATGAGTTGTGCTGCTCTCCCCTTGCCTGCGCTTAAGCTGTGAAAAGCCAGGAGGACTGTTCCTGTTCTTAACACCCTGTTTCTATCAGATACATATATATATATATTTACTACATCTTTATTTAAGGTGGGATGTCTTTGTGTCCCTTCCTCATTACGGAGGCGGATTGAAATTTCTTATTGGAGCAAGCAGGACATCATGACAGAATAGCCTCAGTCAGGAGAGCCCGGGGCTGGACCCTGCAGCAGCTATCTGCCATTCAGGGCAGTGCTCACAGGTTTTCCTGACGTGCATAATGGTTAGTGGCATCTTCAGGACGGCGCAAGTATAATTAAAGCATGTCGTTAGGTTTCTCATTTAGCATCAATGAGACAAGAAGGAATTGAGGCAGTGTATTGATTTAGATGTATTGATTTGGGAGGTCACTGTGTCACTTGCCTCCCGCAACGGCAGGGAGGGAGGCTGCAGAGGTCAGCGAGGGTTCTGGAGTTTCTCAGTGCCTTCCCAGGGGCTGGGTGACCTGTTCTTGAGCAGAGGCCCTTACACTTGTTAATACTTCCCAAGTTCGTAAATTAAAATACAAGGAATGTATGTTTAAAAAAAAAAAAAAAAAAGGAGAAGAAAAAGAAAAAAAGTTATCTTTTGCTCATGTTGTCGTGAGCCTTCTTGATAATATTTATTGCAAATTTATCTAATTGCTTTGTGCTCCCTTCTGCAGAGTCATCTGGTCGTTTATGCTGTCTGAAATAATCACAGTATTTTAGTGCACAACGCTTGCTAATTATCAGGGTACAAAGAAATGCATCAGCATTTCCTATTCTGTAAAATGGAAACCACAGAGTTGTTCTGCAAACTAAGTTGTCTAAATGAGGCTTGCCTGTGTCTTGGGGTCATAATTTGGCAGCCGAAATTCGGTGGCATATTGTGTTGACAATGCTTGACGTCGTATGTTTAGGAACTGGCAGAAAGATGCTCTCCGTGGAGGGCCCCGAACTCCAAAGCTGAGTTTCTTGGTGTGCTCCAGCAGAGCCTGAAGCCACTGACCTTCCGGCCCTGTGTGATTTACTGAGGGGGCAGATAGTTTCGGTGCCATTTGGTGACAGCTTTCTCCCAGAGCTGGACCCTTGTCTCTTGAAGACACTTCCCACATGGTCCAAATAGCCCAAGTCTGTATTGATCTTCAGGGCACTCTGCAAAGAACATCTGTTTTTGCAGCTCCTGCGGAATTGGGCCTTTGAGAGAAGTCGGATGTACGAGAAAGTGGGGAATTTGACGTTCTGTGGACAATTTAATTTTGTCTTCATGATGTATTGCAGATGTGTGTACAGCCTTCAAAAACAGCCTTGTTTCATTATCTACATCTCATAATAATAATAATAAAAAGTAAACGTTATCTCGGGTTTGTTTTACCATATCTGCTTTTATTATGAATTGAGTTGCCTGTAAGAACATGTACACTAAACAATTCTTAATGAAGTACAGTGGGATGAATTTCTTTCCTAATATGCAGAGGATGAATACACTGACAAAGGGAAAAAAAAAAAGAAAAAAAAAAAGAAAAAAAAAAAAAGCTATTCTGTTTTGTTTGGAGAAAGCAGATAGATGATTTTCCCAGTTGCAGAGTGATGATCAAAGCATATAGGAAAACACAGCTGAGCTCCCAGCCTAAGCGCCATTGATCCTGGTGCATGAGTTTTTATTTGAGTAAAGACTTTCCTAAGACATTGGGGCCCCCAAGCAGCCGGCCCACCCCTTCACCGCAGGGGAGCTGCTGCGGGCAGAGCAGGGATCATTTCCAGGACTCCTTTTGTGATCTGGAGCCAAGACAGATTTGTGCAGTGAATTTCTGCCCGTCTGTGTCGGAAGTTCCCCGCGAGATGAATTACACTGTGAGGTCCTGTTTATTTGCACTCAGAAGGCAGCAGACGAGTCTCTCTTCTCCGGAAGAGTTCTTGGTTTGGTTTGCAATATGCTGTGAGGAATGTGCTAATTAAAGGAAATTTCCTTATTTAGTTAACAGATTAAATATAGCAACTAACACAGCTTGTATTTAAGTCAGGACAAGGTGTAAGCTTGCAAATTTTTTAAGAAAATGCAAAATCAAAGTAAATTAGGAATCATAATGCAAAGTCAGCATCAACCCGACTGCCTTGTCAGGATTTATAGAGGCTGTGAAATTGAACAATAAAACCAACCTTTGGATGAATTTCAATAACAATAACGATGAATTAAACTTAACAGCATTCTTTACAGTTCCTCTCTGGTCTATTTAGAATCTATAATCAGTCTCCTACGAGATAACGAGAGCATGTGCCTTTTTGTTGGGAAGAGCCAGTGGGAATAAATATGCTAAGGTGATCCATTATTCAAGCTTTGTAAAATATTTGATGCAGAAGTTATTTCTGCTGTTTTTTCATTGTATGTTTAATGAATGAATTCATTAGATTATCTCTTAAATTTCCCAGCTAGCAAACTAATAATGTATAAAATCTCTCAAATCCTCACATATTAGAAAAAAAAAAAAAAAAAGGAAAGAAAAAAAAAAGATTAAACATTTATTCTGGCAATATTACATCTTTTTCAGATGCAACTGAAGTTGTTAGAAACTTTAAGAATCCCAGATTTATTCTGCTTAGTTTCCTTCAGTTAATAACGTTTGCCCTTGGAGCAAGGTTTAAATGTTTGGACCAGGACTGCTTGGGACGAGTTGCTCCTCTTGCGGCTCATGAACCACAGGCTGCCCTGGCTGGGGCACGGTTGTGGTGCCGTGGTCAGCTGGCAGATCCCATCTCAGCTGTTCGATGCAGAGTTTTAACCCAAATTAAAACACCACCTTGCTCTGTGTTTGATCCCGAAGCTTTAGCAGAGCAGAATCTGGCCCGCCAAGTGCCATGGTCCACCAGGTCTCGCTAATGAAGTCCCTAGCTATTAGACTTTCAGCTCTGTGTGGATTTACTGGTCTTATTCTACATATTTCACAGCCGGTTACCAAATAGCAAAATGATTCTTTTTTTTTTTTCTTTTTTTTTTTTTTTTTTCCCTCTACCTTTGGTCTGTGTAATTAGAAACATTTCTCCTGTGTCACTGTCCACTTTGCTTCTCTCATGCTTGTAGAAGGATGATCTCTTTTATCCTAGAGACTCCAAGGGAAATTACTTGTGTTATTACTAGCGGCAGTAGCGGTGATGCAGAATTGTCCCTCTTTTAGTAATGACCTTGAATTTTATGAAGCACCTCAAGGTTTACTAACAAGGGTAGAACTGCTAGAAGTTTGTTAATTGAAATGATGAAATATGCTAGAGAGGATACAAATGAGTTTAAAGCCAATTCAATTAGAAGTGCATCTGTTTCCAAAGCTGCCGGAGGAATGTTGTTTATTTTCCAATCACTTTTAAGTCTGCCTCTTGGAATCCTTTTGGCACTTTTGTTTAACGCTGCACACAGACCTTATACCCTCGGCAAATTTATCATTTGGAAGTGCAACAATCAAGTGGATGTCAGCGTCTCACATTAGCCTGTAAACCTCCTAATTGCCTACTTCTCCCACCACAATCCAGTTGTGAGTGCGGAGGGGGACACAGATGGATGCTGCAGACCCTTACTGGCTGTGCCTGGTGTGACGTGTGTTGTTCGGGTAGGTTTGGGTAGATGGGAAGGACATTGTGCTACTGTACAAATCCATCCCCCTGCGCTGCTGACATCCCACAGACCATCATTCAGCCATCTCCTTGGCTCTTTTGGGTTGCACAGCAAAAATGAGACAAGAACAGTTTCTACACCATGCGTTCGAGCCTGCACTTCCAACACCTACCAAACCATCATCATTGCTTTATTCATCTGCCTTGTCCTGCTTCATCGCTTTTGGGTTGCAGAGAAAAAAATGAGACAAGAATAATAGTTGTTACATCTTGTGCCTCCCCGGTACATCCTGTGTATTCTGCGGGTACTTTGTTTGTTATGGACACTTTAGGGAAGAGACTCCATTTGTGGCTTGTAGTGCAACAAGCACATTGTTCTTAATGAATAAATAATAATAAAATGAGCTTGGCAGCCTAGGTAAATGCATTTGGTCGTCCTATTATCTTGGCAATGTATCAATACTAAAACAATAGCACTTAAACATTAAAAAACAAAACAAAACAAAAGACACCTTATTTGATCAGCCAGTTCATCCAGTTCATTTTTTCCTGTCAATTCAGGACTATTCCTAGCAGCGTGTTTCAAAGTGCCTACTTACAATTTCCCATGCATTGGAGTTTCTGTCACTACCTCCTGCGACACCTGTGCTCAAGCTCTCAAGCTCAGTGACATGCAGGAGCATGATTCAGACAGTGCAAAGGCTCTCATATGTAGTTTCTAAATTAAATGAGCTTTAATGCAATATTATTTGAGCTTTTGAGGAATAAATAAAGTGGAAGCAAGCTTCAAAAGAAGAGAGAACATGGAAAACAGGCTGGGCAGGGTTTGCGAGTGCCTATGTCTTTTTCCATAGGTCTTGGAAACTCAAGAAATCTTTCATCGTGGGTTCTACAGATGAGAGAAAAATGGGGAATGCAATGGATGAGTGAGGTGCTTAAAGATGACTGACAAAACCATATGAGTAAGCTCAACCATGAGTTAATCTCCCCAGGCTGAGTGACAGTGACTCAGAAATATATGCATGCTCTTTCCTTTATTCATGTTCTGTTACAGTCAAAATATTTCTCTGGTTTTGGTCTGTAACTGTGTTTTACTGTCACTTCTACCATTAATAGCCTGAATGTAGAATTTGTTATTAGTAGCTGGTTTTAATTATATATATATATATATATATATATAAAAAATATATAATTAGGGTAAAATGATAATATATATATATTATTTTTTTTGTCTCTTGTGTTATGCACCACCCCAGTAAAAAAAGTGCAAATCTAGGTTTACCGTATGTATCCAAACTCAACTCTTTTCAGCCCCTTGACATTGGCAAGCCATTGCTGGGTTCCTACAGAGATACAAAGTAATGAAAGGGTTGGAGATGAGCTGAGTGCAACATTATTTAGTAGTTTCTTGTAAAAAGATATCTGTAAAGACATTGTATATCTGAGCAGAGAAGATTCATCACAGAAAGATTTTTGCAGGAATTTATTTTATTGAATGAAATCTTTGATCATGGGAATCTCAGCAGTGGATTGACCTCAAGTGGTTAATAGAAGATATAATGATGGCTTGTGAGAAGAGCTTAAAAGAAAGTTATATTCCCATTTTGATTCTTTAGCACTGTCGAATATGGAAATTTTGTTTCTTTTGGGCAGTAAGGTAACGTAATGCTCTATTAGCTGGATATTATTTATTTATACTTAATATAATTTATAAATATGGGTGAAGAAACTCAAAAAGGAATAAGCTGGCCTCTTAGCACCAGGAAGTCTTTAGAAATCCTGTGGTTTGAGGGATCCCCACAGTACTTTGCTGCAATGAAATAGAAAAGATTTCTTTAGTTTTGTTTATTATACTTTTCCTTTCTCTTTCTTACTTTTATATTTTTTATTATATTTCTTTTATTACGGAGGTAGATCTTGAACTGCCAAAAGGCTTAGCCCATTTTGCCTTCACTGATAAGTTGATAACCCCTCTGTCTAATCCTCCTTTAAAACAAGGCACTTTCTTTGTTTCTGTTGAGAGTTAATTACCTAGGCTGTCACACAGCCCAAGGAAAAATGATATTTCATACAGTGGTGGAAGAGAACTCTTTAGAGTACTGCCTAAGAAATGCCTCTCATAAATCTATTATGAGAAAATTTCTTTTACTTATCATAACGTCTTATGAACTGCTCTGAGTGGCAACCTAAGCGGGTGGAATAGAATGTTGGTGGGAAATTGGGGAGTCTCATTTTAGGAAAAAAAGGGAGTGTATTTTGGAAATATTTGTATATGTGCATGCGTGGGTATAATGTCAGCTCGATGAGAATACAAAACATGCAGAGTTGAGTTATCTCAGATATGTGATCACCAATGGGTTTGGTAGGAAATAATTAAGATGCCTAATGCCAGTGGCTTTGAAGCCACAAATGAAAAGGCAACGCAACTCACAGAGATAAGAGGTAGCAAAGTGAAGCAGAGCATGCTGTACAGGGACAGCTGTGCAGCTTTAGGAAAGAGCTCTAGGAGGAACTGCTGTGCAGAAACGATCGCAGCTGTCAGACTAACAGGGTGGCTGTGCAAAGGAAGAGGGAACAGAGTACCAGCACGAAGCAAAAGAAAGAAGAAATAGAGCATCATTGAAGGGGGAACTACATTTGTTTTTTTTTTGTTTTTTTTTTTTTTTTTTGTTTTTTTTTTTTAAGGCAGTGTTTGCAAAAACAATGTCAGTATTTCTTGTACTCCTAGGAGGGGGATGTTTTCTGGATGGGAGATGTCTAAATAAGTCTGAAAGCTTTCTTGATAATGAAGACCAGGAGGGAGGCAGCATGCTGCTGCTGCGGATTGATGCTCTGGATGTAACACGGTCCTGGTTTAAAGTCAGCAGCAGGTTTGGACATGGCAGAGCTGGTAAATCCAGCTGCCAGGCAAGATTAATCTCCCTGCCTTGGCTTCAGTGTTTCCTGGGTGTTCAGGGCTCTTGTCCAGACATTGTGGAGGGAAGCTGCTTCTACTTTTTTTTATTTCTTGTGTATATTTCTGTTTCCCCCTGCTGTTGTGACTGTCATCTTGATAGAGAGGGGAGAAATCCTTCTTAAAAGTGTAGTTAAATCAGTTAATTTGGTATTCTGCAGGTAAGGAATACATAGGGAGTTAGTGGGCTGAAAACCAAACAAAAAGAAAGGACATAAAAATGAGAAATGTCAGAAATACAGTATGGATGAAATTCTGTTATTTCCATGACCATAATTACTAGAGCTGTCAGAGGGACTGAGCCTTCTGTAATAAGGGCTGATCTTAGCAGCCACTGACTTTCATGGTTGAACATGAAATCTCTTTTTTGTTTAAATCAAAATAGTATGTACAGACATGACAACCAGATAATAGAAACTGGAGGAGAATGAATGCAGCGTGTGAGCAGGGATGCTCAGGAGCTCCTAAACCAGCTGTGGGGCTGTGTCTGTGTGGAGGAAACCTGGTTTTGTCCTAAGAAACCCTACGGGGTTTTAGTGCAGTAAGGTATTTGGTATTCTGACTTTAAGTGATCCTGGGAGCACTTTTATGTAAAGTCAGGTGAAGGTGAAAGCAAAGTTTTCATATGCCATTTATGAAATGCAGAATAGTCAAAATGGTTGCAAAGATATATGAAGAGAACTACCAGATAAAATAGGGAGGTGTGTTTCCTCCCTTCTCCCAAGAACAAATCCCAGATGGATGCAGCTGGCAGGCTACAGACGCGTACCTTGTGCATCTTGGTGAAGCTGCCAGGAGCACAGCCCTGGTGAGTCCACCGGCCATGGGACGTCTCCTGGGAAGATGTTTGCTCCGACTCCCTGCCCAGGGTGACCATATAGGCAGACAAAATAACACTGTAGGATCACAAAATCAGGCAGTACACTTAGTTCTCCAGAATATATTATGGCCAGATTCTCATAGGAAGGATAATTACCACCTGTTGTCCATTGCCCACTTCACAACAGATACTTTTTGCCAATGTACATCCTTCATATCAATCAGTTTTATTGTGGTCATCCAAATTAATAATAATTGGACTAAACGAAGAAATTAGTTTTAGTCACTGCTGTTCATTACAAATAAAATCATTATCTTGCAATGTGAAAGCATTGACAGTCTGCCAAATTTCTTTTCTTTAAGAAGTTCTCATGTTGGGTTGATTACACAGACTTCAGAGACATTATATCATCAGAGTTCACGAGCTGTGGTGATTAAAACCTCTCTCTTAATTTTTTGGTTTAGGCTACATTGAAGAATCTTGCACGGTTCCTTGTCCATTTGATTGCAAATTAAGTGATTGGTCCACCTGGACTCCTTGCAGCTCTTCCTGTGGAACAGGTGTGAAAGTCCGATCCAAATGGCTTAAGGAGAAGCCCTACAATGGAGGTCGCCCCTGCCCCAAACTGGATCTCAAGAATCAGGTGAGTGGTGTTAAATAGCCAAAAGAAATCTCAATGTGCTTACTGTAGTTTTAACTGAGATTGTAAAGTACTGAGCTGGTGAAGAAATTACAAACAGGAGTTATCTCGGGGACCCTTCTTTGTTTTGGGTTTTGTAGGTACTCCTAGAACTTCTTGAGGATTGAGGGGAAGATGCTCATGTTACAGCAGAATTTGACATGAAACACCTCATTTCTTATATAAAGATAGTTTTTTATCTACCATAGCACAGGAAGCCCTGGACAAATAATTCCACCTGGGTAGCATATAAACATCAGAGAACTGAGATGTCACAGACATTTAAAAAATCTTTAATTCTTTCCGAGACTATGGTAGCTGCAGAAACATTTGTTAAGTATATATTACTATTTTTGGCAACATTTCCCTTAGACACAGCACAAGTTTCCTTCAACATTAACCTCTGTATATTCAATATCGAAGTGTCCCATTAAAGGAAAATAATCTCTAAACTGCTGCTCTTAAAAAAAATCAACATCTATTTAAATGACATTTAATGCTGTATGCATTTCTACAAAACTAATAGAGATTTCTTACACATACTGATTAATTCTTAATGCTAATTAACACTGATGAAGTACTATTAGTTTGGCCCGCTCTTTCAAATTCAACTATGAAAATTAATTAATAGGACAGAAACTGTCATGCCAAAGGGACTTGATGTATATTATGAATATGTGAGTGCGTATATATATAATATGTTGTACAATTTGTGTAGTAGGCCTTTAACAGTCTTCCTACAAAGATGTATTTGTATAGTGGCTCACAGGTGCTAGAGCTGCTGGATCCTGTTTACTGTGCAATCGCTGCAGCAGCAGTCGTGTCCCGGGAGGCAGCACCGCTTCTACCACCTGATTCTCAACTTGCTTAATTTTCCTCACAGTTTATTATTTTTCTTGTGAGAAGCTAGTTAAATTTTTTTTTTTTTTTTTTTTTTGCTTATTACTGTTTGAAATTCATAGGCAGTAGACTAACAGAAGAAGCAAGGACTAAGAAAATATAAAACTGCAATAAAGTGTATGTTGTCCATACCTCAGTGCTTTCCTTAATAGATCAGAGAGATTGCCAGAGAAGCAGAATGAAATCCCACAGTAAGTTGTTAGGTAACAATAAGCTCCTTTGTAATGAAAAGATACTGGGATTGTTACCCACAGACACAGCAGACTACTTCTATTAAAAGGAAACATTGCTATAAAGTGTTGTCTATTCCCACACACATTAGATTTGCTAATTCCAATACCCTTTTGGAAGATACTGGAGGAAAGAAATTGTTTAAACTTGGAAATTGTGTCTCTGTAAGCTTTATCGGCGTTATGGCTGGTATTAGTATAAATGTGGCTGGTGCTTTTTGCCCCTTTACCAGGAACACAAGGCTTGATCTATAAGTATGTCTATATATTTATGCACACGTGTGTGTGTGTTTGTATTTTTTGGCTCCCCATATACTTCTTAATCCTTTGTGCAGTTAGGAACGAGTGTTGCTCTGCACCCACTGGACTTTGACTTCCAGCACTGATTTAGAAATGCTGAAGTCCTTAGGCACATTGCAGCACGAAAAAGTTGTCTGTTCAGATGGCGAACCAGGTTAGCTGATTGTACTGATGTTTAACAAAGCTGGACACATATTTTTAATCCAGGGCAAGGCAGTGTCTTCTTTTTCCTCCGAGGTGGGCAGTGTTTAAGTCCTAGAGCAAAAGTCTCCATAATTCTGTATATACTAATTTGTGAGTTTCTAATTATTTTTACATAATCCCATAATCTGGGTCAAATACCTGAAATACAATACTTACTTTTCTGTGGTATCAGGCATGAGAAAGCTAAGTCACCTTGGTGCGTGATTTTCTTTATCTTTTGCTGGTGACAATGCTATATTGTGTTTTATGCTTTGATAAAGACTTTAGACAACTTAAAATCAAGACTAAACCTCCTCTAGGTGCCAGTAGATTTCTTTTATTATTTCCTCCAGTATTTGAGTTATTGTTTTAAAATTATTGTTTCTGAGCTTGAATCTTTTTATTACTTAATCAATTACTTTGGAGAACCCTTCATTTTCCATTATCTTATAATTAACACCCTTGGTCAGTTTGTGTCTTTTTCTCATTAAGCCAAATAATTTTTTAACTCTCTTCTTTTGAAAGGTGTTTTCTAGGCTTCTTGTCAAACCCTTTTAAGTCCATTTTTTTTCCCAATGCCTTTCAGAAAATTGACATGAATTTAAGTACAGAGAGCGTAACTTGAAACAGTATTCCAGCAGTTCTCTCTTACAATTTCCCACCATTTCCAGATCCCTGCCAATACAGATACAATACAGCAAGGCTACTGCTTTAGAGAGAAGAGCAATTTGTATGATCAAAACAATTTATTGATTAATATAACAATTATTGATTCAGAAAAACCTTTTTACAGCACACTGTCCTCCTAGAAGCAGTTCAGTCATGGCAGTGCAGTTCGCTTTTGTATTTAGAACAGAACTTTTTAGCATAAATTTAATTTTATACTGAGATAATGAGACATCCTGTTCCTGCATTATATTCCATGGGGTTTACGCTCCTAATTCCGTGGAGTTTTTTGGCTCTTCTGGCAGGAAATTCAGCTGGTGCTAACAACATGCCATTGGAGCCCTGAGTGCCTGCCTGGAGCCAGACACTGGAGCTGCTCCTGCAATCCCTGTGCTAAATGGGGTGGGGGAGCTGCCTAGGACCTGAGGGCTGCACCCCTGGCTGGAGGTGCCTCTCCCTGTTAACAAGAGGATCTTGAAACCACTCTTTCAGCTGTCTTAAGCCCATTCTGCCTGTAGACCTTCTCATTCTATAGAGTTTCTCTGGTGCGGTACATGTGAGAAGTAAACTCTGAGCTATCACTCGATTTGATACGGTCACTTTAGCTTTCAGCTTGTTCTGTATTATTGTCCCATGAAATTAGATAGTGAATTACAATATTTGGGGGAAAAGATGACAGTATTCTAATGCAAATCCATGTGATATGTTGAATTACTTTTGTCTTGTACCTCCAAGTGTTTGAAAATTGTTTAAGAGTTAGTTAACTGTATTTTGTTAAATCTTTTAAAGAAAGTGGGCATTGCATGTAGAAGTTGTTGAGCTCTTATCTAAGGCTATGATTGCTTCTGAACAGCCGATTGGATTATAGGGTCAGCTGGCAGATGTTCTTGGCTGTGCATTGCATGTTAAAAGAGTTGTAGCATTTACATTTTTCTATTTCTGCTGTTATTTGAATGCACTTACACAGCATGCAGTTGCTAAGCTATTTAATATGTAGTTCTACATGACTAAAGGTTAAATATGAGTTATGGGGAGTTTATTGCTTGAATATTCTTTTATAGTTTTTTAGGATTACTACAAGAAAATGCATTTTCTTTTAAAGACTCACGAATTCCAAGGATTATCTTTCTATTGATTGCTCTAATATATATTCTTGTCAAGATTTTCCCTCCTTTTCCTTCCTCCCCTTCTTGCTCTTACCTGCTCCTGCTAAAGGACAAATATCATAGCAAATGGTTTATTGCTTTTGTATATATTGTATGTATTTAAGCAAACATTTTTAAAGGATTAAGGGCCTTTGTAAAGGCAGGCATAGCAGGAAAGACGTATTTGAAATTTAAGCTTACTGCTTTATTTAAAATGAAATTTTTTTTTGTTCTTGATGACATTTTCCAGTTTTCACTCTAGAATATGAGAAATACAGACAGCTGCACATTACAAATGAAAGTACTTTTCCTGAAATTGAATGCACAAGTTTAATAAAGAAAAGGAGGACAGTGGTATCTTTATAGCTCAGACCTCTCAAAAACAAGTGTGAGATGTATGATTTTCTGGTAAACTTTTCATAGAAAATTACTGGTTTAGTTCAACTCACACTTCCAAGGGAAAAGGATTTTTTTTTTTTTTTATTAGCAAAAATGTGTCAAATTTCAAAAGTAAAAAAATATTACAAAATTATAAGCTTTGAAAACTTGCCATTGGAATGTGGAAGATTGGATGGGTTTGAACCCTGATGCTAACTGCAGAAGTCACTATCTTCTGGAGCCAAACCTGAGCTTGGGGTCATGTATGTGATCTTTCCCATTTTCTGATCTGCAATGTTAGTAAAGGTTTGTTCAAGAAAGACCATTTGTTAAGATGTTTCCAGGGCTTCTTACACTTCCTCAAAAAAAAAATTATAAATAAGCAACACAGCAGCATGCAGACTAAGGTTTGATTTACATTCATAGTGGTTTCTCAAGGCAATTTTTGGCTCGCGTTTTGCAAGCTAAGTTTCCATGATCCAAAAATGCCCCGATTCGTAGCTTGCAAGCTTTAGACTGTCAGAAGAACTCTGCCTAAGGAAGAGCAATGTAGCATGTCTTATCACAAGACACTGTAATGAAACAAGGTCCATTTTCACTTAGGTAGGTAACTGCTCTCAGAAAGAGCAATAATTTTGCATACAATAAAGTTTCTGAAGAAGCAACATATAGCACTACTGTATTTCTCCTGTTTTTTTTTTCCTTCAAGTTACATTCCAGTACTTACCTGCTGACAGAAAATATTTGCAACCTCTTTGGTTTATTTTTGTGTCTCCTATCTGACTGTGAAATATTATAGTAGTATTTTTTTCTCTTAATTCTGAATGTCTGACTATAAGTTTTTGGTTTTGTGTTTTATTTTGTTGTAATAGGTGCATTTTTCTCTTGCATAAATATATATTTTATGTATACATAAACATGTGTTTATCTATATATACATAAACATGTGTTTATGTGTGTGTGTGCATTTTCAAAACTGTTAGATTCCTGTGTTAGAAGTTAAGTCTGAACCCAGCATTCTTTCTTTGCTGTCAAAGAATTAGCTCACATCCAGTTCCTGGGTGGATATCCCTTGCATTTTAGTGTCAGAAATCAGTCTTCAAGAATATAATTGATAATATATTATCTATAAATAGCTCCTGCATAAATTACTTCTTTTATAATATAGGTAGTTGATTGTCAGAAAGGCACCATACTTTTTGGAAGGCACTCATAAATGGATGCCAGTAGTTTATTCTTGAGCCCTGTCACAGGCTGCAGTACCACCAGCTGTGGGAGATCCCTTTCTGTGGCACGCAAGGACATAGCTGACCTATATTTTCCTTTAGCTCTATCAGTGCTCATTTGCTTTATGTGCAACTTAATTTCTGGAAACAAAGTTCTGTCCTTACTGTCGGTTTTACCTTCAGAAGATCAGATTTCCTTCCACTCAGAGTTAAAGGAAGGAATTACACTATAGAAAATGTTTGTCCTCTGATTCCAGGGCATTCTTATAGTATCATAAAAATTATTATTTTTTGCCTGGTACAATCATGTGGGAGAATTTTCAGTCTCAAAAAATAGTGAAAACTTCATGGTTTCCTTACACTTTTCTGTCTGTGACTGGGAGTTTTAATACTTAACTGTAATGCAGTTCATTAAATGGGCCAAAAGTAGCAAGCCAGTTCTGTACAGCCTGAGTGGTATCTCATCATCCTGAAGACAGTGTCTGAAAAGCCTACCATGTGAAGCAGTACTGCTTCCTTTGCTAAAGGAAATAGAGCATTTCCCATGTTGTCCTTCAGGTTAATAACCTGTAGCATGTACAGTATTTCCCAGCGTATATCAGTTTTTCATCTGGTTTCAATAGCTATGCATATTTGATTTTTATTTCTCCTACAAGTTTTCTCATAAATACAAAGTCATATAAGCATATTGTCCCAATTGCCATTCACAAAAAGCTTCATCCTTGTAAAATGGAGCCATTTGACAACTTCCTGGGAAGTATTTTTCACTTTACTACATATTCTGATAGCTCCTTCACACTCCTCTGTAATGATAATACATATTAATAGATGCTGTAATGCTGTTTTCTGTAATTGTGAGAATATGTGCACTTTCTAAATTAAATATCACGCTATGTCAGTCTAATTCTCAGAATTGTTCTGAATCCACAAAAATTAACACCCTTGTGCTAACTGACTAAACTGCATTTTTCTGTCTACTACAGTCCCTACCACCTTCTTCATGAAATGTGGATCAAAGCAGGACATTTTGCTGTAGAAGAAAATGATACATTTGCACTTCTTGAACTGAAAATTTACTCATAATTATTTCTGATTGAAGTGCAGAGTTCCTACATTTGTTGTTGGAGAAAATAGTAATTGTTTAATGTGATAACATACTGCAAATGCTGTGAAAGACAGGAGCTACGCTAAAAGTGCTTTGTCCTACTTGCTTTTGTACAGAGGAGATAGAATTAAATGGAAAATCAGCCTTAGGAGGTTGGGTTGCCCAGTGGGCAAAGTATTAGCGTTTCACCTAAGGAACTGAAATTAAATTGGTTTAGGCAATATTTTTTAAGGAAAGAAGTTTGGTTTGTACTGAATCTCTTGTGGACAATATGTCATGTTGGAGGACCAGTGAGTGCTGTGTGTCATAAATCAGCGTGACAGCGTCTAACACTGAGACTGAACTTACTCTTGCTTGTCTTTGTCTTAGGAGCAGAAGAACACAGAGGATTGATGCCTCAGTTGTTCCTTGGCAGCAGATTTAATCTCGTTCTCCCCCCACCGCCACCACCTCTTCCTACTTTTCGAGTGTTTTCTATTTCTTTTCCAGAAAGTTTTGTGGTAGAATTTGTCCTCAGCTGTAGGTTCACAATCATTCTGGAAGGGAAATACTGCATAACAGTTAAAATAAGGTTTTGCTCTGATTTGAATAATATAGTATTATATAATAATCTATAACAAGAATATTCAGAATAAAACATGTTGGTCCATCTTCACCATTTCCTATGGTAGAAGAGGTGAAAAACACAGCTATTTGGCATCATGTATTTTACCACGTTATGTAGTCTTCAGAAACAGTGAATTGCAGAGAGAGGTGTCACTTCTCTTGCTTTTGGCAAGTTAAATGAAGATGTTAATGTGTTTTCTTTTACTCTACACTCTTATAATTTCGGTGTGTACAAAATTGGTTTCTAAAATATTATTTTGTTGATTGCAAAACAATGTTTGCTATAATAGAAGACATGAATATGGAAATTTCTTTTGAAATAGATTCCAAGTCAAGTAATGAAATTAATTGCAATAATTTATAGTTCTATAGAACGTGGCATGTAATGATTTCAAAACTTTTTGAAGAAGGAGCTCAACAAGATCTTGGCATTAGACAGAAGTAGTTAAAGCAGGAGGCAGCCCAGCTCTGTGTTGGGTCTGAGGAGGTGTGTGCGCAACCACAGTGCAGAGCACCCAGATAGAACGAAGTGGGGATTGGGTTGGGTTGGACAATTGGGTTAAGTTGGTGATGGTTTTAGCTTGATTTAGCCATCCACTACTGTCTGAAGCCAGTGGAAGGCTACTCTAGGTAAGAAAGCTGTAAGAAAGGACATCACAGCTGTCTGCCCCAGCTCTGATGCTGGGAAAATTGGGATGAAGAAGTGAGTTTCCTCTCTGCAGGGCAGAGTGTTTCACATATCCTTCGGTCAGCCAAATCCAAGTCTGAATGGGTATCATATGGACCCCCACACTGAGATCTGTGCTTGCTGTGGGTCTGACATGCCTGTATGCTATGAATATATTCTAGATTTCAGAGCAGAAAATTCCTATGTCTTCACAAAGTCTATGATTTTTGCATTTTCTGACTTTTTTGAATAAGAGGCAATGATTTGAAATGAAGTTGCTGTTCAAACAGGGAGAATGGACAAAAAGATATATGTTATGTTATCATCTGTCAGAGTTACTAAAAAGCTCAGCAATGCTGAAACACTTCTTGCATTACGATCCTTAAAATAACCCCAGTCTTGCCTTTTTAAGTGTTAAATATATCTGTGTTGTTCCGTGTACAGCAGTTATCATTGATTAATACTTAACAAGTGTTAATAATTTTTCTGATGCAGACATTTCTCGTGGCCATTTCCCAGAAATTATACCCATATCATTTGTTCGGTTTGCTTTGTTTTATGTAAGGTGGCTGATTGATAGATTCAGGAATGGATTTTATTTTCTTTTTATGTTGCTTAATTGGTTTCCTCCTCTAAGACAACAGCATAAAAGTGAGAACGACCTTCTGTATGCCTCCTGATGTCTCCTCACATGACTGCAAGGATTGTGCTCGGCTTCCCACCAGCTAGACGTGTGCATTTGAACTGCAAGCTGAATACATGAATCTTGCATCTTTTTTAGGTGACAGCATCAGGATCATCAGCATTACCAGGCTGATAGCTGGAATATGAGCCACTTTGTGATTTTGGATTTCAAGGCCCAATTACAGCTTTCTGAGTGATTGCAGATACAACCCCCATGTCAGGGAGGTCTGGTATTTGCAAGGGATATCTTCCAAGAGTTGAAATTCATTCTGGTCACATACCAGTTGGTTTGGGGGAAAGAAAGGAGAAAATGTGTTTATCGTAGAGCTGTGTAGGGCTGTCCCTGCCTCCTGAGATGCCTGTTGCAATGGGCACACTAAGAAAGCAGCAGCAAATACGGCTCTATGGAAGAGTGCGATATGGAGCTTGTGTAAGCTAGGGAGTGCATACGTTTCCAGTCCCAGTGAAGGATTTTAGCTTTTCCTATTCTTTCTGCTTGCTTTTCTTCTGTGGTAAAGCACAATTAAATGAAAACAAAGTCTGCAGGTGCATCCTTAGCTCCCAGAAGCGCCCCAGGTCCTAGGGGGAGAACCTGGCTGTCAGAGCTCCATGGTTTATGTACAGATCACGTCCAGATTCAGTTAATCCTTCCTCATTTGCTATAGATCTTGACAAGTCTTACTGATACAAATAAGTGCGTTGGGAGCTATAGCCACCCACAGAAAAACTGAGGACAAGTGGATTTTTATGTATTAATGAACTGTGAATGGACAGATTCTTCTGCTCCAATAAGACGTATATGCTATCCTGTCTAACTTTATTTACTGCTTCTTACTTGAGGAGTGCATAAATCAGCAGTCCTTTGTAGTCTGTTGTGATATATTGCTTAATTAAAAGTTATGAGGGCTTTTAATCCTTTATATAATTTATATTATTTTTGAGTCAGCTGTTTCCCATATTGTAACTTAACCAGGAAACATGCATTATTTTATGAAGGGAACATTTTGTGAATCCTCGTGCTCGCTAACAGATGTGGCACACACACACAACAGCGTATCAGATGTTCCAGATTAGCTTTGGAATTCAAACTCACAACCAAAGATAATTAAACGTTAGTGCACCTAATAAAGTTTACCTAGCATTGATTAGAGTTTGATGGCAAATATGGTCTATGTGTTTGTTAGAGTTACGGATTAGTTTTAAAAGGGATGAGACTGATTTGTGGTTTCACAATAAACAGATATTAGTTGCACTTTAATAATTTAAAAAGTATGCTTGCTTAAAATGGTTATTTATGTTCTAACACAGAATTAATTTGGTTTAAGTATCGACCCACATGTTGTTAGAATAACAGAACAACCAGTTTTATTGTTTTGTATTAGTGTCGCCATTGGGTGATTTTTATTTTAGTTTAGTTTATTTGTTGGTGGGTTATTGTAGCATTTTTCCCTTAATTAAGGTTGTAACTGGAATGCCTTTTAAAAACTGTTTGTTTTTTTCCCCCATAATTTAACATTAAAGTATGAAAACTTCAATTTTTTTTTTTTTTTTTAATTTTTGTTTTTTGTAAAGCAGAGATGAAGAGGTAGCTAGTTTGAGAAGTTCTAAAAAATATTAACAGTTTTAATGGAAGGATTTTGAGTTGCATGTTTCAGAGGAGTCATCTGATTTGAATATTTCCGTGTTATCTCCCTTTTTCTCAAATGTTATCTTTATAAATTTAAAGTGTATGTGCCAGTTTCACCAGAAAAACTTTGAGATTTCAGGGGGATATTGGTATCTAGTCCTGGCATTACAGATTCCATGTCAATTTGCATAAGATTTGATATCAATTTGGCTTTAATTGATGGCAAGTTTGGTGTTGGTTTTTTTTTTTTTTCACAAATAAGAACTTCCTATAGCTGGGAGTCAGCTGCCCTCTGTTGGTTTGTTCAGCTTTGCTGTGATTTGATTTGTGTTTCTTGTGACTTCTGGTGGGATGGGTGGGAAAAGCCTTTCCCTGGTTCCAGCTGCCGGTCGTGCGTTTAACTTCACGGGAGTCCTTCCAGTAATGCACCTCCGCTGAGTGTGTGGTGTAGCCTTAATGAAGTGCTCAGTTTTTCTTAACCTTACTTTCAATTTGGGAATTTCTAAAAAGCTTCATACACAATTACAGTGTTGTCACTGAACAGTCTTAATTGTTTCTGAAACAAAAATTTGTTCCTGGATTTTTTTAAAAACTTACTTAAAAAATTATATTTAGAATCATAAAAAAAATCCTGAAACTCTTTTACTTGATACATATTCATTAATGCTCTTAGGTAGTGTTCTATTCAATACGTGGGATTTATTTTTTTTTTTTTTATCCAAGTGCAGTGATGAATTGAGGCTCAAGCCTGCCAAGTGTAAAACAACTTTACTTTCCCTGGCTTCCAGTGGGAATTCTGCCTGCCTTGTGATTTAAACCAAGTCCTTAGCGTATGAAGCCCTGGGCTCCTTGGTCCATGTCTCAACATAGTGTGAAGTGGATGGAATTTCCTATAGCACCTCAGAAAGTTCATGTTGCTTTTTGTGGGAACGCTTAGTTGTCACTAAGTCTGAAAATATGACATCTATGAGTGTACACATTTTCAAAATTTCTTAAAAGAAATCCAATTTGTTCCTTTAATTTAAATTCAGGTTACTCCCAAGTGGCCATCTGGAATATTTATATGTATAAGTAAATCATTCTTTTGACCGCTAAGTAGTAGTATCTTTGTTGGCATTAATCCAATTATTAAGAAATTACTCCTTGGTAACCATGGATCTGGGCATGGATCAAAACACATAACTCATTTTTTTATCCATCATATATATGCTCATTTCTGTGAGAAGTTAAATCCTAGCTTTAAATCTAAATTTTAAATATAAGTTTTGATGTAAATCTGTGTCCACATGCCAGGCCTGGGGATATTAATTTTTGTTAACATAATGCATATTTTTGATTATGCTACAGTCACAGCAAAACAGCACTTTAAATTTTGTTTTGGTTCAGCATATAGTTTAGTTAGAGTTTGATGTACAGGATGTAATCATACTGCTTTTAAAGAAAGCTCAGATCCTGTGCATGCTTGCTGCAGGACAGAGTGTTTCGCTTCTGTGAGTTGCAAAAGAATATGAGAGAACATGCTCAGATCAGGCTGCAAGTTTGGATTCTAACATCTCTAAATGCACGGATGTTGATGTTTTTCTTTCATGTGGCTTTCCCCTAGCTAATAGCTGGTTGTAAAGTTGGATAGTAAATGAACAGATTTATATTTGTTGGAACACAAACATCAGTGAGTACTTTAGCAACTATAGTTGCAATAGATATTCATTAAAAAATCCATTGGAGAAATCAATTATACTTCGAGTTTGTCTTGTTGTGAGAATGGAAGTACTTGGTCCGTGTAAAGCAAATATTACTCGAGTGATCAGCAGGTGGGCAGACAAAATAGGCTTTATGGATAGTCTCACAGGTGAGTAAAATAATAAGAAAAGATTAATTTTCCATTCCTCGTGTTCCCAGAGCAACCATTGACAAAACAAGCATTTTTTGAGAATGGGAGATGGAAGATTGTATCTTATAGTGCATAGTACGTACACAGTTTGTCAGTCCTCAGGAAGAAAAGTGATGATTAACCTCGATCAGATTAAACATTTGCATATAAAAGAGGTTTTTCTTAATATTCATTTCAGGTCAGTATTTGATAAATGAATCGCAGATTTTCATCAGCATTCTCATGTCTTCATTCTTGCACAATAAATATCCTCCTGGAGTTGTGTGCAAACAGCAGCATTTTCCATGTAGTCACATATCACCCAGGAAATTCTAAGTACAAGTTGGATTTAGGTCATATTTGCATGCTAACCGCAGAAATTAATCCCAGCTAGAGAAGACTAAATTATTTTAAGCTTCATTTCCTTTTCTTTCTCATCCTGTTGTAATAACATAGCATGTCACAGTGTTGGAGAGTTTATCAAGGGAAGATGGACAATTTTGGAAGTCCTGCAGATACATGATACCTGATACAACAAAGGTATTTGCTTTATGAAAAACAAATAATAATCCTTTCTAGCAGATGACATAGTCGTCTAGACTATGCAGAGTCCTCAGAAATATATTTATTTTCCTGTTGTATAGATCCCAGTAGAGCAGCACAAATCATCATTCCTGTTTGTAACTTGGGCAACTGAAGTCATAGAAGGGAATGTGTTCTCCTCCTGCTGCCACTGGGTCTGGTCTTAATTACAGTTCCTCACCTGTTTTCTATTTATCTGGATTAAAAAAAAAAAAAATCATCCTTAATCAAAAGAAAGCAAAAATAATCAGTGTGTGACAGGCATTGATTTTTGCGATGACAAAAAATGTTTAAAACTGAGACTTTTAGCTATGTTTAAAATAGCGAGGACGCAACTCTTCCCTTGCGGAAGTGCCTTCCTAATGACGTTGTGGGCACTGCTGAGGTTTCTATGTCTGGCAGTGCAGAATGACCTATGTAATTCACAGTCAATTTGTGATGAAACCCTGCTCAGCGCTATGTGGAGATGCCGCCGCGTGCTAGGGCAGGACAGCTCCAGTTGCTCAGCAGTGCTGGGTTGGGTTTATGGCTGCTCCTTCCTTCTGGAGCATGCCAATAAAGCCTTTGCATATCCCATGGCAGCAGATGCAAATGCCTGCTTTATGCCATGTCTTCCAGCTAGTGCTTTTCTAACGGCTGCGTTACTCTGACCAAATGTTATCCCTATGGTCTTTGGCTGAACTCTCATCGTTTAATTAAATAAAGGCAAATTCCAATTAACTTTGAAGAGATATGGAACTGGCTCTGTTTTTTTAGAAAGCAGTATTAATTTACACAGTATTTCCTTTTTGTCTGCCTATTTGGTGAAGGTGGGACCTTTGATCCAAGTCACACATAAAGCCCTCTAAGCAGCCTCCCTACAGAACCGACATTTGTTCTGTGTACTGGAAGTTTGCACGATTTTGCTGGGTTGTGATCTAATTTGCAGACTACATAACAGATGAAGTTGGACTCTAAAAAACAGATATTTTTTGGCTCACATTGGATGTTTATCAATGGAGTTAATGCAAGGAACAATCAATCTCCACATGCTTCTCTGAAATATGTCCAACAACATTTGCAGCGCTATTGCGGCATATTTGAAATGGTGAAATAGGGAACATTTGTTACTTAAAAAAGGATGTGTCTGTTGTGGGGGAAAAATACAAAAGTTTGGAGTTTGTGTCAAAATCAGGCACATGTAAAATGCTGCATCTAAGGAAAGGGAAAGGAATGTGCTTCCTGGGATAGTCACCGCAGAACCAAGTGGACCCAGACTAACCTGAAATAATGTAATTCTATTAAAAGTAAAGGACAAGCATTGTCAAAGGTCTGTGCTTTACATTTCATCAGTTTGTGTAAATTATAGCTTAGATACAGTGCTGCCCCTTCATTAAGTTCAGTGGAAAAAAAACTTCGTAGTTTGTTTTGCCCCTAATAACTTGTGTAGAAAGCAGAACGGATTTCTATGATGCTTCCACCTGGCTTCCACCAGTCTTGGTGGGTGTCTGAACTGCAGCTGTGCTGGCTCACAGTTCTCAGTGTTGCAGACAGCACCAATAGAGAAGGAAGGAGCATTTTTGGTTACTGAGAACAAGTGTCCTTTTTAGAATTACATCTTAGAACAAGCTGTAAAAACCAAGAGATTATTTAACTCATTTTACATCAGCCATTGCTTAAGTCAGTTTGCCTTTTCTTTGATAGCACAGAACTGCCTAAACCCAGTTGTTAAATACTAAGGACAGAAACCAATTCATTACCTCCTTCTAGTCAAAGAACAGATTTTCAGTGGTCTAGAATTTAATTTGCATTTAATTCAAGGTTTCATCAAGATAATTGTCTGTTTGGTTCACTCCTCTAATTGAACGTTTGCAAGAAAATTAGTGTATGCTCACCCATGGGAGAGAGGAGGTACAGCAGGTATTGCACTGCAGTGTTCCAGGGTCACTGGTTAAATGCTTGTAGTGCTTTTGTGGGACATGGAGCTCATTTCTCTGGCATAGTCACAGAAGTTGCAGGCAACTGTATTGGCCAGCTGAAAACATTATTGAAGTCTGTCTTGGCATTAGGCAGATTGTCTGAATTACTCCAGTGAAAAGTCTGATCCATCTTCTCTTAATTAAAAACCTAGTCATTCCCAGGCTGAATGGATGGGTATTTTTTCTGTCTTGCCTTTGCTGAAGTTTCCATTAGTACTAAAAGCTCTGCTCTCTGGTATTTCGCTGCCCTGCAGATGTTATGGGGAGAAAACAGCTCTATTCTCTAATCATCAGAGAGCCATCCCTTGCAGCGAGCAGTCTCCAGACATACCAAACCCTTCCAGCCTCTCCTTGCAAGACAGGAGCTTCATTCTCACGAGCAACCTGATATTTCTCTTCTGCATTTGTTTCTGCTTGCATATGAGAAATTAAGTGCCCAGATTAATTAAGTACACTAGAGAGGGTTTGTGAAACACCAGTAATTGCATCCAGGGAAATTCCAGCATAATGCCTTCCTGCACTGCACTTTCTTCTTTTTTATTTCATGGTCACATCAAAAACTGTTTCATCTGGTGATATGCCTCCCTGTATTTTCCTGAGGCTGACCTCCCAAGCTATAGTAGATTTTTTGTTATTGTTCTTGTTATTAGTCCCCAAACACGTGATCTTTGCTCAGTACCAGTGAATCACAACCTCTCTCTGTTACCCAGTCCATGTAACACTCAGTTCTTTCTTTGCGCTATCCCAGTTCTTTCTGTACAAAGATGTCACTTAGCTTCTTGCCTTCAGTAAACTTTTAGGAGGACTATAGCCACTTGTGTGCCAATATAATTGGTGAAATATTAAACAAGACTGGCTCTAAGACCAGTCCTTCAGCAGTGACGCTAATAACTTCCCTCCAGCCTGAGGCTTCCCCATTTAACATCACTGTTACTCTCCTACCTGTAGCCAAGCTAAATTTTTTTGTACTAATCCCCATCTTCTTCAAATCAACTAATAACTTCCCAGGTGACAATGTAGTAAAGCTTTACTAAAACCAGGCAGCTGAGAGATCTATTTAATTTTCTTTGTCCAGAAAGACAGTTTTCTTCTCTAAGAAAGATGTCAGATTAGTCTTCTATGCCTTACCTGCATTAAACCCAGGTGGTATTTTTCCCTATGTTCTTTTAGCTTCACTGGCTTTGATTATACTTTCCTTAAAAATTGTTCTAAAGCTTTGCTGCTGTTAAAGGTAGAATAAAGGGCTTTTAGTTGCTCTGATAATTTTTTTTCTCTTTCAGTGTTGGTAGGACATTTATTATTTCTGATCGCGTGGTACTGTTCCTGTCTGGCTTGATTTATTTAAGCTTGCTACCCAATGTGAATTCTCATATGCCAGTTCTTTCACAAATCTGGATGGAAATTACTTAGTTCCTGACTTTTACACATTTGGTTTCTTGAGATGGGTGTTCATTCTGACTGTGATGGTTTCTATGTGGCTATCTTCATTGGCATTGAAATGAAAATTGAGACGTGTCTTCGTGCAATTTGGAGTTGCATACTGTCTTTAATCTGTACTCTAGCCTCACTGTGTAGTAGCTCCACTTCCTTGTAGATTATCTCTTCATGTAGGCAACAAGCTTACGTTGCTTGTTTCAGTATCTCCTGAAGCAACTTCTTGGGCTGTGTTTTAGTGGCTGCCACCTGCTGCCTCCTCTGCTGTCCTCCCAAGCTGTTCCTGAGCCGTGCTTTCTTCAACTCCAGATGAATGCCTTTAGCCCCGCTGGACTTGTTCTGTCCATTTGTCTGGCTGACTAGTGAGGCCTGACATTCTGCCTTCCATTTTTTTCTTATTTGAGATATAAGTCCCTGTAAGTATTGGCATCTTTGACTTGAAAAATTCCCATCATCCTCCCCAGGCAGATCTTTCAACCTCTTTATTAGCTGACTTCCCTGGCTGGTTCCCTCACTGTGTAGAAATTGCCCTTTCGAAGCCAAAAGATGTGATGGAAAATGCCTTTTCTAAGGGGTCTGTGGAATTCTGCGACTATTTTAATTTTGAATCAGCATATGAGCATATACTCAAAATTTATTTTTAAGAACAGTAATTGTATTCCTCTTATTTATCAAAAAGAAGCCTAGAATATCATCACCTTCCAGTTTCAATTAATGCTGAATTAACCTATCAGTAACTGCTTAAGAAATATTTGGGTCTAATATTATTAGCAGCAGCTTTTGTTCTCCAATAAATCAGAAATCTTATTAATACATATCACTCTACTAACACATCATTTACATTAAGATCCAGCTCTGGAGGTCTGTGGCATGTTGCCCACTGGCATCATCACAATGTAGTCATTGTCACTGGCTGGTCCCCAGATAATTTCAGTCTGATTTTGATAAACTTCATCAATAATTTAATTCACCAAGTCTCGCTTACCTTTCTCCTTGGTGAACCTCCATGACTTCATGTAAGTCCCTTCTGATTTGTATCTCTGTAAGAGGAAACTCAAGCCAGCTAAGTGTCATCTTTATTTAAAGCCTTATGGAGCTGTGTTTTACTTCTCTTCGGTAGGTAGTGCAAATATTTGTATTTGTTTTCTGATATATAAATTGTAATTTGCTGGGGAATTTAGATTTTGCAGTAGAACAACTAAAGCAGTATTTTATTATAAATTGTAAATTGGGATATGTGTGTGTATTAGGATGTATGCAGTTACACATGAAGAATTTTCAGAGAAAAAAAAAAAAGAAAAGATGGGCTAGGTTCAAAATACATTATATACTTATTTTGAGTGTTCTAAATATTGCCATTTAAAAATATCATAAATTCAGAAGGAAGTTCATGTACTCATTTGGAGAAAACACACATGTAAGATGCTGAGATGACAAACACTGTTAAGATGTGCAGAAACCAACAGAGCACTTGGGTTTGGGTTCACCTGAGTGGGCAGCTTTGTAGAAGCTGAAGATGTCTTTCTCCTCTGGCTGCTTGGTGTTGATTGCCCTTTGGCCAAGGGTTACCACCTCTTTGGCAGCTCAGCCTCTGCCATCTCCATTTCCAGTCTGTCCCCAAGGCTGGATATATTAATCTGTTAGCTGGGCAAATTCAGGTGCTGGCACAAGTTTCCTTTGATGGTGCAGGTGGTGACCCTTGAGAGAACAACTGTAGTCAGTGATGCGTTAAGCTCCTACAGCAACCAAGAGGTAAACTTTTCAAATCGTGTACCTGTTGGCATTTTGGAAAAACCCATTGTTTCCTCTAAGGATGGTTGAAATGGACTCAAGAGTACGATGTGCAGCAGTTCCCCTTGGGGAACAAAACAAATCCCAACAGGGCTTCTAAAATACTGCCTTCCTCTTCTTCCCCTCTTTCTAGAAAGAAATTGAATGAGAAGTTTTAGGCTTTATGTCATTTGGTGATGTTCATTGGGATGTCCTGTAGATTCCTTGGCATCATGCAAAGTTTCCACCACTGTTAACACTTCTCTGTATCATTATATATTCTTTCTGTCATGAATTTGCTTATGCTCAGTATTCAATCTTGCCACGTTTTAGCTTTAAGTTAAACATAAGTGTAAGAATTCAGCCGCAACTATCATCATGTGGAAATTGAGAGATGCTAGCAATTGGTGTTTGATGACTGAGGTTTTTCACCTTGTAATTCAGTAAGGTCCATGAATGTTAGTTCATGTGAAAGATAAATAAGAATGTATGATGCTGGCCAGGAGGTCATAGATGAAAAGAAAAAGATTTTTTTTTCTTATAAGAGCTATTGAAAAATGAACTTTCCAAGTTAGTGGTCTGGATGCTATTACTGAACACAGTTTATAGCAAGCAAGAATAACTAAAGAGTGACTATATAATAATGTACAATAGCATAGAAAAGATTGAGAAGAACTTTCAGCCATTTGTTTATCCTGTTTGTTTTCTAAAAATGTTCACCTTTGGGCATGCTGAGTTCAAAGATAATTAAGATAAAGACCCATACAAAAGTTTGCAAAATGTCTTCATTTATAAATAGTGCAAACCAAAGAAAAAAAAAATCTGTTGTAAAATACCATGGTCATTTTTTTCCCATTTAGCCCCCAAGCTGCTGAACATTGAAAGGTCATGCTTGACAGACTTATTTGGGAGTATGTGCCCACAGAATAGTATGAAATGGACATCAGTGGAAGAGTCTCTGCTCTGTTATGCTCTCTGTGTGTTTCATCTATACTTAATTGACAATTTATTTGCATCTTAAATGGTAGTCCTGTCTGCATATTGATTTCATCCTTAGTCTTCTACTGAAGAGTCTCATTAGACAGCCTAGTCACTTAGTATGTTGATTCAATAGGACTCTCAAACACTAAACATTAGCTATACCCAGGCAGGGCTTTGTTGCTAAATAGCAGAGACACTCATGAAGTGCATGCTCCAGACTGGATAACAAGTTTGAAATAGGAGAGACCATGATCATGAAGATCATGATCATGAAGATGCTTTCTAAGCTCTAGAGGTGCTACTTAAGTATTACTCTTCTTTTATTCCTAACCTTAAAGGTTATTCATAGGTCTTATTTCTTATTTAAGCAGCACTAAGCAGGTAAAAGCCACGTTTAGAGGAATATATTTATAATTTACAAGAGAGAATCTATGTTTTGTAATACTGTTTATACTGAGCATTCCAGAGGCATTTAATTATTGTGCAAAGCTAAGAGAGATATTCAGACATTGATAAGAATGCTTTCTGATCCCTACCTAAGCAACAGATGAGAAAATCTGATCAGATCAGATTGATTTAGATAAAAGACTAATGAGCATGAAGACTAAGTAAAGACTGCCAGATTGGGCAGTCATTGTATGGTGCTTTGGGCTGAAAAGTAGCAGTTTATATGATATGTGATGATGACAGCTTTATTAGAAGAAACATTGCTTTGGTCCCAGTACAAATATCACGAGTATCCAAAGCCCCCAAACAACTGTGTTCTCTTTTCCTTTTAATTTGCAATTCTTTTTATTCTTCATGACTCTTCCAAATTAGTGCAGCATTCTTCTGTTTGTCACATAAAATGCTTTTTTTTTTTTCCTTTGCATCAGCTACTACGAATAGCCCAGACACATCAACACAACACAGAAGGGGATAATAGGCTAAATTATCCTTAAGCAATTGTGGTTGTAACTGTTTCATGTCTTATCGTGGTATGTAAATTTGATTCTTTGCTGGATCCCACAGACATATCTTCATTTTGACTACTGGAAGGCACAGTAGGATAAATGGATTAAAGAAGGGAACTAGCTCTTAGCACTATTTCTTATCAGTTTTATGGTAATGCCTTCTATGAGGTAGTTGCTGTATATACACATAAAACAGATTTCCTCCCCAAAAGTGGTTGCCTATCAGTATTGTAAAAATTGTAGGGAAAAAAAAAAAGTAAAACAAACAAAAACCAGCCAACCACACAAACAAGAGAAACAAACAAACAAACAAAAACAAACTATAGGGAAAGGTCTAGGAGTAACAAAAAAGGTAGAAATACTGAGATTTTTTGGTCATACAGGTTAACAGTAGTCATAGTGTGATATGTAGGCGTGTGTGATAGTATTTTAGCAATGTTATTTTTTGAAAGAGCAAGCATAAAAAATAGCAGCCAGTATTACTGAGAGTGATACAACCTAGGTGCCATGTCTGGTTGGTTTTAGAAGGAGAGGAGAGGCTTACGGCAAAAGTGGATCTTGAGAAACTACTAAAAGCTGGGAGGTGGGATGATATTTCATATTAATTCCAGTTGAGTATTCCAGCGAGGGCAGCACAAAGGAAAGTATAAGAGAAGTTCAGACATGAGTGCTCCGTGCTGGTGTCATTGACAGAGCAAAGTAGGGACAACTGAAGTGAGAGAGAGAGGGGCTAAAATAATGTGTTGGCTGGAGAGCAACACTTCAGATATGACAGTATAAGTGCTAGTTTAAAATGGAAGTTGAAGCCATGGGGGAGATAAAATTAGCCACGGACACGATAGGAAGAAAGAAAAGCAGGAGAGCTGAGAGATAGCTCTCTGGTGCCCCATAAAAAGGAGGATAAGTGGAGGGAGCAAACTTATGAAAGGCATAGCAAAGAGATAGCTAACTCCTGTTCTCTATATAGTCATTCTTTGGTGCAATACATATCAAATAGCATGTGACATCTTTGGATTAGAGACCAGCTTTTTTATTCCTTGTTTGAACATCAAGATTTTGATACCACACAAACAGAAATCACCAGTAACGTGCTCTGGCAGGAGCACTAACTCCAGAGGAAGGTTGTACACATACTCTTGCCTGTCCAACCTAGGACTACAATTTTTGGAAGGCAGCTTGTGGCTGATGATTAAGTTCCCATACTAGAGTGTGCTCTGGCAGGCAGGGATGCACACCTTCTGCCTTTGCAGATGGAAATCCCTTTGCAGGAAATGTTTGCAAGGAGGCAGGAGGGAAGAAGTCCATCATCACCAGCAGGTGGGAAATTGTGGTACCAGCACTTAGCTCATTAATTCTGAAATAAAGCCCAACCTGTTGCAGGCCTGTCAATGTGTCCTCTAAATCTCCATGAAGCTTTTCTTACTAGGAAGGGTAGATTGTTAATTTTTAGTTAAGTGTCTTCTTGCCTTCATTGGGGCTTCCCTGTGTCCAAGCTGGTGAGGAGCAGCCTCTCAACCACAAGGGGCTGAGGTGGTGGTGTGCAAAGGTTGGGATGGACTTAGCAAGGAGCCAGAACTGGCATTCCCTGGTCTAGGAGAGGTTCATGGAAGGATAGACACACCCTTCCTCCAGTTGCCCCAAATCAGTGGCCTCTAAAATACAGCTGTCCCCCCGCGTTTCACTCTCACCTTCTGGAACGCTTGCTGGCTGCTCTTGGTCCTCTGTGCCCTTTCTTGGGTCTCTCTACTGCCGCCACCAAATTCAATTTTGTAGCCTGTAGAGTTAGAACAAAATAACTCATTCAATTTTGCCTATGTTACTGAACAGCCTCGGGCTGACTCTGAGGGCAGGTGGGTATTTAATTTGACATTTGTGCCTCTGCAAGTCTCCTCTGTAAGCCAGAGGAGCAGTTCTAGCACTGTTGTGGGGACCAGCTGATGCAGGTGAGCAATTGCCAATGGAGGAATAATCTCTTGAAGAACAGTAATATGTCAGGTTATACTCCAGACTTCTCTCTGTGGGATGATACTGCTCAAGAAAATTAAGCCTAAGAGATAATTTGGCAACAGTCTTATTTTAAATGCTGATTAATGACTATTGCTTTAGCTTTAATGCCGCTCCTGTTCCACTCATGTGATGTTTTAATATGGCAAAGGAATTATGATTAGTGCATTTAAGTTTTTAATGTTCAGATAGTTAAAATGCTCCATAATAATCACTGCCTTTAATATTCAGCAAAACTATTACAGAGATATAATTGTCCTTTGGTGTTGAAAGGAAGAAACTGGGATCCCGACATGATCTTCAATGCCTTTCTCTCTGGTAGCTTAAATCAAATCCTTAAATTTCAAAGTCCTTGGCAGCAAGTTTTAGGAACTTTAATTAAAAAAGAAGTCTTCCATAAATAAATTAAAGCTGAAAGACTAGAGATTGTTAAAGGAGAAGTTCAGTAATTGCAATAGGAATAGCAGTAGAAGGTACAATAGGATATGTACCAGAAAACACAAGTTAAAGCATCAAAATCAGAAGACAAATTCTGATTCAGAAGTCTGTAATCCAAAACACACCTGTACAGCATACAAAGTACCTCAAAGATTTGTAATTGTTATTCTCATGACAGTAAAATATTCTAGATCCAATTCTGCAATATCTCACACTTGTGGGAGTCAGGAATGATTTTCTAATAGAGTTACAATAAAATAATAAAAAGAGCAGGCTCCAGCTCTACAAATTTGGCTGGTACTTGGCAGAAGCAAGAAATGTTTGTGTAGTTTTTTTCTCCTTCTGCCTTGGAATTGGTATTTCTATGCAGTTGTTAGTTTTCATCTCACCCAGCTTGTAATTCTGTTGCTTTCTGTTCTTCATATCAGGGAAAAAATATTCCATTGTGATTTTGTAAACTGTGTAAGAGTCAAACGAGCTTGAACTCAAACCTTTCCTTGAAAAGGAGAATCCCCCAGCTCCTCTGCAGGACCGCTGTAAGGCACAGAAAAGCATCTCTGCATTTCGAGTTGCTGAACTCGCTGCAAGGGGGTTGGCAATTTGTCTAAGAGAATTTTTCATGTACAGCCGCCTTGCTCAAGAATCACAGCTCTCCCACTCAGCCCCACGAGCTCTGCCTCTGCTTGGCTACAGCAGCGCATTGAACTCATCCTCGCCTCTGCCTCCTTCCAGTAGAAACTCCCGCTGTTGTGCTGGGATCTGCTTGTGCTGCTTCTCATCTCAGCCCCAGCCACCCACTTGCTTCCCTTTGCACCACGCCTTGTCCCGCGCTGCCTCCGTGTGCGGGTGCAACATCCCGCTCAGCTTTCTTAAAGCTTTACCTTGCCTCCTCTCAAACACCATCTTAAGATGATGTCCCTTTGCTGCCAGCTGATGTTAGTCTAACAATTCAGGAGACTCACTTTTTGGTAAGCTCTTTCCTTTCTATTTTCTTCCTTGCATTCCCTCTTGCCTCTTCCTGTGTCTTGCTTGGCCAAGGCTGTTGTATTCTTGCTGTTCACCCGCATTTGTGGAAGTGTTCATTAATAATTATTGTCCTTTCTTTCAGTGTCATTTTTTTTTCTGATGGTTTAGCTGATCTTGTCCATGTCATGATGTACCACAAGTACTAAGAGTCCTTTCCCTCTGTGGGCCCTTCCGCTATCAGTCCCTCTTTCTTCTCTGCTTCCTTCACCATATACTATAAATAAAGCTAAATATGGATGATTGATGACCCTCATTATCTTCCTGGTGTGATTCCCACTCCTTCAGAATGAACCCAGGGCTACCACTAATTAAACAAGAATTAAACAAAAACTAAGCACCTAATTGACCATAGGCATAGGAGTACCTGCCTATTCCTGTAGGAAAACACCAAGGAGAGGATAGAAAGGGCAGGCAGCAATATTGTTTGTACCCATGGGTAATTAACTGTACTGAGGCTGTTTAGCAGCTCCTGATTTTCCCTGGTATGTTGCTGAGGTAAACTGGAGGTGGAGAAAGGGGAAACAGGTGAATATTTTGCTCCCCATGTGATTTTCCATATGCATTTTCCAGTCTTGACAGAAGCAACCTCATTGAACTCATTGTTGACAGCGGTAATGTATAGGACTATGTAATGTATGAAGCTAAAGTGCTGAGCATGACTAGGGAAGAAGAAACGCTGCACCATCTGGAAAGGAAGAGAATTTCTGTGCAGAAAAGCTGTTCTGCTGCTCCGTGCCATTTACAAAGCCAGGCATGGCCAAGGGGGGAATGGCTTAGCCTCTAGGGGAGGTGGGAGGTTGGAGGTTAAGGGAAAACTGGGGGGAAAAACAGACCCTGTGGAGATATTCCCATCAGTGTTTAGATCTGGGAGGCTGGCAACCTGGCATAGCCAATGGAAGGAGGTGGGATGCCTACAGCAAGCTGTAACTAGAAGTCTAAATTAGAGGGTTTCAATACCACCTGTTTTATTGTTGTGATCCATGACCTTATTAACACATGTTTTAGAATGAAAGAAAGTGTCAAACTTGAAGAAACATAAAGGGTAGGTGGAGAGTCTGAACATATGGTAAAGGTTGTTCTTTTTATTTATAGGAAAATGAAATTGCAGTTTAGCAATTAAACCTATTTTGGAAAGAACTTTGCGCGCTCCTTCTTTTGCAGAGGCGACTTGATCTCTGCAATGTCTTTTTTTTTTTTTTTTTTTTTTTATTAATGCATGAACTTGTTTTATTTATGTTCATTACTCATTTGCAATGCAGTAATCTCTTCCATAAAGATGTGTCCTCTAGTGTGGATCACTAGATTAAAGGATTTGACCATGTCTGTGGCCAAAAACATTTTTTCTGAGCTATTTAAATGATTTTTTTGAACAAGTACAATGCTGTCTTCACTCACCAAATATTTCACATATAATGAGAATAACTGCATTTTATTTAATTTTTTGTATTATGAGGCTTCTTGTATTTTTGGCAGGGACATACACATGACAGAAAAAATTGCACACCCAAATGCAGCTTTTGGTTATTGGCAATGTACAAAACTTTGCAAATGTAGTAAGTGTTTGAACGTGTCTGAGTTCTTTCTTCATAAGAGATCTGGAGGAAATAAACTGGATTATGGGAAGAGTCCTCCTAGAGGCATCCAAATATAGTTTCACCATTTTCTTCTGTCTTAAAATATGTCAGAGTGATGTCTGGGAAGTCAGGGTCTTCCATTAGTGCAGTGCTAAATCTCAGACAGGTGGCTCGCTGGTGGCTGACCCCAATATAATTGTACTGGATCTGCAGCAATCATCGATTCTCTTGTGTGTCTCTCCCATATCATCATCACTTCCCTTAACTTTTCAGTAATATACTGTCAAAGTCATAAATGCCTTTCCCATTTTATTTATTTATTTATTTATAATCTCTGAGGGCTAAACTTCTAGCTGACATTCTGATAGATTTTCTAAGAAAATGCCTACTGAGCACATTTTTGACAGCAGTTCTTGTGTCTGACCAATTAGCGGAACTTATGGTAGGTATCTCTTGGCTGCACAGGCAGAAGTCCACTTCAAGATGGTTAGCCAGCAGCTGCAAACAAATGATGTTTAGCAGGAGTTTGGTAATTACTAGCTCCTCCATAACTCTGCGATCCCACAGAGAAAATTGAGATGAAAGTGGATTTTATTCCCTGAGCCAGTTTTGGAATCTCTCTCTCTTTTCTTCTGCCTCTGAAGTTACAGCGCTTGGAGCATACTAATGACCTATGTCACTATTTAGGTTGCAGTCATCTGATGCTTTCAGTCTTTTGTGAGGTTTGCATTTTGAACATGAGTCACTCAAACATAGGGAATGTCTTTGCTGTAGGTAATGTTACCTCCATGAGGAGACAGGAACTTACAATCAATAATAGCTCTTTGGATACGTTTGCCATGTTCATCTATATATATGCTTGGCAATTCTCCCAAGTCATGGGAGGCTTACAAATCCCCCCATTCTTCAGCTCTTATCTCTGCTCACCTGAGGGATGCAGTAGGTGCACCTGTATGCATCACTGTTTGCAGCGCAGAAAAGAAAGTTGTTTTTTTTTTGTAAACCACCTGCAAGATAATGACTAGGAGCAAACTATTCTGACTGAGATCATGGTGTCCATTAGCTTGGGCATGGTCATTTCTTAAGTTATTCAAACAGGAGTCCAAATAATCATGAGTGGCTGCCCAGATGCAAAACTACATTTATCAAAACTTATAGCTACCTATTGTCATCCTCAAGAATATCTTCTAACTCTGCATGAATGAATACCAAGGTCTAAGTTGGAAGGATTGTTTCATCCTCTCTAGCTCATGTACTTTCTGGAAATAGTACTGACACTTTAAACATCAGATTAACCACCATTTTTTAGCTCTGATATCAGAGTTGTTTTAGGCTGAATATTAAGGAGAAAAGAGATACACACAATGCAATAATATCCCAGGTAACCTGATGAAAGCCCTATAAATAACTGTTTGAAAATAAGACTTTATTATACTGAAACTAATACCGTATTGAACTAGTTGGAGAGTTATATCGACATTGTTCAAGAATGCTTTATCTCTACTGTTTGTGATTCTAAGCTGTGCATTTATTAGATACTGCTATTGGGAAAATGGACAGCTATATATTCCTCTAGGAAGGGACAGCCATCTGAGATTCTGTACATGGCTGTTGGAACAAAACAGATAGAAGAGAGAAAATTAAGTTTCAATGAGAAAGTGGGGTGAAGATGAAAAAGAAAAAATATATATATATATCATGGGAGGTTGCTGAGTAGAATCAGATAATCTAAGGACCAAAGATCGCCTGTCAAACCAAGTAAATAATTCAGGAAGACCCTTGATCCCCAGAGATCCTGGGCTGAATCGGCAAATGAGCTCTCCCAGTCCTTTTCTGTGGATGTGAATTGATGCCGGGCCACTACGCTCCTCCATGCCAGTAACTTGCATCTCAGTAGGCTGCAGCATTGGCTTTCATTGTCCTGAGACAACCATAATTTCCCTGCCCCACATTACTGGATGTACTCTCAGAAATTACCTCCTGCTGAACTGGCCATCTCACTGATATACTGCTCCTGCAAGAACTTCCATGCCATACACCTCCAAGGCTGTATGCTTTGAATAAAGGTTTAACGTGAATGAAATACCAAGCAAACCACTGAGCTTCCTGATGTCGACGAGAATATGGGAGTCCAGAAAGGTTGAAGGAGTTGTGAACATAAATGTACCTGTAGCGTAAAGTCCTATAGCACTTAGATTCCCCCTGCTTAGTCCCATCTGAAAGTATGATGAAAGTTTCTGAGGTGCTTTGGGGCACTTGCATTTTAGCATCCCATTGTTCCTAATGTACACGTTAAATAACTATGTTTCTACCTTGAACTGTACTGCAGCCAAAAGGAGAGCTCATTCAGGCAATAGAGGCTTATTCCTGTGTTTCTTCTAACTTCCAGGAAACTGTGGCAGTTTTCCTTCCTCCAGGTTTCTGAAATCCCCACCATGAATCCCTGTGGCAGAGGATCCAGCTGATGGACCAAGTGATTCAGGAAAAGCAGCCCATAAACATCAACACCGATTGCACTAAATGCTTTCATATTGTTGTGCCAAATGGTATATTGAAGAAGGAATGGATGAATGAAAAACATGAGTTCAATTTTGAGAAAGAGCAAAATAAATAGGGAGACCTGTGCTATTTTTCAGGCTGTATCATAGAATCAAAAACATTCAAAGACGGGAAGTGTTGGAGGGAGATAAGGGACATGTACAAGGTGGCAGTTATGTTGCAGGTGATAATCTGCAGGAACCTGAGAGAAGCTGCCCAGTCTAATCTTCTTAAATTTATCTCAGAGAAGAATAAAAAACAGTTATACAACATTGAGATACACCGTTCCCATTTGTTGGGAAATCGTAGACATTTCATATTTCCAGCTTTGTCTCTGTTGTCTCAGCTCTGAGGAGCTGTAGTGAGATGAAAGCAGTGGGGAATGTCCTAGGAGACAGTGCATCCTGGCTAAGGGAAAGTACTGAACTGAATCCCAAAAGACTCGATTCAATGGTTCTTTGCTAAGGCAGCATAGTTAAGCATAAGCAAATTAAATTTGTTGATATAAAACTGAATTGTGCAATAAACACAGAAAGCTTGCCTTCCCTTTAATGCATGGGAAAAGCATGGTAAATGGGCCAAGAAGCCAGGGGAGAGCAAGCAACGTGATGTTTGGAATGATGTGCGCCCATTTTCCATCAAAGTCCGGGTAAACTTGTGTGTCCTTATGTTAGAGACTCCGAGGGCTTGAGTGCAGTGAGGTTAAACAGCCTATCTGTGCTACCCAGGCTGCTTTTGGTGGGAATTTGTGCTGTATTTAATGCCAACCACCTCATCCAGCTGCTCTGGGCCCCCTGATGGGGAGAGGAAGGAGGTAAGTACTGGCGTGAAAAGGCTGCTGTGGCTAAGTGGTGTCTGCAGGTTCATAACAGTTCATGAACACAGAAAGGGAGTAAATATCAAAGAAGGACAGTGGTTATACAGCATGGGACCCAGGAGTGCAGCTAGAGGTAATGGGGTGGAATTAACAGAGTGGAGATGCAGGCTGACTGTAAGGAAAAATCTCCGTAGCTAATCAACCTGTACAACAATGCCCTTTTCAGACTGAAAGAGTGATTGGAATGGGCGCAAACTAATTCTTCCTTTAGGAGTGTCTCGAGTTCGTTAGGTCCTCTCAGAGGCCAGGTGTGGATCACTTCTGCATGTAATTCCACTGATGGAGCGGGGCTATGGAGAAGAAGAATGGCTGCGTGCACAGTATAAAGCACGTGTGGGAATGGCCCCATTATTTCTGCCGTGTCAGATGAGCACTCGTGTCTTTGCTGCCATCCCTGCCTGATGGAGAACGTGGTCTGCCTGAAGATGTCTGCTCCTACCTGCTGCTACTGCCTTGGCGCTCTGTGGTGCGGCATCCTGCATGCAGGGAGGCCCCAACTAGCTCTGGACAAGCTGATCTGGTGGTGGTGTAATGCCATGTCATCTGTGGAGGTGAAATCAGGTCTCATCAGAGAAGCCCTCCTGGTGGCGGTGAGGTGTGAGCATACGGCTGTGCTGCCTTCCCTGGCTGAGCCCCACCGAGCACAGCCCAGCACTTTCCCTGGCTGCCTTGGTTGGCCCCGAGTGCTTGCTGTGGAGCCGGCTGCACCCAGAGCAGATGTAAACAGGGCTTTGGAAAGGAAGCAATCCCAAAGAGACAACAATGCAGAGTGAAGTCTGAAAGCTTAGTATCAAATTGCTTTGGGAGAAACAAGAAAGATAAACTAAGCGTTCAGCCTGAGGAGGCTAATTCCCAACAAAACCATGCATTCTTATCATTAGAATTGTTAAAAATGTCATTTATAAGTAGATGTGCTATAACGAAGTCTGGCCGCTAGTATTACAGCACACAGCAAAGATAAGCTTATCTTACTGTATCCTGGTTTGTTTTCCCTATTTTAGAGCTCCCAGTACACACACCTTTGCTGGAGACCGCTGGGGTCTTCCCTCAGTACCTAGCCTCATTTTCTTTAAGCCTCCCATAATTCTTCCCCAAGGAGAGGGTTATTTTACCCACTGTGGCATCTGACCTCATTGTCAGGAGGTCTTAAAAGCACAGCTGTTAAAATAATCGGTATTGAAATTTTCTCTGCCCCAGTCCTCCCACCAATGACCTGTCTTGCTGCTGTTGGGAGTACAAAAAAACTAAAACCGTAGTTTTTTTGAAAGCAGGAAAGCATCTTTTCCAGATGAAAGTAGGTGTCCTTGCCAAAACACAGTGCTGCAGTCCCATGCTTGCCTGGCTGCTTTGCTCAGGCTCCTGTAGGAGCGGTCGGCAGAGATCTGACTCGGCCCCTGCCATCGCTGCAGTGCCTCTGGGTTGGTTTGGCTTCACTAGTGCTCGGCATTTGCTTGAGCTAGAAAGTCAGCTGCTGTCCTTGAGCAGCATTATTCACAGTACTTAACAGGGAAAACACATCACCTCGGGCTTGTATTTGCCTTCAAATTGTAATGTCTTTTGGTTTTATTAAGAAAAATGTTTCCATGTCTAGATACACACAAGCACAAATATCAGTTACTCAGTTGATTGGTTTTCTTCATCTCCATGGTGCTCAGGAGGGAATTTGTTTGGCACTTTTCCTCTCTGATAATTTTTGTAGATAGAATAGAAAGTAACAGAAGGTAGCTTGATTATTCTGTTATACCATCTGAAATATTTTTTTAAAAACTATTTTTTATGCCAAATGCAGTGGCTTTTACAGTGATCTATATCCAGGGTGTATTTCTCTATACCCATCTGAAACAATGTGGTGTGTGCCTGTCCTTCACAGCCTAGCCCTGTCAACATGTGGCCATTAAATATGTCATTTGCAAACTGTCTGGTGTCTGTATGATAAACACCGAGAGGAATTTAATGCCACGCGTAAGTATTTCTAAATGCAACTTTGAGTGAGCAGTTACTTCCCTCTCTGTCTAGTGCTCATCCCTAAGTTATTTATCAGCCTAAATGAAAAGGCAATGAGATGTGGATTGTTTCCTGACTTGGGATGCTCTGAGAGAGGAGGTTTGTGCTCAGGCAGTCTGGCGGCTCAGGCAGGCCAAGAGCAGCCACAGAAACGTTTGTGCCTGGTGTGATGCTGCGCTGCGGAAGAGTCTGGCAGATAAATCTGAGGGAGCCTGGCCTCCCAGCAGGATTTCCAAAAATGACTTTGCAAAATAAGTTTAATGTATCCGTGGGAGAGTTGCCCATTGTTCACAGGTAGAGCGAAAGATGATGCTAATGTCAATATTAGACTAACAGTTGATAGGGGTAAAAACGTTAGCCTTTTTAATATTGCTTACTTTCAAACGATTCTGATGTGTTTCATGTGTCTGATGCAGCCAGAAGCTGTTACAGGACTTACCAGAGCACAAAGAAGCAGCTGAAGTGTGGAGCCCAGTGGGGCTCCGCTGGTTTTCTATGGCGAAGTAACCCCGGCGTTGCCTCGTGGCGTGCCTCTGTCCTGCCTCATCCATATTTGCTTTGTGTTGTGCTTTGTCAAGTGTTTGTGAAACACAGCGAGCCTTTTCCACAAGCATTTCTCTTTGTCAGTATTTGAGTTGCCTTCACCCCTTTCCGTGTCACTGCCACGGTTCCTCGTTACCGCACTTCTTTTTTCCTGGCTTTCTTTGACTTGCATTTCTGTACAGTGGTTGCTCGCCCTTCTTTTCCCACATGCAGTTACAGTTGTTCTTTGTTTTCCTCTCCCTTATTTTCCTATCAATTAACTCGTGCTTATCCTTAGTGACTTCCACACATACAGATGGGTACTCACACACGTGCCAGCGCAGGAGAGGCAGGGATGCCTTGTGAAAGGAGGGTGGTGGTGGAGGTGATAAAAGCCAGCAGGAGCAGTTGGCTCAGCCTGGGGCAACACAAGAGCCTAGAAGCCCCTATCCTGGGCCAGAAGCCCCACTTGCATGCCCAAGGATGCTGTCTACTTTATGCCCTCCAGAGTTACAGGTGAGAAAAGGCAGAACTCACTCATGAACGTATGAGCCAAGAGTGTGTTTGCTTTACTTTAATAATTTCTTTTCTCTTCTTCTCCATCCTGCCTGCTACTGGCACCGTCATGACCTAGTTAAAAAGTTTATTCTCTTTGTTCGATTCCAGCTCCTGTCTTGGTTACAATTTACTAGCTAGAGCTAATGCAGTAAAGAAAATATTGTCATCTTTGTGGGATCAGTGCTTACAGGATGATACGTGGACTATCTGAACTCCAGTGAGCTTCTGATCTGTAATGTAGAACAATTTTTTTGACAGCCTCTCAAAAGGCGTATAAAATTCACACAGGCATCAATCCTCCCTTCAACTTCAACGTTCAATTTATACTGTAAGTATGTAGTATGGGTTAATAAACATGGCACTCGATTAATACATGGTTTGCAAGTTTTCTATGGAGTTTTTCATTCAGAGATACTAAGTCTAGAAGTAGACCATGCTGATGATGGGCTGTTCTGACCTCTTGTATAGCACAAGCTACTGACTTCGTAGGCAGATCCTTGCTTAGCTGTTGAGTTGGAGCAGGTTTGTAGAAAGGCACCCCACCTTGGCTCACACTTCAGTTCAAGGAGAGTTTTCCTTGGATAAGCTGATCCAGTAATTAATTTCCTTCATGCTTAAAAAGCTCCTCTTTTTCATAACTTGAATATGAATTTGTCTAACTGCAGCTCTCAGCCTTGGGGACATTTATCTTTATCTACTAGCTTTAAAAATCCTCTTCTAAGAGAAATCCTCTCTGTATATTCCCAAAAGTGACCAAGGCTTCTTTTCACTACCTCTCACCTGAACCAAAATGGCAAGTTTCTTTAGTTTGTTACTGCAATGTGAGTTTTTCAGATCTTGAATTATTTTTCTGGGTTTTCTTTAACTACTCGTCATTATCAGTGTTGCTTTTACAACGAGGATCTAGAACTGTAGGCAGTGTTATAACAGTGCTGTTAAATATTTAATATAATGGTAATTCCATTGCTCTATTTCTGTATGAGGTGTGAGTCCCTGGTTTCCAAAAGGCAGTCTGGCCATCTGTGATTTATTCAAGGCAACAGTGAATTATCCAGCAGAAGATCCATTGATAGGCGGTTTTAAGCTGCTGGATCTCTTTAAATCTACCTCAGGTGTCATTCTGCTACTCTGCATCTGGGTGTGATACAGAAGAGTCATTTCTTTGTGTGACGCAGCATTGCTGTTTTATCTGACACTGATACCATGCTTCGCTGGCACTAGACAATAGGTGGTCCCACATAACACTGGTGTTTTAACTACTTACCTATAAGCAACAGCAGGAATTCCACAGCTCGTGGCAGCAATATGATTCTGGTCTTATTAGTCTTACTGTCATCTGCTGGCTATCAGTTGTTTCAAATCCTTCACATTTTTGTTAAAGTTGGGTGCACACATCTGGACATGGTTCATGAGCTGAATCCATGCAGTAGCTGAAGTGTAACTTCAGGGTTTTACAAACTCTCTCTCTCTCTCTCTCTATATATATATATATATGTATATTTATTTATTTACTTATTTTTCAGTGTTAGTGAACCACATTCTCCTTATGGGTCTTTGCAAGTTCTGGATCCCATGCAGAGGCTGTTTTTCTCCCCTCCTGTGTTTGTGCTGTTGAGTACTCAGTCCAGCATAAGCTCAGTTCTGTAGCTCTCCATCAGCCTTTTGTTTCGGTACGTTTCTCCAACTTTCAAAGCCCATTTTGAGTTCTCTTATTCTCTCTGCATTGCCTTGCTGTTCCTCTCACCTCAGCAGCATCTGCAGAATAAGTAGGAATCATTTTCAGTCCATCAGCCCCAAATTAATGAAAACATGAAGTGCAACTGGATACAGAACATAAAGCTCTGCAGAGCCATGCATGAGATTTCTTTCCTGTTTTGCACTGCTAACTATTCTGAGCATGATTTTCCAACATATTTTCCAAGTATTAGATTCATCCAGACCATATTTCCTTAGCCTAGGAGATAGTGTCAAAAGACTCACTAAAGTCACCATAATATCTGCCATTTCATCCCTATCCCCAGCATCTGTTACCCTGCTGCAGAAGAACATCAGAATGATTTCACACAGTTTCTTCTTCACAAACCCATGCTGCCTGCTGCTCGTCTCCTTGTTATTTTCTGCTGCTTATATATAATGTCTGTACGAAAATATGTCTCCAAGAGTTAAAGTTTGGCTGGCTGCTATGCAATTTGCTGATTTTCCCCCTTTCCTCCTCCAGCTTTCTTTCCTTGCATCTTCTGAAGGATCCTGTGCAATCATCTCCCCATCATTCCTAAATAACCCCACTGATCCAGAAATTACTTCAGGACTCTCTTGCTCTCCTTGTTGGCCAAACTTTCAGAGCCAGTGTCCATCATAAAAAGTGTCTATCCTTTCCTACCCTTCACCTGTTGGGTGATCTTTCATTTCCTACCGTTCCCTCTGTTGTAAATTGACTGTTTTTAGGGCTGGACTTTTTCTGTGTGGTTCCTGCCACAGGTAACAGTGTTTCCCCTTTTTTGACTCCTCACTTCCTTTCAGATCTGCCATTCAACTTCTTGCTCTCACCCTCTGCTAAGGGCTGAGTGAATATTTTTAGACCCTTTGCATAGTCCTGAAGCTACTGTTTCCTCTAACTTATACCACATAGTATTTGTTCTGATGCATTATTTAATTCTCTAAAAGGTTTTAGGTAGAGTGGTTTGTATGTATGACACACCATGAAGTGCAGCTATGTTGCATAGTCTTGACCAGCTACCTTCAACTTTTTCTTTTATGTACTGTTTTGGGGAACAGCCTTTTTCACTCTATTATTTCCAGAGTCATGAATGCACGAAGGTAGTGCTGTGGGGAATGACAGAGGTGGGGGAGCTGCAGCATCGTTCATGCCCTGACACGCCATGGTACTGCAGAGCAGTACTAGGGGCACTGCTGGCGATTCCTACCTGCTGCAATACCAGTGTGTGAGCAAATTGGGAGTCCTCTTTCCTGAAAAAGTACCAATATTCAGCTACTACTAAGGTCCTTAAAAACAAGGCAGAAGGAAATAAATATGTGCTAGGTGCTAATGTTTGTGCAGCATGGGTATATATGGATTTGGAGTTCTGCAGTTGTTCCTGGTCAGATTTATTCCAAAAATGTCTGTTTGGTTTTTGTTTGTTTGCTTTAATATAGTTTCTCATTAACCATCCCTATATATAGGCATCACTGATGTACATGCTAAATAAGTAGGTACTCCATCAAAAATTAATATATAAGTATATCAATATATATAAAATTATTGATATATGTATATATATATTCTTTCTAAATGTGGTACTGGGGTACCTATAAATGTCCAGATGTTCCTTGCATGCCACAGCATGACCTGTGGAGCAGTGGAATTCAGACTTTCCATTGATTCCTGTGGATTTGGCCTCAAAATAAAGGCTAATGATAGAAATGTCAGAATATGACAATGTATATATTCCCTGATCTGAAAGAAAGGGATGGAAATCCTACAGAAAGTTACCAAGAACTAGAGAGACACTCATTACCCTGCAAGGTAGTGGCTAGCAAGCACTTAACTGCTGTCTTTTGGCTCTGGGGACAGCATGTGTGCACGCTGGTGTCTGAAAAAGGTTGGGTAGAATTTAACTTTTGGCTCAAGGGAACCTTTAGTTTATTAATTATGAATGTGCTCACTGGGGAGCACGCTCAGGTGGATGCATGGCTTCTCTCTGCAGCACATTGCTATTCTAGCATGTGTGCATTTTGTAAATAAAACCAGGCTCTTCTGTGCCTAAGTCTTCTCTGAGCCTGCCTGTAAGAAACATAAAAAAAAAAAAATCTCCAAATAATGAAAAAAAAAAACCTCAAACCCTGTCAGATCATAACAATTTCAGGATTTCTAAGTCTGCGGTGTTGTGACTGTAGCTGCCTTCAAATCTCTGCAGAACCCTGAGTTCAGGAGCTTGTCACGGGGGTGGCCTCTCAGCAGCAGTGCCAGGAGGGCTGTACCACCTGTAATTACACACAGCAAATTGCTCAAGTTAATGCTGCGTCTAAACACGGTACTAACATCTGCCTGTCTTGGCAGCGAGACAGCTACCATAAATATGCTATGCAACAGGCTGTCACGTATTCTGGCTCCTGGAGTAACTTGTTCTTCTGAGGGGAAATTTCCAGCCCCCGTTACTAATCAGGCTGTGAGTGATCTGAAGCCCTGGGATCCATCAGGCATCGACCGGCATCCCTCCTGCCCTCCCTCCGAGCATCACTTTCTGTCTCTGTCTCGATGCTGATGAGGAGCAATCAGACCTGCTGCTGAGTGGACTGGGGAGAGAGTGACAGGCGGATCCTAATGAAGCAGTAGGGTTACGAGCTGCTTTGCATTTCTGCTCCTGCTCGTGCAGGACCCTGGAGCTGGGCGGTGCATGACTGGGTGTGCGGGATGCCCCGGTCATCTCCACTTCGTGTCTGTGGTGTGGTCGCATGGAGGTGTTTCAGAAAACATCTCGCTTTCAACTGTCTGACACTTCCCCATCTCTTCTGCCTCTTGCCTATAGTGCTATCAATCACTTTGTTCTTTTCAGCTAAGCGGTTTTAAATCTCCTGTGGAAAACTTGTGTCAGTCCGGTGTAAGGACAAGTGACTGCTCTGCAACGCTAATTCAGTCTTGCTTAAGACGTGAAAATAAACTGATAAAATACCAATTTGAAGTTTTTAGACCTTGAAATGATTTAAAATCTCTTGTAAAAGAAAGTCTGGGGCTGAAACTTTGTCTCTGAGGCATCATTTTTAACTTAGCAGTAAGCTCTGATGGTCTTTTCTTTAAATTGCCTATTGTACGAATGCCTACAAAGAAAGTGCTTCTTTGGGACTGTTTGTGTTTAGGACTGGCATTTATTTCATTTCTTGTGACAGATGACTCGGCTTTTCGATCTAGTAATCACTCGCTCATGCCCCTCGGGGCAGGGGCTGACCTGCAGGAGGGCTGTTTGCGGTGGCACTGCAGATGCAGTGCGGTGCTGGCCAGTGGCTCAGGACCACGGGTGCATCGCTGCCATTTCCCCAAATCCCAACCTGCTCCAAGCTCCTGGGCTTGTCTGCGTGGGCTTCAGATCCACAGTTTTCATGAAAGACAGTGCCACCCAATTAAGATTTAAATGTCTGAAAGCCTTTAATGTCTACTGTGATTGATATTCTGTAATTGTGGGGTTGCTTACCAGATTTCAAGTTAAGCTTGATAGATTTTTTTTTTTTTTTCCTCCTAAGGCTTTGATCTTGAGACACTGGGAGGAAATCCAGAGGATTGCTGGGTGAAGCTGAATGAACTCTGCTTCATTCTTCAGCACAGTCATGCTTTTCATTCACTCGCAAATAAATGCCTGATTTCTACTTGAGGGATTTTTTTTTTTTCTGAAGGATGGGGAAATCGAAGAATTGAATGCAACCTTACATTGTAGCAATTTTATTTTAAGCAGATTTTCTGCCTTTTTTTTTTTTATTCTTCTCAATATTATCATACAGCAGCTCAACTAATGAATATATAATTTTCTTTCCTTTCTGCTTGTCATGCCCTGCTAACATGGACATCTACAAAGGCTCAGGTTGGTGTTGCAATCTGTCTTCATCTTATCTGATTGTTCTCATTTAGTAAAAAGGGGCTTCGCTGTTGTTCTGCATCAATCAGCTTTTTTCCCTTTTCCTCTCTTTAAAATTGGATCCAACATTATTACTGCATTACAGATTCATCCAGAGATGTGCCACATTCGTTTGTTACCCCTGAAACTATCTTTCGGCTTCAGCAGAATGTGCTGTTTCAAAAAACACAGGACATTGATTTATTTATACCTACTTAAATTTGCCATGCTTGCCTTGCTTTGTGACAGGGAGACAGCAGAAGCTGCAGTACCCACAGCTTCTGGAATCAGCAAAAAATGCAGCACCACTCTTCCTAATGAGTTTCTGCCTTGGTTTAGACCCCTGTGTTTGACAACGTAGTAAAACGTTAATGTTAATATCTTGTCAAGATTCTGTATTTTCTTGATACTGAAGCAATATAATTAAAATAAAAAGCAAAGCCACATGAACTGGCCATTTGTAATGTTATTAGCGCATGCCCCCCGCACTGTAACATCTCAATTTTTTGGTGTCATTCAGAGACTAAATTGTCTTGCCTGGGTATCTTGGGTAGAAGCACGCTGTCCTGTGTCTGCGAGGCATCTGCACAGTCATGCTCCGTGCTGTGCTCTGATCCTCAGAGCCTGACGACTGCAGGCACAGGAAAACCTGGAGCCTTGATGCTGTCTGTCCATCCTCCTGCTCTCTGCCTAGTGAATCGCCCAACAAATACCAACAGCTGTGTGTTCAGACCCACCAGCACTGGGCGAGGAGGGGCTCAGATGGCACCGCAGGGAACCAGGAGGCAGCTTGGGGCTGGGAGCTACTCCTTCTAGGGCTGGCAGAGCCTGGGAGCCTCCAAATTTCTGCTGCTGCTGCCACTCAGAGGAATGGGATTTATTGAAATGGACAGGCACTTGCACAATGTTTTCTCCCATATTTTCTCACCTTTAATTACACCAACTTCTTGCTTTAATCTCCAGGAAGGAGTGCTCATGCTTCACCGTATTACAACTGGGTGTTTTTAGAGCCTGCATGAATTTTACAGAAAATAAAAACACTTAGTAAGAGTAAATATGAATTAATAAATCTTGCTGAGCAATGTGTTAGTTCCGTAAGTATTAGCTGTAATGACTGTGGTTCAGCAGAGCTCACTTCAATTAACTTTTTAAACAAGACATTTTCCATTCATTGCACTTAGGAATTTGAAATACAGTGATGTCTGTCTTTGCATATTTAATCATCCATTAGAAGAAAATAAGGGATTTACTAAGAGACCAACATTTTTAAAGAAGTCCAAAAGAAGTCTAGGTATGGCTGAAAGCATCTAAAGGCCATCGTGCAAGGCCAATGTGGAGCATCCAGATGTCTTTATTGCAAAAATGTTCTGCTGCTTTCCTAATTTGTCCTCTTTCGTTTTTCCTCATTTCACAGCCAGAGTTTTGCACTGCTTCTTTTTTTCTGATGGCTCCATCCTGAAATGTCTTTATCTGAACTGTTCAGTATCTGATTTTAAGCTGAGATGTCATCCAGTTAGTGCGAGAAATAGGGCATTTCCAGCTACAGTCCCTTGCTCCTTGAGGGCTCCCACTCCAGCCTCTAATAAATCACTTAATTCTTCACCCTCAGCTTTCTCATGTGTAAATTCGGATTAAAGTGGAGCTGTTTTGAGGATTGGGTTATAAATAGATAATCAAGAGCAGGGGAAACTTCAGAGTATTCATAATTGTTTTTTACCCTTCCTACTCACTGAAAACCTATCACTTTTTGGCAGTGTTTTTGAAGGCTGTCACCGTGGCCAGTCACTTAGAGTAACGTTGAGGTGTCTCGTACTGTAGGGGCTTCCAAACTGCCTGCAGGGCAGAGCCTGGGAGTGGATATTTCTTTCTGTCTATGAGGAGTTATTGCCCTGACTCACAATATGTATTTTGTACTTAAACATTAGAATAAAATCGATCCCATCCTTTTGTCAGCTACAAAGTTTTCGCCAGTTCTAGTTTTTCATTAAACTTGGTTCAACTCCAGTGAGGGCTTTTTATAACCTTATGGCAGTTCTAATTGATTTCCTTTTTTCCTTACCACAAAGGAGGTCAAAAATACTAACCCCTTTGGTTTGTGTGTAAATGAAAACTGAGAGTGCCGAATTTATATCACAAACATTTTTGCATTTATATAATCTGCTACAGGCATAAAGTTTCAGGGATTCCAGTCCTTTCTGAAGTCTTTTCACATGCTGATCTGTTCAGACTTTTCTGGTGTAAGTCATTCCCAAACCAAACCTTTTAACTTCAATGGCTATTTGCAGAGTCCACATACCTAAAGAAAAGTTTTGTCACTGCAACAGCTGCTTTGCAAAATCCAAATTGCTTAAAAACTACTTGTTAAATCAGTTGTAGTACTGATGAGCAGTTAACATATTTCTAATGATTGTGATCAATATATAAACCAGCATGAAATAAAATCAATTTTATTTTAAAGAGAACTATTTAATGTTGAAATTTTAATGAGGTCATTTCAGTGATGTAGCGTTTATTAATGTGCAAGTACTCGTCCTTCCGACATACAGTTAATTAAGTAAAGCTCTTAAATGTGTGCTTAGACCTGCCAAATCAGACATGCACTTAAGTAATTAACAAAGTACATACTCCATTTTGAATTCAGTTTTAAAGAATCAAGTAAAATAAATGTATTAATAGAAAATATCTGGTTTGGATTAAATGGAACATGAAGGAAGTATTATAGCATTACCAAAAATAAAATAAAATATATATATTCAATTAACGTATGGGTAGAATAGCAGCTATCCACCAAAAAAGAGATTTGGATGAAGTCGATGGAGGCAACATAGATGTGCAGGTAATTGCAGTGGATGGACATCTCTGCAGCTTTATTTCCCACTGTGCTCCGGGTCCATTCGTGTCAGGCTTCTTGCAGGAGAAGTGCTGGCTGCAGTCCAGATTTTGGGAAGTCATGGCTGTAAGTGGAGGAGGAAGCCATTTGCGCATGGTGCCATCCCACTGCTGCTGCCTCTTGAAGTCTGAATATGTGGGAAATATACAAGTGGGTGTGCAAAAAGTATTAGAAGTGGGTAAAATTGCTGGCAAGTCTCACTAGGAGTGTTTTTAATATCTATGCTTGATTTTTTTTTAATTTTTTTTACCTAGAAGTGTCATTGTGAAACAGGGAAAGTCAGCTCTTTTTCTACATGAGAATTTTTAGCACATACGTGGCTTTAGTGTTACTCACGTTGGTCTCCATAGTTCAAAAGTAGGTTGTTATTTCTTTGGTTCAGGCTGATTCAGTGTATTAAGTCTAATGTAACCTTGGTATAAGGGCAGTGCTGTGAAATGGACTTATGTTAGCAATGAATTTAGAACATTTTTATTAGAAATGAATAGCACAGAGGTTGTCCTCGGGGGTCTCAGGCAACTGCTACAGTGATCAGTTTGGTTGTTCTAATATAATAAGCAGATATTGACTTAAGTTGAGGCGAACACCAAGATTTACTGTCTTGAAAGCTAAAATATTGACTGAGGGAAAACCAGAGTCAATATTTACCTTGAGGGACAATAAATCTTGATGTTCACTGAAATATGGAGTCACTGTGATTTTCAGAAGTGTTGAACCTTGTTCTAGTTTAAGCTGCAGGTGCTCATCAGAAAAGCTACCTGAAGTATAGCTATGATTTTTTTCTAATGAATCACATCAACTGGGCATTTGCTTCTCTATGTCCTTTGGAAGGTCAGCATTATTCCTGACCTGTAAGTAAATTAATAAATTACAATGTGGTAGTGCGTTCCTTGGTTGGATGGCTCACCCTGAATGCACTGTAAATACGTTGTCGCAGTAAGTTTGCCTAGGTTTGGAAAGGGTGAGCTATAAGTGGATTATTTTCGCAGGAACTGTTGTTGTCTCTGTGGTTTGTGTCTTTTGGGTGTACAGAGCAGGGCAGCAAGAGGCTGCCACACTGTGGAGCTCCCTGGGGTGAACACATGGAGCAGGAGCTGCAGTGCTGGAGTTGGCTGTTGGGGTACCACCAAAGTGGTGTGTTTGTGTCCTGCTCTGCACGTACAGAGCAACACGTGTGTCACAGGACAGAGGCTGATGAGATTTCACATGCAGTCATGCAGGCTTGACATGCCTAGGTAGCAGAGTACAAACGCTCTATTAACAGCTTTATTATCGCAACCCTGCCTGCTTTCAGAAGAGAGCGTTTTGAGGTATCACATCAGTTGTATTTCTCTAACGGTGCACAGGGTCTTGTGTGGCATCCCATCCCTGCCCAAACCCTGCTTTTTTTTTTATGCAGAAACATAACGCACATGGGAAATACCGCAGACTTTGACCACCAAACTGCAGTAGTAGTAGTTATTGTGTGATAGCACACTGGTAGCAGCTGAGACTTCACCTCCTGTGGCACTGCCCAGGCAGACATTCCTCCCCAGGGCTGCGGGTGCCCTGTGCCTGCATCCAGCTCTTGGCACATCCAGCACTTTGCCTTCTGATCACACCCTGCACATCTCCCACTGACATCTGTAGAAGGCAGGGGGTTTTGTCAGACAGTGCAGGCAGAGTGTAGTTGTTTCCCCATCCTGGTAGAGCAGGAGTGCTGATAAGACAGGGGTGCTGTCTCTACATCCAGCTGATGGGTGTTGCTGGGGAGTGAGCCGGCTCTTCAATGTGTGCGGCTGTGTCCCCTGTGCCTGTGGGCTTGGCTGGGAGCACAGGTCCCAGGGCTGCACAGCAAGTTAGTGGCACTTGGGGTGCCACTTGAAACTCAGCTTCAATATACGCTTCATATCATATGTGAATATATATACCTGTATATTGTATAGTTAGGCCAGGTACCATTGCTTTGGCATTAGGAAATTATCAACCTGGACTGAATGTTGTGCACTGTGATCTTTCACAGCCTTTTGTGCAGGCCCAGCAAAAGCTTGACATGTAAAAGCCCCCGTGGCCTGGTAGCCCCTGGTCATGGCTGCCCCGCTGCCCTCTGGGCTGGCTGCACCCTGGCAGCCTGTGCCTCTCGCCGAGCAGTGCTGCTGCCCTGACACCCTGCGCTCCACTCCCTCTCCCATCTACCGAGAGCACGCAATGCTCTTGCTCACCTCTTCTTGCCTCCCACCAGCCCTGACTGCTAGGTCCTTCTCTTTTCAGTTTTTCCTCTTTTTTTTTTTTTTTTTTTTTGTTCATCACTTTTCAGCTTTTCTTACTTTATAGACCTCCAAAGACAGACCCACAGTTCATATTAGTTTCTGATGTTTTCCATTCCCGAGGGGTACTCTTTAGCGAAGTATCTTTTTTTCATTTGATAAGATATTAATGTGTTGATGGGGCACCAGTTGTGCTTTCAAGCTGGTTTCTAAATCTCCTCATCCTTTACCTCTAAAATATTGCAAGTAAGGTTTCTTTATTACTCTGACCACAACATGAATAGTCATAATCTGCTATTTTAAAATGAAGCTATAAATTTCACCTGCGGCTGAATTTCTTTGTTTGAGGGGTGGGGTGGATTGATCTACAGTTATTTTAACAGTGAGACCTGAACTGCTCACAGCAGCAAGGCCAAGGGAATTTCGGCATGTGGAAGAAGAAATCTTCGGTGTGCTGTATTTTTTCAGGGCAACACACAGTGTGTTCGGACAAAGCAAAAGAGAACATTGTGTCTTCAAATCAGCTTCTGTGGACAAACTGGATTCAAATAACTTTTATTCGTTGCCATAGCAGAGCTGTTGACATGCTCATTTGTTTAAACCTAAAAATCTGCTAAAGTGCTATTTCTCAGTGTACTGCTTCTAACAGCTTGAATGTCTGACATCTTTTAGAAATGTTTATCAATCTTTTGCCTTTTTTTTTTTTTTCCTTCTCTGTATTTGGCTGTATTTTTCTTTCTCCATAGATACCATAGTTCAGGTGAATGCACAGTCATGTTTGATTGGGAGATACGTTAGAGATAAGTCACTTGCAGGGAAAAAAAGCATTTATGGTGTTTGTGTATGAAGATGAGATTTGTAGGAGGCATGAAATTTCGTTCTTTTACAGTAAATGACTTCCCAGGATATGCTAGAAGCAGAGGTAAATGAGTGCTGATTTTAAACTTGTACCTTCTGAAACATGAAAAGATGCAGCGCATATGGTCCTGGTGAATGACATGATAGATTATAGCAAGAGCAGTCTGAGCAAATGAAATTGTAATGGAATTCCTGCTCTGGCTTTAGAGAATAACTGTTATTTATCCTGTGTTCTAAGATGCTGCATGCATACTACTGTTTATTATGTACTTAGAAAACCCTTGGCAAGTCAATAATGAATAAACGAACTTAAAGATATGATAACACTTGTGGCATAAGGAGCATAAGCCAGGATGTTTTTCAGCGTACTCTTTTGTGGTTTTGGCTGACGTGTTTCTGCAGAGATGCTAACCCAGATAGTTCAAATGAATAGTTTTGATTCTTTTTCCTGGCAGGTGTACGAGGCAGTCCCATGCTACACTGAGTGCAATCAGTATTCCTGGGTAGTCGAACCGTGGTCTCCGTGCAAAATCAACAGTGAACAAAATTCCCTCCACTGTGGAGAAGGAATACAAACGAGGAAAGTCAGGTGCGTGAAGACAAAAGCACGACTGTAAATTAAACAGCTCCAACGTTCTTGCATAAAGCTGAAATAACTGGCTAAGTGAATACGCTGTGGAGTCCAAAGGATTTCAAATGAAAAGAAACATGCGTTTCTGTGTGATGGTTTACAGGAAGAGCATCTCTGATGTGCAGCCTGGTGTTGTGATTGAGACTTCTTTCAGGAAGAAGGCCTGATGTTTAAATTAGGATTCTTTAACCTAGGTGCCGTAGAGATATAACAGCCTCCTGAGCTGCAAAGCCTCCATATTCTGCTTTGCTAATGTTTTCCCCAAGTAATGGCACTGCATTCGCTGAAGTGGTGTTCATTATCAGGAAGTGTTCATTCCCTAGGCATGGGGGAGTAACGAGGATGTTACTAGTGGGAACACACAGGTTTGTTCTTGCTGATTGTCATTTTCTCTTCATTCGTCTGTCATATAATCAAACTTAAAAGCCCCTGTATGAGGCTGGAAATGTTTACTCAAAGTATTTATTGAAATCTGTGAGTAACAAAAGCCTGTCATGTCTGTAGCTGTTTCAGTTGGCATCATTAATGCCATTAACGCCACGTTTTGACCAGCCATATTTCACATAGCTTTGTGTTACATCCAGTGTCCTACTGGAGTCACTCTGACCTGCTGATATCCATCACTGTAATAAGCTGATGATCCTCACATGAAAATTTCTGTTTTCTGTGTAGGTGTGTAAGTGCTGCTGAGGACCACAGAGGGGAGATGGTACCCAACACCCTGTGCAATCAGGCTGAAATCCCGGATGAAGTTCAGAAGTGCAGCTTGTACTGCCCCAGTGAGTGTGCAGTGTCTGACTGGGGACAGTGGAGCACGTGTCCACAGGTAGGCTTACCTGGCTGTGGTTCCATGGGCAATGTTCCTCACTCATCTTTCTCTGTCCTTCAATCACTCTGTGAGAAAATTTTCTAACAACAACGTAAATGATTTTCCAAGGGAAGTCAGGCCTAATGGATCCTACAGCCAATCTGGAGATTTTTGCATTTCTACAGAGACTGGGCGATAGAAAATCAGTTAGTAAAACACACAGAGGTATTACTGTGATGGTTCAACCCATCCTTCAACTTGGTCTGCAGGCAGGGACCCAAACAAGTACAGCAGGTGAGGGGTTCAGCACTGCAGTTGCACTTAAGGGCAGTCTGTGTCAGGAAACAGTCTCAGGGAAGTGCTGTCGGGGTGATGCACATCTCCCACAGTGGTGGCACTCCTCTGGACAGGTCTTGGGCCAGAGGAAATGACAGCTTTTTCTTCTCAAAAAGACAGTATTTCTCTCTAGCATCTCCTCCTCCTAAAACCCTGAGGGAAAATTTGAGGCAACAGCAACAGAAGGGCATGGCAGCAAGATGCCTGAATAATTTGTCCTGTCACCAAATATTTGAAACTTTGTGAATTATGCAGGGACTCAAGCAACTGCCAAATGTTCTCAGTTTTTCTAAGTGTGCAAGATGGAAAGAACCTGCAAATTCTGTCTTGTGAAAACACTCTGGCCTCAAGGCACGTAGTTGGAAACCTATTGTTTCTCTCTGATCAGTGTTGAGTAGGTGCCAGGTTTAATCTAAGGGCTTTTGTAACAGACTTGGTTGATGTATTTAAGTGACAAACATATATTCATTCCCCCTATGTTAACAGGGCCATTATCAAAAGTCTTAGTGGTTATTGGACAGGGATTTATACTACTGCTGACACAGGTAATTTCCTTCCATAATATTTTGTGTAGCCTATCAATATAGTCAGTAAGAATATGTCAAATAAAATCTTGTGTTTCATTTCCTGTATTTACCTCCTCCTAAGCAGCATAGTTTTGATGAAGTACAATGCTCTTGTAACCAATACGGATGCTTGGATACCTTTCAAAGTCCCACTGCGGTTGGGCTGTTTCCTTGTCATTAACTTGTTTCCAGAAACAGATTTTCTTCATTTCAGTATGCAGTAAACTAATGCAGAGATCCTCAAGGCCAGTGGGTATTTTTCAGATGCCTTATTGGCAGTCAGTTGGTCATGAAGGACTGCTGTAAACATCCTAGTATCCTTAAGACACGGTGATTTTTTGCCTAAAGACTCCTTTTCAGCAATGGTGAAGTCTCTGCAGCCCACAGAAGCACAAAAGGGATGACCAGAGCTTGTGGGCTGCGCTCCATCAGGCATCACAGCTCTTGGCAGTTGCAGGGACAAGTGCCACAGTCCCTGTGTCTCCTTGTACCTCCTTTTGCCATGGTGGATGTTAATTCATAAATGTGAGGGTGTCTGCATGCCAATGCAATTAACTGAACAATATGCTTTCACAAGCTGTTCTGCAGTGCTTTGTTGTGAAACTGAGACGACTGTGTGTGGATGGAGCATGTGTTTAAATAGTGCTGTCCAGATACGAAACAATAAACAGCTTGAAGTTTTATGGACAAATAAAACCCTCCCTTTGAAGAGTTTACAGCAGTGCTGTCTCACTTTTATAGCTACACAGGCTGTTTGTGTTCCTTTGATTTTAAAAGAGAACCACACAGCACAGTCCCTCCCAGGCTGCAGATGCTTAACAACTCCAAGGCAAGCAAGGGTTTTGCTGTATGCAGAATGACCAAACCATGGCAGTGGTATATGTTCATTCTGTGCATTGGTACCAGTGTGTTGGAGTAGAGACAGAGTATAATGTGTCCAGGAGTGAGGCATTGCCAGCACCAAGATGACTGAAGCATCCTTCAGCCTCCTGAGTAGCCACAGGGAAAGGCAGTTTTGGAGAATGGCCACGAACAGGTGGACACAGTCAATACTAGAGTTACAAAAGCAATGGAGTCTGTCGAAGTTCTAGTTTCATTTTTAAGGAAAAGTTACATGTTCTCAGTTGAATAGCTCCACTGACTTTAACGGAGAGCTTGCATCTGGACCTTGCCTGGAGACCCTACATATTGACACAAAAATATAAGAGTTTTTTGCATCTGGAGCTTAATCTCTTGTTAAGTCTTTTGGTCAGACCTGTTCTGCCTCCAACCTGCATTATGTCTTCCCATGGAGTCCCAAAAACCACATCAGTAAATTGGCATACATAGAACCTTTAGCTCATTAGGGCTGCCTGTTTAATTTTTGAGGGAATAATGCTCTGTAGTTGATAAACTCCTGCATGGATTCTGGTTCATCCCAAGCTGGAAGCAAACGCCTGTCTTCAGAGGATGTATAAAGCACTTTTTGTATACTCACTGAAAATACATTTCCTAAGTATGGCTCCTTTTTCTTCCCCAAGTAACCTGAAACTTTTGCAGGATCACATCATATCAAAATGAAAAGGACAAACCATACATCCTTTTTGCTCTTTTTCAAGCACATTTACATTTCATATCAAAATAGTTGGCATTCCTTTAGCTGTAGCACTCTTGTGAGGCAGCTGCCAAAGAGCATCCTGGGAAATCCTCCTGTATCTCTGGCCATGTTTGGCTTACTGGAGATAAAGAGGATTTATGAAACTTGACAAATTCTAGTTTGTAAGAAATGAGCAACTCCAATTTCAGCATCATCTTTGACTGAGTATCTCTTTGATTCAAGATATTTACCTAAGATTTTGGCCATGGGAGAATTCTTTTCCAGTCACTTCGGTGCTTTGCTCCAATTTTATAGTGTTGATAATAAATTCATCCTGATAGCAGAATAACTAAGTCTTATCAGCTGAATATAAAAAGGCCTTTTAGATTAGCCAGTTCACCCTTTTTGTCAATATGTCATTGTACTCTGGATACTTCCTAGGGTATTACTTTATTACTAGTGTTTTATCTTGTAGTAATACTCTTCCCATGTGGATTTTCCACTTTTAGGATAGTAAATGATCTTGAATCATGTTGAAATCAATGAGTCATAAAGGTGGCGACTGCTTTGTCAATAGGAAGTATTTGCTTCAATACTTCTACAAAAACATGCAACATCTATTGTATTCCTTTTACATTTTTGGCTCCTTTTGCTTTGAATATTGGTGTTAGTGGGGCCTTCTTTTGTACTTTAAGATACTAACAAAATTCTTTTATGTGTATTTTCCAATTGAATTGCAATTTTTGCAACTTGATTATACTGCTGTTTTACACTGCTACACAAAGATAAATTTTAATATCTCCTCCAACAGCACTTTGCTGTGACCCAGAAATACAGCTGTCTGAAATGTAATACCTTGAGGTTACATTTGAGGTTCTGTCTCTTTACTGGGTTCAAGAAACTCATAATTACTGATTTAAAGCTTTCCTATTACTCTCGTATTCTCTATTGTAAGAATTAAATTCAGAATGATTTTCTCTCTGATTGAAGACTATTTTTTGGTTCATAAAGTTTTCTTCTTTGTCGCTAAGTAACATTCATGTAACTTAAATACCAAGCTTTAAAGGCATTTAAAATAGCAGTTTGAAGCTTGCTAGTTAGTTAGAAAAAAAAAAAATCATGAGCAAATTGGATTGACTTGCATTTTGCTTCAGAGATTTCGTATTCGTTCCAGCTACAATAGCGTGTTCAGCCAGACATCATCACTTGATTGCTCAAAGACCCAGCTAAACAATCTGGAAACTGAAATCCTATCATCTCTGTTAAATATTCAGCGATCGAATAACATGCACTACCTGCAGTGTCTTGACTTTGTATTCATCTGACTTGGAAATGTAATTAATTGACTTCAATTGAATTCATCAAAGCATTCTTAAAATGAGTTAATATGCAAGTTGTGCTACAAGTCCCTGAAATAATTACCTCCTCTTTTTTTTTTTTTTTTTTTTGTTAGCTGTTTGCTACTATGTGGATAGCAGTCACAGCCCCACTATCAGATCAGAGTGGCCTTCTTGTTTGCCTCAGCTGTTGGCATTTCTAGCAGCTAATTCTAAGAGGTCTGAAATTAGTTAATTATAGGAGGTTACATGTCAAGCAAGTGAGAACAGCTGTCTCTATTTCAGTGAGCATTTTCCTCATGGATCAATAGCTATGTACAGTGCTCAGGACTTGTAGCAACTGATTTATTATTCTCTTGAATCTATGGTGTGTGTGTGTAGTATTCAGGTAACTGCTCATACTAAAAGTGGTACCAGGCAGTACAGCTGACTCACAGGTGTAGTGACTTTGGTCTTAGGTGTGCATCTGAGTCATCATGCTTTGGAAATGCTTTCCCTCTGAGCCAACTGTAAAATAGATTTACGACTCATTTGTAAACTCTGTGGCTTATTGCAAGCATTACTGACGTCTACAGAATCACTCAGGAGGTATCAGCTGTAAATTTAGCAGAGGACCTGTAGCGTGCAGGTTGGACTGAAGAATGAACCTTGCATAGAGTTGAATTTCTAGACCAAGGAATAATTCATTCAGGTGAAGAATAAGAATTATGCCAGTCCAAGGCTTTCCTGGAAGAACGTATGCTGCTCCTTATGCCTAGTTGTGACTTAATATTTTGGATGACCTTATAAAAAAGTTATCAACTGATGTGGTTTTTTCTTGGTTCACTGCTTTATTTTATTCACCTTTATTCATCTTTAACAATAATTAAAGAAACAATAGTTATATAGGGATTTAGAACTTAGATGCATCTCAAAAAAAAAAAGCTATGCAGATGCATTTTAATTTCAAAAGACTGCTCATGTTATTGTAAATGGCTTGTTAAATTGTTCTGAAATATCCACATCTGCATGAACAATATAATGGTTCACTGCAATGTTAAAAATAGTCAAACTGTGTTGCTGCCAACGCATTTACCTTAGTTTGAGGTTACATGTTTCATTATGAATAGCCTGTTAAATATAATGTGGCCAGCTATTTATAGTGCAGTATGCATTATACAAGCTGTTTGATAAATTAAACAGCTTAAAGGGCTTTCTACTGGGTTACAACCTTTGTGCTGTACAACTATGATGCATGTGAAAGCCTGGATCAATGGACAGCTTTTTAAATCTATCACAAAGAAGGTCTGATAGTATATATCGATATGTAATATGTTAACAACCCTTACTCAGAACTTAACATTCATAACTTTACAGTTTTATTCTTTTTAATGTCCTTCTCTTCTGGAATAAACTTTATGTGCTTTGTCTGTTCTATTATTGCCTGGAACAAAGTCTGGGAATGTTCTTTGTGTGTGTTTATATCCCTCACTTTTAATATTAGCTTAGAATAGTGGCAACTGGTCATGGTAGAAAAATGTGTCTTGCTAAAAGAAATATTAAAAATGCAGTAGTTATAGTGCCAGTTCCTCCACAGAGTGAAGAAGATGGCTTTTATAATTTCTGAAGTGAGTGGTCCTTTAGCAGAGATGCCAATTCATTCCTCCCTTAATGTGGTATGTACCTCCTGTTGCCTCAGAATACTTTGTTTCTGTTGTCATTTATATAATCTGGTCTACAGATCCTTGGCTTTAACTCAACTTTTTCACACTTCATAGAAAAGAATGCCAAAAATGTCTGGGACAGTCTTTTCATACATGTAAAGAAACTTTGTGTATGATGTCCTTATGCTGTAGGATATTAATGAGTGGCCTGAGTTACGTGCCTGTTATTACTTCCATCCAGAAATTAATTTTATTCATACCACTGAGATCAAGGGAAGTACTGTCCTGAATCACACACTCCATTGCTTACAGTGAAGGAAGAATCTAGACTAAATCCAACAAACAACATAGTCTGTGAAGTTTAAGTCCCAGATTTGGTTGGTGCCTGACCTTGAAGTTGTCCAGGCCTCTGACCTTCTACTTCCATGAGTCACAGCTATGTCATTTTCTTGTTTTCTCTCATATTTATGGCCAGTTAGCACCCGTATTCATCCTCCTTGTTTGATTCAGAAATCTATAATCTATGTATAGCCTGGGCAGTGTAGGAAGTAGGTTTCAGTTATGCTGAGTAGAGGCAGAAATTAGACAAAGGTTTTCCTCTTGCCATGCAGATATCAAACTCTCCTAATCCCCAGGCAGAAGCAAGACTGAGCTGTCTTTCTGGTAGTACCAACCCCTGGCAGAGCAGAGCCTTGGTTTCCTGGGAAGATCAGGCATATGTTTGTTCTGGAGACACCTCCTTGCAATTTGCTGGAGGTGTCTCCAGAGCCAAGACATAGCCTTTTGCACTCAAGCTAGAGGCAGAATCTGAACCCACTTTCTTTTCCTGTTTACTGTACCTGAGCTGTGTGCAAGGGTTGCTCTATCCAGACCCCAGCACAAATCATCAACCTCTGCAAATACGTGATACAGAGAGCTTCAGCAGCTGCCTGGGCTTCTGCACTGAGCTCAGTTCAACTATCTCCTGGCTTGGACACCGTCTAAATCTATCTTAATAAATCATTTCAATCTAAGTCTGTCACCTTGACTTTCAGTGTCTGGGCAAGAAGATTTCCTATGATGCCCAATTTAAGCCCATTGTTACATCCAAATTCTCCAACTGTGGAACCTAGTTACAGGATTTATAACCACAGGCATAAAAATAAATAGCGTGACTGTAAGGAGATGATCTCAGAAATACAAGTCAAAATTAAATTCCCACTATTTTACGCTTCTATTGTATGTACTTGCCTGTCTCTGAACAGTGGTGGTGGCTGCACCTTTTCCTTTTTTCTTGTGTTTCTGCTATAGAGGCAGCATTGTTTGATGCTGAGCACAAACTAGTTGCTTACAAAAAGGAATGGCCGACTTAATGTAAAAATAATGATAAAAAGCTTAATCTATGATCAGTGAAAGTAGTATTTATTAGTGGAACAGCAGGAAGTAAAATAATGTCTGTGAAAGTATAGCATTTACTTAATTGAAAGAGAGGAGTCGGAAATGAAGATACTCAGTAAAGGATTGCTGAATCACAGTGTTTTTTATTTATTAACAAAATATGTAAATTTATATATGCTTGTGATAAGAAGCATTCATTCCTAGTGGGGTAGAGCGGATCCAGTCTTGAAGTATACATCTGAATCACAGAATGGTTTGGGTTGGAGTGGACCTTAAAGACCACCTCGTTCCAACCCCCTGCCATGGGCAGGGACACCTCCCACCAGACCAGGTTGCCCAAAGCCCCATCCAGCCTGGCCTTGAACACTTCATGTTCATGTCAAGCTTCTCATCAACCACCACCCCCAGGCCCTTCTCCTCAGGGCTGCTCTCAATCCATTCTCTGCCCAGCCTGTATTTGTGCTTAGGAGTGCCCCAGCCCAGATGCAGGACCTCGCACCTGGCCTTGTTGAACCTCATGAGGTTGCATAGGCCCAGCTCTCAGCCTGCCCAGGTCCCTCTGGATGCCATCCCTTCCCTCCAGTGTGTCAACTGCACCACACAGCTCAGTGTCATCAGCAAACCTGCCGAGAGTGCACTCAATTTCACTATCCGTGTCACCAACAAAGATGTAAAACAGTGCCAGTCCCAAAACCAACTCCTGAGGAACACCACTCGTCACTGAAAGGGCATCTTTACTATTTCATATGGAAGAGTATTGTTGAAGAGTCGAGTTGTCTGTCATTTTCTTCATTTGTAAGAATACTCAGAATCAACCCTTTCTGTAGTCTTGCCCAGATCTTAATTAATTCTGTGACAATTGCTTACTTAAATTACTCAAATCACTTTGCTCTGTTTTGCTGCCTTTTCTATAATATTACTGGCAATATTGTTCCTGTCCTACCTCCTAAAAATGTAATGTGCAGTCAGTGGTGATTGTTTTTTCTCTTTTATCTTTTTCTCTTTTATTTTTTAAGATCCAAATTCAGGACTAGATGCATGCTGCTGTTAGTGATGGCAGTGGTGACATATCTTCTTCCTGCTATGCAGCTGACACGCTTCTCTTCTTTATTTCTTGTTAATACCCTCAGTATCTCCCCACTGGAAATAATCCCTCTTCTTTAATTTTCACTGTTCACAACACCTAACTACTTTGCATCTCCTAAGTCATCCCTTATTCTTTGGCATGCAGTAAATATTTAATTTTTCCAGCCTGGGATTTTTGTGGGGTCCTGCAGGAGTTGTGCACCCAAGCCCATTGGGATTCCATGGTGGCTGGATACTCAGCTCCCTCTTGCTCCTTTGAAAATTCCAGCTTTCATCTTTTCCTTTGCAAGTCCCTCCCTCCTGCTGCTTATTCAGTTCCATAAATATTTGGTTCAATTTTTTACATAGTTAACTTGAAAGAGTAAGGCCAGAAAATCAATTATAAAACTAAATTGACTTCTCAATTGACGTAAAGGCAAATTCAACAAATAATATTACAGGATATTAGTTACAGTTTGCAGACTTTGAGTTTTTGCATGTTTCCCATGTCCTCAGCTTGATTAAATGAACACTTTTCCTACAGAGATTCTTTATTATTCAAAACAGGTAAAAGTGGGTAGCTTATCGTATCAGCCCTGACTTCTGAACAAGGTGGCTCATCAGCGCGGTGAGAATGCCAGCTTTAGAGCTGCAGTAAATTCCGTGTTTGTTTGGATCCTGGCAAACACAAGATATACTTCGACCTGTTGGAGTCAGGGCTGCTTCACTGTTAAAGGACATCTGAGAGGGAAAATTGTCTGGCTAGCCAGTACATCTCGGTGGCTGTGTGACTGTGTGCACCATGCAGTGCAGTGCTGCATCAGTGCCCTGTAACCACACAGAACAGGATGCAGCCTAGACAGGGGGAAAATACTTTTTTATTAAAGGCAGTTATTTATCTATAAATTATGCATAATTTCTGTCTACAGGTTCTTATTTTGAAAGGGAGCAAAGGCAGGTATTTTGGAACTGGCACAAATTTAACTTCTTTCACAATGTTCATTGATTTTTTTTTCCCTTTGGTAACATACTGCAGAAAAACATTAATTAGGAGTAGCTACTGAGATACTTTCTTTGATTTTTTTTTTTTCAATTGGCAAATCATTTAAGTTATTAGTCTTCATTGTGAGGATGAGCAATCCGATTAGTTGTGGAAAAGGCAGTAAACAATTGGTAAACACTTAGCACAGGTTTAATTTTTGGATAATTGAGAACAATTAGTTATTTTAGATGAGCATGGGTATTCAAATAAGATTACCGTTTAAAATGATCTGACAAGGTGTTTGTCAGCAAGGAGGACATAATAAAATTTCCTTCATGTAGTAAACACATAAGGAAAATAGGCCCTGACAATTCAGTTTTCAGACTGGACCACACCTTTTTCCTATTTATCCTGGTATTTATTCTGTTTAGTTATGCTGTCATCTGTGCAACTAATCCAGTTTACAGCAGTATGAGATCTAGATTTATGCTGCAATGCCATGACATTTCTCTTTAATATTCACAATACGAAAATTATCCATACTTTCACCCATGCAGGGTTCTGTGTTTGCCAGCAATTAGTAGCATAATAATAAGCCTGTGGCTTTAAACTGTTAGCTGTTTTTTTGTATTTAAAATACTCTCTAGAAAAATCATGTTTAAAATTCCCAAGCACTTATGAAAACGTATTTCTACATGCATTGTTTTCTTGGTTTACTTTGCTGTTCCTGAGCAATCTTCGGTCCTAATGAGAGACTGTTAGGAATTAAATAGGTCATCTTGTTCAGTAAATGGCTCTGGATAATAGGGAATTATTTAATAGGGATTCATTGCCATTAGGTTCGCTGGGACCACTCTCAGTTGCCCATGACCACTTTGGGGGACTGTAGGAAAGCTCTGCCAAGTCTCAGTGGGCCACAGCCCACATCCTTGGGGCTGGTTTTCCCTCTCAGCCTTACAAGCCCAAATGGCTATTATGTTTTCTCATAATCACCCTGGCTTCAGAGCAAGCCTATTTATACTTTTTTATGAGTTCATTTAATGAGACAAAACAGCTGTCTGTAGTGCTCCTCTCCACCAATTAGCCTTGCTCGGTGCCACAGGCATTTAATCTGCAGCACTGTGAGTCCATCCTCCCGAGGCAAGCTGCTCTCCTCAGCATGAGACAGGGACGTGACAGCCAGGCTGGGGACATGGTGCTCCCCGTGTCCCAGCCAATGCTTATGTTACATCTCCAGATTAAGTAAACCAAGGGAAAAACTTTTAAAATGCAAAGGCAGAGCTGGGTGGTGCCTCCATGTGCCTTCAAAGAGGTCTCTCGTAGTGCGGGGGGCAAGCAGGAGCCTGGAGGAGGGGATTTGTGGATGACTGGGTGCTGTCCTCTGCGTGAAGGGGATGTTTCTTGTGAGGCTGGAAGCAATCGGTCGTCATGCTAAGTCTGCAACCAAAATGGAAAGCAAAAATAAGGTTGGAGGGCTGGTAAAAACAAACATTTGCAGGGGTTGTGATGCACTAGGACTGAAAACAGGCCTTCATTGGCTCATTCTCACGTTAAAATGTGAGCACACAAATCCTGGATTATAGGCAGCCTGACATCGGCATATGGTATCGGAGGCTTTGAAAAGTCACCCCATCTTTCTGTCAGCATGGTTATCTTGTACTCAGTGTAGCCATGGGATTGCATGTGGTGGCCCCAGCAGTCAGTGTCTGTGTGATTTACCAGGGTCTCTTGCACTGTCCATCCCTTTTGTCTGCAGGTATGTGATCCAAATGTCGTGCAAACCCGAACTCGACAAGTGCTGAGGTCTTCTGTCAATACCAAGCCCTGCCCTGAAGATTCACAAGTGAAGCCTTGTATTCTTAACCAAAATTGCTTCCAATATCAATACAATCTAACAGGTAGGTATAATTTTCCAATTTCTTCTCTGCAGGAAGGGACACCAATTACAAGGCACATTAAGCTGATGTTCTGCTTTTCTAAGTGTCTTTGCATAAAAAACCCAGCTCCTTAAAGACTTTCTCCAGTTGTGTTTTTAGTTATGTTTGCTTGTTGTGTTGGTTAAAGCCTTGACATTACAAGAATTACTTGTTAACATCATGAATTTCACTAATGTTAATTACATATGTACATTTTTACAGGTCAATGGGTAAACGCATGATTTTAGTAGTTGAGTTAACGCTGCAGGCATGCTGAAAATAAAACTAGTAAATGGGATGTCTTGTTTTTGCTGGGTGAAGAAGATGTAACATCCGTGTAATTCTAGTGAAGGCAATAATAACAAAAACAGTCTGATCTGAAGGCAAAAGAGGTTGTATGGGTGGACACAGGACACTGAGAGCAAAATACATTGTTTAGGACCTTAGTTGGAAGTAGTTAAATCTGTCACACATGAACTAGCAAAGAGAAAGAAAAAGTTCTTCTATTTTAACTAGCTCAGATAATTGAGAAAAATCCTAAAAGGAGATCTGAGGTGAATTTTCAGGCTGATGGGAAGGGAGAACAGAGATGGAGAAAATGCAATATCTGAGTATAAACCAAGCCTGTTTGAAAGAAATCCCTAGAAGTACAGACAGCATGATGATGATGATGGTCATATTTTTTATGATCATATTTCAGAAATGAAGATCAGTTGTGTGTTCATGTTTATCAAAGGAGGAAGACACAAAGTAATAGGTTTTTCTCTTGTATGCTCCTGATTTGTTATTGGTGTATGGAAATTGTAGTTGTTTGTGTTGGTTTCTGCTTATTTTAAACGGTTCTTTATGGCGTGTTTTAGGTTACTTGTATTCTGGCCAGAATTTTCTTCTACTTGTAATGCTGTTTTTAGTTCATGAGTATTAGAGCTCATTCAAATAATGGAAATATTTTGCTCTGAGACAAGAAATAGGTGAAATTATAGTTGCTTGTCAGAAACTTACACAACTATCAAAGTGAAATTTTGCTTCAGACAATACAGCTCTGTAAATGCACCAGCTGGGTTTCACTGACACACTTTATCAGCATTTAACAGTGTTCTGTGCCCTCTGATGTACCAGTTTTGTTGAAGGATATCTAAGCACAAAGCAACAGAGTTCTCATCGGAGACCTGCTCTTATTTAAGAGCAACTTTCTTTTGTGGGTTTTCTTCTTGGATTTGCTACGAGCTAACGCAGTGAAGCCAAGGACTGGGAAAAGACGACTCACATGCTGAGTTCAGAGAGGTAAAAAGTGAGTTGTAGCAGTGCCCTGTCATGCTGAGTCCTTTGTCTTGTGCCCACAGACTGGAGCACGTGCCAGCTCAGCGAGAACGCAACGTGCGGGCGAGGAGTAAGGAAGCGGCTCCTGAGCTGCGTGCGCAGCGATGGGCGGACAGTCAGTGCGCGGCACTGCCAGCAGGTGAAGAGCAAGGCCACATGCCACAGGGAAATGGGCAAAGATTAATTTAATTTTTTTAATTTTATGCCCAACGTGGCACAATGTCACCCTGTGGCTCCTTACGGCTTAACGTGTGCATTTTGTTGCTCGCCAACAGCGTCACCTGGAGAAGCCCGCGGAGATGAGCAGCGAGTGCCTGGTGGGATGCGTGGTGGACTGCCGGCTCTCAGCGTGGTCAGCCTGGTCGCAGTGCTCCCAGACGTGTGGTGCTGGCGGTGAGTCCACACCTACCCTCCTGCCCTATTCACCCCACACCACAAAATTCAACTTGGATGGCACCCCCAGCCCTGCTTACACCAGACCTGTAGAGAGACTGGGCACTCCGGTTTACACCGAGCCTTTCAGACTTGGATGTGCTAAAGTTCCTGAGGTGCTGGGTTTTGGAGACAAAGCAGGCTCTTTTCACAGTACTCCAAAGTGAATAATGCAATTTAGGGAACGAATAGATAGATACCCGAAGGATTATTTTAGTAATTAATTTAAACTCTCAGAATTCAGTCATAGGAAACGTTTTTCAGTCATAGGAAACGTTAACCCCTGTTAACACAGGGAGTGCTCAGAGAATCAGAAATACAAGGGAATTACAGGTTTCTTGATAAATAGATAAGTAAGTAAATAAAAATCCTTTGATAAAGTTAGTTTTAGGAACATAACTATATTAGATTGAAGAAAAAAAACGGAAGAATATGGTTCATGATTTAGTGTTTGCCTCTGCTTCCATCCTGTAACCACAGCTTCCTCGGTATTTTTATTACTCCGGTAACTTCAGCATGGTTTTCTGTAGCTCATAATGCTTACCTACATATAAAAAGTAAAAGAATTAAGGCCTTTCTTACTGCTATATGATTAAAAGAAAATTGTCAGTGTTATCATGAGGAAATGCAGTAAAGATTATATTCAAAATAGGTTCATTACATTATTTCCCAAGCTTGTAATGTGCATCACATCACACATACAGGTAATGGCTTCAAGACTAAGGAGCCATAATGTGTATTTGAATCGAGTTCATTTAAGGTCAAAAAAAAAAAAAAAAAAGTTCTTAACTTCCATAAAGTGATTCCTTCAGATGGATTTCAGAGATCAAAGCATGTTACAGGGGAAGATTAATATTTGGATTAGTGGTGTTCTTTCTTCACTGAATTTTTAACCCTTTCATGAAGTAGTACTCTCTCAACATAAATGAAAAATTCATAGATAGTGTTTTAACAACAACACACTAGGAATACTATTAATTCCTTTTTTTTTTTCAAAATCAATTCTAGAGTGTTAATTGTCACGTTGCTGAATGAACTTAATTTTTTTTTGAGTGTTCAATCACTTAGTAAAATAAACAGGGCTACATGTACAAAAACTTATTTGTGGTTTTTAGCATGATTAACGGAGCAGCTCATCCTATGATGAAAAAGACCTGAAGGTCTTTTTATCCTGAGTACTCGCATTACATAGTCTGCAAGGGATGTGCTACTACTCAAGTAGAGGTATGCCTCATATTCCTGATCCTGAAATACTTATCCAGATCCTGAAGATTGTTTAAAACCTGATGATTTCTAGTGCATTTAAGGAGCAAATACTTTGTTCATGCTGTAAGTTAGAGCTGGGCTTCTGCAGAGACCTGATCCAACTGAAAATACCAGTGCCCTGCAGAAGTGGACCTCTGCTCTTCCTGTGAGTGCCCTTACTGTAGGTGTCAAACCACATTAAAGATAATTAAACCACAGGGTCAAGTGCAAACACTTCTGGTCCACAAAGAACAAAAGTCTGTTATATAGCTAGCTAGAGAACTGGCTAGTACAGATTGGGCTGTAGATAACAACTCAAAAGCTGGAGATAATTCTGTGAACCTACAGAAGATAAGCATCTGTGAAATCAGCTTTAAACATTGATATCAATCACACGTGATGGAGACACCTGAGCACCAGTCCTGCAGCTGTGGCCTTTGTGTGGTTCCAACAGTAAAAACTGAGACACTTTCCTGTTAGCTTCTTCATTATGTTCCAATTGGATACTAGTTAATGATAGTAATAATAGAGAAGACATTAATTGCATACTCACCTACAGGCAGTACTTCACAGATGAATATTGTGTGAGTTTCCTACCTGAATGTTCCCACACAGCAAAACCTTCAAAATCACCATGAGTTTCTCATTGGCATTTGTGAGAATAGGATTAAACCTCAAATTAGACACAGAAAACCAAAGGACGACAATAAACGAGCCGTGGGAATAGGCTGTAATAAACACTGATTCTGCTTCCCTTTGCCAAATAAATAATTGCCTGCTTTTTGATAAAGCTAAAATGTAGGACTTAAATGCACACTTCTTAGAAATGATTCACAGCAAATCAGCTGCATGTGCTGTTACTACCTCCACTCTTTTCCTCATATGCTACAAATAATATTCTGTTTTTCTGGCTTTTCTTGGAGAGCATGTGAAGGGCCTGTTGAAGTACCATAAATGACTTCAAAGGGAAACATAATTTAAATATCATTCAGATCAAAATTTAGTGTCACTGGATGTATTTCATGTGTTTCTTAAGCAACATCGCTAACATTTTTATTTTGTCCGTCTCTTCCAGTAACTTAATTTGCTGTGATGTATTTTAATGGATAGTACCTTTTTCTTGCTCAGGTTTTGTTTTACGGAACAATGCATTTAAACATGATCCTGCACTGCTGTGTACGTGGCACTGACATCTCGTATGGTTCTGGTACACAGCAGCCAAAGGCGAATATATTGATTTTTATAAATGATGATGAGTAAAGTAGATCTCGCCTGCCTGCCTGTGATGAGCCTGCGGAGATGTGTAACAGATATTTGCCTCTTGCAGCTGTGGTTCTGGGCAGCATCTGCTCTGGGTGCTGGCTTGGGCTTTATGCTGGTGTTGTGTTATATATCAGGGGTCCTCATAGCAGTTGCTGTGCAGTTAGGGAAAGATGTATGGTACTGTGTTAATGCATGATGTTCCCAAGGCGTGAAGCAAAGTTATTGGAAAAGATCATGGATAAAGATTGGAGAAAGGTAATTCCCAGCACGCTGTTTTTCCTTTGTTGAGGCAAATGAATGTACAAGGCTGTTTTATTTTTCTAAGTAAATGTTTTCTTGTCCTGGATGATTTCTCTCAAGTTGTCCAACAGATATGCTAAATAGTATACAAACAGCTAAACCTGTACCTCATCACTTATAAAAAATGACCTCATACGAAAAATTTTGGAGTTTACATGAGTTACCCAGTGTTAAACACACTGCCGTGTAAATATCCCCAAGTTAATACCAATTATTTCCAATTTTCAGCACACATTTTGTCTTAATTTTCATATAATTTAATGCTGCAGAGCAGAGGAAACAAACGTGTGGCTAATTCATTGGAAAAGTAAGGTAAAATTAACTGGAAGATTTAAGAAATAACTAGGATTGCTTTGTCTATACCAGAGTTTGCGTTAAAAGCAAATGAATTTCAGATGCAGTGAGATTCCTTTCTCCATAGGCAGTAAAAAATAAGGTATTTAGAAAGTAAAGACAGGTGGAGTTTTTCTGCTACTTGAGCGGCAATGGAGCACCTAGATAATGTTTATGGAGTGAGGAAAAAAAAGCAATAGAGCCTTAAGAAATTCACTGCAGTGATTGTGCCCAAGGGAGATTTCAACAAAATTTCTTAGACAAAATTTATTTCTTTAATGATTTATTCACAGTAGAGAAAGAAAGTGGTGGAGAGAGAAACAAGTCAGACAGCAGCTGACCACTGTGAATGGAGTAAATTTAAAAGGTTTGGATAACCGACTGTAGGAAAATAAAATGTAAATAAAAACAGAATAGTTGTTAGTTCCTCTTAAAAGGAAAATCATGGGTTTTCTTCATTGATCTTCCCATTTATGTTTTGTTAGAAAGTTGTTAAGCAGAGAGTATAAAAGGAAATTATGTGTTGAATTAAAGTGGCTTGATGAATACTTCAGGGTTTCCAGCCCCTCCTGAGGAGATCAGATCTTTTAAACCTCAGAGCGCTCCATTTCTGCCGCTGCCATTTCAGAGCTGGTGCCTGCAGGGGCTCAGCACTGAGCTGCTGTCCCAGGGCACCCCCTGCCCTGTTTCCCCAGACCCCTGCATCCACAGGCTTCCCATGCTTTCCCAAAGAGCCCTTTCCATCGCTAACCAGTCCCCAGAATTCACAAAGCTATATCCTAACAACTGGCCTAATTTTTACAAACTGCAAATTGCTGCAGGCTGCAGCAACCTTTTACATGCCAGGGGCTGGTTCCCATTCTGGGGTAAGCGAAATCACTTCCCTTAGTCTTCTCTGATTCTTCTGTTTTCCAAATACCTTGGTATGTGTGTTGCCTTTCTCTGGACTGTCTCCAATTTGCCTCCTTTAGCCTTTTGGAGCACATTGCCCAAACCTCAGTGCAAGCAGAGGGAGCGTTGCAGTTCTGCCCCACCTCTCAGGGGTCACTTCAAGAAACGAGACAAATCGGACAAATTCAGTCCAGTGCATATTTATCAAAGGCCAGTTATAAGCCACCTGCTCTCCCTCAGGGTGCCGTGACATGATGCATTTTGGCACTGTGTGGCCCGGAGGCAGCTGCAGCCCCCCTCCACGTTAATACACCCCAAGCACCAGCAGAGGACCGGGAGCTTTCCTCCCGGCTCTGGCGCCTGGCGCACCACAGGAGTTTTTACCTTCCCTTTCCTCTCAGTTGGTAGGATTTTTCCACCTCCTAATGTATCTGATTCTGTGACGGCTGAATGCACAGCCATGTGGATAAGAGCTTTTATCATCACTTCTGTTACAAACTCCCCTGGTCCAGAGGATTAGACCTGGAAAAGGAAAAGGTTTTAAAATTGGTTTAAATGGGTTTAAAAATGGAATTCAATGGGTCAGAACAGGGGAAGAGCACTGTAAAGGTAAGAGAGCTTGCTAAGATATGTCACTACATTTTTCAGGGGATTTAGCTTTTAATTTTTAGGTCCTAAAATTTTGTGGGAAGCCCTGCTCTGTAGACATTCACGATGGCTGCTATTAGAAGCGTATCCTAAGCACAGCTGCAGCACAGTTAATTAAAGAGTGCGTCCATAAATCGCTGCGAGCAGGCTCTGGCTGACTATCACGGCATCCCCATGTTGCAGGGGTGTTTGCTTCCAGCACGGACTCACCTGTACTCCAGATTGCAGCTAAATGACTGCCATACAAGCGGAGCGCTTCCCCACCAAACCTCCTCCCTTTCCTTCTCAGGGAGTTAGCAATTACGGCCTGCATCTGTCTCGTTGCATGTGTGTGCTCTTATTGCCGAGTCCTTTCTCCTTTTTTTAACTGCCTCTCAAATCCCCGTCTACTGAAAGGTGAGGCAAAAATTTTATCCGTAGCACAATCTCATGCATTGCATTGCATAAGGGCTCTTTTCACTTTTCGTTTTAATTGGAGCCCGGATTCTAATTGAATCATTTTGAGTGAAAACATTCCTGGACGTAAATGGACAGCAAAGGAGAAGGAAATGGAATTGCTGTAACTTTAATGAATGTATTCAGTTTTATTATTTCAAAAGTAGTAACATAATTGCTTTTTCTATTCAGTAGCTGAAGAAGTTTTCACCAATAATAAATAGGATTTTAATGGAAATGGCAGAAGTGGTTATGGATGGTAATAGCCATTAGAGTGTTTGCAGTTTTCAAATTAGAGGCACATAATTGGTCATAAAAAGGAAATTTCATTTGTTAAAAATCTCTGGAAACATATTGAATGGATGATGTTAGAAATGATGATTCCATAGGAATTATTTTCTGGCCATATTTAATAATCAGGATTTAGTCAAATATTTAAATGTGTTGTGTAAACAAATAACGTCTTTGGAAAACGTACAAAATAGAAATATCAGAAATATCAGTGGTTGCATCATGGAGCAGATGACTTGGCAATTGCAGCCATATCATCTAAATAGGCTTCCTGAATAATCGCTTTGTGTGGGTTTTAAAAAAGAGCTTTGTGTTTATGGATGGAAAATGAGTCTGTAATAACGAGAACCCCCTTCTCGCCCCCAAATCTGCCTTTGCTCCTTCCTGTGGGTGTCTCTCACCGCGCCGTGTCTCTCTCCCCGCCAGGCCAGATGGTGCGCGGGCGTGTGGTGCTCCTGCAGGCTGAAGGTGAGGGCAGGCCCTGCCCAGCGCAGCTCGCCCAGCACAGAAGCTGCCCGGTGAAGCCCTGCTACAGCTGGCACCTCGGCCCCTGGTCGCCCTGCAGACTCCAGGTAGGGCTCGCGTTTCTGCTGCTGCCAAAATGGGGATGGGGTGGCGGGGTTGATTTAGGTTTAAGAGGCGTGTGAAGGCTGGGAAGTTCAGGAACGTAAACCTGCACACGCGATCTCCCGGCCATCAGCAGCGATTTATGGCGGGACAGGTTCAAGCGCTGTGAGCTTATAGAGGTACTAAAGGAGATTTGTGTGGTGAATGTGCTTGAGCAAGCATAGTCATGGTGACCTATAATTTAATTATATAAAGTAACTCTAACAAGAAAATAGATATGCCTGGTTTCCAGAGCTTCATCTATTTTATCTTTTTTTTTTTTTAAGTACCATATAGCAGGTCTTTCTCTGCAAGGTCTTCAGTGCACTAGTGCTGCTGTATGAAATGCTGGCTTTTACTTTCCCCGCAGTGTCTTTCTTTGTAGCAACCTGGGAATGGCAGGATTCAGCTCCCTGCACACTCCGCACCACGGTTGTCATTCTCTCCCAGCCATTGACTTGCATCCGGCTTGAATTGATTTTTTTCCCCCTATACTTTTTCTTTTCTCCTTAGCTATTAGATCACATTACCCATATTAAACCAGCTAAATTGGTAACCCAGATTAAGCAGAGATGAATCTTCCATGTTGCAGCTTCCCAGACATAACGGAGCCCGCTTGGGCTGCTGAGAGCCATCTTAGCTGAGGTGCAGGTAGGAGAAGAATCGCCCTGCCTCATCCTGGGGCACAGGACCTCTGCACAGGTCTGTGGCTGCTTCTCCAGACTGTCAAACAGAGGAAATTGAAGCCAGTAATGGAAGTGAAGACACATCCCTTGTGTTTTCTGATCTGCCCTCTATGTCTGCTCGATGTCTGGGTGCAGTCGATGGACCTGTAGCAAATGCTGCAGGCAGCAGAATAGATACCTGGAATTTCCCCAGCATTTTGTAAATGAAATGTGGAGTGTTTACAGCCTTTGGACAGCCCAAGATCACAGAACAGGAAATATATATTAGGGTCACCTTTCTTCTTGGTTCCTGTGCTAAACAACAACTCATTCCAGCTAAGTAAGGATGTGAATATGTTTTTTGTGTATGCTGCACGCAGTATTTATTTATGTATAACATCCTCAGCTGATATTTTGCCCAGCAAAGGTAAGCAAATTCTGCTAAACATTAGGGACAAGACTTTCAAGGATAGGAGCTAACATAGCTGATAAAAGAATTAGTAGGGAAGCTGAATTAATGCCCTAGCATATTCCAGAAAAATAACACATCATGGAAATTAAAAATGTGCACATTCAGAACCCAGCTAAATTTCAGCTCAAAGCAAGTAATCATGGCCTTCGCTAAGCGAGATATCATCCTGTGCTTGCAGTGAGATAGAGTCCGCTTCTCTTCTTAAATTACTGTGTTGTAGTTTCTCACCCCTTTGCTTTGTTTTGGAGAGGAGACCTTTTTTTCCACGTTCAGCTCTCTTTAATGAGGTTCTTTGGAATTAAATGTAGTTCATAAATACAAGGTGATTTATTCCTGTACTTTTCTGGAAAAGAAGCTTAAGTGTACTTTCTAGAGAAAGCTTTTAGAAGTCACATTTTCAAGAATGCTTTGTTGAAGACGGTAAATACATCATACGGTAAGACCAAAATGCATATTGTGAAAAAGTCTTCCTGGGGTAATATAAACAGGACAATTAATTATAAAGCTAAAACATTTCTTCCTTGTATTATGAGATAACTGAGACTGCATTTCTTAATTGTAGAAGGACTGTTAAATTGACTTCAAGTGAATAATTAAAGGTGTGTGAATGTTTAGGAGCAGAGCCTGCTAAGTACTGCTGGTTTTCACAGTATGTAAATCAGCACACTGCTCTCCAGGCACATGTCACAGGCACATGTCACAGGCACCCCTCCAGCAGACCTGGGCATTTCTGCTGCATTCAAAGGGGTGCAAAACCTGGAAAATGGTCAAAACACCTAATCTTAAAGGGTTGGTTTACATTAATCATTTTTTCATTGGAGTTGAAGTGTTTTACACTGATTAGTGAAAAAAATAAAATAAAAAATAAGAAAGTAAAAATTAGCAGTGAATGACAGAGTTCACAATTTTTCCATTAACAGGATATAAGCCAAGCAGCTAGACATTATCAAGGACTATCTGCCTAACATTCATAAGAAGACTAAGAACCCTTCCTGGGGTGAAGGACTGAGACGTAGAGGCTCTGTGCAGCTGCTTCTGGAGGGACCCTACCTCCAGACTGTATTTAGGGAACCCAGGGGCTTTTCTGAATCATCCAAAGGGTCAAAATAGAAATTTGTGCAGCTAAACAGACCATGAAACCATGGAAGTCAAATCCCTGGACCTCTGGAATTCAAATGGACCTGGACCCTCTGGAAGTCAAGTCCCTGCATATTTCCTGCAAGGAGCTTGTGACTCGAAAAGCAGAGGCTAAATCTGTGCAAACCTCAGATCATCACACCTCCCAAGGAAGAGCACTTACAATACAGATTTGATCCCCAGTGTTTTGAATATTTGATCATCTCCTTGGCAATGCTCCTCTGATTAGCAGCTACTCACCGAATCCTCATTGTGCCATTTCTGCAGCAAATTTCCACTGATTCCACACCTATTAATTAGGTCTTCAAATGTATAATTTTGGGGACATGAATAATTTTTAGGATGATAAGAAAGTTAATGCATTGCTCCTGCATTGCTTATGACCTTGCCAAATATATCAAGAAAGCCCTGTGTCATTTTCCTCTGTAAATGACAGGATGACATAGTATCTTTTAAATGCATTCAATTCATTGTAAAAATGCATTTCAGGTCTTTCTTGAATGAAAGCAAGAAAGTGGAAAACACTGTTAAAAAGCTAATGTTTATTTTTGGATTTGTTTGAGAGTCCATTATTTATATTTATTTATTTATTCTAAATATTGGAAATATGAATATATTGCCAATATTTCATGATAGAAGGATGAAGAATGTTGCTTTGAGGCATGCTAACTTTTATAATGGAGATTACCAAAAATGTATTCTTTTAATCTATTTTTTATATTTGTGTCTGTATTTACATAACTATTCATGCATTTATATCTATCTAAATACTTATATATTTATGTACTGTTTGTAAAAGAACAAGTATCTTCACATTTTTTTTGTCCTTTTCAATAATCCTCAGCCATTCCTTAAGCCACTTCATTGAGCTGCGAATGGACTGCAGTTTGATTAGTGCCCATTTCCCCAGGGAATTTTCTCCACATTGTATTCTGTTTCCACCAGCAATTTCTGAGAACTCTAACCCAATTGACAGCCGCATGAGTTATTCACACACCATTAATCTCAGGCCGCTATAGAGGTTTCAGGGGTGAAACAGTAATTTAGAACAGTAAGTTGCATACTGACTAAAATGAAACATGGTGTTAAAAACTTGAATTCTGGCTGCATATGGTAAATCTACACTAATATTTCTCTAAGATGCTTTTGATTAGCAACTGCTCTAAACCCAACTAGTTACGCTTCTATTTCTGTATCACCATGCGCCAGCAACAGAAAAGGTATGGAGAAAATGAAAATGGTGCCAGGTGTTTACAGGAGAGCCATTCTTGAGATTCTTGCTATCAAACATACTGCCGAATAAATGGACTTGGTAGGAGCCATTCTGTTCTGCAGATGAAGTCCATTACTTTAAAAGAACCTACTGCCAAGTGATTCAAAGTAGTGTTTCCCTTGGTTGTATAAAAGCAATGTTTCATCCTTTTTCCTGAGCTTTATTTACTGAATTTTGTAAAGTGCTATTTCCATAAGGCTTAAGATGCATATTCATAAAGTATCGCACAGGTTTAATGTATGTGCTTCAAACATCAACACAGCTCTGTTTTTCAGAAGAAAATGAAACAATTCCACCCTCTAGAAATAGCCTCGGGGCATCATTTCTCACAGCATCTTCATCACTGGGTTAACCAAACAACATGGATTTTCTGGTAGAGGAACCACTTCAGCAGGTGGTTTGGTGTTTTACTGAGTGTTTCAGAACCAGACCGAAGAGTGTGGAGTGGCTTGGATGGAGCCACCTAACGCTTGTTCAAACCAGATTCAGTGCTAACAAGCTGGGGCTGGCTTCAGATGACATTTCAGTAAGGCTGGCGATGTCTCCACCTCAGAACTGGAAACTCCCTGTACAATTAAGAAGTTACACAAACATCCTAGTGCACATTAATCCTCGAAGCCTAATTGAAGACATTGAAGGATTTGTGCTGTTGCAGAGTTTAAAGCATTTAATTGCTCATACTGGGCTCTGTCGTCAAAGGAGGTGAAGGGAAATGTCCATTGCTTATGGGCAGGCTCTGCCCTTGGCTGCTTTAGAGAAGCCAAAACACTCCTTTTGAATCTTTTATGGTACCCACCTCTTCCCCTAGGAGATTCAAGGCTTTGTCACGTGGGAAGGGACCAGCTCTCCTGAAGCTGTGCTCTTCACATTTGCTATTTTTCGCTGTTGCAGCAGGAAAAGGGCCTGCCTGAGCTCTGCCCCATCTGCTTGGTGACTCCTTTCTTCCTGGACTTCCCAGACATGGAAAGAAAAGGACTTGTGTGCTCTTCTCTCCTCTCTGGTTATACACATTTTTCCATGTGTCTCTCTGCCTCTGAGTTTCTGCAGAGTTTCTTACAAAGGAGATCTCCACCTGTCTTCCCGTAACTGGGGATACTATTGCAGTCCAGAAACTGGATTTATATCTTTGAAGTCTTTATTTACAGGTAGAATCAAGTGTATTTCTTCTGCCATCTGCTAACACCAGCAATGCATGTCTCTGTTCCCCTCTGTCATTTCCTAGGGTGGGCAGTGCGGAGATGGATTGCAAGTGCGCAACCTCACCTGTGTAGTGCATGACGCATCTGTTTCTGCTACAGCCAAACCAGTGGAAAATGCATTATGTGCCGAGCTGCCTTTGAAAGAAACTGTGCTGCAGTTACCGTGCTCCGTGCCTTGCCCAGGTAAAGACTTTTGAAAGTCACAGGACGCTGCTGTCTGCAATAGCTTTCTGAGACGGAGAGGGTTGCATAGCTGAGTACTGGCAGCTGCCGCAGTCAGAACTCGTACTTCAGCAAATCACGTAAATGCTCAGTCTGCTGTTTCTAGATCACCTGAAAAAGGCTTTCTTTTTGGAGAAAATGAGATTCCCCGCGAAGCAGAAAATCTGAATAATGCATACCATTGGGTGATAAACTGAGGTTATTTCCCTGTTAAAGCTGTTGTACGCAGCTTGTCCTTAATCCTTTAAGTCTGGTTCCTTTGGGAAACCTGTGATTTATTCTTCCTGTGTGCAGGTGACTGCCACCTGACCGAGTGGTCGGAGTGGAGCTCCTGTGAGCTCACGTGCATCGAGGGCAGGAGCTTCGAGACAACAGGTCGGCAGGCTCGATCCCGGGCATTTGTAGGTCAGTCCCCTGAGAGCCCGGAGAGCTGCTCCGGACAAGTGGTGGAGACACGGCCTTGCTCAGGTAGCCTTGCCAGAGTTTCTCTCATTCGAGAGTTTATTCTGATTCTGTTGCAATGTGAAGACTAACTGGTATTGACGTTGCAGGAGGGAAGTGTTATGATTACCTGTGGAAAACCAGCCTTTGGCGAGACAATGTACGCACAGTGTGGTGCCAGCGCTCGGACGGAATAAATGTCACAGGTATGCCCCAAATTGCCATGCACAATCATGAAAGGAAAGTCTTCATACAAGTTGTTCTTCTGTATCAGTTACTCAGTCAGCCTTCCTTCCTGATTCCTCTAGAATTTCAGTTCAGGTTTATGTGTGGGAAAGACAGGTGGCAACTCACCAGCCCTGCTGTCAGGTCACCATCACGCATGTCATTGCATGAGTTACCCAGATAGTTGTGTTGTCCACAGGAAGAGACAAATGCACATACAGTAACTCATCTGCCTAGGCAGCCTTGTACAGCTGTTAGTGCAACTTTCCAGCAACAGGGGAGAGAAAGAGAAAATCACATGCGATGGTAGAGAGCCCAGCTTCTGTAACTCTCCTTCTATTCAATAGACAGGAATCTCAGATCACTCAGACTGTGAGATTCCTGCTGGTGCTGTGACCTACAAATTCTGCCTGCACAGGATGAAAAGTGAAATCCATGGTCAGCACTTTGATGCTCCACGAGAGATTGACAAAGGCAAAGGGCTCGCACATCCGCAGGATCTCTCTCAGTATGCAGAGGATGAATGAGTAGAGAGAGCAGGAAAGAAAATGCAGATGTTCTTATCTAGCTCTATTTATAAGGACTAGTTAAGATAATATACAAAAGTTTTATGTGCAAAGGTTGCCAAGTAGTTAAGAACTCATTAACACTTTTTTTTATTGCTATGAGGCAGAGTTCCCCAAGTGAGGATGGGCTAAGGCGTTAAGTGTATTATATCTTTTTATGTAGATAAGACGTTAATGAGGACACAGAAGATCTGCATCTAATTCCTGATTCTGTCCCCAACTTCCTATGTGGCCTGGGGCAAATTGCTTAAATCTGAATGTCTCTGTTCTCCATTAACAAGATGGGTATGATAATAATTCCCTGCCTTGTTAAGGCAAATTAATTAATGTGATGCCTACAGATATTATGCTAATGAGCTCAATAGAGTACTATTTAACCATATAAAATAAGCAAGCATGCGCTTCTTACTCTATGGTGATCCAAGTCAAAACCATTGTACAACATACCCTTGAAAGCACTCTTTTTTTGGAAAGTAACTTCTTTTCCAGGAGGGTGTGCTCTTCAGACCAAGCCTGCTGAAGTTCGTCATTGCAGCCCAGCGTGCAGAAAACCCTTCTCCTACTGCACCCAGGTGCGTGGTTGCTGCAGAACGTGGCTGATGAATTAACACCGCAAAATCTATTCAGTTATCTTCTGGATCTTAAATGCATGCCAGGACCTAGGAAATAGTTCAGTGTGCCCATGGTACCACCTCGAGGAAGTTGTAGGAATTTCAATTAAAGAGAAAAGCTTCATAAACCTGCACAGATGAGTGATGGTGTATATTAGTGTTGTAATTTTGGTTTTGTTTTGTGGGGAGGGTTTGGAACCTCTTGGTTTAATTTTTATTGAATGCTATTTTACTGTCAAATAGCAAATGGACTGTTTAAAGCTTATGTAAGAGAGAAAATAAAAGCATATTTGCTCTCCTGCTCCTCCAAGGACACAGGAGGCCCCCAAGAGTGCAAGGAAGCTGTAGCAGCCTGATCCCACCACCTCCATACTAACCATTTAAGCAGAGTCTGGAATGGAGCCCACTTGCTGAAATGTTCAGCATCAGCAACATCTGCTGCATCTTTGAGGCAGCATCTCCTCTTTGCCTCTGAGCAGATGTGAGCCCAGAGGTTAAAACATCCCTTCTTGTAGTACTGAACTCCAGTGAGAGCTTCCAAAAATGCCTTCTCCTTGTTCTCTGTGTCAGCACTGTGGCAGAGCACAAAACCCAGAACCCTTGAAGTAGCCAGGTGCAGCTGGGGTGTAGATGTTTCTATTTTAAATACAGCCTCCACAGCTCTCAGCTTCAGCTGAGTATCTTGTGGGAGGAATTACCATTGGAAACAAGCTCATGGGCAATTGTATAGAGCTATAAGGGTTGTTGTGAGAGCCTACAGAGCCATACACACGATGGGCAGACGTGCATTCATTAGCTATTTAAATTCTTGAGAGTTCCTTCACCTTTTGCTCAAAAAAGCTCAGGATCGTGTCTGACAACAATTAGGGATGGTGTGGGATAAAAACTGACATCAAGTGTTAAATTCTTATCACAGATACTGTAAATCCCATATCTGTTTGGGTAGTACAGAGCATGACAGACCTTCAGATAGGCATTGTAATAATAAGATGTTTAGAAAAGTAAGCAATCTAAAAATACATATTTTTTTTTTTTTAAATGTATTAAAGTAGACATCCAGAAAATGGAGTATCTGTGTAGTGAACCACCACATTCTAAGAAACCTTTTGAAGAAACTGCCTGCACTGGTCCAGGGCAGCAGATGCTTAGTCCAAAGAGGCAATGTTTCATCAGAGAGAGCCCAGTGTCGGTGGAAATACCTTGGAACGGGGGGTTTGGGGCTGAAATGGGATTGTTGCTTTGTTAATCTTTTCGTATGCCCAGCAGGGTCAGTGCTAACTTTTTATTGATAAGAGGAGTTGGATCGAGTCACAGACACCTATTATTAAGTCTGTTCTGATGAAAATATTTCCATACTGTAATTATTGACTCTCTTTCAACCAATTGCCAATGTAGTTTGGCTTTTTGAGCTGAAATGGGTTTGCAAGCACCAGCTCATAGCTTGTTTGGTGTGATGGCAGTTAACTTGCTAATTACAAGTGCTGGATGTACCTTGTAGTTTCTTCACAGTTTACCTGCAATTTGTGCTGTTCTTCAGGAGGATACTATTCATTTTAATATCGAATTCCCTTTTATCACCTAGAGAGGAGTCTGCGGTTGTGAGCGAGGATATACAGAAATAATGAGATCAAATGGTTTCCTGGATTACTGCATGAAGGTACCAGGTTTAGAAGATAAGAAAGCTGATGTTAAGACCATTGCTGGAAAAAATAAACCTGTCAACTCAAAAATGCATGACATTTTCAAAGGATGGTCTATTCAACCTTTTAATCCAGGTGAAAAACTTAAATATGAATGGAATAAATTTTCTTTACTACATTTCTGTAGAAGAAAGATACAAGCTTTGTAGCTCATAACATCAGAGATTGTGTCTGGGAGCGGTGGAGCAGCCTCACAATTTCTACCTTGCATGTCATCTCCTGTTCCTTTGTGACTACACTGAGTAATCACAATCTCTTATGTTGAGAGATAGCAAAGAGAACGAAGCAATAATATTTTGCAAAAGTATATACTTGTATGTGATTTGGGGGGATGCTTAGAACACTTATCTGATGATATTTCTGTAAGTAATGTGTTTGGACCAGGAAAGGCATCAGGAGCACTTTAGAAGATTCTGAGCAGAAAGTACTTAAGATTTCATTAAAGAAAACATTGGTTATTTCTTGCTGTATTTCAAAAGTGTATGAAAAAACAAAAAAACAAACAAACAAAAAAACAGGATAGGAAGTGTAAAGTTTGAAGGTTTAAATGTTGAAGTGAAGACATTAAGAAAACAAAATAAGCCAGAAGCAGGCAAGCTGCAGTGCCCACGCAGGGAGTCCTAAGTGGATCTTTGGCTTGGTTGGCATAAAGTGCTTCCCAGCTGGAACTGGCAAACTGGATGTACCATACCCGACCGGTACGCAGGACTTGTGCTGTAGCTATAATAGCTGCTCACCATTTTGACTGTTATTTTGGAAAATTAATTTATTCAAAATCAATTTCTGAAAAGCAAATGAAACTTTACAATGGGAAACAAAAGTATCAGGCGTGTCAAGTTTTACTGAAATGCATTAGTTGTCCACCTGTTCAGAAATACTGTCAGTGCCGCCTTCCCTGCATTCTGCTGTCTGACATGGCATTTGTTTCCTATTAGTTTGTAACGAACAGGGGAGTTTAGAAAATATGTAACGGAAGGTTCTGTTGCAGGGTTCAGGGAGCCATAATTCTGTCTGATATATGTGTTCACACTTTGAATGTTACATTTACATATTTGATTTGCATACAGTAGTTAACCTTTGCGTTGACAGTCTCAGAGCTAATAGAGCTTGGTCCAGAGCCTTTAAAGTTGGCTGGTTTTCGATTGGATTCATCATCCAGAAGCCCACACAGTTCACCAACAGTTTGAGTCACAGGTTTGGGGTTAATTGCCATTTTGTCAGCATCCATGGCCCTCCATAGGCAGTCTTACTTAGGTATCATGTCTTCACCCGTTACCTTTATGGGGTTAGAAAAAGGGAGAGGGGTGTAGGTGGATGCTGCCATCTTCCCTTCCTTAAATCAGCGTTCAAGGCGGCAGCCCTGAAAGCTTCTGGTGGGCTTGACCTCAGCACACCATCTGTGAGCCTGTTCTCCCACAGGAACTAAAAGGTACAAACAGGGGCTAAGGAACTGCAGCAGAACATGGTGTTATTTAATTTAGGGGTATAAATGTTATAGAAACAACACATGGCAAAGGAGTAAATATGCTACATGTGTGCTAAGTATATCACCAACCCCACAGCATCCTGTAGGTGCCTCTTTGGTCTGTATGTGCTCTTCAGACCCCATCTCAAGGCTGGCATCTTCAAGTTGTTCCCCCTTGTCTTGCTTCTTGACAAAATATGTAATTGCTTTCCTAAAACAGGTCTGGGGTTTGCAGTAATTAGTGCTAGCAGACCACTGTTATCTACCAGATACATTCTTGGTAGCAAGTCTATGGTGAATGCTCCCTCTGTGGATGGCATTTACCACCCTTTGGTGCTATAGTCCTTGGCGTCTGTGCCTATCTACGGACTTGTACCTGTTAGTAAAATTTTATGTGCCTTTCTCTAGTTAATTTGTGATTTTCCTTCCTGGTTACAGTTTGGAACACAAATTTTATAATGATTTAATGAGGCTGATATTTTTGTTCTTTTAAATGCTCTGCAGGAGAGCACAGAACTGATTTCAAATCAGGCAGTGTTTTTCCTTTCTTCACCACACTCTGGGAGGCCAGAGTTCAGAACAGAAACTTTTCAAGTTGAGAGGCAATTTAAATAGCATTGTTTAAATTGTCGGCTGACATGGTCTAATGCCTTTATGTTGGGGATGGAGAGCATATGAGAGCATCATAGCAGACCTGGTGGGATGCCTTGTTCTTGCTGTGACAATCCCTTCACAGGACTGTCGAATGTTTCTTGGCCATTTCTAGTTGAGACAGCAACAAATTTCATAGTTAAATTCTCACTTGCCTTCCAAGCACTTTTCAGCTTGGGCTTGCTGATGTTTACCCCACGTGACCTCCAAGTACTTACAGAGAAAAGCCACATCCTTTCTCAGACATCATTTCTTTAGGCTGAACACCCTAGGTGTCCCTGCATTGATTTCTGGGTCAGCTTGACACTCAGCTGCTCTTTGCTAGAGCAGCCAAGGAGGTTCATGAGTGAGTCCATCACAATTATCTCCCTCCAGCCCTGCTCTCCGTGGGCAGGAGCCTGCCTGTGGTGGCTGTGGTGCTGTGCCGTGCACACGGGTTGTCTGCACAGGGCTGCAGGAGCTCAGCCAGAGGGCAGGCTGTGAAACAAGGCTGCTTTGGAAAACTGACACAAGGAGTTCCTCTTCAGTTTTCAGTGAGGAAAACCTAAAGTCCTTACCACAGTTAAGATTATGTCTTTAAAAAGATTGATTTTTACAATAATGTTTTTCTTCTATGGAAAGCATATTTTTAATGGATTATTCCCAACCAGTCCTTACTGTGTTTCCCATCAATGATGCTATTAATTTTGCTGTGTGTTTTCTCTTTATTTATCATCTTGAGAATTTGTGTATTTTAGAATAAAGATTTTTATTCTTTTTTTTTTTTTTTTTTTTTTCCCTTTCCTTCTTCCCAATCTTCCAACAGATGGCAAACTGAAGATGTGGGTGTATGGAGTATCAGCTAGCGGGTTCCTCATCATAGCTTTCCTGATTTTTACATCCTTCCTGATGTGGTAAGTACGTGTTTTGTGCTGTGCTTGTTCTCTTTTATTTAAATAGCAATGCAGAGATTTAATCCTCAAGGTGTTAAGGAAGAATGGAAGTTGGATGAGGGACCTGCCTTCATTTGGCTCCTATCTCAGAGTAATTTAAAGCTCTCCAAATTGCAAATTCCAACTGACTTGACCATGAAGATGTTTGGTGGCTAAGCAGGGAAAGAGTTAATTTTGGTTATCAACAAACCCATATATTCAGACTTCTGCTGGGATTAGAAAGGGCTTTTTGTTGTATTCTTTAATAAAACTGAAAAAGGGCAAGAAGACTGATTAGATCTAGGAGCCAGCTCCCATTCAAGGAAGCACCAAACAGAATAGGGTCATTCAGCTGGAAATGGTGTTTGACGTGGGAATACAATAGACATCTATGAAATCAGGAATGGAGTAGAAAAGGGGGCTAGGGAATTTTTATATCCTGCAATATAAGAAGTAGGAGACATCTGATGAAGTGACTGCTTAAAATAAACAAAAGATTTCATTTTTCGTAGAGTGCATTATTACATTGTGAGCTTACTGCTATCAGCGGCTATGTGTGCCAGAAAGATAAATGAATTGAAATAACATAAGGGCATAACAGTTCATGGAAGGGTGGGTCTCTTGGCATTAATTCTGGTTTTCTGGATGTACACCCCAGCTCAGGTAATCCCTAAATAGCTTTTGGCACTAAACACCTCAGGAGGAGACATGCCAAATGTCTAAAGCTGCCGTTTACCAGTCACTGCTAGAAATAGGGTACTGGGTGTGCTGAAGCCCTGGTCTGCACCAGGGCGTCTCTGATGGAGGGTTTTATTGTGAGGGAGAGTCTCAACCATGTCCTAACAGCAACATTACTCTATTTCATCCAAAACCACTTTATTCTCTCCCGCTGTCTCATCCTTTCCCTCATTCTCTCTTCAACTAAAAGCTTAAGTAACAGTGTTTGGATGATGCCTTGGAGTTGTAGCTTCCTATTTTTGAGCTATATAGCTGCCGTTTCTGAGATAATACAGCGGAGCATACTGGGGATTTTAAAATAGCATTGCATAGTTCTCCATCACTTGAAGGCTAATGAGGAGGTGTATTTCTCAATAATAATTACAGTTGTTTCAATAGGGTGCCAAGGAAAATAGGCAGTGCGGGAAGATAATTTTTTGTTGAAGTTTCTTTTTGTTGTTGCTGTGTTTGAGCTTCACACTCTATTACCATTTGCATTTTTCGCCTCCTGAAATATTTTTATTTTTCTTACAGCAAAAAAAGCAAGCAGCATCAAAGCACTCCTCCACAACAGAAGCCTCTAACCTTAGCCTATGACGGAGACATTGACATGTAACATGAAAAAGAAATCCAAATGTAGACATTGACTGCCTTAACTGCTTTCTTTTTTGTAACTCTCAGACTTCTCAGTTTTTTGAGGAATCTCCTTATGTGTAATATACTGGGCAGAACAGAAATACCGCAAGCTTGAGATTTTGTCACCTCGTTATTAAAAAAAAAAAAAAAAAAGGAATCAAAGTCTTGGATCTTGTGCAACTTTTTTGAAGGATCTTGTGCAGCTTTTTTGAAGACACTGGAAAATGCATCTCTTCCTGTTGAGCAATGGGAATATAAAAAAATAATAATAATAAAGTCTACTGACATCAAAAGAAATTAGCATTGAAAAAAAAAAAAAAAAAAAAAAAAGCAGCAACAAAAAGGCATGACAATCCAGAGGAAAATGTGACATTTACTGTAAATGACAAGTTTGACACAGCATCATTATGCACTATATTAGTGCAGGGTTCTTTATTCTTCACATATTTCAACAATGAGTTTTATAGTGTTTACATTTCGTTCTAAGACTTTAAAACTGGATCATGTATTTTGAGAAACACAAAGAATAATGAGTTGGAGTATCTGAAGTTATCTGGTTTTTTAAAGTTTCTTCCTTCTTATCCTGTTTTCTAGTCTGGAATATGATTTCACTTCATTTCCACCTACAGGACAGAATAAGGATTGCTAAGAAAAAGCCTAGGTGGTTTCTTAACTGAAAATATTTTTTAAAAGGTTGAGTAGATAGGTGTTTTGATGAATGGCTAGAGGATTTGATTGTTTAAAAAGTATTTTAAATTAAATAAAACCATGTAGATACATTATGGCCAGTTTAAAGTGTTATTCAGTTTAATTAATACAAACTCTGCTTTTGTATTTAAATTTTCTTATCTGAAATATTTATAAATTCTTTTTTTGAATTTAATTACCTGACCTCATTTAATATACATCAAACACAAAAACAGTTTGTAGAAGGTCTTGCTTTTTTAAATGTTTCAAAACCACTGAAAAGTTAAATGTTGTAAACATCTGGGAACATTTGGAGAGGGTATGTGTTTATAATAGTACGTGTTGCAAGTAAGAAAGTGCCATCTTGTGGTATTGACTTGTATTTATAAGCAAATAAAATGCTAAAGGGAGTGAGAATATTGCTTCTGGTATGTTGAATTAAATGTGTGTAAACAACATTCATTATTAGTCTTTTACTGTGTCTGGGATTGAATTCTGATTTCAAACAATTCTGGCATGTTTTGCGCTGTAGTGATTAGCTGAAGAAATACTGTAGACAAGTACAAGTTGAGAGAGTAATTGCAGATCTGGAGAATGCTTGGTCTTATTTTTAGCTCTATGTTACTTCTTATTTGAATAATTAGAAGGGGAAAAAAGAATTATTACCAGCCTGGCACCTACACGGCCCTTGTCAATGTGCAGCTACTTCACAGTGGTTCATCACAAGAGAAGAGCTTAACTAGGGCAGAAGGCAGTGCCTGTGGCGTTTTGTTGCTATTCAAGTTCATAATTTTAATAGGATGGTTTCTATGAACACACAGTGCTGTTGTAGATAGCTTTACCTCCCCAGGTCAGGCAGGATGTCACCTGCCCAGCATTTATCCCGCAGCATCAAGCCGTGGTGGTGCTGTGTCTGCAAAGCAAGGTCAGGAACATGCTTTCCTCTTCCCACAGAAAAAATCTTGATGAAATTGAGAAGGAAAATTGTCTCAGCTGCTGAGAACCCAGTTTCCTGTTGAAGATGTTTGGCTGGCCCTGCTTTCTACCACAGAGATGTAACTGTTCATGGTACAAACAGTAAGATCCAATGTTTCTCAATAACATTGGGGGCCTAAATCTTTTTAAACACTGCCCTATACCGAACCTTTGAGTTACATATGTGAAGTAAGAGTTACAAAAGGAATGACAACCCCATGCTATTAGGAAGAATACCACCAGACCTTAATATATTTTATCCGTGGGTTATGATGTGAGAAGAATGGTATCCTGTGAATCGTGATGGAATAAACTCAATTAAGCAAGCTGCTCAAAAATATAGTGGAGAGGGAAAGTTGGTGTAATAATAAGAAACCCATGGCAGCTGCAACCTGTGGCCATTGCCCTTAATATCAGTGTAAATTACAGTCCAGACCAAGAAGCTTTCTTCTTTCCCTGGGCAAGCAAGCCCAAGAACTGAAAGCATTGCTTTACTTGCAGAAGCACTGGTGTGCAGTAATACGTGCTGTTTTTAATCCCGAGTGAGCAGTATCCACTGGAGTGATAGAGTCCAAAATGTTATCCTTCCAAATGGAAGATACAGATAAATTGTAATTTTGGTTTCCCAGCATTTCACCTGAACAACTTTCTGTGCCACAGTAATGCCCAGTGCAGGGGATGTCAGCTGAACAGTAAGCTGCCTGGCAGAGAGGAGGAGCTCCATGTGCATGTTTACACCGACTACATGGCTCTGAGTTTGTGCAGCAGTTCGGTGGCCTTCACGCAGCCCGTGCTGCAGCACCTTCTGAGCACAGCCCCAGGGGGCTTCAGGAGGCAATGCTTTATGCTGGTGCTGGCTGGGCAGGGTGCTCGTGCAACGTCTTCTGCAGAGCTGTGGAAGTTCAGCAAAGCCCTTCAGGGAACAAACCTGCCTGTTTGGCTTTGTAGATAGAGAAAGTGGAGGGGAAAGCTTGTTAAGCTGCCATGAGAAGGCTGCTGCCGGCCTCGCACTGTCTGCCGTGCATGCACAAGCCCCGCGTCTGCTCGTGGTCCGGCTCAGGCAGCACGGTGATGCAAATGTCACGATGTAATTGCATGTGTTTGAGAATTTGGGATTGATTTAAGCCGTGAAATTGAACTGCGGAACTCATGGCCCTGCAGGATCAATGAGGCTGAGAATGCAGCGTAATTCAGAAAAAGGAATTGGTTATTTTGACAGATACCAAGATGACTGTTGTTTGTAAGAGCCCTGGATAAAGGTGCTGAGAGGGATGCCCAGCTGTCTGTGAAAGCAAGGTGAGTCAATTCCTTTCAGAATCCAAAATGAGCCATGATGTGGAAGAAGTATTACTCCCACATCCTATGTATTTGAGGTTTTAAACTTTACGCTGAAGGAGCTGGTGCTGACCACAGCCAAAGACAGGAGAGAGGTCTTGGTCCAGTGTGGGGAGGTAACTCCTGTGCCCTCAGCTAGGTCGTCCCAGTAAGATACATGTATTTCGGTGACTGTAAGAGCAGTGGAGGGTCAGGAGTTTGCCAAATACCCTGACAATCTGTCCTAGAAGTTAATGACAAAATAATGAAGGAGTATTCATGTTGTCGTATTTTGTTTCAAGGCTCCCAGGTGTTTATTACTGCTGTAAAGCATGCAACTTTTTTCAAAGCCTTTGAAATCTGTCTTGTGTGGGATTGTCTCTCCTCCACTCCTGTATCACACAGCAGTACAACAAAATAGCAGCAAAGTAAGGCTCCAGAAGACAAATTACCAAGAAGTATTGAAGTGCTGCACACCTGAATAATTCCTGCATAATTTCAGTTATGCTCATAGGTGGGATATTTGCATGCACAGGTACCACACCTACAGTTACCCTTGCAGCTAAACACTTTGAACATCTGGGCTTTTGTATGCAGAAATATCCTGAAGGCATGGGGAGCCTTGTTGTCGACAGAAGGAAGACACAGACGCTCAATATGAGTGAACAGTGAACTTCAACTTTAATGGATAGCTCAGTCGCCTTTTATCTAGTTCGAACATAATCAACTCATACATATTGCAAAAACTAAGCTCAGCATTGGCTAACATTTCCCGCTCTTTTCAGTTTGTTCCTCCTTCTTTTAGCCACCTCCCGCCTTAGGGACTTTCCCAATCGCTCAAGGGCATCGTGTCCTTGATCCTGATTGGCTCTCAGCCAGCTGCGTACGTGCCAGACTCATGTGAGTTGAGTACGGTACTTCACTAGCCCATTGCCTCCTAACTGCCCAACATCAACATGTCCTATTTCACTTAACCATTCCTCCACAGAGCCTGACATTCCTGTCAGCAGGGCTGGATCCCAGCTCTGCTCCTCTCCCTTCCAGCAGCCACACAAGAAGCATCACCAAGCATTTTAGCTTTGGATGCCACAGTCAAGAGCAAAGGCTGTGGTTTTCTTTGCTCTGGAAGCAGAGTAGTGTAAAAATTCCTATAAGCAACTTCAGATAAAGACTTGTAAATTAATTTGTGCTTGTATTCATATGTCTCTAAGAACAGCCTAATTGCATAGCATTCTCTGTTTACATGCACTTACATTCATGGCCAGTTTCCTAAGGAAATGAAGAGAACATCTTTTTTGAAAAAAAAAAAAATAAATCCATTGAGAGTTTCCCTTTTGGATTAGTCCTCATAAGCATGAAGTTGTCATTAGAGATCAGATCATTTGCTGCTAACATGGCATAGCTGGTTTCTTGAAAGACTTGTTTTTTGTTTTTCTTTTTCCTAAACACACAACCTAATCTGCACTTATGAATGGAAGAAGAGATGTAGTTTAAATACAATTTCAGGGCTTATTTTCTATTGGGAAGTAGTAACACAGAAAATGGCTCAGGACACCTGATGTATTAGTGTGCCTTGGGACAGTTTTAAAATGTGTCTAATTTAAAATGTGATGTAAATGAATTGACTTCCACACCTTATGGCTGTGACATGTTCCTGTCCTGGACAGAAGCTTAATTTATATTATCTTTATGAAGATGTATCTGTGTGCATGCCATTATGTGCCATCAGTATGCATGCGTTATTTGGCTCCTGGCGCCACGACCTGGCAGAAACTCAGTTCCTGTCATTTAACTGCTGACATGACTTGTGCCACCGGCCACTTTGCTGAGCTGTTGCGATGTGATATGACCTGTGATTACAATGGGTCGTGCCTCCTGCTTCTCTCAGATGTGAGAGCTGAAGAAACCTCAGGTGGTCATTGTGGATCTGCTCCATGGGTGGAGGTGGCCACTTCCCCAGGCATTGGCAGAGCTGCAACAGTGGGATGTGACATGCCTAAGGGTTGCCACCAGCCTAGAAGTTGTGTAGCTGTGGGGCTGCCTTAAAAGAGACGGCCTTCATTACTTCTTTAACATATTTTTATCTAGAACTAGAAACGCAAGTGCAACCCGCCCTGCACTGGTGTCACCACAAACACCAGCAGCTGCTGGTGTTTGCATCAGCGATGGAAAAAGGGGAAGCAAGCACAGGATGTCCTGATGTCTGCTCATTGGCCTTAATGAGGAGGAATTTACCTGAACTACTATTAAATAAATGGAGTCATAGGAGTCATATGCAGTCACTTCTTGGTCCTTCCTGGTAGAAATAAATGAAAGAAGCTCCTCACTGTGAAGTGTAAGGGCACAGGACTCCACCATCCCTTGAAATGGTGTAGCGTTTGGCTATGTTTGGTGATGTGGTTATATTTACACCTGGGGAGAAAAGAATCGCCCTGAGTGAATTGTTAGAATGGTAATTGTAGGTACAGGATGCTTTCTGCATGGATTTTTAGTACATACCCTTGTATCTTCCAATCTGATACAGTTTGTCCTTACTTTAAAATGTAAACAACTTTCATTGGTCACACACGAAATGTCTCAGAAAAGAATCCAGAAACCCCATATTTGCACTTGCTGGTAATTATGTTCATTTGCTTTGATTACATGGTTTGTTACAATAGCGTATAGAATGGACTCTAGACAGATACACGGGTTAAAGCAATTTATGGGATTTATCCTGTCGGCGAAGAGATGTTTTGATGGAATGAAAAATCAGACTCAATTTCCTCTGATAAGGAAGAATGTTAATTTCCTCCTCTGCTTTATGAAAGTTCACCTGCATGTTATGAATATTGTGGTTGTTACATGCCAATATGACATTTGGAAAAAACTCTTCAAACATAATAACAGTGAAGAATCTTTCAACAGTCCACGGATGAAGTGGAGCACCCAGCATTAATTTTGCAGCTGAGGAAGATGGCAGTTATAATTTTTGAGGCAATCTGGCTTCCAGCCCATGTGACCAGGCTTCAAGTGGCTTTTCTGCAGAAGTGTCAGGTGTGGGCGCAGCCCAGAGCTCCTGCTTCCAGGCTGCTGCCTCTGCCCTGTAATCACACAACTGTGCAGCAGCAGGATTAGACCAGGGAACAATGCGACATTTCCTCTCCATCACAACAAGCCTTTGGGAACTCCCTTCTGAAACTCGCAGTGAGCAGGCAGTGACATGCAGGTAGTGTCACTCCTCTGACACTGTTGTAGCATCAGGCCAAACCCTTCCTGAAGATGGAGGAATGTATCTGATCCAGAGTCAATACATGATGCCTGTTGATGTTACATGGAGATGATCACATCAGTTTTAAGCTTGTTGCTTCCTTAGTTTTCCAACTTTGTGTCCTTTGCAAATATGAATTCACTGATACAAAACCATGTAATTTGGGAAAGTAAGTGATTTACTTACACCAAGTGTGCCACAAGAAATGTGGTTTGCAGCTGCTCTGCAGCAGAAGGGTTAAGCTTCTTGGCTTACATACATTGGGTAGAGCAAGTGTATGCAAATTTATTTAGTTTGAGTAGTTAGGGTCCACCTGAAGACAGAAGTATAGGACAGTTTCAATTCTGAGAAACAACAGAGATTTAAATCTAGTTTATCATCTTTTGCGCTTTGAGAAAAAACAATGCATGAGATTCACAGTGGCAGCTGACATCTTGTCCTCAGGTAAGTGAGCTGGAGGAGGACTTTGCAGGAGAGATTTCACTGTGAGAGTGTTGTTTCTTCCACGCACGCTAAGTGGGACTGTGGGAGTTGCAGCACAGCCAAAGCATCAGCGACTACTTGTGTTTCAGCTGCTGTAGCTGAACAGCTTGTTTTAAGAGGTGTAAGAAACACATTTGCTGAAACCCAGGCAGTGTGTCTGAGCCATCTCTCCCGTGACAGACACAGTGAGGGACTGCAAGACAAAGTCACAGCAGAGACGGGTCAGGCCAGAGAAACTTACAGCTATGTGGTTTTCTCTAACCACCACTTCTGAATTGGGCAAAACACTTCATCTTGCAGAGTCTGGCAGTCTGGGAGTGGAGAAAACATGGTTTTATATTTCAGCCCCAGTTCTAGATCTGGTTTCTATTGCAATGGACTCAGCAGAGGAGCATCAGAGACAGGTATCTGCATAAGCTCTACCCCATGACCAACTCCCACTCTTTGGGGCAGAAACAATGACATTTGGGGAGGTTCCTCATTGCTCAGTGGCACCACAGGGCTGCAAGTTCTTCTCCAGTGGTGAATGGTGGAAAATGTTACACTCATACACCTAATGCAATCAGCTGACAGAGGCTATTAAAATCTGGATTGAGATGAAAAGCTATAATGCAGATGTGTCACATCACAGTTGCGTTGTCACTCTATTTCTTTGTATAATATGGCAGATCCACAGCAATTATTTTTAAATGCAGTCTCTGTCACTACAGAGCACTAACGAAATATTTACTATTTTGTTTGCCTCATGCCAAATGAGATTTCACTCAGTTTGTCATTAAAACTGCTGTCCTCTTCTGAGGAAAGAGAGTATATTTACATAAACTGCTCTTCAGTAATTCTGTGTTTTCTACAGGAATAGGTGCTGGCATCATTTCACAATCTCATCAAGCTTTGTCCAAAAAAATCTGTGCTGATAAGCCCATGGGACTGAAGGCAGATGCAAGGGAAAGGAGTACAGATCTGTTCATTGCACTCAGCAGGCTGTAGAAAGGATGATGGGATCAAATTCCCAGTCCTTTGTCACTCCTGTTCATGCAACGCAGGTCACTTGCGACCAGAAAAACCCACCCTATATCCTTCCATTTTGCAAAGTTGTGCAGTATTTTTGATGTACTGGCAGAATGCTGTTTAGAAATGAATGGCTGCTAAGATAAGCCTGCTGGATCCCATTTACAGCGCCCACTTCACATGGCTGTGATTTGCTTTCTATAGAAATCATAAGACTTGCTGAATTGGCAACCCCTCTCACAAATCATTAGGGCTGACTCTCCCAAATAATGAACATTTTGAGGATTTTTCCATATAATGTTAGTGCTTTTACTGCTCATCACCTTATTTCCATCACCATGACAGCCAGGAAGATACAACTCTAAAACCCAGAGAGCCGTCAGGCTCATGCATTTGCGTGAACCCAAGAAGCAGCCCAGGGCTTGGCCGGATTCAAGTCTCCCTTTCACAAGACAAATCATCTGTCTCTCTTCCACTGGAGTGACGCAGTTGTGGTGTGGCTTTCTGGTAATCCTGGCAGGACTGCATTAAAATGTAACCAAAACTAGAAAGAAGAGAGAGGCGAGGCGAGGCGAGGCAAGGCAAGGCTCGGCTCCCAGGTCTGAGGATAAACCCCACTGCTGCTCAGGACCAAGGGGCTGACATTCTAACAGTGATAGGCGAGCCGGTGCAAGGGTCTTTGGGAAAGAAATCTCCCCATTACAATTCTGTCAGTGCCCTCAGCCGCTGCTCTGTGCAGTCAAGCACGTCCTGTGTTTTGTATTTTGTTAATATTAGACACTTTGTCTGGCCTCTTCTGCTGTTTGCTTTGTTTCTATTAATTATCTTTGATTTTCTTTTGCTTCTTTATCAGCTTTGATTACTTTGTCTGTGAAACTTCAGATCAGCTTTCGAAAGCGAAGCAAAATGTAAAGTGGAGCTTTTTTCTCCCTTGCTGACACCAAGACAATGAATATGGATCAGAATTTTCATTTCCTTTTTTTACCACATCCATTTGCTTGATAGAACAAGCTTGCCAGGCTAGCTTTTCCTTGATAAACCTAATAAGGAAAAAGTGCTTTCCAACTCCATATTTTTTATGCCTTGTTTGTGACTTCAGCATCCTTTATACAGGTTTAAAGACAATTTATGTTTTATTGCCCTTGAGTCATTTCGTGAGAGCACTTGTGTTTTTCCCAACATAAAAACATCTCCCCATAACGTGATGCATATTAAATAGGTGCTTGAATGAAGATGCAGGGGCGCCTGGCAGCTCCATTTCCCAAAATGTTGGTGCTGCCCAGCTGTGGGAACACGGCCTGGCCTCTGAATTACTTCATCAAATGGCCAGTTTCACAAATGGACCTAGATGGGAAACCTCTTTAGGGGGAGCACATCCTGCCTGCATGGGGAGTGCACTTTGCTTCCCAGCTGGAAGCCAGCGCTGGCTCACAGCAGCTGGAGCGGGGCTGGCCTGGGGCCTCCCAAAATCTGGGAAACGTCATGGTGGTTCTGCTCTGTGGTGGCGCACTGCTGCTCTCCTGTCCCCATGCTGAGCTTCAACCCCAGCAGAGCACAGGCACAGGCCCAGCGACAACACAAGTCACAAAATGGCCGACCATGGTGCAGTGTGGGGGTGGCCTGCCTGGGCCACCTGCCTGGGGGAATAGCGGCAGTGGTGGTGCGGGTTGGGTTTGTTGTTCTCCTGCTGCAGGTGTTTCTCTGACCAGTGAGCTTCGTGAGTCCGTATTGCATTTGTCGCTGATGGAAAAGTAGCTGTGCTAATAGAGTGCAATGCGGGTGCCCTGATTGAGTCAAACGCTCTCTCTTTATGGTAACTGCTTTTCCACATGGGAGGTATTTATTTTCAGAGGATAGAAAAATGACTGCCTCTGCACTATGCTTATAAATACACAGGGGACAATCAGATTAATTATCACTTGCTTTGGTAAAAATGGCTGTGTAAAGGTGCAGAACAAATACCATAAATCTACCCAAGATTATGTTAACTAACTTATTCTCCCTCCTGAAATAAAAACAAAACAAAACAAAGAAACCACTCTCCCATACTTGCATTGGGTAGGGAAGTTCTACAAAATTATTAAGCAGTAGTAGATCTGGTAAGCAAACATGAGTATTAAGACAACATGAGTGTAAGACTATTCACCCAAATAGGATATTTTTAGTATTTAAAAAGTACTTTAGTATTAAAGAAGTACAAATTGAGTAAAGCTGTGTTCCCCTTCCAGGCCCTGACTTTGGGGTGCCCACGAAGGCACAGCACAGCCCCAAACACAGCATTCATTGCGCTCAAGTCATGGCTATAGGAAAAGAGAGCTCGCATATCTCATCACAAAACTAAAGGACTGTGGTGAAACAGCTCCCGTCTCTTATTTTCCCCACCGGTAAGTGCTTGTAGAGGTGTTTTGCAACCTTGCCGTGATGGCAATAAGCCTTTATCTGAACAAATTGATCCTGAGACACTGGAGTTTGTACCTTGTTTGCTGCCGCCTTGCCTGCTGTTTCTATCCTGGCTCCGAGCAGGTACAAATAATGAATTAACTGCTGGATAAGCCCTGTGGTCCCCTGAGCAATTATTCTGGCTTCTACCATAGCAGACTCAATTTGTCCTGCAATAAGTACAATTTTCTGAGAAGTTAGTTCTGGTTCAGGCACTAATGATCCACATCTGTGCAGCACAGTTGTTTTTTGGGGGAACCAGTTGTGAGCCAAGCTGTCGGGAAGAGCCATACATTGGCATGCAAAAAAGCACACTGCTCAGTGCTGCGGTCCTTCAGGGGATGCAAATAAACTCACCGCTCCGTGCGGTATTAGGTCAATTAGCAGAGAGAAGAGCAGTGTAAAGCATGCAGTGGTCTCCAGCACACGGGCAGCGTGTTAGCAAGCCTTGCTTCGCAGTCTCAGGAAGATTGGCGCTGGCAATTACACAAGAATTTCGATCTCAAACATGTAAAATTTGTTTGCAGAAAGTACTGCAGGATGGAAACGCAGGTCCTGGTTAGCAATGTTATTTCATACAGCTGCTCATTAATTCTGGGCAGGAAGTGTCATTGTATGGTAAGAACGAGCACCACCAAATTACGTGTTTGAGTAGCAGCAGAGGAGACTGTCACCACCTCCAGCAGGACAAGCAAGCTGGGTGGTGATGGGGAGCCATCAGGCAAGAGATGCTGAATGCTTGAGCCTTTTTGCTATTTGTTTTATCTTAAAGGTGCTCAAACATGGTGTAAAACAGGACATGATTTCCTTATTTTGCTGTTCTAGCAAGGTTTGTAAGAGTTTCCATACCAGCTTCATCATTGTAATCAAAGTTTCATTCTTTGCATCATATTCTGCTGAGTTAAAATTGCCTGGCCTGGTAAAAGTTACAACATCTGTAAACAATGGTAACTATACAGAAATGGTGTTAATCATGTGTGAAACCTCTGCTGCATCTCCAGAGTGCTACAGGTGCTTTGAGCACATACATCCTGCACACTAATAACCTCCCCGCGTCATGCCTGTGTCCAAAATGCAAAGTCCACTGCTGAGATGGTTTGGCAGTGAGGCTTTATGGTATTGTGCCCGATCTCTAAGTAGATGCAAAATCACGGACAGCATTATATCCTGTTTACTCATTTTGAATATATTATTAAGTGTTTATTGGTACCAAAAGGGCATAATTAAATAGCATGCCAGCTGCAGATGAACACTGTATTGATGATAGCTCATGGCACAGGAGATGAGTGAATTTTATTAACTTCATCATTTACAATCCTCAGCATTATAAAGAACTCAGACATTTCCTATTACAGTTGCAGATCTACCTTAACATCACTAAAGCAATCATAGGTATAAACTGAAAAATAATTAAAGGCCTGGTGACAACTTGATAACACTGGATAATTAAAGTGTTGGTAACAAAACCTGAATTTTAATTTTTCTCATTATACCTGATACTAGAAATTGAGATGGCAAACATCCTCACTATAGGAAAGCTCACCCACGAATGTATTATTTAAGGAGGAGCAGGTGCCAGAGCTGAGCACTGATTTTCCTGAGACATTTGGTGCTGGTCCTGTCATGATCTGTCACACCTGCCTGGGCTCTACCCCACCTCCCAGTTCAGTGGTCATGCCCCTGCTGGGGGAATTAGCTCAAAAACTGCTTGGGGAAAAGGAAATGAGATTTTGAGGCTGGGTGGGAGAGCAAGGACATGTGGAGGGGCCAGGACATCATCTCCTGTTGTTGTGTCAGTGCCCACAAAGGCAAATTTGCCTCTAGTAAGTGTATATATATATATTAATAGTTTGACATTGCTTCAAAGACATGTTTAAATAACATTGCTGAAATCTCTAAGCTGTACCATGAGTACAAAGAGCACCAGAGAGTGAGCACCGAAGACCATTTTGGCTCTGGTTGCATCCTTAGTGTTAGGACTGGCAGTGAGTGCCTCTTCAACTCTTATCTCTTCCACTTCTGATCCTTTCTAGGTTATCTTATTATCCTCTGTATCCTTGCCATCTCATTTGGAAGCTCTTTAAACCAGTCTATTCAGTCTTTACTTGGGATTCCAGTGAAAATCAAATTGTAAGTAGAAAACAAGCAAGAGTTTTGGTAGGACTGGGACATAGGTGATGTCTGGGGAATGGATATCTGTCTGCCTTCCCAAAGAGCAGTAAATCTTGAGATGAAATAAAGCACAAATACCCCAGAAAACACAGACTCTGCTCCCAGAAACCAATAATCCCAGGTAGCAAAAGGGGAGCCATCAGGAGGCAGGAAGGAAAAGAAAAAGTATTTTGCCGGGGGCTTGCAGCTCCTGTGCTGCAGGGATTTCCTTCATGAAGCTTACTCCCACAATTATAAGTTTCTCAGACATTTCTGTAATTCACACAGTCTCTCCTAAGGAGTCATGGGGAGCTTGGCCCCAGGAGGAGCAGCGGTTGTTGGGGCGCATCCTGCACATCACCCATTTTGGGACCACAGCTCTTGCCATGGTGCAGAGCCAAGGGCAGGATTAAGGTGCATAAAGGCAGGAGTTTCCACCCAGTTTGGCTGTGCTGCCTCTGCCAGAGCTGAGCAGCACAGCGGCAGATTGTAAAGGGACTCAGGGCCCTGCAACTCTATCAGTTTTGATCAATTTTTCAGCCGAGTTAGTAATACACCGGAGAGCGTGTCAACCTGCTTTATGGAGGTCTGCGAGTGCCTACCATGGCTAATCCATAACGCTCAAATGGTTTCCTGGAAAACAGACATTTTGTTGTCACCATGAGGAGACTGCTAAGCAGCGTGGGGGGGACATACAGAGGAAAACGATGTGGCTGCTGCAGTCCCTGCTGGAGCTACAGGTAGCTCCAGGCAGGACTCACCTGCAGCACACAAGGGATGGGCTGGGGGCGACGTGGGGCAGTGGGGAGCCCCAAAAAAGTACCAGCACTTCTTTTTCTTTTTAATGGAACCTAGCGATCAATTTTCAGCAGCTCATGGAGAAGCAATTTGAAACACAAAGCAGTTTCCTCTCCTTCTGCCCCCCAGTTCTGAAATCGTGGCTTGCTCTGAACTGATGGCTTTATCTGCGTGCTTTAGGCATAGTGGGTAAGAAGGACAGTTCGTCACTTAAATATGTGAATGCTTCTCCCGGTCTTCTAGATTTATCATTCTGATACAAGATTATTTTGCTTTTAGGGTACTTACCAAAGCCTTTTCTCTCAGAGTCCCTGTCGGAGCTGATTTTTCAGCCCGAGGCACTCTGACTCCCCTTCCCCTTCCCCTACTCACCAGCTGCTGAAAGCTTTCACAAAATTGCCTTTAAATGAACCTGTGCCTGGACTTCTTTCAAAGCATCGGGGTGGTTCCTGAGGTCCCTTCCAACACGAGCTTTTCTATGGTCCCAGGATTCTATGAGTCATCTTTAGGGTGCCCCATCATATCCCAATGGCCGGAAATTTACCATTAAAAACATGCTAGGAGAGCTTTTTCCCATTCACCTGACTCTGGGAGCTGGGAAAGCACCAGCATCCCAATGCCAGGTGCTCGGTGCAGCAGTCCAAGGCCAGGGCTGGTGCATGTAGGGGCCCTCGTGCACTGTGTGTCCCCGTATTCCGTATGTGCCCTACAGACCAGGGCTGACCCTGCCTGTGCCGCTGCCAAACCAGTCTTTCTGACCGTGTTTCTTTTCTTATTCATAGGGCAAACGCCAGTCTCACAGGAGGAGGAAAAAATTGCCTGGAGATTTGACTGCTGAGCCTGAGGAAAATCTCCTGACTTTTTTCCATGGTAAATGTTCCGAACTATGGCCATTTTCAGAGATTACCTCTTTCCTGACAACCCTTTTTTCCCCCACTGTGTTCAATATAAAGTACTTTTCCTTTCCACAGCCTATAAAAGAAGGCTAATCCGCAAACTGAAAGCCAAGTCCTTTGCCCTTCCCGGTGCTGAGCCGTGACGCAGAGAAAAATACTCTGCCAGCAGTAATCACGTCGTAACTGTTGCCTGAGGCCTGCTCTACACAGGATGGAAAGTCAGCAAGTGATATGTTTCCAAATGACCTCTGTCAGTACCTAAGAAGAAAAAGCAAAGACCACAGCAGCCCGTGTTACTGGGAAAGGCCGCCTCAAGCACTACCAAGGAAGAGCCGAGGGAAAGAGGAAGAGCAGAAAAGTGTCCTTGCACCACCATCTAGTGGCTGCAGGTCGCTCTTGTTCGGCAAAATAAATCCAGCGCCCATAGGACCTTTCGTGGGGACATTTTCTCCCCTGCTTGTTAATGCCTTGCAACCTGCCAAATGATGAAGCACATTGCTATACCTGTATCAGAAATGCTGGGCTGAGACAAAGCTCCCAGATGCATTGTATTTCTGTGATACAGCTATAAAAGCTCCAACTTCCCATAAATGTGCCATATTTTCAGGCTCTCTTGAACCAGAAACCCTGCTCAAGGAGCGTTTCTCAAGGCTCAGTCTCCACAGCCTTACCTTTTGCACAGCTGACTTTGAAGCAGGGCCAAGAGCTCTTCCACTGGCAAGCCTTTACACATCTGTACACTGGTGTTTGAAAACGCCCTGCTTTGGGGCACCATGTGTCAGATGTGTTGAATCCTGCCGATGAAGTGTTGTGAGCAGCCCCTTCCCCAGTCTCCAGCTGCTCCAGGCTGGCAGCAGCACAAGTACAGCCGTGGAAATTGAAATTCTGAGCATATTTTCCCCGTTGAAGACCTGTGAGCTACTGAGGGTAAAAGGCACACTTCACCATGACTGTCTCTGCTCTCAGAGATATATTTTTTAAATGCTTTATGGTCTGTAGAGCAAAAGCTGGTCTTCACCTTGAATCAAATATCCTTTTTGGAGGCGGTCACATTAGACTCCCCCTCTGCCCTCGCCTTAGCTCTATAATTACAGCTACATGAGATATGACCTCTAGTCAAATAGTCTGAAAAAAGGTTTTTTAAAAGCTCTGGAAGAACTGCACCAGCAGCCAGACTTTAATGAAAAGGCAGGAAGGGCTGTGTTAGAAAAAAAATGATCTCCAGACCTAGAAGCTTCAGTTTTTTGGGGAGATAGATTGAAATGAAACGCCACTGGGGCAGGCACTTCTCCGAAGTAAGCCCCAGGGGCTGCCTGCAGAATGGATGGGTTTGTTTTCCTCCAGAAAAGGGGCACTCTCTGGGAGGAGTGCCCTGAGGCTCCCTCTGCAAAAGCCAGGGCAGGCACAAGGGTGTCTCTTCTTCCCGTCCAGCATGGGCACATGCTGCTGGTCCCCCAGTACGATGCTCCCTGCCTCTTCTGTAAGCATCACACGGGTGGGCACTGCTGCAGTACAAGGACCAGGACATGCTGCTGCCATGCATTAAAGTATGTAATGAGTAAATGAGTATTTACCCCATCCAGATGTTTTTCCACACAAATGAGAGAAGCATTGTAAACTGAGAAAATGTTTTTAATATCCAGATCAACCAACAGAGGCACTGAGATATGTTTGTGTTTCTTTGAACAAAGAAAATACTGAAACTAAAGTCTAACTGTGGTCCTAATCGAGGTTTAAATCCAGTTTGGGTAGCTCCCAAAAATACAGGTTTTAACTCAGCCAGAACCTGATGGGTTGTTGCTCAAGCTCAGGGCTCTGTACTGCCCCAAGGGCCCAGGTGGATTATGATAACTGCCTCTTACAACCAGTACTTCTTTTGCTTTTTCAGTGCTTATCAGAAGTCATATTCTTTTCCCCATAGGAAAAAATCTGCACACACATATACTGCATTTTAAACTCCAAGATTTGATTCTACCTGGAATCTATTAAATATTTAATAGGATTGGTGCAAAATAAAACTTATTCCATAAAGAGAAATCTTGTTATTAACTACAGAATTGCTAGTTATCTTACTCTGCACCAGATCTTGCCTAATGTAGAATAACGTGTGCACCTTCACTTAGGAGAATACAAAAACTGATGGGTTTACCTTAGAAATTTTGTCTAGAAAACAGAAAATATCTACCTGATGAAAACACTTCCATTAAAAAAAAAAAAAAAAAAAAAAATGCTAAGGAAGAAAAGAGCTCTGCTCATAATAAAATAAAAGCTGTATTTACATGGAACTTAATCAATTGTTCCAAACAGAGTTAAGAGATTTTTAAAAATAGGCTAAAAATACCATGAGGAGCTCTGTAAAAATGCTGAGAGCCTTCCTGACATTCATCATCCTAAAAGCTGATCGCTGCGAAATGTTAGAAGATAAATTCATCGAAATTCCATGTACTCACCAAAGTGAAATTGGCCAGATTATGATGTATTTTTTTTTTAAATCTTCACAGTTCTAAACAATAACAGCAACAACAGAATATCAAAAAATCCCAGGTGGAAATGTTTGGGAATCAAGAGGGCATAGAAAACTGGGATTTAAAAAAGGATTTATTTTTTTTTTTTTCTGGGTAGAGCTGTTGCCCAGCACTAAGGAGTGGTGCAATCAAGGTGTATGTGCTTGACCTGGATTGGAACAAAGCACAGATTACCTAAACCCTATTTTCTAACATTAGTCAGTCCCAAACTGAATCCACAAGCTGCAAGGGCACTGGGAGCAGGCACATGAGGAACATGTGCCCAAACTATGCTCTCTGCATCCCCAGCCGCCTGTCCCATCGCATCCCAATTGAATCTGAAGCTGCATCTCGGAGGTGGGGTGAGTCCCCAGTGCATCTCACCTCAGGCCAGTGGCTCAACAAGCCATGACATGAGCCCAAACTCAGCCTGGGTGACATGCCATGGCAAATCGATCAGGGATTTCCAAGTAACCAGATGCACTTATTTGGAGGCACAGGTCTGAGCCTTGTCTCTGCAGGCTGATGGAGAAGGGGACACTGAGGGGGCATGGCACACTGTGGGTGATATCAAATCCTAAGGAACAGTGGCTGACCTGTTCCTGCAGGGCCAGCAGCTCCCATACTGGCTGCAGCATGTAGGGAAACAGTGCCCCCTTTTTTTTTTCCCCAGCAGGCGTCCCTTAGCTTTAGTCATCATACCCCTGCAACCCTCAGGGCCCAAACCCCAACCCTTCTACTTGCACAAAACACGCAGTTCAGCACAGATTTAGTCAGGAGCTTGCCAAAACACCCAAAAGCACAGTGTGCCAAGGGTCCAGCCCCCAAAGCTGTAGCTTCTCTGAGGGCTGGCAGTGCAGCAAGGCTGTGCACAAGGTGCCCTTGTCCCCCGTGCCGTGAAGCAAAGGCTACTGCTGTGCGCTAATGCCGGAGGCTTGGTGGCAGGCAGGGGGGTGATGGGGTGGGAACGGGGCGGATTAGCCTCCAGTGATCCCACACAGAGCTTTCCGAGCACCCTGCAGCTCCCAGATGCTGGAGGTTTCTCCACAGTTCCCTGTTGCTTCAGGAAGGTAAGGCTGCGGGGTGCCCAGCCTGCTGAGCGCAGTGCCTCGGGGTGGGGCAGGCAGGGCTTTTGGGGTGAATGCTGAGAAAGTGAGCAGGATTTATGTGCCTTATGCCACTAGCTCAGGGAGAGGGTCTTGTGGTTTAGCAAGTCCCCCTGGCCACCCAGCATCCCCTCCCCATGTCCCCATGACCCTGCTCCTGCCTTGTGCCCCCTCTTTGGGGATGTCAGTGGGAGGCACAGCAGGGCTGGGGCAGCCAGCACGAAGGAGAGGCAGAGTTCAAAGCAAATTAAAAAGTGCATAAAATAGCCCCTGGGTCTGCTTGGTAGTGGTTGATGTCCCTCAGCCACTTCCACTGGAGTTGTAAAGGTCTAAATCTGTCCCTTTTTTCCCCCCTTAAAAACAGCACAGCTCCTTGCCAAAGCGTTTCCCCTGTCATCCTCTGTGAGGGAGGACGGCACCGGGGATGTCACCGCTCGCACAGGGCTTGGGTTTCCCATTTTCACTCAAATGACGCTGTCTGTCCTGACAGGTGCCGGGCAAGAGGCTACCGCCAGCATCCCTGCAGGCTGAGCAAGCAGCTGGTGCAGAGCAGGACACCGGTGGCAATGCTCACCTAGGATACCCGAACCCGGGCACCCACACACGGTGCTGCCACCACACACGTGCAGCCAGGTGGAGGAGAGACCCCAACTCCAGCCCCAACCATGGAGCCGGCCCCCAAGATGAAGAGCTATGTGGGTTTGTGGAGGGCGTCCCCATGCAACATGAGGATGCATGTGATTTGGGAATGAAAGCACTTGTGCCCATGTCCTGGGAGGGACGGGGGCTTTGTGGAGAGATTCTCTGTGTTTAGTGGTGATGGAATTAGAGAGATTCTGGGCTCATGGTTTGGGGTTTCAGTCAGCCCCCAGGGAGGCAGGAGCAGGAGGCTCCTTGTGCCTCTGCCCACACTGCTGCCAGAGGGAGCCTTTGGCTGCTGTGCTTAGTGCTCCCAGTAGGTTTCGGAGTCCTGGACTAGCCGTGGGATGGACAGCTCCAGCACAAATTGTTACAGTCAAGTCTATTTTTAATCTGTATGTCCAGAGAATGGAGAATGTCCATTTATTCCCAGTGATAAGTAAGGGTGTTCCACCTTACCAGCAACAAGAATTAAGCAGTTTTAGAAACCCTGCCCGGGGAGAAACACCGAAAACCTCAGTGGAAGAATTAACTTGGCATCATCCTTCTTGGTGAATACTTGTGCTGCACAGTCTGTCCAGGCCACCTGGCAGGTCTCCTGGGATGGCTGGAAACATTTGACCAGTCAGAAATGGAGTACGTGTCCCCGGACCATCTCTGTGCAGGGGGTACCATGCCACCTCTCAGCATTTTAATGGGAGATTTATTCTGAAAACCATCTTGCTCGGTTCAGCCAGCAGAGAGGGCAAAAGAGTCCTCTCTTTTGACATGCAGAGACGGATGAGGTCAGAGGGTTGAGTGGAAATTTGAGGGACTGGCCTGCAGCCAAGCTGGAGCTCATGGAGGGAGGCTAAGTTCAGGCTCATTACTACTGAACTTTTGCAAGGCCTTTTCTGGGAGATTTGAGTTCAAGATGGTAGAACTGAGACCCTTGATCTGCCTATGGGAGTCAGGGGAGCTCTTTCTACAGGATTTTGGCCATGATCTCCTGTAACGGACTGTTCTTGAAGGACTCTGGCACTGCCCCAGCGTCTCCAAGTATTCTGGGACACTTTAGTCTCTTCTTCATTGACCAAAGCAGTGCGTTATTTTCACACGCACCCATTTCCATGCTACCTGCTAGCACAGTCATTGTATATTTGTGGTTCAAAGCCTCCACTAAAAGACTCCCATTTTTCTTTTCTACCTCCTGGCTTGTTTCCTATTCATGTGAGAGATTTTCCCTGGCAGAGGGGAGTTGAGGGCTGCTTACCACTTTTGCAGACTGTTTGTCATGAAGCATTTTGTAATGACAAAGCTTTGGGAGCAGCAATATGGCTAAACTGAGGTTATACAGGAATATCACTCCTAAGTAAAAGATGACTTTGCATAGGTAGATTCATGTTAAAACTTTCTTTGTAGAAACGAGGTCTTCAATTTCATTTCTTACCTTCCTGAAATGGTGTATCATCCCTATTTCATAGATGTGGCACATTATCATAGGAAAATGAAGATGTGACTTCATTGCTGGAAATCTTCACATGCACAAAAAATAATCAAAAACCTATATTAGGAATGAAAACAATACCTGAATGAAAATAGTAATGGTACAATGGCTTCTTTGCCTTTTGCCCTTTGAATGTTATGTCTTCTAATATTCACCCAAGTAACATTTGCATCCAGGAAAAACTGAAGTTAAAAAACAAAAGCAAAACAAACACTGAAACATTGGGCCAATCAATGCACTTCAGATGCTGAAGCTCACTATAGCCTTTTCCTAATTTCACTGTTATTTCTTCTACTCCATTCATGATTAAAGGCTTCACAGAGTGTGTAATATCAGTTAATCTAATGCCTTCCACCGTATTGACTGGTTAATGATTCTTCAGAGGGAGAAAAAGCTTCCACGGCACATCTCAGACAAGCAGTGGTGCAGGTGGCCACTCCATTGGTGACACTTCTGGGTGATCAGCTAACCAAGAAGTTCTGACTTTATTTTAGTAAAAGAACACAGACACTATTGATTATTGAGCAAGGACAATTTGTCCTGGAGTATCTTCCCTTTGTTCTGCATTTTCAATGCAGCTTCATAAAAGCGTACAGGTTCTTCAAATAACTGAAGTGCTATACTTTCCTTACAGGAATAGGTTCCCCAGCATGAACTTTGAAGCAGAGATTCTGGCAGCTCCACACGATAATTCAGGTATTTGGGAGAAAAATCAAAAACTGAAAAGGAGATCAAAGTAAACTACCCACTCCACTTGCTATCACTACAAATATATCTTGTTTTGGAAACAGAGTTGGAAGTTGTTAAAAAAAACAAACAAGCAAACAAAAAAACAGGATACTACACTGAATACAGTTCAGGGGATGTCCCATATACACTAGGGTATAGTTCAAAGTGCTGAGGTTAGATATTGATACCTTTTCCTCCAATAGGGCTAGACATTGGATCACCATTTATACCTTGCAGAAAAACAGCAGCCAGGGACATGTGATTTTGGAAAGAGCATAGGTGTCCACTTAAGATTGCACAGTCCTGTATGACACATACGAAGTCTTTTTTACCAGTAGCAACAAAAAGCAGAATATCAATAAGCAACTCCTCAAAAGGCAAAAATGAGGATGAAGATGCTCTGCTGAATCCCGTCCTGTCCTTCATTCTAATTTTGTTTAGGAGGAAAAGCTGTTTTTTTTTTTTTTTTTTCTTTCTGAACACTACCTTTTTAACGCCGATCTCAGATGTTGAGGCTGGCACTAGCACTGAATCCCTACTGCAGTCTTCTGTCTGTGATAGTCCCCACAGGCAGTAGTCAGCTGAATAGCAAATTCTGGTGAGCCTCAAGTCCTAGTCTTAGCATTGCTCCTCAGACCCAAGCAGCTGGCCAGAGCTTGTGCCCTGGCAGGAGCACCGTTGTTAGGATGAGACTGCAAGAAATTGTGTTTTTGCAATAATTGCTTTCATCTTCTTGAGTTGCCCTGGGCCTTTGTTCAGAGCTGCAAATCTTCTTAGTCTCGGTGGCCTGCACTTGAGCATGAACCCATTCAGCTGAAATGCTGCCATCTGCCCTCATGGCCACGAGCTGAAGCTTCCAGCAGGGAATTCACTTACCAGGCAGAGCACTGCTGTCCCACGCCAACGAGAGTCGGAAATGAGGCACACAGTGTAACTATTTTTGCTTCAGCTGCAGGTGTGCATTTTTGTGTTGCATCACCCCGAGAGCAAGTGTGCCAGCAGCTGGCGGTTTCATTTATCCTGTCCAGCATGTGCGAGAGCCACAGCCCTTCCAGGTCTGGACCTGCTGAGCAATTGCCTTCTCATTCTTTGCCTTTAGTACTTCAGTCACTTCCCTTTCTGCAAATCAAGTCGTATCCAGGTAAGCATCTTCAGGAAATAACGGTGCCATTTTCCTAAGGGCAACCTGCAGTACTGATGGTGACTTAACAAATATACTGGTGTCAAGGGGCATCAAAGAATATTTTTCACACCTTTAGTGTCAACACACAGACAGTTTTTGTGTGAGCCTGCTTGCATGGATGGCTCCTGGGCTCCGTGTCCTCCCAAATCTCTGGCTTCTGTTGGGTTGGGCTGGGTTTGGTTTGGTTTCTTCCACGAGGTAAGTGTTTCGATCCTTCATTTGCCTTGAAGTCACTAACACACAATTCATATTTGTTTCTCAAGAGCTATATGTGGTCCCCTCCATGAGAAGTCTCATGGATGAGGAGTATGTAGAGGCCTTTAAGTCATTTTTGGATCATTCGACAGAGCACCAGTGCATGGATGAGTTCAACAAGGAAGAAATGCCTCACATCATGGCAGGGTAAGGAGCGCGTCCACCGAGGTGTGAAAGCCATCTGTTATCTGGGGAGGGCAACCTGTGCATAAGGGTCAGCAAACATGTTTAAGGGTTTTCTGGGGCGTGAATGAACTTTCAACGCTTTTCAGTTTTAAGTCCCTTAACAGTGGTCTTTAGGATATTCGGTTTAATGTCTCAAGTGTACATGTAATTTCAATTAATACATTGTGTTGCTTCTCAGCTTATGTTAGGGAAAGAATCAAGACCTTATTTTCATGTCCATCTGCTTTCATTAGTTGATTTTCAAAGGATTAATGATTTTTGGATTTTTTTTCTCCCCCTCCTTTTTTTTTTCTTCAAAAGAAAGCTCCCTCTTGTGCTCTATGCCTGCTTTTGGGACTTCATCACACATCAGTCCAAACAGAAACACATCTCTAATTCTATTCTAGTGACTAATTCTTGCTTTTCTCAATCCCCTAAGACCTCCTTATTTCTATCCTAAGTCGATTTGCATTGCTGAAGTACCAAATGATAATCAGTTTTGTGAAGTACTGATGTAACATATTAAGCCTGTGTGACTGCAGATAGTTTCAGAACAGGCTAGATCCAAACCACAAGAAAAGTCTTTCAAGTCTGGATAATTTTTGGATGCTGTAGAAACTGTATTCTCCTTTGAGAAAAACACTTAGGCACGTAACTTCAGATGCTTGTATCTATATCTGTCTGTCTCTCTAGCTAGCTATCTAAAGTAATAGAAGCAATAATAAAGAAAGAAATTGTTTGGGGAAAAATTAAATGCAGCATTTCCTTATGTGAATTTTAACCAATACTGTTTGCTGGACCAATATGAAACATTGCAGTTTAGTAGCATTCTAATTTGGGGTTGGTCTGAGCTTCCATCTTCCACCCGTGACATCTTTAATCCCGGAACAATACACCTCCAGCCCTCACTAGAGCCAAGGCTCCCTGACTTGCTCACAGCCCCCAGGATTTCCTACTCTGTCCCCTCTTTTGAATCATTGCTGTGGTGTTTCTTGAGATTTCATATGGGAAACTCAGTCCCTCTGCACAGGCCATGCCTGAGGCAGAACAAGGCCACAAAGTATTTCCATGTAGAGCAGCAAGCAGCCTCAATCCCAGGAAGCTCATCCTCGAGCCAGGCTATTATGAAATGCACTGCCAACAACCTCATTATTTTTATTTTTATTTTTTGTATCTGAAGTAGTTTTTCTAAGGTAAAAATTATTGAAGTTTCTGACCTTTGCTCCCAATTTCAAGCCAAGGTGAATATTGAAAAGAGAATATTTACAGTCACATGGATAGCCCAACTTTTCATTTTTTTCTAGGCATTTATAGCCAATGTCAGAAAACCTGACTTGTCTCCTGAGAGGTGTACCCCAGCTCACCTTGTCCCCACAGCCCTGGCCACGCACAGCCTCACTCCCTGCAAAGGGAACCCCACACCCCAGATTTTCTTGAGGTTGTTTTTGCATGGTGCCAACCACAGTTTGAAGAAAACTCTGGCAAGGGAACAGAAACACTATATCCTGCTGCCTACTGTACTTTTAAAATATGAGCCTGCTTACGTAGGGCCAGATCCTGCCAAAAATAAGTTATAGCTGTGCTCCACTGTGATGCTCGAATTTTCATCTCAATTCACGTGGCACATCTCAGTAAAATTCCTGGGCCACTGTGGCATCCAGGATATTAGAATTAAAACACAGAGTTGTGTGACACAGTGTGGTTGAGTAACGTGCGTGTACTTGTAATTTCAGCCTTGGCAATAGAAAATCCACGATAAATGTTCTGGGCGTGGGGAGCAGCACAGGTAACAAGCTGAACAGCACAGCTGATGCTGGGGAACGGGGGTCCCCAGGGGCAAGGGAAAGCTCTACCCAGGTTCTGGGCAATGGGGAGAATTACTCAAGCATTAATAACAGTATTTGTCACGGACATACTTTCCTCTTGATGACTCTCTCCTGACTATATGTCTGAAAGCAAGGAGTCCTCCAGGTTAGGTAGGAGAGCACCTTCAAACCTCATGGGAAGGAATTACAGACACCTGAGATTTGTTCCACCCAAAGGTCATGTCTTAGAGTCTCCCACCCAAAGGCACATCCCCACATTGTGCATTGCCTTCAGGGTCTGCAGAGGTGAAAGCTGGGCTTTGTTTGGCTGCAGGTGGTACTCAACCAGCAGAGATGAACATGGGCTGGCCACAGCCATTAGCATGGGGCTTTGTCAGCTCCTTCAAGATGTGCTTTTTAAAAGTTATTAATGTTTTTATCTGGTGACATGTGGCATTTAACTGCAAATGGAAATCTCCACTGCCCCCAGAGAAGAAAAATCTTTTGGCAGAGATAACCTTAAAGCTGTTGTAAATGCATTTTCGGAGGGGAAAGAAAAAAAAAAAAAAAAAAAAAAAAAAGCATGCAGCTTTGCTCCTAGGGAAACTGGGAGGAAATACAAAATAGAGAAAAAAAATAGCAGTTTGATTTGTCAGACTTTGAATTTGTTTTAAAGTATTTTCAACTGAATTATAAGTGTTAATACTTTCTATTGAAAGATTTTTTCTCACTTGTTTTGATTGTTTTCCTGAGTAAGAGGAAAATAGCAGTGATTGTTTTCTCCAGCTGGGAATATGTTGGAGCATATAAGAGAGTGAGGAGGAAGAAATCATTCAGTTCTCAATTACACTCTGTTCTCATTAAGTAATGTAAAACCGATACTCTGTTTGACTCCAAGAAAGCACAAGGGAAAGGGGAACCCTTTACAGTGCCCTCATTTTTCCTTATTTCCTCTTCAGAAGAAGTTTCAATGGGAAATAAATGCCCTAAGGCAAGCTGGCAGAGGCACAGGCTCGCACCCTGCAGCGTGCCGAGGCTGCCTGAGCTGAACTTGTGCGTGCTGCACAGGAGTGAGCCAGTGTGGCACCGAGCGAAAGGTCATGTGTGATCCCTGACCTTCTCAGGCTTGGACTCTGGTTTCACACGGCTGAAATCAGTTTAGTTGACTGAACTATTAATGGGGATTGTGACCCACTCTGCATCTTAAAAGGCTGCTGCTTGATCCTGGCCATGCTTACTCATTCACTCCTTGTTCCCTGCGGCTGGTGCAAGCACCTCAGCTGTCAGCTCCCAACGAGTGACTGGGTGGGATGTGGCTGCTGTGGGGCTGCACCCCCATTTCAGCAGTGCCCCGATGTGGTTCGTGCTGAAGGGTTGTTGCTCTCAGCTTCCCTGCAGGAGGCACATGAGCCTGTGGATGGGGAAACCTGAGCAGCGTCAAATGGTGAATCCCCAGGGAACATCTTTGCATTTTATTGCACCTTCTGAGCCCTGTCTTTTCTTTTTTTGTGGGGAGATCTTGGGAATGTCCTGTTTGATCTCACAGAACATGTGAAATTGTTGTCTTACCCACAGACTTTCAAGGTATCAGTATCTTTGCTTCAGACTCAAGCCAGCAGCTCCCACCTGCCTCCACCAACAAAAACATCCAACCTGTAGGAAGGTGGTGACCATGCAAAGAAAGAAAAGGGGAAAAAAAAAAAAAAAAAAAAAGATTTTTATGTAACCATTCATTCAAGGAAGATCCCTGTAGCAAGTGGTTGAATCAATTTACAGTCCTAAAGGCCAGCTGGTAGTGCCTTGGGCTGGGGAGCATCAGCAATTAGCGGTTCCCAAATGTGAGCTCCCCACACAGAGCATTGCTGCCCCATGCCCTGGAACCTCTGATAGTGGCAGAAGTGTATTTCAGCAGCAAAGTGGTATTTTAAAAGTGATGTGTTTTTTTGTTGTTTGTTTTGTTTTGTTTTTAACTCTGTAAAGTTCTGTAATCCAGTCTTTGAATTAGCAGGTGATAATGCCCTTGGCAGTACATCAGCAAAAACACAGTAAAATACAGAGTTTCCGAGTAGGAACTCTTCTGTCCCTGCTCACCCGTAACACCAGTGCCAGCAACGAAACTGCCTTCAATGGATGCAGCCTCAGCCTCTTTCCTTGCGCCTCTGGCCAGCCCTGCACTGCCCCTGCCACATGTCTCAGGGGTGCTGGGTACCTTTCTCCAATTTCAAAAGACACGTCCTTCCTCGGATGGCAGTGCAGTGCTGGCATGGCTGGTATTTCCCTCCTTGAGTTCAGTTTAATGTAACACCTGTCAAAGATGACAGCTTTTCTCATAACATGTCCATCCACTAAAAGGCTAGAGAAGATGCAGTATCTCATGTCAAGCCCTCTGTGTGTGACATTTTTGTGGGTAGGACTATTTTTACGCTCCACCATCAGCTACAGACAGGATCCTCACAGAGATCCACTGAAGGCTGAAGGCTGTCACCTCTGTTGTTTATTTCCATAGTCCCAAACAAACCAGATGGACTTTGTACACTCGGTGCATCACAGCCTTTCTGATAGAGAGCAAGGGTGACCTGCATCACCTCGAAAGGGGCTGGGTATTTTCTAGGACAGAAAGGCAGACTGAAGCAGAAAGGCAGACTGAAGCTTGCTCCTCCTGAGCTCAGACTGTGACAGAGGAGCATCAACAGCTAAATATGCAGGGCACCTACATGAGCTCAAGTCACAGATAAGTGAATATTTGCGGCTTCAAGATAACAACTGGGTAATGGGTTCCTAGAGCTGGCACCATGTGGCCTGGCTCCAGAGAGAACAAATCCTTTGCAGACCTCCAGGGCTCCAAGCAGTGTCACACCTGTGGCAAGGCAGCTGCCACCTCCCTGGGGCAGTACAAAGCTGCACAGATTGGCAAAGCTGCACAGCTGTTCCAAATCTCTCCCTGTCCCCATGCTAACTTTGTGTTTTTCTTGAAAACTAATGATTCCTGTTTTTTTTTTTTTTTTTAAACGTTGATCTTTGATTATTTCAACCTGTTTCTCCCATGACCCAGAGTATTGCCATTAGTAGGTTTCTGCTCAGTTGCTTATATCTTCCTTGTTCTTAGTCTTACCTCTAAGTGTATGTTAACTCAAGCAGTTAGACATCGTGATAAGGCTGTTACTGTCTGAGATGCCACCGTGCAAGGTAGAAAATGCCTTGCTTCTGCTTTAGGGATTTCTGAGCAGTAGGTGCACTGTCATCCTTTCATCACCATTCAAGTTTTTTTTTAAAAAAATGAATTTGTGTTTATTGAATAGGTGAACAGGATTTGAAAATGATCAGGATCCTGCAGGCTGCACATCCAGGGGTCCTTATTAACAATGAAATCATAGAGCCCAACCCACAGCATGTGGCCGCTTACAAAGGTGAGGCTCTTTGGGCCACCTCCACAGCCTGGGGTACAGCCAGTACCGTTGATTTGTATGATGATTTGTTCTGCTGTTCTGTGATTATTTTTTTCTTCTACTTTTTAAACAGAGCTAGTTAATCAAGCTCCAGATCTGCAGGGTGTCTCCTTTATTTGGCACTAGCTCACTTGCTCAGAGTATGAACAACAGGTGAAAGAGAAATGCATAAACAAGAAATTTGACTTCATACATATGATTCAGGTAAGGAAGTATTTTTTTAATATAGAAGTATTACATTTCAGCACTACCTCCTGCTGGATGTTGGGGGGACTGGGGATGAACACAGCTCTCCAGCAAACAACAGCTTCTGCAGCAGCTGTAAAAATATTAAACCTCATTCCTGATCCACCCAGGTTTTGGTCTCTGGTTTTCACTGGTTTAACTGTATGGTGGGTAATAAAACAGGACTGTTGGGCAGACACATACAACATCACACAGAGACCAACAATTATGCTTTGCCACTTCAAAAGCTGGAGTTTTTTGACCTCATCAGAATAATTCTGATGGCATTGAATGGAAATATTAGTGAACATCTCTATCTGTATCTGCACTCTCACACAGGGCCCTCAGCCATGGGAAGTCAGCAAAGATAGTGAAGAACTTGCCTAAAAACTGATTAAAGGGATGCACACATCTTGCAGCCACAACACTGCTGGGCCTGAAGGGCGGCACTGGGCGGGAAGCGATGGGGAAGTCATGTAAAGCACCAGCTTTATAGAGAGGGCCTAAACCCTTTCAGGGCTCTTGCACCACACAGGAGGAGTAATGGCTGCATGAAACTCTCCCTTCCAGATGCTGTACCATGTGGAAGATACTCCTAATACCATCAAATTTTTCCACAGTTGCCTCAACCACCAGGGTAAACTCCTGATCATAATTTTGTCAGGTAAGAGGAGTGTCTCATTTTTTGGCATCATTGCTGGTAGTTTGAAGGGCTGTGAAGTATGAGAGCTACTAGTAATTGCCTCAGGATTTCAGTAGCAGTAATTCCATCACAATTAAACAAAACAAACATATTATACAGGGAGCATGCAACCATGGGCTTAGTGTCTTGGACCCCAATGTCTGATGAGACTACAGACATAGCCTGCGTGCTCTTGCTTCCATGCATGAAAAGTAGATGAATCCTGCGTGCTCTTGCTTCCATGCATGAAAAGTAGATGAATGACTACATACCTTGTAGAAGCCTCCTGCTGTGAAATTACTGGCTAGAGAGAAGTATGGCTACTCCTGGAGGAAAGCCAGTCCTTGTTTATGGTGAAATACTAGAGAGAAACATGGTGTTTAAATTAAAAGAAAAATATATGTGCCAAATATCAGGCTGGCTTTTCAAGCTCCGAAGAACCACCGACTTGCTAAGTTCCCCCAGATTTTCCCCAGCCCAACAGCACTTAGGCTTTCACTCCTCCACGCAGTTTCCCGAGCAGATAGGTGCATTTCCAGTAAGCAGATGCTCAGAAAAAAATCAGTGAGATGAAAATTTACTCATGTCTTTGTAAATAAATGCATAAACGCTCAAAGAAAATGAGCACTTCAAAGCAGGCTGTTCAGTGCCAGCCCAGGGAGATGAAACAGGGCACCCCATTAAAACACTGCTGCCTAATGCTTTAGCTGTAATTTCTCTTTTGATTCTTGAACAAGTCATTTAACAGTATCCCTGCATGTACACCTGGAGGAAATACTATCCTAAGTGCCTATTCCATTTATTTATATATTTATTCTCGCTTTAATATGTTATTTATTAACTATTTTTTGTGCTGTTTAAGACATGCCGTTTTCCCACGCAGAAGGACGGTCTTTGAGGTGACCACGAGAGGGCTGCAGCAGCCGGCGGATCGGATCTGGCTCTGAAAACGTTTGAGATGCTGAGCTGGAGGAACAAAGCCAAGCAGGCGGGCAGGATAACAGCGCTCTGCCTTAGCTCCGCTCGCCTTGCTGGGTCAGCACGTCTTCAGGTCGGTGCCTGCTCCGTCAGCCGCACAGCTTGTCCCAGCTCTGGATGGAGCAAGCTTGTGGATAACCACGTAGTAAGCTGCCGTGAGTGCTCTGGGGTGAAAGGAATGCCTACAAAGACCAGACCGCATTATTTCTAAATATTATTTCTAAATATAACAGTTGCAGATTTTATCCTTATTTCAAGTTAGTAGAACATCTATTTCAATGACATAGCATTACTCTCCTTGCATGGTATAGGGGTAAGAGAGAAAGCAGTTATTTTATGCTATCAATGAAGGACAGTTGGATTTTTATGCGGTCTGTATTCAGTCTTGGGGGCTAAAAGTTTTGCCTTTGTAAGGCACATTAAGGCTTCTCTACTCATGAACATTACTGGGGATGAAAATAGTGTAGGAACTGGAAAATGTTAGCAGCTCATCAATGAACTGACAAGCTCAGTAAAATACTGGAGCATGTATTGAAAAGATTAAAGCAAACTTCAACCAGGAAGCAAAATATAAAAGTACAGATGCTGAAATTCTTTTTCCTTCAATATTTGCCTAGAAAAATTTGCTGAGGTTTGTATCAGGAATTAAGAAAATATTTGGGCACTCCATGCATTCTTCATGAATAATTCATGAATAATTTTTCCATCAGAGTAAAATTTTTCCAAATATTTGTATTTTCTTTGCAGGTAAAAGAATAAGCATAAAGCCATCCCATTTATGCCCTTTATTTTCAAGCATTCCAGAGAAATATACAGTCATGATGAAAGAAAGGTTGAGAAATTTCAGCTCAAGCAATGAAAATTTGGGGCAAGTTCTTAAACATAGAAAAAGGAGATTTAGAATCCAAACAGTTCAAAAACCTTAATGATGGACATTTCTCCTGTTATAATCATATAAATTAAAAAAGCCTTATAAAGTGCAGCCTGCTAAGTAGCAATAGAAAACCCTGAGTTCTTTAAATTTTTATTTTATTCCTGCGACATTTCTCATGTCAGATAAATATTACCTGAAACAGAAGGAAATTGCAATATCCACAGAATCTTAGGTGATGCTGTGATCACAGTACAGAAGGACTGTCCTGCTTAAAGTGCTTGGACAAATATAAAATTAGCACATGGCAATGTCATTTAAAAAGGAGTAAAGCCCCAGCAAAGTCTGAGTTTCATAAGACCAGGCTCAGAAACACAGCACCAGCATCAAAGTCATCCTTTTCCAGAGAGTTGCAAAGTTTCTTTTCTTTTTCCTTTAACAACAAATGCAAAAGCTCTAAATCTTCTCAGCCCTAAGTGCAGATGGTGTCAGATGAAGTCAACAGGAGACAATGCTTTTAGATGCTTATAAAAAACGTGATTTCATGCATCTCTCTTCCAGGCTGTTATTCAGTGATAAATGTGCAGAGGGTCTTTGTGATGCCCAAAAAGTGACTGAGGCTCTTTGATAATGGCAGAACGTGGCCTTAGAAGCCCAGCCTGTGCATCTGATTTGAGATGCTCGTAGATAAGTTCCCTGAGCAGGTCATGTCAGTAGATATAATGTGTCCTTTGAACCTCTGGCACCTCATTTTCTGTCCTCTGCTGCGGCATGTCTCTTTCTTTGAGTAAGGGATGGTTATTTCTTTACAATGGAAATAAAAATAGTTGACACAGAAGTGTGGTGTTTTACTTATTCAGAATGACTGTGGAAAGTTGCACTCCAGAGTCAGCTTGAATAGAGTGAACACTATTAAGTGTCAACATGAAAAAGACCTCTCAGAGGAGATAATGCCTTCACCCAATTAATCTTTCCTAATGAACTTACTCTTTAGAGGTGGGTACAGCACTTTCAGCATGAAGTTTGCTTCCTATGATCATTTGTGCCAATAAAAGTCCTGCGAGAATGCTGATGAAAATGGATGTGAATGTGCCTGAAGTGGATTTATTTTGATATTTTATTTGTCAAAAAAAAAAAAAAAAGGTTTTTACTTTTCAACCAGACATGCTATTGTGCTATCTCTTGATGATTTCTGTTCTCTAATAACTCCTCAAATGATAATAAGGCTCCTAGACATGTGTTTCCTTTTGAATTTACAGCTGAGAAAATTCTATGTTTGAAGCACTTGGAAATAGACTTTCATTTGATAACCTGTATTTTTGAGGTGGATAGCTGCTTTCTGAACACCTTGATGGTTATTTTAGTAATAGTGGTCTGCAAGTGCTCTTCTGGCTCTGGGAGATTTTGACAGGAAAGAAGCCCTTTTCCAGCCAAGATGTATTCTAATGATACTTTGCACTTAGGCAGATTCTTTTACTGAAGCATGTTTTATTCATCTGTTACCAGACTCTCAATTGGTTTGTTTAATTGTCTGTCTTTCTATCACACAAACTTGGAAGTCCAACAGCAGTTTTTTGTTTTTTTTTTTTTACTATTTTTTGTTGTGCTTTGGTGATCCTAAGAAAGAAAGTGCCAGAGAGAGGGAAGAAAAATGTGAAAATTCAAATGAAGCAGTGTCAGGCTAAAACAAATCCAGAGGGAGGAAGAAAGTCAGAAGGATTGATGAGAAGATTTTTAAAATTATATCCTTATGATGCATCAATTTCTTTATAAAACTGCAAACTACTGATCACTGCCATTAGAACTGGTAGCTAAAACTGGGAGAACATCTCCAGATGAGGGCTCCCAAATTAGCTACCTAATTCCTACTGCTATTTTAAGGACTTGTACTAGTGATCAGATTTTCACAGATGGTGGTATTTTGGAGTCTTGGAAAAGAAAATGTGCCCAAAAATTAAGACTGAAGTTTATAAGCTAAAATACCCAAATTTTAAATATTGGCCACTGCAACTTGTCTTCTGCTAAAAACAATTCAGTAATATAATCATGAAAGGCAACTATCAGTCTTCTCCATCTCCAATCTAACCAGAAAAAGAAAAAATAATTAATGAGGACAATAGAGTTAATGTCTGGGGAGAAATTACTTTTCAGCTACTACTCATTTCTGGAATCACGATAAAACTAGTCACTTTGTATCTGTGCAGCCTGGCTTCATACCTCAAACTGTGAATTGGGATCATTTTTGAGCACCGCAAGCAGATAATACTTTTCAGCCCCTGTGGCAGAAAAGGATAGTTTCTAAATTGCACTTCGTTGAATATGGTTGCAGAAGAGCCGGTGTGTCCAGGTGATAGGCACTGAACTCCTATTTCTTACCGTATTCTGGAAGAACCTCTCAGTCAAAGTGAGACTTTATGGCCTGTTTTTAATTTCACAGTTATAAAGACGAACATGCAGCTTTTTCAAGGAAATACTTGGGTACTGTAGAATAAAGCACCTTCCTACCAAATAATAATGGCATATTTAATCAAGTAAAAAGCTATACTAGCTATAACAGATTTTAGTGTCTGTAACTTATTTCTATATTAAAGGGTATTATATAGCCCACCCCACTTAATGTATAATAATTTTATTTTTATCTGAGCGGCTACCAGTGATGCTTGTTGCTATTTGTGATGCAAGATCCAGGAGAAAAGCCAAGAATCATTTGTGGTGATACGTTTTTAATCAAGTGGCAACACCAACTACTCTAGAAATACACAGCACAACTGACTTTGCTTCAGAAGTGTTACAGATAAAATATTGTAGTCTTTCCAGTGCCAACAGTTTTGTGACCTCACCTGCCATATTAGTTTGTAATGTATACCTTTCAATGTCAAAAATGTTTTCCTTCTAACTTCAGAAGTATGAGGATATCAGCAATAGTCTGTGATGGATAAGTCAGTTTTAATGAAAGGCTTCTGGGTGAAATCTGGAATAGAATGAAGTTTGAATTTGTGGGTTAGTAAAGTTTTCAGCATCTTAGAATGTAGAATCTTTCAAAATATCTTCTGTTTACAAAATTTCTGGTAGTTAGGTTAGTTCTGGAGAAAGCACCATATGTGTTAATGTACTTGCATATTGTTTTTCATGACTACAATATCAAGCAGTCCTCAGAGGCATTTTTAAAGTATGGTCTGTCAGTTGACATTCTGGAAAAGTTGAGAAATAAGGCTAATTAATCCAGTAGAAAAACTGAGCTTTAAAAAAAAAAAAAAAAAATGTAAGTTTTGTGTTATCTTACATAAGGATCGGTGAGTTGATACACATCTTGATATCTGTGCTCTGGAACAGATATAACTTCAAACAAAATAAGAAGTACAATGAGAAGGGCAAGCGATTTATAGAAAATATATCTTTTTTTTCCTCATTTCCCTCAAATTAATGGTGTTATTTTCTGATTACAAAATGTGTAAAGTAAAAAACTTTACATAATCTCCAAGAGTGTTTTGTTACTTAGTTTACATACCCTTTCAGAACAGCAGTGCATACTGCTCTGCTTAAGAAAAATGAAATCAAAATCCAGGACATTATTTTAATATTACTGAATGACCACGGTAAATCTTGTTTGCTTTTTTCCTCGTAGGAAGTAAATGCATTTGAATGTGAGATTCAGCTGCTGAAAAATCTGCTGCATGAAAGAATTGTTCAGCATTACGGCTCCTTGAGAGACCCACCAGAAAGGACACCCTATATTCATAGAATATATGCCTGGGGTAAGCAGGAGAACCAGTCCAGATCAACCATCGCTTCTACGTGATGTAATAAGCATGGCTTTTGCAGAAGTGCACATAGGTAGTAAAGACATGTTCAAGTTAAAACAATAGCCAAAGATGGGTACCAAAAGATGCCAAAATTGTACCAAAACTTTTTAATTTTTTGCTTTTAACCATTCAAAATGTATTTGTGTTTCCAGAATCAGACACGAATTGTACTCAGAAATATATTAAAACACTGTGGAGACAGCCGCGTGCCTAAGGGTTTTGTATTAATATTAAAAAGAAAAGAAAAAAGCAATCAACCTCCCCTTCCACCCCCTCCGCCCGCCCCCTCAGCCATGGCGGCGCTGCCCCCGCCCCTCCCCCGGCCGCGCGTCGTACGGCGGCGCCTCTCCCGCGCGGCGGAAGTGACGCAGAGGCTGGTGGCGGCAGCGGCGGCCGGGACCCGGGTGCCGGCGCGGGGGGCGCTGAGCGGCGGCCATGGGCAGGAAGGAGCGCGGTGAGCGGGGGGACGGGAAGGGGAAGGGCAGGGCGGGGATGGGAAGGGGTAGGGGTAGGGGTAGGGGCAGGGGCAGGGCAGGGCCGGCTCTGACCGCGGCGCCCCGCAGAGAAGAAGAAGTCGAAGCGGCGGCACGCGGAGGAGGACGAGGACGATGAGGACGAGGCCGCGGGCCGGGAGCCGCAGGAGGCGGTGCCGTCGGCCGCCGGGAAGCAGGTGGAGGACGGCGGCAGCAAGCTGGACGAGTACGGCGCCAAGGACTACCGGCTGCAGATGCCGCTCAAGGCCGACCACGCCTCGCGGCCGCTCTGGGTGGTAGGTGCGGGGCGGGAGGGCCGGGGACGGTGTTTCGGAGGGAGGGGGCTCACAGCGAGAGCCGGGCAGCACAGCACAACAAGGGTGTGAAACTGGACCTGACCGCAGCCTACAGCTTCCTCAGGAGGGGGAGTGGAGGGGCAGGCAGCGATCTGTTCTCTGTAGTCACCAGTGATAGGACCTGAGGGAATGGTGCCAAGCTGAGATAAGGGAGGTTCAGGCTGGACATCAGGAAGACGTCTTGCTCACCAAGAGGGTATTTGCACACTGGAACAGGCTCCCCAGGGACGCAGTCACTGCACCAAGCCTGGTGGAGTTTAGGAAGCATTTGGACTGTGTGTGTAATCACATGGTCTGAATTTTTGGTTAGACCTGTGTGGTGCCAGGAGTTGGACTCAGTGAGCCTTGTGGGTCCCTTCTAACTCAGGATACATTCTGTGATTCTGTGCTGGGGGAATGGGGCTGGAAACTTGTCTTGGCTCAGAGCAAGAAGCCCAATCTTTACTAGTTACTATGAGGGAAAAACACCCACGCTATTAATCTGGGAAAACTTTGTCAATCTGGAAGGTTTGTTTTCCATGCTATAGAAGGGTAAATTCTTAGGGTAAATATGTATTTGGGAAACATAAATACATTACCACCTGAATAGTGGAGTCTCTCTGTATCATAATGGCTGCTCTATAGGAAAGACCTTATTTTCTTCAAGTACCACTGGCGCACCCTCAGCATGTCCTTGTGTTTCCGTAGGCTCCCGATGGCCATATCTTTCTGGAAGCCTTCTCTCCGGTTTACAAATACGCGCAGGATTTCTTGGTTGCCATTGCCGAGCCCGTGTGCAGACCAACCCACATTCACGAGTACAAGCTGACTGCTTACTCCCTCTATGCTGCTGTCAGCGTCGGCTTGCAGACCAGCGACATCACTGAGTACTTACAGAAGCTGAGCAAGACTGGTGTCCCAGATGGAATAATTCAGTTTATCAAGGTAAGGCTGCTGTACTGCTACAAGGAATACATCTGTTGCTAGAGTCACTGTTTGGCGTGTTCCTAATGACTGCTCTTGTCTGTTTGCAGCTGTGCACTGTCAGCTATGGGAAGGTGAAGCTGGTGCTGAAACACAACAGGTAAGCGGCTCTTTGCATTGGTAGTGTGGAAGAAGTCTTCCAGTTGCACAGCTGTGCATGAATGGCTGTGGTCTTAGTGCGTGTGGATTTTTACAGCTCCCAGCTGTGTGTGTACGTGTGTTCATAAAGGGTCATGTTTTTAGTTGTTGAAAGTTTAATTCATTTGTTAATGATTTCAGTTGGTCAGCTCCCAGCTGTGTGTGTACGTGTGTTCATAAAGGGTCATGTTTTTAGTTGTTGAAAGTTTAATTCGTTTGTTAATGATTTCAGTTGGTCCTGAGCTACTGGTGGCTATCATTACATTGTTAAATGTAGGATACAAATTTTCTCTTCTGGCATGTTTCTTTTTTTGCTTGGACCTACAATATTCTCCTATATCCTTAAGGTTTTCAGATCATCTTAAGGTGAGATCATCTGACCAGGGTAGATAACGTGAAAGTACGTGATGCTTTTGGTGTGAGGCGTCTTCTAAAACTTCAGATTGTCATAATTTTTTATTTATTTATTTTTTTTAATTCCCTCCCCTAACACGGGGTACTTGAGAATGCATCTGGGAGAGCTGTAGATCTAAGCATCTGTGCCCCTCTTCCTATGTATGATTCTGTTGATTAGTTCATCCAGATGTTTTTCTTTGTTCTTTCCTTTTAGATATTTTGTGGAAAGTACCCATCCTGATGTCATTCAGCAGCTTCTGCAAGACCATGTTATTAAGGACTGTCGCCTGAGAAATGCTGAAGGTGAAGAAACGGAGCTCATTACAGAGACATTCACCAGTAAATCAGCGGTACGTGTGGCATGTTTTAAAGCAATTGAACTAACATTGGATAAATTATTAAGTAGCTTGGAGTGATTATTGTGTGCTTGTTGTGTCAGCAGTCACTTTCAGTTCTGTCAGCAATGCTCTGTACCTCGTTAATCAGCTCTGCTTCAATCTGTGTGGGGGGAGCATCTCCTACAGATCCCTTAGGTGAGAATTCCTTTCTATTTCAGATTTCTAAATCCAGTGAAGGTGGCTTTGGTCCATCCACATCACAAGGAGCGGATGCTCAGAACAAGCCAGATGTTCCAGCTGACTTATTTGAGTTCTATGAGCAGATGGATAAAGATGAGGAGGAGGAGGAGGAAACACAGACAGTATCCTTTGAAGTCAAGCAGGTGCGAGCACTTCTGTCTGGTAGCATTTGTAGGTTTGAGGGATGTGCCTGGGACTCACAAATAAGTGTGAGAACTTCATATAAAGTACAGTGCCTCTTTGTTTGGTGGCAGAGATCGTTGGAATGTGATAACATTTCTTTCCTTTCGCCTTCCAAATTGTTAGGATCTTCGTTTTCATTACAGAGGGAGGCAGACTGCACATGGTTCCTTCCCTGCCCAGAAGGGCAGTGCTCACAAGCTAGTGAGGCTTCCAGGAGCTGAGGGAGGTTCCCACTGCATGCAGCTCGATGCTGCTCTGTGCGAGACAAGGGAGAACTCAGTGGGGAGCAGATCTGCCAAATCTGCTGTTGGTTTCAGAACTTTTTTCTAGATGATTCATACTTACAGAAGGAACTCTTGGTGGTTCTGCTCTCAAAGCTTGAGATGAATGGCTGGAGAGTAGAGCACGGTCCTGGCTTGACCTTCAGAGAGCTTTTGTAACTTTATTCTAGTTGCTTCCTGGACTTGGTGATTGTAATGACGTCTTACTGGGCAAAACAGAAATAACAAAAAGAGAACTTTTTAATAACCAAAATATTTACTAAGAAGAAAAAACACAACTCTTGGTGATTGAATCAACTTGTCATTGTGGTGCAGTAACTGCATTGCAAGGGTATGAAGATTTTCCTTTTGACAGCTGTGCAGCTTTGGTAGGTCCTTCCATGTAACACACAGAACCTTTTGTGTCTGTTACTGAGCTCTTTGTGCAGGACTTCAGGGTGTAGTTGAGTCACTGCCGGATAAACAACACATCTGAGATTAATGCGTCATGTACTTCCATCTGTCTAAATAGTTCTCTCTAGTATGGACTGTTACTTAAAATGTTTGAGGGGCACGGGGGTGGTCACAAATGAAGTTTTTGAAATGAACTTTAACCCTTGCAGACTTCATGAGCATAAAAGATAAATGTAACTTCACCTGGTACTATGCAATCAGTGGTTGTTTAGAAAAAAGAAAAATAATTCAGATGTGGAGAATTTACCATCTGAAGCTTTGTCTCCTCCTCAGGAGATGATTGAAGAACTTCAGAAGCGTTGTATCCATTTGGAGTACCCTTTGCTGGCAGAATATGATTTCAGAAATGATTCTGTGAATCCTGATATTAACATAGATCTGAAACCTACAGCTGTCCTCAGACCCTATCAAGAGAAAAGCCTAAGGAAGATGTTTGGAAATGGGCGAGCCAGATCTGGTGTTATTGTCTTGCCATGCGGTAAATGCCTAAGTTATTTAGGGGTTTTGTTCCTTGGGGGTTTTGCTCTTTGTTTGCCTGTAATAAAGTAACTTCTAAATCTGATGATGACTGCTTAGGTTTCAAACAGTACTGGGGACTGTTCTGAGAACCAGTATGCAGAGTCCTGTTGGTTTTCAGCTAGCGGGTGATGAGACAGTGGTGAGAGAGAGCCCAGTAAGTAGAGCTCTCAGATGTGCGCTCAGCAGTGCTGTCAGTTTTCCCTGTAGTGACCAAAGAATTGTTTTGTGGTTATGATAAGTTAGGTTAATGTTATTGCTTTCACTGTGCCCTCTGAGTCAGCTCTGCTGGTCTTCCAGTGAAATAAAAAATGGCTGGTGCTGGAATAACGTGTTCTTTAGGTAGGAATAAGGAGCCTGGGGGGAACTGGGAACAAAAGCAGTGGCATGAAGAGGGCCTGCACAGACAGGTTCTGGACCAGGGCAGTTTGGGAAAGAAAGGAGGAACGTGAGGGTTGGGACAGCTCACGGGAAGCTGTAGAAGAAGTAGAAAACAGGAGAAAAACAGGAGACTGCTTGGCAGTGCCCTCGGTATTGGAGGTAGAGGGCAGGCACAGGAGGTAAGGTGAGGGCCTGAAAGAGTGTGGAAGGGATGAGGAATGGAGAGATGGAAGGACTTGCTCTGTGGTGGGATGGGCATAGCTGGCAGGGGCAGTGGCGGAGATGACACCTACCAGAAGCTTTCTGTGGCCACCTGGAATTTAACCTGCTTTTGAAAGGAAGAAAGCATAGAAAGCTTCTATGGCAAAAGCAAAGATTACAGTGATTTACTTGAGAAAGCTGCGAGGATGGGGCAATCCAGATGTTCTTACCAAAGAGAGTTCATTCTTTAAGACTGGTATACTACAGAAACAGTGAAAACTTTGCCCTTATATGATTTCATATCCTCTGTTTTCCTATTTCCCTTCCCTCTTTTTCTTGCAGTGCTGTCAGTGAGGTGAATGATGAGTGTCCCTCCTCCTCCCCTACAGGTGCTGGCAAGTCCCTCGTTGGTGTGACAGCTGCCTGTACAGTCCGCAAGCGGTGTCTGGTCCTTGGCAATTCTGCTGTGTCTGTAGAGCAGTGGAAAGCCCAATTCAAGATGTGGTCCACCATCGATGACAGCCAGATATGTCGGTTCACCTCTGATGCCAAAGACAAGCCCATTGGCTGTTCTGTTGCTATCAGCACATACTCCATGCTGGGACACACGACTAAGAGATCCTGGGAAGCAGAGAGAGTAATGGAGTGGCTTAAAAGTCAAGAGTGGGGCCTTATGATACTTGATGAAGTGCATACTATCCCTGGTAAGGAAATGGTGTACAAACCCCTCGTGCTATATATGCTGTTATTAAAGTTTCGTTGCTCATATGGAAGATTATGGGATTTTTTTTTTGCTATGTTGCTATGTTTCTCATGATAGTGTGTAGACCTGTGTCATAGGGTTTTGAGACTTAAACAAGTAAACTGCTTTGTTCTAATTTGCTTTTTGTCTGATGCTACAGAGTTTAGCTGACCATTGATTTTTTTTATTATTTTTTTTAATCCTTCAAACTAGCCACTTCATTCTCTATAATGGTAGTACAGTACACACATGCCTTCTCCTTTGGCATAGGGTGACAAACTGATCGCTAAGATACTTAAATTTATAGAATTTTGTTGTAGACAAATTTGTTATGTAGATGGTGGTACTCTCCTCAGGAATAGGACAGAAGTACTTCTGCTTTCTTTGCTTTTGAGATGTCATTGCACTGTAGGCTTAGCTTTTAATACCTATTTCTATTCCATAAAATACAGGTAACTATTAATGTCCCGAAATAGCTGTTGTATTTGAAGTTACTATGTAATTCAGATCTATGTTATTGGAAAGCAACAATGTAGCATTAAAGTGTCTGGGATAATCCTGGCTAAAAGTACCACCCAGGATTCTGATAACTGCTCCACCTTGCTGTCATGGTATAATTTGAATAATTTGGTCTCTGCTGAAATGATAGAGATACCTGCCATTTTAACAAAGTAGCATATTGCTGCTCCAGTTCTTTCACTCTTGTTCTTTCTTCATTTCATAAAAAAAAAAAAAAAAAAAAAAAAAAAGATACAGCACTTCCTGTGTCTACAAACTCTGCAAAGTCAGCCAAGAGTCCTCATGTCACAGATCTTTCTGTGAAATACATGATGTTAGGTAAGTCATGTAACCTCTCTGAATATATTATGTTTTTTTGGGGGAAACAGAAAGTAATACAAATGCCAGAAGGTTTACTGGGATTTTCACTGTATGTTGAGGGTGTGAACTGAAGCAGCAATCAGTTTAAAGTGTTGCTGTAGCACAGAATACTGTTAGAAGTGTATGTGAAATGGGGTGATATTTCCTAATGTTGTACTTGCTTTGTGTTCAGGAGTGGAGTTTTTTTTTTTTTTAATTGCAGGACTTGTATTCTAAATCCGTTTAGGAAAGAAAATTTGTTGCTCTCAAACAGAAAATTTGTCTTATGTTTCTTAGCAAAAATGTTCAGACGTGTGCTCACTATTGTACAAGCCCACTGTAAACTGGGACTGACTGCTACCCTGGTCAGAGAAGATGATAAAATTGTTGACCTGAACTTCCTGATCGGACCAAAGCTCTATGAAGCCAACTGGATGGAGCTGCAGAACAGTGGCTACATTGCTAAAGTGCAGTGTGCTGAGGTGATGCTCTGCTTTTCAGTACTACCAGTATATATTTAATATGTTTATAACCTTTTTTTTTTTCCTTTTTTTAGGGGGGAACAACTATAGAATTAAGTATTTATTTCACTTGTTCTGTAGCTCAAGCAAGGCTGTCACTGGTCAATATGAACACATTGCAAATCCAGTAGCATGACTTCAGCACTGTTTCTCTTCAGGCATTGTTGTGCTTGATCGGCTGTCCCCAGTTCAGTATTCAGGAATGTGAGCAGCAGCTGCAGAATTGTAGACCCACTTTGCAGGCGGCAGTCACGTTGTCTGATTTGATTTCATATGTTAAGCTCAGTTCAGTGTGGTGTTGGTCAGGTAGTATGCTTGAAGCTGCTTTTAATAGAGACTTCAACTGGTAGTCTGTAGTCTATTGAGGAAAATTATTTAACAAAGAAGGACAGTAGAAAGCTTACAAATAAGAAAACAGCTGCTTATTTCAAGCCTTAAGGCATGAGGGTGAAAATGGAAAACATGAAATTTGCTCTAGCTATTTCTTTTCAATATAATAGTGTGTGACCTCTAGTCTTTCCAACAAATGGATGAGATAAAAATCTGGTATCAGGTAAGTGGAAACCTTTCATACAGGCAGAATGTTAAAGTAGCCTTTCTGAGTCAGACTAAAGGTCTTGTTTAATATATTGTCTCTACTAATTGTAAAGATACTTAGAGAAGAGTATAAGAACAGGGCAGGTGTATCTGTTTCTTCTGATACCTCTCCAAGCCTTCGATCATTTATGAGCTATAACTGATACCTGCGTAACCCTCAGTGGGTTTCTTTTTCATGATCTCTTCTGGTCTCCCACTGAATAGAAGGAGAGTTTTAGCAGCCACAACTTGCTATGGTAGAGTTTCATAGCTTAACTCTCTCTTGATTTTTACCTGGATTAGTGTACATTTTTTGTATTTTATTTTATTTCAAACCTGTCTTGGCTAGTTTCATTTAATTCTTCCTAACTCCCATAGTGAGTGGGAGAAAAGATGCAGAATTTATTCCTTTTTATCCTTTCTGGGTCACTCTCGATTATCATCAAAACCTTATAACTGGAATACTAGTATCAACTGGTAGGAAAACATCTTCATAATTGTTCATTTTTGTCCTTATAGTGTAGAATCATGGGGGGTCTTCCACATGAGATAGCATTTCTTAAAAAATAAAATCCACAAGTAAGTGGATTGGATTTCCAGTCTCTTGCCTACTAAAGTACAAAGATTATTACGAAGATTACTAGCTGTGATAAATGTACTGGAGCTACAGTACATTACAGATAATTTATGAAAGCAATTGGTTGTATTTTTACATATTTATTACGTATAATATCCAAGGTTATTAATATGATCAGTCAATTAAAGTAAAGGAAAAATAAACCAAACTGACTTGTAGCAGCAGTATCTGCTACTTTCTCATGTGAGTCCATTGTTTTCCTTTTGGACTTTGTGCAAACCAGGGGTAGTGGAGCTTATGTACTTTTTGAAAGTAATAGAATGCAAAGAAAGAGTATCTAGAAAGTATCTAGGTGGAAAGGAGAATAATTGGTCTGCAAATTCAGATCTGACAGTGTTAAGGTACTTTGGTTAATTCCACCACCAACGTGATTTCTCAGTCCATGAAATTTAAATTTAATTTAAAATTAATAAATTGATATTTTTATCATTAAATTAATTATTTTTATTATTTTATTAATTAACTATTTATAAATTAAAATTAATAATTAAAAATAAAAACTTAATTAATAATGTTCAAAGTTTAGGTATTGTTCAGTATAACTAATATTGAGACACTGGAAAGTAAAGTCTGTGTTGCCTTTCTCCTGAATGACATGTAAATTGATATTCTTAAGGCCAATGTTTTGAAATAATACTCTGAGATATTGCTAAAGCAGAGAATCAAAACAAAAAAAATTGATGTCTGGAAAATACTAATACATGCACAGCTGCATTGCTTATTTGTTTGGATCACCTTGGCATGCTATAGAGAAGTAGCATCTCTTACCAGCTATTCTCCATAGCCTTGCAAGAAGCCTAGCTCACTCTGTAAGTGCAGTTCTTGCCAGGTGACAAGAGAGGGCAGTGCTGCTGTCTGATTAGGCAGGGCATGGCCACTGCAGGTATTACTCTTTCGCGGTGCCAGAAGAGAGAGCAGCAGTTACATGAACAGCTGCAGACTGTTAAAGTAATTAACTTGTTCATACAGTTTTGTTCTGTAATGAAGACTAAATGTGTCTTTAGGTTTTCAGAATATGGGTGAAAGTGAATTTTTAGGGAAAAGGCGTTGACTGCAGTGGCAGGGAGATTATACAAAGTTCGTTCCCTTAATACTTGCTTTCTAATATGTGGTAGCATTCAGTGAAACTACCAGGTGTGAAACTTTTTTCCAGTCCTGTTCCAGTCGGTCCCCTGCCTGTTCCTGTTGTGGTCACAGTGCCACAGCCTGTACCTTTCACCCTTTTAGTACAGAAGTTACTGTATTAAGATTTGTGATCTGCACTGTACAGAAAGCTTTCATGTATTATCAACCCCCAATATCTTTTAAATTCCCTCTGGGATACAAAAAATAACTGGGGGTTACTGTGTATGTTTCCTAATTCTAGGTTTGGTGCCCAATGTCACCTGAATTTTATCGAGAATATGTAGCCATCAAAACAAAGAAACGGATACTGCTCTACACCATGAACCCAAATAAGTTCCGAGCCTGCCAGTTCCTGATTAAGTTTCATGAGCGACGGAATGACAAAATCATCGTTTTTGCTGACAATGTGTTTGCACTGAAGGAGTATGCAATTAGGCTTGGAAAGTAAGTGTTCCCAACCAGTGATGGCACTGTTGTTTTTCTTCTTCCTGGAAAGTTATCACACAGATTTCAGTCACCGCTAGACATTTATTGTAATTTTTTGATTTAACTCCAATCCTTTTATATAGAAAGGAATTCAGGAGGCTATTCTCTGGCATTACGATGTTATTCCAATGTAGAACAGTTTGAAAAGAATCTCTGATTAGCATTTGGCTCAGAGGAGTTTTTATGCAAGTTTACTGTGAATGACTTATTATTTCTCCATTTTCCATTATTATTAGCTGGTGGGCAAAATCAGGGGGCTTTTTAAAAAAGTTACCAGAACTCTTTCTATAATAGAGAGGCAGGGGAAGCTATGATCTGGGAGGCACAGTTTCAAATGAACTGGATCTTTCTGATCTTTTGGAGCCCATGTCCTTCTTGTTCAGGTTCTCAAAAGGTCTTAAACTTTTTTTTTTTTTTTTTTTTTTTTTTTTTAAACAAAAGAGAGAACCTTATTTTTTTGTACTTTGGTGAAAACAGGCACAGAAGCTGGCCTTGTCCTTTCTGTGAAGAGCCCAAATAAAATTTTGCCGGAAGCTGTGGTGCATGTTGACCATATGATTTCATGTCTAGGAATTTCAGTAGTACTTAGCAAAGCCACAAACGAATCTCCTTACACTTTCCAAAATTTCTGCTCAGTTTTGACTGATGGTAGTTTAACAGCCATGTTGTGCTGGCTTGCTGTGGCATCAAAGAGCAGAGCTAATAGTGCTGGATGAATTCCAACACCCGTGGTCTCTTTCATCATTTTTTAAATCTGTCTGGACAGAGATTAGCTATAATGATGCCTCTGGAATGTCGCTAGCAGCGTTCAGTGCACCACAGAAAAAGAGCCTTTAACAAGGACACATACAGGGAGGGGGTGCTTGCTAAATAGCACAACAGTTTTTAATGGGGTAGATGCTGTAGAAGTATGGCAGCATAATTAGTTGAAGAAATATTAGGTACTTGCTTTTCACGTTCTTGACTCAGTTCTCCTTTCCACGCATCATGTATGGAGTTCCAGTTTACAGAGACATGTTAAAAGGAAAGGACAGTTGCAGTGCTAGATGAGTGTGAGAGTGTTTTAATGACACCCCTGTGCCCGTTCCTCCTCAACCCCCACGTGTTCCTTTGGTACTGGCAGGGAAAGGCCATGCACATGACAGGAATTAGTTTGTCTATAACTTCTGGGGCCATGGAATTCAAATTTGCTTGGCCAGCTTTTACTGTCATGAGTCGTTCATCGAGAGTTGTATAACTTGGGCTGTTTATTTTTTACTGGTGCTGTTAATATATTTAAATGGCTGTTTTTGAAGGACTGTCCTTGTGTAGTTTTGACAATATGTCAAAATATGGGAGAGGCATCTTTATAGATCCCTCAAGCACCTTTTTGTAGGAAATGAAAGGTTTCATTTAAAAAAAAAAAAAAAAAATCAATTAGCACTCCACATTCTATGTTCTGGAAAGTACTTAGATGCATCTTAATTATGGTGAAGTAGGGTGCAGGGACGGTGGGGCTTAAAATGGAGGACTGATAGCCTAGCAGTTCAGGTTATTCTGTGCTTAATTTAAATTTTCTTCCTAGTAGCTTGTATGGTGCTATGTTTGTATTTCTGATAAAGATAGTGTTGATAATACAATGATGATGTTTTAGTTGTTGCAGAGCAGTGTTTTCACGGAATTGAGGTCTGTTCTGTTTCTCACGCTGCCCCACCAAGCGAGGAGGCTGGGGGTGCGGCAGCTGGGGGGGACGCAGCCGAGGCAGCTGGCCCAGGCTGGCCACAGGGGTGCTGTGGACCACAGGATGGGTGTCCTGCTCAGCACTAAAAGCTGAGCGGGAGAAGTGTGCCAGGGCTGCAGTTGCTTGGGGGCTGCCTGGATATTGGTTGGCTGGTGGTGAGCCATTGAATTTTACTTCACTTGTTCTTCTTGGTTTTGTTTCTCTTTGTGTGTTCGTTTGTTTTGTTCTCCTCAAAACCTGTATGAAACCTATGAGTTTGCTCACTTCTGCCCACTGATTCTCTCCTCCATCCCACTGTGGGGAGAGTGAGTAGGTGGTGGTGTGGTGTTAAACCACAACGCTCATTTTTGGCACCCAGTTTGGGGCACGGATGAGATAACAGGTTCAACCAGAGTGCATTGGAGGAAATTTAAAATTACAGTATCAGTTTTACAGTTTCTGGTTGAAATATTTGCTAATTCGTTGTCAACATTGTTTTATTTAGTCCATGCCATGCTTCCTTTTTTGCTGAGTACCAAATATGAGAGCTTGTTAAAGGCTGTTCTTGGCTTTTTCAGTTTGCTGTGATGTGTAGCACTTTAGTTTTGTTTTGCTTGGGAGATGTATGGCAAAAGCATTGGCCTTGAACCTAACCTGGTATTTGGGCCCTGAATTGCTGGCATCCCTGTACTTTAGGATCCATCTGGTAGAGACAATTAAGAATTAATGCTTTTTTCCTTTTTTTCCTCTCAAAGCCAATTTGTGGATAAAACAAAGAATAACACCTTCCCCTTTTTTTCCTGTGTTGTAAACTGCTTCTGTGTTGTAGGCAGGTACCTCTGATGCTCTGGGACTTCACCCACCCCGAACAGCTGTGGGATCCCAGTGAAGCGATAAAATGTTTGAAGGAAGTGAATTGTTAGAGAAGCATGGATTTTCAAGTGTTTAAATAGGAAGCAAAGGTTGCAGCTGTTAATGTGCTAACTCAGTAGATTTGAGGAAAACGTCTTTTATTTTAACAGCTGCCTCTAGTCTTTCATGTAGGCCTAGTACATGTATTTGGTCTCATCTACAGCTTCACTGGTGCACATAATTGCAAAACATTTGTAACTACCAGAATTTATTTCTGGCAGGCTGGGTTGTTGTAAAGGGTTCCACAAGCTGGATAGCTGCCATAAACGTCCCAACAAGCTAAAAGCAAACTGTAAGCTGTATCAAAATGTGGTCTATTCTTTTATCAGTTCAAATGTGTTCTGTGCTTCCTGTTGTGGTATCTTTGTGAAGAAATGACTTAGAAACCTTGATTTGGTTTAATTTGCATTTGTTCTGTGGTTTGTTTTGTCGTTTTTTTTTTTTTTTTTTTTCCAGACCCTATATATATGGTCCTACTGCACAAGGAGAAAGAATGCAAATTCTACAAAACTTCAAGCACAATCCAAAAATCAACACTATTTTCATTTCCAAGGTAATTGAGGACTTAGTGTGTTATTGTATCCATTTTCAGAGTGAACTTTATTTAAGAGCAAGTTATATATGCACGTTGTGCATTGCCCATCTTTGTATTGCAGGTAACAAAGGTGTACTTTGTACTCAGTCTTTGTTTATGAAACCTGCATATAAATATAAGATGCTGCTCAGAGACTGCTTCTGTGTTGTAGGTAGGGGATACGTCCTTCGATCTACCAGAAGCCAATGTTCTGATTCAGATTTCATCCCATGGTGGGTCTCGAAGACAGGAGGCTCAAAGACTGGGGCGAGTGCTGAGAGCCAAAAAAGGTAAATGAGATAGTTCTTAGGCTCTGTTTAGCATTTAAGTAATTATTCAGTTTAAATGGAATACGGAAACGTAAACAAAATAAACTGTGTCATCATAAATAAGCTGTTAGGTTGAGATCACATGGGAGAGGTTTTTTTGACAATAATATAGATGCCACCCTGTCTTTCACTTGCATCATATTTTCTTTCCTTTCTTTCCAGCCAGAAATGTATTTTCTTAAATATTTTCTCACATCTTTTTTGCCCTTCCATTATAATGTTGTTTCACTGTTGCCAGAATAACTCTTGAGTTTTTTTCCCAATTTTTGTTTCACTTTTAACAACTTAAAATTAGCTTTGTCAAATATGCGTAATATCAGTAGAAGCATTCAATGTTTCTGGAGCCAGAACTCATGATGATTTATTTTTTTTTTCCAAAATTTGTGGATTTTGAATATATTGTATGACCATAAAACAAGTATTGTTGCTATTATTTGATTCTGGCTTTTAACGATTGGGGGATTCTAGGGGATAAGTAAATTGTAAACTGCAAAGCTATTTGTCTGGGGTATCTGTGGAGTTCTTCCCCTGTAGTTGAAGTGCCAGTGAGCTCTGCTGACATGACAGACAGGAGGATTTCTGGCTGGTGTTAGCTCCAATGCTTGCAGTAGGTGGCTCAAGCAGCCTGACTGACAGTGATACGATTGATTAAAAGATGTAGTAGGCAGCTTTTTCAGTAGAAGTTTTTCAGGCGGGCTTCCTGTCCAGCATTTTAGCACAGTTGTTAGTCACTAGCAGGTTTGTATAAACCAGTTGTAACCAGCCTGCTGGTTTGGTGTGGTTTAGGTTAAGTGCAAGTTGTCAAGCAATTGCTCTCATTGAGAACAAATAAATAGAAAGCCACCACAATGGAAAAACTTTGTCTGAAAAAGGAATAGATGTTGTCCGCTTCTGTTGAACCGTGGTTCATTTTGTTGTAATGAGGCTGTGAAATTAATTCTTTATGGTGGCTTCTAGAGTCAGTCAGTAGAGATCACCTAGAAAACTGTCTGATTGTACTGACTTTTTCATTTTTGTGATGGATAAGCAGAAGGTCGGTAGGATTTAAACTTTTGTGTAGGCAGGGTTTTAGGAATCGCATCTTTGGTTACTGGAAATCTGACTGATGACTCCCATCCATTTTTAGTTTGAGGAATATTATTGGGAAGGTGGTAGTGGGGTGCTTCTGTCACATTTTTTTTTATGTTTCAGTTTGTGTGGAACTAAGGAGAACTGTTTCTTAGACATGAATTTCTGGTTGACTTGATGAACTGAATGTTTCCTAACAGACACTGACTTAAGGCTGTTCCATTAGCTGTTAAACAAGGAATGCTTAATCTGCTGTATTTCAGTTTATATCTTCCCAAGACAAGTTAAAAAGTAGCTCCAGGCAAAAGTGGTTCTGCTTCAAGAGTTCGCTTGTACAAGGTGGTAATAAGTTTGAAAGTTGGTTTATGTCACAGCCTGTTAGCACTTATTTTAGAAAGAGTGAGTATTCACTAGGGAAGCAGTCATAATTTAGTGGAGGCTGTAACTGTCAGCTGGAGAGTGAAATTATTCATAGTTCTGTGTTTGTCTATCTGGAAAAATGACTCTTGTAAGCAGGGTAGGGGTTTTGTTTTTTACCTCTGTTTTTGTGTCGTTTAGGAAATCTGACTTTCTTGCCCTTACACAGACTTGCTTATACCTATAATTTTCTTCCTGCCAAAGCACTCTCTGCAGTGTTGTCTTGGTACCGTTCAGCAAAGGCTCTTTTTGTTGAATGGAGCTAAATGCCAGAAACACGACAGACCCTGGGACTTGCCTGGTTCACATTAAATCTTCAGGCAGAAGTCATGGGTACTTATTTAAACAGTAAAGCCGTAAGTCATTTTCAGGAAAGAATGACGTCTTACTATGGGCCTTAATGCTTTTTTTCTGCTTACCAACATGCCAGTGTTACAGAGCTGTTGGGCTGGAGCCAAAACCATTTAAAATGGATTCACTTAAGATAAATAACTCTGCTGCTGCTTTTCTCAGAAAGCCCTTCATTTGGTCCAGCCTTCCTATATCCCTTTTTAAACCTTGCTGATTTTGTTCGTTCTTTTTCTGGATTACAGAGAAGAAATGGGAGAATCACATAGAAACTGGATATTCATGATAGTTCTTTATATTGACCTTGTGTTTTTTGTTTGTTTGTTTGTTTTTTGTTTTTTTTCAAAGAGTGTATGTCTGTACATCAGTGAAGGAAAATTAAGTGTTTTTTGGGAGAGTAATGCTTTGAGTTAGAAACACTAAAAATCTGAAGGAAAATTAACTTTTTTCTCTTTAGTTCTTCTTTCAGTTTTTCATTCCTTGATAATTCCCTTAGCATGAGATTGTTTTAGAAAAATTGTGTTACTCTAAAAGAAAATGTCTGGAAAGCACATTTTGAATGCATGCTGACTATTTTCTTTTTAAAATGGGATTTGTTTTACAAATAATTGTGGTTTTGCAAAACATAAAGAGCTTTTTATAAATAAAAATTATTCTTAAAACAATTTGTACTTGCACTTGAAATCTACATACACAGTTATTTTATGTGCAGTTTGTACTTACTGCTGAGGCTTTGTTTGAAGATGCATACAAAACCTGTGTTAGTGAATTAACAAAGTCTCGGTGAGACCTTGTTTTTTAAAAGAGTACCTAGTGCTGTTTAGGTAAGAGATATAACAACTTCAAGGTTGTTTTTGTTTGCCTTAAAAAAAAAAAAAATGTTGATGTTAAAAGGTGCACAGGCTGGTTTATCCTAAGACTGCTAACTCTGGTTTACATTGATAAAAGTTTTTCTTTGTATTTTACGTTCAGCTTTTGGATGTGTATTAAAATCCTTGTTTTGACTTTTTACTACTTATTTGCAAGTCTGTTATGTAAAGAATTTTATCTTTTACTTTGTCTAGCATAGCAAAGAAGCAGGTTCTTCTTGGAGTACCAGCATAACTGTGATAGTCTAAAGTTCTTTTTCCAGTTTTTTCCCCTTAACCCTTGCTCAAGTTACTAAGAACAAGAGTGGGAATTTCCATGTGATATGCTTTGTCGATCTATTTATGGTTTGGGTGCAGTTTGTCTTTAAAATAAACTTTACAAATTGATTTTGTGGAGAGATGGCTTATTTAAACACCTGGTTTTACTGTTTAGTCCTTTTTTTTTCTTGGTTACAGTGTTCCAGATGGAATTAATCATTTGATGTCTTTGTCTCCTAGGCATGGTTGCAGAGGAATACAATGCCTTTTTTTATTCTCTTGTGTCCCAAGACACTCAGGAAATGGCATATTCAACCAAGCGACAACGGTTTCTTGTAGATCAAGGCTACAGCTTCAAGGTAACTCATCCCTTCTGTTTACTATACATATATAACATTCACAAATCACAGAATTGTAGGGGTTGGAAGGGACCTCAAGAGATCATCAGATCCAACCCCCAGCCCAAAGCAGGTTCCGTGCTTTCATATTCATATATTCATATTCTTTCATTTTACTACTAGGTCAAATACTTGAGAACTCCTGTTGCGGAATGTATTAATGAAGGTTTTGCTTGCAGGCAAAAACTGTTCCAGTGTTGTTTTTTCATCTATATTACTGTGAGGGTAGATACAAGTAGTTTAATACAACTTCTAGGAAGGTCAGTATTCTAACTTCAGACCAAGTAGGTGCAGGGGAGTGAGGCAGAACTTCACTTGTGTGGTTGGTTTATGCTCATCCTCTTCAGTTGTCCATCCATGCAGGCCTCTTATTAGTATATTATCATACTACTTGTACATTAAATATTGTTGATGGTTGGTCATGTTTTGGTGGCCAGCAGCTATTGAGAAAATTTCCAAAGCATCACAAATCACAAATAATGTTCTCTGCACTTCGTTCTGAAGTATATCACCCAAATCCAAAATGGCTATGTTGAATGTTGATTGGTGAAGAAATGACAGAATTTACTTTGGAAAAAAACTAACTGGGGAGTAGAAATCTTCCTACCTACAGCTAATATGTAGTCCTCAAAATGGAGAAGATTTTCAGTGTTGACTACATAACAGAGCCATGACTGTAAGTCAGAAGTTTCTCCTTGAGTCCTTTCATAAAGGACTTAACACCATCTCATTTCTCCAGTCATGTGTTGTTTCCTCTCTTCTTATTTTTATATTTTTAGATGTGTGATGACCTGTAAGGATACTCTTCAAACCATCTGACTTTCAAGATTGTTCTCTTGATTGTTGTTTCATTGGCTAGGGTAGTCAACAAGCTCCAAAGTGCGTCCTCTCTTGGATACAGTGATAGTGAGACATCAAATTAGATACAGTTACAGCACTGTCTGTCCTGTCAAAAACTAGCTGCTGCAGCCAGTAGGCACAAGCCCTGTCTTCCAAGGAAACCCTGAAATTTGTGCACCCTTTGTACTTCAGTGTATTATGTACATAGATATGTCATCTTCCTCCAGACATAAAATCTCATTCCACCAAAGTTCCTCGATTTTATAGAGCCCAAGGCCTATAATTTTTATTTTAATCTGCAGGCTATGCTATATGCTCATCTCTTTGTTGGTTAGAGGCAACAGTGTCTCATGATAGCCCTTGCTTTCAAGTATATTTATTCCTTTACAACTGGAGTTTCACTGCTCTTATTAGTAGCATTCCCAAAAACGCTTCTTCCAAGAAACATGGCTGAGAAGTAAAAGATAGGGTTCCCATACGTGCCTTTAGGAAATGAGCTCTAGCTTATGATGTTGAAGAATCCTGCAAGAATTGCACCAGGTGAGAGAGCAAGCAGCCTCTGCTGGATTGCACTTGACCCTAGCTGTTGAAGATCTTTATTTTTGTGAGGCATATGTGCACTGTGGGATATCTCTGTGGGTAAAAACTGAACTGCAGCCACCCCAAAGTAAACTGCCTTGTAATCAGTGCCCCCATTAAGGAGAGCTTTAAGGAGCTGAAACAGATGTCACAGTCTTTAGAGGTAAAAGCCTTGTTTTGCTTTGGAGTGAATATACTTTGTCAAAATTGCAGATCGGTTAGCTGCAGCTACTTAAAACTGTATCTATGTAGCTATAGCCAAAATGTTCAGAGAAATCCCTTTGCTTATATTTGAATGCCTTGGATGATGTAACGAAATAAGGAGTTAAAATAGAGGGTTTGTATTTTGCAAGGAAGACCTACTTCTGGGAGCTTTGAGTTGGTATGGGAGTAAAGTATTACAAGTGGCAGCTGTGAGTGTCTGAAGCAACATTTTAGCTGACCAGTCCTGGAGTGTTCTTTATTTGCAGTTGAGTAACAAAATGTTAGAATATCTATTTTTCTTCTGTTTGCCAAAGTTTAAGCCTTAGTCATAGCTGGCATCAAACAAGAGCAGGGCTGGAAGAAACTTGAAGAAACCATCTATTGTGTTTCTTCATTACAAGCCAGGATCAGCTGTGTATATGTCATTCCCAGCAGATGTTTGCCATCATGACTCTACCTCATCTTTAGGTAATTATTTCAGTGCTGATATCTTCTCCTTTGTAATTTTTGTTCCTAATGCTCAACCTTACTAAAAATTCAGTACTGCCTTAAGAAGGTAACAGTTTGCGCTTTTCTTCTAGGATTTACTTTCTTCTTTTAATCTTTCAATAGCTCCATTCTCTGCCTTTCACCAAAAAAGAGAACTAGATTAATATTTGTTTGCTAAGTCACACATTTTGTCTTTGCTTCTTAAATAGAGCCTTGTCATCACAATTTGCTACTTGGAGTCTTAATTATTTAAAAGATTTTTCTTTAGCTAACCAAAGTTTAGTTTTTTACTGTGTTGTGGTTTTGAGGTTGAATGTGGGATATATTTGAATTTTAAACCAATACCAGAAGTATTAGTATACTATATCAAAGACCTGGGGATCACTTAAAACTTGGCATCTGATGAGCTGCTTAAAAAAATTATGATGCAGTGGGAATTCTTTCCGTTCTGTGAATCATGTTAGCACTGTTTTGCAACAACTGGAAACAGGCTAATGCAATTTAAAATTGCTTCTCGTGACTCCATTTTAGATTTGAGATGGTTATAGCACATGTGCTTCTTAATCAACAAGAGAGACAACAGTGTTAATTTGACCATGTAATAGGATGGATTACTTCCCTGATTGGATTCTTAAAACTAGACTTTTTCAGACATCCATTTTTGATTTAAAAATTGCCGTTGACAGCAGCCCACAACATGGATTGGTCGTACTAGTATTTCCGTTTTCTCTGTTTTTCAAAAACACTGCTTTGTGTCTAATGTGAATTTGTTTTGCCTTAAGCTGTATTTCTGTTGTTTTATCAGTCTTTGAGATCAGATGCAGCCCAGATTACTGATGTAATTACTTTCTAATTCTGCTGACTCTAGATGAACTGTAAAAGGAGAATGAGGAGGGAAAGCACTAGATAATTGAAGGAAATGGCTGAATTTGAATGTCTCAAAGTGTCTTCAGGATGAAAACATGGTGGGAAAAGTGGGATTCTCATGTATAAATGTATGCTTACCAGAACACATTTAACTGCGGGAAAAATTCTTGTGAAGTGTTCAAAATAACTTGCTTAAGAAAGCAAGCTGCCTATTCTCATGCTTCATAACAGAAACTTGAGAGCTTTACAATTCTTCAGAAAAGGAGAATTTTCAATTAATGAAATATATGGCACTATATTGCCAGTAGATGGCATGTGCCCTGCATCCATGGTTATCAAATGATTTACTAGGAATTTTGAAAAGAACTAACATAACACCCACTTTATTTTTGTGTGCTTAGACGCAAAATTGAAAGAGTCGTTTTGCTATGCTGCTGCTGTTTAGTTGCAGATTGCTGTTTTGTCTCTCAACAACTGATTGGGAATCTTAATGTTATTTTTTTTGCCCATATTCATAAATATTTATGCTAAAATTCTTAGTGCCTGGAAAGCTAATGGATTAATTTTATGAACTATAAAGCACTAGTTCATATAACAGTTGGGGCTGGAAGGAATGTTAAACATTATCTAATTCTAACCCCCTGCTATGGGCAGGGACACCTCTCACTAGACAAGGTTGCCCAAAGCCCCATCCAGTGTGGCCTTGAACACATCCAGGGATGGAGCATCCACAGCTTCTCTGGGCAACCTGTTCCAGTGCCTTACCACCCTAGGAATGAAGAATTTACTGTGTTTACATAGTAAAGAATTTACTGAATCATAACTAGACAAACCTACAGCCTGCAGCATGAAGTTAACTTTCAGTAAAGTTCCTGATCAAGCTGGTATGGAAGTTGTTCAGCTGACATTCTCTGTCCAGAACTGCCTTTTTTAAGAAGGAGAGAGGTTTGTATTTCGCATTTCTAGCCAGAACATAACGGGGGTACATAATAGGGTGGGGGGTACACTTGCACTCCCACCACAGGTAATAACAGTTCAAGGCATTTTCAGCAGGATGCCTTCTCTTGGTTTTGAGCACCAACACTCAAAGAATGAGAATCCCTACCTTGTACTTTGCTTTGTTTCTTAGGTAATAACAAAACTTGCAGGCATGGAAGAAGAAGAACTGTCATTTTCATCCAAAGAAGAACAGCAGCAGCTTCTCCAGAAAGTCCTGCAAGCATCTGACCTAGATGCTGAAGAGGAGGTAGTTGCTGGAGAGTATGGTTCAAAGTCAGTTCAGGTAATGAAAAATGTTCTGAAAATGATAACCACGTATGCTGCAGAACTGAACCATCCCATTTTAATTCTGAATGTGATGACATCATTGATGCCTTAATATCTTTGTGAAACATTGGAAAATGTTTTTAAGCTGTATTAGTACTTTGCTGCTAATTCATTTGTTGGGCACTAGAAGGAAGTTAGACAAATAGAATTCTCGTCCTGCCTCATCGTATTTGAAGATGATGACCCATCTATTGTTGCAGATTTTGAAGTTCATCTTTTCAGTCACAAGCAAGCAATATTTTAAAACACTTTTAAGATAGGCATATGTCAGAGCACATACATACCCTCTTGTGATCCTTGTGATCCTTGAATCGTGTCCCAGTTTCTCTATGCCACAGGGGCACTGTTTAAAGTCTATAAACTTAGAGTGAGTGGTGGGCAGTGACTTTCTTTGTAGAAGTTCTTTAAGAAAAAAATTTCAAAGGCTTTTGGTGTTGAGGTCAGTAAATGAATAGTGCTGCCCCGTAACTAGGGGATCAGTAGGTTTGAGCTGATCAATGTAATCACACAATCACCTGTTTCTCCCCTTTCCTATAGGTGTCACGTCGTACAGGCACAATGAGCTCTCTGTCAGGAGCAGATGACACAGTTTATATGGAATACCACACATCTCGGAGTAAGGCATCTACAAATAAACACATCCATCCACTTTTTAAACGATTCCGGAAATGATGGTCTTCGTGTGTGCATCTTGTTAAAACTCTGGATCCAGTTACCTGTTTCTATAACTAAAACTATGGATTTGCAATTTCTGGCAGGTCCTCTAAAAGACTTCTTTGAATGCATCTATATGGCCACGTATTTGCTTGGCAATGTATGTGCTCCTATGGATGAATGTGAAAGGAGAAAAGGAACTAAATCCCATCACAGCAGAGACATTATCTTGTGATTGGATGCTGGTTACGCCTGTCTGATTGCCAGGGTAACTAATAGAGTTTATTTTTATCAACTGAAGACTCTTTTTCAGAAGAATTCTGAAAAGGTTTTGTATATGAAGTTTGTACTGATGTTAGAAATATTATTTATCTGATTACTGTGTCTGCTTAACAAAGTATTGACGTTTAAAATGCTTAAAAATCATTCATTGAACTGAACAAATCCTGATAGGAGCACTTGACAGAATGTTTTTAAACTGGGAGCTAGTTTATACTCATGACTTAGCTCATCGTAAAATTCTAACAAATTGTTTGAAGAATTTTGAATTGCTAAGACAAGAACAAAGAGGGATTCTATCTCCAAAGTAAACTAGAGGAAAGCATTAGTAAATACAAATAAACTCTGTGCTCCATTTTCCTCATTTTTCTTGCTACTGTTGAGAAGTTGCTGAAATAAAAACTTTCTTTTGTCATTTCTATTTATTAATCATGCAATAAAAACATCTTAACTGTTAAACAGTGCAATGCCACTATAGAAATTACTGTTGAATCACTGTTTGGACTAGCCACACGGTGACTTGGAAGCAGAGATATGAAGAAGAGAATCCTGGGTTTGAGGCTTTTTTCTTAATGAAGACAATGCATTAATGTTCTAGAAAATGTGAGGGGAGAGAGACCATTTTTAAAAAGACTAGCATTTAATATTGTGACAATTATACTACTTAGTATTGTATTGTGGATTTGTTTTATTTTTATATTTTTGTGAGTATAGTGTTTTAGAAACAACCTGTGAAATAATATTGATCTTGACTAGCTCTTCTAGCAACAGTTAATGGGAAGATAATTTAGCATACTGGGAGGGGTCTGTGGCAATGGAGTAGCTGAGAAAGTAAGCCCATGGCCCTCAGCATAATTCTCTGTACCACACTTTATTAAGTGCTTTGGAACTGATCGCTGCTCTATATAAACTTGGAGGGGGAAAAAAAAAAAAAAGCTAAGGTTGCAAATTGCTTAATAGCAATGCTAGTTTTAGTAATTACAGCATTAGTAGCACCTGGAATTAGAACGATGCTGTAGTTCTTACACAGTAAATCTTAGCTATGATGTCTAATGACTGTACTCTTCTAAGTAATGGGTCTGTGTGGAGTGCAGTACTTCCACCATCAAGTAAAGCTTAATAATTTTAAGAGGTAAGAATCACTCCATGTTTCAGCAATAGTGTTGGTGTTCACAGTTTAGATTTAAATACCTTGATACAATTACTGTAGTAATTGCTGCCTGCTGTTACACCATACAGATGACTGTACCTGAGTGGCAGACTGGTATGCCATTACTCTATACTAAACAGTTGCTATTGTACATCTTTACTGGAATACAGCCACTCAATTCTGCCTTCCAGACAGGAGTTGGTCGCTGAGAAACACTGCTTGTTCCTGCTGCTTTTGTTGTGCTTGCCCCTTTCTGCGCATGGTCCTGCAGTGCTCTAAGGTACAACTCAACCCCATGGGCACAACAGACTTCTCCAGAATTAATCTGTAATCCCAGCCGTGCAGGAAACTGAACTGTTTTGTTCAGCTACAAAACAGCATTGAGTTTTGTCCGCAGGTGTCTATTTAAAGCAGGATGGTAGACTGTATAAACATAATGCTTCACAGTGACCACACAGTATGCATGGGAGGATCGAACTGCCCCATGGCCTGAATCTAAAGATTCTGGGCCCCAGCTCTTAAAAGTACAGTCAGGCCCTCACACACTTTACCAGACACTTGCTGGCCAGTGCTTCTCTTGTGCAAATGGACTGTGAGACCTCCTAATAAGTGAATTGTAGAAATAACGTAGCCAAGAGCTCCATGTTTGCCTTGAAAGGGGGAGCATGTAGCAAAATTTTGCTTTTCTGCCGCTATGCTGCTGTATGTGTACCTTTCTCAGATGCTGCCTTCAGCCCTCTGGGAGTATTTGGTGCAATGCTGCGTTGTCTAGCAACAGCCAACAAAGGGCAATGCAGTTCGTGGATCCAGATGACCTGCAAATTAACAGCGATAGCTCAATGATTATCCAGAAAATATTTGCTTTAGAACTCTCAAGAGCCAGGGGCAAAATAACAAAAATTTGTGTAGCAAAACCATTTCAGACTGTGAGTGATGATAGAGACAGGTGAACTTTGGGTTATGTACATTATTTCTTGGAAGTCTGTGAACAGAGTTGCAATTTCCTTGGACATAATTCAGATTTCCTTAATGAGATAAAAGCTTATACTTGGCTTCTTGGCCGCCTCCCTGGCTACACTGAATTCCGTACTGAGAAAACTTACTCTTTTTAGCATCTTTTAAGAATTGGCTTTTTATATATATATATGTGTATATATATATATATCTGTGTGTGTGTGTGTATATATATATATAGCATTTTTGACAGGCTGTAATACTGAAATTTGTGTGCTCTTCATTCTTATGTCAAACCAACAAGTGCCTGTGAAGGGATTAATGCTTGAAGAATATTGTGGTTATTCCTTAAAATTACTTTCAAGATTAAAAGGGCACAGTGGCGTTGGGGTTGCAATTTCAAGCAGTTCTGCTGCTCTGCAAAACACTAAAATACATGCAACTGTTATTTTTCTGCAGTTTCCTATGCCCTCCTGATGGTCACAGTTTTTAGTAGAGCCTTACTTCTTTACAGTGTATTTAAAAACATGGGGCTTACAGGCAACTATTTACAGGGTAGTTTAGGGACTTACAGGTATACAGACAGAATAAGGATCTATATTTGCTTCAAGAAATCAACAGATTTCTAGAGCTGAATTCATTACATGTTGCATGTGATTCATATTTTTCTGTTTAAGCATTAAACCGTAAATCATGTACAGTGTTGTCAGCACCTGTCACTGGCTAACCAGCTCAGATTTGGGTCTTCTTTTGGTACAATATTTGATCGATATTTTAATTGTCATCATATGGTAAATGAAGCCAAATATTCAGAAGATTTTTCTTTTTTTCTTTTAGGATAAAACTGCTTTAGCAGTAAATGACCTAAAAGCTCCGTTCTCACCTCGTAGTCCGTTAAGTTCAAATTTGTACCTTTTTCAGGAAAATGAATGGGAATTTGGAAAGCATTTAAAATTCCAAATAAGTGACTTTACAACTTGAAAAGATCTTTGAGAAGATGTGTTTAAGGGCAGTCATAAAAAGCAAAAAATATGACTAACAACATGGCTTTTTCAGCAAAGAGATGTTTCAAAGTACACTGGAAATTTTTTGCTGGAATTTCTGACTTACCAATGCTTTTTCAGCTTTTCTTCCTTTCAAAAGTTCTGAAGAGACTATCTTTTAACATGTTAGCTGATGGTGTTATTTGGGCAAAGTTAAATGTCTCCCATCGAATCTCTTTTATTTCCATAAATACTTCTAGATGCATTAGCTATTTGAACACCGATGTTTTTATCTGCAGTATGATATTTATGATACTCTTCAGTTAATTACAAGGCAGATACAGTCAAGGCTATTGAGAAGTAAAATAATTCTGAGAAAACAGAATTCCTGCTAAGATGGTAATGTAACCACTGACTGAACAGCAATGTTATTACTACACAAAGAAAGCTTCAACTGAACTTTGTCAGAGTTCACGTGAAGAGGAGGGCAAGTTTAAATTGGATTTAGAAATAATTCAGTGAAGGTAATAAAGCACAATTAATATGACCACATTCAGGGGTCTAGACTGAGAGAACATAATGATTGTGGATTTGGAGATGACTCTCATCCAAAAATAATACACTTAAATTGTCGATAGTCTAGTTTATATTGTGATTCTGTTACATACCAAAACTTACTTAAAATTGAAGCATTTCCACTGTGAAGAGGCACGTGCTCCAACTTGTTTGAAGTAACAGAAGTCCAAACTGACTAGTTACATAAAAATTTTTCAAAATCAGCAGACCGACAGGCTAGGACAAATGTCATTGTTTAAATGTAAAGAATTGTGTTTTCAAGTTGCTGTTAAGTCTGATGAATATACGTGGTGGAAGATTGTGTAAGTGTGAGAAAATGTTTATCTTCCAAGTCACATAATTGTGTTTTGTTTGGGTGGTGCTGGTGGCATAACTTCTTGCGTCTTCATGGTTCAGTGGGCTTACGTGGATTGCAAGGAAGAGGTTTTATATTAGAGCTGCTACATTCACCATTATTCCTGGGAATTACATAGCTCTCTGGCACTACTGGATTTCTGTTACCTGAAACAAATCTGTGATCATATCTGGGAGGAAAAGGGGACCATACAATGTTGATCCCTCCACCAGCTTAGGTCACACCCTAAACTGAAACCTGCTGCTGTTCTCTCAAATGTGGGTAGGTTTCATTCCTTCATTCTTCTTTTCTCCTTTTCTAGTCTACTCGAATAAACTGTTATTTCAGCTTTGTCTGTCTCTTGTAGCATAAACGCTGGATTTTATTGATAGTGTTGATTACTTAACATGCTGTAGTTGGCAATTTTGACCTCCATCTTGGATTCTGCAGTAGTAAGGATGTGATGTGTGGCAGTATAGCTGTAAACTTAGTGGTGCATACATTAATAACTCTTATTTGAAAGTCAAACAAGTCAAACAGAACCACAAGATTATGATCTGGCACAGCTAAGAGAAGAAAATAGTTTAATTCCATATTCAATGCTGTGGTAGGCCACATGTTTTGATTCACGTTCATATGCATTCCCTTCCTGGTCTGGGCTATTTAACCGCCATACAATTTGGCTACTGTCATTTGAGGTACTATTTTTCTGCATGTTACCTAGAAAAACACACTTCTATCTGCACTGATGGATTACTATAGTATTATTGATAATTACTGTATAGTATTATTGTATAATAGCATTATTTTAAGTGTATCTGAACTTCTGTAGTGCATTTCTGCTCCATCTAACAAACCTCATAGAAATTTTATAAATAAATTTTATAAATAAAGTTTGGAACATAATATTATGACAGGGTTTTTTGGTAAACTATTTTGTGACCCTTCTGTCTGCTACTCATGGCAAACTATGGTACGTAGGCCTCTTAGTCCTACTGGTACTAAGTTTTTGCCGACACTGGTCCTTAGAACTACTGGTCCTTAGAACTACTGGTCTACCATGTTATGTTTCTGTGGATGTCAATCCACTTGTATCTCCTTTTGTGCCAGAAAGGACTTATTTTTACAGATAGGCAGAACTGCAGTGTTATTCTCCTTTAAGTCCCCCTTCTGCTATATATGGGAAAGTTGACCATTTTCATCATCAGTGCGTTGCTATTTTGTCCTTTCTTCATTTATTTATTTTTATTATACTCAGTTGATTCTAAGCAACTTTGCAAATTCTTTGATATTCTTTATGTGGTGAGGGGAGAGGGGTTAGACATTGATGGCACTTTCTAAGCAATAAAAATAGAAGAGAGTAAGTAGTTGTGGAGGTGTCTCATAGGAGCTCCTTGGTTAGGTCTCTTCTCAAATGGCAAATAGATTCTGCCTTTTCTTTAAAAGCAGATAGCCACTAAGTACAAAATGTTATTCCAAATTAATTACAGGTATTAAGTTTCTCCTATTTTTTTTCCTCTTTTGACAGTAATAAATCTTTGCATGTGAATAATGGGAGAAACTCTCTTAGACTTTCAAATGTTGAGCACAATCTCAAAATAAATAATTAAAAAGTCTATCCAGACAGTGGAGAGAGAGGTGAATTCCTCACTGTGCTTAAGACAATCGATATCTAGGTGTTCTGTTTTATTTTTCTTGAAATTGGCTTTATTGTGATAAACTTGATAGCTGGCAACCATAGAATGTTTGAGTAATGTTAAAGATTTGCTGAGGATTGTCAATAATGCCATCTGAAGGTCTGCAGCTGTTTTGTATACCACACCAGGTAAGTTAGAGAACAGTAAATAGAGAATATATATATATATAAATGTATACAGGCAGCCATTACATTGGAGGATGCATTACTGATCAACGTAACTATTCAAGAACAGCTTAGCAAGGTAGAAATTATATAATGAAAAATCCTCCAGAGAGACTACAGACATGAAAAAGTATAGCTGCCTCAGCTGTAATTAAGATAGCTGTACTTAAAATTATTAAAATCATAATAGAGCACTGTGTTGTGTTTTCCCCTTGTACACTGTATGAAAGTTCTATGGTTTAGTCTCCCCTGAAGTGAATGGAATGTGATTAGCATTGTCTTTAACTCACCCTTTACAAAATTTCATTTTCTCTGAGATTTATCTATTTATTTTAAATAGAATCTTTGTTTCAGACCATTTTGGTGCAAACAAACAAAATCTAATGTGAACTAAACTGCCTAGAAATATGAAAGTGAGGATTTACAACACAGTTCCTTTACTGGGACTGCTGCCACCTCCAGAAACTCCTCAGAGGAAAAACAGGTATTGTTCTGGTGACGTACTTACAAGACAAAACTTCTGAAACTCTTTTTCAAGTAGGTTGGCTAGAAAAACTCTCTCTCACGATTAATGTCATGAAAAAGAGGTAATTCATTCTGAAGTAAGGGGGAGGGGGAAGGGACTGAAAGTCCAAATATGGAATTAACTGCAAAAATGTATGACCAGAGAAAGCTAGTGCCAGCTGCAAAATTGTAGTCTTACAGTATAATATATCCTGAGTTTCAAACTAGTATACTAATAGAAGGAGATGCAGATGCTTTGCATTATATTAATGGTGTTTGACTGATATAAAATACTTACCATGCTGACAGATGCAAAAAGCAGTTTTTTAGGAAGAGTGCATGTATTCCCTCCATCAATCTAGAAATTAGAACACGAAAAAAAAAATTTTAAGACTGGAGAACTGCATAAACTTCAAAAAAAAATCAATTTCAAATTATTATCACTGATATTAAGAATATATTTTTAAAACTCATATATATAATTCTTAACATGTCTAACTAAAGGGTTGTATCAGTGTTGATTGCAAAATGAACTCATTTCTCTTCATTGTATATGTTGACTTAGAATCCAGGGACATCATCTATTGTTTGGTAGCTTTATTTTTTTTATGGATATTGATATTATAATATGGGAAATATAATTTAGATAATTTAGTTTGGATTGTTCATTGCATGTTTTAGGACTTCTGTCCATCTTTCTTATATAGTAAATACATGTTCTGTTTTTAGATCCTGCTGTAGGCATCTCTTAGTGCATCTACTGTTTGCTCTGAGAGATAGTCACGGTTGTTCTTCTCCTCCACTGTCCCTAAGCAAGGCATGGAATTAGCCTTTCTCTTACAATTATAAACTTTTTCTGAATTCCACATTTACCAGCTGTTTTTTCATTTCTTTCCCAGAAGTATTTATTTTATAAGTAATGGTGTCTCCAAAACCAACATTTAGAGAAATGTTAAAGAAATAATGGAGCTACACCATGCAGAAATGTAGATGGTAAAAGGAAACTCCAGAGGTAATCTAGACTGTGATACGCCCAGACTGTGCCTGACAGATGTTTATCAAATCTGTTCTTACAAAGTTCAGTGATAGCAACTACATAACTTCCTGGGGTAGCTTGGCTATCTGAAATATCTAGGAGACCCCAGAAATCTGAGATAGCAAGGCTATCTGAAAATCTAACCAAGAAATTTGTTGCTGCAAACTAAGCCTGTTACTTTTTCCTTTCCTCGGATATACATCTCTTTTTAACAAAAGACGTATACCTCTGTAATCAGTTGTTTAGCCCCTGGTAGTCATCTTTAGCAGATGAAATAACTCTCTCAACCTCTTCCATATATCATTGTTTAAAAGCTTCTAATTTTTATGTTGCTTTTCTCTGGACCTTTTTAAATATAATGAGGTCTATTTTAAAGACATTAGTTTAGCATAAACCAGTATGTACTTTATAGATACTAAGGCTGTTTATCATGTGGCTTTTATTCCTGCAATATTTAATGCCCTATCTACCAAGAGCATGATGCACATCTGACTCAAGAGAGAGACTTATTTCAGTGGAGTTGTCCTCAGTGATGAAAAGAAGCATATATAAAAATCTTAATTAGATTATGCCTCCCAAAATACAAATATAGAAAAATATAGAGAATACAAGGAAAACAGAGCTCATTAAACTTAGTAGTGACTAAGTTGCTGGAAAAGTAAGTTCCGTAAATGTGAATCTTGCTTGACATGTTCCTCTGTCCTCACATGTTACCTGAGCTTCTGATTCACTTTTAACTGAGGAGATCTCCCACATCATTCCTGGAGATAATCAAGTTTTTGCAGATTATCAGTAATACTTTCAGAAGCATGCAGAAATGGGTATGAAGACAGCACAAAGGCTTTTGAAATTGTGCAGAACAGGTTGGAGCTCAAGTTCTCTGCATATTATTATAAACTGATGCAACTGAATTGAGAAAAGCTGCGGTAAGGAACTCTGCATGCAGTTAAAAGGTTTTTTTTCTACAGAAGCTGACACAAGCTGCTTACGAGGTTTATCATACCCAAAAGATAGACTAATCTGTAATACAAATAACATCCCTGGATATTGTAATTTACAGGAACTGTTTGCAATGTTACTGTGAAAAACCATTGCTACTTGTATGCAGATGTAGAAATGTTTTCGCATAAATCTAAACCCACCTTCTCAGTGAGGGAGAAAGTTGAGATAATCCACGTGTGAGATTTTGCCAGCTGGGGAAAGAAGGAAAAACTACACTTTGGCTGCATGCTTAATGGGCAAATTTATCTGATTTGAATTATACAAAATAATAGGTTCGTTCTATTCAAGTCTCATCCCAGACCCACCCCCCTTTTCCAGCCCTAGGGGAGGGAGCGTTAAATAATGGTCTGTGTAAACTGATGCTCATGCAGTAAGAGTTTGGAGAAGTGCTGCTTGTACAAGTTAAAGCAGGCAGCGAGGAAAGCAACCACATAACAAGCCGCTGCGGGAACAAAGTGGACCTTCCTGAAATTAAGCCATGTCTTTCCTCACGAGAGTTTTGACAACGGCATGCAAGCAGCCACTTGAATGGGAGAGGACTTACTTCTACCAGGAGCTTTTTGCCTGCGGCTTTCACCAGCTGCCCAAGCTTTCCAGCAGCCCATCGCTGGAGGTTTCGGACAAGTCGCCGGGGGCGGCAGCCAACAAAGCCCCGGGGCCGGAGGCGGGCTCGGGGGGCGCAGGGGGGCTGCTGGAGCCCCCCAGGCAGCGGCTCGGCAGGGTGAAGAGCCTGCAGGAAATGCCGGGACCCAACACCCTCTACAACCTTTACGAGTTCTTCTGGAAGGACGGCTTCGGCCGCATTCATGAGATCCAGGTACAGCCGAGTTGGAGATTTCGTAGATTTTAGTCCCGCCGGGGGTTACTTCGGCTTTTCTCCTCACAAAAACGTTGCTCAATCCCCGAGCTCGCAGCACCGCGCTCCTGTTATGAAAGAGCCGGGGCCAGGAGGAGCCCCATTCAATCTCCGCGTCCCTTCAGATGGAGGTTTAGCGGTTTTGTCTCGGCCAAGCACGGGGCTTTCAGCCGGGCGGGCATTCCCTGAGGAGCCCCCCCCTTCCCCTTGTGCGTGTAGCGCGTACCCCCGCTCCTGGAGCTTTCTTTTCATCTTTATGCGTGTAGGTGACTGGCTTAAACTCTTCGGGGAAGAAATAAAGAAAAAAAAATAAAAAAACGGGATTTTTTGAACCGGGCTGCTTCACGCACTCGCAAATTACCTATTTGCGGGCATTCCTCGCCTTTCGGACCGCAGCACCCCACTGAGGCGGGGGCAGCCCCAGTCGCGCTGAGGCACCTCAGCTCCCTCAGGCAGCGGGGGCGAGCTCCCTGACGGCGCTCCCTCGCCGTGGCCAGAGACCATTTTGTCTCCCCGGCCTCCCCTTGTATAAATACACCCCGCAGGACCAGGACCGGGTCCTCTCTCCCTCCCCTCAGCGGGAGGCGGGCGGTTTGAAACCTCCCCGGAGCCGGGGGGGCGCCAACGGTCGCGGGGAGGCGGGAAGCGGGGCGCGGTGTGATGGCGGCCGGGCAGCGACCCCCGGGGAGCGGGGATGGCCCCAGCCGCCCTGCCCCGGCCCTGCTGAGGGAGCGGGGTGTGTGGAGGGGGGAAAAAGGCAGGAAATTGGGCGCTGGGGGAGGTAATAAGTTCCTCGGGTTTGGCTGGCTTTGTTGTAGTTATCACTGAGATAAATTAGACTAGATTTAGATCACTTTCTATCTAAAAAGTGTCAGGCTGCACGGTGTTTGGTGTGCCCTGTGTGATGGCGGCCAACCTCTATATTGCTGCTGATGAATTATTTGTCTGACTTAATTACTTCCTAACGGGTACATGCAGATAAACTGCTCTTTCTAATTGCTAAAGTGTTTTCCTACACTATATTTCTTACATTATGGTGTTTCATTACTGCTCTGTTAGCACACAGAATTTGCAAGGCACTCGCCATAGTATTGTAACACTAAAATCCTACCTTGTACACCGAATTCAAGGCTTCCTTGAGATAAGTACACAAGTCAACACACTGAAAATTATTCCAACTATTAGAAAGAATGTAAGAAGAGGTAAAGAGTGTGCTTTTCACTACCGCTAGCTGAATAAGAAATTTTCTTCTTAAGTGAACATTATTCATAGAAAGAAAAGCGGGAGAAAGGACAAAGAGGAGTTGTAACACAACACTAGTTTTTATTCTATTTAGAGTCTCCAAAATCACTTTGCAAATCACGGCTGGCCTGTTTGCAAACATGCTGGATGCAAGCAGGCATTAGCCGGCTTAATAACAGTCTGTTAAATTTAACAATACAGTGCACATCAGGAATGAATTAATCTGAAACCCTTTGGTAACCAGCACAGCTACTTAAACGATGTCCTTTGGCGCATACAAGCACTCGTACGCTATATGCAGAAGGGGTGGGGAAGCCGGGTGTTTTTCACAAAGGCGATTCTGTTCTCGGTAACATGATTCCAGTTAGTCCTGGCCAAAGCAGTAATGCCTACAGCAATTATGACGAAGGAAAGGTATTTTTAATTTGTTGAGGGTCGCATCTCATGTCTCTGTACGAGTATAAAGAAAAGAAAAGTGAGGGGAAAGGGTTTTGATGCTGACAGTTTGGATTTATGATGTGTGAAATGGTGTGAGAATGGTATGAGACATTCAAGTCTAATATTTGTAAGGTCTGGAATAAGGGAAAGAAAATCTATGTTGTGACAGAAAATATGGAAAAGAAATTCCAGGCATTTCTTTAAACATCAAGTTGATACAGTGATCACCATTCTGCTGAAAACTCCAGAAGTCCTCATCAATTTCTGTTTTAAAACTGACATATGTTGGATTGACTCCATTGACAGTTTACTTTCTGGTAAATTTTATCATCCCTACATGATAAATTTCTTACCATGAGTGGATAAAAACAGTCAGTTCCATAAATAACAAATCTGTTGAACTTCTTTTTGCGGGATTGGTGATCTGTATCCCCCTCACGCCACTGCGTTTTCCTTACAGCACTTATCTCCCACCACAAGCTTGCATTAAAGCCTCTTGGTCTCTAAATCTCTTCAGTATTTCTTAAAATACCTCTGGGGCAAGAGCTGCTTTGGGAATGTTTTTTCATCACCCATTGGTCTGCATGTGATGTTTGGTTAGCAGGAGACAAGCAGAAATAGTAATGGTTGAGTTCCCGCTGCTGCATATCCCTTGTCAGGGTGACAGATGTATATGTATCGTTTGAATCCAGATGCTGGTTGTTGAAAATGGGAGAATGTAGTTGTAGGAGACCTTTAACTGTGTTTAAACTTGGCTGAAATTGGCCAATGTGTTCTGAAAGTGGTCAAGTGGAGACTGTCAGACACCACAATTGCACAACCCTTGTTTTATTTGGAAAGTAGGTAAGAATAATTATGTTTTAATAAGCGCTTGGTACTGTATGGTAAAGAGCAATTCATATGTCTTAAATTTACTGTTGGCAATTAAATGTTTCATCTCTGATTAAAACATATCTCATAAATTAATCTTGGGTCAACACTAGATTTTCACTAGCTTAGTTGTATCAAACTTGTTTGATTTATAACAAACATGACTGCAAGCAGATGCCTTTAGGTTAGATGCAAGTAACATGTCAAATTTGGTCTATTTAAATTATTTTGCTACTTTAAAGAGAAATAAAACCTTTAAGACCTTAAACTGTTTTAAATCTAAAGTCCTAATAATAAATTTTAACAACTCCTTTGCAGACTCTTTTTCCAAACATGATGATGAACCTCTACTCCAAGTGAATTCCTGGGAGTTGTTTTGTTTGACAACAATATTGTAATTAAATTTATTTAAAATAATCAGTGAGATTTCCTCAGACAGTGACACATCACTTAATTTTTAATTGCCTGTTGCTTGCCTCTGTCTTGAATCATACAATTTGTGGATCAGTTGGCCACTAAACAAACCTCACTGCAGGAATAACACTTCAACTTTTCCTTCCTTTTTCAGAATTAATGTATGGCTTTCTCCAAAGTTTGCCATTGATGAATGTGTCCTAAAATGTACTTTTTTCACTATCATCATCCTAGGTTAGATGTAAGAAACTATACACTTTTTTTTTGTTTTTGGCAAGAATAAACTGGTAGAGTAAGTCTGTTTACAGAAGACATTGCAAGTAAGTTATTATACATCTGTGTTATACTTTCAGATTCACCCTATTTACCTCCTTGTTTTCCTTTTTTTTTTTTTTTTTTTTTCCCCTGACATTCTTTCGTACTTGATCTGAAGATGCGTGTGCTTTTAAGTGCCCCAAGCCCTTTGATTTTCTCGGTATTTACTTTCACTGGCACTTTTGCACCTTAGAGGTTTGGGTATTTTCAGTCAGGGGTCCTGAACAGCGTGACCCCTCTGTTTTCCTGCTGAACACTTCACAGTAACACTTCAATGCTTTCCTGTGACATTTCAAACCATTCCTTGATGGGAAAAGCGGGAATTGAGTTCTAGATGCAATACACTAATTCTCTGTGTGACAAATTGTCAGTTTCCTTTTCTGTTGATTTTCCTTAGTAATACTTTACTTCTGTTTCTCTTTGTTGGTGATATTGTAGCAAAAACACACTCAGGAATATGGAAAGATCTTCAAGTCTCACTTTGGTCCCCAGTTTGTTGTATCCATTGCAGATCGAGATATGGTTGCTCAAGTCCTCCGGGCAGAAGGTAGAGCACCACAAAGAGCTAACATGGAATCATGGCAGGAATACAGAGACTTGCGAGGAAGAGCAACGGGACTTATTTCTGCGTAAGTGGTGTTATCCCTTCATTTTCTGTTTTATTGTAAAACTAGTGATTTTTCTGAAGGACTGTACCGGTCCTCTGGGAATTCATTCTCTTCTGCATGGAGATATTTGTATGTTTAGTATGGGGAGGAGGAGGATATCAATTTATAGTGAATTGTCTATTCTGCTGTAAATTTTAAAAGGATTGGTAACGATGCATAGTTTGAATGAAGAATGAGCTACCTCACATTAAAACATTCTTGGGGACTGATTATCTGGAAGCAGTATATAAGAGCAGGGCTTACTAGCTTTGGCATAACACTGCACAAATACGATGTTTTGATCTGCTTCAGATCCAGATGACTGCAACAAGTTGGAAGTGTGTTGTGTGGACTTACTGACTTGGGTTCACCTTAACTTTATTGTTCACCAAAGTGTTCTCTCACTAGATCAATGCAGAGAAGTCACTGTATCATAAATTTATACTGTAGTGCATCCCCATGCAGATGTATCTTTGTGTATGGCTGATTGTAGAAGTCATCTAGCTTTAAAGCTTGCATAAACTGACAGTGCATATGTGGGTGTGGTTATTTGCCAACAGGAACTGCTCACAGTCAGCACTGACATAGGTTGTTTATTTAGAGGGAAACTGATTTCCTGAGTAATGGCCAGTTTATTTCTTTAATGGTGGCACTTCAGCTTCAAATCTTAAGCTGCGCTGCAGAATCAAACAAGCAGTTCCTTGATGTTTTGTGTGAGGAAAACTGAAATCAAGAGAGACCCAGAAAGTGTCTGTTAAAGAGATTAAATTTTGCTGCTGGCCAGTAAGTTTCAGTACCTTTTAGTAGCATTATTCCAGGAGAAAGAAAAAAAAATCATGGGAAATACATTGCAATTCAGAATAAATTCATTAAAGACAGTTGCCTGTCTTCATGAGAAATTGCAAGTTATCCCTGGAGCCACAGTTCCCAACCGTTCTGCTTGTATCAAGCAGGCAGATGCTACAATTCAGAACTCTAGTCTTCAACAAAAAGATTTCAAAATATACCTAAAGGAGACTTTAGCTGTAAATAGTTTCTCAAAGCTCAGTCTACTGTCTTATTTCTTTGTAGATTTAGAATTAACATAACTAAAAGTGATTTATCAATAATGGGATTTACAATAGTAGCTTAAATTTTTGATTTGTCAGATCTGGATGTGACACCCACCTTTGACAATTAAGTACCAATTCTAACCAAAAGCAAGTTTGCAAACTATTCATTCAAATAGTTATTTAAAGTAATTTTAGTGAGAAAATTGTGTAAATCTAAATTTCTTATGTTAAGTATTGCTAAAACTAATTTAGAGGCACTTGTTAAGTTCAGAACACTGAGTTGACAAATTCTGTCACCCAAAGATTGCCTTCAGATATATAGACATGTTGCAACACTGAATTCTAATGTGAACATGCAATAAATATGAAATGAAAATGTAGGAGCATAATACCGAGTATACGGTATCATAACTCCATTATTGTCATTTCACTACTTAATTTTTCATCTCAATAATATAAGTAGTTGTCATTTCAGAGCTCTCCTTGAACTAGTGATTGTTAAGAACAGTTGTGTATAGAAATTAATATTTTTTTCTAGGGAGGGGGAACAATGGCTAAAAATGCGAAGTGTACTGAGGCAAAAAATTCTGAAACCCCAAGATGTGGCTGTTTACTCTGGAGGAGTCAATGAAGTTATCACAGATTTAATTAAAAGAATCCACACCCTCAGAAATCAAGAGGATGATGGGGAAACAGTGACCAATGTTAACAACCTTTTCTTCAAGTATTCAATGGAAGGTAGGTCTGAGCTGTACAACATCTGTGGCGAAAATTAATGTAAAATGATGTGCTTATGTTTAGGTAATTTTGTCATAAATGACTTTTACCCCATTGTGATTAATCTGAAATGGTAAGCTTGACAGTTTGCATTTGGATACCTTCCTACTGAAGGCAGTGGCTATCGGTAGAATTCCTTTGTAGACTTCAAACAGATGATACTTTGTAATAAGGGACAATTACTGTGTAAATGCTGACAAATAGGCAAAATGTACGGTCAGGGCCCTGACCAGTTTCAATATTCCATGTTTCTATATAAATTTCTCAAGAATAAGAGTGTTAACCTTCTAATCGTTTGTTTTCTAAGACATGTTAACAGTCTACTGGACAATTTCCAGATAAGCAATCACTATTTAAATTCTGTTCATAGTATGTTGTGGGAAAAGATAGTGCTTTTCCCTGCCTACAACACACCAAGTGTGAGATGGTAATGCTTGCCTTAAAATCACCTGGCACTGGCTACCATTAATGAAGGAATGTTGTGCTAGATGGAACTCCAGCCTTAGCTAGTGTAGGATTTCCTGTGTTCTTATAGAGATCTAATGGTGATATGCATTCACACATTCCTTTGACTGGCTTCATACTGCCTGATGCTGTTAATATATAGTACCTTTTAAAAATACAGGCACTCTTTGCTGACAGACATCCGAATAACTTCAGTTTTGCAAAAACTTCAAAATTGCTCACCTATGAAGATGCTGCATCAAATGGCTGTCTGTTTGGCAAACTAATCTGAGTCTGTTCTACGTTATTAATGTCTAAAAATCACATTCAACTAAGTTACAAATTTTATGGAATTTTAAACTCTGAGCTTATGGATTCACTCTAACTGGCAAGTTAAATTCTTCACATTCTTTTAGCTTTTATTTATAACTCGTGCCTGGCACTCATTTATATCCTGTATCAACTGCATTTTTGATCAACTCACTGTCAACTGTTCAGAGAACCAGTGTGTTAGATTTTTTGAAAAGTCTATCTAAACAATAAAAGAATGCATAAGAACTGGCAGTTGCTGAAAGATGTGCAAGAGAAATAAAAGACACATGAAAATGAAGGTCTGCTCTGCTTCTCTTGGAATTCCTGTCTTCTCATGCTGAACATTACTGACATAGTAGCCACGGTCTTTCTGTGATGTTTAGCTAGGATTTTTATTTTTTTAATGTTTTCAATTTTTATCTACTCACAGCTGCAGTGGTAGTAACAAAGCTTATGGAAGTTAGAATAATTAAGATTATGATTATGTTAGAATTTTAATTCCTCACCTTATTAATATCTGTATATGGAAGTGTATACCAAATTCTTTGATCTCGTATGTGCAGGTGTGGCAACTATTCTGTATGAATGCCGGTTGGGCTGCCTGGAAAACAACATCCCACAGCAGACTGTTGAATATATTGAGGCTCTGGAGTTGATGTTTAGTATGTTTAAGACCACTATGTATGCAGGTGCTATTCCCAAATGGCTTCGTCCTCTTATTCCAAAACCCTGGAAAGAGTTCTGCAGATCCTGGGATGGACTCTTCAAATTTAGTAAGATTTAGTAGTAGAAAAGTTCTGCTGTTTTCCTGCAGGTTCTTTGTGTGCTTGAACCGGACTTACTGTATTTCTCATCTCAAATTATTAGGAGGCATTGCAGCAGAAGAGATGCTGTGATAATGAAACAAAACCCCACCTGAAATATTAACTAATGGTCAGAGTAATAATTTAATTAAACTCACTATGAAGTTTAAATATACACATACAAACACAGAAGTTGATGTAGAGATATAGCACTGTACTGCAGTATCTTTTTTAAAATAAAGCATTTTATACTACTTTATGAATCAGCCTTCAGTCATCTGAGTAAAAAGGAGGAGTTATCTTTGATATATATACATATATTTAATATTCTGGAGTATTTCAAAGGTCTGAACTTTCCCTGTCTAATTTTAGGAAACTGCATGCATCTTTGTATTTATTTTATTAACACTATTTGTCTAGGTAGGTCTGTGTAGGTCTTTTTCAGAGCAAATTCTTAAGTTTCTTATTTTTTTTAATCTGCCTATATGTATTGATTTGTACCTACACAAAGCATTAGGGAATCTGTTTAATGCTGGTATAGTTGTGTTTTCTGCAAAACACGTGCTTTTTTACACTGCCACTTTTAAATTATTTCCCATGTAGAAGTTCTCTCTTTCCCTTTTGTGGGTTAAAAACAAGAGCAGACTTCAGTTAAAAGTAGGTGAAAAACTGTTCTTGAGGGATTTGTTCCGTTTGAAACTTGTTATGCTACTTCTTTATTTAATTCCTCTGTGAAAAAAGGAATTAAATGGTAAATATCACTGTGATGTGTGTAGTTGTGGAGGATTCAAAAAGGAGTATGTCGATTCTAGTTCTTTTTGTAAGCTCATTCTGAGAGACATTCACTTTCAGAAGAGTTTTCACCTTTGAAGCACTTGTTTCACTGAAAATGTTTGCAGTCACAAAGGTATAAATGGGACTGTGGGTAAAATTATTCAAAAGAAAATACCATTCACTGAAGTTTTTCCATTTTTGTTATTACTTGATGCTCCTCATCTTTGTCTTCAGTGCGATTCAGTTCGGTGGCTTTGACCTCCTGGTTGCCGCTAACATCTTGTAACAGCTGCTGTGTGCTGACTTGCAGCACGCTCTGCACAGGTCACCACTTCTTGCAGAGTCATCAGAAAACAAGCCAGGTGGGCGTAAAACTCGACCTTGAGCTTCCTTCGCTTCCAGTCAGAATCTACAGCCTCTTGTGTCCTCTCCTCATGCTCAGTGGTCTCGTGCTGCGAGTCACCAAGGTTCCTATCGGCTTAGTCTTTCCCTATCATGAGTACCCAATGACCTACACCACCGCGCTTTAATTTTTTCCCTGAGAAAATAGATTTAAAATATTTTATGTGTTCGTGGCTATGTAGTATAGCATAACGGAGAAGTGGAACTGAAGTTACTGAATAGAACCAGCTGAAAAATAGAAATGGAGGCCTAACAATTTTTTTGAATCCCAAAGGTCAAATCCATGTCGACAACAAATTGAAGGCTATTCAGTCTCAACTGGAACAAGGAGAAGAAGTGAATGGTGGGCTACTTACATACCTCCTAGTGAGTAAGGAGCTTACTTTGGAGGAGATTTATGCCAATATGACTGAAATGCTGCTGGCAGGAGTGGACACAGTAAGCTTGTTATCATTTTTATTGAGCACAGTTGTTTTGTAAATCAAATCACAGTACCATTCACAGCTACCTTTGTGAGTGCAGGAGGGATGTGTGTATTGTTTTTAAAGACTTAATTTCTGACACATTTAAGTCATGATATCTTTTATATGATAGAAAATAACTTGCTACACTGTCTAATCTCCCTACTGGAACGAAGTCAGTAGTAAATCAACGGGGACGCATGTTTTGGATCCGGTGTATCTGCTGCAGTTAGGATGGGGGCCACAGGCATAGGCTTGGCATGAGTTCACTCTACCTCTACTTGGGATGGCAACAGTCAGCCAGTCTGAGGCAAAGAGTCATGGTGATGGGGCTCAGTGTTAATTAAACTGGAGTACGAGGTATGTTACCCCTAGGGAAACATTTCAAGTGTGCCAAGCTAGACCAAATGATGCATTTGTCATCCAGAAAAATGTAAAAGCCATGTATATATCTTCCCTTTTTCTCAGTCCTGTTACATGGAATCAGTGCAGCTTAGCATTGACTGCAGCAAGGCAATCAGAAGAACAAGAAAATAAGAATTACTGTATTGTATATGCTATATATATGGATTTAGAGTATCAGTAAACAGTGTTACTATAAGTGAATGTAAACTTTTTTATTTAATAGTGCATTATGTAGGACTGTGTTTAATAATCTTAAAGTAAAAATGATTAAGTAAAAAGTATCTTTAAAGTGTTGTTTGTTTTTTTTTAAAAAAAAAAAAAACTCTTGATAATTGAATACAGATTTATTTTTTTTTAATTTAAGAAAAGTCTGCAAGGTTTCTAAGGAAAACAAAACAAAACAAAATGGTAATACTTTTGAGTTCCAAAGTAAGGAGCATATGTAAAGCTTATATGCTAAAGATCATTCTGTTGGTTAAATATTCCACGGGCTTATGAGTTTAGACAGCTTTTTGTTGTTTGGCTCTTAAGTAAAGCACAGTTATTCTTCCTATTCATTTTCTAATCTTTCAGACCTTTAATTTTCCATTTTTAGTGTGACAAAGTTTTCATTAAGTTATAAGGACAGTGTTCAAGTTCATGCCAATGAGTTTTTCTTTCCATTTGACGCAGCTTTCTCAGCTGGCAACAATTTTGTAAGAGTATGGCACTTGTGATTTCCTCATTTCCCAGCACAAGACAGAAATAGAGGAAACCTTTTTTTTCTCCTTCTGCTGTCATTTCAGATCTCATTTTATCACAGAAAATGAAGGAGGCTTGGAGGGTTATAAAAGCTTTCAACAAAATTGTAAGACAGCTTTTGGCTACAAAGCATTTTGTCTGTCCCTGGAAAAGTGCTAATTTTTAAGAGGTTATGAAGGAGCTGGGAACCAGGGAAGAAACACTGTTTACATCACAGGAAGTTTTGTATGCAGTTGGCAAAACTGCTGGCTCCTCTGAGCTCTGAGAGGAATAGGGCAGGGTTGTATTTAGCAGGGGGCAACCACTCGATATTACAAGAAGAAGAAAATAAAGCTTCTGAGAATTACTTCTAGCACTGTACCCCAGTTTGAACATGATATAAAAGGTCACCATCATGATGAATTTGCATTCTAAATTGCTCTTAAATGCAAGCCCCAAATAAGACATTTCCAGATTTATTTGTTTTTAAACCCATACCCATACAATCTGATCTTCTCACCAATGAGTGAGAAGCTAAAAATGAAACTGTTTACTGCTAAGAATGTGAAACTGGTTGTCTATCTTCATTATGCAAGTAGAAAAACAAACACATTTTCAATTATTCAGGAAAATTAAGGTATAGTTTACAATCTGTCTTAAATGCTGTAAGATGCTAAGAACAACACAGGTTGCTGTTTAGTGTGTTTATGTTTTTGTATTGTTTATGTAGTTTTGTTTGCATTTGCTTTTTCTGTTACTTTCTCAGTGAAATATTAAAAAGTATCAGCATGGATTGTTTTAATATATGGAGGATATTTGGGCAGAAAAGGGCTGAAGGAGGAGATAGTGGAGTCTGACAACATCGCATTGAATCCAGATGTTAATCATTACCAGTCAGTTTTATAACCATAAACATAAAACACATAGGGGAAAACTTTGCTTTTCTTGGCTTGAAATTGTTTTTAATCTACTCTTGTTGGACTTCATGATGATGGTAGTGGTTTCTCCCTTAGACTTCTTTTACTTTGTCCTGGGCGACATACTTGTTGGCAAAGCACCCTGAGGTTCAACAACGTGTCTATGAAGAAATAGTCAATAACCTGGGAAAAGACCAAGTTCCTGTTGCTCTTGATGTCCCCAAATTGCCTTTGATTAGAGCTGTGCTGAAAGAAACCCTGAGGTAAGGGTTTTTGTAATCGTTAATTAAAAAAAAAAATCCATTTGGTTGTGATGAGTCTTGAGTCAAGGCTAATGTTTATATTTAATATTTATTATTTGCTCCTTCTGTTTTTGCTTACTGTAACAGTATTGTGCCCAAGGATATCCAGGGAATGAAATAAGATAGTTTATATAATGCTTTTTAAGCATGGTAAAATTAGTGTCACATATTTAGGACGTCTGTTAAGGGAGGTAATTAAAAGCTTGATTTTGGCCTTTTAAATATTAGTCAGTATAAAGGACTGTAATAACCTAGTCTTCTCCACTCCCCACACTATGAAGTGGTACTTCTCTTTTTCATTTTAAGCTTCTTTACTTAAATTGAAGGCATGTGATGTGCTTTTTTTTTTTTTTTTTTATGTTTATACTAAATGTTCATAGTGAGGTGAGAGGAGTAAGAGGGTGTTAAAGAAGGCATCAAGAAGCATTTTTCATCTCTCTGTAGTGTTAAAAAAAAAAAAAAAATCTCCAGCTTGACCAACTGATTGCATGCTTGTACATGTATAATGCAAATAAGCATATAGACCAAATAGCTCAACCTCCAGTTACTAGTTTATATACTTCTCTCGGGTATTAATGATATTCTCACAAATGCTTCAAGGTCTTTTTATCTCCCATCTAATCTGTACACTCTAAAGAACCTTTACGCTCTGAATGCATGTTAGATTGGAAACTAAACTTTTTATGTTGAGTTAGTTATTACTCGTGAAATTCTCTTCAATATTTGTCTCTAGGTTATACCCAGTATTGCCAGGAAATGGAAGAGTGACCCAGAAAGATTTGATTGTTGGAGGATACTTGATACCTAAAGGGGTAGGTTCTGTTGCAGTTTTCTGGAGAGAGCAGGATTTACTTTTTGTATCTGAGATGTAATCACTTGCAACATATTTACACTTCACTGATTTCAAAAGATTTCACCAACCTAGAACATTAGGACAAAAATGTTATAACAATACCCACTTTTTTAATTATTATTATTTTAATAGGTTTGGTTCCTCACCTGCTAATCAACCTTGTGGCTTGTTCTCGATATTCTTGAGGGTGGAATCTGTTGAAAACATTTCTGTGCAATGTTAGAATTTTTATTAAAAAAAAAAAAAGTATGAATTTCATTATTTTTGCCAGTTTTTCTAGTTCTTTGCCTATTAATTCCCTTCTTAGAAACTGATTTTCTTTTAAAAATATGGATATTTCCTTTTATTGTTCAAATATTACACAGAGAACAAGGTAGAACTGTGTAGCTCTTTCAGTTGACTACACAGTTCCCTTTTACTTCTGTGTTGGAGCAACACTGCTTTGAAACATTCAGGATTCTTAATATGATTATATAATTAAGTATTCTTTTTCTCTTTTCCTTAGAATTTTTTTGGAAACATCACGTTTATCATTTTTTTTTTTTCTGAAGTGTTTTTTTAATGATCTTCCATTATTTATTTTTCCATTATCCTGTGTCTCTTCCCCTTCTCTCATAATAACTTTTTGAGACAATTCCCAGTTCCTGTGACTTTTGCTCCAATCTCCTTCCTCATTGATCTTCTCTATTATTTTTTTTCCCCTGCAATTACTCAAAGAGACTTAATTTTTATAACATTAAAGTGACAAAAGTATATATATATATATATTATATATATATATATATATTGTGTGTGTGTGTGTGTATGTGTGTATTGGAGTTAGATAAGTATAAATAAAATTTATTTCTTTAGACACAGCTGGCACTCTGTCATTATGCTACTTCATACAGTGAAGAGAATTTCCCAATGGCAAATGAGTTTCGACCTGAGCGGTGGCTGAGGAAAGATAATTTGGACAGAGTAGACAATTTTGGTTCCATCCCCTTTGGTTACGGCATTCGAAGTTGTATTGGAAAAAGAATTGCAGAACTGGAAATTCATCTTGCACTGATTCAGGTTAGAAATGTATGACAACATTAGAAGAAGAAAAATGTTTTGGTATGATTTTTTTCTATGTATACAATTTCTGGATATCTTATTGTGCACAAAAACATTGTTTTGGAGTGTTGTCTAGCATGCTCATTCTGCAAAGGCTTAAAAAATTGAAAATAATCATGCTTGAAGAGTGGCATACTAGTTAAACTGCATTGCAGAAGAAAAAAACTTTATAATCCAAATGAAGTAAGACTAAAGGTAAGATTATTAAGGAAATGTATGGATTTAGTACAGAAGGTTTTTATAAGCCTTCTTTAACATATATTGGGATGGTTACCTGCTCAGTTACAGTATTTTATATACAAAGAACTCAATAAATAAGAAGAAGTGAATGTTTTTTATATCCTTGTTCTGACCATTGTGTTATGATAAATAGTGAAATTAAATTCTCGTGGTTTGTTTTTTTTTTTTTTCCTATTTTCTGTGGTTATTCTTTTTCCTTCTAATTTTACTTTATTATCATTTCATATATAGCTACACATATACTTACATAAGTAAATAGTACATATTAATATATATTGTTTTCCATTGTTTCACGACCTAAAGCTTTCCCAACAGCTGCTCCAGTTTTTATCATTTACAAGGCTCCCTTTAACTCAAATACTGAAATGGGATTGTGCTGTCGAAACTCAAGGATTCGGAAACTATATATAGTTACTTAACTATAACTGTATTTAGCCGCATTTTATCTATTCAAAGCAAAACTTGATTAAATTTGCCTTTAAATTTCCTTAAGTAAGCACCTAAAGCAATCTTTAAACAATTAGCAACTGTCTTTCAGAACTCAGAGTGAGATAGCTCTCAGGGGACTAAATAAAGCAAACATCGTTGCCTTTTTTTTTGAAGAGGAGGATCAAGGAAGTAATAGAGATCCTGCTTTTGTTTTCTGGGAAGAAATTGAAACAAAATACTATACAGTTCATTTACAAGCACCAAGACATTTAAGCATTTTAAAAATAGTAGTATACAAAACATGGAGCTGATTGATGAGAAGTTGTCAGACCAGTCTCGTTTCTTTCTTTGATTTGATTACTTATCTAATGTCACGAATATAGAAGGAATCATGCCTTCTGACTTCAGGAAGTATTTTTCACATGTCCTATTCTAACAATTAATAAAACTATTTCCAGATGAAAGTACCTATAAAATGCATGCAGAGCTGTTTTTGTTTGTTTGTTTGTTTTTTTCAGGTACCTGAAGTTTTCTGTCTTCAGCTTCAAACAGTGGTGGGCTAGAACCTCTTGAAGTTTGTTTTAGCCCACCATTTCTATGATTTATGTTTGCAACTGAACCACAGATTAGAGTGGTTCTATTCAGGAAGGGATCTTGTATCTGTTTCCTTGCCTTATTATGATTATTTCACTTGGTACACTGGATAGTCCTGTTTCATGTTTGTTTTTGCATCTGCCCAGGAGGATAAATGCATGCAATGGAATTGAGGCTAACTTATTTGTTTGTTTTATAATTGTACATATTCATTTATAGTCAAGAAATTGAAATCAAAAGTACGTAGAGGCTTGAAAGCTCACAAAGTTTGAAAGAGACCTTCATTTCTTTGATAGTTCAGAGTGATAGCTCAACTTTTTTTTTTTTTTTTTTTTTTTTTCCCCTCTGTGTGGGAATCACAGCACTCAGTAGAACAGAAGACATAAATTGACAACAGAATTTTTGTTTGTGATGGTCTCTTATATTTTCTTTTCTGAAGTCTTCATCTAATCTTCATCCATATTTTTGCAGCTTTCCTAATACTTGTCTTATTTGTCTTTATAGTTGCTTCAGAATTTTGAAATCAAAGTTTCTCCCAAAACTGAACCAGTTCGTGCCAAAACCCATGGACTTTTGACACCTGGAGACTCCATCAATGTGAGATTTTCTGACAGAAAGTGAGACTCAGATGTTTTGGAAATACTTGTGTGTTTTTTCTGGAAACAGGATTGTATCTTACGGATGTTTGATCATGTGTGTTCTCTGGTTTGTACTTACTTGGCAAAATGATCAAGTATTATGCTCTGCCTTAGACCCAGCAGAACATAAGAGAAGTTACCTCTCCTATAATAGACAATTACATGCTAAAAGCATGAAGGTACATGCTAAAATAATTCCTCCTTGCACTGAAATTATCTATTTTTCCTTATTTCAAGCTGCAACAACACATGCATTGAAAAACACAAAGTGAAATTTAGACATTTTGGTGTCATTCAGTGGTTTTATTACACTGCTTTGTCATAAAAGTCAATTACTTATGTGAGTCTGTTTGAGAGCAAGAGGATTACTCTATGGTATATGCACATTAGCTGCATTTTATGAATTTGCGTTCTGGTTTCGTGTCCTCTAGTGTGCATTTTAAAAATTTCCACATAACATTGAAATTGAGATCATTTTTCTCTTGTCTGTAAAAATATTTATACTGCATATATTTAATGATATGGAAAGTAGTGACTGAAGAAAATACAATTTGTCAATTTGCCTAGACTCAAAATTCAGAGCAATTTACAATTTATCCAAATGTAATCCCCATAAAAAGATTCCAAATGATTAAAAAAAAAAATCTTAAGAGTTTAAATGTCATATTGTAGAGTCATGAACCTAGACATTGTTATTGTCACCAAAGCAAAAGCTGAGTGGAACAGCACAAGCCACTTTCAATGTTCTAGCTAACATTATGCCAAAACCAAGTGTAAATAATAAAAATGATGAATTTGTTACATTTTTATCATTTAATTAAAATACTGCTATTAACTATATTCATAGTTCCTCAACAATAAGAACTGAAAACTTCACATGTAGTTCCCATAGGCAGGAGCACAGTTGCCTTCTGTAGGATGGAAGTGTGGTTATAGAAATATTTGGATGTTCTACTTTTTTTGTTGTTTGTTTTTTCTAGTGTCTAATACAAAGAGGGGATACCAGAAAGATGTTGGTTGTGTTTTTTTTTGGCTTTATTTTTCATGTGATGACTAACAAAAGTCTCTTGCATGAGACTTAAGTCTTTAGATAACTTTAGTATCACTGTACACTAATGTTACATTCTCATTTTTGAGAGAAACCTTATACATTGGGACCATGTTACGCCTTGAACAACACTCAAACCTGCATATCCTAACACGATATTATCTATGTGATAATGTATAGGTAACCGTTTACATGTCAGGCAGGCTTTGACTGTTGTTTGTGAGGTAGTTTACATACTGATAATGATAAAGTTTCAGACATATGTAGAGTTAGAAAAAGTTGTGCAACTCAATATTTAAAATTACATTTTTCTTTTCTTATCTAGCTATAATACGTCAAAGATAAGTTATGAGTGAAATAATACACTTTAATTAAAATGGTACACATGAAATTCTATGTAGCTAGCGCATTTTTAATGTTTTGGTTACTTTTTGTAGTGCCTTTTCAAAGTCTTGACAAAAGAAAAAAAATCCTCTTCTTCCTATGGTTCTCTTATATAAAATAATACTAAACAATACTCATCTGTAGGAAGATAAAATGTTTACATGACTTTAAAATGTTAGTCCTGTATTGAGTATATACTTCTACTACAGGAAAAGCAGGTAATCTGTGGAGGGTTTTTTCTTGAATGAGCTGGCCTTCTGATGCTGTTTTCCAGGAATTCACATTATACCCATTTATTTTCTGTCCCACTGTCATTTTCAATCCTAAGTAGAATAAAGAGTTGTATCTGCTGAAGCAAGTTGACATCCAATAGGAGTTTTTTTTTTGTTGTTTGTTTGTTTGTTTGTTTTCTCTCCAGAGGTCTGTTCAAGTCCGTGGATTGAGTATTTGATTAAACAACTCTACCAGTTTTTGTTGACCTTAGGACCAAAGGCCCAAGCCCCAAATCCAAATATTGATTCTTTAGAGGGCCTTCTTTTTGCATTGTCACAGCATCTTTAGAAGCTCCAGCCATTGCTATGTTGCAGTACATTTTCTACTTGATGCCAATTCCTAAATAATAGATCACTGTGGAAGAGGGAAGAGACATTCTCAAATGCTCTTTAAAGGATTTGAACCTTTACATGAATACAGTAAACCTGTGTTTTGTTTTAACAAAATTTTGTTTTAATAGAACATGTAAGTTGTCTTTTACACATAATAAAGTATTTATACAGAAATTACAAGTCCTGTTTCTCATTTTAATTGCTACTTATAATTGTATTTTTCTTTAGTGTCCTAAAGTTTCTGACTTGTTGGATAGAACTGGAAGGTTCACTACTGCATGGGAAATTACTTGCTTGGCTAGAAAAGATGGGGATTAATACAAGAATTAAAGGTGTGCAGTGACCCAGTTGAAGGAGAGAAAATATCATTAAGAGTACTGTCATCATGGAGGAAAGTTGCTGGCAAAGTTACCTAAACACTCTGGTACTAATTCTAATGTCATGCTTTTATTAATGATAATTTATTAATGCATAGGAGAGTATAAATGATATAAAGATTAAAGTCAGAAAGTGTGGGGGGAAAATGAAAAACAGAACCTAGAGCATAGTAATAAAGATAAGATGGAATCTGATAAAAAATCTATTTAGGGAATAAAAATAACTGATTTTGGGGAGCTCACTAGTTGAAAAAGAAGTGTATAGAGGAAGACCTATGACTATAAATTGCAAGTGCTTTGGAATAATGAAAATTACACCCTAGAATGTATCTGATGACCATATCTGGTAGAGATTAGGGAAGAATAGGTGAGACCGCATACGTAGTGCTGTGTACAGTTTGGTTATGTGTTCAGGAATGGAGTTTGATTTGAACAGGTGAGGCAGCTACTAAGTTTATCAAAATGTTTTTATAGAACGTTTCTATGGGTGGTGAAAGCGTTTATATCTACAATGCCTTTTACTTTGCTTGCCTGTGACTTAAGCAAACCAGAAGTTTGCAGAGCCAGCACTGACACATCTGAAAGCTATGTCACCACGGGCTTAGCAGAACTTGCTTCTGTGGACACATGGCTGTGCTAGCTTAATTACACACTTGCCAGTTAGATTAGGTAGGAGGGAAAGGTAAATGGATGTCTACAAGAAACTAAATATATCCTCAACAAAATACTCATGTGGTCAATCTAGAAAGGTGAATATTGAGAGAGGAGATAAATGTTCTCTTCAAATATGTTCAAATTAAGGTGTTTACTCCTTAAGGTAGAGGACAATGCTGCCCAAAACAAGCATCACCAGCTAGTAATGAGTAAACTGATGTAGAAGGTTTCAAGCCATCAGGAGAATGAGAGGCTCGAATAAATTTACTGTGAGAAATGATATGGGGGAAAAAATGAAATTAAAGATAGAACATGGTCAAAAGAATTATATAAAGCGATTCTCTGGTTGTAAATCTTGCAAAATGAACTCTGGTCAACTCTTCTATCTTGTATTCTGTTGTGATCTTCTGCTTGAATAATGATTGTGGTTGCATATTTTTTAAAGTTTTTTTAAATCAATGCTAATTGTACGAGTTTACAAAGTAGTAGTGACTGTAAGTATTTTGAAGAACATAGCCACACAGCCACATACCAACAGTTACAGAATTTGAAAAGAACTAACGCAGAAACATCAAGATTCAGATACTAAAGACTCGAGGTGTAATTAGAAGTATCTTGCTCTTTGGGTACTTTGGAGTGAAGGAGGGAAAGCAAAGGCTTTGGTGTATGCACACAGTCAAGAAAACTTTAAGGGTTCATGAAAGCATTGCAATTGGATGTTAAGAAACATAAAATTCCCTTTTTAAATGAATGTATGTGCTTTTTAAGAGTTCCTCCTTTTTTCTTAATGCTAATCCATACAATCAAAACTAGAATTGCTGTATTCAGTCAGTCTATTCTTTGTTTTGTTATTACTCTGTTGTAGGTACTTAGGTCTGGAGGCAATCTATGTCGAAGTAGTCACAACTACAGCAAAATTGTATTCCAGTGGTGAATGAAACTGAAGAGCTCCTTAAGTACCCAGCGTTGATATGGCTGTGAAGATGGAGAGTAGCAAGCCTAGCAGCTGTGAGCATGGAGAAGTGGGCACTGGGGGTGTGTTGGGAGCTAGACAGAAGAGTTGTGCTGCTGTGCACAGGACTGGGAAGGGGAGTAGGAGGGCCAAACAGAGTGCAAGCTTTGGGACCATACCAAGTAGATAATCTGTGGAAGTGAATATGAGATCAAAGCCAAGGAACTGTAGAGGTCAGCTGGGGACTGTTTGTATGATGGGGGAGGATGAGAGAAATGAAACAAGGCAAGAGAGCAGTTTGGACACCTGATGTGTTTAATATTTTACACTAAATATAGTAAATAAAGTTAGACAGAAGGTGTGAACAGTAAATATTTTAAAACCAGATATACATATATATGTATGTATGCAAAGAGACACAAAATATTTTTATCCTCTGTGATTATTGCACAGTCATATCTTTTGCTCTTTCAATAAGTACTTACTAACAGAACTTGCAGATGTGCATATGTCTGATTATTTCCCATAGTTTATTGATGTTTATTCTGAATTAAAAAACAAACCCTACAACAGCAACGACAAGAAAAAAAACAACTTATACATGTATGTCATGCAGCTATTTTAAAAATAATTTTATCTGAGAGTTTCCCCTATATTCTCTAAAATGTAATTTTCCTCAAAGCACCGAAAATCCTATGCTGTTTTTTGTACCACTAGATGGTGCTGCCTTTCTAGTGTTCCTTAGTAAAAGTCAGTGATTGTATATCTAAGAAAAAATAGACATAACTAAAAGCTATGTACTTAATATATATAAGTGTAACAAAATTCCTTTATCTTCAAGAACCTGTTTGACAGGGACTCCCAGGCATTCTATATGTAAATGTGTGTGTGTGCTCAATTTGTGTTCATTTTTGTATATACTGGCTTAAAATAGGAGTTTACAAACAACTAGTAGGATGGTATATTCAAAGATTCATGAAGGCCTCCTCAGAGAAATCCCAGCCTGTGCAGTCCTGTCGGCCTTCTGCTGAGGTTTGTCTTTAACAGAGTTTGCTAATGATTAATTTTTGACAATCAACCTGTTACCATGCAAAATTTGAATTAAAGACAGGCCCTGCTTTGAAGAGATTACAGTCTAGATGAGATAAGAGTAAAGAGGGCAGGAAATAATTAAGGGGGATACTTTGCATTATTCTGGGCTCCATTGTAAATTTCAGTCCTGCATTGCAGTAAACAGTGGGTCTTTTGACACCATTTAAAGGGTATTGTACCAATCTGCAATGTTTGAAACCAAACATTTGCTGCCAAGTATTTATCTAGTTGGGAAACAGTTAAATTGAAGTGCAAGCTCTCACAATCAGCCCACTCTGCTCAGATGAAAGGGAGGCTAGAATCAGGGATTTTGGAAGGAAGTGTCTAAGGGCTAAACAATTCCAAGAGAATATTTGCTGCAGTTGAGTTTCAGGATAAGATCTACTTTTCACATTTTAGTGTTTCAAATCTGCCAAATACAGAATTTGCGTCTAAATTAGAGGCTGACAGATATGATCACCTTGTTCAGATTGCATTTTCTCTATATTTTTTGAGAGTAACAAATGAAAAGCTTGAAAATGTGAATGAAACATTTTTCATAAAGGCAAAACCTTGTGTACTTTCCCGTATGCAGGACATGAGCTACAGAATTGCCCAGCTTTGTTCAGGTTAACCATTATTTGTCCAAAAAGCAACTTGCTCAGCCCATGCTCTTCAAGAGCCACTGAGTAATAGTAGGATTTCTAGGATATATTTAATGAAAGATAAAATTCTTTATCTGCAAAATGCAGATAAAGGGTTTGCATTCAGGTTGCTGCTTGTCAGCTGAACTACCGAACATTTGTGGGGGCTCTTAGACTCTGTCATATGAAAAGCAAACCAAGTAACCCAAAATAAAAGGTGCATCATCATGATCCAGGAATGTGCATGTAGGCAATTAACAAACTGACTTATGTGCATTATCTTAATTATTTGTCTGAATATCAGCATTTATAGGAAATTTGTAGTTTAAAGTGTAGGCTGGAACATAGATTTGAAAAGGTATAGTAATATGAGATAAAGCAACGTTCTTATGGAAATATTTCATACAGGACATGAAAAAAAAATCATATAAAAGCAAGCAACTGCTACAATTGGTCTGAAAAATAACATCATGTGTTGTCTTTCCCAATAGCAAGTATTGATGGTCTTAAAATTAGAAAGCATGCCAAAATACAAAGGTCATTTTTTGAAATGTTTATGGGAAATGTCAAAGAACTGCAGATAGAGAACATGACTAACATGCTAAAGGAATTATTGATGGAGAAATGTATAATATATCAACACTGAGACATCCTCAATTACAGTAATCTAAAATACAGTAATCCTAAACAAACCAACAAAAAATGGTTTATCTAGAGTGAAAGAAATTGTAACATGGAAAATATAGCATATACAATTAAGTGGAACATGTGTAATGTTGATTAAAGATACTAATTTAGTAGCTAGGGAAATTTTTGACCTGGATTTAAGGGAAGCAGATAAGAAAGGATGCTTAGGAACTTTCATGAAGTAAGTTTTGAAGTCGTATCTTAAGATTTCAGTCACGTTTACTTTAGCAGCTAGCTTCCCTTTGGCAAGTGGTTGTCAGCTCTTTGTTTTTCTAACTGAATTAGTGCTTACCTATTTTACAATTGCAGGTATAGACAAAGAGATATATATTTTTTTTAATCTTGTTTAAATAAGTTTCATTTACTCTCAGTAGCTCAATGGTCTTTATCTCCTAAATGCAGACAGGGGCAACCACTTGTATTTGCATGAAGATTCCAAAATATTGCAAAGATAGTCTTATCCCAGATGGAGAAAGGAAGCATTAACTCTAGATGATCAGAGAATAGAAAAGGTAAGTAGGGAATTGGTTACGCATATCTGGAAGGGCTTGGTTAAAAAAATCTTCATCTAAGATACTGCTGAAAAGGCAATCAAAGGCAATCAATGCCTCAGTATGACATTTATAGATGCTTTTACGTTATCACACAAATTCGCAGATACTAAAAGGCATGAAAATCATGACAACTCTATCAAACACCAGTTCTTTTCAGATGAAGCTGTATGACATACCATTCTTTTTGCACAGAATGTGAGCACCAAATTCATCTAAGAAATAATCACAGAATCGTTAAGGTTGGAAAAGACCTCCAAGATCATCTGGTCCAACTGTCCCCCTGCCACCAATATTACCCACTAAACCATGTCCCTAAGTACCACATCCAACCTTTCTTTAAAGGTTGGATCATCCTAGGGACTGTGACTCATTTACAAGTTGCTAGTCAGCTTGGTTTTGCAGTGTAGATAGGTTATCGGTGCCAGAAACAGCAGGCAGCCATTTGTCTCAGTTCTATCCCACAAAAAATCCCAGCAGATGCAGATTTAAAACACCAATCTCAATTGGCAAAGCTTTCTAATTCATATTATTATGCAGTAGATTCATAAACTTCTCACCAGCTGAGACTGCAGGGAATGGGTATGTTTGTCTATTAATTTGTGATGTGAGATTAAGTTGAAACAGGAAAGATCTATATCAGCCATCCTACACTTAGAAAGCAAATGTCTTAATATTTGTACGTTTGTAAGACTGTGGATTTTACATGCCCAGTGAATATTCAGCATTTTGAACTGCACTTTCTGCATCTTCTGACATTGGGTCATCTTGACTAATAAATCATTTTTGGAAGCATGTACAGAAGAGATTAATGTTTAAATCTATTATGACACAGGGCCACGGAGGAATGCAAGAGTAGTACCTGTAATTATTGCAATTATATCAATGTCTGATTTGGTATTAAGTACATTTATAATTGTTTTTACACCTGATGTTGGCATTTTGCCATCTAATACTATATGAGAAGGACAGAACAAATGAAACTATCTGGCTAGAAGAAAAGATAGCACACTATGCTCATTCTACTGGCACAGAAAATAATGGTCTGTTAATGAGTTTATTCCATGAGAAGTAATAAGATGTCTGTTGCTAGATTCAGGTAAAATCAAGATTAATTAAATTACAGAATAATGTATGGTGAAGAATAATCTTATGTTTTCCAGATGATAGGTTAGGCCAGGGTCCTGAGGCTTTTCCACTGTTTGGGCTACATCTCTGTGTAATTTACTTTAATTATTAGTGTTTGTAACTACCGAATGTTAGTAAAAAGGTAGAAGAAAAAGTTCATTAATTTTAGATGTCTTTAAGATAATGCAACAACTGAAGCTAACCTCCAAATTTCAGATTATCAACATGTCCTTTATATCTAAAGTTTGGAAATCTGATGTTGGACAAGTTGACTGGAAGAGTGGTTTTTAGCCTCGGGGGCCTAAGACAAGGAAGCCTATTGTGCATGCTTAAATGTTTTTACAAAGCACTTATTAAGAGGATGGCAAACCAAAAAAAGGGTAAGAACTGCGAGCTAGAAGATATTTTCCTTTGTTGGTTTCTGTGATTCTGACTGGTGTTCTTGCAACCAAGTGAAACAAGTATCAAAGACAGCAATAATTTAGTATATTCTTCATGATCAGTAGGACATTCCTATGGAATGGGTAGGAACCTCTAGTGGCAAGAGAATAAGGGACTACTTACTTGTGTCCAGAGAACTCTGTCTACCAAATATTAAAAAAAAAAAAAAAAAAAAAGCATAGCTGAACTAATATAGTTTCATCAAAACAGGCTTAGGGCAGAGTTCCATGCCATATGGTATAAAAAACAAAAATTATGTGTGTGTGTGTATATATTTATCTTTCTTTGATATTTATATAATTATATATATGTTGTTATTTATATAAGAAGATGAAGACTTGCTTGCTGTGAATTTTGTATGTAGGATAATTAATTAAATACTTGCTATGAAATACTGCATTAATGGCATGGTCAAACCTTTGTTTTCCTCTATTTGAAAAAAAAAAAAAAGGCAAAACCAAAACAAACGACCTTGCCATATAGAATAGGAATATAAAATTTCAGTACGAGAGAATTGTGTGGCTTCTAGGATTATCACATCCCTACAAGGTTATGAATAGACATCGTATTGATAGGAGTTGCAACTGACTCCTACTTATTTGTAGCTCTATCTAGGGAACATAGGATTGCTTGCCTTGCTAAATGTTTACCATTGTAAGTCTTGGTAAATCTGGAATGTATTGGCATTCTCAGAACGGATATTTTTTTAAATTAATCTATGACCTCAGAAGATCTGACAACATACATATATCCAGAGGATAATGCTGTGCAATACTATTCCTCTCTCAAAGTTTGCTTTGTCTTCTTGTGGTAGAACTGACTAGTGTTTTGTAGGCCCAAAATATTGTTCTTTTATAATAGTTGCCTTTCTGATTTTTTTTTTTCTTTACGTTTCTGGAAGCTAATTAGGAATAGCTACAGTCTGTAGTGGCTTGTTTTCTCATATCTATTTGTGGGTATGAAGCCTACTGCTGCTCGCGGTAGTGTGACAACAATATGAGAGGTAGAAGCAAGCCATCTACTGCTTCCAATAAAAGAAATGTCAAGTCTACTAAATGCCTCAGTGAAACAGGAGCACATAAGGAACAGTCTCTTCCAAATCCCCAGAAATAGAATAAAGAAGAAATAAATTATTTGGATTTGAAAATACCAGATCATGATATTTTTTATGATAAATTATTTTTTTGTTTGATTGTTTTAAATGACACATTCAAAATTTCTAAAATCACAACACTGGTCTAAATGGCATCTGGGAAAAGAATGTAAATGCAAAAGCTATGCAGATGGTAGGGAAAATTAGATGAGTTTATGATTTTGCTCGTTTTAACCAGAGACATTTTGTGAATGCTTGTTTGAAATAAAATATTTGCAATGAGCAGTTTTTCTTTCATTCCTCTCTTTGCATATAAGATAGAATTATTGGGTGGGAAAACCTCCTTTTGAGAAAAAGGAGGAGAACATTAACAATAGCTGGAAATTAGTCTACAGTTTTTTTTCAGTGTTTAAGGTTCCCGTTGAAAGTAAGAATTTCTTTCACATGTATTTTGTTGCATGTTTCTTTGTTTCTTCAAGGGTATCATCAGATGGTGACAAGGAATGGAAATAACAAAGCCTTTCTCTTAGGGCATGAAGTGTTCGTCTATTTTGGTCTTGTTGTTTGCTTGTTATTTAGGCTGAGATGTATATGTGAGCATTGAAACTCATAAAATTTTCTCTTTTTTTTTTTTTTTTTTTTTTTTTTTTTTTGTAAAGAATGGTCTTTGAGAAGCTCAGCAAACTTCTGACTAGTCAAATTCTCTCCTTTCGGCTCAAACTTCTAACATAGATTCTTCCAAGTTCAGATCACACACTCAGCCCAGAGCTATGCACAAGACAATTTGATCTGATTTATCAGAATTAGGAGGTTAAATGAACTTATTTGGGCAATCATTTTGGACCAGATAACTTCAGTTTTGTGGAACATCTGCCTGGATGTGGAACTGTAAGGCTGACTCCTCATTTTGTGCTGCTCTTTCTTGCCTTTCTCATCACTGTGTGGTTTTGTGGGATATTTTTTCCAAAAACATACAAGACAAGTGATGCTGATTGTGACTACAACCCTCTGACACTCTTAGGTAGGAAAGAGATCCCCTTTCAACTGTTAGGCCTCCGCCTGCAATAGCTATAAGCAGTCTGTATGAGAGGATATAAAATGGGAGCATTTAAGGATTTCATGCAGTAAAAGGACCAGTGACTTGCATGTGCAAGTGACGGAAGGAGATTGTTCCTGTTTAACACAGTAGGAGCAGTGGGGAGAAGAACAGGAGGTTCTCTGGTAGCTTTCCAAGCAGCATATCTTTGCAGTATAAAGTAAATTTTTCTTCACCTCCAAGTGGAAAAGTATAATGTCTTGTGTCTTCCTTTAGCTTAGGGCTTGATATCACTATCCTTCAAGTATGCTGGGAAAGAAACCACAAGAAATGCCTTAAAATAAATGAAAACATTGAAATGATGGCTTAATTCCACCTACCCTTTTTTGCTTTTTTTTTTTTTTTTTGACTCAGATTTTGAAGTTTTCTTCCTGTCTTGAAATGTGATATGAATGTGATTCCAGACAGTGTGGTTTTGAAAGAACATCCTGCATTGAAAAATTCCAGGTAAAAATGTTGAGGTGCTGCAGCATTTCCAGACTTGTTCTTTGGCTTTCAGGATAGAAAAGAAGAAATAGCATGCATTGCTGTCACTTACACTGTGATACGTTAGGAAAAAGTTTCACAATTTAAGATGTCTGGTTGGTTTATCTGATAGAGTTGCCTTGTTTCAAAATAGAGTTTGGAAACAAAGCAGAAATGTAGCTTGACATTTATGTTTGTTCCTTCTAGCATGGTGATGACCCTGATATCTGTATACACAAGGCTGTGACTCATTAAACCGTCAAGGATGCTTACTTTAAGACTCTAAATATTGTCTGTTAAATTTGGCAGGGACACTTCAAGATGTCAGAGTATTCAATGACATGTAAAAATGCCAGATAATCTGTTTGTGAAGAGAATTTTCTCAATTTTACATCTAAATCTCTATAGCATTTCATTGTCCATCATGGATCAAATATTTGTCTACGAATAAGAGAAAACTACCCATTTACCAAAGTTGGGAAGAGTTGAATCAGTTGCAGCAAACTGCAGTAATTGAGTACAGTGTTTAGAATTCAGGTTAGAATCCAGGCTGGAATAGCAAAGAGCTATTCACATTAAAAGCCATTTTGGTGGGATCATCTGCTGTTTTCCCTTAGAAATGCCGACGCTTCACTCTTGGTTTTCTAGGCATATGTTCTCACAATGCCTGGGACCTGCATTATTTTTCAGATGGGCTATTTCAGTGATGCAGAGGCAGCTTGGTAATATAACTGATTCCAGTGCATGGAAGCTTACAAGCAGTAAACATCTACTTTAATTCTCTTCAGCCAGCCTGTTCTTTTGTTTCTACTAGATATTAACTCTTGGGTGTGCACTGAATAATGGTTTCAAGATTAAAGGCATGTGCACAGTTTGAAAAATTCCTTGAAGTCCATATAATACCCAGAAGCATTGTTTTTATTAGATTTTTTTTTTTTTTTTTAATTAGAAATCCAATACATTGTATTGATATACCTTTAATAAAAATTAGAGACTCTGAGGAGTGTTTTTGGGGGGCAGTTAGCTTTTAAGTTACTTACTGTGGCTTTTTATTCCTTTTGAGGTCTTCTTTGTTTTTACCTGAATCTTTATGAAAATCTTAGAGAGTTGACAAAACCAACTGGTGGAGATGGCTGAGATGTTATGGGTAAGTATCACTTTTTTGCATTTGTCTGTGCAGTTCAGCCTTCATCAAGAACTAGGAAAACACTATTTTACATTTCAGTAATTATTAATTAGAGTGTAGAGCAATGGTGTATTTAATATGTACAGAATACTCTTCGTGTCCAAAGCAGAAAGTGGCCATCCTCATTTGCTGAAAAATCAAATCCCAAATACCTACAGCAGTGTTGGATAATTTGAAAACTGAGCAGATCTGAAGGGATAATGAGTCTATAATGAATGAAGGTGAGATAGCTCTCATACGTTACTTGTAGCGAATGAGTCACTCAGTTTGGTTGCCAAGGAAAATGAAATGAGGCTATCACTAAATGGAAGCAGGGAGAAAGACATTGCAACTGGGGCCTCTGTTACCATTTCATAGTTTTACATGGTATGGCTGTAAAGAATGTGAGAGCCCGAACTGGTGTGTTCTGTATAAAATATTTCTCAATTTCACTGATATTTTGTGCTGGTGATATAATATCCCTTGTGTGATTCCATCAGGTGGTCCGTGTGTTCTCCTGCAGCTGAAGACTGAGATACAGACTAATAGGTGGGATGATATATAACTAATTTCAATTTTTTAGATATTTTAATAAATAGTGGAAGGCTTCCAGAATTCTCAGAATAATTTCCAAAGCAAGCACGTGATTTGCTTACCTACTCCCTTGTTGTTTGCTGATAGTGAAAAACTAAAAATATATATTTCATAAGTGCTAAGTCTTTTCCTACAAAGTGGAGCATATAGAAATTTTGGTAAGCTTCTTGGAAGTATATTTATGCAAAGCTTACTAATCTTTTCCACTCTACTCATTTGTGAGCAAAGGGAGGTTAATCTGTCACAAATTCAGGGCCAAAACTGACTTTGTGGTGGACAAATGCACATAGACACTAACCAGAAAATAGCTACCTGCAGCTGAATCAGGCATCCAAAATGGCACATGGATGGAAAAAAACTTTTAAATTTTGAAATTCACTGAAAAATCTGCTGTAGTTTTGAGGTCCAAGATATATCGTGAACACGCAATTCTCAAGAATTCTAGCAAGCTTGTAATCAAGGGACAGGCTTCAGCGAGTTATGAGAGAAAGTTTTAGTGCTGTTTTACTTCCTGCCTCCCACCCTCTCTGAGGGGAGTGGGATTGTCTGAACTAGACTGGCAAAGCTGAGCAGAGTTTGGAGCCTTCCCTATGCTGTAGTAGTAGATTTTTTTTGTGTTTTGGATACAAAAAGAGTCATTTATATATCATCTTCTGTTTCTCATCCTCATGACAGCGGAGAAACGCACAACAGAAGTTGTGAATTTATGTGGGAGAGAGAACAGCTTCTAGACACCATTTTAAAATCAAAATACTTTCATCTTGTTTTTGTTTTAAGGGGTAGAACACATGATTAGTAATGTCTTATCTCAAATTATTATGGCAGAAACTTCCTTATCCTTCCCAGCACCTTTCTATGAGAGAACAAAGGAAGAGTCTGCATGAGAATATAGTCAGGAAGGAATGCTAAGGCAAACTTGATAATGGTGAATTTGATGTCTGAATTTCCATTTAACTTGATAAGAATATTTGTTTAGGGTAAAATAGAAATCCCCTTGGCTAGTTCTTTCTGAATGTTGTCACAGAAGAATGTGTGACTGGAAATGGAAATTAAAAACTGAAGATACTGTTTAGAGCAAGCAAGGTTGCATTAATGCGATTAGATGTTGCTAAATAATATGTTTTATGCTAATTGTTCTTTACAAGGTGTTGGACTCGATGTCTTGAATTAATCCCTCAGCTGGCATCACAAAGCAAGAGAGCGGTGCTGGCAATGAGTTAGGGCTTCCGACTTTTAGTGTTATGGCTAGAGGTAGAGACAGGCCTATGGCTCCAAGCAGCCAGAATCTCTCAGGTAGTTTAAAAATGAGAACCTTGGTTTTGAACACAAACAAGGAATCACAATTTATAATAGACCTGTCTTGTGTTATATTAGTACTTGGAGAGTAGGGCTTTAGAGTTGTCTGAATAGTTTATTGCAAATAGTACTATGTAGCATGAAAATAGCAATTTTAAGAATTCAAATGTTTTTTCTTAACCAAGCTCTACTAAACATTTCAAAACCACAACAATTATGAACTTAAAATCAGAACTTGATGTAGAGAAATAAAAGTCAATTTTACTGGGTTTTACTATTCTTTGGATTAATTGAAACCGGGAATATATACATTAGTTGCATGAGTGTTAGAGGCCAGTACCATTGCCATTTAAAAATTCATTTATATAAATGAACTGTATTGTACATTAAAGACTTTGCCACCAGCAGCAGAAAAAGACATATTTTGGTTGTCACAGCTTGCAGCTCTAAATGCACAAGCTGCAATTAAAAGGTTCAAGTCAGAGAATATAAAGATATACCACTGAAATCACTCTTTAAAAACTAAAATTTTATACTAATTTAAATTAGTAGTCCTGACAAAAACATCCTGCTCCCAGATGGACAAATTTGGCAAAAACAGGAATAAAAAGAGAGAGAGAGAGATGTAACAATTTGTATAATGAAGGGAATAAATTTTATCTAACCCATGAAATAATAGACTCCAAACCACAAGGCATTTAAGAATATGCTTAATTGTAAACAGGTGAGCAGTTCATCTGTCTTTAATGAGACAACTGAAGTGAAATGCACTTATGAGGTTCAGACATAACATAAGCATTAATGACTAGAGTATTAATCAATTTAGAACATAATAAAAAAGCAATGTTAGGTATACCCTGTAAATTTGTGCATTTGGGCTGTTCTGTTTGACATGATTGTTTCTTGCTTATGAACTGTGTAAACGAATCATACTGTCACCAGGGAGATGGACTACAGGTGGATTTCATAACTTCAGCTATCTAAGGTATTAATCTCATCTCCCTCTGTAGTTAAGAAGGAGGGGAGACATTCCTAGAAGCTGTTTTATCTGTTGACTCATGCTTTGCAGGTATTCACTTCTTTTGGCTGTAGAGGAAGCCAACGTGACCTCAGTTTAGCTTAGCTTGGGCATGTTTAGCCAGTTACAATTAGGTGAAATTGTGTCATAGTGTTACAATAATTTGGGCAATGATGTGTGCATTGAACCCAATGAGCCTCATTGCAGGAGTCTGATGTATCAAATTCTATTTTTTTTTTAACTCTGTGTAGAATCTGTCACTGAGAAATTCAATTAGCCGCTAAAAGTGGCTTCTAAAAAGTTAGACTGCTGTGCCTCATGGTGACAAGTTCATGCGAATAAAAGCATTAAGTTCCTAATCAGTATGTTTATTTTTATATGCAGTCTCTTATTATGTGAAATTATTAACATTTGTAAGTGTACATAAAAAAAACTCCAACGGTATTAGTAAAATTGAGATCAGAACAATGTGGGTAGATGTGAGACTGAAACCTTTCCTGTCCGCAGAGTAATATCAATTGGTTAAAACAGTTTATGTGGAATTCATTCAAATGTTTGGCCTGTCGTGGTATGTGATGTTCACTGGGTCATGCCAGGGGAATGCCTTTTGTGCCACACCTGGAGCCTGGCAAATGCTTTGCAGCTTTGGTGCTGATCCAATCAAGCACAGAAACAACTGGGAAATGACTCATGGTGGATGCTTGCTGATAATCTTAGCTTTTAAAAAGTACACAGTTTGTCATCATTTTTCATTATGGTGAATATGGGTGTCTGGTCACCTCTGTTTTACAGTTTTCTGATGTTTGCCATAGACTTTCTTTTCAGCTCATGTGCTGCAATCTCCCTC